>NW_026775575.1:45427635-47945968 GCF_030987335.1 Cornus florida
AACCTACCAAATCGGCAACCCAACTTCCCCAATTGCACCCAACCGAGACCCAAAGAGGCGAGGCAAAGGGCGAACCTCAAACCGCAATCGTCGGAGAAGAATCGGAAGCCATGGCGCCGGAATTTGATGCCTTTGGCACCGCGGTAGAGAGAAGCGAACAGAGAGGGATGGTCTAAGAACTTGGGAGTTTGGATTTGGGTGAAGAAGTTTGAGGTTGGGCAGTGAATGGAGGCGAGAGAGATGGTAAGGGCAAAATTAAGGGGTTCGATCACTCTAAGCAAGGGATCGATAATTTTATACAAAAAAGTTTCCCTTCACTGTGTAATGTGAGAAAGTGGTTGGGGATTGATCCCCATGGTTGGGGGATTGATCCCCATGAGCCTTTTTTTGGTTAGTCTCTCCCAGAAAAATGGGATCGATCTCCCACCCATTTTGGGGATCAATCTTTTTCTTTTCTTTTTTTATTTTATTTTTTTTAAGCAAAATTAAAAATACTATAGACACTAAAATAAAATATAGATAAAATAATAATATAATAATAATAATAAATAAAATTGAAATAAAATCACAAAGCAACCTATATGAACTAGTACTATTCTTTTTTACTTTTTTTTTAATTTTTTTTTTTATGTTTTTGAAGAAAGTAAAACTAACATGAAATATATATAAAAATAATAAAAATAAGAATAAGAATAATAATAACAATAATAATGGAAATAACAATAAAACACCAACCTACACTACCCATCACAATAATTTTTTATTTTTTATTTTGTTATTTATTTTTTTTCTTTTTGAATTTAAAAATGCATAAATGTACAAAAGGAAAAGGAAAAGAAAAGAAAATAATAATAAAATACATTTTTTTTTTTTTTTTTGGTGTAAACTCTACGGAAAATTAGTATTTAACGTCTCTAGCAAGACGTTTTTGCGACTCACTAGTCAAAAGAATTGAAAACTGGATATGAGACATCCTCATTGATTCGTTTATCTATTTTCCCCAATGGATTTTCTCTCATAACAATGAATACATCTCCCAAAAGAATGATTTGGAAAGAAATGATGGAAGATGCAATTTGTTCCCTTTCATCCACAGTCTTGAAAATAAAGTCCATCATGATCGGCCTTGCACTTGGCAAGGTAATGTCTTTCAAAGACTCGGTT
Source organism: Cornus florida (assembly GCF_030987335.1). Classification (NCBI taxonomy): domain Eukaryota; kingdom Viridiplantae; phylum Streptophyta; class Magnoliopsida; order Cornales; family Cornaceae; genus Cornus; species Cornus florida. The sequence goes on from NW_026775575.1 coordinate 45,428,800, forward strand.
GGATTATTAGGAAACTCAATCTCTTCATCCTTTTTGTCAACTTCCACATTGATCATTTTCTCCTCATTCACTAAGGTCGCCTCAATGACTTCATGCTCAATATTACAAGGAATGTCCTCATAAATTGGATTGGCCATTGGTGAACTTGCCACTTCTTCCTCTTCTTAATAAGAAAGAGTACTTGCGACTGGAGGAAGAGGTTCTTTTGAGTTTTTCCATGGCGGGAAGTCTAAGATGGCCACTAAGTCCATTAGAGAATTCACTTCATATATGGAGCTTTCAATGTCAAATGCATCCATATTAAAGTGAGAGAGGCATGCTTCAAGAGGGTCCTTTGAGAGCATAGAAGGAAGGGGCTTCTCAACGAGTTCATCTAATACATTCACCATGAAACACCCACCTTCATCGATGGGATGTTGGCTTGTGTTGAACACATTAAGCTTAACCATCATATTGCCAAAAGATATGTCCATAATGCCGGACCTACAATTGATTGTCGCATTAGCAGTGGCAAGGAATGGTCTTCCTAAGATTATTGGAATGTAAGTGGTAGGATTGGGAACTGGCTCAGTGTCAAGCATAACAAAATCAACTGGAAATAGAATTTGTCAACTTTGATGAGGATGTCCTCAACAATTCCCCTTGGTTGTTTTGTAGACCTATCGGCGAGTTGAATAACTACCGAAGTTGGCTTAAGGTTTCCCAAACCTAATTGAAGATACACGAAGTAAGGAATAACATTAACACTAGCCCCTAAGTCAAGAAGAGCCCTTTTAACCTCATGGTTCCCTATGGTACAAGAGATGGTTGGCGCGCCGGGGTCTTTGAACTTAGGTAGGGTGTTAAGCTTAATGATAGAGCTCACTTGCTCCGTGAGAAGCACTTTCTTTGGGCTTGGTCACTTGTTCTTCCTCTTTTGAGTACACAAGTCCTTCAAGAACTTAGCATATGGTGGAATTTATCGAATAGCATCGAGAAGAGGAAGGTTGATTTTAACTTGTTTAAAAACTTCCATCATATCACTGATTTTTCCTTCTTGCCTCGAAAATGGAGTCAAGTTTAAAGCTTGAGGAAATGGAGCTTTTGGCTCATAAGGTTTCTCTACATGGGAGGAAGATGATGATGATGGAATTTGGTCCTTAATGTGACCATTTGTCCCTAGTGAAGTAGGAATGGAATTGGGAATGGTAAATGGGCTAACACTTGGTTGCACCGGAACACTAACTTCACTCGGTCTCTCAACTTTGTTATCAATTTTTCTCCCACTCCTTAAGGTGGAAATAGAGTATGCCTTTTGGTTAAGTTTGGGTTGAATAGGCCCTTTCCCTTTCATTGTTTGAACCATTTGCCCAATTTGGGCTTCAAGTTTTGCAATTGATTGAGAATGCGAATGAAACACTTGATTTTCCTTTCAAAGACGACCCAAAGCTTCTAAAACCTTATCCTCAAAAGTGGGATTTCTAGGAGGCTCTTGAGGTGGATGAGAAAAAGATTGATGATTTGAAGAATGAGAATTGGAGAATTGATTCACATTTAGAAGAGGATCAGATAGAGAATGGTATGCTTGAGACTTTGCATTTCAGAGGTGGGGCGGTACATACTTTTCTTGAGAATTTTTATGAAGAGGATGAATAATACCTCTTCCTTAATTTCTCTAAGAGAAGTGAGGATCACTCCATCCGGAATTGTAGGAGTTAGAATTTGGATTACTTCCCGGATGAATGAAAATAGCATTGACTTGTTCTTGAAACTTACTCGGAAAAACTTGTCCAAGAGGACAATTGAAAGTATTGTGAGTATAACTAGAACAAGTCATGCACATCACACCTTGAGAATGGAAAGAGTTGGATGATTGAATTGCCGGGTTTTGGCTCAAAAGAAATTTATCAAACCTTTGAGTAAGATTTTTTACTTCGGCGGCAATTTCCATGGAACTCTCCACTTGAGAAAGACTGGAGGTTTTCTTCCCTCCTTCATTCAAATTTTTGCCAAATCGGGACAATGAAGAACGATGCATTGAAATTTCGCTCATGCGATCAAAAAGATGCCACACATCGTCTTCATTTTTATCCAAATAGGCTCCTCCACATGAAGCATCAACCATACCTTTTTTGGTATCGGATAAGCTTTCATAGAAGCAGCGAACTAATTGCCACTTAGGAATGTCATGATGTGGACACTTCCGTAGCAAATCGTTCAAACGCTCCTATGCTTCATGTAAAGGTTCTCCCTCATTTTGAGAGAATTCACAGATAGAAGTTCTCATAGCATCGGTTCTACTTGGGGGGTAAATTTTTTTTAGGAATTTATATTGTAATTGAGCCCAAGATGTGACTGAATTTGCCCTCAAGTTATTGAACCAATATTTAGCCTTTTCCCGAGGAGTGAAAGGGAAAAGCTTCATTTTTAAGACTTCTTCCGGAAGGTCCGTGATTTTCACGATTGAACAAACTTCTAAAAACTCATCCAAATGTTTATGTAGTTCTTCATTGCTCACCCCAAAGAAAATGGGGCTCATTTGGATGGTTGTGGGCTTGATTTCATAATGAGTTGCCCGAAAGTTTGGCAACCTGATGCATGTTTGTGCATTATATTCATTTGGAGTGTAGTGATCCCGAAGAGATAATTGAGGATTTAGGGGATACACTACATGATCTTGAGGATGGATTGGTATTGTTGGAGGTTGTTGCATTTGATTGGGTTGTGGAAATACATTAAGATGTGGAATTCTCAGGGGTGGATGCACACCTTGAGGTGGATGCCCATTAAAAGGGTAATACTTGCCTAGATTATCCATATGCCCTAGATTTTAGAATTGGTTTTCCATTAAATGTGGGATAATCAAGAATGGGAAGAATTCTCCTAGAAACAACAAACCACAACAACAATCAACAATAATTCACCACCTCCACATACGATTTTCCCATACTCCCATGTTATATTAATGCACAAAATTAAATTGCCTCCACACGGGCCGATGCTTTCTATCAAGAAAGTAATAGCCTCCTTTTGGGCTTATGCTTGGACAAAAATTTAAAAAAAAATGTGATAGCCTCGACAAGGGCTATCTTGCAAGCATGTAGAGAATTGAACAATTATAGTAAAAGAAATTCAAGAAAGCTTACGAAAGTCCCTAGCAACAATGTCACAATGGTGCCAAGATCCAATGCTTGCTCCTCTTCTTTTCAAGTACCTAATTTAACAAGAATAATTAGTAAGAAAATAGTAATTTAAAGAAAATAATCAAATTAGCCCTAATGCCGAATTTAATTCCAACTAAACCGTCAATCCCCGGCAACGGCGCCAAAATTATGATGCGACCTGAGCGTGTGCACAAAATAATGCACAACACTTTGGTTTTGGAAATGGTATCAAGTGGGCATTATAGTTTACATTTATAAACCGCTAGACACTTATACTATGCAGTATGAAGTGAGAAGGGATTGAACCCAAGAGATTGAACACGTGTTAGGATTAAACTTGATTTTAGTGCTAATGAGATTGCACAAGAGAGAGAGAGAGAGAGAAAAAGATTTTTGGTGAAGTGATTAAACTAGAGTTAAATCGAAAGCATGGAAATAGAAATGACAATGCAAGTAAATTAAATTAAATTAAACTAAGAATTAAAGAGATATGAAGAGAGTCTTAGGGTTAGGATTCACCACTAAGCCCATGCAATTAACCATATGCTTTCAATTAATGGGGAATTCATTAGTGTAATAATAGATGTGGTCACATTATCATCACAAATCAAAATTATAAGCATAGATTATCAACATCAAGAATGAATTGTCTACCTAATGACAATTAAATTAAAGTGTAGAACTCATTCAAGATTACGTCATAACCCACCATACACATTCACAAATGTATCCGATAAAAGCACACATCAATCAAGAGGATAATAGTAATTGTAATTAGAAGTATGGATTAACATAATCAAGCACAAATTGCCTACTTTACTACAATTACCTAATGACAATAAGCTAATTTGTAGAACAACCCATCAAGATTAAGCCTTTATCCATCAAATTAATTGTCAATTGTATCAACTAAGTCTCATGCTATGGCCTTCACTAAACACAACTAAAAGAAATATCTAGTGTAGAGTATAATTCTAAATCAATCACACATAGACATGCAATTTTCATATAGAATCAATGGAAGAATTAATTTTCAATTATCTAATGAAGAATAAAATCCCTAATTAATCATATATAGACATAAAATCAACTTGGAGATTTCAATGGAAGAATTAATCAATACAAGCCCTAATTTGTCAAATCAAGCATGTATATATAAATAAATCACAAGGCCATATATTTAATTACAACATAATAATTCCCCAAGAAAAGAAAAACAAAGGTTAAGGTTACATGAACTTAGGGCTCATCCAAGCCCTAAGTGAAGAACTAGCTTATGGAGAAGATGATCATGGTGTCAACAAGCTCCATCTCCATCTTTTAGCTCCTTTTTCTTCTTCCTTCAATTGTAGACAAAGCCTCTGTAAAATGTTCTTCAAACCCTGGCTTTTCCTTTTTCCCCCAGAGAGAACGTAATATCACGGTACAGAAAAATAAAATAAAACTTGATAAGAAAACTTAATAATAAAATAATAAAACTCTCTCCTAAATAAAATAAAAACTAACCCTAAACTAATGGCTCACTGGGCCTTAGTAATAACCCTATTAAAGCCCAATAGTTCACAAAATAAGCCCAAACAATAAAAAAAATCTGTAATGTTGCCAAGTCCTGGGGGATCGATCCCCCTAGAGTTGGAAATTTCCTTTAAGCCTTATTTAGCTCCATTTTGGCCCCGGGCAAATTGGTTTGCTTCTTCATCTTTGGGAACATCATCAAAGGCCCGAGATTGACCGCTTTCGAAGAATAAACACACTATACGAGTAATGGGTTGTGACCTCTTTTTGTCATTTTCTGAACTTTTTCTGAATATCTTTGCTTGACTCCAAAAAGGCTTTAATGGACCGTTCTTAGCTCATTTTAACTTTATTGCCCTGAAATACACATAAACATAAATTAGGACTAAAACATGAAATTAAGATAGATGCAAAGACTAAAATACCCTAGCTTAGTGCTGAAATGTGCAACATTTAAGCACTTATCACCGGCTATGGTTTCTTGACTCGGTGCTTGTCAAGAACATTCTACCTATCCCGAGCCATTCCGAGCGAAAGGGGGATTTTCTGAATGCACTCTACTCCGCTGAGACGGAATGCTTGTTTTGCGTCCCACAGCTCTTCTAGGACCAACTTCTTAAAGTCTAAAATGAGCTGATTATAGTATGGTCAAGCACGGCCACCACTTGGGCATTCCCATTCCTTTACCTAATCACAAGGTTGCTTAAAAATGCCAGATTCATGGCACTTCATGGTGAGGAGAAAAAGAAAGATATGTTTGAGTTTAATCTTGGGGTTTGGAAGTTGAGCACGGCTCAGCTCAAGACGTCCCGTCAGGCCCGCATTGGGGATGAGTTGGATTGGGGTGCTCCAGCACCCCTTGTGGTTCCTACTTTGCCTGTTCATAATGCTCCTGCACCTCCGCCGTTAGATGTCATGACTCGAGCTGACTATCTTGCTTTGAATGCTCGTCTTGCTGCATTTACCTTGTGCTTTGACGCCATAGAGGGTGCCGTCCAGAAGACTCAGGAGAATCAAGAGATTCTGCAGGCTATGCTCCAGTCATTGATTGACCGTGCACCTGGCGCACCTAGTGCTTCCTCCTCTACTCCGATGGTGGAGTGATTTCATATTTTTCGTTTTATTTCCCTTTTCAGTAGTACTTTTTAGACTTATTTTGGGCCGCGTTTGGCATTTGCTTTTCAGTTTTTCTTTTGAACTTATAACTGCATCACTTTTGCTACTTTTGCATGGATTATAGTTTTTAGTCGAATAAATTATAGTTATTTTCATTGAATTTGGATTCATATGATTCTTGCTTTGTATAGATGTCTTTTAACAGGTTTTTGAAACCAAGTTTGGGGGCATGCTCATGGAATTCACGAGGTGGCCTATTTTTACATCGCCACTCCAATCCTCTCAACTTGGTACTATTGTTCCTTTCCCCCTTTGTTCATTCTCTTTGCTTGTCCCTTGTCTTCTCACATTGAGGACAATGTGACATTCAAGTTTGGGGGTGCATGTGCATGCTATTTCATTTTTGGTGCATGTGCATGTTATTGTAGTTTTGATGATTTTTGCTCATTTTTTATGCTCGTAAGTTAATAAAATCATATTGTTTAAAGCAATGATAGTGTAACCATGGAACTTTTTGAAGGTTGAAGCATGTGCTTAATATTTTGTGTATAGAAGCCAAGATAATTTTTGAAAATAAAGAAACTTTTGAAATAAGCATGTTAATTCATAATCGGTTTGTATAAAGACTTTCATTAAATTTTCGTCGGATTTCATACTCTGTTATGCTTCACATTGCACATTTGCACACTGGAAACCTAATTGTGAGGCACACAACCCAAATTAACCTTGATCGGGACTCAGTGATCAAAATTAATGACCCTAATGAATGGATATCCTTGGCATTTGTCTTAAAAAAAATAATAATAAAATAAAAAATAAAAAATAAAAAAAAAAATCAATCAATGACCAGTCGAAGTTCGTAACCTTTCCAACTCGAGTTATTAAGCCCTAGGAGTGTTTCTACATTTAGCACCCTAAAGCCATCTGGCTTAGGAGTTATTGGCCTAACACTTGTTAAATGGGTGGGTTAGAAAGCTTAAAGAACTTAGACATTGCACGGTTATTAAAATAAATAAACCTGGTTCGTCGAAGTTCATAGCCTTTCCACCTTGAGTTATTAAGCCCTAAGAATGTTTCTACACTTAGCACCCTAAAGCCATCTGGCCTGGGAATTGTTGGCCCAACACTTGCTACATGGGTTGGTTAGAAAGCTTAAGGGATTTTCGACATTGCACAACCATAGTATGTTTCATTTTGAGTTAGAATAAAATTTTCAATAAGCAACAAAAGTTGTATTGTAAATAAAGTTATACCTTGGGGACCTCATTTAGAAGGAGATTTAATGATGTGAAAAGGTGTTCTTGGGAATGGAAAAAGAGGGTAAAAGCCGCATATTGGGAATTCGGCTCACTTTCACTGAAGTTAGAGTTCATGTTATTCAAGAGATGACTATTGAAGTTTTTATATAGAACTTGATGATTGATGTTTTAAATTTGATCTTGTTTTGCCATTTTGTGTGTTAAGGCTTCATATATGCATGGTAGTCTGCTTAAATCTTCGAATTTTCTGTGTTCCAAATCATAGTTGAGCTTCGTCGATATTTTTGTTTCATGATTGATGCATGTGTCAGCATTTCATTGGTCGTCATTTTCATTAAGCTCTTTATTTTGTTTTGCTAAGGGACTAGCAAAATGTAAGTTTGGGGTGTGATAAGCGACGAATATTACATATTCAAGCGCCCTTTCTTGCATTAGTTAAGTCCATTATTAGAGGATAATGTACAGTTTTAATTAATTTGTGTATTTCTTTCTGATTTCAGGTATTTTTCCCGAGAATGATCAAAGAAGCAGTTTTGACATCATTTATGTTGAAATACATGTGCCGTATTAGGGAGTCATCTTTTGGATCAAACCTCTTCTATTGCCGTTATTGTAAAGACATGGCATAGTGTTTCATAGTGGAAGTGTGTCTTCGCTCCAGCCTGAAGAGGCTTGTAACAAAATAAAGCCTTGATGAAGTGCAGCTGCAAGCTCTCGCGGGCGCCCGCCAAAGCATTGTGGGTGCCGCCGAATTCCATACCTCATTGCCAGGTTTCGCGGATCCTTGTTGAGCTCCCGCAGAAGCCCCTGCGAACTCCAGCGGGTGCCCACCGCACTATTGCGGGCGCCCGCAAAACGTACCAGTAGCATCCTCGCAAGGACAAGCCACCGCCGGCGCCCGTAGAACTGCAGAAGGCAGTTCAACTGCCCCTGATTTCTAGCTTTTTGGTCCCCTTATCCTTCTTTTGTGTGGTCTTGCCTCATGCAGAGGGGGGAGCTCAGGATTGTGAGTATGGGGAGTAGGTTTTGGATGGATAAAGGGGGTAAAATCATCTCATATCATATATCTTACATTTTTTGGAGAGCAAGAAGGGGGAGAGAAGTGTTCTTGGAGCTAAGGTGCAGCAATGGAGGCTTTCTCTTCCTCATTCTCTTCCTTCCTAGCATTAATGGGTAACTAAACCTCCATCTAGGGAGGTGATGAAACCCTTCCTTGTAAGCATGTTTAATTTTTGATTTATTTTGGGGAATGAAATGTATATATGGCTAAGTTTCATAATCTAGAGCATATTACATTTTGTAATGAATGTTTTTATTTATAAATGATCATGTTGAATCAAATGTTCTTATCCTAGATTGTTTATTTTCATGGTTGTATAGCTAGTATTTTCATTGTGACAATGGAAACAAGATTATGGAATGGTTTTAATGGCATGGTTCTTGAGAAATTTGTTAATCCATAGCTTAAGACTTCCTTTTGATGGGTTAATCTTGTATCTTGATTCCATGTGCTTTTACCATTTAATTGAGGGTTTGATAATCTCTAACTTAGTGAGTATGTCTAAGGTTACACCATAGTCTAGGTAACTCAAGCATGTGAAGCTTTGATAGGTTATTCTTACCTTGTGATTAATTGAATTTCTTAAAGATATTATAGTAATCATGTGTTGCTATGTATCATGGTCACATATGTACATTAATTCCCCAATTCAATCATATACTTAGCATGTGTAAAGGGTAGGAGTGGATTCACTTCCCTAGACCTCTCTATCTAGATCTTTTCTTTCTAAACTCCTTGCAATTTACTGTTTTTATGCATTTCTCAATTCATAGCTTAAGTGACAAACCAACAAATCCTAGTTACCCCTTTATCATTCTAAAAATGATTCTAGACACCTAAGTTGCCATAAACTAGCAGTCCTAGTGGTTCGACTTACCCGACCAATAGCCCTATTTTACAATGATTTGTGTTATTGCAAAGGTTGATATATAATTGTCATACCGATCACATACAAATCTAGTACCGATCATCAAGACAAAAAGTGAACCTTTTATTAAAGCTTTATTGATCTAGGTACGCTTATTCTTTTCACTCGATTTTTCTTTTTTCTTTTTTTCTTTTTTTTAATCCTAAGGATCAAAGATGGAAACATAGTGTAATGTGTTGATCTATTAAGCTTTCTAGCGATCCATGAGGTCGAGCGTTAGGTTAATGACTCCCAAACTCGACGGCTTTAGGGCATTAGGTGTTCAAACACCTTTAAAGACTTACAAGCTCAAATCAACTAGGCTATAAATCAAAACAACCTCCATTTAATCATTTCCCACTTCTCACCTTTTGGGAGAAGTCCTCACTTTTTTATTGCTTTTTTTTTTTTTTTTTTTTTTTTGTATTCAATTATTAACCTAGAGTTTGGGCCCTCCACCTTTCAGTGCGAGAAATTTAGTGCTTGATGATGCTAAAATCCTGGCTACTTAATGAAAAGGGTTTATTATCCTCTTTTATCAAGATGAAAGCTTTCAATGCACTACTAGCCCAATTGGGATATAACCAATTCAATAATCAACAAACCATGTACCCCACAAATGAATGCTAGTATGCACCTGTGCTAGTGTACAATCCTAGAGTGAATCTCAAAATCAGGATGATGTGGACCACAAGTGCAAGCAAGATATCAATATTTTGAAAAATTTACTCCTAAATGGTATCCACAAGGCAAACAAGGAGTATTGGACTCTCAAGTCAAGCAATTTTTAAATTTTAAGCAATATAGTCCTCAAAAGATCAAAATCATAGCTAACATAGATCTCCAATTCTCAATCATGCATTTAAAACTCAACTTTAAGTAGAATGCAACAAAGACACCTTACTCCCAAACTTAAACCGCACATTATCCTCAATGTGCAATGAGAACAATAGAAAAGAGGGAAAGAGTATACCGCGGTGGTGAAGATATGAAGCCTGGCCATGATCCAAGTCGAAAAATGTCTCCTCCAAACTTGGAATCGACAACCTACTCAAATAACCACACTAGTAAACTTACATCAAATATCAAATGGGATAAGAATAATCAAATCATGCATTCGAAGGCAATGTAACACAAGATGAGAGAGAAATGATATATGACATCAAACCCTAATTAAAGTATAAAGCATGGATGACTACGCATAAGTGTATAATGTTGAAAAGGTTTTTTTTTTCATGGAATAAACAAGTTTGTATAAAAGTATGTACAATGAAATAAAATGCAGGAAAAACAAAGAATTGAAAATTTAAAAGTATAATACAAAACATAAGAGACGCAATGGGCCATGAAGGTGCTAAGTTTAACATCTCTAGCTAGACTGAATGCTGCATTAAAGAGGTTTTATTTATTTATTTTTTTTTAATATAATTTAAAATTCAAAATTCAAAACAAAGTCAAAGTAAAAGTCAACAGTGAACAAAGAGCATAGATCGATCAATCCAAGATCGATCTCAAAGAGGCTTAGATCGATCGAACATGCAAAAACCTACATACATGTTCGAATGATGCAACAAAGAGCTTGTTTTCATGGGGTTCAAAATTTTTCTAAGTATTGGAACTGAAGATTGATCCAAGAGGAAGTTGGATCGATCTTGGAACATAAGATCGATCAAAACTGAAGTTTGCACGATGGAACAGAGAGCTAAAATATGCAGGTTTTCTTCACACGATCAAACAGAGAGGTGATTGGGTGCAGAGATGGTGTTCGGTCTATCGAACTTATATTGAGATCGATCAAATAGGCAACAATTCTTGCATTTTGCATCACAACACTAAATATCTTCATAAACAAGGTCTACTAGATGTGCAGCTTCCATATATCTTTGAAAGACTTGTCCCTCTATATAGGGTTTCAATCTCTGCCCATTAACCTTGAAAATGTTTCCCTTTTTAAAACTTTAAATTTCTACCGCCCGATGAGGCGCAACAGAGATGATCTCATATGGACCTTCCCATTTAGTTCTCAATTTTCTCGGAAAGAGTTTTAATCTAGAGTTGAAGAGCCATACTATTTGACCGGGTTCAAAAGATTTCTTCACAATGTGCTTATCATGAAAAGCTTTAGTTCTTTCTTTGTAGAGTTTGGCATTATCATAAACATTGTATCTCAAATCTTCTAACTCACTTAATTGGAGTAACCAGTTCTCTCCAGCTTTATCAAGGTTAAGATTAAGCTTTTTAACCACCCATAAGGCTTTATGTTCTAGCTCAGTCGGAAGATGACAAGGCTTTCCATATACAAGTCTATAAGGAAACATACCAATGGGAGTCTTATATGCCGTCCAATAAGCCCACAAAGCATCATTCAATTTCCGTGACCAATCTTTTTAGGTAGTGTTAACCGTTTTCTAAAGAATATGCTTAATCTCCCAGTTAGACACTTCTACTTGCCTACTTGTTTGAGGGTAGTAAGGAGTGGCTACTTTATGAGTAACAGAGTACTTAAGAAATAAATGCCTTAAGAACTGATTACAGAAATGCTTTCCTCCGTCACTTATCATAGCCCTTGGCATACTAAAACGAGCAAAGATATTGGATTTAATGAATTGAATAACCACAGAGTGGTCATTTGTTTTGGTAGCACAAGCCCCCATTTGGAAACATAATCGACGGCAAGTAGAATATATTGAAAACCATAGGACATAGGAAATGGACCTATAAAATCAACGCCCCATATGTCAAAGATCTCTACAGCAAGAATATTTGTCAAAGGCATCATGTCTCTTCTCGACATTGAGCCCATTTTTTGACATCTTTCACATGATTTGCAAAAATTATAAGCATCTTTATAGATGGTGGGCCAAAAGAGCCCACTTTGAAGAACCTTCAATGCAGTCTTCTTTGCACTAAAATGCCCACCACATGCAAGAGTATGACAAAACACAAGAACGCTTGGAATTTCACTCTCCGAAATGCATCTTTTCACAATTTGATTCAGATAATATCGGTACAAGACAGGATCTTCCCAATAGTAATTCCGGATGTTGTCAAAGAAACGGTTCTTTTCATTCTTTGACCAAGTAATTGGAAGCTTGCCAATTGCCAAATAGTTTACAATGTCGGCAAACCAAGGCATTTATCCATTAAAAACTTGGAAAAGTTGTTCATCCATAAATGAATCATAAATTGGTGGACTAGGGGGAGGTTCTATCAATAACCTTGAGAGTTGATCGGCAACCACATTTTCGGTGCCTTTCTTATCTTTGATTTCAAAATTGAATTCCTGAAGAAGCAAAATTTATCTAATTAACTGAGGTTTTGTTTCTTTCTTTGTCAAAAGGTGCCTCAAAGCGACATGGTCAGAATAGACAACAATCTTAGACCCTAAGAGATAGGACCAAAATTTATCAAGAGCGTACACTATGGCAAGTAATTCCTTCTCAGTAATGGAGTAATTCAATTGAGCTCTCGAGAAAGTTTTACTTACATAGTATATCATAAGGTAGTTTTCTTACTTTTTGCCCCAAAATTGCTCCCATAGCATAATCAGAAGCATCATACATGATTTCAAATGGTAATGACCAATTGGGAGGTTGCATGATGGGGGCGGATAACAGTAAATCACGTAATTTATGAAAAATATCTAGGCATGCTTGATGAAACGGTGATAGAAGCCTGCATGCCCTAGAACGGAGTGAACTTCTCTCACCATTGAAGGTGGAGGCAATTCAGCAATAAACTCAACTTTCACTTTATCCACCTTAATTTCCCTCTTTGAGATGATGTAACCCAAAATAATATCTTCTTAAACCATGAAATGGCTCTTTTCCCAACTAAGAACAAGGTTTGTTGAAGACATCTTTTAAGCACTAAATTCAAAGTTTTGAGGCATGCATCAAATGAAAACCCGAAGACAAAAAAATCATCTATGAAGACCTCTAGATACTCTTCCACCATGTCCGAGAAAATTGACATCATACACCTTGGAATGTGGCAGGGGCATTGCACAACCCGAAAGGCATCCGTCTATAAGAAAACGTGCCAAAAGGACAAGTAAAGGTGGTTTTCCCTTGGTCTAAGGGGTCAAGGGCTACTTGGTTGTAACCCGAATAGCTATTAAGAAAGCAATAATATTGTTGCCCAGCCAATCTCTCTAGAATTTGATCAATAAATGGCAAAGGGAAGTGATCTTTTCTAGTGGCGGCATTTAATTTGCGGTAATCAATGCATACACGCTACGAATTGGAGGTACGCTTGGAGATTTCCTCACCTTTTGCATTTTCAACCACCGTAATCCCCAATTTTTTGGGAACTACTTGAGTTGGACTCACCTATTTGCTATCAGAGATTGGGTAAATGATTCCGGCATCTAAAAGTTTGACAACTTCTTTCTTGACTACCTCCTTCATGTTTAGATTAAGTCTCCTTTGAGCATCCTTAAAAGGTTTTGCATCCTCTTCCATAAGTATGTGATGCATGCAAACAGAATGATCAATTCCTTTTAGATCCACCGCACTCTATCCTATAGCTTCCTTATTTTCTTTAAGCATATTTAAAAGCGCATTCTTTTGGTCTTTTTCAAGACTTGAAGAACCGGAAGAGTCTCTTTTGTGCCTAGAAAGGCATACTTAAGATTAGAAGGTAGAGGTTTAAGCTCAAGAGTTGGTGGAGAAACTAAAGATGGGACCGGTGGAGTGCTAGAGAGTGGAGGGAAAGGTTCTATTGGAGTTTTCCAAGGTGGAAAATCCAAGCTTGCAACCGATTCCATGAGATTGCTTACTTCGTTCATCGATTTTTCATCATCAAACCCACAATTACCATACATTTCAAGAAGACAAGATGCAAGAGGATCCTCGGAGAGGAGAGATGAGAGATTTTCTTCGGTTGGTTGTTTCATTACCATGGTGGGAATAAATTCTTCAACAACCTCATCCAACACATCTATAAGACAACACTCGTCTTCATCTATAGGATATCGGCTTGCATTGAAAGCATTAAGCTTGACCATCATATTTCTAAAAGAAAGGTCCATAACCCCGGATCTACAATTAATGGTTGCATTTGCGGTAGCAAGAAATGGCCTTCCCAAGATGTTCAGGATGTGGTTAGTAGGATTGGCAACCGGTTCAGTATCAAGAACTACTAAATCAACTAGGAAGTAGAACTTATCAAGTTTGATGAGTATATCCTCAACCATGCCCCTAGGTGTTTTGATGGATTTATCGGCCAATTAAAGCACCACCGAGGTTGGCTTCAACTCATTGAAGCCTAGTTGGACATATACGGAGTAAGGAATCAAATTAATAATCGCTCCTAAATTGAAAAGAGCTCTACAAACTTCATGGTTTCCAATCACACATGAAATAGTCGGAGCACCGGGATCTTTGAACTTAGGTGGAGTGTTATGTTGAATGATGGAGCTCACTTACTCCGCGAGAAACACTTTTTTAGGGCCTTGTCCCTTGCTCTTCCTCTTTTGTGTGCAAAGATCTTTCAAAATTTTTGTATAAGGCAGAATTTGCCTAATTGCATCCAAAAGAGGAAGATTTATGTTGACTTGCTTAAACACATCCATCATGTGATGAATTTTTCCTTCTTGCCTCCCAAAAGGCAAGGTTTATTTTAAAGCATATGGAAATGGAGCTTTTGGCTCATAAGGTCTTGTAACTTGAGGGAATGATGAAAAGGATTGGAAATTTTGATTAGGAACATTTTCATCCAATGAAGTAAGAATAAGATTGGGAATGGGATGGGTGACAGCTTTTGGTTGCACCGGTTCACTATCTTCCTTTGGTTGTTCAACCCTATTGTTAACTTGTTTACCACTTCTCAAAGTGGTTATGGCTTGCACTTGTGCTTAAGAAGAACACCCCGTGGTAGGGTTTGCTTCCATACAATATTGGGCTTTTGGATTCCTCTCGGGTTGGCTAAGTAATTTACCAATTTCTCTTGCATTCAATGCATTAACTATGGTCCTAATTTGGGATTCAAGCTATGATATTGATTGAGAATGAGAATGCAACAAATTGGTGTTCATTTCTAAACTACCCAAAACCACCAAAACCTTATCTTCAAATGTAGAATTGCTAGAAAGTGTATGAGGATAATGAGGACAAATTTAGGAATCATACATTTAAGGATATGAGAAGTAATTCATTCTTTGGTGATGAGAAGAAGAAGACACAAATCCTTGGGAACCTTCATTTCTTTTATGAGGTGGAATATATTTACTTTGAAAATTTTTAGCTTGTTAAGGATTTGAATTTTCATTCCACACTGGAGTATACGCACTTGAATAAGGATGAGCAAATGTAGCATTGACTTGTTCAAAGTGTTCATTAAATACATGTCCATGCGGACAATTAGAAGTAATATGTAAAACACTTGAACAAGTCATGCACGGCTCACAAGGATGGAAAGCATGATAAAAAAGAGATGACTTGATAGCCGGTTTTTGACTTAATAAGAATTGATCAAGTTTTTGAGAAATAGTCTTAACCTCGGCTATAATTTCCATTGAACTTTTAATTTGACACATCTTCAAATTTTTCTTCTTTTCATTAGAACCATGGTCAAAGCGAGAAGTGTGATATTTATACAAAGAATTTTCACTCATTTTCTCAAAAAGGTTCCAAATATCATTTTTATGTTTTCCAAAATAAGAACCTCCACATGACGTATCAACTATGTCCTTATGAGTGTTGGATAGGCTTTCATAGAAATATTGGACAACTTGCCATTTTGGAATACCATGATGTGGACATTTCCTTAGCAAGTCATTCAATCTTTCCCAAGCCTCATGTAACAACTCCCCTTCCCTTTGTGAAAATTCTCTAATTGAAGCTCTCATTACATTGGTCAAACTTACGGGGTAAATTTTTTTAAAAAATTCATTTTGCATTTGCATTGAAGATGTTATTGTATTTGCCCCCAATTTGTTGAACCAATATTTTGCTTTCTTTTTTAGTGTGAAAGGGAAGAGAAGTAGTCTAAGGACTTCTTCCGGGATGTTCATATATGTCATGGTGGAACATATTTCAAGAAATTCATTGAGATGTTTATATTGTTCCTCATCATCTAAGCCATAGAAAAGTGGACACATTGGAATGGTCTCGGGCTTAATTTCATATTGGTGAGCTTCAAAATTAGGAAGCACAATACATGTAGGTGCATGATACGTATGAAGATTGTAATGATCACGAAGGACCATTGGAGGAATTGGAGGTTGAACTCCGGGAGGAATTTGATTGTGAGGATTATGTTCCATGAAATGTGGGTCTAAATAGCCAAGATTACCCTCTAGATTTTCCATTGGAATGCCTAAGATGAATGATAGGAAAAGACTACTCAAGACTTCAAGTAACACACCAACATAACAAAGCAAGCAAACAATCCTCCTTCGCAACAATCAACAATTGACAAACTTCCTCCACATACAATGATCCCATACTCCCATGCTTTAAACAATTATGCAAGAAAAGTAAATTACCTCCGCACGGGCTCACGATTTATCTAGAAATGTAGAAACAAGCCTCCACGCGGGCCGACAATTTAACTAGAGATTGAGTTTAAGAAGAGCTTACGAAGGGTACTTAAGCACTTCAATTTAATTTTTCAACTTTAGCTTTGTAATTTTTAGATTTTTAGCTTTTTCCTTCTTTTGCTTAGCTCCATGCTTAGAATGCTCCTTGCTCACTTTCCTTAACCCAATGTACCTAGTCAAACAAGAACCAACACAATAAGTAATCAAAAATAAAAATAAAGTAAAGACACGATCAAAAGAGTACTAATTCCTAATTGTTTCCACAATACGACGTTGCCTAAAATTAATCCCTGGCAACGGGGCCAAAAATATGGTGGTTGCCGTCGCGTTGCACCAAAAGTTTGCAAAGAGATGAACTAAGAATGTGAGTGTACAATGTGGCCAATTTTTAAATTTATAAATGCCACTACTACCTCTAACTAAAAATATAGCTAGGGTGAGTAGGGATCGTCCCAAGGGATTAGTGGGTCATGTTACTAAGATTAGGGCTAGTAGGTCGAGTGATCAAAATGTGGTTGGTTTGGTTGATTAACCTACAATTAAGACTAAACAAGCTCAATATAAAACAAGTAATTAAAGGATAGAGAAAACAAGAGAGAGAGGTCTTGGGACTTAGAGGTGATAAGCGCCGAATATTGTATATTCAAGCGCCCTAAATTACATTAACAAAGTCCAGTTATTAATTATTTTATGTAGATTAACTCCATTTGCATCTTTTTATGCATTTTCAGGTTAAAGTGCAAAAAGGAAGCAAAAATGATGCCTTGTGGAATTTTGAACAAAAAGGATGCCATTTCTGAATTTCTGGCAGCAGTGATCCTGACTTTTGTCGCCATTTTCGACCTAGCAAACTCAAGAACTAGACTACCATCATAACATGAAAGATTTAGATCTCTGAATCAGCTTTCCAAATCTTCAAGTGGTTCATCATTCGGAGTTCAGAGCAGAGAGTTATGATCTTCGTAACAGAGGTGCGCAGAACTGCCTGGCAGCACTGAAGTACTGCCTTTCTCCCCATTTTCGACCAACCGGACTTGAGAATTGGGTCTTCATCAAAACATGAAGTTTTTAAAGCACTGAATCAGCTCTCCAAATCTTCAAACAGATCATCCTTCGGAGTTCGGGACACAAAGTTATAGCAGTTTTACCAAAGTGGGTCAGCGCTGAGCAAGAAGAGCATGTTGCACATTGCACTAATTTAGAGTGCTCGAGACCACTTTTCGAGTGCTCGAAAATCAGGCAGATTGCACTCGGAAATGGCTCAATTTCAGCCACTTGCACATTGGTTTCCTCAATGCCATCTTCCCTCTTTATGAAGTGGTTGGAGGTGTTCCTTGGAGGAGAGAGAGAGGGTGTGTTGGAGAATAAAAAGCTACCAAAGGCCACACATTTGCTATCTTTGATCTTTAGCAAGATAGAGGAGAGAGAAGAGAACAAGGAGAAGGGTGTTCTTGAGTGCTACAGTAGGAGCTCGAAAATGGAGATGGAGTCTTCTTCTTCCTCTTCCATTTTTGTATCCATGGATAACTAAACCTCCATCTAGGGAGGTGATGAAACTCCTCCTTGTAAGCATGTCTAGTTTTTGATTTATTTTGGGGAATGAAATGTGTATTTGACTAGTTCCATAATCTAGAGCATGTTATATAATGTAATGGATGTTTTAATGTTCTAAAGATCATGTTGCATTAAATACTCTTGTCTTAGATGATTTAATCTCATGGTTTTATGGCTTGTAGTTTCATAGTGACAATGGAGCTAAGACTATGGAATGGTTTTAATGGCATGATTTTGAGTAGCTTGTTAATTCATTGCTTAAGAATTTCTTTTGATGAATTAACCTTGTGACTTGTTATCATGTGCTCTCATCAATTGGTTACTTTTTTGACAATCTCTATCTTAGTGAGCATGTTGAGGATTGCACCATAGTTTAGGTAATTTAAGCATGTGGAGCTTTGATAGGTTGTTCTTACATTTTAATTAATTGAATTTCTTGAAGATGATATAGTAGTCATGAATTGCTATTCATCAAGGTCATTTCTACATTAATTCCCCAAATCAATCATATAATTAGCTTGTGTAGAGGTTTGGAGTGGATTCACTTCCCTAGACTTCCTTCTCTAAATCTTCTCTTTTAATCTCCTTCAATTTATTGTGTATGCATTCTGAATTTGTAGTTAAGTGACAACAAACACAACCTCTATGAACACCCCTTCATCATCCTAAGAATGACTCTAAACACTTAGGTTGCCTTAGACTAGCGCAGTCCCAGTGGTTCGACTTACCCGACCAATAGCCCTATTTTACAATGATTCATGCTATTGCGAAGGTTGATGTATGATTGACCAACCGATCAATTTTTGGCGACGTTGCCGGGGACTGCAAACGGTTTAGCAACCGAAGTTTAGGGTTAAATTTAGTTTGATTGTGCATATTGTGTCTTGTGAATATTCCTTGTGTGTTTTGATCCTCTTCATGTTGTAAGATTCTAGGGACTCGAAGCTCGCCGTGGGATTGCTAGCAAATTGTAAGTCTAGAGGACTCCAGGTAAGTCTCGTGACTTCTAGTTTCGAATTGTGAATATCGTGCATGTGTTAAGCTTAGAAGTAGATAAATTGCAAGCCCTTGTCGAGGCTATTTCAGTTGTGTATTTTCAATTCCAAGCATCGGTCCTTGTCGTGGCCATTTATTTTCTGTCTTGATAATTGAGGAGAAAGGGAACATCGTATGTGGAGTTGATGATAAAGATTTGTTGTGATGATGTTGTTGTGAATTGTTGATGTTTGGCCGTAGGTCACTCTCTCTTCCCACACTTGACTCGCCTATTGATATAAATTCATTTGAAAGAACTCTTAGACGAAACCTTAGGGAACCCACTCTTACAAGGGACCTTGAAACTGAATTCAATATAATGGGGGATAACGTAGGAAATCCGGGGAATGAAAGGGCTAAAATTCCTAATGTAGAACCAATGACTCTTAGAGACCATTTCATTCCTACCACCTATGCTTCTCCTTCTTGTATAGTGATGCCAAACATCGATGCAGCTCAATATGAGATCAAGTCTAGTACCATTCAAATGCTTCCATCATTTCATGGCTTTGATAATGAAGATCCATATAAGCATCTTGATGAGTTCCTTGAAATCTGTTCGACCATCCGGTTGAGAGGTTTTCCGGACAATGCACTTCATCTCCATCTTTTCCCATTCTCCCTAAAGGATAGGGCAAAATATTGGTTGAACTCCCTCGCTCCCAACTCTATTACTTCTTGGGCTCAATTGCAACAAGAATTTCTTAAGAAGTACTATCCGGTGAGTAAAACCAACCAGATGAGGCGTTCCATTCTAAGCTTTTCTCAAGTTGATGGAGAACAACTCCACGAGACTTGGGAAAGGCTACAAGATCTTCTTCGAAAATGTCCTCATCATTTGATCCCAAAATGGCAATTAGTGCAAGCTTTCTATGCTGGCTTGACCGAAACCCATAGATTCATGGTTGATTCTTCTTGTGGTGGGATGTTCATGTCCAAGAATGCGGATGAGGCTCGGACCTTACTTGAGAATTTGAGTGAAAATTCACTTCAACACAATTCTCGTAGGGCTCCGACCGCAACCACTCCAAACAACACCAACCCTTGTCAACCAAGGTCAATAAGGGAGGAATCATCTCAAGTGGATGCCATCGCTCATAAATTCTACCAATTGATGGCACCACATCTTCCTCCTTCATTGTCTCAAAATTCGGCAAGTTCAGTTTGTGCTTCATGTACTAGTCCATTCCATCTCTTGGAAGATTGCCCCACACCGGAGCAATTTCCTAGTCCCAACCAAGAGCAAGCTAATGCCATGTTCTCGCGGCCCGGGAACAATCCATATTCCAACACCTACAATCCGGGTTGGCGAGATCATCCGAATTTCTCGTGGCGGCAACAAGCCCCACAGAATTTCCAATTCCAAAACCAAGGGCGGCAAAATCAGCCCTCTTCTCAATATCAAGGTAGACCTTTCTAAGCCTCTTCAAGCTACCATCCTCCTTACAATCCAAATGTCTCCAATCAACCTCCTGTGTGTCCAACTGACGAGATAGTAGCTGCAAACAAGCAAATGATGGAATCATTAAATAAGCAAATAATGGATGCCAACAATCAACTCTTGACATCCTTGCAGCCTACTCTCCAAATGGTTCACTCTCATACTCAATCCATAGCTAATCTCGAAAATCAAGTGGGCCTAATAGCTAACTCGGTGAATCAATTGCTTCAAAAGGACAAGGGCAAGCTTCCCTCTCAACCTTTTGAAAATCCTAGAGGAATGCATGTGATTGATGAAACCCCTCCTCCTAGTGGGCCGACTCATGAACAAGTTCAAGCTATCACCACCCTTCGGAGTGGTAGAGTGGTTGACAACAAGGTCGATGGAGACAAAAGTGAGGAAGTTTCTCCTTTGAAAAATCCAAATTCAAGCTCTTCTAATCCAAATTCTTGTCCAAATACCATTCACGAAAATCCCACACATGTCACCCCAAATGTGGAAACTACTTATGAGCCAAAAGCTCCGTTTCCTCAACGTCTTCAAGAGTCGACACATTTTGGGAATAAGAATTGTAAAATTCAAGACATGTGGGAAGTTTTCAAGCAAGTGAAGATTAACTTGCCCCTCTTGGACGCTATCAAGCAAATCCCTCCCTACGCAAAATTTCTCAAAGATTTGTGCACTCAAAAGCGCACTTCTAAAAATCATTTGCCAAAAAAAGTGAGGTTGACTGAAAATGTTAGTGCTATCATTCAGCACAGCACTCCCCCGAAGTATAAGGATCCGGGTGCCCCCACAATCTCGTGCGTTATTGGTGACAGCAAAATCGAGAGGGCCCTCCTTGACTTAGGAGCTAGTGTGAATTTAATTCCATACTCAGTCTACCTACAACTTGGTTTGGGAGATCTTAAGCCGACTTCCGTGGTTTTGCAACTTGCCGATAGATCGGTCAAGCATCCACGAGGTATTCTCGAGGACGTTATCATCAAAGTGGATAAATTCTACTTCCCGGTAGATTTTGTGGTTCTTGATACGGAACCGGTCCATGACCCAAAAAAGCACATTCCCGTGATCCTTGGTAGGCCATTTTTAGCCACGGCTAATGCATCAATTAATTGCCGAACCGGGGTGATGGACATTGCTTTTGGAAACATGCAAGTCAAACTCCATATCTTTCATGCAACTCAACATCCCTCCAATGGGGATGATTGTTTTCTTGTGGATGTCATCGATGAAGTGGTCGAAGAATCTCTCCCCTTCATCCTAAGCAAAGATCCCCTTGAAACTTGCATGTCCCATTTTGACTTCTCAAACTTTGATGTTGATCAAGCCATTCAAGAAGTCAATTCCTTGCTTGATATTAATGCTATCATGGATGTACCTCCTTGGAAAATTCCAAAAGAACCACTTCCCCAACTTTCCACCACTCCTCCGGTCCCATCATTGTTATCTCCGCCACAACTTGAGCTTAAGCCGCTCCCGGCCCATCTCAAGTATGTGTTCCTTGGTCCAAAGCAAACCCTTCCGGTCATTATTGCCTCGGACCTTCGAAAAGACCAAGAGACCAACCTTTTAGCGGTGCTCCAAGAGCATAAAGAAGCTATTGGTTGGACAGTGGCAGATTTGAAAGGAATTGACCCCTCCATTTGTATGCACCACATTTATATGGAGGATGACGCAAAGCCTACTAGAGAGGTCCAGCGCCGGTTAAATCCAAATATGAAGGAAGTGGTCATGAAAGAGGTGATCAAATTGCTAGATGCGGGAATCATCTATCCTATCTCTGATAGCAAGTGGGTGAGCCCCACACAAGTTGTCCCCAAGACATCCCGGCTCACCGTTGTTGAAAATTCAGCGGGTGAGCTCGTGCCACAACGAACCACCACCGGGTGGCGTGTGTGCATTGACTATCGTAAACTCAATTCATCAACTAGGAAGGATCATTTCCCACTCCCATTTATTGATCAAATCCTAGAAAGGTTAGCCGGCCAAAGCTTCTATTGTTTTCTTGATGGTTATTCCGGCTATAACCAAGTGGCAATCGCCCCCCAAGATCAAGAGAAAACAACATTCACATGTCCCTTTGGTACTTTTACCTATCGACGCATGCCTTTTGGTCTATGCAATGCACCGGCAACTTTCCAAAGGTGCATGATGTCCATATTCTCCGATATGGTTGAAAGGTTCTTGGAAGTTTTCATGGACGATTTTTCCGTATTTGGCTCCTCCTTTGACTCGTGTCTCAAAAATTTATCTCTTGTGCTCCAAAGATGCAAAGAGACGAATCTCATTCTAAGTTGGGAGAAAAGCCACTTCATGGTCCAAGAAGGCATTGTTTTAGGACATGTCATTTCTAAGCGGGGAATCGAGGTCGACAAGGCAAAAGTTGAGTTAATCTATAATCTTCCTCCTCCGAATTCCGTCCGTCAAATCCGTTCTTTTCTTGGCCATGCCGGATTCTATCGTCGCTTCATCAAAGATTTTAGCAAAATCTCACGGCCCTTGTGTAATCTCTTAGCCAAGGATGTTCCGTTCAATTTTGATGACGCTTGCATGGAAGCTTTCATCAAACTTCGCATTCTCCTCTCCTCCGCCCCAATCATGAAACCCCCTAATTGGTCTCTTCCCTTTGAGATCATGTGTGATGCATCTGACTATGCATTAGGGGCGGTTTTGGGCCAACGTGTGGATAAACTTCCGCATGTCATTTATTATGCTAGCAAAACTCTCTGCGATGCCCAATTGAACTACACCACCACTGAAAAAGAATTGCTAGCTGTGGTGTACGCCTTAGATAAATTTCGCTCTTATCTTCTTGGCTCCAAGGTCATCGTCTTTTCAGATCATGCCGCTCTTAGGCATTTGTTAGCGAAAAAAGAGACAAAACCCCGCTTAATTCGATGGATCCTCTTACTTCAAGAGTTTGACATTGACATCCGGGACAAAAAAGGGACCGACAATGTTGTCGCCGATCATCTCTCTCGCTTACTTATTGAGAAATCTTCAGAATTTGCAGCCATCCGTGATTCCTTTCCGGATGAGCAACTTCTTCAAGTTTCACATTCTACTCTTCCATGGTTTGCGGATATTGTCAATTATCTTGCGGTTGGCAAAATTCCAGCTCATTGGTCCAAACAAGAGAGGGACCAGTTTTTCTCCCAAGTCAAGCATTTCTTTTGGGAAGATCCAGAACTATTCAAGTATTGCCCGGACCAAATCATCCGGCGATGTATTCCTGAAACCGAGGCCACAAGCATTTTAAATTTTTGCCATACTCTTGCTTGTGGAGGCCATTTCAGTGCCAAAAAGACCGCTAACAAAGTCCTTCAAAGCGGATTCTTTTGGCCTACCTTGTTCCGGGATGCATACAATTTTTGCAAATCGTGTGAACGATGTCAAAAACTTGGATCCATGTCCCGAAGAGACATGATGCCCCTCACCAACATTTTAATTGTTGAAATTTTTGATGTGTGGGGGATTGACTTCATGGGACCATTTCCATCTTCTTATGGCTATGAGTACATCCTTGTAGCGGTGGATTATGTGTCTAAATGGGTTGAAGCCGAGGCTACCAAAACCAATGATCATAAAGTCGTGATCCATTTCATTCAGTCTCACATCTTTAGTCGTTTTGGTACGCCCCGAGCAATCATTAGTGATGGCGGATCTCATTTCTGAAATCGTTATCTAAAATCCGTCCTTGCTAGGTATTCTGTCATTCATAAGATTGCTACACCTTACCACCCTCAAACGAGTGGTCAAGTAGAGATTTCTAACCGGGAGATTAAGCACATTTTGGAAAAAATGGTTAGACCGGACCGCAAAGATTGGTCCGTAAGGCTAAACGATGCGCTTTGGGCTTACCGGACAGCTTATAAGACACCCATTGGCATGTCACCATATCGACTTGTCTTTGGCAAAGCATGTCATCTCCCGGTAGAATTAGAGCACCGTGCTTATTGGGCCATAAAAAGGTTCAATTTTGATCTCAAACAAGCCGGCTCTAATCGTGCGTTGCAATTAAATGAACTTGAGGAATTGCGTAATGACGCGTATGAAAGCGCAAAAATTTACAAGGCAAAGACTAAAGCTTTTCATGACAAACATATCGTCAAAAAGTCTTTTGCCCCGGGACAAAAGGTCTGGCTTTTCAATTCCCGCTTGAAACTCTTTCCCGGTAAACTCCGGTCAAGATGGGATGGTCCATACATTGTCACTACCGTCTTTCCTCATGGAGCAATCGAACTTCATGATCCTGCAAGTGGATCACTCTTCAAGGTAAATGGCCAAAGGTTTAAGCCTTGCATTGACGGCACAATTCTAACCCGAAAAGTTGAGGAAGTCCTCTTGACGGATCCAATTTATGAGGATTAGTGCCTGCTCTAGCTTGGTCTAGCTATCGACATTAAATTTAGCAAAGCAAGGGAATAAATTCTTTCGATGTTCCAAGCTTCCTTCTCTTTGAAATTGCTCGTGCCTTGCAAAATTTTCTGGGAAACGGTTTAGAAAAGCCAAAAATTTGATTTTTCTTAGACCTTCTCAACTCTAATTTTCATTCCCGGAAGTCTCCATCGCTTTCTAGCAATTTCATTAGATTTTTCAAATGCGACTCATGTGCATATTTTCTCATTTTTACTAAAAAGTTTGAAAATTTTCTCAAAATTCTTCATGCCTTTGAGATGTTTAAAAAGTTGAAAAATTGCAAGGTTTCAAAACAAAACTTTCAAAATTTCCCATGCATTGGAATGGAATGAATTTGCAAGTTTAAAATTTTCTCCAGAAATTTCATTCATGCATTGTGTGATGTTCTGAAAGTTGGCAATTTTTCCATGCATTAGAAATTGCAAAGTTTGAAAAAAAACAAAACAAAAAAAAAAAAAAAAAAACAAAAAAAAAAATGCATGCATTCCATACATTTCTATATTGCATGCCTTCTTTCGTATCCGAGCCATTGTGGGTTGCATGCATTCCTTCATCTTGCTTGCATGGCCTCACATTGCCACTTTCATTTTCCATGTTGCCTTATGTTGAATAATGATGCTCCCTGTCAACTAACCTCTTCTCATAATGTTGCTCACATTGCAATTTCCATCTCCATGTTGCCTAATGAGCTCACTGCCTCATTTCTGAGCACTCTATCTCTCATTTCAAGTGCTCGCTGCTACCATCCAATTTCAGCCCAACAACATGAGCCTACTGCCTTCATTTAGAGCCCTCTAGCTTCCCATTTAGATTGCTCCAAATTTTCAGCCCAGCATCTCGCAACTACTGCCATGATTTCGAGCACTCGAAGACTGGATTTCGAGTGCTCGAAGCTGAAACCCAAAGCTGCTGAGTGCTCGCAACTACCACTCCTCGGCACACCATGAACCTACTCACCTCCACACCTCTAACACCCCTCTCAGCATCACACCATGCCACCTCACACCTCAACTCCCATGCATGCCCCTGCAAATCAACCTCCCACTCATCCCCAAACCATGCATGAACTCTCTCCATGCATACCTCTCGGCATTATCCTCAACCCATCTCTTCCTCATCCCTCACGGCAACCCACACCCCAACCTCCAACCCAGCAACCATCTTCCCTTCTTTCTCTCTCACTAACAAACCAACAACTATCCAACCCCAACACAAGCCAACTTCCCAACATAAACAACCCACACCACCCCACCATTCCAAACCAACCAACCACCCTCCACTCTCATCCACTTCCCCAAACCATCTTCTTCTTTCTCCCACCCCCAAGCTCACCACCCTCTCGGCACTTCCACAAACCCACCACACTCACTCTACCTCTCTCTTCAATATCACAAACCATACACCATCCCCACAATCAACTTCCTGCATGCATCAACCTCAACTCACCCTCAACCCCATCAACCATGCATGCATGCATGCCAGCCACCCACAAACCAACTAACCAACCTCCCAACCTCACCCCCTCAAGCCACCTCACCTCTCAGCCACCATGGAGGTGCATGCATGCATGCAAGCCCCATGCATGCATCCACCACCTTTCTTCCTCCAGCAACCAACCTCCTCAACTTCTCCAAACCTCTCTCTATCTCGGCATCCAACCCTCATACCCACTTCCACCCTCCCATGCTCGAACCTCCTCTCAACCCCAACCCACACCACCTCCAAAACCAAAACCCCACCTCCACTCTCAGCCACCCTACAGCCATGCATGTCACAACCATGCACCCCACACCATGCCAACCATCTCCACAACAAACCCACCACCCCAACCCAAACCCACCCCTCTCTGCCGATTTCCAGAGCACTCGAACCCAAGCTTCGAGTGCTCGCCATTGGCCGGGCTCTCTCAGCCAAACCAGCCGAGGCCACTGCCCCCATTTCGAGCACTCGAAGGCACCCTTCGAGTGCTCGAACCAAGCCTCTCTCTCCCTCCCTTTTAAAACCACAGCCACACCAATCTCACTCAACCTCACCTCCCCTCCTCGGCTGCCAACTCCCTCTCCTCCACCATCAACCCAACCTGCTGCCACACCCCAACACCCTTCCTCAAGCTTCACCAACTTCTCACTCCCTCTCGGTCTCTCTCTCATCAACCCACCCCCTTCCCAAACCATCATTCCCTCGACCTTAAACCTTCCTCTCTCTCGCACCAACTCCACAACCAAACCACCCTCAAACCTCACCACCCCATGCACACCCAACTTCACCTCCTCCACCTTTTTCCCCACTCTCCTCTAACCCAAGCACCCTCACCCACCTCCCACCCATCCCCACCACTTCTCCCACGCACAAAGGGCCTTTGGTTCTCCATTGTGGGGTAAGTTTCTTCCTTCTCTTTCTCTTTCACATTTTTGGTATCAATGGAGGATGGGCTTGCATGCAATGGAGATTTGTGATTGTTTGGGAGTTGCTATTACAATTGCAGGGCCAAAAATTTTTGGGTTTCATCCTCCACCCCACTCATTTTCACCTTCTCCTTTTTGTGGTGCACGCCAGGTGTTCGCTAAAATTCCTCAACCAAGTCCACCTCTCTTAATGTCTCGTGCCGGTCCTTCTCGCCCTCCTCAAACCTCTTCGGGTGCCCGTGCTGTCACTCGTGAGCGACCACATGATCCTTGGGATCGTAAACAACTCAACTACGAACTCTCATTTCCGCTCACGGATGCCTTTGACATTCTACCCACAACTTCGTGGGCTGTAGCCAAATTGGCTAACCAGCGTCTGCAGCACATTTGTGTACCCCTTGCCAGGGTTGCCTACCCCCGTGTAGTGCGCCTCTTCTACCAGAATCTCCAATGCCCTGAAGAGCCACCCATTTCTCTCACTACCTCCATTGATGGCACCACCTATGCTTTCACTATGACTGACATCATTCAGGTTTCTGGTTGCCCCATTGAGTGCCCCGATGACATTGTCAATCGTGAAAATCTCCCTTTATATGAGGAGCCAGATACATTAACTGTGGAGCAGATTGCCGCTGCCATTTGCACTATTGACGATCCTACTAGGCCCCGGTCTTTTATCCGCAAAACCAATCTTCCGGAACGACTATGGTTCATTGACACTGTCTTCAAGCACAATGTCTGCCCTTTGGTGCATAGCACCGAGCATCGGGGCCTCCTTCTGCAAGCCTTATATGCCATGGACCAAGGCCAATGGTTCTCCATCCCAGAGCTCATTTGGACCACATTTATGAAGTTTTGGCATGATGCTCATAATGCACGGGTTCCGCGAGTTGAAAATTGGAAATTGCCTTTGCCGTTTTTCATCACTCGGCTCCTTCAGCACAAGGGTTTCGTTGTTCCTCCCCATGATCCAAAAGGCGAAAAAATTAAAATTTTTACCCAGCGCCGGTGGATCAATGTTCTGAGCCATTCTAGTACCCCTCCGCCTCCTGCCCCCCTGTTCATCCACGCTCCACCTCCTCCTCCTTCTGAGGCTGTTTCCACTGCCGCAGCCGCTGCAAGGGTAGAGCCTCCGGTCAACTCTCACCAGGACCAGGCTTTCATCCGGGCTTCCATTGCCGGTATTCATGAGCGACTAGATCGTTTTGAGAATTCTTTGTCCGCGTGCACTCAGACTCTGTGTGAGACTTCTTCACGTGCTGAAGAAGATCGTCGTCTTGCTGCTGAAGACCGCCGTGTCGCTGCTGAGGACCGTCGTTTGGCTTCCGCTGAACGGCGTAAGACTCAATCTCTCCTCCATTCCATCCTCGCCCGTTTACCTTCTGGACAGTAGCTTGTTGCGAGTATGGACCTTATCTTTTTGTTTCATATGTAACTATTTCTCTTGTATCTTTTGTTTTCCTTTTGAACTGTAAGAATTTGCTATGTATAGGTTGCTCTAGTCGACATGATCCCTGTACAACTCTTTTTGTCATCATGTAAACTCTTTTTGCAATGCAAATTCTTTCTGTTCTGTTAACTTTCGCTACATTCTTTTTCTGTATTTATGCTTGTGCTATTAATGCTGTTTGTGGTTGTTTCTTTTGGTTCTTCATGTTGCTCTCCAGGTTGCGCAGTCCAATTCAAGTTTGGGGGTTTTTGTCTCAAAATGCCGTTTCCTCCCCCTGGGTATAGTTGTTCCTTTTATACTCTTTGTCATTTTTGTCTCTAACTTGCATCCCTGTCCCACATTGAGGACACTGTGTAGTTTAAGTTTGGGGGTGCATCAAAGCATTCTTGGCATATTTTTGGTTTCATAATTTTTGCTAAGCAATGATAGTATAACTTGACACTTGTCGGAGATGAAACATATGTTTAATACCTTGTGTATAGAAGCAATTGAAATTTTTGAAAATAAAGAAAAATTTGAGTTGAAATGATCATGTAGATTCAAATTAGTCTGTATAAATGTTTCAATTAGATTCTTGCTGGATTTACACTCTTATAAGCTTCATAATGCACAGATGCACATTGGAAACTTAACTGTGAGGCATGCAGCTTGATCAACCTTGACCTTGGCCTAGTTAATCTGATTTGATGAACCTGATAGATGAATATCTTTGGCATGATTTAAGTTAAAAAAAAAAAAATAAATTAAAAAATAAAATAAAAATAAAAAAAATGAAAAATGACCAGTTGACGTTCGTAGCCTTTCCAACACGAGCTATTAAGCCCTTTGGAGTGTCTCTACACTTAACACCCTAAAGCCGTCTGGTTTGGGAGTTGTTGGCCTAACGCTTGCTACAAGGGTTGGTTAGAAAGCTTAAAGGACTTAAACATTGCACGGTCATTCAAAAAAAATTGTAATAAACATGGTTAGCTAGAGTTCGTAACCTTTCCAACTTGAGCTATTAAGTCCTTTGGAGTGTCTCTACACTTAACACCCTAAAGCCGTCTGGTTTGGGAGTTGTTGGCCTAACGCTTGCTACATAGGTTGGTTAGAAAGCTTAAGGGACTTTAGCATTGCACAACCATTCTATGTTTCGCTTATGAGTTGAAATAAATTGTTAACAAGCAACAAAAGTTGTCTTGAAAATAAAATCATGCCTTAGGGACTTCATGTAAAAGGGAATTCATTGATTTGAAAACTTGTGCCTTGGAATTGGAAAAGAAAGTAAAAGCCGCATGTTGAGAATCCAATTCACTTTCACTGGAGTTTGAGTTATTTCCATTTAAGAGATGACAATTGAATTATTTATATGGACTATGATGTTGATGCATGCATGTTGAAATGGTTTTTCTCATTTTTTGTATCAATACTTCATAAATGCAAGGTAGTTTTCCCAATGACCCCATCTCCAGTTTTTGTCTGTTTCAAGTTGTATTTGAGCTATGTATCTATCTCATTTTACCATGGATGATATTTTTGTAGTAGCATGCCCATGGTTGTTTTTTCATTATGTTTTTCATTGTAGTTTTGCTAAGGGACTAGCAAAATGTAAGTTTGGGGGTGTGATAAGCGCCGAATATTGTATATTCAAGCGCCCTAAATTACATTAACAAAGTCCAGTTATTAATTATTTTATGTAGATTAACTCCATTTGCATGTTTTTATGCATTTTCAGGTTAAAGTGCAAAAAGGAAGCAAAAATGATGCCTTGTGGAATTTTGAACAAAAAGGATGCCATTTCTGAATTTCTGGCAGCAGTGATCCTGACTTTTGTCGCCATTTTCGACCTAGCAAACTCAAGAACTAGACTTCCATCATAACATGAAAGATTTAGATCTCTGAATCAGCTTTCCAAATCTTCAAGTGGTTCATCACTCGGAGTTCAGAGCAGAGAGTTATGATCTTCGTAACAGAGGTGCGCAGAACTGCCTGGCAGCACTAAAGTACTGCCTTTCTCCCCATTTTCGACCAACCAGACTTGAGAATTGGGTCTTCATCAAAACATGAAGTTTTTAAAGCACTGAATCAGCTCTCCAAATCTTCAAACAGATCATCCTTCGGAGTTCGGGGCACAAAGTTATAGCAGTTTTACCAAAGTGGGTCAGCGCTGAGCAAGAAGAGCATGTTGCACATTGCACTAATTTAGAGTGCTCGAGACCACTTTTCGAGTGCTCGAAAATCAGGCAGATTGCACTCGGAAATGGCTCAATTTCAGCCACTTGCACATTGGTTTCCTCAATGCCATCTTCCCTCTTTATGAAGTGGTTGGAGGTGTTCCTTGGAGGAGAGAGAGAGGGTGTGTTGGAGAATAAAAAGCTACCAAAGGCCACACATTTGCTATCTTTGATCTTTAGCAAGATAGAGGAGAGAGAAGAGAGCAAGGAGAAGGGTGTTCTTGAGTGCTACAGTAGGAGCTCGAAAATGGAGATGGAGTCTTCTGCTTCCTCTTCCATTTTTGTATCCATGGATAACTAAACCTCCATCTAGGGAGGTGATGAAACTCCTCCTTGTAAGCATGTCTAGTTTTTGATTTATTTTGGGGAATGAAATGTGTATTTGACTAGTTCCATAATCTAGAGCATGTTACATAATGTAATGGATGTTTTAATGTTCTAAAGATCATGTTGCATTAAATACTCTTGTCTTAGATGATTTAATCTCATGGTTATATGGCTTGTAGTTTCATAGTGACAATGGAGCTAAGACTATGGAATGGTTTTAATGGCATGATTTTGAGTAGCTTGTTAATTCATTGCTTAAGAATTTCTTTTGATGAATTAACCTTGTGACTTGTTATCATGTGCTCTCATCAATTGGTTACTTGTTTGACAATCTCAAGCTTAGTGAGCATGTTGAGGATTGCACCATAGTTTAGGTAATTTAAGCATGTGGAGCTTTGATAGGTTGTTCTTACATTTTAATTAATTGAATTTCTTGAAGATGATATAGTAGTCATGAATTGCTATTCATCAAGGTCATTTCTACATTAATTCCCCAAATCAATCATATAATTAGCTTGTGTAGAGGTTTGGAGTGGATTCACTTCCCTAGACTTCCTTCTCTAAATCTTCTCTTTTAATCTCCTTCAATTTATTGTGTATGCATTCTGAATTTGTAGTTAAGTGACAACAAACACAACCTCTATGAACACCCCTTCATCATCCTAAGAATGACTCTAAACACTTAGGTTGCCTTAGACTAGCGCAGTCCCAGTGGTTCGACTTACCCGACCAATAGCCCTATTTTACAATGATTCGTGCTATTGCGAAGGTTGATGTATGATTGACCAACCGATCAAGAGGTCACCACTAAGCATCACCTTTCTATATCCTTAATTCATAATTAATGAGGGGGAAAACATATGTTGCAACAATAGTGAGTGTGTGTGGTTGTTTCAACAAGCATGGATGACCAATTAAGTATATATTGTCTAAGAAACAAAATGAGTAGCACAATATATCAAACTAAGCCATTAGTCCTTCTTTTAAGCTCACAATCCAAACACATCACATGATTAGAGAAATATACTACTTGCATTCATAAGTATGGAATATCAAATAACAAGCATGGATTGTCCTCCCATTTAACAACTAAGGTAACTACACTACATCTAAGCTAATAACATGAAAATTAAACTAATTAATCTAAGGGAGAGGAACAATCCATCAAGAAATGAGTATAAACCATCAAATAAACCATAAGGGTATCTTGACAATGTCTAAATCTATAGCATCAACACACATAGACATGCATCAACAACACAAGAGCTATCGACAAACACATGAACATCTATTCTAGCATACATAGACATATGGATAGAATGAAATGATCAATTAGAAGAATTAAACCACATAAATCATTGAATAAATAAGATCTATGTATATAAAAATGTTAAAACATGTATTACAACACAAATCCCCTCAAAAATACATAAATCAAGGTAAAGAAGGCATGCTTAAGGCTAACTCTAGCCCCAATAGGATGTCTAGCCACTCATGGATGGTGTCCTCCAACCCTCAAGGGCTATCTCCATGGTAAAAATGCTCTTCTTCTTGAGGTAGATGGAAGACTTCCCAAGAATGTGTCTCTAGCCTCCTCTTCTCTTTTCTTCTTCTCTAAGAATGATATCAATTGTTGTATCTAAAAACCATATGTGAAAAAGTGGCTCATAATCCTTATATAGGTAGCTCAAATGTCACAACCAATGGTCTAGGCTCGTACACAAGGGCTCCTCCAATGATTGCACCATGAGACAACTTTTAATGAGCTAAAAATTGATTTAATTCGCACTTGAGAGGGTTCGATCGATCAAACCTATGCTGAGATCGATCGAACTTGGCTGAGATCTATTAAACTTTGGCTAGATCGATCCTCCCATGGCGGCACTTTTTTGGATGATGACAAATCTGAGATATTTTGGGAAAGAGACAAAAGTAGTAGGTGAGGTGGTACAACAGGATAAGATGAAATCTTTTCGATCAATCTGATAACTGTTGGATCGATTGAACATTGTGGGATCTTTGGATAAGGACAAAAGAGCTTGGATCCATCTTCGAGTGCAGAGATCGATCTATGTCAGATCATTCGAAGAAATTCTGTGATCGATCGAACTTTGCTGAACTTCCACCACTTGCTTCATTTTGCTTCCACTTTGCTCCTTTCTTTCATTCATCTCAAGATTGCTTCAATTATGTTCTTATTTGGCTGAATTATCTTACTTTGGGGATAAGTGCTTGAAAACAGAAATAACATGAAATCAATCTAAAGTGGGAAAATAAGATAGATAAAGGTCCTAGAATACCTAAGCTGAACGGGTTTAAATGCGCATTTTTTAGCGCTCATCAAGTGGCTCATAGAAACTGAAGCCAAATCCGTCATTAAGGACGAGTTTAAGGAAAACCCAGAAACAGCGTGGGTGGTCAAAGAATTGAAGGATCGTGGCCTTAAAGCTCTTGTTAAACCCTACACTGGCTCGTTCTATCCGCGTATAGTCAGCCAATTCTACTCCAACATGTTTTATTCATGTGTAGAGCTGGAGGTCATTAAGACCACCATTGATGGCACACCTTTTGTTTTCACCCTTCATGACCTTGCTACGGCCTTGGAGTGTCTATTGGCATCTCCTTTCGATAAGGAGGACCAGCCTCTGTACTGTGCTTCTCCAGCTGATCTGACCTTGTCAAACATTGTCCAAGAAATCTGCTACAACAATTATACCAGCAGTCACAAAACAAGCACGAATAAGTCATACCTTCCATGCCAGCTGTGGTTCTTGGACTCTGTCCTTGCCAAAATGTCCTTCCCATCCCTAAGCACTTTGAACGTAAGGGGATTTTTCTGAACACCCTTTATGTCGCTGAGAAGGGATATTGGTTTTGTATCCCGCAGCTCATCTGGGACCAGCTTCTCAAGGTCTACAACAATCTTTTCGTGACACAGTCAGATAATGCCTTCACTTGGGCACTTCCTTTCCCGTATTTGGACACCAAACTACTTAAGAATAAAAAGTTCAAGGTCCCTAAAAAGAAAAGCGTGGCACTGAGGTATTTCTTTATGACCTTGGTACATGAAAGTCAAACACTGTCCAACTTCTCGTCAAGCCCGCAATGGTGGTGTGTTTAATTGGGGAGGTCCCACTACTCCTATTGCTCCTGTGCTAGTTGCTCCTACACCTATTGCGCCACCACCACCTGCTTTGTCCCCTGCCAACTACGACTCTCTCAGCACCCGTCTTGATACACTGCAGTTGTGAGTTGAGACCATGGAGGGCACCCTTACAGATTTTCGTAAGGAGACTCAAGAGGGGCCAGCAGGGATTCTAGGTCATGCTGTAATCTTTGATTGACCGACCCCCAGGCGGCGCCAGTGGCTTATCCTCCACTCCGATGATGGAGTGATTTTCTACTTTCAATTCCTATTTTCATTTTCAGTAGTACTCTTTTGCTTTACTTTGGGTCGCGTTTGGCATTACTTTCGGTTCCTATTTTGAACTTATAACTATAATTCTTTTTGCTATTTTGCATGGATATTCGGTTTTTGGTTAAATAAAATTGCAGTTGGTTATTTTTATCTCTTTTTATGTTTCGTTCCCTGCTTGTTATATATATTTGTATTGTTGACAGGTTTTTAGATTCAAGTTTGGGGGCGTGGCTTTTGGAATTCACATGGTGGCATATTGTCACACCGCCATGGATTTTCCTCCTATACTTGGTAATATTGTTCTTGTTACCCTCTCTATTTTTTATTAGTCATTCTTTGTCTTCATACATTGAGGACAATGTGACATTTAAGTTTGAGGGTATATTTTGGGTATGCATTTTTGAATTTAATATGCATTTTTGTTTGTATGTGCTAACTTGTTTATGTAAGTTAATAAATTTAATTTTTAGGAAGCAATGATCTTGTAATATTCGAACTTGTTTGAGGTTGAAGCATGTGTTTAATACTTTGTGTATAGAGGCAAATGATAGTTTTAAAAATAAAGAAAAATCTAAAATGATCATGTCGATTCAAATCAGTTTGTATAAATGCTTCAATTAGATTTTTGTCGGATTTCATGCTCTTTTATGCTTCACACTTCAAAGATGCACACCAGAAACTTAATTATGAGGCACGTAACCTAATTTACCTTGACCATGACTTAGTTGATTTGAAATGATGACCCTAATGAATGGATATCTTTGGCATTGATCTAAAAAAAAATAAAACAAAAAATTAATAATGAAAATGACTAGTTTAAGTTCCTAGCCTTGTTAACTCGAGTTATTAAGCCCTTGGAGTGTCCTTACACTTAGCACCCTAAAGCCATCAGGTTTGAGAGTTGCTGGCCTAACACTTGCAACATGGGTTAGTTAGAAAGCTTAAGGGACTTAGGTATTGCACGGTCATTCACGAAATAAAAATAAATAAATGTGGTTCGTTGGAGTTCGTAACCTTGCTAACTCAAGTTATTAAGCCCTTAGAGTGTCCTTACACTTGGCACCCTAAAGCTATCCAGTTTGGGAGTTGCTGGCCTAACACTTGCTACATGGGTCGGTTAAAAAGCTTAAGAGACTTCGGTATTACATGACCATAATATGTATATAAAAATATACATATATATATATATGTTTGTGTATTTTGAATAAATCATGCCTCAGAGACCTCATTTAAAAGGAAAATTCAATGATTTGAAGACTTGTGTTTTGAAATTGGAAAAAAAAAAAGTAAAAGCTGCATATTGGGAATCTGGTTCACTTTCATTGAAGTTAGAGTTGATTTCTACTAAAGAGATGACAATTGAAGTATTTATATAGACTATGATGTTGATGCATGAGAATTGAAATATGTTTAGCCATTGTGTTATACCAAGGCTTCATATACACAAGGTAGTCTGCAAAATGATTCCGTCTCTAATGTTCAGTCTGTTCTAAGTTGCAAATGAGCTGTGTGCATTTTCTTGCACCATGGTTGATGTCTGTGGATAGCATTTCAAATGTTGTCATTTTGTTAAGTCCTTCATTTTGGTTTTGCTATGGAACTAGCAAAATGTAAGTTTTGGGGTGTGATAAGCGACGAATATTGCATATTTAAGCGCCCTTATTTGCATTAGTTAAGTCCATTAGTTGATCACATTGTATATATTAGCTTCATTTGCATATTTTTGTTTACTTTCAGGTTGGTTCCCCAAAAATAGTTAAAAGTGAGGCTTTGATGAGTTCTTGAAGATCAAAGCATGCCGTTGCCAGGGACTTTCATTTTGGCCAAGCTAGTGATCCATTGAACTCATGGTTTTATCTGCAAAAAGTGCTAAGGAGGATGAATATCGCATCATCGGGCCGAGCCAAAGCCAACTATAGAAGGAGATTTGTGCCCAAGAGCATTTCGGATTTGGTGGGACCTGCCAATTTGTCCGATAGGTTTCAGATTTGGTGGGGCCCAGCCATTCACTGCGGGCCCCCTCTAAGTGCCTCCATCAGCATGTCAAAGCACCCTTGGCACCCCGCGGGCGCCCGCCAATCTGCAGACAACTGGTCGTGGGCTGCACTGTTTCACTCAATGTTATCCCCTTGATTCAATGGATAGGTCTGCACTCTCTCAAGGATTTTGGGCCATGAATTTAGAGTTGTTGGGGAGTTATTTTTGCTATATAGAAGGCTTGAACCATTGTAATAAGATATCACACATTATAAGGATTTTTTAGTGAGAGAAATATTTTGTTCTTGAGGGTTGTGTGTGTATTGTGGCTCCTATGTACGAAAATGGAGGGGAAGATCTCCTCTACTCCTTCATCCCTTGCTTCTATGGGTAACTAACTCCCTTTCTAGGGAGGTGATGAAGCCCTCCTTTGTAAGCATGCTTTAGTTTTGTTTATTTTGGGGAATGAAGTATGTATATGGCATTTTCATAATCTAGAGCTTTACACTTGATGTAATGGACCTAAATTTCTATAAATGATTATGTTGAATCTATTATCTTGTCTTAGATTATATTTTCTCATGATTGTATGGCTTGCAATTTCATAGTAACAATGGAAATGAGATTGCGAAATGGGTTTATTAACATATCGTATGAGAAGCTTGTTAGCCCATAGCTTAGGGCTTCCCTTTGAAGGATTTTTGTTGGTTCTTGACTTCATGTGCTATTACCATAGTGATTGAGGGGTTTGATAGTCCCTAACTTAGTGAGCATGTCATAGCTAAACTCTAATTTAGGTAGTTCAAGCATATGGAACTTTGAGGGATTATACTTAACTCTTGATTCTATGAACTTCTTGAAGATAATGTAGTAATCTTGTATTGCTACCTATCATTGCTATATATTTTATTTGTTTCCCAAGTTAATCATAATCTAGCATGTTTATAGGGTTGGTAGTTGATTCACTTCCCTAGTCCTCTCTAACTAAGTTTCTTTCCTCTTAAATTCCTTTAATTTATTGTCTTATGCAATTTGAAATCCCAATTCTAAGTGACAAACAAATCAAAAACTTTACACCTCTTTCATCAAACAAAGTGATTTTAAAAACCTTGATTGCCATAAACCTACAGTCCTTGTGGTCCGACTTACCCCTATGATAGCCCTATTTTACAATGATTTGTGCTATTGTAAGGGTCGATTATAATTGGTAGCATATACTGAGACTAGGGGAGGCAAAAATCCCCAACCTGATGGGGAACCGCCCCACCCCCGCCCCATTTAAAGCGGGTTTGGAGAACCGTTTACTTAAATGGGGTGGGGATGGGGGGTAAAAAAAAAAAAAACCGACTAGTTGCGGGGGACTCAGATTCACGCCCCGCATCCACCCCGAAACCGGCCCCAATTAATATATTAAATTACTAGTATACCCTTCGATGTTAATATATTTACAAAATTAACCTTCACTATATATATATATATATATATATATATATATATATATATTGAAACCCTAGATTTCACTTTCAGTTTCAGACTTATCTTTCAAACGCCATATTGTGATAGTGAGGCGGCAGTCGGCACTGATAGATCTGAGTCATCTAACCATCGATTCTTCACAAAATCCCAATATCTGTGGTTTCTTAGTGGTCAAAGCTTATCCCAAAAGGTATTCCTCTAAGATTCCCTCAGATTTGGTACTCTTTTTAGGTCTTAGCTTCATAGATTGGTAAATTTTATACATAGAATTTCTGTGTCTCTCTTTTTTTGGTCTGTATCTGTAATAAAGATTGAACTCACCTACATGGACTTGATGGGTTTGATTTAGTGTTTTCCACCTTTGTCTTCATCTAGCTGTTGCCATTTTTTTTTTTTTTTTTTTTTTTTTTTTTGTAAATATGTTTGCTTCTTCTTGTTGATATCTCCATCTAAAATAGTCTGACAGATTCGACAGAACATTCCTTCTTCTTTTTTCGATAAGTTGGAGTTTCTGAATATTGTTTCCATTTTATGAATCGATTTCCATTTTCTTTCTCAATCTACGACAACTTAGGGGTTTCTTTTTTTTTTTTTTTATTTTATGGCTGATTTTATTACTTTCAACTTCGCACAGACATACACACAAATAATGGAAAATCATAGTCTCAACTCTCAACTGTCGTGATGATTTATATTAATTGTTCATCATGAGAGCACCTTCCCCATAGCATAACTCATTCATAATATATATATCTCACAGAAACACAAAATCTCTTCTACCTCTCAATGGATGGTGACATCTCTATAGAGACAATTTTGTAAAAAATGTGGCTATGGGTCATATGAAAAAGACTTTTAGCAAAACTTAACCAAGTAACTGAAAGTGATGTTGCTAATGTACTGAATCCGGATTTTTTTTCTCTCTCTTTTGCAAGGTGTATGGTACTACACGTCACTGAAAAGTTGTTATGTGTAGAAGTCACCAGAAATTATAAAAGAATGATCAATTATAGACCCATAATCATTGTCAAGTTTTTTATTCCAAATTCTCTTTCTTTTACAAAAAAAAAAAATTAGATTGATTCAAAATCTACAATAATAGTTCGTTTTATAGCAGTGTTCTTCATTGCTGAAAGTGATTTTTTTTTTTTTTTTTTTTTTTGGTTTACTTTCCAATTATATATTCCATGTTCTTATATACTAATTCCTTTTTCATTTGTATTGTTTATTTATTTGTGTGTATGTCTGTGAGATTTTTATATCTTTCTACTACTATTATAT
Organism: Cornus florida; assembly: GCF_030987335.1. Classification (NCBI taxonomy): domain Eukaryota; kingdom Viridiplantae; phylum Streptophyta; class Magnoliopsida; order Cornales; family Cornaceae; genus Cornus; species Cornus florida. Next base: position 45,468,342 of record NW_026775575.1, read on the forward strand.
TTTGATTTGCATTTTTTTATATCTACAAACAGTAAATTGAAAGATGTTGGAGCCGGGGTTAGAAGGAGAATCTGTGAGTTCTCAACCGTCTTCAACAATTGCTAATGTAACTCCAGTTGTCTCCTCATCTAGTGTCCCTGATGAAGATGTACCAGATGATACAACTAGGAAGAGAAAATTGACGTCACTTGTTTGGAATGACTTTACTAAGCAAACAATTAATGGTGTAGAATCAAACTCCAGTTCAGATTTCAGATTTATGTGGTCATGCTAAGAATGCTATTTTTGGTTAATGTTGGATGATGTTGCATGAATGTTCAGATTTATAAGGTTCTGTTACAGAAGTTCAGATTTCAGATTTATGTGGTTTTGCTTCAAAACTTGTGTGGAATCAAAAAATCAAAGGATTTGGAATTTTTAAATTTAACCGGTTATAGGGTGGGGGCGGGGCAGGCGGGGGCGGTTATGGGGATTACATGCAAAAACTTAAACGATTATGGGGCGGTTATGGGGGCACCAAAATTAAACGGGGGCGGGGATGGGGAACGGAAAACCCGCCCCAAACTGCCCCATTGCGGTTGGTAGTTAATTCACTTCCCTAGTCCTCTCTACCTGAGTTTCTTTCCTCTTAAATTCCTTCAATTTATTGTCTTATGCAATTTGAAATCCCAATTATAAGTGACAAACAAATCAAAAACTTTACACCTCTTTCATCAAACAAAGTGATTTTAAAAACCTTGATTGCCATAAACCTACAGTCCTTGTGGTCTGACTTACCTCTATGATAGCCCTATTTTACAATGATTTGTGCTATTATAAGGGTTGATTATAATTGGTAGCATATACCGGGACCCACCAAAGGCCAACAAATGGGTGAATCTACACCCAACACTTGTCACCAAATAAGGCTTCCAAGTGTCTCCAACAAGAAGCCAACATGTGGTCTAATGGAAGTGTGACACTTGTCACACTTTCCAAAAATTGCAAAATGATCCTTTCCCAAAATATCTTGCAAAGTAAATTACAAAATAATCCCTAAAACAAAAATATTTAAATAGCATAATTACACAAAGTACCACAAAATGTGAAAATGTTACCGAATAAACTATACCCCTACAAGGTAAAAAGACATACAAGCATGCTTTTCTGCAAAAGTAAGACTGCGCATTTCATGGAAACAAAATGAGGTGAATGCACGTGATACCGAAAATCAAATCCGAACTCAAAACCCTAAGGTTATGTGAAAAAGAAATACACACACAAAATAAAAGAAAAGAAAAATGCCAAAAAAAAAAAAAAAAAAAGAGAAAAAGGACAAGGTCCTCACATCATATCTACTGGTCGAAAAACGAAATTTCTTGCAAACTTAAAAAAATCAGTTCTGAAGAAAATGAGAACTAAGGTCGAGAGCTATTGGATGGGGGAGTTGCAAAGTTAGGGATCGTCATCAATTGATTTTTGGTAGAGAAGTAAGGTGTGAGCCTAAGCCTGAGTCGATTGTACTTTGCTTCATACATAGTGAATCTTTTTGCTCTGGACGGCGTAGTCCATGAGATTTTTCCCACAACGATTGGCCTCTTCTGCCAATCTGGGTTTACTCGCTAAAATATGGTGTCACTCTAAACTCACTCTTTACTTTACTTGCAATTTATATTTATCTTGTGGGTGCATAATTTAGTTTATTTTGATAAATATAAATTAATAAAAAAATCAGACAAACGAGCAATTGAACCTATTTACCTCCCTCTAAATTGTTTATTCATATTATATTCCACAATCATTCCGCATTGTTGAACTCACACCGGTGAGATATGATACACAATGACTACACGTAAATTTTCAATGAGAAAGGCACTAGAACTCTAGTCACTGCCAGGGAAAGGACTAGAAGACTTAATCGTATTACACTACTAATTAGTTTATCAGTACAAAGATAATAAAGAAGTCTTATTATTTTGAAATAGTCAATATTTATAACAACATGAACAGCGGTAGTGGTTTTAAAGCTGAACAAGTTTAAGAATGTTGTATCTCATAAGTGAGACCAGGCTTCCACGTAACAGCCAAATAACGACTTGGTATATTCTAAATTTGTTGTCATTTGTTTTAATTATATGTTAATGTCAACTTCAACATTGGAGTAAACCTTGTGAATTGTTAATAATGTCACGCAATGTGCAATTTTACTCTACCCTTGGGGAAAAAGCAAAAGGTTCAATTTTACACGCATAAGATGTCATGGCAAATGGTGTTATTACTATTTCATACAGAGAGATTTGGTACGTACGTGCATAGGTCAGACCATGTATATGTTTGAATTGTGATCCCGAGCCCTATAAATACTAGGCCTTCCTATCTCTCCAACCCATCACCTTCAGTAATCTTGTTCCTCCATTGTGTGCGAGTGTCTAACTACATAAACTGATCAAATAACATCATTTAAATCTCTTGCTTACTTGTCAAGTCTTCTTCTTCTCTTCCTTAATTTCATCCCCATTAACTGAACACTATGGCTGTCGTGATCCTAAAGATGATTTTCTTTGCCCTGAGCACATTATCAAACCTCATTTTGTGCCTAGTCTTCCTCGTGACAGCCTACCTTCTCGTGTTTGTGATCCAAGCATTCAAAGTCCCCGGCCAAGCCATCCATGGCGGATTAGAACAAGTCCGGGATTTCATCAAGGCGTGCTTCGGGTACTTATTGGAGCTTGTAATGGAGGCTACAACTGCTTTCATCTCTAGTCTTTTTTATTTTCTTCGAGAAGGCATTTCGGGGTCTGCAGTTGCCACAGGGTCAGCAATCGGAGGACTAGTGGAGCAGACGATTAGGTCGCTCGATGAGCTGTTTAAAGAATATTTTCGGGAGATCTTGAAGGGTTTTCTAGAGATGGTTTCAACTATGGTGATGGATTTGTGGAACAATTACATGGAGGCTATTTGATATGTTACCGAGAATGGTTTTTTTCTTCTTTTTTTAAACTAAAACTCCAAAGATATATTATGATAGTCAGTTTTTAGCATAAACTCAAATTTAGTAACTTGGGAGTTTTGTGTAAGATAGCAATGTTTAGAGAATTTGTTAGAGAAACTAGATTTGAGTGGCCTTCCTATCTCTCCAAGGCATCAACTGCAACTAATACTTCTTGATCCTTTTCCTCCATTGTCTGACACTTCTAATATATTTCACCTTCATTCTCTTTATCTCAATATATAAGTCACGGATCTATATGCTGATGGAGTCTATGCGAACAGACAGGAGGAGACAACATATACATATATGATTTACCGAAAAAAAACATATACATATATGTGTGTAATATATATATATATATATATATATATAGATATGTATTTGGAAAAAGGAAATTAATATATATATGGTGTGAATTTATTGAGTTTGTTTATGTTAAGATTCACAATTAAAGTGAAGAGATATATTTTAATATAATTCATATATAAAATATGATTAATAAATTTTAATTTCAATTACTATTACCAATGAAAGAATTTTATAACGAGTTTGTGTTTAATACGATATTTATAATTTATTAAAATAAAATAGAAGAGTTTATATTTAATGAAAATTCTTTTATACATTTTGGGATAGTAAAAAATATATATATAATAAAATAATATTAAAAAGTGTGAATTTATTGAGTTTGTTTATGTTAAGAATCTTAATTAAAGTAGAGATATATTTTAATATAATTACTATATAAATATAATTAATAAAATTTAATTTCAGTTACTATTCTCAATCAAAGAATTTTGTAAGGAGTAGAAGAGTTTGTGTTTAATAAAAACTCTTTGGATAATAAAATAATATAAAAATAAAATTACTATTTAGGAAATAGTTAATTAGAAGAGAATCGAATTAATTAGAAAAAAAAGGTAATTAATTATTATTTAGGGAAGAGTAAAAAAAATGTAATAGAATTAAGAAAAACGTAAATTTGTATTATTAAAAGTTTGAAGAACCGAGGGGGAGGGAATGAGAATCTTCTTACAGACCTCTAAGTCCTGTATATCTTCATCAAGAGCCTTGATGTTGTTTACTATTTCATTTATCCTGAACAAGTACTCTTATACAACTTCCCTTTCTTCCATTTTACATCTCTCATATTGAACTTTAAGAAATTGAATCTTGTTTTCCTTGATCACATTGTTTCCTTCATGAGTTGCTCTCAATGAATCCCACATCTTTTTGGTTGTCTTACAATTTTTGATCTTTGTGAAATCTTGTTCTTTAAGAACACAAAACAAAGCATTTTTTGCTATTCCATCATTTGAAAAGGCTATCTTGTCACTTGCATAAAAATTCTCAGGAATAAGAACCACCACACCAATTGTTGTAGCATACCATACATCATAAGATTGGGACATTAGAAATGCCTCCATTCTTACTTTCAATGAATCATCGTTTAAACCATCAAACTCTAGAGCCCTGTTTGTGACGTATAATGAGCACTGAATATTATATATTCGAGCCCCTAAATATACGTATGTTAAGGCCTAAAGTAATACTTCTATCCATATTTAGACTTATTTGTGTTCAATGTGTGTTTGTAGGTACTTTCCCAGAGAAATGGTTAAAACCGGGACTTTATGATGATATCGAAGCTTACAGAGTCGTTGCGGGTCATCCAGAGCAAGCCGAGAGCTTAAATGGTGAAGTTTGGAAGAATTCAGATCGAGTCCAAAGCTCAAACCCAAGTCATGAGGCTCGAGCCTTACAAGTCGAAGAAGACAAAAATCAATAAGGCATTAAAGCTCGAGCCTTGTACCTTCAAGCTCGAGCCTGACTAAAGGGTGCTCGAGCCTAACCAAAGGGTGTTCGAGCCTTGACCCTTAAGCTCGAGCATTAGGTGTCGGAATTTGAAGAGTTGATTTCCAAGCTCCCAGACCTCGTGCCTAACCCCAAGGATTGAGCATTATCCATTGAAGCTCGAGCTTTGAGAACCAAATGCTCGAGCCTGGTACCTAGTGCTTGAGCCCATGAAGCTTAGATCAAGCAATGGTAAAAGATTTCAATCCCAATAATATTCTAAGTGTTGAAGAAAAAGATGATTCGGAAAATAATTGAAGAAATTTGGCTAAGTGTCAAAGTGAAGATCGAGCACCAATTCTTGACGCTCGAGCATCAATCCAGCGAAGCTCAAGCCTTGTTCCTTATGCTTGAGCCTGAACCTTAAAAGCTCGAGCCTTTGTTCCTAAAGCTTGAGCCTTCCATGATATGTCAGATTTAAGTTACGGGAATGTTCTCTTTTCACACCGTATCTCATTCCAGATAGGCCGGAAGACCTAAAAGCCCACCGGATCCTTTTTTTCTTCTATTAAAGAATGCTTAAGCCTTGATAGAAGAGGTCCGAAATTCAAAGTCCTTTTTGCCGTGCGATTCAAAAGGCTGACTGTGGTGGCTTTTAGGTCCACAACCTTAGACAATGAAGATCTTGAGAAGAGAAGTACCGTCCATGACGATGTAGACAACTCCAACACATATGATATCTGACATCATCATGAGTAGCTAATTCATCTCTTAGGGCACTGATGTAACCCAATCTAGTATTATGGTTTGATTGTTTTAACTTTGGGATTATTTTAATATATTATATTTTTTTGATTATATGATTATGAGCAATTGAGACAACTCAATTGGTTTTCATGCTTTAATAGATTACAAACTGTTATTACTTTCTCTTAGATATAATTGTTTGTTTTCTATTCTCAACCTATCTTATTGGATGGTATCTGGCGGAGTTCTGCTGAACATGAGAATAGAGGTCATATAATGGTGTTCCAATGTTTTTTATAAAAGAATGTTTTCAAAATCTATACTTAGGAAAGATGGATTGTTTGCAAAGTAGTTAGAGTAGGTAGGTGGATAGTCCACACTAACCACAGATAGGTTATAGTTAACTGAATTTTATAAAACATCTTTATTTAAAACCCGAATTAAATGAATGTCATTGAGTTCAATTCATTTGAAAAATATAATTGTTAAATCCCAGAGTTAGTATAATTAACCATAGTATGATGATTGTGGTGAAGTCAAAGCCCTAAGATTTTTCTCTCTGATTATTTAATTTACTTTAGTTTAATATTTTGCTTTAATTTTAGTTCGTTTTTAATTATGACAACCAACAAATTTCTCAACTAGTTCCCAATAAACCAATAAACTAAATTAAAAACTGAATATAAATCTCATCTCTTTGTGGGTTTGACACCTCTATAGCACTATCCTATATGGAATCGTATTATTGAGAGTGGTAAAATTAGACATATCAATTTTTGGCGCCATTGCTGGGGAGATTTGTTTTTGTTTCATTTTTAATTAGGTTATTTTGGTTTACTAGTCTTCGGACATTTTGATATCTCACCTTATTTCTTTTTCTTTTCTGGTACAGAAAGTAGCAATGAGGATAAAAAAAGCTTAAGGGAGAAAAAGCTTTGGTTTATTAAACCTTTTGTAAGTTTTTACTGTTTTCTTTTTACTTGGAAAATTTTATTTTTGTCATTTTTAGGATTAGTGGAATTAATGCATGTTAACTCGCCAAACTAGGTCAAAACCTTTAGTGCATGATCCTGAAATAGAGAGAACTTTGAGTCAATTAATAAAACTTAAAAAACATTTGAATAATATAGATAGTTCCTCTGATAACATGGCTGAACATCGTGATGCACCGGGTAATGGCAATAGTAATGGTAATGGAGGACGGGTTCCACCTGTTCCTCCACAACCATAATTAAGGGAACATTTTATTCCTACCACATACACTTCTCCTTTGTGCTTTGTATTTTCGGATGCTGATGCAACCCATTTTGAGATCAAGCTTGCTATGATCCAAATGCTTCCTACCTTCCATGGGTATGCAACAGAGGATCCTTATACGCACTTGGATGTATTTTTGGAATTGTGTTCAACTGCCAAGCCGACCACTTTTACCAATGATTCATTCAGGATGCGACTTTTCCAATTTTCTCTTAAGGACAAAGCAAGAACTTGGTTACATTCCCTTCCTCCAAATTCCACATCTACATGGGAGATGTTGCAACAAGAATTTTTAAAAAAGTATTACATAGTAGGAAAAACCAGTCAAATGAGAAGAGAAATCATAGCGTTTTCCCAAATCCGGGGAGAACAGTTCCATGATACTTGGGAGAGATATAATGATCTTCTAAGAAAGTGTCCACACCATGATATTACACAATGGCACTTAATATAGATTTTCTATGATAGTCTCTCCGATTCTTATAGAAACATGGTTGATGCTTCTGGTAATGGAGCTTTTCTGTGTAAGAGTCCAGCTGACGCTTGGGAAGTATTTGAGGCCCTAAGTGAAAATTCAACGTAACATGTGTCTTCCTCTAGGTTAGGTATTCACCTGGAATGCATAAAGTTGAAAAAGTCTTTGAGGTAGACAAATCTAGTGAATTAGCAGCTCAAATAAAAGACTTGAATCGTAGGTTTGATCAAATTCTATCATCTGGCTTTGCTTCTGTTACTAGTCCACAAACTGCCTTGCCAAAGGAAGTTTGTTCAATCTGTACTAATCCTTCCCATTTTGTTAACACTTGCCTGACGATTGGTCGTTTGTAGCCGCTCGATACACGCCAAAATTGATGAAGTGAATGTGCGGTTCAAAAAAAACCTTTTGGGTCAAGTTTAAATTTATAAAAACCACTACCAACACTACTACTAACGTAGCAAGAGTGAGTAGGGATCGTCCTAAGGGATTGTGGGGATTGAGCAATGTTAGAGTTGATTGTGGAATCGCTATTAGGTCGAGTGATCAAACAATTGATTGGTTGGTTGATTAGATTAGAGAGCAACTAAATTAGACTAAGTAATTGAATGCAATGGAGAGTAAGTAAGAGAGAGAAGAGTCTTGGGTTTAGAGATCACCACCAAGTAATGCATTTCTATATTATTGACAAGTGATTAATGAGGGCAATTAGGGTGTTGCAATATTGGTGTGTGTGTATTTGGTTGATTTAACAAGCAAGAATGACTAGTTAAGCATGTATTGTCTAAACATCATGTGAAAGGCACAATATATCTAAGCAATGAAGCATATATTGTCTAAACAACATGTGAAAGGCACAATAAATCAAAACAAGTCATTAATCCTTTCATTAGACTCACAATCTAAATACAACACAGGATTAGAGACATATGCTACTTGTATTCAAAAGCTTGGAACATCAAACAACAAGCATGGATTGTCTTCCCTTTTAATACTACACTACATCTAAACTACTAGCATGAAAGTAAACTAGGGAAGAGGCACAATCCATCAAGGAATAAGTATGAACCATCAAGAGAATCACAATAGCATTCCTTTAAGCACTATGTTTTGACAATCTCTAAATCCATGGCATCAATACACATAGACATGCATCAACAACACAAAATCTAGAGACAAGAACATGAACATCAATTCTAGCATATATAGACATATGAATAGAATGAAATGATCAATTAGAAGCATTAAACCGTACAAATCATTGATTAAACAAGATCTATATATATCAAAGTGTCAAAACATTAATTACAACACTAATCCCTCAATAATACACAAGATTAAGATATAGAAAGCATGCTTGGGGCTAACTCTAGCCTCAAGAGGATGTCTAGCCACTCATGGTGAGGATGCTCTAACCCTCAAGGGCTAACTCCATAGAAGAGGTTTGCTCCTTATTGATGAAGATCTCCAATGGTTTCTCTAGCCTCCTCCTCCTCTAAACTTCCTCTCTAATAGATGATATGAAAAATAATGTTGGCTCCCCTTGAAAAAGCAATCCTTATCCTTATATAGGTAGGTCAAAATGACACCCAAAATGAGCTGGGGTCATACACACAATATTCCCTAATGATTGGATAAAAGACAACTTTCAATGAGATGGAATTTTAACTTTTTCGTACTGGTGGAAGTTCGATCGATCGGAAGTTAGTGAGATCGATCGAACTTAGGCTGGATCGATCCAACTCGCTGAGTTTTTTGGAAAAAAGACAAATCCGAGATATTTATAGGAGATATTTATGGGAGAAGGACAAAAGTGGTTAGTGGGTGGTACAGCTGTGGATATGATCAATCATTTGAATAAGGATAAAAGTGTTCAATCGATCGAAGGTGGTGTTAGATCGATCGAACTTTTGGAACTTTATGCTTTTGGGTCAAGGCTTGGATCTATCTTAAAGTGTTGAGCTCTATCATTGTTCGATCGATTGAACCTTGGACTTGGATCGATCGAACTTTGCTGCTTGCCACCTTTGGCTTCATTTGCTTCCTTCTTTCTCCACTTTGCTTTTTTCTTTGATTAATCCCAAAATTGCTTCAATTAAGCTCTTATTTGGCTGAGTTAGCTTATTTTCGGGATAAGTGCCTAAAAATGAAAATAATACGAAATCAATCTAAAATGGTAAAGTAAGATAGATAAAGGTACTAGAATGCCTAACCTTAAGGGGTTTAAATATGCACTTTTGAGTGCTCATCACACCCCCAAACTTAAATATTGCTAGTCCCTAGCAATGAACTAGAAAGTAAATGAATGAAATGAATAACTATACAACTATAAACTAGAAAACAATAAATGGATAACACCACTTTCGTAGGGAGCACGATTACATTTAGCATATGTAACAAGCCTTTTAAACCCCTAGGTTACCCCTAGTGGACGAGTGAAGTCTCGTGAGAGTTTCCAGAAATGGTACCCACAAACATTAAGCTCATTTTTTCAAAAGAGGTACCAATATTGCAAACCAGCATTGGGAGAAAACTACCTCAAGTATGCAATTTTTCAACCCTTTCCAAGCAATCTCCAAAAATCTCAACATCAAGCAAGCAAGTATGGTCCTCCACACATCAAGAAAATGATCATGCAAATCAAAACAACTCTAAGATTCTTTTGAGTGGACTGGCATCAATGTGTTGCTATCTTAGCCAACTAAAGAATTAATCACATCCTTACCCTCAAACTAGCACACAAATCTAGTACCGATCATCAAGACAAAAAGTGGACATTTTATTAAAGCTTTATTGTAATAGGTGCGCTTATTCTTTTCAGTCCTTTTTTTTTTTTTTTTTATTAAAGGATCAAAGATGGAAGCATAGTGCAATGTATTGACCTATTAAGCTTTCTAGCAATTCATGAGATCGAGCGTTAGGTCAATGACTTCCAAACCAGACGGCTTTAAGGCACTAAGTGTTTAAACACCCCTACGGACTTACAAGCTCAAATCAACTAGGCTACAAATCAAGACAACAACCATCTAATTATTTCCCACTTCTCAATTTTTGAGAGAAGTCCTCACTTTTGTTGCTTTTTGCTTCTTTTTATTTTTATTTTTTTATATTAAACAATTATTAACCTAGAGTTTGGACCTTCCACCTTTCGACGCGAGAAGTTCAGTGCTTGATGAGGCTAGAATCCCGGCTACTTAGTGAAAAGGGGTTGTTATCTACCTTTATCAAGAATGAAAGCTTTCAATGCACTACTAGCTCAATTGGGATATAACCAATTCAATAATTAACAAAGCATGTACCTCACAAATGAATGCTAGTGTTCGCCTGTGCTAGTGTAGAATCCTAGAATGAATCTCAAAACAATCACAAAATCAGGATGATGTGGACCACAAGTACAAACAAGATATCAATCTTTCGAAAAATTTACTCCTAAATGGATTCATAAGGCATACAAGGAGTATTGGACTCTCAAGTCAAGCAATTTTTAAATTTTAAGCAATATAGTCCTCAAAAGATCAAAATCATAGCTAGGTATGGACCAATCATAGAAATATCCCTCAAATACACAAGTCATGCTAAAAGTTTGAATTTAAAACTATCACTGTAGAGCACCATTCCCCCCAAACTTAAATTGCACAATGTCCTCAATGTGCAAAGAGAACAAAGGAAAGAGTATACCAGTGCAACTGAGCAAGAATGATCGGGACTGAAGCATCCGAAGTGGGTGGCATAGGCCCCTCAAACTTGGGATGAACTGTGGTCCTGAAAATTGGCACTTGGATAAACTTATCAGATAACAAAATGGGATAATCAGTGCACAGTGAACATGCAAGTGTAAATGGGATAAATAGATAACGAAATGAGAGAGGTATAAGGGTGGTCCTGGAAATTGGGTAGCACTCTCTCACTGAAGTCACTGTGATGCACTTGATGGAGTCAAACATACAGATATGAGAATACAATCCTATGACATCCATAGCAAAAATAGATATATAAAATAGAGAAAGTGCAGGTACAACAAAAATATCAAAGCCGACAGACCGGTTGTAAAAATAATACAGTGACAATAATAAAGTATCAAAAGGAAAAAGGGATCATAAGATAGAAAGGACTAGGAGCTCAGGAAGATGAGGTAGGATGGGCAGGTTTGGCTCTACGGATGTCTCTGGATAAATCTTTGAACATAGTTGTGACATCCGTGCGGAAGGTAGCGAACTCCGCTTTGTGGGGCATGAGGTTAGCTCTGATGGCAATAACAGCGTCCTCAAGCGTCTGCAAACGCACTCCGAAGCCGGGGGTCAAGTCTGGTATGGATGAGGCAGAAGACAACTCCTAGGTCTGCTCCTACTCATGGATAGGTGACCCGGCTGGAGAATGCTGAGCTGCGTCATCCACTGAGTGCTCCAAGTCAATATATATATCAATGTCATCATGCTCAGCAGCTGGATCGACTGGTGCATCGTCCGCTGTGGGAGCTGCTGCTGCTGGCTCTGCTGGTGCCGGGGTTGCTTGTGTTGCCGCCTCCTCCTCTAACTCCAGCTCTGCAGCCGCCAGTACGGCATGGATCTACAGGCGTGTGATAATAGCTCTGTAACTCTTATCCCAGTCCTTCTTAAGGAAGTGATAGGAACCTCTCTCGGGGTCCTCCTGCGGGTGGATGGGATAACGCTGGTCAATTGGAATCTGGGTGATAAGGTGGCTGAATGGAAGAGACTTGGCCCTTCCAGGCGCCTCCTTGCTAACGTATTCATCGTAGAGCTTCCTCATCACGCTCAAGATAAGCGCAGGAATAGACATCCAGTGGCCGGTATAGAAGGCGTACAGGGCTGCTAGATAGTCGCCCCGCCTCTGAATCTTATGTCCTGCCATGTATATGTTTCGGTAGAGCACAGAATCTGTAAACCATAGGTCATCCGGCAAGAATGTCCGGGTGGCGAAGGTCTCGCCACCGGCATGGTGACCTGTGAGAAAAATTGCCATATCGGCGTAAGAAGGCCTGTAGAGCCTGGGATAGGTCTCCTGAAGCTCTAGCGGGCACCGATGTGGACAACGAGTCGAACGGGCCAGAGTATCCACTGTAATGGTGATCTCATAGCCATCGATAGAGGTGATGAGCTCAGCTGTAGTGCGCGGCGACGGTCGGAGATTCTGGTAGAACAACCGTACCAGTCGCGGGTAGATCAGCTCTGTGACTGGGGCAAGAATAGCTGAGAGGCCCTACTGAATGATGTCTTGATAGGTAGATCGAGTCAGCACTGATCTGGAGAAGAATGCGATGTCGAATGCTGACTCGTGCTCGATAGTCATGTGTGCATATCTAGGCGCGAGCCTATCGCGCTGTAGATGAGCTGCTGAACAGGTGGAGCCGGCTGAGTTGGCTGCTCAGCGCCTCTATGTGGTGGAGATGGTGATGGAGTGAATGCTGGACAAGCTGGCAACTAGGGTGGAGTAGGGTGTAATGGCTCCTCCGTATGAGAGGGCTGCGTAGTCTCCCCAGTCCGCTGTCGGACTCTCCTCTGTGTGTCAGGACTAGGATCACGGACATGAGATGGATCGGCCCCGTCGTCAAGTCTATGTCTGGTGCCGTAATGGTGTCTACGCGCTACAGTCTTGATGAGAGCCATAGTCTGCAAATAGAAATTCAAGAGTTAGTGTCAGCATAGATAGAATATAAGCACAATATAGAAACATGTATGTCAAATAAGATAGACAAAACAAAATATCGCATGATTCTATGCAAGTGGCAGAATATAAAACATGCTAAACAATGTAAGTATGAAATGCATCCAATGTGAAATATCACAGGCATTGGGCATATATAAGGTAGTATGAACATAAGATAAGATGAATAGAGTGTGTATATGAGATCTGTGAAATTCGATCGATCAGAAAAAGAAATGAGATCGATCACAAAAGTTGGATCGATCGAAGGTTGAGTTGGATCGATCGCAAATATTCGATCGATCATAAATTTGTTCGATCGATCGAACAATGCGACGATGAAACCTAACAGTCACAGATCTGTGACTTTTGAAGCATGGGGCCCACACGAGTGAGTTTGTGGGCCCTCCAACAACACAAATCAAGCCTAAATGCACTCCAAACGTGGCCCAAACACCCAAATCTAACAAAATCTTCAAAATCTATGCACACATATACACACACATATATATATATAGACATGGATGCTAAAGCTTTGAGAATGGAAGATTCAACATGAGAGCAACATGATTACGACATTTGAAACAAGTATTGATGCATGAAAATATAGGGAAAGATGTCTCGGATCTTACCTCAAGAAGGCGAGAGAATGGAGAATAAACTGAGAAGATATGAGATGAAGAAGATGGAGATGAACTGAGATTCGAGATGCTTGGACCTCGCCAAAGGAGTTGCCGGAGCTTGGAGAGATGATTCACAGTGAAGAGGGACGAGAGGCTAGGGTTTGGTGAGTGAGATCGATCCAAATGATCGATCCTAAGACCCTTGGATCTGTTTTTAAAAATATTTGCCGACTAGTTCGATCGATCGAAGATGAGTTGTGATCGATCGAACTTTGATAAACTTCTTTCAAAGTATTTTTTGATTTTTGGTTTTTTTTTTTTTTTTTTGAATTTAATTAATTAAAAACTAAATAAATTAAAATATTTTTGAAAACTTGTTGAAAATTAAAACAAAATAAAATGAGAGTGAAAATAGAAAAAAAATGAAAATATTTTTGGATTTTTGAAAAGTTGAAATGTCAAATTAAAGTCAAATTTATGGAATGAAAGAAATGTGATCGATCGAAACAAGCCTTCGATCGATCAGACAGAGGTAAGAATACACATGTTGTTGGTTCAAAAATTGGCTAAGTGTTAGAACTTGAGATCGATCCAACCTTCATGTTGGATCGATCGAAAATTTTCAGATCGATCTTGAATTGAATTCGAACGATGGGACAGAGAGCTGAAATATGCAGGTTTATGCAGGCTCAAAAATTTTTCTAAGTGTTAAGTCCTGAGATTGATCGAACCTGGAAGTTGGATCGATCGAAGATATCTAATCGATCTAAGAATGAGTTCGAACGATGGGACCGAGAGCTGATTTTGGATGTAGATGGATGCAGGTCGAAAATTTTTCTAAGTGTTGAGTGCAATCCACAGTTCGATCGATCAAACTCCAATGTGAGATCGATCGAACTTTGCCAAATGCTCAATTATGACATAAAAGCTTACGCAATCCTTACCAAAGTTCCTCTCAATACATGTGAACCTAAAACAAGTATCTAGACTTCGCAAGAAACAAAATGAAAGATAAAAATAGGGGAGGAATAGGGTTTTGACACCCTACGAATGCCTTTGCTAGTCTTTAACGTCTCTAGCAAGATGTTGGGCTCTTTTAGCCCGGGTTAAAGATCTTGTGATGCATCCCCTCCTTGTTGGGGTGATAAATGCTTTGAACTGCACCTAACAAATGGTCCTTTGAAGAACTTGTTGGATCAAGCTCAAAAGAAGCTTTTGATCCTTTGTCTATGCAATTAAAACCTTTGGGCTTCCATGCCCTTTCAAAGCAAGAATTTGAAACAACACTTTGAGAATGCAAGGTTGAAGATGATCCTTTGGAAGTTTTGGTTTTACACAAAAGCTCATTTCCTTGGCAATGAAGATCATGACATTTTTCTACAACATTGACCTCTCCTTCATACTTATTAAGTGAATTGGGTGTGGGATTAAAGATATTCAACTTTACCTTCATGTGGCCAAATGAAATCTTCATCACCGCTGTTCTACAATTGATGTTGGCATTGGCGGTTGCCAAGAAAGGACGGCCAAGGATAACGGGAATTTGGCTCTTAAGATTGGAAACCGGTTTCGTGTCAATGACAACGAAATCAACCGGGAAGAAGAATTTATCAATCTTGATCAAAACATCCTCAATGACACCCCTAGGTTTCTTAATGGATCGGTCGGCAAGTTGTAAAACTACCGACGTCGGTTTCAATTCACCTAGGCCCAATTTAACATAGACCGAATATGGAAGAAGGTTAACACTTGCTCCTAAGTCAAGAAGTGCCCGATTAATGATATGATCACCAATGATGCATGATGTAGTGGGTGAACCGGGGTCCTTAAACTTTGGAAGAGTGTTATGTTGCAAAATTGAGCTTACCTGCTCGGTCAAAACCACTTTTCTTGGTGCTTGGCTCTTGTTCTTCCGCTTTTGGGTGCACTAGTCTTTCAAGAATTTGGCATAAGCCAGAATTTACTTGATTGCATCCAATAGTGGAAGGTTAACTTTCACTTGCCTAAACATTTCCATGATTTCATTGTTTCTGCCTTTTGCTTGTCTTTTGAAATGGATCCTTTTAAGGCATCCGGAAATAGAACCTTTGGTTCAAACACTTTTTCAGAATTTTCTTTGGAACTCTCTTTAACACAAGAAGTTTTCAAATCATTTTTCAATAAAACCTTTTCAACATCATTTTTCAAAACTTCTTTTTCAAACACATTTTTCAAAACTTTCTCATTTGCAAGATCATGTGCATGCAATGAAGGAGGAATGGGATGTGAAATGGGACGGGTGACAACTTGAGGTTGCACCGGTTCACTCTCTTCATTGGATATTTCAACTTGATTGTCCACAACTCTACCACTCCGCAAGGTAGTCACCGCATTAACATGTTTAATGGTATGCCCTTCCGATGAGGAATGGGTTTCCACAACACATTGTTGCTTAGATGGGGCATTTATAAGCATCTTTCCCTTCTCTCTTGCATTAAGAGTGCTTGCTATTTGCCCTACTTGGGTCTTTAGCTTAGTAATGGATTGAGAGTGATAATGAAGTAATTGAGTGTTAGCCTCTAAAGTGCCCAAAGCATTTAAAACTTTTTCTTCAAAGGCGGGACTTCTAGTGTTTCCTTGGGAATAAGATTGGTTGGGAAAATGAGAATTAGCAAATTGATTCCCTTGTGATTGATAGGGTCTATAACCTTGGGATCCTTGGTTTTGAAGTGGAGGTGGAATGTATTTCCCTTGGAAACCACCTTGGGAAGGGTTTAAGCCTTCTCCTTGGTTTTTCCAAGAGAAATTCGGATGATTCCTCCAACTTGGATTATAATGACTACCATAAGGATTGTTCCCTTAGTTTACAAAAGTCGCATTGACTTGTTCATTAGGTTCATTATGCACTTGTCCATGAGGACAATGAGAAGTAAAATGAAGAACACTAGAACAAGTCACACATGTTTCATTTGATGTATGATGAAAATGGTTAGGAAAGGAAGATACTTGGTTCGCCGAGTTTTGGTTAATCAAAAATTGATCAAACCTTTGAGCTAAAGACTTCATTTCGGCAGCTATTTCATTTTAATGGTCGACTTGATGTAAGCCTACACTCTTCCTACCTTATAAATTTCTACCATTCTTGGATGATAGTGTTCTATGCAAAGAATTTTCACTCATGCTTTCATAGAGACGCCACACGTCATCCTCATGCCTATCAATGTAAGAGCCACCCATGGAAGCATCAACCATACCCTTATAGTTGTCCAATAAGCTCTCAAAGAAATATTGAACTAATTGCCATTTGGGCATATCATGATGTGGACACTTCCTAAGCAATTCATTGAAGCGTTACCATGCCTCATGAAATGTTTCTCCATCCCCATGTGAAAATTCTCGAATTGAGGTTCTCATGGCATTGGTTTTAGAAACCGATAGTACTTCTTCAAGAACTCTTATTGCATTTCTACCCAAGAAGTGATTGAAAAAGGCCTAAGATTGTTAAACCAATACTTTGCTTTGTCCTTTAAGGTGAATGGAAAAAGTTTGAGTCTTAAGACCTCTTCCGGCACGTCCGTATATTTTACAGTGGAACATACTTCAAGAAACTCATCCAAATGCTTGTAAGGTTCTTCACTTGGAAGTCCATGATAGTTAGGAAGCATTTGAATGGTTTGTGGCTTAATTTAATAATGATGTGCTCTAAATGGTGGCAATTGAATGCATGTGGGTGCATTGTATTCATTAAGCACATAGTGATCTCTCAAAACAAGAGGTGGATTAGTTACTTGAGGTGCAACATGAACACCTTGGTTATGAATTCCTTGATTGTTGATGTAAGGTTGTGGAGCATACATTGACCTTGGCATTCCATATGGAACTTGGCCTTGTTGTTGTGGTGGTTGGTGAATGAATGGCCTAGGCATGCCTAATGGTACTTATATGTTCTTATTGTGCACATTGGGATGAAGGATACCTTGTTGGTATGTGACCGATGTCCTCAATATGGTCATCATTATGGTCATCCATTGATAGATTGGTTCTATTTGAACTTCCTTTTCCCCTAGGATTTCTAACGATAGATTCAAGATGCGAATCAAGAGGGGTAAGAGTTGGTCTCAATGAACGACGCCCATGCATGCACAATACAAAACACAGCAAACACCAAGAATGACAAACACTATGCCTTCACAACAATGCAATTAAATTTCTTCTACAAACATTAAATTCATACTCCCATACTTTAACTCAATGATGCAAGACAATAAAAAATAAGCCTCCACGCGGGCCGATGATTTAACTAAGGGATTGAGTAAAGAAAATCTCACAAAGGTCCTTTAGCACTTCAACTCCAAATTTTAAAGCTTAGCTTAGCAAATTTTTTTTTTAAGTTTTTAGCATTTTTCCTTTCTTTGCTTGCTTGAATTGAATGCTCAATGGCTCCTTTGCTTGCTTCCTCTCCAATAATGCACCTAGTTAAGTAAGAACAACACAATGGGTAACCAAAAAGAAAAATAAAAATAAAGTAAAAACAAAATCAAAAGAGTACTAATCCTAATCAATTCCACAAATCCGACGTTGCCAAATCTAATCAATAAATCCCTGGCAACAGCGCCAAAATTTGACGATTGGTCGTTTGTAGCCGCTCGATACACGCCAAAATTGATGTAGTGAATGTGCGGTTCAAGGAAAGCCTTTGGGGTCAAGTTTAAATTTAGAAAAACCATTACCAACACTACTACTAACGTAGCAAAAGTGAGTAGGGATCGTCCCAAGGGATTGTGGGGATTGAGCAATGTTAGAGTTGATTGTGGAATCACTATTAGGGTTAGTAGGTCGAGTGATCAAACAATTGATTGGTTGGTTGATTAGATTAGAGAGCAACTAAATTAGCCTAAGTAATTGAATGCAATGGAGAGTAAGTAAGAGAGAAAAGAGTCTTGGGGTTTAGAGATCACCACCAAGCAATGCATTTCTATATTATTGACAAGTGATTAAAGAGGGCAATTAGGGTGTTGCAATATTGTTGTGTGTGTATTTGGTTGATTTAACAAGAAAGAATGACTAGTTAAGCATGTATTGTCTAAATATCATGTGAAAGGCACAATATATCTAAGCAATGAAGCATATATTGTCTAAACAACATGTGAAAGGCACAATAAATCAAAACAAGTCATTAATCCTTTCATTAGGCTCACAATCCAAATACAACACAAGATTAGAGACATATGCTACTTGTATTCAAAAGCTTGGAACATCAAATAACAAGCATGGATTGTCCTCCCTTTTAATACTACACTACAACTACACTACATCTAAACTACTAGCATGAAAGTAAACTAGGGAAGGGGCACAATCCATCAAGGAATAAGTATGAACCATCAAGAGAATCACAATTGCATTCCTTTAAACACTATGTTTTGACAATCTCTAAATCCATGGCATCAATACACATAGATATGCATCAACAACACAAAATCTAGAGACAAGAACATGAACATCAATTCTAGCATACAAAGACATATGAATAGAATGAAATGATCAATTGGAAGCATTAAACCATACAAATCATTGATTAAACAAGATCTATATATATCAAAGTGTCAAAACATTAATTACAACACTAATCCCTCAATAATACACAAGATTAAGATATAGAAAGCATGCTTGGGGCTAACTCTAGCCCCAAGAGGATGTCTAGCCACTCATGGTGAGGATGTCTAGCCACTCATGGTGAGGATGCTCCAACCCTCAAGGGCTAACTCCATGGAAGAGGTTTGCTCCTTGTTGATGAAGATCTCCAATGGTGTCTCTAGCCTCCTCCTCCTCTAAACTTCCTCTCCAAGAAATGATATGAAAAATAATGTTGACTCGCCTTGAAAAAGCAATCCTTATCCTTATATAGGTAGGTCAAAATGACACCCAAAATGAGCTGGGGTCGTGCACACAATATTCCCTAATGATTGGATAAAGGACAACTTTCAATGAGATGGAATTTTAACTTTTTCGCACTGGAGGAAGTTCGATCGATCGAAAGTAAGTGAGATCGATCGAACTTAGGCTGGATCGATCCAACTGGCTGAGTTTTTTGGAAAAAGACAAATCTGAGATATTTATGGGAGATATTTAGAGGAAAAGGACAAAAGTGGTTAGTGGGTGGTACAGCTGTGGATAGGATCAATCATTTGAATAAGGACAAAAGTGTTCGATCGATCGAAGGATGGTGTTGGATCGATCGAACTTTTGGAACTTTATGCTTTTGGGTCAAGGCTTGGATCTATGTTGAAGTGCTGAGATCGATCATTGTTCGATCGATCGAACCTTAGACTTGGATCGATTGAATTTTGCTGCTTGCCACCTTTGGCTTCATTTGCTTCCTTCTTTCTCCACTTTGCTCTTTTCTTTGATTAATCCCAAAATTGCTTCAATTAAGCTCTTATTTTGCTGAGTTAGCTTATTTTTGGGATAAGTGCCTGAAAATGGAAATAATACGAAATCAATCTAAAACGGCAAAGTAAGATAGATAAAGGTACTAGAATGCCTAAGCTTAAGGGGTTTAAATACGCACTTTTCAGTGCTCATCATAGCCATATGATAGGATAATCATCTGAGATCCCACAGGAGCAAGTGAATGTTGCATTCTCTAGACCAGCATACAATCTATATTCTTCTACAAATAATCCTGGCTGGAGAGATTATCCTAATCTATCGTGGCACAACCAAAATCAAGGAACTACTGCTCCCCAATCTCAGGGACAGTATCAAAATTCATCCAATCCTATGCCACAAAATAATTCTTTCAACTAATCTAGGTATTTACCGTATGCCTCAATTTAGGAATTAACCTACTCAAGTTCCTAATCTTCTACCTTCTCCTAGAAATTCTGCTTTGAAGAACAAGTACTCAATGCTTTTATTGATTTTAAAGCCAATACCCAACTTCTTAATTCTCATTCTCAAGCCATAGCAAAGCTAGAGGCATAAGTAGGGAAACAACGAGTACTCTATCTCGACGAGAGGATGGAAAGTTGCCTAGTTAGTGAATAACTAACCCGAAAGGGCAGACTTACATGTTTGATGAAACTAATTCCTCAGGTATTCATCATGAGCAAGTTCAGGCTATCACTACATTGAGGAGTGGTAAAGTGGTTGACAATCAAGTTAAAAAAGGACAGGAAGAAAAAGTGAGGCTTAGGATAATCCATAATCCACATCCCAATGATGTTTCCTTGTGTTCTATTCCACAATCCACCACAACAGTTGAAGATGAAGTCACTTCTTCATCTACTCCTAATCCTGAGACAGCTTATGAGCCAAGAGCGCCTTATCCTAAACGTCTCAAGGAACCCTCCTACTTTGGTAAACAAGGGGAGAAAATTCAAGATATGATGGAGGTCTTTAAACAGGTCAAAATCAATCTTCCCCTACTTGATGCTATAAAGCAAATTCCCGCCTACTCTAAAATTTTAAAGGACTTATGCACTCTAAAAAGAAAATCTAAAAGCCAAGTTCCTAAGAAAGTTTGTCTCACCAAGTAAGTTAGTGTTATTCTTAAGTACAACATTCCTCTTAAGGTTAAAGAACCAGGTACTCCTATAATTTCTTGCATCATTGGAAATAATGTGATAAAATGAGCACTTTGCAATACCCTTATTTCTCAAAAGGATATTATTGGAATTTAATTATTGTTCTATGTGCATTTTAATTGATTATTTGTTTTATGTGCATGTTATTTGATTATTTGGTTTATGTGCATTTAAATGTTTAATATCTAGCTATATGTTTAATTGTAATTGTTTATTTACTTTAAATTCATTATTTAATTTAATTGGTGTTTAATTGACATGTTTCATTTAATGGCTTGTGTGACTTAGTTAGTTTATATTTTGTAAGTGCCATAAATAGTTTAGGGTTTTATTTTATGTAATTAGGTTAGCCGTCTTATAATTAGGTTGGGAATTAAAATTAGGTTTTAAGTAAATGCCTATATATATTGAATGGTATACGTCGGCTAAGGTTGGAAAATAAACCCTATTCATGTAAGGGTTCTTGAGAGAGAACAGAGAGAGGCTTAAGTGAAACATATAGAGGCTCGAGGAATTATTGAAGGGAGTTACTCGTGGGTTGAACAAAGAAGTAACAGAGGAATGGAACAGTGATCAGAGGAGGAGAATTACTTGGGCTTGCCGGAACTTAAAGACGACGTTCAAAGGTTTCAAACTGAAACTTTAAGGCAAGTTCTATTTCTATCTCCTTCCTTTAAACCTGTGTTCTATACATTCCTAGGGAAACTCCAGGAACTTTAAGTTACTAAAAATCAACCATATATGCATGCTAAAACTTGAATTACAGTATGTTAATTGTATGTGTTTATGTTTGAATCTTGTTTAAAGTTTACCGCATAAGTTGTGATTTTAACTTGTTTAAATTATGCATAAGAGGTTTACATAATGTTTAGGGTTGTTTTGGACTTAAAACAGTAGTCTTAGGACCTTAACGGAGGAAGACGTAGTCGCCGGAGCCGAGGAAGACGTAGTCGCCGGAGCCGTGGAAGACAAACTGTCACAGTTCGGTCGACCGGTTTGGTGCGCACATCGACTAGTTTGCATGAATCGGTCGACACCTTAGTAATTTGGTCGACTAGTTGGTTGAAACCGGTTGACACCTTGGGGAAAAATTTCAGCTGGTTATTAAACCAGTCGACATCTATGATGAATCAGTTGATATCTTTTAGATTCAGTGACTTTTTACAAACCGGTTGACATCTAGGGATTTTACATCAACCAGTTTAGGCGAACCAGTCAACATCTAGAATTTTACATCAACCGGTTTAGGTGAACCAGTCAACACTTGGGATTTTACATCAACTGGTTCCTGAAATCGTCATATGGGTTGTCCAGTGTTGGATTTTGACACAGGAGTTGGTATCTAGGGATGGTTGGGCTTGGTTAAATAATTTTAATGAATTTCTGGGACCCGATAATTAACTGGAATGCATAATATAAAATAGTATGCTAGGTTTGGGATAAAATTAACATAATGATTAATTTATGGATATTGTTTTAAACTATTTTAAATTAATCAACTGAATTGAAATAGTTTAATCATATTGTGGATGTTTTACAGTTTATTTGAGATGCATGTTAATTTCTTATTCTATAATTAAATGCGTACTACGTAGAACTGTTTTATTGTTTAGATTAAATGCAATAATTGAATATATGATATTATTCATGATATTTTGGACTATTTGATGTACCATTTTTTGTTTGTACATCATGGATTAGATTAGTGCGCTCAGTTTATATTTCTGATTAGCATTATGTCACGTCTTGGATTCGAGGAGTGTCACACTTACTTTGGGTTATAATTGCTGAGATATTGAACTTTAATCTACAATTACATGGATTATGGTTTTGGAATTTAATTGCTGAAATATTAAACTTGATTCTACAATTACTTGGATTATTGATTTGGACTTTAATTGCTGGACTATTAAAATATGTCTGTCAATTACATGGATATTGTGCTGGATTTTAATTGATGAATCATTAAATACTGGCATTATCAATTATATGGACATTGGGGGTGTATTTGATGTTCAATTGAGTGTGCATCATTTATGGATCATTTGCATTATATGCACCGGTATGGGACGGTGGCATATTAGAGATAGATTAGATCAAAAAGCTAAGTCCTACTTCTTCATACATACGGAATAGATTAACTAAAACAGTTAAATCCTACATGGATGCATGTCCTATCAACTAAAATAGTTGAACGACATAACGGATGGTTGTTTTACTTTGCTGTATTAGGAAGGAAATGGATTGTGAATATAAAATCCTATTTATTTTTAGTCTGTGCCATTGAACAAGCTGAACGACTAATTGGATTTCTTACGGATGTTTAGTCTATGCAGTTGAATAAGCTGAATGACTAACTAGTTTTCTTAGAGATGGATAGGAGAGAACTTTAAATATATATCATTATGGTACCATGATATGAGCTTAAGTCTCCTGATCATGGTTAGGGTGCGTATACCACCTTGGATGGATAACTGGACTTAATGACGTTCCCTGGTAGGTCTAGGTGTGCATGACTACGCTACGTGCATTTTGTATGTTACCTTCTACTCAGGTGTGATGACTATAGGTTAGTGAGCGTCCTATAGTGTGTATCTACATCTATATGGACTATTTTAGCTATTGCCGAGCTATATAGGATGTATCTGTGTATCGGGTTTATATATAAATTGTAGTAGGATGGAACTTGCAGGTGGGCCTGACCCACTCTTATTTTTCAAGTATTCGTCAGTACTAGTCTTAGAGCTTGATCGTGATGAAGCAGATACAAACACTCATTCTTCTGACTACATAGGTGTTCCTTTTTTATTTTAGTTTTGGATTTTGGCTCTGTATTTCATTTACAGTTGGGGATTATTAGGGGTCCACTTGATGGATTCCTGAGTTGTACGGATTGGAAAGATTAAGTTATATTAATGTTTTTATTCTTTTGAGGATTTTTCATATTAGAATTCTTTTCAGCTTATTATTTTATTTTAAATTCTTTTATATTCTTACTTATTTACATATTAATTGTTTGGTATCCCTCAGATCTGTGCTAGGACTTGATCACCCGTGGCTCTAGAATCGAGGGGTATCACACACTTCTTGATCTTGGAGCAAGTGTTAATCTTATTCCTTACTCGGTGTATGAGAAATTAGATTTGGGTGAGTTAAAACCTACGTCGGTTGTTCTACAACTTGCTGACCGTTTTGTCAAATAACTACAAGGTATTGTTGAAGATGTACTCATAAAAGTGGACAAGTTCTTCTTTCTAGTTGATTTCTTAGTACTTGATATAGAACCAGTCCACGATTCCAAAAAGTATATTCCAATTATTCTTGGGTGTCCTTTTCTAGCCACAATGAATGCTTACATTAACTGTAGGACTGGAGCCATGGATTTATCTTTCGGAGTATGAAAGTCAAGTTAAACATCTTCAATGCTATTTATCATCCCCACGATGATAGCGAATGTTTCTTCCTTGATGTTATTGATGAGTTGGTTGAGGAGTCACTCCCAACTATTTTATCTAAGGATTCTTTAGAGACTTGTTTGAATCCCTTCAATTATGAAGATTTTAATTTCGAAGCTTTGATAGCTAAAGTGAATTCTTTGCTCAATTCCACTCTTATCACAGATTTTCCTCTATAAAAATCTAGATTAGAGCCTCTTCCACCACTTTCTAGTATTCTGCCTATTCCTTCCTTAGAGTCTCCACCTAAGCTTGAGCTTAAGCCATTTCTGGACAAGCTTAAGTATATTTTCTTGGGTTTAAATGACACCCTCCCGGTGATTATTGCTTTCAATCTTACAAGTTCCCAATAAAGTAGTCTCTTAAAAGTTATTAAGCAAAATAAAGAGGCTATTGGGTGGAGTGTGGCTGATTTAAAATGAATTAGTCCCACAATTTGCATGCATTAGATTCATTTAGAGGAGGATTCCCGAATATCTCGGGAGCTTCAACGAAGATTGAATCCTAATATAAAAGAGGTGGTTTTGAAAGAAGTTGTGAAGATGCTAGATGCGGGAATAATCTACCCCATCTCAGATAGTAAGTGGGTGAGTCCTATTCAGGTAGTACCTAAAAAGATAGGTATTACAGTGGTTGAGAATTTCGAGGGAGAATTAGTTCCACAGCGCACCACCACTGGATGGCGTGTGTGTATTGATTACTAGAAACTGAACTCCGCTACTAGAAAAGATTATTTCCACTTCCATTCATTGATCAGATTCTAGAGCAATTGGCTGGCCAGAGCTATTATTGCTTTTTAGACAGATATTCCTGCTATAATCAGGTGGCCAATGATCCTAAGGATCAAGAAAAGAAAAAACTACTTTTATTTATCCATTTGGTACATTTGCATATAGACGGATGCCTTTCGGATTATGTAATGTGCCAGCAACATTCCAGAGGCATATGATGTCTATCCTTTTGAACATGGTTGAAAAGTTTCTCAAAGTCTTTATGGATGACTTCTCTGTTTTCGGATCCACATTCGAGAACTATCTCCAAAATTTGTCCCTAGTGCTTCAGTATTATAGGCAAACCAATCTTATTTTTAGTTTAGAGGAGAGCCATTTTATAGTTCAAGAAGGAATCATTTTAGAAAATATCATTTTAGAGAGAGGAATTGAAGTTCAAAGAGCTAAAGTAGATTTGATCTCTAAATTGCTTCCTCCTACCTCCGTAAGGGGAGTGCAATCATTTATTGGGCACGCCAGGTCTTATGGATGCTTTATTAAAGATTTCAGTAAAATTTCTCGTCCTTTGTATAATCTACTTGCAAAGGACATTCTTTTTGTCTTTGATAAGTCATGCTTGGAAGCTTTCCATAAGCTTCGCTCTCTTCTTTCTTCAGCTCCTATCATAAATCCTCCAAATCAGGCTCTTCCATTCGAGATCATGTGTGACGCATCTGATTATGCTATGGGTGCTATCTTAAGACAACAAGTAGATAAGCCTCCTTATGTTATCTATTATGCGAGTAAAACTCTTTCAGAAGCATAGTTAAATTATACCACAGCTGAAAAAGAGTTACTTGCAATTGTCTTTGCTTTAGACAAATTCAGATCTTATCTGTTGGGTTCTAAAGTAGTGGTCTATCATGATCATTCTGCTTTAAGACATCTTCTTTCCAAAAAGGAAACCAAACCCCGTTTGATTCGATGGATCCTCTTGCTTCAAGAGTTTGATTATGAGATCCGGGATAAGAAAGGGTCATTAAATGTGGTAGCTGACTATCTTTCTAGAATTCATATTGAGGATACCTCGTCTTCACTTCCAGTTTGTGATTCCTTTCCGGATGAACAATTGTTCAAGGTTTCTAATACATATTTGCCTTGGTTTGCTGATATTATGATCTGCCTTGCAATAGACAAAATTCCTTTATCTTGGTCAAAGCAGGAAAAGATCGATTCTTCTCTCAGATTAAGATGTATTATTGGGAAGAGCCTCAGCTCTTCAAATACTGTGCTAATTAAATCATTCATAGATATGTTTTTGAGAATGAATTTCATAGTATTTTGACCTTCTGTCACAATCTAGCTTGTGGAGGTCATTTCAGTGCAAAGAAAACTGCAGCTAAAATTCTTTAATGCAGTTTCTTTTAGCCATCACTCTTTCGAGATGCGTATCTATTCTGTACTTCATGCCTTAGATGTCAGCAGTTAGGATCAATTTTTAGACGAAATATGATGCCCTTAAGTCCAATCTTAATTATTAAGGTTTTTTATGTTTAGAGTATTGATTTCATGGGTCCTTTTGTTCAGTCAAATAAAAATGAATATATCATTTTGGTAGTTGATTATGTGTCTAAATGGGTTAAAGCAGTTGCTACTAAAACCGCCGATCATGCAATCGTGATTGAGTTCATTCAGATGAACATTTTCAGTCAGTTTATTATGCCACGAGCTATTATTAGTGATGGAGGTGCTCACTTCTGTAATAGATATTTTAGTATTTTGGTACAAAGATACTCCGTCACTCATAAAGGTGCTTCTCTTATCATCCCCAAACAAGTGGCCAAGTTGAATTATCAAATCGTGAAATTAAGAGAATTCTTGACAAAATGGTTAACCCAGATCGTAAAGATTGGTCTTTTAAACTGAATGCTGCTTTGTGGGCTTACCGAACAGCTTATAAGACTCCGATTGGTATGTCACCTTACCATCTCGTTTATGGTAAAGGGTGTCATCTTCCTGTAGAATTAGAACACAGAGCTTTCTAGGCATAAAAAAGCTCAATTTTGATATAAACTCTACTGGATCTAACAGGAAGCTTCAACTGACAGAGCTCAAAGAATTACGTAATGATGCTTATGAGAGTGCTAAGGTTTATAAATTAAAGAGTAAGGCTTATCATGACAAGCATATTTTACGTAAAACTTTTGAGTCTGGGAAGAATGTTTAGTTGTTTAATACACGACTAAAACTTTTTCCTGACAAACTGAAGTAACGTTAGGAAGGTCTATATATGGTTATTTCTGTTACACCTTACGGTGCAATTGAGATACAAGATTATAAGACTGGACAACTGTTTAAGGTCAATGTATAGAGACTAAAGCCCTACATAGAGGGTAGTGTGCAGAGAGGCACAGTGGAGGCAGTAGAACTTTATAATCCTATTTACTTGGACTAGAGAAGTTAGGTTTTCGTCGAGTTATCGACGTTAAACTTAGCATGCTGTTGAGCTATCGACGTTAAACTTAGCATTTGTATGTTGTATTGTAGTTTAATTTGATTTTTATTTTGTTATTTTAGTTTTTGATTCAATTATTTTCTTTTCTAGGTTTTAGGTTAATTTTAGGTTTAAGAAGAATAGAAAAAAAAAAAAAAATTGAGAAAAATCTAAAAATTTGTCTCAATGCTCGAGCACAAACTTTGGGGTTCGAGCATTAGTTACTAAAGGCTTAAGTATTAGTACCTCAAGCTCGAGCCTTCCATTATCGTTAATTATAAGGATTTTTGTCGTCAGGCTCGAGCTCGAATCCTTCAGGCTTGAGCCTTAGGATCTAAAAGTTTAAAAGAAGGAAACTGGGTACTCCGACTCCTAGCACAAGAAAGTTAGACCTCCCTTATAAAATCCTTCTAAATTTTCTCCATATTCATATTGGTGAAGCTTCATCTTCTCTTCACAGATTTGCAGGAACCATACATAGAGGTGAAACTCAAGCTTTGCAGCTTAAAGCTCGAGCCCGGACGTTAAAGCTTGAGCATTAATTTCCAAATTATAGGATTTTGGGGATTTTGGATGATTTTAGGGATTTTAGTGCAAGATATTATTCATTGAAGCTAGCGATGGTTCGTCCTGCTCTTTCTAAGCGTGTTAGAGTAACTAAGGATGTTATGCCTAGTGCTTGGAAAGAAACTCCAATTTTGTATAAGACAACTTTTGATTATCAAGCATTAATCACTGATCCTTGCACTAGATGGGCCATGAAATCCTTTAGTTACAAGCATCTTATTCATCCATGGTCCAGTTGCACAAATTACTTATCCTCATCTAGTTCGTTTGTTTTACCTCAATCTTGTTTATAGTGAGGATGACCCTTGGGAACTTAGGACTAAGATAGATGGGCATGAGTTGGTTATTAATCCTGATGCTATTGCTGCAGCTCGAAAATGTTATCATATACTTCCTGAGGTGTTAGATGGGAGACGTGGCTATCTTATTTTCAGATCTTTTCCTAGGGTGCCAATTACAGAAAATCTTATTCAGAAGTTGTGTGATGGTAGGTTTGCCAGGAGAAAAAGTAGTAGCACTACCAAGGCCAATAGTCCTAAGAGGTTGTGGATTCTAGATTCTATCATCTCTGCTAATGTCCATCCTCTTGGATATAAGAATATTAGGAATACTGATTTTCTCCAGGCATTGTATGCTATTCAGTTTGAGCATTGATATTCGTTCCCTAGAATGATTTTCTCTCAGATATTGGAGTTTTAGTCAAAAATTGGACCACACAAAACTGTTCATACCCATATGTTACCCTTTCCATACATAATTACCAGACTATTAGAGTTGCAGGGTTTTGTGGTGAGTCCAAAAGAGGAATCATGTGATGAATCTCCAAAATTTAGAACAAAGTATGGACACATATGCCGGCACATCGTCGAGATGCAATAGAGTTTGGTGATGAGGGATACGTAGCAGTTGTTATTGGAAGAGTTGATGATAAGGCTACAAAGGACGAGATGGATGTTCCTAATAGCCAGGCCCAGCCGAGAAGGAGGTCAGTTCTTGCAACCCAGCCTGAGAGTTCTTCTTAGGTTGAGATTAGAGCTTTACAGGCCAGGGTAGCCGAGCTACAGGATGGCCAGACGGTAATGAGACAGATGTTGACTGTGCAACAGAGCATTCTGAAGGAGCTTCTACATAGCACCCCGTCTGCCTCTTTGACCTCTACTAATTCACCTCCACCACAAATAGATTAGTTGACTAGGGTTTTTCTATAGTTTCTTTTGTTGACTAGGGTAACATTTTGATGTATTTATTTCCTTATGATATATATATGCCCTATGTCTGTTATTTTGAAAAGCATTGTACTCATGTTGCTGATATATATATATATATATGCTTTCTGACTATTATTTCCTTGAATTGATATTTGAGTTACTTGTGATATTTCTCTCTTGTTATTACATATGCTTGATACTCTAATATGTTTTGAGATGGTTGATTTTGGCAGATGCTACAAATTAAGTTTGGAGGTGATATTTACCTTCTACGATTTAGTGTCGTCTATCTTTGCTGGTCTGCGTTTCTAGTAACATTTTTCTAATCTCTTTTTTGTTCTAACACATTGAGGATAATATGCGACATAAGTTTGGGGGTAAGATAATTTGAGATTGAGACTGAATTTGAAAATTCTGAAAATAAATATGATACCAAATATACGATATGATGTTACTAGCATAATTTTAAGTCTGTTGATTGTTATATACTTCGGTTGCAGTCTGATGTTGGTTGGATATAGTTTGTATGCTAAAATTTTATGAATAGGGATTCTTGAAAATTTTGAAATTGATTGATGGCCTGCGGTTCACTCTGTTAGGATGATCCTTATTCAATGAAATTGATCTCTGGTATACTACATTTTGCACATACTCACACTTGCATGAATTCTATGGGGTAACTACTAGGAGTCTTGTTTTGTTTTGAATTAAACTGAGATGAGTGGATGGATTTGATGATTTTTATAACCAAGATATAAAAAAAAATAATAAGAAAAGAAAGTTAAAAAAAAATATATAGAAAAGATTGGTATGTATGTAATAAAAAAAAAAATTCTTCACCAATGAAAAGAGAAAAAAAAAAAAAAAAAAAAAAAAAAAAAAAAAAAAGTAGAAAAGGATAAAGTTCAGGTCTGTACTTAGATTGCTTAAGTGAATAAGTACTTCGGGGAGTATTCTGACACCTAATGCCCTAAGATCATCTGATTTGGGAGTCGTTGGCTGAAAGTTTGTTACATAAGGGGTTTAGGTTGCCTAGATTACTTGAACAATTAAGTCATGGGGATGCTCTATCACTTAATGCCCTAAGATCATCTGGTCTGAGAGTTATTGGTTGAAAGTTCGTTACAAGGGTGATTTTGAAAGCTTAATAGACCTGGACATTGTACAGTATCCTTTTTGAAAAAAAATATAATAAATGCCTTGGGAGTTAGAATTTGAAAATTTTGCCTGCAAATTGAGGAATAGCTAGGAATTAATACAAGTATGGATAGTAAGACATACGTTGAATTGTAGGGTCAGTTTCAGAAAGTATTTTGGAGATTAAGATTATTGAATGGATGATTAAACTAATATATGGGGACTATGACTGTTAAATTGAAATTAGAAGTTGAAAGTTTTCCTGATTATATGATTGGTTATACTTGCTATATTTGACTGATTAATGAGTTGTAAAGACAATATGTTTTGAAAACAGGCTCGAATGAGCTTACTATGCACCTAAGGCACTGATCTGAGAAGTTTATAGGTATCTTCATTGGAAACCCTCATAAGACTACAAGTCATTCACTAAGGTAACCTAGGGGTTTAAAGGCTTATACATAGGCTAAATTTAACCGTGATTCCCACGAAAGTGGCTTTTTAATTCTGTATTGCTAAGGACTAGCAATATGTAACTTTGGGGATGTGATGAGCACTGAATATTGTATATTCGAGCTCCTAAATATACGTATGTTAAGGCTTAAAGTAATACATTTATCCATATTTAGACTGATTTATGTTCAATGTGTGTTTGTAGGTACTTTCTCAGAGAAATGGTTAAAATCAGGACTTTATGATGATATCGAAGCTTACAGAGTCATTGCTGGCTATCCAGAGCAGTCAAGAGCTTAAATGGTGAAGTTTCAAAGAATTCAGAGTCCAAAGCTCGAGCCCAAGTCATAAGGCTCGAGCCTTACAAGTCATAGAAGACAAAAATTAACAACGCATTAAAGCTCGAGCCTTGTACCATCAGGCTTGAGCCTAACTAAAGGGTGCTTGAGCCTGACCATAAAGTGTTCAAGCCTTAACCCTTAAGCTCGAGCATAAGACATCGGAGTTGATTTATAAGCTCTCAGACCTCGTGCCTAACCCCAAGGATCGAGCACCATCCATTGAAGCTCGAGCCTTGAGAACCAAATGCTCGAGCCTGGTACCTAGTGCTCAAGCCCATGAAACTTGGATCGAGCAATGGTAAAGATTTCAATCCTAAGAATATTCTAAGTGTTGAAGAAAAAAACTTTGGCTAAGTATCAAAGTGAAGATCGAGCACCAATTCTTGAAGCTCGAGCATCAATCCGGAGAAGCTCGAGCCTTGTTCCTTATGCTCGAGTCTGAACATTAAAGCTCGAGCCTTTGTTCCTAAAGCTGGAACCTTCTATGATATGTCAGATTTAAGCTACGGGAATGTTCTCTTTTCATGCCGTATCTCATTCCAGATGGGCCGGAAGACTTAAAGGCCCACCAGATCCTTATTTTCTTCTATAAAAGAAGGCTTAAGCCTTAATAAAAGAGGTCCAAAATTCCAAGTCCTTTTTGCCGTGTGATTCAGAAGGCTGATTGTGGTGGCTTTTAGGGTTTCCACAACCTTAGACAGTGAAGATCCTGAGAAGAGAAGTGTCGTCCGTAATGATGAAGACAACTCCAACACAGATGATATCTAACATCGTCATGAGTAGCTAATTCTTCTCTTAAGGCATGGATGTAACCCAATCTAGTATTATAGTTTGATTGTTTTAACTCTGGGATTATTTTAATATATTAT
Source organism: Cornus florida (assembly GCF_030987335.1). Lineage (NCBI taxonomy): Eukaryota > Viridiplantae > Streptophyta > Magnoliopsida > Cornales > Cornaceae > Cornus > Cornus florida. The sequence goes on from NW_026775575.1 coordinate 45,500,669, forward strand.
GTTTCTTTAATTATATGACTATGAGCAATTGACACAACTCAATTGGTTTTCATGCTTTAATAGATTACAAACTATTATTATCTTGTCTTAGTTATAATTGTTTGTTTTCTATTCTCAACCTATCTTATTGGACGGTATCTGGCGGAACCGTGCGGGACATGAGAATAAAGGTCATATAATAGTGTTCCAATGTTTTTTATAAAATAATGTTTTCATAGTCTATGCTTAGGAAATGTGGATTGTTTACAAAGTAGTTAAAATAGTTAGAGTAGGTAAGTGGATAGTCCACGCTAACCGCAGATAGGTTATAGTTAACTGAAGTTTGTAAAATATCTTTCTTTAAAACCCAAATTGAATGAATGTTATTGAGTTCAATTCATTTCAAAAACATAATTGTTAAATCCCCAGAGTTAGTATAATTAACCATAGTATGATGATTGTGGTGAAGTTAAAGCCCTAAGATTTTTCTCTCTGATTATTTAATTTACTCTAGTTTAATATTTTGCTTTAATTTTAGTTCATTTTTAATCGTAACAACCAACATATTTCTCAACCAGTTACCTGTAAACCAATAAACTAAATTAAAAACTGAATATAAATCTCATCTCTCTGTGGGTTCGACACCTCTCTTTATAGTACTATCCTACATAGAATCGTACTATTGCGAGTCGTAAATTATACACATCAACGTACCTGACCTTCTTTTATGAATCAAGATCTTTTATGCATGATGTTAAGCCTATATAGTAGATCTTGAGCTTTAATACCAATTGTGAGTTTGTGTAACGGAAGATATTATGGAAAGTTCAAGTTTTTTTGTTTTGTTTTTTTTTTAAGAGAGAATTTAATCACATGTCTTTCTATTTAATTACCTTTACTTAATTTACCAAATAATTAAACAATCACATACAAAATAAAAGCAAGTAAAGTAAATAAAGTTTGAGAGATGACACCAGGATTTTTAGCGAGGAAACCCCAATTGGTAGAATAAATCAATTGTTGTGGGAAAAACCTCATGGACTGTGCAGTCCAGAGCAAAACGATCCACTATGTTTAAAACAATGTATAATAGACTTTGACTTGATCAGGCTTACACCCTATCGCTCTACCAAAAACCAGTTGTTGATAATCCTCTAGCCTTGCGACGTCCCGTCCAACAGCTCTTGACTCCAGGCTTACTCTTGATATCTGTAGAAGGATTGCTAGTAGATCAAACAACACTCTTCAAATACTTTGACCCTTCCAAAGTGTGATCGTTTCACCTTTTTCTTCAAGATTTGAATTTTATGTAAAAGAATAGATCTACTTCTCTGATCATTGTCGATGCAATATTCAATAAATTTTGAATACGATCAGGAATTGAACAACACCCTAAAGTCACTCTTGTGTTTATGTGTGTCTTCAAGAAATAAAAACAAAAAAATTAGATTAGTTTTTCTGCAAAATATCTCTTAAATAGGCTTTTAAAGAATCAAAAGTTTCAATGCAAAAGCTGTATCAACCTAGATGAAAAAAAAGGTTTATATAGACTTCCAAAGACCTAAATATGCATAGGAAGGAAGTAAATTTCGTACAAAGGTCTTTTGGAAAGAAATCCAAACCAAATAGGAAGTTTAGAAAGAATAAGAAACTGATACCTAATCTGTAGAAGCCTTCTGAACTAGTAGCCACTTCTAGAATAGGTTCAGAGTGTCCAGAAGTAAATAAGGATTCGATGCTATGGTTCTTATACTAGTAGGAAGAGTTGGTACCGGTTCCCAAATGGCAGATTCAAATGGGAAGGACAAATCACTTAGATAAATCCCTGTTTTGGAAAATCTGAGACATACCACATATGTAAAGTGTCATAACCTTTAACTCAACTTCCTAAAGCGTTGTTCATACCTTTTTCGTAGATCTCAGTTTATCAAACACAAACAGCTCTTCAATTCCATTAGCCAATCTCGATCTTGATTTTGAAACTTGAAAATACAACTCCATCGGACTTATTTTGACACCAAAATTAATTAGCCAATTACAAAATATACATCTCACAATCTTCCCCTTTGGCAATTTTATGACAAAACCCTAAAAACAAATATAATCTACCCAAGCAGAAAAAGCAGATTATAACTTGTCAATAACACGGATTTTTTTTTATTCATTCTTGTTACTTCTTTGGATAAAAGTTCACCTAATTTCCTGCACATTTATCAAGCAAAACTATCATTTTCTCTCCCTTTTTGGAACAAATTGATAAAGTGAGGCAATTATAGAGAATAAGAGAAAAAACAGTCATCAAGAGTAAACAAGTCATTAAACAGCCAAAAAGAATATCCAAAATAATGATAATGTTATCTTAACAAATACATGATGCATGAATGAAATAAAAATGATAGTCAACATAAACAGATCAATCATCTCTATCAAAAGGAACAATAGTGGTTAGCACATCATCAAAATCATCACCACCACCATCATCATTACCATCCTCATCATCAGTATCGTCATGAGCACCATCATCACCCTTATCACCAATAGATGGATCTAGAAGAGTAGTTCTGTAAACATCCTCTGTAGAAACACCTGCCTATTGTGCCCTAATCAACCTCATCTCAGCCTTGAGATCTCGTATCTTATCCATGACTCTTTCAAACATGGTATTCTGATTCTAAAGAAAAAGTGAGCACATTAGATTTATGTCATCTCTTGAGAAATTCCCTTTTGAGGAAAATATCCTGGTAACCTCTAGAATATGAGATGAAGTAACATCTGATCCTCTCTAAGACTTCCTTGCATTCTCCCTAACGGTTTTGGACTTATTGAGAGTACGGAGATCCAGTTAGAGATGTTGAGAGACGAAAAAAGACTCAAAACAGTGGAGTTGTCATAAACGCACTGGCATCTAGTTATGCAAGAACAACTGATCAAAATCCTATTACAGGAGATATTCATTACTATGGTGCTACAAGAAAAATGGTTTTTTACGACGTAGTATCTACGGCGTTTTTTTGTTTTGCCCATAATAACTATCTTTTACGGGGTTTATAAAAGAATCCCCGTAATTATTATATATGGGGACCCACTTTCACGACGATTTTACAAAATCCTCGTAGAAAAATATTTTTACGGTGTATTAAAAATCTCGTGAATACTTACATATATTTACGGCATATTTATATACCTTTAATGGGAAAAATGTTTCTCGTTGAAAATTTCACATGCAAGGCATATTTTTTGCCCCGTAAATAAGCAGCCCCAAAATTTTCCTCTCCGGCGCCAAAATTTTCCACTCCCGCACAATAAAAATCAGTTTAAATATATATATATATATATATATAAAATAATAATAATAATAAAAAACTTTAAGAGATATCACTTCGTCCTTAGACCCATTCACATTTGGAGACCCAGACACATTAGGAACCCTCTTTCCCTTGGTGTAGTTCCCAGATTAGATCCACACAGCCAACATATTTATGCTTCTTCTCTTCATGGTTGCTTTTGTTCGATCTTAGAGTTCTGATTCGTGCTTCTCTTCGTGGTTGCTTTTGTTTAATGTTGGAGTTTTCGGCCAAATCGCGTTGTCGGGTAAGCTTCATCGTCCCAAATTTGGAGCAATCAGAGGTGAAAATTCTCTCTCGTTAATCTCTGTTCAGTTCTCTCTATTATCAAGTACACTCTTAGCAGTAACCCAAAAAACTCTCATCCCTTTCTTTCTCGGAATTCATCAAAGCCCATAACCCTCCCTCAATTGAATCTATCTTCGTTCATTAATTGAAAGCCCTAATCCAACCTCTCTCCTAGATCAATTCTACAGTTCGAAACTTGTTGATTGATTCTAAGGTTCGCTTGTTCTGATTTTAGGGTTCAAAGCTTGTTCAGACTCACACATTGGTGAGGAAATCAGAAAGTAATGGATCTGAGGAAGAGATGGAGTGATGGAGATCGGTGGCTAAAGTCGGCCAATGGGCAGCAAAAAAGATTACGTATGTGCATGATCAAACATCATAGAAGAAGATTCGCGCATTGGTGAGGAAATCGGTGGCTATGTATAAAATTATACAGATAAACCCTATTTTCATCCACCTGTGTTCCATCTGATTCTTTACTTATATCTCTCTTCATCATTTTCTTCCGTGAATATTTTTTAAAACTGGTTGGAAGATATCTGACTCTTAAATCTTGGCTTAGGCTTAGCTTTAGGGTTTTGTTATTTTATTTTTCTCTATCTTTGTTAATTAATTTGTTTCCTTTTTTGTTTCATTTTGCGTTTATCGTTATTTGGTGAATTATGAAAGGGGGTGTTGTTGATCAGTCTACTGTTGGTAGGATCAACAAGGTCTTGCAACACCTCTAAGGTATCTCTATTTGTACTCTCACCTTTTCTCTCACTCTATATATATATATATATATATGTTGTGATTCTTAATTTTTTCTAGGGTTTTATTTCCCCTTTCATTGGCTGGTTTTAAGGTCTAATTTATTGAATCTGCACTCTTAATTCTGCCTTTTTAATTGAGTTTTTTTTAACCTAATTTATGCACCATGTTAATGTATGTTGCCCTGATGCAGAGATGATGGAGGACAACTTGTCTGCATAGAGAGATTAAGAACTAAAGATATAACACATAGAGTAGAACTGAAGAATTATTGGCAGGTACATTTTGTTTGTTGCAAAATTTGTGCAAACTGAACCTTTGTTTGGTTTCTTAGTTGTATTTTTAGTTGCTATATGTCCATGTCATCAATGTATTGACTCAGTCTCTTTAATCCAACTATTATGTCTATGTGAAATGGTGAAGTTGCTCTGTCATACTATATTAGATAGTATTTACCTTCCATCTCTGTACTATAAAATCTTAGGGCAAATCATGAAATTGAATACAGCATTAATCAATTTTATTATTGCACATTTTTAATGCTTTTTTCTCATGCTCGAGGGGGTCACGTGTCTTTATGTGACCAATTTTATGGTGTATAGGGAGTCATGTGCCTTATTGATTGTTAGTTTCAAGTTATATATATATATATGGTGGTATATGATTAAATTCTTTATAGCTTTTTATTGTTTATTGAGTTTCCATCAAGTGAACTGTTAGTTGGTATTAGTTAGTTCAGTTTTTGATGTTCTTTCATTCATTAGTTTAGTATATATCATGAACAATGAGGAGTGGTAAAGTAGATATTCTCAACATTCTTGGTTACAAGTTGTTTTTTTTTTTTTTAATGTAATACAGTAATGTCATGGATAATGAATAGCTAGTCATTAAGAATTTATTGATAGAGAGATTAGAGAGGAGTGTGATAATAATACCATGTAGTAAATATTGTTAATTGGTAACATATAATATAGAGTTTAGTTTCATATATATATAATGAAACTGATCATATATTCCTTTAAAATATATTATATATGAGTTCATGGACAAGAAGCAGTCCTAATGCATATATATTATTGAGGAGTACTAATACACTATAAATAATATGTTACTACTAAATTCTAAGAAAATTACTACTATAGCATCTTCCTAGTTTGGTACAATAATTTCACTTTCATCTATCATGACCCTAATACCAATTTTATGAGGTTGGCCGCGTACAAGAACAAAATTCTTGATAGTTCTAGTAAAATATGCAAGTTCTAGTTGCATTAATTTCAATCTGAACATGCAAATTCCAATTGCATTAATTGAAGAGATCGAGTACATAGAAGCTTAAATAATTAAACTACACCACATATACCGTGAATTAATCAGCCTACCATATAATAATATTATTATTAATAATTATAATAACTATATAATTTCTAAAGAAAATCAATTTATTACACACCAACCTGTACGGCCCTTTCGCGACGCCTGGAAAAAAAATGGTCAAGTGTAGGGAATAATTTGGTTGATTCATACAATTTACATGAATCCTAGTTTTTTTATAATCCAATGATAGAGGCTAGTTTTTGTGTATTATATATACTGCACAGTGTATAAATCTGTAGTATTATACAAACGTAACAGATCTCTACTTCGTGAGGGGTATGTTTTATTCTCTTGCTCAAACCGTAATTGAGTAGTTTAGATTGTTCTCTATACTGGGACTATTATTTATTTATTTGTATTTTAAAAAAATGCCTATGGTTGATTGACGTATGAGTTCTGTCTTGCATATATGAGCTTGCTTAGCCTCACATTGTCATTTTATTATTGTCCAGGAAAAAATAAGAGTAGCTTTGTATTTTCAGTAAGCAGCAATTCATTTCATTGACTGTATGAGTAAACCATCTCAGTATTGTCTTATTCATCTAAACTTCGTCTTCCTTCTCAAATTCATGTTCTTCTCTGTATTACCCATAACTCTCTTTTATGAAACATCAACCCTAAATCCCCTACTCACCATATAGACCGAAGCACTTCCAAGTTCCAACCCATTCATTGTTCCTCTCATATGTATCAGAAGCATAGAAAGCAACACAGATGAAAGTCCTTGCCCATAGACGTTTTTCGCAAATGGGTTTTCTTTGATTGTGATTTCTCCAGTTACAAAGGTATAAAAATCTTATCCCTCCATATTTATATTGTGTATATATACACATCTGTATTCATGTTTTATGTATGTGTATGTGGAAATTGGAAGAGGGCACTACTTTTAATTTCTACTGGGAATGAAATTATTGATAGTTACCAACAGGCCAGTGACCTAGCGGTACCAAGCCCCTACTTTTCAAAGAGAGGTCAGGGGTTCGAGCCTCAGTTGAGGCATGTATGTGTGAGTACCCAACTAGGAAAAAAAAAAAAATATTGATAGTTGTTTCATATGAAACTATGGGCGGTGTCTTCTGGTGTAGCGGCAATAACTGGACGGTTGGAAACAATTGGGCCTTTTTATCGTCGTCTCTGCCTCCAGTCACCATAGTTCTAATTGCTAACAACTAGCCCCTAAGTTTTGAAAGCTGATAGCCAAGAGGTCAGCCGATAGCTGATAATTGATTGGCTACTCTTTAATTAGCCATCGATCGAAGAAAGCCCTAAGCCATAATCTTTCAAGATTTACCTCTTAGATTTTGTGTTCTGGGTAGTCTCAATTTTGTGTCTCAACTGAAATTTGAAGTGTATATTTACTTGTGAATTTTAGGGTTTTATTAAATCTTTGGAGGTCTCTTGGGGAACTTTCTGAGTGGCTTCAGCTGATGAGCAAGTTGAATTAGGTACTTCAGTTTTTCCTCTTTTTTTTTCTCCTTTTCTTTAATTTTTTTTTTTGGGTAATTTTTTCCTTCATTTTCTCTTACTTTCTGGATCTTCTACATTGTTGTTTCATGTCTTTTGGGGATTTTAGTGTAAGGGTTCTCTATATTTAGGCTTAACTTATAATGGGTTTCTGTATTTTTTACTATTTTGTTAGTTTTAGTGGTTTGGAAGCTTACTATGTGGTAGATTCAAGTCATGAATTAATATTTTTTTAGAATTTCTGTAAAATGTTGACATGAAAATACAAAGATATGGTGGAGACTTTCCAATAATTTTAATTTTATAGTGAATGAGATTGTCATTTTGTCATGCTTTACCCGGCTGGGTTGAATTTTTGTTCCATCACTGTCAGATTTTATCTGGTTTGTCTCTGATGTATCTGCATTACGCTCTTCAAATTGTTTATAATGATCGACTATTTTGCCCGTTAATGTTCTTTCATCTAATCATTTAGAAAGAGATGAGGAATCTCACCTTCTAAGAAGTACTACTTTTCCTTGCACTATTAACTCTTTATTTCCCCTTTTTCTTCTCCTTTTATTCTCCCATCTTCTTTGGGGTCATGTTTAATTGTTCGAAATGAGTAGGTCGCTTAAGCTTCAGACTTCAGCGGATGAGGTGTGAATGTGTGATTTTTTTTTTTCCTAAGGACGGGGTGTGAGTGTAATTTACCCTTGAAACTGCTTGCTTGCTTGGTATTTCATCTATGCATTATCCTCTCTAAACCTGTAGAGCTAATGCAAAGAATGTAGATGAATGATCAGATTACAAAATGAAAATAAAGAAAGAAAGAAAGAAAATACTTGCTAGTACAAATTGAGGAGATGACAGAATTGTTACTGGACATAAAACCAAGTAGGTTCTCAATTTTGTTGCCTCATCTTCTCTATAAGATATTTCCTTTTTCTTTCTAATGTTAAAACGTAGTTCTTTTAACTGATGGGACAAATTTCAACTTTATATGCTTCTGCATAAATGCTGATGTTGAATTTTTACTGGTTTTTACATTAGGATATTTTTAAGTAGTTATTGGAGAAAGGGTGAGTAGTCTATTTCTAATATATTGTAGATGATATGAATTCCTTTTTCTTCCAAATGATAGTCAGTCTTACATCCATACCTTCTTTCTTGACGCATATTGTTTATGCCAAACCTAACAACTATATTTGTTCCTATGGCTTATCAGTGGAGATTTCAAATTCTGAGGTCCCTGCAATGCGGTTTTTTCACTTGACGATGATCAGGCAGCTAGAGGGGTTGTAACTCACAGCAGGTTTGTTGTACGCTAATTAATACCTCAACTTTATTTTCATTGGCCACCTTCTAATATTCCTTTTCACATCCTTCAAAATTAGTGGTAACCATGTTGCAGCATTATCTTTGGCTATGAAACTACGCGGCATTCCAGCATATATTATTGTACCAAAAATGCTCCAAAATGCAAAGTTGAGAATGTCATATGTTACGATGGCCAGGTTATCTGGAGTGACGGTGATGCCATTATGCAATCAAGAGAGGATACTGCTAACAAGGTGTTGCAAGAAACCGGTGCAGTTCTTGTTCATCCATATAATGATGGGCGGGTCATAAGGTACCATGGGTTATATGTTTTCTTTTTTTGCACTTGAAGGAACTTTGACTTTTAAGCATTCTAGATAGTCTTTGGTTTTGTACTAAAAATTCTGTTCTACTTTGCCTTAATTGTATCACATTTGAGTTGTTCTTTCTAACCTTTATTTTTTATACTTTGTGGATAGATATTTAAAAAATAGAAACTTTGGAATATATATTGTGTTGAATTATGGGCCTGTGTCATTAGTCCTTAAAAAATGCCTCAGATTAACCTGACCAGAATTACTGAAAACAGTCTCCTACCTATGTCATGCCTTATGCCAATATACATGTGATTTGTTTTGAACCTTGAAACTTGTCTTGTTGTTAACCAAACAGCAACCTGTCTGACTCTGTGAAGTGTGAAATCAGCTTAATGGAATTAAAAGGAAAAAAGAGATTCCAAAATACTTTTGTTATATAGAGAGCCATAGCAGCAAATAACGATATTAATTCCAAAGAAAGAGGGAATTTTTGCATGGATGCATGGATTACTGTTTCACCAGGAAATTTTATCATGGTATGAGTTAAGCTAGTGTTCTAGCACTATAGTCTCAGGTGACTGGGAGAAAAAAGAAAACTTGTCATTGTGCTTTCAGTTTGCTGAGAAAAATGTCAGTTTAGTGTACAAAAAAGGGTTAAACTGGTTTAAATTTAAATTAGCTAAGTAGAAAGATCTTCTCCATCCCACACTTGGCCCACATCTCATGGTTTAGAGAAATACTTCCAAGAAGTATGTGTCATGTTAATCTAGTGAGATTTATGTCTATGGTTTTGTTGATTTATTTAATTTATCATTCTTACGTCCAAAGAAATTTTTCTCTGGGGGTAAGGTGTGCATGTGTGTTTGGGGGGTGGGGGGAGAGTTAATAACTGGGTAAGGTGATATAGGAAAGCAAATGGTGATACTTAAGGTAAAAATGTCAAATAAAGTAGTCCGGCCGGGTGAAATTAGCTTGTTTTCCTATATTGATTTTTATTTTTACTTTTTTATTTTATATTTAATTTGGCCTGGCAAGTAACTCAAAAATTAACCAAATGAACTAACAAAATTGGAACACCTAAAAGATCTCATTTGCTGCTGATTCTCTTTCATTCCTGTAGTTTTCTCACTAATGGAAAATAGAGAGGCATTTTCTAGGCTTGACTCTTGTGTCAGGAATGCACCGAACATGCTGATTTTACATTTAAGAAATTGCATTGCCATTGTCCTTCAAATCTACATGCCTTCTCAATTGAAACTCCAACATGTTTCACATTGAGAGGTATTTATGCATGTAGAAACTATAAAAAAATAAAAAGGAAAATCTTGTGGCATGAGTATGAATGGACTATGACATTGTTCAATTGTTTACACAGTGGGCAGGGTACCATATCATTGGAGCTTTTAGAGCAAGTCCCGCAAATAGACACTATAATAGTTCCTAAGTGGTTTGTTTAATGACTTCTAAGTATTAATTCATCTTTTCTATTCTTGTATCATCTTTATTACTAATTTGATGAGCTTTCCATTTTTTTCTGGTAAAAAAAATTTAGGCGAAGGTTTGATATCTGGGGTTGCATTGGCTGCCAAGTTTATCAACCCTGCTATTTGAGTATTGGCTGCTGAACTAATGGGAGAACCTACTTGCTTAGATTTTGTACCATGGAAAATGAGGTGGTGTTTTTGACAAATGCAGATTGAAACTCAATTACTAGGAAATTGATTTTTTTTGTTTTTGCAAATGGATTTACTTCTTATTTTGACACATTAATCAATCATGAATTCTTGTTTCAAGAGATTGTTTTGGTTATGGTTATTGACATTAACATATAGAATTGCAACTATGAATGTGTTAATATATTTTTGAATTTAATGAAAGTTGAAAATTGATGCCAATTGCAGGTTGTGTGAATGATTAGGTAGCATTTAAGGGTAACGTTTTATAATTTTTTTTTAAAAAAAATTATGTTATCTACGGGGAGCTTGAAACCCCCGTAAATATTATTTACGGGTAGTTAAAATTCGCTGTAGAAAACTTTTCTACGGCATGTGTTGGTGCCTTATGAGATTATTTATGGGTAGTTAAAATTCGTCGTAGAAAATTTTTCCATGGCATGCGTTGGTGCCTTGTGAGATTATTTACGGGTAGTTACAATTCGCCGTCGAAAACTTTTCTACGGCATGCTTCGGTACTTCGTAAGTTAATTATTAATGGGTAAATATCCATGTTGTAAATAAATTTAAGTATTTACGGAACCCTCATACACGAGGGCCTACAATGCGCCGTGAATAACTTTTCACGGCGCTTTTGACCCCTCGTAGAAGCCCGTTTTTCTTATAGTGTGCTGACTGATATCATTGAGTTAGACTACAATGCACATAGAAGGTGTATTGTTTAAGTGTGATTAGTTTGATGTTTTGTCTAAGTGTGGAGGAATAAAGGAGGATGATTTTCGATTTAAGCTTGTTAATTCCTCGTGATTGTGATCTCAAACTGAACGAGTATTTTATGTTGATGATCCCATTGAAAATGAGTGGAAAGTGGTTATTGGCGCAAAACTGTGAGACCTTTAAAATACGCCAGAGCAAGATATTGAATCTTATCAATTTGAGGAGTCATTTCATACACAACGTGTGGATAGCAACTTGGATGTACGTCGCTAATGATAACACCTTTTGGGCAAGAGCTAATTTGCTTGGAACAACTACAGATAGATATTTGTTAGAAAATGTTGAAAAAGAAGATGATGATGTTGATGAAGATGATATTTAGGATGATTCCATATCTACTGCTCAATGGGATAGTAGATTTTTTATCCTAATCTTTTTTTTTTTTTTGGGATTTGAAGCTTTTTTTTTTTTTTTTTTTTTTTTTTGAAGTTAATGTGGAATTTCATATGTTTCCTTTATGGCTTGGTTTTTTAAATTTTTTACTTGGACCAACTTCAGTACTTGTTTGGAAATGATTTAGTATATGCTCTAATCGAAATGGTATTTGGAAATGATTTAGTATATGAAATGCATTGCATTTTCCTTTCAAGCTACATTTTAGTATATATATATATATATATATATATATATATATATATATATAGTTATTGAACTTAATTTCTTTCCTGGAGTAATTTTTAGAACTATCCTTGCTCAACTAAAGCTTCTTAGTTTGTTTGATTCCATTCTTTGGTTGATCATTTGGGACCATCATCACCTTCAGATCTTTGTGTTGTTTGAAGTACTTAAATGAATTCTCACTTTTTTGTTTACTTCTACAAGAAGGATAAATAATAAGCTCACAATGAAACGAATGGTTCGTCAGGTTCAAGAAGTGTGAAGAACATCCGGAAGGTTCATCTTCAAAATCTCAAAGTTCACAAAAACAAAATACTGAGAATACTAAATCATCCCAACCAGCTATGAAGAAAAGACGGGACCCCACACGATGCAAGGATATCTTAGACATAACAACCCTAATACCATTAAGGTACATATGGAGATCTTATATAGTTTGCATAATTAGACAACATTCAATATGAAGGAGAAAAAATGATTTCTTCTATCTTTATTTTTGTACTAAACAACCATAATTGTTAATTTTAGTTTAGAGTCAATAAGTATGGACAGCTGACAGGAAATGGAAGTACCAAATATGGTAATTACTTGGGAGCAATTTCCCGCAATAGTTGATTAGCTCCTTTGTGCTACAAAACATGGTAGGAGATGCCTAATCGGCTTAAAGAAGATATGTGGACCATAGTAAAGGTAAAACCCTTCAATGACATGAAAATAATTTTCATGGAGAAAGTTGATTATCATGCAGCAATTATCACATTTTCAAGGGCAGTATGATGTGGGAATCATTTCAAAACAGTGGACATTATCCTCTATCGGAACAAAATGGAGGGGGTACAAGTGTGAACTAAAAAGTGCATACTACTTGATTCGGGATACAGATGCGAAAAGATTGGCTAACCCACCACCTGAAGTTATGAAGTACCATTGGGAATTTTTGGTTAAGCATTGGGGTACGGCTAAGGCGAATGTAATTCTCCATCTACCAATTTGTTTAAAGTGAATGAGTTGAATTTATAGTTTACCTGCTTTCAGTCATTACTTTATATGGAATGTGTTAATCCCTAGGAATTAAAATTAATCAAATAACGTTTGTTTTTTGTCACTTTTTGTAGGAGGACAGCGAAAAAAACAAGGAACGTTGTGGGAAGCAAACAATGCTTCATACTACAGGGACAAAAAGTTTTGCACATGTTCCTGCTAACGTTAGTCGAAGTTTTGGCAATATTAATTATTTCAATTCTTATGTGGTTGAATGATTATAAATGTTAGTGGTAAATAATATTTATCACAATGTGTATGTTTCTTTTATAAATTGAGGAAAAAGAAGGTATTAAGCTTTCTCGTGCATATTTATTCATTCGTACAAATGTAAACAAGGATTACAAGGCTACTCATGCTGCTGCTCAAGAGATGATTCTAAGTTTTCAAAATGCAAATAATGATAGTGAGCTTATCTGTTCTAAGTCAATATCTAAATTCACCAAATGTTCGAATACATATCATGACCCAACTAAATGAGGATATGTTATAAAGGTTGACCTCCCAACAGAATCTCAAAAGCAGTTAGTAGTGGTGTATAATTTCATGCCTTCAGCTGTGATGTTTTCTATTTGGTATGTGGTTCACTGTTATGCTCAACCACATTAAGCGGAAAACCCAACCGATGGTGGTTCAAGTGTGAATGGGTTCTGGACCACTTATCAGTACATAGGTTTTGCATACAGGATTTGGATAAAAATACAAATAATAAGAGTGATAAAATATGGAATAAGTGCACTTTCCCAACATGAGATTCCCTTTTTCCACACACGCGTGCAAATATATATATATATATATATATATATACATATGAAAACTGATGTAAATTCGGATCAGAATCCTCTCTATTGTACAACTTTCATACTGTATAACACTGTAATGAGAATCAAGTAAATAGTGAGAAAAAATAAAGTGTTCAAAAGTATATCCTACATTTGATAGAGATCCCTGTACCTGTTATATGAGCCCACCCCCTACTCAGCCTCCAAGCCTCCAAGACATACGGGTCTCTCCCACTACCAGTCAAAGTGTCAATCCTACGGCGCATGTCGTTCCCCTAACAAGTCAAACACTCAACTCAAGCTTGATATTGCCAAGGGATAAGCGTGGTAAGTCATCTAGTAGAGGATTTTCCTAACTTCAGCTGACCGTTGTACCCAAACTTCCCCCCTCACTCAAGTTCCTTACTTATTGCTTACTAAGTCAGAAAGGCCGTTCTTAGGCTACGCTACCCCGGACCCGCTTTCAATTAATCATCCCTTACATTAATAACCTTTGACATTTTTGTGAAGAACATAAATGGAGCCAACAGCTTTTCTGGACTTTGAACGCTACCTAAAACTATAAACAAAAGCTGATCGAAAGTGATTCCGAAAAGAAAAGGCCTTGCCAGTGATACATGCATCCACATGAATGTTGACCCAATTAATTTAGGGATAATGTTTTTTTTTTTTCCCAAAAATATTGGGATAATGTTTTGTTTCAATATATATGAATTCCTAAAAATTGCATTCGTAAGCTTTGACTAGGATTTCGTCCTAGATGTCTGCATCGGGCTAGTCCTCCTCCCTACTCTATTCTTGGACTAAATAAGTGAAGACATTAATTAGACAAAGTCAAAGCAAGATAAATGAAGTTGAGAAATCTTCAAGAGTGCTATCTGAATTTAATGGATGAGATCGAGATGGCAACATCACCATAACAATGGCCGCCTGAGTTGACTCCCAGATTGTAGCTTTAATTCCTCTCTTATTGATTAATTGTCTTTTTCTGAAACCAACTGGTCCCTCCACCACGTCCGTTGACACTAGTGAAGGAGTATCCATCCTGCATGGCCATCTTCATATTTTCAATAAAACATAGGGAAAACTTCAATTTTGTGCAATTTTGAGAGCTATATTGCCAAAATAGCAAGTTCTAAATACAAACTGTAGAAATCATCCAATTTGTGAAAATATTTACAAAACCATTAACTTTCACTGTTCATATCTAAGGACCAAACTGTAGTAATTAAGATGCTGTTGCAAACAAAGCCTGTATGTTACCTGTAGCAATACATCTTGGGGCTAAAAGGAAGTGAAACTACCTCTGATACCTCAGTGCAACCTAATAGTTTAATGGAGCAAAAGTTATGAACAAACTGGTTTACAATTGATTTCATCTTCCTAAACAACTTGAGAGTGAAAAATCAATTCATTGAAAAAAAAAAAAAACACATCAACTAAAAATAAATATTTTAAATACGAAGAGAGAACTGTGAACTTTATCCACTCTATTGCATATAAACTAATACACATGAGATGATAAAAGTTTAAATGAGGTAATGACACCTAAAATTAGTCAATAACACTTGGCCTCCTAGAACATCATAAATATCATGACAGCTTAGCTTGGTTTTCATGAGAAAGTTTTAGCAACTATGTCACATAATCACCTCAATACATAGAGATTGATCTTAAGCTAATTAACTTATTAGATTGATGATACGGGTATCAAAGAGTAAGGCGGGCTATGATGAGGGGGCGTTCATTGTGGGCCCTCATCCATAGCATTTCCTACTGCAAAATATAATAATATCATGGCTTTGATACTAATACTCAGAATAATGTAAGGAGTTGGTATTCACCAAATAATTTTTTAAAAAAAAAATTTAAATGAATCTAAATAGCAAAGGGGCAAAATCGATGCAATGACAACTGTAACAAAATTAAACATGTTATAGATTTATATTCTACCAAAAAAAAAAGAAGACAATAAACAAAAGTTAACAATTGTGGGTGTTTAGTACAAAAATAAGATTAATAATATTTATATATATTAATCTTTTGTTATTGCATTATTTATCTTGATGCTTTTATGGTTTTGAACGTTTTTGGATTTGTATTTGGTTGTGTGGATTGGTTCTTGGCTTAAATGGAAAAGGACTGTATTTGGTTGTGGAGAGAGTTTTTGTTGTGTGGAAGGTTGCGAGGTTGTGTTTGGTGCGATTGTGTACTACTTTGTTAATGTCAATGGTTGTGTGTGGTGTGGTTATGTACATTACTTTGATATGATGGTGTGGTTGGGTTGTTGACATGCTGTGGAAAAGAATGAACAACCAAAAGTATATTTCATGACAAGCAATGTAACTGAAGGCACACAATTTTCATTGAGAATGATGGAAAATTCTTGCTGAGTCTTGCTTTGTTGCAAAAAGTGGCAATTGGGGCACTTGATGTCCGTCTCATGACTCCGGATGAATTATCAAACGTTTTTTTTTTTCAAAGAATAGGCATTACTACCTTATAAATTCTTCTAGGATCATTTTGAAAGGACCAAGGGTGAAAAGAAAGTGGGGTCTCCGTGAGCAAAGTTTTTCTCATTCCGTCGGGAGGTGGGATCTCCGATATTCTGTTGTGGGTCGATTCAGTGGCAAGTTCTTCTTGGGTGTGGGGTATGAGTGGTAGGATGGTGTTGTTTGGCCCTTTTGATCCAAGTTGATTTGGTGATCGTTTGGTGTGTGGGTTTTGTTTGTCTTTTTCAATTTTGTTGGTGGTCGTTGGTGAGGTGATGTGAGTTGTACGCAGCGGAATATTTAGAAAGTTTTCATTATTTTTGAACAGAAATCTTGTGTTTTTCTAACTTACTTTATTTTAGTAATTAAATAATTAATCACATGTAGATAAAATAAAGTAAAGTAAAAGTTAGAGATGACACCAGGATTTTTAACGAGTAAACCCCAATTGATAAAATACGTTAACTGTTTGTGTGAGAAAAACCTTGTGGACTGTGTAGTCTAAAGTAAACCGATCCACTATGCTTGAAACAAAGTATACTAAACTTTGACTCTGACTCACACCCTATTGTTCTACCAAACACCAATTATTGATAATCTTCTAGCTCTGTGACTTCTCGTTCAACAGCAACTTGACCTCAGGCTTATACATGATCTTTGTAGAAGAGTAACAGGTAGATCAGACAAGACTCCTCAAATGTTCCAGCCTTTTCAAAGTGTGGTCACTTTTACTTCTGTTCTTCAATCGTCCGAATTCAATATAGAAATAAATCTGCTTTTGTTGGAGGGCAGCTGATACAAATGACCATCTTTTCTGTCTTTGTTCCTATGCTAAAGCAAGTTGGCAGGATATATTTAATTTATTGAGAATGGATTTGCCAGTGTTCAATTATGTTTGGGAAATTGTGGATTGGTTTGTTATGCAAGTTGTAGGCAGAAGTGTCAAGACTCAAATTTTAACCGGAATTTTTGCAACCACTATTTGGAAGATCTGGAATGTGAGAAATATGATCATGCATGATGGAGCTCAAGATCAAGCAACATATGCTGCCAAGACTATTCTGTGGGAAGTTTTAAATTTCCTTAATTTTAGTCCTCAAGATTTTGCTCTTGTTTTTTAAATTTTAATGTTTTTGCAATTTCTTGTTTTTCCCAGTATTTACTGGAACTGGGCTTTTTCTAGCTCTTGATTTGTAAAAGGAGGTATGCCTCCTTAAGCACTTATACTACTTTCTTCTTTGTTTATAACACAACCCCATTCAGGAAAAAAAATAAAAAAAAATAAAAAAATAAAATATGCTTTTGTTTAATTGATGTAGATGTAACTATATGATCACGATCAAGATTCGAACAAGACAATTCTCAAATCACTATGTGAATATGTGTGTGTTCTAGAAAGACAAACAGAAAAATCTCTAAGATTTTCTGAAACAAAAATCTTCATAAGGCTTGTAAAAATAATAAACTGATAATGCAAAAACTATCAATAAACCTATGTGTATGATAAGATTTATATAGAGTTTAGAATGACCTAATCCCTCTGAAAATATGGAAAATTTCGTGCATAAGATTTGGTTCAATTCTAGAACAACTTAGAAACAAATCAGGAAAGGAAACTGAAACTGTACTGTGAACAAGACTCCTTAAACCGGTTCAGAGGGGCTAAATCGGTTCAAGTATGGCAGAAGTTTATTTCGAGGCCAACTGAAGACCTTGAACCGGTTCAGAGGGGCTAAACCAATTCTTGTTTGCCAAACTTGAATTTCCTAGTTCATTAAGGCTGAAAACACTATATGGTAAGATTTTGAAATAAATACCAAGTTTAGAATGTGTCCTAACCTTTTAAAATTCCTTTCTATTGTGTTGTTCTTACCTTTCTCGAATGATCTTGGTTATGGTAACTTAGAACAATCTTTCAATTCCGTAGTCGCTGTCAATCCTGATATAGTAACTTCGAATTACAACTCGATAGAGACTTGTTTTGTTTCCGAAAATTGTCAATTACAAAATAATATCTCACAATCTCCTTCTTTGGCAATTTCGTGACAAAACCTTAAAAACAATTTGAATAATCTACCTAAAGCAGAAAAGTAAATTACAATTTTGTTTAAAGTCAAAAACACGGAATATGATCATTGTTCTCTTCTATTATTGAATATACGGTTTGACTTGATTTCCTGCACAATATCAAGTAACAACTACTAGTGAAGTTTAATAAAAAAAAAAAATTTATAAAAACTCCCCCTTAATTAAACATCAAAAAAATAAATAAATTATCTCCCCCTTAACATCACATTTGTTCTCCCCTTTTTTAGAACAAATTGACAAAGCATAAAGACTTTGAAATAGAGACAAATAAGACAAGAGTATGATGTCATGATGCATGATAAATAAACACAAAAGTCAGCATCATTATCTTCTCAACCATTATGTCAGAAAAACATCATCTTCAGTCTTCTCCACTATCCTCCTCATCCCCATCTGTATAGTCATCCTCATCCTCAGCTCTCATAGACGGATCTGGAGGTGCAAGCCTGTAAACATCCACATTCGGAACCCCTCGCTATTGTCTTCTCATCTAATTCATCTGTAGCTTAAGATCTTTAATCTTAACCA
Organism: Cornus florida; assembly: GCF_030987335.1. Lineage (NCBI taxonomy): Eukaryota > Viridiplantae > Streptophyta > Magnoliopsida > Cornales > Cornaceae > Cornus > Cornus florida. The sequence goes on from NW_026775575.1 coordinate 45,519,486, forward strand.
TCATCCTATCAAACATAGATGTTGATGAGCGTTAAAAAGTGCACATTTAAACCCTTTAAGCTTGAGTATTCTAGGACCTTATTCTATCTTATTTTTCCCTTTTATCTAATCTTTTGTTTTTGTCTATTTCAGGTCAATAATGTTAAAAGGGGTTTAAAATGGTTTCTTAAGGCCTTTTTGGAGTCAAACTAAGTCTTGGTGAGAATCTGGAGCAAAAGGAGACTGATATAGAGCAAAAAGAGGCTGATGCTGAAAAACTGCCAAGTCTGATCGATCTGAGAAAAGTTGGATCGATCAAACCAACTCTGATCGATCGAAGAAAATTTGGATCGATTGAACTCTGATCGATCGAAGATATTTCTGATTGATCGAAAATGTGCTGGCAGCGAGCTGTCTTATTCCCACGTGCCTGAACTCCACCTACCAAAAAGTCGCGGGATTAAATATTTTTGGGGTTATATTTCTGACTTAGAGACTAAGAAAAAGACCTTATATTTAAAGGGAATTAGAACCATTTCGTAAAAAAACTTTTTCATCATTATATTTTTACATTGTAATTCCTATATTTTCATTGCTTTCTCTCTCTAGAAAGTTAGAGATTAGGGTTAGAAGAAAAGAGGGAAGTGGAGGCACATCTCAAGAACCCATCTCTAGATCCACACACACTCTCTGTCTCTAGAGCTTCAAAGAAGAAGAAGAATAAGATGAAGAAGAAGAAGATGGAGCCATGTTTGGAGCTTGTCCTTGAGGGTTTCATGACCACACCTACCTCATCCATGATTGGCTAGATCTACATTTAGGGCTTGGATGAGCCCTAAGTCTTGTGTAATCTAAACCCTTGTATTTCTTTTTTTGGAGATATATATATATATATATATATATATATATATATATATATATATATATATTGTTGTGATTAGTGCTTAGCCTTATGATTGTTGATTTAATTCTTCCTTATGATTCTCTATTTTAATTATATGTTGTCTTATGTGTGATTATTTGGGAATTGATCTCTACACTAGATTCTCTATGTTGGTTGCATGTCTATGTGTGATTAATTAAGAATTTAGTAATGGCTAGGCATGGGTTTTCATTGAATGGGTTTGTCAACTAATTTGATGGATTATACTTACACTTGATGGGTTGTTCCATAATTTAATCCATATTTGTAGGTAGGCAGACAATCTATACTTGATTTGATATTCCATGTCTTATTATTGCAAATTCCATGATTCTTTAGATTGATGTGTGCTACAATTGTGACTAGTTTGATGGGTCATGCTTAGATTTGATGGGTTGTTCTACACTTAGTTTATTTGTTGGTTAGGTAGACAATTCAAACATGAATTTGATGGTCCATGCTTAATATTGCAATTAGTAGTCGCATTTTGTTCACAACAATGTATTCCCCATTAATGGAAAGCAAGTGGTTACTTACATGAGCTTAGTGGTGAGTCCAACACCCTAAGACCTCTCTTCATATCTCTTAAATCCCTATCTCTCACTAGTTTACTTTACTTGTATTTTAATTTTATTGAACCTTAGTGTAATCAACCAAACCAACTCTCCTTTGCAATCTTTTGATATGCTAGAGTCGAAGTAAAATTCTAACATGTATAATCTCTGTGGATGATCCCTACTCGTTATACTTCATTAGTTGTAGTAGTGGTTTTTATAAATGAAAATTTGACTAGAAATGCTTCTGAAACCACATTCATATTTTGACCTTGCGAAGCGACCTCTCGCATTAAAAGTTCACTTTCTAAACGCATAGTAAGGGGCTCGTCAAATGTCGGATGCTGCAGAAGATGAGAATACATGACGTTTGCATCTGCTCTTATGGAGTTCCCTTTGGGAGGAAATAACTGTCAAATCTCTGGAGCTTGTGATGACCCTTCATCAACATCTCGCCTAGCCTTTTTTGCATTTTCCCTAACAGATTGTGACTTTTTCAAGGAAAGAGGATCCAATTCAGTCATGATAGGCTGATGATATGCTCTTGGAGGAACCTGAACATTCTTCTTCTTGAAGATTTCCATGATAATCACTGGAAAATGAGAAGAATACTTTTGCGAGTTCTTCTTGTAATGAGCTATTATTAGCTACACAATAGATAGTGTAAGCTAAATAGTCTCATTAACAGCAAGAAAATAGAGAACTTGTGCTCACTCAAATAGCCAAGATTCATCATTGCAAACAAATTGAAGAACACTACTTCATCTGTTTGGAATCAAGCTGGTTTAGAGAAGAGTTCGGAACAAAAATCTTTAGAACAATCCTGGGAAAATCTGAACCTGAGATTGTCAAAGGTAGAGTTTGTCCTGTCAATTGACGAATGTCTGAAAGGTCTAGGATAACTTCAATATCCTTTTCATCCACCATGTAATCTTTTTTGGAAAGAGATACGATGAAGTAGGTATCTTTTACCTCTCGAATATTTGCATAGAAATAACGCACCATATCCGGAGAGTAAGTATTCTTTCCAAGCTTAGTGAAGAAAAACCATTTGTTTTCTTTGATGTAATTCACTAGCTTTTGTCTGCTGTGTCTTGAAACTTTTGAAGATTAATGTTCCTTTTAGACTTGATAGGACCATCCATGTAGACCGAGAGATAAGCTTACCAGGCGTTCACATTGTAGAAGTGTGACTCTTCAAATTTAATTCGTCCAGTGCTTGAAACAGACGGATACCTCATAGGAGCATCTCCTAAAGCATGTGTATCACCTTGAGGTTCTTGAATGGTTATACTTGTTCGGGCTCTCTTGGGAGATCTAGGTTGTGCAACACATTTGCCTTTAGCTTCCTTAGACAATTTTGGAGCCATGTTCTTCACAAAAAATTTCACTTTGAAGCTTGGAAACTCTCTTGGGAATTCTATGAAACACTTGGTGTGCAACCCCCAAAGTGTTTATAGAAAACTTTGTTTTGATCTTCAATCCTCCCAAAAATCAATAACAATGAAGATTACTACCCCAATTTCTCTTTAGACGCTTCAATCTCTTCAATCAACCCAAAAGATTAACCAATCCTCTAAGTTTAATCCCAAACTCTATAACTTTCATTCAAACCTATTTTGCAATTTTCAATCTTCACAATCTTCAATTCTTGTCTTCAATCTCATGTTTATCATGTAATGATCAACTATATTCCATGAATGAATGACAAAAATATGATATAGATGATGTATATATGTATATGTATGAACTATAGAGTGAAGGAAGCAACCATGCACATAGAGGTAGAGAGAATAGGCAAACAATGAAGCAACAAACAGGTATAAAAACCCAAAACTCGCGGCCTTAAACCGGTTCAAGAAGGGCAGTGCACAAATGTGACCAAGGCTTGAACCGGTTCAGGCCCATTGAACCAGTTTAAGATGGGCAATCAAGTTAGGCTTGGCCTATTGACATACTTGAACCGGTTCACCCCTATTGAACCAGTTCAAGACCCCAATCTTGAATCCACAGTGTATTTTTTTAAAAAAGACTTTTTCCAAATTTTTCTAGAAAATATTGTAACATATCAGTGATTAAAAAAAATCAACAAAAGAAAATCTATAAACCTAAAAATCAAAATCTTTTTGATTTTTTCAAACTTTTTAAATTTAAAAATTAAAAAAAAAATTAAACAACAAATCACCAATCATTAAAATTATCTAGTCAACACACGATTCAAAACCCTTTTAGAGAATTTTAAAAATATCTCAGAGAACAAATATTTGACTCCACAGACTTTTTAAATAATTTCAAATCTTAGAAAGTAATCACAACATGAAATCAAACTTGCAAATTTTATTGAAAAATTTAGAAATTAATCTAGCAAGTCCATATGTGTGTATGAAATCCAATCCAATACATCTTCAGTTGAATATTTATAGATCATTGTCTAAACCTTATTGATCAAAAAGTATTAGGATAAAATTGTTTTGAGCAATTTTTCTAAGAAAGGTGGCTTTCACTCTAAAAAGTAGTCAGCAATTCCTCTACTCAACTTATCTCCGCTTTGAGCTTCAATTCAGAGTCTAATGATAGCTTTCGATAAAATCTCAATAGGTAACCTTTTCCTTAGCAAAGTATTCAGTAACTTTCAAATTTTACTTTCTTTTCAAGCTGAATTATTTTTATTTAAGCTTTTTTTTTTTTTTTTTTAAACAATAACCTTTATAGCTTTTGAGAACAATAAACCTTAGTCAACAGATTAAAAAAATTTCAACCAAATTTTTCAAAGATGGACTAATGCACAAAAGTTTATTAACTTAAGAGATTCAAATTTAAAAATCCCCTAATCAATGCAAATCATCTTTCATTGTATACATTACAGACCAAGAATCTATTTTTATCCAAATTATCATTGTCTCAATTTGCATTCAAAGATAGATCATAAATTCCTTAAAAGAATTTTTACATGTATATCAAGAAGATTATGATTAGAAACTCAAAACCCTAACCAAACCCTAACAAGTGATCTAATGGCAACAGAAATTTCTTTTAAACACAAGCCATGATCACTGAATTTCATAGGACTTAGTTTGAAGGGGAAGTCCTTTTGGAATCTAGTTCCATGAACTTAACAGGCACAAAATTGATCAAATCACTTTTTTTAATCCACACAGTCTTGACTCTTGATGTGTCTCTCGTAATTGTACTGTATCGTGTAGGATATAGCTCTATGCAAAGAGGATGTCAAACCCACAGAGAGATAGAATTTGTATTTGCCTTTAAATTCGATTCATGGTTTACAGAAAACTTGGTTGAAGAGTTTGTTGGTTGCCACGATTTAACAAACTTGAATTAAACAAAATATTAAATTAAAGCAAATTAAACTAAATTGAAAGATTAGAGAGAGAAAATCTTAGGGCTTTGACTTCACTATAATCGTTATACTATGGTCAATTGAATTAACTCTGGGATTTTAACTAATTTTGTTTTCAAATGAACTGAACTCAATAGCATTCGTTCAGTTCGGAGTTTAAAGAAACATGTTTTACAAATTTAGCTAACTATAACCTATCTGCAGTTAGCGTGGACTATTCACTTACCTAGTTTAACTACTGTGCGAATAAACCACCTTTCCTAAGCATAGATTGTGAAAACGTTCATTTGTAAAATACATTAGAATACCATTATATGACCTCTATCCTTGTGTTCGGTAGGGCTCCGCCAGATACCGTACAACAAGGTAGGTTAAGAATAGAACATAAATTATTATATCTAAGATAAGGTAATAACAATTTATATTCTATTAAAGCATGAAAAATCACTTGAGTTGTCTCAAATGCTCAGAGTCATATAATCAAGAAAACATTGTATATTTAAAGAAACCTAGAGTCAAAACAATCAAACCATATTATAACATTGAGTTACATAAGTACCCTAAGAAAGGATTTAGCTACTCATGACAATGTTGGATAGCATCTGTGTTGAGTTCATCTCCATCATCATAGACGGCGCCTCTCTTCTCAGGATTTGCACTTTCAAGGTTGCAGGAACCCTAAAAGTCACCACACCTTCAGCTTTCTAAATAACACCCTAAAAGAGATTGAATTCTTTTATAGAAAAAAATATGTATTTGGTGGGCTTTTAGGTCTTCTGGCCCAACTGGAATGAGATACGGTGATAAAAAGAGGAATCCCGTAGCTTTTAGTCTAATATGTCATATATTGCTTGAGCTTCAGGAATGAATGCTCGAGCTTTAGGGCTCATGCTTGAGCTTCAGGAACAAACGCTCGAGCAATACTGGGTGGATGCTCGAGCTTCAGTGAATGGTGCTCGATCATCACATTGACAATTAGCCAATTTTCTTCAATTATTTTCCATAGCGTCTTTTTCTTTTAACGTTGCTCGATCCAAGCTTCATAGGCTCACGTACTAAGTATCATACTCGAGCATCTGGGGCTCATTGCTCAAGCATCAAGGGAGGATGCTCAATCCTCTATTGATAGTGCTCGATCATGGAAGTGATGCATGAGACCTGGGAGCATAGCCTTCAATTCAAAATCAACTCATTAATTTCTAACGCCTCATGCTTGAGCTTTAGGGTCAAGGTTCGAGCACATTTGATTAAGGCTCGAGCACCCTTGTTGTAAGGCTCGAGCATCTTTGTAGTAATGCTCGAGCCTCAAGGTACTAATGCTCGAGCATTTGGCCTTATTGACTTTTCTTCTTTTCTTTGTTGTAATGCTCAAACCTCAACACTTGGGCTTGAGCTCCAAGGCTTCAATTGCTTCAAACTTCACTAATCTAGCTCTCGACTTGCTTTGAATGACCGGCAACGACTCGGTAAGCTTCGATATTAGCATAAAATTCTAGTTTTAATCATTTATCTGGGAAAGTACCTGAAACACACATTAAAAATAAATTAGTCTAATAATAGATAGAAGTATTACTTTAGGCCCTAACATATATGTATTTAGGGGCTCGAATATGCATATATTCAGCGCTCATCACACCCCTAAACTTACATATTGCTAGTCCATTACCAATACAGAGCTAAAAAGCTACTTTCGTTGAAATCACGGTTGCATTTAGCCTATACAACAAGCCCTTAAACCCCTAGGTTACCCCTAGTGGATGAGTTATAGTCTCGTGAGGGTTTCCAGTGAAGATACCCATAAACTTCTCACACCAGTGCCTTTAATGCACAGTAAGCTTATTCAAGTCTGTTTTTAAACCATATCATCCCTGCAGTTCTTTAGGCAGTCAAACATAGCAAGTATACCAATTATGTAATCAGGAAAACTTTCAACTTCCAATCTCAATTAAGCAACCATAGTCCCTACATATCAGTTCAATAATTTATTCAACAATTTTAATCTCTAAAGATGTTTTTTGAAAGTGATCCTGTAATTCATCGTGCGGCTTACTGTCCATACTTGCATTTATTCCTTGTCATTCCTCAATTCACAAGCAAACTCTTCAAATTCCAACTCCCAAGGCATTTTTATTATTATTTTTTTTCTTTTTGGTATGCATTTTTTTCAAAAAGGATACTTGTGCAATGTCCAGGTTTATTGACCTTTCTAAATTACCCTTGTAACAAAATTTCAGCCAATGACTCCCAGACCAGATGATCTTAAGGCACTAAGTGTTAAAACACCCATAAGGACTTAATTGTTCAAGTAATCTAGGCAACCTAAACCCCTTATGTAACAAGCTTTCAGCCAATGACTCCCAGACCAGATGATCTTAGGGCATTAGGTGTCAGAACACACCCATAAAGACTTAATCACTCAAGCAATCTTAAGTACAAACCTGAACTTGATCATTTTCTACTTTTCTTTCCTTTTCTTTTTTTCATATATATTTTTTATTTTTCATTCACATTGGTGAACAATTTTTTTCTTTTTGTTCCATACATACCAATTTTCTTTATTTTTTTTTCTATTTTATGCCTCAGTTATCAAAACTATCAAATCTACCTGATTGTTTCAGTCTAACTCAAAGCAAAACAAGACTTTCAATTTCTATCCCACAGACTTCATGCAAGTGTGAATATTGTGCAAAGTGTAGCATCCCAGAGATCAACATCATTAAACAATAATTATCCTAACAGCGTGAACAATAGGCTACCAACTGATTTCAGAAAAATTCAAGGACTCATTTTCACAGTAATTTAGCATACAAACTATTTCTGACCAACTTCAGACTGCAAATAGAATATATAACTATCAACAGACTCAAATACATGCTTATTAGCAAACCATATCCTTGTGTAAGCAGATTAATAAAATTGTCAAAGCCAACCGTACCCCCAAACTTATTATGCACATGGTCCTCAATGTGTGAGAATAAAAGAGAGATAGAAAGATATTACCATACAAGCAGACCAACAAAGATATAATAATGTAACGCACAAAAGGGTAAAAATGAGTGGCCATTATTGTTTCCTTCGACGTAGTGGTTCCTCTCAAAAGCACCCCTAAACTTAATCTATTGTATCTGGTAAAATTAATAAACTCCAACACATCAGAGTATCAAGTATATGGAGTAAGCATAGAGAAATATAAACACAAGGATAATAGAACCAAAAAGCATGTCTATATATATCAGAAATCAGTAGAATGCTTTTTAAAAGAAAGACTTAGGGTAGATATACATCATAGGAAAATAAGTACAGCAAAAAGAACTGCCCTAGTCAACAAAACTACAGAAAAGTCCTAAAACTAATCCATAGGTGGTGGTGGTGGAACGGAAGAAGTGGATGGGTCGGATGGAGTGCGGCGAAGTGGATGGCTCAGCGGAGTATTTAGTTTCCTGATTTAAAACTTTTTAGAACATCAGGCTCGAGCATCAAAGGTGTAAGCTCGAGCCTGCCGCCATCAATGTCTAGCTTCACGATGATGGAAAGCTCGAGCATTTGATACTGATGCTTGAGCTTTTCGTTGTTGATGCTCGAGCATGGAGACAAATTTTTGGATTTTTTTTTTTGTTTTAATTTTTCAATTTTTATTTTCTTTTTCCATTTAATTCAAACCTAAACTAACTTAAAATATAAAAAAAAAAGACTAAAATAAACCTAAAATCTAGAAAAGAAAGTAACTAAATCAAAAACTTAAAATAATGAAATAAAAATCAAAATAAACTACGGTACAACATACAAATGCTAAGTTTAACATTGATAGCTCGACAGAATGCTAAGTTTAACGTCGATAGCTCAACGAAAACCTGACCTTTCTAGTCCAAGTAAGTAGGATCATGAAGTTCCACTGCCTCAATTGTGCCTCTCCGCACACTACCCTCTATATAGGGTTTAAGTCTCTGTCCATTGACCTTGGACAATTGTCTAGTCTTGCAATCTTATATCTCTATTGCACCATAAGGTGTAACCGAAATAACCATGTATGAACCGTCCCAACATGACTTTAACTTTTTAAGAAAAAGTTTCAGTCATGTAGTTAACAACCAAACCTTCTTCCCAGGCTCAAAAGTCTTATGCAAGATATGCTTGTCATGAAATGCCTTAGTCTTTGCTTTGTAAACTTTAACACTCTCATAAGCATCATTACGTAATTCTTCAAGCTTAGTTAATTCAAGCTTCCTGTTAGAACCAGCATATGTCATATCAAACTTGAGCTTTTTTATGGCCCAGAAAGCTTTATATTCTAACTCTACAGGAAGATGACACCCTTTACCATAGACAAGACAGTAAGGTGACATACCAATCGGAGTCTTATAGGCAGTACGGTAAGCCCACAAAGCATCGTTCAGTTTATAAGACCAATCTTTACAGTCTGACTTAGCCGTTTTCTCAATAATTCTCTTAATTTCACGATTGGATATTTCTACTTGGCCACTTGTTTGGGGATGATAGGCAGAAGCAACTTTATAGGTGACGGAGTATCTTTTCATTAAGGTATGGAAATACCTATTACAGAAGTGAGCACCCCCATCACTAATAATAGCGTGTGGGTTACCAAACCGACTTCGTTTGAATGAACTCAATCATGACTGCGTGATCGGCAGTTTTAGTAGCTACTGCTTTAACCCATTTAGACACATAGTCAATAGCCACAAGAATATATGCATTTTTATTGGACAGAACAAAAGGACCCATGAAATCAATACCCCAAACATTAAAAACCTCAATAACTAAGATTTCTACAAATTGATCCTAACTGTTGACATCTAAGGCATGACCTACAAAATAAATATGCATCCTGAAAGAGTGAAGGCCAAAAGAAACCGTACTGAAGAATTTTAACTATAGTTTTCTTTGCACTGAAATGACCTCCACATGCCAAACTGTGATAGAAGGTCAGAATACTATGAAACTCACTCTCAAGAACACATTTACGAATGATTTGATCAGCACAGTGTATGAATAGCTAAAGATCTTCCTAATAGTACATCCTAATTTGGGAAAAGAATCGATCTTTTTCCTGTTTTGACTAAGACAATGGAATTTTCCCTATTGCGAGGTAATTCACAATATCTGCAAACCAAGGCAAATCTTTATAAGAACCTCAAACAGTTGTTCACCTAGGAAGGAATCATAGACTGGAAGTGAAGTTGAGGTATCCTCAATTAGAATTCTAGAAAGATGGTCAGCTATAACATTCTCTGACCCTTTCTTATCCCGGATTTCGTAATCAAACTCTTGAAGTAAGAGGATCCATCGAATCAAACGGGGTTTGGTTTCCTTTTTGGGAAGAAGATGTTTTAAAGCAGAATGATTAGAATAGACTACGACTTTGGAACCCAACAGATATGATCTGAATTTATCCAAAGCAAAGACAACTGCAAGTAACTCTTTTTCAGTAGTGGTATAATTCAATTATGCATCTGAAAGAGTTTTACTAACATAATAGATAACATGAGGAAGTTTATCCACTCGTTGTCCTAAGATAACACCCATAGCATAATTAGATGCGTCACACATAATTTCAAATGGAAGAGGCCAATCCAGAGGATTCATGATAGGAGCTGACGAAAGAAGAGAGTGAAGCTTTTGGAAAAATTCAAGGCACGATTCATCAATACCTCTCTTTGAAATGATATGTCTTAAAACAATATCCTCTAGAACTATAAAATGGCTCTTCTCCCAACTAAGAATAAGATTCGTTTCCCTACAACGCTGAATCACTAAGGAAAGATTTGGAAGACAGTTTTCGAATGTGGACCCAAAAATAGAGAAGCCATCCATAAAGGCCTCAAGAAACTTTTTAACCATGTCCAAAAAGATAGACATCATACACCTCTGGAATGTTTCTAGCGCATTACATAATTCGAAAGGCATCCATCTATATGCAAACGTACCGAATGGACAAGTGAAAGTAGTTTTCTCTTGATCTTTAGGATCTATGGCCACCTAATTATAGCCGGAATAACCATCTAAAAAGTAATAATAGCTCTAGCCAGCCAATCGCTCTAGAATCTGATCAATGAATGGAAGTGGAAAATGATCTTTTCTAGTAGCGGAGTTGAGTTTCTGGTAATCAATACACACACGCCAACCAGTGGTGGTGCGCTGTGGATCTAATTTACCCTCAAAATTCTCAACTACTGTAATACCTGTCTTTTTAGGTACTACTTGAGTAAGACTCACCCACTTGCTATCTGAGATGGGGTAGATTATTCCCGTATCAAGCAACTTCACAACTTCCTTTAACATTACCTCCTTTATATTAGGATTCAATCTTCGTTAAAGTTCCCGAGATGTTCGAGAATCTTCCTCCAAATGAATCTGATGCATGCAAATTGTGGGACTAATTCCTTTCAAATCAGCCATACTCCACCCAATAGTCTCTTTATTTTGCTCAAGGACTTTTAAGAGACTACTTTCTTGGGAACTTGTAAGATTGGAAGCAATGATCACCGGGAGGGTGTCATTTAAACCCAAGAAAGCATATTTAAGATTTTTTGTTAGTGGCTTAAGCTCAAGTTTAAGTGGAGACTCTAAAGAAGGAATATGCAGAGTACTATAAATTGGTGGAAGTGGCTCTATCCTAGATTTCCATAGAGGAAAATTTATGATAGGAGTGGAATCTAGTAAAGAATTCTTTTCAACTATTGAAGAATCAATAGCAAAATCTTCATAATTAAAGTGATTCAGATAAGCTTCTAAAGGATCCTTGGATAAAATAGTTGGGAGTGATTCCTTAACCAACTCATCAATAACATCAAGGAAGAAGCAATAGCATTGAAGATGTTTAGCTTGACTTTCATATTTCCAAAAGATAAATCCATGGCTCCTGTCTTACAGTTAATGTAAGCATTCACTATGGGTAGAAAAGGTCACCTAAGAATAACTAGAATATACTTTTTGGAATCATGGACCGGTTCTGTATCAAGAACTATAAAATTGACAGAAAAATAGAACTTGTCCACTTTTATGAGTACATCTTCAACAATACCTCGTGGTTGTCTGACAGAACAGTCAGCAAGCTGTACCACAACTGACGTAGGTTTTAATTCTTCTAGACTTAACTTCTCATATACCGAGTAAGGAATAAGATTAACAATTGCTCTAAGGTCAAGAAGTGTTTGCTCTATCACATTGTTTCCAATGGTGCAAGAAATTGTAGGAGCTCCAAGATCTTTAACCTTTAGAGGAGTGTTGTATTTAAGAAAAACACTAACATGCTCGGTGAGATAAACTTTCTTAGGAATTTGGCTTTTGGATTTTCTCTTAAGAGTGCACAAGTCCTTTAGAAATTTGGAGTAGGCTGGAGTTTGCTTTATAGCATCAAGCAAAGGAAGATTGATTTTGACCTGTTTAAGGACCTCCATCATATATTGAATTTTCTCCCCTTGTTTACCAAAGTGGGAGGGTTCCTTGAGACGTTCATGATACGGCGCTTTTGGCTCATAAGCTGTCTCAGGGTTAGGAGTAGATGAAGAAGTGACTCCATTTTCAACTCCTTTTGTGGATTGTGTAATAGCACTTGAGGAAACATCATTGGGATTTGGAATATGAATGATAGGAATTATGGGAATCCTAAGCCTTTCTTTTTCCTCCTGTCTTTTCTTAACTTGGTTATCAACCACTCTACCACTCCTTAATGTAGTAATAGCCTAAACTTGCTCATGATGAATACCTGAAGAATTGGTTCCATTAATCATGTAAGTCTGCCCTTTCGGGTTGGCTATTGGCTGACTAGGCAGCTTTCCCTCCTCTATTGGAGATAGAGTACTCGCTATTTGCACAACTTATGCCTCTAGCTTTGCTATGGCTTGAGAATGAGAATTAAAAAGTTGGGTGTTGGCTTTAATTTCACCAAGAACATTGAGTACTTGCTCCTCAAAAGCAGAATTTATAGGAGGAGGTGGAAGATTAGGAGTTTGAGTGGATTGATTCCTAAACTGAGGTGGACGGTAAACACCAGATTAGTTGAAAGAATTATTTTATAGCAAAAGATTGGATGAATTTTGATACTGCCCTTGAGATTGGGGAACAATATTTCCTTAATTTGGATTACGCCATGACAGATTGGGATGATCTCTCCAGCCAAGATTATATGTAGAAGAATATAGATTATAAGTTGGCCTATAGAATGCAGCATTCACTTGCTCATGTGGGATCTCAGATGATTGTCCCAGCATAGCGCAAGTGTCAGCAAAATGGTTAGAATTAACATAGATGGAACAAACTTCCTTGGGTAAGGCAATTTGTGGATTAGCAATAGTAGCAAAGCCAGATGGTAAGATGTGATCGAACCTACGGTTCAAAGCTTCTATTTGAGCGGCTAACTCATTAGATTTATCTACCTCTTAAATTTTTTCAACCTTATGCATTCCAGGTGAAAACCTAGACCTAGAGGAAGAAGCATGTTGCACTAAGTTTTCACTTAGGGCCTCAAACAGTTCCCAAGCGTTAGCATGACTCTTACCCAGAAAAGCTTCATTATTGGAAGCATCAACCCTATTTATATAAGAATTTATAAGACTATCATAGAAGATCTGTATTAAGTGTCATTAAGCTATATCATGGTGTGGACACTTTCTTAGAAGATCATTATATCTCTCTCATGCATCATGGATCTGTTCTCCCGGGATTCGGGAAAATGCCATGATTTCTCTCCTCATTTGTGTGGTTTTACCCATAATGTAAAATTTCTTCAAGAACTCCTGTTGCAACATGTCCCATGAAGATATGGAATTTGTTGGAAGGGACTGCAACCAAGTTCTTGCTTTATCTTTGAGAGAGAACTGGAAAAGATGCATTTTGAATGAATCATTGGATAGAGTGGTCAACTTGGTAGTTGAACACAATTCCAAAAACACATCCAAGTGCTTATAAGGATCCTCCGTTGCATACCTATGGAAGGTAGGAAGCATTTGGGTCATAGCAGGCTTGATCTGAAAATGGGTTGCATCAGCATCCGGAAAAACAAAGCATGAAGGGGAAGTATATGTGGTAGGAATGAAATGATCTCTCAATTGTGGTTGTTATGGAGGAATAGGTGGAACCCATTCTCCATTACTATTACCATTATTACCCGGTGCATTATGTTGCTCAGCTATACTTTCAGAGGAACTATCAATATTATTCAAGTGTTTTTTAAGCTTTCTTAATTGACTTAAAGTTCTCTCTATTTCAGGATCATGCACTAAATGTTTTGACCTAGTTTGGCGAGTTAACATGCACTGGTTCCACTAATCCTAATTGTAACAAAAATAAAAGATCCCAAGTAATAGAAAAACAGAAAGAACTCACAAAAGGTTTAAAAACCGAAGCTTTTCTCCTTTAAGCATCTTCGTCCTCACCACTAATTTGTACCTAAAAAGAAAAAGAAATAAGATGAGATATTATAAAGGATATAGCTCTATGCAAAGAGGATGTCAAACCCACAGAGAGATAGAATTTGTATTAGCCTTTAAATTAGATTCACAGTTTACAGAAAACTTGGTTGGAGAGTTTGTTGGTTGTCACGATTTAACAAACTTGAATTAAACAAAATATTAAATTAAAGCAAATTAAACTAAATTGAAAGATCAAAGAGGGAAAATCTTAGGTCTTTGACTTCACCACAATCATTATACTATGGTCAATTAAATTAACTCTGGGATTTTAACTAATTTTGTTTTCAAATGAACTGAACTCAATAACATTCATTCAATTCGGAGTTTAAAGAAAGATGTTTTACAAATTTAGCTAACTATAACCTATTTGCGGGTAGCATAGACTATTCACCTACCTACCCTACCTACTTTAACTACTGTGCGAATGAACTACCTTTCCTAAGGATAGATTATGAAAACGTTCATTTGTAAAATACATTAGAATACCATTATATGACCTCTATTATTGTGTCCGGCAGGGCTCTGCCAGATACCGTACAACAAGGTAGGTTGAGAATAGAACATAAATTATTATATCTAAGACAAGGTAATAACAATTTATATTCTACTAAAGCATGAAAAATCACTTAAGTTGTTTCAAGTGCTCAGAGTCATATAATCAATAAAACATTGTATATTAAAAAAAACCCAGAGTAAAAGCAATTAAACCATAATATAACGTTGGGTTACATCAGTGCCCTAAGAAAGGATTTAGCTACTCATGACAATGTTGGATAACATCTGTGTTGAGTTCATCTCTATCGTCATGGACGGCACCTCTCTTCTTAGAATAAAATCTGCACTTTCAAGGTTGTAGGAACCTAAAAGCCACCATACCTTCAGCTTTTTGAATAACACCCTAAAAGAGATTGAAATTTTGGACCTCTTCTATTAAGGCTTACGCCTTCTTTTATAGAAGAAAATATGTATTTGGTGGGCTTTTAGGTTTTTTAACACAGCTGGAAAGAGATACGGTGATAAAAAGAAGAATCCCGTAGCTTTTAGTATGATATGTCATACATTGCTCGAGCTTTAGGAATGGATGCTCGAGCTTTAGGGCTCATGCTTGAGCTTCAGAAACAAATGCTCAAGAAATACTGGATGGATGCTCGAGCTTCAGTGAATAGTGCTCGATCATCACATTGACAATTAGCCAATTTTCTTCAGCTATTTTTCAAAGTGTCGTTTTCTTTTAACATTGCTCGATCCAAGCTTTATAGGCTCGAGCACTAGGGATCATGCTCGAGCATTTGGGGCTCATTGCTTGAGCATCAAGGAAGGATGCTCAATCCTCTATTGATAGTGCTCGATCATGGAAGTGATACACGAGACCTGGGAGCATAGCCTTCAATTCAAAATCAACTCATTAATTTCCGACGCCTCATGCTCGAGCTTCAGGGTCAAGGCTCGAGCACCTTTGATTAAGGCTTGAGCACCCTTGTTGTAAGGCTCGAGCATCTTTGTAGTAAGGCTCGAGCATCAAGGTACTGATGCTCGAGCATTTAGCCTTGTTGACTTTTCTTTTTTTCTTTGTTGTAATGCTCGAACCTCAACACTTGGGCTCAAGCTCTAAGGCTTCAATTGCTTCAAACTTAAGGCTTCAATTGCTTCAAGCTTCACCAATTTAGCTCTCGGCTTGCTCTAAATGACCGGCAATGACTCGGTAAGCTTCGATATTGGCATAAAATCCTGGCCTTAATCATTTATCTGGGAAAGTACTTGAAACACACATTAAGCATAAATTAGTCTAATAATGGATATAAGTATTACTTTAGACCCTAACATATACACATTTAGGGGCTCAAAAATGCATATATTCAGCGCTCATCAACTCTCACTTCCTAAAATTCTCTTTCATTCTTTACCTCTTTCTTAGGTAAATTTTTAGCTTCAGAAAACTTAAGTGGCATAAAATTCTTTTTCTTTTTAGAAAACACCTTTTTCTTAGCTTGAACATTCTAATGAATTTTTGAAGAATTTTTCTTTTTCCTTTGAAAACATGAATGATACTTATGTCCAATCTTACCACAGAAAGTTCAATGCAATAGTTTAGGCATATAAAACATATCAGAATGCAATGAATCAGGCAAACATGGCTTAAGCATATCAGCATGTTTAACAAAAATTGTTTTACCTTGACCACTAGATGAACCTCTAACAATTCCTAACCTTGTTTTATCATCTACATCCTTTCCCATGTTGATTATCTTATTCAAACCGTTTTGACTCATATTGAATCCTTTTAGTTTATCTTATTTAGATTTCAATTCAATTTTAATATAAATCATTTTTCAAAGAAAGACATTCCTTTAACGAGTTAGCAATACTTACCTTATCCTCAAGAACGATGATCTTCTTCTCAAGCTCAGTGATGATCGAATTACTTTCAAAAGCTTTCCTCTTGCCTTCATCAATCTATTTTCTTAGATCTTTATTCTCTCTTTTTGCTTGGATAAGCTCCCTTGCTAGCTTATTGATTGCCTGTTTGACTTCCATGGTTACTTTGACCATCTTCTTCAATATTTCATCATCCTTTTTAACCTTTTGCACCTATTCATCATGAACTTCATTGGCTTCGTTAGCTGAAATATTAGAGTCAGATAAAGTAACGACATGGGGACCTCTTTCAAGAAAAGCAACATAAGAAAAATCAATAGTATCATCATGAGGAGAATCATTATCACTTAAAACAGAATTTTCAGACATAGAAACTTTCATTGCTTTTTCTTTATTCATATCCTTTTGTTCTTTCCTAGGACTAGGACAATCATTGGATGCGTGACCTTCGACACCATTATTCCAGCAAGTGAATTCAGTTTCTTTTGATTCTTCTACTTTTTTTTTTAAACCTAAATTTTGACGTCTTGTCAAAATTTTGAGGATCGGCCAAGTTGCCAATCCTTCTCCTCAGTTGTCTTTACAAGATCTAATTGAATTGCCTTGATAGAAAAGTAAAATCATCATCAGCATTATGATCCATAGAATTCTCAATCTGTGTTGATTTTAAAGCTAGATTTTTCTTATTCTGATTTAAATCGAAGTTCATCTCAAAGGTTTTCAATGAACCTACAACCTCGTCAACTTTACGGGAAGTTAAATCCCAATGTCCAGTGATGGTTTCAACCCTAACCTGAAATCTTTTAAATAACAACCTTAAGATTTTCTCACAGATTTTCTTATCACTAACCTTTTTTCCAAAGTGACGCAGTTCAAAAATTATTTCAAAAAGACTGGAATAAAAATCAAAAAAAGATTCATCTTCTTTCATCACGATGTTCCCAAAGTTATGAGAAAGCATATGAATTTTGGATAACTTCACTTTTGAAGTTCCTTCATGAGTAACCTACAAAATATCCCAAGCTTTTTTAGCAATTTTACAATAAAAAATTCTAACGTATTCAGATGGAACAACAGAATTAATAATTGCATATAAAGCTTTGCCATTTGCATCATTAAGCTCAGTTTCAATAGTAGTAAAAGCAAAAACATCTTTTAAGACCTTGACTTCTTTACAATCTACAGTTTTATCTTCTATAGGTGGTGAATAGCTAGAGTCAACAATAGCCCAATTTTTACCACCTGAATTTTGTAAATAGGCTCTCATCTTTGATTTCCAAAAATTGTAATTATCTCCTTCAAATAAAGGACCACATTGATTAAAACCGCATTTTTTCAACGCATAAGACATGATTTAAAACCAATTTTTGAAATCAAAACAAAACTTTCCAACAAGGATCAACTCAATGTATAGAGATTGGCTCTGATACCAATTTGTGAGTTGTACGTAGCGAAATATTCAGAAAGTTTTGATTATTATTGAAAACAGATCTTGTGTTTTTCTAACATACTTTATTTTAGTAATTAAACAATTAATCACATGCAGATAAAATAAAGTAAGGTAAAAGATAGAAATGACACTAGGATTTTTAGCTAGGAAACCCCAGTTGATAAAATATGTCAACTGTTTGCGTGGGAAAATCCTTATGCACTGTGTAGTCCAAAGTAAACTAATCCACTATGCTTAAAACATAGTACACTGAACTTTGACTCTGGCTCACACCATATCGTTCTACCAAACACCAACTACTGACAATTCTCTAACTTTATGACTCCCTGTCCAACAGCAACTTGACCTCAGGCTTATACTTGATCTTCGTAGAAGAGTAGCAGTAGATCAGACAACACTCGTCGAATGCTCCGACCCTTTTAAATTGTGATCGCTTTTACTTCTATTCTTCAATCGTCTGAATTCGATGTAGAAATAGATATGCTTTTGTCTAATCGATGTAGATGCAATTGTATGATCACGATCAGGATTCAAACAACATAATTCTAAAATCACTATATGAATATGTGTGTATTCTAGAAAGACAAACAGAAAAATCTCTAAGATTTTCTGAGACAAAAATCTTCCTAAGGCTTTTAAAAATAATAAACTGATAATGCAAAAGTCTTCAATAAACCTATGTGTATGACAAAGTTTATATAGAGTTTAGAATGACCTAATCCCTCTGAAAATATCAAAAAATTCATGCATAGGATTTGGTACAATTCTAGAACAACTTAGAAACAAATCAGGAAAGGAAACTGAAATTGTACTATGAACAGGACTCCTTGAACTGGTTCAGAGGGGCCGAGCCAGTTCAAGTATGGTAGAAGTTTATTTTGAGGCCAGCTGAAGACCTTGAACCTATTCAGAAGGGCTAAACTGGTTCAAGTATGCCAGACTTGAATTTCCTGGTTCATTAAGGCTGAAAACACTATATAGTAAGATTTTGAAATAAATACCAAGTATAGAATGTGTCCTAACCTTTTAAAATTCCTTCCTAATGTGTTGTTCTTACCTTTCTCAAATGATCTCGGTTATGGTAACTTGGAACAACCTTTCTATTCCACAGTCGCTATCAATCTTGATATAGTAACTTTGAATTACAACTCGGCAAGGACATGTTTTGTATCCGAAAATTGCCAATTACAAAATAATATCTCATGCGTGATTTGTGCTTCTTTGGTGTGTGGTTTTCATATGGAGTGGGAGTTTGTGTTTTTGGTTCTATCAAATTGTTATGTCTGTCGTTGGGGGATACTCTCAGTTCCGAGTTGTGTTGGGTAAATGGATTATTTTTGGAAATTTTGGTGGTGTAATTTCCATTTGATCTCTATCCATGCTTATATTTCCAATCTTTTTGTTGTCTTTGGCCAATTTCTATTTTTCTGCTTTTGTGGGACTTGGGAATGTTTTGATGATCAAATAGGGTGTTTTCTGATTTGGTCCATTATTCTTTTGAATTTTCATTATGTTGCAGTTTGTTAGTGATGTGAGGTTTTCTCTGGTCTTGTTGCTGGTTGTCAGGGATAGAGCTTTCTGATGAATCCATGGATATTGTATGTATAGAGGGCTATGCAACTGGGGTTGGAATTGAATGATCTGATTATTAAGGCAGAGTTTAATGCCTATGGTTCCCATTGTGTTGTGATCAGTGGTTCATTGGTGGGTTGGCTTAGGGGGTCGGATTTTGTGTTTTTAGTTAGGGAATCCATGACGTCATGGTTCATTGGTGGGTCAGCTTAGGGGGTCGGATTTTGTGTTTTTGGTTAGGGAATCCATGACGTCATGGTTAACGTCTAGGAAAGGTAATCTAGAAGTTTTCTTTTTGTTTTTGGTAAGCCAGGTTCTAGAGTACTTTAGGAGTTTGTGTGTGGTTGTGCAACTTCATATATATCAAAGCACATTTTTTTTATGTTTTTTTATATAATTATTACCCTATCTTACTGAATTGTCTGGATAAATGTGCAATGTGTAATGGATACATATCCTCTAATGACATTTTGGTGAGGCTCTTTAAATCCCATGTGGTTGATCTATGGGATACCATAACTTTATTTTCTCAGTTTACTCTTATTGTAACTTATAGATCCAAAGCTTTAGTTGGAGGTCTTTTGCCTCAGTCAGATGACTTAGGCTCCCTCGGTGCTGTGGTCGTTTTGCCTTCTGACTCTTCTAGAAAATTGGGTGCTCATCTTGGGGATTCGTATCATTCTGAGTCTTCTCAATCCTTTGCCACTCAATTAGCCCTGCTTGTGGGTGCTAGCACTCTCACTTTCACTGACAGCCTTAAAGCCTTAGGTTTTTGTTAACCTTACTGGGTGTTAGTCTTATTTAGGAGGGTTTAATGTTTTTTGGCACTGCTAATGTTTTCTTTATTTTATCTGTGGTTCTTTGTTCTTGCCTGTGTAAATGCCGTATGGCGGTTATTTTGCCAGGTGAAAAAAAAAAAAAAAAAAAAAATACCTGTCTGTTATCCTTTTTGTTTTTTTTTTTTTTTTTTGGCGCACTTGCAAATAAAAGATCTTAAAGCAAGCAAATACTCTGATTCTCCTATTGGCACTTCCAATAATTTTTACTTATTGCCCAAGTAATGACTTTAGAGGGGGGGGGGGGGGCGTATGAATAGAGTCTTGGCAATTAATAATTAATTTTTGATTTCAATTAGAATGCGGGTATTAAGCTAATTTTCTCAGCAATTGTTCAATGAAATAAACAGTGTTTTAAGCAACAAAAATATCATTCTATGAAGTGATCTACATGCTGAACTTTAAGCAATAAATATAGGAGATAAAGAGAGAGAGATTGCAAACATGTACTCAGCGATTTTAGCGAGGTTCAGAAACTCCTACTCCTCGGCTCAAGACCCCTCATAAGACTTCCCAATCCACTATGACTTCTCCTTACGGGTGAAGAGCAAACCTTTTATAAGAAGCACCTCCTTGCTTCAAATTGATAAGAAAAACACCTTCTTTTAGTCTTCCTTGGGCCACACCAGCCCTTACAAAGTTTGAAAAAGAGAATTGAAGTACAAGATAATCTCACAGCTTTGTAGTACAAATTTTAGCTCACTCTAGAGTATGTATGAACAGATTGAAGGTCATTACTCTATTAATGATATGAAGTGTATGAATGGTAGGACAAAGGCTCTTTGATTGCAAGGATATATTTCTTAGAGGTTGCAATGTTCTTTTATGAAGACTATAACTCATTATATAGAGTTTCAGTTGTGTCTGATGTATTTTCCAGCTATTGGACACATAGTTTGAGGTAATATAGCCATTTGAATTTGAATCTGCACTCAGTCGGCTGACCAAAATGAATCATCAGTTTGTTTCAGTTGTCCAAAATAACTTATTCCTGTCTTGCATTTTTACTATAGTCGGCCGAAATGAATTAGCCTTTTTATTTTGGTCGTCCGAAATAACGTGAGGCCTTGTTGTAGCTTTACTTCAGTCTTCCGAAATGGCATTTCGGTCGACTGGTTGTAACTTCAGTTTTTTGGCTTAGCTACTGTCAAAATCGGTCGTCTGATTCAAATTATCCTTCCATTTCAGTCGGCCGAAATGGAACTTAACCTTCAGGAAACTTGTTTTAAGTTATAGATGATGTTTATTCTTTATGTTTTTTGACTATCATGCAAGTGATTAATGTATGACCCTAGATATGAGCTTCAAAATGTTTATACATACTTTGACAAAGGTTCCTAATCACTCACCACTTTAGCTACCTCGTTTTCATTAGTATTTGCATGATCGTTTGATTGTTTGGATGATCTTGATAGCTTTTGATTGAGACTTGATGTCTTTAGTATTTTCTTCATGATCCTTCTGTGTTGTGGTGTAACTTTTCATCTGTAATTTTTATGATATGCCTTGATGGATGCTAAGAGCTGTGATTTAACTCAAGGTAGATATTAGTACACATAGAACATCATTAATGAAATATAATCATCAAAAGCCTTAGATTCAAGGTCAACAATCTCCCCCTTTTTGATGATGACAATTCATTGATGTGTTCGATAAATAGGAGTAAAGTATTGAATAGTGCTCCCCCTATCAATGTGTATATAAGAGATTACAAATCCCCCCCTTTCCTTGTGCATCATTATAAGTAAGGTTAAGATAGCATATTCAAAACATATATTTCATTAACTTTGAAATTCCATACATGATTGATACGAGTTCAAACCATCCATTTCATTAGACTAATTAATCACTAATGTCATATATCAGCATAGACAAAAAAATTTATCATAAAGTATAGACATAGATACATAGAGACTGCTTTGCAAGGTTGAATTCATTTGCGACTTCTTCAACTTGTTCATGTAGAGCTACAATGTGTTCCCTATTTTCTTTGCCAAGTTCAATTTGCTCTTTGTAAAGAGCAATACTTTCTAATAATAGCTCAAGAAGAGAGTTGTCTTATAATGGAGGAGCTAGATGATCATCGGTTGCTTCTTGTTCTCCTCCTTCTACTGCCACTTCTTCTTCTAATTCTTCTACAGCATCGACCTCTGCATTTTCTTCTTGTTGCTTTTCCATAGCAACAATCTCTTGGCCCATATTTACTGGATCACCAAATTTAGGGTCATACCAAGTATTGTGTTCAGATTTTTTATGACCCACTCGTCCAAGTAGATCTGTTGACCTTAAGGATTTCATCTAAGGACAATCTAGTTGTTTTTATGATAAAAAACCATTAAAGGTGTTCAAGGACTAATATTTTCATTGAGTGATATATAGATGATCAATTTTTAGACCTCAATGATGAGCTATAAAGCATTCCAATCATTCAAGCAATGGATTCAGGGAAGCCTTAAAAGTTGTAAAAAATTAAAGAAAAAGTCAGACATTAAAGATCATTCAAGCATTTCAAAGAAAGGAAACAAGTCTGCATCAAGCCTAAACAATCATGGTCAAAGAATGAAGAAAATGGTAGATAAGATGGTGAGTATTTAGGATTCAATGTCAAAGTCTTTATAAATACATTTGAAGCTCATCTCTATAGGACCATGCATATCATTACATCATTCATAAATTCCTATGACCATTAGCAATAAACTATAAACTTTATTCACATCGAATTGACATATGAAGTCATTGCTAAAGAAAGAGTTAGTTTAAGCTTGCTTAATCTTTGAAAGGACTCAACATTTAAGCTAGAAATTCTAGGACCATGCACATTAATCATAAGATTTATTTTGGTCTCTAGAAAGTAAACATAAAGGCACTAAACTTAATCTTTCATCTTTAAAGCCTTGGTTACCATGATTTGGTAAATGACTCTAGGACACAATGCACTTGATATTTATCATCCTTATATGTCCCTAGACCCTTACAAATTGGACTTGAACAAAATTGAACCATGCATCAATGTCCTAGGTGATAGAAAGATGACTATCTCATAAGAAGTAATTTTCAGTCTAGACAAATTTTAGACTAGCCTGTACTAAAACTACTATAACTATTTTGTAGATGAAGTTTTTAAGTAAGTCTAGTGGCATTAGAAATATAACTTTAAGCCCTTCATTTTGGACTTAAATTTCAATTGAATTGGATTTAAATTAACTAAGATATGAGTATCACAAAATGCAAGTTTTTGGTCTATGAAATTTCTGACCAGGTTATATTAAAACTGCCATACCTAGTTCTGTGGTTCGAATTTTTAAGTAAGGCTGGTGGAAATAGAAAGTTGACTTCAAGGCAATGATTTTAGACTTAAGTTTCACCTCATTTGGAGTTAAATAGACTGAGTTATGTCCATTTGAAGTCATGCACAACAATCGAGCCGCCTCCATTGAAAGTGGAGCATGCTCTACTAGAAGTAGAGACGCCTCTACTAGAGTAGAGCCGTCTCCACTAGAGTGGAGCCACCTCTATGAAGAGTAGTGCCGGCTCCTTTCACTCCAGTAGCCAATTTTGGTTTTACAAAGCAATGTAGCCGCCTCCATTCAAAGTTAAGCTTGCTCCTTTCACTCTAGTAGTTAAAATTTGGCACATCCTGGAGTAGAGCTACCTCCCAGCCTCCACTAATGTAGAGTTGCCTCCATGAGGCATGGAGCCGCCTCTCAAATGAAATAGAGCCGCCTTCCTTCAAAGATAGAGCCTGCTCCTTCTGGCAAATTCAAATCCAACGGCTCTTTTGTCTTGTGCTTTGTGTTGTCCATCTCTAACAGCTCTTTTGAGCTTGCAAACTCTATAAATAGAGTGAAAAATGTCTGAACATTTTAAGAGACACCATTTCAGAGACATTATATTGCATTAGAGAGCTTTTTGTTCTCACATCTTCTCTTCATCTCTCTCAGTCACTCATATACTATTTTGAGAGATTCAATTAAGCATTCAAAGGGCTTTTGCTCTTGCTTGAATTTTCATAGAGTTTGTACTCTATTATACATTTGAGAGATTATAAGAGCTTATATTCTTCACTTATATCATCCTCTTTCATTCATATTTTTTATAGAGTATTGAGCTACATTTATATTCATATCTACTCTAGTTGTGAGCTTTGATTTGCATATCAATTTTTTAGAGATATATTTGTATACAATAAATTTGATATTTATTTGTAAGGGCTTGTGTGACCCAAGGAAGAAGAAGCAAGCTAGCTTCAATTTGTAAGGGTTGGTGTGACTTAAAGGAAGACTAAGAGAGGTTGTCTCTTAGCAAGGTGAAGCAAGGAGTTGCTTCATGTAAAGGTTTGCTTTCCACCCGTAAGGAGAAGCCATAATGGATTGGGAAGTCTCAAGAAGGGTCTTGAGCCGAGGAGTAGAAATTTCTGAACCTCGCTAAAATTGCCAAGTTATTGTTTGCAATTTCTCTTTCCTTATCTCTTTTACAATTATGCGATAAATTGTTTGTTTTTATATCTTGATCTCATATCTTAATTATTGTATAATTGCTTAAATTGTTGAATAGAAATTGTAATTCTATAAATTGCAAAAATTGGCCATTGAATCTATTTACCCCCCCTCTAGACTCAATTCTTAGGTAACAATTGGTATCAGAGCCTAACTCTAGTTAAAAGGACTTAACCGTCTTAGAGTATGATCTTGGCCAATAATAGTAGTATCACACACTTAGTAAAACAATCCATTTATATGCCTCCTTGTTTTGATGGAAACGATTATATCTATTGAAAAATTACAATGAGGGTATTTCTAGAAAGTATTGATATTGATATATGGAAAGTTATAGAAATTGGTGATCATATCCCAACCAAAGTTTTTGAGGGAAATGAAATTCCTAAGTCTAAAGGGGAATAGTCTCAAAATGAGCATAGATTAACTCAATGCAATGCTTTAGCTATATGTTATCTCTATTATGCATTAAGCAAAAATGAGTTCAATAAAATTTTCCTTTATAGAATGGCTAAAGATATTTGGAACTCAATTGAATTAACATATGATGGTATATGTCAAGTTGAGGAATTAAATATGCACCTTAATGAATATGTTTCTCTTAGCATCAAAGACAATGTATCTTATCATAAAATGCATTCTTGTTCTACTAACATCTCTAACCATTTCAAATGCCCTTGATAGAACTCACTTATACTCCTACAGTAAAGAAGATGGAGTAACTCAAAAGAAGAACATAGCTCATCAAGTTTCTAGCAAAGAAACAAGTGCCATCAAAGAGGAAATTAAAAGTCATAAAGATAATGCCTTATGTCTTATGGCCTCCGAAGAAAAAATAAATTCCAACCATGATTCTTTAGATTTAAATGCTACCTATAATGAGTTAGTTGATGAGCATAATAACTTGCATGATGCGTTTAAAGAGTTACATGGTGTGCTAGAAAAATTGATTGTGAAATGTGCTTCTTTAAAAAGGAAAATCATAATCTCTCTTAAAGACACGGAAAAGTCCAAATGAAAAATGATTCTTTGAAAATAGAAACCATTATCTTGTGCAAGAATTACAAAAGATACAACTTGAAAACAAGTCCTTGAAAGAGGAAAAGGATAATGTACTATCTATAGAGCCACCATCAATTGATTGTGTTTCCGAGTATAATTTTTCAAAGGAAGTCATTGATGATCAAAATGGCACTTTAGTAAAGACAACTAAAGGAAAAAAGAACTTAAGTTCTATGATTGGAAATCAAAGAGATGTCTATTTCAAAAATGAGATAAGATATGATCCTCACACTAAAGATGCATGCTTGTTGAGAAGAAGAAAGTCTTTGTATGATCAATTTGTCAAGAGTGGTACCCATTCCTTTAAATGCAATTATTGTAAGAGGCTAGGACATAAAATTCATGATTGTCCATTTAAAAAGAAGTCGAGGTCAATGAAGATTTAGGTTCCAAAAGGAACTGATGTTCCATTGACTAACTTATATAGACCCAAGAAAATTTGGGTACCAAAAGGAGAATATGCAACCCCTTCTTGTAGGGTTACTTGATGGCATCAATCAAGAATCAGGAAGGAAGCAATACACCTTGGTGCAACTCTAAGGGCAAGGTAATCGGTAAAACTCTAAAGGGTCTTTCCATATTATGAATTACTTGATTATTTATTTCATGGCTTGTTGAAATCACTCATATATTATGGAAATTTTCTTTTATTCAAGTATTCATCAATTATGAAAACTTTTTTTAGTGCATGATTTTCAAGGATTGAAAAATTATTTTTCATGCATTACAATCATATGAATTACTTGTAAATTATATTTGGAATGATACATCTTAAATAAGAAGATAGATTTTGCTTGCTTAGAAGGGAAATTAGAATGTCCTCACATTCAGTGAAACAAGTAACAGCAGAGTCGACTCCATTCAAAGAAGAGCCGGCTCCATACATAATAGAGCCGGTTCCCAACCTGCAAGTAAACTGCACGCTCTCAGGATCTTCTCAACAACTAGAGTGAGCCAGCTCTATTCACATGAGAGCAGGCTCCATAAAAAGAAAGAGCCAGCTCTATATACAAGAGAGCCGGCTCCCAACCTGGTTGTTAGTTATATGCTTCGGGATATTTCAGTTAGGGCATTTAAGTTAAAAATTTCTGAAAGATAAGTGCATCTTCTTTCAAATTGTTGAATCTTTAAGGATTTCTAAAAAGGGGCACTTTATTCATTTTTACCCACCTTGAAAAATCTCATTATCATCTCTTGAATTTGATCATGGATAATGCACATGGAATTACATTTTGATCCATATTAATTCTTATTCATTTCATGTGGATCCATTGAATTAAATGTAATCACAAGCTTGTCTATTCCTTAAATTGTCAAATGCACTAGCATGCTAGATCCGCTAAAATTACAAATTTAAATTTTAAGCATGTTAATTAAGGTGAGTACCACATTTGTGCATTTTATTAAGTTCCTTATCATTATGTGCTAACTCACAAGGACCCTAAAAGAATAGGGTACCAAAGAATTCCACTTGAGCACATTTGTAGGTTAAAAACCTCATCAATCAAGAACAAGTAAATTCAAATATGGATGGTTCAAGCATATAAGGAGAAATCAAATTAAGATTTCTTCTATCTCACAAAAGGATGAAGGATGCACTACATTGAGAAACCGTGCCAAAGCTAATGAAATTATTTGCTTCGGTAAATATCCCCTTCTTCATCACAAATGTGATTTTATTTGATGGGCTTAAATGTGACTTAATTGTGCTATAAGATAACAACTATATTATTTTATCTATATCTAGTCATGGCATAATTCATGTGGTTGATGATCTTGACGAATGCTACTTGTTAAAAATGCTTATGGTATATATTTTGATAATCTATATGAAAGCAGTATGTTATGATACATTGTTGAATCTTGATGCTACTTCATTTAAAGTTAATCAAATCTATTAAAGTGGCTATGTCTAATAAATCATTTATATGCTTTTGTAAGTCTAATTGCTTATCTACATTTTATTGGTATCATTTCTTGCATATATGAAATGAGGTTTTTG
The DNA here is from genome assembly GCF_030987335.1 of Cornus florida. Classification (NCBI taxonomy): domain Eukaryota; kingdom Viridiplantae; phylum Streptophyta; class Magnoliopsida; order Cornales; family Cornaceae; genus Cornus; species Cornus florida. Next base: position 45,547,521 of record NW_026775575.1, read on the forward strand.
GACTTGAAAATGTTTATATGGACTTGAGATAATGAGAAATCAAATAATTCCTCACTTGAGAACCTCAAGGATATAAACTTCTTGGAATAGCCATTTCATGAAAATTAAGAATAAGAATTTATAATGCCTTCCTAAGAGTTGAAGTGTTCATTACCATCCAATTGATCAATCATTGGTGAACATTCTATATGTGCTAGATAAAGAAACTAATTATTTCTTAAAAGTTGATATACTTTTAACCATGTTCCTTTACCATGTGATCACATCATGATAAGTATCTTGAGTATCATTTGTAACTAAGCTAGACTACTCCTAAAGGTTACACCAAAAAAAAAAAAAAAGAAATTGAATACATGTCGTTATGTAAATATGACTTTCAATTGAAGTAATAAAAATGCTACATGTTTTTGCATGAAATGATTTTTAATTGACTTCATTTTTAAAGACTATGAAGAAAAATCACCCGAAATTGAAATGCATAAAATTTTGAACTATATGTTTAAAATTATTTTTTGCCTTATGTGATTAAAATAAGTTCCTAAAGCTCTCTTTGAAAGGCTTAGTGATTTTCTCAAGATTGATCGTTTTTGACTAAATTGATATATATGTGTTTTCAAAACCATTCATGAAAATATGTTGATTGATCATATATACTATCATTGGATTAATATTTATGATTTTTGCAAATAAGCTTACCTCTAGCATGCAAAATAAATTGAAATTAACATGATGAGTAAACTTGATTTCTTCTAGAGTTTAAACTCCTCAAGTGTCATGAAACTTAAATTTCATATATCTATTTGACTCTCCAGTCTTGGGAATATGACATTCAATGGATACTATGTTCTAGCTTAGATGACTAATGTGATATCACAATTGCTATACCATTTTGATATATCCATTTTTAGCATTTTAGAACTTCATGTGATGTTTTTACATCACTTCTTAAAGAATACATCTAGAAGAGATAGTTAGCTCATCCACATGGAAATTCATGTAGCCAATCTCTCACCACATCTCTTAAAGAAGTTATTTTGGTATCAAGACCTCATTTTTTATGATTTTAGCCATACTTGCTCCTATATGTTATAATTACATCTCTTTATTGGCTTATATACTTTTGGGAAACCTATGAACTTCAAATAATACATCTTATCATTTCCATTAATGAATTAAGGGTTTTTAAGTATGACTTGTTCCATGATATATCTTAAGCATACTTTACCTATCATTGTTTCATTGTTCAATTAGTTGCATAATCATTGAATAATATATGATGTAAATGGAAGCATATTGATAGGGGGAGATTATTAGTAATCTCTTGTGAAGGAATATTGCATGATGTGCTTAGCTTAATTGACTTATCTTGTATTTTGTTAAATATGCCTTAAATGACTTTTTGGTCATTATATTCATTCCTATGAACTTTCATGATTTTGATGATATTTCCCTCTTTCTTGAGGATATCAAATGTGGAGAAATATATTAGGGTTGAAGTTGTCTTGAGTTCTAAGATTTGCCTCTAAAAGGTTCTTTGTCATTAAGCTTATTATAGTTTATACTTCATTTTTATTTCATATTTGATTATGTATACTTTTGTATATGACATGAACCATAAATGATGATTCAAACTCATGTTGGTAATGAAATTGGTACCTTATGATATAATTGCTTATATGTTGCACTCTAAAGCATATTATAGTCATTACTACTTAAATGCCATTTCTTGATAATCATTGTTTCACTATGACAATTCACTATGCTAAATGATATATGCTAAATGAAGTTGTCTAGGCCTCCCACCATTTTGAGATGACAAAGGGGGAGAAATATGTGTGATGTGATTCAAATGATTCATATTATACATATCATTATCTCGTTGTGCTTACATATCAAATGAATGATATATATCTTTCGATTGGAAGCTTGTTGACAAGGGGAGATTTTATATAAATCTCTTAGAGCTTAAAATGATCTTGTATGCAAATAAATGTCTAAAATTCATTAAGAATATACAAGCATACTATTTTATGACATTATGTTCATTATATGCACTTTGATAGAGGGAGCATTTTTCAAATGCCACTCCACTTGCTTAAGAACTCATCAATGTTTTGTCATCATCAAAAAGGGGGAGATTGTTGACCTTAAGGATTTCATCCAAGTATAATCTAGTTATTTTGATGATAACAATCCATTAATGGTGTTTAAGGACTAATATTTTCATTAAGTGATGTATAGATGATCAATATTCAGACCTCAATGATGAGCTATAAAGCATTCCTATCATTCAAGCAATGGATTCAAGGAAGCCATAAAAGTCGTAAAAAATCAAAGAAAAAGTCGGACTTCAAAGATCAATCAAGCATTTCAAAGAAAGAAAGCAAATCTTCATCAAGCCAAAATGATCATGGTCAAAGAATGAAGAAAATGGTAGATAGGATAGTGAGTATTTAGGATCCAATGTCAAAGTCTTTATGAATACATATATATTCAACATGTATCAATTCTATTATATCCATAATTGATATCATTTTTGCTAAACCAGTTACATGGATAAGTCTTGGATTCATCGTCATGCTAGGGGTAGTGAGGAGTATAACAAAGGCATAAAAGACTTCATAAAGTTGGTGACTATGTGATCGAAGGCTGGACTATCAATTATAATTTAACCCTTTTTGCAATAGCACAAACCATTGTAAAATAGGGCTATTGGTCGGGTAAGTCGATGTGACGACCCTGGTTTTTTAGGCCAGCGTGTCCTGTAATGAACCAAATATTTGAGCCGATAACGGATCCGATATACAGAAGCGAAAACAGAAAACAGGACTCTAAGAAGTCAAAGTGACCTTCCATGAGGTCATGGAACTCAATGAGAACTGATGCGGAAGCAAAAGGTCAAAATATGACAAATAAGCCCCCAGGGGCAAAATAGTCATTTTAAAAAAATATGAATTTGGGTGCCACCGGGCACACCGCTGGAAAGACAACAAAAAAATAATCAGGATGGACTCAAGAATCGCATGATTCGGAGTCCGGACAAAGGAGAAACGGCCTGACGAAGAAAAATGAGCACTTAAGGCTAAAAGGGTAAACTGGTAATTATCCAAGAAGATCTGGGTGCAACCAAGCACACCGTTGGAAAGACAGCAAAAAATTAGTCAAGTTCAAAAAAAAGTTCACTTGATTTGGAGTCCGGACGAGGGAGAAACGAGGGTTTGAAGTTGAGACGTCGCGGCGGCCCGACGAAGGCCATGGCGCACACGGCGCCCATGCGCGAGCCTACCGGCAAGCATGCCGGCACCCAAAGACATGGTTGGTGGTAGCCCTTGGCAGCTGCTACATTTTTTTTTTATCTGCCCAAAACTGAGGCTTGAAACAGAGGTCAAGACGAGCTTTTCTGGAAAAACACGAAGAAGAAATTTACCTTAAAATCGAGTTTTCTAACCGACATCGCGAACGGAATCGAAAAAAAAACTCACTGTGAAATCCCCAAAATGCCCCTAGATTAGAACTGAACAAGACAGTTAAAAGTTGCTACAGTGACTGTCTGTAACTGAGAGCAAAAACGGGCTCGAAGATGAATTTTTCTGGAAAAACACAAAGAAGAAACCCCCCTCAAAATTGAATTTTCTACATGAAATGTGAGAGAATTAAAAAAAAAATGCAATGTAGAATGCCCGAAATGCCCCTCCATGAAATTAGGTCATGGAGGTCCAAAAAGCTGCTAAATTGAAAAACTGAGAGCTGAACTTCGTAAGCGATTTCCGATATCAAGACGATATTTTCTGGAAAAATACAGAAAAGAAACCCCCCCTAAAATCATGTTTTCTATTCAACCATGTTGAAATAAGAAAATAAAACCACCGTGAAAGGTCCACAATGCCCCTAGATCAGAATATGCAAAAAAAAATGCGAAATGAATTCACAAGAGGCTCAAAACACAAACGATAAGGTTTTTCCTGGAAACGACTATGCACGCAAACGTAACTTACCTATTTGGATGTGCTACAATGGTCCACGACTTAAATATACCACCGATACAAAATCTGACCCCCCAACGGGCAAAAAGGCAAAAATGGAACTTGGAATGAAAACTCGGAATCCAAAAATAGAAAACAGGATCAAATGACCATTTAACCCTTGGCCACACTTCAAACATGATTTATGAGACCCTATGAAAGAATGAGAATGGAATTCCCACACCCGATGCAACCATGGTGAAGCAATGACTTGTGATTTTTCAAGATTTTCACAATATTTCATGAAGTTAAAAAGTACATAGAATACAATATAATGTTCATTGGCCTCTGGCCTCATCTCATACATATCAAATACATTGAAAGAAGTGTACTTAAGTACACATTACATACATGGAATCAAATATACATATTTTGACATATAAGTTTACAAAATGACATTTCATGCTAACATTCGCATGAAATGGAAACTTGAAAGCTACACGACATCCAAGGAATGCTAGGCATCACGAACCAAGTCTTCATACCTGAAATATGCCCCAGTATCGTAGGGGTGAGTAACATAAAGCTACTCGTAGGAGATGAGCATGCATCGACCTAGCATTTTACAAATTTATCACCTTAAGGTGAAACATGTTAAAGGGGTTCATGCCACCTAACATCTATATCGAAATGAGACTCAGGGAGCATCATAAGCTACCTTAGAGTGTTTCTAGCAGAAATCACATCATCTATGCCATTTAAACAATATGGAAGCACGTTATACAAAGCAACAAGATATAGGTTCTTAAAGGTATTAACTTGCAATCTCGAATACAGAAACAACTAAAGTGATCATGTCACCTAACGTCTATGTTCTAAATAAGTCTAAGGAATCATCCTAGGCCATGCTGAACAATTAAAATGCAATTTACAACTTCAATGCAATCTAACCACATAAAAGCGTATTATACAAGGCAACAAAATACAATTTCTTAAAGCTATCAGCTTGAAATCTAAAGCACGAAAACAACAGAAGTGGGTCATGCCACCTAACGTCTAAGTTATAAATGACTCAATAGGATCAATCCTAAGCTTTGTTAGAATGTCAAAACATATTAATGCAATTTAACCAATATTGGAACTTCCAATACAACGCATAAAGCACAATTTCGCAAAGTTAACATTATGTAACTTAAAATGGAACGACAAATAAGAAACAACAAGTTACAACATCATCTAGTTATCAACTTTAAAATGAAATGCGAAATCAAACAAAGTGGATACTCGGACGTCATGCAGGATCAGACCGACAACATAGTTACTTTAGGGTTACTAGCCCATGGGTAACCTCCCTATGTGCGCACTAGACCATATAGAGGGACTATCCCCCGTACTAGAACCACGTCCTAGCCATAGTTAAACAACGACATCCCCAAGTTTCCAAAATCAACAAGTTGTGCAACAATACATATATCAACAGGAATATGCAAGATAATCAACTATCTACTAAGCACAACCAAATTTCGAAACCTATACAATACATGCTCTAAATCCACAACTAATATGATATGATGAATGTTGAATCTTCAGTGTGCGATTCGTTACACGCTATGCATGAAAGATGTTAAACACAAAGTGTGCAAATCATTACACAAGACAACAATATATTCAATAAGGAAAACATATTATCACGAATACAAACATAGCAACTATATTATCCTGTAATGACTCGGCCTTTTTCCTTCTTTTCCATTTTTGGCGATTTTCATTTTTCGTCTTTTTCCTATTTTATCTTTTCCCTATTTCGTCTTTTTCCCGTTTCTTTCATTTTTCCTTACATAACCTTACTTGTTGTGCTCGAATTTGATTCGGTTTTGCATGCAATCATGGTATTTAAATTCCATGACATCTACACTTTTACTTTTGTAGAAATACATATTAAATGCTTACTTTTTTTGTAAAAGCCATGAAAACAAGACTTTTTGTAATTATCCATAACTTGAGGGGTTTTTGGGTAATTAAGTAATGTAATTATTTTTCGTCTTAGGGACCATTTTATAATTTTATTTGGAAGATATGTTCAAAAAGGACTTGTTTGCAATTTTTGGAAAGTATGACAAGTGTCACACTCTCATTGGTCCACTTGTTGACATTTGTGTGGAAACACTTTGATGCCTTGGATGATGACATGTGGAGGGTGGAGACTCACCCACTTGTTGGCCTAGGATTGGTACACTTGTTGGCATGGATGGTTGACAAATGTAGCTTCAATATTAAGTCTTGAAAGTTTACATAGGATGGTGACAAGTGTAGGCTTGAGATTCATGACAAGTGTAGGTTCACCATTTAGTCTTGCATTATGTGTGTGAGAGAGGTAGTGTAAGAGCACATAGTGAGTGGACGATTTCTAGCCCTTCCACTCACCATTTTACACTTTATCATTTTCATTTTCACTTGTCTTCAAGAACCATAATCTAGCCACCATTGGAGAAAAGCTTAGTTAATAGCTTTTTTCTTCATTTTAGCCTCCTTCCACTCACCTTAGACATAAAACCTTGGAAGACAAAAGCTTCCTCTCACTCCCCACTTCATTAACCCTAAACTTGTTTTCCATTTTGAGATTGGTTGCTTGGATTATAGAGATTCAATTCTCTATTGAGGTAGGGGGTGTTATCATTTATCTTCCAAGTGATTTTATTTGTTCATATAGTGATATCTAAGTTATATGTTTGTCTTATTTTAAAATGAGAAATAAATGATTAATTGTGACTTTTATGTAATTCACTTTAGACTTGATAAATAACATGACCATGGCTTGATTCATAACTTATGTTAATTTGAGGTCATTTAGAGTTGTTTTAAAATCTAGAGGGATTAATGAATTAATTTAATTAATTTTTATTTATATGCTACCATGACTTAAATCAAGTTTTGAAGTGATTTATGTAATAACCATGACATGTACTACAACATATATTAAATTGAGCATGTTTGGATGAGAAGTGAAATTTAGGGAATTTAGTTATTTTATTAAATTGTTTAAATTATGATTTTAAACTTATATCATACTTGTGAGGTTATGTTCTTGTTGTTAAATGATATTGTTGTAATTAGTGGCAAATAGCATAATGATCATTCAATATTCTTCATGCCATTTTAGTTGAGAACTTAGGGCATGTATTGTGTTTCCAAAATTGATTTGTGCATGTTGATGGCTTTACCTCGTATATATATATGTTATGTTGATACATATATGTAATATGCACAAAATGTTGATTTTGGAAACTTGGGGATGTCGTTGTTATGACTATGGCTAGGGCATGGTTCTAGTACGGGGGAAAGTCCCTCTACAAGTCTAATGCGCACATAGGGAGGTTACCCATGGGCTAGTAACCCTAAAGTAACCATATTGTCGGTTTGATCCGGCGTGACGTCCAATTATCCAGTTTGGTTTGATTTTGCATTTAAATTCCAAGTTGTTAACTTTGTAAAATTACATCTCATTGTGTTATGTTGAAAGTTCTATTGTCACTTGATAGCATGAATTAAATGGTATTGGATTGTAACTTGGTACCAAGATAAACCCATGCATTCCCTACGAGTAAACTTCTTTACTCACCCCTAAGTTAATAGATGTTTTGTAGGTAAAGAAGCCTTAGTGTGGGATGCACAGAATTCTTAGACTCACTAGAGTTCTTGAAGTATATTTTGATGACATAGAATATGCATATGTTAGCATATCTTGTCCTACTTTTGCTTACTTTGATAAAACTTGTACTTATTTTCTAAGTTATGTAATGTGCACTTAAGTGCACCTTTTGACACTCTTAAAATATGGTTGTAATGAGGCCAAGGGCCAAAGACACTTATATGAAAGGTACGCTAACTTTGAACTTCATTGTTGCCTTTGGAAGATATGTGGATTAATGCATTGAAGGGTTCTATTTTGCATATGACATGCCATAAGGTTATAGGCCATTGCAACACATCTATTTTATCACATTACATATGCTTGCATGCTCACTTTGGCAAACAAAACCATCCTTGATGAAACAAAGACTCTAAGTAGCATTTTTAGGGAGTTTAACCCTATTCTGTTCTAGGGGAATTTTGGGTATTTCAAAATGCGTTTTTTTTCATTTTTCCTTGAGAGTCACATAGAAAACTCAATTTTGAGGGGGGTTTCTTCTTTGTGTTTTTCCAGAAACTGCCATCTTGGCCCTCAAAAATCAATTTTTTTCCGGAAAATCATTGCCGCCAGGTTTTTGCCGACTTTAGTGCAATTATACTTGGTACTATTCATCGACTTTTTTTTGAAAAGCGTGACGACCGATCCAAAACTTTCGGAGGTCTTGTAGGTGTATTTTAAGATTGCATTTTCAATTTAGGCAATTTAAAAACCTTCCGAAGCCCCATTTCCTTTCTTTGGGCAGTAGGTTGGAACGATTTTTGACCTCTAGACCTGATTTTGTTGAGGGTATTTTGGACATTTTACAATGCATTTTTTTGGTTTCCGTTCATGCGTCTGGTAGAAAACTTGATTTTAGGGGGGTTTCTTCTTTGATTTTTTCCAGAAAAGTCCGTTTAGATGCCTGTTTTTACTCTCAGTTGCAACAGTAGTGGGTTGATGGCACTGTAGCTGTCACGGCCTTCGTCGGGCCGCCGCGACGTCGATTTTGTTTTTGACCTTTCTCCCTCATCCGGACTCCAAATCAAGTGAGTTTTTTTTTTTTTTTTAAATTGATTAATTTTTCATTGTCTATCCAACGGTGTGCTCAGTTGCATCCAGATATTTCTGGATAATTACCAGTTTACCCTTTTAGCTTTATTGCTCGTTTTTCTTTGTTTTGTCGTTTCTCCTTCGTCCGGAATCCAGATATTGAAATTCTTGAGTCCATCATCATTAGTTTTTCATTTTCTTCCCAGTGGTGTGCTCGATAACACTTGAATCCATTTTTTTTTTGCAAAATGACCATTTTGCCCCTTGGTTCCTTTTTGTCTGTTTTTGAAACGACACTTCCGTATTTGTTTTCCTTTGGGTTCCATGACCTCATTGAGGGTCACATTGGTGTCTTAGAGACGCATTGTATCTCTAGAGACCGTTGTTTCACCTTTCACTTCCGCATTTCAGATCCGTTATCGTGTCATCTTTTGGTCATCACTGACGCACCGGGTTTACAAAACTTGGGCCGTCACAAGTGGTATCAGAGCTCCTAGGTTCGAAAACCTTAGGACGACGGGTTTTGGGTGCACAACATGCTTTTGTTAGTGTGATTTGATTTATTAGCATACCTTTGATAACATGTTTTTGGCATTATAACATAATTACATGTTTCTTGGTGACATACTTGTTATTATGATATGTCTCTATGTTTGTATGCTTATATGTTTAAGAAGCATCCTTGTTTAACATATTGCTTAAGTGTTTAACTGTTTTAACAGCCTTCCTTGATTGCCTTATCATGATTGTATGTTACATACCTCATCATGCTTTGTATTTCTTACTTTCATAGTACGAGTTGCATTCGGTCATAATAACTTGTGTTATTATTGACCTCTTTCATTGCATATGTTTAGCATCATGGTTGTCACATGTGGGGAGTCTTCGCATCAGGGCATTGAGGAGCAGGTGGATGACACCAAGTTTACGAGGGGTCCAGGGAGGCCTAGGATTCCAGTTCGTGGCACGGGTCCAAATCCACCACGAGTTCCGACTTACGAGGAGCAGATTGCACAGGGAGTGGCTCTGGGGATGTCAGAGTCCATTCAGGCGATGTTTCACCAGCAAATGGCGGGGATACAGATTCTGGTACCGGCACCAGCACCGGCACCAGTTGCTAATGAGGCATTGGACTACTTCATGAAGTTACTGAGGGTTAAGATCGACCAGTTTGCAGGGAGTATGGATCCGCTTGCTTCAGAGGCATGGTTTGATCTCATGGTACGCAAGATCGATAGCATGGCAGTACCTACAGACCGATTGAGGATCTCCTTGACAGCCTCTATGTTCATGGGAGATGCCGATATCTGGTGGAGGTCTATGACCAATATCCACGATGTGGAGGTGATGACTTGGGAGGAGTTCAGGTCATTGTTCTTTGACTGCTTCTTTCCAAGGGCTATGAGGCACGATATGAGAGTGCAGTTTATAGGTCTCTATCAGGGCAGGATGAGTGTCATTGAGTATGAGACACGTTTCACTTCTCTTTCCCGCTATGCACCGGAGATGGTAGCCACTGATGAGCTCAGGGCGAAAAAGTTTCAGGATGGGTTACATCTTGATATTAGGCCACGAATTTCAGTGTTGGATCTGAGGACTTATGGGGAGGTAGTGCAGAAGGCTATGCTAGTTGAGGTAGAGGACTGAGATCAGCTTAGGATCAAGGGTTCATATAAGCAGCCACGTGGAGAGGCTTCATCAGTATCCATTGGGGGTCAGTGGAAGAAGGATAAGGCTGGAGACATTTCACGCACTCAGGGATAGTTACAGCAGGCTCGGTCTGCATTGGTTGGTCCAGTATCTTCGGGGTCAGCCCGGGGAGTCATTTGTCACCACTATCAGCAGCCGGGGCACATCAAGCCTCGTTGCCCACAGTTGTAGTCTCAGGGCAGTCGTTCTCAGACTAGTAAGTTTTCAGCTTCGACGCAGGGACTTCAGGGGGTTTGCAATTATTGTAAGCAGCTTGGACATTTCAAGAGGGAGTGTCCGCGCCTACAGAACAGGGCACAGAGTAGCGCAGGCCCATAGGCCACACCGGCACAGTCGACAGTTACACAGTCAGGTTTCAGGGTGCCTAAAGCACCACAGCCAGTTGCACCAGTCAGTTTGTATCTGGGTAGGAAACCTATACCTACTGCTTCCGGACATCACTCAGCTCAGCAGGGCAGTTCACAGCAGTCAGGGGCTTAGGGACGAGCTTATGCACTACCACAGGCCGATACCTCCACAAGGACTTCTATAGTTCGAGGTATCTTTCCAGTTTTCAGTTCTTGGGCTAGAGTTCTTGTTGACACAGGTGCATCACATTCATTCATATCTGCATCATTTGCACATTCTTTGGGTCTGGAGGTCACGCAGCGGGATGGTTTCCTTTGTGTTGACACACCAGTTAGTGGTCCAGTGTTTTTGGACCGTGTTTGTCAGGGTTGTGCTATTGAGATAGCTGGACGGACGTTGGAGTTTGATTTTGTTGTTTTTGACATGACGAGTTTTGACGTCATTCTTGGGATGGACTGGTTGTCTTTGTTTTGTGCCACGATTGATTACTTCCGTGGGCAAGTGTCTGTTTGCACTCCCGCGGGGGATTGTTTTCACTTCGTGGGAGATCGGAATGATTCCCACCCGATGATGATTTTCAGTATCGGTGACTGGAGTTACCACAGGTCCTACTTGGCTAGCCTGTTAGTTGACGAGGGTAGCAGTCTGGGCCGTGTTTTTTCGATAGTTGTAGACGAGTTTCTGGATGTCTTCCCGAAGGAGTTGACAAAACTCCCTCCTCTTCGGGAGGTTGTCTTTGCCATCGATGTCATTCCCGGTACTGCACCTATTTCTATGGCACCGTAGCGTATGGCACTGGCAGAGCTTGATGAGCTGAAAGCTCAATTGGATGATTTGAAAGCTAAGGGCTTTATTCGTCCTAGTGCTTCACCCTAGGGAGCACCAGTTCTTTTTGTGAAGAAGAAGGATGGGTCTTTAAGACTTTGCATCGATTATCGCAAGCTGAACCATGTCACAATCAAGGACAGGTATTCTTTGCCTAGGATTGATGACTTGTTTGATCAGTTGAAGGGAGCGACATACTTTTCGAAGATTGATCTGAGATCGGGTTACTATCAGTTGAGGGTTAAGGATGAGGATGTATCCCAGACCGCTTTCCATACACGGTATGGCCATTATGAGTTTCTAGTGATGCCATTTGGTTTGACCAATGCTCCAGCAGCTTTTATGGACTTAATGAACCATGTATTTAGTGACTATCTTGATCAGTTCGTTGTAGTCTTTGTTGATGACATTCTTGTATACTCAGCTTCGGTGGAGGAGCATGAGTATCATTTGAGGACAGTGTTGCAGATCCTTAGGGATAATCGGTTGTACGCCAAGTTTGAGAAATGCGAATTTTGGCTACCAGAAGTGAAGTTCCTTAGACATGTTGTATCAAGGGGCGGTGTTGCAGTGGATCCAATGAAGATTGAGTCAGTGATGGATTTGGAGCGTCCAAAGATAGTTTTTGAGATTCGGAGTTTTCTTGGCCTAGCCGGCCATTACCGGAGATTTGTTCGGGATTTCTCTCGTTTAGCGGCACCTATGACTCGACTTACCTGCAAGGGGGTCAAGTTCGTATGGAATGAGGCATGTGAGTTTGCTTTTCAGGAGTTGAAGGTCAAGTTGACATCGGCTCTAGTTTTGATCATTCCTGAACGTGGTTTAGGTTATGTGATCTTTTGTGATGCTTCATGAGAAGGTTTAGGTTGTGTCTTGATATAGACAGAACGGGTGGTTGCTTATGGGTCTTGACAGTTGAAGACTCACCAGTTGAACTATCCAACACATGATTTGGAGTTAGCAGCAACTATCTTTGCCCTGAAGGGGTGGAGACACTATTTGTATGGGGAGAAGTTTGAAGTTTTCTTCGACCACAAGAGTCTCAAGTATCTCTTCTCTCAGAAGGATTTGAGCTTGAGACAGCGCAGATGGGTTGAGTTTATGGAAGATTACGATTTTGAATTACAGTATCACCCGGGTAAGGCCAATCTGGTGGCCGATGCATTGAGTAGGAAGTCACGGGGAACTCTTGCTAGCATTTCCCTTCATATATAGAAGATGCTAGAAGAGCTTGCAGATCTTGGTTTACAGTGTTATGAGGATGTTTCACCGGCTATTTTGTTTAGCCTTGTGGCTCAACCGGCACTTGTTAGCAGAGTTATTGAGGCACAGTTAGAGGATGGGGAGATGAAGGCCATCTATGTTCGGATTTCAGGCGGCGAGAATGTAGAGGGTTAGACCTTACATTCAAATGGTGGTCTCAGGTATAAGGGGATGATGTTTGTTCCATTGTCTTGTCGTGAGGACGTTCTTCGGGATTTCCACCACTCTAGGCTCGCAGTTCATCCTGGTGGTACAAAGATGTATCACAATTTGCGACGACAGTTTTGGTCGCAGGGCATGAAACGGGATGTTTCATAATTCGTAGCTTGATGCCTTACTTGTCAACAAGTGAAGGCATAGCATCAGCGACTGGCAGGATTGTTGCAACCATTACCAGTAGCTGAGTGGAAATGGGAGCATATCACTATGGATTTCGTGATGGGACTTCCGAGGTCTCAGGCAGGGAATGATGCTATTTGGGTCATAGTTGACCGGTTGACTAAGACGGCTCACTTCTTACAGATGGCAATGACAGATAGTGCAAAGAGATTGAGTGGACAGTATGTGAGACAGATTGTCAAGCTTCACAGGGTTCCTGTATCCATTGTTTCGGATAGGGATCCGCGGTTCACCTCTTACTTTTGGCAGAGTTTTCAAGAGGCTCTTGACATGGGGCTTTATTTTAGCACGGCATTCCATCCTCAGACTGATGGACAGTCGGAACACACCATTCAGGTATTGGAGGATATGTTGCGGGCTTGTCTCTTGGATTTTGGGGGTAGTTGGGAGCCCTACTTGCCTTTGGTTGAGTTTGTCTACAACAGTTACTAGGCCAGTATTGGCATGGCACCTTTTGAGGCGTTGTATGGCAGACCTTGCAGATCTCTAGTTTGCTGGACCGAGGTCGGTGATACTGTTGCCTTGGGTGCCCACATTATTATTGAGACTACAGAGAAGATCAAGTTGATTTAGCAGCGGTTGGCTACCGCATAGAGTAGACAGAAGAGTTACGCTGACATGAGGAGGTGATCATTGTCTTTTGAGGTAGGGGATCATGTCTTTCTTAAGATTTCTCCGCGTAAGGGGCTCCTGAGATTTCGGCAGACTGGCAAGTTGTCGCCTAGGTTCATCGAACCATTTAAGATTTTGGAGCGCGTCGGGGAAGTTGATTATCATTTGGCATTGCCGCCAGACCTAGATAGGGTTCACGACGTCTTTCATGTCTCTATATTAAGGAAGTACGAGCTTGACCCATCGCATGTTCTGCGGTGGACTGATGTGGTTGTTGATGAGGACGTCACTTACGAGGAAGGTCCGGTCTAGATTCTTGATTCACGGGAGCAGGTCTTGTGGACTAAGAACATTCCATTGGTTAAGGTCTTGTGGAGACATCACGGTGTTGAGGAGGCTACCTGGGTGCTCGAACAAGAGGTTCGCTCACGGTATCCCCATTTATTCTCATTTTCAGGTACGACTCGATTTTGGGGACGAAATCCTTTTAAGGAGGGTAGGTTGTAATGACCCAGCCTTTTTCCTCCTTTTCCATTTTTGGCGATTTTCTTTTTTCGTCTTTTTCCTATTTTGTCTTTTCCCTATTTCGTCTTTTTCCCGTTTCTTTCGTTTTTCCTTGCATAACCTTACTTGTTGTGCTCAAATTTGATTCCGGTTTTGCATGCAATCATGGTATTTAAATTGCATGACATCTACATTTTTAGTTTTGTAGCAATGCATATTAAATGCTTACTTTCTTTGTAAAAGCCATGAAAGCAAGACTTTTTGTAATTATCCATAACTTGAGGGGTTTTTAGGTAATTAAGTAAAGTAATTATTTTTCATCTTAGGGACCATTTTACAATTTTATTTGGAAGATATTTTCAAAAAGGACTTGTTTACAATTTTCGGAAAGTGTGACAAGTGTCACACTCTCATTGGTCCACTTGTTGACATTTGTGTGGAAATACTTTGATGCCTTGGATGATGACATGTGGAGGGTGGAGATTCACCCATTTGTTGGCCTAGGATTGGTACACTTGTTGGCATGGATGGTTGACAAATGTAAGTTCAATATTAAGTCTTGGAAGTTTTCATAGGATGGTGACAAGTGTAGGTTCACCATTTAGTCTTGCATTATGTGTGTGAGAGAGGTAGTGTAAGAGCACATAGTGAGTGGAGGATTTCTAGCCCTTTCACTCACCATTTTACACTTTATCATTTTCATTTTCACTTGTCTTCAAGAACCATAACCTAGCCACCATTGGAGAAAAGCTTGGTTTATAGCTTTTTTCTTCATTTTGGCCTCCTTCCACTCACCTTAGACATAAAACCTTGGAAGACAAAAGCTTCCTCTCACTCCCCTCTTCATTAACTCTAAACTTGTTTTCCATTTTGAGCTTGGTTGCTTGGATTATAGAGATTCAATTCTCTATTTAGGTAGGGGGTGTTATCATTTATCTTCCAAGTGATTTTATTTGTTCCTATAGTGATATGTAAGTTATATGTTTGTCTTATATTAAAATGAGAAATAAATGATTAATTGTGACTTTTATGTAATTCACTTTAGACTTGATAAATAACATGACCATGGCTTGATTCATAACTTATGTTAATTTGAGGTCATTTAGAGTTGTTTTAAAATCTAGAGGGATTAATGAATTAATTTAATTAATTTTTATTTATATTCTCCCATAACTTAAATCAAGTTTTGAAGTGATTTATATAATAACCATGACATGTACTACAACATATATTAAATTGAGCATGTTTGGATGAGAAGTGAAATCTAGGGAATTTAGTTGTTTTATTAAATTGTTTAAATTATGATTTTAAACTTATATCATACTTGTGAGGTTATGTTCTTGTTGTTGAATGATATTGTTGTAATTAGTGGCAAATAGCATAATGATCATTCAATATTCTTCATGCCATTTTAGTTGAGAACTTAGGGCATGTATTGTGTTTCCAAAATTGATTTGTGCATGTTGATGGCTTTACCTCGTATATATATATGTTATGTTGATACATATATGTAATGTGCACAAAATGTTGATTTTGGAAACTTGGGGATGTCGTTGTTATGACTATGGCTAGGGCATGGTTCTAGTACGGGGGAAAGTCCCTCTACAAGTCTAGTGCGCACATAAGGAGGTTACTCATGGGCTAGTAACCCTAAAGTAACCACATTGTCGGTTTGATCCGGCGTGACGTCCAAGTATCCAGTTTGGTTTGATTTTGCATTTAAATTCCAAGTTGTTAACTTTGTAAAATTACATCTCATTGTGTTATGTTGAAAGTTCTATTGTCACTTGATAGCATGAATTAAATGGTATTGGATTGTAACTTGGTACAAAGATAAACCCATGCATTCCCTACGAGTAAACTTGTTTACTCACCCCTAAGTTAATGGATGTTTTGCAGGTAAAGAAGCCTTAGTGTGGGATGCACAGCATTTTTAGACTCACTAGAGTTCTTGAAGTTTATTTTGATGATATAGAATATGCATATGTTAGCATATCTTATTCTACTTTTGCTTACTTTGATAAAACCTGTACTTATTTTTTAAGTTATGTAATGTGCACTTAAGTGCACCTTTTGACACTCTTAGAATGTGGTTGTAATGAGGCCAAGGGCTAAAGACACTTATGTGAAATGTATGCTAACTTTGTACTTCATTGTTGCCTGTGGAAGATATGTGGATTAATGCATTGAAGAGTTCTATTTTGCATATGACATGCCATGAGGTCATAGGCCATTGCAACATATCTATTTTATCACATTACATATGCTTGCATGCTCACTTTGGCAAACAAAACCATCCTTGATGAAACAAAGACTCTAAGTAGCATTTTTAGGGAGTTTTACCCTATTCTGTTCTAGGGGAATTTTGGGTATTTTGAAATGCATTTTTTTCATTTTTCCTTGAGATTCAGATAGAAAACTCAATTTTGAGGGGGGTTTCTTCTTTGTGTTTTTCCAGAAACGGCCTTCTTGACCCTCAAAAATTGATTTTTTTCCGAAAAATCATTGTTGCCAGGTTTTTGCCGACTTTAGTGCAAATATACTTGGTACTATTCATTGACTTTTTTTTTAAAAGCATGATGACCGATCCGAAACTTGCAGGGGTCTTGTGGGTGTGTTTTAAGATTGAATTTTCAATTTAGGCAATTTAAAAACCTTCTGAAGCCCCATTTCCTTTCTTTGGGCAGTAGCTTGGAACGATTTTTGACCTCTAGACCTGATTTTCTTGAGGGTATTTTGGACATTTTACAATGCATTTTTTTTGTTTCTGTCCTTGTGTCAGGTAGAAAACTTGATTTTAGGGGGGGTTTCTTCTATGAGTTTTTCCAGAAAAGTCCGTTTAGATGCCCGTTTTTACTCTCAGTTGCAGCAGTAGTGGGTTGATGACACTATAGCTGTCACGGCCTTCGTCGGGCCGCCGCGACATCGATTTTGTTTTTGACCTTTCTCCCTCATCCGGACTCCAAATCAAGTGAGTTTTTTTTTTTAAATTGATTAATTTTTCATTATCTATCAAACGGTGTGCTCGGTTACACCCAAATATATTTGGATAATTACCATTTTACCCTTTTAGCTTTATTACTCGTTTTTCTTTGTTTTGTCGTTTCTCCTTCGTCCGGAATCTGGATAATGAAATTCTTGAGTCCAACATCATTAGTTTTTCATTGTCCTCCCAGTGGTGTGCTCGATAGCACTTGAATCCATTTTTTTTTACAAAATGACCATTTTACCCCTAGGTTCCTTTTTGTCCGTTTTTGAAACGACACTTCAGCATTTGTTTTCCTTTGGGTTCCATGACCTCATTGAGGGTCACGTTGGTGTCTTAGAGACACATTGTATCTCTAGAGACCGTTGTTTCACCTTTCACTTCTGCATTTTGGATCCGTTGTCGGGTCATCTTTTGGTCATCACTGACGCACCGGGTTTACAAAACTTGGGCCGTCACATATCCAATGTTCAAAACATAACCAAATGAATATACAACAAGTCTAGGTCCATGATTTGAATATAAAAACCACTTCTAAAACACAACTAGGTCATGGAGCAAATTGATAGAATTTAAAAAGATAAACACAATTAAATTCTCTAGGTTCCGATTCAATTCCAAATAACCTCAATTTAATACATGTTAAAGGACATGGCGTGGTCATCACCTATATCCATTCTAAAACTCAATTAGGTTGTTGGAACAACAAAGTAGAACTTTAATTAAATAATGTTAATTTAATTACCAAGGTTCTAAAACAACTTCTAATAGTCCTAAATTAATATATACTAGTAAACAAGTCATAGCCAATACAAATATCAAGTTAAAACCTTAATTAAGCTAATGAGACCACAAAATAGATTTTAATTAATTCTTTTAATTAAAATCTCTTGATTTTCAAACTTAACCAAATGCTCTCAAATTAACCTATGTTGGAAAATATGCCAAGAACCAATGTAATATCACATTCAAGTTTATTTCATTCAACTTATGACCATGCGAATTAAACCTTCACTAAAGTTAAATATAAAACAAAAGTTGCAATTCTCAAGCAATAAATCCCAATTTAATACATGCAAACAAACATACCAAAACTTAATTTTCTAGCATGCCATAATACAATTC
Source organism: Cornus florida (assembly GCF_030987335.1). Classification (NCBI taxonomy): domain Eukaryota; kingdom Viridiplantae; phylum Streptophyta; class Magnoliopsida; order Cornales; family Cornaceae; genus Cornus; species Cornus florida. The sequence continues at coordinate 45,565,975 of NW_026775575.1, forward strand.
CAAGTTGTATATCACCATGAGGATTAAATCTTAAACATGGAATTTAATTAAATAAAAGGTTTCAAAACCTAACCGAATATTCTAAATCAAATATATGTGAAACTATATGGCATGTAAATCAAGAATATCAAGTCAGAATTTAAATAGAGTGAATAGTGCACTCGGGGCAAATTAATTAATCAAATTAATCAATAATTACTAATTTTCAAAACACCTCCAATCACTTTCAAATTCAACTATGTTGGAGAGCATGCTAAGGCCTAATTTAATATTCTAACACATATTGATTTTAAGCTAGTTAAGGCCATGTGAATTAATCTTTCACCTAAGATAAATATTAAATAAAATCTTTAATACTTATTCAAATGTTCCAATTTTAATACACGATAATGAGCATATCAAGGGGCAATATAAAATCATGTACATGTTTAAACCAAGTCATGAGCAACCGGGAAAATTAGATCCCGTACAAGAAAAATAAATAATAAAATCTCTAGATTTTATATTTAATCATGCAAACAAGTAGTATAAGCATCACAAACATGCCATATAACAAGAATTTAAACCTAGAACATCTCCTACCTCAATTTGAGATGAAAACCTTAAAGGCCCACCGAAAAAAATGTGTTCCGAATCCGCCAAAACCGAAGGGTTTTGTCGGGGACAACACGATCTATATGAATCTCCAAGAAGCCCCATGAAAATCCAAACTTGGCCTCAAACCCAAACTCAAAACTTGGCCAAAAATGGTTTCTAATAAGGGGTAATGGTAGAGCACTACGAGGCGAACAACAAATGCTAAGGCCGAAGGATTTCTACCAAGGAAATCAAGTGGAGGAGAAGAAAGAGTGAAGGCAGCCCCTTGGGCTCCCATGGCTACCAGCCAAGAGGAGGAAGAAGGTCTGACAATCTGATTTTAAAAATTAGGGCAACCTATTTATAGAAATCTCAAAAAGTGCTCCGAAAGGGCCCCGCCGGGTCTGGAAAAGTGGATTTTGAGCAAACGCGCTCAACCAGCAAAACTCCGTGAACAAAAAAGATTTAAAATAAGAAAATATGAACAACAGAAGAAACGGTGTCAAAAACTGAGTCCCGAGCAGAAAGTTATTCCCCGAACAAGTTCAGCGGCAACCAGGTCCAGAAACTCTAAAACTGGAAAAAAATGACCAAAACGGAATTCTATGAATTTACAAATCAATAAAAAGTGAAAATAAATCCCGTACGAGGATCCAAGCTCTAGACGAGACATTTTGCAATAACTTTTGTTAATTGCACAATGGCCCTCACAAAAAGGGTTAACTGCGAAATTGCCCCAGAAAGAAAATATCTTCCAAAAGATATTTTCTTAGATGCCCCTGAAATAAAATATCTTCAAAAGATATTTATGAAAAACACACTAAGAAATGAAATTAATTTCAAAGATTTATGCATCCATGCCCATGGGCACCGGGAGCAACCAGAGTACTTTCTTACAAAAGTAAAGATACGTATTTCGTGGAAACCATTCACGATAAGGATACGTGAAGTCAAAAAGCAACTCCAAGCTTGAAAAGTGAGGTTGTGCCAAAAACTGACAAATGGAGATAAGATGAAATAGGGAAAATGACAAAATAGGGAAAAGACGAAATAGCGTATAGTGTCCGAAAAACGAAAAATGCGAAAATGACTCGGTCCTCAAAGGAAGTTGTCAATCCACATGAAAGAGTCTCAGAAACCAATTCTGAGCACTCAAGATGACACTAAGCAGCACGAAATAGAGCTCAGAAAGGAAAATTAAACGAAAAAAATTCGTTCGTAAAATTTCAAGAAAAAGGAAAGGAAGGCAAATGACTGGGTCGTTACAGTCGAACCACTGGGACTGCTAGTTTATTGCAACTTAGGTGTCTAGAGTCATTTTTAGAATGATAAAGGGGGGTTATAGAGGAATTGTTGGATTGTCACTTAAGATTATGAATTGAAAAATGCATAAAACATTAAATTGCAAGGAGTTTAGAAAGCAAAGATCTAGATAGAGAGGTCTAGGGAAGTGAATCCACTCCTACCCTTTACACATGCTAAATAAATGATTGATTTGGGGAATTAATGTACATACATGACCATGATACATAGCAGCACATAGTTACTACAATATCTTCAAGAAATTCATTTAATCATAAGGTAAGAATAACCTATCAAAACCTCACATGCTTGAGCTACCTAGACTATGGTGTAACCTTAGACATGCTTGCTAAGCTAGAGATTATCAAACCCTTAATTAAATGGTGAAAGCACATGGAATCAAGATGCAAGATTTACCCATCAAAAGAAAGTCTTACGCTATGGATTAACAAGTTTCTCAAAAACCATGTCATTAGAACCATTCCATAATCTTGTTTCCATTGCCACTATGAAAACACTAGCCATACAACCATGAGAATAAATAATCTAAGACTAGAACATTTGATTCAACATGATCATTTATAATTAAAAACACTTATTACAAATTGTAATATGCTCTAGAATATGGAACTTGTCCATACATACATTTCATTCCCCAAAATAAATCAAAAATTAAACATGCTTATAAGGAAGGGTTTCATCACCTCCCTAGATGAAGGTTTAGTTACCCATTAATGCTAGGAAGGAAGAGAATGAAGAAGAACACTCCATTGCTGCACCTTAACTCCAAGAACATAAAAACCTCTCCACCTTCTCTCTATCTTCTCCCCAAAATGTGAAATCCCCCAAAAATAATGATCTTCCCCTCTATATACACTCAAAACCTACTCCCCATACCCAAAATCCCGAGCTCCCCCCTCTGCATGAAGATAGACCACACAAAAGAAGGAGAAGAGGACCAAAATGCTAAAATTCAGGGGCAGTTGAACTGCCTACTGAAGTTCTGCAGGCGCCGACGAGCGCCCGCGGAGGCTTGGCTTCGCCAGGGTGGCACTGGCTTGTTTGGCGGGCGCCCGCAGGAGTTCGCGGGGGCCTCTGTGGGGGCTCAGCAAGGCTCTGCGAAATGGGGCAGAGAGTTATAGGAATTGGCGGGCGCCCGAAGTGCCGCGGCGGGTGCCCGCGAGAGCTTGCCACTACAATTTTAAATCAAGGCTTCTCGTAAGCCTTTCCGAGCCGGAGCACTGACACAGCTTTCACTATGAACACTAAGCCACGAACTTCACAAAAACGGTGACTGAAGAGGTTAGGTCCCGAAGATGACTCCCTGACAAGGCACACGTATTTCAACTAAAAGTTGTCAAAACCGCTTCTTTGATCATTCTCGGGAAAAATACTTGAAATCAGAAAAAAAATACACAACTGAATTAAAATTGTACATTATCCTCTAATAATGGACTTAACTAATGCAAGAAAGGGCGCTTGAATATGTAATATTCAGCGCTTATCACACCCCCAAACTTACATTTTGCTAGTCCCTTAGCAAAACAAGACAAAGTGCTTAATGCAAATGACGACCAATGAAATGCTAACACATGCATCAATCATGAAACCAAAATATCGACGAAGCTCAACTATGATTTGGTACACAGAAAGTTTTTGAACATAGACATTAGGCAGACTACCTTGCATATATGAAGCCTTAACACACAAAAAGGTAAAACAAGTTCAACTTAAATGCATCAATCATCAAGGTCTATATAAACACTTCAATTGTCATTTCTTGAATAACATGAACTCTAACTTCAGTGAAAGTGAGTCGGCTTCCTAATATGTGGCTTTTACCCTCTTTTTCCAATCTCAAGAACACATTTTCACATCCTTAAATCTCCTTCTAAATAAGGTCTCCAAGGCATAACTTTATTAACTGGACAAGTTTTGTTGCTTATTGAAAATTTTATTGATCAACTCAAAACGTCACCTACTATGGTCGTGCAATGTCGAAAATTCATTAAGCTTTCTAACCAACCCATGCAGCAAGTGTTGGGCCAACAACTCCCAAGCTAGATGGCTTTAGGGCGCTAAGTGTAAAGATACTCATAGGGCTTAATAACTCGAATTGGAAAGGCTACAAATTTCAATGAACCATCTTTATTTATTTTTGAACAACCGTGCAATGTCTAAGTTCTTTAAGCTTTCTAACCAACCCATGTAACAAGTGTTAGGCCAACAACTCCCAAGCCAGATGGCTTTAGGGTGCTAAATGTAGAAACACTCCTAGGGCTTAATAACTCGAGTTGGAAAGGCTACGAACTTCAACTGGTCATTGATTTTTTTTTTTTTTTTTTTTTTTTTGACTTATGCCAAGGATATCCATTCATTAGGGTCATTAATTCAGATCACTGAGTCCCGATCAGGGTCAATTTGGGTTGCATACCTCACAATTAGGTTTTCGGTGTGCAAATACGCAATGTGAAGCATAACAGAGTATGAAATCCGACGAAAATCTAATTGAAGTTTTTATACAAACTGATTATAAATCAACATGCTTATTTCAAAAGTTTCTTTATTTAAAAAAAAAAATTGTCTTGCCTTCTATACACAAAGTATTAAGCACATGCTTCAACCTTCAAAAAGTTCTATGATTACACTATCATTGCTTTAAACAATATGATTTTATTAACTTACGAGCATAAAAAATGAGCAAAAATATCAAAACTGCAATAACATACACACACACCAAAAATGTAATAGCATACGCATGCACCCCCAAACTTGAGTGTCACATTGTCCCCAATATGAGAAAACAAGGGAAAAGCAAAGAGAATGAGCAAAAGGGGGAAAGGAACAATGGTACCAAGTTGAGAGGATTGGAGTGGCAGTGCAAAAAATAAGCGAGCTCGTAAATTCCATGAGCATGCCCCCAAACTTGGTTTCAAAAACCTGTCAAAAGATATCTGTACAAAGCAAGAATCAATTGAATCCAAATTCAATGAAAATAACTGCAATTTATTCGACTAAAAACTATAAGCCATGTAAAGTAGCAAAAGTGATGCAGTTATAAGTGCAAAAGAAAAACTGAAAAACAAATGCCAAATGCGGTCCAAAATAAGTCTAAAAAGTACTATTAAAAAGGGAAATAAGACGAAAAGCACGAAATCACTCCACAATGGAGTAGAGGAGGAAACACTAGGTGGACCAGGTGCACGGTCAATCAATGACTGGAGCATAGCCTGCAGAATCTCTTGATTCTCCTGAGTCTTCTAGACGGCACCCTCTATGGCGTCAAAGCGCAAGGAAAAGGCATCGAGACGAGCATTCAAGGTGAGATAGTCGGCGTGAGTCATGACATCCGGCGGCGGTACAAAAAGGGTAGCTGGAGAAGCGGGGGCATCAGGAGCAGAAAGAGCAGGAGCCACAAGGGGGGCCGGAGCACCCCAATCCAACTCATCACCAATATGGGCTTGACGGGACGTCTGAAGCTGAGTTGTGCTGGACTTCCAGACCCCTAGGTTGAAGTTCAGCACATCTTTCTCTTTTTACTCACCACGGGGAGCTTGAAACCCCGCATTTTTGAGCAACCTTGTAATAAGATATGGAAATGGGAATGCCCAGGTGGTTGTGGTCGCGACCAAACCAAGATTAATTCATTATAGATTTTTAGCAATTAGTCTCATACAAGCTGTGGGACACAAAACCAACACTCTTTTTCAGCATAGTAGAGGGTTTTCAGAGAATCCCCCTTGCGCTCGAAATGGCCTGGCACGGGTAGGACGTTCTTGGCCAGGACCGAATCGAGAAACCATAGCCGGCATGGTAAGAAAGATTTATTGGTGCTTGTGGTTCTGTTGCCGGTGAATTGACCATGACAAATTTCTCCCATAATGTCCGCTAAGGTAAACGGATCGGGACCGTTAACATAAAGGGGGAGGCCCGCCTCATCCACAGGCGAAACCAAGGGGCAATCCATAGCCATAGCAAGGTCATCTAGGTCGAATTCATAATCATAGCCATCAATAGTGGTTTTGAGTTTGTCCGGTTCCTCACATGAGTGGAACATGTTGGCGTAGAACAGATGGACCACACGCGGGTAGTAAGAATGAGCGCGCGGTTTGAAAAGAGAGGCGAGGCCACGGGCCCTCAATTCGCGGACGAACCATGCGGTCTCCAAATTATTCTCGAAAGTATTTGCAATGTCGAATTTGGCTTCAGTTTCAATTGGCCATTCAGCCCAATTTGGGGTCGGATGAACATTAGAAGGGCCCTCAGATGAATGAGCACACTCGAAAATAACCCGAGGAGCCATTGAAGTGAAGAAAGCTGGTTCAGGAATTTCTACGAACACCTGGCGTGCAACAGAATTGGGAAGAGAGCAAATAAGGTTAAAAATGCGAAAACCCCAAAATTTAAACCTGCAATCAACAAAACACAACTCCAAACAATTGCGAATCCTCCACATAATCAATCCCGTCCTCCATTGATTCACAAATTGAAAGAAAGGGAGAATAAAACTTACCCCAAATTGATGAACCAAAAGCACTCTTGTTGGAGCTTTGGGATGGAAGATGATGAGGATGAGGAAGATGGATGAAGGATGAGGATGAATAAAAAGGGATGAGAATGATGGGATTGAAGTGAGAGAGGGATTGAGAGGTGATTGAAAGTGTTGAGGGCGATAGTGGAGAGAAGGAAGGGTTGAAGGGAGAATAAAAGAGGGAAAAATAAGCTTGAAAGCCCACTTAAAACCCTGCTAGCAAGGGCGGAGGGCACCCGCGGACGTGCAGCGGGCTCCCGCGGAACTGATGGCAGGGGCCCGCGCGGCTTGGCGGGGCCCCGTGGAGGTTGGTTTGCTACTGCCCAATTTGGCGGGCACCTGCGGTGCCTGCGGGCTCTATGCAGAAACGATTTTTTGAAGTAAGTTTTGGCCTACAAAGGCTGGGCCAGGGTCAAAGAATGTGGAATTTGAAAATTTAAGCGTCTATGGACCTGTGACACTTTGTACAAGCTGCGGAATAGGATTCGGATCTCAAATGCAAAAGGAATATTATAGAGGCCGAATGTCCCGTGATTTTTGGATTAGACGAGAATGTTGCCAGAATGACCTTGAAGAATTCCACAAATGGTACTGAGACCTTAAAATGACTAAGAAAACCGAATGTGACTTACGGAATGCCGTTCTAGACAATTTCGGAAGAGGTCACATTTTGGCTAAACTTAGCTAATTTCTGGAAAATTCTTAGCTAAGGTAACTTTGGGAGAGGGAAGCTTTGGAATTGAAAGAATTGCTTCCCAGGAGTGCTAAATTTAATGTCGATAGCTAGACGAACCAGGCATTGTATGGCGCACTAATCCTCGTAGATTGGGTCCGTTAATAGGACTTTCTCAACTTTTCGAAAAGGGACTATGCCATCAATGTAAGGCTTAAGCCATTGGCCATTAACCTTGAAGAGAGATCCATTGGTAGGATCTTGGAGTTCGACTGCACAATGAGGAAAGACAGTAGTGATGAAATATGGACCATCCCACCGCGAACGGAGTTTACTGGGAAAGAGTCTCAATCTATAATTGAAAAGCCAAACTTTTAGTCCAGGGGCAAAAGAATTTTTGACAATGTGCTTGTCATGAAAAGCTTTAGTCTTTGCCTTATAGATTTTGACACTTTCATACGCATCATTTTGAAGTTCCTCCAGTTCATTGAGTTGCAATTTACGAGTAGAGCCGGCTTATTTGAGATCAAAGTTGAGCCTTTTTATGGCCCAATAAGCATGGTGCTCTAGTTCAACGGGGAGATGACACACTTTGCCAAAGACAAGTCGATATGGCGACATGCCAATGGGTGTCTTATAAGCTGTCCGGTAAGCCCAAAGCGCATCGTTTAGTCTTAATGTTCAATCTTTGTGGTCCGGTCGAACCGTTTTTTCCAAGATGTGCTTATTCTCCCGATTAGATACTTCCACTTGACCACTCATTTGAGGATGGTAAGGTGTAGCAACCTTGTGAAGGACGGAGTACTTGGAGAGGACGGATTTAAGGTAACGATTTCGGAAATGAATTCCACCGTCACTAATGATTGCTCGAGGTGTACCAAAATGACTAAAAATATTGGACTGAATGAAGTTGATCACTACTTTATGATCACTGGTTTTGGTAGCTTCGGCTTGAACCCACTTGGAAACATAATCCACCACTACAAGGATGTACTCATAGCCATAGGAAGATGGAAATGGTCCCACGAAGTCGATCCTCCATACATCAAAAATTTCTATGATTAAGATAGGAGTGAGGGGTAGCATGTCCCTCTGGGATATGGATCCGAGATGTTGACATCGCTCACAAGATTTATAGAAATTGTATTCATCCCGAAACAAGGATGGCCAATAAAATCCGCTTTGAAGGACTTTATCGGTGTTCTTTTTAGCACTAAAGTGTCCCCCACAAGCAAGAGTCTGGCAGAAATTTAGGACACTTGTGGTTTCATTGTCGAGAATGCATCTCCGAATGATTTGATCCAGGCAATATCTGAACAACTCAGAATCTTCCCAAAAGAAATGCTTAACTTGGGAGAAGAACCGGTCTTTCTCTTGTTTGGACCAATTGGATGGAATTTTGCCTATCGCTAGATAGTTGACAATATCCGCATACCAAGGGAGACTAGAATGGGAAATCTGAAAAAGTTGCTCATCCAGAAAGGAATCATGGACTGCAGCAAATTCAGAAGATTTTTCAATGAGTAAACGAAAGAGATGGTCTGCGACAACATTGTCGGTCCCTTTTTTGTCCCGGATTTCAATGTCAAACTCTTGAAGTAAGAGTATCCATCGAATTAGATGGGGTTGGTCTCTTTTTTAGTGAGCAAATGCCTAAGAGCGGCATGATTTGAGAAGACAATAACCTTGGATCCAAGAAGATAGGAATGGAATTTATCCAAGGCATACACTACAGCTAGTAATTCTTTTTCAGTGGTGGTGTAGTTTAACTGAGTATCGGAGAGAGTCTTGCTAGCATAATAGATGACGTATGGAAGTTTTTCTGCACGTTGGCCCAAAACCGCGCCTAATGCATAGTCGGATGCATCACACAGGATCTCAAATGGAAGAGACCAATTAGGCGGTTTCATAATTAGGGCGGATGAGAGAAGAGTGCGTAGTTTCACAAAAGCTTCCATACAAGCTTCATCAAAATTGAATGAAACATCCTTGGCAAGAAGATTGCACAAGGGCCGAGAGATTTTTCTAAAATCTTTGATGAAGCGACGATAGAAACCGGCATGTCCAAGGAAGGAACGAATTTGACAGACCGAATTTGGAGGAGAGAGATTAGAGATTAACTCCACTTTGGCTTTGTCAACCTCAATTCCCCTTTTTGAAAAGACATGTCCTAAAACAATGCCTTCTTGGACCATAAAGTGACTTTTCTCCCAACTTAGAATGAGATTTGTTTCCTTGCACCTTTGAAGTATAAGAGATAGATTTTAGAGACACGAGTCAAAGGAGGATCCAAATACGGAGAAATCGTCCATGAATACCTTTAAGAATTTTTCAACCATATCCGAAAATATGGACATCATGTATCTTTGGAACGTGGCTGGTGCATTGCATAGCCTAAAAGGCATGCGTCTATAAGCAAAGGTTTCGAAGGGGCATGTGAATATTGTCTTCTCTTGATCTTGCGAATCAATTGCCACTTGGTTATAGCCGGAATAACCATCAAGGAAACAATAGAAGCTTTGGCCGGCTAACCTCTCTAGGATTTTATCAATAAATGGGAGTGGAAAATGATCCTTCCTAGTGGTAGAGTTAAGTTTCCAGTAGTCAATGCACACACGCCACCCGGAGGTGGTGCGTTGTGGCACGAGCTCTCCCGCGGAATTTTCAACAACGGTGAGGCCGGATTTCTTAGGAACAACTTGAGTAGGACTCACCCATTTGCTATCGGATATAGGGTAGATGATTCCTGCATCCAATAGCTTGATCACTTCTTTTATGACCACTTCCTTCATGTTGGGATTCAACAGGCGCTGCACCTCTCTAGAAGGTTTAGTGTCCTCCTCTATATGGATGCGATGCATGCAAATAGAAGGGTCGATTCCTTTCAAATCATCCACTGCCCAGCCAATAGCTTCTTCATGCTCTTATAGCACTGCTAAAAGGCTAGTTTCTTGATCCTTTAAAAGGTCAGAAGGGATGATGACTGGAAGAGTTTGATTTGCACCAAGAAACACATACTTGAGGTAAGCCGGGAGCGGCTTTAGTTCAGGTTGTGGAGGAGACTTCAAGGAAGGGACTGGAGGAATAGAAGAAAGTTGAGGAAGTGGTTCTTTTGGAATTTTCCAAGGAGGAGTATCCATGACAGCATTAATGTCAAACAAGGAGTTTATTTCTTGGATTGATTGGTCAATATCAAAGTTTGAGAAGTCGAAATGAGACATGCAAATTTCCAAAGATCTTTTCTTAGACTGAAGGGGAGAGATTCTTCGACCACTTCATCTACCGCATCGATAAGGAAACAATCATCCTCATCGAAAGGATGTTGAGTTGCATGGAAGATGTGGAGTTTGACTTACATATTTCCAAAGGCGATATCCATCACCCCGGTTCGGCAATTAATTGAAGCGTTAGCCGTAGCTAAAAATGGCCTACTGAGGATCACGGGAATATGCTTCTTTGGTTCATGGACCGGTTCCGTGTCGAGAACCATAAAGTCTACCGAAAAGTAGAATTTGTCCACTTTGATAATGACATCCTCAAGAATGCCTCATGGGTGCTTGACCGATCTATCGGCAAGCTGCAAGACCACGGAGGTTGGCTTTAGATCTCCTAACCCAAGCTGTAAGTAAACTGAATATGGAATCAAATTTACACTAACTCCTAAGTCAAGGAGGGCTCTTTCTATCTTGTTGTCGCCAATGACACACGAGATAGTTGGAGCGCCCGGATCCTTATACTTTAGAGGAGCACTGTGTTGAATGATTGCACTCATATTTTTAGTTAATCTTACATTCTTTGGTAAATAATTTTTGGAAGTGCGCTTTTGAGTGCACAAATCCTTGAGAAATTTTGTATAGGGAGGTATTTGCTTTATAGCATCCAAGAGAGGCAAGTTGATTTTTACTTGCTTGAAAACTTCCCACATGTCTTGAATTTTGTAATTCTTGTTCCCAATATGTGTCGACTCCTGGAGACGTTGATGAAACGGAGTTTTAGGCTCATAAGAAGTTTCCACATTTGGGGTGACAAGCTTAGGATTTTCATGAGTAGGATTTGGATTAGAAGAGCTGGTACTTAGATTTGGAGTTATCGAAGGAGAATTTTTCTCATCCTTGTTTCCATCAACCTTGTTGTTAACAACACGACCACTCCCAAGGGTAGTGATTGCTTGGACTTGTTCATGAATTGGCCCACTTGGAGGAGGGGTTTTGTCAATCACATGCATCCCACTAGGATTTTCAAATGGTTGAGCGGGAAGCTTACCCTTGTCCTTTTGGAGCAATTGATTCATGGAGTTAGCTATTTGGCCCATTTGATTCTCAAGCTTAGCTATGGACTGAGTATGAGATTGAACCATTTGGAGAGTGGGTTGCAAAGATGTCAGGAGTTGCTTTTTGGATTCCTTCATTTGCTTATTCAATGATTCCATCATTTGCTTGTTTGCAACCACGATCTCATCAGTTGGGAACATATGGGGTTGATTGGAGACATTTGGATTGTATGGAGGATAGTAGCTTGAGGAGGCCTGAAATTGCCTATTCTGAAAGTGAGAAGAAGGCTGATTTTGTTGCCCTTGATTTTGAAATTTTGAATTTTATGGGGCTTGTTGCCTCCACGAGAAATTCGGATGATCTCTCTATCCAGGATTGTAAGTATTGGAATATGGATTATTTATAGGCCTTGAGAACATTGCATTTACTTGCTCTTGAATGGAATTAGGAAATTGTTCTGGTGTGGGACAATCTTTTGAGAGATGGAATAGACTAGTACATGATGCACAAACCGCACTTGTCGAATTTTGAGACAAAGAGGGGGAGAGATGTGGTACCATCAATTTATAAAATTTATGAGCTATGGCATCCACCTGGGAGGATTCCTCCCTCAGTGTTTTTGGTTGACAAGGGTTGGTGTTCTTTGTATTGGTTGAGGTTGGACCACTACAAGAGTTATACTGCAATGAATTTTCACTTAAATTTTCAAGTAAGGTCCATGCCTCATCCGCACTTTTAGACATGAACATCCCTCTACAAGATGAGTCAACCATGACTCTATGTGGGTCAGTTAACATAGCATAGAAGGCTTGCACCAATTGCCATTTTGGAATTAAGTGGTGCGGACATTTCTTTAAGAGGTCTTGAAATCGCTCCCAAGTCTCATGGAGTTGTTCCCCCTTGCTTTGTGAAAAGTTAAGAATGGAATGCCTCATTAAATTGGTTTTACTCACTGGATAATATTTCTTTAAGAATTCTTGCTGCAGTTGAGCCCATGTGGTGATGGAATTTGCAACAAAGGAGTTCAACCAATATTTTTCCTGTTCTTTTAATGAGAATGGGAAGAGATGCAATTGGAGAGCATTATTAGGAAAGCACCTCAACTTGATGGTAGAGCATATTTCAAGGAATTCATCAACGTGCTTATAAGGGTCCTCATTTTCAAAGCCATGAAAAGATGGAAGCATTTGGATGGTGCTAGATTTGATTTCATATTGAGTGGCCTGAATATTTGGCATCACTATGCAAGAGGGAGAAGCATAAGTGGTAGGGATGAAATGGTCCCTAAGAGTCATGGGAACCACATTTGGAATTTCGACCCTATCATTATTAATCCCCTCTTTTCCAACATTTCCTACATTTTCATCCATTGTGTTAAATTTAGTTTCAAGCTCTTTTATATGAGAAGATTCCCTAAAGGTTTGTCTAAGAGTTCTTTCAAGAGAATTTATATCAACTGGCGATTCTAGAGTTGGTAGGGAGAGTGATCTACGGCTAAACATCAACAACACACCCCACAATCAATACAATAAATCATCACCATCAACCCCACAAACGATGTTCCCTTTCTCCTCAATTATCAAGACAGAAATTAAATGGCCACAACAAGGACCAATGCTTTGCAATTGAAAATAAACAAGAAAATAGCCTCAACAAGAGCTTCACAACTTAATAACACTAAGTTAAACACATGCGAGATATTCACAATTTTGAAACTATAAGGTCAAGAGATTTACCTGGAGTACTCTAGACTTACGAATTTGCTAGCGTTCCCTCGGCGAGCATCAAGTCCCTAGAATCTCACAAACAACTTACACACAAAGATGGTCAAAACTACACGAGATATATTCACAAATCACAATATTAACAATCTAACCAAAGTTAACCCTAGAACTTCGGTTGCTAAACCGTTTGCAGTCCCCGACAACGGCACCAAAAATTGATCGAAGGCTGGACTATCAATTATAATTCAACCCTTTTTGCAATAGCACAAATCATTGTAAAATAGGGCTATTGGTCGAGTAAGTCGAACTACTGGGACTGCTAGTTTATGGCAACTTAGGTGTCTAGAGTCATTTTTAGAATGATAAAGGGGGGTTATAGAGGATTTGTTGGATTGTCACTTCAGATTATGAATTAAAAAATGCATAAAACATTAAATTGCAAGGAGTTTAGAAAGCAAAGATCTAGATAGAAAAGTCTAGGGAATTGATCCACTCCTACCCTTTACACATGCTAAATAAATGATTGATTTGGGGAATTAATGTATATACATGACCATGATACATAGCAACACATAGTTACTACAATATCTTCAAGAAATTCATCTAATCATAAGTTAAGAATAACCTATCAAAACTTCATATGCTTGAGCTACCTAAACTATGGTGTAACCTTAGACATGCTTGCTAAGCTAGAGATTATCAAACCCTTAATTAAATGGTGAAAGCACATGGAATCAAGATGCAAGATTAACCCATCAAAAGAAAGTCTTAAGCTATGGATTAACAAGTTTCTCAAAAACCATGTCATTAGAACCATTCCATAATCTTGTTTCCATTGTCACTATGAAAACACTAGCCATACAACCATGAGAATAAATAATCGAAGACAAGAACATCTGATTCAACATGATCATTTATAATTAAAAACATTTATTACAAATTGTAATATGCTCTAGAATATGGAACTTGGCCATACATACATTTCATTCCTAAAAATAAATCAAAAATTAAACATGCTTACAAGGAAGGGTTTCATCACCTCCCTATATGAAGGTTTAGTTACCCATTAATGCTAGGAAGGAAGAGAATGAAGAAGAACACTCCATTGCTGCACCTTAACTCCAAGACCACAAAAACCTCTCCACCTTCTCTCTAGCTTCTCCCCAAAATGTGAGATCCCCCAAAAATAATGAGCTTCCCCTCTATATACACTAAAAACCTACTCCCCGTACTTAAAATCCTGAACTCCCCCCTCTGCATGAAGATAGACCACATAAAAGAAGGATAAGGGGACCAAAATGCTAAATTCAGGGGCAGTTGAACTGCCTACTGCAGTTCTGCGGGCGCCTGCGGAGGCTTGGCTTCGTGAGGGTGGCACTGGCTTGTTTGGCTGGCACCCGCGGGAGCTCGCGGGGGCCTCTGCAGGGGCTCAGCAAGGCTCTACAAAATGGGGCAGAGAGTTAAGGGAATTGGCGGGCGCCCGCGAGAGCTTGCCACTACAGCTTTAAATAAAGGCTTCTCGAAAGCCTTTCCGAGCTGGAGCACTGACGCGGCTTCCACTATGAACACTAAGCCATGAACTTCACAAAAATGGCAACTGAAAAGGTTATGTCCCGAAGATGACTCCCCGACACAGCGCACGTATTTCAACAGAAAGTTGTCAAAACTGCTTCTTTGATCATTCTCGGAAAAAATACCTAAAATTAGAAAGAAATACACAACTGAATTAAAATTGTACATTATCCTCTAATAATGGACTTAACTAATGCAAGAAAGGGCGCTTGAATATGTAATATTCGGCTCTTATCACTATGCCCCTTTCTATGTGTTTAGAAAATGGACTTTGTAATGCGAGAGGTCGCATTGCAAGGTCAAAATATGAATATGTTTAGGATGTCTTTCTAGTCAAATTTACATTTATAAAAACCACTACTACAACTAATGAAGCATAATGAGTAGGAATTGTCCACAGAGATTATACGTGTTGGAATTTAACTTCGACTCTAATGTATCAATTGATTGCAAGGAAAGATTGGTTGGTTAATTACTCTAGAAAATAATTAATTAAAATTAAATTAAAATAAAACTAAGTTGAGATAGGGATTTAAGAGATGAGAAGTGAGGTCTTGGGGTGCATTGGAATCCCCACCAAGCTTGTTCACCAAACCACACACTTTCAACTAATTTGCGGAAAACCTTCTTATAAACAAAATGCGATTACCACTTACAACGTTAAGCATGGACCATCAAATGGAATAATGAATTGTCTACCTAACCGACAAATAAACTAAGTGTAGCACAACCCATCATTCTAAGCATGACCCATCAAACAAGTCACAATTATAGCACACATCAATCTAGAGAATCATGGAATTTACAATAATAGCCATGAAATTTCAAATCAAGTAAAGATTGTCTACCTACCTACAAGCATGAATTAAATTGTAGAACAACCCATCAAGTATAAGCATAATCCATCAAATTAATCGACAAACCCATCTAATAAAAACCATGTCTAGCCATCACTAGATTCTCAATCAACCACACATAAACATACAATTAATATAGAAAAACTAGTGTAGAGAACAATTCCTAAATAATCACACATAAGGCAACATGTAATCACATAGAGAATCAGTAGAAAGAATTAATTCATAGAAATCAAAGGAGAACCCAAGATTCATTAAATTCACAAGGCTAAAACACTAATCACAAGATATTATTCCCTAAAAAGTATAAAAGAGATAGAGGTTTAGATTGCAAACTTGGGGCTCGTCCAAGCCCCAAGGAGAAGTCTAGCCAATCATGGAGGAGGTGTGTGTGATCTTGGAACCCTCAAGGGCAATCCCCAAACATGGCTCCATCTTCTTCCTCTTTTTCTTTGTTAAATTCTAGAGAAAGAGAGTGTGTAGATTTTGAGATGTGTTCTTGGTGCCTCCACTCTTCTCTTTTCTTCTAACCCTAATCTCTAACTTTCTAGAGAGAGAAAAACTAACTATTACAATGAAATAAAAATGAAGACAAAAGATCTTTTACAAAATGGTTCAATTCCCTTTATATACAAGCCTCTTTGTGTAGGAAACAAGTTAAAATTTTGGCTTCTAATTGGTCCAATCTCTCATCCCACGTGGTAGGTGAAGTTCGGGCCAACGCGGGAATAAAACAACTCTCTGTTAGTGTATTCTCGATCGATCGAACACTTACTTCGATCGATCGAAGCTGACGTGGCATGAAAATATCTTCTTAGCCTTATCCGGATTGCTGAGCTGGCACTGCCTTGATCTTGATTGATTTTAGCCTTCTTCGATCAATCGGGACTTCCTTCGATCGATTGAGGCTTCACTAGTTCAATTTTTTGCCTTCTTTCCAGATTTGCTCTTTAACTCAAAACATAAGCTAAATGGCTCGTCTTAGTCTGTTTGAACTTTATTGACCTGAAATAGGCAAAAAAAATAAATAAGTACTAAAACATGAAAGTAAGATAGATGAATAGACTAAAATACCTTAGCTTAGGTGCTAAAATGCGTCACATATGAGCTCTCATCACACCCCCAAACTTAGATATTGCTAGTCCCTAGCAATGAACTACAAAGAAAAGAAAGAAGCAAACAATTATACAACCAAGAACTAAAAAACAATAAAAGGATAACGTCACTTTCGTGGGGAACACGATTGCATTTAGCATATGCAACAAGCTTTTTAAACCCCTAGGTTACCCCTAGTGGACGAGTGAAGTCTCGTAAGGGTTTTTAGAAATGATACCCACAAACATTGAGCTCTTTCTCACTTAAGAGGTACCAACATACAAAACAAGCATTGGGAAAACTACCTTAAGTATGCAATTTTTCAACCATTTCCAAGCAATCTCCCAAAATTTCAACATCAAGTAAGCAAGTATGGTCCTCCACACATCAAGACAATGATCATGCAAATCAAAATAACTCTAGAATCCTTTTTAAGTGAATCGGCATCAAATACGTTACTATCTAAATCAACTAAAGAAATGATCACATCCGGCCTCAAACTAGCACATAAATCTAGTACCAATTATCAAGACAAAGAATAGACCTTTTATTAAAGCTTTATTCAACTAGGTGCGTTTTTTTTTTTTTTTTTTTTTTTTTTTTTACTATCCTAGAGGATCAAAAGATGGAAGCATGCTGCAATGTGTTAATCTATTAAGCTATCTAGCGATCCATGAGGTCGAGCGTTAGGTCAATGACTCCCAAACCGGACGATTTTAGGGCATTAGGCGTTTAAACACCCCTAAGGACTTACAAGCTCAAATCAACTAGGTTACAAATGAAAACAACCTCTATCTAATCATTTCCCACTTTTCACCTTTTCGGAGAAGTTTTCACTTTTTTATTTGCTTTTTGTAAACAATTTTTTTTTTACTAACCTAGAGGATTTAAAAATGAAAGCATGGTGCAATGTGTTAATCTATTAAGCTCTCTAGCGATCCATGAAGTCTAGCATTAGGTCAATGATTCCTAAACCAGACGGTTTTAGGGTATTAGGCCTTTAAACACCCCTAAGGACTTACAAGTTCAAATCAACTAGGCTATAAATCAAAACAACCTCCATCCAATCAGTTCCTATTTCTTACCTTTCGCGAGAAGTCCTTACTTTTTTATTTACTTTTTACAAACTTCTTCTTCTTCTTCTTCTTCTTCTTCTTTTTTTTTTTTTTTTTTTTTTTTTTTTTTTTAACCTAGAGTTTGGGCCATCCATGTTTCGGCGCAAGAAATTCAGTGCTTGATGAGGCTAGAATCCCGGCTATTTAATGAAAAAGGTTTGTTATCCACCTTTGTCAAAAATGAAAGCTTTCGATGCACTACTAGCTCAATTAGGATATAATCAAATCAATAGTCAACAAAGCATATAACCCACAAATGAATGCTAGTGTGTGCCTGTGCTAGTGTAAAATCCTAAAGTGAATCTCAAAACAATCACAAAATCAAGATAATGTGGACCACAAATACAAGCAAGATATCAATCTTTTGAAAAAAATTAATCCTAAATGGCATCCACAAGGTATATAAGGACTATTAGACTCTCAAGTCAAGCAATTTTTAAATTCTAAGTATCATAGTCCTCAAAAGATCAAAATCATCGCTCAAATGGATCCCAAATCTTAATCATGCAATGAAGTCTCAAACTTAAGTAGAATGCAACAAAGTCACCTTACCCCCAAACTTAAACCACACATTGTCCTCAATGTGCAATGAGAACAATGGTAAAGATGGAAAGAATATACCGTAGTGGTAAAGACATGAAACCCGGTAATGATCCATTGGGAAAAAGTGCACCCCCAAACTTTGAATCAACAACCTACTTGAATAACCAAACTAGCAAACCCACATCAAATATCAAATGGGATAAGATAAGTAAATTAAGTATTCTAAGGCAATATAGCATAAGATAAAAGAGAGATATGAGATCAAGCCCAATAGAAAATATGAAAATAGCATGACTACACATAAGGGCACATTGGTGAATTTTATTTTTTTTATATCTTTCATTTAATGAAAGCAAGTATATACAAAATGCAAGAAAATCAAAGAATAAAATGCATGAACAAAATACAAAAAGAAAAATAAAGAAGGTAAAATGCAATAAAAGAATATGTACAATGCAAGAAATGAAAAAAAACAAAAAGTAAAAAAGGATGTAAGAACAAAATAATGAAAAATGAAAATAAAAACTCTTTATTTTATTTTATTATTATTATTATTATTATTTTGACATAACAAGTATGTACACACACACAAAAATAAAACAAATAAACATGTAAGGAATGAAAATGAAAGGAAATAGGGGATGCAAATATATATATATATATATTATGAATAGTGCTTGATTAATCAAAATTTACTTCAATCAATCGAGCTGGGTCATGATCGATCGAAAACATGAACATTATTACCCTGGGATCAAAAATTTCTGACGCAATTTCGATCGATTGAAATTATTTTTGATCAATTGAGACCATTTTTTATCAATTGGAATAAGCGTTGATCAATCGAGAAGGTCTTCGATCGATCGAACTAGGCGCTGCCTGGGCACAAAATGCTAAATTTTGAAAAAATTCAAAGGCAGAAATTTTTCTAAGCCCTCAAATGCATGAATATGGTCTATAAACCTGATTTTTGACATTGATGTGCAATGGAACATATCTAGATGACACAAGAAATAAAAAAAATATATAAACAAAAAAGAAATGGGGAAGGAATAGAGTTATGAAACTCTATGAATATTAGTGTTTAACGTCGTTAGCAAGATGTTGTTTAATGAATACTAGTGTTTAACGTCTATAACTGGATATGAAACATCCTTATTGACCATCTTTTCCATTTTCTCATTTAATGCCTCATTTACAACAATGAAGTCATCCTCCAAATGAATGACTTAAAAAGAAATGAAAAAGATGTTTTCGTTCCTTTCATCCACTGTCTTGAAAACAAAATAAATCATGGTTCGCCTTACCTTATTTTTATGCTATTGAAGTGTATTCAAAGAATCACTTCCTTTGTGAATTGGCAAAGCGAGGTCTTTCAAAGACTCAATTGGAATATCAAGAAACACTTTCTCTACATCATTTTTCTTTTCATCAAAAATCACTGTCTCCTCACCTTCCAAGTTAGCTAAGGAGTCCATTAGAGAGTTTGTTTCATTTTTGGAGCTCTCAAAACCACAATTTTCATACATTTCTAAAAGGCACTCAAGAGGGTCCTTAGAGATAATAGAAGGAAGGCTCTCTTCTACAAGTTCCTTCTCCGCTTCTCCCACCTCTATAATGGTTACCGTCTCCTCACTCTTTATAGTATCAAAGGCCGAGATAAAATCATGATCTAAATAAGGAAAGTCCTCATTAATCATGTTGTGCTCTATTGGGCTAGCCATTGGTGGACTCATTAATTCCTCAAATTGCTCACTTGCTACTTCTTTCTCTTCACTCTCATTATCCTATTCTATATAAATTGAAGTTTTTACCATTTTTTTATTTGCCTCTTCCTCCTCCTATTGACAAGAAAGAGTACTTGTAATTTGCTCAACTTGAGCTTCAAAAATGGCTAAAATTTGAGAATGTGAAAGAATAAGTTGAGTTTGTGAAATATGCACATCAAGTAAAGCTAACACTTTTTCTTGAAACTCGGGTGAATAAGGTGATGGAGGTGCTTCTTCATAGAATGGTGGGTGAGGGTAATAGTCATAAGAAGGATTAAAAGAGTGATCAAGTCCATAATAGGATGATGTGTGAAATAAATTAGACTCAATCTTATAAGGATTACAATATGATGGAGGGGCATAAGGTGAAGGGATGTAATTTCCCCCTAAACTTGGATCAATGAATGGCTTCATTCACATTAAAAATCCAAATGCAAGAAAAAAATTTGGCCTTCACTCGGGCCGATGCTTCGACTTAAATTTAAGCAATGAAATTAGCCTCAACAAGAGCTATCACAGACATGCAAAGAAGTGCACAATTAAAATACAAGAGTTCCAAGAATTGCTCACAAAGGTCCTTAAGCAACTTCAAAATTTAATGTTAGCTTTAAGCTCCTATGATTGCTACAAGTTCTAAAGTTTGCCTTTCTTGTAGTCAAGAACCTAATTGATAATTAATATCAAAATTAATGTCTAGTCTAATTCCAACAAAATTTAATGTCTAGTCTAATTCCAACAAAACCGTTAATCCCCGGCAACGATGCCAATATTTTACAATGCTCCTTTCAATGTGTTTAGAAAATGGACTTTGTAATGCGAGAGGTCGCTTCGCAAGGTCAAAATATGAATGTGGTTTAGGAAGTCTTTCTATTCAAATTTACATTTATAAAAACCACTACTACAACTAATGAAGCATAACGAGTAGGGATCGTCCACAGAGATTATACGTGTTGGAATTTAACTTCGACTCTAGTGTATCAATTGATTGCAAGGAAAGATTGGTTGGTTGATTACTCTAGAAAATAATTAATTAAAATAAAACTAAGTTGAGATAGGGATTTAAGAGATGAGAAGTGAGGTCTTAGGGTGCATTAGAATCGCCACCAAGCTCATTCACTAAACCACACACTTTCAACTAATTTGGGGAAATCCTTCTTGTGAACAAAATGCAATTACCAATTTCAGTATTAAGCATGGACCATCAAATTAAATAATGAATTGTCTACCTAACCGATAAATAAACTAAGTGTAGCACGGCCCATCAATTCTAAGCATGACCCATCAAACAAGTCACAATTATAGCACACATCAATCTAGAGAATCATGGAATTTGCAATAATAAGCTATGGAATATCAAATCAAGTAAGATTGTTTACCTACCTACAATCATGAATTAAATCGTAGAACAACCCATCAAGCATAAACATAATCCATCAAATTAATTAACAAACCCATCTAATAAAAACTATATCTGGCCATCACTAGATTCTCAATCAACTACACATAAACATGCAATTAATATAGAAAAACTAGTGTAGAGAACAATTCCTAAATAATCACACATAAGACAACATGTAATGATATAGAAAATCAAAAGAAAGAATTAATTCATAGAAATCAAAGAAGAACCCAAGATTCATTAAATTCACAAAGCTAAAACACTAATCACAAGATATTATTCCCCAAAAAGTATGAAAGAGATAGAGGTTCAGATTACAAACTTGGGACTCATCCAAGCCCCAAGGAAAAGTCTAGCCAATCATGGAGGACGTGGGTGTGATCTTGGAACCCTCAAGGGTAATCCCCAAACATAGCTCCATCTTCTTCCCCTTCTTGTTTGTTGAATTCTAGAGAGAGAATGTATGTAGATTTTGAGATGTGTTCTTGGTGCTTCCACTCTTCTCTTTTCTTCTAACCCTAATCTCTAACTTTCTAGAGAGAGAAAAACTAATTATTACAATGAAATAAAATTGAAGACAAAAGATCTTTTACAAAATGGTTCAATTCCCTTTATATATAAGCCTCTTTGAGTAGGCAACAATTCAGAATTTTGGCTTCTCATTGGTCCAATCTCGCATCCTATGTTGTAGGTGAAGTTCGGGCCAACGCTGGAATAAAATAGCTCTCTGCCAGCGTATTCTCGATCGATCGAACAATACCTCGATCGATCGAACACTTACTTCGATCGATCGAAGCTGAGGTGGCATGAAAATATCTTCTTAGCCTTATTCAGATTACTGATTTGGCACCGCCTTGATCTCGATTGATTATAGCCTTCTTCGATCGATCAGGACTTCCTTCGATCGATCGAAGCTTCACTGGTGTAATTTTCTAACTTCTTTCTAGATTTGCTTATTAACTCAAAACAGGAGCTAAATGGCTCGTCTTAGCTTATTTGAACTGTATTGACCTGAAATAGGCAAAAACACAAATAATTACTAAAACAAGAAAGTAAGATAGATGAATTGACTAAAATATCGTAACTTAGGTACTAAAATGTGTCACATTTGAGCACTCATCAGTTGGCTAACAGACATAAAGATTGGCAGGGTTGGACCAGATGTCCATGTCGTCTATGGAAATACTATGTATAAGCCAATTAAAGACGTTGAAATCATCTATTTTAGTGTGGGATGTACAAGGCGTATCCTAATTGGATATGGCATGGGGAGGGTACTGTTAACATCACTGGTAATGTTAATACAAAATCTAATGTTACTACCAAACATGGGGATAATGCCGACGAGGGACGTGGAAATGAAGACAATGTATTTAAACTGGTGGATAATGTATGAATGGGAACATTCACTAATACAGAACAAGTGGAAGATCTGCCTGAAGTTGATGTGGGAGATGAAAGATTTAATAAATTACTAAATGACGCATAATGTGAATTGTGGCTAGGTTGTCAGAAAAACTTTAAGTTATCAGCAATATTAAAGTTATTCCATGTGAATGTTGTAAGTCGAGTGACCAATAAATGTTTTGACATGTTGCTCAAGCTGCTAAAAGAGGAGTTGCTTCCTAATGACAATACGTTGCCAAAGTCATATTACGAGACTAAAAGCTTGTTACGTGACTTGGGTCTCGAATATGATTCCATCCATGGATGTAAAAATGATTGTGCTCTACTCTAGAAAGAGAATGAAGGTAAAGAATGTTGTTCATAGTGTGGTGAGTCAAGGTATAAGTCTCGCGAAGGTAATGGTAAAAAGATTCCTCAAAAAGTTCTACAATACTTTCCTTTGAAACACAGGCTTTAATGGTTGTTTATGTCAAGGGATACATCCATAGACATGTTGTGGCATAAGGACAAACGCATCAAAGAGAGAAATGTGTTGAGATATCCAGCTAATTCAAAAGCTTAGAAGGAATTTGACAATAAGCATAGTTGGTTTGCTGCCGATCCTCGTAATATTCATCTCGGGTTAGCATGTGATGGTTTTAATCCATTTGGTAACATGAGCAATGCTTATAGTATGTGGCATGTAATTATTGTGCCTTACAATTTGCCACCTTTGATATGTATGAAAGACCATATATGTATGTCATTGCTTATTCCTATTTCTAAATCACCTGGTAATGATATTAATATGTACTTGCGACCGTTGATCGATGAGTTGAAAGGATTGTGGAGGGATGGTGTGATGACATATGATGCCTATAGCAAATCTCACTTTAACATGCATATGGGGTTGATTTGGACCATACATGATTTTCCCGTTTGACGAAGGTTGTTGAAATATGCCAAATTGTGTGAATGTGAAAGTGGTTCAAGGAAAACCTTTTTGGTCAAACTTAAATTTATAAAAACCACTACTACTAATGTAGCAAGAGTGAATAGGGATCATCCCAAGGGATTTGCAAGGTATTACAGAATCAAAATCAGATTTGTAGGTCGAATGATCAAAGTGAGTGGTTTGTTAGTTGAATTAAGCTATGATTAATTAAAAACAATGAAATGTAAAACAAGTTCAAGTAAATAAGGTGCAGAGAATGAGAGGGGTTTTGGGACATAGAGTTCACCACTAAGCATTACCTCACTAAACATCTAATATTTGTTAAATTAAGGGGATTCCATGTTGTAAATCAAGTATGTGCCATTAATTGAAATACTAAGCATAGATGGCAAAATAAGCTTATATTGTCTAATCAATCTAGTGAATAGCACAACCTATCAAATTAAGCCATTAACCATTCAATAAACCTACAATTAATACACACACCAAAATCTAGAAATTTATTCTACTTGCACTCATAAGCATGGATCATCGAACAATAAGAATGGATTGTCTACCTATCTAGGAAATTAAAGCAACTACACTACAATTACACTAATGACAAGGACATTAAACTAATTAAACTAAGGAGGTAGCACAATCCATCAAGAAATAAGCATAAAATACAAGAGTAATTTATTAAGCACCATGCATTGACCAACACTAGATTTATTATTTTAATACACATAGACATGCATCAAATGTAAAGAATCAAGTGTAAGCTCATAATCATCCATTCCATCACACATAGACAAATGAATAGAATTAAAAGATTAATTGGAAGCATTAAACCACACAAATCATGTAAGAACAAGATTTATATAAAAATGTGGTCAATACAATATTTACAACACAAATCCCCACTAATTACAAAGTATTACAGTGTAGGAGGCAAGCCTAAGGCCATCTCTAGCCCCAAGAAAATGATCTAACTACTCATGGTTGTTGTCATCCAACCTTCAAGGGCTCTCTTCATGGTTGGATTCATCTTTCTTGCAATGACCTTGTCATTTTCCTTCCTTTCCTTTTCCTTGTTTTTATGGATAAAAAATTTTCGTTGATGTTTTCCTTTCAGAGTTTGAATTTTGTCCCTTCATGTTATCTTGAGTGCTCGGAAATAGTCTTCGACACTCTACACTTTTTAAGATTTCACTTTATTTTGTGAGGACTATGTCGTCTCCTCACTTTTTTGGACGTTTTACTTTTTTGTCTTTTTCCCCGTTTGTCACTTCTTTTGCATAACCTCACTTTTTGTGCTCGGAGTTGATTTCCAACTTCACGTACCTTTATTTTATTTGGTTTCCACGAAATACGTATCTTTACTTTTGTAGAAAAGTACGCTAGTTACTCGTTGTGTTCATAGGGGCACGGAAGCAAAAGTTTCTTCGGAAACATTCTTCTTTCTTAGGGGTTTTTTCATAAATATCTGTTTAAGATATTTTATTTTGGGGGTTTTTAAAAAAATATTTTTGAAAGAAGTTTTCATTATAGGTCATTTATGCAGTTAACCTTTTTTATAGGGGCCATTGTGCAATTAACGAAAGTTATTGCAAAATGCATCGTTTTGGACCTAGATCCTCGTACGGGATTCATTTTCACATTTCGTCGATTCATGTACTCTTAAAATTTCCTTTCGGTCATTTTTCGTAGTTTTAGGGTTTTCGGCCCCGATTGCCGCCGAACTTGTTTAAGACATATCTTTCTGCTCGGGACTCGATTTTTGACGCCATTTCTTCCGTTACTTATTTTTTCCCATTTTTGTTCTTTTTCGTTCACATTGTTTTACCGTTTGAGCGCGTCTACACAGATTTCACTTTTCGGGGCCAGGTAGGACCTGTTTGGGGCACTTTTATGGTTTTTCTATAAATAGGGGAAGGATAGAGAAAAAGTCAAAGTTCTCCCACTTTTCTATGGCCGCCTAGAAGCTATGGCAGCCCCCTTTCACCTTCTTCCACTTTGATTTTTCCTTCGACGATGAAGGAATTGTTGTAGGCCTTGGCGAGACCGTTATTTCCCTTCTTTTAGAATCCGATTTCAACCATTTTTGAGTTCGAGTTTTGAGTTCAGGTTTGGATTTTGGAGTTACCACAAAGAGGATAGTTGTTTCCCTCGTTGTCCCCATCCTAACCCTGATGTATCGTCGGATTCAGACCGGTTTCTTTTCGGTGGCTTTTGAGATTTCATCTCAAATTGAGGTAGGGGATGTTATAGGATTGTATTCTCTATGTTTTAATTGTTTTCAAGGCTTATATAACATGTATGCATACCTCGATATATAATCTATAATTTTATTTAATTGTTTTCTTTGAATGAAATTTAATTCACATAGTTGTATCTAGCATGGAATTAAATTATGATATGATATTAAATTAGACATTGGTATGTTCATTAACATATATTAATTTGAGAACATTTGGATGAGTTTTGAAACTTTTATTTAATTATTTACTTTGAATTAAATTTAATTCACATGGTTGTATCTAGTATGGAATTAACTTGTAACATGATATTAAATTGGGCCTTAGCATGTTCTTTGATATATATTAAATTGAGAATATTTGGATAAGTTTTGAAATTTAGAGATTTTAATTAAATGAATTAATTAAAATATATTTAATGGTTCCATTGATTTAATTAAGTTTTTAAGTTGATATATGTAATGTCCTTAACTTGTTCATTAGCATATATTAATTTGGAATCATTTGAAGTTGTTTTAAAATCTATAGATTTAATTATTTTATTTTAATTAAATTCCGTTTAATTGTTTCAATGACGTAATTAAGTTTTTAAGTTGATATATGCATTGACCATGATATAGTCTTTGATATATAATTATTTGAAGTCATTTGAAGTTGATTTAAAATCTAGAGAAATTAATTAATTAGTTTAATTAATTTTTATTGAAGTGTTCCATTCATGTAAATAAGTATTTGACTTCATACATGTGATGACCATACTATGATCTTTGACATATATTAATTAGGGAATATTTGGATGAGATTTAATATTTAGGGAAATTAATTATTTTTATTTAATTAATTTCCATTTTTGTTGCATTGATGATTTAATCATGTATTTGACATTAATAGTATGTTTATATCATGATTTTGGACTTGTAATATATTCATGAGATTAAGTTTTCAATATTGATAATATTATTATAACGTGTAACGAATTGCACATTGAAAATTCGACATTTTATACCTAGTACATATAATGAATCGCACATTGAAGATTCGACATTTTGTATGCCATAGTAGTTGTGCACTTAGAGCATGTATTGTGTGTTTCCAAAATTTGATTGTGCATGGTAGATAGTTATTACCTAGTATATACATGTTGATATATACATTGCTACACAGTTTGTTTATTTTGGAAACTTGGGATGTCTTTTGTTCAAAAATGACTAGAGTAAGGCTCTAGGGTGGGAGATTAGCTCTCCCTACACATACGCACTAGGGTAGTTCCCGGTGGGCTAGTAACCCAAAATAGCTAAAATTGTCGGTTTGATCTGATGTGATATCCAAGTTTTCCACTATTTGATTTTGCATTCATTTCCAAGTTGTTAATTATGAATTATTTGTAGTTTGTGATTTGAAGCTTAAAGTCTCTTTAGGGCTTTATATACTAGTGCTTGTATACTTGCATGCTTTGGATTTATCATTTCAATAATTTGTGTCGTTGAGATGGTCCCTTAGTTCACCTTGGAACATAGACGCTAGGTGGCATGAACCACGTTAGTTGTTTTCGCATTTTAAATTTTAAGTTGATAACTTTGATAATCTATATCATGTCGCGTTATATTGGAAGTTCTAATTATGCCAAATTGTATTTTTAGTTGTTTCTCGTATTTTAGATTTCATGTTGATAACCTTGATAATCTATATCTTGTCACCTTATATTGCAAGTATCACTTATGCTAAATTGTATCTTTAGTTGTTTTTACACATTTTAGATTTAAAGTTGATAACTTTAATAATCTATATCTTGTTACGTTACTTCGTTACTCCTATGTTGTTACTTGCATAAATATTGTGGTTTATGCTAGAAATGCTTTAAAGTAGCTTAGGATGATCCCTGAGTCTCACTTTTGACATAGATGTTAAGTGGAATGAACCACATGGATTAATTCATATAAACTTATAAAACTTGTAAAACGTTAGGTTTATGCATGTTCATCTTCCTACGAGTAACTTTAGTTGCTCACCCTCATTGTTGGGATATTTTTCAGGTATAGGAATCATGTTTCAGGATACACAATACTTCTTGGTTGCCTTGTAAATTTGAAGTACTTCATTTATGCACTTGTTAGCAGGAAATGTCTAATTTTTTGTTTTGTATGTCAAAACATATATATTTGATTTTAATTATGTAATATGCACATAAGTGCACTTTTTAGAATGTAATTGACATGTATGTAATAAGGCCAAGGGCCATTTACTTTTAAGTTGCTTTTTTGAATATTTTTGGTTTTATGCATAATTATTGAAAAATAGGAAAAAATGAAGTTTTAAGTTGCCATTTTCAAATCGGATGGTGCAAAGTGTACATAAGCACACTCGTTAGGGTTCATTTATTATATGTGATGTGTAGCCAAGGGCCATACGGTCTTTTGAAAGCATCTTTGTATTGTGGTTTCAAACTTTTATTTTAAAAGTCATTTTAGGCAAAATTGAGGTTTGATAGGTCGTATTTTGCATCGGGCATGCTTGGGGGCCGTAGACCATTCCCGCCTGCTTTAAAACACTAATTACATTTGCATGCACAATCATTTTAGCACATAACTTCATATTTCGTCAAATGAACACTTGAACCAATTCCATTTTTAGGTTTTATGTCAAAATTGAGCAAAATGGTATTTTAGGTATTTTAAATCAAAATTAAAATTTTCTTTTAACATGATCAACTAGAAAACTTGATTTTAAGGGGGGTTTTTTCTTTGTTTTTTCCAAAAAAATCCATCTTGGGGTCCAAAACTGCTCTTTGTTGCAAAAATAAGCTACTATCAGCACCTATAGTCAAGTAGGTGTCACGCGTGCATGCACACGGCGCACCTCATCACCCGAGCGCGGCAGACCTCTGCGAGCACATGGGGTGCCTTGGTTCCCCCTCTTTGGCCGCGACAACTCCGATTTTATTTTTGGCCTTTCTCCTTCATCTAGACTCCGAATCAAGTGATTCTTGAGTCAAACTTCAGTAATTTTTCGTAATCTATCGAACGGTGTGCTCGGTTGCACTTGAATTTGACTGGAAATTACCATTTTTCCCCTAGGGCTATACTTGTCTGCTTTTAAAATGTCACTTATGCTTGGTTTTCTTTTGAACTCTATGGCTTCATGGGATGTCATGCTTGTGTCTTAGGGATGACGTACAAATCTCCCGAAACTTCATTTCTGTGTGAAAAGACCATTTTGCCCTTAGGGGTATACTTGGTCTATTTCTTATCTTTTTCTTCTGCGTTTGTTCTCGTTGAATTTTATGGCCTCATGGAAGGTCACTTTAGCGTCTTAGAGATATATTGCATCTCTAGAGACTTGGTTTCTATTTTTGCTTCCACATTCGGGATCCGTTATCAAATCAAACTTCGGTTCATCACTGGATGCACTAGCTTGAAAAACCAGGGCCGTCACATTCCTCCTCTTGGTGTTCTTGGTAGAAACCCTAGCAATTGGAAGAATTCTCCCCAAAATCTATAGCCATTATCTAACTAACCAACCTCCTTACTAAAAATAGCCAAATTCCTTATATAGGTAGCTCAAATGTCACACCTAATGGTCAGACCTCGTGCACTAGGACCTCAAAATGATTGCACCATGAGCATACCTTTAATTAGGCTTGAAATATGTTTTGCACGATTTTTAAGGAAGTTCAATCGATCACACTGTTGCTTCGATTGATTGAATCATGATGGCACACTTATTTAGATAAGGACAAGGGTTGAGATATTTATGGGGAAAAGGACAAAAATGGTTATGAGAATAAGATCAAATGGTTCGATCGATCAAGGAAAAGATTAGATCGATCGTAGAGGAAATTTTTCTGAGGATAAGAACAAAGGCTCGATCCATCAAGGCAGGGTTGGAACGATCAGAGTGTAATTGATCATGGCATAGTTCAATCAATCAAAAAGGAAAATTTCACCACTTTGCTTCCACTTTGCTCCTTCTTTCCAAAAGATTTTGTATTGCTTCCTCTAATGCTCTAATTCAGTTGATTTGGCTTATTTTGGGGATAAACACTTGAAAAGGAGAAAAACATGAAATTTGACTAAAGCGGGGAAATAAAATAGTGTAATGACCCAGTCATTTGCCTCCCTTTCCTTTTTCTTAAAATTTTACGAATGAATTTTTTTTGTTTAATTTTCTTTTCTGAGCACTGTTTCGTGTCGCTTAGTGTAATCTCGAGTGCTCGGAATTGGTTTCTGAGACTCTTTCAGGTGAATTGACAACTTCCTTTAAGGACCGAGTCATTTTCACATTTTCACTTTTCGTACACTATGCGCCTTTCGTCCTTTTCCCTGTTTCGTCTTTTTCCTTATTCTGTCTTTTCCCCGTTTGTCACATTGTTGGCACAGCCTCACTTCTCATGCTCAGAGTTGGTTTTTGACTTCACGTGCCTTCATCTTGAGTGGTTTCCTTGAAATACATATCTTCACTTTTGCAAGAAAGTACTCTAGTTGCTCCCAGTGTCCATAGGGGCGTGGATGCACAATTCTTCAGAATCTTTTTCTTTTCTTGGTGTGTTTTTTGTAAATATATTTTGAAGATATTTTATATCAGGGGTATCTAAGAAAATATCTTTTGGAAGATATTTTCATTATGGGGCAGTTTCGTAGTTAACCCTTTTTGTAGGGGCCATTGTGCAATTAATGAAAGTTATTGCAAAATATCTCATCTGGAGCCTGGATCCTCGTACGGGATTCATTTTCACTTTTCGTTGACTCAAAAATTCATAGAATTTCCTTCTGGTCGTTTTTCTCCAGTTCCAGAGTTTCTGGACCCAATTGCCGCCGAACTTGTTCGGGGCATAACTTTCTGCTCAGGACTCAGTTTTCGACACCGTTTCTTCCGTTGTTCATATTAGCTCATTCTAAATCTTTTTTGTTGATGGAGTTTTTCCATTTGAGTGCGTTTTCTCAAATTCCACTTTTTCGAACCCAGCAGGGCCTGGTCGGGGCAATTTTTGAGATTTCTATAAAAGAGGGGTAAAATATTTTATTTTTCATCTTCCCCACTCTCCTTGCATGAACCGAAGCAGCCATGGATGGCCATGGAGCTATCACATTCTCTCTCCTCCTTTGATTTACTTTTCCTAAGTAAAAAGTCTTCGGCCTTCACGGTTTTTGTTCCCCTCGACATGTTCTACCATTCCCCCTAATTAGAATTCATTTTTGACCATCTCTTGAGTTTGGGTTTGACGTCCAGTTGTGATTTTCATGGGGCTTCCTTCGGATTCATTTAGATCGTGTTGTCCTCGACAAAACCTTTCGGTTTCGGCGGATTCGGAACACTTTTTTTTTTATGGATCCTTGAGGTTTTCATCTCAAATTGAGGTAGGGGGTGTTATAGGTTTAATTCTTGTTATATAACATGCTATTGATGCTTATACAACTTGTTTACATGCTTAAATATGAAATCTGAAGATTTTATTATTTATTTTTCTTGTATTGGATTTGATTTTCCCGGTTGCTCGTGGCTTGTTTTAAACATGTAGCATGGTAATATAATACTCTATAATATGGTCATTGACATATATTAAATTGAGAGAATTTGAACAAGTATTAAAGATTTTATTTAATATTTATCTTGAATAAATATTTAATTCACATGGCCTTAACTAGCTTGAAAACAATGTGTGTTAGCATATTATCTTAGGCTTTAATTCACTCTTCAACATAGGTAAGTTTGAGAGTAATCGGAGTTGCTTTGAAATCTAGTAATATTTAATTAATTTGATTAATTAATTTATTTCGGGTGTACTATTCACTCCATTGGAATTCTGACTTGACATTCTTGATATGCATGCTATATGGTTTCACATATATTAAATTTAAAATATTTGGTTAGCTTTTGAAATCTATATATTTATTATTTTTCTAGTATTAAAGTTTAATGCTCGTGGCCATTCATTGGATGGAATTCACTTGTGTCGTGTTTTTAAATCATGTCATGGTATGTTGTATAACATATTTAAATTTGAGATCATTTAGATGAATTTCAAAACTTAGAGATTTTAATTAAGCGTAATAATTAAAATCCATTCAATAGCTTATTGGTCTTGATTAAGTTTTTAACTTGGAATTCATGCTTTTCATGACAAATTTCTTCACATGTATCAAATTGAGAATAATCGGATAAGTTTGAAACTTATATTCATTTACTTCCTTCGTGTGTAACTTAATTCACATGGTTATGTCTTGTATGAAATGGACTTATAACTTGACATTGAACTTGACCTTGATATGATCCTTGACACACCTTATTCATAGAACATTTGGACTTGCCTTGTAATCATGATAATTTAGTCCCTTAGGTTGATTAAATTTTCCTTTTTATGCTTCCATCGGTTTAATCACGACCCCTTGTATCTAGGTTTCATTAATGTACTTAATGAACAAGCACACCTGTCTTGGAATGATTTAATTACTCATATGTTGCTTAGAAAGTAATTGAATTATGTATCTTATACTTGTGGTATATTTACTTCAATGAACTCCATGTGCTATATATCTTGGATTTTGTCTATATAGTTGCATACTATGATTTCTTGTCATCTCACATGCCATGATAGTTGATGAACTAGGGGCATGACTTGCGTGTTCCAAAATCTTGGTTGTGCATGAAACGTGGTTAATGTATTTATTGTATTTGATACAATCTTGACTTGCACAACTTATTGATTTTGGAACTTGGGATATCAATCAAGAATAGGGGAAGGTACCATTGGGTTGATAAAGTGATCCCAAGAATAGAGGAAGGTACCCTTGGGTTGATAATCCCTAAAGTGATCCCAAGAATAGGGGAAGGTACCCTTGGGTTAGTAACCCTAAAGTGATCCCAAGAGTACAGTTTTAACCCGGGCGATATCCAAGTTCCACATTGTTTGATTTCACTCTTTAAATTTCAAGTTGCTATTCATCGAAGATTTAAACTTTTCGTGTTAATTAGAATGCTCCAATCATGCCAATTGCATTTATAATGTAATTCTTGCTAACTTATATCCGAATATAGTTCTTGTCGTGTTAAATAGTATGTTCCAATCATGTAAAATGCCTTGACAATGTGAACTTGTATTCTAGTAACTCCTTGTCGTGTTGTATTGATT
Organism: Cornus florida; assembly: GCF_030987335.1. Classification (NCBI taxonomy): domain Eukaryota; kingdom Viridiplantae; phylum Streptophyta; class Magnoliopsida; order Cornales; family Cornaceae; genus Cornus; species Cornus florida. The sequence continues at coordinate 45,599,106 of NW_026775575.1, forward strand.
ATTCCAAACTTTGCCTAATTGCATTGATAATGTAATTCTTGTTAACTTGTATTCAAGCATCCTTCTTGTTATGTTCTTTAAATTATCCAAATCTTGATTCATTTCATACGTGTTTAAGTATCATGATTCTTGTTGATTATTACTTTAGGGTAGCTTAGGATTCTCCCTAAGTCTCACTGTGACTTAAACATTAGGTGGCATGAGCCCCTCTGATATGTTTCACCTTAAAGTGATAAAATTATAAAATGTTAGGCCGATGCATGCTCATCTCCTACGAGTAGCTTTATGTTGCTCACCCCTACGTTAATGGGGCATATTTCAAGTACAAGACTCAAGACTTGAAGGTTTCATTGCCTTGGATGATTTGTAGCTTCTCATGATAAAACTTCTATTCTTCGATTCTATGTATGTAAAGTATGCATAAGTACACTCTTTTCATTGTATTCAACATGTATAAGATGAGGCCGGAGGCCAATAACATGTATTATGTATTCTATGCACTTTATTTTCAAAGTTATTATGAAAACATTGAAAATTCACAAGTCTTTTCTTCATAACTTTTACATTGGGCATGGGAATTCCACTCTTTCATTTTTCATAGGGATTCTATAATCATATATGAGGTGTGGCCAAAGGCCAAACACCATTTAGTGTTCATTTTTTTGCATTTTAGTTCACATATTGCATTTTGGGCTAAAATAGTAGAATCCGAGCCTATAAGGGTTGATTTTCAAATTGGGAGGTGCAAAGTATGTTCCAGCACCTCCACTAGGTCTCATTTATCTTGTATGAAGTGTGGCCAAGGGCCAAACGGTCATTTGAAACCATTTCCTAATTTTGTTTTCCATATTTTCCATTTCAAGTCCATTTTCATCTTTTTGGCCGCTAGGGGGTTGGATTTTGCATTAGCGGTATTTTTAAGCAATGGACAATTGTAACGCATCCAGATAAGTAAGTTATGTTTGCGTGCATGGTCGTTTCCGGGCAAACCCTCTTCTTTAGTGAAATGAGCCTCCTATGGACTCATTTTGCATTATTATTGCATAATCTGTTCTAGGGACTTTCTAGACCTTTCACATCAGTTTTATTGTATTCTTTCAACATGGTCACTTGGAAAACGTGATTTTAGGGGGGGGGGGGTTTCTTTTTTGTGTTTTTCCAGAAAATGTCTTCTTGGTGCCAGAAATCGATCGTAAAGTTCAATTTTCTGTTTTTTTAGCAGCTTTTTGGACCTCCATGACCAGATTTCATGGAGGGGCATTTCGGGCATTCTACATTACATTTTTGTTTTAATTCTCTCATAATTCACATAGAAAATTCAATTTTGAGGGGGTTTCTTCTTTGTGTTTTTCCAGAAAAATTCATCTTCTAGCCCATTTTTGCTCTCAATCGCAGACAGTCACTGTAGCAACTTTTAACCCTCTTATTCAGTTCTGATCTAGGGGCATTTTAGGAATTTCACAGTGAGTTTTTTTTGATTCCGTTCGCGTTGTTGGGTAGAAAACTCGATTTTAGAAATGTGTTTCTTCTTCGTGTTTTTCCAGAAAAATTCGTTTCGGACTTCATTTCAAGCCTCAGTTCTGGAACCTCACTTTTTTTTTTTTCTTGCTATCAGCTGGTGCATGCCATTGGGCACCGGCATGGGCGTCGGTGGGCTCGTGCATGGGCGCCGTGTGCGCCATGGCCTTCGTCGGGCAGCCGCGACGTCTCAACTTCAAACCCTTGTTTCTTCTTCGTACGGACTCCAAATCGAGTGAACTTTTTTTTGAACTTGACTAATTTTTCACTGTCTTTCCAACGGTGTGCTCGGTTGCACCCGAATCTTCCTGAATAATTACCAGTTTACCCTTTTAGCCTTAAGTGCTTGTTTTTCTTCGTCAGGCCGTTTCTCCTTCGTCCGGACTCTGAATCATACGATTCTTGAGTCCATCCTGATTATTTTTTTATTGTCTTTCCAGTGGTATGCTCGGTGGCACCTAAATCCATATTTTTTAGAAATGACTATTTTGCCCCTGGGGGCTTATTTGTCATATTTTTGATCTTTTACTCCCGCATCAGTTTTCATTGAGTTCCACGACCTCATGGAAGGTCACTTTGACTTCTTAGAGTCTTGTTTTCTGTTTTCACTTCCGCATATTGGACCCGTTATCGGGTCAATCTTCGATTCATCACAGGACACGCTGGCCTAAATACTAGGGTCGTCACAGGTGGTATCAGAGCGTCCGGGTTTGAATACCTTAGACGACGGGTTTTGGGTACATATCATGCTCACGTTGTTTTTCTTTGATATGTCATTTATATCTTGATAACATGTTCACATTCTTAGGTGTTTTGAGACACCTATTATTTGTTAAGCATACTTTATATGTATATATGCTTTTGATAACATGTTTTGATTTGATAATATATCTGTTTTCTTATGTGGCACCTTGAGTAGATAGTCCACTGCTATGATGCATGCTAGTTATTTACTTTTATGTCTAGTTTTGGCATTGTCTCTTAGGATTTGTCGTATTCCTTGGGTGCATTCTTGTTTCATGAGTTTCCTCTTTGGATAGGAGAAATTCATTCTTGTTGTATCCCTTGGATGCATTCTTGTTTCACGAGTTTCCTCTTTGGATAGGAGAAATTCATTCTTTAAGGACCCATGTTGGGAACCTTCTTGTCTGTTCTGTCAATCGATGTGAGTAAGGCTCATGTGAGTGTAGAATCGCAATTCTTATCTGGTGGAGTGAGACGTAGGCCAGGGAGGCACCGTTTCATTTCCTTTTCCTTCGTGCCTTCTAGATCTAAGGCCTTAAGCGTAATGGTGCCAGTGTCATTGTTGTCAGAGTTTTGGGATTAGCTACCCCAACTCTCGCAGGTGCCTGGTTCCCGCAGTGCTTTTGGTAATGATCATTTCTGACGTTGATGTTATTTGTATCAAAAAATTCCCTTCTGGGGCATGATATGAACTAGTGCCTTATACTGTCATGCTACCTTACTGGTGAGTAAGTGTGGGCGGGTTCTGGTCGTTGTTCGTACTGTCTTATCACTCCTTTCTTTCATCGCGTTTTGACGTTTCATTTTCTTGGGATTCTCTTGGTAGTTGACGTTGAGTAAACGTGCCTGTTCGTATGAGGTGTTGTCTCAGTTCATGGTTTTGCATTCCTTTCATTGATCTTTAGACTTGTGATGGCCCAAGTTTTGTAAACCCGGTGCGTCAGTGATGACCAAAAGATGACCCGATAACGGATCCGAAATGCGGAAGAAAAAGGTGAAACAATGGTCTCTAGAGATACTATGCGTCTCTAAGACACCAATGTGACCCTCAATGAGGTCATGGAACCCAAAGGAAAACAAATGCGGAAGTGTCGTTTCAAAAACGGATAAAAAGGAACCTAAGGGCAAAATGGTCATTTTGTAAAAAAATGGATTCAAGTGCTATCAAGCACACCACTAGGAAGACAATGAAAAACTAGAGAAGATGGACTCAAGAATTTCATTATCCAGATTCCGGACGAAGGAGAAACGACAAAACAAAGAAAAACGAGCAATAAAGCTAAAAGGGTAAACTAGTAATTATCCAGAAATATCTGGGTGCAACCGAGCACACTTTGGATAGACAATGAAAAATTAATCAATTTCAAAAAAAAAAACTCACTTGATTTGGAGTCTGGATGAGGGAGAAAGGTCAAAAACAAAATCGACGTCGCGGCGGCCCGACAAAGGCCGTGATAGCTACAGTGCCGTCAACCCACTACTGCTGCAACTGAGAGTAAAAACGGGCATCTAAATGGACTTTTCTGGAAAAACTCAAAGAAGAAACCCCCCTTCAAATCAAGTTTTCTACCCAATAAGAGAACGGAAACCAAAAAAATGCATTGTAAAATGCCCAAAATACTCTCAAGAAAATCAGGTCTAGAGGTCAAAAATCGTTCCAAACTACTGCCCAAAGAAAGGAAATGGGGCTTCGGAAGGTTTTTAAATTGCCTAAATTAAAAATACAATCTTAAAATACACCCACAAGACCCCCGGAAGTTTCGAACCGGTCATCACGCTTTTAAAATGTTGATGAATAGTACCAAGTATATTTGCACTAAAGTCGGCAAAAACCTGGCAGCAATGATTTTTCAGAAAAAAATAGATTTTTGAGGGCAAAGATGGCATTTTCTGGAAAAACACAAAGAAGAAACCCCCATCAAAATTGAGTTTTCTATGTGAACCTCGAGGAAAAATGAAAAAATCGCATTTTGAAATACCAAAATGCCCTTAGAACATAATAGGGTAAAATTCCCTAAAAATGCTACTTAAAGTCTTTGTTTCATCAAGGATGGTGTTGTTTGCCAAAGTGAGCATGCAAGCATATGTAGTGTGATAAAATAGATGTGTTACAATGGCCTATGGCCTCATGGCATTTCATATGCAAAATAGAACCCTTCAATGCATTAATCCACATATCTTCCATAGGCAACAATGAAGTTTAAAGTTAGCATACATTTCACATAAGTGTCTTTGGCCCTTGGCCTCATTGAAACCACATTCTAAGAGTGTAAAAAGGTGCACTTAAGTGCACATTACATAACTTAGACAATAAGTACAAGTTTTATCAAAGTAAGCAAAAGTAGGACAAGATATGCTAACATATGCATATTCTATGTCATCAAAAAATACTTCAAGAACTCTAGTGAGTCTAAGAATGCTGTGCATCCCACACTAAGGCTTCTTTACCAGCAAAATGACCATTAACTTAGGGGTGAGTAAACAAGTTTACTTGTAGGGAATGCATGGGTTTATCTTTGTACCAAGTTACAATCCAATACCATTTAATTCATGCTATCAAGTGACAATAGAACTTTCAACATAACACAATGAGATATAATTTTACAAAGTTAACAACTTGGAATTCAAATGCAAAATCAATCCAAAGTGGATACTTGGACGTCACGCCAGATCAAACCGGCAATGTGGTTATTTAGGGTTACTAGCCCATGGGTAACCTCCCTATGTGCGCACTAGACTTGTAAAGGGACTTTCCCCCGTACTAGAACCATGCCCTAGCCATAGTCATAACAACGGCATCCCCAAGTTTCTAAAATCAACATTTTGTGCATATTACATATATGTATCAACATAACATATATATATACAATGTAAAGCCATTAACATGCACAAATCAATTTTGGAAACACAATACATGCCCTAAGTTCTCAACTAAAATGGCATGAAGAATATTGAATGATCATTATGCAATTTGCCACTAATTACAACAATATCATTCAACAACAAGAACATAACCTCACAAGTATGATATAAGTTTAAAATCATAATTTAAACAATTTAATAAAACAACTAAATTCCTTAGATTTCACTTCTCATCCAAACATGCTCAATTTAATATATGTTGTAGTACATGTCATAGTTATTAAATAAATCACTTCAAAACTTGATTTAAGTCATGGGAGCATATAAATAAAAATTAATTCATTAATCCCTCTACATTTTAAAACAACTCTAAATGACCTCAAATTAACATAAGTTATGAATCAAGCCCTGGTCATGTTATTTATCAAGCCTAAAGTGAATTACGTACAAGTCACAATTAATCATTTATTTCTCATTTTAATACAAGACAAACATATAACTTAGATATCACTATAAGAACAAATAAAATCACTTGGAAGATAAATGATAACACCCCCTACCTCAATAGAGAATTGAATCTCTATAATCCAAGCAACCAAGCTCAAAATGGAGAACAAGTCTAGGGTTAATAAAGAGGGGAGTGAGAGGAAGCTTTTGTCTTCCAAGGTTTTATGTCTAAGGTGAGTGGAAGGAGGCCAAAATGAAGAAGAAAGCTATTAACCAAGCTTTTCTCCAATGGTGGCTAGGTTATGGTTCTTGAAGACAAGTGAAAATGAAAATGACAAAGTGTAAAATGGTGAGTGGAAGGGCTAGAAATCCTCCACTCACTATGTGCTCTTACACAGCCTCTCACACACACACACACAATGCAAGACTAAATGGTGAACCTACACTTGTCATGAATCTATGGTTCATTCCTAGGCTTAATCTCAAGCCTACACTTGTCACCATCCTATGTAAACTTCCAAGACTTAATATTGAACCTACATTTGTCAACCATCCATGCCAACAAGTGTACCAATCCTAGGCCAACAAGTGGGTGAATCTCCACCCTCCACATGTCATCATCCAAGGCATCAAAGTGTTTCCACACAAATGTCAACAAGTGGACCAATAAGAGTGTAACACTTGTCACACTTTCTGGAAATTGCAAACAAGTCCTTTTTTAAAATATCTGCCAAATTAAATTACAAAATGGTCCCTAAGACGAAAAATAATTACTTTACTTAATTACACATTCATGCCCTTTACAAGAAAAGTACTAATCTAGCATGTTTTTCAATAAAAGTAAAAATGCTAATGTCATAGAAATCAAATACCATGAATGCACACAAAACCGGAATCAAATCTGAGCACAACAAGTAAGGTTATGCAAGGAAAAACGAAAGAAATGGGAAAAAGACGAAATAGGGAAAAGACAAAATAGGAAAAAGACGAAAAAAGAAAATCGCCAAAAATGGAAAAGGAGGAAAAAGGCTGGGTCATTTCAAGACTTCAGGATTTGTCCTTCAAGGCATTGTGAGCTGTCCTTTGATTTGACCTTTCGTTCGATCATTATTCTATTCTCTCTGGTATGTTCCTAATTTCGAGGACGAAATTCCTTTAAGGAAGGTAGGTTGTAACGACCCGGTCATTTGCCTCCCTTTCATTTTTCTTAAAATTTTACGAATGAATTTTTTTCGTTTAATTTTCTTTTTTGAGCTCTGTTTCGTGTCACTTAGTATTATCTCGAGTTCTCGGAATTGGTTTCTGAGACTCTTTCATGTGAATTGACAACTTCCTTTGAGTACCGAGTCATTTTCGCATCGAGTCATTTTCGCATTTTCACTTTTCGGACACTATGCGCCTTTCGTCCTTTTCCCTGTTTCGTCTTTTTCCCTATTCTGTCTTTTCCCTGTTTGTCACATTGTTGGCATAACCTCACTTCTCATGCTCAGAGTTGGTTTTTGACTTCATGTACTTTCATCTTGAGTGGTTTCCTTGAAATACGTATCTTCACTTTTGCAAGAAAGTACTCTGGTTGCTCCCAGTGTCCATAGGGGCGTGGATGCATAATTCTTCAGAATCTTTTTCTTTTCTTGGGGTGGTTTTCGTAAATATCTTTTGAAGATATTTTATTTCAGGGGTTTCTAAGAAAATATCTTTTGGAAGATATTTTCACTCTGGGGCAGTTTCGCAGTTAACCCTTTTTGTAGGGGCCATTGTGCAATTAACGAAAGTTATTGCAAAATATCTCGTCTGGAGCCTGGATCCTCGTACGGGATTCATTTTCACTTTTTGTTGACTTGTAAATTCATAGAATTTCCTTTTGGTCATTTTTCTCCAGTTTCAGAGTTTTTGGACCCGGTTGCCGCTGAATTTGTTCGGGGAATAAGTTTCTGCTCGAGACTCGGTTTTCAATGCCGTTTCTTTTGTTGTTCATATTTTCTCATTTTGAATCTTTTTTGTTAATGGAGTTTTTCCATTTGAGCGCGCTTGCTCAAATTCCACTTTTTTGGACTCGACGGGGCCCATTTGGGGCACTTTTTGAGATTTTTATAAAAAGGGGGATGAAATATTTTATTTTTCATCTTCCCCACTTTCCTTGCAAGGCCTGAAGCAACCATGGATGCCCATGGAGCTTCCACCTTCTCTCTCCTCCTTTGATTTACTTTTCCTAAGTAAAAAGTCTTCGGCCTTCACGGTTTTTGTTCCCCTCAACGTGTTCTACCATTCCCCCTCATTAGAATTCATTTTTGACCATTTCTTGAGTTTGGGTTTAAGGTCAAGTTGTGATTTTCATGGGACTTCCTTCAGATTCATGAAGATCGTGTTGTCCCAAACAAAACCCTTCGGTTTCGGCGGATTCGGAACACTTTTTTTTCGGTGGGCCTTTGAGGTTTTCATCTCAAATTGAGGTAGGGGGTGTTATAGGTTTAATTCTTCTTATATAACATGCTATTGATGCTTATACAACTTGTTTACATGCTTAAATATGAAATCTGAAGATTTTATTATTTATTTTTCTTGTATTGGATTTGATTTTCCCGGTTGCTCATGGCTTGTTTTAAACATGTAGCATGGTAATATAATATTCTATAAAATGGTCATTGACATATATTAAATTGAGAAAATTTGAACAAGTATTAAAGATTTTATTTAATATTTATCTTGAATAAATATTTAATTCGCATGGCCTTAACTAGCTTGAAAATAATGTGTGTTAGCATATTATCTTAGGCTTTAATTCACTCTTCAACCTAGGTAAGTTTGAGAGTAATTAGAATTGTTTTGAAATCTAGTAATATTTAATTAATTTGATTAATTAATTTATTCCGGGTGTATTATTCACCCCATTGGAATTCCGACTTGACATTCTTGATATGCATGCTATATGGTTTCACATATGTTAAATCTGGAATATTTGGTTAGGTTTTGAAATCTATCATTTATTATTTTTCTAGTATTAAAGTTTAATGCTCATGGCCATTCATTCGATGGAATTCACTTGTGTCATGTTTTTAAATCATGTCATGGTATGTTGTATAACATATTTAAATTTAAGATCATTTGGATTAATTTCAAAACTTATAGATTTTAATTAAGTGTAATAATTAAAATCCATTCAATAGCTCATTGGTCTTGATTAAGTTTCTAACTTGGAATTCATGCTTTTCATGACAAATTCATTCACATGTATCAAATTGAGAATAATCGGATAAGTTTGAAACTTATATTCATTTACTTCCTTTGTATGGAACTTAATTCACATGGTTATGTCTTGCATGAAATGGACTTGTAACTTGACGTTGAACTTGACCTTGATATGATCCTTCACACGCCTTGTTCATAGAACATTTGGACTTGCCTTGTAATCATGATAATTTAATCCCTTATGTTGATTAAATTTTCCTTTTTATGCTTCCATCGGTTTAATCATGACCCCTTGTATCTAGGTTTCATTAATGTACTTAATGAACATGCACACTTGTCTTGGACTGATTTAATTACTCATATGTTGCTTAAAAGTAATTGAATTATGTATCTTATACTTGTGGTATATTTACTTCGATGAACTCCATGTGCAATATATCTTGGATGTTGTCGATATAGTTGCATACTATGATTTCTTGTCATCTCATATGCCATGATAGTTGATGAACTAGGGGCATGACTAGCGCGTTCCAAAATCTTGGTTGTGTATGAAACGTGGTTAATGTATTTATTGTATTTGATACAATCTTGACTTGCACAACTTGTTGATTTTGGAACTTGGGATATCAATCAAGAACAGGGGAAGGTACCCTTGGGTTGATAATCCCTAAAGTGATCCCAAGAATAGGGGAAGGTACCCTTGGGTTGATAATCCCTAAAGTGATCCCAAGAGTACAGTTTTAATCCAGGCGATATCCAAGTTCCATATTGTTTGATTTCACTCTTTAAATTTCAAGTTGCTATTCCTCGAAGATTTAAACTTTTCGTGTTAATTGGAATGCTCCAATCATGCCAATTGCATTTATAATGTAATTCTTGCTAACTTATATCCGAATATACTTCTTGTCATGTTAAATAGTATGTTCCAATCATGTAAAGTGCCTTGACAATGTGAACTTGTATTCTAGTAACTCCTTGTCGTGTTGTATTGATTATTCCAAACTTTGCCTAATTCCATTGATAATGTAATTCTTGTTAACTTGTACTCAAGCATCCTTCTTGTCATATTCTTTGAATTATCTAAATCTTGATTCGTTTCATATGTGTTTAAGTATCATGATTCTTGTTGATTATTACTTTAGGGTAGCTTAGGATGCTCCCTGAGTCTCATTGTAACTTAGACGTTAGGCGGCATGAGCCCTCTGACATGTTTCACCTTAAGGTGATAAAATTGTAAAATGTTAGGTCGATGCATGCTCATCTCCTACGAGTAGCTTTGTGTTGCTCACCCCTACGTTATTGGGGCATATTTCAGGTATAGGACTCAAGACTTGAAGGTTTCATTGCCTTGGATGATTTGTAGCTTCTCATAACAAAACTTGTATTCTTTGATTCTATGTATGTAAAGTGTGCATAAATGCACTTTTTTCATTGTATTTAACATGTATAAGATGAGGCCGGAGGCCAATAACATGTATTATGTATTCTATGCACTTTACTTTCAAAGTTATTATGAAAACATTGAAAATTCACAAGTCTTTTCTTCATAACTTTTGCATTGGGCATGGGAATTTCATTCTTTCATTTTTCATAGGGATTCTATAATCATGTATGAGGTGTGGCCAAGGGCCAAACACCATTTAGTGTTCATTTTTTTGCATTTTAGTTCACATATTGCATTTTGGGCTAAAATAATAGAATCCGAGCCTTTAAGGGTTCATTTTCAAATCGGGTGGTGCAAAGTGTGTTTCGGTACCTCCACTAGGTTGTCATTTATCTTGTATGAAGTGTGGCCAAGGGCCAAATGGTCATTTGAAACCATTTCCTAATTTTGGTTTCCATATTTTCCATTTCGAGTCCATTTTCTCCTTTTTGGCCGTGGGGGGTCGGATTTTGCATCAGCGGTATTTTTAAGCCATGGACCATTGTAACGCATCCAAATAAGTAAGTTACACTTGCGTGCATAGTCGTTTCTGGGCAAACCCTCTTCTTTGGTGAAATGAGCCTCCTATGGACTCATTTTGCATTATTGTTGCATAATCTATTATAGAGGCATTCTAGACCTTTCACATCAGTTTTATTTTATTGTTTCAATATGGTCGCTTAGAAAACGTGATTTTAGGGGGTGTTTCTTTTTTGTGTTTTTCCTGAAAATGTCGTCTTGGTGCCAAAAATCGATCGCAAAGTTTAGCTTTCTATTTTTTTTTTAGCAGCTTTTTGGACCTCCATGACCAGATTTCATGGAGGGGCATTTCGGGTATTCTACATTACGTTTTTTTTTTAATTCTCTCTCGTATCACGCAGAAAATTCAATTTTGAGGGGGGTTTCTTCTTTGTGTTTTTCCAGAAAAATTCATCTTCTAGCCCGTTTTTGCTCTCAGTTGCAGACAGTCACTGTAGCAACTTTTAACCCTCTTGTTCAGTTCTGATCTAGGGGCATTTTGGGGATTTCACAGTCTGTTTTTTTCGATTCCGTTCATGATATCGGGTAGAAAACTCGATTTTAGGGGGGTTTCCTCTTCGTGTTTTTCCAGAAAAATTCGTTTCGGCCTCCGTTTCAAGCCTCAGTTCTGGAACCTCACTTTTTTTTTTCTTGCTGTCAGCAGGTGCATGCCATTGGGCGCCGGCATAGGTGCCGGTGGGCTCGTGCATGGGCGCCGTGTGCGCCATGGCCTTCGTCGGGCTGCCGTGACGTCTCAACTTCAAACCCTTGTTTCTCCCTCGTCCGGACTCCAAATCGAGTGAACTTTTTTTTGAACTTGACTAATTTTTCACTGTCTTTCTAACGGTGTACTCGGTTGCACCCGGATCTTCCTAGATAATTACCAGTTTACCCTTTAGCCTTAAGTGCTTGTTTTTCTTTGTCAGGCCGTTTCTCCTTCGTCTGGACTCCGAATCATGCCATTCTTGAGTCCATCCTGATTATTTTTTTGTTGTCTTTCTAGCGGTGTGCTCTATGGCACTTGAATCCACCTTTTTTAGAAATAACTATTTTACCCCTGGGGGCTTATTTGTTATATTTTTGATCTTTTACTCCCGCATCAGTTCTCATTGAGTTCCACGACCTCATGGAAGGTACTTTAACTTCTTAGAGTTTTGTTTTCTGTTTTTGCTTCTGCATATCGGACTTGTTACCAGGTCAATCTTCGGTTCATCACAGGACACACTGGCCTAAATACCAGGGTCGTTACAGATAGAATAAGGTTTAGTATACTCAAGATTAAGGGTTTAAAATGCACACTTTTCCGTGCTTATCACACCCCCAAACTTAAATATTACTAGTCCCTAGCACTGAATTATAAAGTAAAGCAAGAAACTAACAACTACGTAAGAATGAACTAGAAAGCAATAAAAGGATAACGCTACTTTCGTAGGGAACATGGTTGTATTTAGCATATGTAACAAGGCTTTTAAACCCCTAGGTTACCCCTAGTGGACGAGTGAAGTCTCGTGAGGGTTTCCAGAAATGATACCTACGAGCATTAAGCTCTTTCTCACTAAAGAGAGACCAACATCCAAACAAGCATTGTGAGAAAACTACTTCAAGTATGTAAATTTTCAACCATCTCTAAGCAATTCTCTAAAATTTTAATAACAAGTAAGCAAGTATGCTCCTCCACACATCAAGAGATTGATCATGCAAATCAAAACAACTCTAGAATCCTTTTTAAGTGAACTGGTATCAAATATGTTGCTATCTAGGCCAACTAATAAAATGGTCACAACCTGCCTCAAGCTAGAACACAAATCTAGTATCGATCATCAAGACAAAGAATTAACCTTTTATTAAAGTTTATTTGACTAGGTGCACTTATTCTTTTCACTCGATTTTTTTTTTTTTTTTTTTTTTTTTTTTTTTTTTTTGATGGAAGTATGGTGCAATGTAGTGATCTCTTAAGCTTTCTAGAAGATTCTTGAGGCGAGCGTTAGGTCAATGACTCCCAAACCTGATGAATTTAGGGCATTAGGTGTAAAGACACCCCTAAGGACTTACAAGCTCAAATCAACTAGGCTACAAATCAAACCAACCTCTATCTAATCACTTCCCATTCTTTACCTTTGGTAAGAAGTCCTCACATATAGTTTTTTTTTTTAATTTTTTTTTTAATAAAAACCTAGAGTTTGGGCCCTCCACCTTTCGGCGCGAGAAGTTCAATGCTTGATGATGCTAGAATCCCGGCTACTTAGTGAAAAGGGTTTGTTATCCACCTTTGTCAAGAATGAAAGCTTTCAAAGCACTACTAGCTCAATTCGAATATAACTAAATCAATAATCAACAACGCATGTAACCCATAAATAAATGCTAGTGTGCGTCTGTGCTAGTGTAAAACCCTAGAGTGAATCTCAAAACAATCACAAAATCAAGATGATGTGGACCACAAAAGCAAGCATGATATCAATCTTTCAAAAAATTTACTCCTAGAAGGAATCCAAAAAGCAGACAAGGAGTATTGAACTCTCAAGTTAAGCAATTTTTAAATTCTAAGTAACATATGCCTCAAAAGATCAAAATCATTGCTAATCGTGGACCTAATAATAAATCTCCCAAATGCACAAGTCTTGTTCAAAATCTTGAATTAAATGTAAAGAACACACATTACCCCCAAACTTAAACAGCACAATGTCCTCAATATGCAATGAGAACAAAGGAAAGAGGAAAGAGTATACCAGTGGAGCTATAGTGAAGAATAGGCGGGACACAAGGATCCGAAGTGGGTGGTATAACCCCCCCAAACTTGGGATTAACTGTGGTCCTGAAAAGATGGCACTGGGATAAAACCTTATCAAATAACAAATGGGAGAAATAATGGTGCACAATGGGTATGTAAGTTCAAGTGGGATAGTAAATGAAAGAGAGAGGGGGAAGAATGGTCCTGGAAAATATGGGCTAGACTCTCTTAATGAAATCACTATAATGCACCTACTAACGAGCCAACATCAAAAGATATATCAATATATGCACAATAACTCAAAATATCCAAAAATTGAAAGTACAAGGTACTTCACAGTATAACAGACCAACAGACTGGCCGCAAAAATAGAATAATAATATCAAATGTAACAGTCAAAATCACAGATATAAAAATGAGAGAGAGGTCAAGCGGATGATGATGGTCTGGTAGATGACGATGGTCTGGCAGGTTGTGAACCCCGGATCTGTCTAGCAATGTCTCGCAGTTCAAAACTGAGGCTGCCTATACCCTCCTGGAACGTGGTCATGACATCCATACGAAGAGTAGCCATATCTACACGGAGCATGATAACTAAGTCCTCTAACACCTGATAATGCTGCTCTGGCATGTCAGATTGAGCCTGAGTGTCAAGAATAACTGGGTCATCCTGAGGGTGCACTCTCAAGTCATCAGTATACTGCTGCTCGTCCCAGCTCTGGGAATGGTAGCTCTACTACTCTTAAGAATGGGGTGGTAATCTAACTAGGAGCTCATGCTCTAAATCGATCCCAACTCCCTCTGCTGCTGCTGCTGCCTCCGCCTCTGCTACCTCCTCCTCTGCCACTGCATCTTCCGCTGTATGGGCCGCCTCTTCTTACAAACTCTTAATCAAAGCATTGTAGCTCTTCTTCCAGTCAATCCATCTATAGTGGCAAGAACCAGGCTCAGGTCTCTTATGTGGATCAAATGGATAGTGCTGATTCCTAAGGAGTTGTGTGGTAAGGTGAGCATAAGGAAGAAACTTAGGCTGCTGGGGATTCTCCTTGTTGATAAACTGATCATATAACTTCATCATAACGAACCAGATGAGCATAGGAACTGAAAACGAATGCCCTGTATCAATAGCATATAAAGCTGCAAGATAATCGGCCCATTGTTGGGTTTTGTGCCAAGATATATATACATTTCATTACAAGACCGAATCAAGGAACCACATGCAGTTGGGCAGGTAGGTCAAAGTGGCATAAGTGTCATTGGCAATGGTAGTGCCATGTAGAGCTGTGGCCATGTCTGCGAATGATGGCCGATGTAAAACCAGGTAATCAACACCTGGGGGACATGTATACGTGCTGTAATGACCCGGTCATTTTCCTCCCTTTCCTTTTTTGGTGATTTTCTTCTTTCATATTTTTCCTATTTTATCTTTTCCTTATTTCGTCTTTTTCCTATTTATCATTTTTCCTTGCATAACCTCACTTTTTGTGCTCGGATTTGATTTTGGTTTTGCATGCATCCACGATATTTGTATTTTTACTTTAGCAGAAAAGCATACTAGTTGCTTTCATTTTTTGTAAAGGGCATGAATGCATACTTTCTTGGAAACATTCTTGATTTTTGGGGTGTACTTATGTAAAATAATTTTTTTTTGGCTAAGGGACCTTTTTGCAATTTAATTTAGAAGATATTTTGAAAAAGGACCTTTTTGTAATTTTTGGAAAGTGTGACAAGTGTCACACTCTCATGGTGCCACTTGTTGGCAATAGGGTCGAGTGACTTGGATGCATAATCTCTTGACATTTGGAGGGTGGAGATTCACCCACTTGTTGGCCTCGGATTGGTGCACTTGTTGGCTTGGATTTGTGACAAGTGTAGGCTTAGGATTAAGCCTAGGAAGGAGCCATGGATTTGTGACAAGTATAAGCTCGCATTTTAGTCTTGCATTGTGTGTATGTGAGAGGTAGTGTAAGAGCACATAATGAGTGGAGGAATACTAGATCCTCCACTCACCATTTTTCACTTCATCTTTTTTATTTCACTTGTTTTAAAAACCCTAACCTAGCCACCATTGGAGGAAAAACTTGGCTTAGAGCTTTGACTTCATTTTTGGCCTCTTTCCACTCACCTTAGACCAAAAACCTTGGGAAGTAAAAGTTTCCTCTCACTCTCCTCTACAAAACTCTAGAATTGTTTTCCGTTTTTAAGCTTGGTTACTTGGATTATAGAGATTCAATTCTCTATTGAGGTAGGGGTGGTAGTATGTTTATGCTTTAAGTGTTTCATAATCCTTTGGGGTTTAATATATATTGTGTACATGCTTTCAATATAATAGTCTTGCATATTATAGGAAACCCTCACTTCTTGACTTAGGGTTATTGATTTAAGCATGTATGATATGTATATACCATGCGTAGAACGATTATATAATTTAGTAGTATGCTAAATTCTAGTATTTTTACCAGTGGCAGTGATATAGAACTCTTGTAGAATTATTAATGTTATATACAATTCCTATTGACTTGAATTGCTATATTTATGGTGGTGATAATTCTATAATCTTGTTGATGACAAATTTTGATTATTTTAGAAGCTTATCGCTAAAATGTTAAGGATTAGTGTATAAAGCTTATTGTTGAGGTATGGCTTAAATTGATAAGTTGGTGGTATTATATTGTGCATAATATCATGATAAGGACTTGTCATTTGGTATCCCATTTTAGACTTGGAACCCTAAGACATGGTTTGTGTGGTTTCAAAATACTTGTGCATGGAAGGTGTTTATATGCCTTAATTATAGTGTATGAGTTTTGAACTTGATTATGATTTTAGATTCTCTTGGGACATTGTTACAAGTGATATGGCTAGAGTTTGGCTCTAGTGCGGGAGGTATGAGATATCCCCAATTGAGATAATGCGCACTAGGGTGGTCTTCCCAGTGGGTTAATGCCCGGAATAACCGTTTTGATCTTGGTTTAGTCCGAGACGTGATGTCCAAGTCTTCCACAAATTGATTTCACATTCAATTCCAAGTTGACAACTATTGCTTAGTTGTAACTTGTGATTTTTGCTATTGGCGAGTTGATGTTGTTAAGTATATTGATATTGATATATGTTGTTAAAGAATTATTTAAGTTAGCTTAAGATGATCCCTTAGAACACCTTGAACATAGAAGTTAAGTGGAATGATCCCTTCTATTCGTCTATACTGATCTTGCAATGATATTGAAACTTTAGGCTATATGCATATGCTTCTTCCTATGAGTAACTTGATTATTTACCCTAGTGGTTTGGGTTGTTTTACAGGTAAAAAGACTATGTTCTTGGATGCTCATCATCCTTATGAGCTTATGAGCAATTTGAAGCATTTTTGTATATTGACATGCAAATGTTTAGCATGCTTTACTTTTGATGTCATATTTTGTGTACCATGGGTGTATGGTATTTTAAAAGCTAATGTAGCTTCCTTGATGTGTAATGATACTTCAGTACTTGCTTTCGACACTACAAGCATGTATATAATGAGGCCAAGGGCCAAGCATGTTCATTTTAGTACTTGTATTCATTTGGTACCAAATTTTGGTTCAAAAAATGTATTTTAACCAACTTTGGAGGTTTGGTATATGAAATTATTATAATTGACATGTATTAGGACATGAACCTTTATTTTACATTCAATTATTCATTTTGAGGTTGTTGACATGTGCACATATTCAAATCTCCTTAAAAATCAGTTTTAAACCTTTGTTTTCGAACCAATTCATGATGGGATTTGAGGCATGGGTTAAACTTCAATATTTTTGGTGTATAACAGGTCCTACAGCACCTTCTCGAGTCATTTTGATCATCTGAAATGCCATTTCAGTCGACCGATGGCTTTTGGGAACTTCAATGAACAGTAAAACACACATTCCAGTAGCCATTTTCACTGTTCAGGGTCATTTCGGTCGACTGATGCCTTATTTCGGTCTACCGAAGTAGCCTCCCCTCAAAAATATGTTTTCAAGAAAATTTCTGGTCATTTCGGTCATCTGAAATACCATTTCTGTCGACCAAAATAGCCCTCATACACTAGCCTTCCAGATTTTATTTCAGCATTGATGTTTAAAATTCAAAGGGTCATAACTTCTTCATTTCTAATCCAAATGGGGTGATTCTTGAGCCTAAACTCAAAGATTGTGAGTCAGATTTCCAATGGTACCAATTCCATTCTCAGATTCAAATCACAGTAGGAGTTATTCATATTTTAGTGAGGTAGTGTCAATTTTCGCTTAAACTGGGAAAGGGCAATTTTGTGGGATTCTTGGCCAAAGTTCTTAGAACCTCTTGGAATGTTGTAAAATGATTAGATTAGGTTGCATTCACCTTGTTTGACTTGTTTAGAGTCAATTCTCTCTTTTTATTTGTGAATTGACCATTTTGCCCTTAATTAACGAATTTTGCCCATTTTAACTCTAGTTTCCTCTTTTGCTCTCTTTAAGTTCTGTGACTTCATGGAAAGTCACATTGGTGTCTCAGAGGTGATTCATATCTCAAAGGACTATGGTTTTATCTTTTGCTTCCACATTTTGGACCTGTTACTGGGTCAACTTTCAGGTCATCACTGACGCACCGAGTTAAAAAACTTGGGCCATCTCAAGTGGTATCAGAGCTCTTAAGATTGAATACATTGAACGATGGGTTTTGGTTGTATTTTATGCTTTTGTTGATTTGCTTTGATATATTCACATGTTTTTGATAACATGTTTCGGCATTATAACCTATTTATGTGTTTCTTGATAGCACGCTTGATAGTACGACATGTCTTTATGCTTATATGCCTATGTGGTTAAGAGCATCCTTGTTTGACATATATGCTTATTTACTTAAGTGCTTAACTATTTTAAGGGCTTTCTTTGATCACTTTACCATGATCATATGTTGCATACCTTGTCTTGCTTCGTGTTTCGTACATTCATGGTATGAGTTTCATTCGGTCATAATAACTTATGTTATTGTTGACCTCCTTTCTTTCACATGTTTAGCATTATGGCTGTCACGCGTGGAGAGTCTTTATGTCAGGGTGTTGAAGAACAAGTGGCTGACACTGAGTTCATGAGGGGTTCGGGATGGCCTAGGATTCCAAATCGTGGTGTGGATACTAATTCGCCACGGGCATCAACTTATGAGGAATGAGTGGCTCAGGGAATCAATCAGGGGATCGCTGAATCCCTACAGGAATTGATACGCAGGCATGTGGTAGGGATACAGATTCCCGCACCGACACCAGCATTGATAGTCAATGAGGAAATGGAGTACTTTATGCGACTATAGAGGGTTAAGATTGATCCATTTACAGGAAGTTCGGATCAGCTAATCTCAGAAGCTTGGTTGGACCTTATGGTTCGCAAGTTGGATAGTATGGCGGTACCCATGGACAGGTTGAGGATTTCTTTGACTGCCTCTATGTTCATGGGAGATGCAGATATCTGGTGAAGGTCTATGACCAATGTCCACAATGTTGAGTTGATGACTTGGAATGAGTTCAAAGATTTGTTCTTTGAGCGCTTCTTTCCTAGGGCTATGAGGCTGGAGATAAGGATACAGTTCACAGGTCTTTATCAGGGCATTATGAGTGTCATTGAGTATGAGACGCGATTTACTTCTCTCTCTTGTTATGCCGAGGACATGGTGGCGACAGATGAGGCCAGGGCAATAGAGTTTTAGGATGGGCTACATCTTGACATCAGGCCACGGGTCTCAATTCTTGATTTGAGGACTTACAAAGAGGTGGTCTAGAGGGTTATGCTAGATAAGGCAGAGGAACGGGATCAGTCACAGATTAGGGGTTCACATAAGCAGCCTCGTGGAGATAATCCATCATCTTTCGGGAGTCAGTGAGAGAAGGCCAGGGCAGGGAACAATACTCACTCATAGGGGGCACCACAGCAGATTTGTCCTGTACCCACAGTTCTTGTATCTTTGAGATCAGGCTAGAGTGTGGTTTATTACCATTGTCAGCAGCTAGGGCACATCAAGCCTCGCTGCCTACAGCTTCAACCACAAGCCAGTCAGACATCAGTTTCTACGAGAACAGGGCAGGGAGCTTGCTTTTATTGCAAGCGACCAGGTTATCTCAAGAAGGATTGTCCAAGGTTGTTGAATAAGTCATGTAGTGGCACAAATTCACAAATGGTAACGGCACAATCTGCAGTGGTTCAATCTGGTTTCAGAGTTCCTCATACACCACAGCCAGTGGCGCTAGTTGGCACTTATCTAGCCAAGAGTTCTACACCCACTGCTTCTACACATCAGTCAGGCTATCATAGCAGTTCACAGTAAGGCTTAGGGGCTCAGGGACAAGCCTATGCTCTTCCATAGGTGGATACTTCTGCAAGCACCTCTTCAGTTCGACGTATCTTTCCAGTTTTTAGTTCTTGGGCACGAGTTCTTGTTGACACGGGTGCATCACATTCTTTTATTTCTGCATCATTTGCACATTCATTTTTTCTAGAAGTCACACTTTGGGATAGTCTTCTCTGTGTTTACACACCAGTTGGGGTCTAGTGTCTTTAGATCGTGTTTGTCGGGGTTGTGCTATTAAGATAGTTAGGCAAACCTTAGAGTTCAATTTCATTGTTCTCGACATGATGGGCTTTGACGTCATTCTCGGGATGAATTGGTTGTCATTCTTTCGGGCTACAATTGATTGCTTCCGCGGGAGGGTATCGGTTTGTACTCCCAAAGGAGATTATTTTTAGTTTGTGGGAGATCAGACCGATTCCCACCCGGCGATGATTTTCAGCATTGGTGACTGGAGTCACCACAAATCCTACTTGGCTAGTTTGCTAGTTGATGAGGATAGCAGTTTGGGTCGTGTTCTTCTGATAATTGTTAAGGATTTTGTTGATGTCTTTCCAGAGAAACTGGTAGGAGTTACCTCCTGTAAGGGAAGTTATTTTTGCCATTGATGTCATTCCCGGTACAGCACCCATCTCTACAGCACCATACCGTATGGCAGCGGTAGAGCTTGATGAGCTGAAAGGTCAGTTAGATGATTTGAAAGCTAAGGGCTTTATTCATCCTAGTGCTTCACCATGGGGAACACCGGTTCTTTTTGTGAAGATGAAGGATGGGTCTTTGAGACTTTACATCTATTACCGCAAGTTAAATCACACTATGATCAAGAACAAGTATCCCTTGCTTGGGATTGATGACTTGTTTGATCAATTGAAGGGAGCAACATGCTTTTCAAAGATTAATTTGAGATCGGGTTACTATCAGTTGAGGGTTAAGGATGAGGATATATCCAAGACCGCTTTTCATACACGGTATGGCCATTAATGTGTTTCTAGTGAAGCCATTTGGTTTGACCAATACTCCAGCAACTTTCATGGATTTGATAAACCGTGTATTTAGTGACTATCTTGACAAATTTGTGGTGGTGTTCATTGATGACATTCTCGTATACTCAGCTTCAATAGAGGAGCATGAGTATCATTTGAGGATAGTGTTGCAGATCCTTAGGAATAATCAGTTATATTCTAAGTTTGAGAAATGCGAATTTTGGCTACCAGAAATGATGTTCCTTGGACATGTCGTGTCAAGGGGCAGTGTTGCAGTGGATCCATTGAAGATTGAGTCTGTGATAGATTGGGAGCATCCAAAGATAGTGTTTGAGGTTCGGAGCTTTCTTGGCCTCGCTAGCTATTATAGGAGATTTGTTTGGGATTTCTCTCGTCTAGCGGCACCTATGACTCGACTTACTCGTAAGGGAGTCAAGTTCATATGGAATGAGGCTTGTAATTTTGCTTTTCAGGAGTTGAAGGTCAAATTGACATCTGTTCCAGTTTTGATTATACTTGAATGTGGTATGGGTTACGTAGTCTATTACGATAATTCGCGGGAAGGATTGGGTTGTGTCCTGATGCAGACAGAGCGGGTGATTACTTATGGGTCTTGACAGTTGAAGACTCATGAGTTGAACTATCCGACACGTGATTTGGAATTGGCAATAGTTATCTTTGCCCTGAAGGGGTGGAGACATTATTTGTACGGGGAGAAGTTCAAGGTTTTCTCCGATCACAAGGGTCTCAAATATCTCTTCTCTCAGAAGGATTTGAATTTGAGACAGTGCATATGGGTCGAGTTCATGGAGGACTATGACTTTGAGTTGCAGTATCATCCAAGAAAGGCCAATGTGGTCGCCGATGCATTGAGTAGGAAATCATGGGGTACTATTGCCAGCATTTCTGTCTAGAGATGGAAGATGCTAGAAGAGCTTGCAGATCTTGGTTTTCAGTTGTATGAGGATGTCTCACCGGCTATCTTGTTTAGCCTTGTGCCTGAACCGGCTCTTGTTAGCAGAGTTATTGAGGTACAGCAGGAGAATGGGGAGATGAAGTCCATCTACGATCGGATTTTAGGCGGCGAGAATGTAGAGGGTTGGACCTTGGATTCAGATAGCGGTCTCAGGTACAGAGGGAAGATTTTTGTTCCTTTGTCTTGTTGTGATGTTGTTCTTCAGGATTTTCACCATTCTCAACTCATAGTTCTCTTTGTGGTATGAAGTTGTATCATAATTTGCGGAGACAGTTTTGGTGGAAAGGCATGATATGGGACGTTTCTCAGTTCGTGGCTAAATGCCTTGCTTGCCAGCAAGTGAAGGCAGAGCATCAGAGACTGGCGGGTTTATTGCAACCACTACCAGTGGTAGAGTGGAAGTGGGAGCACATCACTATAGATTTCATGCCGGGACTTCCGAGATCCAAAGTAGGGAATGATGTCGTTTGGGTCATTGTTGACAGATTGACTAAGACGGCTCACTTTTTGCCTATAGCAGTGACAGATGACACAGAGAGACTCAGTGGATTGTGTGTGCGACAGATTATTAGGCTTCATGGGGTTCCGATATCCATTGTTTCGGATAAAGATCCCAGATTCACGTCTCACTTTTGGCAGAATTTTTAAGATACTCTTGACACGGGACTTCATTTCAGCATAGCATTCCATCCTCAGACTGATGGTCAGTCGGAGCGTACTATTCAGATATTGGAGGATATACTATCGGCTTACATCTTGGATTTTGGGGTAGTTGGGAGGACTACCTACCCTTGGTTGAGTTTTCCTATAACAACAGTTACCAGACCAGTATTGGTATGGCACCTTTTGAGGCGCTGCATGGTAAACCTTATAGATCTCCAGTTTGTTGGACCGAGGTAGGTGATGCAGTCACCTTGGGTCCTGATATTTTCTTTAAGACTACAGAGAAGATTAAGTTGATTCGGCAGCGGTTGGCTACGGCTTAAAGTAGCAGAAGAGTTATGCTGACAGGAGGAGGAGATCCTTATCTTTTGAGGTAGGGGACCCTGTCTTCCTAAAGATTTCTTTACGGAAGGGACTTCTGAGATTTCGGCAGACGGGCAAGTTGTCTCCTAAGTCCACTGGGCCATCTCAGATTTTGGAACACGTAGGTGAAGTTGCTTATCGTTTGGCATTGCTACCAGACCTGGATAGGGTTCACGACGTCTTTCATATATCTATGTTGAGAAAGTACGAGCCGGATCCATCGCATGTTTTACGATGGACAGATGTTGTTGTTGATGAGGATGTGACCTACGAGGAAGGTCCAGTCCAGATTCTTAATTCACGGGAATAGATTTTGCAGACCAAGACCATTCCATTGGTTAAGGTCTTGTGGAGACATCACGGCGTTGAGGAGGCTACCTGGGAACTCGAACAAGAGGTATGCTCTCGGTATCCCAATTTGTTCTCTCTTTCAGGTACGACTTGATTTCAGGGACGAAATCCCATTAAGGAGGGTAAGTTGTAATGACCCAGTTATTTTCCTCCCTTTCCTTTTTTGGTATTTTTTTTTCGTCATTTTCTTATTTTGTCTTTTCCTTATTTCGTCTTTTTCCCGTTTATCATTTTTCCTTGCATAACCTTACTTTTTATGCTTGGATTTTATTCTGGTTTTGCATTCATCCATGATATTTGATTTTCATGATATTTGTATTTTGTAGAAAAGCATGCTAGTTGCTTTCATTTTTCATAAAGGGCATGGATGCATACTTTCTTGGAAACATTCTTGATTTTTGGGGTTTTAGTGTAATTATGTAAAATAATTATTTTTCATCTTAAGGACCTTTTTGTAATTTAATTTGAAAGATATTTTGAAAAAGGACCTTTTTGTAATTTTTAAAAAGTGTGACAAGTGTCACACTCTCATGGTGCCACTTGTTGGCAATAGGGTGGAGTGACTTGTATGCATAATCGCTTAACATTTGGAGGGTAGAGATTCACCCACTTGTTTGCCTAGGATTCCTGCACTTGTTGGCTTGGATTTGTGACAAGTGTAGCCTCTAAGCAATTTGAAGCATTTTTATATATTGACATGCAAATGTTTAGCATGCTTTACTTTTGATGTCATATTTTGTATACCATGGGTGTATAGTATTTTAGAAGCTAATGTAGCTTCCTTAATGTGTAATGATACTTAAGTCCTTACTTTTGATACTATAAGCATGTATGTAATGAGGCCATGGGCCAAGCATGTTCACTTTACTTAAGTCCTTACTTTTGATACTATAAGCTTGTATGTAATGAGGCCATGGGCTAAGCATGTTCACTTTAGTACTTGTATTCATTTGGTACCAAATTTTGCTTCAAAAAATGTATTTTAACCAACTTTGGAGGTTTGACATTTAAAATTCTTATAATTGACATGTATGAGGCCATGAACAATTGTTTTACATTCACTTATTCATTTTGAGGTTGTTAACATGTCCATATATTCACATCTCCTTGAAAATCAGTTTTAAACCTTTGTTTTCGAACCAATTGATGAAAATATGTTTCACTGTTCAGGGTCATTTCGGTCAACCGATGCCTTATTTCGGTCTACCGAAGTAACCTCCCCTCTAAAATATGCTTTCAGGAAAATTTTTGGTGATTTTGGCCATCCAAAATACCATTTCGGTCGACCAAAATAGCCCTCATGCACCAGCCTTCTTGATTTTGTTTTAACATTGATGTTCCAAATTCAAAGGGTTGTAACTTCTTCATTTCTAATCCAAATGAGGTGATTCTTGAGCCTAAACTCAAGGATTTTGAGTCATCTTTCCAATGGTACTAATTTAATTCTTAGATTCAAATCATAGTGGTAGTTATTCATGTTTTAGTGAGGAAGTGTCAGTTTTTGCTTAAACCGGGAAAGGGCAATTTTGTGGGATTCTTGGCCAAAGTTCTTAGAACCTCTTGGAATGTCGTAAAATGATTAGATTCAGTTATATTCACCTTGTTTGACTTGTTTAGAGTTAATTCTCTCTTTTTATTTGTGAATTGACCATTTTGCCCTTAATTGACGAATTTTGCCCGTTTTAACTCTTGTTTCCTCTTTCGCTCTCTTTAAGTTCTGTGACTTCGGGGAATGTCACATTGTTGTCTTAGAGATGATTCATATCTTAAAGGACTATGGTTTTATCTTTTGCTTTTGCATTTTGGACCTATTACCGAGTCAACTTTCAAGTCATCACTGACGCATCGGGTTGAAAAAACTTAGGCCGTCTCTCGGGCAATGAGAGGCTGTCGCTAGTGTCTTGATAGTGATATGGATAGTATGCCCATCTATTATAGTCTGTAGCTCATCCAAGTTAATCAGACTCGGCCTCAAGTGCTGATAGAAAAGCCTAACCAGTCTTGGATAGGCCGAGTTGGCTACTGAAGCCAAAATGGTTGTGAGGTGCTGACGGTAGATCTCGTTGTATGACCACTTGGTCATGGCCGTATGTACAAAGGCATCCTCATCAACTATAGACTCGTGCACCATGGCAAGGTGCACAAACTTGCTGGTGACCTTGTCTTGGATGACAACAGGCCCAGTTAGATGTGGTGGGGGCATGGGAGCAAGTGTTGGAGGTGGCTCAGAAGGAGCACTCTCCAAAGATGAAGAATCAGAAGGCTCAGACTGGGCCTGAGCTGGCTCATCAGTCCTAGGCCTAACCCGACGACCATAGGTTCAGTTAGCTATGGTCTTGAACTTAGTCATGGCCTGCAAAAAGATAGAACACTTGTAATTGAAGTCAGTAATAGGAAATGGTATATAAGATGCAGAAATGAAAGCATAATGAATAGATACATGCTTGTCAAGTAAAGATAGACAACACAACCTTGAAATGCATAAAGCAAATATTACAGCATGAACACATGAATCTACTTATGCAAGTGAAGATGCTAGCCATATTTAGACAGTGAACGAGCAAATAGTACATTTTTATAACATTAATCAACGTGAAACATGCTAGACATGAGAAATATAAAATGCAACCAATGTGGAAAACACAAGCATTAGGTATGGATATGATAGCATGAAACACGGGAGAGGGTATAGGGGCATGCGTTTACAAGGTAGTGAAGTTCAAACGATCATAAAGAAATGTGATCGATCTAACTTGGATCGATCATGGCACATATTAGATCAATTGTGCTCTAATCGATCAGAGCACTGGTGTAATCGATCGAACCAGCTGAAAGTTGAAAAGTCACCCATTCGTAATGTGGAAGACACGGGGCAAAGGCCAATGGTCACTTGAAGGCTCGTAACCCCCTATACACCTTAAAGAAGCAACATTGGTAACTTTAAACAGCACGTGATCCCCAATCTAAATTCAGAAACAAAATCTATATAAATATATATACACACACACATGCTTTAAAACTAAAAATAGAAACATGAAATCATATATATACAAGAATCTAACATGGAAATATCAAAATTAAAACAAGAAAAAACATAAAATGAAATTAAAATGAAAGAACCTACCTTAACTGAGGAGAGAAGTGAAGAGAGAAAGAAGACATGATCGAAAATGGAGCTTTGGAGTTCGGGAACCTCGCCGGAGGTGGAGAAGAAGGTAGCAAGCTTCAGGAGGAGAGGAGAAGGGTTGGATCGATTGAAGGAACAATCTAAATGACCCTTAGGTCTATTTTTAAAAACTGTTCCCGACATGTGTGATCAATATCACATGGTCCATTTGATCGATCGAATTTCGATCAATCATGAAGGTGCTCAGATCAATCGCACTGCAAAACGACAAAATATTTTTGAAAATTTTTGAATTTTGAAATTTTTATTTTTATTTTTTATTT
The DNA here is from genome assembly GCF_030987335.1 of Cornus florida. Taxonomy (NCBI): domain Eukaryota; kingdom Viridiplantae; phylum Streptophyta; class Magnoliopsida; order Cornales; family Cornaceae; genus Cornus; species Cornus florida. Next base: position 45,625,658 of record NW_026775575.1, read on the forward strand.
TTTTTATATAAACATGAAAATCAAAATCAAAATAAAATGTCAAAGTCAAAGGTGGAACTCCAAACGATCAGGATAGGATTGATCGAACCTTTGATCTATCCAAGGGTTCGAACGATGGACAGAGACCTAAAATCTGCAAAAAAAATTTGAACGATGGGACAGAGGCTTGAAATCTGCAGAACTCCAAAAAATTTCTAAGTATGGAATCTTGATCGATCATAAGGGACACCTGGATCGATTGAAGTGCACTTAGAACGATCAAACAGAAAGTTCGCACGATGGGATAGAGGCCTGAATCCTGTAGAAAAGTTAATTGCAGAGAGGTTCGATCGATCAAGGGTACACTTGTGATCGATCGAGCTGGCACTAAATGCCTAATTTTGAGATGAAAGTGTAAGAAATCCCATGCAAAGCCTCCAAACAGAAATGAGTGACCTTGGACCCTATTTAGATAACGCAAAAATGAAGAGCAAAAAGAAATGAGGGAGGAATAGAGTTAGAAAACCCTACGAATGCTAGTATTTAACGTCTCTAGCAAGACGTTAGGCTCTTTAGCCTGGATTAAAAATTTTGTTGGATATCCCCTTCTCAATGGGGTGAAATGTACCTTGAACCCTACCCAACAAATCATTCCCTAAGGAAATTGTTGGATTTGGCTCAAGTATGTTTGACGGTTTTAGGTCAAAAGGATTTTTGGGCTTCCATGCCCTTTTCACAATGTAATTCAAAACAACTTATTTTGAGGATTCATGTGGAAGTAAAATCCTTGGTTTTTCAACAAAAGAAGACAAGTCAAGTTTTTTAACATTTTCCACAACATAAGACCCTTTATGCTTGTCCATTAAATTAGGGGTTGGATTGAATATGTTCAACTTCACTTTCATATGGCAAAAAAAATCTTCATTATCCCCGTCCTATAATTTTTGTTGGCATTGGCGGTAGCCAAGAAAGAAAGGCCAAGGATAATTGGGATTTGACTTTTTAGATTGACAACCTATTCCGTGTCAGTAATCACGAAATCAACCGGTAAGAAGAATTTATCAATTTTTATCAAGACATCTGATAAATGCTTAAATGTTGCACATTTCAGCACCTAAGGTAGGGTATTTTAGTCCTTGCATCTATCTTATTGTCATGTTTTAGTTCTAATTTATGTTTTTGTCAATTTCATGTCAATAAGGTTCAAACGAACTAATTTTGGTTCATTAAAGCCCTTTTGGAGTCAAGCAAAGACAGTCGGAAAATTTTAGAATATGGCAAAAAGAGGTTGCAACCATTGTTCATATAGTGTGCTTATCCTTCAAAAGCAGTCAATTCTACCTTTTTTTGGGCCTTTGATGATGTTCCCAACGATCAAGAAGCAAATCGATTAGCCCAAGGCCAAAATGGAGTTAAATAGGGCTTAAAAGGAATTTCTAGCATTAGGGGATCGATCCCCCCCATTATTGGAAGAAAGGTGTGAAAAATTACCCTTGAGGGATCGATCCCCCATCCCCTGGCAGCATTGCGGGATTTATCTGTTCACTTGGCTATGAGATTTTCTTGTTTGGGCTTATTTTGTGAATTATTGGTCTCCAATAGGGTTTGTACTAAAGGAAAAATAAGAGCCATTAGTTGGAGAGTAATTTTATTCATTAATTTAGTTTTTGTAATAGTTTTATATCACGTTCTCTCTGGAAAAGAGGCAGAAAAAAAAAAGAGAGAAAAAGAAGAACATATGAGGGTTAGAATAAAGAGAAAAGTGGAGGCACAAGGGTTTCAAAAACATCTACACACTCATCTCTCTTGAGCATCAAAGAAGAAGAATAAGGGGCAAAGCATGGAGGAGGATCTTGTTGACACCGTGACCACCACAACCATGATGGGCTAGCTCTCCACTTAGGGCTTAGTAAAGCCCTAAGTCTCTTGTAATCTAAACCTCAGCAATTTTTATTTTTTGGGAGATTAATATATTGTTATAGTTGATGTTATGGCCTTGTGATTCCTATTTACATGCTTGATTTGACAAACATGGCTTGTGTTGGTTTAATTCTTCCATTAACTCTATATGTTGATTACATGTCTACGTGTGATTAATATAGGCTTATGCTCTTGATTAGATGTTAAAGATTAATTCTTTCATTAATGCTCTATGTTAATTGCATGTCTATGTGTTATTGGAAGATTATACTTAACACTAGATTCCATTGTTATTTGGGTTTATTGATGGTCATGGCATGGTTTTTATTGGATGTGATTGTTAATTAATTTGATGGGTTATACTTTATCTTGATGGGTTGTGCTATAAATTACTTTACTTGTCTTTAGGTAGACAATCTATGCTTGAATTGATAATCCACATTTATTATATGCAAATTCCATTATCTTCTTGATTAATGTATGCTCTCATTAGATATAATTGTGGTTAGTTTGATAGAGTATGCTTAGGCTTGATGGGTTGTTCTACACCCTAGTTTAGATGTCATTAGGTAGACAATTCATACTTGCATTTGATAATTCATGCATGCTTGATTGCAAGTTGTTTTAGTGATTGAAGCTACATTTAAATTGCAATAATGTTCTCCCCATTAATGGAAAGCAAGTGGTTAATTGCATGAACTTAGTGGTGATTCCAACAAACCCTAAGAATTCTCTTCTATCTCTTAAGCCCCTAACTCTATCTTAGTTTATTTTCATTGCATTTTAATTTAATTGTTCACTAGCTTAATCAACCAACCATCTCTTTTATTCTCTCTCATGGTAATCACTTGTTAAAACCAATTGTCTTATTTAAATCTAAGCCAAAGGTCTCTTGGGTTCAATCCCTACAACAATATACTTCATTATAGTAGTAGTGGTTTTTATAAATGTAAATTAGACTCTTTGATAATTCTTTCAAAAAGTCTTTTCCTAAACCACACATTCAAACATCTCATTTTGATTAAAAGAAAAACAACCCCCACAAAGGGGCTCAATCAACATCCTCAATTATACCCCGGGGCTTTTTGATAGATCAGTCAGCTAGTTGCAAAACTACCGACGTTAGCTTTAAATTGCCCAAACCTAATTGGACATACACCGAGTATGGAAGAAGATTCACGCTCGCCCCTAAATCTAAAAGAGCCCGATTAATGACATGGTCACCTATAGTGCAAGATATAGTGGGTGAACCGGGGTCATTGAACTTGGGGAGAGTGTTGTGTTCCAAAATTAAGCTAACTTGCTTGGTGTGGACAACTTTTCTTGGTGCTCGGCTCTTGTTCTTTCTCTTTAGAATGCACAAATCTTTTAAGAATTTTGCGTAAGACGAAATTTGTCTAATGGCATCTAAGAGAGGAAGATTTATTTTAACTTGCCAAAACACATCAATTATTTCATTCACTTTGCCTTATTGTCTTTTAAAAAATGTGGATGCTTTCAAAGCATCCGGAAATGAAGCCTTTAGCTCAAAAGATTTTTCAAACACATTTGATGATGAATTCTCAACAATCGGGTCCTTTTTACTAAGTGAATGAGGAATAGGATGTGAAACGGGACAGGTATCAACACTAGGTTACACCAGTTCACTCTCTTCATTTGAAACATCAACTTGATTATTAATTATCCTTCCACTTCTAAAATTAGTCACCGCATTCACTTGCTCAAGTGAAAGACCTTCCGTTTGGGAAGTTGTCTCCACTACAAATTGTTGCTTTGGTGCGGGATTAAAAGGCATTTTTCCTTTTTCTCTTGTATTAAATGTGCTATATATTTGCCTTATTTGGGTTTCTAGCTTGGCAATTGATTGTGAGTGAGAATGAAGCAATTGAGTGTTAGCCTTCAAAGTACCTAAAGCCGATAAAACTTTTTCCTCAAAAGTGGGACTTCTAGGATGACATTCAGAATAAGATGGTTGATTGGGACCTTGAGAATTTGAAAATTGATTCACATTGGTAGCTTGATAAGGCGAACGATAGCCTTGAGAATTTTGGCCTTGCAAGTGTGGTGGAATGTATTTTCCTTGAAAACCGCCTTGGGGAGGGTTTAAACCTTCCCCTTGGCTTTTCCAAGAGAAATTGAGGTAATTTTTCCACCCGGGATTGTAATGATTGTCATAGGGGTTATTCCTTTGATTCACAAATGCGGTGTTAACTTATTCATGATGCTCATTTTACACATGTCCATAGGGATAATTGGAAGTAGTATGTAGCACACTTGAACATGTCATGCAGGACTCACTAGAATGGTGATGATGTGGGGAGGAAGACACTTGATGAGCCAAATTTTGTTGATCAAAATTTGATCAAACCTTTGAGTTAAAGACTTTACCTCAGCAACTATGTCACTAGAATTTTCCACTTGATATAAGCTTGAATTCTTTCTCCCTCCTATATTTGCATTCCTACCGTTTCTAGAGGACAATAATCGATGCATTGAGTTTTCACTTATGCTTTCATAAAATCTACACACATCATCCTCATGCTTATCCAAATAAGAACCTCCCATTGAAGCATCAATCATGCCTTTATGGGTGTCCGACAAACTTTTATAGAAATGTTAGACGATTTGCCACTTAAGAATGTCATGATGAGGACATTTCCTAAGTAAGTCATTCAATCATTCCCATGCCTCATGTAACATCTCCCCATCCCCTTGTGAAAACTCACAAATTGAAGTTCGCATGGCATTAGTTTTGGAAACGGGATAATACTTCCTCAAAAACTCTTATTGCATTTACACCCAAGAAATTCTAGAAAAAAGTCTCAAATTAATAAACCAATACTTTATTTTGTCTTTTAAGGTAAATGAGAAGAGTTTAAGCCTTAATACCTCTTCCGGCATTTCTCTATAATTTACAAACTTCAAGAAACTCATCCAAATGCTTATAAGGTTACTCATTAGTTAGCCCGTAAAAGTTGGGAAGCATTTATATGGTTTGTGGCTTAATTTCATAATGATGAGCTCTAAATAGAGGAAGACGAATGCATGTGGCTGCATCATATTCATTAGGCACATAGTGATCCTTTAAATCCATGGGAGGATTTGCAATTAGTGGCTCTACATGAACTCCATTATTAGCTTGGACCATAGGTGGTGGTGGTGGTGGCACAAAGTATGGCCTTGGCATTCTAAGTGGAACTTAGCCTTGTGCTTGAGGAGCAAGAGGTCTAGGCATACCTAAGGGAACATGCATATTATAATATTGTTGCACATTGGGATAAAGTATGCCTTGTTGGTTTATATGACCAAGGTCTTCAATATGATCGTCCATTGATACAATGGATTCAGTCGAATTACCCCTACCCCTTAGATTACGCACAATTGACTCAAGATTAAGATTCAAAGCAACAAGAGGGTGGTTTAAAGACGTACGGCCATGCATGCACAATACAATACAACACAAACAGCAAACACAACAAATACCAAATACACTTCTCCTCCATAACACAAATCAATTAACAAAAAGCCTCTATATACATTGATCCCATACTCCCATGCTTTTCAACAATGCAAAAAATTAAGTTGCCTCCACACGGGCCGATGATCAATAATAAAATAAAATAAAAATGCCTCCACACAGGCCGATGATTTAACTAAGCAAAAGGATTTTAAAAACGCTCACAAAGGTCCTCAAGCAACTTCAAGAATTTTTAAGCCTTTTTGCTTTACTTTTGCAATTTTTATTTTATTTTTATGCTTTGCTTGCTTGCTTTGAGGTTCCTTTGCTTTGCTTTCCTTTGCTCCATGTACCTAGTTAATTAAGAGTAACAAAGTAAGAAAATAAAAAAATAAAAAAAATAAAGCAAGGATCAAAAGAGTACTAATTCCTATTCAATTCCAAATACGGCGTTGCTAATCCCTGGCAATGGCGCCAAAATTTGACGAAGGTTGCTTGCATATGACAAATTGTGTGACTGTGAAAGTGGTCTAATGAAAGCTTTTTTGGTCAAATTTAAATTTATAAAAACTACTACCAACATTACTACTAACATAGCAAGAATGAATAGGGATCATCCCAAGGGATTTGCAAGGTAATACGGAATCAAAATTGGATTAGTAGGTGGAATCAAAGTGAGTGGTTTGTTGGTTGAATTAAGCTATGATTAATTGAAAATAATGCAATGTAAAATAAGCTAAAGTAAATGAGGTGTAGAGAATGAAAGGGGTCTTGGGACATAGAGTTCACCACTAAGTTTTACCTCACTAAACATCTAATATTTATTAAATTATGGGGATTCTATATTGTAAATCAAGTGCGTGCCATTAATTGAAATACTAAGCATAGATGGCAAAATAAGCATACATTGTCTAATCAATCTAGTGAATAGCACAACCTATCAAATTAAGCCATTAACCATTCAATAAATCCACAATTAATACACACACCAAAATCTAGACAAATATACTACTTGCACTCATAAGCATGAATCATCAAAAAACAAGAATGGATTGTCTACCTATCTAGGAAATTAAAGCAACTACACTACAATTACACTAATGACAAGGAAATTAAACTAAGGAGGTAGCACAATCCATCAAGAAATAAGCATAATCCATTAAATAAAATACAACAGTAATCAATTAAGCACTATGCATTAACCAACACTAGATTTATTATTTTAATACACATAGACATGCATCAAATGTAAAGAATCAAGTGTAAGCTCATAATCATCCATTCCATCACACATAAACATATGAATAGAATTAAAAGATTAATTGGAAGCATTAAACCACACAAATCATATTGAAACAAGATTTATATAAACATGAGGTCAATACAATATTCACAACACAAATCCTCACTAATTACAAAGTATTAGAGTTTAGGAAGCAAGCCTAGGGGCCCCAAGAGAATGATTTAGCCACTCATGGTTATTGTCATCCAACCCTCAAGGGTTATTTTCACGGTTAGATTCATCTTCCTTCTCTTGGTGTTCTTTGTAGAAACCCTAGCAATTGGAATAATCCTCCCCAAAATGTGTACATTCTCTCTCTAATCTCTAGCCACTATCCAACTAACCAACCTCCTTACTAAAAATAGCCAAATTCCTTATATAGGTAGCTCAAATGTCACACCCAATGGTGAGACCTCGTGCACTAGACCTCCAAATGATTGCACCACGAGTACACCTTCAATTGGGCTTGAAATCTATTTTGCATAATTTTTGAGGCAGTTCGATCAATCACACTGTTGCTTCGATTGATCGAATCATGGCGGCGCACTTATTTGGATAAGGACAATGGCTGAGATATTTATGGGGAGAAGGACAAAAGTGGTTATGAGGATAAAATCAAAGGGTTCAATCAATCAAGGAAAGTATTGGATTGATCGTAGAGAAAATTTTGCTAAGGATAAGGACAAAGGCTTGATCCATGAAGGTAGGGTTGGAACAATCAGAGTGTGATCAATCATAGCATGGTTCGATCAATCAAAGAGGCAATTTTCACCACATTGCTTCCACTTTGCTCCTTCTTTCCACTAGATTTTGGATTGCTTCCTCCAATGCTCTAATTTAGTTGATTTGGCTTATTTTGGGGATAAGCACCTGAAAAGGAGAAAAATTTGAAATTAGACTAAAGCGGGCAAATAAGATAAAATAAGGTCCTAGTATACTCAAGATTAATGGTTTAAATGCGCACTTTTCAATGCTTATCACCGCCTATGCGATGACATCCGGATAGATGACAGAGGGTTATCTGGCATGTCCAAATTGTAACAAACACACATGTTCTTGTTATTTGAGTCATGGAAAGAAGATATGTTATTTTGGAGCTCGTATTTTTTTGTCATCCCAACATGCTTACAGGGAGCATTATAAGCAATTTAATGGTGAGAAGGAAAAAAGACAGCTACCAAAACAGTTGACTAGTGATGATATTCTGGAACAATTTAATCTCATACCTGAGGTTAGATTTGAAAAAAGACCAAACAATAAGAAGTGGACTCGTGGGAAGAAGGAATTTAATTGGACAAAGAATAGTATATTCTTTGAATTGCCTTATTGGAGAACGCTTTTGTTGTAGCATAACTTGGATGTCATGCACATAGAGAAAAACATATGTTAAAACGTATTGGGGACATTAATGAACATTGAAGGAAAGACGAAGGACACGTATAAAATTCGGATAGATTTAGAAAAAATGGGTATTAGAAAAGAACTTTATCTTAGGCGTAATGGTGATAAATTTGAGATGCCACCTGCGCATTACACATTGTCAAAGGATGAAAAAAGGCAATTGTGTGATTGGTTAAAGTTGATGAAGTTCCCAGATGGTTATGCGTCGAACCTAAGTCGTTGTGTGAATGTCAATGAATGTAAGATATCTGGATTGAAAAGTCATAATTCACATGTTCTCTTACAACGTATCCTCTCTTTAGCTATACGGGGATTGTTACCCAATGATATTTGTAATGCGTAGAATAGATTGGTTTATTGTTTAAGGAGATGTGTTGTCGAACCCTTAAAATGGATGTCTTAAAGGCATTAGAAAAGGATATTGCTGTTATAATATGCAAGTTAAAGATGATATTTTCTCCATCATTTTTTGACATAATGGTGCACTTAGCTATGCATTTGCCACGTGAGGCCATCATCGCAAGACCTACACAATATCGGTGGATGTATCCCATTGAAAGGTGTTGTATATTTCTAATATATAAAATGTTTTGGAGGCATTACATGATATTTAATTATTTAAAAGTATTTTGATGGGTGTAGGTTTTTACATACTCTCAAGTCTTATGTGCGTAATAAGGCACGTCCTAAAGGGTCCATTGCCGAAGCTTATATGAACAATGAATGTCTCACATTTTGTTGAAGGTTTCTTAAAGGGACTAAGGCACGATTCAATCGAGAAGAAAGAAATCACGAGGGAGACTATCGTACCAATTGGTCCACTTTTTCACAGCTAAGGCAAATGGTTCGTCATTTAGGGTCTGGAAGTTTTGAAATACTTGACATTGCAAGCATGCAAAAGGCTCGATTCTACGTATTAAATAATTGTCCAAAAATTGAGTCATACGCACTGTAAGTTATATATTGTACTTTTTTTTTAAAATTCTCTACTAGTAAAATATAAAATGCATATATTAATATCACATAATTTTTTAGTGCACACAAGGCTGCACTTGACCAAGAAACCATGTACAATCCAGACACGCAAAAGAATTTCCCAGATGGTTGGAAACACTAGTAAGTCTATAATGTACTTGACATACTGATAAGCGTCAAATATTGCATATTTAAGCGCCTTTAATTGCATTAGTTAAGCCCATTATTTGATCTGTGTATATAGATTTACTCTATTTTTATGTTTTTAGGTTTTTGCAGGTCTAATTGCGAAAAAGGAATAAAAATAAGGTTTTAAGGGTTTTTGGAACACAAGTCATATCGAGCCTAAACATCAAGTGGTTTTCAAGAAGAGATGGCCCAAATATGCGATGGAAACTATCAGCAACACATTTGGATGAAGAAGGACTCAATGGTCCAAGCCGAAGAAATGCAAAACCGTTGCATTTGGGCATGCATCAGCACTTGGTGTCCTAACATAAGTTCTGGCATCCCGACACAAACTCTTGCATCCCGACGTCAAATCTTGCGTCTCGACGCGAGGCTTTGTCTCGCGCACACACATGTCGCCAACTCTGCGCACCTTCGGTAAAAAGACCATAACTCTTTGCTTCAAACTCCAAATGACAAATTGTTTAATTCTATGGAAAGAGAACTCAGAGCTCTATGTTTGGTATGTTTTAATGGAAGTCTAATTTCCACGTTTCAGATGTCAAAAATAGAGAGAAATAGGACACCAACATGCTGCCAGGTGGCAGAAATCAGCTTTGCACTCTTGTGGTATTTCGACCATATCTCTTGGGTTATAAATCTAATTGCTAAATGGTTTAATGATTTGAAAATCTGACTCATAGCACTATATTTTCTATGTTAAGAGGAAAGTCTAATTATTTGGAAAATTGATAGGTCAAAAATACAGAAGAATAACATGTTAATTCTGCCAACATGCTGAGCTGTCACACTTTGATTTAGTCAAAGTTTGTTTCCTTGATTTTAGGGATGTCTCCAACTCTTTTAGAATTTGAAAGGCTACAAAATATGATCTCTTTGGAGGGCATTTTTAGTTTATATATCAACCACCCATCATTATCTATCTAAGTTTGAATTAGGGGTGAAAGATAGAGAGAGAAATATTGAGAAAGGGAGAGGAAGAAGGAGGGGCAGAATTCCGAGCTCATGAGATGCAGTCTTCATCATCAATGGAGGTTTACAGCTTGCACATGAGAGGCTAACTCCCTTCATAGGGATTTGATATAACCCTTGCCAAGTAATTATGTCTTGATTGTATCTAAATTTGGGAAACTTTGAATATTTGTGACAAGTTGCATAATCTAGAGATTACACTTTGATGTATTTGTACTTCATTCTATATATAATCATGTTGAGACTCTTATCTTGTCTTAGAAATTGTTTCTTCATGATTATCCTACTTACATTCTTAGAGTGACAATAAGGATGAGATTATGCAATGGTTATATTGGCATGTAATTGAATATTTATATATATTATACCTAAGGAAGATGGACCATGCTATACCTTTAGATTAATTTGGTTAGGTAGATGGTCCATACAACCTGAAGATAATCTATGATATTTAATTGATTTCATGTGCTGCAACATACCATTGAAGGACCTTGATAGGCCATGCTTAAGGAAGATGGTTCATACCACAACCTAGTTTAGGTGGATGAACCATGCCAACCAAAGATGAGTTATGCTTAGTCCTGAAATGTATAATTTTCTTGAAGATATTGTAGTTATCTTGTAATTCTGCATATCATGGTTACATGTATAAGTTATTCCCCAAGTTAATTGTAATTAGGCATGTTTACAAGGCTTGTGGTGAAGTCATTTCCCTAGCCCTTATCTTTATTATCTCATTTACTTATATTTAAATTCTGTTTTAGTAATTTTAGTTAAATTCAGTTTATGTATGTAACAAACAAAACAATCCATCAACTATATTTCACAAATCAAACTGAGAATTAATCTTACAATCTTGATTGTCATAAGCTCGCATTCCTTGTGGTTCAACAAACCCTTATAATAGCCTTATTCTACATTGATATATATATGTGCTATTGTTATAAATGGCATTTTTAAGTGGTACACATTTGTGTGCATCACATACCTACCATTTCTTTTAGATGTTGTGTCCTTGTACATTACTTTAACACTCTACAAATTTTTTATAGATAAAGGAAGAGCGTTATCATAATAAGTCAACAATTAATGATGACCTTTATTCAATAGCGTGTGGACCTAAATCTTGGATACATCGATATTCTGGTTGCATTGTAAATGGGGTTAGGTTCCATACAAAAGAAAAGGAGAGAAATCGAAGAACATAAAATAGTGGTGTGTTAGTCAAAACAGAGGACCTTGATTACTATGGTGTCTTGACAGATATCATTGAGTTACAATATCCTATGAATACGCAGGTTGTCCTATTTAAATGTGATTGGTTCAGCACAAAAACTGGTATTAAAAGTGATACTTATTTCAAGAGCGTAAACATAGCCCGTAAATGGTACAAAGATGAGCCTTTTGTGTTGGCTAATTAAGATAAACAAGCCTTCTTTGTTAAAGATAGCAAATTACGAGGGACATGGGAGGTCATTCAAGATATAACACATGGAAGCTCCTATGATGTTCCTGAAGTGGAGGATAATAGCAAACTTATAGCTGAAATATGTACTGCAGCATATCGAGAGGATGAACCATGTATTGTAGATAAGATTGTTGAGGCAGCGGACTTTGACATGGATCCACTCCCTTTGAATAGGGATGGCTTGGAGGTTAACAGTATTGATGTTGAAATAATTCTTAAAACTAGTGAAGAATCACATCATGAATTTGACTTTCTTGAAGACAATGATGAAATCTCCATTGAAGACAATTCAGATGAGGAAAAAGAATTGCTTAGTAAAGATGATACTGATTTGGATGACATGTGATAAGTTTTATTTTTATTCATTTTTTGTTGAACACATGCAAATTTGAAGTTAAATTGTCTTCAGTACTTGAACATTAAGTTTTAGAATATGTGTTGTTTTAACTTTTTGCCTTATTATTACTTCTTTTTTTACATTCACATTATCTACTTTTTTCTTTATTATAATTACCTATTGTCTGGTTATTTTAACATTTCTCCCTCTTACTTAATTGTTACTCTCTAATCTAATGATTTTTTGATTCGTTATAAAAGATTTTATTCTCCTTTTGCTGTAATTTACTATGGCATCCAATTATTGAACCTCGTCGCACTTTGAGATCTAACAAAAAACTCGCCCAAAATGCTCATGTATCATCCCAACCACAACTAATAATGGAAGGTGATATTTTCTAATATATACCTTTACTACACTTATTCTTTAAATTTACTAAAAGTAGGTCTCAAAATACTTTTACAAGTTAATTTATGTCTTTTATTTTTTAGGTTCTTCAAGAGAATTTTCGAAGCATGGAAAAGTTGTAAGCAAAAAAAAAAAAAAAAATTAAAATCAAAAAGTTCAATGGGGGGATCATTTTGATTAAGTTTAATGACGACTATTCAAAACCGGTGGAGGAACATTCAGATTTATGGGAGAGAGAGCTTGGGATCATTGCTCGCGATTACATTCCACTACGCTACAACAATTGGCTGAAGATTCCGAAATCTCATAAACAATTCTTATATTGTAAAATAAAGGTTTATCTTAATTAATGCATATCTTTGTGTGGGATTTCTTTGTATATTTAGATGATATGAAAAATAATTTGTAATTTTTCCTTTTTAACTTTCCAAAATCAGGATGCTATTATTTTTATGAATCTTGCAGCTAATACTTCTTTAAAATGATATTTATTTATGGCTTATTCATGTGAAAAACTATAGGATGAATTCGTAGTTGATTGCGAAAACAATTCAAAAGCTAAGGAATGCGCAGATAACTCATTAATCGTTGCTTATAGGAAGTATAGGTACCGTTTGAAAGAACATTTTAACCAGTTTGAAATAGAAGAAAGTGCACGCTATAACCTGTGAGATATATATTTTATAATTGACTAATTTTGTTGTCAAAAAAATTCCGATCGAGTTGTAATTTTTTGGTTCACAATTTCAAAGATTGAAGATCGGATGCGGATTTAAAGAAGTTCAAGTGTTCATGATATATTACACTCCGAGATGATGAGAACAATGCTTTAGGAAGATTGAGAGATAATGAGAACACATTAGGAGAGTTTTGAAAGTTTTTGAGGAAGATTTTACATTCTGTCCATTTTGAACTGGTTCCCAAAAGTACTAAACAGGTTCAAGATTAGCAGAATTGAAAAAACTCAAGACTGGCCATCTTGAACCGGTTCCCACTTTCTTAAACCGGTTCAAGAGTCAAAGAGAGCCTTCGAAATTGGTTTTGGCCTTCTTGAATTAGTTCCCACTTTCTTGTACCGGTTCAAGAATCCTGAAAGGTTATTGTAACTTACCTTTGTTCAAGAGTCAAAGAAAGCCTTCGAAATTGTTTCTGGCCTTCTTGAACCGGTTCACACTTTCTTGAACCGGTTCAAGACTCCTGAAAGGTTATGGTAACTTAACTTTGTTGCTCTTTTTGATTCCTTTTTGGACTAGACTTCTTTCCAAGTCCTACGAACAAAATGTTTCATATTTTCCGAGGGAGTAGGACTTTCTAAACTCTATATAAATGCGATGGCCCTGGTTTTTAGGTCAATGCGTCATGCGATGAACCGAACGTAGATCAAATCCAAAATGTGAAAGCAAAAATAAAATAATGGTCTCTAGAGATGCAACACATCTCTAGGACACAAATGTGACCCTCAATGAGGTTAAAGAACCCAAAAAAAAAAAAAAAAAACAAATGTAGAAGCGACATTTCAAAAACAGACAAAAATGAACCTAGGGGAAAAATGATCATTTTCAAAATGAAATTGGGTACTACCGAGTACACCATTGGAAAGACAATGAAAAATTAATAAACTTAGACTCAAGAATCACTTGATTCGGAGTCCGGATGATAAAGATATGGCTAATGGATGAAAAAGGGGTAAAAAGGTCAAAAGAGTCACCCCAATACCATCTAACCGGTTAGGAGACCTTTCTAAACAGTTAGGAGGCAAAAACAGAGGCGACCACATTCTGCCCAAGCACTCGTAACCGGTTACGAGAATCCACCACCCGTACACTTGTACTAAAAATTAACAAAAACCTGTCAGCAAGGGCTTTTCGGAAAAAAAAAAAAAAAAAAAAAAAAAAAAAAAAAATGGGTTTTTGAGGGCCAAGATTGCATTTTCTGGAAAACACGAAGAGGAAACCCACCCCCCCCCCCCCCTGTGGCGGAAATCGAGTTTTCTGCCCTGCCATGCAGAAGAAAACAAAAAATTACACTATGAAATACCTAAAATACCCCTAGATCAGAAAAGGGTAAAAATTCTAAAAAAAATGCAACTTTAAGTGTTCATTTTATCAAGAATGGTATTGTGTGCCAAATTAAACATGTACGCATACGTAATATGATAAAGTAGATGTGCTACAATGGTCTACGACCTCATGGCATGACATATGCAAAATACAACTCTTTAACCCTAGAAATCTCACAACTTCCATAAACAACTATGAAAATAAATTAGCATACATGTCATATAAATGTCTTTGGTCCTTAGCCTTATTACATACACACCCAAAGAGTATCAAAAGGTGCACTTAAGTGCAAATTACATAGTTTGAACAATAAATACATGTTTTGACCTAATAAACCAAAATGAAGCATTATATGCTAACAAGTGCATATTCTAGTATAACAAAAATAATCTAAGTAGTCAAGCAAGCCTAAGGGCGTTGTACATCCCACAATAACGTTTCTTTACTTGAAAAACAACCCGGTAACTTTGGAGTGAGTAAACAAGTTTATTCATAGGGAATGAGCATCTATAAACTTATCTTTACACAACTTTGCAATTCAATGTAAATTAATCCAAAATGCTTAACCGACATTTGAAATTCCAACACATTGCAATAAGATGCAAACTTACAAAGTTATCAACTTGGAATTTAAAGTGCGAAATCAAACCAAAGTGGACACTCGGACATCACGCCGGATCAGACCGACAACATAGTTACTTTAGGGTTACTAGCCCACGGGTAACCTCCCTATGTGCGCACTAGACTTGTAGAGGGCAATCCCCGTACTAGAACCATGCCTTAGCCGTAGTCATAACAATGACGTCCCAAGTTTCCTAAATCAACAAATTGTGCAACAACGCATATATATTAACATACACATATATATACAATGTAAAACCATCTACCATGCACAACCCAATTTTGGAAACACAATAAATGCGCTAAGTTCACAACTACAATGGCATGAAGAATGTTGAATCATCATTGCATGATGAATGTTGAATCATTATTGTACAACTTGTTACATTCTATAACAATATTATTCCATATTAAGAACATAATCTCACAATTGTGATGCAAGTCTAAAATCATGGTTTAAATAGGCAATCAACACAAAATACATACTCAAATCATTAATACAACAAGGATGGAAAGTAATTAAACAAAATACTTAATTCCTCTAGAATTTCATTTCTCATCCAAACATGCTCAATTTAATATATGTTAAGGAACCTATCATGATCACTGCATATATTACTTTAAAACTTGATTTAAATCATTAGAACATATAAATGAAAATTAATTAAATTAGTTAATTAATTTCTCTAGATTTTAAAACAACTTAAATGACTTCAAATTGATATAAGTTATGAATCAAGTCTTGGCCTTTCCAACAATCATGTCTTAGCTTAATTTCATGCAAGGTACTATTAACTACCAACTTAAAATTTAGATTAAAGACATGTATTCAATTGATACAAGCTATAAAGTATACAGAACATCAAGAACATAAACTTATATCACCCCCTACCTCAATAGAGAATTGAATCTCTATAAACTAAAGCAACCAAGCTTAAAATGGAAAACGAAACTAGGGTTTTGTAAAGGAGAGTGAAAGGAAGAAAAAGTCTTCCAAGCTTAAAGGTCTAAGATGAGTGGAAGGAGGCCAAAATGAAGTTAAAAGCTTTATGTCAAGCTTTTCCTTCAATGGAGGCTAGGTTAAGGTTTAAGAGCAAAGTGGTGAGGAAGATGCAATAAAGAGTGAAGGATTTAGCATTCCTCCACTCACTAGGTTATCCTACACCATGGTCTTCACACACACATAGTGCAAGACCAAAAATGAAGCCTACACTTGTCATTAATCCATGGCTTCTTCCTAGGCTTAATCCTAAACCTACACTTGTGAACTATCCAAGCCAACAAGTGCACCTATCCTAGGCCAACAAGTGGGTGAATCTTCACCCTCCTTGAGTCATCATACTAAGTTTCCAAGTGGTTCCACCACAATGCCAACAAGTTGCTCCATGGGAGTGTGACACTTGTCAAACTTTCCAAAAATTACAAAAAGGTCCTTTTCCAAAATATCTTCCAAATTAAATTGCAAAATGGTCCCTAAGACGAAAAATAACTACTTTACTTAATTACACTAAAACCCCAAAAGTCAAGAATTTTTTTCTAAGAAACTATACATCCATACCCTTTATAAGAAAAGTAAACACTTAGTATGCTTTTCTACAAAAGTAAAAATACGTATGTCATGGAAATCAAATATCATGAATGCATGCAAAGTCGAAGCCAAATTCAAGCATGAAAAGTGAGGTTATGCAACAAAAACGAAAATCGGGAAAAAAAAAATAATAATAAAAAATAAATAAAAAAATACAGAGATAAATAAAAATAAAAAACAAAAAATGAGGGAAATGACCGGGTCATTACAACCTCCCCACCTTAAAAGGATTTCGTCCCCGAAATCAAGCCATACCTAAAAGAGAGAACAAATGGGGATACCAGGAGCGAACCTCCTACTCAAGCTCCTAGGTAGCCTCCTCAATGATGTGGTGTCTCTACAGGACCTTAACCAATGGAATGGTCTTAGTCCGCAAGACCTGCTTTCGTGAATCAAGAATTTGGCCCTGACCTTCCTCATAGGTTATGTCCTCATCAACAACCACATCAGTCCAAGTTGAACATGCATTGGGTCTGGCTCGTGCTTCCTCAGCATAGAAATATAAAAGACGTCGTCAACCCTATCCTGGTCTGGCAACAATGCCAAACGATAAACCACTTCACCGACACACTCTAAAATCTTAAATGGTCCAATGAATCTAAGAGACAACTTGCCAGTCTGTCAAAATCTCAGAAGCCCCTTGTGTGGAGAAATCTTACGTAAGACATGGTCCCCTACCTTAAAAGACAAGGATCGTCTCCTCTTGTCAGCGTAACTCTTCTGTTTGCTCTGTGCAATAGCCAACCACTGCCGAATCAACTTGATTTCTCTATAGTCTTAGTGACAATGTCGGGACCCAAGGCAACGGTATCACCAACCTCGGTCCAACAAACTGGAGATCTGTAAGTTCTTCCATACAATGCCTCAAAAGGTGCCATGCAAATACTGGTCTGGTAACTGTTGTTGTAGGCAAACTCAACCAAAGGCAAGTAGTCCTCCCAACTACCCCCGAAATCGAAGATACTAGCCCGTAACATATCCTCTAATATCTGAATAGTGCACTCTGACTGACCATCAGTCTGAGGATGGAATGTCGTGCTGAAATGAAGCCTCGTATCAAAAGCCTCCTGAAAACTCTACCAAAAGTGAGACGTGAACTACGGATCCTTATTTGAAACAATGGATACAGGAACTCCATGAAGCCTGATAATCTGCCTAACATACAGTCCACTTAGTCTTTTTCCACTGTCCGTCACTGCCATGGGCAAAAGGTGAGCCGTCATAGTCAACCTGTCAACTATGACCCAAACGGCATCATTCCCTGCCTGAGACCTCAGAAGTCCCGTTACGAAATTCATAGTGATATGCTCCCATTTCCACTTAGTTACTGGTAATGGTTACAACAATCCTGCCCGTCGCTGATGCTCTGCCTTCACTTGTTAACAAGTAAGGCATTAAGCCACAAACTATGAAACATCCCATTTCATGCCCTGCCACCAAAACTATCACCATAGATTGTGGTACATCTTCATACCACCAGGATGAACTGCGAGCCGAGAGTGGTAAAAAACCCGAAGAACGTCTTCACAATAGAACAAAGGAACAAACATCATCCCTTTGTACCTGAGACCACCGTCTGAATGTAAGGTCCAACCCTATACATTCTCGCCGCCTGAAATCCTAACATGGATAGCCTTCATCTCCCCATCCTCTAACTGTGCCCTAATAACTCTGCTAACAAGAGCCGGTTGAGCCATAAAGCTAAACAAAATAACTGGTGAAACATTCTCATAAGACTGTAAGCCAAGATCTGCAAGCTCTTCTAGCATCTTCCATCTGTGAATGGAAATGCTAGCAAGGGTCCCCCGTAACTTCCTACTCAATGCATCGGCCACTACATTGGCCTTACCCGGATGGTACTGCAACTCAAAATCGTAATCCTCCATGAATTTAACCTATCTATGATGTCTTAAGTTCAAATCCTTCTGAGAGAAGAGATACTTGAGACTCTTATGATCGGAGAAAATCTTAAATATCTCCCCGTACAAATAGTGTTTCCACCCTTTTAGGGCAAAGATAACTGCTGCCAACTCCAAATCATGTGTCAGATAGTTCAACTCGTGAGTCTTCAACTGTCGAGACCCATAAGCAACCACCTGCTCTATTTGTATCAAGACACAACACAAACCTTCCCGTGAACCATTACATAAGATCACATAACCCAAACCACGTTCAGAAATGATCAAAACTGGAGCCAATGTCAACTTGACCTTCAACTCCTGAAAAGCAAACTCATATGCCTCGTTTCATACGAACTTAACCCCCTTGTGGGTAGGTCGAGTCATAGGTGCCGCTAAACGAGAGAAATCCCGAACAAATCTCTGGTACTAGCCGGCTAGGCCAAGAAAACTCTGAATCTCAAACACTGTCTTTAGATGCTCCTAATCTATCACAAACTTAATCTTTGATGGATCTACTGCAACACTGCCCCCTGACATAATTTGTCCAAGGAACTTCACTTCCGGTAGCCAAAACTCTTATTTCTCGAACTTGGCATACAACTGATTATCCCTAAAGATCTGCAACATTGTCCTCAAATTATACTCATGTTCCTCCACCAAAGCTGAGTATACGAGAATGTCGTCAACAAAACCACAACGAACTGATCAAGATGGTCACTGAATACATAGTTCATCAAGTCTATAAAAGCTGCTGGAGTATTGGTTAAACCAAATGGCATCACTAGAAACTCATAATGGCTATACCGTGTGCGGAAAGTGGTCTTGGATATATCTTCATCTTTAACCCTCAACTGATAGTAACCCGATCTCAAATCAATCTTCCAAAAACAAGTGACTCCCCTCAACTGATCAAACAAGTCATTAATCCTAGGCAAAGGATACCTATTCTTGATTGTAACATGGTTCAGCTTGCGATAATTGATGCAAAGTCTCAAAGACCCATCCTTCTTCTTCGCAAAAAGAACTGGTGCTCCCTAGGGTGAAATACTGGGATGAATAAAGCCATTAGCTTTTTAAGTCATCCAATTGAGCTTTCAGCTCATCCAACTCTGGCAATGTCATACGGTACGGTGCCATAGAGATCGGTGTAGTACCGGGAATAACGTCGATGGCAAAGACAACTTCCCAAAGAGGAGGAAGCTCCGTCAACTCCTCCAGA
The DNA here is from genome assembly GCF_030987335.1 of Cornus florida. NCBI lineage: Eukaryota > Viridiplantae > Streptophyta > Magnoliopsida > Cornales > Cornaceae > Cornus > Cornus florida. The sequence continues at coordinate 45,645,435 of NW_026775575.1, forward strand.
AAGACATCAAGAAACTCCTCAACAACTACTGGAAAAACACGGCCCGAACTGCTATCCTTGTCGGCTAACAGGCTAGCCAAGTAAGACGTGTGGCGACTCTAGTCACCGATACTAAAAATCATCATCGAGTGGGAATCGCTCCGATCTCCCACGAAGTGAAAACAATCTCCCGTAGGAGTGCAAACAGACACCCGCCTGCGGAAGCAATCGATCGTGGCACGAAAGAAGGACAACCAATCCATCCCGAGAATAACATCAAAGCCAGTCATGCCAAAAATGATGAAATCGAACTCTAAAGTCTGTCCAGCTATCTCAATAGTGCAACCTTGACAAACACGGTTTAAAGACACTGGACCCTACCTTGTGTGTCAACACAAAGGAAACTATCCCGCTGTGTGACCTCCAGACCCAAAAAATGTGCAAATGAAGCAAATATGAATGAATGCGACGCACCCATGTCAACAAGAACTCTAGCCCAAGAATTGAAAACTATAAGGATACCTCGAACCATAAAAGTCCCTACGGAGGTATCGGCCTGTGCTAATGCGTAGACTCATCCCTGAACCCCCGACTGCTGAGAGCTACCCTGGTGGCCCGACTGATGTCCAGAAGCAGTAGACGTAGAACCTCTACTCGGATAAGAACCAACTGGCGGCGCCACTGACTGTGGTGCCTGAGGCACCCTAAAACCTGACTGCATAATTGCTGACTGTACCGGTGTGGCCTGTGAACCTGTGCCACTCTGTGCTTTGTTCTGTAGGCATGAACACTCCCTCTTGAAATGTCCAGGCTGCTTATAGTAATTGCAAGCTCCCTAGAGCCCCTACGTCGAAGCTGAAGACTTACCTATCTGAGAACGACTGCCTTGAGGCTGCAACTGTGGGCAGCCGGGCTTGATGTGCCCTGGCTACTAACAGTGGTGACAAATCAACTTCCCCGAGGAAATAGGAACTGTGGATACAGACCGAGCCTGCTGTGATTATCCCTGAACACAAGAACTATCCCCAGCCTTAGCCTTCTTCCACTGACCCCCAACAGATATTGATAAAAACTCTCCACGAGACTCCTTATATAAACCCTTGATCTTGTACTGATCTCGGTCCTCTACCTCAACCATCATAGCCCTCTGGACCACCTCTCCGTAGCTTCTCAAATCTAACACTGAAATTCGTGGCCTAATATTAAGATGTAACCCATCATGAAACTTCTTTGCCCTGAGCTCATCAATAGCTACCATCCCCTGTGCATAGTGGGAAAGAGAAGTGAAGCATGTCTCATACTCAATGACACTCATCATGCCCTGATAGAGACTTGTGAACTGCACTCTAATGTCCTACCTCATAGCCCTCAAAAAGAAACGGTCGAAGAACAATGTCCTGAACTACTCCTAAGTCATCACCTCCATATCATGGATATTGGTCATAAACCTCCACCAGATATCGGCATATCCCATAAACATAGAGGCTGTCAAGGAGATCCTCAATCGGTCTATAGGTATTGCCATGCTATCAAGCTTATGTACCATGAGATCAAACCATACCTCTAAAGTAAGCGGATCCATACTCCCTGCAAATTAATCGATCTTAACCCACTTAACTTTATGAAGTAGTCCAATGCCTCATTAGCAACTAGTACCGGTGCTAGTGCCAGTACAAGAATCTACATCCCTGTAATATGCTGACGAAACATCTGCTGAATGAACTCTGACATCCTTAAAGCCACTCCCTATGCGATCTGCTCCTCATAAGTCGGCGCTCGTGGTGGATTAGGATCCGCACCATGAGGTCGAGCCCTAGGCCTCCCTGGACCCTGTATGAGCCCGATGTCTACAACCTGCTCCTCAACCTGCTCATCCACTCTGACGTGACAAAAAGACTCTCCTCGAGTCAAAACCATGGTGCTACACACATAAAGGACAAGGTCAACAATAACGCAAGTCATTAAGACCTAGTGCAACTCACGCCATGAATGCAAGAAACAAGTAGCACATAATAGAAGCAAGAAATTTATGCAACATACAGTTATGCTAAAATATACAAGCACATATATCATGCTAACGCCAAACAAGCATATGCACATGCTAAGGCCTAAAAGCATATACAGCATGCTAAAACAGTTAAGGTAGATTCCTATACATATTGCCATGTAAGCACATAAACATGTTATCAAACCATGTTATAATACCAAAACAAGTTAACAAGTTGCATATAAACACATCAAATCAGATCAACAAAAGTATGATATGCACCCAAAACCCATCATCCAAGGGTTTTCGAACCTAGGAGCTCTGATACCACCTGTGATGGCCCTGGTTTTAGGCAAGTGCGTCATGCGATGAACCGAACGTAGATCCTATAATGAATCCAGAATGCGGAAGCAAAACATAAAACAATGGTCTCTAGAGATACAAAACATCTCTAGGATACCAATGTGACCATCAATGAGGTCACGGAACCCAAAAAAAAAAAAACAAATGCGGAAGCGACATTTTAAAAACAAACAAGAAAGAACCTAGGGGTAAAATGGTCATTTTTAAAATAAAAGTGGGTACTACCGAGTACACCATTGGAAGGACAACAAAAAATTAATAAACTTAGACTCAAGAATCACTTAATTCGGAGTCCGGACGAAGAAGATATGGCTAACGGAAGAAAAAGGGGTAAAAAGGTCAAAAGAGTCAACCAAAGACCATCTAACCGATTATGAGACCTTTCTAACCAGTTAAGAGGTAAAAATAGAGGCGACCATATTCTGCCCAAGCACTCATAACCAGGTACGAGGATCCACCACTCATACACTTGTACTAAAAATCAACAAAAACCTGTCAACAAGGGTTTTTCAGAAGAAAAAAAAAAAAAAAAAAAAAAAAAAAAAAGAAAAAAGAGGGTTTTTGAGGGCCAAGATGACATTTTCTGGAAAAACACGAAGAAGAAACCTTACCCTGAAATCGAGTTTCCTATCCAGTAATGTAGAAGAAAATGAAAAAAACACACTATGAAATACCCACAATGCCCCTAAATAAGAAAAGGGTAAAAATTCAAAAAAAAAAAAAAAAAAATGCAACTGTAAGTGTTCATTCCATCAAGAATGGTATTGTGTGCCAAATTGAACATGTACGCATATGTAATATGATAAAGTAGACATGCTACAATGGCCTACGGCCTTATGGCATGTCATATGCAAAATATGACTCTTCAGCCCCAGAAATCTCACAACTTCCATAAACAACTATGAAGATAAATTAGCGTACATGTCATATAAATGTCTTTGGCCCTTAGCCTCATTACATACACACCCAAAGAGTATCAAAAGGTTCACTTAAGTGCACATTACATAGTTTGAACAATAAATACATGTTTTGACCTAATAAACCAAAATGAAGCATGATATGTTAACAAGTGCTTATTCTAGTGGTTTATCACTTGCTGAAGCAACCAAATTGCAAAAGTGTGGCCAAATTTAAATTTATGAAATGACACTACCACTTCTAACTAAAAATATAACTAGGGTGAGTAGGGATCATCCTAAGGGATTAGAGGTGTATTTGTGATGGAAATTAATGTCAGATTAGTAGGTTGGATGATCAAAGATTGATTGGTGATTGATTAACTAAACTACAATGCATTTAAAGATTAATACAAGTAAAAAGAGAGTAATCTAAAAATTAGGGAAAAGATATAGGAGAGAGGTCTTGGGGCATATAGTCACCACTAAGCTTCATTTCATCAAACACTAGCAATTGTACATTAATGAAAAATTTTAAATTGTAACTCTGTGTGTGTGTGTGACATCAATTGAAACTAAGCATGGATGGCAAATAAGTATAAATTGTCTAGCCAATTTTAATGATTACCACAACCTATCAAATGAGACAAAGATTCCATTCAATTAAACCACAATTATTGCACACACAAAGATCTAAAGATATGCATTCTTTGCATTCACAAGTATGGAACATCAAGAAACAATAATGGATTGTTAACCTACCTAAGAATTTAAAGCATCTACATTACAACTAGGCTAGAGACATGAAATTAAACTACTTAAACTAGAGATGTGATACAATCTATCAAGAAACAAGTGTGAACCATCAAATAAATCACAAAAGTGTTCTATTAAGCACCATGCCTTGACTATCACTATATTAACATCATTAATACACATAGACATGCATCAAATTCATTAAATATAGAGATAAAAACATGAACATCAATTGTAGCATACATAGATATATGACTAGAGCTAAATGATCAATTGAAAGCATTAATCCATACAAATCAAGTAGAATTCACAAGATCTATATTTATTCATGGTCAAAACATCTGTTACAACTAAAATCCCCAAAAATACACAAAAGCTAGGTTTGAGAAGCAAGCCTAGGGGTTATCTCTAGCCCTAAGAGAAGTATTTAGCCACTCATTGTAGTGGTCATAGAACCTTCAAGGGCTAGCTTGGAGGTTGGCATCATCATCTTCATCCTCACTCTCTTCTTCAAAACCCTAATTCTAGTGAGAAAAACTATTTATTCTATATTTTGTATTGATAATAATAATACTACAATGTTGTTCAGTAAATCAATTACACACTCCTTTGAGTAAGGACCAAGTTAGAATAATAGCCTCTGACTGGGGGAAATTCGCAGCTATGCACGGTAGGTAGAAATCAGCGCGCTCGGGAATTAGTCAACTTACTGCCAGCAGGCATTTCGATCGATCGAAGATTTTTAATTGATCAATCACTTAGCTTTGATCGATCGAAGCCGATATGGCATCAAAAATATCTTCAGGCCTTATCCACTTTGTTGAGCTAGCACTGCCTTCATTTTGATCGATTGAAGATCACTTCGATCGATCGAGGCTTACATTTGATTAATCGAAGTTCCCCAGATGCAATTTTCTTAACTTCTTTCCAACTTTGCTCCTTAGCTCTAAAAATGGTCTAAATGGCTCTTGTTAGCCTGTTTGAACATTATTCACCTGAAATAGGCAATAACAAAAATAAGTATCTAAGATATGAAAGTAAGATAGATGAATGGACTTGTGACGGCCCAAGTTTTGTAAACCCGGTGCGTTAGTGATGACTAAAAGATGACCCGATAATGGATCCGAAATGCTGAAGCGAAAGGTGAAACAACGGTCTCTAGAGATACAATGCGTCTCTAAGACACCAATGTGACCCTCACTGAGGTCACGAAACCCAAAGGAAACAAATGCAGAAATGTCGTTTCAAAAACGGACAAAAAGAACCTAGGGGCAAAATGGTTATTTTATAAAAAGTGGATTTAGGTGCTATCAAGCACATCTCTGGAAATACAATGACAAATTAGTCAAGTTCAAAAAAAAGTTTACTCAATTTGGAGTACGAACGGGGGAGAAAAGTCAAAAACAAAAATGATGTCGTGGCGGCCCGACGAGGACAACCCACCACTGCTGCACCTGAGAGTAAAAACAGGCATCTAAACGGACATTTTTGGAAAAACTCAAAGAAGAAACCCCCCCTAAAATCAAGTTTCCTACCCTATTTGGGGACAGAAACAAAAAAAAAAAAAAAAAAAAAAAATGCATTGTAAAATGCCTAGAATGCCCCTAAGAAAATCAGGTCAAGAGGAAAAAAAATAATCCGAGCTACTGCCCAAGTTTTGGAAATAGGGCTTCGGGAGGTTTTTAAATTGCCTAAATTGAAAAAGAAATCTTAAAATATACCCACAAGACCTCCGGAAGTTTCAGATTGGTCGTGACGATTTTCAAAAAAAAGTCGATGAAACTAACCAACTACATTTGTACTAAAAATTTGCAAAACCTAGCAGCAAGGATTTTCTAGGAAAATATGAATTTTTGAGGGCCAAGATGATATTTTCTAGAAAAACACAAAAAAAAAAAAAAAAAAAAACCCCTCAAAATTAAGTTTTCTACATGACTCACGAGGAAAAATGAAAAAAATGCACTGTGAAATACCCGAAATGCCCCTATAACAAAATAGGGTAAAACTCCCTAAAAATGCTACTTAGAGTTTTTGTTTCATCAAGGAAGGTATTGTTTGCCAAAGTGAGCATGCAAGTGTATGTAATATGATAAAATAGATGTGCTACAATGGCCTATGGCCTCATTACAATACATTTACAACATTTGACATGTCAAACCTCCAAGTTAGAAAAATTACATTTCATAGACAAATCATGAACATGCTAACACTTGCATGTGAACAAGAATGCTTCTAAAGAAGTTCAACTCAGCAAATCCTCAATGATATGGACATAAGTCCCCGTAAAATGACCTCACACCAATCAACTCACTCTGAGCACCACAACCGTCAATAACCACGGCAAAAACTCCCCAAGGGAAGACACGAAGAAAAGAAACCACCAGTCCTAAGAAGGACAACACCACGAATCCATCTCTGAAATGGAAGACAACAAGGTCAAAGACTTCACCCCCAACATGGAAGTAAGTCGACCAAAATCCCATCAAATCCTCACCAAGGACTCTAAACAACGATAGTGATCCTTACGGACCAACCAACCAAGAACTGTGCACAACGCAATGAAAAGAAGCGACTCACTCCTTGTAAAGTCCTTAACACGAACCAAGAAAAGAGAAGAAACCCTATCCTCCTACAAGTGTCGGTATGACAAACACGAAAATGGAGCATCCTTCCCACCTTAGGGAAGTGGACAGCTCAAGATGGAACAAATGTGACAACTCCTCTATAAGGAATCTCACAACGAAACTCTTACAGAAACCCATATACACACTACGTGCGACTGAGGAGAAACAAAAGGGAACCCAAACCTGGAAGTCATGCATGTGACAAGGAATGCAACTACCAGAAAGAAATCTACTCACATAGATAAAAATCAAAGGTACATGCAACACGTCTCCACGTAAGCACAAAAGCATTTCATGAAAGCATAATAACAGTATGGCATCTCTAAGCACATAAGGAAGGCATGTTAATGCCATACAACAAGAAGGCAAATGTGGATACACCTCCATCTACTCATGCATTACAACATCATAAATCATACTACTAACATGGTAGTAAACGAAACTACAAAAGACAAAATGATGCAACAATAAACCCTATAGATATCGTGTCCTAGAGTGTCTAAGCAAAAGGAAGGACCAGTCCTAGCGATAAACTGTCTCCAAAAACCAATACGACATCAATTTGTCTCAAAACAAATGTGAGCCCTTACCACAATGGTAAGACTCTAACAATCTAACTCCAAATCTAGAGGTGACACTACAAGTAACGCTAATAATGCAATGCTCTCTCTACCCAAAACATCAATCAATCGACTTGATCCCAAAAGCATCATCACTCAAGGAGAACTCCAAAGAAAATGGTAACTATAGCCATGCCAACAACAACCAAATCAATCACCACGACTGATCCCCAAAACAAACACCATCATCATCGATCAAAAGGACAACGCCTATCAAAACAAAATCGACACTGATTCTATCCGAACTACACATGTAGCATGCCAGTACGGTAGCATAACAGTGTTATGCACCCGCCCACAACGTACCCGTCCACGAAAAATGCAAGTTCCAGAGGAATCATCCTGAACAATCAAGGATCCTAAGAGGTCCATAACCTCATAATGGCCCCAAACCAATAAATCCAGCACTATGGTAACGCCAAACAACTCATCTCATGAGAGCCTAAACAAAAGGTGACCATCCACCTACCTTAAAACCAATACTAGGTCGACAACAACTTATACTACCACGAAACTGTGACTACAATCACCATCAACCTCAACTCGTGCCTCAATGACCAATCCCGTGTCATGCCAAATATGCAACATAATTATGCATATACAATTCTAATCCAGCATACATCACATGTAATGCTCTTTACATTAGAATAAAACAATGCTAAACAAACGGCATACAACATATAGCACGTAAGCACATAAACATGTTATCAACCAAAACATGTTATCATAAAGCATATAAACACATAGAGCATGGCAACAAAAACATGATATGCACCCAAAACCCATCATCCTAAGGTTTTCGAACCTAGGAGCTCTGATACCACTTATGACGACCCAAGTTTTGTAAACCCGGTGCATCAGTGATGACCAAAAGATGACCCGATAATGGATCCGAAATGCGGAAGCGAAAGGTGAAACAACGGTCTCTAGAGATACAATGCATCTCTAAGACACAATGTGACCCTCAATGAGGTCACGGAACCCAAAGGAAACAAATGCAGAAGTGTCTTTTCAAAAACAGACAAAAATAACATAGGGGCAAAATGGTTATTTTACAAAAAGTGGATTCAGGTGCTATCGAGCACATCTCTGGAAAGACAATGACAAATTAGTCAAGTTTAAAAAAAAATTTACTCAATTTGGAGTCCGGACGGGGGAGAAAGGTCAAAAACAAAAATGATGTCGTGGCGGCCCGAGGAGGACAACCCACCACTGCTGCAACTGAGAGTAAAAATGGGCATCTAAACGGACTTTTTTGGAAAAACTCAAAGAAGAAACCTCCCCTAAAATCAAGTTTCCTACCCCAATCGTGAACAGAAACAAAAAGGAATGCATTATAAAATGCCCAGAATGCCCCGAAGAAAATCAGGTCAAGAGGAAAAAAAATAATCTGAGCTACTGCCCAAGTTTTGGAAATAAGGCTTCGGGAGGTTTTTAAATAGCCTAAATTGAAAAAGTAATCTTAAAATACACCCACAAGACCTCCGGAAGTTTCGGATACGTCGTGACGATTTTCAAAAAAAAGTCGATGAAACTAACCAACTACATTTGTACTAAAAATTTGCAAAACCTAGCAGCAAGGATTTTCTGGGAAAATATGGATTTTTGAGGGCCAAGATGATATTTTCTGGAAAAACACAAAAAAGAAACCCCCCTCAAAATCAAGTTTTCTATGTGACTCTTGAGGAAAAATGAAAAAAACTCATTGTAAAATACCCAAAATGCCCCTATAACAGAATAGGATAAAACTTCCTAAAAATGCTACTTAGAGTTTTTGTTTCATCAAGGAAGGTATTGTTTGCCAAAGTGAGCATGCAAGTGTATGTAATATGATAAAATAGATGTGCTACAATGGCCTATGGCCTCATTACAATACATTTACAACATTTGACTTGTCAAACCTCCAAATTAGAAAAATTACATTTCATAGACAAATCATGAACATGCTAACACTTGCATGTGAACAAGAATGCTTCTAAAGAAGCTCAACTCAGCAAATCGCCCAAGTAATTGAAATCTCCAATCTTGTATCCTGTACCTAAAATATGCCCCAGTATCATAGGGGTGAGTAACATAAAGCTACTCGTAGGAAAAGAGCATGCATCGACCTACGTTTTACAAGTGTACATGATTTAATCATTATAGTTCATTCCACCTAACGTCTATGTCAAAGCTGAGACTCAGGGAGCATCCTAACTACCTAAGATCATTTCTAGTATAAAACACATCCTTTATGCAATTTCAACAACACAAGAGCATGCTACACATAGCAACAAGATATAGCATGCTTAGACAAAGCAACTAGTTAGAAACATGCTTACACAAAGCAACCAGATAGAAACATGCTTACACAAAGCAACTAGATATAGATTCTCAAAGTTATCAACTTGAAATCTAAATGTTAAATCAACTAAATATAGCAATTTAGTATGGATGTACTTAACAACACCAAATCGCCAATAGCCAAAACCACAGTCACAATATAAACATGATTGATAACTTGGAATTGAATGCGAAAACAAATAGTGGAAGACTTGGACATCACGTCTCGGACTAAACCAAGAACAAATTGGTTATTCCGGACATTAACCCGCTGGGAAGACCACCCTAGTGCGCACTATCCCAATTGGGGAGAACTCATACCTCTCGCACTAAAGCCAAACTTTAGCCATATCACAGTAACAATGTCCCAAGACTCCAAAATAATCAGATAAGTTCACAACTTATACGTAATTTATATAATGCACTAAGTCACCTTCTATACACAAGTAGATTGTATCCACACAACACATGCTCTAAATCCACAACTACTATAGGATGACAATGTCGAATCTTCAAAGTGCGATTCGTTACACGCTATAACAATATAATCCAATATTGAAAACATAAACTCATAAATTCATTATAAGTCAAAAATCATACTTTAAACATACTATCAATGTCAAATACATGAGTTAATCAATAATACCATAGAAACGGAATTTAATCTATAAACTAATTAAATTCCCAAGGTTTCAAATCTCAATCAAATGGCCTCCAATTAATACATGATAAACAATATAGCATAGTCATTACATACACCACATCAAAACTCGATTAGGCCATAAAAAGAATAAAGTGAAATTTAATTAAATCATGATAATCAAATCCCTAACTTCTAAAACAACATCAAATGGTTCCAAATTAACATATGCTAAAACATAAGTCATAGTTATCACAAATATCAAATTAAACACTTAATTAGGCCAATGGAACCCTTAATTAGATTTTAATTAATCATTTTAATTAAAATCTCTAGATTTTCATACTTGTCCAAATGCTCTCAAATTAAAGTATCTTAAACAACATGCCAAGACATAATTTAAAAGCATATCACAAGTCAATTTCATGTAAGGTACGGCCATGGGATTTAATCTTTCACAAAAGATAAATATTAAATAAAAAGTGCAATTCTTATTCAATTAATCCCAATTTAATATATGTTAAAAAACATATTAAAACTAGATTTTCTAGTATGCCACAATTCAAATCAAAGTTATATATCATCATAAATTTTAAATCTTATACAAAGAAATAAAAATTAATAACTTTCAAGATTTGATACAAGGCATATATATAAGTTGTATAATCATGCTAAACACTCAATACAACACACACAAAAGCCTAAAACATTCCCTACCTCAATTTGAGATGAAAATCTCAAAAGCCATCAAAATGGAAAGGCTCCGAATCCGACGAAACTACCAGGTTTTGTTGGGGACAACGCCGTGAACATAACCCTCATGAAAGCCCCATCAAAATCATAACTTGATCTCAAAACCAAACTCAAGAAATGGTCAAAATTGAATTCTAATAAGGGGGAAAGGTAGAGCACGGCGAGGGGAACAACAAACGTTAAGGCCGAAGACTTTCCATTAAAGAAAAGTGAACCAAAAGAGGAGAGATAAGATGGCAGCAGCCCTTGGGCTGCCATGGGAGCTCCAGGTCATGCATGAAGAGGGGAGAAGATGAAAAATGAAATATCTCACCCCCCTTTTATAGAATTCTCAAGAAGTGCCTCGAATGGGCCCCGCTAGGTCCGAAAAAGTAAAATTTGAGCAGACGCGCTCAAATGAAAAACTTTGTAAACAAAAAAGATTCAAAATGATAAAATATGAACAATGGAAGAAACAACGTCCAAAATCGAGTCCCGAGCAGAAAGTTATGCCCAAAACAAGTTTGGCGCAAACCGGGGCCAGAAACCCTAAAACTGGAAAACATCGACTAGGAGGAAATTCCAAGAGTACACAACTTGACAAAATGTGAAAATGAATCCCGTACAAGGATCCAGGTTCAAAATAAGATATTTTGCAATAACTTTCATTAATTACACAATGGCCCCTCCAAAAAGTGAAAACTGCACTTATGGTCCAGAATGAAAATATCTTCCAAAAATATTTTCTTAAAAACCCCTGAAATAAAATATCTTTAAAAGATATTTACGAAAAACACCCCAAGAAAAGAAAATAATTTCAAAGAACTTCGCATCCATGCGCCTATGGACACCGGGAGCAACCAGAGTACTTTCTTGCAAAGTAAAGATACGTATTTCGTGGAAACCACTCAAGATGGAGATACATGAAGTCAAAACCCAACTCCGAACACAAGAAGTGTGGTTACACCAACAAAGTGTCAAACGGGGAAAAGACAAAATAGGGAAAATGACGAAAAGTGAATAGTGTCGAAAAACAAAAAATGCAGAAACGACTCAGTCCTCAAAGGAAGTCATCAATCCACAGAAAAGAGTCTCGAAAATCACTCCAGAGCACTCGAGACGACACTAAGCGAAGAGGAACTGAACTCAGAAAGGAAAGACAACGGAAAAAAAATATCCGTGAAAATCTGGGTCATTACAGGACTAAAATACCCTAACTTATGTGCTAAAATGCGTCACATTTGAGCACTCATCACACCCCCAAACTTAGATATTACTAGTCCCTAGTAATGAACTACAAGGAGAAGAAAGAAATAAACAACTAAGTAACTATGAACTAGAAAGCAATAAAATGATAGTGCCACTTTTGTAGGGAACACAATTACATTTAGCATATGTAACAAGCTTTTTAAACCCTTAGGTTACCCCTAGTGGACAAGTGAAATCTCGTGAGAGTTTCCAGAAATGCTACCCACAAACATTAAGCTCTTTCTCACTAAAGAGGTACCAATATACAAAACAAGTATTGAAAGAAAATTACCTCAAGTATGCAATTTTTCAAGCCTTTCCAAATAATCTCCCAAAATTTTAATATCAAACAAACAAATATGGTCCTTCACACATCAAGACAATGATCATGTAAATCAAAACAACACTAGAATCCTTTTTTAGTGAACCGGCATCAAATATGTTGCTATCTAAGCCAACTAAAGAAATGATCACATCCATACCCTCAAACTAGCACACAAATCTAGTCCCGATCATCAAAATAAAGAGTGGACCTTTTATTAAAGTTTTGTTCAACTAAGTGTACTTATTCTTTTCACTCGATTTTTTTTTTTTTTTTTTTTTTTTTTTTTTGTGTGTAATACCCCGATATTTTAAAGGATTTATTAATTAGAATTAATTACTTTTATTTTATTTTTAAATAATTTATTTGATTCAATTTGAATTAATTACATTTATTTTAATTTTTAATTGATTTGTTTTATTGAGTACTTAGATTAATTGTTTTATTTTATTTATATTTCGTGAATTATTGATATGATGATTGTTGTGTGTATGCTTAATTATTGATTGAATTATTGGCGTGTTGATTTTATTGGTATGGTGTGACTTGGTTGTAATTTATTATTTTGTTTATGTGCTTAGTGTAATTAGTTTTTTAATTTAAGTATTTATTTAATTATTTGGTTTATTTAAATTAATTGGATTTGGGTTTAAGGTAAGTTGGACCAAAAGATGTGGTATTGGGCTTGTATGAAGCCTTATTGGGTTAATTAATAAAAGCCCATGGTTATTTAATTATTTAAATGATCATTTTTGTATTAATTATAAATATATATATAAAATTATATATAAATATAATTAATTAATAATTGTTATGGAAAGATGTATATATAGATATATATTTATTGATATATAGGTATATATGATTTAATTAACCAATGGGTTAATTATGGAAGGTATATATATATATGTGTGTGTGTGTGTGTGTGTGTGTGTGTATGTGTGTGTAATATAATATATGTTTATAGATATATATTATTTAAAGATTATTATTTTATTTGAGAGTCCTAGTTGGAATAGGAATATGATTTGGATTTTAATGTGTATAAATATACACATAAGGCTTTAGGGTTAAAAGTTTACACGTTGGAAAAATAAGTGAGGCAGAGAGAGAATAAGAAGAGAAGGCTGGATCGGAGAAAGAGGATGCCAAAATTGGAAGAGACGATCAAAACTTGAAGCATCATTTTCGTTTCGAAACCTTCAGGCAAGTTCTTTTCTAACTCTCCTCTTAGGACCCATAAGTTTATCACCTTGAATATCAATATTTAGATTAAAGTTATTTGTTTAAAATATTGTTTAAATCAGAATAAATAAAATTATAAATTATTATATTTAATTTTTGGATTATTGGAATCAAATTGAGATATATATGTGTGTTGTATTTATTTAAAATTTAATTGTTACGCTTGATCTATGACCTATGATACCCCCGATTTTTGAATGCGGGTTGGCCAGGCCCACGCCCAAATACCCGAGGATATCAAAAACAAATCGGCAATAAACGAACACAGAGTACAAAAGAATAAATAAAATGCTGACACGAAACTAAAATGATAATCTAATAATAAGCCTCATAATTTATTTTCATTAATTAATAAACTCTTCTGATACAACTGATCCTCCAAAATACAACTCGGGAATCCATATTATGTGGACCCCTATAAAATCCAAACTAAACAAATGACAGCAATAACTGTCTAAATCAGGAAACTGAATCATAAAGGAACTCATATGTAGCATCGGAAGAATGAAGTAGATTGATCCCCGCTCAGCACGAACAACCTCTACTCTCAACGAACACCTGAAAAATAATGGTGGGTCAAGCCCACAAACAAGTTCTACTCTACTACAGTCCAAGCAGAGATCCGATACACATATACATCCTAGTCAATCCAACAGTAACTAATAATCCGTATATATATATACACACACTAAAGGAACCTCACTAGACTATAGGGTTGCATCAACCTGAATAGTAGGCAACATGCAAAACGCACATATAGTGGGTATGAGTACCTAGACCTACCAGAGTACACAATTACACTATATCTAGCTACACATCCCTAGTAATATACGCGCCCTAACCACTAATCCTAAGACTCAACCTCATATCATGTCACCATACTTATATATATATAATTTAGTAACCATCCTATCCAGTATAAATTAATCCTCCATAAGTCATTCAACTTGTTCAGCTGACGTGACTTGAATATAAGTAGGACTTAACATTTTAGTTAATCCATTCCTTTATATAATAAATTAATCCTCCATAAGTCATTCAACTTGTTCAGCTGACCTGACTTGAATATAAGTAGGATTTAACATTTTAGTTAATTCATTCCCTTATATAAAATAGGTAGGACTTAACTGATAAGTTAATCCGTCCCTAGAATGCCACCGTCCCATACCAGTGCATTAAACCACACAATCCAACAATTGATGTAACGATTAAAAAAATACATCAAACAATCCAAAAATAACTATGATAATATGATATCAAGTTATCACAAAATATGAATGACTTATTATTTATTTAAGCTTCCTATATCATATGTTCTACACAAACTGAATCTTATACATGATGATATTTTATTATACCGTCAAATATGCATTCTCCATATCCAATTCATCCTACATATTTAATCTCAATTGCTAAAACATTTTAAAAGATTAAATCAATTCGTTTGTTTAAAACATTCAAATAGCAAGCATCATTATGATTGAGTCTATTTAAACTTATTTAAACCCAAACCTAGTCCCTATTTAATGTTCAAAAATCTTAGGCATGTTTCTACGTTCCATCATTCCACATATATGAAAAATATATAATTTAATTATGTAAAAATTCATACCAAAAATCAAATCAAAATCATGCATTTATCAATTCATAGCACAAGAACAGATATGAACCAATTTCATAAAACCTATATTCTAATCTAATTAAAGATGTATAATTATTTAATTTTATGTGTTTAATAAATCCTGAAATTTCTTAGGCATGTACAGAAACACGAATCAAAGGCAAATAGATAGAAGAAGAACTTACCTTAAACTTTCGAATCGAAAGTTAAACTTCTTCTTCATTGATTTTCTCTCTACATGGTTTTTCTCCTCCTTCCTTCCTTAATTTTCCTCCCTCCCTCTCTAACTCTCTCTCTCTAGAATATATCACGTGAATATTTCTAACCCCCTTTTACAACCTATAACTATATATTTATAAGCTAAATAAAATAACCTTAACCCTTTTCTCAATCCAAGTCAACTTAAAAAAATAAAAATCAAAATATTAAAAAGGTAAGTAAAATATATTACGTATATAATTTATGTATATCTTTATTAAATAAATAAATTATACACATCTCATTATTTATGAATGGATTATCCAATAATACCTAAGCTACCATAATATTATAAAGTAACTTAAAAAATAACACGTATCAAATGTATGTATATTTTTATTATTTAAATATAAAACATATACATCAGATTAAATATTATTACCCAAGTTACCATAAAAGTAATTAATAAATTACCCATTATTTATTAATGCATTATTCAATAATACTTAAGTTACCATAATATTATAAGGTAACTTAAAACATAACACGTATCAAATCTATGTATATTTTTATTATTTAAATATAAAACATATACATCAGATTAAATATTACTACCCAAATTACCATAAAAGTAATTAATAAATTACTTTTCCTTTTATATATGTATATAATATATCTATATATATATATATATACACAACTATCTATGGGTAATAATCCGTATCCATCCAACCTCCTATCCAAATAGTCTATGGGACCCAATTGGTTGGCCCATTACTACTAACCATAACCATAAAAGAAAATAATAAAATAAAATAAAATATTTAATTTACAATTAATCAAAACACCATTTAAGCACATAATCTAATTAAACAATTAACACATAGGCAAATACAAATAACACATAGACACATAATCAAATACTCAAGTAACACTTAATTCAGTTAAACCCATAAGCAATTAGGCAAATAATTAATTAAATAATTAAAAATACAAGTAAAACAAATAAATAAATACCAAGACTATTCTTTTAAAATTAGATGTATTACATTCTTCCCCCCTAACAAAAGGAATTCCGTACTCGGAATTCGCTCTTACTTTCTTCCGTTATGCTTGAAAACTATGAGCGAAAAACATCCTCCTATTCCAAGTAAACGCAACCTTATTATGAGGGCTGTATTTAACTCCAATAGACCAAGTGGTATACAAGGTTCCTATATGGTAAGAAACACAATAATCATACAATGCATAGGTTATATCAAACAACAACATAATCATCCCATTTCGACAAGGGTATGATCTATATACCTCCAAGTGCCATAGAATATACACACAACCTCTTATGCACCCAGCGCTAATAATTTGGTAATGCTAATCCAGAGGCGACTACATCAATTGTGAAACACAATCTTCTAAAAGTTAATGTAATATGTATAATTGACCTTTCTCCAAAAATCACCTTTCTTCCTACATAGAAGACATAACGAGCAAACTACTCCCTGATAGAAAAATCTAGTATACGAGGTCGACTATTTACAACATCCCACTGCTGCCTCTAAATTGTACGCAGTCTATTACAAAAGGAAGTATTTCTCTCTGATGTATTTTTAAATGAAGTCAAGGTCTGATTGTACAATCCTTGCTTCTATTTCAAACCAACAAATGAGAGGTATGCACAGGTAATATACAAAACCTCAAACATTGTCACCCCAACCTCCTTGTGCCAACAATACCACAGACAAAAACTGAAAAGCGAAGTAAACGTTTCCAATTGTCCATGAAAAAATAGGATATATGCCTCAAACATATCCTTTATGGTTTAATTTAATCTCTCGATTAATTCCTCTGTCTATAGATATGAAGCAAAACTGTTGCTCTAAAATCGTTATAAAGCTCCTTCAAAATAGCACTTTGCATCGACTATAATGGACATCCACATGCTATAGCACCACTATCACTGTACTATAGAACTACTATGAAGCTCTAAAATGAACATCACTCCAATTAATGTCCTCAAGCAAACTTTCTCAATCCACCACTCTTATTCCATATGGAAAATTGAAATTCCAAATCAATGTCGATAATTCCCACTGACCGTCCACTCCTGTTTAGCCCTACTTCCATATTCGTTATAGGAAGTGGCTAAAGATTCTTATGATATCCGATGATCAACTTTTCACCTTTCTAACAAGTGTTACACTTAGGTCAATTATATACACGTCCCTATCCGTACTTGTTCACCAAAATCGACATTTAATGTCATATTGTACCTTCTAACCGTCTAAGTGCACTGAGAAAAAGTATAAGTTTTCTATCTTAGTTGCCCGACTGTCATAACACTATTTATAAAAACTATTAAATCCTTATCCAGTATCTTAAACTCCATCTGAGTAAGGTAACACCTTCTTCAGGGTCAACTCTGATATTCAAAGTTGACCTCCTAAATTACCTTGGTAATAGCAAGTGTTATTATTTCATATGCTATAAATTCAACTGATAACTCATCAACTAACCGAAAGATTTAAATATCTTATTGGTTGTTGAGAGCATCCACCTCCATAATTGCTTCCACCAAACGGAACTTGATATAAAGTGTGAATCACCACTTCTATCCATTTAAACCGTCTCATAATCCATTTTATTCGTATGAACTAAAGTCCTACCAGTTCAAAATAGACAAGAACTAAGCTGACCTAACTTATTAGTCAACCAATATCCCATCCAGAATCATGACCCTTGTGCAAAGTTAGCAATCCCTCAACTAAATCTGTGAAAAATGATCTCTCATTTCCACTTCAATATAGGGAATGGCTGCAAATGATCTAGTGATCTCTAATGGTCCATCTCGACTATCTAATAAATATTACACTGGGAGACAAAATCACTATTCCCCCCTCCTGCCTGTCCTCTAAACATCTGCTTCATATCGTGAAGCATCATATTTCCACTAGGAGAAATAAAGAACTAAGAGTTGTAAAACTCAATCCTTGCATCCTCCATCCAATTTTTCTACAGAAAGTACCATTAATCCAATACCACCAGCTTTCGTCTGTACCCATTGTTTAAATTGGAGCATCTTCAAAAGCGAATTCTGCAACTAAATCTATCCACCACTGATCTGTGATAAACTTACTGATATTGAAAGTCTATCGGTAATTCCATTTATCAATAGTCAACTATGATTTTAACTCAATAAAAGTCAACAAACTATGACATTTCCATACATACCATGCACCTCATCTTTATATAGGTGTTTGGTCTCACCATCTTGTCTTTGACACACCCTGCTTCTTTAAAACAAGTTAGTGTCAATCCGATTTCTTTGTCTAACTTCAAAAGAATATGAAATCTTTCCATCCTCCACATAAGTCATCAATTTCCTAGCTAATTGTTGCAAATTGTGACTAAAAAAATAATTCCATATTATTTATGAAAATAAAGAAACTTAGTTTCCTCCTCCATGTGCAACACCGGCAAATTCTTCCTAATGACACACCCTCGTGAATAAATTCTTAAATAAGAATTTCTGATGAATATTTATTCAGTCTCCTATCCTCACTCGATGTCATTCCAATAAGTACTTAATCCAGTACTAAATCCTTCTTTCGACTTGGTAACAACTTCTGAAATTTTCAAGAAGATGTTCAGCAAATCCAGCACCTCTGATAAATCATCATAGTGTTATAGTGATCTTTATTTACCACTACCTTATGCATACCGAAACATTAACAACCACCAATATCATAGCGTTGTAATATGATATGAATCCATACCTAACGTAAAGTATATCAAACTAATTGTCCTAGATTGTTTGACTCGAAGTGATGGTTTAACTATCCCATCCCAAAACACACCATCCCATCCCAAAACACACCATAATGACACATGTCAAGGTCCAATAGATTGGTTAGATTTATGTGTATCTACCAAATCCTATGACCGTACGCTCACAAATCTAGCATAAATAGTTCTATTACTCCATGTTATTAAAACAATAGTTGGCTGATCACACACTTGTGTCCCCAACTAAACCACATACCAAATCCCGACTAATTAACAAAAATAAATAATTAAATAAAACACGTATGATAAACACAATAAAACAAAATGTACTCCTACTTAGGATATAGTTCTTTCTAAAATAAAATAAAAAGTCTCCTTTGAAATCAACCTCACTAGACTGTTTCAAAATTTCTTTTTATAATTTCGTAAATAATCATCCAACTTCGAAATATATCCTTTAAAACATAGCTTAAAAACACAAATATTTGCCTAAGCAAATACCAAGGGCTTAACCCTTATCCTTCTAATATGCGGAATGTAAACTATCTAACTTGGCTTTATAAAGTGAATTAGAATGTCACAACATAATAACAATACCCTCTTGTATGTGATTTAAAAATTATGTATTTCGTTCTAGTAAGAATACATCCGATCCCCAAACTCCTGAACAATACTTCTTATATACCTCTTTTAAAGATGAAAAGAAAGCTTAATTACTTGTAGATTGATCAACCCCAATTTTACTAATAACATTCGCTATACTACTAGCAATTTAGATCACCTTGCGCGATCATCCATCTTCAAGATTTAGTACCGTCTCTATTGGATACACATAAATCTCCTCCATTAGGATCCTCTTCGGCTCCTACTCCTCGCTTGTCTCCTTTTTGAGATCAACTGAAGTCATGTTGACCTAGATATGCGGTGACCTGTCATGTACACTTAAATCCTTTCTTGGCTTATACTTTTAAAGTAACACCAAACGAACCTCAATCATCGATCCCTAACTATGCCTTCTGGCAACGAAATCGATAACGTACTCCTTTACTCCTTTGGGCCTTTATCGCTTTCGCCTTGAACCCATTCTTTTCCTAGTGTCAACCATTTTATGACTATAGAATATAATTGATATAAGCTCCTCCTAACAAATCGTAAATAGAGTACAACAAATCCTAATACGGGCTCTAAGTTTTAAGAGACGCAACATAGAAGTCACATAATGAAAGACACTCCTAAGGACACCTGAACTTGGAGTGCTCTGATACCAACTATGATACCCCCGATTTCCGAATACAGGTTGGCCAGGCCCACACTCGAATACCCGAGGATATCAAAAACAAATTGGCAATAAACGAACACAGAGTACAAAAGAATAAATAAAATGCTGACAAAAAACTAAAATGATAATCTAATAATAAACCTCATAATATTTTTTCATTAATTAATAAACTTTTCTGATACAACTGATCCTCCAAAATACAACTCGGGAATCCATATTATGTGGACCCCTAGAAAATCCAAATTAAACAAATGACAGCAATAACTGTCCAAATCAGGAAACTGAATCATAAAGGAACTCCCATGTAGCATCGGAAGAATAAAGTAGAATAATCCTCGCTCAACACGAATAACCCATACTCCTGACGAACACCTGAAAAATAATGGTGGGTCAAGCCCACAAGCAAGTTCTACTCTACTACAGTCCAAGCAGATATCCGATACACGTATATATCCTAGTCAATCCAACAGTAACTAGTAGTCCGTATATATATATATATACACACTAAAGGAACCTCACTAGATTATAGGGTTGTCTCAACCTGAATAGTAGGTAACATGCAAAACGCACATACAGTGGGCATGAGTACCTAAACCTACCAGGGTATACAACTACACTATATCTAGCTACACATCCTTAGCGATATACGCGCCCTAACCACTGATCCTGAGACTCAACCTCACATCATGGCACTATACTTATATATATATAATTTAGTAATCATCCTATCCAGTATAAATTAATTCTCCATAAGTCATTCAATCTGACCTGACTTGAATATAAGTAGGACTTAACATTTTAGTTAATCCATTCCCTTATATAATAAATTAATCCTCAATAAGTCATTCAACTTGTTCAGCTGACTTGACTTGAATATAAGTAGGATTTAACATTTTAGTTAATCTATTCCCTTATATAAAATAGATAGGACTTAACTGATAAGTTAATCCGTCTCTAGAATGCCACCGTCCCACACCGGTGCATTAAATCACATAATCTAACAATTGATGTAACGATTAAGGAAATACATCAAACAATCCAAAAATAACAATGATAATATGATACCAAGTTATCACAAACTATAAATGACTTATTATTTATTTAAGCTTCCTATATCATATGTCCTACACAAACTGAATCTTATATATGATGATATTTTATTATACCGTCAAATAAGCATTTTTCATATCTAATTCATCCTACACATTTAATCTCAATTGCTAAAATATTTTAAAAGATTAAATCCATTCATTTGTTTAAAACATTCAAATAGCAAGCATCATTATGATTGAGTCTATTTAAATTTATTTAAACCCAAACATAGTCCCATCATTCCACAGATATGAAAAATATATAATTTAATTATGTAAAAATTCACACTAGAAATCAAATCAAAATCATGCATTTATCAATTCATAACACAAGAACAGATATGAACCAATTTCATAAAACCTATATTCTAATCCAATTAAACATGCATAATTATTTAATTTTATGTGTTTAATAAATCCTGGAATTTCTTAGCCATGTACAGAAACACGAATCAAAGGGAAAGAGATAGAAAAAGAACTTGCCTTAAACTTTCAGATTGAAAGTTAAACTTCTTCTTCATTAATCTTCTCTCTATAGTGTTTTTCTCCTCCTTCCTTCCTTAATTTTCCTCCTTCCCTCTCTAACTCTCTCTCTCTCTAGAATATATCACATGAATATTTCTAACCCCCTTTTACAACCTATAACTATATATTTATAGGCTAAATAAAATAACCTTAACCCTTTCCCAATCCAAGAACTTAAAAAAATAAATATTAAAATATTAAAAAGGTAAGTAAAATATGTTACGTATATAATTTATGTATATCTTTATTAAATAAATAAATTATACACATCCCATTATTTATTAATGGATTATCCAATAATACCTAAGTTACCATAATATTATAAAGTAACTTAAAAAATAACACGTATCAAATCTATGTATATTTTTATTATTTAAATATAAAACATATACATCAGATTAAATATTACTACCTAAATTACCATAAAAGTAATTAATAAATTACCCATTATTTATTAATGCATTATCCAATAATACTTAAGTTACCATAATATTATAAAGTAACTTAAAACATAACACGTATCAAATCTATGTATATTTTTATTATTTAAATATAAAACATATACATCAGATTAAATATTACTACCCAAGTTATCATAAAAGTAATTAATAAATTACTTTCCCTTTTATATATTTATATAATATATATCTATATATATATATATACACACAACTATCCATAAGTAATAATCCGTACCCATCCAACTTCTTATCCAAGTAGTTCATGGGATCCAATTGGTTGGCCCATTACTACTAACCATAACCACAAAAGAAAATAATAAAATATTTAATTTACAATTAATCAAAATACCATTTAAACACATAATCTAATTAAACAATTAACACATAGGCAAATACAAATAACACATAGACACATAATCAAATACTCAAGTAACACTTAATTCAATTAAACCCATAAAAAATTAGGCAAATAATTAATTAAATAATTAAAAATACAATTAAAATATATAAATAAATACCGAAACTATCCTTTTAAAATTAGGGGTATTACATGACCCAAGAGGGTTATTTAAGGTTTATAGAATTTTTGGGAATTTTCTATAATTTTCTGGGATGTTTCTAGTATTATTTTATAATTTCTATTATATATATATATATGTATATTTAATATATATCACATATATATACTATGAGCTTCTATAATGCAATCGGCGCATCAAAATGGGCGAGTAATCCAGTGTGGTATGGACTATGTTAAGAAGGTGGGCATACAGATCTGAACCATAGAGATTGGGTTGACCAAAGGAAACAATCCAGTGCGGCATGGCGTGTGTATGTTATGGTGCGCACGCATTTGGGCCATTGAAGAGGCCAGATCGATTCGGTGCAATCAACCAATGGGGTCGCGTCGCGTCACCAAAAAGAATAGTCAGCGCACGTAGCTGCACGTGGCTGCGCGTCTTAACGCGTGTAAGCGTATGCTCACTCTCCAATGCGTGTGAGTACGCGTGGGGGCAAATGCGCGCGTGGAAAAGTGTGTGAAAGTGTATGCAGGGTGTTTGGGAGAGTGTGAAGGCGCGTGGGGGTGCCTAGGGAGGTGTTTGGAGTCTCGGAAAGGTACTGTGAAGTTTGAATATGTCCAAGAATTAGTTTTCAAGCTTATTAATGCTGAAATTAACCATTGAATGATATGCTCTTGGTATTATGAAAGCCATAAAGTATCACCACGATATTTAATTTATATATATATAATTAAATAATAATTGGTGGTGGAAGGAGGTATATATATATGTTTATATGTGGTTTATTTAATTTATGAGTTGTATGGATAGAAGTGTATATATATATATATATATATATATATATATATATATTTATATTTATTTAATTGTTGATATATATGTATATATGATTTTAAGTAATCAAGGATTATTAAGGAAGATGTTATATATGCATATATATATATATATATATATACATATATATATTAAATAATATATGTGCATATGTAGATATCATTTAAGATGATTAATTTTAACTATTCTTATTTGGTATGTTTGGATAGGATACTTATTAAAGTAATGTTATACTTATGAAATGCATGAGATGTTTATGTGTGATTTGATTCGTCGTTAAGTTTAAAGTTGGTACATGGTTGAAATGTAGGCATGGATGAATTGCCATAAGCGTGAATATGTTGCCTAAGTATTACATATATAGGAAATATGGATGAGTTGCTAGTTTAAAAGTATAAATATATATATATTTGTGGAGGCGTGGTTGACAATGTATAAATAAATATACATATATGGAGGCATGGTTGAATTGCTAATGTATAAATGAATATACTTAAAGGAGGCATGGTTGAATTGTCAATTTATATAAATAAATATATTTATAATGGAATGGTTGATTTGCCAAAGTGTAATTATATTGTTATGTGTTAGATGATTAAAATATCATCTATGGTTATTGTATGTATATGTTGGATTATGATTAAATATTCTTAAATTAGAATAGTCTAGTACTTACAGATTAGTATATTATTTTATACATATTAATAAAATAGTACGGGTGGAGACATGGATGATTTGTCAAAACTTAGATTTTGGATATGTGATTTAAATAATAAAAATCATTATCGGGTTTTGGAATTAAATATAATATGCCTGTTATTATAATTTATTGTTTAAATGATTAAACAACTTACTAGGATGTGATAAAGGTCAAATGAGTTTCTTTTTAAAAGAAATGATGGATTGGTCTAGGTATGTTTATTATTTTTAATCATTGTTTAATAGGTTTGGAAATTTAATAAATCTATTAATGGATATGATTAGTGTAGTATATATAACTATTTATATATATGTATATCATGGTATAATAAAGTTAAATTCTTTATTAGGTTTGGTTTTGATCAGAGATGATCTACTTATTAGTTTTCCGAGTCTTGGTAGAGAGAGCTTGCTCGTAAGGTTTAACCCACGATTTTTTTTTCAAGTTATTAGAAGTTAAAGTTTCAAGGTTGAGGATCCGCAGCTGGAGGACTTATCTATTCTTTCTATTTTTATTTCACAGTAGGATATTATTTCTTCAGTAATTATTAATGGATTTATGGATAGTGGATTTTGGTTAAGGGGTCCTAAAGTTACGGGATTCCCGAGTTGTAACCATTGGCGAGTTATTAATGGAAATTTTATTTATTAGTTTTTCTTCAGCGTATTATTTATTCTTTTATTTCATTTTGTACTCTATACTTGTTTGAAATACTTTAATTGTTTTGATATTTCCCTAATTTTGTGCGCGAACTTGATCAACCCGTGTTCCGAAATCAGGGGGTATCACATTTTTTACTAACCTAGAGGATCAAAGATGGAAGTATGGTGCAATGTGTTGATCTATTAAGCTTTCTAGCGATCCATGAGGTTAAGAGTTAGGTCAATGACACCCAAACCGGACGGCTTTAGTGCATTAGGTGTTTAAACATCCCTAAGGACTTATAAGCTCAAATCGACTAGACTACAAATCAAAACAACCTCCATCTAATTATTTCTCACTTCTCACCTTTTGGAAGAAGTCCTCACATTTTTATTGCTTTTGAAACAACTTTTTTTTTTTTTTTTTTAACAAGTTCAATTATTAACCTAAAGTTTGGGCCCTCCACCTTTTGACGTAAGAAGTTCAGTGCTTGATGAGGCTAGAATCCTGGCTACTCAATGAAAAGGGTTTGTTATCCATTTTTGTCCAGATGAAAGCTTTCAATGCACTACAAGCTCAATTGGGATATAACCAATTCAATAATCAACAAAGCATGTACCCCACAAATGAATGCTAGTATGCGTCTGTGCTAGTGTCAAATCCTAAAGTGAATTTCAAAACAATCACAAAATCAGGATGATGTGGACCACAAATGCAAGCAAGATCAATTGGGATATAACCAATTCAATAATCAATAAAGCATGTACCCCACAAATGTATGCTAGTCTGTGCCTGTGCTAATGTCAAATCCTAAAGTGAATCTCAAAATAATCACAAAATCAGGATGATGTGGACCACAAATGCAAGCAAGATATCAATCATTCGAAAAAATTACTCATAAATGGCATCCACAAGGAATACAAGGAGTATTAGACTCTCAAGTCAAACAATTTTTAAATTCTAAGTATCATGGTCCTCAAAAGATCAAAATCATAGCCCCAGAATCATATATTATATCACATGCATAGAATCAAGTGCGACATGTAAGATATGCTAATACACCCCAAATCTTAATTTGTGCATTGTCCTCAATGTACAAAGAAGCAACAAATAATGGAAAGAGTATACCAAATAGCTGAAGCAAAAGGGACCCGACAACGGAAGCTTAGCTTTGGAAGACGCACCCCAAAACTTAGATTCCGAAAACCTATCTGAAAATGGTCACACTAACAACTGATCAAAGCATATGCATCAATGATATAAATGAGAAGTGATATTGAGAACCGGTCAAAAATCATGGCATATAGTAATGTATAGCATAGGATGGCCAAAACTAATATCAAAGATCCAAAAATTCATAAATAGAAAATAAGTGTAAGATCAAATATCCATGATATCCATAAAGATCTAAAAATATCTAAAGACAATCCAAAGAAATATCCAAGTAATATCCAAAATAGCAATATGAAATAATATCCAAAGTCAGAGCAAGTATCCAAATGGTGCAGAAATATCGTAGTCAAAACAGTACAGATAATAAGTAGAAGAGAGAGAAAATGATAGCATCAGATGGTAGGATCAGGAGTAAGCATGTCCGCAATATGCTGCAACATGGCAGACATCTCAGTACTGTGGTGAGTGAGTGAAGTGGTAAGGTCAGTCCTCAAAGCTCCAAGCCCCCTCCTTGGTGGGGTGAATGGAATTTTGAATCCCACCCAACAAATTATTCCTTAAAGAACTTGTTGGATTTGATTTAAGGAAGATTGATGATCCTTTGTCAATACAACTCTTGGGCTTCCATACCCTTTTAACACTTGTTTTTAAAACAACATCCTTTGGAATCATTTTAGAAGGTAAACCTTTTGCAATTTCATTGCCAAGCAAAGACTCATGTTTTTTAAAGTCACTTTCAAGCCACTTTTACACAACACACACTTCTTCATGCTTGTCCGTGGAATTGGGGGTGGATTGAATATGTTCAATTTCACCTTTATATACCCAAATGAAATTTTCATTATCCTCGTCCTATAATTTATGTTGGCATTAGTGGTTGCCAAGAAGGGATGACCAAGGATAACGGGAATTTGGCTCTTAGGATTTGGGACAAGTTCTGTGTCAATGATAACGAAATCGACCAGGAAAAAGAATTTATCAATTTTAATCAACACATCCTCAATAATACCCCGGCATTTTGATGGATCGGTCGGCTAGTTGCAAAACTATAGACGTCAGTTTTAAATCTCCCAAGCCTAATTTAACATAAACCGAATATGGAAGAAGGTTAATATTTGCTCCCAAAGCAAGAAGAGCCTAGTTAATGACATGGTCACCAATAATGCAAGAAGTAGTAGGTGCACTGAGGTCCTTAAATTTTGGAAGAGTGTTGTGTTGCAAAATGGAGCTTACTTGTTCAGTCAAGACAATTTTCTTTGTTGCTTGGCTCTTATTCTTCTTCTTTTGGGTGCAAAGATCTTTCAAGAATTTTGCATAAGCCGAATTTTGTTTAATTGCATCTAAGAGATGAAGATTTATCTTCACTTGCCTAAACACTTCAATTATTTTATTAGATTTGGTCTTTTGCTTTTCAAGAGAATTGGATCCTTTTAAGGCATCCAGAAATGGAGCCTTTTGCTCAAAAGCTTTTTCAAAATCCTTTTTGAAAGCATTTTCAACACAAGATTTTTTCAAATCATTTTTTAAAACTTTTTCAACAAAGGGGTCATGTACATGCAATGAAGAATGAATAGAATGTGAGACTGGACGGGGGTCAACTTTGGTTACACCGGTTCACTCTCTTCATTGTGAACACCAACTTGATTGTCAACAATTTTTTCACTTCTCAAGGTTGTCACCGTATTGACATATTCAATTGTGGGACCTTCCGATGAAGAATTGGTCTCCACTACAAATTGTTGCTTGGGTGGTGGATTCAAAGGCATTTTCCCTTTTTCCTTAGCATTCAATGTGCTAGCTATTTGCCTAATTTAGGTTTCTAGCTTTGCAATGGATTAGGAATGAGAATGAAGTAATTGGGTGTTTGCCTCCAAAGTACCTAAAGTGGTTAAAACTTTTTCCTCAAAAGTGGGACTCCTATAATTTCCTTGAGAATAAGATGATTGATTAAGAAAATGAGAATTTAAAATTGGTTTCCATGTGATGATTGAAAAGATGATCTATAACCTTGGGAACCTTAGCTTTAAATTAGGGGCGGAACATACTTGCCTTGAAAGCCACTTTGGGGAGGGTTTAAACCTTCCCCTTATCTTTTCCAAAAGAAGTTTGGATGGTTCCTTCATCCGTGATTGTATTGTGTGCCATAGGGATTATTCCCTTGGTTGACAAATGCGGCATTTACTTATTCATGTGTTCACTTTGTACATGTCAATGGGGACAATTGGAAGTAGAATGGAAAACACTAGAACAAGTCATGCAAGCTTCATTGGAATTATGATGATGATGACTAAGGGAGGAAGACACTTGATTCACTAAATTTTTGTTGATCAAAAATTGATCAAACCTTTGAGATAAAGACTTGACTTTGGCGGCTATGTCATTGGAATTGTCAACTTGATATAAGCCAACATTCTTTCTTCCACCTGAATTTTCACTCATGCGCTCATATAGTTGCCAAACATCATTTTCATGCTTATCAAGGTAAGAACCACCCATGGATGCATCAACCATACCCTTGTGATTATTCGGCAAACTTTCAAAGAAATATTGAACTAATTGCCACTTACGAATGTCATGGAGTGGACACTTCTTAAGCAAATCATTAAATCTTTCCCATGCCTCATGAAACATCTCCCCATCCCCTTAAGAAAATTTACGAATAGAAGTTCTCATAGCATTGGTTTTTGATACCGGATAATACTTTTTCAAAAACTCTTGTTGCATTTCTGCCCAAGAAGTTATCGAAAAAGGCCTAAGATTGTTGAACCAATATTTTGCCTTATCTTTAAGGGTGAAAGGGAAGAGTTTTAATTGCAAAACCATGTATTTCACGGTGGAACACACTTCAAGAAACTCATCCAAATACTTGTAAGGTTCTTCACTTGAAAGTCCATAATAATTAGGAAGCATTTGAATAGTTTGCGGTTTAATCTTATAAAGATGTGCTCTAAATAGGGGAAGTTGAGTGCACATAGGTGCATTATATTCATTTGGCACATAATGATCTCTTAAAGCAATAGGAGGATTCACAATTGGTGGCTCAACATAAGCCCCACGATTTACTTGAACAATGAGAGATGGGGGTAGAATAAAAATTGGCCGAGGCATTCTTAATGGAACATGGCCTTGTTGTTGTGGAATGAAGGGCCTTGGCATGCCTAATGGTACTTGAATGTTGTCATGATGCACATTCGGGTGGAGGATACCTTGTTGGACGATGTGACCAAGGTCTTCCACATGGTCCTCATTAATATCCTCCATTGATTAAATGGAGTGATGAGAGCTACCCCTTCCCCTAGGATTGTGAACAATGGATTCAAGATGAAAATTAAGTGGGACAAGAGTAGGATTTAATGACCTACGACCATACATGCACAAGCAAATTAACAACTAGCAACAAGTAAGTAGCAATCACTTCTCCTCCGCAACAAATCAATCAACAAACCTCCACATACATTGTTCCCATACTCCCATGCTATCAACAATATGCAAGAAAAGTAAATTGCCTTCATGTGGGCTCACGATCTATCTAGGAAATTTAAAACTTGCCTCCACGCGGGCCAACGATTTAATTAGAGAAAGAGTTAGAAAAGCTCATAAAGGGTCCTTAAGTAACTTTAAATTGTTTTTCAATTTTTTTCTTTCTTTTTCCTTGCTTTGCTTTGCAATTTTTTATTTTTAGTTTTTATTGCTTTTGCTTAGCTTAACTTGGCTTGCTTGCTTCTTTGTTCTAGACTCCTTTTGCTTCACTTCTCTTGGCTCAATGCACCTAGCCAATCAATAACAAACACAATAAGTAACCAAAATAAAATAAAGACACGATCAAAAGAGTACTAATTCCTAATTGTTTCCAAAATACTGCGTTGCCTATCCCTGGCAACGGCGCCAAAACTTGGTGTGTATTACAAGATAGTTGCAATAAAAGTTTGTAGTGTGGCGAAGTTTGAATTTATAGAATGCCACTACCACTACTAACTAATAAAGTAGCTAAAGTGAGTAGGGATCATCCCAAGGGAAATGAGTCGTGCTTTGGAATCAAATGTTGGATTAGTAGGTCAAATGATCAAAAGAGGGATTTGATTTAATTATAATAAGTCCAATTAAAAACAATGCAATTATCAATCTAGAAATTAGAGGGGAAATAAATGAGAGAGAGGTCTTGGGACTTAGAGTTCACCACTAAGCTTCACTTCACCAAACACTAGCAATTGTAAATTAATGGGGACATTTAAGTTGTAAAATATGTGTGTGTGTGTGTGTGTATGTGTGTGTGTGTCACTAATTGAAAACTAAGCATGGAAGACAAATAAGTATAAATTATCTAGTCAATCCAGTGAATAGCACAACCTATCAAATGAGACCATAACCTATTCAATTAAACCACAATTAAAACACGCACAATAGTTTAGAGAAATGTACCATTTGCATTCATAAGTATAGAACATCAAGCAACAAGAATGGATTGTCTACCTATCTAAGAAATTAAAATAATTACACTACATCTAGGCTATAGACATGCAAATTAAACTAATTAAACTAAAGGTGTGGTACAATCCATCAAGAACCAAGTGTGAATCATAAAATAAATCACAATAGTATTCAATTAAATACTATATTTTAACCATCACTAGATTAACAACATCAATACACATAAACATGCATTAATTTCATTAAATCTAGAGAAAACCTTATGAACATCCATTCTAGCATACATAGACATATGGATAGAAATAAATGATTAATTGAAAGCATTAATCTATACAAATCAAATAGAAATCACATGATCTATATTTATTCATGATTAAAACATCCATTACAACTAAAATCTCCAAAAATATACAAAAGCTAGGTTTAGGAAGCAAGCCTAGGGGCTATCTCTAGCCCTAAGTGAAGGATTTAACTACTCATTGTAATGGTCATGGAACCCTCAAGAGCTAGCTTGGAGGTTGGCATCATCATCTTCATCCTTGTTTTCTTCCCAAAACCCTAGTTCTAGAGAAAGGATTATATTTTCTATAATTGGTAATATCTATCTATCTTGATATGATACAATATGGTTCAATAAATCAATCCCATACTCTTTTGAGTAAAGACCAAGTCAGAATTACAGCCTATGATTAGAGGAAATTCGCAGCTACACAGCTCACTGCCAGTAGGCATTTCGATTGATCGAAGCTGATGTGGCATCAAAATATCTTATGGGCTTTATCCACTTTGCTGAGCTAGCACTGCCTCATTTCGATCTATCGAGATTCCCTTTGATCGATCGGGATTCCCTTCGATTTATCGAAGCACCTCTGGTGCAATTTCTTTGGCTTCTTTCCAACTTTGCTCCTTAGCTCCAAAATTGAGCTAAATGGCTCTTGTTAGCTTGTTTGAACTTTATTAACCTGAAATAGGCAAAAACACAAATAAGTATCTAAGACATGAAAGTAAGATAAATGAATAGGCTAAAATACCCAGCTTAGGTACTAAAATGCATCACATTTGAGCACTTAGCACCAAATTGAGATGGCATAAACATATGTCCCAAATACTTAATTGGGACAAAATAAATTTCCATCCGAAATACTTAATTGGGACAGAATAAAACTCCGTCCCAAATGCTCAATTGGGAAGGAATAAAACTCCGTCCCGAATACTCAATTGGGACGGATAACTATCCTCAGTCCCGAATACTCAATTTGGGACAGATTTTTTGCATTAACCGTCCCAAAAAGATATTAGGGACGGTTTGGGCACTTATAGGGTCAATTTTTTTCGTCCCTAATATCACCATTTCTTGTAGTCAATCGAGGGGAATAGGAATAAAGCCGAAAGCTAATGAGTTATCTTATTCGAAACCCAACCTAGTTAACTAAAGATCCCAAGATCTAGGTTCAAAGGGACAATAGAAATTTTGAATGACTTACCATAAGCACTGGGAAGATTTAATCTTTTACCTATTTCTATGATGAGACAATGCTACCTACAGCGAGATTTAGGATAAGCTATGCTTTTAATGACTCTTATATCCTGAAAGTTCAAGTGGGGTATGGTAGAATACTCTTAATAAGAAGTCACCTATATGAGTGTGAAGCGGGGTCGCTTCTATGAGGACTTCGAAGGCTAAGTTTTTTGGAGCACTCATGAAATACCAAGAGTTGTTCAGAGCCATATGAACACAACCGTGAGAACCGGTTTTGTGCGGAAAGGAACTATGTGTTTAATATTGTCTTGGTTTACATCAACAGCTGAACAGTTCAAGACATCATGTTCACTGGTTAGCCAGTAAATCCGATAGTAATACACTATGGATAGTTCAAGGCCAAAAGTTACCTATCTTGATGCAGTAACTTTCCCATAGTACTTTCTTTTGTGTCTGCATTTTCATCATTTGCAATTGACGCCAATTTCCATTCATGTGGGGGATTGTTGTAAACGAAACATACAAAACAGAAACTTTGGGCGAAATTTTGAGTAGGTCCCGCTAATAAATTTTAACAAATCTATAAATGAACGTGTTCCTTTCCGTAAAGAGATGATCGTGATATTTTTACTTTCTCAAATCCGTTTTCCGGTTGAATGAGAAATTAGCTTCAAAGTAAGGTGTTTGATAAGTTTAAAAGGGTATGCAAAATGTGGGAAGTGGTTGTCCCACATTAAAAATAAAGTAAAACCAATTGGGGTTTATCTAGCCCAAGTTTGGAATTTGGGTTTGGGCCTAAGGGAACCCAAGTTTTTAAGAGGGGAAGGACCTAGGCAAGCTTGGGCTTAAGCCATTTACCATACACACACGTGCCCCGCCCATCTGACCCGACCCGGTCTGGGCTTAATTGTAAAATCTGATTAATTTTTTATTAAACGGAATTTTTGAATTGGGTCTTATGTTTGGTTTAATTTTATTTTGGGTTGGGCTTACAAATAGTTGCACCTAGTGTGAACCAGTGCACCCCATTTGAAAAGGTGCCTTTGGAATTGGTTCAGGTTGAACCATTATGTCTCGTAGCTTTTCAGGTCATCTAAAAAAGCACCTACCACCCCCCCCCCCCCCCCCCCCCCAAACTCAGAAATTTTCTTCTCTAATTCTGAGTTTTCCTCTCTTCTTTTCTTCTCCCATATTTGCATACACATAGTGTTAGTGTGTCAGTTCGAGTCTGGTTCAAAGAGAGAGTACTTCAGCAAGCCAGTTCACCAATTTCTCTGGGTTGCAATGTTACTACCAAAGAAAGAAAGGTTGTTGTATCATAGGAGATAGACACTACAGAGTCCGTCAGCACCATAACAGGGCAAATCTATCTTAAAGAAATAGAATCCAATTCTAGACTCGTCCTATAATCAGGTTCCTTTGTTTATGTAGTTTGGTTTATTATTATACTAATATAACTATATTTTATTTAGTATAATTTATTTAATTAGAAAATTGTATATACATATTATTATTGTTTTATAATATTAATTATATATATGTAATATTTTTCTATAATATTTAAATAGTAATACTATTGTATATGGTATTTATACACCATTTTGGACAATACATTCATATATTTATGCATCCATATACTGACATATTGTCCTTCCATGCACATACATTACATATATATATATATATATATTATTATATACACACACACACGCACACAAAAATACAAAATATCCATGATATTCCATATGCATGACATATGGACATAAATATATATTTACACATGCACATAATCGTACATGCAATCCAGAACGTGGGACGGAGACAGGTCCTCATTCCCGCAAAATTTATTTAGTATATGGTCTTCGAAATATATGTTTCAAAGAATTCTAGAAGTAACTTGTAACTATGGTCACCTCTCTCTACTGACTTTTACATGGGCAATGTATCGTGAACTTAGTGGTCAAGTGAACTAAATTAAAGTTTCCATGTGGACTGGACTTGGAAACGAATTAATGAAGTTTTGGTGTAAGTTTCAAATTCCAAAATGCACAAATTTAATCAGAAATTTATTTGCTAGGGGTGACTTTGAATAACGTTGTGATTTAAAAAAATTAAATTATTACAATAAACAATATAATTTTAACACTAAGATTCTGTTTGTTTAGATGTAAAATATTTTTTTATTTTTTGATGTCTGGTTGTAGTAAAATATTTTCGAAGAAAAAATATCAAAATCCAATAAAAATAACTTACTCATCACAAACGTAGCCTAAATACTCCGTTTGTTTCGAAGTAAAATATTTTTTTCGTAAAATATTTTCTTTTTTTATGTAAAATATGTATATGTATATATATATATATATATATATATATATATATATATTACTTTTTTATTGTTTAGTAAAGGTTTAAGTTGAGGTTAAGGTCGAGTCCATAGAGCGGGATATATAAATTAATTTGCCGAAAATTGAAGGTAAATTATTTTTGTTAAGTTTTAATTTTTTTTTCTTCGTAAATATTTTATGACAACCAAATATTAGAAAATAAAAAAATATATTTTTAAAAATATTTTACATCCAAGAAAACGGAGCTTAAAGTTGTGCTCGGCTTTATGGAATTAGAGCCTTATAATTGGAATTTGTGGAATTGAAGAAAATTTTGATTTAGTTTTCTCGAATTCCACAAATTCTAATTTCAAAACTCTAATTTCATGTAGCACACACAATAATTTTATTAAAAATTTAATAAAAGCGGTAATATATATAAAAGGGCTTTTGAAATCAATGGCTTTTTTGTTTTTTGTTTTTTGTTTTTTTACATGAATTAATTAATTGTGTTTGATATTGTTAAGAACACTAAACCAACTAAATAATGTGAAGCAAAAAATATCACTTATGAACATATGTCTATGAACATGTGAATGTACACAGATGTGTTCAACTATTTATTATATTTGTACCTGCATATATATACAATTATACGGACGTATATAAATACACGAGCTCGCATACACTTATTATATGTACAAATATAGACATTCATATGCATAACGCGTAACACATGTATATACATTTCTATTATTCTATATTTATTTATATATATACGCATCTGTACACGTAATCAGAAATACATATGGTTTATTTATTTGATTAGTTATCCCTTGTTCCTAATTCTTAAACACCTAATGCATCTATTGAGGTACGAATATTATACGCAAATGAGCCATTCTGCAAACCTTCATGGAATGTAAAAGGAATTCACGTGGTTGTTTACAATATATAAAGAGATGATATTCACACTCAATTTTTTAACTTTTGTACCTTTACAAGTAAATAATTATTATCTTTTAAATGACACAATTGTCTTTTCAAATTCTCTCTTTATCTCTAATTTTAAATATTTTAGATCTCTTTTGATAAGATAAAAAATAATAATAATAATTGAAATTTTTTTTTACGACACAAAAAATATATATATTGAATAAATTATCTCTTTTGACCCAAAAAAAAAAAGAAAAAAAAGTAATCATTAAAAAAATTATCTTTTTTTATATGAAAAAGGCCTCAAAAAAATATATTTATTGAGGAAATTATCTCTGTTATCAAGATCCAAGAAAAAAAAAAAAAACAAACAAAAGTACGAAAAAGAAGAATTAAAAAAAAAAAAAAATTTATTTCTTTTGACATACCCATAAAAAATTACCAAAAAATAAAGTTACCTTTCTTGACACGACTGAAAAAAAGTTAAGTTTGTTGAATAATTAAATATCTCTTTCCATTGTACAAAAAAAAGTCACTTTCAAATAAATTATTCCTTTTTACTGTCAAAAAAAAAAAAAAATTTATTAGTATAGAATAAATTATTTTCTTTGAGATGACCTCTAGAAAAAAAGCAAAAAGAAAGGAAAAAAAAAATAGTAAAGAAAGTAAACAATGTTAAAAGAAATTAAAGTTGTATAAAGAGTAGTTTTGACATTATAAATTAAGAGATGATGAATGAATGAAATCGACCTTCTTGTCATTTCCTTTAAAAGAAAAAAGTAATTAGAGTACAGCTGGAGAAAAGTAGATTGCGGATATGGTCTCCCTATATATATATATATATATATATATATATATATTATATATATTTTTTTTACCTTAGCAAAAATATAAGAATAATAAATTATACTGACATCGGTTTGAACAAATTACACATGGATAAAATATTTGACTTTTATTACTTTGATCTTTCATAAAAATATAAAATATCTTTAATAAACTTATCCAATTTAATAATAGTTTAATAAAAAAAACCTATCAACCAAATGACTCTATTGCCCTTTTATTTTTTCCTCAATCTTGTAAACTATTACCCTAACTATTATTTTTTTATTTTTTGGAAAAGGGAAGAAACCTAATCAAACTCTAAAAAACACCAATGCAAATGTCACTAATAGAATAACATTATTTTTGTAAAATTTCATAATATAAAATTATTATAAAAATTGACTTAAATTTCAATAATATTTTTAACAAAAAAATAATTTTTTTTTTCTTAGTTGGTATTCACACACACGTCTCTTACGAGACTTGAATTTGACTTCTTTTTGAAAGGTAAGACACTGATAACGCTAGGCCACCGGCCTATTGATAAAGATAAAATTATTGAAATCTTATAATAATTAAATCCAAGACTTAGCTTCTCTCTTTTAATGGTACCTACTTCTTAAACTGATTCAACGAATTTTAATGACACTAGACAATGTGAAAGGATTAAATTTTATCAAGTCTTTGTCACAATTTCAATTCTAACCAAAATGATTTGAATGTGGTCTTTACACGCTCCAAGTTTTTTTTTTTGGCTTTTTCCCCGAAATTGACCCCATGAAAGTTCCTTGTTCCTTCAAATTTGATAGTGATGAATTACATGCATGAACCATGACCAAGAAATTAAATAGGTTAACATGAACATGAACTGCGGTCAGTCAAGGGTGTTTCTAAATTTCCAATGAAGGTTGTATCAGATATAACAGATCGTTGTCAGAAGCAATTAAAATAAAGACTTGATAAATAGACTATAAAGTTGGTCAATCCCAATCAATATGTCTAAGGACATGTAATGTACACGAAACGAAGTCTTTAGTAGTTTTATTGATTGACCGTTTTAATTTTACAAAAAAATATCAGAGATGATTTCACGTGTAGTTCAAAGTTCAAACTTTCGACTGTCAAATCCTTCCATTACGGCCTTCAAAGATTTAAAAGTTCACACTACTACTTTTCTCTTCTCTTTAGAAATTCTCATCTGGTTGTGCAAAAAGAATTTCTATAAACAAAAGAGAAAAATAAGAATAAGTCTATTGAGATTAATCTTAGTTTGCTTGTTGTCATGAACTCTTTAAATTAAAGCATTATAGTATCATGTTATTTACATTAAAATAACTTAAACTACTAACAAGGCTTGATATGTCCTCTATTTTCCAAAGTCAACAATGGGACAAATGAGTGTATCAATTTTCTTTCCTGTCAAGATTATAATAATAATAATTAAAAAATAATAATCACTTGACTCAAAAACATACGATTTTGTCACATATTACAATTCAATTTAGTTAAATTATTTCAAATGACAAATAAAGTTTTGATTTAAGTATGGTTAACTTTAAATAAAGTTTTGATTTAAGTATGGTTAACTTTAAATAAAGTTTTGTAAAATCCTTATAGTATATTCTTACAAATGGTCAACCCTAAGAATTGGCCTAACTGAAAAAGATTAGGATCTTAGTGCCTTATGAAGTAACAAATCTTAGGATCAATTTTTGTCAGGTGCAAATAATTCCTTAAAGAATGGGTGTGAGTACCAATTAGAAAAATAAAATAAAATTTGTTAGGTGCATATTTTTTAACGATTGCCCGAAAAATAAATAAATAAAAATAAATAAATAAATTCTGAACGAGCCAATCCCATTAAGGCTATTCTAAACTATAGAAGATAAAAATAAAATTAAAAAAAAAAAAACCAAAAGAAAAATGAAAATGAAAGAGACATCTACATTGTCTTTTTAATTTTCCATAATCATAGGTAAAAAATTATGTGGGAACATACTTAATTATATCGGCAAATAGCTTTAATTGTAATGAAGTTAATTGAAAATTATTGAAAAAACTCCAAGGTACTCATTGAAAATTTTATTTGTCATTAGGACAACATCAGGGATGACCTGACCTACCCACCTGTGAGTAGACAAATTTTATCCTATCAGATATGGATATAATTGTTTTTGGTAACAGGGACCATTTTGTAAATTTATCTTTTCATATATAGAGTTTAAAATTTTACAAAAAAAAAAAAAAAAAAATTGATAACATATTCCATTCAAAGTTGAAAGGATAATTTAGTCAATACCTTAATTGGATATCTTTCAAAATAGACTATTTTTATGAGACCAGTGACATTTGGACCAAAGAGTTAAAGCAGAAATACATGTAATTGGTCATTGGTGTAAGAAATAAGAAAGTAAAGAATGATACTTCTTTTATTTTTTATTTTATTTATTTTTTTTTGGCAAGCATTTTTTTTTTTTAATTTTTTGTCATTAATAATAAATACACACCACACTCACACACTTTACTCTTTTAAAAACTTAGAACTCTCACCAGCGACCCACTCTAATATGCATGTTTAGCAAACATTATCTAATCAGAAGCTGGAGGAGTAAAAATTCTGCCCATACTCGATTTTAAAATCATTTTCCTTTTTACACGTAAAAGAGGAGTAATTGGGAATGTTATTAGGTACTATAAACATTAAAATATTCCACAAAAAAATTTTGACTTTGGGAATTGACTCTGTTCATAATAGCCAATATTAAATATTTTCATAACCTAATTAAGTAGTTCTCATGGTCAACAAAGATGACTTACTCGGCACTGGAAACTTCCAAGCCAATGACGACTTAGCACATACGTTGGTACATATTGATCTATTCTCTGTTTACGGTGTTCAATGGTCAGCCAAAACTCATTACCTTGTACCATGCATATGTTTCCCAACCCCTATAAGTACTAGGCCTTTCATTCTCTCCAAGCCATCACCCCTACAATATCATATCTTCTCATTTCACGTCATTCTCTCTCTATCTCTCTATCTCTCTCTAAAGTCTTAAGTCATGGCACTTGAGCAACCCTTGTTGAAAAACACTCGTCCTAACCCAAACATGGATCTTCTCCATGTCAAGTCCATTAGCCTTCAAACAACAGGCAGTGCTCATGGTTCCGATGACACCAGCTTTCAATCGTTTCGGATGCTCGAAAACGATGTGCCCAGTGGCCCTCCCGAGCAGAAACTAGCATGGTTAAGGTCTCAGGTCATCGGCAGTGACGTGGAGTTTGACACTCCTTTCGGAAAACGTCAGCTTACCTATGCCGACTACACTGCCTCTGGCCGATGTCTTCAGTACATTGAGAACTACATCATTAACAATGTTCTTCCAGCTTATGGTGAGTAGTTAGTTATTTTTTAATATTAAATGTTAAAGTTTGTATCTCTTGCTATTGTTATTTTTTCATAAACAACAAAATTTTTTTTTTTTTCAATTGTGTGAATAGGGAATACTCATACAAGTGACAGTTATGTGGGCCATGAAACTACAAAAATTGTGCATGATGCAAGTAAGTATGTGAAGTCTTGCTTAGGGGGCAAAGAAGAAGATGCAATCCTGTTTGTTGGCTCCGGCACAACGGCAGCCATTAAACGGCTTCAAGAGGTTATGGGACTTGCTGTTGCATCAACTATGAAGGACAGGGTGTTGACGAGCCTTAGGGATGAAGAAAGATGGATTGTTTTTGTTGGGCCATATGAGCACCACTCCAACCTCCTCTCGTGGCGCCAAAGCTTAGCAGAAGTTGTAGAGATCGGTCTAGATGGAAATGGACTAATTGACATTGAAGCTTTAAGGCAACAACTCGAGTTGTACCAGCACACAAATCGCCCTATGTTGGGTTCTTTCTCAGCTTGCAGTAATGTCACCGGAATTTATACTGACACCCGTTCCGTTGCTTCACTCCTTCATCGATATGGTGCTTTTGCATGTTTTGATTTTGCTGCAAGGTATATACAATGTTTGTTTGAGTTCTTATGTTTCTCTAGGAAATAGTATTATTGGTCAATTTCTAACATGCATGCTTTGCATTAAATTTTATGTGTGCAGTGGTCCTTATGAGGAGATTGACATGAGATCTGGAGAGGTAGATGGATATGATGCAATATTTCTTAGTCCGCATAAGTTTGTCGGGGGACCCGGTACCCCTGGAATTCTTCTAATGAGCAAGATCCTCTATCAATTAGGATCTTCACCTCCTTCAACATGTGGTGGAGGAACTGTGAGTTTTGTCAATGGATTCAATGAAAAGGTATAAACTAAAATCTATAGTCTAGTAGTATCTCCTTTACCACAAATAAGATACAAAAGAAAAGCTTTTTGGGGTTTAAAGCACACCTATAGGACCAGTTACATAAATTTGTGATGCTTTTACTAGTATGAAAGTGACATATACTTAAAAGATAGAAAGTTCAAGTCCTACTAGGGACCAAAAAGGGGTGCACATGAGTTTCTTGTCATGGTAAATAAGTAAATATGGGAATCAAATATATATATTTATATATAGAGTGTGTTTGGAAACATTGAGAAGAAAACAATTTCTCTATCAAGTTAAATCTGAGATGTTTGTCATACAAAATTAGCCTGTATGATTTAATGGTTTAGTCAATCACAAAATTTGCTGATGTATTGACATGGGTTGCAGGACACTCTGTACTATGAAGATGTGGAAGAGAGAGAAGATGCTGGAACACCAGCAATTATTCAGAAATTTAGAACAGCAATGGCTTTCTGGGTAAAAGAATACATTGGCTATGAAGTGATCAAAATGCAGGAGCACAAATTCATAGATAGAGCGCTCGACAGGCTTCTTTCCAATCCAAACATCTGGGTACTAGGAAACACTAGAGTAAAACGACAAGCTATCCTCTCCTTCCTAGTGTTCTCCACAACCAATTCGTCCGCTGACATGAAAAACAAGATCTTCATGGATGCTAGTGGGAGCAGAGATGGAGGAAATTCCTTGTGGAGGGAGTCCGGGAACACTAGAGACAAGCCCCTTAGCGGCCCTTTTGTTGCGAAGCTCCTTAATGACTTGTTTGGCATCCAGGCTCGTGGTGGGTGCGCTTGTGCTGGACCCTATGGTCACCATCTTCTCCATGTCAATGAGTCTCATTCACTCGCCTTCAAACATGCCATTCAAAAAGGTTACAATGGAGTGAAGCCGGGATGGACACGAATCAACTTTGCTTACCACATGACAGTAGAAGAGTTCGAGTTCATTCTTGCTGCGTTGGAATTTGTAGCCATGTATGGCCAGAGGTTCCTCGTGCTCTACGACTTCAACTGGAAAACGGGCAATTGGACTTTCAAGAAGAAGGCATTCAAAGAGATTGAGGCGATCAAACAATGCAGACAAGAATTCAACAATTTGCTGATTAATCGCGCTCTGCAAGCGGCCAGTTTTGAAGATACTGAGATCATTGCTGACAACAACACCATTGAAATGATCCACAAGTATGTGTCTTACTTGGAGACTGCTAAAAGAATTGCTTACTCTCTCCCAAAGTTTCCTCCTCCTAGAAGGATTCCAAAAGAGATTGATATTAACCTCGTGCAGTTCCGAGTATAGCTTTGGGGATTTTCTATGTTTTACAATAGTTTTGCAAACTGTTTAGGCTTTTGCATATTATACCTTCTGTATCGGAATGGTAAATGAATAAGAAATCAATAAGAAATCAACTGGAACATCTTGTTCCTTTTCTTTCCCACTGTTATGTTGTGTTCTTTATATTATTATTATTATTATTTTCATGGGTGGGTTACTTTCATTGTATCATTTTTTATCCTAAATAAAAATAAATTTTGGGTAAATTTATTTTTATCATTCCTTGCCAAAAATTAAAAATAAAAAATCAGGGTAACTAAAAGCATCGTATGTTAAAAAAAAATCTTTTGTTTAAAATAAACACAATGCCTAAATTTTATTTATTTATTTTATTTTATTTTATTTTTTATTTTATTTTTCCTTCCGTAGTATATTAAGATACATTGCAATCTCAATAATGTATAAAATTATTGTGTATTTTGCACAACTTTTTACACAGGCACATCAACATATTTTCTCTCTTCTCTCTCTTTCTCATTCTATTAACGAATCAACCATATACTGAATTGGTTTGTAAAAGTTATGTAAGGCATTAAGCATGACATGTAATTGGTTATTAACACTAAAAAGAATTCATTCAAATTTTTTGTATAAATTTATTATGATACATCCGATTTACATAAAACAAATATATATATATATATATATATATAAACAACCATCAAAAGATGCCCTAATGATCCAAATGCTCAAACACATCCACATCTATTGCCCAAGTAATGACTCTAGAGGGGGGTGAATAGAGTCTTAGCTAATAATGGTTAATTTTTAATTTTAATTAATATACAAGTATTAAGCTAACTTGTTAGCAAAATGTTTAATAAAGCAATCTGAATTTTAAACCTCAACTAACAACATTTATCAAGAGATTAATCATACTAAAGTTAAAGCAATAAATGTAAGAGATAAAAAGAGAGATTACAAACAAGTACTCAGCGATATTAGTGAGGTTCGGAAACTCCTACTCCTCGACTCAAGACCACTCTTAAGACTTTCCAATCCATTATGGCTTCTCCTTACAAGTGCAAAGTAAACCTTTTACAAGAAGCACCTCCTTGCTTCAAAGTTCTAAGAGAAACACCTTCTCTTAATCTTTCTTGGGCCATACCAGCCCTTACAAAGTTTGAAGAAGATAAATGAAGTACACAATAATCTCTCTCAGATCTGTAGTACAAATTTCAGCTCACTTTAGAGTATGTATGAATAGATTGAAGCTCAATTCTCTTTAAAGAGATGAAATGTGTGAATGATGGTATAAAGGCTTTATGATTGCATATATATGTGATGAGCACTGAAAAGTGCGCATTTAAACCCGTTAAGCTTAAGCATTCTAGTACCTTTATCTATCTTACTTTGCTGTTTTAGACTTATTACGTGCTATTTATATTTTCAGGCACTAATCCCAAAATTGAGCTAACTCAGCCAAATAAGAGCTTAATTGAAGCAATAATGAGATAAACCAAAGGAGGGAGCAAAGTGGAGAAAGAAATGAGCAAAAAGGAATCAAGTTGTGCAGTTGAAAAGTTCGATCGATCCAACTTAGAGTTCGATCGATCGAACATCTATGATCGATCACAGTACTTCTCGATAGATCTAACCTTGGCCTTTGCTGAAATTCCAAGTTCGATCGATCGAACATCACCTTCGATCGATCGAACCCTATTTTGTCCTATTCAAATGATTGATCTTATCCACAGCTGTACGCCTACCAACCACTTTTGTTCTTTTCCCCATAAATATCTTCGAAATATCTCAGCCTTGTCATTATTCGGAGGAGTCAGACCACTTCGATCGATCCAAGATGCAGTTCGATCGATCGAACCCATTTTCGATCGATCCAAGTTAAGGTTCGATCGATCGAACTTCTTCCAGCGAGAAAAAGTTAAAGTCCAGCTCATTTATTCCGTCCTTCATCCAATCATTGGAGAATATGCCTTGCATGACCACAGCTCATCATGGGGTGTA
Source organism: Cornus florida (assembly GCF_030987335.1). Lineage (NCBI taxonomy): Eukaryota > Viridiplantae > Streptophyta > Magnoliopsida > Cornales > Cornaceae > Cornus > Cornus florida. The sequence continues at coordinate 45,689,619 of NW_026775575.1, forward strand.
TTTGACCTACCTATATAAGGAATATGATACACTTTTTGAGAGAGTCTCTTGTCACACATTGAAAATCATCTTAGAGGCTATTCTTGGAGAGGAGGAAGGAGGGAAGCTAGAGCACCATTGGAGGAGATCTTCACCAACAAGGAGTAGCCATGGAGTTAGCCCTTGAGGGTTGGATCATCACTACCATGAGTGGCTAGACATCCTCTTGGGGCTAGAGTTAGCCCCAAGCATGCTTTCTATACTCTAATCTTGTGTATTATTGAGGGATTAGCGTTGTGTGATACATCTTGATATTCATGTATATATAAATCTTGATTATTTCATGGTTTGTATGGTTTAATGCTTCCAATTGATTATTCTATTCTATCCATATGTCTATGTATGCTAGAGTAGGATATTCATGTGCTTATCCCTAGATTTAGTGTTTTTGATGCATGTCTATGTGTATTGATGCTATAGATCTAGAGATTATCAAGATGATATGCTTAATGAATGCTATTTTGGTTCATTTGATGGTCTATGCCTATTCTTGATGGTTTGTGCCTCTCTCCTAGTCTAGATAGCTTTATTTTCATGCTAGTAGTGTAGATTTAGTGTAGTGGTAGTGTAATGTTAGATGGGAGGACAATCTACTCTTGATGTTTGATGTTCCATGCTTGTGAGTCCAAATAGCATATTCCTCTAATATTGTGTTGTATGTGGATTGTGAGCTTAATGAAGGATTAATGACTAGTTATGATATGTTGTATCTTTCACATGTGTTTAAACAATTTATTCCTCTCCCAATAGATATTTTGTACCTCTCACATGATGTTTAGATAATGCATGTTTAACTAAGTCATCCTTATGGATTGCTTAGACTATGAGCTTAATGAAAGGTTCAATGACTTGAATTGTTATTTTGTTATCTTCACATGATGTTTAGACAATATATTCCTCTACCAATAGATGTATTGTGGCCTCACACATGTTGATTGAGATAATTTGCACTTGTTGAGTCACCCTTACCAATTGAATGTCTTTTACACACACAACATTGTTGCAACACATTCATTTCCCTCATTAGTCACTTGATTATGGTTTGGAATAGTATTGCTTGGTGGTGATCTCTACACCCCAAGACCTTTCCTTCTTACTTACTCTTTATCTTATTGCATTGCTTTATTGTAGTTTAGCTCATTTAGCTTAATCAACCAACCCAACTCTTTTTTGCAATCATTTGGTATGCTAGAGTCGAAGTTGAAATTTCAACACGTATAATCCCTTGGGACGATCCCTACTCACTCTTGCTACGTTAGTAGTGGTGTTGGTAGTGGTTTTTATAAATTTAAATTTGACATAAAAGGCTTTTCTTGAACCACACATTCACTACATTTAGTTTGGCGTTTACAAGCGACCTCGTCAGATTTTGGCGCCGTTGCCGGGGATTAACGGTTTTGTTGGAATTAAACTAGACAATAGTGTTCATTAGATTGCTTCTATTTTTATTTTATTTTCCATTGTATATTCTTTTCTCTTGATTCTCATTATTATTTATTCAATTAGGTACTTGACTACAAGGAAGGCGAACTTTGGAACTTAAAGCAATCATTGGAGCTTAAAAGCTAAATTTGGAGTTGAAGTGCTAAATGACCGTTGTGAGCAATTCTTGGAACTCTTGTATTTTAATTGTTTCACTTCTTTGTATGCGTGTGATAGCCGTTGTTGAGGCTCATTTTATTGCTAAATTTTTGTCCAAGCATAGGCCCTTGTTGAGGCCAATTTTTTCTTGCATTTAGGTTTTAATTGTGAATGGAGGAATTGTTTGATCCAAGTTTGGGGGGGAATTACATCCCTTCACCTTATGCCCCTCTATCACATTTTAATCCTTATGGGATTGAGTCCAATTCATTTCATGCATCATCTTATTATGGACTTGATCACTTATTTAACCCTTCTTATGACTATTGCCCTCCACCACCATTTTATGATGAATCAATTCCACCACCTTCTAAGTACTCACCCGGATTTGAAGAAAAAGTGTTAGCTTTACTTGATGTGCATATTTCACACACTTCACTTATTAATTCGCATTCTCAAACTTTAGCCAACTTAGAAGCTCAAGTTGAGCAAATTACAAATACTCTTTCTCATCAAGAGGAGGAGGAAGAGGCAAATGAAAAAATGGCAAGAACTTCAATGTATATAGATGAGGATGATGAGAGTGAGGAGAATGAAACAAGTGAGCTAATGCCTAGCACTCTATCTTGTATAGAGGAGGAAGTGGCAAGTGAGTTAGTGGCTAATTCAATAGAACATAACATGATTAATGAGGACTTTTCTTGTTTTGATTATGATTTTATCTCGGAGATGGCTACTCTAGAGAGTGAGGAGATGTTGACCACACTTGAGGTAGGAGAGAAGGAGGAGGAACTTGTTGAAGAGGGCCTTCCTTCTATTATCTCTAATGACCCTCTTGAGGAATGTCTTCTGGAAATGTATAAAAATTGTGGTTTTGACTTTAAAAGCTCTAAAAATGAAATAAACTCTCTAATGGACTCCTTAGCTTACTTAGAAAGTGAGGAAATGGTAATTTATGAGGAGGAGAAGAGGGATGAAGAGAGGGTGTTTCTTATTAATCCAAATGAGTCTTTGAAAGACAATGCCTCACCAATTATCAATATGGATGATCATTTGAATGTGTTTCAAGAACACAACAAAGAGGCAAGCCTAACCATGATTGATTTTGTTTTCAAAACCGTGGATGAAAGGAACAATATCATCTCTTTTATTTCTTTTCAAGTCATTCTTTTGGAGGATGATTTTATTGTCATAAGTGGGACATTAAATGAGAAAAGTGAAAAGAGGGTCAATAAGGATGTTTCATATCCAGTTTTTGATTCATTTGATTAGTGAGTTGACTTAACGTCTTGCTAGAGACGTTAAACACTAGAATTCGTAGAGTTTCACAACTCTATTCCTCCCTCATTTCTTTTTATTTTTCATTCTTGTGTACATTCTTCCATCTATTTTTCAAATTTCCATTCTTGTTACCATCATTGGGGCTTAGCATAGGATTTTCTGCACTTTCAGTTCAAAATTAGGCATTTGGTGCCAGTTCGATCGATCACAAGAGCACCTTCGATCGATCGAATTGTTCTTCGATCGATCCAACTATGGATTCGATCGATCGAACTCCACTTGAGTCCCAACACTTAGAAAAATTTTTGAGCTTTCATCAATTCTGAAAATGCTTGCTCTCGGGATCTCTAGGATTTTCACTGTTCGATCGATCCAACTACAATTTCGATCGATCAAAGAACATTCGATCGATCCAACTTTATAGTTCGATTGATCTCGAGCTTCAACACTTAGAAAAATTTTGGACATGTTTCAATTCTGAAAATGCATGCTCTCGGGATCTCCAAAATTTTACATGTTCGATCGATCGAATTTCATCTCGGATCGATCACAGCTATGTTCGATCGATCGAACTTCATCTTCGATCGATCACAACTTTGCCCCTTTGACTTTTTGACTTTTTCCTATTTCTATTTTTATTTTATTTTTTATTTTATTTTATTTTATTTTATTTAGTTACCTCTCTCTCTTGATTATGAAAAAAAAAAAAAAAAACAAAAGAAGTTTTTGGAAATTTGTTAAAAACACAAAAATATTTTTGTTAATTTTTCAAAAATTTCAAAAAGATTTTTATTTTATTTTCATTTTTACTTTTATTTCCAAGCTTTATTTTTATTTTTATTTCAAATATTTAAAATTAAAAAAAAAAAAATCAAATCCCAAAAACATTTTTCTTTTATTTTATTTTATTTCCTTTTATCTTATTTCCAAAAATCCAAAAATATTTTGTTTAACTTTAATTTTTAATTCTTCTAACTTATCAAAAAAAATAAAAAATAAAAAATCTTTGCATTCCTTATTTTCTTACATTTTTATTTACTTGCCTTTTTATTTTTATTTGTGTATATATTTGTTTTGTCTAAAAAAATAAAAAATAAAAAAATAAGACGATTTTTCAAAGAAGCATTCCGTCTTGCTAGAAACGTTAAACTTAGTACCCATTTTGCATATTTCTTACATTTTTCATTTTTCTTTGCATGTTTTCACATATATATTATAAAAAAAAAAAAAAAATGGAAAACAAAAAGTAAGAAAATTTTGTATATACTTGCATTGTACATATTCTTTCCATTTTTTTTGCATTGTACATGTTCCTTTTCATTTCTTGCATTGCACATATTGTTTTTCATTTCTTACATTGAACATATTCTTTCATTACATTTTGCCTTATTTAATTTTCTTTTTATATTTTGTTCATGCATTTTATTCTTTATTTTTCTTGCATTTTGTATATACTTGCTTTCATTAAATGAAAAATATAAAAAGATTCATCATTGTGCCCTTATGTGTAGTCATGCATACTTTATGCTTTAGTTAGGGCTTGATCTTATATCTCTCTTGCATCATGTGTTACATTGCCTTAGAATGCTTGATTTGATTATTCTTATCCCATTTGATATTTGATGTGAGTTTGCTAGCGTGGTTATTCAAGTAGGTTGTTGATTCCAAGCTTGGGGGAGAGGTCTTTTGAATTGGATTATGACCGGGCTTTATGTCTACACCACCACAGTATACTCTTTCCACTTTTTTTTTTTTTTTTTTTTTTTTTTTTTTTTTTTTTTTTCATTGTTTTCATTGCACATTGAGGACACTGTGCGGTTTAAGTTTGGGGGTAAGGTGTCTTGTTGCATTCTACTTAAGATTTGAGTTTTAAATGCATGATTGAGATTTGAGATTGATATTAGCTATGATTTTGATCTTTTGAGGACTATATTACTTAAAATTTAAAAATTGCTTGACTTGAGAGTCCAATACTCCTTGTATACCTTGAGGATGCCATTTAGGAGTAAATTTTTCAAAAGATTGATATCTTGCTTGCATTTGTGGTCCACATCGTCCTGAATTTGTGATTGTTTTGAGATTCATTCTAGGATTCTACACTAGCACTAGCGCACGCTAGCATTCAATTGTGGGGTACATGCTTTGTTGATTATTGAATTGGTTATATCCCAATTGGGCTAGTAGTGCATTGAAAGCTTTCATTCTTGATAAAGGTGGATAACAACCCCTTTTCATTGAGTAGCCGGGATTCTTGCTTCATTAAGCAGTGAACTTCTCACGCCGAAAGGTGGAGGGCCCAAACTCTAGGTTAATAATTGATTAAAAAAAAAAAAAAAAAAAGAAGAAAAAGTTGCAAAAAGCAATAAAAGTGCGGTCTTCTCCCAAAAGGGGAGAAGTGGGAAATGATTAGATGGTTGTTGTCTTGATTTGTAGCCTAGTTGATTTGAGTTTGTAAGTCCGTAGGGGTGTCTTAACACCTAATGCCCTAAAGCCATCTGGTTTAGGAGTCATTGACCTAAAGCTCGCTACATGAATCTTCTAGAAAGGTTAAGAGATCAACACATTGCACAATATTTCCATCTTTGATCCTCAATAAAAAAAAAAAAAGAAAAAGAAAAAGAGTAAAAAGAATAAGCGCACCTAGAACAATAAAGCTTTAATAAAAGGTCCACTCTCTTATCTTGATGATCGGTACTAGATTTGTGTGCTAGTTTGAGGGTAAGGATGTGATTACTTCTCTAGTTGGCTAAGATAGCAACACACTTGATGTCGGACCTCTCACATGGATTCTAGACTTGTTTCAATTTTCATGATCATTTTCTTGATATGTGGAGGACCATACTTGCTTGCTTGATATTGAAATTTTGGGAGATTGCTTAGAAACGGTTGAAAAATTGCATACTTGAGGTAGTTTTCTCCCAATGCTTGTTTGCAATATTGGTGCCTCTTTTGAAAGAATGAGCTTAATGTTTGTGGGTACCATTTCTGGAAACCCTCACGAGACTTTACTCGTCCACTAGGGGTAACCTAGGGGTTTAAAAGGCTTGTTGCATATGCTAAATGAAATCGTGTTCCCTACGAAAATGGTGTTATCATTTTACTTGCTTTCCAGTTTATACTTGTATAGTTGTTTATTTCATTCCTTTACTTCTTAGTTCATTGCTAGGGACTAGCAATATTTAAGTTTGGGGGTGTGATGAGCACTGAAAAGTACGCATTTAAACCCGTTAAGCTTAAGCATTCTAGTACCTTTATCTATCTTACTTTGCCGTTTTAGACTTATTACGTGTTATTTATATTTTCAGGCACTAATCCCAAAATTGAGCTAACTCAGCCAAATAAGAGCTTAATTGAAGCAATCCGGAGATAAAACAAAGGAGGGAGCAAAGTGGAGAAAGAAAGGAGCAAAAAGGAATCAAGTTGTGCAGTTGAAAAGTTCGATTGATCCAACTTAGAGTTCGATCGATCGAACATCTATGATCGATCACAGTACTTCTCGATAGATCCAACCTTGGCCTTTGCTGAAATTCTAAGTTCGATCGATCGAACATCACCTTCGATCGATCGAACCCTATTTTGTCCTATTCAAATGATTGATCTTATCCACAGCTGTACGCCTACCAACCACTTTTGTTCTTTTCCCCATAAATATCTTTGAAATATCTCAGCCTTGTCATTATTCGGAGGAGTCAGACCACTTCGATCAATCCAAGATGCAGTTCGATCGATCGAACCCATTTTCGATTAATCCAAGTTAAGGTTCGATCGATCGAACTTCCTCCAGTGAGAAAAAGTTAAAGTCCAGCTCATTTATTCCGTCATTCATCCAATCATTGGAGAATATACCTTGCACGACCACAGCTCATCATGGGGTGTATTTGACCTACCTATATAAGGAATATGATACACTTTTTGAGAGAGTCTCTTGTCACACATTGAAAATCATCTTAGAGGCTATTCTTGGAGAGGAGGAAGGAGGGAAGCTAGATCACCATTGGAGGAGATCTTCACCAACAAGGAGCAGCCATGGAGTTAGCCCTTGAGGGTTGGATCATCACTACCATGAGTGGCTAGACATCCTCTTGGGGCTAGAGTTAGCCCCAAGCATGCTTTCTATACTCTAATCTTGTGTATTATTGAGGGATTAGTGTTGTATGATACATCTTGATATTCATGTATATATAAATCTTGATTATTTCATGGTTTGTATGGTTTAATGCTTCCAATTGATTATTCTATTCTATCCATATGTCCATGTATGCTAGAGTAGGATATTCATGTGCTTATCCCTAGATTTAGTGTTTTTGATGCATGTCTATGTGTATTGATGCTATAGATCTAGAGATTATCAAGATGATATGCTTAATGAATGCTATTTTGGTTCATTTGATGGTCTATGCCTATTCTTGATGGTTTGTGCCTCTCCCCTAGTCTAGATAGCTTTATTTTCATGCTAGTAGTATAGATTTAGTGTAGTGGTAGTGTAATGTTAGATGGGAGGACAATCTACTCTTGATGTTTGATGTTCCATGCTTGTGAGTCCAAATAGCATATTCCTCTAATATTGTGTTGTATGTGGATTGTGAGCTTAATGAAGGATTAATGACTAGTTATGATATGTTGTATCTTTCACATGTGTTTAGACAATTTATTCCTCTCCCAATAGATATTTTGTACCTCTCACATGATGTTTAGATAATGCATGTTTAACTAAATCATCCTTATGGATTGCTTGGACTATGAGTTTAATGAAAGGTTCAATGACTTGAATTGTTATTTTGTTATCTTCACATGATGTTTAGACAATATATTCCTCTACCAATAGATGTATTGTGGCCTCACACATGTTGATTGAGACAATTTGCACTTGTTGAGTCACCCTTACCAATTGAATGTCTTTTACACACACAACATTGTTGCAACACATTCATTTCCCTCATTAGTCACTTGATTATGGTTTGGAATAGTATTGCTTGGTGGTGATCTCTACACCCCAAGACCTTTCCTTCCTACTTACTCTTTATCTTATTGCATTGCTTTATTGTAGTTTAGCTCATTTAGCTTAATCAACCAACCCAACTCTCTTTTGCAATCATTTGGTACGCTAGAGTCGAAGTTGAAATTTCAACACGTATAATCCCTTGGGACGATCCCTACTCACTCTTGCTACGTTAGTAGTGGTGTTGGTAGTGGTTTTTATAAATTTAAATTTGACATAAAAGGCTTCTCTTGAACCACACATTCATTACATTTAGTTTGGCGTTTACGAGCGACCTCGTCAAAATGATTCTTAGTGGTTGCAATACCTTTTTATGAAGAAACCAATTCATTTTATACAGTTTCAAACGTATCTGATCTGTATTTTAACTGTTGGGCACACATTTTGAGGTAAAATAGTCGTTCAAATATGAATTTGTGCAGGTTCAGTCGACCGAAATGACCTGAGGTTGACTTTTACCTTTTTACTTCGGTCGGCTGAAATGGATTAGGCTTTTATTTCGGTCGTCCGAAATAGCCTGGGGCCTTTTAGCAAAGCTACTGTAAGAATCAGTCGACCGATTCATTTGGTCATTCTATTTCGGTCGTCCAAAATAGCCATGTGATCTTATTACTAAGCTACTACCCAGAATGGTTATTCGATTCAAGTTGTTATTCCATTTCGGTCGACCGAAATGGAACTTCAGTTTCAGGAACATGTTTTGATGATATTTATACTTTGTCTAATGTTCCTTGATATTGATGAATAGATTTTGTGCATGATCCTAAATATATGAGATTCAAAATGTTCATACATGCTTTGGCAAAGGGTCCTATTCACTCACCAACTTAGCTACCCCTTTTTCATTGGTATTCGCATGATCGTTTGATTGCTTGTGTGACGGCCCAAGTTTTGTAAACCCGGTGCGTCAGTGATAACCAAAAGATGACCCGATAATGGATTCGAAATGCAGAAGTGAAAGGTGAAACAACGGTCTCTAGAGATACAATGCGTCTCTCAAACACCAATGTGACCCTCAATGAGGTCACGGAACCCAAAGGAAACAAATGCAGAAGTGTCGTTTCAAAAACGGACAAAAAGAACCTAAGGGCAAAATGGTCATTTTGCAAAAAGTGGATTCAGGTGCTATCGAGCACACCGCTGGAAAGACAATGACAAATTTGTCAAGTTCAAAAAAAAGTTTACTCAATTTGGAGTCCAGATGGGGGAGAAAGGTCAAAAACAAAAATGATGTCGTGGTTACGCGACGAGGACAACCCATCACTGCTGCAACTAAATAAACGCATCATTGAAATACCCGAAATGCCCCTGGAACAGAATAGGGTAAAACTCCCTAAAAATGCTACTTAGAGTTTTTGTTTCATCAAGGAAGGTATTGTTTGCCAAAGTGAGCATGCAAGTGTATGTAATATGATAAAATAGATGTGCTACAATGGCCTATGGCCTCATTATAATACATTTACAACATTTGACATGTCAAACCTCCAAATTAGAAAAATTACATTTCATAGACAAATCATGAACATGCTAACACTTGCATGTGAACAAGAATGCTTCTAAAGAAGCTCAACTCAGCAAATCACCCAAGCAATTGCAATCTCTAATCTTGTATCCTGTACCTGAAATATGCCCCAGTATCGTAGGGGTGACTAACATAAAGCTACTCGTAGGAAATGAGCATGCATCGACCTACATTTTACAAGTGTACATGATTTAATCATTGTGATTCATTTCACCTAACGTCTATGTCAAAGGTGAGACTCAGGGAGCGTCCTAGCTACCTAAGATTATTTCTAGCATAAAACACATCATTTATGCAATTTCAACAACACAAGAGCATGCTACACATAGCAACAAGATATAACATGCTTACACAAAGCAACTAGTTAGAAACATGCTTACACAAAGCAACTAGATATAGATTCTCAAAGTTATCAACTTGAAATCTAAATGCTAAATCAACTAAATATAGCAATTTAGTATGGATGTACTTAACAACATCAAATCGCCAATAGCCAAAACCACAGTCACAATATAAACATGAGCGATAACTTGGAATTGAATGCGAAAACAAATAGTGGAAGACTTGGACATCACGTCTCGGACTAAACCGAAAACAAATTGGTTATTCCAGGCATTAACCCGCTGGGAAGACCACCCTAGTGCGCACTATCTCAATTGGGGAGAATTCATACCTCCCGCACTAAAGCCGAACTTTAGCCATATCATAGTAACAATGTCCCAAGACTCCAAAATAATCAAATAAGTTCACAACTTATACGTAATTTATATAATGCACTAAGTCACCTTCCATGCACAAGTAGATTGTATCCACACAACACATGCTCTAAATCCACAACTACTATAGGATGACAATGTCGAATCTTCAGAGCGCGATTCGTTACGCGCTATAACAATATAATCCAATATTGAAACATAACTCATAAATCCATTATAAGTCAAAAGTCATGCTTTAAACATACTATCAATGTCAAATACATGAGTTAATCAATAATACAATAGAAACAGAATTTAATCAATAAACTAATTAAATTCCCTAGGTTTCAAATCTCAATCAAATGGCCTCCAATTAATACATGATAAACAATATAGCATGGTCATTACATACACCACATCAAAACTCAATTAGGCCATAAGAACAATAAAGTGGAATTTAATTAAATCATGATAATCAAATCCCTAACTTCTAAAACAACATCAAATGGTTCTAAATTAACATATGCTAGAACATAAGTCATAGTTATCACAAATATCAAGTTAAACACTTAATTAGGCTAATGGAACCCTTAATTAGATTTTAATTAATCATTTTAATTAAAATCTCTAGATTTTCATACTTGTTCAAATGCTCTCAAATTAAAGTATGTTAAACAACATGCCAAGACATAATTTACAAATCATATCACAAGTCAATTTTATGCTAGGTACGGCCATGAGATTTAATCTTTCATAAAAGATAAATCTTAAATAAAAAATTCAATTCTTATTCAATTAATCCCAATTTAATAATTGTTAACAAACATATTAAAACATGATTTTCTAGGATGCCACAATTCCATTCTAAGTTATACACATCCTTGTGAATTAAATTTCATACAAAGAAATAATTAATACTAATTTTCTAGAATCGATACAAGGCATGCAATTAAGTTGTATAATCATGCTAAACACTTAATACAACACGCACAAAAGCCTAAAACATTCCCTACCTCAATTTGAGATGAAAATCTCAAAAGCAGTCAAAATGGAACGGCTCTGAATCCGACGAAACTACCATGTTTTGTCGGGGATAAGTCCGTGAACATAACCCCCATGAAAGCCCCATTAAAATCATAACTTGACCTCAAAACCAAACTCAAGAAATGGTCAAAACTGAATTCTAATAAGGGGGAAAGGTAGAGCACGGCAAGGGGAACAACAAACGTTAAGGCCGAAGACTTTCCATTAAGGAAAAGTGAACCAAAAGACGAGAGAGAAGATGGCAGCATCCCTTGGGCTTCCATGGGAGCTCTAGGTCGTGCATGAAGAGGGGAGAAGATGAAAAATGAAATATCTCACCCCCCTTTTATAGAAATCTCAAGAAGTGCCCCGAACGGGCCCCGTCGGGTCCGAAAAAGTAAAATTTGAGCAGACACGCTCAAATGGAAAAACTTTCTGAATGAAAAAGATTCAAAATGATAAAATATGGACAACAGAAGAAATGGCGTTGAAAACTGAGTCCCGAGCAGAAAGTTATGTCCAAAACAAGTTTGGCGTAAATCGGGGTCAGAAACTCTGAAACTGGAAAACATCGACCAGGAGGAAATTTCAAGAGTACACAACTCGACGAAATGTGAAAATGAATCCCGTACGAGGATCCAGGCTCAAAACAAGACATTTTGCAATAACTTTCATTAATTGCACAATGGCCCCTCCAAAAAGTGAAAACTGCACTTATGGCCCAAAATAAAAATATCTTCCAAAAATATTTTCTTAAAAACCCCTAAAATAAAATATCTTCAAAAGATATTTATGAAAAATACTCCAAGAAAGGAAAATAATTTCAAAGAACTTTGCATCCATGCCCTTATGGACACCGGGAGCAACCAGAGTACTTTCTTGCAAAAGTAAAGATACGTATTTCGTGGAAACCACTCAAGATGGAGATATATGAAGTCAAAAACCAACTCTAAACACAAGAAGTGTGGTTACGCCAACAAAGTGTCAAACGGGGAAAAGACAAAATAGGGAAAAGGACGAAATAGGGAAAATGACGAAAAGTGAATAGTGTCAAAAAACGAAAAATGCGGAAACGACTCGGTCCTCAAGGGAAGTTGTCAATCCACATAAAAGAGTCTCAGAAATCACTCCAGAGCACTCGAGACGACACTAAATGAAGAGGAACTGAACTCGGAAAGGAAAGACAATGGAAAGAAAAAAAAAATCTGTGAAAATCCGGGTCATTACAGCTTGACTGATCTTGATAGCTTCCTTTTAGATCTTGATTCCTTTGTGACCTTTTCTCGTATCTTCATGATGCTCCTTTTTATTTGTGCTTTACATATAATGTCTTAACCTGATGAATGCTTGGATCTGTAATTTTGCTCAAGGTAGACATTAGAACACATAGAATATCATTAATGAATTATAATCATCAAAAGCGTTAGATTCAAGGTCAACAATCTCCCCCTTTTTGATGATGACAATTTATTGATGTGTTCGATAAATAAGAGTAAAGGTATGAGCTATGCTCCCCTTATCAATGTGCATAGTTTTTTTTGAAAATGAAATCATACATGTAAGAAATTACAAATCTCCCTCTTTCCTTGTGCATCATTATAAGCAAGGTTAAGATAGCATAGTCAAAACATAAATTTCATTAACGGGTTAAACCATCTATTTCATTAGAATAATGAATCACTAATGTTATATCTCAGCATAGGCAAAATAAAAAAAAATAAAAATTCATAAAACATAGTCATAGATACATAAAGACATAGAGCACTAAGGACTCATCATCAACTACAACTTCCATCTCATCATTAACTACAACTACATCATCCTTTCTCCCTGTTTGTCACCAATAAAAAAGGTGGGGGTGGGGTATCAAATGATAAATCAGAAATGAGGGAGTCCTATTGCTCAGAAGTCAGCAAGGTCGCGCTTGACAAGGTCGACTTCATTTGTTACTTCTTCAACTCGTTCGCGCAGAGCTAGAATGTGTTCCCTATTTTTTTTGCCAAGTTCAATTTACTCTTTGGAAAGAGCAATACTCTCTAACAATAGCTCACATAGAGAGCTTTCTTCAGAAGGAGGGGCTGGAGGAGCATTAGTAGATTCTTGGTCTTCTTCTTATTCTTCCACCTCTTTTTCTTCTTCACCACCTACCTCTATACCTTCTTCTTGTTGCTTTGCCATAACAACAATATATTGGCCCACATTTACCAGATCACCAAATTTAGGGTCATACCAAATGTTGTCTTCAGATTTTTTGAGACCTATTCGTCCAAGAAATTCTTTGTCAATGCGATAGAGATTAGTTTGTTCTTTTTCGTCCTCTCTTGCTAGCCATACTTTGTTGGCTTTGAATATCATGGTGAGAGCCATGGCATAAAATAGATGAGTTTTCTACTTTTTGGTGCAATCTTGCATGTGGTGAAATATGAGGAAGGTGAGGTCAAACTTTTTCCCATTTAGGACACACCAAATCAGAAAAGCTTTCATAAAGGACACATCTGAGTGTCCGCCAGATTTTGGAAGGATGGTATGTATGATAACATGGCAAATGAGGCGAGCTTGCACGGTTAACTGACCAGCAAATATCTTGTCGATGTTTTCGAGAGGAAATTGGCTCATTTGTTGAACCGCTTGTAGCTTGTCAAACCCTTCCCCATTATACCAATCATACTTAGTATAGTAAGTGATATCTCCTTAAGGTATTTTGAGAATACGGCGAAAATCAGACAATGTAAGGTTAATGTTAGTGCCTACGACAAAGGAATTAAAGGTGTTTTGCCCTAGAACTCTCTCAAGATGAGTATAGAATAGTCTTACAAGCTTAGGGTAATAAGGAAATTTAAGGGATACAAATTGATGAGCACTAAAAAGTGCGTATTTAAACCCCTTAAGCTTAGACATTCTAGTACCTTTATCTATCTTACTTTACCATTTTAGATTGATTTCGTAATATTTCCATTTTCAGGCACTTATCCCGAAAATTAGCTAACTCAGCCAAATAAGAGCTTAATTGACGCTATTCTGGGATTAAACAAAGAAAGGAGCAAAGTAGAGAAAGAAAGAAGCAAATGAAGCCAAAGGTGGGAAGCAGCAAAGTTCGATCGATCCAACTTCAAGGTTCGATTGGTCGAACACTAATCGATCTCAGCACTTCAAGATAGATCCAAACCTTGACCCAAAGAAGAAAGCAGCAAAGTTCAATCGATCCAACACCACCCTTCGATCGATCGAACACTTTTGTCCTTATTCAAATGATTGATCTTATCCACAGCTGTACCACCCTACCAACCACTTTTGTCCTTTTCTCAAAAATATCTCCCAAAATATCTCGGATTTGTCTTTTCCCAAAAAGCTCAACCAGTTGGATCGATCCAACCACAGTTCGATGGATCTCAGCCAAGTTCAATCGATCCAAGTCCAAGGTTCGATCGATCGAAGTTCCTCCAGTGCGAAAAAGTTAAAAAGCTAGCTTGTTCAATCCATCCTCTATCCAATCATTAGAGAATATTCTTTGCACAACCCCAGCTCATTTGGTGTGTTACTTGACCTACCTATAAAAGGAATATGATGCACTTTTTGAGGGAGACATAGCATTTGACATAGACAATTCTAGGGATTATTCTAAAAGGAGGCAAGCTTAGAGGAGGAGGAGGCTAGAGACACCATTGGATTTCTTCATCAACAAGGAGTAGATTTCTTCCATGGAGTTAGCCCTTGAGGCTTGGAGCAACATCACCATGAGTGGCTAACCATCCTCTTGGGGCTAGAGTTAGCCCCAAGCATGCTTTCTATATCTAAATCTTGTGTATTATTGAGGGATTAGTGTTGTAATTAATGTTTTGACACTTTGATATATGTAGATCTTGATCCTACAAATAAATAAATAAATAAATAAATAAAAAATAAAAAAAATAAAAATGGTTTTTCAATGTAGCATTTCGTCTTTTTAGAGGTGTTAAACTTAACACCCACATGACACATTGTGTCTTTTATCTCTTCTATAGTTCATGTTCGTTTGAATTTTTATTTCTTTATTTTTCTTGCATTTTGTTTCATTGTACATACTTTCATCAAAATAAAAAAAAAAATAAAAAAAAGTTTTTATTTTCACTCTTTCTTATTTTATTCTTGCATCCTTTCTTACTTTTTATTTTTCATTTCTTGCATTGTACATATTGATTTTTCATTTCTTGCATTGTACATATTCTTTCATTGCATTTTAATTCTTTGATTTTCTTGCTTTTTGTATATACTTGCTTTCATTAAATGAAAAATATAAAAACTTTTCACCATTGTGCCCTTTTGTGTAGTCATGCTACTTTATGATTTATATTGGGCTTGATCTCATATTTCTCTTTCATCTTGTGCTATATTGTCTTAGAATACTTGATTTACTTATCTTATCCCATTTGATATTTGATGTGAGTTTGCCAGTGTGGTTATTCAAGTAGGTTGTTGATTCCAAGTTTGGGGGAGACGTCTTTCGAATTGGATCGCTACCGGGCTTCATGTCTACATCACCACGGTATACTCTTTCCATCTTTTCCATTGGTCTCATTGCACATTGAGGACAATGTGCGGTTTAAGTTTGGGGGTAAGGTATCTTTGTTGCATTCTACTTAAGTTTGAGACTTAAATGCATGATTGAGATTGGAGATCCATGTTAACGATGATTTTGATCTTTTGAGGACTATATTGCTTAAAATTTAAAAATTGCTTGACTTGAGAGTCCAATACTCCTTGTATGCCTTGTGGATGCCATTTAGGAGTAAATTTTTCGAAAGATTAATATTTTGCTTGCATTTGTGGTCCTCATCATCTTGATTTCGTGATTATTTTGAGATTCACTCTAGGATTCTACACTAGCACAGGTGCACACTACCATTCATTTGTGGGGTATATGCTTTGTTGATTATTGAATTGGTTATATCCCAATTGAGCTAGTAGTGCATTGAAAGCTTTCATTCTTGATAAAGGTGGATAACAACCCATTTTCACTAAGTAGCCGGGATTCTAGCCTCATCAGACACTGAACTTCTCGCATCGAAAGGTGGAGAACCCAAACTCTAGGTTAATAATTGAACTTGCTTAAAAAAAAATAGTAAAAAAAAGAGAGAAAAAGTTGCGAAAGTAATAAAAAAGTGAGGACTTCTTCCAAAAGGTGAGAGTGGGAAATAATTAGATGGAGGTTGTCTTGATTTGTAGCCTAATTGATTTGAGCTTGTAAGTCCGTAAGGGTGTTTGAACGCCTAATGTCCTAAAGCCGTCTGGTTTGGGAGTCATTGACCTAACGCTCGACCTCATGCTTAATAGATCAACACATTGCACCATGCTTCCATCTTTGATCCTAAAAAATAAAAAATAAATAAATAAAAAAAATAATCGAGTGAAAAGAATAAGCACACCTAGATGAATGAAGCTTTAAAAAAAGGTCCACTTTTTGTCTTGATGATCGATACTAGATTTGTGTGCTAGTTTGAGGGTAAGGATGTGATTAATTCTTTAGTTGGCTAAGATAGCAACATATTTGATGCCGATCCATTCAAAAGGATTCTAGAGTTGTTTTAATTTGCATGATCATTTTCTTGATGTGTGGAGGACCATACTTGCTTGCTTGATGTTGAGATTTTGGGAGATTGCTTAGAAATGTTTGAAAAATTGTATACTTGAGGTAGTTTTCTCCGAATGCTTGTTTGCAATATTGGTGCCTCTTTTAAAAGAATGAGCTTAATGTTTGTGGGTATCATTTCTGGAAACCCTCACAAGACTTCACTCATCCACTAGGGGTAACCTAGGGGTTTAAAAGGCTTGTTGCATGTGCTAAGTGCAATCGTATTCCCTACAAAAGTTGCGTTATCTATTTATTGCTTTTTAGTTATAGTTGTTTAGTTGTTCATTTCATTTCTTTACTTCGTAGTTCATTGCTAGGGACTAGCAATATTTAAGTTTGGGGGTGTGATGAGCGCTGAAAAGCACACTTTTAAACCCATTAAGCTTGAGTATTCTAGGACCTTTATCTATCTTATTTTCCCGTTTTAGTATTTATTTGTGTTTTTGTCTATTTCAGGTCAATAATGTCAAAATGGGCTAAAAATTGTTTCTTAAGGCTTTTTTGGAGTCAAACTAAGTCTTAGTGATGATTCGGAGCAAAAAGAGGTTGATCCTGAAAAGCTGCCAAGTGAGATCGATCGCAGAAAGTAAGATTGATCAAAGTTGGATCAATCGAAAATCAAAGTTGGATCAATCGAACTTTTTCTCTGATCGATCAAACTTTTGCTGGCAGCGAGCTGTCTTATTCCCGTGCGCACCCAAAAGTCTACCTACTACATAGTACGAGATTAGATATTTTTGGAGCTATATTCCTGACTTAGTGACTAAGAAAATGACCTTCTATATAAAGGGAAGTGACCCATTTTGTAAAGAAGCTTTTATCATTTTTATTTTTTACATTGTAATTTATACTTTATCTCTCTAGAAAAGTTAGAGATTAGGGTTAGAAGAAAAGAGGGAAGTGGAGGCACATCTCAAAACCACACTCTCTCTCCATCTCTAGAGCTTCAAAGAAGAAGAAGAAGAAGATGGAGCCATATTTGGAGCTTGATTTCATGACCACATCTACCTCCTCCATGATTGGCTAGATCTATACTTAGGGCTTGGATGAGCCCTAAGTCTTGTGTAATCTAAACCCTTGTATTTCTATTTTTGGGGATTTATATATATATTGTTGTGATTAGTGCTCTAGCCTTGTGATTGTTGATTTAATTCTTCCTTATGATTCTCTATTTTAATTACATGTTGTCTTATGTGTGATTATTTGGGGAATTGATCTCTGCACTAGATTCTCTATGTTGGTTGCATGTCTATGTGTGATTAATTAAGGATTTAGTGATGGCTAAGCATGGGTTTTCATTGAATGGGTTTGTCAATTAATTTGATGGTTTATACTTATGTTTGATAGGTTGTTCTACAATTTAATTCATGCATATAGGTAGGTAGACAATCTATGCTTGCTTAGATATTCCATGGCTTATTATTGCAAATTCCATAATTCTCTAGATTGATGTGTGCTACAATTGTTGCTACTTAGATGGGTCATGCTTAAAATTAATGGGTTGTGCTACACTTACTTTAGGTAGACAATTCATACATAAATTAGATGGTCCATGCTTAATATTGCAATTGGTAGTCACATTTTGTTCACAACAATGTATTCCCCATTAATGGAAGGCGAGTGGTTGATTATATGAACTTAGTGGTGATTCCAAAACCCTAAGACCTCTCTTCATATCTCTTAAATCCCTATCTCTAACTAGTTTATTTCACTTTCATTTCGTCTTAGTTTAATCAACCAATCTCTATCTTTTGCAATCATTTGGTACGCTAGAGTTGAAGTTAAATTCCAACACGTATAATCCCTTGGGACAATCCCTACTCACTCTTGCTACGTTAGTAGTAGTGTTGGTAGTGGTTTTTATAAATTTAAATTTGACCCAAAAGGCTTTTCTTGAGCCGCACATTCACTATATTATTTTGGTGTATATCAAGCGGCCTCGTCAAATTTTGCAAAAACTTGTTGGGGTTTGCCGCACTACCGTCAAGTTTGGAGAGTGTGCATTAAGGCGAGGGCCAAGAGTTTTACATTTATAAAAGTCACTACTACCTTTCACTATAAATATAGTAAAGGCGAGTAGGGATCGTCCCAAGGGATTGTGAGGGTCGAACAAGGTTGTGGAATTGTTATTAGGGCTAGTAGGTCGAGTGATCAAACAATTGGTTGGTTGGTTGATTAAACTAGAGAGCAACTAAATTAAACTAAGTAATAATAAAAGAATGCAATTAAGAGTAAGTAAGAGAGAGATAAATCTTGGGGTTTAAAGATCACCACCAAGCAATGCTTTTTTACACCCTTAACAAGTGATTAATGAGGGCAAATGGTGTGTTGCAATATTGGTGTGTGTGTGTGTTTGGCTGATTCAACAAGTAAGGATGGCTAGTCAAGCATGTATTGTCTAAACATCATGTGAAAGGCACAATATATCCAATCAATGAAGCATATATTATCTAAACAACATGTGAAAGGCACAATAGACCAAAACAAGTTATTAATCCTTTCATTAAGCTCACAATCCAAATACAACACAAGGTTAGAGACATATGCTACTTGCATTCAAAAGCTTGGATCATCAAACAAGAAGCATGGATTATCCTCCCATTTAACACTACACTACATCTACACTACTAGCATGAAAATAAACTAGGATAGAGGCACAATCCATCAAGGAATAAGTATGAACTATCAAGAGAATCATAAGAGCATTCCATCAAGCACTATGTTTTAACAATCTCTAAATCTATAGCATCAATACACATAGACATGCATTAATAACACAAAATCTAGAGACAAGCACATGAACATCTATTATAGCATGTATAGACATATGGGTAGAATGAAATGATCAATTGAAAGCATTTAACCACATAAATCATTGAACAATCAAGATCTATATATATCAAAGTGTCAAAACATCAATTACAACACTAATCCCTCAATAATATACAAGATTAAGATATAGAAAGCATGCTTGGGGCTAACTCTAGCCCTAAGAGGATGTCTAGCCACACATGGTGATGTTGCTCCAACCCTCGAGGGCTAACTCTATGGAAGAAATCTGCTCCTTGTTAATGAAGAACTCCAATGGTGTCTCTAGCCTCCTCCTTCTTTAAGCTTGCCTCTTTTTAGAATAATCCCTAGAATTATCTATGTTAAATGCTAAGTCTCTCTCAAAAAGTGCATCATATTACTTTTATAGGTAGGTCAAGTGACACACCAAATGAGCTGGGTTCGTGCAAAGAATATTCTCTAATGATTGGATAGAGGACGGATTGAACAAGCTGGCTTTTTAACTTTTTCGCACTGGAGGAAGTTCGATCGATCGAACCTTGGACTTGGATCGATCGAACTTGGTTGAGATCCATCGAACTTAGGCTGGATCGATCCAACTGGTTGAACTTTTTGGGAAAAGACAAATCTGAGATATTTTGAAGATATTTTTGGGAAAAGGACAAAAGTGGTTGGTAGGGTGGTACAGCTGTGGATAAGATCAATCATTTAAATAAGGACAAAAGTGTTCGATCGATCGAAGGGTGGTGTTGGATCGATCGAACTCTTGACTTTCTGCTTTGGGTCAAGGTTTGGATCTATCTTGAAGTACTGCGATCGAACCTTGAAGTTGGATCGATCGAACTTTGCTGCTTCCCACCTTTGGCTTCATTTGCTTCTTTCTTTCTCCACTTTGCTCATTTCTTTGTTTAATCCCAGAATAGCTTCAGTTAAGCTCTTATTTAGCTGAGTTAGCTTATTTTCGGGATAAGTGCCCGAAATGGAAATATTACAAAATTAATCTAAAACGATAAAGTAAGATAGATAAAGGTACTAGAATGTCTAAGCTTAAGGGGTTTAAATACGCACTTTTCAATGCTCATCACACCCCCAAACATAAATATTGCTAGTCCCTAGCAATGAACTATGAAGTAAAGGAATGAAATGAACAACTATACAACTATGAACTAGAAAACAATAAATGGATAACGCCACTTTCATAGGGAACATGATTGCATTTAGCACATACAACAAGCCTTTTAAACCCTTGGGTTACCCCTAGTGGACGAGTGAAGTTTCGTGAGGGTTTCCAAAAATGGTACCCACAAACATTAAGCTCATTCTTTCAAAAGAGGTACCAATATTGCAAACAAGCATTATGAGAAAACTACCTCAAGTATGCAATTTTTCAAACATTTCCAAGCAATCTCCCAAAATCTCAACATCAAGTAAACAAATATGGTCCTCTACACATCAAGAAAACGATCATGCAAATCAAAACAACTCTAGAATCCTTTTTGAGTGGACCGGCATCAAATGTGTTGCTATCTTAGCCAACTAGAGAATTAATCACATCCTTACCCTCAAACTAGCACACAAATCTAGTACCGGTCTTCTAGACAAGAAGTGGATCTTTTATTAAAGTTTTATTGTTCTAGGTGCGCTTATTCCTTTCACTCGATATTTATTTATTTATTTTTTTATAGGATCAAAGATGGAATCATGGTGCAATGTGTTGATCTATTAAGCTTTCTAGTGATTCATGAGGTCGAGCTTTAGGTCAATGACTCCTAAAGTAGAAAGGTTTAGGGCATTAAGCGTTCAAACACCCATACGGACTTACAAGCTCAAATCAACTAGACTACAAATCAAGACAACAACCATCTAATCATTTCCCACTTCTCACCTTTTGGGAGAAGTCCTCACTTTTTTATTGCTTTTGCAACTTTTTTTTTTTCTTTTTATTTATTTTTATTTTTTATAAACAAGTTCAATTATTAACCTAGAGTTTGGGCCCTCCACCTTTCGGCGCGAGAAATTCAGTGCTTGGTGAGGCTAGAATCCTGGCTACTTAGTGAAAAGGGGTTGTTATCCACCTTTATCAAGAATGAAAGCTTTCAATGCACTACTAGCCTAATTGGGATATAACCAACTCAATAATCAACAAAGCATGTACCCCACAAATGAATGCTAGTGTGCATCTGTGCTAGTGTAGAATCCTAGAATAAATTTAAAAACAATCACAAAATTAGGATGATGTGGACCATAAGTACAAGCAAGATATCAATCTTTCGAAAAATTTACTCCTAAATGGTTTCCACAAGGCATACAAGGAGTATTGGACACTCAAGTCAATCAATTTTTAAATTTTAAGCAATATAGTCCTCAAAAGATCAAAATCATAGCTAGATATGAACCAATCATAGAAATATCCCTCAATTACACAAGTCATGCTCAAAATTTTGAAATTTAAAGCTAACACTACAAAGCACTATTCCCCCTAAACTTAAATGGCACAATATCCTCAATGTGCAAAAGAACAAGGGAAAGAGTATACCAGTGCAACTAAGGCATAGAATGATTGGGACTGAAGTATCCGAAGTGGCTGGCATGGGCCCCCCAAACTTGGGATGAACTGTGGTCCTGAAAATTAGCACTTGGATAAACTCATCAGATAACAAAATGGGATAATTAGTGCATAGTGGACATGCAAGTGTAAATGGGATAATGAAATAAAATAGGGAGAGAGACATAAGGGTGGTCCTGAAAATTAGGAAGCACTCTCTCACTGGAGTCACTATGATGTACCTGATGGATTCAAACATACAGATATGAGAATATAATCATATGACATCCATAATAAAAACATGCATAAATAGAAAATAAAGTACTGGTACATCAAAGTATCTAAGCCGACAGACCGGCTGCAAAAATAATAGTACTGTACTGTGACAAAAATATAGATCAGAGATCAGAGAGTAGAGAGGGATCAAAAGATAGAAGGAATTGGGAACTCAGGACGATGAGGTAGGACGGGCAGGTCGGGCTCCGCGAATATCTTTGGATAGATCTCGGAACATAGTCGCGACATCCGTACGGAAGGTAGCAAAATCAGCTCTGTGCTGTAAGATCATCTCGTATAGCAACAATAACATCCTCAAGAGTCTGCAGGTGTACTCCAAAGCCTGGGGTCAGATCTGGAGCCTCAGGTATAGATGAATCAGAAGAAAACTCCTGAGTTTGCTCCTGGCCGTGAATGGGTGACCCAACTGGAAAGTACTACTCTGTGGCGTCTACAGGGTGCTCTAAATCGATGTCTATATGGTTGGCAGCTGGATCGACTGGTGTGTCGTCTGCTGCCTCTTCCTCCTCAGCCTCTAGCTCCTCTGCAGCCACTACTGCATGGTCCTGTAGTCTAGTAATAATGGCATTATAGCTCTTGTTCCAGTCCTTCTTCAAGAAGTGATAGGAATCTCTCTCAGGATGCTCCCGAGGATGAATAGGGTAGCGCTGGTCAATCAAAATTTGGGTGATGAGGTGGCCGAATAGGAGAGACTTATCCCGTTCGGGCGTCTCCTTGCTAATATACTAATCAAATAGCTTCTACATCACGCTCCAGATGAGCGCGGAAATAGAATAGCCCAGTGGCCTATGTAGAAGGCGTAGAGGGCTGTCAAATAGTCTCCCCTCCTCTGAATCTTGTGCCCTGCCATGTAGATTTTCCAGAAAAGCACGGAATCAATGAACCATAGGTCATCTGGAAGGAATGTCCAGGTGGTGAAGGTCTCACCACCGGCATGGTGACCTGTAAGAAAGACTGCCATGTTGGCATAAGAAGGCTTGTATAGCCTCGGATAAGTCTCCTGAAGCTCTGGAGGACAGCGGTGTGGGTAGTGGCAAGAGCAGGCTAGCGGGTCCACTGTGATAGTGATCTGATGGCCATCTATAGAAGTGACCAGCTTTGCTGTGGTACGCGGGGATGGTCAGAGGTTCTGGAAGAACAACCGTACCAGCCGCGGGTAGACTGGCTCTGTGATTAGGGCAAGAATAGCTGCAAGGCCCTTCTGAATGATATCGTAGTAAGATGATCGGGTTAGCACCGATCTGGAGAAAAAAACTGTGTCGAACACTGACTCATGGTTGACTGCCATATGCGCATATCTAGGTGCTGGCCTATCACGCTCCTGAGCTGGTGGAGATGGTACTGGTGAATGCTCAGCTCCAGCATGTGGTGGAGATGGTGATGGTGAAAATGTAGGCGGAGCTACAGAGGTGGATGGAACATGATCATCCTCAGCCTCATGAGCAGGTGACTGAGGTGGTGTAGGCTGTACTGGCTCCTCCTGTGCATGAGAGGGCTTTACTGGCTCCTTTATCCGTAGTCTAATATGTCTCTGAGGCCCGTGTTGCCTCTTGGCAACAGTCTTTTGCTTAGTCATAGCTTGAAAAATAATTTAAAAACTTGCAAGGGGAGTTAGTACCAGAATTAAGAATTGAAAACACAAAATAGAAACATGCATGTCAAATAAGATAGACAAATCATATAGATGACATGAATCTATGCAAGTGGCAGGATGTGAAGCATGCTAAACCGTGTAAGTATGAAATGCATCCAATGTGGAATATCATAGGCATTGGGCATATATGAGATAACATGAACACAAGATATGAAGAATGAAGTGTGTGTGTGAGATCTGTGAAATTCGATCGATCAGAAAAAGAAGTGAGATCGATCACAAAAGTTGGATCGATCGAAAATAAGTGAGATCGATCATAAAAGTTGGATCGATCGAAAATAAGTGAGATCGATCTCAGTACTTCGATCGATCTGAGACACAAGTTCGATCGATCGAACTGTGCTCTGTGAAAAATGAGAAGTCACAGATCTGTGACCTTGGAAGCACGGGGCCCACACGAACGTGTTCGTGGGCCCATCAACACAACAAATCAACAAAAATCATCACCCAATCATGGCCCATCCTCCCGAAAATAGATCAAACACATATATATACATACGAAGCATATACACATATATATAAACATGTAAACTCAGTGCTTCGAAGGTTCAAAAATGGAGATTCAATCATGTATAAAGCATGAATGTAACATATAAAGCATGTAATCATCATATCGAGGCTTAAATCATAGGTGAGATCTCGGATTTTACCTCAAAACGATGAGAGAAGTGGAGAAGGTACTAAGGAATTGAAATCCAAGATGAGGGAAAGAGTGTAGCTTGGATCTCGTCGGAGATCTCGCTGGAGATGAGAAAGATGGAGAGTAGATGCGGCGGCGACGAGGGAAACAAGGGTTTGGAGGGTTGGATCGATCTAAATGATCGATCTTGAGACCCTCTAGGTCTATTTTAAAAACATTTCCCGATTAGTTCAATCGATCGAACTGAGGTTTCAGATCGATCGAACTTTGATGAACTCTCCTCAAAGTATTTTTGAAATTTTCGAAATTTTTGAAAAATGCAAAACTAAAATTAAAAATTAGAGTTAAAATTAAAAAGAAATTGTAAAATAAAATAAAATAAAATGGAATAAAATATTTTTGGATTTTTATTTTTATTTTTTATTTATTTTTATATTTTTTAATTAAATAAACAATAATAATTAAAAACTAAATAAATTAAACTATTTTTGAATTTTTGAAAATTTTTTGAAAAATAAAATAAAATAAAATGAAATGAAAATAAAATAAAATAAAAATGAAAATATTTTTGGATTTTTGAAATTTGAAAAGTCAAAATAATGAAATGAAGAACTGAGATCAATCGGAACAAGAGTTCGATCGATCAAACAGAGAGCAAAAATATACATGTTTTAGTTCAAAAATTTGGCTAAGTGTTGGAACATGAAGATCGATCGATCGAAAAACTTCAGATCGATCTTAAATAAGTTTGAATGATGGGACAGAGAGCTGAATATGCAGGTTGATGTAGGCTTAAAAATTTTCTAAGTGTTGAATCATGAGATCGATCGAACTTTGAAGTTGGATCGATCGAAGGTTTCTTGATCGATCTAAGAATAAGTTCGAACGATGGGACAGAGAGATGATTTGGATGCAGGTAGAAAATTTTTCTAAGTGTTGGATGTAGGTGGAAGTTCGATCGATCGAACTTTCAACTGAGATCGATCGAACTTATGCAAAATGCTCAATCACAACACAAAATTCATGCAATCCTAATCAAAGTTCCTATCAATGCATATGAACCAAAAACAAGTATCTAAACTTCGCAAGAAATGAAATTAAAGATGGAAATGGGGGAGGAATATGGTTTTGACACCCTACGAAATGTTTTTGCTAGTCTTTAACGTCTCTAGCAAGATATTGGGCTCTTTTAGCCCGGATCAAAGATCTTGTAATGCATCCCTTCCTTGTTGGGGTGATAGATGCTTTGAACTCCACCCAACAAATGGTTCTTTGAAGAACTTGTTGGATTAAGCTCAAACGAAACCTTTGGTCCCTTCTCTATGCAATCACAACCGTTGGGTTTCCATGCCCTTTCAAAGGAAGAATTTGAAACAACACTTTTAGAATACAAGGTTGAAGATGATTCTTTGGAAGTTTTGGTCTCACACAAAAGCTCAATTCCTTGACATTGAGGATTATAACATTTATCTACAACATTAACCTCTCCTTCATATTTGTCAAATGAATTGGGTGTGGGATTAAAGATATTCAACTTCACCTTCATGTGGCCAAATGAGATCTTCATTATCCCCGTCCTATAATTGATGTTAGCATTAGCAGTTGCCAAGAAAGGACGGCCAAGGATAACGGGAATTTGGCTCTTAGGATTGGGGACCGGTTCTGTGTCTATGACAACAAAATCAACCGGGAAGAAGAATTTATCAATTTTTATCAAAATATCCTCAATTATACCCCTAGGCTTCTTGATAGATCGGTCAACAAGTTGCAAAACTACCGATGCCGATTTTAATTCACCTAGGCCCAATTTGACATAAACCGAGTATGGAAGAAGGTTAACACTTGCTCCTAAGTCAAGAAGCGCCCGATTAATGATATGATCACCAATAATGCATGAAGTAGTAGGTGAACCGGGGTCCTTAAACTTTGGTAAAGTGTTATGTTGCAAAATTGAGCTTACTTGCTCGGTCAAAACCACTTTTCTTGGTGCTTGGCTCTTGTTCTTTCGCTTTTGGGTGCACAAGTCTTTCAAGAATTTAGCATAAGCTGGAATTTGCTTGATTGCATCCAAAAGTGGAAGATTAACTTTTACTTGCCTAAACATTTCCATAATTTCATTGGTTTTTGCCTTTTGCTTGTCTTTTGAAATGGATCCTTTTAAAGAATCCGGAAATGGAACTTTTGGTTTCAACACTTTTTCAGAATTTTCTTTTGAACTCTCTTCAACACAAGAAGTTTTTAAATTATTTTGTTTCAAATCATTTTTTAGCAAAACTTTTTCAACATTATTTTTCAAAACTTCTTTTTCAAAGGCATCTTTCAAGACTTTCTCATTCACAAGACCATGTAATATGCAATGAAGGAGGAATGGGATGTGAAACGGGATGGGTGACAACTTGAGGTTGCACCGGTTCACTCTGTTCATTGGACATTTTAACTTGATTGTCCATAATCCTACTACTCCGTAAAGTAGTCACCGCATTAACATGTTCAATGGTGTGGCCTTCCGATGAGGAATGGGTTTCCACAACACATTATTGCTTAAGTGGGGCATTAATAGGCATCTTTTCCTATTTTCTTGCATTGAGAGTGCTTGCTATTTGCCCTACTTGGGTTTCTAGCTTCGTAATAGATTGAGAGTGAGAATGAAGCAATTGTGTGTTAGCCTCTAAAGTGCCCAAAGCATTCAAAACTTTTTCTTCAAAGGCGGGACTTCTAGTATTTCCTTAGGAATAAGATTGGTTGGGAAAATGAGAATTAGCAAATTGATTTCCTTGTGATTGATAAGGTCTATAACCTTGGGATCCTTGGTTTTGAAGTGGAGGTGGATTGTACTTCCCTTGAAAACCGCCTTGGGAAGGGTTTAAGCCCTCTCCTTGGTTTTTCCAAGAGAAATTCAGATGATTCCTCCAACTTGGATTATAATGAGTACCATAAGGATTGTTCCCTTGGTTCACAAAATCTACATTGAATTGTTCATTAGGTTCATTTTGTATTTGTTCGTGAGGACAATAAGAAGTAGATGAAGAACACTAGAACAAGTCATACATGTTTCATTTGATGCACGATGAGAATGGTTAGGGAAGGAAGATACTTGGTTCGCCGAGTTTTGGTTAATCAAAAATTAATCAAACCTTTGAGATAAAGACTTCATTTCGGCAGTTATTTAATTTGAATGGTCGACTTGATGTAAGCCAACACTCTTCCTACCTTGTGAATTCCTACCATTCTTCGATGATAGTGTTCTATGCAAAGAATTTTCACTCATGCTCTCATAAAGACGCCACACGTCATCCTCATGCCTATCGATGTATGAGCCACCCAAGGAAGCATCAACCATGCCTTTATAATTGTCCGATAAGCTCTCAAAGAAATATTGAACTAATTGCCATTTGGGCATGTCATGATGTGGACACTTCCTAAACAACTCATTGAAGCGTGCCCATGCCTCATGAAACGTTTCTGCATCCCCATGTGAAAATTCTCGAATTGAGGTTCTCATGGCATTGGTCTTAGAAACCGGATAGTACTTCTTCAAGAACTCTTGTTGCATTTCTGCCCAAGAAGTGATTGAAAAAGGCCTAAGATTGTTAAACCAATACTTTGCCTTGTCTTTTAAGGTGAATGGAAAAAGTTTGAGTCTTAAAACCTCTTCCGGCATGTCCGTATATTTTACAGTGGAACATATTTCAAGAAACTCATCCAAATGCTTGTAAGGTTATTCACTTGGAAGTCCATGATAGTTAGGAACCATTTGAATGGTTTGTGGCTTAATTTCATAATGATGTGCTCTAAATGGAGGCAATTGGATGCATATACGTGCATTATACTCATTAGGCACATAATGGTCTCTTAAAGCAAGAGGTGGATTAGCTACTTGAGGTACAACATGAACACCTTG
Organism: Cornus florida; assembly: GCF_030987335.1. Classification (NCBI taxonomy): domain Eukaryota; kingdom Viridiplantae; phylum Streptophyta; class Magnoliopsida; order Cornales; family Cornaceae; genus Cornus; species Cornus florida. The sequence continues at coordinate 45,718,194 of NW_026775575.1, forward strand.
GTTTTGAATTCCTTGATTGATGATGGGAGGTTGTGGAGCATACATTGGCCTTGGCATTCTATATAGAGCTTGGCCTTGTTGTTGTGGTGGTTGGTGAATGTATGGCCTAGGCATGCCTAATGGTACTTGTATGTTCTCAATGTGCACATTTGGATGAAGGATACCTTGTTGGTCTATGTGACCAAGGTCCTCAACATGATCATCATTATGGTCATCCATTTATAGATTGGTTCTATTTGAACTTCCTCTTCCCCCAGGATTTCTAACGATGGATTCAAGATGCAAATCAAGAGGGACAAGAGTTGGTCTCAATGAACGACGACCATGCATGCATAATGCAAAACACAACCAGCACAAAAATGACAAACACTATGCCTTGAAAACAATGCAATTAGACTTCTTCCACAAGCACTTAATTCATACTCCCATGCTTTAACAATAATGATGCAAAGAACAATTAAAAACAAGCCTCCACACGGGCCGACGATTTTACTAAGGGATTGAGTAAAAAAAGTCTCACAAAGGTCCTTTAGCACTTCAACTCCAAATTTAAAGCTTAACTTAGCAAATTTTTAAAATTTTTAGCACTTTTCCTTGCTTGCTTAGCTTGGATGCTCCTTTGCTTGCTTTCTTTCCAACAATACAACTTGTCAAGTAAGAACAACACAATAAGTAACCAAAAAGAAAAAAATAAAATAAATAAAGTAAAGACACGATCAAAAGAGTACTAATCCTAATTGATTCCACAATTCCGACGTTGCCAAATCAACTCAATCCCTGGCAACGGCGCCAAAAACTGATGGGTGTTGTCGCCCCGATGAACCACAAGCTTAAGAGTGTGCCAAAAACTCCTAAACTTGTTTAAATGGCACTACTGTCAAAAACTTCACCACTCCTACCTAACAACTCACATTAAATATCCCAATACCAAATTTTTAAAAACTACAAATACTCTTTAAACTTATAAAAATATATAGACAACACATTTCTAAAATAAAATAAAATAAAATAAAAAACAAAACAAAAAAAAAAAAAATCCAAAAATATTTTATTTTATTTTACAATTTTTAATTTTAATTCTAATTTTTAATTTTAGTTTTTCATTTTTCAAAAATTTAAAAAAAATATTTTGAGGAGAGTTCATCAAAGTTCGATCGATCTGAAATCTTAGTTCGATCGATCGAACTCTGTCGGGAATGTTTTTAAAATAGACTTAGAGGGTCTCAAGATCAATCATTTGGATCGATCCAACCCTCTAAACCCTCTTCTCTCTCGTCGCCGTTACTGTGCATACTCATCCCTTCCATCTCCGGAGAGATCTCCGGCGAGATCCAAGCTACACTCTCCCCCTCATCTCGGATTTCACTTCCTTCGTACCTTCTCCACTTCTCTCATCGTTTTGAGGTAAAATCTGAGATCTCATCTATGATTTAAGCTTCGATATGATGCTTACATGCTTTATATGTTAGATTCATGCTTTATACATGCTTGAATCTCCATTTTTGAAGCTTCGAAGCACTGAGGTATAGTTTGTATATATGTGTATATGCTTCGTACGTATATATATGTGTTTGATTTATTTTTGGGAGGATGGGCCATGATTGGGTGATGATTAATTTTAATTTGTTGTGTTGATGGGCCCACAAACACGTTCGTGTGGGCCTCGTGCTTCCAAGGTCACAGATCTGTGACTTCTCATTTTTCACAGAGCACAGTTCGATCGATCGAACTTGTGTCTCTGATCAATCGAAGTAGTGAGATCGATCTCACTTAGTTTTGATCGATCCAACTTTTGTGATCGATCTCACTTCTTTTTCTGATGGATCGAATTTCACAGATCTCACACACACACACTTCATTCTTCATATCTTGTGTTCATGATATCTTATATATGCCCAATGCTTGTGATATTCCACATTGGATGCATTTCATACTTACATTGTTTAGCATGTTTCATATCTTGTCACTTGCATAGATTCATGTCATCTATATGATTTGTCTATCTGATTTGACATGCATGTTTCTATTTCGTGCCTTCAATTCTTAATTCTGGTACTAACTCCCCTTGAAAGTTTTTAAATTATTTTACAGGCTATGACTAAGCGCAGGACAGCCAAGAGGCAACACGGGCCTCAGAGACATATTTAACTACGGATAGAGGAGCCAACAGAGCCCTCTCATGCACAGGAGGAGCCAGCACAGCCTACACCACCTCAGTCACCTACTCATGAGGCTTAGGATGACCATACTCCATCCACCTCTACAGCTCCGCCTACATTTACACCATCACCATCTCCACTACATGCTGGAGTTAAGCATTCACCAGTACCATCTCCACCACGCCAGCCAGCTCAGGAGCGTGATAGGCCAGCGCCTAGATATGCGCATATGGCAGTCGACCATGAGTCAGTGTTCGACACAGCCTTTTTCTCCAGATCGGTGCTGACCCGATTAGCTTACCACGATATCATTCAGAGGGGCCTTGCAGCTATTCTTACCCCAATAACAGAGCCATTCTACCCGCGGCTGGTACGGTTGTTCTTCCAGAACCTCTGACCATCCATGCATACCGCAGCAGAGCTGGTCACTTCTATAGATGGCCATCAGATCATTATCACAGTAGACTCGCTAGCCCGCTCTTGCCACTGCCCACACCGCTATCCTCGAGAGCTTCAGGAGACATATCCGTGGCTATACAGGCCTTCTTATGCCGACATGGCAATCTTTCTTACAGGTCACCATACCGGTGGCGAGACCTTTACCACCGGACATTCCTTCCAGATGACCTATGGTTCATTGATTCCGTGCTCTTCCGGAACATCTACATGGCCGGGCATAAGATTCAGAGGAGGGGAGACTATTTGACAGCCTTCTACGCCTTCTACATAGGCCACTGGGTATCTATTGCCGCGCTCATCTGGAGCGTGTTGAGGAAGCTATTTGATGAGTATATTAGCAAGGAGATGCCCGAACGGGCTAAGTTTCTCCCATTCAGCCACCTTATCACCTAGATTCTTATCGACCAGCGCTACCCTATTCATCCTCAGGAGCACCCTGAGAGAGGCTCCTGTCACTTCTTAAAGAAGGACTAGAACAAGAGCTACAACGCCATTATTAGTAGACTGTAGGACCACGCGGCAGTGGCTGCAGAAGAGCTAGAAGCTGAGGAGGAAGCAGATGCAGCAGCTTAGGCAGCAATAGCAGATCCTGCAGCGGATGACGCACCAGTCGATCCAGCTGCCGAGCATATAAACATCGATTTAGAGTGCCCTGCAGACGCCACAGAGCAGTACTCTCTAGCTGGGTCGCCCATTCACGACTAGGAGCAGACTCATGAGTTTTCTTCTGATTCATTTATACCTGAGGCTCTAGATTTGACCCCAGGCTTTGGAGTACGCCTGCAGATTCTTGAGGATGCTGTTGTTGCTATACGAGCTGATCTTACAGCCCACAGAGCTGATTTTGCTACCTTCCGTACAGATGTCGCGACTATGTTCCGAGATCTATCCAAAGATATCCGCGGAGCCCGACCTCCCCGTCCTACCTCATCGTCCTGAGTTCCCAGTTCCTTCTATCTTTTGATCCCTCTCTGCTCTCTGATCTATATTTTTGTCACTGTACAGTACTATTATTTTTGTACCTTGTCTGTCGGCTTTGATATTTTTGTTGTACCTGTAATTTATCTGTTTTATATATCTGTTTTTGCTATGGATGTTATATGATTATATTCTCATATCTGTATGTTTGATTCCATCAGGTGCATCACAGTGATTTCAGTGAGAGAGTGCTACCCGATTTTCAGGACCACTCTTATACCTCTCTCATCTCTTTATCTATTTATCCCATTTATAGTTGCATGTCCACTGTGCACTAATTATCCCATTTTGTTATCTGATGAGTTTATCCAAGTGCCAATTTTTAGGACCACAGTTCATCCCAAGTTTGGGGGGGCCATGCCACCCACTTCGGATACTTCAGTCCCGATCATTCTTGCTTAGTTACACTGGTATACTCTTTCCTTTATTCTCTTACACATTAAGGACATTGTGTCATTTAAGTTTGGGGGGAATAGTGTTTTGCAGTGTTAGCTTTAAAATTTCAAAATTTTGAGCATGACTTGTGTATTTGAGTGATATTTCTATGATTGGTCCATATCTAGCTATGATTTTGATCTTTTGAGGACTATATTGCTTAAAATTTAAAAATTGCTTGACTTAAGAGTCCAATACTCCTTGTATGCCTTAGGGATGCCATTTAGGAGTAAATTTTTCGAAAGATTGATATCTTGCTTGCATTTATGGTCCACATTATCTTGATTTTGTGATTGTTTTGAGATTCTCTCTAATATTCTACATTAGCACCGGTGCACACTAGCATTCATTTGTGGGGTACATGCTTTATTGACTATTGAATTGGTTATATCCCAATTAGGCTAGTAGTGCATTGAAAACTTTCATTCTTAATAAAGGTGGATAACAACCCCTTTTCACTAAGAAGCCGGGATTCTACCCTCATCAAGCACTGAACTTCTCGCGCCGAAAGGTGGAGGGGCCAAACTCTAGGTTAAAATAATAATAATAATAATAATAAAAAGGCAAAAGCAATCAAAAAAGGTGAGGACTTCTCCTAAAAGTGGAAAATGATTAGATGGTTGTTGTTTTGATTTGTAGCCTAGTTGATTTGAGCTTGTAAGTCCATAGTGGTGTTTGAACACCTAGTACCCTAAAGCCGTCTGGTTTGGGAGTCATTGACCTAACGCTTGACCTCATGAATCACTAGAAAGCTTAATAGATCAACACATTGCACCATGTTTCCATCTTTGATCCTATAAAAATAAATAAATAAATAAATAAATATCTAGTGAAAAGAATAAGCACACCTAGAAAATAAAGCTTTAATAAAAGGTCCACTTCTGGTCTTGATGATCGGTACTAGATTTGTGTGCTAATTTGAGGGTAAGGATGTGATTAATTCTTTAGTTGGCTAAGATAACAACACATTTGATGCCGATCCACTCAAAAAGGATTCTAGAGTTGTTTTGATTTGTATGATCATTTTCTTGATGTGTAGAGAACCATACTTGCTTGCTTGATGTTGAGATTTTGGGAGATTGCTTGGAAAGGGTTGAAAAATTGCATACTTAAGGTTATTTTCTCCCAATGCTTGTTTGCAATATTGGTATCTCTTTTGAAAGAATGAGCTTAATGTTTGTTGGTACCATTTCTGGAAACCCTCACGAGACTTCACTCGTCCACTAGGGGTAACCTAGGGGTTTAAAAGGCTTGTTCTATGTGCTAAATGTAATCGTGTTCCCTACGAAAGTGGCGTTATCCATTTATTGCTTTCTAGTTCATAGTTGTATAGTTGTTTATTCCATTCCTTTACTTCGTAGTTCATTGCTAGGGACTAGTAATATTTAAGTTTGGGGGTGTGATGAGCACTGAAAAGTGCGTATTTAAACCCCTTAAGATTAGACATTCTAGTACGTTTATCTATCTTACTTTACCGTTTTAGATTGATTTCGTAATATTTCCATTTTCAGGAACTTATCTTGAAAATAAGCTAACTCAGCCAAATAAGAGCTTAATTGAAGCTATTCTGGGATTAAACAAAGAAAGGAGCAAAGTGGAGAAAGAAAGAAGCAAATGAAACCAAAGGTGGGAAGCAACAAAGTTCGATCGATCCAAGTTCAAGGTTCGATCTATCGAATACTGATCGATCTCAGTACTTCAAGGTAGATCCAAACCTTGATCCAAAGCAGAAAGTCAAAAGTTCGATCGATCCAACACCACTCTTCGATCGATCGAACACTTTTGTCCTTATTCAAATGATTGATTTTATCCACAGTTGTACCACCCACTAACCACTTTTATCCTTTTCCTAAAAATATCTCCCAAAATATCTCAGATTTGTCTTTTCCTAAAAAGCTCAACCAGTTGGATTGATCCAGCCCAAGTTCGATAGATCTCAGCCAAGTTCGATTGATACAAGTCCAAGGTTCGATCGATCAAACTTCCTCCAGTGCGAAAAAGTTAAAAAGCCAGCTTGTTCAATCCGTCCTCTATCCAATCATTAGAGAATATTCTTTGCACAACCCCAGCTCATTTGGTGTGTCACTTGACCTACCTATAAAAGGAATATGATGCACTTTTTGAGGGAGACTTAGCATTTGACATAGACAATTCTATGGATTATTCAAAAAAGAGGCAAGCTTAGAGGAAGAGGAGGCTAGAGACACCATTGGAGTTCTTCATCAACAAGGAGCAGATTTCTTCCATGGAGTTAACTCTTGAGGGTTGGAGCAACATCACCATGAGTGACTAGACATCCTCTTGGGGCTAGAGTTAGCCCCAAGCATGCTTTCTATATCTCAATCTTGTGTATTATTGAGGGATTAGTGTTGTAATTAATGTTTTGACACTTTGATATATGTAGATCTTGATTGTTCAATGATTTATGTGGTTAAATGCTTTCAATTAATCATTTCATTCTACCCATATGTCTATGTATGTTAGAATAGATGTTTGTCTCTAGATTTTGTGTTATTAATTCATGTCTATGTGTATTGATGCTATAGATTTAGAGATTGTCAAAACATAGTGCTTAATGGAATGCTCTTATGATTTTCTTGATGGTTCATACTTATTCCTTGATGGATTGTGCTTCTCCCTTAGTTTATTTTCATGCTAGTAGTGTAGATGTAGTGTAGTTGTAGTGTAGTGTTAAATGGGAGGATAATCCATGCTTGTTGTTTGATGATCCAAGCTTTTGCATGCAAGTAGCATGTGTCTCTAACCTTGTGTTGTATTTGGATTGTGAGCTTAATAAAAGGATTAATGACTTGTTTTGATCTATTGTACCTTTCACATGTTGTTTAGACAATATATGCCTCATTGCTTAGATATATTGTGCCTTTCACATGATGTTTAGAGAATACATGCTTAACTAGTCATCCTTGCTTGTTGAATCAACCAAACACACGCACACGCCAATATTGCAACACACCATTTACCCTCATTAATCACTTATCAATAGTATAGAAATGCATTGCTTGGTGGTGATCTCTAAACCCCAAGACTCTTCTCTCTCTTATTTACTCCTAGTTACATTCTTTTGTTATCACTTAGTTTAATTTAGTTGCACCTCAAATAGCTAATCCACCTCTTGCTTTAAGAGACCATTATGTGCCTAATGAGTATAATGCACCTACATGCATCCAATTGCCTCCAGTTAGAGCACATCACTGTGAAATTAAGCCACAAACCATTCAAATGCTTCCAAACTATCATGGACTTCCAAGTGAAGAACCTTACAAGCATTTGGATGAGTTTCTTGAAGTATGTTCCACCGTAAAATATACGGACATGCTGGAAGAGGTTTTAAGACTCAAACTTTTTCCATTCACCTTAAAAGACAAGGCAAAGTATTGGTTTAACAATCTTAGGCCTTTTTCAATCACTTCTTGGGCAGAAATGTAACAAGAGTTCTTGAAGAAGTATTATCAGATTTCTAAGACCAATGCCATGAGAACCTTAATTCGAGAATTTTCACATGGGGATGGAGAAACGTTTCATGAGGCATGGGAATGCTTCAATGATTTGCTTAGGAAGTGTCTACATCATGACAAGCCCAAATGGCAATTAGTTCAATATTTCTTTGAGAGCTTATTGGACAATTATAAAGGCATGGTTGACGCTTCCATGGGTGGCTCATACATCGATAGGCATGAGGATGACGTGTGGCGTCTTTATAAGAGCATGAGTGAAAATTCATTGCATAGAACACTATCATCCAAGAATGGTAAGAATTCACAAGGTAGGAAGAGTGTTGGCTTATATCAAGTCAACCATTCAAATGAAATAGCCGCCGAAATGAAGTCTTTATCTCAAAGGTTTGATCAATTTTTGATTAACCAAAACTCGGCGAACCAAGTATCTTCCTTCCCTAACCATTCTCATCGTGCATCAAATGAAACATGTATAACTTGTTCTAGTGTTCTTCATTCTACTTCTCATTGTCCTCACGGAAAAGTGCAAAATGAACCTAATGAATAAGTTAATGCAGCTTTTGTGAACCAAGGGAACAATCCTTATGGTACTCATTATAATCTAAGTTGGAGGAATCATCCGAATTTCTCTTGGAAAAACCAAGGAGAGGGCTCAAACCCTTCCCAAGGCGGTTTTCAAGGGAAGTACATTCCACCTCCACTTCAAAACCAAGGATCCCAAGGTTATAGACCTTATCAATCACAAGGAAATCAATTTGCTAATTCTCATTTTTCCAACCAATCTTATTCCCAAGGAAATACTAGAAGTCCCGCCTTTGAAGAAAAAGTTTTGAATGCTTTGGGCACTTTAGAGGCTAACACACAATTGCTTCATTCTCACTCTCAATCTATTGCGAAGCTAGAAACCCAAGTAGGGCAAATTATAAGCACTCTCAATGCAAGAGAGAAGGGAAAGATGCCTATTAATGCCCCACCTAAGCAACAATGTGTTGTGGAAACACATTCCTCATCGGAAGGCCACACCATTGAACATATTAATGCGGTGACTACCTTGCGGAGTGGTAGGATTGTAGACAATCAAGTTTAAATGTCCAATGAAGATTGTGAACCGGTGCAACCTCAAGTTGTCACCCGTCCCGTTTCACATCCCATTCCTCCTTTATTGCATATACATGATCTTGGTAATGAGAAAGTCTTGAAAAATGTCTTTGAAAAATGATGTTGAAAAAGTTTTGCTGAAAAATGATTTGAAACAAAATGATTTAAAAATTTCTTGTGTTGAAGAGAGCTCAAAAGAAAATTCTGAAAAAGTGTTTAAACCAAAATTTCCATTTCCAGATGCCTTAAAAGGATCCATTTCAAAAGACAAGCAAAAGGCAAAAACCAATGAAATTATGGAAATGTTTAGGCAAGTGAAAGTTAATCTTCCACTTCTGGATGCAATTAAGCAAATTCCGGCTTATGCCAAATTCTTGAAAGACTTATGCACCCAAAAGCGGAAGAACAAGAGCCAACCACCAAGAAAAGTGGTTTTGACCGAGCAAGTAAGCTCAATTTTGCAACATAACACTGTGCCAAAGTTTAAGGACCCCGGTTCACCTACTACTTCATGCATTATTGGTGATCATATCATTAATCGGGTGCTTCTTGACTTAGGAGCAAGTGTTAACCTTCTTCTGTACTCGGTTTATGTCAAATTGGGCCTAGGTGAATTAAAACCGACATTGGTAGTTTTACAACTTGCCGACCGATCTATCAAGAAGCCTAGGGGTATCATTGAGGATGCTTTGATTAAAATTGATAAATTCTTCTTTCCCGTTGATTTTGTTGTCATAGATACGGAACCGGTCCCCAATCCTAAGAGCTAAATTCCCATTATCCTTGGCCGTCATTTCTTGGCAACCGCTAATGCCAACATCAATTGTAGGACGGGGATAATGAAGATCTCATTTGGCCAAATGAAGGTGAAGTTGAATATCTTCAATCCCACACCCAATTCATTTGACAAATATGAAGGAGAGGTTAATATTGTAGATAAATGTCATGATCTTCAATGTCAAGGAAGTGAGCTTTTGTGTAACAGCAAAACTTCCAAAGAATCATCTTCAACCTTGCATTCTAAAAGTGCTGTTTCAAATTCTTGCTTTGAAAGGGCATGGAAGCCCAAAGGTTGTGATTGCATAGATAAGGGACCAAAGGTTTCTTTTGAGCTTAATCCAACAAGTTCTTCAAAGAACCATTTGTTGGGTGGAGTTCAAAGCATCTATCACCCCAACAAGGAGGGGATGCATTATAAGAGCTTTGATCCGGGCTATAAGAGCCCAATGTCTTGCTAGAGACGTTAAAGACTAGCAAAAATATTTCGTAAGGTGTCAAAACCCTATTCCTCCCCCATTTCTATCTTAGATTTCATTTCTTGCGAAGTCTAGATACTTGTTTTTGGTTCATATGCATTGATAGGAACTTTGATTAGGATTGCATGAATTTTGTGTTGTGATTGAGTATTTTGCATAAGTTCGATCGATCTCAAATGAGAGTTCGATCGATTGAACTTCCACCTGAATCCAACACTTAGAAAATTTTTCTACCTGCATCCACCTGCATCCAAATCACCTCTCTGTCCCATTGTTCGAACTTATTCTTAGATCGATCAAGAAACCTTCGATCGATCCAACTTCAAAGTTCAATCGATCTCATGCGTCAACGTTTAGAAAATTTTTGAGCCTATATCAACCTGCATATTCAGCTCTCTAACCCATCGTTCAAACTTATTTAAGATCGATCTGAAGTTTTTCGATCGATCCAACTTCAAAGTTCGATCAATCTTCAAGTTCAAACACTTAGCCAAATTTTTGAACCAAAAACCTGCATATTTTTGCTCTCTATTCGATCGATCGAACTCTTCTTCCGATCGATCTCAGTTCTTCATTTCTTTGTTTGACTTTGTTTTGACTTTTCAAATTTCAAAAATCCAAAAAATATTTTCATTTTTATTTTTATTTTTAGTTTATTTTATTTTCATTTCATTTCATTTTATTTTATTTTTCAAAAAAGTTTTCAAAAATTCAAAAATATTTTAGTTTATTTAGTTTTTATTTATTATTGTTTATTCAAGTAAAAAAATAAAATAAAATAAAAAACAAAACAAAAAAATCCAAAAATATTTTATTTTATTTTACAATTTTTAATTTTAATTCTAATTTTTAATTTTAGTTTTTCATTTTTTCAAAAATTTCAAAAAATACTTTGAGGAGAGTTCATCAAAGTTCGATCGATTTGAAACCTCAGTTCGATCGATCGAACTAATCGGGAAATGTTTTTAAAATAGTCCTGGAGGGTCTCAAGATCGATCATTTAGATCGATCCAACCCTCTAAGCCCTTGCTTCTCTCGTCGCCGTCACTGTGCACTCTCATCTCTTCCACCTCCGGCGAGTTCTCCGACGAGATCTAAGCTTCGCGTCTACCTCTCTCATCTCGGATCTCATCCACTCTTCGCATCCACTTCTCTCCCTTCGATTTGGGTAAGATCCGATCATCTCATGTTCATTTAAGCTTCAATCTCATCCATACATACCCTATGTGTTGAATCCAGGCCATTTTTATAATGAAATCCACCATTGATGACCTTGAAGCATGTTTGTATATATGTGTATATGCTTCGTATGTATATATATGTGTTTGATCAATTTTTGGGAGGATGGGCCATGATTAGGTGATGATTAATGTTGTTTTGTTGTGTTGATGGGCCCACGAACACGTTCGTGTGGGCCCCGTGCTTCCAAGGTCACAGATCTGTGACTTCACGTTTTTCACAGAGCACAGTTCGATCGATCTAACTTGTATCTCAAATTGATCTTGAGAGATCGATCAAACTCATATCTCAGATCGATCTCAGTTATTTTCGATCGATCCAACTTTTGTGATTGATCTGACTTCTTTTTCTAATCGATCGAATTTCACAGATCTCACACACACACTTCATTCTTCATATCTTGTGTTCATGCTATCTTATATATGCTCAATGCCTGTGATATTCCACATTAGATACATTTCATACTTACATTGTTTAGCATGTTTCATATCCTGCCACTTGCATAGATTCATGTCATCTAAATGATTTGTCTATCTTATTTAACATGCATGTTTCTATTTCATGCCTTTAATTCTTAATTCTGGTACTAACTCCCCTTGAAAGTTTTTAAATTATTTTTTAGGCTATGACTAAGCGAAAGACTATTGCCAAGAGGCAACACGGGCCTCAGAGACATATTAGACCACGGATAGAGGAGCCAGCAGAGCCCTCTTATGTGCAGGAGGAGCCAGCACAGCCTACACCACCTCAGTCACCTACTCATGAGGCTGAGGATGATCATGTTCCATCCACCTCTGCAGCTCCGCCTGTATTTACACCATCACCATCTCCACCACATGCTGGAGCTGAGCATTCACCAGTACCATCTCCACCACGCCAACCAGCTCAGCCAGCTCAGGAGCGTTATAGGCCCGCGCCTAGATATGCGCATATGGCAGTCGACCATGAGTCAGTGTTCGACACAGCCTTTTTTTCCAGATCGGTGCTGACCCAATCAGTTTACCACGATATCATTCAGAGGGGCCTTGCAACTATTCTTGCCCCAGTCACATAGCCAGTCTACTCGCGGCTGGTACGGTTATTCTTCCAGAACCTCCGACCATCCCCACGTACCACAGCAGCGCTGGTCACTTCTATAGATGGCCATCAGATCACTATCACAGTGGACTCGCTAGCCCGCTCTTGCCACTGCCCACACCACTGTACTCCATAGCTTCAGGAGACATATCCGAGGTTATACAGGCCTTCTTATGCCAACATTGCAGTCTTTCTTACAGATCACCATGCCGGTGGCGAGACCTTCGCCACCCGGACATTCCTTCCAGATGACCTATGCTTCATTGATTCTGTGCTCTTCCAGAACATCTACATGGTAGGGCACAAGATTCAGAGGAGGGGAGACTATTTAACAGCCCTCTACGCCTTCTACACGGGCCATTGGGTATCTATTCCCGCGCTCATCCGGAGCGTGATGAGGAAGCTATTTGATGAGTATATTAGCAAGGAGACGCCCGGACGGGCTAAGTCTCTCCCATTCGGCAACCTCATCACCCAGATTTTTATCGACCAGCGCTACCCTATTCATCCTCGGGAGCATCCTGAGAGAGGTTCGTGTCATTTCTCGAAGAAGGACTGGAACAAGAACTACAACGCCATTATTGCTACACTGCAGGACCACGCAGTAGTGGCTGCAGAGGAGCTAAAGGCTGAGAAGGCATAGGCAATAGCTCAGGCAGTAGCCGAGGCAGCAGCAGCAGATCCCGTAGTGGATGATGCACCAGTCGATCCAGCTGCCGAGCATATAGACATGGATTTGGAGCGCCTTGCAGATGCTATAGAGCAGTACTCTCCAGATAGGTCATCAAACAACAAAAGACAAAACATCATGTATACCGTCAAGTCTGGAGAGTATGCATTAAGGCGAGGGCCAAGAGTTTTACATTTATAAAAGCCACTACTACTTTTCACTATAAATATTGCAAGGGCGAGTAGGAATCGTCCCAAGGGATTGTGAGGGTCGAACAAGGTTATGGAATTGCTATTAGGGCTAGTAGGTCGAGTGATTAAACAATTGGTCGGTTGGTTGATTAGACTAGAGAGCAACTAAATTAAACTAAGTAATAACAAAACAATGCAATTAAGAGTAAGTAAGAGAGAGAAAAATCTTGGGGTTTAGAGATCACCACCAAGTAATGCTTTTCTATACCCTTAACAAGTGATTAATGAGGGCAAATGGTGTGTTGCAGTATTGGTGTGTGTGTGTGTTTGGTTGATTCAACAAACAAGGATGGCTAGTCAAGTATGTATTGTCTAAACATCATGTGAAAGGCACAATATATCTAAGCAATGAAGCATATTTTGTCTAAACGACATGTGAAAGGCACAATAGATCAACACAAGTCATTAATCCTTTCATTAAGCTCACAATCCAAATACAACACTAGGTTAGAGACATATGTTACTTGCATTCAAAAGCTTGGATCATCAAACAACAAGCATGGATTGTCCTCCCATTTAACACTACACTACAACTACACTACATCTACACTACTAGCATGAAAATAAACTAGGGGAGAGGCACAATCCATTAAAGAATAAGTATGAACCATCAAGAGAATCACAAGAGCATTCCATTAAGCACTATGTTTTGACAATCTCTAAATCTATAGCATCAATACACATAGACATGCATTAATAACACAAAATCTGGAGACAAGCACATGAACATCTATTCTAGCATACATAGACATATGGATAGAATGAAATAATCAATTGAAAGCATTTAACCACATAAATCATTGAACAATCAAGATCTATATATATCAAAGTGTCAAAACATCAATTACAACACTAATCCCTCAATAATACACAAGATTTAGATATAGAAACCATGCTTGGGGCTAACTCTAGCCCCAAGAGAATGTCTAGCCACTCATGGTAGTGCTTCTCCAACCCTCAAGGGCAGACTCCATGGTTGAGATTTGCTCCTTGGATGATGAAGAGTCTCCAATGGTGTCTCTAGCCTCCTCCTCCTCTAAGCTTGCTCTCCAAGAGATGATATGAAAATGATATTAGCCCCACTCTTGTAAAAAGCAATCCTTATCCTTATATAGGTAGGTCAAATGACACCCAAAATGAGCTAAGGTCGTGCACACAATATTCCCTAATGATTGGATAAAGGACAACTTTCAATGAGCTGGAAATTTAACTTTTTCGTAGTAGAGGAAGTTCGATAGATCGAACCTTGGACTTGGATCAATCGAACTTAGCTGAGATCCATCGAACTTGGGCTGGATCAATCCAACTGATTGAGCTTTTTGGGAAAAGACAAATCTGAGATATTTTGGGAGATATTTTTAGGAAAAGGACAAAAGTGGTTAGTGGGTGGTACAGCTGTGGATAAAATCAATCATTTGAATAAGGACAAAAGTGTTCGATCGATCAAAGGGTGGTGTTAGATCGATCGAGCTTTGGACTTTTTGCTTTGGGTCAAGGTTTGGATCTATGTTGAAGTACTGAGATCGATCACTATTCGATCGATCGAACCTTGAAGTTGGATCGATCGAACTTTGCTGCTTCTTACCTTTGGCTTCATTTGCTCATTTCTTTCTCCACTTTGCTCCTTTCTTTGTTTAATCCCAGAATAGCTTCAATTAAGCTCTTATTTGGCTAAGTTAGCTTATTTTTGGGATAAGTTCCTGAAAATGGAAATATTACGAAATCAATCTAAAACGGTAAAGTAAGATAGATAAAGGTACTAAAATGTCTAAGATTAAGGGGTTTAAATACGCACTTTTCAGTGCTTATCACACCCCCAAACTTAAATATTGCTAGTCCCTAGCAATGAACTACGAAGTAAAGGAATGAAATGAATAACTATACAACTATGAACTAGAAAGCAATAAATGGATAACTCCACTTTCGTAGGGAACACGATTGCATTTAGCACATGCAACAAGCCTTTTACACCCCTAGGTTAGCCCTAGTGGACGACTGAAGTCTCGTAAGGGTTTTTCCAGAAATGATACCCACAAACATTAAGCTCATTCTTTATAAAGAGGCACCAATATTGCAAACATGCATTGGGAGAAAACTACCTCAAGTATGCAATTTTTCAAACATTTCCAAGCAATCTCCCAAAATCTCAACATCAAGCAAGCAAGTATGGTCCTCCACACATCAAGAAAATGATCATACAAATCAAAACAACTCTAGAATCCTTTTTGAGTGGACCGGCATCAAATGTGTTGTTATCTTAGCCAACTAAAGAATTAATCACATCCTTACCCTCAAACTAGCACACAAATCTAGTACCGATCATCAAGACAAGAAGTGGACCTTATATTAAAGCTTTATTGTTCTAGGTGCGCTTATTCTTTTCACTTTTTTTTAATTTATTTTTTTATTTTTTGTAGGATCAAAGATGGAAGCATGGTGCAATATGTTGATCTATGAAGCTTTCTAGTGATCCATGAGGTCGAGAGTTAGGTCAATGACTCCCTAACCGGACGGCTTTAGGGCATTAGGCATTCAAACACCCCTACGAACTTACAAGCTCAAATCAACTAGGCTACAAATCAAGACAACAACCATCTAATCATTTCCCACTCTCACCTTTTGGGAGAAGTCCTCACTTTTTTATTTTATTTTATTTTATTTATAAATAAGGTTAATTATTAACCTAAAGTTTGGGCCCTCCACCTTTCGACGCGAGAAAGTCAGTGCTTGATGAGGCTAGAATCCCGGCTACTTAGTGAAAAGGGGTTGTTATCCACCTTTATCAAGAATGAAAGCTTTCAATGCACTACTAGCCCAATTGGGATATAACCAACTCAATAATCAACAAAGCATGTACCCTACAAATGAATGCTAGGGTGCACCTGTGCTAGTGTAGAATCCTAGAATAAATCTCAAAACAATCACAAAATCAAGATGATGTGGACCACAAGTGCAAGCAAGATATCAATCTTTCGAAAAATTTACTCCTAAATGGCTTCCACATGGCATACAAGGAGTATTGGACTCTCAAGTCAAGCAATTTTAAAATTTTAAGCAATATTGTCCTCAAAAGATCAAAATCATAGCTAGATATGGACCAATCATAGAAATATCCCTCAATTACATAAGTCATGCTCAAAATTTTGAAATTTAAAGCTAACACTGCAAAACACCATTCCCCCCAAACTTAAATGGCACAATGTCCTTAATGTGCAAGAGAACAAAGGAAAGAGTATACCAGTGCAACTAAGCAAGAATGATCGGGACTGAAGTATCCGAAGTGGGTGGCATGGCCCCCCTAAACTTGGGATGAATTGTGATCCTGAAAATTGGCACTTGGATAAACTCATCAGATAACAAAATGAGATAGTTAGTGCACAGTGGATATGCAAGTGTAAATGGGATAATGAAATAAAATAGGGAGAGAGATATAGGGTGGTCTTGAAAATCGGGTAGCACTCTCTCACTGAAATCACTGTGATGCACCTGATGAAATCAAACATACAGATATGAGAATATAATCATATGAAATCCATAGCAAAAATAGATATATAAAATAGATAAAGTACAGGTACAATAGAAATATCAAAGCCGACAGACCAGTTGCAAAAATAATAGTACTGTACAGGGACAAAAATAGAGATCAGAGATCAGAGATGGATCAAAAGATAGAAGGAACTGGGAACTCAGGACGATGAGGTAGGACGGGCAGGTCAGGCTCCTCAGATATCTTTGGATAGATCTCGGAACATAGTCGCGACATCCGTACGGAAGGTAGCAAAATCAGCTCTGTGGGCTCTAAGATCAGCTCGTATAGCAACAACAGCATCCTCAAGAGTCTGCAGGCGTACTCCAAAGCCGAGGGTCAGATCTAGAGCCTCAGGTATAGATGAATCAGAAGAAAACTCCTGAGTCTGCTCCTGGTCATGAATGGGTGATCCAACGAGAGAGTACTGCTCTGTAGCATTTGCAAGACACTCTAAATCGATGTCTATATGCTTGGCAGCTGGATCGACTCGTGCGTCGTCCGCTGCGGGATCTGCTGCTGCTGCCTGAGCTGCTGCCTCTGCCTCCTCCTCAGCCTCTAACTCTTTTACTGCCACTACTACGTGGTCCTGCAATCTAGTAATAATGGCATTATAGCTCTTGTTCTAGTCCTTCTTCAAGAAGTGACAGGAACCTTTCTCAGGATGCTCTCGAGGATGAATAGGGTAGCGCTGGTCGATAAGAATCTGGGTGATGAAGTGGCCGAATAGGAGAGACTTAGCTCATCTGGGCGTCTCCTTGCTAATATACTCATCAAATAGCTTCCTCATCATACTCCAGATAAGCGCGAGAATAGATATCCAGTGGCCCGTACAGAAGGCGTAAAAGGCTGTCAAATAATCTCCCCTCCTCTAAATCTTGTACCCTTCCATGTAGATGTTCTGGAAGAGCACGGAATCAATGAACCATAGGTCATCTGGAAGGAATGTCCGGGTGGCAAAGGTCTCGCCACCGACATGGTGACCTGTAAGAAAGACTGGCATATCCGTATAAGAAGGCCTGTATAGCCTCAGATATGTCTCCTGAAGCTCTAGAGGACCAACTCTGCTGTGGCAAGAGTGGGCTAGCAAGTCCACTGTGATAGTGATCTGATGGCCATCTATAGAAGTGACCAGCTTTGCTGTGGTATGAGAGGATGGTCGGAGGTTCTAGAAGAACAACCGTACCAACCGAGGGTAGACTGCCTTTGTGACTGGGGCAAGAATAGCTGCAAGGTCCCTCTGAATGATATCGTGGTAAGCTGATCGGGTCAGCACCGATCTGGAGAAAAAGGCTGTGTCGAACACTGACTTATGGTCGACTGCCATATGCGCATATCTAGGTGCAGGCCTATCACGCTCCTGAGCTGGCTGAGCTGGCTGGCGTGGTGGAGATGGTACTGGTGAATGCTCAGCTCCAATATGTGGTGGAGATGGTGATGGTGTAAATGCAGGCGGAGCTGCAGAGATGGATGGAGTATGGTCATCCTCAGCCTCATGAGCAGGTGATTGAGGTGGTGTAGGCTGTGCTGGCTCCTCCTGTGCATGAGAGGGCTCTGCTGGCTCCTCTATCCGTGGTCTAGTATGTCTCTGAGGCCCATGTTGCCTCTTGGTAACAGTCTTGCGCTTAGTCATAGCCTGTAAAATAATTTAAAAACTTTCAAGGGGAGTTAGAACCAGAATTAAGAATTGAAGGCACAAAATAGAAACATGCATGTTAAATAAGATAGACAAATCATATAGATGACATGAATCTATGCAAGTGACAAGATATGAAACATACTAAACAATGTAAGTATGAAATGCATCCAATGTGGAATATCACAAGCATTGGTCATACATAAGATATCATGAACAGAAGATATGAATAATGAAGTGTGTGTGTGAGATCTGTGAAATTTGATCGATCAGAAAAAGAAGTGAGATCGATCACAAAAGTTAGATCGATCGAAAATAAGTGAGATCGATCTCACTACTTCGATTGATCTGAGACACAAGTTTAATCGATCGAACTTTGCTCTGTGAAAAACGAAAAGTCACAGATCTGTGACCTTGGAAGCACGGGGCCCACACGAACGTGTTCGTGGGCCTATCAACACAACAAATCAACAATAATCATCACCCAATCATGGCCCATCCTCCCAAAAATAGATCAAACACATATATATACATACGAAGCATATACACATATTTACAAACTATAACTCAGTGCTTCGAAGCTTCAAAAATGGATATTTAAGCATGTATAAAGCATGAATGTAACATATAAAGCATGTAAGCATCATATCAAAGCTTAAATCATAGATGAGATCTCGGATTTTACCTCAAAACGATGAGAGAAGTGGAGAAGGTACGAAGGAAGTGAAATCCGAGATGAGGGAGAGAGTGTAGCTTGGATCTCGCCGGAGATCTCGCCGGAGATGGAAGAGATGAGTATGCACAGTGACAGCGACGAGAGAGAAGGGGGTTTAGAGGGTTGGATCGATCTAAATGATCGATCTTGAGACCCTCCAGGTCTATTTTAAAAACATTCCCGACAGAGTTCGATCGATCAAACTGAGATTTCAGATCGATTATACTTTGATGAACTCTCCTCAAAGTATTTTTTTGAAATTTTTGAAAAATGAAAAACTAAAATTAAAAATTAGAATTAAAATTAAAAATTGTAAAATAAAATAAAATATTTTTGGATTTTTTTTTTGTTTTGTTTATTTATTTATTTATTTTTTTGAATAAACAATAATAATTAAAAACTAAATAAATTAAAATATTTTTGAATTTTTGAAAATTTTTTGAAAAAAATAAAATGAAATGAAATGAAATGAAATTAAAATAAAATAAAATAAAAAATGAAAATATTTTTGGATTTTTGAAGTTTGAAAAAGTCAAAACAAAGTCAAACAATGAAATGGAGAACTGAGATCGATCGGACAGAGAGCAAAAATATGCAGGTTTTTGGTTCAGAAAATTAGCTAAGTGTTGGAACTTGAAGATCGATCGAACTTTGAAGTTGGATTTATTGGAGAAGTTCAGATCGATCTGGAATAAGTTCAAACGATGGGACAGAGAGCTGAATATGTAGGTTGATGCAGGCTCAAAAATTTTCTAAGTGTTGAATCATGAGAGAGATCGATCGAGCTTTGAAGTTGGATCGATCAAAGGTCTCCTGATCGATCTAAGAATAAGTTCGAATGATGGGATAGAGAGATGATTTGGACGCAAGTGGATGCAGGTAGAAATTTTTTCTAAGTGTTGGATGCAGGTGGAATTTGATCGATCGAACTCTCAACTGAGATCGATCTAACTTATGCAAAATGCTCAATCACAACACAAAATTCATGCAATCCTAATCACAGTTCCTATCAATGCATATGAACAAAAAACAAGTATCTAGACTTTGCAAGAAATGAAATTTAAGATAGAAATGGGGGAGGAATGGGGTTTTGACACCCTACAAAATGTTTTTGCTAGTCTTTAACGTCTCTAGCAAGACATTGGATTTTTTTAGCCCGGATCAAAGATCTTATAATGCATCCCCTCCTTATTGGGGTGATAGATACTTTGAACTCTACCCAACAAATGGTTCTTTGAAGAACTTATTGGATTAAGCTCAAAAGAAACCTTTGGTCCCTTGTCTATGCAATCACAACCTTTGGGCTTCCATGCCCTTTCAAAGCAAGAATTTGAAACAACACATTGAGAATGCAAGGTTGAAGATGATTTTTTGGAAGTTTTGGTCTTACACAAAAGCTCACTTCCTTGACATTGAAGATCATGACATATATCTACAACATTAACCTTTCCTTCATATTTGTCAAATGAATTGGGTGTGGGATTAAAGATATGCAACTTCATCTTCATGTGGCCAAATGAGATCTTCATTATCCCTGTCCTACAATTGATGTTGGCATTAGCGGTTGCCAAGAAAGGATAGCCAAGGATAACGGGAATTTGGCTCTTAGAATTGGGGACCGGTTCTGTGTCTATGACAACGAAATCAACCGGGAAGAAGAATTTATCAATTTTTATCAAAACATCCTCAATTATACCCCTAGGTTTCTTGATAGACCGGTCAGCAAGTTGCAAAACTACCGACGTCGGTTTTAATTCACCTAGGCCCAATTTGACATAAACCGAGTATGGAAGAAGGTTAACACTTGCTCCTAAGTCAAGAAGCGCCTGATTAATGATATGATCACCAATAATGCATGAAGTAGTAGGTGAACCAGGGTCCTTAAACTTTGGCAAAGTGTTATGTTGCAAAATTGAGCTTACTTTCTTGGTCAAAAACACTTTTCTTGGTGTTTGGCTCTTGTTCTTCCACTTTTAGGTGCACAAATCTTTCAAGAATTTTGCATAAGCCAGAATTTACTTGATTTCATCCAGAAGTGGAAGATTAACTTTCACTTGCCTAAACATTTCCATAATTTCATTAGTTTTTGCCTTTTGCTTGTCTTTTGAAATGGATCCTTTTAAAGCATCCGGAAATGAAACTTTTGGTTCAAACACTTTTTCAGAATTTTCTTTTGAACTCTCTTCAACACAAGAAGTTTTTAAATCATTTTGTTTCAAATCTTTTTTCAGCAAAACTTTTTCAATATCAATTTTCAAAACTTCTTTTTCAAAGACATTTTTCAAGACTTTCTCAGTCACAAGATCGTGTATATGCAATGAAGGAGGAATGTGATGTGAAACGGGACGGGTGATAACTTGAGGTTGCACTTGTTCACTCTCTTCATTGGACATTTTAACTTGATTGTCCACAATCCTACCACTCCACAAGGTACTCACCGCATTAACATGTTCAATGGTGTGGCCTTCCGATGAGGAATGGGTTTCCACAACACATTGTTGCTTAGGTGGGGCATTTATAGGCATTTTTCCCTTCTCTCCTGCATTAAGAGTGCTTGCTATTTGCCTTACTTGGGTTTCTAGCTTCGCAATAGGTTAAGAGTGAGAATGAAACAATTGTGTGTTAGCCTCTAAAGTGCCCAAAGCATTCAAAACTTTTTCTTCAAAGGTGGGACTTATAGTATTTCCTTGGGAATAAGATTGGTTGGGAAAATGAGAATTAGCAAATTGATTTCCTTGTGGTTGATAAGGTCTATAACCTTGGGATCCTTTGTTTTGAAGTGGAGGTGGAATGTACTTCCCTTAAAAACCGCCTTGGGAAGGGTTTGAACCCTCTCCTTGGTTTTTCCAAGAGAAATTTAGATGATTCCTCCAACTTGGATTATAATGAGTATTATAAGGATTGTTCCCTTGGTTCACAAAAGCTACATTGACTTGTTCATTAGGTTCATTTTGCACTTGTCCGTGAGGACAATGAGAAGTAGAATGAAGAATACTTGAACAAGTCATACATGTTTCATTTGATGCACGATAAGAATGGTTAGGGAAGGAAGATACTTGGTTCGCCGAGTTTTGGTTAATCAAAAATTGATCAAACTTTTGAGATGAAGACTTCATTTCGGCGGCAATTTCATTTGAATGGTCGACTTGATGTAAGCCAACACTCTTCCTACCTTGTGAATTCCTACCATTCTTGGATGATAGTGTTCTACGCAAAGAATTTTCACTCATGCTCTCATAAAGACGCCACACGTCATCCTCATGCCTATCAATGTATGAGCTACCCATGGAAGCATCTACCATACCCTTATAATTGTTCGATAAGATCTCAAAGAAATATTGAACTAATTGTCATTTGGGCATGTTATGATGTGGACACTTCCTAAGCAATTCATTGAAGCATTCCCATGCCTCATGAAACATTTCTCCATCCCCATGTGAAAATTCTCGAATTGAGGTTCTCATGGCATTGGTCTTAAAAACTGGATAGTACTTCTTCAAGAACTCTTGTTACATTTCTGCCCAAGAAGTGATTAAAAAAGGCCTAAGATTGTTAAACCAATACTTTGCCTTGTCTTTTAAGGTGAATGGAAAAAGTTTGAGTCTTAAAACCTCTTCCGGCATGTCCATATATTTTACGGTGGAACATACTTCAAGAAACTTATCCAAATGCTTGTAAGGTTCTTCACTTGGAAGTCCATGATAGTTAGGAAGCATTTGAATGATTTGTGGCTTAATTTCATAATGATGTGCTCTAAATGGAGGTAATTGGATGCATGTACATGCATTATACTCGTTAGGCACATAATGGTCTCTTAAAGCAAGAGGTGGATTAACTACTTGAGGTTCAACATGAACACCTTGGTTTTAAATTCCTTGATTGATGATAGGAGGTTGTGGAGTATACATTGGCCTTGGCATTCCATATGGAGCTTGGCCTTGTTGTTATAGTGGTTGATGAATGTATGGCCTAGGCATGCCTAATGGTACTTGTATGTTCTCATTGTGCACATTTGGATGAAGGATACCTTGTTGGTCTATGTGACCAAGGTCCTCAACATGATCATTATTATGGTCATCCATTAATAGATTGGTTCTATTTGAACTTCCTCTTCCCCTAGGATTTCTAACGATGGATTCAAGATGCAAATCAAGAGGGACAAGAGTTGGTCTCAACGAACGATGACCATGCATGCACAATGCAAAACACAACAAACACAAAGAATGACAAACATTATGCCTTCACAACAATGCAATTAGACTTCTTCCACAAACACTTAATTCATACTCCCATGCTTTAACAATAATGATGCAAAGAACAATTAAAAACAAGCCTCCACGCGGGCCGACGATTTAACTATGGGATTGAGTAAAGAAAGTCTCACAAAGGTCCTTTAGCACTTTAACTCCAAATTTAAAGCTTAGCTTAGCAAATTTTTAAAATTTTTAGCACTTTTCCTTGCTTGCTTAGCTTGAATGCTCCTTTGCTTGCTTCCTTTCCAACTATGCACCTAGTCAAGTAAGAACAACACAATAAGTAACCAAAAAGAAAAATAAAAAAAAATAAAGTAAAGACACGATCAAAAGAGTACTAATCCTAATTGATTCCACGATTCCGACGTTGCCAAATCAAATCAATCCTCGGCAACGGCGCCAAAAACTTGTTGGGGTGTTGTCGCCGCACCACAAGTTTACAGAGTGTTGTTCCGGTGAACCACAACCCTAAAGAGTGTGCATTAATTTTAAAAATAAAAAACTTAAGCTTAAATAATACCCAAAAGTATAGTGGTGACCACCAACCTTAAGGGGCATAAAAATTTTGATTACTCATACAATAAAATCAAAGTATAGTCGTGCGCTCATGATGGGTATAACCAAAATTTTGATTATTTTTTTTTATTTTTATTTTTTTGTAAACATGTTCAATTATTAACCTAGAGTTTGGGCCCTCCACCTTTCGGTGCGAGAAGTTCAGTGCTTGATGAGGCTAGAATCCCGGCTACTTAGTGAAAAGGGGTTGTTATCTACCTTTATCAAGAATGAAAGCTTTCAATGCACTACTAGCTAAATCAGGATATAACCAATTCAATAATCAACAAAGCATATACACCACAAATGAATGCTAGTGTGCGCCGGTGCTAGTGTAGAATCCTAGAATGAATTTCAAAACAATCACAAAATCAAGATGATGTAGACCACAAGTGCAAGCAAGATATCAATCATTCGAAAAATTTACTCCTAAATGGCTTCCACAAGGCATACAAGGAGTATTAGACTCTCAAGTCAAGCAATTTTTAAATTTTAAGCAATATAGTCCTCAAAAGATCAAAATCATAGCTAGTTATGGACCAATCATAGAAAAATCCCTCAATTACACAAGTCATGCTCAAAATTTTGAATTTAAAACTAACACTGCAGAGCACCATTCCCCCCAAACTTAAATGGCACAATGTCCTCAATGTGCAAGAGAACAAGGGAAAGAGTATAACAGTGCAACTAAGCAAGAATGATCGGGACTGAAGTATCCAAAGTGGGTGGCATGGCCCCTCCAAACTTGGGATGAACTGTGGTCCTGAAATTTGGCACTTGGATAAACTTTTCAAATAACAAAATGGGATAAGTAGTGCACAGTGGACATGCAAGTATAAATGGGATAAATAGATAAAGATATGAGAGAGGTATAAGGGTGGTCCTGAAAATCGGGTAGCACTTTCGCACTAAAGTCACTGTGATGCAACTGATGGAGTTAAAAGGATAGATGTATCAATAAAAGCATACGACATCCATCATAAATAAAAACAACAATAAAGTGCAATGCATCCAGCGTCAAAGCCAACAGACCCGGCTGCAAAAATAATAGTATCCCAAGTGTAGTAGACACACAACATAAATAGAGAGCATAAAAAGATAAAGAGACTGGGAGTCTCAAGCAGAGGGAACTCCGCGGATCTCCCTGGCTAAGTCATCAATGGCAGTCAAGATCTCCATACGGAGGCGAGCAATGTTAGCTCTAATGGCAGACATCATATTTAGATGAAGGGTAGCAATGTCAGCTTTAAGGGCAACCAGCATATCCTCCAAACTCCGAAGTTGCTCCTCTAAGTGACATATCTGATCATGAGCCTCAGGTGTGGCTAAAGTAGAAGAACTGTCATTCTTAGTCATGGTCTGCAAAAAGGAAATCTTGCAATGGGAGTTAACACTAGAATAAATAATTGAAAGCACAATAAAATCATGTATGTCAAATAAGATAGACAAAACATATATGACATGAATCTATGCAAGTGATAGGATGTGAAGCATGCTAAGCAATGTAAGTATGAAATGCATCAAATATGGAATATCACAGGCATTAGACATAAATATGATAGTATAAAGTGAAAATAAGATGAATGAAGTGTGTATGTGAGATCGATCACAAAGGTTGGATTGATCGAAGGTAAGTGAGATCGATCACAAAGGTTGGATCGATCGAAGGTAAGTGAGATCGATCCTACAACTTCGATCGATCTGAGATACAAGTTTAATCGATCGAACTGTGTTCTGTGAAAAATGAGAAGTTACAAATCTGTGATTGTGGAAGCACGGGACCCACATGAACATGTGTGTGGGCCCATCAACACAACAAACATTAATCCCAATCACCTAGAATGGCTCACACTCCCAAAAATCATAGTAACTCATTACAATGGATACGGCATAAAGACGAATATAGACATATATACATGAAAAGCTTAAAACTTCATCTATGGCCAACAATCATCATGAGTATTGGAACGGATCAACACTTAAAGCATACTCTTAATAAATCGAGGTGTGAAATCAATAATTGGGTCTAGGATCTTACCTTGAATCAAAGAGAGGAAAGAGAGGAAATGTGAAGAGGAAGAGGATCCGAGAAGAGGGAGAGATCGACACCTGCTTCACTCTGGAGATCTCGTCGGAGATAGAGGAAATGGGTGAGGTTACAGCGGTGTAGGAACTATGGTTTGGAAATGAAGGAGAATGAGATCTAATCCTTGGTTTGATTTAAAAACTGTAGCTCTTTAGTTCGATCGATCGAACTAGAATCACAGATCGATCGAACTTTAAATGATCTCTTCACAAAGGTTTTTTTTTTTTTTTTGGAATAAACAAATAAAATAAAACAAAATCTTTTTGTATTTTTGAAATATTTTTGAGAAATAAAATAAAATGAGAATAAAAATATTTTTGGATTTTAAAAATTGAAAAAAAAAAAGCCAAAACAAAGTCAAACAATGAAATGGAGAACTGAGATCGATCTGAACAAAATGTTCGATCGATCAGACAGAGGGCAAAAATATGCAGGTTTTTGGCTCAAAAAAATTGGCTAAGTGTTGGAACTTAAAGATCGATCGAACATCGGAGTTGGATCGATCGAAGAACTTCCACTCGATCTAGAAATGTTTTGATCGATGAGACAGAGAGGTGAAATATGTAGGTTGATGTAGGCTCAAAATTTTTTCTAAGTGTTGAATCATGAGATCGATCAAACTTTGAAGTTGGATCGATCGAAGGTCTCTTGATCGATCTAAGAATAAGTTCGAACGATGGGACAGAGAGGTGATTTGGATGCAGGTGGATGCAGGTAGAAAATTTTTCTAAGTGTTGGATACAGGTGGAAGTTCGATCGATCGAACTCTCATTTGAGATTGATCAAACTTATGCAAAATGCTCAATCACAACACAAAATTTCATGCAATCCTAATCACAGTTCCTATCAATGCATATGAACCAAAAATAAGTATCTAGACTCCGCAAGAATTGAATTTTAAGATAGAAATAAGGGACAAATAGGGTTTTGACACCCTACGAAATGTCGTTACTAGTCTTTAATGTCTCTAGCAAGACATTGGGCTCTTTTAGCCCGGATCAAAGATCTTGTTATGCATCCCCTCCTTATTGGGGTGATGAATACTTTGAACTTTTCCCAACAAATGGTTCTTTGAAGAACTTGTTGGATTAAGCTCAAAAGGAGCTTTTGGTTCTTTGTCAATGCAATCTTCTATGTGTCCATACACCGGGTCAACTAGATGTGCAGCTTCCAAATGTGTTTGAAAGACTTGACCCTCGATGTAAGGTTTCAACCTTTGTCCATTAACTTTGAAAATGTTCCACTTCTTCAAGTTTTTGATTTCAACCGCCCCATGAGGTGCAACAGAGATGATTTCATAAGGACCCTCCCATTTGGTTCTCAATTTCCCAAGAAAGAGTTTCAGTCTAGAGTTGAAAAGCCAAGCTTTTTGACCGGGTTCCAAAGACTTTTTCATAATATGCTTATCATGAAAGGCTTTGGTTCGTTCTTTGTAGATTTTGGCATTATCATAAGCATTGTGTCTCAACTCTTCTAACTCACTCAATTGAAGTAGCCTATTCTCTCCGGCTTTATGAAGGTCAAAATTGAGCTTTTTAACTGTCCACAAGGCTTTATGTTCTAGCTCAACCGGAAGATGGCAAGGCTTTCCATATATAAGTCTATAAGGAGACATGCCAATGGGAGTCTTGTATGCCGTCCGATAAGCCCATAAAGCATCACTTAGCTTTCTTGACCAATCCTTCCGGGTGGTGTTAACCATT
The DNA here is from genome assembly GCF_030987335.1 of Cornus florida. Taxonomy (NCBI): domain Eukaryota; kingdom Viridiplantae; phylum Streptophyta; class Magnoliopsida; order Cornales; family Cornaceae; genus Cornus; species Cornus florida. The sequence goes on from NW_026775575.1 coordinate 45,745,766, forward strand.
TTCTCAAGAATATGCTTAATTTCCCGGTTAGACACTTCAACTTGCCCACTTGTTTGAGGATGGTAGGGAGTGACTACCTTATGAGTAACGGAGTACTTAAGAAATAAGTGCCTTAAGAATTGATTGCAAAAGTGTTTTCCTCCATCACTTATTATAGCCCTTGGCATACCAAAACATGCAAAGATATTGGAATTAATGACCATGGAGTGGTCATTTGTTTTGGTAGCACATGCTTCCACCCACTTGGAGACATAATCAATGACAAGAAGAATGTATTGAAAACCATAGGACATAGGAAATGAACCCATAAAATCAATGCCCCTTATATCAAAGATATCAACAACAAGTATATTGGTCAAGGGCATTATATCTATTCTAGATATTGTCCCCATCTTTTGATATCTCTCACATGATTTGCAAAAATTATAGGCATCTTTATGAATAGTGGACCAAAAGAGCCCACTTTGAAGAACCTTCAAGGCAGTTTTCTTTGCGCTAAAATGCCCACCACATGCAAGAGTGTGACAAAACACTAGGACACTTGGAATTTCACTCTCTGGAATGCATCTCCTCACAATTTGATTCGGACAATATCGGTATAAGACAGGGTCTTCCCAATAGTAATTTCGGATGTTGGAAAAGAAACAATTCTTTTCGTTCTTCGACCAAGAAGTTAGTAGCTTGCCTACTACCATATAATTCACAACGTTGGCAAACCAAGGCATTTTTCCATTGGAAATTTGAAAGAGTTGTTCATCCGGGAAAGAGTCACAAATTGGTAGACTAGGGAAAGGCTCTATCGATTACCTTAAAAGATGATCGGCAACCACATTTTCGATGCCTTTCTTGTCCTTGAATTCAAAATCGAATTCCTGAAGAAGCAAAATCCATCTAATTAACCTAGATTTTGTTTCCCTTTTTGTCAATAGATGTCTCAAGGTAGCATGATCAGAATAATCAACAACCTTGGACCCTAAGAGATAGGATTGAAATTTATCAAGAGCATACACTACGGCAAGTAATTCTTTCTCGGTAGTAGAGTAATTCAATTGAGCTCCCGTCAAAGTTTTACTTACATAGTATATGGCACAAGGAAGCTTACCCACTCTTTGTCCCGAAACTACCCCCATGGCATAATCAGAAACATCACACATGATTTCAAATGGCAATGACCAATTGGGAGGTTGCATGATAGGAGCAGATGATAATAATTCACGCAATTTATGAAAAGTGTCTAGGCATGCCTGGTCAAAGACAAAAGGAGATTCCTTGGTAAGAAGGTTGCACAAGGGTCGAGTAATTTTGCTAAAGTCTTTGATAAAAGCCAGCATGACCTAAAAAGGAGGGAACCTCTTTCACCGTTGAAGGTGGAGGCAATTCGGAAATAAGCTCGACCTTTGCTTTATCTACCTCTATTCCTCTCCTTGAGATAACGTGACCCAAAATAGTACCCTCTTAAACCATGAAATGGCTCTTTTCCCAGCTAAGTACAAGGTTGGTTTCACGATATCTCTTAAGTACTAGATCTAAATTTTTGAGGTATACATTAAATGAAGACCCAAAAACAGAAAAATCATCCATAAAAACCTCTAGATATTCTTCCACTATATCCGAGAAAATGGACATCATACACCTTTGGAATGTGGCGGGTGCATTACACAAACCAAAAGGCATCCGTCTATAAGAAAATGTGCCGAATGGACATGTAAAGGTGGTTTTCTCTTGGTCTAGTGGGTCGAGGGCTACTTGATTGTACGCCGAATAGCCATCAAGGAAGCAATAATATTATTGCCCGACCAATCTCTCAAGAATTTGATCAATGAATGGCAAGAGGAAGTGATCCTTTCTAGTGGTGGCATTCAATTTACGGTAATCAATGCATACACACCATGAATTCATGGTACGCTTAGACATTTCCTCACCCTTTGCATTTTCCACCACTGTAATCCCCGATTTTTTAGGAACTACTTGAGTTGGACTCACCCATTTACTATCGGAGATTGGATTAAGTCTCCTTCTTAACTACCTCCTTCATGTTTGGATTAAGTCTCCTTTGGGCATCCTTAAAGGGTTTTGCATCATCTTCCATAAGTATGCGATGCATACAAATAAAAGGGTCAATTCCCTTAATATCCGCCACACTCTATCCTATGGCTTCCTTATTTTCTTTAAGCACACTTAAGAGAGCATCTTCTTGGTCTTTTTCAAGACTTAAAGAAATGATAACCGGAAGAGTCTCTTTTGGTCCTAAGAATGCATACTTGAGATTGGAAGGTAGAGTTTTAAGCTTAAGAATTGGTGGGGGGACTAAAGATGAGACCGGTGGAGTGTTAGAGAGTGGAGGAAAAGGTTCTATTGGAGTTTTCCAAGATGGAAAATCTAAGCTTGCAACAGATTCCATGAGATTGCTTACTTCATTCATTGATTTTTCATCATCAAATCCATAACTTCCATACATTTCAAGAAGACAAGAAGCAAGAGGATCATCAGATAAAAGAGATGAAAGACTATCCTCATTTGGTTGTTTTATTACCATTGTTAGAATCGATTCTTCTACAACCTCATCCAACACATCAACAAGGCAACACTCATCTTCATCTATGGGATGTTAACTTGCATGGAAAACATTAAGTTTGATCATCATCTTGCCAAAAGAAAGGTCCATAATCCCGGATCTACAATTAATTGTTGCATTTGCGGTGGCAAAGAATGGTCTTCCCAAGATTATTGGGATGTGGTTGGAGGGATTAGCAACCGGTTCGATATCAAGAACTACAACATCAACCAAAAAGTAGAATTGATCCACCTTGATAAGAATGTCCTCAACCATGCCCCTAGGTGTTTTGACGAATATATCGGCCATTTGAAGCACCACCGAGGTTGGCTTCAACTCATTCAACCCTAATTGGACATATACGGAGTAAGGAATCAAATTGACACTTGTACCTAAGTCAAGAAGAGCTTTATGAATTTCATGAGTTCCAATTACATAAGAAATAGTCGAAGCACCGGGATCTTTGAACTTAAATGGAGTGTTTTGTTGAAAAATGGAGCTCACTTGCTCCGTGAGGATCACTTTTTTAGGGCTTGGTCCCTTGCTCTTCCTTATTTGTGTGCAAAGATCTTTTAAGAATTTTGCATAAGGCAAAATTTGCTTAATGGCATCCAAAAGAGGAAGATTGATGTTGACTTGCTTAAAAACTTCCATCATGTCATGTGTTTTCCCTTCTTGCCTCCCATAAGGCGAAGTTTCTTTTAAAGCATAAGGGAATGGAGCTTTTGGCTCACAAGACTTTGTAATTTGAGAGGATAATGGAGAAGATTGAGAATTCTGGTTAGGAACATTTTTATTCAAAGGAGTAGGAGTGGAATTTGGAATTGGATGGGTGACAACTTTAGGTTGCACCGATTCACTATCTTCCTTTGGTAGTTCAACCCTATTATCCACTTGCTTACCACTTCTTAAGGTGGTGATGGCTTGTGCTTGAGTTTGGGAAGAACACCCCGATGTAGGGTTTGCTTCCACACAAAATTGGGCTTTTGGATTCCTCTCAGGTTGACTAAGTAATTTCCCAATTTCTCTTGCATTCAATGCATTAGCTATAGTCACAATTTGAGATTCAAGCTTTGATATGGAGCGAGAGTGGGAATGCAACAAGTTGGTATCCTTTTCTAAGCTACCCAAGGCCATCAAAACCTTATCTTCAAATGTAGAATTACTAGAAAGTGCTTGAGGATAATGGAAGCCAACTAGGGAATCATACATTTGAGGATGTGAGAGGTCATGCATTCTTTGATGATGGAAAGAGGGAGAAACAAACTCTTGAGAACCTCCACTTCTTTTATGAGGTGGAATGTATTTTCTTTGAAATTTTTTAGCTTGATAAGGGCTTGAGCTTTCATTCCACAATGGAACATATGCATTTGGATAAGGGTGAGCAAATGTAGCATTAACTTGTTCAAAGTGTTCATTAACAACATGTCCATGGGGACAATTGAAACTAGTATGCAAAACACTTGAACATGTCATGCAAGGCTCATAAAGATGAGTTGTTTGATGAAAAGGAGATACATTGATAGCCGATTTTTTATTCAACAAGAATTGATCAAGTTTTTGAGAAATAGTTTTAATCTCAGCTACAATTTCCCTTGAACTTTCAATTTGACACACTGTTACACTTTTCCCCTTTTTAGTAAAACCATGATCAAGCCGACAAGTGTAATATTTGTGCAAAGAGTTTTCACTCATTTTTTCAAAAAGGTGCCAAATGTCATCTTCATGTTTTCCAAAATATAAACCTCCACATGAGGTATCAACTATGTCCTTTTGTATGTCGGATAGGCTTTCATAGAAGTATTAGACAACTTCCCATTTTAGAATACCATGATGCGGACACTTTCTTATCAAGTCATTCAATCTCTCCCAAGCCTCATGCAACAACTCTGCTTCCCTTTGAGAAAATTCTCTAGTTGAAGCGCACATTACATTGGTCAAACTTACGGGGTAAATTTTTTTAAAAAACTCATTTTGCATTTGTGCCTAAGATGTTATTGAATTTACCCCTAAAGTATTGAACCAATGCTTTGCTTTATTTTTAAGTGTGAAGGGGAAGAAAAGTAATTTAAGAACTTCCTCTGGGACATCCATGTACCTCACGGTGGAACATAGTTCAAGAAATTCATTAAGATGCCTATATGGTTCCTCTTCATCGAAGCCATAATAGAGTGGACACATTTGAATGGCCTTGGGCTTGATTTCATATTGATTAGCCTCAAAATTAGGCAACAAAATGCAAGTAAGTGCATGGTACGCATGAAGATTATAATGATCACGAAGGACCATTGGAGGAATTGGAGCTTGAACTCCGGGGCCATGTTGATTAAGAGGTAGGTTTTGCATGAAACGTGGTTCTAAGTAGCCAAGATTACCCTCTAGATTTTCCATGTGAATGCCTAGAATGTATGATACGACAAGGTCTATGCAAGACTACAAATGACACATAAATCACAACAAAACAAGCAAGCACTCCTCCTTCGCAACAAATCAACAATCAACAAACTTCCTCCATATACAATGTTCCCATACTCCTATGCTTTGATAACAATGCAAAGAAAAGTAAATTGCCTCCACGCGGGCTCACGATTTATCTAAGAGATTGAGTAAGAAAGTCTCACAAAGGTCCTTTAGCACTTCAACTCCAAATTTATAGCTTACCATAGCAAATTTTTTAAATTTTTAGCATTTTTCCTTGCTTGCTTAGCTCTTTTGCTTGATGGCTCCTTTGCTTGCCTCCTAACTCAATACTCCTTGTCAAAGATAAACAAACACAATAAGTAATCAAAAGAAAAATAAAAACAAAGTAAAGACACGATCAAAAGAGTACTAATTCCTAATTGATTCCAAAAATACGACGTTGCCTTATCCTCGGCAATGGGGCAAAAAACTGATGGTGTGTCGCCGCACCACAAGTTTGAGAGTGTGAATTTTAGGCGAGGGCCAAGAGTTTTACATTTATAAAAGCCACTACTACCTTTCACTATAAATATAGCTAGGGCGAGTAGGGGTTGTCCCAAGGGATTGGAGTCGTACTTGGTTGTGGAATCGCAATTAGGGTTAGTAGGGCGAGTGATCAAAAAAATGGTTAGTTGGTTGATTAAACTAGAGAGCAAATTAAACTAAATAATTGAATGCAATAAAGAGTAAGTAGGAGTGAGAGAAATCTTGGGGTTTAGAGGTCACCACCAAGTAATGCTTTTCTACACCTCTAACTAGTGACTAATGAGGGTAATGTGTGTTACAATATTGGTGTGTGCGTGTGTTTGGTTGATTCAATTAGTAAGGGTGACCAATTAAGCATACATTGTCTAATCAACATATGAAAAGCACAATATATCTAGCAATTAAGTATATATTGTCTAAATAGCATGTGGAAAGCACAACATATCTAGCAAGTCATTAATCCTTTCATTAAGCTCACAAGCCAAATACACCACAAGGTTAGAGACATATGCTACTTGCATTCAAAAGTATGGAACATCAAACAACTAACATGGATTGTCCTCTCATCTAACAACTATGCTACCATTACACTACAATTAAGCTAATGACATGAAATTAAATTAATTAAGCTAAGGGAGAGGCACAATCCATCAAGAAATGAGCATGGACCATCTAAAAAATCACAAGAGCAATTTTTTAAGCACATTTTGACAATCTCTAGATTTATAGCATTAATACACATAGACATGCATCAATAACACAAGAAATAGAGACAAACACATGAACATCTATTCTAGCATACATAGACATATGGATAGAATAAAATGATCAATTGGAAGCATTAAACCACATAAATCATTGAACATTCAAGATCTATATATATCAAAGTGTCAAAACTTTAATTACAACTCTAATCCCTCAATAATACACAAGATTAAGATATAGAAAGCATGCTTGGGGCTAACCCTAGTCCCAAGAGGATGTCTACCCACTCATGGTGATGTTGCTCCAACCCTCAAGGGCTAACTCCATGGAAGAGATTTGCTCCTTGTTGATGAAAAACTCCAATGGTGTCTCTAGCCTCCTCTTCCTCTAAGCTTGCTCTCCAAAAGATGATATGAAAAATGATATTTGTGACGACCCTGGTTTTTAGGCGAGTGCGTCAGGGATGAACCGAAAGGATGATCCGGTAACGGATCCGAAATACGGAAGCAAGAAATAAGACAACGATCTCCCAAGGCACAACACACCTCTAAGGCACTTTGATGATCTTCCATGAGGTCGTGGAACTCAATGAAATAAAGTGCGGAAGCAAGAGATTGGAAAAATAACGATTAAGCCCCCAAGGGCAAAATAGTCATTTCAAAAAATATAAAATAGGGGGCTGCCGAGCACACCACTGGGAAGACAGTGAAAAATTAACCAAGTTAGACCAAAAAATCACTTGATTCGGGGTCCGGATGAAGAAGATATGAAACTCTAAAGTTTCATAAAATCAAACTTTTGAGTTAAAATCAATGCGGCAAGGGTACTTTACAAGAGGTAGAAAGGACTTTTAAGACAAAACTAGAAGCAACTGAGCATACCATTAGATAGACAAGGAAAATTTAACAAATCTAGACTCAAGAATCACTTGATTCAGAGTCCGGGCAAAGAAGATATGAAGCCTCAAAGTTTCAAAAAAATAGACTTCTAGGTTCAAATCAATGTGGCAAGGGTACTTTGCAAGGGGTAAAATGGTCTTTTCAGATAGAATTGGATGCAACCATTCATGCCGTTGGATAGACAAGAAAAATTTAATAAACTTCGACTCAAAAATCACTTGATTTGGAGTCAGGACGAAGGAGATATGAAGCCACAAAGTTTTAAAAAAAACCAACTTTTCCGGGTACGAAAATCTGGGCAAGAATAGTGTTTTGACAAAAAGCGACTTTTCAAAATTTTTTTCCAGAACGGAGGCTAGAAATGGACCCTTAGACGAATTTTTCTGCGAAAACACGAAGAAAAAACGGCCCTTAAATCACGTTTCCTACCCAGTTGCGTGGAAGAAACAAAAAAAAACACGCTGTAAAATCCCTAAAATGCCCCTAGAACTTAGTAGGTCAAGAGCGACCCAAAAAACTGCTATAAGCATTTTTTTCCCAAAAAAGCCAGAACAGAGATTAAAAACGGGCTAGTAAATGAATTTTTCTGGAAAAACACAAAGAAGAAACCCCCCTCAAAATTGAGTTTTCTACATGGCTCTGGAGGGAATTAAAAAAAAAAAAAAAAAAAACTCACTGTAAAATGCCCAAAACGCCACTAGCTCAGTAAGGGGTCAAAAACTCAAAAAAATGCAACTTTGCACCAAGTATGCATTTTGTCCTAAATACATTTCTAGGTTGAAACGAATGTGAATGCAAGTGTATTTAGAGTTTTTAAGCGTGGGGGAATGGTCCACGGCTCTCGAGAAGATCCGATGCAAAATCCGAACCCCCAACGGCCAAAAAGGCAAAAATGCACAAGAATTAGGAAATTTGAAAACCAAAATTAACAAATGATTTCAAATTATAGTTTGGCCCTTGGCCACATATCATACATGATTAATGAGACCATACAAAAGAATAAATATGAAATTCCCACACCTGATGCAAAAGTTGTGACACAATGTCTAAGCATTTTTCAACATTTTTATATTAAGCCTTGAAAACGAAAGTGCATAGAAAGCAAGATACATGTCATTGGCTTCCAACCTCATCTCATACATGTTAAATACATTGAAAAGAGTGTACTCATGTACACTTTACATAAATGGGATCAAATATTAAAAGGTTAACATATGGCTACAAAAAGGCATTTTATGCTAACACTTGCATAAAATGGAAACTTAGAAACTACAAGCCATCCAAGGAGCAATAAGCATCACGAACCAAGTCTTCATACCTGAAAAATGTTCCCACTACGTGGGTGAGTAACATAAAGCTACTTGTAGGAAGTGAGCATACATCGATCTAGCATTTTACAAATTATCACCTTATGGTGAAACATATTAAAGGGGCTCATGCCACCTAACCTCTATGTCAAAGTGAGACTCAGGGATCATCCTAAGCTACTCATGCAATTGAAATGAACTACGACATACAAGTATACATGCTCAAGTACACTAAACCGTATTAAAACATGATACACGACATTCAAGTACATATGCTCATAAGTATACTAAATCATGTTAAACGGGATAAGCAATATCTAGCATACATACACAAGTATAAAATATATGTATAGTGTACTCATAAATCAAGTATACAAACACAAGTATACTAAGCTAAACACATACGCACAAGATAAGTATACATGGCACAAGTATACAAAAATGAAATCCGCACACACAAGACAAGCATACTAAGCGTAAACACACTAGATAGAGTTTAGATACACCAACAAGGATACAAGTTCAAGTATACAGTTTCAAGTCTACTAAATGAGATCAAAATACATAGGCAAGCACCAATTCTCAAGTTACAAGTAATCCATGATTAACAACTTGAAATTGAATGCGAAATCAAAGTGGAAAGACTAGGACATGTGGTCACTAGACCAATCAAGTGTTTCCAGGTAATTACGACCCACAAGGCACTACCTAGTGCGCACATGCATAAGTTATTCCGGGCAATTACGACCCATAAGGTACTACCTAGTGCGCACTTATGACTTAGAAAACTCTTGTCTTCGTACTAGAGCCAAACCCTAGCCATCACGTGAAATATGTCCTTAAAAGCTTTCCAAAATCAATAAGTCCAAAACTTATACAAAAATCAATAAGTTAGACCAAACTTATACCAAATCCACTAATGCATAAAACCATCTTCCATGCACAAATAAGGTTGAATCCACACAAACCATGTCCTATAATTCAAGTCTAGATAACATATGACATGTTAAGCCTCCAATATGCAATTTATACACTAAAACAAGAATATTTTACAACAATTAAACCACATTACCACATTAAGCCACAAGTACTAAATAAGTCCCAATTTAGTAACTAGCTTCCAAGGTAAACAATTGTAATATTCTAACAAGCTATACACCTACACAAGATATATCTAAATAAGCTATACAAGTCAATGATATTCTATATCATGCTAAGTCCAATTACCATTTCAAGATATCTCAAGTACTAATTCTACATCAAATTAGTAACATGCTCACAAGGTGATTAACTAGACTACATTTCAAGGAATTATCAACCTATTACCTCCAATATCAATTTAAGTGACCAACACACTTAAAATAAAATTAATTAAGCTCATTAATTAATTTTTCTCTAGATTTTCAAACATATCCAAATGTCCTCAGTTTAATATATGTTAAAGAACTCACCAAGGCCTACTTTAATATCACATTACAAGTTGGTTTCATGCTTGATACAACTATGTGAATTAATCTTTCACAAAAGATAAATATTAAATAAGTTTTGCAATTCTTACTCAAATGCTCCAAATTTAATATTTGTTACACAACTCACCAAGGCCTAATTTACTAGCACGCCACAATTTAATTCTTAACTATATATCATCATTAGAATTAAATCCTAAACAAAGAAAATAAATAAATTAAATTCTAAAAACTTGAACAAGGCATGCTTACAAGTTGTATATCCTAATAAAACAATCAATATAACAATAATATAAACCTAAGACACCCCTTACCTCAATTTGAGATGAAAATCTCAAAAGCCATCAAAACGAAACGGCTCCGAATCCGACAATACTTCTGGGTTTCGTCGGGGACAACGCCATGAACGATAAACTCCAAAGAGGACCCATGAAAATCACAACTTGACTTCAAAACCAAACTAAAAATTTGGCCAGAAATGGGTTCTAATAAGGGTGAAAGAAGCGCATAGTCAACACGAACACAAAACGCAAAGGCCCTACTATGTTCTGACAAAGAAATGAAGTTCAAATGAGGAGAGAGAAGGTGGTAGCCTCCCTTGGGCTAGCATGGAAGCTTCAGGTCGTGTAAGAGAGTGGCGAAGATGAAAAAATAAAATATCTCATCCCCCTTTTATAGAAATCTCGAAAAGTGCCCCGAACGGGCCCCGCCGAGTCCGGAAAATTAAAATTTGAGCAGACGCGCTCAAATGATGAAACTCTGTGAACAAAAAAGATTCAAAATGAGAAAATAAGAATAATGGAAGAAATGACGTCAAAAACCAAGTCCCAAGCAGAAAGTTATGCCCCAAACAAGTTTAGCGCAAATTGGGGCCAGAAGCCTTGAAACTGGAAAACATCGACCAGAAGGGACTTCTGAGAGTTTACGACTCGACGAAAAGTGAAAATGAATCCCGTATGAGGATCCAGGCTCAAAACAAGATAATTTGCAACAACTTTCATTAATTGCACAATAGAACCCACAAAAAGGGGTAACTACAAAACTGCCCCAGAATGAAAATATCTTCCAAAAGATAATTTCTTAGATAACCCTGAAATAAAATATCTTCAAAAGATATTTATGAAAAATGCCCCAAGAAAAGAAATTAATTTCAAATAATTATGCATCCATGCCCCTATGGACACCGGGAGCAACCAAAGTTCTTTCCTACAAAAGTAAAGATATGTATTTCGTGGAAACCACTCATGATAAAGACACGTGAAGTCAAAAACCCACTCTGAGCACAAGAAGTGAGGTTTTGCCAACAAAGTGACAAATGGGGAAAAGACGAAATAGGGAAAAGGACGAAATAGGAATAAGGACAAAAAAGCGAATAATGTCGAAAAACGAAAATTGTGAAAATGACTCGGTCCTCAAAGGAAGTTGTCAATCCACGGAAAGAGTCTCAGAAACCATTTCCGAGTACTCAAGATGACACTAAGTGACGAAAAACCATCCACATAAAAGAAAAGACAACGGAAAAAATTTATCCACAAAATTTGAGGAAAAAGGAAAAGGAAGAAAATGACCGAGTCTTTACAACCTTCCCACCTTAAAGGGATTTCGTCCCCAAAATCCAGCCCCAACAAAACAAAAGGCGAAACTAGGATAACTACAGAGTACATCTTCGAGTACCCCACGACATGCTATGAGAGCAATTCCAAAACTATAAGACAACATGCAAACTAATGCCATTCGCACCCACGTGCTTACGACAGGACAACCTCTCAAATGAAAAATGACCGCACGGCCACACGACAAGTCAAAGGTCACTCACAGAACCCAACGCTAGATAAAGGAACGGAAGACAACAACCGTAAGCATTTCTCCTGATGAACCATCATACCGATCCAAAAACAACCCCCAAAAGAACTCCAAGATAATCACGTATCAAATTAAGGTACAGAATAAAGACAACATGGCAGTACGAATATCGACCAGAACCCGCCCACGACATACTCAAATGTGTGGTAGCAATGATAGTACCTAGTACCCGCCCACACTTACTCGTCAGTAAGGTAGCATCGACGGCAACTAGCACTCGCCTACAACACACAACTTTGTACGGTAGCATGACAGTATAAGGCATTTGTTCATAACCTGCCCCCCACTAGGTCTACCCATGAAACCTTTCGATACCAATGACATCAATGTCGTGAATCATCATTACCAAAAGTACTACGAAATCCAAGCATCTTGTGAGAGTTGGGGTAGCAAATCCCAAAGCTCTGACAATAATGTCACAGGCACCGCTACGCATAAGGGCTTAAATCCTCAATACCACAAAACCAACAACTCCAATGTCTCGAAATTCCAGATATCATCCTGAAACAGATCAACTACAAAACCACACTGAAATCAAACATCGGATCAAAATCCCTACCACGGATGACTAAATCCCCGAAATACAAGTCCACTAAACGGTACACATATCAAGTCCTGACAACCAAAGTCACAAAATGAATCTCTCAAAACCGTACTTGGCATCACCAAGCTAAATCAAAATCCTTTAATTTTAATCCACAATCAATCACTGGAACAACAATTCCTCAAAACTACGCCTAGCCATAACTAGGACGAGAAAACTCCATAAACAAGCCAAATCCAATAGCGATCTTTCAAAACCTCTCATAAGAGTCAATCACATCCAGGTCTCCAAAAACCAAAGCAAGTCTCCAAAAGACATTCTCAAAAGAGCATCGAGTTCACCTCATGAATCAACCAAATCCTCAATCAAATGGACACAAGTCCCCGAAAATGATCTCACACAAATCAATTCACTTTGAGCACCACAACCCCATCTCTAAAAGAAAGACAATAAGGTCAAAGACTTCACCCCCTACATGGAAGTAAGTCGACAAAAATCCACCAAATCCTCACCAAGGACTCAAAATGACAACAATGATCCTCACGTACCAACCAACTCCAAACCGTGCACAAGAAAACGAAGAGAAGAGACTCACTCCTTGTGAAGTCCTAAACACAAACCAAGAAAAGGTGAGAACCCTATCCCCCCCACAAGTGTCAACATGACGAACACGAAAAGGAAACATTCTTCCCACCTTAAAGAAATGGACAGCTCAAGACAAATCAAATGTGACAACAACCTATTTCAAAACAACGTGAGCCCTTACCATACTGGTTAAACTCTAACAATCCATCTCCAAATCTAAAGGTGACACTACAAGTGACACTAACGGTGCAATGCTCTCACCAACCCCAAATGTCAATCAATCGACTTGATCCCAAAAGCGTCATCACGCAAGGAGAACTCAAAGAAAGCGGCAACTATTGACATACCAATAAAAACCAAATCAATCACTACGACTGATCCCCAACACAACATCATCATCATCGATCAAAAGGACAACGCCTATCAAAACAAAAGCCAAAGCTAATTCCAGCCGAACTGCGCTCGTAGCTAGCCAACACGATAGCATGACAGTGCCATGTACCCGCCTACAACGTACCCGCCCACAAAAATTACAATCTCAGAGGAAACTTCCAAAACAACCAGGGTGCCCAAAAGGTCTAAAACCTAATCATGGCCCAAAATCAACAAATCCAGTACTACGGTTGTGCCTAATGGCTCACCCCATGAAAGCCTAAACAAAAGGTGTCTCTCCACCTATCCAAAGTTAACTCTAGGTCAACAATAACCTAAACTGCAATGAACTAGTGACTACAATCACCATCAACCTCAACTCGTGCCTCAATGACCAATCCTGTGTCTTGCCAAATATGCAACACAATCATGCATATAACAATCTAATCTAGCATACATCATATGTCATGCTCTTTACATTAGAATCAAAACAAGCTGAACAGATAGCATAACACATATAGCACGTAAGCACATAAACATGTTATCAAGCCAAAATATGTTATCACGAAGCATATTAACACGTAAAATAAAGCAACAGAAATGTGATATGCACCCAAAACCCGTCGTCCCAAGGTATTCAGACTTGGGAGCTCTGATACCACCTGTGACGACCCTAGTTTTTAGGCGAGTGCGTCACGAATGAACCAAAAGGATGATCCGGTAACGGATCAGAAATATGGAAGCAAGAAACAAGACAACGATCTCCCAAGGCACAACACACCTCTAAGACACTTTGATGATCTTCCATGGGGTCATGGAACTCAATGAAATAAAGTGCGGAAGCAACAGATCGAAAAAATAACGATTAAGCCCCCAGGGGCAAAATAGTCATTTCCAAAAATATAGAATCGGGTGCTACTGAGCACACCACTAGGAAGACATTGAAAAATTAACCAATTTAGACCCAAGAATCACTTGATTCGGGGTTCGGATGAAGAAGATAAGAAACTCCAAAGTTTCATAAAATCAAACTTTTGAGTTAAAATCAATGCGGCAAGGGTACTTTACAAGGGGTAGAATGGTCTTTTAAGACAAAACTAGATGCAACTGAGCATACCATTAGATAGACAAGGGAAATTTAATAAATCTAGACTTAAGAATCACTTGATTCTGAGTCCGGGCAAAAAAGATATGAAGCCTCAAAGTTTCAAAAAAATAGACTTCTGGGTTCAAATCAATGTGGCAAGGGTACTTTGCAAGGGGTAAAATGGTCTTTTCAGAGAGAATTGGATGCAACCATTCATACTGTTGGATATACAAGCAAAATTTAATCAACTTAGACAGAAAAATCACTTGATTAGCAGTCGGGACAAAGGAGATATGAAGCCTCAAAGGTTCAAAAAAAACCAACTTTTTCGGGAACGAAAATCTGGGTAGGAATAGTGTTTTGACAGAAAGCAACTTTTCAATTTTTTTTTTCCAAAACTGAGGCTAGAAACGGACCCTTAAACGAATTTTTCTGCAAAAACACGAAGAAGAAACCCCCCTTAAAATCACGTTTCCTACCTGTTTACTTGGAAGAAACAAAAAAAAACATGCTGTAAAATCCCTAAAATGCCCCTAGAACAGAGTAGGTCAAGAGGGACCCAAAAAGCTGCTACAAGCATTTTTTTTCCAGAAACAGCCAGAACAGAGAGTTAAAACGGGCTAGTAGATGAATTTTTCTGGAAAAACACAAAGAAGAAACCCCCCTCAAAATTGAGTTTCCAACATGACTTGGGAGGGAATTCAAAAAAAACTCCCTGTAAAATGCCTAAAATGCCCCTAGCTCAGTAAGGGGTAAAAAATTTTAAAAAATGCAACTTTGCACCAAGTATGCATTTGGCCCTAAATGCATTTTTAGGTTGAAATGAATGTGCACGCAAGTGTATTTAATGTTTTTAAGTGCACAGGAATGGTCCACGGCTCCCGAGAAGACCCGATGCAAAATCCGACCCCCCAACGGCCAAAAAGGCGAAAATGCACAAGAATTGGGAAATTTCAAAACCAAAATTAACAAATGATTTCAAATTACCGTTTGGCCTTTGGCCACACTTCATACATGCTTAATGAGACCCTATGAAAGAATAAAAATGAAATTCCCACACCCGATGCAAAAGTTGTGACACAATATCTAAGCATTTTTCAACATTTTCATATTAAGCCTTGAAAACGAAAGTGCATAGAAAGCAAGATACATGTCATTGGCTTCCAGCCTCATCTTATACATGTTAAATACATTGTAAAGAGTGTACTCATGTACACTTTACATAAATGGGATCAAATATTACAAGGTTAAAATATGGCTACAAAAAGGCATTTTATGCTAACACTTGCATAAAATGGAAACTTAAAAACTACAAGCCATCCAAGGAGCAACAAACATCACGAACCAAGTCTTCATACCTGAAAAATGTCCCACTATGTGGGTGAGTAACATAAAGCTACTTGTAGTAAGTGAGTATGCATCGACCTAACTTTTTACAAATTATCACCTTATGGTGAAACATGTTAAAGGGGTTCATGCCACCTAACCTCTATGTCAAAGTGAGACTCAGGGATCATCTTAAGCTACTCATGCAATTGAAATGAACTACGACATACAAGTATACATGCTCAAGTACACTAAACCGTATTAAAACATGATACACGACATTCAAGTACACATGCTCATAAGTATACTAAATCATGTTAAACGGGATAAGCAATATCTAGCATACATACACAAGTATAAAATATATATATAGTGTACACATAAATCAAGTATACAAACACAAGTATACTAAGCTAAACACATACGCACAAGACAAGTATACATGGCACAAGTATACAAAAATGAAATCCGCACACACAAGACAAGCATACTAAGCGTAAACACACTCAAATAGAGTTTAGATACACCAACAAGGATATAAGTTCAAGTATACAGTTTCAAGTGTACTAAATGAGATCAAAATACATAGGCAAGCACCAATTCTCAAGTTACAAGTAATCCATGATTAACAACTTGAAATTGAATGCGAAATCAAAGTGGAAAAACTAGGATATGTGGTCACTAGACCAAGCAAGTGTTTCCGGGCACATGCATAAGTTATTCCGGGCAATTACGACCCACAAGGCACTACTTAGTGCGCACATGCATAAGTTATTCCGGGCAATTACGACCCACAAGGTACTACCTATTGTGCACTTATGACTTAGAAAACTCTTATCTCCGTACTAGAGCCAAACCCTAGCCATCACGTGAAATATGTCCTTACAAGCTTTCCAAAATCAATAAATCCAAAACTTATACTAAAATCAATAAGTTAGACTAAACTTATACCAAATCCACTAATGCATAAAACCATCTTCCATGCACAAATAAGGTTAAATCCACATAAACCATGTCCTATAATTCAAGTCTAGATAGCATATGACATGTCAAGCCTCCAATATGCAATTTATACACGAAAATAAGAATATTTTACAACAATTGAACCATATTACCACACTAAGCCATAAGTACTAAATAAGTCACAATTTAGTAACTAGCTTCCAAGGTAAACAATTATAATATTCTAACAAGCTATACACCTACACAAGATATATCTAAATAAGCTATGCAAGTCAATGATATTCTATATCATGCTAAGTCCAATTACCATTTCAAGATGTCTCAAGTACTAATTCTACATCAAATTAGTAATATGCTCACAAGGTGATTAAACCGACTACATTTCAAGGGATTATCAACATATTACCTCTAATATCAATTTAAGTGACCAACAAACTTAAAATAAAATTAATTAAGCTCATTAATTAATTTTTCTCTAGATTTTCAAATATATCCAAATGTCCTCAAATTAATATATGTTAAAGAACTCACCAAGGCCTACTTTAATATCACATTACAAGTTGGTTGAAGACGAGATGGATCTCTCTGATAGCCAAGCCCGCCGAGGAAGAGGCCAGTTCCTGTAACCCAGCCTGAGAGTTCTTCTCAGGCTGAGATTAGAGATCTTCAGGTCAGGGTGACCGAGCTATAGGACGGACAGGCAGTGCTATGGCAGATGCTAATTGCGCAGCAGAGCCTATTAGAGGAATTACTATGCTGCACTCCATCCGCCCCTTCTACTTCTACAGACACTCCTCCTCCACAGATAGATTAGCTAACTAGGGCTTTTTTATAGTATCTTTTGTAGACTAGGGCAGTTTTTTGATGTATTTATTTCTTTATGATGTATATCTGTCCTAAGTTTGATATTTTAAAATTGCATTGTACTGATCATTCTTATATATATATATATATATATATATATATATATATATATATATATATATATATATACTTTTGCTTATGATATCCTTGCGTTATTATTTGTACTTCATATGATAGTTCTCTGGTCTAACTCTATATACTTGATCCTTTGATATGTTTTGAGTTGGTTGATTCTGACAAATGCTATAGATTAAGTTTGGGGGTGATGTTCCAAATTACCCTTCTGAGTTTAATTTTCATCTATCTTTGCTAGTTTGCTTATCTGGTACTATCTTTCTAACCTCTTTTTTGTTCTCACACATTGAGGACAATATGCATAATAAGTTTGGGGGTAAGGTAATTTGGGACTTGAGTTTGAGAAACATTTTGACCTTTTTGTTACCACAAGGATAGGATACGATATTTGATATTATTAGCATGAGTTTAAGTCTGTTGATTGTTATATACTCCGTTTGTATTCTGATGTTGGTTGGATATGGATTGTATGTTAAAATATTATGAAAAGGGATTCTTGAAAATTTTGAAATCAATTAGTGGCTTATGGTCCCCTTTGTTAGAATGATCCTTATTTAATGAAATTAATCTCTGGAATGCTACACTTTACACATATTCACACTTATATGGATTCTGTGGGGTAAATTATATAAGTCTTGTTTTGTTTTGGGTTAAACTGAGATGAGCAAGTAGATTTGATAATTTTGATAACCAAGGCATAAAATAAAATAAAAAATAAAGAAGTTAAAAAATAAAAAAATAAAAAATAAAAAAAAAAAGATTGGTATGTATGCAATGCAATAAAAGAAAAAATTCTTCACCAATGTGAAAAAAAAAAATAAAAATAAAAAAATAAAAAAAAGATCAAGTTCAGGTTTGTACCTAGATTGCTTGAGTGATTAAGTCCTTAGGGGTGTGTTCTGACACCTAATGCCCTAAGACCATCTAGTCTGGGAGTCATTTACTGAAAGCTTGTTACATAAGAGGTTTAGGTTGCCTAGATTACTTGAACAATTAGGTCCAGAGGGGTGCTTTATCACTTAATGCCCTAAGACCATCTGGTCTGGGAGTCATTGGCCGAAAGTTCGTTACATGGGTGGTTTAGAAAGCTTAATAAACCTAAACATTGCACAATATCCTTTTTGAAAAAATGCACACCTTGAAAAAAAAATAATAATAATAAATGCCTTGGGAGTTGGAATTTGAAAAGTTTGCCTATGAATTGAGGAATAACTAGGAATGAATGCAAGTATGAATAGTAAGCAACATGTTGAATTGTAGGATCACTTTTAAAAAGTGTTTTGGAGATTGAGATTGTTGAATGAATGATTAAACTGATATATAGGGACCATGGTTGCCAAATTGAATTTAGAAGTTGAGAGTTTTTCTGATTACATAATTGGTTGTAATTGCTATATTTGACTGATTAATGAACTGCGGGGATAATATGATTTGAAAACAGGTTTGAATGAGCTTACCGTGTAATTAAGGCACTGATTTGAGAAGTTTGTGGGTATCTTTACTGGAAACCCTCACGAGACTATAACTCGTTCACTAGGGGTAAATGCAACCGTGATTCCCACGAAAGTGGCTTTTTAGTTCTGTATTGCTAAGGGACTAGCAATATGTAAGTTTGGGGGTGTGATGAGCCTTGAATATTTGCATATTCGAGCCCCTAAATATACATATGTTAAGGCCTAAAGTGATACTTCTATCCATTGTTAGACTAATTTATGTTTAATGTGTGTTTATAGGTACTTCCTAAGAAAACAGTTAAAACAAGGATTTTATAATGAAAAGACTGATATCGAAGCTTACAGAGTCGTTGCCGGTCATTCAGAACAAGCCAAGAGCTTAACTGATGAACTTTTGAGGAATTCAAGATGTATAGCTCAAGACCAAGTCTTGAGGCTCGAGCCTTACAAGTCAAAGAAGAAAAGTCAACAAGGCACTGAAGCTCAAGCCTTACACCTTCGGGTTTGAGCCTTAACAGAGGATGCTCGAGCCTAACCATAGGGTGCTTGAGCCTTGACCCTTAAGCTCGAGCACAAGGCATCAGAATTTGAAGAGTTGATTTATTGGAAAACCAAGCTCCCAGGGCCTCGTGCCTCACCCTAAGGATCGAGCAAAGCTCGAGCCTGGTATCTAGTCCATGATGTTAACAAAGATAAAGCTCGAGAATATTCTAAGTGTTGAAGAAAAAAACACTCGGAAAATAGTTGAAGAAATTTGGCTTAGTGTCAAAGTGAAGATCGAGCACCAACCCTTGGAGCTTAAGCATCAATCCAGAGAAGCTTGAGCCTTGTTCCTTAAGCTCGAGTCTGAACCTCAAAGCTCAAGCCTTTGTTACTAAAGCTTGAGCCTTCCATGACATGTCAAATTAAGTTACGGGATTTCTCTCTTTTCAAGTCGTAACTTATTCTAGATGGGCTAGAAAACCTAAAAGCCCACCAAGCTTTTATTTTCTTCCATAAAAGGAGGCACAGACCTTGATAGAAGAGGTCCCTTTTTCTCGTGTTAATTTAGAAGGTTGATACTGTGGTGGTGGCTTTTAGGGTTTTCAAAACCTTAGAAGGTGAAGATCCTAAGAAGAGAAGTGTCTTCCGTGACGATGGAGACAACTCGAACATAGATGACATCCAACATCGTCATGAATAGCTAATTCCTCTCTTAGGACACTGATGTAACCCAATCTAGTAGCATAGTTGGTTTGTTCTTAACTCTGGGATTATTTTAATGTATATTATGTATTGATTATATAATTATGAGCAATTAAGACAAATCAATTGGTTTTCATGCTTTAAATAGATTACAAAATATTATTACCTTGTCTTAGATATAATTGTTTGTTTTCTATTCTCAACCTATCTTATTAGACAGTATCTGGCAGAGCCCTGTCGAACATGAGAATAGAGGTCATATAATGGTGTTCTAATGTTTTTTATAAAATAATGTTTTCATAGTCTAAGCTTAGTAAAGATGGATTTTTTGCAAAGTAGTTAAAGTATTTAGAATAGTTAAAGTAGGCAGGTGGATAGTCCATGCTAACCACAGATAGGTTATAGTTAACTGAATTTTATAAAACATCTTTCTTTAAAACCTGAATTGAACGAATATTATTGAGTTCAATTCATTTAAAAACATAATTTGTTAAATTCCCATAGTTGATGCAATTAACCATAGTATGATGATTGTGGTGAAGTCAAAGCCCTAAGATTTCTCTCTCTGATCACTTAATTTAATTTAGTTTAATATTTCGTTTCAATTTTAGTTTTTTTTAATCATAACAACCAAGCAAACTTTTCAACTAGTTACCTACAAACCATTAGGACTAAAGTAAAAACTGAACATAAATTTTATCTCCCTATGGGTTAGACATCCTCTTTACATAAAGCTATCTTACATGGAATCATTCTATTGCGAGTGCTAAAATTAGACACGACAACCCCAATTTAGTTAATCTATAGGTCTTGCAATGCTCTAGTCAGGTTATGCATTGCTTTGTAACCATTCTCTATTGCAGAACTACCTTTTATGCTTCTTTTGTGTATGGAGCAAATGAAGCTGATGACAGAGTGAATCTCTGGAATAATATTAAAAATCATTCTTCTACACTATCTAACTCACCATGGATAATTGGAGGAGATTTCAATGTCATTAAATCCACTGCTGAAAATTTAGGAGGTTCAAGGAAAACCACAAAGGCCATGTTTGAATTCAGAAACTATCTTCACCAAGCCAATCTGGATGACCTTAACTTCTCTGGGGTGTACCATTTTTAGACAAACAAGAGTCCTGGTGTGTCAAATATCTCTAAGAAGCTTGATAGGGTCTTAATTAATGACTCTTGGACCTATACCTTCCCTCTATCCCACTGTACTTTCCTCCCACAAGCCATCTCAGACCACTCCCCTATGATCACTAAACTTGGTAACCCAAGACTAATAAGGAAAATACCATTTAGATTCTTCAATTGCTGGGTAAACAATAATGTGTTTTTACCCCTTGTTCACTCACTTTGGATTAAACATGTGGATGGCTGCACCATGTACCAAATGCTCACAAAACTCAAATCCCTCAAACAACCCCTAAAGAAAACCTTCTCCAAGAATTTTGAGGCAATCAAAATTGAAGTTCAAAATGCAAAGGACCTCTTCGAAAAATGCCAGCTTGCCCTTAACTCAAAAATAGATGACAGCACACTAACACTTCAAGAGAAACAACTGATCTCCAACTACACCAAACTATATGCAGCTGAAGAGAAGTCCTACAGGCAAAAATCCAGAATCTAATGGCTCAAAGAGGGTGACTCCAACTCATCCTTCTTTTTTAAATCAATTATTTCTAGGCAAAACAAGAATAAGATCACATCTCTCACATATCCATTTGGTGCATTGTTGGACACTGGGAACTCAATCAAAGCTGAGCTCATCAACCAGTTCACAACAGCATTGGGTATGAATGCTCATCCCTATCCAAGTATGGAGCAGCTATCCTCATTCATTCAACCAACTTTACTACCACATTTTCTCTCATCCCTCTATTATATTCCCTCTAAGGAGGAAATTAGACAGTACATGTTCTCATTAAGCAGTGACAAGGCCCCAGGTCCTAATGGCTTTAATGCCCTATTCTTTAAGAAATGTTGGCCAATCATTGGACATGATGTCACACAAGCAATTAAGGAAATTTTCACCAATGGAAAAATTCTTAAAGAAATCAATTCAACTTATATTGCATTAGTCCCAAAATCTTCTAACCCTACTACTCCAAATGACTTCAGACCAATCTCATGTTGTTCAACATTATACAAATACATATCCATTCTCCTTGCTAACAAGCTCAAACCCACATTGCCATTCATCATTGGACCTGCACAGTCAGCTTTCATATAAAGAAGACATATTGATGACTCTATTCTCTTTACACAAGAACTCCTCAATGGCTACCATAAGCATGCTAGTTCACCAAGATGTACCATCAAGATTGATGTTAAAAAACCTTTGATACTCTATGTTGGGATTTTCTTTTTGACTCTCTTAAACTTTTAGGTTTCCCCCCTACTTTCATAGCATGGATCCAATCATTGGTCTCTACCCCTTCTTTCTCAATTTCAATCAATAGTGAACAATGTAGCCACTTCAGAAGTATTAAAGGCCTGAGACAGGGAGATCCCCTCTCAGCGTTTCTTTTCACAATGGCCATGTAATGCTTCTCCTCAATTGTATCCAAACTCACCTCTAAAATGACCTTCAAATACCATTGGAGGTGTAAAAAGTTAGGACTATCCCATCTCATCTTTACAGATGATCTTACGTTATTCTCACATGGCAGCATCTAATCCTGCACACACTTTTAACTACCATTGAGAAATTCCATTCTTTGTCTGGTCTCCAAATAATCCAAAGCAAGAGTCAGGTTTTCTTATATAGTGTAACCTCACAAATGGAGACTGCAATCCTTAATTTTCTAGGATTTCAAAAAGGAACCCTTCCTATAAAGTACCTTGGTGTACCATTGGTTACTACTATGCTCAAAGCAAATGACTGTAAAATAATAATAGATAAAATTACTTCTAGAATTGCACATTGGACAAGCAAAAATATTTCATTTGCAAGAAGACTTCAACTTATTAGAGTTGTCTCATTCTCAACTCAGATGTACTGGAGCTCTAAATTCATTCTACCAATGAGCATTATTTATGAACTTGAAAGTATCTTTGGTGTTTTCCTATGGTCTGGACCAATGCTGAAAAAGACATATGCTAAAGTTGCTTGGAGCAAATGCTATCTACCTAAAAGGGCTGGGGGACTTGGTCTACCAAACATGCATACATGGAATGAGAGTGCTGTTATGAAACATTTTTGGCACATTTACAGCTCAAAGGACATGCTTTGGGTCAAATGGATCCACATATATCTTCTCAAAGGTAAAAGTATTTTGGATGCATGTCAAAGTTCCTGGTCAATGTTCATCGAGTTGGAGAAGACTTCTTGGCCTCAGAGATATAATTTACCCTCTTATCAAGCAATAAATTGGTGATGGAACCTCAGCCAATTTCTGGTTTGACAACTGGTGTTCTCTTGGGCCACTACACTATCTTATTTAACCACAGCAAATAGCAGGAATGGAATTTGGCAACATAACAAAAGTAAACTCATTCATCACTTCCAACCCATGGTCCTTCCCTACAACCATCCTCAATCACCTACTACAGCTGCAAAGCATTGTCTCATTACCTAACCCAAATCCTAGCATCAAAGATAAGTTTATTTAGCTACCCTCAAACTCTAGTCAGTTCTCTATTTCCAAAACAATGAAACACTTCAACCAGCAACACCCTCCCCTGCCCTGGCCACACCTAGTTAGGTCCAAACCATGCATTCCTAAACACTCCTTTACACTTTAGGTTGCCATTCAACACAAGCTACCAACTCTCAACAGAAGGTGCACAACTCACATCAACTCTATATTGTGTACTCTTTGCAACACTGAAGCTGAATCATATGATCACCTATTCTTCTCTTGTTCATTTGTCAAACCTTTATGGAGCTTTTTTCAAGCAAGATGTGGATTCTACATCCAGCCATCCTCTTGGGCTCAATTTATTGTTTGGGCATCACACCATTGGAGGGGGAATTCATAATTCCAAAAGCAATGCAATTTCCAAGCTGGGACTTGCAGCCCTTGTCTACCATGTCTGGACTAAGAGAAACAACAGAATCATCAAAAAGAGAGCACTCGGTTCCAACTCAATCCTACACTTACTCTTGGAGACAAATTGAGCAAAGCTACTCTCTGCCAAAATCACTGTTTCCCTCAACACCACCAGAATTACTTTGGAATGGGATCTACCTAAATTAATGGTTCGTTCACCTGCTAAACCACCAGACTCGAGGAACCAGATTGATCTCACTACTGTTGAAAATTAGTTCCATGATTACCGGATTGTTGTGTTGATCTTTATTGTCACACAGTATTGTTGTTGGGCTGAGTTTGTGTGACAGCCTTGGTTTTTCAAGTCAGTGCGTCCTGTGATGAATTGTAGTTTGACCCGATAACGGATCCGAAATGCGGAAGCGAAAATAGAAAAAAAAAAGTCTCTAGAGATATACAACATCCCTAGGATACCAAAGTGACCTTTCATAAGGCCACAGAACTCCACAAGAACCGACGCGGAAGAAAAGATCAGAAAAAGACCAAATAAGCCCCCAAGGGCAAAATAGTCTTTTACATGGAAGCAACGTCTCTGGAAATGTACATCATTCCCAAGACACATCTGTGACTTCCCATGAAGTCACGAAACTCATAAGAAAGCACAGCAGAAGAAATTTAAAAAAAAAAAATCGGATAAGTTTTGCCCCAAGGGTAAAATAGTAATTTTTAGCAAGATCTAGGTGCTACCAAATAGACCATTGGATAGACAATGAAAAATTAATCAAGTTAGACTCAAGAATCACTTAATTCAGAGTCCGGATGGAAGAGAAAAGTCAAAACAAAGTTTTGATGTCGCCGAGGCCGTAAATAGTATTTTGACAACAATGGATAGTATCGTTAATTTCTTCATGCTCGTTCCAAGTTCGAAGTACCATTTGTACAAATAAGAATCCCCTTCGTTACATGATTTCTTCTTCATATAGATAGATATAGGATCTATGGGGCAATTACTTAGAAATACATTTTGTGCAACAGCCCTTCCTATCTGATAGAAAAGGATCCCATGATCCTGAACCTGGGCAAAATGTTGAAGTTCATGCACCATTTTAAGGTACAAAACGATATTTCAAGGAAAAACACGACGAAGAAACCCCCCATAAAATAATTTTTCCAAGCTGACCATGTCAACAAAAAAAAATTATTTTTGACGTGAAATCCCCAAAATGCCATTACAACAGACTTTTTCAAGTAGTGCAGGTGCGTACAGGAAATCAAATTTGACGCGGGGTATTCGGGTCCGAGATGACATTTTCTGTAAAAATGTTGTGAAGAAACACCCCCCCCCCCCCTAAAATAACGTTTTCTATGTGACCATGTCAAGACCAGAATTTAGTTTTCAAAGGAAATATCTAAAATGCCCCTAGATCTGTTTAGGCCAAGAGGGTTAAAAAGCTGCTACATGCAAAGCAGAAAACTGAACTTTGCAAGGGATTTTCGGTATCAAGATGACATTTTTTAGAAAAACACAAAGAAAAAAACCCCACTAAAATCACGTTTTCTACCCGACCATGTCGAAAGAAGAAAAAAAAAAAAAAAATGTGCTGTGAAATGCCCATAACCCTCCTGATCAGTCTAGGCCAAAAACAAGGAAAATGCAACTCTGCACCAAGTGTTCATTTGACCCTATATGCATTCCTAGGCTAAAATGATTATGCTCGCAAACGTACTTAGTGTTTTTAAACACGCGAGAATAGTTCGTAGCTCTCAAAAATGACCGATGCAAAATACGACCCCCCGACGGCCAAAAATGGCAAAAATGAACTCAAAATGGAAAATTTGAGATCCAAAAATATGAAATGGTTTCAAATTACCATTTGGCCCTTGGCCACACTTCATACATAATTAATGAGACCCTATAAAAGAATAAAAATGGAATTCCCACACCCGATGCAAACATGGTGAAGTAATGACTTGTCATTTTCCAATATTTCCAAAATATTCCTTGAAGTCAAAAGTTACGTAGGATACAAAATAATAGTCATTGGCCTCCGGCCTCATCTCATACATGTCAAATACATCATAAAAGGTGTACTTATGTACATGTTATATATATAGAATCAAAGATACAAGTTTTGCCATATAAAGCTACAAATAGGATTAAAACGGGAAATCAATTAAAAAATAAGAAGTTACGATATCAACTAGTTATCAACTTGAAACGAAATGCGAAATCAAACAAAGTGGATACTTGGACATCACACCGGATCAAACCGACACTATAGTTACTTTAGGGTTATTAACCCATGGGTAACCTTCCTATGTGCACACTAGACTGTAGAAGGACAATCCCCCGTACTAGAGCCATGTCCTAGCTGTAATCAAACAACAACATCCCCAAGTTTCCAAAATCAACAAGTTGTGCAACAACGTAGATATCAACATGTATATACAAGTTAATCAACTATCTACCATTCACAACCAAATTTGGAAACACGTACAATATATGCATTAGTCCACAACTACTAAGGCATGACAAATGTCGAATCTTCAGTGTGCAATTCGTTACACGCTATAACAATATATCTCAACATTGAAATCATACACTCATGAATCTAATACAAGTCCAAAATTATGATTTAAACATATAACTAATGTTAAACACATGATTAAATCATTAACGCTATAGAAACGGAAATTAATTAAATAAACTAATTAATTTCTCTAAATTTCAAATCTCAATCAAATGATCCCTAATTAACACATATTAAACAACATTGCATGTTCATTACATACATCCATTCAAAATCTTAATTAAGCCAACAGAACAACAAAGTATAATTTAATTAAATCATGATAATTAAATCTAACTTCTATAGCAACTTCAAATGGTCCCAAATTAATATATGCTAGTAAACAAGTCCTAGTCATTTCAAATATCAAGTTTAAAACTCAATTAAGCCAATGGAACCCTTAAATATATTTTAATTAATTATTTTAATTAAAATCTCTAGATTTTCATACTCATCCAAATGCTCCAAAATTAAAGTATGTGAAAAAGCATGCCAAGACTTAATTTAAAAGCCTTTCACAAGTTAATTTCATGCAAGGTACGGCCATGGGAATTAATCTTTCACAAAAGGAAAAAATTAAATAAAAGTTGTAATTCTTATTCAAATGACCCAAATTTAATATATGTCAGCAACCATACCAAGGCTAAATTTAGTAGCATGCTATACTTTAATTCTAAGTTATACACATCCTTGAGAATTAAATCCTATACAAGGAAAAATAATTAAATTAAATTCTAGGATTAATACAAAACATGCATACAAGTGGTATAAGCTTATAAAATCATCAATACAACATAAATAAAAGCCTACGACATCCCTTACCTCAATTTGAGAAGAAATCTCAAAAGCCACCAAAATGAAACGACTCCGAATCTGATAATACTTTGGGGTTTTGTCGGGGACAATGTCGTGAACATTAAACTCCAAAGAGGACCTACCAAAATCCTAACTTGACCTTAAACCCAAACTAAAAAATTGGCCAAAAACGGGTTATAATAAGGAGGAAATATCTACGTAGTCAACATAAACACAAAACGCAATGGTACTATGACTTTTTAACAAAGGGAAGAAGGTTTAATTGAGAGAAGAATAGTGGCAGCCCCCCTTGGGCTGCCATGGTAACTTCTGGTCGTGCATGAAGAGAAGGGAAGATGACTTTCTAATTTTATAACCCCCTATGTATAAGAAAACCCTAAAAGTGCCCTGAAAGGGCCCCGCCGGGTCCGAAAAAGTGAAATTTGAGTAGACGCTCTCAAACGGCAAAACTCCGTGAACGAAAAAGAACCAAAATGAGAAAATATGAATAACGGAAGAAAAGGCATCAAAAACTGAGTCCCGAGCAGAGAGATATGCCTCTATAAAGTTCGGCGGCAACTGAGGCCAGAAACCTTGAAACTGGAGAAAAACGACCAGAAGGAAATTCTAAGAGCACATAACTTGACAAAATATGAAAATGAATCCCGCATGAGGATTCAGGCTCAAAACGAGGCATTTTTGCAATAACTTTCATTAATTGCACAATGGCCCCTCCACCAAAAAGTGAAAACTGCACTAATGACCCAGAATGAAAATATCTTCCAAAAATATTTCTTAAAAACCCCTGAAATAAAATATCTTCAAAAGATATTTATGAAAAATACCCCAAGAAAAGAAAAAGATTCTGAAAAACTATGCATCCATACCTCTATGGACACAAGGAGCAACCAGAGTACTTTACTACAAAAGTAAAGATACGTATTTCGTGGAAACCACTTAGAATGAAAATAAATAAAGTGAAAAAGCAACTCCAAGCATGGAAAGTGAGGTTGTGCCAAAAAGTGACAAACGGGTAAAAGACAAAATAGGAAAAAGAACGAAAAGTGAATAGTGTCCAAAAAGTGAAAATGTGGAAATGACTCAGTCCTTAAAGAAAGTTGTCAATCTAAGGGAAAGAGTCTCAGAAACCATTTCCGAGCACTCGAGACAACACTAAGTGACGAGAAACCAAGCACATAATAGAAAAGACAACGAAAAAAATTTATCCGTAAAATTTAAGAAAAAAAAAAGGGGGGGGAGGAAAATGACCGAGTCATTACAACCTACCCTCCTTAAAAGAATTTCATCCCCGAAATTAGGAACATCCGAGGAGAATCAAACTAAGACTAAATGCAAGGTCAAACCAAATAAGAGACCATCAGGTGCTAAAGGACAACTCCAAAAGCCTAAAAGTCACCCGAAAGAAAGCAAACACCCAGAACTGGGTGACACTTCCCGAACGAATCGGCATATCAACTCAAAGTCAATCACTAAAATAATCCCCAAGACAACGACAAGTTAAATCATGATAAATGGCTAATAATGATATGGAAGTATGAACAATGACCAGAACACGCCCACACTTACTTGTCAATAAGGTAGTATGGCAGTATAAGGCACTAGTTCATAACATACCCTCAACAGATCAACCCAGAAAGAAACTTTTCGATACAAATGACATAAATGTCAAAAAAGATCATCACCAAAAGCACTACAGGAACCAGGCATCCGCGAGAGTTGGGGTAGTTAATCCCAAAACTCTAACAATAATGTCACTGGCACCGTTACGCTTAAGGCCTTAAATCCCTAACACTGGCGTAAATAAAGACCCCCACATCTGAAAATGCTACAACAACAACACCAGTTACGAACCCACAGCCTGACAAGTCTATGCCCTCAAGCCAATGGATCGAACCCACAAAACCAAAAACCAATCTGAAGTAGACCTACCGTATGGCTACATACAGAAGACAAAACATTGGGTTAAAATCCCTATAGTGGATAGCTAAACCCATAAAATGCAAGTCTACAACATAGCTCACACATCTCTATCCCAACAACCAAGGTCACAAAACCCAACATAAGTGCAGGAAAGATGAAACAGTATAAACCAAATACTCACATAGTGCATACTCACAAAAATTAAATGACATAAATCAAATAATATCATAGTACTAAACACGCAGTACACATAAGGTAAACCAAATAAACAACCTATCACATAGGGGTCAAACAAATAGCGACGCGCTATACCCCACCAACAGCATAAACATAGTAAGCATATACTGTATAAGCAACGTATCATATACATCCTCATATAACTACCACATAGTCATAAATCCTAAACATGTTTCTAAGGCATGCCCGAAAACAATAAGGCTCTTAAACATGTAAAAGTGATCATACAAATGACAAGTTCGTAAAATCAAAAGAAATAAATGGAATGCCTCTCAAAAGGAACAACCTCTCAGAAAAGGTAACACAAAACCTGGATGAGTCCAATCTCTCACTATGAGGAAAGGAATCATTCCCCCTAATAACCACTAAGGTCTCTTAAACATAGAGTCAGCACGTCTTTCCCAAGATCAGCTCATACCCTGATAGAATCCCAACACTATACAAATAAGCCAACAACGAAATAGACAACCCCAAGGCTAACCGTTACAAGACATCAACAAGAAAACTCCTGAACCAAGATGCCAACGAGCTCGATTAGAACTCTACAGGATTCTACCAGAACCCTAACACAACGCCCCCCTAAGTGTCCAATGACAAGGGAGTGTAATTAATTGCACCAACGTAATTAATTACACGAAACCACTCACATCCCAACCGTAGCCCGTAAGAGCTAACCAAGGCAACACAAGAAAGATCCTAGGTTAACACACCTATCCAAATCCCAAAACCATCGCCCTAAGAAAACAAGACACGAGAACCTCACCTTGAGGCTCACAAGGCAACTTCCCAACTCCCTAAGGAAGGATTCTAGTCAGTCCTGACTCATCGTCCCATGACGCTAGAAACAAAGACCTAAATGACATCATGATGTCAAGACCACTACGAAGTTCTAAGAGATGACATCGACACCTCCAATACCCATAACCACATCACAAAAAGATGAAACAGTGCCTCCGTGACCTACGTCTCATCTCGCCAGACGGATACTACAAACCTATGCTCACCTGAGCCCTAACAAGAAGACTCTCCGCGAGTCAAGACTGTGATGCTATATGCATGGAAAGGAAATGAGATCAATAATAACACGAGTTATTATGATCGAATGCAACTCACACTATGAATGTACCAAACATAAAGTAAGACAGGTATGTAACAGACGGTCATGCTAAAGCAATCAAAGAAAGTTGTTTAAACAATTAAGCACTTAAGCAAATAAGCGTACATGTCAAACACGGATGCTTTTAAACTCATAAGCATATAAGCATAGAGACATGTCATAATACCAAACGTGTTATCAAGAAAACCATAAACATGTTATAATACCGAAACATATTAACAAATAGCATATACACACGTATAACATAGCAACAAAAACGTGATATGCACCCAAAACCCATTGTCCAAGGTATTCAAACCTAGGAGCTCTAATACCACCAGTGATGACCCTGATTTTTCAAGCGAGTGCGTCTTATGATGAATCGTAGTTTGACCTGATAACGGATCCGAAATGCAGAAGCGACAACAAAAAATAAGTCTCTAGGGATATACAACATCCCTAGGATACCAAAGTGACCTTTCATAAGTCCACAAAACTCCATGAGAACCGACGCGAAAGAAAAGATCAGAAAAATACCAAATAAGCCCCCAAGGGCAAAATAGTCTTTTACATGGAAGCAACGTCTCTGGAAATGTACATTATTCCCAAGACGCATCCGTGACTTCCCATGAAGTCACGAAACTCATAAGAAAGCATAACGGAAGAAATTTAAAAAAAAAAAAAAAAAATTCGGACAAGTTTAGCCCCAAGGGTAAAATAGTAATTTTTAGCAAGATCTGGGTGCTACTGAGCACACCATTGGAAAGACAATAAAAAATTAATCAAGTTAGACTCAAGAATCATTTGATTCGGAGTCTGGATGGAAGAGAAAAGTCAAAACAATGTTTTGACGTCGCCGAGGCCGTGAATAATGTTTTGACAGCAATGGATAGTAAACTGGACAAAATGCTGAAGTCGTGCGCCATTTTAAGGTACTAAACGATGTTTTATGGAAAAACACTATAAAGAAACCCCCCGTAAAATAATTTTTCCAAGCTGACCATGTCAACAAAAAAATTTATTTTTGACGTGAAATCCCCAAAATGCCCTTACAACAGACTTTTTAAAGTAGTGCAGGTGCGCATAGGAAATCAAATTTGACGCGGGGTATTCGGGTCCGAGATGACATTTTCTGTAAAAATGTTGTGAAGAAACACCCCCCCCCCCCTAAAATAACATTTTCTATGTGACCATGTCAAGACCAGAATTTAGTTTCAAAGGAAATTTTCAAAATGCCCCTAGATCTGTTTAGGCCAAGAGGGTTAAAAAGCTGCTACATGCAAAGCAGAAAACTAAACTTTGCAAGGGATTTTCGGTACCAATATGACATTTTTTGAAAAAACAAGAAGAAGAAAACCCCCCTAAAATCCTGTTTTCTACTCGACCATGTCGAAAGAAGAAAAAAAAAATGCACTGTGAAATGCCCAGAATGCCCCTGATCAGTCTAAGCAAAAAACAAGGAAAATGCAACTTTGCACCAAGTGTTCATTTGACCTTAAATGTATTTCTAGGCTAAAATGATTATGCACGCAAACGTATTTAGTGTTTTTAAGCACGCGGGAATGGTCCGCGGCTCTCAAAAATGGCTAATGCAAAATACAACCCCCCGACGGCCAAAAATGGTGAAAATGAACTCAAAATGGAAAATTTGAAATCCAAATATATGAAATGGTTTCAAATTACCGTTTGGCCCTTGGCCACACTTCATACACAATTAATGAGCTCCTATGAAAGAATAAAAATGGAATTCTCACGCCCGATGCAAACATGGTGAAGCAATGACTTGTCATTTTTCAATATTTCCATAATATTTCTTGAAGTTAAAAGTTACATAAAATAAAAAAATAATAGTCATTGGCCTCCGGCCTCATCTCATGCATGTCAAATACATCGTAAAAGGTGTACTTATGTACACATTACATATATGGAATTAAAGATACAAGTTTTAGCATACAAAGCTATGGTGTTGTCGCGGCACCAATGTCTAAGAATGTGCTAAAAATGTGAGTGTGCAATGTGGCCAAGTTTTAAATTTATAAAAGCCACTACTACTTCTAACAAAAAAATATAGTTAGGGTGAGTAGGGATCGTCCCAAGGGATTGTAGGCATGTTTGCAATGGAAATAATATATAGGGTTAGTAGGTCGAGTGATCAAAAGGTGGTTTGTTTGGTTGTTAAACTATAATGCAATTGAAATTCAACCAAGTAAAAGGTAAAAATTTAGAAAATAGGGAAAAAGATATAGAGGAGAGGGCTTAGGGTACTAGAGCTCACCACTAAGCTTGACTTCACTAGACACTAGCAATTATATAACAATAGGGAAATTGAATTGTAACTTGTATGTGTGTGTGACATTAATTGAAACTAGGCATGGATGGCAAATAAGTATAGATTGTCTAGCCAATTCAAATGGAATGCACAACCTATCAAATGAGACCAAAATCCATTCAATGAAACCATAATTTATGCACACACAACTATCTAGAAACATACACCTTTTGCATTCATAAGTATGGAACACCAAGGAATAAGAATAGATTGTCCACCTATCTATGAATCTAAAGCAACTACACTACCTCTACACTAAAGATATGGAAATTAAACTAAGTAAGCTAAAGGTGTGGTACAATCCATCAAGAAACAAGTGTGAACCATCAAATAAATTACAAGAGTGTTCAATTAAGTACTATGTTTTGACTATCTCTAGATTAACTTTATCCATACACATAAACATGCATAAACTCCACTAAATCTAGAGAAAAACATACGAATCATCTATTCTAGCATACATAGACATATAGTTAAAAATAGATAATCAATTAAAAGCATTAATCCATACACATCAAGTAGAAACCACAAGATATATATATAAATCCAAGATCAAAACACTTGTTACAAGTAAATCCCCAAAAATATACAAAACACTAGGTCTAGGAAGCAAACTTAGGGGCTACTCTAGCCCCAAGTAGAGGTCTAGCCACTCATTGAAATAGTCATCCAACCCTCAAGGGCTATCTCCATGGTAGGAATGACCTCCTTCTTGATGGAAACCCTAGAAGAATGGAATAACTCCCAAAGATGTGTAAAGCTCTCTAGTCTCTAGCCTCCTCTCCAAGATATGAGATATGTAAGTTATGTTGAGATCTCTATCTTCAATGTTGCTCTTAAAATGGCTCTAAATCCTTATATAGAAGGCTCAAGTGTCACACCCAATGGTTTGGATTCGTGCACTAGGACCCTTTGTAATGACCAGGTCATTTCCTTCCTTTTCTTTTTCCTTAGAATTCCACAGATGAATTTTTTTCGTTGAAATTTCTTGTCTGAGTTCAGTTTCTCATCGCTTAGTGTCATCTTAAGTGCTTAGAAATGACTTCTGAGGCTCTTTCGTGCGGATTGACAACTTCCTTTGAGGACAGAGTCATTTCCGCATTTTCACTTTTCGGACAATATTCACTGTTTTGTCATTTTCCCTATTTCGTCTTTTCCTCGTTTGTCACTTTGTTGGCAAAACCTCACTTCTTGTGTTCGGAGTTGGTTTTTGACTTCACAATTCTTCATCTTGAGTGGTTTCTACAAAATACGTATCTTTACTTTTGCAGAAAAGTACTCTGATTGCTCCCGGTGTCTATAGGGGCATGGATGCATAATTTTTTAGAAATATTTTCTTTTCTTGGAGTGTTTTTCATAAATATCTTTTCAAGATATTTTATTTCAGGGGTGTCTAAGAAAATGTCTTTTGGAAGATATTTTCATTCAGGGGCAATTTTGCAGTTAACCCCTTTTGTAGGGGCCATTGTGCAATTAATGAAAGTTATTGTAAAATATCTCGTCTGGAGCATGGATCCTCGTACAGGATTCATTTTCACATTTCGTTGAGTTATGTACTCTTAGAATTTCCTCCTGGTCGTTATTTTCCAGTTTCAGGGTTTCTGACACCGGTTTGCGCCAAACTTGTTTTGGGCATATCTCTCTGCTCGGAACTCGGTTTTTGACGCCTTTTCTTCAGTTATTCATATTTTCTCATTTTGAATCTTTTTTGTTCAAAGAGTTTTGCGTTTGAGCGCGTCTGCTCAAATTTCACTTTTTCGGACCCGATAGGGCCTGTTCAAGGCACTTTTTGAGATTTTCTATAAAAAGGGGATGAGATATTTTGATTTTCATCTTCCCCACTCCCTATGCATGACCTGAAGCTTCCATGGCAGCCCAAGGGAGGCTGTCATCTTCTCTCTCCTCATTTCAGCTTCATTTCTTTGTCAAAATATAGTCGTGCCGTAGTATTTGTTGTTCGTCTTGACGACGCGCATCTTTTGCCCTTATTAGAACCCGTTTTTGGCCAAATTTTGAGTTTGGTTTTGAGGTCAAGTTGTGATTTTCATGGGGCTTCTTAGGGATTCTTGTCCATGATGTTGTCCCCGACAAAGGTAAGGGATGTCTTAGATTTATATTAATGTTGTATTGATTGCTATATAAGCATATACAACTTGCGAGCATGCTTTTGTTTGATATTTAGAATTTAATTTAATTAATTTCTATATTTAAGATTTAATTCATATGGTTGTGTGTAACTTGGAATTAAATTATGGCATGCTAGTAAATAAGGCCTTGGTATGTTAAGTAACATATATTAGATTTGGAGCATTTGAAAAAGATTTGCAAAACTTATTTAATAATTATCTTTGTGAAAGATTAATTCATACAGTTGTATCAAGTATGAAATCAACTTGTAATATAATATTAAAGTAGGCCTTGATGAGTTCTTTAACATATATTAAATTGAGGACATTTGGATATGTTTGGGAATCTAGAGGAAAATTAATTAATTAGCTTAATTAATTTTATTTTAAGTGTGGAGTCACTTAAATTGATTTTGGGTATGATATATGTAAAGACTATGTTATAAGCTTTAACATATGTTAATTTGAGCCTATTTGGAATTGAATTGAAATCTAGGGACTTTCATGTTAAGGTGATAATTTCAGGAAATGTTGTTTAATTAATTACCTTGTGAGCATGCTACTAACTTGTTGTAGGATTAGTACTTGTGGTCTCTAAAGATGGTAATTTGACTTAGCATGACATGTGATATCATTGTCTTAAATAGCTTGTTTAAATATATCTTGTGTAAGTAGATTGCATGTTAGAATATTACAATTGTTTACCTTGAAACTTGATACTAAATTGTGACCTATTTAGTACTTGTGGCTTAGGATGGTAATGTGGCTCAATTGTTGTAAAATATTCTGCTTTGTGTATAAATTGCATATTGAGGACATGACTGGTCATATGCTATTTAGACTTGAATTCTAGGACATGAGTTGTGTGAATTCAATCTTACTTGTGCATGGAATGTGGTAACTTGCATTTGATTTTGTATAAGTTTTGAACTTATTGGTTTTGAAAAGCTTGTGAGGACATACTTTATGTGATGGCTAGGGTTTGGCTCTAATACGAAGACAAGAGTCTTCTAAGTCATAAGTGAGCACTACGTAGTACCTTATGGGTCGTAATTACCCGAAAATACTTGCTTGGTCTAGCGACCACATGTCCTAGTCTTTCCACTATTTGTTTTTGAATTTAATTTCAAGTTGTTAATCATGGATAACTTGTAGCTTGAGAATTGATGCTTGCGTTGGATATTTGAATCCTATTTAGTATACTTGAACTTGTAAACTTCCTTCATGAGTTAAACTTCATTTAGTATATTTGTGCTATGTATACTTGTCATTTGCAAAATCCTATTAATTTAGTATACTTGTGTTGTGTACTTGGTTTATGAGTTTTTCCATGTTAAATGCATACTTGTGTAGAGATGCTTAGACATTGCATGACTTATCTCAATATAGTTTAGTATACTTGGAAATGTATGCTTGTATGTCGTGTAACATGTTTTGACATTGTCTAGTATACTTGAGCATGTATACTTGTATGTCGTTGTTCAATTAAATTGCATGAGTAGCTTAGGATGCTCCCTGAGTCTCATTATGACATAGACGTTAGGTGGCATGAGCCTCTTTGACATGTTTCACCTTAAGGTGATATAATTGTAAAATGCTAGGTCGATGCATGCTTATCTCCTACGAGTAGCTTTATGTTACTCACCCACGTTATGGGCACATTTTTCAGGTTTGAAGATTTGGTTCGTGGTAGTCATTGCTCTTTGGATGGCTTATAGCTTTTAGTTTCCATTTCATGCAAGTGTTAGCATGAAATGCCTTTTTTGTAATCTTATGTATCAAGGTTTGTATTCTTTGATTCCATATATGTAAAGTGTACTTAGATACACTATTTGGAACCTATTTGATGTGTACGACATGAGGCCAAAGGCCACGAACCTTAAAATTCAAGTGTAGGTATGTAAACTTCAAATTTTGCCCTTGAATGCATTTTTTTTTTTTTTTTTTTCAACTTAGAGGTTTAGTATGTCAATTTTTGTAAATGAGTTGTAATAAGGCCATGGGTCATTGTAACATGTTTAAATTAATATATTACACTTGCGTGCATGCTCACATCATCACATACTTGCATATATAAAAATTGAACATGCCATGGGGAATTCCAAGTGGACTTTCAGCCATGGATGCATAACAGGAGGTTAGTGCACTTTCTCGAGTCATTTCAATCGACCGAAGCCTTTTGGGTTTTGTTTGAACCTTGAAACTTCACTTTCCAGTAGCCAAAGTCAGCATTTAGGGTCATTTCGGTCGACCGATGGCTCATTTGGGTCGACCGATGGTTCCTTTTGGTGTATCAAACCAACCAAGCCTTAACGACTTGTTTTCAGCTGAAATTTTGTCCATTTCGGTCATCCATTGGGTCATTTCGGTTGACCGAAATAGGTAGATCCCGAGAGTAGCTTCAGTCCAGTTTCAGCACTATTCTTCCGACTTCAAAGGACCATAACTCCTTCGTTTTAACTCCAAATGGGGTGATTCTTGAGCCTAAATTCATGGATTTTGAGTCAACTTTCCAATAGTACCAATTCCATTCTCAGATTCCAATCATAGTGGGAGTTATTCAAATTTTAGTGAGAGGGTGTTAGTTTTCACTTCAACCGAGATAGGAGATTTTAAGGGATTCATGTCCAATGTTCTTAGAACCTCTTGGAATGTTGTGAAATGATTAGATTAGTTTTTTTTCACCTTATTTGACTTGTTTAGAGTCAAGCCTCTCCTTTTAATGGTGAGTTGACCATTTCGCCCCTTGGTTTACAATTTTTGGCCGTTTTGACCTTTGTTTCTGCTTTCATCCTCTTTGAGCTTCGTGGCTTCATGGAAGGTCACATTGGTGTCTTAGAGATGGTTTATATCTTTAAAGACTTTGGTTTCATCTTTTGCTTCCACATTTCGGATCCGTTACTGGGTCAACTTTCGGTTCATCACTGACGCATCGGGTTGAAAAACCTCACAAGTGGTATCAGAGCACCTAGGTTCAAAAACCTTAGGACGATGGGTTTTTGGTGCATATCATGCTTATGTTGCCATGCTCTATGTTTTTATTTGCTTCCTGATAACATGTTGAATGTTATCACATATTTACGTGCTTATGTGGATGTATGTTTAGAAGTTTACCTTAACTGTCTCAGCATGATATATATGGTAGTTGCTTTAGTATATTGTATATGCTAGTCTGTCTAAGTACATTGTATATACTTGTAAGTCTTAGTACATTGTATGTGCTTGTCTGTTTTAGCACGTTGATTTACGCTTGTCTACTTAGCATGAGGGTTATGCTTGTTCGCTTTGGCGTATTACATGTGCTTGTTATTTTTAGCATGACTATATGATGCATACATTGACATGCCTTATGTGATTATTTTTTACTTGTGCGAGTATGTAGTCCATTGTTATATTACGTGACAACTGCTTATTTTATGTTATGTTTAGGCATTGTGGGTTGTCCCAGCTTAGTTGGTTGAGATTGATGCTAGGGCATCATCTCTTGGGATTTCGTGGTGACCTTGATGTGATGACGTCATTGGGGTCTTGTTTCTAACGTCACGGGACAACGGGTCGAATTAACTCTAGTCCTTCCTTGGGGATTGGGAGGTTTGTTTTCTTAAGCCTTAATAGCGAGGTTCTTGTGTCCTTTCTTTTTAAAGTGATGGTTAGGGATTTGATGGATGCGTTGACCTAAGATCTCTTCTTGTCTTGCCTTAGATAGCTCTTACGAGCTAAGGTTGGTGTGTAAGTGGTTTTGTGTAATTAATTGCATTGGTGAAATTAATTACTTTCCCTTGTCATGGAAGACTAGGGGTTGTGTTTAGGGTTCCAATAGGATCCTGTAGAGTTCCTATCAAACTTATCGGTGTCTTGAGTTGAGTTCTCTTGTGGTGTCTCGTAATGGTTAGTATTGGGACTATCCATTACATTGTTGTTTGTTTTGTGTGACGTTAGGATTCCACCTTAGGTTTGAGCCAGTCTTGGGAAAGACTTGTAGATTCTTTGTTTCAAGGACCTTAGTGTTTATTCTAGGAGATGATTCACTTCCTTGTGGTGAGGGATTGGACTCATCCGGGTTATTGGGATTCACTTTCGGTGAGTTTGTCCTTCTGAGAGGCATTTCATCCCTTCTTGCTCTTGATTTTACGGGATTGTTATTTTGCATAGTCATTTTTACATGTTTATATGCCTTGTTGTTTTGAGCATGCCTTAGAAACATGTTTAGGGAATGTGACTATTTGGTAGTTATGTGATGATATAGATGATGTGTTTTCCATTTGATATATCTGTTTATCATGCTAGCGTCATAGGTGATGTTTAGTATGTCTCTGATGCTTGACCCCTATGTGATAGGTAGCATAATTGATCGCCCTTGTACATTATGTGTTTAGTTGTATGGGGTATGGATTTTTAGTTACGTTTAGTATACTTATACCTAGTATGCTTACACGTTGTTTATTTCATTTCGTTTTGGTTTAATATATATGAGCTTGTATACTTGTCTACCATGGATTAGTATTGCTTAGTGTACTTGTGAATGTATACTTGTATATTTACGCGTATTCCATTTCCGTTTCATGACTAATTGTTTTATTAGTTCATTCCCTCTTGTCATTCCTATACTGTGATTGGGGTTATATGACCTTGGTTGTCGGGATTGTGTGTGTGAGCTTGATCCGATGTCTTGATCCCTAGGCATAGCCTTGTATTAGGTCAGCTTTAGGACGACGTGGAGGATTTTGGGTGCGTTGTCTTGTTAGGAGTCGTTATGACCAGGGTGAAGGTAATGTTGTTTGATTTTATAAAGTCTGATCCATTAGCTTGAGGGCATAGACTTGTCAGGCTTTGGATTCATGACTGGTGTTGTTGACAGTGAAGTTTTGAGACTTGGGATTGTCAGTTTTACAGTATTGAGGATTTAAGGCCTTAAGCGTAGCGGTGCCTATGACATTGTTATCAGAGTTTTGGGATTAGCCAGGATGGTCCGACCGGACATCTTTGGATCATATCTCAACTTTCACAAAATGCCTTGTTTCCGTGGTGCTTTTGGTAATGATTGTTTGATATTGATGTCATTTGTATCGATAGGTTTCACGGGTAAGCTTGTTGGGGGCAGGTGACGAATTAGGGCTATATACTATCATGCTACCATACAAGTTATGTGTGGTGGGCGAGTACTAGTTGCCGTCGATGCTACCTTGCATTACCTAGCTAGTAATGTAAGTGTGGGCGGGCGCTTGATGCTGTCGATGCTACCGCACCTTGGGTGTGGGCAGGTTTTAGTCAGTATTCATGCTGCCATGTTGCTTCTGGTTGTGTTCCTTGTTTCGATGTGTAGTTTCCTTGATCTCCTTGGGGTGGTTGACATTGGGTTAGTATGTCAATTTGTTGGTTTCGTGTCTCACGATTTGTGGTTTCGTGTCTCTTCGTTGATCTTGAGACCTTTGGAGTTGTCCATAGGTATTTTATGATCTGTTCTTTCGTGTGACCATGTGTACGGTCCTTCTTTGGTTCTTCTGAGAATGTTCCTGATTTCAGGGACGAAATTTCTTTAAGGAGGGTAGGTTCTAATGACCCGGTCATTTCCTTCCTTTTCTTTTTTCCTAGAATTTCACGGATGAATTTTTTTCATTGAAATTTCTTGTCTGAGTTTAGTTTCTCGTCGCTTAGTGTCATCTCGAGTGCTTAGAAATGACTTCTGAGACTCTTTCGTGTGGATTGACAACATCCTTTGAGGACCGAGTCATTTCCGTATTTTCACTTTTTGAACACTATTCACTATTTTGTCATTTTCCCTGTTTCGTCTTTTCCCTGTTTGTCACTTTGTTGGCAAAACCTCACTTCTTGTGTTCGGAATTGGTTTTTGACTTCACGTGTTTTCATCTTGAGTGGTTTCCACAAAATACGTATCTTTACTTTTGCAGAAAAGTACTCTGATTGCTCCCGGTGTTTATAAGGGCATGGATGTATAATTCTTTGGAATTATTTTCTTTTCTTGTAGTGTTTTTCATAAATATCTTTTGAAGATATTCTATTTCAGGGGTATCTAAAAAAATATCTTTTGGAAGATATTTTCATTCAGGGGCAGTTTTGCAGTTCACCCCATTTATAGGGGCCATTGTGCAATTAACGAAAGTTATTGCAAAATATCTCATCTGGAGCCTGGATCCTTGTACGGGATTCATTTTCACATTTCGTCGAGTTATGTACTCTTAGAATTTCCTCCTAGTCGTTATTTTCCAGTTTCAGGGTTTCTGACCTCGGCTTGCGCCAAACTTGTTTTGGGCATATCTCTCTGCTCGGGACTCAGTTTTTGACGCCGTTTCTTCCGCTATTCATATTTTCTCATTTTGAATCTTTTTTGTTCAAAGAGTTTTGCGATTGAGCGCGTCTACTCAAATTTCACTTTTTCGGACCCGGCAAGACCTGTTCAAGGCACTTTTTGAGATTTTCTATAAAAGGGGGATGAGATATTTTGATTTTCATCTTCCCCACTCCCTATGCACGACCTGAAGCTTCCATGGCAGCCCAAGGGAGGCTGTTATCTTCTCTCTCCTCATTTGAGCTTCATTTCTTTGTCAAAATATAGTCGTGCCTTAGTATTTGTTGTTCGTCTTGACGATGTGCATCTTTTGCCCATATTAGAACCCATT
This sequence comes from Cornus florida, assembly GCF_030987335.1. Taxonomy (NCBI): domain Eukaryota; kingdom Viridiplantae; phylum Streptophyta; class Magnoliopsida; order Cornales; family Cornaceae; genus Cornus; species Cornus florida. The sequence continues at coordinate 45,787,690 of NW_026775575.1, forward strand.
TTTGGCCGAATTTTGAGTTTGGTTTTGAGGTCAAGTTGTGATTTTCATGGGGCTTCTTAGGGATTCTTGTCCACGGCGTTGTCCTCGACAAAACCTAGGAGTATCGTCGGATTCGGAGCACTTTTCTTTTGGTGGGGATTTGAGTTTTCATCTCAAATTGAGGTAGGGGATGTCTTAGGTTTATATTAATGTTGTATTGATTGCTATATAAGCATATACAACTAGTGAGCATGCTTTTATTTGAGAATTAGAATTTAATTTAATTAATTTATATATTTGAGATTTAATTCATATGGTTATGTGTAACTTGGAATTAAATTGTGGCATGCTAGTAAATTAGGCCTTGGTATGTTGAGTAACATATATTAGATTTGGAGCATTTGAATAAGATTTGCAAAACTTATTTAATAATTATCTTTGTGAAAGATTAATTCATACAGTTGTATCAAGCATGAAATCAACTTGTAATATAATATTAAAGTAGGCCTTGATGAGTTCTTTAACATATATTAAATTGAGGACATTTGGATATGTTTGGGAATCTAGAGGAAAATTAATTAATTAGCTTAATTAATTTTATTTTAAGTGTGGAGTCACTTAAATTGATTTTGAGTATGATATATGTAAAGACTATGTTATAAGCTTTAACATATGTTAATTTGAGCCTATTTGGAATTGAATTGAAATCTAGGGACTTTCATATTAAGGTGAAATTTTCATGAAATGTAGTTTAATTAATTACCTTGTGAGCATGCTACTAACTTGTTGTAGGATTAGTACTTGTGGTCTCTAAATATGGTAATTTGACTTAGCATGACATGTGATATCATTGTCTTGAATAACTTGTTTAAATATATCTTGTGTAGGTATATAGCATGTTAGAATATTACAATTGTTTACCTTGAAAGCTTGATACTAAATTGTGACCTATTTAGTACTTGTGGCTTAGGATGGTAATGTGGCTCAATTGTTGTAAAATATTCTGCTTTGTGTATAAATTACATATTGAGGACATGACTTGTCATATGCTATTTAGACTTGAATTCTAGGACATGAGTTGTGTGAATTCAATCTTACTTGTGCATGGAATGTGGTAACTTGCATTTGATTTTGTATAAGTTTTGAACTTATTGATTTTGGAAAGCTTGTGAGAACATACTTTATGTGATGGCTAGGGTTTGGTTCTAGTATGAAGACAAGAGTCTTCTAAGTCATAAGTGCACACTAGGTAATACCTTGTGGGTCGTAATTACCCGAAAATACTTACTTGGTCTAGCGACCACATATCCTAGTCTTTCCACTATTTGTTTTTGCATTTAATTTCAAGTTGTTAATCATGGATAACTTGTAGCTTGAGAATTGATGCTTGCTTTGGATATTTGAATCCTGTTTAGTATACTTGAACTTGTATACTTGCGTCATGAGTTAAACTTCATTTAGTATATTTGTGCTATGTATACTTGTCATATGCAAAATCCTATTAATTTAGTATACTTGTGTTGTGTACTTGGTTGATGAGTTTTTCCATGTTAAATGCATACTTGTGTAGAGATGCTTAGACATTGCATGACTTATCTAAATATAGTTTAGTATACTTGGAAATGTATGTTTGTATGTCGTGTAACATGTTTTGACATTGTCTAGTATACTTGAGCATGTATACTTGTATGTCTTTGTTCAATTAAATTGCATAAGTAGCTTAGGATGCTCCCTGAGTCTCATTGTGACATAGACGTTAGGTGGCATGAGCCTCTTTGACATGTTTCACCTTAAGGTGATATAATTGTAAAATGTTAGGTCGATGCATGCTTATCTCCTACGAGTAGCTTTATGTTACTCACCCACGTTGTGGGGACATTTTTCAAGTTTGAAGACTTGGTTCGTGGTAGTCATTGCTCTTTGGATGGCTTATTGCTTTTAAGTTTCCATTTCATGCAAGTGTTAGCATGAAATGCCTTTTTTGTAATCTTATGTATCAAGATTTGTATTCTTTGATTCCATATATGTAAAGTGTACTTAGATACACTATTTGGAACCTATTTGATGTTTACAACATGAGGTCAAGGGCCACGAACCTTAAAATTCAAGTGTAGGTATGTAAACTTCAAATTCTGCCCTTAAAATGCATTTTTTTTTTTTTTTTTTTCAACTTAGAGGTTTGGTATGTCAATTTTTGTAAATGAGTTGTAATAAGGCCATGGGCCATTGTAACATGTTCAAATTACTATATTACACTTGCGTGCATGCTCATATCATTACATACTTGCATATATTGCAAATTGAACATACCATGGGGAATTCCAAGTGGACTTTCAGCCATGGATGCATAACAGGAGGTTAGTGCACTTTCTCGAGTCATTTCGGTCGACCAAAGCCTTTTGGGTTTTGTTTGAACCTTGAAACTTCACTTTCCAGTAGCTAAAGTCAGCATTTAGGGTCATTTCGGTCGACCGATGGCTCATTTCGGTCGACCGATGGTTCCTTTTGGTGTATCAAACCAACCAAGCCTTAAAGACTTGTTTTCAGCTGAAATTTTGTCCATTTCGGTCGTCCGATGTGTCATTTCGGTCGACCAAAATAGGTAGATCCCGAGAGTAGCTTCAGTCCAATTTCAGCACTGTTCTTCCGACTTCAAATGACCATAACTCCTTCGTTTTAAATTGAAATGGGGTGATTCTTGAGCCTAAATTCATGGATTTTGAGTCAGCTTTCCAATAGTACCAATTCCATTCTCAGATTCCAATCATAGTGGGAGTTATTCAAGTTTTAGTGAGAGGGTGTCAGTTTTCACTTCAACCGGGATAGGACATTTTGAGGGATTCATGTCCAATGTTCTTAGAACCTTTGGAATGTTGTAAAATGATTAGATTAGGTTTTTTTCACCTTATTTGACTTGTTTAGAGTCAAGCCTTTCCTTTTAATGGCGAATTAACCATTTCGCCCCTTGGTTCACAGTTTTTGGCCGTTTTGACCTTTGTTTCCGCTTTCGTCCTCTTTGAGCTTCGTGGCTTCATGGAAGGTCACATTGGTGTCTTAGAGATGGTTTATATCTCTAAAGACTTTGGTTTCATCTTTTGCTTCTGCATTTGGGATCCGTTACCGGGTCAACTTTCGGTTCATCATTGACGCATCGGGTCAAAAAACCTCACAAGTGGTATCAGAGCACCTAGGTTCGAAAACCTTAGGACGATGGGTTTTTGGTGCATATCATGTTTATGTTGCCATGCTTTATGTTTTTATTTGATTCCTGATAACATGTTGAATGTTATCACATGTTTACGTGCTTATGTGGATGTATGTTTAGAAGTTTACCTTAGCTGTCTCAGCATGATATATATGGTAGTTGCTTTAGTATGTTGTATGTGCTGGTCTGTATGGTAGTTGCCGTTTTGACCTTTGTTTCCGCTTTCGTCCTCTTTGAGCTTCGTGGCTTCATGGAATGTCACATTGGTGTCTTAGAGATGGTTTATATCTCTAAAGACTTTGGTTTCATCTTTTGCTTCTGTATTGCGGATCCGTTACCGGGTCAACTTTCGGTTCATCACTGACGCATCGGGTTGAAAAACCTTGGGCCGTCTCACCCTTGCAATGATTGCACCACGAGCCATCTTTTAATGAGCTGGACTTCGTTTTTATTTTGGACTTGAGGGGTTCGATCGATCGAACTGTGATGAGATCAATCGAACTTTGGTGAGATCCATCGAATGCTATAGAGATCGATCATCCTTGGCGGAGCCTTTTTGAATAAAGAAAAATATCTGAGATATTTTGGGATATTTTAGGAAAAAGATAAGAGTGGTAGGTGGGGTGTTAGGTGTGGATAAGATCGAATAATTTCAATAGATCTGAGAAAGGTTGGATCGATCGAAGATGGTGAGATCTTTTTGGATAAGGACAATTGCTTGGATCCATCTTGATGAGGCTAGATCGATCTTGCTCTGATCGATCGAACTTGCTGTTTTTCCATACTTTGCTTCCACTTTGCTCATTTTTTCCATTCAGCTTGAGATTGCTTATTTTAAGCTCTTATTTGGCTGAATTAACTTATTTTTGGGATAAGTGCCTGAAAAGGGCAATAACACGAAATTAGTCTAAGATGGGAAAATAAAATAGACCAAGGTCCTAGAATACCTAAGCTTAAGGGGTTTAAATGCGCATTTTTTAGCGCTCATCACATCCCAAACTTAAATATTGCTAGTCCCTAGCAATAAACTACAAAGTAAAAGAATGAAATGAACAACTATACAACTATAACTAGAAAGCAATGAAAGGATAACGCCACTTTCGTAGGGAACACTATTGCATTCAACGCATGCAACAAGCCTTTTAAACCCCTAGGTTACCCTTAGTGGACGAGTGAAATCTCATAAGGGTTTCCAGACATGATACCCACAAACATTAAGCTCATTATCACAAAAGAGGCACCAATATTGCAAACAAGCATTGGGAGAAAACTACCTCAAGTATGCAATTTTTCAACCATTTCCAAGCAATCTCCCAAAATCTCAACATCAAACAAACAAGTATGGTCCTCCACACATCAAAAAAATGATCATGCAAATCAAAACAACTCTAGAATCCTTTTTTAGTAGATCGGCATCAAGTATGTTGTTATCTAAGCCAACTAAAGATATGATCACATCCTTACCCTCAAACTAGCACATAAATCTAGTACCGATCATCAAGACAAAGAGTGGACCTTTTATTAAAGCTTTATTCATCTAGGTGCGCTTATTCTTTTCACTAGAATTTTTTTTTTTTTTTTTCTAATCCTTAGGGTCAAAGATGGAAGCATAGTGCAATGTGTTGATCTATTAAGCGTTCTAGCGATCCATGAGGTCGAGCGTTAGGTCAATGACTCCGAAACTGGACGGCTTTAGGGCATTAGGTGTTTAAACACCCCTAAGGACTTACAAGCTCAAATCAACTAGGCTATAAATCAAAACAACCTCCATCTAATCATTTCTCACTTCTCACCTTTTGGGAGAAGTCCTCACTTTTTTATTACTTTTGCAACTTTTTTTTTTTTTTTCAAGTAGCATTCAATTATTAACCTAGAGTTTGGGCCCTCCACCTTTCGGCTCAAGAAATTCAGTGATTGATGAGGCTAGAATCTCGGCTAGTCAATGAAAAGGGTTTGTTATTTACCTTTATCAAAATGAAAGCTTTCAATGCACTAGTAGCTCAATTGGGATATAACCAATTCAATAATCAACAAAGCATGTACCTCACAAATGAATGCTAGTGTGCACCTGTACTAGTGTAGAATCGTAGAGTGAATCTCAAAACAATCATAAAATCAGGATGATGTGGACCACAGGTGCAAGCAAGATATCAATTTTTTGAAAAATTTACTCCTAAATGGCATCCACAAGGCATACACTCTCAAGTCAAGCAATTTTTAAATTTTAAGCAATATAGTCCTCAAAAGATCAAAATCACAGCTAGTTATGGACCAATCATAGAAAATCCCTCAAATACACAAGTCATGCTTAAAATTTTGAAGTGAAAGTAAACATTGCAATTAACACCCATTACCCCCAAACTTAAATGGCACAATGTCCTCAATGTGCAGAGAGAACAAAAGGAAAGAGTATACCAGTGCAACTAAGGCAAAAAATGGCCGTGACAAAAATGTCCAAAGTGGGTGGCATAACCCCTCCCCCCCCCCCCCCCCCCCCCAAAACTTGGAATTGACTGCGGTCCTGAAAAGATGGCACTTGGATAAAACTCATCAGATAACAAAGGGATAATAACAGTGCACAGTGGACATGCAAGTATAAATGGGATAATAAATGAAATAAAGAGAGAGGAATAAAGGTGGTCCTGAAATAAAAATTTGGGCAACACTCTCTCTCACTGAAGTCACTGGGATGCACCTGATAATGGAGTCAATCACAGACAGATATATTAATATAAAGATATGGCATCCAAAAGATAACATGTATAGAAAGAAAAATAATAAACAGTATATGGTACATCACAGTGTCTCAGGCAACAGACTGGCTGCAAAAATATCATATCAGTATCAAAAAAATAGTTAGATATCACAGATATATATAACAGATAAAAGAGAGATAAAAAGATCAGGCAGAGGAGGTAGGGCGAGCAAAGCGTGATCCCTGGATATCTCTGGATATGTCACGCAGCGCAGCTAAGACATCTGTACAGAAAGTAGAAATATCGGCTCTGAGGGAGACTACTACATCCTCTAATGCCTGGACACGCTCTCCTAGGCTAGGTGTCAGAGTTGGAGCATTAGGGATAATTGGATCATAAAACTGTGGTACATCCTGACCCTGCTCTTGGAAATGAACTGGCGATCTAGCTGGAGAGTGATGTTGTAACTCCTCTGGAGGCTGCTGCTCCAAGTCTATATCTATATGTGCTACAGTTGCCGGTGCATCTACTAAATCGTGCGCTGCTGCTGCTGCTACTGCCATCTCTACCACCTCAGCCTCTGCAGCCTCTTCTACTGCTAAAATAGCCTCCTCCTCTAAGCTCTTGATAAGAGCATTGTAACTCTTGTTCCAGTCCTTCTTGCCGTAGTGGCAAGCCTCTGACTCAGTACGCTCCTGTGGATGGAAAGGGTAGCGCTGGTCCCAGAGGATCTGAGTAATAAGATGAGCAAAGGGGAGATACTTAGCCCGCTTGGGCTTGGCCTTGCTGATATAATCTGTATACAACTTCATCATGACACTCCAGTAGAGTGCAGGAATAGAGAACCAATGCCCAGTGTAGAAAGCATAAAGAGCTGCCAAAAAGTCTGAACGTCTCTGGATCTTATGGCCCGCCATAAATACATTTCGGTATATGACTAAATCGAAGAACCAGAGATCATCAGGCAGATAAGTCCTGGTGGTGAAAGTCTCGCCATCTACGTAATGGCCAGTCAGGGCAACGGCCATATCTACATCAGAAGGCCTCCTCATAATAGGATAATCAAGACCTGGAAGGCAGACAGAAGTGGCCAAGGACTCAACCGTAATGCAGATGAGATGGCCATCAATAGTAGTCTGCAGCTCTGATAGGTTACTCGGGGCCGGCAAAAAGTTTTGGTAGAACATCCGAACAAGTCGTGGGTAAACAAGATAAGTAACTGGCGCTAGAATGGCTGAAATGTCGCGCCGCTCAATATCATCAAAAGCTAACCGGGTCAGAATTGACCGAGAGCAGAAAGCAATGTCGAAGACTAACTCATGTGCCACTGAAAGGTGTCTAAACTTCCAAATAAGTCTATCTCGGACCTGGTCAGGCTGTGCCGGTGGTGGAGAAGGAGAAAATATATGTTCAGCCTCATCAGAATGGGATGAAGATGTAGAAGCGATAGAGGTAGAGCGGTCAGACTGAGCCAAGGCTGGCTCCTCATACTCTTGTAACTGCTTAGGCTACTCAACCTGCTCTGGAGCTGGATCCTGAGCATAAGAAGGCTATGCTAGATCCTCTACTCTCTGTCGTACTCTCCGCCCATACTGTTGATGGGCAACTGTCTTAACCCGTGCTATGGCCTGCAAAACAGAAAAGAAACACTTGCAAAATAAGTTAGTAACAGATAATAGAGAATTGAAGCACAGTATATAGAAATATGTATGTCAAGTAAGATATACAACTCAGAATAATCGACATAAATCTATGCAAGTGATAATGCAGCCAGGTATGTTCAATGGATAAGTAAAACATGCTAAATATGACAAGTATGGAATGCATCCAATGTGGAAACCACAGGCATTGGGCATAAATAAGGTAGCATGGAACGCAAAAGATGGTGTGTGAAGTGTGCATATGCAAATCTGTGAAGTTCGATCGATCATGACTTGAGTGAGATCGATCTCTCTCAGATCGATCAGAGAAAAATTCGATCGATCGAACTGCTATGAAGAATTTTAAAAGTCACAGATCTGTGACGTAGATGACACGGGGGGCACCCAAGCAAGCTTGTGGGTCCCTCTACACCTCAACAACATAAGAATGGTCAACCCCCAAAATCTATATCGAAATCAAAATATATATACACATATATATACATATGTATACACATACTTCAAAGTTCAAAAATGGCAACAAATCTATCATGGAAGCTCAGATCTAGCATGGAAAGCATGAAAAACACAAGATTGAAGCTCGAGATCAAAAATAAAACTCAAAACTTACCTAATCCGAGAAGAGAAGTGAAGACGAGGGAGAGATGATGAGATCTGAAGCGAAGAAGAGAGGTTTGAAGCTCTGGAAGCTCGCCGAAGGTTGGGAAGAAGGTGGGCAGTGGCGAAAGGGAGCAAGGGTTTGAGATCGATGTGTAAATCGATCAAAATGACCCTTGACTTCTACTTTTAAAAACTGTTTCCGACATATTCGATCGATCTGGAAAAATCTCAGATTGATCGAACATAGATCGATCTTGAAGGAACGTAGATCGATCTAAGCTTCAAAATGACACAGTATATTTGGAAATTTTTGAATTTTTAAAAATATTTTGGATTTTTTAAGATAAAAATAAAATGTTTTTGGATTTTTTTTTTTTTTAGAAAAATAAAATAAAAATAAAAATCTTTTTGGAGTTTTTGAAAATATTTTTATAAAATGACATAAAATAAAATAAAAATAAAAGAAAAATATTTTTGTATTTTTGAAAAATTCCTTAAAACTAAAAATATTATTATTATTATTTTTTTTTTTTTTTAGAAATAAATTCAAAATTCAAAAAGCGTAGTCAAAGTCAAAGTCAACAAAGGGACACAAATCGATCAATCCAAAATTGATCTAGAAGAGACTTCGATCGATCGAACAGGTGAAAACCTGTAGACAAGTTCGATCGATATACATAGAGGCCTTTTTCATGGGTTTCAAAAAAAATTCTAAGTATAGAATGAAGATCGATCTGAGGAAAATCTCGATCGATCTTGGAGCACTTAGATCAATCTGAACTGAAGTTCGCTCGATACATAGAGAGTTGAAATATGCAGAGAATTCTCGATCGATGGGACTGAAAGATGATTGGATGTAGGGATGGATGTTCGATCGATCGAACCTCTTTTGAGATTGATCGAACAAGTGCAAAATGCCTATTCTCATAATGAAAGTGCATGCATTCTCAATCACAGTTCCTAGCAGTGTGAATAAACCTAAAATATATCAAGACGACGCAAGAAATGAAAGGTAAAATAGAAATGAAGGAGGAATAGGGTTGTAAACCCTACGAAGCATTGCTAGTCTTTAACGTCTCTAGCAAGACGTTGGGCTCTTTTAGCCCGGATCAAATATCTTGTTATGCATCCCCTCCTTGACTGGGTGAAAAGCACTTTGAACCCCACGCAACAAATGGTTCTCTGGAGAACTTGTTGGATTTGATTAAAAAGGAATTGACAGTCCTTTATCAATGTAATCCTTGGGCTTCCATGCCCTTGGAACACTTGGTTTCACAACAACTTTCCTTGAATTCTTTTTGGTAGGCAAACCATGGAAATGTTCATTATCAAGTAAAGACTCAACTTTATCAAATTCATTGGCTGTACATTTTTTAACAACACACACTTCTTCATGCTTGTCTATTGAATTTGGGGTTGGATTAAAGATGTTCAACTTCACCTTCATGTGGCCAAATGAGATTTTCATTATCCCCGTCCTACAATTGATGTTGGCATTTGTGGTTGCCAAGAAGAGACGACTAAGGATAACTGGAATTTGGCTCTTGGGATTTGGAGCCGGTTCTGTGTCTATGACAATGAAATCAACGGGGAAGAAGAACTTATCAATCTTAATCAAAACATCCTCAATGATACCCCGGGGCTTTTTGATGGATCGGTCGGCAAGTTGTAAAACCACCGACGTCGGTTTCAAGTATCATAAGCCTAATTTTACATACACTGAATATGGAAGAAGGTTGGCACTTGCTCCTAAGTCTAGAAGAACCCGATTGATGACATGGTCACCGATGATGAAAGAAATAGTAGGTGAACCGGGGTCCTTAAACTTTGGGAGAGTGTTGTGTTGCAAAATAGAGCTCACTTGCTCGATTAAGACCACTTTTCTTGGTGTTTGACTCTTGTTCTTCCTCTTTTGGGTGCAAAGATCTTTCAAAATTTTGGCATAAGCCAAAATTTGTTTGATTGCATCCAAAAGCGGAAGATTAATCTTCACTCGCCTAAACACATCAATAATTTCATTGGTCTTTGTCTTTTGTTTGTCAAGAGAAATGGATACTTTTAAGGCATCTAGAAATAGAGCTTTAGGCTCAAAAGCTTTTTCAAAATCTTTCTTTGAAGAATCTTCAACACAAGAATTCTTTGAATCATTTTTCAAATCATTGTTCAATTCATCTTTTAATTCATTTTTGACAACTTTCTCAACAAGATGATCATGCACATGCAATAAAAGAGGAATAAAATGTGAAACGGGACGGGTGCCAACTTTTGGTTGCACCGGTTCACTCTCTTAATTGGGAATACCTACTTGGTTGTCAATAATCTTCCCACTTCTCAAAGTTGTCACCGCATTGACATACTCAATTGTGTGACCTTCCGATGAGGAATGAGTCTCCACAACACATTGTTGCTTTGATGGGGCATTTAAAGGCATCTTCCCTTTCTTTCTAGCATTCAAAGTACTAGTTATTTGCTCGACTTGGGTTTCTAGCTTAGCAATGGATTTAGAATGAGAATGAAGCAATTGAGTGTTCGCCTCTAGAGTTCGTAGAGCGGTCAACATTTTCTCCTCAAAAGCGGGACTCCTTGAGTTTCCTTAAGAATAAGATGATTGATTTGGGAAATGAGAATTTGAGAATTGATTTCCATGTGATGATTGAAAAGATGATCTAAAACCTTGAAAACCACCTTGGGGAGGGTTTGAACCTTCCCCTTGGCTTTTCCAAGAGAAGTTTGGATGGTTCCTCCACCCTGGATTATAGTGTGAGCCATAGAGATTATTCCCTTGGTTAGAAAAGACGGCATTGGCTTGTTCATGGTTCTCACTTTGCGCATGTCCATGGGGACAATTGGAAGTAGAATGCAAGACACTAGAACAAGTCATACAAGATTCATTAGATACATGAAGATGAACATGATTAGGGGAGGAAGATACTTCAATCACCGAATTTTGGTTGATCAAGAATTAATCAAACCTTTGAGACAAAGATTTCATCTCAGCAACTATGTCATTGGAGTTGTCAACTTGATATAAGCCAACATTTTTCCTTCTACCTAGATTTCTACCATTTTCAGAGGACAAAGATCTATGCACTGAATTCTCACTCATGCTTTCATACAATTGCCAAACATCATTTTCATGTTTGTCAAGATAAGAACCACCCATAGATGTATCAACCATACCCTTGTGATTATCCAGCAAACTTTTAAAGAAATATTGAACTAGTTGCCACTTAGGTATGTCATGATGTGGGCACTTCCTAAGCAAGTCATTAAACCTTTCCCATGCCTCATGAAACATTTCCCCATCCCCTTGAGAAAATTCACGAATGGAAGTTCTCATGGCATTGGTCTTTAATACTGGATAGTACTTTTTCAAGAACTCTTGTTGTATTTCTGCCCAAGAAGTTATCGAAAAAGGCTTAAGATTGTTGAACCAATATTTTGCCTTGTCCTTAAAGGTAAAAGGAAAAAGTTTAAATCTTAACACTTCTTTTGGAATGTCCGTGTATGTCACGGCGGAACACACTTCAAGAAACTCATCCAAATGCTTGTAAGGTTCTTCACTTGGAAGTCCATAATAGTTATGAAGCATTTGAATGGTTTGTGGTTTAATCTCATAGTGATGTGCTCTAAATGGGGGTAATTGAATGCATGTAGGTGCATTGTATTCATTAGGCACATAATGGTCTCTTAAAGCAATGGGAGGATTCACAACCGGTGGTGCTACTCGAACACCGTGTTTGCCTTGCATAATGGGAGGTTGTGGAGCAAAAATTGGCCGAGGCATTCCGAATGGAATTTGGCCTTGTTGTGGTAAGATGAATGGTCTTGGCATGCCCAATGGTACTTGAATATTTTCATGATGCACATTAAGGTGGAGGATGCCTTGTTGGTCTATGTGACCAAGGTCCTCCACATGGTCGTCATGTTGCTCCTCCATTGATAAAATGGAGTGATGCGAACTACCTCTTCCCCTAGGATTACGAACAACCGATTCAAGATGCAAATTAAGAGAGATAAGAGTAAGGTTCAATGACCTACGACCATGCATGCACTAGCAAAACAAATAACAAGCAATTAATCAAATAACAATCACTTCGCCCCCACAACAAATCAATCAGTAAATCTCCACATACAATGATTCCATACTCCCATGCTTGAACAATATGCAAAGAAAATTAAATTGCCTCTACGCGGGCTCACGATTTATCTAAGAATTGAAAAACTTGCCACCACGCGAGCCGACGATTTAACACTATAAGAAAAATGACTTTTTACCACGGTGGAAAAGCCTTTCTACCACGGTTTTGAACCGTGGTAGAAACAGCCGTGGTAAAAAGTCGAGACTTTCTACCACGGTTCCCCACTGTGGTAGAAAGTCATTCTTTCTACCACGGTTCTCCACCGTGCTAGAAAGTCTAGAAAAATGGACTTTTTACCACGGTGCATAATCGTGGTAGAAAGTGTTATATAATTTTTTTTTTTTTTTTAAATGATAGTTTAGCCCTTATGAAAGCTTTTTTTTTTTTTTTTTTTAACTACTACTAGCCTTACAGAATCCTAAATAAATAAAAAATAGCATCATAACCAAAATAATTTACAACTCATATATATATATAACCAATTCCAAATCATTGTTTTATACAAAAATTAACCATATACAAATTTGAAAGAAGTAAATGATCCACACCTTATATATTTACTTAACCAAAATAAAATAAAAATTCTTCATATCTTCTTGCAACTTCTTCTTCATGAGCCATAAAAAAAATATAGCGGCAACAAAAAAGTAACTGCAACCCGCAATCCTAGCTTTGACCTAGTTGAAGTAAGAGAATTAATGTAAAGCATTATTATAACGTAGTCAACTTTATTTCTTTTGCAGTTAAAGTAAATTGATCTTTGTAGGACATTTTATAGCATATGGGAGCCACGGCCATGTATATCTGAAATAACAAATATAAAAACTCTTCTATAATCAAAGACATGTGCAGCTAATAATGGTACAAGTCTCAAGACAAATTTGAGTATTAAAAAGAGGGTGAGAACATCGAGCAGCTAATTCTCAGTATAATACAGTAGTCTGAAGTTCAAAAGAAAACACTTCAGGTTACTAAAAGGTATTAGATGCAAAAAATCCATCTACCTAGTTGATGCAGCAAGGACTGGTAAACTTATCCCTAGTAGTTTCAACCTAGCGTTGAATTAACAATTACAAACTAATTGTAATAATCACTTCGTTTATTTGCTTAAGAGACACAATATCATGATCATAATGGTGATCATTTACCAGCTTGTTGCAATATACAAATTGAATCTGTCGCCTATGTATTTACTTTAGGGCATGTAATAATTTTCATGCTCTAATCATGTCACTAGCCCTTCTAATCATGTAACTGGATGAATATAGCTATAGGTATATGAGCAGTTTATACATATGCATATGATTATATGTGGATTAGTATGATCAAGTTCTAACTCTGAAGAAAAAAACCTGTATTCTGTATATACAAATTCGATTTGGTTGCACGAACTTGCAAAGGAACACAAATTTCACTCAATAACTTGATTTTTGAATCCATTTTGAATTGCCCATAATTTAAACATGTATTGAGCCTATTTGGTGATCGAATTTGGGTTTGAAAAGGCTGGATTGCAAAATAGGGTTCATGGGCGTAAATCTGATCAGAAAACAATTCGGGAAGAAGAGGAACAGTGAGCGACGCAAGTCCATGTGCACCTGGAGGTGCGTGGGGTGTGCGTCGTGTAAGGCTTCGATGGGTGGTGGTTTGGCAACATAATGGACCATCCTGACTCCACATGCTTAGGACAGCATGATGGGCCTACCCTCTGATCCATCTGATAATTATTTATAATTAATAAAATTTAGAGAAAAATAGAAATAAGTTTCAGAAAATTTCATAAATTACCAAAAAAATATTGTTGGTAATTCTAAATAAAAATTTACTTAATCAAGTAATTTTAGACTGACTCTAGGCTGTTTAATAATATAATTACCCAAAAATTGGTACTTCTAATTACTAAAGTCGAGAGTATGGGAAGCAGCAAAGAGTTACACAGGTATATAAGCTGAATAAAACAGCTGTATCAAGTGAAGAAGCATGGTGTCCATTACATAATGATGAAAAGTCAGGGATTGATCTATGTTAAGGCTAAGGATAGTCAGTGTTAAACTGGTACTGAAAAATCATTGCATCCTGTGTATTAGATAATCCTTTTCTGAAATTGGGAGGTTGCTTCTTTTTTATTTTGATCTGCAAATGTTAGGTTAAATTTTTTATTTTTGGTTAAGTTTTATTTCAACATATTATTATGTCATTTGAGGCTCTTTTCTTTTCTTTTTTTTTCTTTTTTTCTTCCCCATTTTGTACTAAAATTTTCTGCTTCAGTGTAGAGAACTAATTCTCCTCCAGCAACTTGTTTACTAGGTGCAATGTGGAGTGAGGGTATTGTCTATTTTTGGTTAAGTTTTATTTCAACATATTATTATGTCATTTGAGGCTCTTTTCTTTTCTTTCGTTTTTTTCTTTTTTTTTTCCCCATTTTGTACTGAAATTTTCTGCTTCAGTGTAGAGAACTAATTCTCCTCCAGCAACTTGTTTACTAGGTGCACTGGTAATTCTAAATAAAAATTTACTTAATCAAGTAATTTTAGACTGACTCTAGGCTGCTTAATAATATAATTACCCAAAAATTGGTACTTCTAAATACTAAAGTCTGAGAGTATGGAAAGTAGCAAAGAGTTACACAGGTATATAAGCTGAATATGGATGATGAATTTTAGAAATACTCTTCCTATGTTTTGAGTTAACGTTTGGAATGTCAAGTCTATAAGTGCAAAACACTTTTGAGGATGAGAACAATGCTTGAGAATGCATTGAATCAAGGTTGTTAAAATCACGATTCTAGAACTAGAATCGCACAATTCTACGATCCTAGACAGAGGGTCGGCAGCTGAAGAGATAGATAAACTAAATTATATGGGTTTTAAACTTCTGATTCTTGTAGATTTTGTAGTTTGCAGTTGCACAAAGAGAGAGGGCAAGTTCAGAGTCGAGAACGAAAATAGAGATGGAGGCGATTGGGGAGGCTGAAATAAGGGCCTTCAGCTTGTTCAAGACTCAAATTCAACCCAAATTTACCAATTAGTCTTTCATATCCTGTTCAAGTGTAATTCAGCTTCTTTTACAGTTCTAGGGAATTAAATATTATAAAGCTCTTGCAACCTAATACTAGGTTTGGATGGAGGCACCCAACATTAACACAAGGTTGTAATAAGATAATACAAAATTGATAAAAGCTTTGCCTTTAATAAGAAAATTGAAAGTTTATATCCAGCAATAAAAGATAAATAAAAAATTATGTCATTTACAACCAATTTCTGAAATCAACGTTCTTCATGTCATTTCTGAAATGTTCTATTGTCGGATTATAAGGATTGAGTTGGATTATTTACAAGGACCAAATACCTGCCCCAATGTGCATATAAAGTTGGCTTCAAATATTTTATCAGACCCCCATGGTGCCAACTATTAATAAATCTGGAATTGGAGTTGTAAATTGTAAACTTCTAAGCACACTTCAGCTCCTAAACCTGGTACCACTTGCCCAAAACACCACCTCATTTTGACATGTATTTACTTTTTCCAGCCTCCAAGCTTATATTTTTTCAAAATTTATAGTTTCAACATCTATCAAATCAAAGATAAAAAGCTTGAATTATCTTTCTCTAATATGATCACACATAGATGAAAGTGTAGAATCAATACACTAGCAAATTCATGGAAAACAACTTGCAAATGTCATGGAAAAAACCTAATATTATGCCTTAGATTTCTCACATTGACGAATTAATATACCATTCAAGATTCATTGTGGCCCTTAGATGAATAAGTAACAATGATAACATTCAAGATTTGTGGTGGATCATTATGGCATAAATTGATTCCCTCTCGTCAAATGGAGCAGGAAACATGTCAGATATAGTGGCAAGGTACATTTGTAGTTAGCTTCTCAATGCTAGTGGTGTAGAGTAGCAAAGCAATGGTCTTCCACAGCTTGTTCCCTTAGGCAAATTAATGGGAGTTTCAAAGAAAAAAATAGAACCATGTTTCATGTTGAAGTCAACTAAAAGGAGTATATAGTCAAGATAAAGGCCTTGGTTTTTGATTATCCACCTACTTGGGAAGCACCAAATAGATAGTATACAGCTGAAATACCTAGTACTGAGACAGATGAAAACCCACTCTCTTGTTCTTTAAGGATTTTCCACTCTTACAAATAAAAATACAACAATAATAATAGTTGACCACATGGAAATATCAGGAGAAAAAAAAGGCAGACAGTTAGCAGACCTCAAGATGCCCTCTGGATCAAATGGAGCAAGGCACCACTGAGGTGAAGTTGGTGGTAGAGGTCCATAATCAGGAGAATTGACACTGCATTCCTATAAACATGAGGAAGGTCACCTATACAAAGAACAGCAAAAGAGTTTTAAGATTTAAATACAGAAAAGGCAGCAGTCATCAGAGAAGATTCTGAGCACCTTAGTTCTTCTGTACACAGGATGTTGATAAAGATGATGTTCACCGAGAAAATATTGATCAATTATGCCTACTGCATTGCAAGGAGGTTCAACACTGCCCCTCACTCCACATTGTACCTAGTAAACAAGTTGCTGGAGGAGAATTAGTTCTCTACACTGAAGCAGAAAATTTTAGTACAAAATGGGGAAGAAAAAAAGAAAAGAAAAGAGCCTCAAATGACATAATAATATGTTGAAATAAAACTTAACCAAAAATAAATAAATTTAACCTAACATTTGCAGATCAAAATAAAAAAGAAGCAACCTCCCAATTTCAGAAAAGGATTATCTAATACACAGGATGCAATGATTTTTCAGTACCAGTTTAACACTGACTATCCTTAGCCCTAACATAGATCAATCCCTGACTTTTCATCATTGTGTAATGGACACCATGTTTCTTCACTTGATACAGCTGTTTTATTAAAAACAAGTTATACCGGGGTGATAGCAACCAAAAACTTACTTACGCATTTCGAGAAACTAGAGGGAAAACAAACACAATTACACATTTTTTTCTTGAAATTTCTAACAAAAGTTCTTACATTGTTCTATTCATACTAGTCTCCACACATAATGTTTTTCAACTTACATAACGGAACAAACATTTTCTATACACATTATGCATATATATATATATATATATATATATATATATATATATATATATTCTCCTTAAAGAAAGATATTCATAATAATTTGTTCTTAATTTTCTTTAAATTGTTCTTAACCAGCACCACATGGAGAGACAAATAAACACAATGGTGCTTTCCTTACCTCTTTTATTTAGGGGTCATTTGTTGTCTTTCTTTCAAGCTCCTTCAAATTATCAAAGCAAATGCTAAATTGACACCTACAGGGTGAGGAGTTAAAGGTTCACCCAACTGTTGTGTGATAAAACATATCGCTCCATTTCTTAGTTTGATTGCAATCCAGGGGCCAAATATCTTTCCAAAAGTGGGCAACTGTAAGCGGCAAAGCCAGGATGTTGTTGAAGAAGGAAAATTAATGGAAACAAACTTGGAAAAAATAAATCTTTTCTTTTGTTAGTTAACAATATTTAAATATATTGTAGCTAAGAGAAAAGAGCTATTAAAAAAGTAAAATTAATCATTCAACCTAACAGTAAGTATTATGATGTGTAACAGTATTTATAATCATTATAAAATTTACTTTAACATAAAAAATGGCTATGAAGTTGCTGTGATTTTGAACACAAATGTGCTGGACAATGTTAAATTTATTGGCATGTGTAAGCCATCTAGTCACTGAGGAGCTAAATAAAGTTGAAAATACCAATCATGTGCAACCATAATAATTCCCTCATCTCATTGCAAGATACCAAAATCATAATACCAATCACATGCACCCGTAATACATTGATAAGGAGCTACATCATCATAATCGTCCCATCCTTGTCTCATTTTCATATGAATAAAATAAGGAGGTATATATGATTGGGGTAAATTTATATAGTCAACGTAACATAAGGCATCCAGTACGTGATTATCCCTTCAATTCAACAAAGCCTTTTCCCATAAAACGACAATTAAAATAGTCATAAAATATTAACTCCATCTTTCTTCAGGATTGGCCCTCCTATTGCATATTAAAGTCTCAACAATGACTCCGCCTCTGTATATACAAGATTCACTCAAGGATGAACTGCAAGCCATCCTCTTTGACAGTTTTACTAACTATAGATGGTTGGACACTTGCAAATCTCCTACATGATCGTTGACCTAAGCCTTTACCTCATCATATTTGATAGAATTAAATAGGATCGAACAACTATACATTGTCTTTCGAAAAGCATCACAATGTTCCTCTAAAAGCCAACTTCCCATCCCATGACAAGCCCCTGGTCTTCTTTCAAGAAGCACATCAATCCGTACAACCACATTTGATCCCAATCCCAGATCTCCATGTAATCCTATTTTGATTTCAATCATCAATGCAAATTCACCAGTAAGCTACTCTTTGACATTAGATGTTTAAATCCCAAGCCCTTCCCTTCCTAGACCCACACATTTTCTTTCATACAATTAACTAACAACATGCACGAGCATCACTTTAACTTTTATATGTATACATATATATATATATATATACATATATATATATATATATATAAATTTCACCAAATAGGATTTAGTTTGCAAAACAAGAATTACAGACCTTGATTAAATGATTTAGAAAAAAAAAAAAAAAAAAAAAAAAAAAAAAAAGCAGCCCATACATACAAGTTCGCAGTTGTAGAGAGAGGACTTGAGAGTTGAGAGACAGCAGGCCAGAGGCTAAAGCTTGCGAACGGCGAACCCAATCGAACTGGAACAGTGGGATTTGGAAACTGAAGGATATGGGTTTTGATTTTTTGAACAATTAGATATGATATGCTGATATGGGTTCTGATTCTTGTAGATTTTGTACTTTGCAGTTGCAGAGACAGAGAGAGGGCAAGTTTAAAGTTCAGAACGAGAATAGAGATGGAGGCAATTTGGGAGACTGAGATGATGAGAACGACAATAGAGATGAGGCGATTTGGGAGGCTGAGATGATGAGAACGACAGTAGAGATGAGGCGATTTGGGAAGCTGAGAATGAGAACAACAGTAGAGATGAGGTAATTTGGGAGGCTGAGATGATGAGAACGACAGTAGAGATGAGGCGAATCGGGAGGCTGAAATGATTTGCCCTAAAAGTTTAATCGTGTGTGGTTTGTACGTGTGAGACAATATATATTTTTGTATATAAAATATATATATATATATATTTTTCAGAAACAAGCGGGAATAAGACCCGCGCATGTATATGAAAAATATTCACTAAACTACTACCACGGTTTTCCATTAACCGTGGTAGAAAGAGCGTACTTTTACCACGGTTTTTTTATAACTGTGGTAAAAAATAAAATTACTATCACGGTTTTCTATTAACCGTGGTAGAAAGAATCTTCTACCACAGTTTTAAAATAACCCTGGTAAAAAATATACTTTCTACCACAGTTTTAAAATAACCGTGGTAAAAAAGGTGTGATAAAAAACTATTTTTCTTGTAGTGTAACTAGAGACTGAGTTAGAAAGATCTCACAAAGGTTCCTTAAGCAACTTTAATTTTAACTTTGAATTTCCAAACCTTGCTATGCTTTGCAAATTTTTAGATTTTAGCTCCTTTTTGTGCTTAGCTTAGCTCCTTGCTTTCAATTCTCCTTTGCTTGACTTACTTGCTCAATTCACTTAGCCAAATAAGAACAAACATAATAAGTATCTAAAAAGAAAATAAAGTAAAGACACAATCAAAAGAGTACTAATTCCTATTTGTTTCCAAAACACGGCGTTGCCAATTCAATCCCCGACAACGGCGCCAAAAACTTGGTGTTGTCGTGGCACCAACGTCTAAGAATGTGCTAAAAATGTGAGTGTGCAACTGGCCAAGTTTTAAATTTATAAAAGCCACTACTAAAAATATAGCTAGGGTGAATAGGGATCGTCCCAAGGGATTGTGGGCGTGTTTGCAATGGAAACAATATATAGGGTTAGTAGGTCGAGTGATCAAAAGGTGGTTTGTTTGGTTGATTAAACTACAATGCAATTGAAATTAAAGCAAGTAAAAGGTAACAATTTAGAAAGTAGGGAAAAAGATATAGAGGAGAGAACTTGGGTACTAAAGCTCACCACTAAGCTTGACTTCACTAGACACTAGCAATTGTATATCAATGAGAAAATTGAATTGTAACTTGTGTGTGTGTGTGACATTAATTGAAATTAGGCATGGATGGCAAATAAGTATAGATTGTCTAGCCAATTTAAATGGAAAACACAACCTATCAAATGAGACCAAAATCTATTCAATGAAACCACAATTTATGCACACACAACTATCTAGAAACATACACCCTTTGCATTCATAAGTATGGAACACCAAGGAACAAGAATAGATTGTTCACCTATCTATGAATCTAAAGCAACTACACTACCTCTACACTAAAGATATAAAAATTAAACTAAGTAAGCTAAAGGTGTGGCACAATCCATCAAGAAACAAGTGTGAACCATCAAATAAATTACAAGAGTGTTCAATTAAGCACTATGTTTTGACCATCTCTAGATTAACTTCATCCATACACATAGACATGCATAAACTCCACTAAATCTAGAGAAAAGCACATGAATCATCCATTCTAGCATACATAGACATATGGTTAGAAATAAATAATTAATTAAAAGCATTAATCCATACATATCAAGTAGAACCCACAAGATATATATATATAAATTCAAGATCAAAACATTTGTTACAAGTAAATCCCTAAAAATATACAAAACACTAAGTTTAGGAAGCAAACTTAGGGGCTACTCTAGCCCCAAGCAGATGTTTAGCCACTCATTGAAGTAGTCATCCAACCTTCAAGGGCTATCTCCATGGTAGGAATGACCTCCTTCTTAATGGAAACCCTAAAAGAATGGAAGAACTCCCAAAGATGTGTAAAGCTCTCTAGTCTCTAGCCTCTTCTCCAAGATATGAGATATGTAAGTTATGTTGAGATTTCTATCTTCAATGTTGCTCTTAAAATGGCTCCAAATCCTTATATAGGAGGCTCAAGTGTCACACCCAATGGTCTGGATTTGTACACTAGGACCCTTGCAATGATTGCACCACGAGCCATTTTTTAATGAGTTGGACTTCGTTTTATTTCGGACTTGAGGAGGTTCGATCAATCGAACTTTGGTGAGATCGATCATACTTTGGTGAGATCTATCGAATGCTGCAGAGATCGATCATTCTTTGCGGCGCCTATTTGAATGAAGACAAATCTCTGAGAAATTTTGGGATATTCTGGGAAAAAGACAAGAGTGGTAGGTGGGGTGGTAAGTGTGAATAAGATCGAATAATTTCAATCGATCTGAGAAAGGTTGGATCGATTGAAGATGGTGAGATCTTTTTGGATAAAGACAAGTGCTTGGATCCATCTTGATGAGGCCAGATCTATCTTGCTCTGATCGATCAAAGGAATGTTGAGATCGATCGACCTTACTATTTTTCCACACTTTGCTTCCACTTTGCTCATTTCTTCCATTCAGCTTGAGATTGCTTCTTTTAAGCTCTTATTTGGCTAAATTAGCTTATTTTTGGGATAAGTGCCTGAAAAGGGCAATAACATGAAATTAGTCTAAGATGGGAAAATAAGATAGATCAAGGTCCTAGAATACCTAAGCTTAAGAGGTTTAAATGCACAGTTTTCAGCGCTCATCAAGCTACAAATAGGATTTCATGCCAACATTTTCATGAAAACGATACTTCAAGTCTACGAAACTTTCATGGCTTAGTGTGCATCCCAAATCAAGGTCCCTGTACCAAAAAAATGTCCCTACTACGTGGGTGAGTAACATAAAGCTACTTGTAGGAGATGAGCATGCATTGACCTAGCATTTTACAATTATATCACCTTAAGGTAAAACAAGTCAGAGAGACTCATACCACCTAACGTCTATGTCAAGATGAGACTCAGGGAACATCCTAAGCTACCTTAGATCATTTCTAGCATAAATCACATCATTCATGCAATTTAAACAACATAGAAACATGTTATACAAAGCAACAAGATATAAGTTCTCAAAAGTATCAACTTACAACTTAAGATACGAAAACAACTAAAGTGGGTCATGCCACCTAGCTTCTATGTTTCAATGAGTCTAAGGAATCATTCTAAGCTACCTTAGACCGTTTCTAGCATAATCAGGTTGTTCATGCAACTCAAATAATCATGTAAACATATTATACAAAATATCAAGATATAGATTCTCAAAGTCTTCAACTTGAAATCTAAAACACGAAAACAACTAAAGTGGATCATGTCACCTAACGTCTATGTTCTAATGAATTTATAGGATCATTCATAAGTTACATTTGAACATTAAAACACAAATCACAATATCGATACAATTTAACAAACATTAGAACTTCTAATACAACGCATAAAGCATGATTCCTCTAAGTTAACATCTTGAAACTCAAAACGATAAATCAATTAAAGAACAACAAGTTACGATATCATCTAGTTATCAACTTGAAACGAAATGCGAAATCAAACAAAGTAGATACTTGGACATCACGCCGAATTAGACCGACACTATAGTTACTTTAGGGTTACTAGCACGCCCATGGGCAACCTCCCTATGTACGCACTAAACTGTAGAGAGATAATTCCCCGTATTAAAACCATGTCCTAGCCGTAGTCAAACAACGACATCCCCAAGTTTCCAAAATCAACAAGTTATGCAACAATGTATATATCAACATGTATATACAAGTTAATCAACTATCTACCATGCACAACCAAATTTGGAAACACATACAATACATGCTCTAAGTCCACAACTATTAAGGCATAACAAATGTCGAATCTTCAGTGTGCGATTCGTTACACGCTATAACAATATATCTCAACATTGAAATCATAAACTTATGAATCTAATACAAGCTCAAAATCATGATTTAAACATATAACCAATGTCAAACACATGATTAAATCATTAATGCTATAGAAACGAAAATTAATTAAATAAACTAATTAATTTCTCTAAGTTTCAAATCTCAATCAAATGATCCCTAATTAGCACATGTTAAACAACATTGCATGGTGATTACATACATCTATTCAAAATCTTAATTAAGTCAATGGAACAACAAAGTATAATTTAATTAAATCATGATAATTAAATCTCTAACTTCTAAAGCAACTTCAAATGGTCCCAAATTAATATATGCTAGTAAACAAGTCCTAGTCATTTCAAATATCAAGTTTGAAACTCAATTAAGCCAATAGAACCCTTAAATCGATTTTAATTAATTCTTTTAATTAAAATCTCTAAATTTTCATACTCATCCAAATGCTCCAAAATTAAAGTATGTGAAAGAGCATGCCAAGACTTAATTTAAAAGCCTATTACAAGTTAATTTCATGCAAGATACGGCCATAGAAATTAATCTTTCATAAAAGAAAAATATTAAATAAAAGTTGCAATTCTTATTCAAATGACCCAAATTTAATATATGTCAACAACCATACCAAGGCCAAATTTACTAGCATGCTATACTTTAATTCTAAGTTATACACATCGTTGAGAATTAAATCCTATACAAGGAAAAATAATTAAATTAAATTCTAGGATTAATACAAAACATGCATACAAGTGGTATAAGCTTATAAAATCATCAATACAACATAAATAAAATCCTAAGACATCCTCTTTCCTTAATTTGAGATGAAAATCTCAAAAGCCACCAAAATGAAACAACCCCGAATCCGACAAGACTTCTGGTTTTTGTTGAGGACAACGTCGTGAACATTAAACTCCAAAGAGTACCTACCAAAATCCTAACTTGACCTCAAACCTGACCTCAAACCTGAACTCAAAAATTGGCCAAAAATGGGTTCTAATAAGGGGGAAAGATGCGCGTAGTCAAGACAAACATAGAACGCAAAGGTACTTTGACTTTTTAACAAAGGAAAGAAGGTTTAATTGAGAGAAGAAGGGTGGCAGCCCCCCTTGGACTGCCATGGCAGCTTCTGGTCATGCATGAAGAAAGGGGAAGATGACTTTTTAATTTTATAATCTTTTATTTATAGGAAAACCCTAAAAGTGCCCAGAAAGGACCCCGCTAGGTCCGGAAAAGTGGAATTTGAGCAGACGCACTCAAACGGCAAAACTCCATGAATGAAAAAGAACCAAAATGAGAAAATATGAACAACAGAAAAAACGACGTCGAAAATTAAGTTCCAAATAGAGGGATATGCCCTAAACAAGTTCGGCGGCAACCGGGGCCAAAAACTCTTAAACTGGAGAAAAACAACCAGAAGAAAATTCTAAGAGCACACAACTCGATGAAATGTGAAAATGAATCCCGTACGAGGATCCAGGCTCAAAACAAGGCATTTTAGCAATAACTTTCATTAATTGCACAATGGCCCTTCCACCAAAAAGTGAAAACTACACTAATGATCCAAAATGAAAATATCTTCCAAAAATATTTTCTTAAAAACCACTAAAATAAAATATCTTCATAAGATATTTACGAAAAACACCCCAAAAAAAGAAAAAGATTCTGAAAAACTATGCATCCATATCCCTATGGACGCCGGGAGCAACCAAAGTACTTTACTGAAAAAGTAAAGATACGTATTTCGTGGAAACCACTTAGAATAAAGATACGTGAAGTCAAAAACCAACTCCGAGCACGGAAAGTGAGGTTATGCCAAAAGTGACAAACGGGGAAAAGACAAAAAAGGGAAAAGGACGAAAAGTGAATAATGTCCAAAAAGTGAAAATGTGGAAATAACTCAGTCCTTAAAGGAAGCTGTCAATCCAAGGGAAAGAGTCTCAGAAACCATTTCTGAGCGCTCGAGATGACACTAAGTGACGAGAAATGTGATACCCCTCGGATCCGAGACACGGGTTGATCAGGCCCAGGCCCAAACCCGAGGGAATATCAAACAATTAATATTTTATAATGAACACGGAATACAAAATAAATTAAGAAATGAAATTAAAGCTGGAAGGAACTAAAAATAGAATCCGCAAAATATTATAATTATTAAAATCTATCAAACCCAAACTCCAAAATTCCATCAGTTTACAACTTGGGAATCCATCTCTAGTGGACCCCTATTAAACATCCAAACGGAAGATAGAACAACTGTAATAAACGTCCAGAAATAAAACTATAGAGAGAGCCCTACATCGTCGGAAGAGTGAATAGAGACCTCTGCTCAGCACGAACACGTCTAAGCCTGTAACTGTCGTGTACCTGAAAAATAGAAGTGGGTCAGACCCACGTGCAAGTTCTATACTACTACAATCCAAACAGAGGCCCAATACGCATGTACATCCTAAACATTTCAACAATAGCTAATAGTCCGTAAATATATATATAGTCACACTAAAGGACTCTCACTGGACTACAGGCCGGTCTCAACCTGAATAGAGGTAACATGCTAAAACGCACACGAAGTAGGCATATGTACTTATACCTAAACAGGATACACCTCCAACCATCGTAGCCAGCTACACATCCCGATGCATATACGCTCCCTAGCCATCGGTCCTGAGGCTCAAGCTCATACCGAGGCACCATAACAGTACATATATAAAATCCATCCAAAATCCCTGGTATTGCCGCTCAACAAGTAGTTGCCATGACAATACAAATCCACGGAACTTAACTTTTAGTTAATCCCATCCTTATTCCAAGTAGGTGGGTAATGGTATTGTTTTAAAAACCAAACCCATCCTTAGTATGCCACCGTCCCATACCGGTGCCTACTTTCCAATCCTCCAGTAGTCAATAATACCAATAAATCAAGTATATATCAACTAAATTCCAACATCCAACATTCAATGTTAGCAGTGATAAAATAAGCATTGATAAACAGGGTCACAACAACAACATATACATGCCCAATTTAAGTTGTTCCCTTTAGTCTGATATAAAGACAGAATTAATTAAAACTTCCATTTAACACCTTACAAATGACATACAGATATGTAGGGTATGTATCACAAAATCCTAACCTCCACAGTTGATACTAACTGTGATAATGTAAGCATCAAAACAATATTCACAGTATGTATATAGACATGCTCAAATTATAGTGTTCCACAAAACCGATCTAGTGTTAAACTCAAATCCTCCTAGTATTTAAGTTTCAACAGTTGCTATTACAGAAGTTAAGATAGCTATCATCTAGACCCATCCTTCCAATAATTTATACTAGCAGTGGTAAGGAAAAACGTGAACCACAGAACCACAATGCATCCACAAACATGCTTAGTCTAAGTTGAACAAGCATACAACACTACTGTAACTACTAGTTTCATAGCAAAACAAATATCATTTTAGTTTGGTTTAATCTTCATTAATCCTGGAATCATTTAAGAGTGCAAAGAGTATGAAGCCTAAGGGAAAGAGTAAGGATAGAATCTTGCCTCAGAAACTTTTGTTCAAAGTTTCAACGTCGTCTTCTTAAAAAAATCCCAGCGAGTTCCAAAACCCGGTTACTGTTCACGGGTACGAAACACTGTTCCCGAGGTCAAACTCTGATCTCCACCATTCAGATTGTGCGTCACTGAGTCGTGAAGCTCTCCTCCAAAATTTAGCTCGATCAGACCACGGACGAAGCGGGATCGGATGTTTGATGAAATTTGGGCAGAATAGAAAAACCTGTGCGACCCAGTTACTGTTCAAGAGTACGAATCACTGTTCCCGAGGTTAAATTCTGATCTCCACCGTTCAGATTGTGCATCACTAAGTCATGAACCTCTCTTCCAAAATTCAGCTCGATTGGACCACGGACAAAGCGGGATCGGAGTTTTGATCAAACCTTGGCAGAATGTGAAAAACTGCGTTTTTCCTTCTCCACTTCCACAAAACGTGTGCTTTGTTTAAAAAAAAACCCTACACAGACGTCTACCTTATACTTATAAAGTTTTCCTAAACCCTAGGTTCATTTAAGTCCAACTCACAATCCTAACCGGCCCATCCAATTAACGTAGAAACCTACGACGGCTATAATATAAAACCCTAATTTATACTGTAATTAAAACCCTAGTTAGATGTATTTACCTAATTACCATATTCATCATTAAATACTTAACAAATAATCTAATTGAACAAAATAATAATTAGTAAACCCAATTAAACCAAATAAGACACACATAGAATAATTAAACCAATTACATTTAAACCATTAATGCCAATTAAATAATTAAAACACTAACAAGTAATTCCAATCAAATAACTAAACCAATTACACTTAAACCATTAATGCCAATTAAATAATTAAAACACTAACAAGTAATTCCAATCAAATAACTAAAAATAAATATCATTTAAATAAATTAAATCACCACAAAAGAAAACAATTAAGCACTTAATAAAAAAAATAATGACACATAATCAAATAAAATGCACTTAAATAATAAATTAAATACCATTAAATACCAGGAATATCCTTTTTAAAAATAGGGGTATTACAAGAAACCAAACACATAATAGAAAAGACAACGAAAAAAATTTATCCGTAAAATTTGAGAAAAAAGAAAGGGGGGAAAATGACCGATTTCATCCCCAAAATTAGGAACATCCGAGGAGAACCGAACTAAGACTGAATATAAGGTCAAATGAAAGAACAAACCATAAGGTGCTAAAGGACAATTCCAAAAGCCTAAAGGTCACCCGAAAGAACGCAAAAACCTAGAATTGGGTGACACTTCCCGAACGAATCAGGATATCAACTCAAAGTCAATCATCGAAAGAATCCTCAAGACAACGACAAGTCAAATCATGACAGATGGCTAAGAATGATATGGTAGTACGAACAATGACCAGAACCCACCCACACTTACTCGTCAGTAAAGTAGTATGACAGTATAGGGCACTAGTTCATAACATGCCCTTAACAGATCAACCCAGGAAGAAACTTTTCGATACAAATGACATCAATGTTGAAAATGATCATTACCAAAAGCACTACAGGAACTAGGCAACTGCGAGAGTTGGGGTAGCTAATCCCAAAACTCTAACAATAATGTCACCAGCACCAATACGCTTAAGGCCTTAAATCTATAACGCTAGCGTAACTAAAGACCCCCACATCTAAAAATGCTACAACAACAACACCAGTCACGAACCCACAGCCTGACAAGTCTATGCCCTTAAGCCAATGGATAGGACCCACAAAACCAAAAACCTATGCACCGATCTGAAGTAGACCTACCGTAAGGCTACATACAGAAGACAAAACGCTGGGTCTAAATCCTTGTATTGGACAGCTAAAACCTCAAAATGCAAGTCTACAACATAGCTCACACATCTCTATCCCAACAACCAATGTCACAAAACCCAACATAAGTGTAGGAAAGATGAAACAGTATAAACCAAATACTCGCATAGTGCATGCTCGCAAAAATTAAATGACATAAATTAAATAATATCATAGTACTAAACACACAGTACACATAAGGTAAACAAAATAAACCACCTATCACATAGCGGTCAAACAAATAGAGACGCGCTATACCCCACCAACGGCATAAACATAGTAAGCAGATACTATATAAGCAACGTATCATATACATCCTCATATAACTACAACATAGTCATAAATCCTAAACATGTTTCTAAGGCATGCCTGAAAACAATAGGGCTCATAAACATGTAAAAGTGATCATACAAATGGCAAAAGAAATGAATGGAATGCCTCTCAAAAGGAACAACCTCTCAGAAAAGGTAACACAAAACCTGGATGAGTCCAATCTCTCACTACGAGGAAAGGAATCATTCCCCCTAATGACCACTAAGGTCTCCTAAATATAGAGTCAGCACGTCTTTCCCAAGACCAGCTCATACCCTGATGGAATCCTAACACTACACGAAACAAGGCAACAACGAAATGGACAGCCCCAAAGCTAACCGTTACAAGACATCAACTAGAAAACCCCCAAACCAAGATGCCAACGAGCTCGATTGGAACTCTACAGGATTCTACCAGAACCTTAACACAACGCCCCCCAAGTCTCCAATGACAAGGGAGAGTAATTAATTGCACCAACGTAATTAATTACACGAAACCACTCACATCCCAACCGTAGCCCGTAAGAGCTAACCAAGGCAACACAAGAATGATCCTAGGTCAACACACCCATCCAAATCCCAAAACCATCGCCCTAAGAAGACAAGACACGAGAACCTCGCCCTGAGGCTCACAAGGCAACTTCCCAACTCCCTAAGGAAGGATTCGAGTCAGTCTTGACTCATCGTCCTATGACGCTAGAAACAAAGACCTCAATGACATCATGACGTCAAGACCACTATGAAGTCCTAAGAGATGACACCGACACCTCTAACGCCACCATGACCACATCACAAAGAAAATGAGACGAAACGGTGCCTCTGTGGCCTACGTCTTATCTCGCCAGACGAATACTACAACCCTACGCTCACTTTAGCCCTAACAAGAAGATTCTCCGTGAGTCAAGACTGTGACACTATATGCGTGGAAAGGAAACGAGATCAATAATAACACGAGTTATTATGATCGAATGTAACTCACACTATGAATGTACCAAACACAAAGCAAGATAGGGTATACAACATACGGTTATGCTAAATCAATCAAAGAAAGCTGTTTAAACAATTAAGCACTTAAGCAAATAAGCGTACATGCCAAACAAGGATGCTTTTAAATACATAAGCATAGAGATATGTCATAATACCAAACGTGTTATCAAAAAAACCATAAACAAGTTAAAATACCGAAACATGTTAACAAATAACATATACACACGTATAACATAACAACAAAAACGTGATATGCACCCAAAACCCATCGTCCAAGGTATTCAAACCTAGGAGCTCTGATACCACCTGTGACGGCCCTGATTTTTCAAGCCAGTTCATCCTGTGATGAACTGTAGTTTGACTCGATAACGGATCTGAAATGCGGAAGCAAAAACAGAAAACAAGTCTCTATGGATATACAACATCCCTAGGATACCAAAGTGACCTTTCATAAGGCCACGAAACTCCACGAGAACCGACGTGGAAGAAAAGATCAGAAAAAGACCAAATAAGCCCTCAAGGGCAAAATAGTCTTTTACATGGAAGCAATGTCTCTGGAAATGTACATTATTTCCAAGACATATCCGTGACTTCCCATGAAGTCACGAAAATCATAAGAAAGCATAGCCGAAGAAATTTTTTTTTTTTAAAAAAAAAAAAAAAAGAAAACCGGATAAGTTTAGCCCTAAGGGCAAAATAATAATTTTTAACAAGATGTGGATGCTACCGAGTACACCATTAGAAAGACAGTGAAAAATTAATCAAGTTAGACTCAAGAATCACTTGATTCGGAGTCCGGATGGAAGAGAAAAGTCAAAACAAAGTTTTGACGTTGCCGAGGCCGTATTTAGTGTTTTTAAGCACGCGGGAATGGTCCGTGGCTCTAAAAAATGACAGATGCAAAATACGACCCCCCCCGACGGCCAAAAATGGTGAAAATGAACTCAAAATGAAAAATTTGAAATCCAAAAATATGAAATGGTTTTAAATTATTGTTTGACCCTTGGCCACACTTTATACATGATTAATGAGACCCTATGAAAGAATAAAAATGGAATTCCCACGCCCGATGCAAACATGGTGAAGTAATGACTTGTCATTTTCCAATATTTAATATTTCTTGAAGTCAAAAGTTACATAGGATACAAAATAATAGTCATTGGCCTCCAGCCTCATCTCATACATGTCAAATATATCGTAAAAGGTATACTTATGTACACGTTACATATATGGAATCAAATATACAAGTTTTGACATACAAAACTACAAATAGGATTTTGAGCTAACATTTTCATAAAAACGATACTTCAAGTCTACGAAACTTCCATGGCTTAGTGTGCATCCCAAATCAAGGTCCCTGTACCTGAAAATTGTCCCCACTACGTAGGTAAGTAACATAAAGCTATTCGTAGGAAATGAGCATACATCGACCTAGCATTTTACAATTATATCACTTTAAGGTGAAACAAGTCAAAGAGGCTCATGCCACCTAACGTCTACGTCAAGATGAAACTCAGGGAACATCCTAAGCTACCTTAGATCATTTCTAGCATAAATCACATCATTCATGCAATTTAAACAACATAGAAATATGTTATACAAAGCAACAAGATATATGTTTTCAAAAGTATCAACTTGCAACTTAAGATACGAAAACAACTAAAGTGGGTCATGCCACCTAGCGTCTATGTTTCAATGAGTCTAAGGAATCATCCTAAGTTACCTTAGACCGATTCTAGCATAATCACGTTGTTCATGCAACTCAAATAATCATGGAAACATATTATACAAAATATTAAGATATAGATTCTCAAAGTCTTCAACTTGAAATCTAAAACACGAAAACAACTAAAGTGAATCATGCCACCTAACATCTATGTTCTAATGAATTTATAGGATCATTTCTAAGTTACATTTGAACATCAAAACACAAATCACAATATCGATGCAATTTAACCAACATTGGAACTTCCAATTCAATGCATAAAGCATGATTCCTCTAAGTTAACATCTTGAAACTAAAAACGGGAAATCAATTAAAGAACAACAAGTTACGATATCATCTAGTTATCAACTTGAAACAAAATGCGAAATCAAATAAAGTGGATACTTGGACATCACGCCGGATCAAACCGACACCATAGTTACTTTAGGGTTATTAGCCCATGGGTAACCTCCCTATGTGCGCAATAGACTGTAAAGGGACAATCTCCCGTACTAGAACCATGTCTTAGCCGTAGTCAAACAACGACATCCCTAAGTTTCCAAAATCAACAAGTTGTGCAACAACGTATATATCAACATGTATATACAAGTTAATCAACTATGTACCATGCACAACGAAATTTGGAAATACATATAATATATACTCTAAGTCCACAACTACTAAGGCATGACAAATGTCGAATCTTCAGTGTGTGATTCGTTACACGCTATAACAATATATCTCGACATTGAAATCATAAACTCATGAATCTAATACAAGTCCAAAATCATGATTTAAACATATAACCAATGTCAAACACATGATTAAATCATTAACGCTATAGAAACGGAAATTAATCAAATAAACTAATCAATTTCTCTAAGTTTCAAATCTCAGTTAAATGATCCCTAATTAACTCATGTTAAACAACATTGCATGGTCATTACATACATCCATTCAAAATCTTAATTCAGCCAATGGAACAACAAAG
This sequence comes from Cornus florida, assembly GCF_030987335.1. NCBI lineage: Eukaryota > Viridiplantae > Streptophyta > Magnoliopsida > Cornales > Cornaceae > Cornus > Cornus florida. The sequence goes on from NW_026775575.1 coordinate 45,820,250, forward strand.
TATAATTTAATTAAATCATGTAATTAAATCTCTAACTTATAAAGTAACTTCAAATGGTCCCAAATTAATATATGCTAGTAAACAAGTCCTAGTCATTTCAAATATAAAGTTTAAAACTCAATTAAGCCAATGGAACTCTTAAATCGATTTTAATTATTTCTTTTAATTAAAATCTCTAAATTTTCATACTCATCCAAATGCTCCAAAATTAAGGTATGTTAAAGAGCATGACAAAACTTAATTTAATAGCCTATCACAAGTTAATTTCATGTAAGGTACGACCATGGGAATTAATCTTTTATAAAAGAAAAATATTAAATAAAAATTACAATTCTTATTCAAATGACTTAAATTTAATATATGTCAACAACCATACCAAGATCAAATTTACTAGCATGCTATACTTTAATTCTAAGTTATATACATCATTGAGAATTAAATCCTATACATGGAAAAATAATTAAATTAAATTCTAGGATTAATATAAAATATGTATACAAGTGGTATAACCTTATAAAATCATCAATAAAATATAAATAAAAGCCTAAGACATCCCCTACCTCAATTTGAGATGAAAATCTCAAAAGCCACCAAAATGAAACGGTTCTGAATCCGACAATACTTCGGGGTTTTGTCGAGGACAACGTCGTAAACATTAAACTCCAAAGAGGACCTACCAAAATCCTAACTTGACCTCAAACCTGAACTTAAAAATTGGCCAAAAACGGGTTCTAATAAAGGGGAAAGATGCGCGTAGTCAAGACAAACACAAAACGCAAAGGTACTATGACTTTTTAACAAATGAAAGAAGGTTTAATTGAGAGAAAAATGGTGGTAGCCCCCCTTGGGCTACCATGGCAACTTCAGGTCATGCATGAAGAGAAGGGAAGATGACTTTTTAATTTTATAACCCCCTATTTATAGGAAAACCCCAAAAGTGTCCCGAAAAGGCCCCGCCGAGTCCGGGAAAGTGGAATTTTAGCAGACACGCTCAAACGGCGAAACTCCGTGAACGAAAAAGAATTAAAATGAGAAAATATGAATAACGGAAGAAACGGCGTCGAAAACCGAATCCCGAGCAGAGAGATATGCCCCGAACAAGTTCGGCGGCAATTAGGGCCAAAAACCTTGAAACTGGAGAAAAACGAGCAGAATGAAATTCTAAGAGCACACGACTCGACGAAATGTGAAAATGAATCCCGTACGAGGATTCAGGCTCAAAACGAGACATTTTTGCAGTAACTTTCATTAATTGCATAATGGCCCCTCCAAAAAGTGAAAGTAGTAATAACCCAGGATGAAAATATCTTCCAAAAATATTTTTTTTAAAACCCTGTAATAAAATATCTTCAAAACATATTTATGAAAAACACACCAAGAAAAGAAAAAGATTCTGAAAAATTATGCATGCATAACTCTATGAACACTGGAAGTAACCAGAGTACTTTACTGCAAAAGTAAAGATATGTATTTCGTGGAAATTGCTTAGAATGAAGATACATGAAATCAAAAACCAACTCCGAGCACGGAAAGTGAGGTTGTGCCAAAAAGTGACAAACAGGGAAAAAACGAAATAGGGAAAAAGACGAAAAGTGAATAGTGTCCAAAAAGTGAAAATGTAGAAATGACTTGGCCCTTAAAGGAAGTTATCAATTTAAGGGAAAGAGTCTCATAAACCATTTCCGAGCACTCGAGAAGACACTAAGTGCCGAGAAACTAAACACAAAATAAAAAAGACAACGAAAAAAATTTATCCATAAAATTTAAAAAAAATGAAAGGAAAAAAAATTACCGGGTCATTACAGTTTATGTCTTCAATGTTGTATCTTTCCCATTGGGCCTCTTGGGCTAGCTGTACTTGTATAGTTTTCTATAGTTAGCATTGATCTAACTTTTGGGTTGTACTTTTTTCATTAAAAAAAAGAAAAAAAAAAGGGGTAGGTGGCGGTGGTATTTGTAGTTCCTTTTTACAAACCAATGAGTGTGTTAATTTATTGCCAAAGAAGAAAAAAAAAAGAAAAAAAACAAAATATGAAAAAACAAACCCTCAAATTACCAAACCGTCTGTCACCTGGTATTCAATCCAGCCTTGTCATCAGTGTTGCGTCTAATCACCAAATTTTTGGGTTCCTTTGGGCAAGTGTTGTTAGTGAGAAACCCATTTTACTGGGCCAATTTTATACAATAACTTTAAGGATTTAAATAGTGTGCGTGTTATTTTTATTTTTTATTTTTTTAATCACACTGATGTGATTTTTTTTTTATAGGTAAAACACACTGATGTGATTTTTTTTTATAGGTAAAACACACTGATGTGATTGAATCTTCAACAATTTTATATATAATTGTTCCAGGTTGATCTTTAGTCAGCTCATGTAAAATTTTATATTAGATTCACTATGATAATTAATTACAATATTTTTACTTGTTATGCATTTTATTTTTCTATTTCTTTTTTGTAATTAAATAATGCAATGAAAAAAGGCAAAAAGGAAAGAAATCAATATATATATATATATATATATATATATAACTTTAAAATGAAAGAATTTCTATAACAATATACAATTCACAAGTAGAGGTCAACAATTTTTATAAAACAAGGGCTCCAGAGACGCACAAAAATAGAGATGATCAAGGCAACACTCTAAATTGCACGAGGTTAAGATCAATCTCTTTTAGAACCTTTCGAGAAGGAGGAAACTTTGGTAGAGAATGACCAATTTTATTAACAGTCTCCAGATAAGATACATACTTTTGGACCATATCGATGGTATTATATGTGTGTGTGTGAATTAAGAATTTATGTTGACTAATTTTAATGTATAAAGTGAGAAATCCTATTTTGAAAAGGCTACCTGATGAAGCTGAGTTTGAAAAGCTTGGATAGTTTATTTATTTATTAATTTTTATTTTGTACCATTTAACTTTTCTTTTATTTATTTTGCATTTTTTATTTGGTTTTATGTGATTGAATCTTCAACAATTTTATATATAATTGTTCCAGGTTGATCTTTAGTTAGCTCATGTAAAATTTTATATTAGATTCACTATGATAAATATTAATTACAATATTTTTACTTGTTATGCATTTTATTTTTCTATTTCTTTTTAGTAATTAAATAATGCAATGAAAAAAGGCAAAAAGGAAAGAAATCAATATATATATATATATATATATATATATATATATCTTTAAAATGAAAGAATTTCTATAACAATATACAATTCACAAGTAGAGGTCAACAATTTTTATAAAACAAGGGCTCCAGAGACGCACAAAAATAGAGATGATCAAGACAACACTCTAAATTGCACGAGGTTAAGATCAATCTCTTTTAGAACCTTTCGAGAAGGAGGAAACTTTGGTAGAGAATGACCAATTTTTTTAACAGTCTCCAGATAAGAGACATACTTTTGGACCATATCAATGGTATTATATGTGTGTGTGTGAATTAAGAATTTATGTTGACTAATTTTAATGTATAAAGTGAGAAATCCTATTTTGAAAAGGCTACCTGATGAAGCTGAGTTTGAAAAGCTTGGATAGTTTATTTATTTATTAATTTTTATTTTGTACCATTTAACTTTTCTTTTATTTATTTTGCATTTTTTATTTGGTTTTCTCTTCTTGTGTTGTGGTAGACCTAGACTAATCAAATTTCTTTGTGGCATGCTCAAATCTGTGCCAGAATGTTTTTTTCCGGGTTAGTAAGAGTATAATAACAAAGCTTACCCTTTTACCTAAAAAAAAAAAAAAAAAAAAAAAGAAGTATAATAACAAAAAGAAAATAATACAAAGTATACTTGGGGAATTTCCCCAAGGCCCAACGAGAAAAGGGCAAACAAAACAACCAAAAGAGGGCAACACAGCCCAAACTAAAAAGTCCAAGAACAGGCCCAACTCAACACATAAAACCAGAATTGCTAAAACATGTTGAAAGTTTGAACTACAATAAAACTTTAACATGGAAGACCAATGAAAGTAAAGACAGTACTGCTTACAAGTATAATAATACTTGTTTAATTAATTAAGATATTGATACGTATCATTCCAGTTGTTGGTATCACTACAGCATAAACCATTTATTAACAAAAACAAAGCAACAACGAGAGAGGGAGAACACTGGGAGAGTACAAGGGATTAAACCAATCCAATTTCCAAACAACAGCTATGAATCAAGAAAATAAAAAACCACCAGCAAACACACACACACACAAACTGCCTATGCAAATACACTAACCAATAAGGACACCAATCTAACCACCCAAGACTAGTAGACTACAGAACAACACCAGTCACCCAACAGATGATCAGGCCTTATTAGATCATATAAGTCATACAATTATTCCTTGGTAGAGATTCTCTCAATTACTAAAATCAAAAGATAAAATGGATAACGGATGATGTACCGAGAGATGCGATGGTTCAATGAATAAGGGAAGGAGAGTGGAAGAATTAGTAACGAAAGAGCGATGAGAGAGAGTGAGGCTGAAAAAAAAAAAAAAAAAGAACAGCTCAAATGGCCACCGTTTCAGTCACTTAGTATTCAATCCAGCCTTGTCTTCAGTGTCGCGTCTGATTACCAATTTTTTGGGTTCCTTTGGGCTAGAACCACCTTTATTGTCTAGTGTGGCTAGTGAGAAACCCATTTTAGTGGGCCATATTTATATAATAACTTTATGGATTTAAATTTTGTGCGTGTTCTTTTTATTTTTTATTTTATTTTAAATCACACTGATGTGATTGAATCTTCAACAATTTTATATATAATTGTTCCAGGTTAATCTCTAGTCAGCTGGTGTAAAATTTTATATTAGATTCATTATGATAAATATTAATTACAATATTTATACTTGTTATGCATTTTCTTTTTGAGAATTAAAGAATGCAATGAAAAAAGGCAAAAAAAGAAAGGAATCAAAAAACAACACAACAAATCAGAGGGATAAAAAAGGAACAAGATGTTCCAAATTCTTTTATTCATTTATTATTTTGATACCACAAAAACAAATCTTTAGAATGAAAGAATTCCTATATAAAACAATATACGATTCAAAAGTAAGGTCAACAATTTTTATAAACCAAAAGGTTCGAGAGAGACACAAAAATAGAGATGATCAAGACTAAACTCTAAATTGCACTAGGTTAAGATCAATCTCTTTTGGAACCTTTCGAGAAGGAGGAAACTTAGGTAGTGAATGAGCAATTTTTTTAGCAGTCTCCAAATAAGAGACATACTTTTGGACCATATCAATGGTATTATTGTCAGCAATTGCCTCGATGTCTTCAAAGCTGGCTGCTTCGAAAGCGCGAGTGATCAACAAGTTGTTGAATTCTTCTTTGCATCGTTTGATTGTCTCAATCTCTTTGAATGCCTTCTTCTTGAAAGTCCAATTCCCAGTTTTCCAATTGAAGTCATAGAGCACAAGGAATCTCTGGCCATACATGGCTATGAATTCCAATGCAGCAAGAATGAACTCAAATTCTTCTATTGTCATGTGGTAAGCGAAATTGATTCTTGTCCATCCGGGCTTCATTCCGTTGTAACCCTGTTAAAATTTATCATATATTAGGATCTAAGAAAAATTAATCAAATCACACTCTTCTTGGAAGGAATATTTTGGGCACTCCATGTATTAATTCTTATCATTTTCTATGGTTAGGGAGTGTAAAATACGTAGTAAGTGAGTCCACAATTTAAAAAAATATAAATATTGCCTTGGGTACCTTTTGAATGGCAGATTTGAAGGCAAGTGAGTGATGCTCATCAACATGGAGAAGGTGATGACCGTAGGGTCCAGCACAAGCGCATCCACCACGAGCCTGGATGCCAAATAAGTCATTGAGGAGCTTTGCAACGAAAGGGCCGTGAAGGGGCTTGTCTCTGATGTTCCCGGATTCTCTCCAAATGGAAATTCCTTCATCTCTCGTCTCATTTCCATCGACAGAGCTTCCATTTTTCATGTCAACAAAGGAGGAATTGAATGTGGTGAACACAAGGAATGAGAGGATAGCTTGTCGGTTCACACTAGTGTTTCCTAATACCCATATGTTTGGATTGGAAACAAGCCTGTCAAGTGCTCTTTCTATGAATTTGTGCTCTTGCATTTTGATCACTTCATAGCCAATGTATTCTTTTACCCAGAAAGCCATTGCTGTTCTAAATTTCTGAATAATTGGTGGTGTTCCGGCATCCTCTCTCTCTTCCACATCTTCGTAATACAGAGTGTCCTGCAACCCATGTCGGAGATATATTCAGCATACTTGGTAATTCATGAAACCATAAAATCATAATATGAAAAACATTTCAAGTATGACTTGATTCAGAAACTTTTTGCTTTCAAACACACCCTATAAGTGTGTGTACTTGTTGCATTACAGCACAAAGAGACTCACAAAATTATCAAACTCTTAATGACTAAATACCTTTTCATTGAATCCGTTGACAAAGCTGACAGTTCCTCCACCACATGTTGAAGGTGGTGAAGAACCTAATTGATAGAGGATCTTGCTCATTAGAAGAATTCCAGGAGTACCTGGTCCCCCGACAAACTTATGTGGACTAAGAAATATCGCATCAAATCCATCTACCTCCCCAGATCTCATGTCAATCTCCACATAAGGACCACTGCACATATAAATTAAAGCAAAGAATGTTAACAGTTGAGAAATATTAATGCAATGTCAATGAAAAGTATACGAACTCGAACTGTGTATGTACCTTGCAGCGAAATCAAAGCATGCGAAAGCACCATATCGATGAAGGAGTGAAGCAAGGGAATGCGTGTCAGTATAAATTCCGGTGACATTACTACAAGCTGAGAAAGAACCCAACATAGGGCGATTGGTCAGCTGATATGACTTGAGTTGGTGCCTTAGAGCTTTAAAGTCAATTAGGCCATTTTCATCTAGACCAATCTCTACAACTTCTGCTAAGCTTTGGCGCCAAGAGAGGAGGTTTGAGTGGTGTTCATATGGCCCAACAAAAACAACCCATCTTTCTTCATCTCTCAGGTTCATAGACACCCTGTCCTTCATAGTTGATGCAACAGCAATTCCCATAACCTCTTGAAGCCGTTTGACGGCTGCGGTTGTGCCGGAGCCAACAAACAGGAGTGCATCTTCTTCTTTGCCCCCCAAGCAGGACTTGACGTACTTACTTGCTTCATGCACCATTTTTGTGGTTTGATGCCCCACATAGCTGTCACTTGTATGAGTATTCCCTATTAACACAAATGGAAAAATATTATTTGGGTAATCGTGAATCATATATACATTTACTAAGTTTTATTTTAGTAAAAATAATTAGCGTGATAAACAACTTACCATAAGATGGAAGAACATTGTTGATGATGTAGTTCTCAATGTAGTGAAGACTTCGGCCAGAGGCAGTGTAGTCGGCATAGGTAAGCCTACGTTTTCCGAAAGGAGTGTCGAACTCCACATCACTGCCGATGACTTGAGACCTCAACCATGCTAGTTTCTTCTCCGGAGGGCCACTTGACACATCATTTTCGAACATCCTAAACAATTCCAGTGGTCGAGAGTTGGTGTGATCGGAAACTTGTGAACTGCTTCTTGTTGGCAGATTGATGGAGTTGACATGGATTAGATCCGTCCTTGGAGAGATGGGTGTCTCTAGTGCCATGACTTAAATATATAGAGATAAAGACAATGAAGATCAAACAAGAACAAAAATAAGAACAAGATGTATAAATTAATATTTAGGGGATTGCTTGGAGAGATATATAGAGAGGCTTAGTATTTATAGAGCTCTGAAACAAGAACAAATTAAAGAATGATGGGTTGGAGAGATAGGGAGGGCATAGTATTTATAGGGCTCGGGATCAAACATATGCATGGTTAAAGGTTCGGTCTGACCATGTAAACGGAAAAAAAAACTTCCAACATGTAGGACGAGACCAGGCTATGTACGTACCAAGTCTCTCTGTTTAAAATAATATTATCATTCTTTGCCAAGACGAGGACATCTTGTTTGACCATAACAAATATTTAGTTGAAAAAAATAAATTTATATCCATTGGCTAATATGAACAGGGTCAACTCGGAAAGTAATTCTGCCTGTAGTTTAATAGTACTTTTTAATATTTAATAATGTTTAGCGCACTGTTGATATTTTTTACTTTTTTTTGTTGATTTAATTTTTTTTTATTTTTAAAATAAATAACATACTGTCATTGTGATCTCTGCAAAATTCACATAACTATACGCGTTATCTATGATTTTTGTAAAACAAGTCAACCAATTATACAAATATTGAAGTACTTGACAAGTTTATATAATAGGAATGACAACTAATTAACAATTTATATACATATTGATATATATATATATAAACCAAGTCTTTATGTGGTCGCTTCTCATGCTCTGTAACGTGGAAGCCTGTTCTCACTTATGACTTACAACATTAATTGGAAATTTAAAACCACCCGTACTTGACCGTTGTTCATGTTATATGTTATTTTTTTCTCGGTCATGGTTCTTGCATGTAATTTTTCACTATGAAAATTTGAAGGTAAGAAGGAACGTTCATAGGGCCGATCAATTTGGAAACTTGATCATATACATTCAAACATTCTAATTATAAATTGTGACATGAAGACTTTCTGCAATTTAATCTTTTCACACTTGCATTGTTTCATTATTAATTTTTTTTTTTTTTTTTTTTCAAAAGTTCATTCAATTCAATTAATTGAGAATTAGTGGAGATAGGGAATTGACTATTATGTTTGTCTTCGAAGATTAAGGGTGCAATATTTTAGGTCATGATCCAAGTTTAACCCAATTTTATCCTAAGTTTTTTTTAACCGGGGTGTTCGGAGCTAAGTCACTGGTTTTGCGGGTGTGGTCTCTAAATAATTATTTGTATTTAGGTAGAATGAATCAATTCTAAGACCTGATACTTTATGAGAATTGATTTCAGAGATCAAAATAAAAGAAAAAAACAAAAGGGTAAATTTGGAGGTTAGGATTCAAAGATTTGTCCTTCCTTCTTCTTGTGAAATCATTTTGTTGATTTCACTGTGGATCCGAATCATGTTAAATCTTTGTGTTCCATGTTGTGTATGATTTTTCGTATTGATTATTATGCTTTTTTTTTTTTCTTTTTTTTTTCCCAGTTTTGTGTGTTTTAATTTGTTGTAATTACATGGGCTTATAATTGTGATCAATCTATTCAAACTCTTTCATTTTTTTAGATCTTCATTTCTACTTGTCTTTTCATCTCAAAATAAATAAATAAATAAATAAATTCTTTGGCAAAAACCTCACCCACTCACCTTACACCTATTGTAAAATATAAATTTTGTAAGTTGAAAATTTCTGCTATCAAAACAAATCCGATTAAGTTGTAAATTTTTACTTCTATTTGTCAAGAATCAAGATCGAAAGCAGAATTGAAGAAGTAATCGTGTTTTGTAATGTTTATCAATATATATATATATATATATATATATATATATACATAAAATATTATTAAACATTACTTTTCCACTGTGGGACCCACCTGTGATATAAGGGTACTCAGCTCTCTCTCGGCCAGTTTGTTTCTCTCTTTCTCGTTGCCTCTGTATTTTCCTTTTCTTTTTTTTCTTTTGCCAATTTCAATCTTTGATTTCTTACTCATCTCTTGGAAATTTTGGATGCCGTTTGCGGCAAATTGAAGCCCACGACGAAATCTTCAAATCTATACCAACAATTTCAACTTTTGGCAACTCTAGGGAATCCGAAAATTGTAACCCATTTTGAGGGTTTGAGGTGAAAATTGGGGGTTTTGCATAAAATAGAGGTAGGGGTTCCTAATTCACTTTTTTTTGCTCCTTTGTGAATCATCTTATTTGATTTGTTGTCAAGCATGTTAAATTGTGTTAGTTTTTCCTTAAAATGATCATATTGTTGTAATGATATATGTGTCTATGTGTTTTAATTGGTGTTACATGAAATATATGCTTATATGAATTTCATTCCATGTCTTACTTGCTTACCATTCTAGAATTTTGTTAAAGGAAGTATGTTATTTTTTTTTTTGAAACTTCTTGTGAAGCATGCTAAGTAATTAAATCTTAAAATTGACGTGTAATGATAAATGTTGCTATGACCGAAAAGGCATAAAGCATCTATGTACTTCATTGGGAAAGAGATGGGAACATGAATTTGACAAAAAAAAAATAATAATAATAATAATAATAAATAAATAAATAAAAATATATACATATATATTTTGGGAAAGAATTTTGAAATTTTTTTTATAAAAAACCCGGCCACCTAGGAATTGCCTAGAGACCGCGGCATTAGTGAGGCCTAGAGGGGATTAGGGAGACCGCCCTAGTGTGGTTAAGTTACCTGGCCCCAAATGACGCCATGGAATTGCCATGGGTCAGAGACAGTGGCCAATCCTCCTCTCGTGCTGCCATGGAGTTGCCATGGGACGGGTTCACTAACGGTTTGGAAATAATAATGGAAATGGTTTTGGGAAAATGGGGAGTGACATTGCATGGCACAGCATCTCAGTACATGGCATATTTATTTGTGGTATTGGATTAATGATGTGGTATCGTAGTTATACTTTTACTCCCAACATGGTATGATCCCAATTTCCTTATTCCTATACAATGTGTGGATTCACAGGGTCTCAAGAGGTGTGTCTTAGGCACTACCTACTGAGTAATTTTGCTCACCCCTATTATTTAACATTTTTCAGGGTTCAGAAAAGAAGTGGTAGATGACAATCCCCGCAAGCTTGAAAAAGATTAGAAGTTGTATTTTGTTATCTTTTGTATCTTAACCCATTTTTTTTGTATTGTCTTAAACTATGTAAAAGAGCATTTATTTTTGCAAATCATGACCCTGTAACATAACTAAGATACTTGATTATTTTTGTTGTAAACTGAGACCTTGTAAATGCTTAAGTTGAAGGGGATGACGATGAAGGGCTAATTTGGGAAAGTTGTTAATGTTGTGGTATTGGGGAATGCATTATATTTCTTTTGTACTGTGTGTTGGGGCAGGTTGGATAGGTCTTGAAAGGCCGTTGTTATTTTTTTTTAATTTTTTTTTTCATTTGAACAGGTTGTTATAGGACCATTTTTAGGGGAGGTCATGCTGATTTTTTTTTTTTTTAAATGGTATCAGTTTAGGGTCGTTACATGTTTATACTTCAATACACTCTCTGATGATGAGAACAATACTTTAGGAAGGTAAGTGAATGTGTGAGACACTTTGGTGCTTCAAAATTAGGCTTTTGGAAGATTTTACATTCTATCTAACTTGAACTGATTCAAGTTTTCTTGGAACAAATTGAAGTGTAAAGCTGATATTTAATTTACTTTCTGGCCTACTTGAACCGGTTCAAGTATTCTTGAACCGTTCAAGTCCCTCAGACCAATTTGGTAACTTAATATCTTGGTCTATTTTGACTTCCTATTTTGCATGGACTTTTGCTATATTGATCATACACGAAATTTACTTATTTTCCAAATACAATTAGGTTTTCTAAAGTATATAAAAATTTGTTTTCTCAATTAGAATTTTAGGGCTAGAAAGTACATATTCTTCTAATTGAGAGAATTGTTTGAGAGAAAATTTTATTCAGAAAATTAATCTGATTTTTTATTTTTGAGAGCACACACATAAACACAAGAATGATTTAGGAGTAGTGTTCTTTATCTGATCGGAATTGGACCATAATTGAAAGATTAAGATATTACAAGAAACAAGATTTTAATCGTTCTTCATCAAATTCAGAATTGAAGAAAAGTGGCGTTTTGATCACACTTTGAAGTGGTCAAAGCATTCGTGGAGTGTTGTTTGATCTACCAGCAATCCTTCTAAAGAGATCAAGAGTAAGCCTGAAGTCGAAAGTTGTTGGACAGGGGAGTCACAAAGGTAGGGATTATCAGCAATTGGTTTTTGGTAGAACGATAGGGTGTGAGCCTAAGGCAAAGATCGGTATACTTTGCTTCAAACATATTGGATCGTTTTGCTCTTGACGACATAATTTACGAGGTTTTTCCTATAATGATTGGTTGATTTCCAGTAGTTAGAATTTCCTCGCTAAAAATCTCAGTGTCATCTCTCAAACTTTATTTACTTTACTTGCACTTTATTTTTACTTTGTAAGTTTGATTTTAATTTTATTTCGATAAAATTAAAATAAGTAAAAATTGGATAAAGTACTTCTACGTTATGTTTAATACAAACTTCCATATCCTATTTCGCACACAACTTACACCTATGAAGACTTGATCTCACAAATTTTTACTTAAAAAAAGGATAAATGTATCACTCAACTACATCCCTTGGATAGTATCCAACAATTATTTACTAAATAAAGTCTCGAAGAACTAATTTTCTAAAAGTTTGGTCACGATATAAATATTAAATTTTAGAAGCCCCCACTGAGCCCTTCAAAGATCCGTCCTGACCATCGCTCATGTCACAACTCATATAGCACAGTACTCTCTTCCTCTCAAAATTGTTGTACTTATTTGGGAATCCAATTTTTTATAGTATTGATTTTTAATACTTTTTTTTATTATATTGATAATGAGTGAAATTTTAAATTTATTCTTCTTATAAAATACTTCATGCTCTTGTTTGATCAAGTCAATGCCAAAATGATAGTTTGAAAATATAATACATAAAAGAATATCTCGGAATTAATAAATAAAAAAAAAGTTCAAATGGAGTACCTCTTTTTTTTTTTTTTTTTTTGCTTTTCCTTTTGCCTTTTTGTTACAAAAAAAATAAATAAATAATGAACACATCAATTATCTCCTCTAAGAGCCATAACCCCCCATATTTCACTGTCAGATGAAAATGAGGTATCATTTGACTACAGTTTGTGATTCTCATTTTAATGATAATATATACATATATATATATACTAGTAAAAGGCACGTGCGATGCACGTGGTGAATACTTAATTTGTGATAAAGTTTTGGTAATTTGTGTTAGAGTTTTATAAAAACTATTTAAATATATCCTTATCTAATGTGATAGAGTTTCATTACAAATAAAATAGGTAATTTGTGGTAGAATTTTATATAAATTATTTATTTTCTTTAAATATATATATCCTTGTCTAATTAGATTTTTTTTATATTAAAAAGCTCATAATAAAAGATAATTTGTGGAAGAGTTTTAGAAAAATTATTTTATTTTTTATACCAATTATTAAATATTTTTTATATTAATAATTCTTGTCTAGTTATATTATATTTTATTAAAAAATTCATAATAAATACATAAATAGGAAATTTTTATTAGAATTTTATATAAACTCTTTAAAAAAAATATTTTATTTCTTTAAAAATATCGTTGTTTAATTAGATTTCCTTCATCAAAAAACTCACAATAAATAGATAAAAACAAGTTATATGTGATAGAGTTTTAAAGAAAATAAAATAGATAATTTGTGGTAGAGTTTTATAGAAATTATTATATTTTCTGGAAATCTATTTATAATAAATAAATAAATAGGTAATTTGTGTTACAGTTTAATAGAAATTCTTTAAAAAACACTTTTTATATCAATTAATAAATATTTTTTTATATTAATAATTCTTGTCTAATTAGATTTCCTTTTATTAAAAAAATCATAATAAATAGATAAATAGGTAATTTGTTTTAGAGTTTTATAGAAACTCTTTTCAAACCTCTTTTTATATTAATTAATAAATATTTTTTTTATCTTAATAATGCTTGTCTAATTAGATTTTCTTTTATTAAAAAAACTCATAATAAATAGATAAATAGGTAATTTGTGATATAGTTTTATAGAAACTCTTTTAAAAACTCTTTTTAGATCAATTAATAAATAATTATTTATATTAATAATACTTGTCTAATTAGATCTCCTTTTATTAAAAAAACACATAATAAATATATAAATAGAAAATTTGAGTTAAAATTTTATAGAAACTCTTTAAATATTATATCTTTGTCTACTGTAATATAGTTTTATTGAAAATAATATTTATGATTTGTGATAGAGTTTTACAAAAATTATTTTATTTTCTTTAAATATATCCTTATTTAATTAGATTTAATTTTATTAAGAAACACATAATAAAAATTAATTTGTGGTAGAGTTTTAGAAAAATTATTTTATTTTATATATCAATTAATAAATATTTTTTATATTAATAATTCTAGTCTAATTAGATTTTCTTTTAATAAAAAATTTATAATAATAAATAGATAAATAGATTAACTTAAATTTTATTAGATAGATTTTAGTGTTTGATTGACATTTTTTTTTATTTATTTATAAAAAGTCTTTGCATATCAATTAATAAATATTTTTTTTATATAAAAATAGATAGTAAAATACTGAAACTCTTTGCACATGTAATAATACTATAGATAAAAACTTTTTTTATATCAATTAATAAATATTTTGTTATATAAATAAATAAATACTTAAACACCTTGGCACAACTTCTATATTTTACTCAGAAAATTAGGTTTTCTTTTATTAAAAAATTCATAATAATAAATAGGTTAATTTGAATTTTATTAGGTAGATTTTAGAGTTTTATAAAAGTTTTTTTTTTCTATAAAAACTCTTTTAATATCAAAAAATAAATATTTTTTTATATAAACAAATAAATACTGAAATACTGAAACCCTTTCCACATTTAATAAATATTTTTTAAATAAATAAATAAATACTGAAACTTTAGATTTACTTTTATTAAAAAATTCATAATAAATAGAGTAATAGATTAATTTGAATTTTATTAGGTAGATTTTAGAGTTTTATAAAGTTTTTTTTTCTTTTATTTATTTATTTTTTTTTATAAAAACTCTTTTCATATCAATTAATTAATATTTTTTATATAAATAAATAAATACTGAAATACTGAAACTCTTTGCATATTTAAAATTTTATTTTCTTTAAATATATCCTTGTCTAATTTAATTTAATTTTATCAAGAAACTCATAATAAAAGTTAATTTGTGGTAGAGTTTTAGAAAAATTATTTTATTTTATATATCAATTATTAAGTATTTTTTATATTAATAATTGTTGTCTAATTCAATTTAATTTTATTAAAAAATTCATAATAATAAATAGATTAATAAGTTAATTTAAATTTTATTAGACAGATTTTGGAGATTGATAGAGTTTTTTTTTTTCTTTTTAAATACTTTTCATATCAATTAATAAATATATATTTTTATAAATAGATACTTAAATATTGAAACTCTTTGCACATTTAATAGTAGTATAGATAAAATCTTTTTATATTAATTAATAAATATTTTTTTATATAATTAAATAAATATTGAAACACTTTGGTAGAACTTCTGTATTTTACTCTGAAAATTAGATTTTCTTTTATTAAAAAATTGTAATTTGTAATACGTGTTAGAGTATTATAGAAAATATTTTTTTAACTCTTTTTACGTGAATTAATAAATATTTTTATATTTGAATAATTCCTATCTAATTAGATTAGCTTTTACTAAAAAAAAACTCATAATAAAAGGTAATTTGTGGTAGAATTTTAGAAAAATTATTTTATTTTTTATATCAATTAAAAATATTTTTTATATTAATAATTCTTGTCTACTTAGATTTTCTTTTATTAAAAAACTTATAATAAATAATTAGGTAATTTGTGTTAGAGTTTAATATAAATTCTTTTAAAAACTCTTTTTATATCAATTAATAAATATTTTTTATTTTAATAATTATTGTCTAATTACATTTAGTTTCATTAAAAAACTAATAATACATAGATAAGTAGGTAATTTGCGTTAGAGTTTTTAAAAACTCTTTTAAAATCTCTTTTTGTATCAGTTAATAAATAATTTTTTATATTAATAAAACTTGTTTAATTAGGTTACTTTTTACTAAAAAAACTCATAATAAATAGATAATCAGTTTTTTTGTGTCAGAGTTTTATAGAAACTCTGTTGATAGAGTTTTATGGAAAATAAAATAGGTAATTTGTAATACAATTTTATAGAAATTATTTTATTTTCTTTAAATATATACTTGCCTAATTAGATTTAATTTTATTAAGAAACTCATAGTAGAGTTATATAAAAATTATTTTCTTTTATATATCAATTAATAAATATTTTTTATATTAATAATTCTTGTCTAATTAGATTTATTTTATTAAAAAATTGATAATAATAAATAGATAAATAGGTTAATTTAAATTTTATTATGTAGATTTTAGTGTTTTATCATATTATTTAATAAATATTTTTTTCAATATTTATTTATTATGTAGATTTTAGTGTTTTATCATATTATTTAATAAATATTTTTTTACATAAATAAATAAATACTGAAACTCTTTACACATCTAATAATAGTATAGATAAAAATTCTTTTTATATCAATTAATAAAAATTTTTGTATATAAATAAATAAATATTGAAATACTCAAACTCTTTGACAAAGTTTCTGTATTTTACTCTAAAATTAAACTATTTTTATATTAATTAATAAATACTATTTTTATATTAATTAATAAATATTATTTTTATATAAATAAATAAATACTGAAACTCTTTGACAGAATTTCTGTATTTTACTCTGAAATTCTAGATTACTAGAATTCTCAATTTCTGTACCCTTTCCTCCTTCCTCCATGCCTCTATTTATAGGCTTCTTGGATGAATAAGATAATGACATGTGTCCTTTTCTGATAATGACATAATCATAACTGGGCCGGGCCGGTTATATTGTGATAATTATTCATAAAAAATAACTAAAAATAAGAGTTTTATATAGAATATGATTGATTTTATTAGGTGATTTTTAGATTTTTATAAAATTATAATTATCCATAAAAAAAAACTAAAAATAAGAGTTTTATATAGAATGTGATTGGTTTTATTAGGTAAATTAGATTTTCTTTTATTAAAAAACTTGTAATAAATAAATAAATAGGTAATTTGTGTTAGAGTTTAATATAAACTCTTTTAAAAACTCTTTTTATATCAATGAATAAATATTTTTTATTTTAATAATTCTTGTCTAATTAGATTTACTTTTAGTAAAAAAAACTCAAAATAAGTAGATAAATAGGTAATTTTTGTTTTAAAAACTCTTTAAAAACCTCCTTTTGTATCAGTTAATAAATAATTTTTTATATTAATAATACTTGTCTAATTAGGTTTCCTTTTATTAAAAAACTCATGATAAATTGGTAATTTGTGTTAGAGTTTTATACAAACTCTTTATATATATCTTTGTTGATAGAGTTTTATTGATAATAAAATAGGTAATTTGTAATAGAGTTTTATTGAAATTATTTTATTTTCTTTAAATATATACTTGTCTAATTAGTTTTAATTTTATTAAGATACTCATAATAAAAGCTAATTTGTGGTAGAGTTTTATAAAAATTATTTTATTTTATATATCGATTAATAAATATTTTATATATTAATAAATCTTATCTAATTAGATTTTCTTTTATTAAAAATGGATAATAATAAATAGATAAATAGGTTAATTTAAATTTTCATATGTAGATTTTACTGTTTTATAGATTTTTTTTTTTTTTTTTTTTTTGGTTTTAGTAAAAACTTTTTTCATATCATTTAATAAATATTTTTTTTTATATAAATAAATAATGAAAATCTTAACACATCTAATAATAATATAGATAAAAACTCTTTTTATATCAATTAATAAATATTTTTTTATATAAATAAATAAATACTGAAAACTCTTGACAGAGCTTTTGTATTTTACTCTGAAATTCAACTTAATTAATAAATATTTTTTATATGAATAAATAAATACTAAAATACTGAAACTCTTTGGCAGAGCTTCTGTATTTTACTCTAGAATTTTGGATTTCTAAAATTCTTAATTTCTGTACCCCTTCCTCCTTCCTCCATGCCTCTATTTATAGGCTTCTTAGATGAATAGGATGATGACATGTGTCCTTTTCTGATAGTGACATAATCATAATTGGGCCGGGCTGGGCCGGTTATATTATGATACTTATCTATAAAAAATAACTAAAAATAAGAGTTTTATATAAAATGTGATTGATTTTATTAGGTAATTTTTAGAGTTTTATAGAAACTATAATTATCCATAAAAAATAACTAAAAATAAGAGTTTTATATAGAATGTGATTGATTTTATTAGGTAATTTTTAAAGTTTTATAGAAGCTATTTTTACAAAAACAATTTTTATATCAATTAATAAATATTGTTTTATATAAATACTGAAATACTGAAACACTGAAACACTTTGCACATTTAATAGATATAAATAAATAAATACTGAAATACTGAAACACTGAAACACTTTGCACATTCAATAATAGTATAGATATAGATATATATATATATATATATATATATATATATATATATATAATTGTTTAACCTTGTAAAATATATACCCATAATTGCAAAATATATATGGGTATATATTTTGCAATTATGTATATATATGGGTATATATTTTACAATTATATATATATATATATATATATATATATATATATATCATTTTGGAACTCATTGACAAAATAGAAGATCTTGATCAACGCAAGGAATGCTTGATTAAATTCACCAACAGCATTGGCCAAAGAAATGACAAAGCTCCCGTTGTTATACCAAATACTTATAACTTTACTGATATCTTTGAAAGATTTGGTACACAACCCCAGATACCAATTATGATTCAAGATCTCCATAAAGAAATCAAATAAACCAAGCAAGAGATTTCACTCCTAAAGCAAGAGGGCAAGGCTTTGAAAGATTCCACTGCTTATGATATTCTTACCCTCAGAAGCCAAATCCTTTTTCAACAATCCCAGATAGATGCCTTACTACCTAAGTCCTCTGCAAAACTTGAACAACAAGTTTATGAAAATCCCACCAAGGACAATGAAACTTACGTCAACCTTCTGACCCAGATAACATTTCAGAAATGGCATGTTAATCTAAAAATTGTCATCAACAAAGACTATACCATTCATACAGTGGCTCTCATTGACTCCGGTGCTGATCTCAATTGTATCAATGAAGGACTTGTCCCTACGAAATACTTTGAGAAAACTAAAGAACGGCTTCAAGGTGCTAATGGTTCACGACTCACTGTTTAGTACAAGTTAACCAAAGCCCATGTTTGTAATCAGGGTCTTTGTATTAAAACACCTTTCATCCTTGTCAAAGACCTCAATACCCCTGTTATTTTGGGGACTCCATTTATTTATCTTCTTTACCCGTTCAAAGTTGATAGCCAAGGCATTTTAACAAGTCTAGTTGGACATGAAATTTGCTTTCTTTTTGTTCATCCTATAGACACCAAGGATCTCAATACCATTAAGGATTCCTATGTTACTCAAGTCCCTGCTGTCAGCAGGATTGAAAGCAAAACAAAGCATTTAGACTTTCTCAAACAAGAACTAATCTTCAAACAGATTGATGAACGACTCAGTCAAAAAAGTCTCCAAGACTCTATTCAAAGGTTCAGATTAAGACTTGAAAGTCAGGTTTGCTCTGATACCACAAAGGTCAAAGCTGGGAACCATCTCTCCTAAAACCAAAGTCAGGTTTGCTCTGATACCACAAAGGTCAAAGCTGGGAACCCATCTCTCCTAAAACCAATTGGTTTTAGGAGAGATGGGTTCCCAGCTTAGACCTTTGAATCCACTACAATGTCTATACAACCCAAGTTAGCCCCCATGCTCTTCGTGAGTCTCCCAAAGGAGAAACCCTTCTTCTTCATGCTAGTGACGAAAATTCACAAACTTATGTTCCGAGGACCATCACTTAGAATGAAGTCACCTTCCCGACAGAGTGGACTCTCGAGCATGCAGCTCCTCCTTCAAAGATCGAGCATAAAAGGTTAGAACAAATATCTCAATTTTCTGATGGCACGGTAAAGGTTAGATTTAACTTCAACAGGCCCAATAGACTTACTATCCAAGAAATAGATAGATCTAGACCTTCTATCCAAGAAATAGAAAGTTCTAGATCCTCTTTTTCTCATGCTACTTCCTCAAACTATTCAAAAGCCCCTTCCCGAAAATCATTTTCAGGAATGCCTACAAGGTATCCAAACCTCGTTGGTGTCAAAAACAAAGAAGTTGCTAACCCAGTTTACCAGGACAATGTTAGCATACAGACTGAGGAAGAAGACATCCATCCTCTTCGCAGCACTCCTTTACCTACACAAATTAGTTCTCAAAACAAAGGTCTGCAAAACCCTCCCCTAAATGAAGATCATCATGATTCTCCTCCATCCCCAAATGATTCTCAATTTGAAGATCCCGATCATCAGGTTCATCAGCTCTACATGATAGAAAAGGTTTATGAAACTGATAAAGACTTCTTACGCAAAGATTTCTACTCTGCGATCAATGATTCCAAAAGACAATGGTATTTCCAAACCTTTTCAGCTCAAAAAACCATCCTTATTAGAGAAAAGTGGTATGCTTTCTGCATACAACACAAGTTCTCAGCCCCTTTCTTCACATGGTTTGAAGAATATTGTCTCGACAACAATATTGATTTTCCTTTCTCCACAATCAAATCCTTAAATGTCACAACCAAATCCACCATTACCTGGCAAACATCATGTGGTGAGGCTCTTGAAGCCATCCATCCCCCAACCGAGGCAATCAAATTCAAGACAAAGGCGTCAGGAACAGTCACACTTACTGCTTCTCCTTTCAAGACAAAGGCAGTCGCCAATGACAATACCACATCCACGACCCGTGATGTCCGAAGCATCATGGAACAAAATAACTACACAAACCAACACCTCCAGACACTTGGCGATCAGCTTTCTCGTGTGGAAACCTTGCTTCAGAAAGAACAAATTATCCCCATTCAATCTGATAATCCCCCTTTCATACCCCATGAAATCCCCTTACACTTGTCCAAACAACTATCAAAACGTAGTGCCATTGAAGAAACACTGGATAGGATTAAGCGTATCGAATCCCTTATGACCTCCACAACTACGATTCCTGATATGCCTGAAAGACCTTTTAGAGCCATCAATACTCTTGACCAAGAAATTGGTACTGATACTGAAATTGATGAAATTACTGAGGTCTTCCAAAACCAACACGTCAATACTTTAGAACCAACTTCTTCTCGAAATTATTATCCCAGGCCAACTTTCCTTGACCTCCAGATTGAAGAACGAGGCCAGTTTTCCCAAGCTGCTTATCATGGTGGTACCATTTATGAATAGAACATAGATGGAAAAACTGAGTATCACATTCTCAATACACTTCAAGAAATGACAAAGGTCAGCACTGCTTACAAAACCAAGAATGACTCTTCTGATCATACTATAGCACAACTCCTTGTAGGAGGATTCACAGGCCAACTCAAAGGATGGTGGGACAACATCCTCACTCCAGATAAACGACAAGCCATTCTTAACTCTGTCACAACAACTCCTGAAGGAACAATTATCAAAACAGAAGAAGGTGCAGATATAGAAGATGTAGTTGCTACTCTCATTTTCTCTATCGCCAAACAGTTCCTCGGTGACCTCTCAATTGTTAGAGACAAGACCTCAGAAATTCTAGCCAACCTTCGATGTCGCAAACTTCAGGATTTCAGATGGTACAAGGATGTCTTCCTCTCAAAGGTCCTCACCAGGACAGATTGTAACCAAGCCTTTTGGAAAGAAAAGTTCATTGTTGGACTCCCCAATCTTTTTGCTGAGAGAATTCGCAAGCATTTCAGATCAAAACATAATGGCCATATTCCTTATGACTCCCTCACCTATGATGACATCATTAGTACCATCACAGCTGAAGGAATTGCTCTCTGCACCGATTTCAAACTCCAACAGCAAATCAAGCATGAGAATGCCACTAGCCGAAAAGAATTAGGCACTTTCTGCCAACAATTCGGCTTCGAAAACCTAACCCCTCCTTCCAAACGAAAAAGTCACACCCGCTATCGCAAGCCTTTTCCCAAGAGATACGAAAACAGGTCACGGTATAACAAGGGCAAACCTTCATTTGCAGATAAATATCTCTCCTCTGAGAAAAATAGACAGAAAAATGCCCCTCCTCCAAAACATTTTCAAAAGAAACCTGCCACCTCAAAAGCAGATATAAAATGCTTCAAGTGTGGCAAGATGGGTCACTACAAACGCGATTGTAGAGCCAAACAGAAGATCAATGAGCTCGATCTCCCTGAAACCGTCAGGAGCCAACTGATGCAAATTCTTTTAAACTCTTCAGATGATGAATCCGAACATGATATCAATGGTATTCAAGAAGATGACTATCATGCTGATACAGATTATGATTCTGATCCTTCCAACCCATCTTTGTATGACCAACCTATCAAAACCAAATGCATCTGTATGATTACTAAGGACCAAGAATTCATGTTGGAACTCATTGACAAAATAGAAGATCTTGATCAATGCAAGGAATGCTTGATTAAATTCACCAACAGCATTGGCCAAAGAAATGACAAAGCTCTCGTTGTTATACCAAATACTTACAACCTTACTGATATCTTTAAAAGATTTGGTACACAACCCCAGATGCCAATTATGATTCAAGATCTCCATAAAGAAATCAAACAAACCAAGCAAGAGATTTCACTCCTAAAGCAAGAGGGCAAGGCTTTGAAAGATTCCACTGTTCATGATATTCTTACCCTCAGAAACCAAATCCTTTTTCAACAATCCCAGATAGATGCCTTACTACCTAAGTCCTCTGCAAAACTTGAACAACAAGTTTCTGAAAATCCCACCAAGGACAATAAAACTTACATCAACCTTCTGACCCAGATAACATTTCAGAAATGGCATGTTAATCTAAAAATTGTCATCAACAAAGACTATACCATTCATACAGTGGCTCTCATTGACTCCGGTGCTGATCTCAATTGTATCAATAAAGGACTTGTCCCTACGAAATACTTTGAGAAAACCAAAGAACGGCTTCAAGGTGCTAATGGTTCACGACTCACTATTCAGTACAAGTTAACCAAAGCCCATGTTTGTAATCAGGGTCTTTGTATTAAAACACCTTTCATCCTTGTCAAAGACCTCAATACCCCTGTTATTTTGGGAACTCCATTTATTTATCTTCTTCACCCGTTCAAAGTTGATAGCCAAGGCATTTTAACAAGTCTAGTTGGACAAGAAATTTGCTTTCCTTTTGCTCATCCTATAGACACCAAGGATCTCAATACCATTAAGGATTCCTATGTTACTCAAGTCCCTGCTGTCAACAGGATTGAAAGCAAAACAAAGCATTTAGACTTTCTCAAACAAGAACTAATCTTCAAACAGATTGATGAACGACTCAGTCAAAAAAGTCTCCAAGACTCTGTTCAAAGGTTTAGATTAAGACTTGAAAGTCAGGTTTGCTCTGATCTCCCAAACGCTTTTTGGCACATAAGACAACACATTATTGAATTACCTTATGAAAAATCTTTCAATGAAAAGGATATCCCTACCAAAGCCCGTCCTAGCCAAATGAGTCAAGAACTTCTTGATTACTGTATGAAGGAAGTACAGGAATTATTAAAAAAATCCCTCATCCGAAAAAGCCGTTCCCCATGGAGCTGTGCCACTTTCTATGTCCAAAAGAATGCTGAAATAGAAAGAGGTGTTCCCAGATTAGTTATCAATTACAAGCCCCTCAATGAAGTTCTTCAATGGATCAGGTATCCCCTGCCCAATAAAAAGGACCTAATCCAACGTCTCGTTCATGCAACCGTTTTTTCAAAGTTTGATCTCAAGTCAGGATTTTGGCAAATCCAAATTGCTGAAAAAGATAGATACAAAATAGCTTTCACGGTTCCTTTTGGCCATTACGAATGGAATGTGATGCCTTTCGGATTAAAAAATGCCCCTTCAGAATTCCAAAAAATTATGAATGATATTTTTATTCATCTTACGAATTTTTCAATTGTTTATATTGATGATATACTAATATTTTCTTCTTCTATAGATGCTCATTGGAAACATCTCAATGTTTTTGCTCAAACCATCAAGCATAATGGATTAGTCCTTTCTTTATCAAAGTTAACTTTGTTTCAGACCAAGATTAGGTTCTTAGGTTTCCAGATCCACCAAGGAACTGTCATCCCAATCAACAGATCCATCCAATTTGCTGATAAATTCCCTGATGAAATTAAAGACAAAACCCAGCTTTAAAGATTTTTAGGGTGCCTAAATTATCTCTCTGAGTTTTTCAAGGATCTTTCCCTTTTTTATGCTCCACTACGCAAAAGATTAAAAAAGTCCCCTCCCCCATGGTCCGATGAGCATACAAAAACAGTCAGAATCCTTAAAAGCAAAGCAAAAAACCTTCCTTGCCTATCTATTGCTGATCTAGAAGCCTTCAAAATTGTGGAAACTGATGCATCTGAATTAGGATATGGAGGTATCCTAAAAAAAAAAATAGGTGACAAGGAACAACTAGTTCAGTTCGCCTCTGGCACATGCAACCAAGCACAACAAAATTACTCTACAGTCAAAAAGGAAATTTTATCTATAGTTTTATGCATTTCAAAATTTCAAAGTGACTTACTAAATCAAAAAAATTTAGTTCGTGTTGATTGCCAATCTGCAAAAACTGTTTTAAAGAAAGATGTTCATAACATAGCCTCAAAACAAATTTTTGCCCGATGGCAAGCTATTCTTTCTGTATTTGACTTTGATATTGAATATATAAAAGGAGAAAACAATTCTCTTCTTGATTTTCTCACCAGGGAATTTTTGCAGGGAAAAGCAGGAGCTTAGGGGTGGTTACTATGCCTCCCAAGACAGGTAGAGGAGCCTCAAATGCAAGCACAAAACCCCATAAAACAAAAGATGCATATACACAATCATCCTCTTCTCAGAACCCTTCAAAAAAAAAACCTGGTATGATAAAGTCGAGGAAGATGAAGAAGTTATGTGTACTAGTCCATCTCCATTAATTACAAACCGGTTTTCAGCCCTAACCACAATTCCCTAACATGTCATAGACATGTCCCCAATCCAGTATGACCCCATCCAAGCATACTTACAATCCCAACAACCAGTTTTTCCTCCCTTTCAAAAAACTTATACTGCAATTTCTTCAGCATCAGATAAACAAATTTCCTCAAGATCTGTTTCACAGCAAGTGGTGGTCCACAATCCCTACATATAGGGCCTTGAAGGAGCCTTGGGGAGCTTTGGATTCCTTGGAGATAAGGATGCAGCAGGAGGCCATGTGCAAAGCCTGAAAGGCTGATTTGAGGTGATGTCTTCTGAATGATGCTGGAGGCCATGTGCAAAGCCTGAAAAGCTGAATTGAGGTGATGGCCACTGACTAGCCTTGGATTCCTTTTTTGAAAAGCTTGTCTGTCATGAACACCGAAAGGTGCTAAAAGCCTGAAAATGGAGAACTGTTGAATAAAATTTTAAACTGTAGTTTTTTTTTTCTTATTTTATTTTATTTTATTTTATTATTATTATTTTTTTTGTCGCTATGCAGCGGCATTGAATAACCGAGGTCAGAAGCTTTTTTGAAATGAAATGATGATTTTTGAGAATATTGTTTACTGGAGCTGTTGGGTAAAAATACCAAAACAGTCATCTTCACTGGGTTGGGCCAGATCTGTTTGGGAACCATGGAAAGAACCTGAGCCTTCACTTCTGTTGGAGCCCAATTTTGAGAAGGCTATGGGATTGACTTGGGCTAAAGCTTCCATGAGGAAGGCTTCATACTCATCTTGGGATTTTGCTGAAGAAAGCTTTGCTTGGGCCTGGCTTTTGGATAGGAGGAAAGCCGAAGACTCTCCTAAGCCAGAACATGATATTGCAGGGTGCTTTGAGAACCATTCAGAAATTGCTTCTGGAGTAACATCTTTGATAGCGAATTGGTCCTACCATTTGACTTTGAAAATCCTTCCTAGAAAAGGAAGATTAGAAGGGGTTTTGAGGATTTAGAATTGCCATAGAACTATCCATGACAATGCGAAATTTGCAAAAAATAAGAATGATTTGGGAAATTCGGAAAGCTCAAGAGGAGCTTGGAATTTTTTATTGAAAATTGAAAATCCCTTGGACACCGTTTCAGGGATGATTTCTTGGCAGGGACCAAACATATGCCACCAGTCAATGAACAACCTGGGGACATTCAGATTGAAATTCTTTTGGAAAAGGATAAGCTAGGAATGGCTATAATCCTGATTTTGGAAATAAAAGGTATTATACCAGGCATCCTGATAGTCCCAGTAATTGAAAGTTTGAGGGTTGCGAGGCTGAGAAAATTGCCTCGGGGCATTGATGTTTTTACCCCAGGCTGCCGGAGTAAGGACTTTTTGAATGGTACATGTGGTGTGAGAAATGAAAGACTCATCACCTGGTTTTGAATGAGTTCGAATTTTGATGGAATCAGTGTCCACTAAAATAAATTCATAAAAATTTTGTGTTTTCCGAAAATCTGATGTTGGATAATGAAAACCTTTGACAAAATGATTTTGAGAAAATAAAACTGGGTTTTGGTTAAAAATTTCACACAAATGGTTGATGAATTTGGTTTTTGAAAATAACGAGATTTTTTGAGAGTGGGATTGTTGACCACCACTTGCTGTGAAACAGATGTTGAGGAAATTTGTTTATCTGATGCTGAAGAAATTGCAGCATAAGTTTTTTGAAGGGGAGGAAAAACTGGTTGTTGGGATTATAAGTATGCTTGGATGGAGTCATACTGGATTGGGGACATGTCTATGACATGTTGGGGAATTATGGTTAGGGCTGAAAATTAGTTTGTAATTAATGGAGATGGACTAGCACACATAGCTTTTTCATCTTCCTCGACTTTATCATACCAGGTTTTTTTAGAAGGGTTCTAAGAAGAGGATGATTGTGCATATGCATCTTTTATTTTGTGGGGTTTTGTGCTTGCATTTGAGGCTCCTCTACCTGTCTTGGGAGGCATAATAACCACCCCTAAGCTCCTGTTTTTCCATGCAAAAATTCCCTGGTGAGAAAATCAGGAAGAGAATTGTTTTATCCTTTTATATATTCAATATCAAAGTCAAATACAGAAAGAATAGCTTGCCATCTGGCGAAAATTTGTTTTGAGGCTATGTTATGAACATCTTTCTTTAAAACAGTTTTTGCAGATTGGCAATTAACACGAACTAAAAATTTTTGATTTAGTAAGTCACTTTGACATTTTGAAATGCATAAAACTATAGATAAGATTTCCTTTTTGACTGTAGAGTAATTTTATTGTGCTTGGTTCCATGTGCCAGAGGCGAACTGAACTAGTTGTTCCTTGTCACCTGTTTTTTGTTTTAGGATACCTCCATATCCTAATTCAGATGCATCAGTTTCCACAATTTGAAGGCTTCTGGATTAGCAATAGATAGGTAAGGAAGGTTTTTTGCTTTGCTTTTAAGGATTCTGACTGTTTTTGTATGCTCATCGGACCATGGGGGAGGGGACTTTTTTAATCTTTGGCATAGTGGAGCACAAAGAAGGGAAAGATCCTTGAAAAACTCAGAGAGATAATTTAGGCACCCTAAAAATCTTTGAAGCTGGGTTTTGTCTTTAATTTCATCAGGGAATTTATCAGTAAATTGGATGGATCTGTTGATTGGGATGACAGTTCCTTGGTGGATCTGGAAACCTAAGAACCTAATCTTGGTCTGAAACAAAGTTAACTTTGATAAAGAAAGGACTAATCCATTATGCTTGATGGTTTGAGCAAAAACATTGAGATGTTTCCAATGAGCATCTATAGAAAAAGAAGATATTAGTATATCATCAATATAAACAATTGAAAAATTTGTAAGATGAATAAAAATATCATTCATAATTTTTTGGAATTCTGAAGGGGCATTTTTTAATCCGAAAGGCATCACATTCCATTCGTAATGGCCAAAAGGATCCGTGAAAGCTGTTTTGTATCTATCTTTTTCAGCAATTTGGATTTGCTAAAATCCTGACTTGAGATCAAACTTTGAAAAAACGGTTGCATGAACGAGATGTTGGATTAGGTCCTTTTTATTGGGCAGGGGATACCTGATCCATTGAAGAACTTCACTGAGGGGCTTGTAATTTAATCTGGGAACACCTCTTTCTATTTCAGCATTCTTTTGGACATAGAAAGCGGCACAGCTCCATGGGCAACGGCTTTTTCGGATGAGGGATTTGTTTAATAATTCCTGTACTTCCTTCATACAGTAATCAAGAAGGTCTTGACTCATTTGGCTAGGACGGGCTCTGGTAGGGATATCCTTTTCATTGAAAGATTTTTCATAAGGTAATTCAACAATGTGTTGTCTTCTGTGCCAAAAAGCTTTTGGGAGATCAGAGCAAACCTGACTTTCAAGTCTTAATTTGAACCTTTGAATAGAGTCTTGGAGACTTTTTTGACTGAGTCGTTCATTAATCTGTTTGAAGATTAGTTCTTGTTTGAGAAAGTCTAAATGCTTTGTTTTGCTTTCAATCCTGTTGACAGCAGGGACTTGAGTAACATAGGAATCCTTAATGGTATTGAGATCCTTGGTGTCTATAGGATGAGCAAAAGGAAAGCAAATTTCTTGTCCAACTAGACTTGTTGAATTGCCTTGGCTATCAACTTTGAACGGGTGAAGAAGAGAAATAAATGGAGTTCCCAAAATAACAGGGGTATTGAGGTCTTTGACAAGGATGAAAGGTGTTTTAATACAAAGACCCTGATTACAAACATGGGCTTTGGTTAACTTGTATTGAACAGTAAGTCGTGAACCATTAGCACCTTAAAGCCGTTCTTTGGTTTTCTCAAAGTATTTTGTAGGGACAAGTCCTTCATTGATACAATTGAGATCAGCACCAGAGTCAATGAGAGCCACTGTATGAATGGTATAGTCTTTGTTGATGACAATTTTTAGATTAACATGCCATTTCTGAAATGTTATCTGGGTCAGAAGGTTGATGTAAGTTTCATTGTCCTTGGTGGGATTTTTAGAAACTTGTTGTTCAAGTTTTGCAGAGGACTTAGGTAGTAAGGCATCTATCTGGGATTGTTGAAAAAGGATTTGGCTTCTGAGGGTAAGAATATCATGAGCAGTGGAATCTTTCAAAGCCTTGCCCTCTTGCTTTAGGAGTGAAATGTCTTGCTTGGTTTGTTTGATTTCTTTATGGAGATCTTGAATTGTAATTGGCATCTAGGGTTGTGTACCAAATCTTTCAAAGATATCAGTAAGGTCGTAAGTATTTGGTATAACAACGGGAGCTTTGTCATTTCTTTGGCCAATGCTGTTGGTGAATTTAATCAAGCATTCCTTGCGTTGATCAAGATCTTCTATTTTGTCAATGAGTTCCAACATGAATTCTTGGTCCTTAGTAATCATACAGATGCATTTGGTTTTGATAGGTTGGTCATCCAAAGATGGGTTGGAAGAATCAGAATCATTATCTGTATCAGCATGATAGTCATCTTCTTGAATACCATTGATATCATGTTCGGATTCGTCATCTGAAGAGTTTAAAAGAATTTGCATCAGTTGGCTCCTGACAGTTTCAGGGAGATCGAGCTCATTGATCTTCTGTTTGGCTCTACAATCGCGTTTATAGTGACCCATCTTGCCACACTTGAAGCATTTTATATCTGCTTTTGAGGTGGCAGGTTTCTTTTGAAAATGTTTTGGAGGAGGGGCATTTTTCTGTCTATTTTTCTCAGAGGAGAGATATTTATCTACAAATGAGGGTTTGCCCTTGTTATACCGTGGCCTGTTTTTGTATCTCTTGGGAAAAGGCTTGCGGTAGCGGGTGTGACTTTTTCATTTAGAAGGAGGGGTTAGGTTTTCGAAGCCGAATTGTTGGCAGAAAGTGCCTAATTCTTTTCGGCTAGTGACATTCTCATGCTTGATTTGCTGTTGGAGTTTGAAATCGGTGCAGAGAGCAATTCCTTCAGCTGTGATGGTACTAATGATGTCACCATAGGTGAGGGAGTCATAAGGAATATGGCCATTGTGTTTTGATCTGAAATGCTTGCGAATTCTCTTAGTAAAAAGATTGGGGAGTCTAGCAATGAACTTTTCTTTCCAAAAGGCTTGGTTACAATCAGTCCTGGTAAGGACCTTTGAGAGGAAGACATCCTTGTACCATCTGAAATCATGAAGTTTACGACATCGAAGGTTGGCTAGAATTTTTGAGGTCTTGTCTCTAACAATTAAGAGGTTACCGAGGAACTGTTTGGCGATAGAGAAAATGAGAGTAGCAACTGCATCTTCTAAATAGGTAATTGTTTAAACTCTTTATTGATGGTGGGATATAATAATTAATGAGAGTAGAATAAGTTGTTGATAATTAAATTTAACTCTTATTTCTAAGTAAATTAAATGTAAGTGTGTTGATAACAAAATTTAGATATACATTCCAACATAAAATAAAAATAAAAAAATTAGATAGCATTGTTGCAATTTAAATTTTAACAAAGTGGGCTTACTTTTCACAGGCATTAAACACAATTAAAATTCAAATACGTATAAAAAATTCTCATTATTAACACTAGATATTCAACTCCTAAAATTTGTAATACTTAATTTTATTATAAGTTACCAAATAAAATTAATATTATAAGTTACCAATTAAAATAAATCATATTATGCTAAATTGCCAATTAAAATTAAATAGGCAATTATCTTATTGAAATTCAATCTTTCAAATCATTTATAGATATCATTAAATAAATTACCAATTAAAATAATTAAAATAAATCCTATAAGTTACCAATTAAAATAAAATAATTTCTCTAAAACTCTACCACAAATTACCTTTTATTATAAGTTTTTTAATAAAAGGAAATCTAATTAGACAAGATATATTTAAAGAAAATAAAATAATTTCTATAAAACTCTATCACAGCAGATAAGGATATATTTAAAGAGTTTCTATAAAACTCTAACACAAATTACCTATTTATCTATTTATTGTGAGTTTTTAAATAAAGAAAATCTAATTAGACAAGAATTACTAATATAAAAAATATTTATTAATTGATATAGAAAATAAAATAATTTATCTAAAAACTCTACCACAAATTATCTTTTATTATGAGCTTTTTAATAAAAGGAAATCTAATTAGACAAGGATGTATTTGAAGAAAATAAAATAATTTCTTTAAAGCTCTACCACAAATTACTCATTTTATTTTCAATAAAACTCTATATTTAAAGAGTTTTTATAAACCTCTAACACAAATTACTGATTCATCTATTTATTATTTTGAGTTTTTTAATAGATAAAAATCTAATTAGATAGAAATTATTAATATAAAAAATATTTATTAATTGATATATAAAATAAAACAAATTTTCTAAAGCTCTACCACAAATTAAATAATTTCTCTAAAACTCTACCACAAACTATCTTTTATTATGAGCTTTTTAATAAAAGAAAATCTAATTAGACAAGGATATATTTAAAGAAAATAAAATAATTTCTTTAAAACTCTACCACAAATTATCCATTTTATTTTCAATAAGACTCTATCACATTAGACAAGGATATATTTAAAGAGTTTATAAAAAAACTCTAATACAAATTACCGATTTATTTATTTATTATTTTGAGTTTTTTAATAAACGAAAATCTAATTAGACAATAATTATTAATATAAAAAATATTAATTAATTAATATATAAAATAAAATAATTTTCTAAGACTCTACCACAAATTAACTTTTATTATGAATTTTTTTAATAAAAGGAAATCTAATTAGACAAAGATATATTTAAAGAAAATAAAATAATTTTTATAGAACTCTACCACAAATTACCTTTTTTTTTTTTTTTTTTTTCAATAAAACTCTATCACATTAGATAAAAATATATTTAAAAAATTACTATAAAACTCTAACACAAATTACATATTTATCTATTTATTATGAGTTTTTTTTTTTTCATAAAGAGAAATCTAATAATACGAGTATTATTAATATAAAAAATATTTATTCATTGATATAAAAAAGAGGTTTTAAAATAGTTTCTATAAAACTTTAACATAAATTACCTATTTATTTATTTATTATGAGTTTTTTAATATAAGGAAATCTAATTAGACAAGAATTATTAATATAAAAAATATATTTATTAATTGATTTAAAAAGAGTTTATGAATAAAACTCTAACACAAATTACTTATCTATCTATTTATTATGAGTTTTTAATAAAAAAAATCTAATTAGACAAGAATTATTAATATAAAAAATATTTATTAATTAATATAAAAAATAAATCAATTTTTCTAAAATCCTACCACAAATTATCTTTTTTTATGAGTTTTGTTAATAAAAGGTAATCTAATTATACAAGAATTATTAATATAAAAAATATTTATTAATTGATATAAAAAGAGTTTTTAGAATATTTTCTATAAAATCTAACACATATTACCTATTTATCTATTTAATATGTGTTTTTTTAATAAAAGAAAGTATAATTAAACAAGAATATATTTAAAGAAAATAAAATGATTTCTATAAAATCTACAACAAATTAGCGGTTTTATTTTCTATAAAACTCTATCACATTATATATTTATTATGTGTTTTTTAATAAAATAAAATCTAATTAGTCAAGAATACATTTATTTATTTATTATGAATATATTTACAGAGAATAAAATAATTTCTATAAAACTCTACCACAAATTACCTATTTTATTTTCTTTAAAACTCTATCACATATAACCTGTATTTATCTATTTATTATGAGTTTTTTAATAAAAGGAAATCTAATTAGATAAGGATAATTATATATTTAAAGAAAATAAAATAATTTCTATAAAACTCTACCACAAATTACCTATTTTATTTTCTATAAAACTCTATGACAAATTATTTTATAAAACTCTATGACAAATTATTTTATAAAACTCTACCACAAATTACCTTATTTATATTCTATAAAATTCTATCACATTAGACAAAGATATATTTAAACCAACTATATAATAATATAAGAATACATATAAATAAAATACAAAACTGTAAAGAGTTTCAACATTTTAGTATTTATTTTTTAATATAAAAAGAGAACTCTATCACATATAATCTCTATATTTATCTATTTATTATGAGTTTTTTTAATAAAATAAAATTTAATTAGACGGATATCTTTAAATAAAATAAAATAATTTCTATAAAATAATTAAAAAATATATGAAAAAGAAAATTCGATAAGTTATGAAACATTCATCACGTGCATCACACGTGCCTTTTCTTAGTATATATATGTATATGTATATGTATGTATATATATGGATATATATGTTGCAAGGTTAAACAATTATATATATATATATATATAAATGTACAGTGATTGGGCTAATAGCCATAACCCATAAGCAAGATGTAAATTGAGCAACATATTGGCCCATTACAAGGAAGAGAAAACTAGCCCAATGGTTGAACCATCAATTAGAGAGTCAAACAAGTCCAATGACAAGGCCATTTGCTTATTGTTCAAAAGCCTTGGTTTCTGCGAATGGTTGCTACTACTTCTGAGGGTTTTGGAGCCAACATTCTCTGAGAAAGAAATCAAGAAATGCCGTTTAGAGGACGCAATAATGGTTGCAAGGAGGCAGGCAGCTCTATTAGTTTTCATGTCCCTAGGTAGGAGCCCACCTCTAGTCTTTTCAGGTACCCTAATGAGAGTTAGGTGGTCACTTAAGCCTTAACCAATAGGAATATCTCAAATTATTTTATATTTTTTTATTATAACATTCTTAAAATTTTTGTTTTCTTTTATTATTAGACTCCAACCAATAAAAAAGGTGCCAAAATTTTTTATATTACAACCTTTCAAAAAAAACTTATTTCCTTCCTATTACTAAACTCCAACAAATAGAAAGGCCCCAAATATTTTTATTTCCTTTTATTATAACGTTCCTAAAATTTGTATTTGTATCATTAGTGGGGCCAAAAGATTTCTATATATATATATATATATATATTTTTTTTTTCTCTCTCTCTCTCCACTCCTCATTAACGTCTTTTTTTATATTAGCTATAGATATTAAAATGCCATTTTTATATTTTGTCTAAGGCATCAAATTATTTCGAGCCACCCTTGAATTATTTATGGTCATTGAAAAAAGGCGCGATATGGTCATTGGTATTGGAACACCACCAAGAATGTAAAGAATGGAAAAACAAAAGAAATAGGAGGTTTTATGAATTAAGTGTGATATCATGTTAGAATAAATGTAATTCTTTATATTGAATTGAATGAATAATATAAGTGTACAGTGGATCTTTATATAGGAAAGGTGATAGGGGTAGGTGAGTGGAGAATAAGCAACCCTATACATGGTGATTGTTACAAGATGGACTTGTCTCATATCAAATCTGGATGGCGAAATGAATGGGTATATATGGGTTGGGTGTTACCCCACCGAACAACTTTAGCTTTTGGGTCGGATCACGAAATATCCAACTTGTTACAGTTGGTATAAGAGGTATATCCATTACTTGATTCGGTGTCATGCCGAGCGCTTTGCCTAGAGGGGTCCGGGTGAGCCATTAAGGGTAGGTAGGGTGTCCCGATTATAACGAGGGCGTTACGAGTTTGGGTGGGGGAGAATGCTACAAGGTGGACTTGTTCCAGATCCAGATATGGAAGTGAATGGTTATATATGGATTGTGTGTTAGCCCCACGTAACAGCTTAAACTTTTAGGTCGGATCGTGAAGCACCCGGCCATTATAATAATCCATTACATGGTAATGACGGGTATAACATGGATTAAAAATAACAACTTACACCTTTTTTCAGTGAATAACACCTACACCTTACACGTACTTGTTAAGGACATCAAATAGGGAATTTCAAATCCTTGCAATTTAATGTTTCTTTTTTTTTTTTTTTTAGTTGACTAGGTAAGCTTGTATAAATGAGAAAAAATATGTACATAGCTCATCAGCAAATAGAGCAACCACAAGGGCACAGAGATTGCCATAGGGAACCAACATCAACAACAAAACAAAAAGAGATACAATAACAATACACTATAGTGTAAATTAAATAGAAGACCTATTTTTAGTAGCATGAGAAGATCATTCATCCAACCATGAAAGATGACCAAGAACTGAGTTGAAGGATGATTTAATTAATGAGAAACCAAGAGATCGAGCCCCCAAACCATGGAACAACCCTACTACATAAATAGCTGTTGTAGATCATCAAATGCATCTATATTTTCTCATCTCTATTCCACACCTCAATTATATTGAAACAAACTTAGCCCTTGCATAACTCTTGATAAGGCTAATAATGTGTTGTGAAGATGATAACCTATTTCTAAAGGCCTTTGCATTCCTCACTTGCCTAATAAAATAGATGGCAGTAGAAAGGGGGAGTTTATGGGTGATGAAGTGCTTATGAGTCCATGTGTTTGAACACCATTCAATGAGATCCTTCCAACAGTTTAGCAGAATGTAAAAACCAGCAGAGAATTATAAGAGCTCCCAAATTCTGCAACTAAATTTTCACTTGAAGAAAAGATGATCCAATAATTCCACTTTAGAGAGACAAAGATAGCATGCATTTGTATAATGCTTGTTCAACACTGGCTTCATATCCAGTTTGTAGAGTCTCTCCTTTACAGCAAGCATGCAATGTGCCCATGTTTTGGTATGTGGTGTATGAACCATATCAATTGGTGCCATTAAAATAGCAAAGAAGGAGGTACGAAGTACTTCAATGTGGAACCAAGTGAGAAACCCTTTGATGAAGATGGTAACCATTTAATCTTATCAAGATCATTTAATGGAAATGGTAAACTTTGGAGTTGAGTAATAAAGGACTGAGAGTGGATGAAAGGGACATGTTGAAAAGAGTTTGAAATTGCCCACTAAAAATTGGAAATTAGGCTACCAACTTTGACTTGGGTGTCCAGTTAAAGAATTTCCACCATTAAGGCCCGTCTGTGAGGAAATTGGTCCATTTCATAACCAAAACTCCAGCCACATCACTGTGTCCCTCCTAGTCCCTACTATGTGCTTAAATAATCCTCTAGCCATGTCTCTCACTTTTAATAATTTCCTTCAAAGGCCAAAGATAAAAGAAGATGCCTTGACTGTCCAAATAGCAAATACATTTAGCATTGTGATGTAATTTACTTAATAAAAATAGATGAACATTAATAAAATCTAGTATTATGTAACGACTTGAACTCGAGGGTCCGAATCACTAACCGGGTCCTTACTCGGACTCGAGGACACTCAGGGGAAAAATGGTCATCTTGCTCCATACTATGCTATAAAAGTCATATTGGGGTCATAACGAACAATTCTAATCATTTCGGTTCCCAACTTAAGATATCCATAGCTTTGTGTCCACCCCGGCTAAAATAGTCCTTTCAATTCAAAATTAGAGTATGAGACCTACACCATGAGAAAAAGGGTTTAAAAATGTACAACTTTGACTCAAGAATGAGTCTAATCGGGTTTGAAATAAGTAAGATATGATTTAACAATGTTCGGTTTTGATAATAGAGGGAAAAGAGGCAAAATTTGGCTAAGTATGAGAGCGACGACTGGTAGCCAGTGTCATCCAGCACCCTAGACAATTGCTACGCGCGTAAATGAGCATACTAGAGCGTGGCATGACAAGCGACGACCGATAGCCAGCTTGGAAACTCACTAGTGAACAGTGATTTGGCCTCAAATTTAAAAAATGCAATTTTTCCATTCTAACTCCCTTGGTTTGATACTTAACCCCAGGCTATACTATAGTTGATTAGGCCTCAAAATACCCGTCCTAACTCACAAATGTGAATTTAAAAATAATCCAAACGCCACACATTATCATACACCGAGATAGCAAATTAACTTCATTAATTCATCACTTAGTCATATGCAAAATAATCATCCATTTACATCCGTAATTTTAATAATTTTTACAAAATAAATGACCTCTATGGTCTTAAGTACATTGCTTTACATGAAAATAACCAAATTAATAACCTTATACAAAAATGGCCCTTAACCCTAACAATGGTTACAAATATATACAAAAGATGATTCCAACGGCATTAACTACACTTGTGAAGATCCGTCACCAACCACGTCTTTATCGTAACCTGAAAAATGTTAAAGGAAGGGGTGAGGATAGAGGCTCAGTAGAAGGTTCCTAAGGTGCCAAATTTGGACTCCCTTGAACCACATAACACATAATAGGGTTAAAAGAAACTGGAATCATACTTAGGAAATTTCACGGAATTCAAACCGCCTTTCAATCCGGCCAATCAATGGCACAAATACAACTTCGCATACTATGAAAGAAAATGTAATACAATGCATAACCATTCCTTGGTCTTAAACCGACCCCAATCCCCACCTACGCTAACCGATTTTACTGATTTATAGTTACATGTCCTATACCGACAGACGCTCCCTCTACGTCAAGTTAGCACCGGGCTCGCGATAATTGGTCCATTTCTAAATTCATTTTTCCTACCCATTCTAAGATAGCTTACTTATCAATCTCATTCAACTTCCTCACCATTCTAAAATGGTCCAATGTACTTCTCATTCAAATTCCCTACTATGCCATGCATATAATTCAATTACATCAATTCAACTTCAATTCTCAATTATACAATAGTAATGACATCGACATGGCATTTCATAGATATTAAGCACAACCATGGCATTTACCATAGTGTAAATACAAGCATGCTTATTATACAATTCACCTCATCTCAATCATGTTACCATTTAGATACAAACAAGCAACCTTTCAATTAAGCAACAACAAACATTTCATTAGCATGGGAAAAGTTCACCTCTACATCAATTTCTAGCATGCTTTCACCACATCATCACATCATTATTATCATAATTCATACTTTTACATTAATGAATGGATTTAGGTGAAATCACATAGCAATACTCAAACAAAGGCAATGTTTGAAGCATTAAATAACCTCTACCTTAAATGTGAGCAACCAAACAAGCCCTTAGCTAGCCCCCATTTTTTAAATCCTCCAAGCCTTAGCAATAGTGGTGTCAAAATGAAGCTTTTGCAAAGCTCATCAATTGAAATCTTACATGCATTCTGTGGGGTATAAACTACGGATGATTTTAATTCCTTGAATGCTTCACTTTGCACATGTTCACTCTTACATGCATTCTGTGGGGTATAAAATTGAAATCTTATTCTGTTATGTGTTAAACTGACATGAGCAAGTGAATTTGATGATTTTGAGAACCGAGGTATAAAAAAATTGGTATGTATGCAATAAAAATTGAAAAGAGCTTTTTTACTGAGTAATTAGGACTCTTGCCTCATTAATCATTGATGACTCACACAAAAAAGTGAAAGAGACAATAAAAAGAAATAAAGGGTCAAGTTTGGGTCTGTAGCCTAGATTACTTGAGCAATTAAGTCCTTAGGGGTGTTTTGACACCTAATACCCTAAAATCATCTAGTTTGGGAGTCATTGGCTGAAAACTTGTTATACAAGTGATTTAGAGATCTTAAGAAATTCGAGCATTGCACTGTACCCTGTTTGAAAAAAATGAGTGATGAATGAAATAAATGCATACCTGTGAAAACTAGAACAAATACCATGTAGATCAGGATTTGAAAAGTTTACTTGTGAATTGAGGGATAACATCGAACAAACATGAGTCTGGATGGTAAGCCACATGTTTAAAACT
Source organism: Cornus florida (assembly GCF_030987335.1). Lineage (NCBI taxonomy): Eukaryota > Viridiplantae > Streptophyta > Magnoliopsida > Cornales > Cornaceae > Cornus > Cornus florida. The sequence continues at coordinate 45,858,898 of NW_026775575.1, forward strand.
ATAAGTTCACATCTAAAACGGGTTTTGTGGATTGGGATTGTTGAATATGTGATTAAACTGACATGTGGGGACCATGGTTGCTGATATGATATTGAGAGTTTGAGAATTTTCCTGAGTAATATAGTTCTTTATACTTGTTGTATTTAATTGATTGATGCATGGCTGGTACATTATGATGTAAAAACAGGTGTGAATGAGCTTATTCTACAAATAAAGCACTAATTTAAGATGTTTGTGGATATCATCACTGGAAACCCTCACGAGACTACAACTCATCCACTAAGGGTAACCTAGGGGTTTAAAAGCTTATTACATAGGCTAAATGCAATCGTGATTCCCACGAAAGCGGCTTTTTAGTTCTGTATTACTAAGGGACTAGCAATATGTAAGTTTAAGGGTGTGACGAGTGCTAAATATTGCATTTTCAAGCCCCTAAACATGCGTATGTTAAGACCTAAAGTGATACTTCTATCTAGTTTTAGACTGATTTATGTTTACTTCGTGTTTGTAGGTACTTTCCTAAAGAAATGGTTAAAACCGGAATTTTATGATGAAAAGACTGATATCGAAGCTTACAGAGTCGTTGCCGATCATCTGAAGTAAGTTTAGAGTCAAAATGGTGATTTTGGAGAAATTCAAGTGCCAAAACTCGAGCACAAGTTCTACAACATTCCACAGCTCGAGCACAAAGTCAACTGAAGCAAGAAAATCAACTAAGGCCAAAAGGCTCGAGCAGAGATCTTTCTGCTCCAGCAGACATTCAAGGTACTCGAGGCTTTGCCAAAGGCTCAAGCAGAAACTACCTCGAAAGATGAAAAGACGCTTCGGAAGTTCCATGTTGTCAGATCTCGAGCAGAAGTCCCTAGGCTTGAGCACCCAAGCAAGGTGATCGAGCACCATGAAGAATTATCCCAAAAATATTCTAAGTATTGATGAAAAAGATGCTACGAAAAAGATTTGAAAAAATTTGGATAAGTATAGAAATCCTACTTGAACACAATCCAAAAGGCTCGATCATATGCCAAAAAGCCTGAGCAAAAGCTTCTCTGCTCGAGCCTTTGCTGTTAAAGCAAATTTCTAAGTTGCGGGATTTATTTTAATTAAGTCAAAATTCATCCCAGACGGGCCCAGATGACCCCAGAAGACCTAAAGCCCATTTAATCCTTATTAAAAGTCAGTTACTTCTATAAAATGAGGTATAAGGCCACAAAAAAGCTCTTTCTTCCTCTTACAAGATATTCTAGATCTAGTGGCGGCTTTTTGAGTTTTTGGTAGTTGTTCTAAAGTGTTGAAGGTGAGGATCCTCAGAAGAGAAGTGCAGTCCATAATGATAAAGACCATGACAACACAGTTGATATCTTTCACGTCATGAGTAACTAATTCCTCTCTTAGGGCATTGATGTAACCCGAATCCAAGTACTATGGTTTGATTGTTCTAACTTTGGGAATTTAATTATTTATGTATCTTGATTGCATGATTATTAGCAATTAACTTAGATCAATTGGGTTTTAATGAATTAAATAGTTTTTGAATGATTAACACATTGTCTTAGATTTAATTGTTCTTAAATTATATTCGACCTATTCTTAGTGTACGAGATTGGCGGCTAAGGGCTTCTTGGACAATAAGAATAGAGATCATGCAGTAGTGTTCAAATATTTTTCAAGAATGAATGTTTTCATAGTCTATGACTAGGGAAGATGAGTTATACTACAATATTAGTTAGAAGTAGGTAGGTAGATAATTCATGCCAACCGAAGATAGGTTATTGTTAGTTGAAATTCATAAAACATCTCTCTTTAAATCTGAATTAAATGAATGTTATTGAGTTTAATTTCATATGATACATAATTGTTGAAATCCCAAGGTTGAACAGTTGACCATAATATGAGGTTCGTAGTGAAGTCAAACCCTAAGATCTTCTCTATCTGATCCTATTTCTTTATTTTAGTTTAATTTTATTTTATATTCGTGACAAATAAACAAATCAAAGAATCTTTTCTCTTTGAATCAAAATCATATTAATTGAACACTCAATAATCCACCATAATCTTTGTGGTTCGACCCTCTCTATGTAGCCTTATCCTGCAAAGTATTGCGAGTGGTAATATGGTATACAACAGTACTTCTCATTCAAATTCCCCACCATACCATGCATATAATTCAATTACATTAATTCAACTTCAATTCTCAATTATACAATAGTAATCACGTCAACATGGTATTTCAAAGATATTAAACACAATCACGGCATATACCAGAATGTCGATACAAACATACTCATTATACAATTCACCTCATGTCAATTATGTTATCATTTAGATACAAACAAACAACCTTTCAATCAAGCAACAACAAGCATTTCATTAACATAAGAAAAGTTTGTATATAAATACATCAATTTTTAGTATGCTTTCACCAGATCATCATATCATTATCATCATAATTCTTACTTTTACATTAAAGAATTGATTTAGGTGAAATCACATAGTAATACTCAAATAAAGACAAAGTTTGAAGCATTAAACAACCCCAACCTCAAATGTGAGCAACCAAACAAGCCCTTAACTAGCCCCCATTTTCTAAATTCTCCAAGACCTAGCAATAGTGGTGTAAAAATGAAGCTCTTGTAAAGCTCATCAACTTCTCCTTCTTGCCCCTCTCACAAATCCTACTCTAAACTCCTCAAAATGAAGTTTGAAACAATGGAAGATATAGGTATATAGATAGATATAGAGAGAGAAAGAAAAGAGTTAAGAGAGAGGAAGCAAATGGCTGAAAATTGGGAAAGACGAAGGCTTGGTCAAGTCTTCCAAATGAATAAATAATGATCCTCTCTTTGCCAAGTATCAACCTTTGGTTGATTGCTAACTTTTTGCAAAGTTATCAACATGCCCTCCAATGATCTCACTAAGGACAACCTTATCCCTAAGATATCTCCTCAATGTGTAGATATATTTATGTGTATATGTGTGTGAAATGTCAACAGTGCCCCTCATTTGAAATGAAAAAAATCAGAAGAAATTCTTGAACCCGAAAGTCGTACTAACCTAAATTTTTTTTAAAAATGATCTGTCATTTCTAATAGGCTTAAAATAATTAAAAATACATTTCTAAAACTCTTGGCTTGAGAAAATGACTTAAACGGCCCTCGTGACCCGCGTGGCACCAAAAACGAGGCACGAAAAATAAATAATATAAAAATTCAAAAAAACCCGGGACATTACACATTATAATATGAAGCTTCCTAAAATTTGAGGAGGAAAATAAAGTAACTTCTGGAGAAGTTATTATAGAGACACATTTATGTGTAAAGGCTAGACATTTGAAATGAAAGGCTTAGATTGAGGTACTAAGGATCGATCGATACTTGCGATTTCTTATTAATGAAGAATCAACCTTCAAGTAAAAGGATATAGTATCATTAAAAAAATTAAAAACATTAATGCAAACTGTAATTGTTTTTAATTTATGTCAACAAGCAACAAAGAAAAACAAAAACTAATGGAAAGATATAGGCCCTATTTGAGGGAGCTTTCTGTTTCTAAAATTCCTTTCACTGAATTGACTTTGGAGAATGCATTTTGGTGAAAGAAATTTAAACAAAAAAGTAGTTTAGTCGGTGAATTTGTTGAAGTTCTATTAACTATTAACATAATTTAACTTGACAAATATATCCTTAATAATCCATGAATAATAGTAGAGAGTTGAATAGGGATGTACAAAGATGGGGAAGTAAAAAAAAAACAACCATAATTAAAGTGATTGAGTGAAATCGCCGATGATGCAACAACGATTAATTGGCATAGTGAAGATCAAAGTATACAATTTTAATCAATCTAAATGGTAGAAGTTCTTTTTTCCCCCTTTGACTACGTGATAGAAGTTGAAAGAGATGGAAAAAAAAAAAAGGAAAGAAAATAAAATGAAAGACAGAGATGGCAGCAAAAATATTAAATCAATTTAACAGTGAACCTGATACCCCAAATGGAACGGGTAGCCTTCAATATATATACAGAGAAAGAAAGTTGTTTAGAATTCTACATAGGGTTGTATTTTCGATAAGAGTTCATAAATCTTGTAACTCTTCTACTCCTTAGTCTTTGAAGTCGATCAAATGTGAGTCAATCATAGTTTTTCTTGCAAGTCCTCAATGTCTTTGTTCTTCCTTTATTGAATCATTTTTCAACAATATTTTTTTCAATAAAGATCCATAAAATTTTGGTCAACAAATTTTTTTATTTATTTTTGGTAGAGAACAAACAAAGAAGATGATATTGAGAGATAAAAGTTTGCAATGGAATTCAGAAATAGAAATAGGTTAAATAATGGACAATATAGAACATTTATATTTATTACTTCTAGAAGTCGACTAGGAAACATGTTTTATTGGCTTTGGTCAATTGGACTTCTAAACCACTTAAAATTTTTAAGTATCCATTTTTAAAAGTTTCACCAAATGCTCTTTATTATTGGCAATGATTTTCTGAGCTTAGAAGCCCATTTTGAGGCTACAAGAAGTACAACCAAACAAGCCCATAGGGGAAGAATAATTTTTACAAATTACTTCCAAATAGACACGGTTACCTTATGTCCCTAAAAGAATGTCTTTTTTCGGAATTAGAAATTTTTAAGGGGACATGTGGACCATGAATTGTTTCCCTTGAAAGTTACTAACTTGCCTTTTTAAGTTTTGAATATTCAAATTTGAAATTTTAAACTCGAAGAACATATGTGTAAAGATATAAAATATATTGTTTGAAAAAGGAGAGTAGACAATTATTTTGGACAACCCAAAAAGAAAAAATGAACACTCTTTTTGGAATAGAAGGAGTACATATTATGAAATTATTATATTGTGTGGCTAACCCTATTATCTCATAAAATTCAAAATAAAATGATTTTTTAACTCATTAATTTAAAAAAATCCTGGATAATTAATTGGAATGTGCATCCATGCGATCAATCTCTTCATAATTTTACCATTTCTTTAGTCAAATTTATGCAGAGCTGAGGCGTTGATCCTCTCTTGTGGTTAGCCTGGATGTCTCCTACGCAGGAATTTGGTCCTGTTCGTCACGCAATGCTTTGGCGCACCGGATGAACAAGACTGGATCCAGAAGGGGATCCTCGTGCTCAGGGTTGCCACTGTTAGAAAACGTGCAAATTTTTAAAACTTTATGAGAGATTTGCAATCATAGATCTTGATTCATTACATGGAGACAAGTTTTATGCAAAGATAAATAAAAGATGATGCATAATTTAATAAACAGATTGAACACTCACATCAAAGGTCTGAGTAAACCTTTTGAACTTTCCTCTAAAGTGAATGTTCTCACTTATTGTAGATCCCTTTAGCAAGATCCTTTCTCCTTCTTTTTGATTATTATCTTCCCTTTAGGAATCACCAATATGCCTTGATGAATGACCTTGGAATCTAGGCTGGTAGTAGCCTCCTTTAGAAGAGAAACAAAACCCTAAAATCTAGAGAGAGAAAGTGTATTCCTTTTTCTTGTTCTCCAAGTCACCCCTAAAATATACATGAACTCATGTATATATAGGCAAAATAAAAATAAGAATAAGGAAACAATAAATCATTCTCCATCTCTAATTCAACTTTCTCAATCCTAACATGACTCCAATATCAACTTGGGCTATTGGTGAGAATCCTTTTGGACTTACTATTTTCTTGGCTCTTATAAATTAATAATTGGTCCGGTCCATTAAACCATGGACCCAATTCAATTAATTCATAAATTAATTTCTACTCCACTAAAGAAATTAATTGCACTCCAATTAAACAGTAAATAACCTCTAAGTCAATGTTGCACTTTAACCCCTCTATGCTTAATTATTTATCGGATAATTAAAGCCATCAATCCGACAACATAATTAATATAATTATTTTGTTACCTTTGATTATTTCCGGCTCGATCACAATAAAATATTTATTTGACAAAAAATAATAATTTATTAAATAAATATATATATAAAACATTTGTCTAAAACATACGAAGGCCTTCGAATTTAATTTGTGATCAACCATAATCAAAACAAAATAAATACAAATAGCACTGATGCAAATATTGAGAATATAGACCTCTAATTATTAATTACATAACTACCCAAAGTGTCGATCTAAGGATCCCGAGGTATCCGCCGAGCAAATCAAAGTAATTATTAATTAATAAAAGAGTCTATACTTCTCTCATGCTTGAGAGTCAAAAGCCATGACTGTGATAGAGAGCAATTGCATACGACAGCTCTCGCAATATATCTCAATCTATCGTGGACTCGGTTTAAGTCTTAACTAATTAAATGTCCATCCATAATTACCGACTTTAAACCATTTATGATTACTAATTTATATCATAGTATTAATTGCCATTACATACATATATAAATATATTTTGTAATCAAGCGGACACCATCAATTCCATAAAGAATCGAAAAAATAATACATTCCATTCACCAATTGTATAATGCTTTAATAATAATATCCAGACAAGAAACCATGACTTTTACAATCCAAAATTAGAATTTGCTATGCTAGGGCACACATATCCTAACAGCTCCCACTTGCACTTATAGCCAATTCAAATCACATCTAACTCCCATGTTCTCCATATGACGATCAAATATCTTGATCGGTAAAGCCTTTGTGAATGGATCAGCAAGGTTATGTTCCGATGCAATCTTGGCCACAAGTATATCTCCTCGCTTTACTATATCACGGACCACATGATATTTCCTCTGAATGTGTCTTGTTCCTTTATGAAATTTTGGGTCCTTGGTTTGGGCTATAGCTGCACTATTATCACAATGAAGCATCATAGGCCGATCTATATGCTCCATAACCTCCAGTTCAATTAGAAAGTTTCTCAACCAAACAGCTTCTTTTGCTGCCTCAGAGGCTGCAATGTATTCTGCTTCCATGGTTGAGTCAGCAGTACAACCCTGCTTGACACTCTTCCAACTAACTGCCCCTCCATTGAACTTAAACACATATCCAGATGTAGATCTCCTGGCATCTGGATCCGATTGAAAATCAGAATCCGTATATCCGACTGGAACCAGATCATCACCTCCATAAATGAGCATTAGATTCTTAGTTCTTCTAAGGTATTTTAAGATATTCTTCACAGCTGACCAATGATCAAGTCCAGGATTGGACTGATATCTACTGACAATCCCTACCGAGTAGCAGATGTCCGGTCTGGTACAGACCATGGCATACATGAGACTACCAACTGCCGAAGCATATGGTATCCGCCTCATTTGCTCAATTTCCTTATCAGTCTTGGGAGACTGGTCATTAGAAAGAGCCAACCCATGTCTAAATGGCAAAAACCCTTTCTTAGAGTTTTCCATTCCAAACCTGATCAGAACTTTGTCAATGTAAGACTCTTGAGACAAGCCTATTTTCTTTTTAACCCGATCTCGCATAAGCTTGATCCCAAGAATATAGCTTGCTTCTCCAAGATCTTTCATTTCAAATTTATTGAACAACCACCTTTTAACTGATGACAATGCTTCTACATCATTACCAATGAGCAAGATGTCATCAACATATAAAACAAGAATCATGATGACATTACCCTGTTTTTTCTTGTAAACGCAAGGTTCAAACACGTTTTGTTCAAAGCCAAATAATTTAACTGCCTGATCAAAACAAATGTTCCATGTGCGTGAAGCTTGCTTAAGTCCATAAATAGACCTATTCAACTTACATACACAGTCCTCACGACCTTTAACCACGAAACCATCTGGTTGCCTCATGTAGATGTCTTGTTCAAGATGGCCATTTAAAAATGCCGTCTTAACATCCATCTGCCATATTTCATAGTCATAATAAGCACTAATGGCCAAAAGAATGCGAATAGATTTAAGCATTGCAACTGGTGAGAATGTATCCTCATAATCAATACCTTCACGCTTAGTGAAGCCTTTGGCAACCAATCTAGCTTTGAATGTCTCAACATTCCCATCCATTCCTCTCTTTCGTTTGTAGATCCACTTGCAACCAATGGGCTGAACCCCACTAGGAAGTTCTACAACATCCCAGACTTTGTTAGAATACATCGATTCCAACTCTGATTTTATGGCATCTTTCCAACGATTCGCATCTATATCGGTCAACGCTTCCGCATAGCTTACTGGGTCCGACTCATGCTTATCGGGGACGGCCTCATAGACCTCACCCAAAAGTGTGAGTTTTTCGGGTTGGATGATAGTCCTCCCACTACGCCGAAGGACCGGTGCAGGAATCGATGTACTAGATGATGGTAATTCTACAGGGACTTCTTGTGTCTCATCGTTCTCAGTATTTATATTAGGTGTGTCCACAGGGGGTATATCTGACGTGCCAACCATCTCCTCTAACACTATCTGGCTACCAGGTTTGTGATTCATAATATAATCCTCCTCCAGGTAAACAGCATGAGTGCTGACAATAACCTTATTGTCCCTGGGATCATAAAATAATCCACCTCTAGTGCCCTTAGGATAGCCAACAAATAAGCATGCATCTGATCTTGCTTCCAACTTGTCTGCCTGTTTCTTTCGCACGTGTGCTGGACACCCCCATATATGCATGTGATTTAAACTAGGTTTATGTCCAAACCACAGCTCATATGGCGTTCCTGAAACAGCCTTGGATGGAACACAGTTCAAAATATACATCGCTGATTCTAAGGCTAATCCCCAAAATGATAGAGGTAATGTAGCAAAACTCATCATAGATCTAACCATGTTAAGTAAAGTTCTGTTTCTCCTTTCTGTTGAGGGCAGTCAGGTGCGGATAACTGGCGCACAATACCCTCATTGACCATATGATCCTTGAACTCCCCCAAGAGGTATTCACCTCCTCGATCAGATCGAAGTGTTTTGATAAGTTTACCTAATTTACGCTCCACTTCCGCCTGAAACTCACGAAATTTTTCATAAGCTTCTGACTTGTGTCGCATTAGGTAAATATATCCAAAACGTGAATAATCATCAATGAAAGTGATGAAGTACTCAAACCCTCCTCTCGCTTGGGTGTTCATGGGACCACACACGTCTGTGTGCACCAACTCTAATTGTTCTTTGGCTCTATCTCCTTTGGCTGAGTAAGTCCTTCGAGTCATCTTTCCTTCAATACAGGATTCACAAGTTGGCATAGGCTCCTCTGCCTCACTAGGTAATAAACCTTCTTTAACCAACCTTTGAATCCTATTTTGATTGATGTGACCCAATCGTAGATGCCAATGATACAATGAGTTTGGAGAAACTGCTTTTCTTTTAACATTCAATCTAGATGAAGTTGCATTTAATTCATAATTTTGCATTTGATATGAGCTAGGAGTTAAAACATATAGATTATCTTTCAATGCACCAGAAGTTATAACACAACCATTTAATTTAATTAAAACATTTTTTCCAAAAGTAAAAATATAATTTTTGCAAACCAACGAAGAAACTGAAATTAAATTGTGCCTAACATTTGGCGCATAAAGACAATCTTCTAAAATAAGACTCCTCCCACTGTCAAACTGCATATGAACCACTCCCACTGCTTTAGCTTCCACCTTGGCATTAGATCCCATATGCAAGTATATCTCTCCTTCATTGAGGCTTCTGGACTCCTGGAATCCCTGCAATGAATTGCAAACATGATTAGTGGCTCCAGAATCTATGCACCAGGAATCTATAGATTCAACCACATTACATGCCTCAACAATGAATATACCTTTTCCCTTGCCTTGTGTGCGAAGTATTGGGCAGTTAGGTTTCCAGTGACCCGGTTGACCGCAATGGAAGCAGTTTCCTTCGCCTTCAACCCGCACTTTCTTCTTTCCCTTATCCTTTTGGATTACTTTGTTTGGCACAACCACAGTTTTGGCACCATCCTTCTTCTTTTTCTTGCCCTTCCTCTTGGGCCTAGAAGTAGATGGTCCAGCAGACTGAGTGTAGTTGATAGATGCACCCTTGCTTTTGTTTATCCCTTCAAAGGTTACCAACTCATTCAATAGTTCAGCGAGTGTGTACTCAAGCTTATTCATGTAATAATTAACCCTAAAAGAGTTAAATGAGTCTGGCAATGAAGCGATAATCATGTCAACCTGAAGTTCACCATCCAAGTTGCATCCAAGGATCTCCAGTTCATTTAAAAAACCAATCATTTTTAAAGCATGTTCCCGAACTGAAGTACCTTAGACCATCTTAATGGTCATCAAATTTGTCATAGCATTTTGGCATGCACTCTTACCAATTTGCCCAAACATTTCCTTAAGGTTAAGCATAATGTCTGCAGAAGTGAGATATTGAAGATGTTGACTTTGGAGTACATTCGAGAGTGAAGCAAGAATGTAGCACCTAGTCATCTCATCTGCTTTATTCCATTTCTTAAAAACTTCATGCTCCTCAGGAGGATCCTCAGGCAAAGGTGGAGAAGGTCTAGGAGTAGTAAGCACATAATTCAACCCCTCATATGTGAGTACAATATCTAGTTGCCTTTTCCAATCGATATAATTAGGTCCAGTTAATCGATTTTCTTTTAGTATGTTTGCAAGTGGACTGAATGGACTAGTCATGATAAATCTGAAAATAAAAACATTCATACAATAAATAAAGTGAATAATAATAATCATGCAAGTATAAAACAATTAATTAATTGTGGGTCCCTTAACCACATTGCATGAAAAATCGGACAATCAATATGCCAATAACTTATCCGGTTGGCGGAATTCATTATTACTTATTGATGAGAATAACTCATTATTTCCATATCTCTTTAGACAATGCCTTATCTAAATATGAAATAATTCCCGATTAGATTTAGCCTTTCTAAAATCACCTAGTATAGACCACTCCGTTGGGGAGCTAATACTATTGATTTTAGATTGAGTGTATAACATAATTAATGCTCCAACGGAAAAGCAAATATTAAATATATTGCCATTAATAGCTTAGACTCTTTAAATCATGCGTAGGGCCTTATTTTTAAAGATCTAACTATAATGGTTATTTAATAAATATATTTTCGTGAGACAACCATTCTTGTAATTTAGACTCTTTAAATCATGCGTGGAGCCTTATTTTTAAAGATCTAATTATAATGGTTATAATTACAAAGGCCATGGGGTATTGTATAAAAAATCCCCGCTCCCACTCAATTTTTAATAATATAAAACTAGGGTTTTTAATTCATGATTTAATGCATGCAAAACGCCTTGATTTTAATCCAATTAAATTTAGAAAATATATGGATTTTAAATGATTCACTAATCTTTAATTTGAGGCAAAAAAAATAATTTTTAAAAATAATTTTTCTGTTTTCCAATAAATGCCCTCAAATTAATTAGCAATCTAATCCAATTTATCTTCATAATTTAATTAATATAAATCAAGCCATTTAATTAAAAATCATGGATCCAATGCATGAACAATTATAACAACTATTAAATTATTCCATGCATCAAATAATAGACAGAAGCAATATAAATGGCCAATGGATTCAGCTTTTAACATTTAAAAACTATTCTTGCTGTACGGGCATCTTTCAACTGTCTGTAAACACCCATAGGAAGCTTGTACGCGTCAGGAGAAGCAAAACACCGCTTGGAACGAGCCCGGAGGACCCCACACGCGCTGGCACGCGCCTAGGGCAAGCTGCACGCGCCCCCACGCGCTGGCACGCGCTTGGGGCGCGTGGAATGCACCCTCACGCGCTCCCACGCGCCTCCACGCGCCTTCCCGCGCGTGGAGTCTACCAACTCCTTGGCTGGCGCGTGAGATCCACGCGCCAGCTTGTCATTGACCAGCCCACTCCTGGCGCGTGTGGAACACGCGCCAGGCTCACCAAGCCACTGCCACACCTGATCCGGGCCACCTCCGACGCCTCTTCTCGCCGCCGGCGAAGCTCCGGCCACCGGAAAAACGTCGAAAAAAATTCAAAAAATCCGGAAAAATTCCAGAAAATTAAATTAAGCCTCAAAAAATTCCTGAAAAATTCGGAAAAATTCCAGAAAATTACTTAAGCATAATTTAACCCTTTCGGACCCTCTTGAAGCTTCATAGCATCCTTTGATGAATATTACATGGCTTTACTAAATACTTACAATTTGAAATACAATGGAAAAAATTAAATTACATCATTGAATTTTCAAACGGCTAAAACAAAGCCTTAATTACATTCATCCAAAAATAAAATTACATTCTATATACCTATAAGCTTCATCCATGGCCCAAACACACATCATCATCCATTCACAATTATATATACATCAACATGTATTAATATATATCAACATAATAAATCATACATCAACATATATCAATAATTTTATATATGTATATATAATTTGGATCCATGAATATGATTTTTATAAACACATGTTCTCTAGTAATGAATCAAACCTGGCTCTGATACCACTGTTAGAAAACGTGCAAATTTTTAAAACTTTATGAGGGATTTGCAATCATAGATTTTGATTCATTACATGGAGACAAGTTTTATGCAAAGATAAATAAAAGATGATGCATAATTCAATAAACAGATTGAATACTCACATCAAAGGTCTGAGTAAACCTTTTGAACTTTCCTCTAAAGTGAATGTTCTCACTTATTGTAGATCCCTTTAGCAAGATCCTTTCTCCTTCTTTTTGATTATTATCTTCCCTTTAGGAATCACCAATATGCCTTGATGAATGACCTTGGAATCTAGGCTGGTGGTAGCCTCCTTTAGAAGAGAAACAAAACCCTAAAATCTAGAGAGAGAAAGTGTATTCCTTTTTCTTGTTCTCCAAGTCACCCCTAAAATATACATGAACTCATGTATATATAGGCAAAATAAAAATAAGAATAAGGAAACAATAAATCATTCTCCATCTCTAATTCAACTTTCTCAATCCTAACATGACTCCAATATCAACTTGGGCTATTGGTGAGAATCCTTTTGGGCTTACTATTTTCTTGGCTCTTATAAATTAATAATTGGTCCGGTCCATTAAACCATGGACCCAATTCAATTAATTCATAAATTAATTTCTACTCCACTAAAAGAAATTAATTGCACTCCAATTAAATAGTAAATAACCTCTAAGTCAATGTTGCACTTTGACCCCTCTATGCTTAATTATTTATCGGATAATTAAAGCCATCAATCTGACAACATAATTAATATAATTATTTTGTTACCTTTGATTATTTCCGGCTCGATCACAATAAAATATTTATTTGACAAAAAATAATAATTTATTAAATAAATATATATATAAAACATTTGCCTAAAACATACGAAGGCCTTCGAATTTAATTTGTGATCAACCATAATCAAAACAAAATAAATACAAATAGCACTGATGCAAATATTGAGAATATAAACCTCTAATTATTAATTACATAACTACCCAAAGTGTCGATCTAAGGATCCCGAGGTATCCGCCGAGCAAATCAAAGTAATTATTAATTAATAAAAGAGTCTATACTTCTCTCATGCTTGAGAGTCAAAAGCCATGACTGTGATAGAGAGCAATTGCATACGACAGCTCTCGCAATATATCTCAATTTATCGTGGACTCGGTTTAAGTCTTAACTAATTAAATGTCCATCCATAATTACCGACTTTAAACCATTTATGATTACTAATTTATATCATAGTATTAATTGCCATTACATACATATATAAATATATTTTGTAATCAAGCGGACACCATCAATTCCATAAAGAATCGAAAAAATAATACATTCCATTCACCAATTGTATAATGCTTTAATAATAATATCCAGACAAGAAACCATGACTTTTACAATCCAAAATTAGAATTTGCTATGCTAGGGCACACATATCCTAACAGCCACGTCACTCACTAACTTGCGCGCACACACAATTAGACACCTTTTCGCAAGAGAAAGAACACTAGCAAAATTCTTAAATTTTCTGACAATGACAAAATAAATAGAGAGAATAAATTGTTCTTTAGAGGGAGATAGAACTAGACATTGATATCTCAGTGTGATCAAAATCATCATCATTTGAGTCCAAACCAATCTTCCCAAGCCTAAGAAGACTCCCTGTGGCCAAAATTGCTTTAGGGTTGATGTCATGCAAAGACCTTGCATAGAGACTCCTACATGCAGCACATGCAGCCTCATGTAGTTCCTTGCTTCCAGTGGGACCCATCATGCAGTGACCTAAAATTCTCAAAACTGGTTGCAAAAGCTCCCATGGCAGAGGTATCCTTCCCTCCTTCACCCCTTTATCCTTCTCATCCTTCTCGCCACCGAGTTCACTCACCTCGGACTCACCCATCTTGTCGTCTATACCATCCATATATATGTTTCCATCTTGACCAGCCCACACCTCACAGAACTGACAGAAATCTATCTTGGAATCTATTGGCATTTGAGATATCTTACTGTAATATAGCTCTAGGGCTACACCAACGATACGTGCCCTCCTGGTTGATCTTACTGTGCCATGAGGCTCCAAAGTCGGAGAAATCACCCCTAAATTCAGCTCCATCGAGCTGTTTTTGGTGGTGGTTTGTTTGGTTTCATGGTAGATGCTAGAGTGAGAGAGGTCAGGGATGTTGACAGTGATTGACTGGCCATTGCGAAAGGCGGTTTCGTGGGCATAAAGAGCCAAGAAAACAGCTTCAAACCCGGCGAGAGGCTTGCGCAATGCGACCCTGGAGAGGTATACGCCGGCAATGATGGGTAGGAATCTTAGGACGACGAGTTGGAGGGAAGTGTCGGAGGTTTGGAATGTGTCGTAGAGCCAGCGGCAGAGGTTGTTTTCGCCGGCACCGGAGTCGGGTTCGCGGAGGAGGGCTGAGATTTGGGATGCTACGTCGGGGTCATGGAGGAGGGAGAAAGCAGGGTTATCAGCGGACAAGAGAGGAGGGGGGATGGAAGTGAGGATGGGAGAGAGAGATTGGATGGCCCTTTCCGATTTGGTATATGAATCTGACCATGAGACGCGGCGGCTGTTCGTTTTGGGTTTGGTGGTGGTGGTGGTGGTTGGCTCAGTGGTGGTGTCGCTGGACATTGGGAGGGAGAGAGAGGAATTGAGATCTTTTCTGGGGGTGATGGAATGGAGAATATTTCAAAGAAGGTAAAAGGAGTGAATTATAGAAGGAGAGAATTGAGGAGGGAAAAGAGGATCATATAGCCTTAGTTGTCAATTGCAAGTATGCATTTTGTGCAACCTATATTGGGAAGAAAGTAATCCCCATCAATTACAATTATCAATCCCTCCCTCCAAAATAAGTGTGAGCTTCTCTTTTGTTTGTTCTAATTAAAATAATTATTCACTTTTCTTTTTTAAATAATATATTTCTCATCTTTTTATATATGTCATTAGAGTTTTAAATTTTAAATTTAAATATTAAAAAATTAGAAGAGCAATTTAGAAACTGGGAGTATATATATATATATATATATATATGTATGATTGGACCACTTTAATTGTTACTAGTGAATAGTTAAGTATTTTTTTAAAAAAAAAAAGTTAAGCATTGCTGCAATAGTTTATAATTGAATTTGGACCCACCAATTAATGTGACATTATTAGATAGTTCTAGACCATTGATATTTGGTGGTCCAGTTCAATTCAAACTCTTCAATTGAAAAGATAGACACACAAGAATGTATTATATATATTACAAAGAAATGTCAATAGTTTATAATTGAATTTGAACCAGCCAAATTGAAATTGTTAGATGGTTTCATTGACACTTAGTGAACTAGTTCAATTCAAACTCTTCTAGTAAAAAAAAATTATCCCACAAGAATGTACTAATATATTACCAAAAAAAAAAAAAAAAATGAAGTCAACATTAATTTTCATCGGATTAATTTACTAAGTGCATGTCAAATGGTTGGCCATCTAATAATTTCTCCCATTTAATAGCATTACGATTTGGACCCATCAATTAATATCCATTTATATCATTTTCCATTTATAGCCAGTGTGGTCAATCACAATTATATATGATTTTTGTCTTTTGAAAATTCAAGCAAATCTGATATTTGGTACAACAACTTAGAGAAATCATATACATTTTGAATGGGTTTCATGATAAAGTATCACGAATGAGGTGGCATGTGAGTTGGCAATCCGATGGACCAGCAATATACATCAAGAAACAAATTTATAGATGTGCATCATAAATGGTACTACAACGTTAAAATTTTCTCATCGTCAATGATTATTCTGGCTCGCTCTTGGAGGCACTACCACCACATCACTTTCCCTCTTCTATCTTACTTGCTATTTTTTATTTTTTTTTAACTCTCTCTCTTTGATCGACTTATTTTATATTTTTTTTTCCTCCCTAAATCATCTAGCTTACTTTTTATTTTTTGTCCCCTAACCATTCGACTTAGCTTTCTCTATCAAACTCTCTCTCTCAAACTATCAGATTGATGCATAAAACTTAAAAGGATGCCATGTTTCGTGTATTCTTTTTGGCACATAAACCCTAATTGAATCTTATGAAAATTTCATTTCTTAGAAACAAAGCCTCCGTCCTCGCTAATGAAAAATTCTAAATAGATGCTTGGGAGTTTGGAACAATCAATGCCCGTAATCTGTTGTTCGAAACTTATATATATATTCACACACACACACACAAATACAGTTACACAACCTAATCTCGCTATATCTTAAACATAATCCTAATTTGGGAGTAATAGGGCCAATTACAGATTCAGAGATTACGAAAGTTATTAATCAATCAAAAGTGTTATATTTATCACTCGCAGTATTGGTATTCCTACAAGCTTTATTCTCTCCTAAAAATTTATTTTAAAATTACACCGGACTGGAAACTCACATCACATGCCATACCATACATAATATTTTATTATAAAAATTATTCATGATATTTATCATTTTTCGAGGATACACGTGTATGAATGGTACAACGACAGTGTTTTAATTTGTTTTTATTGTCAAAATTTATTCTGGCATGCTCTTGTAGGCCCTACCCACCACATCAAAATTCTAGATATGCATCATGAATGATAATGTGACAATGTTTCGATTTTCCTACTATGAAAGTTTATTATGTCCCTTATTGTAGGCCCTACCCACCACATCATTTCTTTTCTTCCATCCTACTTACTTTAACAGATGCCTCGATAGCCTAGTGCATTTGGTGAATTTTGAAGTGTGGGGACTTTGACTGCTTTGTAAAAAAAAAAATCCTACTTAGTGTTTTTTTTTTTTTTACTCTCTCTTCCATGGACTTACGTTTTTTTTTTTCCTAAATCATATGGCATATTTTTTTTTTTTTGTTTTTCTCTATATCCCCCGGCTTAGCTTTCTCTATCAACTCTCTCTATCTCTCCCTCTCTCTCTCTCAAACAATCAAATTGATACACAAAACCTAAAGGATGTCGTGCTCCATGTAATCGTTGTGGTCGCATGAACCCTAATTTGAATCTCATATAAATTCCAATTCTCAGATACAAGTTGGAGTGGCAAAATGGGTCATGATCCACTAACCCGTTCATATCTGCCTGCTTTAAAATGAATATGAGTGTACCATGCATTTTAAAATATGGGTCAAAATGGGTGACTCATATTCAATACATTTTTATAGAGGGGTAAATAGGTTGAATATGGGTCACCCATTTTGACCTATATTTCACCCATTATATAAGAGACCCAGTTTCACAACCTCTATTTGACTCAAATTTACCTTTTTCTTTCTAAAATTCTCTCACACGACTCCAAATTCTCTCTTTCCCACTATCTCTCTTTAAGATTCCCTATACATTATAGACTTTTCATGTATATAATACTACGGTTTGAAAGAAACCTATATTTACATCTGCATTTCAAAGTAGGACGACTTGATTTATTCATTTAATTATTTATTCTATAAAAAGTTTAACCGATGAATTCATATAATATATATATATATATATATATATATATATATATATATAATATCTTACCTTCATGCATGTCTAGTCACAAAATAAAAAAATATAAATTTAAAGAATTTCCAAAATAAATTAGAGGATTTACAATTATCCATACATATGATCAAGAAGACTTTATTCAAATCATACTACACATGACATTTACTATTTTCTCAAGAATTATCGTTTAGCACTTAAGTTATTTTAACTTTTTCTTTTTAAGCACGCTTACTGTTTACTCCATTTTTTTGGCCCAATGGAAATGTGACATGTGGCAAGTTCCAATGAGCTTGCTACATTGGATCACCTTTTTTAAAAATCCAAAAAAGGTGGCATGATTTGAAGTTGTTGAAGACTAATTTGGTCCTACCAACCAATAAGGAGAAAATATGTGGCGAGTTCCAATGGAACTTACCACGCTGGAATGCAATTCTTATGAACCAATTGGTTTTTGACACATGGCGAGTTCTGTGGAACTTAACATAATATATCAATTCTTTTAAAGAATTGTTGTTATGGAAGGCTTATGGGTAAAATCATGTATTTATAAGTAATTAGAGGTTTTTTCCCAGTATGTGATTTACCAAAGTTGACTTAATCAAGGAAGTGGAATGTGGGGTTGAGGGTCTCCATGCTTTTAGGAGACTTTAACATTTATTTTGCTAAGTCAGACAAAAGGATACGTGGGAGGTTAACTTCTATAAATATATATACATATATATATATATATATATATATATATATATATATATATTTATTTATTTAACTAACCCATGATAGAATAACCGTTGTGAAGGAGAATTTTATGGTGCCATTGAGTACTGGATCCAAGAACGAACCATGGTGAAAGTTAAAATCAAGGAAGTATGCTATAACCACGATCCATGATGTACAATTGGTGAAAGAATGGAAAGTGACCACAACGCTATGAAGATTAGTATAGAAAGCTCAGGCTAAAATCCAGGAAATTGGTTTGCAAAAAGAAAAGAATCGGATATATATATATTCAGGAGATTATGGTGTTATGAATTCTGAAGGAAAATCTTAGAATGGAAGTTACCAAAGTTTGAGGGACGTGGGCAGTTATATTTCTGGTATATGTGATCCATGACTAGGAGGTTATACAGATCAGGCTATGATGCCATGACATAGAGGTTTTATAGAAAGAGAAGACTAGTAGAAGTTGTGGGACACCTGGCTAAACAAGGATACATCGGTTGAGAGTGGTGGAACTTTATAGTGAAACTACCATTAGCCGAAGTGGTTATTGAGGATAGTGGGTAACAAAGTTGAATAAATCGTGTCTGAAGAAGGAAGAGGTTTGCGACAGAGGAAGAAGAAATTGTAACTGCTAAATGATTGTGGGACACTTAGCTGTTTGAAGTTAATCCACGTGGAAGCTACTAAGGCTGCCACACATCAATTTACATGCATGGAGGGGCTTTATAAATAGAACACTTAGAGCTAGTTTGTAAATTCTGTTCAACACACACAACCAACAGCACTTCAATTTCTTTACATTTATGTAATACAATTTCAATATGGTTAATTCAAATCTTACATTTACTATTCCTACTTTCTAGCACTTTACTTTCCAGCCTTGCACTTTCAATACAGCTTTCCTTTCCACTAGCCATAGTTCAATCCGAAAGTCCTTTTCCAAGGCAAAAAGAACATTTGAAGGTGGTAATTCCAGTCCTTCATTCAATCGCCTGATTCCTACAATTTTTTACTGCATAGTTGTTTGGATATCCACTTTGGAACAACAGCAGTTCCTGGCACGCCTGACATTCACCCTCATTTTCTAATTAGAAAGGACCCCGGTTTTTAGGAGCCAAACATAATTGGCACGCTCGGCAGGACATCTAAACAGATTGTTCAATGGCCGGTGGAAGAAGGTAAGGCAAGTCTGTCCAAGACCCTGCCGAACTAGAAGAGATACAAGCCAGGGAACTTCAAGTGGAAAGTTCACAATTTGCACCTGATGAAAATGATATGGTGGAAAAATTTGCTCAAACAATGAGAAATGGACCCATCATGGACAACATTCGCATGATGGCAATGCAACAAGATAGGTTTATGCAAGACCAAGCTAGAGTCGCCCAAGACTTAGCCAGAGTTGCGCAAGACCAATCTAAGGCTAGTCAAGACCATGCAACAGCCGCTCTTGCTAACGAGCGGAAGTTAGAAGAAATAGTAGACCGAATCTCTTAAAGGTTCGAGTCTATATTGGAACGGATCCTTGGAAGCTCAAACCAAGGTTTGGCCTCTCGGCTGAACAACTCTGAAGGGTTTTAACAGTCGGCCTTTCAAGCTAGCAGGCCGACCACGTTTGTTGAAGGAAGTTCCTCTCAGCAACATGCAGGGCCGTTCCCTCCAACTCAGCAGCAGGTGCAGTCCCTTCCAATCACACATACTTACATTCCAGTTGCACCTATGACTGCTCTAGTGGCACAGATGACTGTTCCACAAGCTGCGCCCATGCTAACCATCCAGCAAGTTCAGAATTCTCCACTTGTAGCATTTCCACAGTAGACTTGGCATGATCAGCCTGCCCAACCATGGCCATACCATAACCCTCAAGCACAACATAATGTTTCACCTGTGAACATTCAGCCAGCCGCACCTGTTCCAGCAAGGCCACCCATGGTCATTCCTATGGCGGTTGGGGGGTAACCTTTTCTAAGGGAGCCATTTCTTGACCAAGGAGGAAGGAATTGTGGTAGGAACAACTATGCAGATGCCAACCCCTTGCTTATGGCAGGTGGGGGGCATCAAGTGGCCAATCAACCTCAAGGTTGGCTAGACAACAACCTTCCACAACCTATGGCGCTTAATAGAGGCAAATTTGCAGAATTCCTTCAATAGGAATTTGGCCTAACTCGAAGGGGTGGAAGGCCAACTTATAGAAAACCCTATCCAGAGTTCATTGATGAAGTTGAATTTCCAAGGAATTTCAGAATTCCAGAGTTTGCAACATTCAATGGAGAGGGTGAACAGTCAACCTTGGAACATATCAGTCGGTTCACTGTCCAATGTGGAAAAGCAGCAGCCAATCCATGGCTGAAGGTACACTTGTTTCCAAACATACTGACTGGATATGCTTTCAGGTGGTATTCTAACTTGCCAGCCAACTCCATTAAAAGTTGGCAGCAATTTAAGGATTTATTCCATACTCAGTTCTATAGAGCTGAGCTTGAAGTGTCCATGGTAGACCTTTCCAGATTTCATTAACTACCTGGAGAGTCGGTGATGAGTTTCCTTTCTAGATTCAGGCGGGCCAAGTTCAAATGTAATTTGTCTTTGTTGCAGGAAGAATATATGAAGATGGCTGTGAACGGCCTAGAATTTGAACTTCGTAAAAATTTTGAAGGTGTACAACTTCATGACTTGTTTGACTTGGCCGGTAGAGTGGCTAAGTATGAAGAGCTCCTTCGTGAGGAGCAAGTGATCGGTTGGTCAATTAACATCAACCTTCGCAATAGCACGAATCATTGTAAAATAGGGCTATTGGTCGGGTAAGTCGAACCACAGGGACTACGCTAGTCTAATACAACCTAAATGTCTAGAATCATTCTTAGAATGATGAAGGGTGTATAGAGGTTTTGTTGGATGTCACTTAAGCTAGGAAATTAAAAGTGCATAAAACAATAAATTGCAAGAATTCAAGGGAGTGAAGTACAAGTAAAGAAGGCTAGAGAAATGAATCCACCTCCATCCCTATACACATGCTAGGTTAAGATTAATTTAAGGGGAAAAACAACATATATGATAGTCATGATACATAACAATACTAGGTTGCTATAATATCCTTAAGAAGTTCATTTAATTAGAAAGGCAAGAATAAACCATCAAAGGTTCACATGATCAACTACCTAAACTAAAATGTAGCTTAGAACATGCTTACTAAGCCAAGGATTATCAAGCCCTAATTTAAATGGTGAATGCACATAAAGCTAAGAATCAAGTATAGCCCATCAAAGGGAAACCCTAAGCCATGAACTATCTAGGTTCTCCAACTCCATGCCATTAAAACCATTCCATGATCTAACTTCCATTGTCACCATGGAAGTGCAAGCAATATGATTAAGAAAGGCAACCATCCAAGACAAGATGAATAACTCACAATAATCATTTAAAACATTCAACATTCATTACAACAAAAATGAGGCTCTTGACCATGGAAAGACTATCAAAAATACATTGTAATCCCCAAAAATAAACTATACTAACACATGCTTACAAGGGAGGGGTTTCATCACCTCCCTAGATGAGGTTTAGTTACCCATTGGTGAGCTAGAAGAAGGAAGAAGCATCATCCTCATCTCCATTTTCGAGCTCCTACTGTAGCACTCAAGAACACCCTCTCCTTGCTCTCTTCTCTCCCCTTTTCTCTTGCTCAAGATAAAGCTTAATGATATATGTGGCCTTTGGGTAGCCTTTTATGCTCCAACCATACCCTCTCTCCTCCAAGGGACACCTCCAACCACTTCATAAAGGGGGAAGATGGAATTGAGGAAACCAATGTGCAAGTGGGCTGAAATGAGCCATTTCCGAAGGGCATTCTGCCTGATTTTCGAGCGCACGCTTGGTGACTTCGAGCACTCTAACTTAGTGCAATGTGCAACATGCTCCTCTTGCTCAGTGCTGACCTATTTTGGGAAAACTGCTATAACTTTGTGCCCCGAACTCTGAATGACGATCTGTTTGAAGCTTTGGAGAGCTGATTCAGTGTTTTAAAAACTTCATGTTTTGATGAAGACCCAAATCTCAAGTCTGGTTGGTCGAAAATGGGGAGAAAGGCAGTACATCAGTGCTGCCAGGCAGTTTTGCGCACCTCTGTTGTGAAGATCATAACTCTCTGCTCCGAACTCCGAATGATGAACCACTTGAAGATTTGGAAAGCTGATTCAGAGCTCTAAATCTTTCATGTTATGAGAGAAGTCCAGTTCTCGAGTTTGGAAGGTCAAAATGGCAAGCAAAGACCAGGCTCTACTGCTGCCAGAATTCAGCATTGGCACCCTTTTGTTGCTCAAGACTCCACAAGGCCTTATTCTTGTTCCATTTTGGCCAATGAACCTGAAAATGCATAAAACATAGAATTGGAGTTAATCTACATAAAATAATTAATAACTGGACTTTGTTAATGTAATTTAGGGCGCTTGAATATACATTATTCGGCGCTCATCAGCAAGACCGGAAGAGCTCTTCCAAGGGCACTTACTATCGTGATCCTAATTATGAGGTGTATACCACTGAAACTGAAGAGGAGTTTGAAGTAAATGTAGCCGAGCTCAGCATAAAAAAGGCCTATACTTGTGAGGCCTTGACAAAACCAAAGTCAGCCACGGCCAACTTGTAGGCCGCCTCTGGTTCCAAGTGAAAGGGGGTAGACCCTTCTAGAAGTTACTCTTTTGACATCTCTAAGCCGAGCAAATTTTTGATTTGCTCATGGCTGACAAGCAACTGATTTTCACAACAGGCCACAAGATGCCATCGGCCTCAGAAATGGCTGAGAAAGAGTATTGCAAATTTCACAATTCATGGAGGTATTCCACTAATAATTGTGTGATTTTCCGTAACATAGTGCAAAAAGGCGATTGAAGATGGAAGGTTGAAGTTTTCAGAAAAAATAAAAGTTATGGGTGTTGATAAAAATCCTTTCCCCAAGGTTATTGCCACAAGTGTTACTTCCCTTACCGTGAAACATCCTGAGAAGAAGGTGGACTTGGCAGATTCAAGAGCTAGTGGAAAACTTGAAAGTCCTGAAGCTGCAACATCCTTGGAGAAAAAGGTAGTTGAGTTGGAAAGGCAACTCCGTGAGGGTCAAATAGCCTTAATCAAGCAAGGTTGTTGCCCCAAGTGTAAGATTCAGAATGAAGGTTGTCATAGAAATATTTTAGAGGAGAATCTGTTCAATGATGACCGAGACCAAAAAAGGAAGGTCTATGATCGGCTGACTTTCAAAAAGATAGAAAACACAGTTACTGTAACTATTCCAGAGAAGGAAAGCCGGATCTATCCAAAAAGAAGGGCATCAAAAAGGAGATTAGAATTCCTTCCAAGGAGTTTGGAAAGGAATAGAATTTCCTATTAGGTAGGGCTTCGTCCTAGCAGAAAGTTTGAAAGTAGCAGATGGCAAGACAGAGGTTCTAAAGGTAACAAGCATTCCAGGCCAAAAATGGCCTCGGAGGCATGGGTAATAAGGGGGAGTGAGCATTTCCGAACAAGAATGGTTAGCCCTCCTACCTTGCAAGATGAGGGGTGGAGAAGGCTTGATCATCCCAAGTTTTCCATTCATGATGACTCTTATATGACCCGTACACAAAAGCGAAGGCAGCAAAGGAAGAGGGCTGATAGAAGGAAATTATGGGAGAAAGACCATGGTTGGACTAATTGGTCAAAGAAGACTACTAAGCTATCAGACTTGTCTGAACTTCCAGCTAAAGGAGGGGTTAGAGATCCTGATGATTTATTGGATTTGGTTTCAGAGGTTGGAAATTCCTTGACTACAGACAATCCTCCTACAAAAGATAGAACAGATTTGGAAATTCCCAACAGTTCCAGCAGCAGTAAGAAAATCTGTTTTGGGAGTTTTCCAGGTGAATTTACTTGCAATATTGTAGTGGTTCTTCCGTTATTTTTTGAGCCATAGCCAAATTAGACTAATTCAATGGAAAGAGATGTAGTAGATACAAGTCCTCCCATGGAAAGCCTTGGACAGTCTAGTTCTGGGCCAACCATTATAAAACCAAATAATGGTATTCATATAGAAGAGGTCTTTGAAGATGAAGCTGAGCATCTCCAAAAATTAAAGGGAGTTGTGATTAAAGAGAACAGCCCCACAAGGTCAAAGAAAATTGTGTTAGAAAAGCCACCATATGGTATGACTCAGCAGCTCAAACCTTTGTATATCAAGGTACTAGTGGAAGGAAGGCCCTTAGCAAGAGTTCTGGTGGACAATGGTTTGGTATTGAATGTTGTTCCAGTCAATGTTATGCGCATACTTGGAAAGTCTCCTGAAGATATCATTCCAACTGATGTATCCATTAGTGGATTCACGGGAGGAATAGTGAACACGCAAGGCATTCTACCTTTGGAATTAACGGTGGGAGATAGAACGTCCATCACAGCTTTCTTTGTTATTGAATCTACAGCGGCCTATAACTTGCTTTTGGGCCGCGAATGGATTCACCCAAAATTTTCCATTCCATCTTCACTCCATCAAATGCTAATATTTTGGGATGGAGATGAGGTAAAAGTGGTGGAAGCTGATAGCCGGCCATTTATGGTAAGGGTTTACCATGCAGATGCTGAGCTGTATAGTGAAGAATTCGTTCCAATCAGATTTATTGGAAAGGAAGGCAAGGGCTGCCAAGGAAGGCCACCATGAGAAGAACTCTTACAGAAGAAGATGTAAGGGAGCTTTTCCAAGAAACACTAAGGCCAACAATTTTACCCAAGGCCGGTGTTCAGCACTACATTTTAAACAAAAGTTTTTATGGAAGAGAAACCTAAAGAAGATAGAGTGTTTGGCTAGGCGGTTAATTGTTGCCTTGCCAGGTTGAAAGCATATCTAGCCAAACTACGGCTGGAAAGGGCTACTGTTGATGGTACTTCATTTTCAACCAATGCTTTGGAGGTTATGGAAGATACCAAAGACAAGCTAGATGTTATCCAGCTGATAGACTTGAAGGCAGCGCCAATTAAGTTAGACGATCTTAAGGCCGAAGTGTAAGATCCATTTTTGGAAGTTAACCTTGGAACGGAGCAAGACCCTCGGCCTACCTACATTAGTAAGCTTCTGGAACCAAACTTTAGAGAAGAATTAATTTCCTTACTTCATGAGTAAAAAGATTGCTTTGCATAGACGTATGAGGAAATGCCTGGACTTTCCAGAGAGTTGGTAGAACATAAGCTGCCAATCAAGGAAGGTTTCAAGCCTTTCAAGCAGCCTCTAAGAAGGATGTCCCAAGAAGTGGTTCTAAAGGTCAAAGAAGAGATAGAAAGGTTACACAAGGCTGGTTTTATAAGAACCGCCAGGTATGTAGACTAGATTTCCAACATAGTTCCAGTTGTTAAGAAAAATGGTAAGCTAAGGGTATGTGTGGATTTTTGGAATATCAATCTTGTAACTCCAAAAGATGAATACCCCATACCTATTGCTGACCAATTAGTAGATTCTGCTGCCAAGAATGAAATTCTTTCTTTCATGGATGGGCATTCCGGGTATAACCAGATTTATATTGCGGAAGAAGACATTGCCAAGACAGCTTTCAGATGTCCAGGATCCATTAGAACCTTTGAATAGGTTGTCATGCCATTTGGATTGAAGAATGCCGGAGCAACATATCAAAGGGCCATGAATGCCATTTTCCATGACATGATTGGCCTTTTCTTGGAAGTCTACATTGAAGGTGTAGTCATCAAATCCTCGGCCAAGGATCAACATCTCCATAACTTAAAGATGGCTTTTGAAAGAATGAGGCAGCACAAGTTAAAGATAAATCCTTTGAAGTGTGCCTTTGGGGTTTCAGCTGGAAACTTCCTGGGTTTTCTAGTCCATCAAAAAGGTATTGAAGTGGACCAAAATAAAGCAAAGACAATTATTAAAGCAAAGTCACCGGCCACTAAGAAAGAAGTACAAAGATTTTTTGGCCAGGTTGGATATTTGAGGAGATTCATTGCCAACCATGCTGGAAAGACTCATGCTTTCTCCCCATTGTTGAAATTGAAAGGTGCTGAGGAGTTTAAGTGGACGGAATAACATCAGCAAGCCTTTGAAGGTTTGAAAAACTACTTGGCCAACCCTCCAGTGATGATGCCTTTAATAAAAAAGCGGCCTCTAAGATTATACTTATCGGCCGTCGATGAACTATTGGAACTCTTCTAGCTCAAAACAATGAATGGGGAAAGGAGCAAGCCATTTATTATCTAAGTAGGGTGCTCACTCCAATGGAATGTAGGTATACTTCCATTGAAAAGTTGTGCCTTTCCTTACATTATGCGGCTATGAAGTTAAGAACCTATATGTTGCCAGTGGCCGTATATATCATTTCTCAAACAGATTTGATTAAGTATATGCTTTCAAGGCCTTTGATCACTGGACGTATTGGAAAGTGGTCATTGGCCTTAATAGAGTTTTCCTTCAAGTATATTTCATAAAAGGCAGTTAAAGGAAGGGCGATGGCAGAATTTCTAGCGAACCATCCTTCCACCGAGATTGATTCAGAAATATGTGACGAGGTGGATAATCTCTACCTTGATTATACAGCTTGAAGTCTCATGTTTGATGGATCAAGCACTTATGATGGAGGAGGAGCTAGAATAGTCATCATTTCACCAAAGGGGAGAAAACCCATATTTTCTTTCTTCTTGGATTTCAAGTGTATAAATAACCAAGCTGAGTATGAGGCGCTAATTATTGGGTTGGAAATCCTATTGGAGCTAACAGTGGAGAAGGTCCAGATTATTGGAGATTCAAATTTGATATTCAGCTAACTTTCTGAAGAATATAGGTGTCTTAATTGGCATTTGAGGCCTTTCCATTCTTTGGCCTTGGAATTACTTTACCAGTTTGATGACTTCCAACTCAAATATTGGCCAAGACATTTGAATACAGAGGCTGATGATTTGGCACAGCTAGCTTCCAGAGTGAAGGTCCCACTGGGTGTAGAAGAAACTTTGATCACAATTAAAAGAAAGACTCTCCCTTCTATAGAGTCACGGTATAAGATGGCAGGTCGTTTCCAAGCTGATGAGCCAGAAAGGATCAAACCTACCAAGAAAACATGGGAGATTTTCAATGTTGATATAGATGGCTTAGACTTGGAAGATTGGAGAACACTAATCATCCATTTCTTGCAGGAGCCTAGTACCAATGTGCACAAAAGAATTCAGCTTTTGGCACCTTATTATATCTTGATCAATGGAGATCTATACAGGAAAAGTAAAGAAGATGGGCTTTTGCTAAGATGTCTTGGCAGGAGTGAGTCCATAAGAGTGATGGCAGAATCATACCTTGGAATATGCGGAGCACATCAAGCTGGGATCAAAATGAGGTGGCTTTTGAGAAGATATGGTTACTACTGGAAGGGTATACTAAAAGATTGCATAGAGTTTGCAAAGACTTGTACTGCATGTCAGGAACTTGGCCCGGTCCAAAGAGTTCTAGCTATCAACATGCAGCCAGTAGTAAAAATATGGCCATTCAGAGGGTGGGCCTTGGACTTTATTGGAAAGTTAACACCACCATCTACAGATAGACATACTCATATTATGGTAGCAATGGACTATTTTACAAAATGGGTGGAGGCTATTCCATTAAAGACCTCTGAGCAGCTAACAGTGATTGATTTTATCAGGAAGCACATTATTTATAGGTTTGGAATTCCAGAGACTATCACCACTGACAGAGGACTTTCCTTTGTTGGAAATAAAGTTCTTGATTATTGTGCTGAGTGTGGCATCTAAGTGATCAGTTCTACTCCATATTTCGCCCAATCAAATAGATAGGCTGAGGTTTCCAACAAAGTAATTCTCAATATCCTTGAAAAGATGATTGAGAATCATCCAAGGGAGTGGCATCACTTACTTTCGAAGGCTCTTTGGGCTTATAGGAATTCAAAAAGATCAAGTACTAGCATCACACCATATATGCTCAAATATGGATATGATGCCGTTCTTCCAATGGAAATGACCATAAGATCTGCAAGAGTGGCTTTTCAGAACAAGCTTACTCCGACAGATTACAACCATGCCATATTGGTGGAATTAGAAGACCTAAATGAAGTCCGTCTTAATGCCTTCGACCATATTATTGCTCAAAAGAAGAAAGTCATGTAGGCGTACAACAAGAAGGTTAAGGCAAAAACATTTGTTGAAGGAGACTTGGTATGGCAAGTCAGATTTCCACCGGGAGTCAAAGATAAGGAATATGGAAAGTGGACCCCAAATTGGAAGGGTCCTTACTTGGTGGAATGAGTCCTTGGGAAAAGGGGCTTATAGATTAATGGACATAGATGGAGAATCCCACAAGCATCCTGTGAATGTTGTGTACTTGAAAGAGTATCGTCCTTCCATCTATAAAAGCTAGAAATCCACAATCATTCAACAAGCCACGTAGTCTGGCTGGTACCCTCCTTTCCAAGTAAGCTGGAAAGCTGGAAAGGAATCTCAATGGCCATACTCTGGCCATTTATATAGCTAAGTCAGAATGTATGAAGGGAATCACTTAAAGAAGAAAAGCTAAGTACTTGAAAGGGTACATTGGCTAGGGCCGTGGAGAATATTCAGTTAAATATTTCTAAGAACAGATGATTTTCCAAGTATGGAGTTTCTTTTTTCGTTGAGAAAGAAGCTGCATTTCATGGTCCAGGTTTTACCTATCTTGGAAATAATTGACATTGCTGTATATAAATGTTGTTTCCATGTTAGCAAGTTCTTTTATTTCTTCTGAATTCCTTTGTTTTGGAAAGTCACTTGGTGATAGCTTCGTTGTTAATATATGGAAATGATTTGTTTCCAGTTTTCAATGATTTTCTATGTAAGAGGCACAAAACCAAAAAGGGTTGAGAAATAACCTCCATTCTCATTAGATCCATAATTCTATTACATATTCCAAAATGGCCGCTATCTCTAAGAGCTGGCCGTAGAAAAGATTCCAGGAGGAGTTTACTTATTCACTACATAGTAACCACTTAAAACATCATGAGAAAACCACATCAAATGGCAAGAAGGACATTTCCAAGTGCCATCCAAATTTTTCTTGCTTCTTCAAGAGTAGCCAGTGCTTTATTTTTTGTTTCTTCAAGTTGTGGAAATTCGTTAACTAGAAATTCCCATTCTTTCCTATGAGGCTCAGATTCAGCAAGATTAGCACTAGCAGTTTGATCCAATTCCAACTCATCACGTTCCACTTGTTCTAGTTCTTTCTGAAATTTGTTTAGCTCTTCAGTCAAGGTGTTTTTCTTAGTTGCAAGTTCCTTAGCTCATGTCTTGATCTCCGGATAGGGTGTTAAAGCAAGATGAAAACTTTCAAAGGCTTTATCCCTAAGTTTAGCTTTTCTTTCATATTCTGAGATAAAGGAAGAACTGGAATTCACATGGGAAAGAGAAATTGAAGTTAATGATGCAGTTTGGTCAAAGCAGCTTGAATGTAATCAGGAAATCCAGGGTGTTTCTTCAGGGTAACTATAGTACTAGCCAAATCTTGATGGAAGGTCATAATTTTTTCCATATCATAAGCAAGGTAGGACAACAATTTTCTTTTGGCTGCGCTAAGAGGGTCTTCTTAGGGATCTAAAAGTACAGGCATGTTGGCAATCGAAGTTGAGGTGCTTGAAGATTGAGTGGCTTTGATCACTTTGTATAGATCGGCCAACACTGGAAAAGCTCATCTATGCATTGTGAAAGAGGTTGATGTGGACAAAGACGGAGTAGCCTGAAGGAAAGAAAGGTTTTGCTTATTACATAAGAAGTAAGAAAGGAGGCGAAGTTTAAAAGTGTAAAGACTTGCCTCTAGGATGGAAGGAGGAAGGCCGGTAGAAGTTCCAATAGTGGGAGTTGGAATGGGAAACGATTTTCTACTTTGGTCTGCCAAACTTTCCATAATAGAGGCTTGAAGGTCTAAGTCATCTCCATGAGCAACTTGCATATTTGACTGGATCTTGGAAGAACCCTACAAGATGAGTATAAAAAGGAATTATGGATACTTTAGAAATTTAAAAGGATGAAGGAGATAACAAATGAGACTTACCAAAACAATTTCTTTGGTTGGTTTTAACTTATTTATTTTTGGAGAGTCTTTTAGCTGTTTGAACTCCTCGGCCTTTTCCAAGTCAATTTTCCTTTTTGCTTTCTAGTAACTTTTCCAGTGTACGCTTGGTGATTGTTTTGATAGAATGCTGAGTATTGGTTTGCCCTTTGGAAATACCATCGTCATTGGAGGAATCTTCATCAGAGGAAGAAAACTGGGTTTGAAACTCTTTCTTTACAATGGCCAGTCCCTACAAAAGGAGATATTTGGAGAATCTAAAGTTGAAAAAGTTAAGTCTGGTTTTGTTGGAAATACCTGAGATAACTTTTCTTTCCCTTTTGCCTTATACAAGGCATCTTCTTCTTCTTCTTCCTCAACTTCTTCTTCTTCTTCTTCTTCTTCTTCGTTACTGGAAGAGATAAGTTTGTGACTCAAATTACCACTTTCAGCCACACCTTCAACTTTGGTGGGCAAAACAGTGTTTTTCTCTTCACTTTCTTCTTCATCACTTTCCTCTAGAATTTCGTCTTCTCTATCTGAGGAATTTTAAGTTAAATCCTTAGCATAGGGAAAGCAAACAGAAAAGAAGGAAGGCAAAGCTCACTAAAATTACATGTTACCTGGAGATAAGGGTTTGAAGAAGGCTAAAATACTGTCACAGACGACCTTATGATTTTTTGTCCGAATGGAAGAAATGTAGGCCGTCCACCATACGGTAAATTCATTAGAAGACTGAGGCTTGCTAGTATGGCCTTGAAAGTTGAAAGCTGACCTTTCCATTTCATAAGCTTTATTAATCGCAGCAAATTTGGTAACATCTGTGATCCTCACTCTTTGATCAAAGTATCTGTTCTGAGATTTGTATGGTGGTAAGGGAATGAGTTGGGTAAATCCCATTTGCCTAGCTAATTAAGCTGGATTGTAGAATTCCATGCCACAAAAGCTGTTCTTTTTCATAATGCTTTTTGGTGGAAACCCCTGGAGAAGGGACTAGCCACGATGGCATGCGACCAAGGAAAGTAAAAGGGTCGAAGAATTTGTCGTCTCTTGTTTCACATTGGTTATAAAAATACTCAAAGTTTTCAGCAAAGCTGAAAGAGGAAGGGGCTGCTGTAGCTAAGGGATAACATAAAAGGGTTTTTCCAGTTTGCATGGCAAGAGGAGAAGTTCTGTCTTGGAAATACACCTTAAGCCACATTTGGAACAACCAGAAAGGGCCTTGAAATCTTAAAAATTTGGAAGTAAGGAGGTCATTGAGACCTCTGTATAGATGAGAAAGTACGAGGGGAGCCAATGCTAAATCTCCATTCCTGGCCAAAGATATGACAACTTGAACAAAGTCCTTGGTAACTTGCCCGGATGGAACACATAATAAGTAGCCAGAAAGCCAACAGATTAGGAAAGCTATGTGCTCGTCCTCTTCGACTGGCCCATTTCCTTTATAGTGTTTGATGAAAGGAAAGTGGGATGAGACAAATTTCTTGCTACCAGTGTTTTTGGTGGGAAAAGAGAATTGGTTGACATAGAGAGTGGCACTAACATCATCTTTATGAGGTTTGAGGCCAGTAATGCAACAAATATCCCTTAAGGTTGGGGACATCATTCCACATCTCAAATGAAAGGCATTTATGGTTGAAGACCAGAAAAAAAGGGCTGGAAAGAGAAGGTTTGGGTCAAGTGTAATAGAGGCCTTGCTGATCTGGATAATATCAAAGATTCCTTGTTTTTTCCACTGTGGTGAAATATTTTCATCTTTGGAAAGATGATTCACCCAGGATGACCAAAAGGAACGATATGGTGACCAATTCTTTATACTGAAGAAAGGCTTTACTTTTTTTCCCTTTCTTTAAAATAAGAGGGAACTCTGAATCAAAGGGGAGATGAGACGTACCGAAAGGATAGAGCTCTGCCAACTCGGAGGGGGCCACACCTGCAAAGGCCGGTCCAAGCCCGATTGAAGAATCTTCAAAGGGAATCAGAGGGTTGAGATGTAGCGTAGCAGGATTCAGGGATTGCAGAAGTAATTGGACTTGGTGGCTATGGCTTTGAGTTTTGATTTTGGGTCAAATTGAAGGAGTTGGAAGAGAAGAACTAGTGGTTTGTTTGGGCGGTTTTTTAGCTTTCACATAAGCCATGGTTCGTTACTACTACAAAGTTAGAATCTTGCTATTTTTTAGGGTTTGGTTGGAGGAGAAGAAAGAGGGAAAAGAGAGAGGTTTCGTGATGAGGATGAGAGATATACATGCATGTATATATAGAAGTAATGAGAAGGTTACGTTTTCTGAGGGTTGGTAGTTGGGATTTTCAAAATTCAAAAGAAGGTAATAAAGATTAGGAAATTGGATGGTTTTAGACATAAATGGGTAGGACTTATATTGCGACACTGAATGTTCTTTTGGAAGTTGGCGGCATATAAGGATTGATATGGAGGAAACCGAGGAACTAGTAGCGTGTTGCATTGAAACTCATTAACTAATGATTACTTGGGTTGTCTTAATCCAATGACGATTTGTAAGGGGGTTTGTTTGGAGAGTTCAAAATTTAAAAGGAATGAAGTTTTTGCCATAAAGGGATAGGATCTTCTCGGAATATGTGGTACTTGTCAAACAAGTGGCAGAATAAATAGACTTTGAAGGAAACAAGGAAGTTAACTGCATGAAAAGAGGAAGTTGGAATTTTAAGAGGGTCATGATGGTGGAATTCAAATCCCATGCCTTATCATCAAGTTGTTCCACATGGCATGGAATTTGGGGGGCATATGTTTACTCCATTATTTTGGCCTAATGGAAAGGTGACATGTGGCGAGTTCCAATGAGCTTGCTACATTGGATCACCTCTTTTAAAAATCCAAAAGAGGTGGCATGATTTGAAGTTGTTGAAAGCTGATTTGGTCTTACCCACCAATAAAGAAGAAATATGTGGCGAGTTCCAATGGAACTTACCACGCTGGAATGCAATTCTTATGAACCAATTGGTTTTTGACACATGATGAGTTCTGTGGAACTTACCATAATATATCAATTCTTTTAAAGAATTGTTGTTATGGAAGGTTTATGGGTAAAATCATGTACCTATAAGTAATTGGAGGCTTTTTCCTATTATGTGATTTACCAAAGTTGACTTAATCAAGGAAGTAGAACGTGGGGTTGAGGGTCTCCATGCTTTTAGGAGACTTTAACATTTATTTTGCTAAGTCAGACAAAAGGATACGTGGGAGGTTAACTTCTATAAATATATATACATACATATATATATATATATATATATATATATATATATATATATTTATTTATTTATTTATTTGACCCACGATAGAATAACCGTTGTGAAGGAGAATTTTATGGTGCCATTAAGTACTGGATCCAGGAACGAACCATGGTGAAAGCTAAAATCAAGGAAGTATGCTATAACCACGATCCATGATGTAGAATTGGTGGAAGAATGGAAAGTGACCACAACGCTATGAAGATTAGTATGGAAAGCTCAGCCTAAAATCTAGGAAATTGGTTTGCAAAAAGGAAAGAATTGGATATATATATATATATATATATATATATATATATATATATATATATATATTCAGAAGATTATGGCACTATGAATTCTGAAGGAAAGTCTTAGAATGGAAGTTACCAAAGTTTGAGGGACGTGGGCAGTTATATTTTTGGTATATATGATCCACGACGAGGAGGTTATACAGATAGGCCACGATGCCATGACATAAAGGTTTTATAGAAAGAGAAGATTACTAGAAGTTGTGGGACACCTGGCTAAACAAGGATACATCGGTTGAGAGTGGTGGAACTCTATAGTGAAATTACCACTAGTCGAAGTGGTTGTTGAGGAGAGTGGGTAACTAAGCTGAATAAATCATGTCTGAAGAAGGAAGAGGTCTGCGACAGAGGAAGAAGAAATTGTAACTACTAAAAGATCGTGGGACAATTAGCTGTTTGAAGTTAATCTACGTGGAAGCTATTAAGGCTGCCACACATCAATTTACATGCATGGAGGGGCTCTATAAATAGAACACTTAGAGCTAGTTTGCAAATTCTGTTCAACACACACAACCAACAGCACTTCAATTTCTTTACATTTATGTAATGCAATTTCAATACGTTTAATTCAAGTCTTGCACTTACTATTCCTACTTTCCAGCACTTTACTTTCCAGCCTTGCACTTCCAATACAATTTTCCTTTCCACTAGCCATAGTTCAATCCGAAAGTCCTTTTCCAAGGCAAAAAGAACATTTGAAGGTGGTAATTCTAGTCCTTCATTCAATCGCCTGATCCCTACAATTTCCTACTGAATAGTTATTCGGATATCTACTTTGGAAGGACAACAGTTCCTGGCACGTCCGACGTTCACCCTCCTTTCCTAATTGGAAAGGACCCCGGTTTTTAGGAGCCGAACACTTATTAAACATTTCACACAATCATTTTCATATACAAAATTGGCATATTACATCAAGTAAGGCATGCTAGCAATTCCCACATAGATGGCATCTAATGTACGTAATTAAACAAGCATCACATATAGAAGGCAATAACTTGAAATTTTATTTAATTAAGCAATTCCAAAAAAGAAAATAATATATATCCATAGCATGCCATATCACAAAATAAGCACTTATAGACTTACAAAAACTTAAGACTCCATGAATTAGACACCGCTACCTCAAATTAGGGTGAAGACCCTAATCCCACCAAAACCAAAGTGCTCTTCTCACAAATCCGACTTCGTAGGATGAAAGAGGAGGCAAAGGAGAACAAGAAGTCCTTTTACGACGCCTCCAAAATCCTAACTTCGTCCTCATCCCAAATCCTCAAAATGCTCCTACCAAAATTCCGAAACCATAGCCGCATAGCTCTCGTCGAGCTTGTCGCTTTTCCTTTCTACAGCGTCACCAAAATTCGACCCGAGCTAGGCCGGATCTAAGCTTGAAGCAAAAATATAAAGAAAAGGAAAAAAGGAGAAAAAGGGAGGAGAGAGAGAGAGGCTGCGTGCAGAGAGAGAAAGAGAAAGAATAAATGAGGCTAAAATGATATAAGCCTTCTATATATACTAGCCCATGCGTGGGTCCCGCCTCCAACGGAAATGCTTAAACAGTCTGATCAAGCTCCAGACAGTCGCAAATGATGAAACATAGTACAAAACGGATAAATCTAACTTAAACGAAGAATACAATGACGTCGAAAAA
Organism: Cornus florida; assembly: GCF_030987335.1. Classification (NCBI taxonomy): domain Eukaryota; kingdom Viridiplantae; phylum Streptophyta; class Magnoliopsida; order Cornales; family Cornaceae; genus Cornus; species Cornus florida. The sequence continues at coordinate 45,894,772 of NW_026775575.1, forward strand.
TTTCTGAACACGGAAATTCGCCGTGGAATCCACGTGGCACCTTTCAGGCACAAAAATAGAAACTGACCGAAATGAACCCAAGTGAATTTCTAAGGGTTCTAAACACAAAGAAACATCCCACACAATCTTTGAAACACCATGGCATGCATCCCCGTGCACAAATAAAATAAAATAAAATAACCAACAGGCGAGTGATTTAGCGATACCAAGCCTCTATTTCTCATAGAGAGGTCATTGGTTCAAACCTTCATGGAGGCATGTGTGTGAGAGTACCCAATTAGGAAAAAATAAAATAAAATAAAATAAAAAACCCGAAAAATCGGAAAAAAATCAGGGACGTCACAAAATAAAACGGTGAAGAGGTACAACCATCCAACCGAATAGCTCTATTGAAGATCAATTTTAAGAGTTGCTTGTTATGTATTTTACATTATTCTAGTAAAGGTTTTACATTACTGTAATTGATATTTTACTTTATTTAAGTACAAGTTTTACATTATCTGGCGAAGACAGACGCAACAGTGAGGCCATTAATATTGGTGACCGTCTAATAAACAGGAGTAATGGGGTGCCCTAGGTCTGAAGAGAAAAGAGAAATAGTGACAGATGAGTAATAGATTGGTAAAGTAAATATATGAGATGGAAAGAGAAGAATAGTTATTTAGTAAAATTACAAAAGGTACTTGGGGGTTATTTGATCTTCATGTGTATATAAATAGTAAAAATTTACATATTTGTAATTACTTTTGCTTAAATGTTTTTTATGGGGTTATTTTTAGTGTTTACATCCTAGTAATTAAGGCTTCCTAATATGTTTTTTTTATTTATTAAATTAACCTTAAAATTTTTATTAGGTGGATACTTCATGTTGATGGGATATATATTTGAGGCTACAGTGAACTTTTCTTTATTTAGCATTTTAGTTTAGTTAAGCTTCCTTAGTTAATTGTTTTGCTCATTTCCTTGCATTCCTTTTACAAAATCTCTCTTTATTATTTCTACCTCTCTATTATTTCAATTCCTTTCCAAATCAATTCGTTTAAGATTCCATTTTAAGTTAATTTCATTTTCATTGCAATTTGTTTTCATTTTGAAGTCCTGTTCACTTAAAGAAATTTGAATTCATTTGAGAGCTAATTTTGTCTCACACATCTCGATCAACAAATTTAGCAAAAGAGACTGAGTTTAACTATTTCATACAAACTTAAACAAAATCATTGATTCTGGCATACCCGCATTTGAATGGACGTAACTTGCCGATTTAGTGGTCAACACTCTAATGTTGGAAGTGATTCTTCGAAGAATAAAGGTTTAGAACTATATTTCCCCCACGATTTGTGACTTTTTTTTCTGTCCCAATATGATAAATAGATGCTGAGAGTGTTTGTTTTTTTTTTTGGTCAAAGGGTAGGCTTAAGAGTGTAAGTTTGTTGATTGCATTGATGATGATGATTGCAGCCCAGTTGTGGGTCACCCAATGAATGAATTCATTCTACAAAGAAGCGCTTACATGGAAGCCACACTATTCTTGAATGTGAGAACAAATGGGTGAGCCGGTGACTCGGTGAGGTAAATGGGCATGAGAAGTAGATGTGGTCCAAAAGACTCATCAGATGGAAGTCAATATGAGCAATCGTTAGGAATGAGCAAAATTGCCATGGATTTTTAGCCGAGACTTCAGAGTGGGCATTATATTCAAGATTGATAGCCTAAGAATTACAAGAGAGATTTGACATGGTTATTCAACTTGATCATATCCAATTAATTGATTTTACAATTTTTTTTTTTTGTCCTAGACGTTATTTAACAAATCTTAACTCTTAATCAAATTTAGGATAGGACAAGCAGTAGTGGGGCTCTTCCTCAATCTAGTTGAAGACCGAACATAATAAATTATTGGGAGATTAAAGAAAATTTACTTACGAGGTTATATTATTGAGAATATTAACTTCGTTCAATTAGTTTTGATATGAGTATAGTAAAAACACATTATCATCATATTATTAATCACACAAACATATATGAAGATACAATCATACGATAATTGACGCACAATACAATATTTATTTGATTCACCCAATCTAAGTCTATGTACACTATTATCATTATTAATAAACAAGTGAATTACAACTTGTAGAGAATACACTCAACCCATCCTATAAACTCTCAGGATGCCACTCGTAGCACTTACTGTTGGAAACGGCATTAGAAAACGCAAACTTTGAAAGGATTTTTAAAAAGATTCCGCTAAGAATTTTTTGCGAATCTATTGACGAACGCGTTCCTCTCTGCGAGGAGATGAACGTGGTATATTTATTTTCTCAAATCCGTTTCCGGGTGAATGAGAAATTGGCTCCAAAGTAAGTGATTTATAAAGCCTAAATGGGTGTGAATAAAGTGGGAAATGCTTGTCCCACATCGAAAAAGTAGCAAAGCAACCTTGAGTATATATATGTCTAGTATGGGATTTGGGTTTGGGCCCAAGGGCACCCAAGTTTTTAAGAGGGGGAGGACCTAGGCTAGCCTGGATCCGAACCAACGACCACACGCGCGCGCCGCCCGGTCCGGGCTAAGGCGGGGCGGGGCTTGATTGTGAAATGGGTTTAACTTTTTACCCAAAGTTGGGATGGGCCTGTGTGGTTGTAATTTTATTTTGTTGCTGGACTTATCAAAATGGGCCTGTTTACTGGGCTGAATTAATGGCCATTAAAAGGATTCAGTTTTAATTTTAAACCAAGAGTTGCACCCTTTACAATTTAAAAACCACCAACATTTTTTTAATTCTGATTGGTCAACAATGGTTGCACCCATTCGGACTATGGGTGCACCCATTCAGAATAGGCACCAACAAGCCTATAAATACCCATCATTGGGTTCATTTCAATACACACCAAGTTCAGAAATCTTCTCCTCTTCTTCTGAATTTCTTCTTCTAATTCTTCTTTGTTCGGTTCAGCCACTGGTTTGGGTTCAACCTAAACTGGTTTGGATTGGGTTCGAACCTTGGTTTCCAAGTTTCGGTTCAATCTTGGTCTCCGAGTTAGGGTTCAATCCTGGTCTCCGAGTCTGAGTTCAACAGAGAGTACTACACCGAGCCAGTTCGCCTATTCCATTGGTTTGAAGTGCTACTACCAAAGGAAGAAAAGTCGTTATATCCTGAGAGATAGACGCCGAAGAGTCCGTTAGCACCGTAGCGGGGCGTATCTGTCTTAAGGCTATAGAATTAAATTCTAGCCTCGACTTTATCAGGTTCTTTTATAGTTTTATTTTCTTGATATTAAACTATATAAATATATATATATAGATTATTATAATAAATATTATATTTACAAATAATATTTAAATAAATTATACTATAGTATATGATACATAATTTTTCCTACAATCTTAAGACAGATATCTTTATACTATAGTAATAATTATTTAATTATTATTCTTGTTATAATTATTATAATTTGACTCGTGGTCTGTATATCAATATATAACAGACAAATGGCAAGTACGAGTATTACTGTGCCTAATGTTCCCGTCAGTCATGGGGAGAAGCCCGAAAAATTCAACGGGACAGAGTTTAAAAGGTGGCAACAGAAAATGATGTTCTACCTTACAACTCTGAATCTAAGCAAGTATCTGACTGAGACTGCTCCAGTGTTAGATGAGGGTGATACAGACATTACCAAGCTTGGAGCTGTTGATACATGGAAGCATGGAGACTTCCTATGCAAGAACTACATCCTCAATGGATTGGACAACACCTTATATAATGTGTACAGTCCAATAAATACTGCTAAAGAGCTTTGGGAGTCGTTAGACAAAAAGTATAAAACAGAGGATGCTGGATTGAAGAAATTCGTGGTTGGACGATTTCTGGACTTCAAAATGATAGACTCCAAGACAGTCGTGAGCCAAGTGCAGGAGCTCCAACTAATCCTACATGAGATACATGCTGAAAAGATGACATTGAGTGAATCCTTTCAAGTAGCTTCAATCATTGAAAAGCTGCCACCTACTTGGAAAGATTTCAAAAATTACTTGAAGCATAAGCGCAAGGAAATGGGGCTCGAAGACTTAATTGTCAGGCTGAGAATTGAAGAAGATAACCGTACATCTGAAAAGAGAGCCGGAAATTCTTCAATAGTGTCAAAGGCAAATGTAGTGGAAGCAGGACAGAAAAATAAGAAGAGGAAGCACTCTGGAGAAGGTCCTAGCCAAGGAAACTACAAGAAGTTCACTGGGAAGTGTTTCATATGCGGCAAGCTAGGACACCGAGCTAAAGATTGTCGTAGCCGCAAAACACATCATAACCCCAAGAAGAAGACCACTGAGGTGCACATAGCTGAAGAAGATAAGTTGACAGCTGATGTATCAGAGTTAAATCTTTCAGCTGTGGTTTCTGAAATCAACCTGGTAAGCAACAACAGAGAATGGTGGGTGGACACAGGAGCTACTCGTCATGTTTACTCTGAAAAGAGGATGTTCACTACCTATGAAACTATAAATAATGAAGAACAACTCTACATGGGGAATTCTTCTACTGCAAAGGTTGAAGGACAAGGAAAGATCAAGCTACTAATGACCTCAGGGAAAGAGCTCACTCTTAATAATGTGCTGCATGTACCAGACATCAGGAAGAACTTGGTCTCTGGGTCACTACTAAGCAAGAATGGGTTCAAGCTGGTCTTTGTATCTGATAAGTTTGTGCTGACTAAGAATGGGGTGTATGTGGGCAAAGGGTATCTAAGTAATGGACTATTTAAGTTCAATGTAATGACTGTTGTACCCAAAGCTATTAATGATAATAATAAAGCTAGTGCTTCTTCTGCTTATATTATTGACTCATCTGATGTATGGCATAGTAGGTTAGGACATGTTAATTATGATACTATTCGTAGATTGATTAACATGGAATCTATACCTAAATTTAATATTGATTTAAATCAAAAATGCCAAACATGTGTAGAAGCAAAATTGACTAGAACCTCATTTCACTCCATAGAGCGAAATACTGAACCTCTAGCATTAATTCACAGTGATATCTGTGACTTTAAATCTGTGCCAACTAGAGGTGGGAAAAAGTATTTCGTTACTTTTATTGATGACTGCACAAGATATTGTTATGTATACTTGTTAAGAAGTAAAGATGAAGCCTTAGAAATGTTTAAACATTACAAGAATGAGGTTGAGAATCAACTTGGAAAAAAGATAAAGATGTTTAGAAGTGATAGAGGTGGTGAATACGAAATACCATTCGCTGACATTTGTTCAGAACATGGTATTATTCACCAAACTACCGCTCCTTATTCACCTCAACAGAACGGTGTTGCTGAACGCAAAAACCGTACCTTAAAAGAAATGATGAATGCTATGTTGATAAGTTCTGGTTTAACCCAGAATTTGTGGGGGGAAGCTTTGCTCTCTGCTAATTATGTTCTCAAGAAGGTACCTCAAAAGAAATCAAATGTGACACCTTATGAATTATGGAAAGGTCAAAAACCTTCCTATAAATTCTTAAAAGTGTGGGGGTGTTTAGCTAAGGTTGCGGTTCCTACTCCTAAGAAAGTTAAGATAGGACCAAAAACCTTTGATGGTATTTTCATAGGCTATGCACAGAATAGTAGTGCATATCGTTTTCTTGTGCATAAATCAGACATTCCTGATATCCATATCAATACAATTATTGAGTCAAGGAATGCTTATTTCTTTGAGGATATATTTCCTTGCAAAAATCCTCTTAAAAGAAATTATAATACTGCTAATAGCAATATACAAGAGAATATAGACCAAGAGTCTATAGATGATGAAAATGAGGAAGAACCTAGACGTAGCAAAAGAGCTAGAACGTCTAAGTCATTCGGTCCTGACTTTCTGACATATATATTGGAGAATGAGCCACAAAGCTACAAGGAAGCTATGTCTTCTCCTGAAGCTAATTTATGGAAAGAAGCCATAAATAGTGAAATTGAATCCATCATGCAAAATCATACTTGGGAGCTGGTGGATCTTCCTCCTGGTACTAAACCTTTAGGGTATAAGTGGATTTTCAAGAGGAAGATGAAGCCTGATGGTTCAATTGAAAAATATAAAGCCCGACTTGTTGCTAAGGGATATAGGCAAAAAGAAGGCCTGGATTATTTTGATACATATTCACCAGTCACAAGAATAACATCCATTAGATTGTTACTAGCTATTACAGCACTGCAAAACTTAGAAATACATCAAATGGATGTTAAGACTGCCTTCTTAAATGGTGAATTAGAGGAGGAAATCTATATGGAACAACCTGAAGGGTTTATAGTTCCAGGGAAAGAAAAGAAGGTGTGCAAACTTGTAAAATCCTTATATGGATTAAAACAAGCACCTAAACAATGGCATGAAAAATTTGACAAAGTGATGTTGTCAAATGGTTTTAAAATTAATGAGTGTGATAAATGTGTGTATGTGAAAAACACTCAAAATGGATATGTCATTGTGTGCCTATATGTGGATGATATGCTAATAATGGGTAGTAATGATGTTATAATCAAAACTACTAAAAAGATGTTGACCAAAAATTTTGATATGAAAGATTTAGGCATAGCAGATGTCATACTAGGAATTAAGATTTCTAGAACATCAGATGGTCTAGTATTATCTCAATCTCACTATATTGAGAAAATATTAGAAAAGTTTAATAAAGGGGATAGTAGTCTTGTAAAGACTTCTGTTGATGTAAATCTTCATTTATCGAAAAATACTGGTCCTAGCATATCACAACTTGAGTATTCTCGCATTATAGGAAGCTTAATGTATTTGACGAATTGCACACGCCCAGACATAGCATACTCAGTTAATAAATTGAGTAGATATACTAGTAATCCAGGAAAGAACCATTGGACTGCAATAATTACGGTTCTAAGGTATTTAAAATATACTATAAGTTATGGATTACATTATTCTAGATATCCAGCAGTACTTGAAGGATACAGTGATGCTAATTGGATATCAGATACTAAGGATTCTAAATCCACAAGTGGCTATGTCTTTACTATTGGAGGAGGTGCCATATCTTGGAAATCTTCAAAACAAACTTGTATTGCCAGATCCACTATGGAATCTGAATTTATTGCTTTGGATAAAGCAGGTGAAGAAGCTGAGTGGCTTCGTAATTTCTTAGAAGATATTCCAAATTGGCCTAAACCGGTGCCCGCTATATGTATACATTGTGATAGTCAATCAGCAATTGGAAGGGCACAAAGTAATATGTACAACGGTAAGTCTCGACATATACGTCGACGACATAATACCGTTAGACAATTGCTCTCAAGTGGGATAATCTCAATAGATTATATCAGGTCAAAAGATAATTTAGCGGATCCGTTTACAAAAGGTTTGACAAGAGAGCAAGTATATAGTTCATCGAGGGGAATGGGATTAAAGCCGAAAGCTAACGAGTCATCTTAATGGAAACCCAACCTAGTTGACTGGAGATCCCAAGATCTAGGTTCAAAGGGACAACAGAAATTCTGAATGGCTCACCAGAAGCACTGGGAAGATTCAATCTTCTACCCATTTCTATGATGAGACAGTGTTACCTACAGCGATGAGTAGGATAAGCTATGCTTTTAATGACTCTTATACCTTGAAAATTCAAGTGGGGTATGGTAGGATACTCTTAATAAGAAGTCACCTATATGAGTGTGAAGTGGGGCCGCTTCTATGAGAACTTCTAAGGCTAAGTTTTCTGGAGCGCTCATGAAATACCAGGCGTTGTTCAGGGCCATATGAACACAACCGTGAGAACCGACTTTGTGTAGGAAGGAATTGTGTGTTTGCTATTGTCTTGGTTTACATCAACGGCTGAATAGTTCAAGACATAATGTTCACTGGTTAGCTAGTAAATCTGATAGTAATACACTAGGGAAGGCTCAAGGCCAAAAGCTACCTACCCCGATGCAGTAACTTTCCAATAGTACTCTCTATAGTGTCTGTATCTTCTCCTTTTGTAATCTGCGCAAATTTTCATTCATGTGGGGGATTGTTGGAAACGGCATTAGAAAACGCAAACTTTGGAAGGATTTTTAAAAAGATTCCGCTAAGAATTTTTTGCGAATCTATTGACGAACGCGTTCCTCTCTGCGAGGAGATGAACGTGGTATATTTATTTTCTCAAATCCGTTTCCGGGTGAATGAGAAATTGGCTCCAAAGTAAGTGATTTATAAAGCCTAAATGGGTGTGAATAAAGTGGGAAATGCTTGTCCCACATCGAAAAAGTAGCAAAGCAACCTTGAGTATATATATGTCTAGTATGGGATTTGGGTTTGGGCCCAAGGGCACCCAAGTTTTTAAGAGGGGGAGGACCTAGGCTAGCCTGGATCCGAACCAACGACCACGCGCGCCGCCCGGCCCGGCCCGGCCCGGGCTAGGGCGGGGCGGGGCTTGATTGTGAAATGGGTTTAACTTTTTACCCAAAGTTGGGATGGGACTGTGTGGTTGTAATTTTATTTTGTTGCTGGACTTATCAAAATGGGCCTGTTTACTGGGCTGAATTAATGGCCGAGTTGGATTATTTGCTTGCTGGACTGGACGAAATTAAAGGGCTAGGCTGGATCAGAATTAAAAGGATTCAGTTTTAATTTTGAACCAAGAGTTGCACCCTTTACAATTTAAAAACCACCAACAGTTTTTTAATTCTGATTGGTCAACAATGGGTGCACCCATTCAGAATAGGCACCAACAAGCCTATAAATACCCATCATTGGGTTCATTTCAATACACACCAAGTTCAGAAATCTTCTTCTCTTCTTCTGAATTTCTTCTTCTAATTCTTCTTTGTTCGGTTCAGCCACTGGTTTGGGTTCAACCTAAACTGGTTTGGATTGGGTTCGAACCTTGGTTTCCAAGTTTCGGTTCAATCTTGGTCTCCGAGTTAGGGTTCAATCCTGGTCTCCGAGTCTGAGTTCAACAGAGAGTACTACACCGAGCCAGTTCGCCTATTCCATTGGTTTGAAGTGCTACTACCAAAGGAAGAAAAGTCGTTGTATCCTGGGAGATAGACGCCGAAGAGTCCGTTAGCACCGTAGCGGGGCGTATCTGTCTTAAGGCTATAGAATTAAATTCTAGTCTCGACTTTATCAGGTTCTTTTATAGTTTTATTTTCTTGATATTAAACTATATAAATATATATATATAGATTATTATAATAAATATTATATTTACAAATAATATTTAAATAAATTATACTATAGTATATGATACATAATTTTTCCTACACTTACTTGCCACCGATTGCACTTAAGTGAAACCTGTTACATATAACTAAACAAGAATTTGAGTCACCGCTCAACAATTTTGACCATCCCTTACTTCCATTTTCTTTGCAGTTTGTATCTTCTATATCATATACCTTCTGTAGTATTTGGGTTAAGCTTGGTTAACTGCATCTCAACCCGAATTAAGTTCGATTTCTAAATTAATTTTAATTACAAAAATGATTGTACAACTTTACTAAAAAGTTGGTTCACTGCCCAAATTACACCCCTATTTTTGAGGAAAAACTTGATAATTGATCTCAAACTCAACTTCAATTTTTCAGAAGTTATTGTAGTTAGGATTAAATTGACCCGATAAAAATCCTTCTTGTTTGACCAAATTAAAGCAGTGGTATAAGATTAAATCGGTTATAGTGACTTGGTAAACAGATTATTACATACACTGTATCTGACCAAAGAAAGAAGTTTTGTAAGATTAAAAGCGTTCATTTAGTGACTGCCTAAGTTTTATAATTTCAGTATATGGATTAAACAAATAATTTTATAAGCAGAACACAAAATCTTTCCAGCTATGACGGTTTTTCAAAAAACGTAAAATGTCATTCAACGGGTTGTTATGTTCAAACTGCTTGCATCTAGACCAAGTTTTTTTCGTGTTTTTTTTTTTTTTTTTTTTAACTGAATATATTTTTCTGATAGTCAAATAAATTGACTTGCAATATATTTACCAAAAAAATATACATATATGACTTGGCACATGGCATTACAATACTGTACACGGAGAGAGAATTCCAAGCTGATGACTTGGAATAAAGACTGGCTGGTACTTGGTCGTACATATTTCACTCGGTGTTCAATGGTAAACGAGAGTCGTCTGAGCCCTATAAATACTAAGCCTTCCTATCTCCCAAAGCCATCACCAACAATTAATACGTCTTGTTCTTTATCCTCCATCATTTCACCCAAAATCATCCTTTGTATCAATCATTTCTCGAAAAAGATCATGGATATTGAGCAACCCATGTTGAAAGACACTCGTCGTGACCCAACGACGGATCTACTCCATGTCAAGGCCATGAATATGACAAAAGCATGCAGTCTTGAGGTTTCAAAATCGTTTAGGATGCTCGAAAATGATGTGCCGAATGGCCCTCCCCAAGGAAAACTAGCATGGTTGAGGTCTCAAGTGATCGGCAGTGATGTGGAGTTTGACACTCCTTTTGGAAAGCGTCGGCTTACCTATGCCGACTACACTGCCTCTGGCCGATGTCTTCAGTTCATTGAGAAGTACATCATTGAGAAGGTTCTTCCATTCTATGGTAAGCGTACTTAATTATAATTTTTTATGTCAAATATTAGGTTTATATCTCATATTTTGCAATTGCAATTAATTTTTTCACTTAAACATCAAAATTGAAAACTGTCCATCTGTGTTAATAGGGAATACGCATACAAGTGACAGTTATGTGGGGGATCAAACTACAACAATGGTGCATGCGGCAAGTAAGTATGTCAAGTCTTGCTTAGGGGGCAAAGAAGAAGATGCACTACTGTTTGTTGGCTCAGGCACAACCGCAGCCATTAAACGGCTTCAAGAGGTTATGGGAATTGCTGTTGCATCAACTATGAAGAACAGGGTTTTGAATAGCCTTAGGAGTGAAGAAAGATGGGTTGTTTTTGTTGGGCCTTATGAACACCATTCGAACCTCCTCTCGTGGCGCCAAAGCTTAGCAGAAGTTGTAGAGATCGGTCTAGATGAAAATGGCCTAATCGATATTGCAGCTTTAAGACAACACCTCGAGTCATACCAGCACACAAATCGCCCTATGTTGGGTTCCTTCTCAGCATGTAGTAATGTCACCGGAATTTACACCGACACGCGCTCCCTTGCTTCACTTCTTCATCGATATGGTGCTTTTGCATGTTTTGATTTTGCTGCAAGGTACATAAAAAGTAGTTTTTTTTTTTTTTTTTTGGTGAGTTGTGATGTTTCTGTAGGACATAGTACAACTTTTATTTTTTTATTTTTTCTTTCGAAAATACATAGTAAGATTGATAATTGCCTTGCCTTAATTATGTGTAGTGGTCCTTATGTGGAGATTGACATGAGATCCGGTGAGGTAGATGGATATGATGCAATATTCCTTAGTCCACATAAGTTTGTCGGGGGACCAGGTACTCCCGGAATTCTTCTAATGAGCAAAGTCCTTTATCAATTAGGATCTTCACCGCCTTCAACATGTGGTGGAGGAACTGTTAGCTTTGTCAATGGATTCAATGAAGAGGTATGTAGATATGATTCTCTTTAACCTAATCTCTATGTGCTAATATGAGAGTATAGGATGTCATATATAAAGTTAATTAGCCTAGATGATTTTATGGTTTCATGTCCAATCCAAGTTTGCTGATATACTGCCTGTGTTTCAGGACACACTGTATTATGACGATGTGGAAGAGAGAGAAGATGCCGGAACTCCTCCAATTATTCAGAAAATAAGAACAGCAATGGCTTTCTCGTTAAAAGAATACATTGGTTATGAAGTGATCCAAAAGCAGGAGCACTATTTCATAGACAGAGCGCTTGACCGGCTTTTTGCAAATCCAAACATTTGGGTATTAGGAAATAATAGTGTAAAAAGGCAAGCCATCTTGTCCTTTCTCGTGTTCTCCACAACAAATTCCTCATTTCATGACTTAAAAAACAAGGCAAGTGATGGAGGAATTTCCATTTGGAGAGAGTCTGGAAACATGAGAGATAAACCCCTTCATGGCCCTTTTGTTGCAAAGCTCCTCAATGACCTTTTTGGCATCCAGGCTCGTGGTGGGTGTGCTTGTGCTGGACCTTACGGTCACCATCTTCTTCATGTCGATGAGCCTCATTCAATTTCCTTCAAATCTGCCATCCAAAAGGTACCCAATTCACCATTTCCTTACTAGTAAATTGCGGACTTAGTTATTAAATGTATAGACTATCATTTCAGTTTTTTAGATCTTAATATATGATAAATTTTGACAGGGTTACCACGGAGTGAAGCCCGGATGGACACGAATCAACTTCGCTTACCACATGTCAGTAGAAGAGTTTGAGTTCATTCTTGCAGCATTGGAATTCATTGCCATGTATGGCCAAAGGTTCCTTGTGCTCTATGACTTCGACTGGAAAACAGGCAATTGGACATTCAAGAAGAAGGCATTCAAAGAGATTCAAGCAATCAAACAATGCAGACAAGAATTCAATAATTTGTTAATCAATCGAGCTTTCCAAACGGCCAATTTTGAAGACAATAATGCAATTGCTGATAACACTACTATTGAGATGATTCACAAATATGTGTCTTACTTGGAAACTGCAAAAAAAGTTGCTCATTCTCTCCCCAAGTTTCCTCCTCCTAGAAAGATTCCGAAAGAGATTGATCTTGATCTAGTGCAGTTCAGAATTTAGTCTTGTTCATCTCCATTTATATATATTTTTTAATTATTTTTTTAATCTAATGCAGCTTTGTTCAAACAACATATGCTGACATTTACTTCCAGTTATATAATGTTATGTGGAGCTTTTGCACACTAAAGATGAGGTATTGTTTTTTTGTATCAGAAAAATAAATGAATAAAAAATTGGAATATCTTGTTCCTTTTTTTCCCTTTGTTTGTTGTGTTCTTTTCTTCATTTCTAAATCTTTATGGTTGTTTTCTCAGTATTAGTCCGTTCGAGAAGAGGAAAATGGAAGAAAGAGAGAAAACAGTATATAGATGATAAAGATATCATGAATGATTTTCATGTTATAGTATCATGCATGAATGATATGGCATATGAGTTGGCAGCCAAGTGTAATCTAAAAGAAAATTTTTATAAGAGAAAATTAGAAAAAGGAGAGGAACCTAGAACAAAGGAGAGAGACAGAAACACTTGTAGAGATACAAATATTTGTTTTTCGAAGGGTAAAGATACAAATATTGTGATTGAGAAATATATATATATATATATATATATATACACTTTTGATTGATCATCAACTTTGATAATGGTACCGTAATATCATGTTGTGAATCTGTAACTTCCATTATGTTTCGAAAGAGATTGATCTTGATCTAGTGCAGTTCAGAATTTAGCCCTGTTCATCTCCATTTTTTTATTCTTTTATTTTTATTTTTATTTTTTTGCATTTAATCCTGCAACAATTGCTGACATTTACCTTGAGTTGTTTATTGTAATGTGGAGCTTTTGCACACTAAAGATAATTTATTCTTTTTTTGTATCAGAAAAATAAATGAATAAAAATTTGGAATATCTTGTTCCTTTTTTCCCCTTTGTTTGTAGTGTTCTTTTTTTCATTTCTAAATCTTTGTGGTTGTTTTCTCAGTATTAGTCCGTTCGAGAAGAGGAAAATGGAAGAAAGAGAGAAAACAAATTTTTTATGAAGATAAAAATAAGGAGGAGGAGAGGAACCTAGAACAAAGGAGAGAATTGTAGAGATACAAATATTTATTTTTCGTAGGATAAAGATACAAATATTGTGATTGAGATACCAAATGGGGAAGCGCACATTAACTTCAAAGAGATATAATTCAAATTATACAGAAAGTAATAATAGTTTAACTGAATGAGATAATTCAAAGTTCAAATTACACAGAAAGTAATAATAGTTTAACTGAATAAGATAATTCAAATTAATAATAGTTTAACTGAAATAATAATTCAAATTACAATACTGGAATGGAAATTACAAATGGAAGTTAACTTACAAAATTACTGATAGATATCTGATAGATATCGGATGTGTACAACATACTGGTGTTGTACTGCCGTCCGGAATGATAAAAATAATACAAAGGAAATAAATATTACAATGGAAAATATCTCGAAACCGGAATTCTCTCTCTCTGAATAAAGCCTGCCTATCCCTTGGAAGGGCCTCTGAATTTATATCCAAGCTTCTGGACTGTTGAAGGACTATTGGAGACATCTTCCCTGAATCTGTGGCATAACTTTTGGCTTTAGAAGATGCTTCTGACTTTCCTAACTGAGATGTTTTTGTTTTTTTACTGTAGATGAATAGTATTTTGTCGGGGGACTGTAGAAATAGTGATTCTGCTGATTAGTACTGTAGCAAATAGTAATTCTGACCGGGTACTGTAGCAAATAGTGTTTCTGACCAAATAGTGATTTTGACTTGGATTTTGTATTTTGACTTTGATCGTGCAAATGGATCTTGGCTATCTTGATACAAAGAATCATTATATGGATTCCTTGGGTGACTTGATTCAGCAGCTGAGGATGCGTCATCAGCCTCTTCATCATCCTGAGAGAGGTCTTGGATACGGTCTAAGATTGATGCTGCCATTTCTTCAAGTTTTGCAATTTCTAACTTAAGAGGTCTTCTGGATCGGGTTGTGTTCTCAGAAGAGGCCTGTTCCGGTTTACTTTGCTTCTGAACTTGTGTTGAAATGACTGGAGTAACCTGTTTGGGAATATGTTTTGGAAATTCATCTTCAACATATCCATGATCCTATCAAATTTGAAAGTGTCGCACCATTTGGCGTAATGGCGTCGAATGGCTGTATTGTTTTGGATATCATACTGCCATTTGAATATCCAGGGGACCTTATATTTACAAGAAAATAGGAGGAGAATTGGAAACTGAGAATTGTGTTTGTTAACTTTGTAAACAGTATGAAAATACTTTACTTGGTCTGTAAGGGTGAGGGGCAGGATTTCTGGAATGGCGTTATGTTATAACCACCATTTGAGAAACTAGGTTGGGATTTGAATTTTGAACTTGTTATCAAAATTAATAAACAAAGAATGAGTAAATGACTTATTTTGGTGTAACAATATTGTTGACTAGGCTGCCATGTAGTCATAATAACTAAAATGAATTTCATGACCGGGAAGAGGTTGAAGCAAAGAAGGATGAACACCCCATTCTTCCATGGAAATGATCCTCCAGATGTATAGGGAGTGATAGACGACATTGGTTGGATCATTGCGGTCTGGAATTGACCTGATGGTTATGGATTCAGTATAGTAGAGAATGTCTCTATAGAATCCAAGTGTTTTTTGAGGATGACTTAGGCAAAAATGGAGGTTACTAGGGAAATAGGATTGCACCAAGGTGATGGGTTCCTTTATGTGACTCAAGTGTAGTTCAATATAAAAACGAGGGACAGGGGGTTTTTCTAAATAATCACTGGATGACTTCTTTAGAATGGGTTGTAGGTTTTGACTGACTGGGGCTTTCACCTGGACCTAGAAGGGGTCTAGGGTAGGATTGACAAGGGCTGACTTAAATGTGGATACTTGTGTAAGTGGCTGAAACCTATTGACTACTGCAAGGGCAGATGACTGAGTTTGAGTTACTTGGGGTACTGGAGGGCCACGGGGGGCTCCGGGGCAAATATCAAATGGTTCAATTGCTTATTTCCCCTGGGGGGTCCATCGGGGAGGTTGCCTGTTTGCCATTCTGCAGGAATTCTCTAGTAAGAAAATTTGGAATAGAATTGTCACTTCCTTTGATATATTCTATATCAAAATCAAAGATACTTAAAATACCTTGCCACCGGGCAAAAATTTGTTTGGAAGCAATATTTTCAACATCTTTTTCTAAAACATATTTGGCACTTTGACAATCAACTCTGACTAAAAACTTTTAGTTTAAAATATCATCTTGAAATTTACTAATACATAACAAAATAGATAAAATTTCTTTCTTAATAGTACTATAGTTACTTTGTGCTTTTGTCCAAACAACAAAATGGAAACGAACTAATTGTTCAGGTGCATTTGGACTGACTCGTTATTTGAGGATGCCACCATAACCAATATCTGAGGCATCAGTTTCAATGTTTTGAAAGAATCAGTAGTTGGAATGTCGAGACAAGGCAAAGACTTGACATATTGTTTAATGGATTTGGCTATAACAGTATGAACGGAAGTCCATGGAGGAGGATTACTCTGAAGATGATCAAATAGGGGTTTACATTGTTTGCGGAGGTCTTTGTAGTAATCAGCAATATAATTGAGAGATCCTAAGAACCTTTAGAGTTGTGATTTTTCAAGAATTTCATCTAGAAATTTATCAGCAAACTGGATTGACCTATCAATAGGACGAATTTGTCCTTGATGAGTATGATAACCTAGGAACTTGATTTTGGTTTAGAATAACGTGATCTTGGAAGCAGAAACAACAAGACCATTCTTTTGGATAATGGCAAGGAACGTTTTTAAATGTTTCCAGTATTCATCAAGGGACTTAGAAAAAAGAAGGACATCATCAATATAGACAATAGAGAAATGACTGTAAGGATTGAAGATGTCATTCATAATATTCTGGAATTCACTAGGGGCATTTTTTAATCCAAAGGGCATGACTTTCCACTCATAATGACCAAATGGAGTAGTGAAGGTAGTTTTATACCTATCTTTTTTTCTAAGACGGATTTGCCAAAATCCTGATTTCATATCGAATTTGGAAAAAATGATTGCTTGACTTAGGCGGCTAATAAGGTCTTTCTTATTAGGGATGTGATACTTTATCCATTCTAAAACTTTATTGAGGGGTTTATAGTTAATAACTAGACGGGGCACTCCTCTTTCTATTTCGGATTTTTTCTGGACATAAAAAGCTGGGCAAGACCATGGTGACTTACTTTTACGAATAATCTTTTTACTTAAAAGATCATAAATTTCTTTTTTACAAAATTCCATAACTTCTGGGCTCATCTGGATTGGTCTTGCTTTAGTGGGAATATGTTGTCTCCTAAATCCTTTAATGTAGGGTAACTTAACGAAGTGTCTTTTGCGATGCCTAAAGCAGTTGGAAGATCAGAACAAACTTGTCGTGTAATTTATTGTTCAAAATCGTGAATTTTTTGTTGAAGGACTGGGTCAATTAATTGTTCATCTATGCGTTTATAATTGACTTCTTCTTTAAAAAACTTCAATTGTTGAGTTTTACTTTGAAGTAAGTTTATTGTTTTGGAGACAGAGGAATCAATAACTGATGTTAATTCTTTTTTAGAAGGGGGACTTAAAAATTTAAACTGAACTTCTTGTCCGAATGGACGAGTGACTAATCCTTCATTATTAGTGGTGAATGGATATACAAGGTAATAAACGGGACCCCTAAAATTAGCTTATCAGTCATATTTTTAACCAAAACAAAGGATGTCTTAAAGCATACATTGTTTTGACAAATGTGAGCTTTGGACAATTTATATTTGATATCCATTTTACTTCCATTAGCTGAGCTTAGCTTTTCAGAAGTTTTCTCATAGTATTTAGTTGGTCTGAGACCTTCTTGTATGCAATTAAGATTAGCTCTTGTATCAATTAAGGCAATGACTTCAAGCTTAAAGTTTGTGTTGATGATAAGGGTAACTTTAGCATACCCTTTTTGAAATGAAATGTGAGTTAGGGTTTGGAGTTTTTGTGAGGATTCTGAATGGTTAGACTCTTCTTCATCAGAGGATGAGTCTTTTCCTTTAAGGGAGAAGGTAGGATTTGTGTTTATCTTATTGATATCAATTTTGATGACTTATGAAACTGTCTTGAGGTTTTTAATTTCTGTTTTGATTATGTTAATTTCGGCTTGGAGATCTTGGATGGTTACTTCTTTTGGTTGATTATTGAACCTTTCTAATGTTTTATAAAGGCTAAAATTTGGTTTACTGACTGTTGGAGTTTCGGTTTTTGGGTTACCTAATAATATTTTAAGTTTTTTAAGATAAAAGGATTTTAACTCAGGGTCCTCTACTTTACTGATTAAATCAATAAGAAGGTGTTCCTGTTCATCAGTTTTTGTGAAAACATTAAGTGATTTGGTTTTACAACAACTATCCTTACAGTCTATTGTAATGTCAGGATAGCTAGAAAATAGTTCTTCTATCAGATGACTGGGAAGAAGAACTATTTTCTAGGTCATTACTGCTTTCATCAATGTCTCATAGCTGAAGTATTTGGTAAAGAGATTCTTTGATGTCATCAGAAATTTGTAATTGGTTTATGTTCTTTTTTGCATAACAGTCTTTTGCATAATGACCTAATCGACCACATTTATAGCAGTTAATTTTACTTATATCTTTGGTATCTTTGTTATCTTTTTTACTAGTGGTATTTTTTTTGAGTTTCTTTTTAGGCTTTTCTTTTGAAGAGTATTCAATTTTGGGGAATACTAATTTTCAATTTTTGTAATTTCTATAATATCCTTTGTGCCCCCTGTAGGATTTCCTAAGTGAAATCTTTTGTCTTGAAGGAGCGATAGGTGGAAGACTGTATTGTTCATAGAAGGTTCCCATTTCATATTTAGCTCTTTTATCATCTTGTAACTGATTACTAATTTTCATGTCAGTACACATCCTTAATCCTTCCTTTTGGATTAAGCTAATGATATTGCCATATGTGAGGTTGTTATAGTCAATGACACCTGTAGCTTAACTAAGTGTTTCTCGAATCTTGTGGGCAAAAAGATTGGGTAAACCATTAATGAATTTTTCTTTCCAAAATGGTTTATTGCTATCATCTCTGAGCATAACTCTGGATAAGAATCCATCTTTATACCACCTAAAATCACTCATAGTTGGACAGGTGAGATTAGTGAGTTGGTCAAGTATTCACGCAGTAATATTACTTGGAGTACCTACGAAGTGTTCGACTATAGTATAAACCAATGTGTTGACTCCATCAGGGATTCCTCGACCTATGGTTTCATTAAAAATAGGGAGTCCATTATTATCTTTCTAGACAGCATTTTTTATGGTTGTACGTGAGTCTTCAGTGAGATGTTTTTCCCACCAAGATTTTAGCATTCTTGAGAATCCTGAGGTAAGTAAATCAACTATATATGGTTGACTAAGGTTATGGGAAGTAACATAATTGTTAGCCACCATAGATATATGATTTAATTTATTCAGAATTTCTTGTTCAGATAAACCATCGATATTCCATTCATAGAGTTTATCAGAGGAAACTGAAAATTGGTTTTGAATATTTCTTTCTTCATATTGTAAATCTGGAGGTGTTGGCCTAGGGTAGCAATTTTTTGTAAGGCTAGTAGGGTTAACTCGTCTATTAGTAAGACGATTGAGTTCTAAATTGGAGAAAGTATGTTCAATCATCTAGATATCAGAGGGGTAATTGGAATTAGTAGAGGAACTGTCAGAATCATCATTATTGGTGATGACAGTAAGAGTTTTTCATCTTTTACCTTGGTTTTTCCTTTCTCAAGAGTGTGAAGAATAGTTTCAATCTGTAGAACAAGAGAAGCGTCTGGCAAGGCTGCGGGAAGCCCTTTTCTGTGAGTTGGTATAGAAATAAGGGGTTTTTCCATTGGTAGAGAAGAAGGTTTTACTGTTGGAATTGTAGGTGGTGACAAGGAAAGTTCAATTTTGTTAAGTTGTGTTCCAATGGTGTGTAAGTATTGATTTGTGAAATTGTTTTGTTCGATTATTTTCCTGGTATCTGGATCAGTAGAGGTGCTAACTTTGAGGGGAGAAGCAGTAACTTCGGTTCCTATGTGATCCAGAATTACAGATTCTAACGGAGGATGGGAAGAGGAGACTGTTGTCGTATCAGATTTTTTCCAATTAATTTTTGTTAAGACATTGACTTTGTTATGGTAGTTCTCAAGATAATCAAAGAAATTAATTTCTAACTTGTGCTGCGTCATAAAGTGCTGCCATTGGCGGAGAATTTTATTTTGTTCTTTTTCAGTATGGATTTTCCTAAAAGTTTTCCGTTTTTTCTTATTACTTAGGGAGGAGTATTCATCATGTAATTTAGAGAGATCATATAAAAAAGGTTTACTAATGGTATTTAATTATGGATTAATGGTGTTGAGATTTCCAATAAAATCAGAAGGTATGGGAGAATTTAGTGTAGATTTAGATTTGGTAGTGTGTGTAAAACAAGGATGATTAATTTGTTCTTCTACTTTAAGACCTTTTAACTTGATGTCTCTTGGAGTAAGATTGGAGTTTTTTGTATTTAGAGGAGGAACTTCACTTTCACGATCTAATAAACCAACATCTGATCTATCGAAGGAGGTAAAAGGACGAGAACGAGTCAGAAGACGTTGTTCATCAAAGCTTATTCTGACTGTTCCATCAAGAAATTCCTGGACTCTATCAAGATTACTTATATCATTATTTATCTTGTGTGGATGGTTTTTATTCTGGAGAATCCATTTGTTTGGCAACGAAATGTCTTTCCAAGAAATCGTTTTCTTTATTTGGATATTAGCATCAGGGGTGCTACTTTCAATTAACAGAGTATTGCCTTTTATATCTTTTTTTGCTTTGACATTAAGATTAGTTTTATTGTTTTATAATAGATTCTGTAGATCAATCCTAAGGGTTGAGATCCAGGGAGCACAGGGTAACCTGATGTTTTAATGTTAAGGGTTAAAGCTTTTAATAGGTGAGGATCACTTAGGCTAAGAGTTAGGTCTGGGTAACAATCGAAATGGACTGGGCCATTACAAAGACTCGTTTCCATTACTCATAAGAGACTAAGATCATAATCTATGAACCGTGCGTCTCCAAGGGCTAGTAGGACGGAAGCATTAATTCCTCTATTGGTGAATGGTTTTACTCTAACTTGAACTAGACCTAGGTGGATAAAATTGTATCCCCTTTCCCTATGTCTTTTGATTGCATTAGCAGTGAGCAACTGGCATTTTTCAAGTTCTTTTGACATATAATAAATTTGTTCTACTGTTTTAACTGTGTAGTCACTAACAAAGGTTAACTTGAGAAAACTAGTTTCATAAATTTCTCGAGTTGGAATTCTTGGAATATTCCAATCTCGAAAATCTAAGTTACTGTCTTCAATGTGATATTCCTCTTCATTTATTATGTTGGGAATTGGAGGAGTTAAGCTGGAATTAGTTCTGGATCTAAAACTCATTGAAGAGGTAGATCTAAATAGCCTATTCATGATTACTAGTTACTGACTAATCTTGTGTGGTTTTTCGGTATATATATATATAGATATATACTTTTGATTGATCAATAACTTTGATAATGGTACTGTAATGTCATGTTGTGAATCTGTAACTTCCATTATGATTCCCAAATTAGGATTATGTTTGTAGTATAATGCGTAAGTGTGTGTGTGTGTGTATATATATATATATATATATGAGTGAAGATTAGGTTGTGCAACTGTCAATTGATGTTGTGAACCATAAACAATGGTGTAATGAAATCATTACTTAAAAAATTCCATACATCTATTTAGAATTTTCTATTAGCAAGGATGGGTGCTTTCTTATAGAGAATCGGGATCCTCGTGGGATTCAATTAGGCCTAGAAAGATTACATAGAGTAGGACATCCAACCTTAAATGTTTGATATGTTAGGCAATGCTTAAGTGAAAAGTATTCTATGTCAATTTGATAGTTTGAGAAAAGGGAGGGGGGGGGGGGGGGGGAGTTAGGAGAGAAAAATCAGTCGTATGATTTCGGGGAAAAAAAATATAGGTAATGAGCTAAAGAGGATTGATTCTTTAGTTGGTCTTCATCATTTATTTTTGCAGGGCTGCTCATCTACAGGAGTTCACTCTTGGTATATCATGGATTAGACTACACTATGTTAGGATGTTTCAATGTTCACTCTTGGGTCATTATTGTTGTGCCTAGTCCTACATGCTGAAGTGATTCATGAATGATAGACACTTGATGCTATCTATTTCTTTGTGGTCTTTGGCAAACTACAAACTCATGACGGAGCTAAAGTGTTGTCCTGCTGTTTGAAATGTTAACTTGTTGTTTGAAGTGACGAGAATGGAAAACTACTCACTCAAGAACTGATGAATCTTGCTTGGCTTCTACTAGATTTTTGGTGGAATTTTACTATGTTTGTAATGATATATCGTGTGACTATTTTGGCTGCATTGTTGTATATGGTGATTACCTTTGCTGTGGATCTTGAGACAATTTTGTTGTTACTAGTCCTGGCTATATTGTCCATATGTGGACCTCTTGTACATCTTTATTTTATTTATCAAAGCTTACCCATTTACCTAAAAAAAAAAAGAAACTGATGTGGTTACTTTTGCACCAAGAAAACAAAAATGTTGCCAAAGTACCATTCATGATGCGTATCTTGAAATTTGTTTCATGATGTGTATCATTACTAAAATATTAATTTATGCTACATATCTTAATTACTACCATAGCATCGTCATAAGCTGAAGTTTTTCGTAGGATTTCTTTAAATTTCTAACTGCCCAAGCGGGACCAATCACGTAGTTAAAAGTTTTCTAAATTGAATCTTTCAAAAACACACTGACCAAGCAAGATCGGTCGTGTACCACGCGACTGGTCGCACTCTTGTAAAACAAAAAGGAAAGATTGAATTCTTGTCTAGTTTGGTTTCTTTTATTAGCTAGATTTTAGCAATAAATACCATGTACAAGATTGTCTTGTTTTCAAGTACAATTAGGTCTTCTAAAATCTATATAAACTCTCTTTCTCTCATGATAAAGTGAAAAATATTTTAGCTATTGAGAGCTTTTTGAGAGTTTATTATTATTATTTTTTTAGTTTTTATACAGAAAATGACATTGATTGTTCTATTTATTTTTATACACTTGAGAGCACATACTACATACACACGAGTGATTTAGGATGTTGTTTTCTACCTGATCGGATGCTGAATCATTGAAGATCCATTGATACAGTTTAGAGAAAAAAATAAAAGTTCGTTTTATCTTTAACAAATTCAAATTTGAAGAAAAGGGGAGGAGCGATAACACTTTGAAAGCATTCATGGAATGTGGTTTGATTTACTAGTAATCCTTCTACAGAGATCAAGAGTAAACCCAAAGTTGAGAGCTGTTAGATGGGGGAGTTGCAAAGTCAGGGATTATCATTAATTGGTTTTTGTTAGAAGGATAG
Source organism: Cornus florida (assembly GCF_030987335.1). Taxonomy (NCBI): domain Eukaryota; kingdom Viridiplantae; phylum Streptophyta; class Magnoliopsida; order Cornales; family Cornaceae; genus Cornus; species Cornus florida. The sequence continues at coordinate 45,917,916 of NW_026775575.1, forward strand.
GGTGTGAGACTGAGTAAATTTGAGCTGTACTTTGCTTCAAACATAGTGGATCATTTCGCTCGAGGTTGCGAAAGTCTCCATGGTTTTCATCCTGGTTGGTTGGATTTCTTCCAACTAAGGTTTCCACGCATAAAATCTTGGTGTTACCAACAGGCCAGTGGCCTAGCGGTACCAAACCCCTACTTCTCAAAGAGAGGTCAGGGGTTCGAGCCTCCGTGGAGGTATGTGTGTGTGAGTACCCAACTAGGAAAAAAAAAAAACCCGGTGTTACTTGCACTTTATTTTTGCTTTGTGTTTTTTATTTTAGTTTTATTTCAATAAAATTAAAATAAGTAAAAATTGGATAAATGAGCAAGTAAAACCTATCACCCCCTTCTAGGTTATTTTCAACACAAACTTCCACATCCATTCCGCATAATGTAACTCACAATTTGTATTAGAGCCATCCTCTACATATTGAGTTGATCATTTTGGAAGTTTCTTTTGAAAAATAAATTATTTTTCTTTTCAAAAATTTATCATGGAAAATCCTATGAAAATGAGTGAATTTGTTCCTGTAATTCATGATTTTAGTTCTGATGAGGAATTTCTCTCTTATTTAAAAAAATATGGAAGGCTCCTTAAGAATAAAAAGAATAAAATTTGTAGTAAATGAGATTCTTTTAAATTCAAAGATATGAAAAATAAGAAAGATGCTTCTATTGCTTTTGTTGCTCATGTTGATGATGATATTGATAATGATTATTTTTTTGTGTATAAGATTCTAACAAATTTGGGACATTGAACAACATTGGTTCTTATGATTCAGATAATTAGAAAATTGATGGACAAGTGATACCAATTCACCGAAGATTTTTGAGGCACTATTGTGATACCCCTCGATTCTAGAGCCACAGGTGATCAAGTCCGAGCACAGATATGAGTGATACCAAACAATTAAACATGTAAATGAACACAGAATACAAAAAGAATTTAAAAATAAATAATTAAATAAGCTGAAAATAATTCTAAATAATAATCCTCAATAATGCTAATTAAATAATCCTCCAACATAATCATAAAATCCTCCAATAATAGAACAACCCGGGAATCCATCGAGTGGACCCCTAATAAAAAACCCAACTGAAGAATAACTGAACTAAAGAAGAAATCCAAAACAAAACATAAATAGCTGGCCTACGTAGTCGGAGGAATGAGTGACTATCTCTACTCAGCACGAACAAGCTCTAAGACTGGAACCGTCCGATACCTAAAAAATAATAATGGGTCAGGCCTATGAACAAGTTCTATTATAACTATAATCCAAACAGAGACCTGATACGCAGATACATCTTAGATAACTCAACAATATCTATCTAATCTATGCATATATATATCCACACTAAAGGACTCTCACTGGACTACAAAGGGGGTCTCAACCTGAATAGAAGGCAACATGCAAAATGCACCTGAAGTAGGCATGAGTACCTAGACCTAACAGGGTATACCTCTACCATTATAGTCAGCTATGCATCCCAATGCATATACGCTCCCTAATTATTGTTCCTGAGACTTAAGCTCATATCGTGGTGCCATAAATATATATTTATAATCCATCCATAACCAAAGTAGTGCCGCTCAACTGTTCGTTGCCTTGACAAGATATATAAGTAGGATGCAACAATATTGTTAATCCATTCCCTTATTACAAAGCAGGTAGGTTTTAGTTTTTGAACTAATCCATCCCTAGTATGCCACCGTCCTATACCGGTGCATACAATCCACATAAATAAATAGTTCATCAATTAAAATCCAGAATAAACATAATCAAACTCTGATATGTATATAACCAAATTATGCATCCAAAACAAGATTTAAAAATCATGTCACAGTCCGTTAAATTGCTAAAATTAAATGAAGCAATTAAATCATCTCCATCCGTTAACAGCATGCAAACTTGTTTAAACTTTCATACTATTCAAGACAAAAGCATAATAACACAGTCTAACAAATCCTGGGATTTTAACATGTTCATTTAACTTATTTAAAACCCCCCATAATAAATCCAGAATCAACTTTAAGCCCTGAAGTTCTAAAAACCATAAAAAATAGCCCTCCTGTAGAAGTCTCAGCCTGAGAGCAAGCCCCTAAAACAATGGAGCAGGCTCTACCTTGGTTGGAGTCGGCTCCCCACAAGTGGGAGCCGGCTCTGTCCATGAAGGAGCCTACTACCTCCATTAAAGAGCCAGCACTTTCTTCCCGAGAGCCGTATACTGATCTCGTTCATCCTCTTCACCTCCGGCGATGTAAAAATCTCTCTGTACTCCTTTGTTACAGTTCTTAGGATCTAATCCATAACCCACCAAACCCAGCAACTCGTATAAACATAATGGGCATCTTTAATTATAATTAAAACACAAATAATGAAACAGTTTATACGATAATCAACTTCAGTTAAAAACACAAAAATACAGTTTAAACACTAAATTAACATCCAAACAAGTTCAATTAATGTCCGATTAAATCCTAGAGACTATCTAAGCATGCACAGAACACAAGTCAAAGGGAAAGAGCAAGAAATAGAACTTGCCTTTAGGTCTCAGTTTGAAACCTTGCACCGTCGTCTTCCTAAACTTTTCCGGCAATTCCTACTCTTCTCAACTCCTCTGTTGCCCTTGGTTCCATCCACGAACAACACTCCTTCCTTCTCTCCTTGATTCAGCCTTAGTCTTAGCCAAACCTTAGTCTTCCCTCTCTGTTTTCTCTCAGTCCTCTCTGTATCTCTCCGCACTATGTTTCATGAATAGGGTTCTAAAACCCTTGGCCGACTTATACAAGTATATTTATAGGCCAATTAACTTTACCCTAATTCTAATCTTATGAGGAGACGAAAAAGAAAATAGAAATAAAATATATAATAAAGTCGGCAATTTCATATGTATAAAACCCTAACTAAATAAATAAATAAAAACATTTAACTCAAAGCCTAATTTAAACAAATAAAACAATTTTAAACCTATAATTCAATTAAACAAATAAAGAAGCAATTTACACAATTAATACACTACCATATAAGCATATCATTCCAATTAAAACAGATAACTCGAAAACAAATAAAGAATTTAAAATTGCAATTAAAACAAATAACTCAAAAATAAATAAAGAATTTAAAATTGCAATAAACCCTAAAAGAAAAATACCGAAACTATCCTTTTAAAATTAGGGGTATTACATTCTTCCTCCCTAACAAAAGGAATTCCATCCTCAGAATTCACTCTTACATTCTTCCATTATTTTAGGAAACTGCGAGCAAATGACATCCTCCCTTTCCCAAGTAGACTTAGCCTTATTGTGGTGACTCTACTGAACACGCACTAAAAGTATAACCTTATTGCGAAGAATCTGATTCCGATGGTCGACAATACGACACGGTGGCTCTAAATATGTTACATCTGGCTACAACTCAATCTCCCTAACATTGATATGCTGATACCGATCTATTGCCCAAGTATAGACTCTAGGGGGGGGGGGGGGAGGGTGAATAGAGTCTAACCAAACTAAGGTCAATTTTTGGTTTTAATTAACTAACTAGAACAAAGCTTAACTTCCTTGATAAATATTGAAGAAAGTAAACTGAATTTTAAACTTCAAAAGACAATATTTATCAAACAAAATATGAAGCAATAAATGTAAGAGATAGAGATAGAGATTGCAAACATATTCTCAGTGATTTTAGTGAGGTTCGGAAACTCCTACTCCTCGATCAAGACCCCTCTTGAGACTTCCCAAATCACTATGGCTTCTCCTTATGGGTAGAGAGCAAACCTTTTACAAGAAGCTCTTCCTTGTTTCTAAGTGCTAAGAGAAACACCTTCTCTTAGACTTTCTTGGGCCACACCAGCCCTTATAAGATTTAAACAAGATTGATGAAGTACAAGATGATCTCTCTTAGATCTAAAGTACAAGATGATCTCTCTTAGATCTAAAGTACAAGATTCAGCTCACTCTAGAGTATGTATGAATAAATTGAAGCTCAATACTCTTTTATGATATGAAGTGTGTATATGATGATGAAAGGCTTCATGATTGCAAGAATATTGGTGTGTCGTCAATTCAAACCCAAAGTTTATGCTTATGTGGCCAAGTTTTACATTTAGAAATTGTCACTACTATCTTTCACTAAAAATATAGCTATGGTGAGTAGGGATCGTCCCAAGGGATTGAGTGTCGTACTAGGTTGAGGGATCAAAATTAGGATTAGTAAGTCGAGTGATCAAAATAGTGGTTGGTTGGTTGAATTAAACTAGATGCAAATTAAACTAAAGTAAGCTATAATGCAATAGAGAGAATAAAAGAAAGAGAGAGAGATCTTGGGGTTTAGAGATCACCACTAAGCATAGCTTTTCTACAACTTTAATGAATGATTAATGAGGGGAACAACATGTATTGCAATAAAATGTGTGTGTGTGGTTATTCCAACAAGTATAGATGACAAATTAAGCATATATTGTCTAAACAACATGGTGGATAGCGCAACATATCAAATTAAGCCATTAATCCTTTCTTTAAGCTCACAATCTAAGCACATCACAAGGTTAGAGATACATGCTACTTGCTTTCATAAGTATGGAACATCAACAACAAGCATAGATTGTCCTCCCATTTAGCAACTACACTACAACTAAGCTAATGGCATGAAATTAAACTAATTAAACTAAGGGAGAGGCACAATCCATCAAGCAATGAGTATGAACCATCAAATAAACCACAAGAACATGACATTAAGCACTATGTCTTGACAATCTCTAGATCTATAGCATCAACACACATAGACATGCATCAATAACACAAGAAATAGAGACAAACACATGAACATCAATTCTAACATACATAGACATATGGATAGAATGAAATGATCAATTGGAAGCATTAAACCACATAAATAATTGAATAAACAAGATCTATATATCTAAAAGTGTCAAGACATGAATCACAATACAAATCCCCTAAAAAATACATAAATCAAGAAGTAGAAAGCATGCTTAGGGCTAACTCTAGCCCCAAGAGGATGTCTAGCCACTCATGGATGATGTCTTCCAACCCTCAAGGGCAAGCTCCATGGAAGAAATCTGCTCCTTGGTTGATGAAGAGTCTCCAATGGTGTCTCTAGCCTCAACCTCTTCTTTGCTTCCTCCCTAAGAGTTCTCTAAGGTATGATATGATATAATGTGATACAATATGTTATGATACAAAAAGTAATCCTTATCCTTATATAAGTAGGTTAAATGACACCCAAAATGAGCTGGGGTCGTATAGCAAATATTCCCTAATGATTGGATAAAGGACACCTTTTTGTGAGCTGGAAATTTAACTTTTTCACACTGGAGGAAGTTCGATCGATCGAACCTTGGACTTGGATCGATCGAACATGGTTGAGATCTATCGAACTGGAGCTGGATCGATCCTTAATGGCGGCGCCTTTTTGGATAAAAACAAATCTGAGATATTTTGAAGATATTTTTGGGAAAAGGACAAAAGCGGTTGGTAGAGTGGTATAACTGGATAAGATCAATCATTTGGATAGGGACAAGAATGTTCGATCGATCAGAGGAGGAAGTTGGATCGATCGAACTTTTGAGATCTTTGAACAGGGACAAACATAGTTCAGATCCATCTTGAAGTGCTGAGATCGATGAAAGTTAGATCGATTGAACTTTTCTTGAGATCGATCAAAGTTGCTGAAATTCCACCGTTTGCTTCCTTTTGCTCCACTTTGCTCATTTCTTTGATTTATCCCAGAATTGCTTCAATTATGTTTTTATTTGGCTGAGTTAGCTTATTTTGGGGATAAATACCTGAAAATGGAAATAATTCAAAATCAATACAAAACGGTAAAATAAAGTAGATAAAGGTTCTACAATACCTAAGCTTAAGGGGTTTAAATATACACTTTTTAGCGCTCATCACACCCCCAAACTTAAATATTGCTAGTCCCTAGCAATGAACTAGAAAGTAAATGAATGAAATGAACAAGTATACAACTATGAACTAGAAAGCAATAAATAGATAACGCCACTTTTGTAGGGAACACGATTGCACTTAGCATATGCAACAAGCCTTTTAAACCCCTAGGTTACCCCTAGTGGACGAGTGAAGTCTCGCGAGGGTTTCCAAAAATGATACCCATAAACATTAAGCTCATTTTTTAAAAGAGGCACCAATATTACAAACAAGCATTGGGAGAAAACTAAAGTATGCAATTTTTCAATCATTTCTAAGCAATCTCCCAAAATCTTAATAGCAAGCAAACAAGTATGGTCCTCCACACATTAAGAAAATGATCATGAAAATCAAAACAACTTTAGAAACCTTTTTGAGTGGACCGGCATCAAATATGTTGTTTTCTTAGCCAACTAAAAAATTAATCACATCCTTACCCTCAAACTAGCACACAAATCTAGTACCGATCATCAAGACGAAAAGTGGACCTTTTATCAAAGCTTTATTGTTCTAGGTGCGCTTATTCTTTTCACTCGAATTTTTATTTTTTTTTGTAGGATTAAAGATGGAAGCATGGTGCAATGTGTTGATCTATTAAGTATTCTAGCGATTCATGAGGTCGAGCGTTAGGTCAATGACTCCCAAACCAGACGGCTTTAGGGCACTAGGTGTTCAAACACCCCTACGGACTTACAAGCTCAAATCAACTAGGCTACAAATCAAGACAACCTTCATCTAATTATTTTCCACTTCTCACCTTTTGGGAGAAGTCCTCACTTTTTTTATTACTTTTGTAACTTTTTTTTTTTTTTTTTTTAATTCAATTATTAACCTAGAGTTTGGGCTCTCCACCTTTCGGCGCGAGAAATTCAGTGCTTGATGAGGCTAGAATCCCGGCTACTTAATGAAAAGGGGTTGTTATCCACCTTTATTAAGAATGAAAGCTTTCAATGCACTACTAGCCCAATTGGGATATAACCAATTCAATAATCAACAAAGCATGTAACCCACAAATGAATGCTAGTGTGCGCTTGTGCTAGTGTAGAATACTAGAGTGAATCTCAAAATAATCATAAAATCAAGATGATGTGGACCACAAATGCAAGCAAGATATCAATTTTTCAAAAAATTTACTCCTAAATGGCATCCACAAGGCATACAAGGAGTATTAAACTCTCAAGTCATGCAAATTTTAAATTTTAAGCAATATAGTCCTCAAAAGATCAAAATCATAGCTAATCATAGACTAATCATAGAAAATCTCTCAAATACACAAGTCATGCTCAAAATTTTAAATTTAAAAACAAACACTGCAAAGCACCATTACCCCCAAACTTAAATGGCACAGTGTCCTCAATGTGCAAAGAGAACAAAAGGAAAGAGTATACCAGTGCAATTAAGTCAAAGAATGGCTGGGACTGAAGTATCCAAAGTGGGTGGCATAGCCCCCCCCCAAACTTGGGATTAACTGTGGTCCTGAAATTTGGCACTTGGATAAACTCATCAGATAACGAAAGGGGTAATAACAGTGCACAGTGGTCATGAAAGTGTAAATGGGATAGCAATTGAAAATTAGAGAGAGGTAAAAGGATGGTCCTGATAATTTTGGGCAATACTCTCTCTCACTGAAGTCACTGGGATGCACCTGATGGAGTCAAACAGATAACAATAAGAATATGAAAATATGACATCCACATATAAAACATATAGAAATAAAAATAAAGTATAGTATATCTAATATTAGAGCCGACAGACACGGTTGCAAAAATAGTATAACAGTATCAAAAATATAATGAGATCACAGATATATAAAATCACAGGAGGAAAGGGATAGAGAGATCAAAAAGAAGAAGTAAGACGGGTAGGACGCGCTCCGCGGATGTCTCTGGATAGATCCCTGAATGCGGTCATGACATCCGTACGTACGGTAGCAATATCAGCTCTAATGAAGACAGCATCCTCTCGGAGAAAGATCGTGTCAGCGCGAATAGATACAACAGCATCCTCTAAAGGCTGGAGTCGCTCTCCAAAGTCGGGTGTCTGTGCTGGAGCCTTAGGTGTGGCTGGATCGGAAGAATGATGATCCTGAGCCTGCTCCTCAGCATGAATGGGTGACCCAACTGAAGAGTGCTGCTCTGCGTCCTCGGCATGAATGGGTGACCCAACTGGAGAGTGCTGCTCTGCGTCCTTGGCAGGCTACTCTAAATCAATGTCCATGTGTACGGCAGCCGGATCGACTACTGCATCGTCCGCTACCGGGTCTGCTGCTGCGTCCTCAGCCTCTAGCTCCTCTGCCACCTCTGCTGCATCCTCTTGTAGTCTCTTGATAATAGCATTATAGCTCTTATCCCAGTCCTCCTTCAGGAAGTGACAGGATCCTTTCTCAGGGTGCTCCCGAGGATGGAAATGATAACGCTGGTCTAGCAAGATCTGGGTGATGAGGTCGCCAAATGGGAGAGACATAGCCCTTTTAGGCCTCTCCTTGCTGATGTGCTCATCATAGAGCTTCCTCATCACGCTCTAGATGAGCCCAGGGATAGACAGCCAATGCCCAGTATAGAAAGCGTACAGAGCTGTCAAGTAGTCGTCTCTACGCTGAATCTTATAGCCGGCCATAAAGACGTTGCGGAACAAGACTGAGTCAAAGAACCATAGGTCATCTGGCAAATAGGTGGGGGTGGTGAAGGTCTCACCATCGGCATAATGACCTGTGATAAGAAAGGCCATATCTGCATATGAAGGCCTGTATAGCCTAGGATATGTCTCCTGTAGCTCTGGAGGGCAGTCATGTGGATAATGGTATGATCTGGATAATATGTCCACAGTAGGTGCAACATGGGCACCTTGGTTGCCTTGAATGATGGGAGGTGGTGGAGCATAGATTGGCCTTGGCATTCCCAATGGAACTTAGCCTTGTTGTTGTGGTGGATGAACATATGGCCTTGGCATACCTAATGAAACTTGCATGTTATCATGATACACATTGGGGTGGAGGATACCTTGTTGGTCTATGTGACCGAGGTCCTCCACATGGTCCTTATTGTGTCCTTCCATTGATGCAATGGATTGACTAGAACTTCCTCTTCCCCTAGGGTTTCGAACAATGGATTCAAGATGAAAATTTAAAGGGACAAGAGTGGGTCTCAATGATTTATGACCATGCATGCACAATGTAACATAACAAGTAATAACAATAAACACTTCACCTTCACAACAAATCAATAATCAACAAACTTCCTTCACATACAATGTTCTCATACTCCCATGCTTTAACAAAATATGCAAGAAAAGTAAATTGCCTCTACGTGGGCTCACGATTTATCTAAGAATTGAAATATAAGCCTCCAGGCGGGCCGACGATTTAACTAAGGGATGAGTAAAGAAAAGCTCACAAAGGTCCTTTAGCACTTCAACTTCAAATTTATAGCTTAGCTTAGCAATTTTTAGATTTTTAGCATTTTTCCTTGCTTGCTTAGCTCCTTTGGTTGAATGCTCATTTGCTTGCTTCCTAGCTCAATGCTCCTAGTCAAACAAGAACAAACACAATAAGTAACAAAAATTGAAAACAAAGTAAAGACACGATCAAAAGAGTACTAATTCCTAATTGATTCCACAAATATGACGTTGCCAATCAATCAATCCCCAGCAACGGCGCCAAAAACTTGGTGTGTCGTCAATTCAAATAAAGACTGATCCGTACACCTTGCCCTAAAAATGGAAAAATCGGGAGAAGTTCCGGAGTTCGGAAATCGTCACGATTTTTGAGCTTCTGCTTTCTACATGTCCAATGCCAAGCATTCCCCGAGAATTTGTTCAGTTTAACTAAGAATATGCATGCTTACGGAATTGATTCATCGAGCATTCCGGCAATTCCATTTAGTTACTCATGGATGTAGCACGTGATTTTCTCCCATTCAATCTAATTCTATGAGGGTACTAAGTTCTCCAACATGTCTCCATCTATGTTTGAGGTCAGGGTGATCAAATTCGGGTTTGGCCAGTTCATTTATGTTGCACAAAGCAGCACCTCAAGAGCCCCCGCGGGCGCCCGCAGAATTTGCCAGTAGGCTTCAGTCAACCGCGGGGCCCCGCCGAGATACCGCAGGCCCCCACGAAATCACCCAGTGCTCCGTGTTCTCCCCCGGGCCCACGCCGCGCAACCGCGGGTGCCCGCGGCCCCTCTTTGGCCCATTCTAAATGGGTTTTCAAAGCCATTTTCATCTTTTAAATCCTTCTCATCTCTCATTGCTCATCCCCAACCCTCCTATCTCTCGCTCTCCTATCCTCCATCACATTCAACCACCTTGCACTTTCTCTCTAATCCCCTCACTCATCCATCCCATCATCATCTTCCATCTTCCATCCTCTAAGAGCATTAGGAGATCTTCTACTCCATTTTGGTTAAGTTTTTCTCCCTTTCTTTTTCTTTTATTTTCCGCACCAAGGAAGATGGGATTCTTTTTTTGAAGTATTGGTGATTGTTGGGTTGAGATTGAATGTCCATTTCAGGTTAGAATTTTGGGATTTTTGCATGCCTAACATCCTTTTTGCATTTCTTCCCTTTCTGCTGCACACCAGGTGTTTGTTAAAAGTCGTGAACCAATTTTCTTCCTTCCAATGGCTCCTAAGGTTGCTTCCAAGCGTGCTTGCTCGTCCGAGGGACCTTCCAATGTGCCTCTGACTCCTAATTGGGCTGAATGGCCAATTGTACCCGAAGCCAAGTTCGCTATCAAAGATGGTTTTGAAAACAATCATGAAACGGCTTGGGTGGTCCGTGAATTTAAGGCGCGTGGTCTTGAAGCTCTCTTCAAACCACGTGCCTACTTCCCATGCGTGGTCCGTCTCTTCTACGCCAACCTGTTATATTCATGTGAGGAACCGGACAAAATCAAAACCACCATTGATGACTATGATTATGAGTTCACTCTCGATGACCTTGCTTTGGCCATGGGTTGTCCTTTGATTTCACCGGTAGCCGAAAATGGCTTGCCTCTTTATAGAGATTTTCTGAATCAGTACAAATTGCTAGACATTGTGAGGGACATGTGCCACAATTAGTACACTAGCAATCGCACCACCAGCACGAATAAGTCTTTTTTGCCATGCCGGCTATGGTTTCTTGACTCGGTGCTTATCAAGAACGTTCTACCTATCCCTGGCTATTCCGAGCGAAAGGGGGTTTTTCTGAACGCACTGTACTCTGCTGAGACGGAATGCTGGTTTTGCATCCCACAACTCGTTTGGGACCAAATGCTTAAGGTCTACAATGAGCTGATTATAGCACGGTCAAGCACGGCCACCACTTGGGCATTCCCATTCCCTTACCTTATCACAAGGTTGCTTAAAAATGCCGGATTCATGGCACTCCGTGGTGAGGAGAAAAAGAAAGATATGTTTGAGTTCAATCTTGGGGTTTGGAAGTCGAGCACGGCTCAGCTCAAGACGTCCCGTCAGGCCCGCATTAGGGGTGAGTTGGATTAGGGAACTCCAGCACCCCCTGTGGCTCCTGCTTCGCCTGTTCATGATGCTCTTGCGCCTCCGTCGTTAGATGTCATGACTCGAGCTGACTATCTCGCCTTGACGCCATAGAGGGTGCCGTCTAGAAGACTCAGGAGAATCAAGAGATTTTACAGGCTATGCTCCAGTCATTGATTGACCATGCACCTGGCGCACCTGGTGCTTCCTCCTCCACTCCAATGATGAAGTGATTTTATGCTTTCAGTTTTATTTCCCTTTTCCAGTAGTACTATTTTACACTTCTTTTGGGCCACGTTTGGCATTTATTTCCAGTTTCTTTTGAACTTATAACTGCATTCCATTTTACTTCTTTGCATGGATATTAGCTTTGAAATAAATTACAGTTATCGTTAGTAATTTTTGGATTCATATGATTCTTACTTTGTATAGATGCTTTTGACAGGTTTTTGACTTCAAGTTTGGGGGTATGCTCATGGAATTCACGAAGTGGCCTATTTTTGCACCGCCACTCTATTCCTCCTCAACTTGATACTATTGTTCTTGGCACTCACTACAAGAAAAAACGTCTTTTACGAGTGCCCAAACACCTCGTGAAAACGCTGACATCCTCGTCTATTATGCCCTTGTAAATGCTCTTAACTTTTTACGGGGGCTAGCAGTGCTCGTAAAACAGTAAAGTACGAGACACCAGCCACTCGTTAATAACTAATTTACAATGGAAGAAGCCGCTCGTTAATAATTTATTTACGATGCCGCTAGCCGCTCGTTAATAATTTATTTACAGTGCCTTTAGCCGCTCGTTAATAATTTATTTATGGTGGCACTAGCCGCTCGTTAATACATATGCTAACTGTAAAAAACTTTTCTACAGGGTGATTCTCCCCATGTAAATAATGTAAAGACTTTTTTTACAAGCCACGTAAATAACATATTTATTTATTTATATTTAACATTCAATTAATGCTACCCAATCATCATTAAACATATCAAAAGACAATTTTACAATTCAACATATACCATTAAATATATAAAAAGATTTCACAATTTGTACACCATTAAACATATCAAAAGAAAATTCATCATGGTTTTATGTGCCAGATTGCAAAAGAAATTCCAATGTTTGTCAAAAACATATCAACAAGTAAATCTTCACATTGTTCTTCAATCATCGGCACAACTTGACTTTCAATTTTTCAGACACATCCTCCACCTCGTTGTCTATGGTACAAGATCTAAGCAGGTAGCTGCATCACACAAGTCTTAATATCAGTATGCTAAGTTTTAAATATTTGAAATGAAAAGAAAAAAAAAATTAATTGAAAAAAAAATCAGTTAAATATTCATAACGCATGATAGAGTACAGAATACTTGTGCACAAGTAGAAACTTATGCTCATTGATAACAGGATAATTTTTCATTTCTTTGTTAGTTTCTCAAGTAAATTTTGATATTCCCTAAATTTTTTTGGTCATTGTGAAACCGGATAAATAAAGAAATATCAATTACAAAATGCTAAACATGACGTGTTTTTAATTGTTAGAAAAATAAAATAAAATAAGAAAAAAGAAAAAGAAAAAGAAATAAAGAATGGATAAAAATCATTTGCATCTCATACTCTATTATGTGCCACTTAGTTCAGTACTTTGTATGCAGCATTTGGATGTCTACTTGAATTGGTTTAGTAGAAAAGTTAAATCTATCTTATTTTCTATGTATGGACAGTTATGTGTTTGGCAAAAATAATTATTTTTTTGAATGCTTATAGAAAGTATTATGTAGTGGTATCCCATTTCATGTGACCAACTTACCACGTAAAGGATATAGACTTCCACTCCCGATAAGAGTTTCTCTTCTCCTTGGTGCTATATTGATTATACTTTTAGGCTCTATATTAGTTTTGATGTATTTTTTACTAGCTGCAGTGATCACGAGCTTCCTTTCCATTTGTTCTTAGAGTACTCTCCATTTTTTTTTTTTTTTTTCTTATCCTTTGTCTTCTCACATTGAGGACAATGTGACATTCCAGTTTGGGGGTGCATGTGCTTACATTCTTATGATTTTTGTCCATTTTTTATGCATGTTAATTAATAAAATCATGTTGTTGGGAGCAATGATAGTGTAATTTGGAACTTTTGGAATCGAAACATGTGTTTAATACTTTGCATATAGAAGCCAAGAGATTTTTGAAAATAAAGAAAAATTTGAAATAACCGTGTTGATTCATTTTGGTTTATATAAATGTTTCAATTGATTTTTCGTCGGATTTCATACTATTCTATGCTTCACATTGCACAGATGCACACCGGAAACCTAATTGTGAGGTATGCATCCCAATTGACCTTGACCACGACTCAGTTGATCTGAATTGATGACCCTAATGAATGGTTACCTTTGGCATTGAATTGAAAAAAAAAAAAATTAAATAAAAAAAATAAAATAAATACGATAATGACCAGTTTGAGTTTGCAGCCTTTCCAACTTGAGTCATTAAGCCCTAGGAGTGTCTCTACACTTAACACCCTAAAGCCATTTGGTTTGGGAGTTGTTGGCCTAACACTTGCTACATGGGTTGGTTAGAAAGCTTAAGGGACTTAGACATTACACGGTCATTCACAAAAAGATGAATAAGTAAATATGGTTCGTTGGAGTTCGTAGCCTTTCCAACTCGAGTCATTAAGCCCTAGGAGTGTCTCTACACTTAACACCTTAAAGCCATCTCGTTTGGGAGTTATTGGTCTAACACTTGCTACATAAGTTGGTTAGAAAGCTTAAGGAACTTCGGCATTGCACGACCATAATATGTATTTAAATAAATAAGTAACAAAGGTTGTTTTGTGAATAAAGTCATGCCTTAGGGATCCCATTTAGAAGGAAATTCAATGATTTGAAAGCTTGTGTTCCTGAGATTGGAAAAAGGGGGTAAAAGCTGCTTATCGGGAATCCGGTTCACTTTCACTGAAGTTAGAGTTCTAGTCTATTTTAGAAATGACAATTGAAGTGTTTATATAAACTATGATGATTGATGCATAATAATTGAAATGTGTTTTACCATGTTGTATATCAAGGCCTCATATATGCAAGGTAGTCTACTTAATGAGTTTGTTTCCAAATTTTTGTTGTTTCAAGTTACAGTTGTGCTTTGTAGGTAATTTCTTGCTCCATGATTGATGCCTGTTGACGGCATTTCATATGTTGTCATTTTGGTTAGGTTATATATTTTGTTTTGCTAAGGGACTAGCAAAATGTAAGTTTGGGGGTGTGATAAGTGCCGAATATTACATATTCAAGCGCCCTTATTTGCATTAGTTAAGTTCGTTAGCTAACTATAATGTACAGTTTTGCTTTACTTGTGTACTTTTGTCTGGTTTCAGGTCGGTTTCCCCGAATGTGATTAAAGAAGCAGTTTTGACAACTTTCTATTAAAATACGTGCGCCATGTCGGGGAGTCATCTTCGGGACCTAACCTCTTCAGTCGTCGTTTTTGTGAAGTTCGTGGCTTAGTGTTCATAGTGGAAGCCGCGTCAACGCTCCGGCTCGAAAAGGCTTACAAGAAGCCTTGATTTATAGTGCAGTGGCAAGCTCCAGCGGGCGCTCGCCGATCCCTTTAACTTTCTGCCTCATTTGGTGAGGCCCCGCAAAAGTCCCACAGAGGCCCTGCAGATATCCCGCGGGCGCTCGCCGAACTGCAGAAGGCAGTTCAACTGCCCCTGATTTCCAGCTTTTTGGTTCCCTTATCCTTCTTTTGTGTGTTCTAGCTTCAGGCAGAGGGAGGAGCTCAGGATTGTGAGTATGGGGAGTAGGTTTTGAATGGATATAGAGGGGAAGGTCATCTCATTTGGAGGAGAGTTTTTTTTTTCATTTTGGAAAGCTAGAGAGAAGGTAGAGAGGTTTTTGTGTTCTTAGAGTTAAGGTGCAGCAATAGAGTCTTTTTCTTCTTCATTCTCTTCCTTCCTAGCATTAATGGGTAACTAAACCTCTATCTAGGAAGGTGATGAAACCCTTCCTTGTAAGCATGTTTAATTTTTGATTTATTTTGGGGAATGAAATGTATGTATGGCCAAGTTCCATAATCTAGAGCATATTACAATTTGTAATGAATGTTTTTATTTATAAATGATCATGTTGAATCAAATGTTCTTGTCTTAGATTATTATTCTCATAGTTGTATGGCTAGTATTTTCATAGTGACAATGGAAACAAGATTATGGAATTGTTTTAATGGCATGGTTTTTGAGAAATTCGTTAATCCATAGCTTAAGACTTTCTTTTGATGGGTTAATCTTGTATCTTGATTCCATGTGCTTTTACCATTTAATTGAGAGTTTGATAATCTCTAGCTTAGTGAGCATGTCTAAGGTTACATCATAGTCTAGGTAACTCAAGCATGTGAAGCTTTGATAGGTTATTCTTACCTTGTGATTAATTGAATTTCTTGAAGATATTGTAGTAATCATGTGTTACTATGTATCATGGTCACATATGTACATTAATTCCCCAATTCAATCATATACTTAACATGTGTAAAGGGTCCATATAATTCATTTTGGTCATGCAATGGGGGATTCATTTGAGACTTGGAAGTTTTTCTCCATTTTTGGTGTATAGCATGTTCATTCTCAGCATTTCAACTTATTTCGGTCGATCGGTGGGTTGTTTCGGTCGATCGAACCTTCTCGAATTTCATTTGAATAGGAAAAATTCCAATTCCAGTAGCCATTTTCACTATTTGAGGTTATTTCGGTCGATCGGTTCTCTATTTCGGTCGACCGAACTGAGTGTTCATTTCTTTCTTCTTTTTGGTTCATTTCAGTCGACCGATGCTCCATTTCGGTCGACCGAAATGGAGCTGCCTTGTAGGTTTTGTTTAGTTCATTGATTCTTCGGGCCTTTATCGTTTCATTTGTTCCTACAAGCTTTTGTTAATCTTGTTTAAGCCATTTGATGGTGCACTTAGTCTAGTTTGAACTAGATTTTGTTTCCTTTGGTTGTCATCGGTGCCATAGGGTATCATTTGACCTTTCATTCTAGTTTTTGCTTCCGCATTTCGGATCCATTATCGGGTCAACTTTTGGTTCATCACTGATGCACTGGGTTGAAAAACTTGGGCTGTCACAAGTGGTATCAGAGCTTTTTGGTTTGAATACCTTGGACGACGGGATTTGGGTGCATATCATGCTTTTGTTGCCATGCTCTATGTGTTTATATGCTTCATGATAACATGTTTTAGTTTGATAACATGTTTATGTGCTTACGTGCTGTGTGTGGTATGCTATTTGTTTAACTTATTTTAATTCTAATGTAAGAAGCA
The DNA here is from genome assembly GCF_030987335.1 of Cornus florida. NCBI lineage: Eukaryota > Viridiplantae > Streptophyta > Magnoliopsida > Cornales > Cornaceae > Cornus > Cornus florida. Next base: position 45,934,681 of record NW_026775575.1, read on the forward strand.
TGACGTATGATGTGTGCTAGATTAGAGTTGCATATGCATAACTGTGTTGCATATTTGGCATGACACGAGATTGGTCATTGAGGCACGAGTTGAGGTTGATGGTGATTATAGTCACAGTTTCGTGGTAGTGTAGGTCGTTGTCGACCTAACATTGGTTCGAGGTAGGTGGTGAGTCACCTTTTGTTTAGGCTCTCGTGAGATGAGTCATTTGTCATTACCGTAGTGATGGATTTGTTGGTTTTGAGCCGTGATGAGGTTATGGACCTCTTAGGATCCTTGATTGTTTAGGATGATTCTTCTGGAACTTGTATTTTTCGTGGGCAGGTACATTGTGGGCGGGTGCATGGCACTGTCATGCTACCGTATTGGCTAGCTACAAGTACAGTTAGGATGGAATCAGGGTTGGTTTTCATTTTGATAGGCATTGTCCTTTTGATCGATGATAATAATGGTTGTTTTGAGGATCAGTCGTAGTGATTGATTTGGTTGTTGTTAGTATGGCGGTAGTTGCCATTTTCTTTGAGGAGTCCTTGCGTGATGACGCTTTTGGGATCAAGTCGATTGATTGATGTTTCAGGTAGTGAGAGCACTGCACTGTTAGTGTCACTTGTAGTGTTACCTCTGGATTCGGAGTTAGATTGTTAGAGTCTTACCGCTGTGGTAAGGGCTCAAGTTTGTTTGGAGACAGGTTGTTGTTGCATTAGTTTTTTGAGTCAGTTTATAGCTAGGATTGGTCTTTCCTTCTACCTAGACACTCTAGGACACGATGTCTATAGGGTTCATTGTTGCATCATTTTTATCTTATGCAGTTTCGTTTACTACCATGTTAGTAGTTTGATTTGTGATATTGTGACGCTTGAGTAGGTGGAGGTGTATCTATATTTGCCTTCTTGTTGTGTGGCATTAGCATGCTTTCTTTATATGCTTAGAGATGCCATGCTGTTACTGTACTTTTGTGACATGCTTTTGTGCTTACTTGGAGACGTGTTGCATGTATTTTTTGATTTTTATCTATATGAGTTGATTTACTTCTTGGTAGTTGCATTTTCTTGTCATATGCATGACTTCCAGGTTTGGTTTCCCTTTCGTTCTTCCCTCGGTTGCACATAGTGTGTATGTGGGTTTCTGTAAGGGTTCATTGTGAAATTCCTTGTAGAGGAGTTATCACATTTGTTTTGTTTTGAGCTGTCCACTTCCCTAAGGTGGGAAGGATGCTCCATTTTTAAGGTTGTCATATCGACACTTGTGGGAGGATAGGGTTTCTTCTCTTTTCTGGTTTGTGTTAGGGACCTCACAAGGAGTGAGTCTCTTTTCTTCTTTGCGTTGTGCGCTGTTTTGGGGTTGGCTGATCTGCGAGGGTCACTATCATTGACTTGAGTCCTTGGTGAGGATTTAGTGGGTTTTGGTTGACTTGCTTCCATGTAAGGGGTGAAGTCTTTGTCCTTGTTGTCTTTCATTTCAGAGATAGAGTCATGGTGTTGTCCTTTTTAGGACTGGTGGTTTCCTTTCTCTCATGTCTTCCCTTGGGGAGTTTCTGCCGAAGTTGTTGACGGAGTGGAGGTGCTCAGAGTGAGTTGATTGGTGTGAGATCATTTTACGGGGACTTGTGTCCATATCATTGAGGATTTATTTGATTCGTGAGGTGAGCTCGATGCTCTTTTGAGAATGTCTTTTGGAGACATGTTTTAGTTTTTGGAGACCTTAATGTGGTTGACTCTTAGGAGGAATTTTGGAGGATCGCTGTTGGATATGGCTTGTTTGTGGAGTTTTCTCATCCTAGTTATGGCTAGGCGTAGTTTTGAGGAATCGTAGTTCCAGTGATTGGTTGTGGATCGAAATTGAGGAATTTTGATTTAGCTTGGTGTTGCCAAGCATGGTTTTGAGAGATGCATTTTGTGACCTTGGTTGTTGGCATTTTGATGTGTGTGCCACTTGGTGGACTTGTATTTTGAGGATTTAGTTATCCGTGATAGGGATGGGGATCTGATGTTTGATCATGGTGATTGGTTTTGTAGTTGACCTGTTTCAGGGAGATACGTGGGATCTTCGATGAAATGTCTTGTTGAGAGGTCGTTTTGATTTTCGGAGGTGCTGATCTGCTTGTCAGGTTTTGGATTTTTGATTGATGTTGTTAATAGGAGTATTTTGAGACATTGGAGATGTTGGTTTTGTTGTATTGAGGATTGAGACCTTAAGCTGGAAGGTACCTGTAACATTGCCGTCAAGATTTTGAGAATGGTCGGGATGTCGACGTCTTTGGACCATATCTCAACTTTTGCGGAATGCCGGGTTACTGGATTGCTTTTAGTAATGATGATTTACGACATTGATGTCATTGGTATCGAGAGGTTTCATGGGTAGACCTAGTGGGGGGCAGGTTATGAATTAGTGCCTTATACTGTCATGCAACGGTACAAAGTTGTGTGTTGTGGGCTAGTGCTAGTTGCCATCGATGCTACTTTACTGACGAGTAAGTGTGGGCGGGCACTAGGTACTATCATTGCTACCACACATTTGAGTATGCCGTGGGCAGGTTCTGGTCGCTATTCGTACTGCCACGTGTCCTTGTTCCGTACCTTGATTCGATATGTGGTTATCTTGGAGTTCTTTTGGTGGTTATTTTTGGATCAGTTTGATGGTTCAGTAGGAAGGATGGCCACGGTTATTGTTTTCCATTCTTTTATCTGACCTTGGGTTATGTGTGTGAGTTCAGACTTGTCATGTGGCCATGTGGTCACTTTTCCTTCGAGAGGTTGTCTTGTCATGAGCACGTGGGTGCGAATGACACTGGTTTGTGTGTTCCTTTCAGCTTGGAGGTCGCTGGTGTGGCGTGTTGTGTGGGGTACTCGGAGATGTACTCCGTAGTTATCCTGGTTTCGCCTTTTGTAGGTTGGGGCTGGATTTCGGGGATGAAATCCCTTTAAGGTGGGAAGGTTGTAATGACCCGGTCTTTTTCCTTCCTTTCATTCTTCTCAGATTTTTAAGGATATTTTTTTTCCGTTGTCTTTCCTTTCTGAGTTTGGTTTCTCGTTGATTAGTGTCGTCTCGAGTACTCTGGAATGATTTCTGAGACTCGTTCGTATGGATTGACAACTTCCTTCGAGGACCGAGTCATTTCCATATTTTTCGTTTTTTTGACACTATTCACTTTTTTTGTCCTTTTCCCTATTTCGTCTTTTTCCCTATTTTGGCTTTTCCCCGTTTGTGACTTTGTTTGCATAACCACACTTCTTGTGTTCGGAGTTAGTTTTTCACTTCACGTATCTTCATCTTGAGTGGTTTATATGAAATACGTATCTTTACTTTTGCAAGAAAGTACTCTGGTTACTCCCGGTGTCCGTAGGGGCATAGATGCAAAGTTCTTTGGAATCTTTTTCTTTTCTTGGGGTGCTTTCCGTAAATATATTTTGAAGATATTTTATTTCAGGGGTTTTTAAGAAAATATTTTTGGAAGATATTTTCATTCTGGGCCATAAGTGTAGTTTTCACTTTTTGGAGGGGCCATTGTGCAATTAATGAAAGTTATTGCAAAATGTCTTATTTTGAGCCTGGATCCTCGTACGGGATTCATTTTCACATTTCGTCGAGTTGTGTACTCTTGGAATTTCCTCCTGGTCGATGTTTTCCAGTTTCAGGGTTTCTGGCCCTAGTTTGCGCTAAACTTGTTTTGGGCATAACTTTCTGTTCGGGACTCGGTTTTAGACGCTGTTTCTTCTGTTATTCATTTTTTCTCATTTTGAATCTTTTTTGTTCACATAGTTTTGCCATTTGAGCTTATCTGCTCAAATTTTACTTTTTCGGACCCGGAGGGGCCCATTCGGGGCACTTTTTAAGATTTCTATAAAAGGGGGGGGGTGGTGAGATATTTTATTTTTTCATCTTCCCCACTCTCTTGCACAACCTGAAGCTTCCATGGCAGCCCAAGGGAGGCTGCCAACTTCTCTATCCTCTTTTGAGCTTCATTCCTTTGTCAGAACATAGTAAGGCCTTTGCGTTTTGTGTTCGAGTTGATTACGTGCTTCTTTCACCCTTATTAGAATCCATTTCTAACCAAATTTTGAGTCGGGTTTTGAAGTCAAGTAGTGATTTTCATGGGTCCTCTTTGGAGTTTATCGTTTATGGCATTGTCCCCAACAAAACCTAGTAGTTTCGTCGGATTCAAAGCCGTTCCATTTTGATGGCTTTTGAGATTTTCATCTCAAATTGAGGTAGGGAATTTTTAGGATTATTTGTGTGTTGTATTATGTGTGTTGCCATGATTATACAACACATATGTATGCCTTGTATTAAATCTAGAAAGTTAGTAATTTTTATTTCTTTGTATAAGATTTAAGATTCATGATGTTATATAACTTTGATTTGAATTATGGCATGCTAGAAGGTTTAGTTTTAATATGTTTGTTAACATATATTAAATTGGGATTAATTGAATAAGAGTTGCACTTTTTATTTAATATTTATCTTTTGTGAAAGATTGAATCCCATGGCCGTACCTTGCATGAAATTGACTTGTGATATGCTTTTAAATTATGTCTTAGCATGTTGTTTAACATACTTTAAATTGAGAGCATTTGGACAAGTATGAAAATCTAGAGATTTTAATTAAAATGATTAATTAAAATCTAATTAAGGGTTCCATTGGCCTAATTAAGTGTTTAACTTGATATTTGTGATAACTATGACTTATGTTCTAGCATATGTTAATTTGGAACCATTTGATGTTGTTTTAGAAGTTAGGGATTTGATTATCATGATTTAATTAAATTCCACTTTATTGTTCTTATGGCCTAATCGTGTTTTGATGTAGTGTATGTAATGACTATGCTATATTGTTTATAATGTATTAAATGGAGGCCATTTAATTGAGATTTGAAACCTAGGGAATTTAATTAGTTTATTGATTAAATTCCGTTTCTATTGTATTATTAATTAACTCATGTATTTGACATTGATAGTATGTTTAAAGCATGACTTTTGACTTATAATGAATTTATGAGTTTATGTTTTCAATATTGGATTATATTGTCATAACGCGTAGCGAATCGCACTTTGAAGATTCGACATTGTCATCCTATAGTAGTTGTGGATTTAGGGCATGTATTGTGTGGATACAATCTACATGTGCATGGAATATGATTTCGTGCATTATATAAATTATGTATCAGTTGTGAACTTACTTGGATTATTTTGGAGTCTTGGAACATTGTTTTGTGAGATGGCTTGAGTTTGGCTCTAGTACGGGGACGTAAGTCCTCTAAGTCAAAAGTTCGCGCGTTGGGTAGGCTGCCTGGGGGTTAGTAGCTCCAAATTTGCCTTGTCTCGGTGGAAATCTGAGCTTTGATGTTCAAGTCTTCCACTATTTGTTTTCGCATTCAATTCCAAGTTGACAATCATGTTTAAATGTGACTTGTGGTTTTGGCTATTGGCGATTTGATGTTGTTAAGTACATCTATACTAAATTGTTATATTTAGTTGTTTTCACACTTTTAGATTTCAAGTTGATTACCTTGAGAATCTATGTCTTGACATGTGGTATTAGAAATTCTAATTGTACTAAATTGTTATATTTAGTTGTTTTCGTAATTGTAGATTTCAAGTTGGTAACTTTGAGAATTTATATCTAGTTGCTTGCATAGCATGTTTCTATGTTGGTTAAATTACATAGATATTGTAATTTGTGATTTATTATTCAAATGTGACTTAGGAATGATTCTACAGATTCGTTTGGAACATAGACGTTAGGTGGCATGGCCCACTTTGGTTGTTCTACCATTTTAGATTTCAAGTTGATAACCTTGGGAATCTACATCTTGTTGCTTTGTGTAAGCATGCTACTATGTTATTGGAATTACATGAATGATGTGATTATGCTAGAAATGATCTAGGGTAGCTTAGGATGCTCCCGGGGTCTCATTTTGACATAGACGTTAGGTGGCATGATCATCTTGGAGATTGCAATTGCTTTGGTGATTTGCTGAGTTGAGCTTCTTTAGAAGCATTCTTGTTCACATGCAAGTGTTAGCATGTTCATGATTTGTCTATGAAATGTAATTTTTCTAACTTAGAGATTTAACATGTCAAATGTTGTAAATGAATTGTAATAAGGCCTTAGGCCATTGTAGCATATTTAAAATGTTATTTTACACTTGCGTGTATGTTCACCTCATCATTTAATACCATATAATTCATTTTGGTCATGCAATGGGGGATTCATTTGAGACTTGGAAGTTTTTCCCATTTTTGGTGCATAGCAGGTTCATTCTCAGCATTTCAACCTATTTCGGTCGACCGGTGGGTTGTTTCGGTCGACCGAACCTCCTCGAATTTCATTTGAACAGTAAAAATTCTATTTCCAGTAGCCATTTTCACTATTTGAGGTTATTTCGGTCGTTCGGTTCTCTATTTCGGTTGACCAAACTGAGGGTTCATTTCCTTCTTCTTTTTAGTTCATTTCAGTAGACCGATGCTTCATTTCGGTCGACCGAAATGGAGCTGCCTTGTAGGTTTTGTTTGGTTGGTTGATTATTCGAGCCTTTATCATTTCATTTGTTCCTACAAGCTTTTGTTAATCTTGTTTAAGCCATTTGATGGTGCACTTAGTCTAGTTTGAACTAGATTTTGTTTCTTTTGGTTGTCATCAGTGCCATAGGGTATCATTTAACCTTTCATTCTAGTTTTTGCTTCCGCATTTCGGATTCGTTATCAGGTCAACTTTAGGTTCATCACTGTCGCACCGGGTTGAAAAACTTGGGCCGTCACAATTTTAGACTTCAAGTTGATAACCTTGAGAACCACTGTGTTGTTGTTTTGTGTCAGCATGCTCCTATGTTGTTACTTTGTGTAAGCATGACCCTATGTTGTTAAATTTGCATGAATGAGGTGATTGATGCTAGAAATGATCTTAGGTAGCTAGGATGCTCCTTAAGGCTCACTTTGACATAGACGTTAGGTGGAATGAACCACAATAATTAAATCATGCAACTTGTAAAACTTTAGGTCGATGTATGCTCATTTCCTACAAGTAGCTTTATGTTACTCACCCTTACGATACTGGGGCATATTTCAGGTACAGGATACAAGATTGGAGATTGCAATTACTTGGGTGATTTGCTGAGTTGAGCTTCTTTAGAAGCATTCTTGTTCACATGTAAGTGTTAGCATGTTCATGATTTGTCTATGAAATGTAATTTTTCTAACTTGGAGGTTTGACATGTCAAATGTTGTAAATGTATTGTAATGAGGCCATAGGCCCTTGTAGCATATCTATTTTATCATATTACATACACTTGCATGCTCACTTTGGCAAACAATACCTTCCTTGATGAAACAAAAACTCTAAGTAGCATTTTTAGGGAGTTTTACCCTATTCTGTTCCAGGGGCATTTTGGGTATTTCACAATGCATTTTTTTCATTTTTTTCTTTTACGTCACGTAGAAATCTCAATTTTGAAGGGGGTTTCTTCTTTGTGTTTTTCCAGAAAACATCATCTTGGCCCTCAAAAATCAATATTTTTTCGAAAAATCCTTGCTGCCAGGTTTTGCAAATTTTTAGTAGAAATGTAGTTGGTACTATTCATCGACTTTTTTTTAAAAATTGTCACGACCGATCCGAAACTTCCGGAGGTATTGTGGGTGCATTTTAAGATTGCATTTTCAATTTAGGCAATTTAAAAACCTCCCGAAGCCCTATTTCCAAAACTTGGGCAGTAGCTCGGATTAGTTTTTTTCCTCTTGACCTGATTTTCTTGGGGGCATTCTGGGTATTTTACAATGCATATTTTTTTTTTCGTCATTAAATGGGGTAGGAAATTTGATTTTAGGGGGGGTTTTTTCTTTGAGTTTTTCCAAAAAAGTCCGTTTAAATGCCCGTTTTTACTCTCAATTGCAGCAGTGGTGGGTTGTCCTCATCGGGCCGCCACGACATCATTTTTGTTTTTGACCTTCTCCCCCGTCCGGACTCCAAATTGAGTAAACTTTTTGTTGAACTTGACTAATTTGTCATTGTCTTTCCAGCGGTGTGCTTGATAGCACCTGAATCCACTTTTTTTAAAATGACCATTTTGCCCCTAGGTTCTTTTTGTCCGTTTTTGAAACGACACTTCTACATTTGTTTCCTTTGGGTTCCGTGACCTCATTGAGGGTCACATTGGTGTTTTAGAGACGCATTGTATCTCTAGAGACCGTTGTTTCACTTTTCGTTTCCGCATTTCTGATCCATTATCAGGTCATCTTTTGGTCATCACTGATGCACCGGGTTTACAAAACTTGGGCCGTCACAAGTGGTATCAGAGCTCCTAGGTTCGAAAACCTTAGGACGACGGGTTTTGGGTGCATATCATGCTTTTGTTGCCATGCTCTATGTGTTTATATGCTTTATGATAACATATTTTGGTTGATAACATGTTTATGTGCTTACGTGCTACATGTTGTATGCTGTTCGTTTAGCATTGTTTTATTCTAATGTAAAGAGCATGATATGTGACGTATGCTAGATTAGAATTGTATAGGCATAATTGTGTTGCATATTTGGCATGACACGGGATTGGTCATTGAGGCACGAGTTGAGGTTGATGGTGATTGTAGTCACAGTTTCGTGGTAGTATAAGCTGTTATCGACCTTTTTAAGGTAGGTGGATGGTCACCTTTTGTTTAGGATCTTGTGAGATGAGTTGTTTGGCGTTACCATAGTGCTGGATTTGTTGGTTTAGGGCCATTATGAGGTTATGGACCTCTTAGGATCCTTGATTGTTCAGGATGATTCCTCTGGAACTTGCATTTTTTGTGGGCGGGTACGTTGTGGGCTGGTGCATGGCACTGTCATGCTACTATACTGGTATGCTACATATGCAGTTCGGATGGAATCAGTGTCGATTTTGTTTTGATTGGCGTTGTCCTTTTTATCGATGATGATGGTGTCTGTTTTGGGGATCAGTCGTGGTGATTGATTTGGTTGTTGCTGGTATGGCCATAGTTGCCATTTCCTTTGGAGTTCCCCTTGCGTGATGACGCTTTTGGGATTAAGTCAATTGATTGATGTTTCGAGTAGAGAGAGCATTGCACTGTTAGTGTCACTTGTAGTGTCACCCTTAGATTCAGAAATGGATTGTAAGAGTCTTACCATTGTGGTAAGGGCTTACGTTTGTTTTGAGACAAGTTGTTGTTGCATTGGTTTTTGGAGTCAGTGTATAGCTAGGATTGGTCCTTCTTTTTTACTTAGGTACTCTAGGACACAATGTCCATAGGGTTCATTGTTGCATCACTTTTGTTTTCTGCAGTTTCATTTACTACCATGTTAGTAGTATGATTTATGATGTTGTGATGCATGAGTAGATGGAGGTGTATCCACATTTGCCTTCTTGTTGTGTGGCATTAGCATGCCTTCCTTATATGCTTAGAGATGCCATACTGTTATTACGATTTAATGACATACTTTTGTGCTTACGTGGAGACGTGTTACATGTACCTTTGATTTTTATCTATGTGAGTAGATTTCTTTCTGATAGTTGCATTCCTTGTCACATGCATAACTTCCAGGTTTGGTTTCCCTTATATTTCTCCTCAATCTCACGTAGTGTGTATGTGGGTTTCCGTAAGAGTTTCATTGTGAGATTCCTTATAGAGGAGTTGTCACATTTCCCTAAGGTGGGAAGGATGCTCCATTTTCGTGTTGTCATATCGACACTTGTAGGAGGATAGGGTTTTTTCTCTTTTCTTGGTTCGTGTTAAGGACTTTACAAGGAGTGAGTCTCTTCTTTTCATTGCGTTGTGCACAGTTCTTGGTTGGTTGGTCCGTGAGGATCACCATTGTTGTTTTGAGTCCTTGGTGAGGATTTGATGAATTTTGGTCGACTTACTTTCATGTAGGGGGTGCAGTCTTTGACCTTGTTGTCTTTCATTTTAGAGATGGGGTTGTGGTGTTGTCCTTTTTAGGACTGGTGGTTCCCTTTCTTTCGTGTCTTCCTTGGGGAGTTTTTGCTGTGGTTGTTGATGGTTGTGGTGCTCAAAGTGAGTTGATTGGTGTGAGATCATTTTACAAAGACTTATGTCTATATCTTTGCGGATTGTTTGATTCGTGAGGTGAGCTCGATGCTCTCTTGAGAATGTCTTTTGGAGACTTGTTCCAGTTTTAGAGGCCTGGATGTGGTTGACTCTTAGGAGGAGTTTTAGAGGATAGCTGTTGGATATGGCTTGTTGTGGAGTTTCTCATCCTAGTTATAACTAGGTATGGTTTTGAGGAATCTTAGTTCCAGTGGTTGTTTATGGATCGATAGAAATTGAGGAATTTTGATTTAGCTTGGTGTTGCCAAGCATGGTTTTGAGAGATTTATCTTGTGACCTTAGTTGTTGGCATTTTGATGTGTGTGCCACTTGGTGGATTTATATTTTGAGGATTTAGTTATCCGTGATAGGGATGTGGATCTGATGTTTGATTACGGTGTAGTCTTGTAGTTGATCTGTTTCAGGGAGATGTGAAGGACTTTTGATGAAATGTCTTATTATGAGGTTCGTTTTGATTTCTGTAGGAGTTGATTTGCTTATCAGGTTTTGGATTCCTGATTAATGTTGTTAATAGGGGTATTTTAAGACATTGGAGATGTTGGTTTTGTTGTATTGAGGATTTAAGGCCTTAAGCATAGTGGTACCTATGGCATTGTTGTCAGAATTTTGGGATTGGCTAGGATGGTCTGGCCAGACCTCTTTGGACCATATCTCAACTCTCACAAAATGTTGGTCTCCGTAGTGCTTTTGGCAACGATCATTTTTGACATTTATGTCATTTGTATTGAGAGGTTTCTTGGGTAGACCTAGTGGGGGGCAGGTTTTGAATTAGTGCCTTATACTGCCATGCTATCGTACAAAGTTGTGTGTTGTGGGCGAGTACTAGTTGCCGTCGATGCTACCTTACTGACGAGTAGGTGTGGGCGGGCACTAGGCACTGTCATTGCTACCACACATTTGAGTACGTCGTGGGCGGGTTCTAGTCACTATTCATATTGCCGCATCGCCTTGTTCGGTACCCTGATATGATATGTGGTTATCTTGGAGATCTTTTGGTGGTCGTTGTTGGATCGGTATGATGGTTCATCTAAAGGGATGTTTATGGTTGTTGTCTTCCATTCCTTTGTCTCACCTTGGGTTCTGTGTGTGAGTTCCAACTTGTTGGGTGGCCATTTAGTCACTTTCCTTTTGAGAGGTTGTCCTGTCATTAGCACGTGGGTGCGAATGACATTAGTTTATGCGTTGTCTTTCAGCTTTGGGATTGCTTTTGTATCGCGTTGTGTGGGATACTTGATCGGTTGATCAACTATACATCAACCTTCGCAATAGCACGAATCATTGTAAAATAGGGCTATTGGTCGTGTAAGTCGAACCACTGGGACTGCGCTAGTCTAAGGCAACCTAAGTGTCTAGAGTCATTCTTAGGATGATGAAGGGGTATAGAGTGTTTGTTTGTCACTAAAGATAGGAATGTAAAGATGCATAAATTAAGAACTTGCAAGAATTTAAAAGAGATAAAATGTGGGTAAAAGAGACTAGGGAAGTAACTTCACCACCTACAATATAAACATGCTAGAATATGATTCATTCGGGGAAAAACAACATAAATATGTGGCTATGATAAGTAGTTACTCATGGTTACTACATTACCTTCAAAGGATTCATGGAATCAATAGGCAAGAATAATTTATCAAAGATTTTACATGCTCAATTACCTAAACTAAAGTGTAATTTAAGATATGTTCACTAAGCTAGAAATTGTCAAACCATCAATCACGTGATAAGAGCACATGAAGCTAAGAATTAAGAATAAGCCATCAAAGGAAGAACCTAAGCTATGGACTATCAAATCTCTCAACAACTTGCCATTAAAACCATTCCAAAAATCTCATCTTCATTGTCACCATGAAAATGTAAACCATACAACCATGAAAACATACATTCTAAGACAAGAAAGTAGGTCCAACATGATCATTAAATCAAAATCAATTCATTACATCAAGTAAGAGTTCTAGATTATGGAATCACCACAAAAATACATTATTTTCCCCAAACTAGAATCAAAAGTAAAGCATGCTTACAATGAGGGGTTCCATTACCTCCCTAGAGGAGGAGTTAGTTACACATGGGAGCCTTAGAATGAAGAAGAACCATGGATCCTCCTTCCATTTTCGAGCTCCCCTTTATTTGCTCCAAGAACTCTCTTCTTGCTCCTCTCTCTCCCTCCAAAAATCTGATCCAAAAGTGAGATTAATAATGTGTGGCCTCCCTTCTCTTCTTTTGTATAGGTAAGGCCTCTCTCTCCCTTCCAAAAACATCCCCAACCACCTCATAAAGAAGTAAGTAGAAATGAGGAAACCAATGCACAAGTGGCTGCCAAACTGAGAATTCCCAAAGGCAATTCTGCCTGAATTTCGAGCACTCGAAGCAAGGCCTCGAGCACTCGAAATTGGAGCAGATTGCTCCATGCTTGCTTTGCTTTGCCCGGACCTACTTTGGTAAAATGGCTATAACTTTGTGCTCCGAACTCCGAATGACAAACCGTTTAAATATTTGGAAATCTAATTCAGAGTTCTAAAAACTTTATGTTTTGGTAGAGATCCAATTCTCAAGTCTGATTAGTCAAAATTGAAGAACAAGGTAGAATTTCATTGCTGCCAGGCAGTTGTGAGCACGTCTAATAAGAAGATCATAACTCTTTGCTCCAAACTCCGAATGACAAACCTCTTGAAGATTTGGAAAGCTTATTCAGAGCTCTAAATCTTTCATGTTATGAGGAAAGTTTAGTTCTTGAGTTTGGTAGGTCAAAATGGCGAACAAAGTTCGGGCTTCACTGCTGCCAGAATTTCAGAATTGGCACCTTGATATTCAAAAACTCTAAAAAACACCCTTCTTGCTCCTTTATTGCAATTGAACCTGAAAATGCACAAAAACATACAAATGAAAGTAATCTACATAATTAAATGAACAATGGACTTAACTAATGCAATTAAGGGCGCTTTAATATGCAATATTCGGCGCTTATCACACCCCCAAACTTACATTTTGCTAGTCCCTTAGCAAAACTACAATGAAAAACTTAATGAAAAGACAACCATGGGCATGCTACTACAAAATATCATCCATGGTAAAATGAGATATATACATAGCTCAAAAATAACTTGAAACAGAAAAAGAGCTGGAGATAGGGTCATTGGGAAGACTACTTTGCATATATGAAGCATTGATACAAAACACATTTCAACATGCATGTATCAACATCATAGACTATATAAATAACTCAATTATCATCTCTTGAATGGAAATCAACTCTAGCTTCAGTGAAAGTGAATTGGATTCTCAACATGCGGCTTTTACTTTCTTTTCCAATTTCCAAGCACAAGTTTTCGAATCATTGAATTCCCCTTTAAATGAGATCCCTAAGGCATGATTTTATTTACAAGACAACTTTTGTTGCTTGTTGACAATTTATTGTAACTCATAAGCGAAACATAGAATGGTTGTGCAATACTGAAGTCCCTTAAGCTTTCTAACCAACCTATGTAGCAAGCGTTAGGCCAACAACTCCCAAACCAGATGGCTTTAGGGTGTTAAGTGTAGAGACACTCCATAGGGCTTACTAGCTCAAGTTGGAAAGGCTACGAACTCCAACGAATTATGTTTATTACCAGTTTATTTTTTGAATGACCGTGCAATGTTTAAGTCCCTTAAGCTTTCTAACCAACCCCTGTAGCAAGCGTTAGGCCAACAACTCCCAAACCAGACGGTTTTAGGGTGCTAAGTGTAGAGACACTCCTAGGGCTTAATAACTCGAGTTGGAAAGGCTACGAACGTCAACTGATCATTATTTTCTTTCTTTCTCAGTTTTTTTTTTTTTTTTTAGATTCATGCCAAAAGTATTCATCCATTAGGTTCATCAAATCAGATTAACTAGGCCAAGGTCAAGGTCAATCAAGTTGCATGCCTCACAGTTAAGTTTCCAATGTGCATCTGTGCATTGTGAAGCTTAAAAGAGTGTCAAATCCAGCGAGAATTTAATTGAGACATTTATACAGACTAATTTGAATTTACATGATCATTTCAACTCAAATTTTCTTTATTTTCAAAAATATTAGCCGCTTCTATACACAAAGTTTTAAACATATGCTTTCATCTCCAACAGGTTTCAAATTCCATTATCATTGCTTAGCAAAAATGTAAAACCAAAAATGCATAAATGCACCCCCAAACTTGAATGTCACATTGTCCTCAATGTGAGAAGACAAGTAAATCAAAATAAGCGCAAAGAGGGTAAAAGAACAATAATACCAAGTGGAGTGACGACGACTTAGATGTTCAGCCATGTGAGTGCGCAACGGCGTCCCCCAAACTTGGATATGAAGACCTATCCAAACACAACTAATGTACACAGGTAAAAGCACAGGTCTTTTAAGAAAAATCAAAACATAAATAAGAATACAAACATGAATGTTAATGTAAGATAGAGATCTATACAATTTCTTCTTCTTCTTCTTCTTTTTTTTTTTTTTTTTTTTTTTTTTTTTTTTTTTTTTTTTTTTTTTTTTTGAAGCATGCATGAGGGTGGTTTGGTGCCGAGGGGGTTAGAGGAAGAGGGTGGTTTGTATTTTTTTTTTTTTTTTTGATGCATGGTTTGTATGGCATGAGGGTGAGGGAGAGATGCCGAGAGGTGATGGTGTTGGTGGGTTTGTTGGCATGCAGGGTGTGGGTTGAAGGTTGAGGAGATGGGTTGGTTAAGTGGTTGGCATGGTGCATGGTGTGCATGGTTGCCGAGAGGAGGTGTGGTGTGCATGGTTGCAGAAGGTGAGGTTGTTTGGTTGGAGCTGAGAGGATGAGGAGTGGGACTTGAAGTGGTTCGAGCACTCGAGCTAGGCGCGACATGTGCTCGAAAAACAAGCAGAGGGCTCAACTGTTGGGTGATGGTGTTGGTTTGCATGGTGTTGGCATGGTTGTTGGGTTGATGAGTTGGGTTGAGAGAGAAAGTTGCCGGGAGGTGGTGGGCATGGTGGTCGTGATGTTTGGTTTGCCGGTTGGAGGGTGGTTTGGCTGGAGAGGCCGAGAAAGAGAGAAGGTTGAAAGGTTGGTTGGGATTTGTTGGGTGAGGTTGAGGGTGCTTGGGTGCGGTTGTTGTGAGTTGGTTTGCAAGCTGGGGTTGAGAGAGAGAGAGGAAGGAAGGTTGGTGCATGGATGGTGAGGTGGTGTTGGAGTGAGGAAGATGAAGAGAGATGTGTGCATGCAGGAGGGGTGCCCGAGCATGGTGGTGTTGGGTTGTAGGTTTGGTTGGTTGATGTTGGGGTTGAGAGGAAGGATGGTGGAAGAGAGAGAAGTTGAGAGTTGGGGTTGCATGGGGTGGGTTGTTGTTGAGGTTGCCGAGAGAGAGGGTTGGTTGGTTTGTGGGTGACGGCCTAGAGTTGGGAAGGTTGGTTTGAGAGGGATGGTGAGAAGATGGGTTGAGAAAGTGGATGAGAGAAAGAAAGGTTGGAGGTGAAGCAAAATTCGAGCACTCCAAAGTGGGTCTTCGAGTGCTCGAAGATCCGGCAGAGGGCAAGATGGTTGGCGCAAGGAAGTTGGAGCACTCGAAATGGCCTTTTCGAGTGCTCAACATTTTGGCAGAGAGTGAGGGTTGGTTGGTGCATGGAATTCGAGCACTCAAACCAGAATTTAGAGTGCTCGAAATGAGAGCAGTAGGTTCGGTATTGTGGGTTGAAGAATTTGGAGCACTCAAATTGGAAGCTAGAGTGCTCTAAATGAAGGCAGTGAGCTTGGGATTGATGGTTCACATTTAGAGCACTCCAAATGGGAGCTAGAGTGCTCTAAATGAAGGCAGTAGCCTTATGGAATCTTGGTTAAAGCCTTAGAGCACTCGGCAGTGAGCATTGAGGTTGAGAGATGAATTTTTGCATGCATTATAACATTATGTGCTTCATTCTTATGCATTGTGAATGTGAATATGATCAACTGAGAGCTGAAGAATTGATAAAACCTTGCAATATGCTTCCAAATCAATGCATGGATAGAATAGTTTCACCTTGCATGCATGGATAGAAAGTGAAACTTAGCATGGAAAATTATGAAACTTAGCACATTATTCTAATGCAATGCATGGATGGACTTGTGGGAAAAATTTTTTCAAAAACTTTGCAATTGCAGGGATGGAAAAATTGCCAAGCTCTAAGCTTCAATGCAATGCATGGAAAATTTTGAAAATTTTTCAGACTGAGCAATTTTTCTCCAATGCTTGGATGAATTTAGGAGAAAAGAAAAAAAAAATTGAAATTGCACATCATCTCAAATGCATGGAAAAATTTTTAAACTTAGCAACTCCATTTTAATTCAATGCATAGAAAAATTTAAACTTTGCACTTCATCTCAAATGCATGGATGAAATTTGGAAAAATTTTGAGACCTTGCAACTACTCTCTACTGCATGAATGAATTTAAGAAACTTTTCAAACTTTCGCAACATCACACAAATGCATGGATGATTTTGAGGAACCATGATCCAACAATGCATTGAAGATGAGAGGCTATGCATGTGAGTGCCATGTCGAAAGTCCGAGAAAATTGTCTGATAGAGCCAGAAACTTGCGGGAATGAAAACAGGAGTTGAGAAGGTCTAATAAGCTGGTCTGAAATTGTGAAACACAATTGAAGAACATTCCAGAAAAATCAAATTTTTGGCTTTTCGAAACCATTTCCCGGAAAATTTCAAGGCTCAGGCAATTGAAAGGAGGGAAGCTTGGAAATTGAAAGAATTGCTTCCCATGAGTGCTAAATTTAACGTCGATAGCTAGACGCACCGAGATCAGGTTAGTCCTCATCACCTTATACCATGTCTCTCAAGAGATTCAAGCTTCCCTAAGTAAGAAAGTTCTTTTGGAAGCGGAAGGAAAAGAGCTTGAAGACAAAAGTTGGAAAGAGGTAATGGAAAGACCTCAATCCACTCTTCATCCTCAATGAAGAACTTTGGATTATAGGGCTGATTTGGATTATAGGAAGATGGATTAGGTGAGGGTGCACCAAGCAACGACTTATGAAGGGTCATATTGAGTATGGGAATGCTCAACAAGTTATCCTTCAGACTTTCAACATCCTCCTCACACCTATCCGGCGGTTCGGGCTCAATAGCTTGAGATAACTCAGGAGAAGGAATGAGAGGAGGTGCAAGCTCCCACGAAAGAGATACATTTGCTGTTTTCCAATGAGGAGAGTGAATGAGTGGAGGAATATCAAGCAAAGAATTGACCTCGCAAACAGAATTGGCAACATCAAAATCCCCATAATTAAAATGAGCTAAGCATGTTTTTAGAGGATCCTCCATTAAAGGAGGTGCATCAAGCAAGGGATTATATAGGGGCTGTTTGGGAGTAGGGTAGACAATCTCTACATCATTATTTTTCCCATTTTGAACCACAATTACTTCATTTTGATGTGGGGCAACAATTTGATCTTCAACCACCATTTCATCATTTTCACATGTAATAACCACTTGATCATTCTCATGATGAAAGTTACTAGGAGTAATCTCATCATTCATAGAATTTTCTTTTGGATTGGCCATAAATTGAAATGAAAATGTTTCCTCCTCTTCATGATTTTTAGCATTAATCCTTTGTTGAATTTGAGATATTTGGTCATCTATCATTGCACTAACTTGGGACTGGTGATAAGGTACCACTTGATTGATAGACTCTACTGTGGATTGCATGCTAGCAAGGGAAGCCAATAGTTGATTGTTGGAGTCCATCATGGACTCCATCATTTCTTTGTTGTTATTGGCAATCATTTCTTCAAATGGAGAGGGTGTTTGAAATGAGGGCTGAATATGATGAGCATGGGGCTAAAAATTGGTTTGGAAATGTTGCTCATGTAAAATGGTCTTTTTAGAAAAAAAAAACTGGATGCAACTGAGCATACCGTTAGATAGACCAGAAAAAATTAATGAATCTAGAATTAAGAATAACTTGATTCAGAGTCCAGACGAAGAAGATATGAAACGTCAAAGTTTCATAAAAACCAACTTTTGGGTTTAAAATTAGTGCGGCAATGGTACTTTAGAAGGGGTAAAATGGTCTTTTCAGATAGAATTGGATGCAACCGTGTATACCGTTGTATAGACTAGCAAAAACTAATAAACTTAGACTCAAAAATCACTTGATTTGGAGTCCGGATGATGAAGATATGAAGCCTCAAAGTTTCAAAAAATTAGACTTTCTGGGTTTCACGCATGAGCAGGGCTTGCACACATTTTCCGAATTCAAATGGGATTTTTTGGCAAAAATTGTGATGAACCCCCCCCCCCCCCCCCTCCACCCCCAAAGTAATGTTTCAAGAGAAGATTTTATTTTACAAGTGAAATACCCGAAATGCCTCTTGGATCAACACTTTTTCCAGAAAAACCTGGAACGACCACATTTTCCAGATCTGCGAGTTGTTTTCGGCATCAAGATGATTTTTTTTTTTTGCAAAAACACGAAGAAGAAAGCCCCCCTAAAATCACGTTTTCTATCTGGGGTGCGGACAACAATGAAAAAGAAACACTATGAAATACCTAGAATGCCCCTAGATCAGGAAAGGGCAAGAAGTTGAAAAAAAGCTGCTATGCTATAGCAGAAAAACTGAACTTTGCACGGGATTTCTGGTACCAAGACAACATTTTCTAGAAAAACACGAAGAAGAAACCCCCCCCCCCCCCCCCAAAAAAAATACGTTTTCTAAGTGACTATGTCAAGAACGGAATTTATTTCCCGAAGGAAAACCCCAAAGTACCCTAAAATCAGATTATGCAACAAAACTTCAAAATGAGTTCATAGGAAGCTCAAAACACAAACGATAAGGTTTTGCCCGGAAATGACCATGCACACAAATGTAACTTACCTATTTGGACGTGTTACAATGGTCCACGACTTAAAAATACCACCGATACAAAATCCGATCCCTAACGGGCAAAAAGGCCAAAATGGAACTTGGAATGAAAACTCGGAATCCAAAAATACAAAACAGGGTCAAATGACCATTTGGCCCTTGGCAACACTTCAAACATGATTTATAAGACCCAATGAAAGAATGAAAACGGAATTCCCACACCCGATGCAACCATGGTGAGACAATGACTTGGCGTTTTTCAATATTTTCCTAATATTTCAAGAAGTTAGAAGTTACAAAAAATTCAATATACATGTCAATGGCCTCCGGCCTCATCTCATACATGTTGAATACATTGAAAGGAGTGCACTTAAGTACACATTACAAAAATAGAATCAAATTTACACATTTTGACATATAAATCTATAAATGGCCTTTCAAGCCAACATTTACAAGAAATGAGAACTTCAAGTCTACAAATCATCCAAGCATGATGTGAATCCCGAATCTTGATCTCGGTATCTGAAAAATGTCCCAACTACGTGGGTAAGTAACATAAAGTTACTCGTAGGAGATGAGCATGCATCGACCTAGCATTTGGAAAAATTAACTTTTGGATCTCCCAATATTGTTGGATATAGGTTTAATCATTCTCTATGGATATGAATCTCGTCTTGATTCCATATTTGGAATATGTATGGATCATTGGATATATGAAATAGTATTTTACCTTTTCATTTGTAAAATATTAGATTGTATATTTTGTAGTTGATAATTTGTTTAATTGACATGTTTGGTATTAGTGAGAAAAAAAGATGTCTTATAAATTAGTTTATTGTGAGGAAGAAAAACATTATTGAAAACAAAAAAAATAAAAACCAAATTATGATTTTTAATGCATTTATTCACAAATTTTAAAAAATTGGTAATTAAAAATATTTGTTGTTAAATATCAACATTTGTGACAAAGGTAGTTTTGTTGCAAATTGCACTACATGAGGTGACAAATATACTTTTGTTGCAAATTGCATTATATTAGGTAACAAATATATTTTTGTTGCAATTGTTTTATCTTTTAGTGACACATTCAATTTTGTTGCAAATAGATATATTTTCAGAAACAATCTAGTTTTGTTGTAAATAGATATATTTTTAGAAACAATCTAGCTTTGTTGCGAATAGATAAATTTTTAGAAACAACCTAGTTTTGTTGCAAATTATTGTATATTTAGAAACAAAATTTCTTGGATTGGCGTTGTATTAAGCAACAAATTTGTGGAGAAATAAGGACAAATTGTTTGTTGCCAATTGTCATTTCTTTAGGGATAAGTAAATTTCTTGTTGCAAAAAGATTAACTTTTTAGCAACAAAAGCCCTTTAGCAACAAAAGTCCTCAGAATGGAGTTGTATTAAGCAACAAATTTTTGGAGAAATGAAGACAAATTATTTGTTGCTAATCATCGTATCTTTCGTGACAAGTAAATTTCTCGTTGCAAAAGATTAACTTTTTTGCAACAAAAGTTTTTGTTGCGTAAAACCTTTTGTGACGGGCTTATAGGGACAACCTCGCCACAAAATTTTTTTGTTGCAAAAAGTTTTTTGCAACAAATTGTTCGTTTTTAGTAACAAAAAGTTGTGTCCCTAATACCAATATTTGTTGTAGTGAGTGTGTAACAACTTACATCACCTAGTGGAGCTTTTATTGGCAGGAGCCAAGAACCAAGGTTTTTCCCTATTGATAGGGTTTCCTTGTAAATCTTGTATTGTGTTGTGTCTTCCTTATTCTTCTTCTCTTAAATGTGTTTTGATTCTCAAGTTTGTTTGAAAAGAGGAAAGAATTTACTTAAACCAATTCACCCCCTCCCCCTCTTGGTCTAACAAGATCGCCTTAGAAGGAGTGGATTAAGTTGTCGGTTAAGCGTTAATGATTGATGGCATCATTGATGGTATTGAGGTGACAGTTGGGTGTTGAGTATTCTGGGTTTTATGCTCATTTTTGTTTTGAGGATTTATCGGTATTGAGGTTCTTTTCTAGTAGTATGCAGTGATCATTATGGGGAGTATCGAGAATAATGCTTGTTCTTTTGTTACGATGATATTGTCTTAAGGATATTCAAAGAGAGATCTTTTAGTAGTGGCTCAGTGGTCTGGTGGGATGATAGGATAAAACTGTGGTTGAAATGAGTGGCAGTAGAGGTGTTATGGTGTTGTGGTATGATGCTTAGTGCTAATGAGTAGAGTGGTTTAAGGTAGGATCCAAATGCAGTTTGAAAATTACGAGTTGTTTGTTGTGTCTTGTCAGGTAGGTGATGGATTGTGTGACAGTTGAAACAATTGTGGAACGGGTGATCATGTGTCATTGTATTGCATAGAGTTTCTCATTTGGAGATTATTGGGTAGGATGGGACGCAGTGTCCAATGTACAGTGATGGTTCTTAATGTTAGTATGTTGAGGGCGTTGGTGCTATTATCTTATTGGTTTTGGTTAGCATAGTGTTGCGGAGAAGTGTGTGCGAGGTTTCTTTGTTGATTGTGTAGGACGGTCTGATAGTGGTGAGGTCGCCTAGAATTGAGTTCGTAGTTTTGTATCTATTTCCTGTTAGTTCTTCCCCTTGGGTATAAGGAGTTCATTTCATCTCACATGAAATTTGGTGTCCAAGGTTAGATGAATGATGAGTAGCGTGTGACAAGTTATCGGGTGCATTTAGGCGTGAGTTGTCAGACTCTTGTGAGAGTGAGATTTGTTATCCTTTCCATTTGTTCTAGTCCTGGCAAGGACATCGTTTGTCGTGAGTCTTGTTCTCTGTTTAGAAATTGTGCAGGTCTGCGGATGGGCTGGACCGTGTGAGGTTGTTATGTTATTAGAGTTCACCGGTAAGGTTTGGTCGTATGGGTCGACTCACTTCCACGGAAGGAGGTGGAGTCTTTGGTTTTTGGTAGTGCTTGTTCAGAGAATGGTTTTGACTGGTGGAATATGACGCACGGGTTGTCGAATAGGGATTTTGTTTTCGGTGTAAGGTGCTTTCATTGGTGGCTATGGGTGTGTCGAGAATCATAAGCTTGAGGATGGTTAGGTGATGTGATGCGAGTCATATACTTGAGTTTTTTTATTGATGTCTAATTTGAGTAGTGTCTTGAGGTTTTAGATATGAAACGGTCGTATTGTGCGTTTCGAAGAAATAAGAATTGAATCAAATAATGTCGTGATGTTGATTACCTGTTGTAGGTAATATGAGGTGACTGAAAAGCTTTTAGGTTAATTGATGATTATGGTATTGGCGTTGTGTTACATTAGGCGCTTGTTATGATTGAGGCATGATTAGAGTTTTTAGAGCTGGTATGTGACTATATAGCTATTGAGGTTATGTAGAGCGATGAATTAATTAGAGCGTGGATCTCGTGGTTGCTTTGAGAACTATGTGGGGTTGTGTTTGAGGTTTAGACCTGAGGACAGGAACGACGTCTGTGTTGAGATCGGATCGATGATGAGAATGGCCTGGCCAACCATTTCTCCTGAGTCGGTCCATTTTTAGCACGATATCGGGTCAAAGGTCAATGATTGTTTTAAGTTGACACAAATAATGAGAGTATAGTATTGGGCATGTGTCAATGTGGTGGTATGGATTCAGGTGGGTTGTCTCAGAAGATGAGGTGTGTTAGGTGGGACCAAGTGCCCAAGCTATTTGATTATTAAAGATCTTGTTTTGAGGATTCGTGCCCTAGGTGCAGGATAGTGCGCTTTACCGATTTAGTGATTAATGTTTATGTAGTCATTGGGGGACTCATTGTTTAATCATCTTGAAGTTGTTAAGTATAATGATTGTCAAATAGTGTGATTAGTAGTTGTTGGTACGGTTATGTGGTGGTGTAGCTACGTGCTAGATAATAAGCGTTTGGTCTGCCAGGGATGTGTAGATTAGAGTTGAGATTAATCGAGAGATAGATAGGATTCCTTGTTTGGGGTTTAATGTGTCCTTTGAAGGATGTCTTGAGGTTAGATGTTGTCTTTTTCGGTGGTCTGATGACTATCATTTTTCTCGGGCTTTGGAGCCTTTTGTGACTGTATATAGTAGACTGATGCCCTTTTGAGTCAGGCATAAGGTCTAGTTGGTCTTGTGTTATGATGAAGGGAAAGATTAGTATTCGCATTAGGTTTTGGTGGCAATGGTGTGTGACTGTCTAATGACGTCCAATGTCAAAGGTAATAATGTCGGTGGATTCATAGTTTCGGGGTTTTATGAGGTGTTCTTGGAGAGTGTGGGCCTTCTTCCTAAGGAGGGTAGATTTCGAGGACGAAATCTCTTTAAGGACGGTAGATTATGATGTTTCCATTTTTCGTCATTTTTCATTTTTCCGAAAATTTTGTCGTTGTAAGGGCATTTTCGTCTTTTACTGTTTTGCGTACTGGACACTACGGAATGTGCTGGTTGTGTCCGAGAGTTGTTTGGAGCATCTCATTGAGTCCAAGACTCTTTGAAATGCAATGGTAACCATTTTCGCATTTTTTCCGTTTTTCGGACCGGACGGTCCCGTGTGGGACCTACTACCAGAATTGTTGCATACGAGGATTTTAATTGGGTCCATTTGCATTATATTTATTTATTAATGTGTTATATAAGGTTGTGAAAAATTATTTAATTTGTACATACATATGTGATGCAAAATGAAAGCAAAAGAAAAAGGAAATATAAAAGAAAAATGATGGGACCCACACCTTTGTTAAAATTAGTCAAAGAGGCATTTTTGGCCTCATTTCCATTCTTCACTTTCTCTCTCCTGCTGGTCTCTCTCTTCCCCCTCTTTCTAGACTTTTTCTTTTTTCTTTTGATTTTAATCTTCAAACCTTAATCTCTCTTTCAATTCTTGGAATTTTTTAGAGGCGTTTGCGGCAATTCGAAGAGCACGGCGAGATCTTCACATCCATATAAGCAATTTTAGTTTTAGTGCACTCTAAGGATTCCAGTTTTGAGACCCATTTTGGGGGTTTTTCATACTTCTTGAGGAAGGGGTCTCTAATCCTCACATTCTTGTACTTTGTGCATTTTCCTACCTTAATTGTTGTCAAGTATGCTTAATTTCAGTTGATTGTCCCTTGAATGACTTAATTGTGTAAATAAAGCATGCAAATATGTGTATTTGTTAATTTGTATGAAAAACATGTCTTATTTAAATTGATTGCCTTGAAAATAATATAATTGTTGTATTAGAAAATCTATACTTATATGTGTTGATGATATTATGTGAGAAGCATGCCTAAATGTTAATTTCCATGCCATAGTGTTTATAATTTTCCTAGAAATTGCTATGAAGAAACATGTTGAATTGTGATGTGTAAATTTCCTCTATTTTCATACTATTGGGAAAATATGTGGCATGCATGCATATCATTGGGCATGAAAGAAAAGGGTAAATTGTTTGAAATGAAAATGAAAGGGGTTTTGGGGAGAAATTTGAGAAAATGGTTTTGAGAAAACCTGGTCGCCGTGGAGTCACCAAAGGGCCGGTGTGTTAATATAACCTAGAGAGAATTAGGGAGATCGCTCTAGCGTGGTTGAGCTAGCTAAGCCCCAAATGACGCCGCGGGGGTACCAAGGGTCAGGGACAGTAGCCAATCCTTCTCTCGTGTCGCTGCAGAGTCACCAAAGGACAGGTTATATTAACAGTTTAAAAAGTGATGGATTTGGATTTTGACAATGGGGAGCGACATACATGGTATTGCATTTATGGCATGGCATTTGCTTGTATTGGACTTGAAATTGATGTTGTATTTTCCCCCGGCTTAGCATAATCCCGTTCCCTATAGTTCTATTCATTATTTGGGTTCATGGGACTACAAGAGGTGTGTCTTAGACACTACCTACTGAACAATTTGCTTACCCCATTATATTTAACATTTTTTCAGGACTCGGGAAGGAAGTAGGAGACGCGGACCCTTCACAAACTTAAGAAGGACTAGAAATATATATACATATATATATATATATATATATATATTGGCTATCCTTTGTATTTTGCTACACTTTTGTAAAGTCTCAAAATTGTAGTGAAGTATACATTTTGCAAGCTATGGTCATGTATTGTAAACTATAACTCTTGTCGGTACTTTGAAGGGAAGCGAGACTATGTAAATATTTTGTGTTGAATTTGATGATGATGGGTCATTTTAAGGAGGTTGTTGATGTCGTTGTTTTGGAAATGTATTATATTTTTTTTGTATTATGTGTTGGGACAAGTTGGATAAGTCTTGAAGGGCCAAGAAAGGCCATTGTATATTTTTTTATTTAAGCAGGTTGTTATAGGCCCCTTTTTAGCAGAGGTCATACCAATTTTTTTTTTCTATAATTGGTATCAGTTTAGGGTTGTTACAGCAACCATGCTTACAACCAAACTACGTACCCAGCAATTCAACCATGCATGTTTTAGCAAATCAACCTTGCCAATAGGTACTTGTGAGACTGCATTAATAGTCAGCCCATAATAGTTCCATAACACATTCCACATTTACAATATGATAATTATCATTTAAGTTTTAACTTGAACAAGGGTGTGTGCAGAGTGTGAGACAGCTGAGTGTGTAACTACTTGCATACAACTAGTGGAGCTTATATTGGCTGAGGCCAAGAATCCGGGTTTTTCCTTATTGAGAGGGTTTTCCTTGTATACCTTGTGTTCATTGTATTTGTTTATCAATATTGATCTTGTTGTGCTGAAAAAGGTTTTAAAATTAACAAATTCACCCCCTTCTTAGTCCCACATAATAAATGCAATATCTCTTATTTTGTTCAATTCATGTATCAAGGTGTGTTGATAAATTTAGCATTTTGTTTGTTAGTTGGGACAGGACAGAATAAGTGACCAGATCAATCACATTAGATTCAGGACTCCATTTGATCGATCAGATACTAGGATCTAATCAATTACATGGCTTTGTGCAAAAGACATACTCAGTGGTTTGTCCATCTGACTGGTTAGATGAGCCTATCTGGTCGATCACATGCTCCCATCTGATCGGTTACATGGTTTTTTTTTAAAAAAATATAACCTGCTCTTTGTTTTAGTTAGATCGATCACTTCCTTGGGCCGATCGGTTAGATGAACTTGTGTTTGTACCTTTGACCCTGAACTTCATTCTTATCTCACAATTGACCTAGGGTTCCACACTAATCATCTTAGAATAGTATTAAATGACCATTATACCTTTTTGAGGTTATATATTAGTTGTAATGTTATTAAATGACCACTTTACCCTTAGTTTACCCTAGGGTTCGGGTTAGGACCCGACTTGTATTGTACCATCCGATAGCGATTCGGATCCACTGGGTTTGGGTGGTCACATAAATATAATATGCTATTAAATTCTTCATTCTTTAATTTTTTAATTTTTTTGTCGTTCAAGGTCATCCCCTTAAATATTTGTTTGCCTCCGTAGTTGTCTGAAGTGAAAGGGTTCAATAGCTAAAGTATTCATTTTACATTTTTTTGGTAACTGGGTATTGAGAACTTTGCCCCTACTAATTCACGGGACACCATCTAAAGTGTCCCCTCTACACAGGTCGAATAAAATTTAAGTTTTCTCTCTCTGAAAATTGTTTACACCCATGGGTAAGCTAAAGTATTCCTATTAAATTTTCCGTGTGAAAAGACATTAATTCCGGTGTGGGCTCAAGTTGGTGAATTAACCCCATGAAAATTCATTGTTGCTTCCTACATTACATGAACCGTATCGGACCAAAGAAAGAAGTAGTATAACTTTAACAGCGGTGGGTGAAGGACTCATCAACTACATAAAGACTGGGTAATACAGTCAACTACATAAACATGATTCCAGGTTACTACATATCAGAATCAACTACATAAAGACTGGGTAATACAGATTATGTCAATTGCTGTATTTTGAGTAAACAAATAATATTTTATCATGGTTTCTAAAAGTCAAGTCACGTACAATATTTCATAAACGGAACACAAAATCTTTATAACTATATTTCCATGACGACCCTTTCTAAATAAGTCAAAGGTGATTTTATGTGTAGTTATGTATATTTAATTTCTCTGGAGGTCGTGTTTTAGCTCCAATATTATCTCTATAAATATAATTTTGGCTTAACAGTAATACACTTAGTATTAATGGTATTTAATACCGTGTCTATTCCTGTTTCAATTCTCCCAAGCTGGGACCCTATCGTTTTCATACAGACATTAGTATAATTGTTCTGCCTATAAACATGAGAAATGTATTTTTTAGTAGCTCAAGGTCTTACCAGTGCAAGTGGAGGTAAGATGCAGATTAAGTATAAACTTAATCATGTTTTCATTTGTAAAGAAGGTATTTGTTTACCATCTACTTTCTTACTCATCAGGAATATGGCACAACAAGTTATTTTGGGCACCCCCTTTTTAGCTTTCATCATGCCAATTGAGAAAATTGATTCTCATGGAATATGCTCTATTTTACATGGCCAGTCAATCACTTTTCAGTTTTTGACCCCACCAGTAAATAAGCATATCAATACTCTTAAAGATAACATTATCTTTAAGGAAAAGCAACTGAATTATTTGCAAAAGGAGGTATACTCCTTAGCAATTCATCAAAGATTGGTACAACCCACTGAGCAACAGAAAATTGAGTCAATACGACAAAACTTTCTAAAGGATATCTGTAGTGAGATTCCTAATACTTTTTGGGACAGAAAGAAGCATATTGTTTCTTTACCCTATGAAAAGGGATTTACCAATCTTATGATTCCTTCTAAAGCTAGTCCAAGCCACATGAAAGCTGACTACTTGGAATTATGCAAAACTGAAATCAGCTCTTTAATGGCAAAGAAGCACTGACAGCCACTCCCCATGGAGTTGCAGAGCTTTTTATGTCAATAAAAATGCTGAAAAGGAAAGAGGAATTCCTCGATTGGTTATTGATTATCGACCACTCAATCTTGCTTTGAGCTGGATCCGATATCCAATTCCCAACATCAAAGATCTTTTAGATAGGTTACAATCTGCTGTAATATTTTCTAAATTTGATCTTAAGTCTGGATATTACCAGATACAGATTGCAGAACAGGACAGGTACAAAACAGCCTTTTGTGTACCTTTTGGACAATATGAATGGACAGTAATGCCATTTGGATTAAAAAATGCCCCTTCAGAATTTCAACATATTTTGAATGACATATTTAATCCTTATACTGAATTTTCTATTGTTTATATTGATGATATTCTCATATTTTCAAAATCAATAGATCAACACTATAAACATTTGAAAATTTTCAAAGATGTTATTTACTGAAGTGGTTTAGTAGTTTCTGCTCCTAAACTAAAACTGTTTCGAACCCAGGTCAGATTTCTTGGTCATGAAATTTGTGATGGGAAAATTAGGCCTATTGATCGTAGTATTGAGTTTGCTTCTAAATTTCCAGATGAAATTAGGGATAAAACTCAACTTTAGAGATTTCTTGGTAGTTTGAATTATATTCGAAATCACTATAGAGATCTTGCACAGGATACAGCAAATTTGTACACCAGGTTAAGGAAATCTCCTTCCCCATGGACTTTGGAACACACCAAGGCAGTCCAGAAGATTAAAGTCAGAGCAAAACAAATTCCTTGCTTAGCTCTAGCCAATTCTTCATGGTTCAAAATTGTGGAAACAGATGCATCCAATATTGGATATGGTGGCATTCTTAAACAAAAGAATCCAAATACAGGAACAGAGGAGCTTGTTCGCTTCACTTCAGGAACTTGGAAAAATGCACAATTAAATTATTCAACCATCAAAAAAGAAATTATTTCTTCGGTTAAATGCATTTATAAATTCCATGATGATTTAATCAATCAGAAATTCTTGTTACGCATTGATTGTAGTGCTGCTAAACAAGTACTGGAAAAAGATGTAAAGAATTTAGTTTCCAAATAGATATTTGCTGGTTGGCAAGCTGATTTATCTGCTTTTGATTTTTCTATTGAATATATTAAAGGCAGTTCTAATTCTTTACCTGATTTCCTAACTCGTGAATTTTTGCAGGGTTCATGAATTAGCCCTCTCATGGGCAGGGCCGGGGTAATACTCCAAAGGCTCGTGGCAAAAACAAGGCTAAGGCCAAAGTGGTTATACGACTAAATGATGATCAATTTCCATCATTGGATCATGTCATCGATCTGCTCAGCACACCTTCTAAAGGCAGCAACAGTTCACAACAGAAACAACAAAAACCAACCATGAAAGAGGTTCTTGAATAAGAAACTCCATGGATACCTAATCAAAGGTATATTCAGACAGTATTGGTACTGGATTCTCAGGATGAGCAATGGATGCTAGATCATTGGGAAGTTAAATCCAGATATTTCCAAACACAACAATATGCAGCACCGGATGGTTGCCATAGATATATCTATGAAGCCATTCTAAATCCGAAGGCACGAATTATCTTCAACTCTTGAATCAAGTTACTTACCCAAAATGGTATATATCTATCAATTTGGTAATTAATCAAGAGTACACCATCACTAATGCTATTGCCTTAGTTGATAGTGGTGCAGATATGAACTGCATTCGATCTCGTCAGATTACAGGAAGGAAGATCTCCCCGAAATAGTTGGTGGTTCAAATCAACTCAAGCTGAAAGGAATACAGCAATCTCAGAATCAAATTCCAAGAGGAGTCTACGAGAAAGCACCCATAGGTATGTCTCGTCGCCAATTTGGAATTGAATTCAGCCCAACCCCATCAGAAATGGGAATCGGAAATGAATCTGTCAAGGATCAATTTGACGATCCTACAGATATAAATGACCCTCATAAATATTAGTTTTAATGGATTTTGTCCCAGATAGAATTGCCATTAATACTGAATTTCAACAGGATCAATATAAAGAATTCAGAAATTGGTATTTTAAAGCTTTTGACCAAAATCAATTACAGCTTTTTAAAACTCAATTTTATGATTTTATATAAGAAAGAAAAATGGTTATACCTTTTGTTTCTTGGTTTTTTTATGACAAACCATTCTCTTGTTAATATAAACATATTAGATGATTTTCTCAAACCATGGACTACATCTAAAGATAAGGTTTATCACTCTGTCCATCCTCCCACTGAACATCTAATTCTGAAAAGAATTGACCCTGACAGTGGTGCAAAAGTGGAAACCAAGGCTTATAGCCAACCTAAAATAATTGATCAGTCCTATAATGCTACTAAAAAAGACATTTCTCATGTTTATAGGCAGAACAATTATACTAATGTTTGTATGCAAACGAAAGGGTCCCAGCTTGGGAGAATTGAAACAAAAATAGACACGGTATTAAATACCATTAATACTAAGTGTATTACTGTTAAGCCTTCTCCTCCAGAAGCTTCCTTATCTAAAGCTTTGGTCAAACCTGCAATTGAAGTTAAAGGCTTCAATCTTACACATCCTAAGAAGAATAAAGAATTTCTTACTCTTCTTACTCAGAAAATCCAAGGACTTAAAATTCAGACTTTATCCCATGATGAATCTGAAATAGGTTCTGATTCTGATTCTGATGTGTTACCTCATATTGAGGTTTTTCAAACTGATTTTACTCAGATGCCTGAGTTAAACAGAATTGTCTATGATAAGAATATTCACTCCAATACAGCACCTGCTCCGAGTAGATATTATTATCCTAGACCTACACCTCAAGATATCTTGTATGAAGAAGATTATTTTCATACACAGAAATCTTTTCATGGTAAGACCATTTATGAATGGAACATAGATGGCAAATCTGATTATCAGATTTACGAGGTTATTCATCAAATGTTGATGTATAGCCAAGTCTGTAAAATAAACCACAACACTGACCCAACCATTGCTAAATTTGTCGTTGCTGGTTTTACAGGAATCCTTAAAGGATGGTGGGATAATGTTCTCACTAACATTCAAAAAGCTGAAATCTTTTCTGCTACCAAGTTAGTTAAAGATGAAGCTACTCAACAACCCGAACTTGCAGCAGATGCGGTTTACACCCTCATCACCACTATTATTTAACATTTTGTTGGCCCAGAAGGCGCTAATAGTGAACGGAGTCGTGAACTTCTACAGAATTTAAGATGTCCATCTTTAACTCATTTTCGGTGGTATAAAGATGTATTCTTGGCAAAGGTTCTCCAACTTAGTGATGTAAATCATGAGCACTGGAAAGCAAAAATTGTGGATGGTTTACCAACCTTCTTTGCTGAAAGAATCAGGAAAAAGCTTAGAGATATGAATAATGGTATCTCTATCCCTTACAGAAACTATACCTATGGTGGATTAGTCAACATTGTAATCCAGGAAGGTCTAGCTCTCTATAATGATCTGAAGTTACAATCCCAGTTAAAAGCACAAAGATTAACTGGTAAAAAGGAAGTGGGTGAATTTTGTGATCAATTTGCCTACCAGACTCCCTTATCTAATCCTAAACCTAGGAAAAGAAATAAGGCTGAAAAGCCTTATAAAAGGAAGTATTCCAAAAGAAAGAATTATTCAAAGGAAAAGGATAATTCTTGACAGTATACTAAGCCCAAAAGGAAATATATTCCTAAAGCAAAGGGTAAAGGAAAGCCCAAGGCTGAGGCTAAATGTTTCAAATGTGGACGCATAGGCCACTATGCAAACAAGTGCAGAACAAAGGAGAAACTCAGTAGTCTTCACATAGAAGATGAACTGAGACTTCAAATAAGTAAATTGTTACTTAATACTAGTTCTTCTGAACCAGAATCATCAGATGATTATGGGGACGTTATGGAATTACAGTCTTCTTTTTCCTCTGAAGCAGAAGTCGGGAATCCGAAATGTTCCTATAATCCCTCTCATGATGATTATTATAAAGCAATTGTTGAAATGAATGGGTTAAGCTTAAATGTTTTAACTTCGACTCAACAATCTTTATTGGATCTTATGGATCATATCCAGGATCCTCAAATCAAGATGAAAGTCTTTGAAATAGGTTCTGATCTGGTGCAACCTAATGAGGATACTGATAATCCAGATTTTCTTAGAGCAGAAAATCATTACAGCATGAAAGAATTTCTAAGTAGATTAGAACACCAAGGGAAAAATTCTCGTCCCATTAATATCCCTGATCTCAGAATGGAGATTAATCTTTTAAAAGAAGAAATTCGCCAGTTAAAGTCTTGTCAAACTAAGATGGAACTGGAAATTACTCTTTTAAAAGCAAAATCTGTCACTGAAACTTCATCATCCCAGATTGAAGTTCCTAAATCCGAAAGCAAGAATTATCTTCAACTCTTGAATCAAGTTACTTACCAAAAATGGTATATATCTATCAATTTAGTAATTAATCAAGAGTACACCATCACTAATGCTATTGCCTTAGTTGATAGTGGTGCAGATATGAACTGCATTCAGGAAGGATTGGTTCCTACTCAATATTTTGAGAAAACCACTCAAGGTCTTACCAGTGCAAGTGGAGGTAAGAAGCAGATTAAGTATAAACTTAATCATGTTTTCATTTGTAAAGAAGGTATTTGTTTACCATCTACTTTCTTACTCATCAGGAATATGGCACAACAAGTTATTTTGGGCACCCCCTTTTTAGCTTTAATCATGCCAATTGAGAAAATTGATTCTCATAGAATATGCTCTATTTTACATGGCCAGTCAATCACTTTTCAGTTTTTGACCCCACTAGTAAATAAGCCTATCAATACTCTTAAAGATAACATTATCTTTAAGGAAAAGCAACTGAATTATTTGCAAAAGGAGGTATACACCTTAGCAATTCATCAAAGATTGGTATACACCTTACCCTATGAAAAGGGATTTACCGATCTTATGATTCCTTCTAAAGCTAGTCCAAGCCACATGAGAGCTGACTACTTGGAATTATGCAAAACTGAAATCAGCTCTTTAATGGCAAAGAAGCTTGTCACTGACAGCCACTCCCCATGGAGTTGCAGAGCTTTTTATGTCAATAAAAATGCTGAAAAGGAAAGAGGAATTCCTCGATTGGTTATTGATTATCGACCACTCAATCTTGCTTTGAGCTGGATCCGATATCCAATTCCCAACATCAAAGATCTTTTAGATAGGTTACAATCTGCTGTAATATTTTCTAAATTTGATCTTAAGTCTGGATATTACCAGATACAGATTGCAGAACAGGACAGGTACAAAACAGCCTTTTGTGTACCTTTTGGACAGTATGAAT
Source organism: Cornus florida (assembly GCF_030987335.1). NCBI lineage: Eukaryota > Viridiplantae > Streptophyta > Magnoliopsida > Cornales > Cornaceae > Cornus > Cornus florida. The sequence continues at coordinate 45,967,740 of NW_026775575.1, forward strand.
GGACAGTAATGCCATTTGGATTAAAAAATGCCCCTTCAGAATTTCAACATATTTTGAATGACATATTTAATCCTTATACTGAATTTTCTATTGTTTATATTGATGATATTCTCATATTTTCAAAATTAATAGATCAACACTATAAACATTTAAAAATTTTCAAAGATGTTATTTACCGCAGTGGTTTAGTAGTTTCTGCTCCTAAACTAAAACTGTTTTTAACCCAGGTCAGATTTCTTGGTCTTGAAATTTGTGATGGAAAAATTAGGCCTATTGATCGTAGTATTGAGTTTGCTTCTAAATTTCCAGATGAAATTAGGGATAAAACTCAACTTTAGAGATTTCTTGGTAGTTTGAATTATATTCGAAATCACTACAGAGATCTTGCACAGGATACAGCAATTTTGTACACCAGGTTAAGGAAATCTCCTTCCCCGTGGACTTTGGAACACACCAAGGCAGTCCAGAAGATTAAAGTCAGAGCAAAACAAATTCCTTGCTTAGCTCTAGCCAATTCTTCATGGTTCAAAATTGTGGAAACAGATGCATCCAATATTGGATATGGTGGCATTCTTAAACAGAAGAATCCAAATACAGGAACAGAGGAGCTTGTTTGCTTCACTTCAGGAACTTGGAAAAATGCACAATTAAATTATTCAACCATCAAAAAAGAAATTCTTTCTTTGGTTAAATGCATTTATAAATTCCAAGATGATTTAATCAATCAGAAATTCTTGTTACGCATTGATTGTAGTGCTGCTAAACAAGTACTGGAAAAAGATGTAAAGAATTTAGTTTCCAAACAGATATTTGCTGGTTGGCAAGCTGATTTATCTGCTTTTGATTTTTCTATTGAATATATTAAAGGCAGTTCTAATTCTTTACCTGATTTCCTAACTCGTGAATTTTTGCAGGGTTCATGAATCAGCCCCCTCATGGGCAGGGCCGGGGTAATATTCCAAAGGCTCGTGGCAAAAACAAGGCTAAGGCCAAAGTGGTTATACGACTAAATGATGATCAATTTCCATCATTGGATCATGTCATCGATCTGCTCAGCACACCTTCTAAAGGCAGCAACAGTTCACAACAGAAACAACAGAAACCAACCATGAAAGAGGTTCTTGAACAAGAAACTCCATGGATACCTAATCAAAGGTATATTCAGATAGTATTGGTACTGGATTCTCAGGATGAGCAATGGATGCCAGATCCTTGGGAAGTTAAATCCAGATATTTCCAAACACAACAATATGCTGCACCGGATGGTCGCCATAGATATATCTATGAAGCCATTCTTACTAAAACTTCCTCTGTGGAGATCACCCACACGAAGCAATTTCCAAATTCCAAAGATAGTTCTCTTACTTATAGTAAAACTATCTTTAAAAGGCTTATACGACCTGGTGACTGGGGATTAAATCCTAATTTGCCAAGGAAAATATCCTATGGTCATAGTTACAATTATTAGGATTATATCTCAGCATGGACATATTCGTTCTTTTATCAAAATCCGAAGCATAAGCATTCTTGGTTCTTCAAGATATGCCTTCAATCAGTTAAGGCTGATTTCTCAAACTGGGTTATACCCTGGTGGGCTATATTTGGCCCTGATCTGGATGTTTTGGCCGAATCAATTAGGCAGTTATACTTGCCATGGCAATAATTTCATCCTCAATTAAGGGGACAGGATAATATTCTTGTAGGGAAATCCACCATATTGTTCTTTACTGAATTTGGAATCCCTTGGATTTGGAAATGGGATTTTTAATGTGGTTATACCATTGACAAGTTACGAATCCTTCAAAGGATTTTTTATTACCGATGGTGGTCAGGCATGACTCAAGACCCTGTCCAAGCCCTCCTCCATCTTATCAAAAAGAAAACATTGGAATACATGGATAATGTTCCAAAATTAACTATTCCAGAACCAGAAATCTTTAACCCATTTGAACTTGTTAAAGATATGATCAGAAAGCAACAACCATTAATTACCGAAGTAGATTTAATGGTTAAATGCATGGATTTTATGAGGAACAAATTTGTTAAATCTTTTGATTCCTCCACCCCTACAGCAAGAGATGATGCATCCATGGTGTCAGTCTCTAGCCAGACCAGTCAAGACGGTAATCAGTTTTCCTGTCTAGCTGGTTATGCACAAGATCCCAATGAAGATTTTATTTCTGAAGATGAAACCCACATTAGCCGATTATTGGGACTCCTTCACCGGCCACTTGGTAGAAAAGATGAATCCACCCAAAAAGTAAAGATTCCTCTTATCTTGCCGACAGAAGAAGACAAAGAACTTTTCCCCAAAAAGTCTTTGGTTTTACAGTATATCCTTCATCAGATGTCTACTTTTCATCCGATAAGGAGACAACACTTAGTGGTGGGCCGACCGACTGCATTATTCAAGCACACTATCCCATGCACTATGCGGACTTCAAAATGTTAATTTTAAGTCCATTTCATGTATAAATAGAGGGCAACGTTTCCCTTCAATGTATCGTTCAATTTTCCTTTCTTCCTCTTGTAATATTTCTTTCTGTACTATTTTGGAAGTTCAATAAAGAAGAAAGTTTTCTGTAAGTCTGTCTAAGTTTCTTATTTTACAAAACCTAGTAGTTTCGTCGGATTTGGAGCCATTCCATTTTAATGGCTTTTGAGATTTTCATCTCAAATTGAGGTAGGAGATGTTCTAGGTTTAAATTCTTGTTATATAGCATGCTTGGGATGCTTATACTACTTGTTTGCATGATTAAATATAAAATCTAGAGATTTTATTATTTATTTTTCTTGTACGGGATCTAATTTTTCCGGTTGCTCATGACTTGGTCTAAACATGTAGCATAATTTTATATTGCCCCTTGATATGCTCATTGTCGTGTATTAAAATTGGAACATTTGAATAAGTATTAGAGATTTTATTTAATATTTATCTTAGGTGAAAGATTAATTCACATGGCCTTAACTAGTTTAAAATCAATCTGTGTTAGCATACTAAATTAGGTCTTAGCATGCTTTCCAACATAGTTGAATTTGAAAGTGATTGGAGGTGTTTTGAAAATTAGTAATTATTAATTAATTTGATTAATTAATTTGTCTCGAGTACACTATTCACTCTATTTAAATTCCGACTTGATATTCTTGATTTACATGCCATATAGTTTCACATATAATTGATTTAGAATATTCGGTTAGGTTTTGAAACCTTTTATTTAATTAAATTCAATGTTTAAGATTTAATCCTCATGGTAATATACAACTTGGGATTGTATTGTGGCATGCTAGAAAATTAAACTTAGGTATAGTTGTTTACATATATTAAATTATGATTAATTGCACTAGAATTGTAACTTTTAATTTATATTTAACTTTAGTGAAAGGTTAAGTCGTATGGTCTTAAATTGAATGAAATAAACTTGTAATGTGATATTACATTAGTCCTTGGCATATTCTCTAAGATATGTTAAATTGAGAGCATTTGGTTAAGTTTAAAAATCTAGAGATTTTAATTAAAAGAATTAATTAAAATCTATTTTGTGGTCCCATTAGCTTAATTAAGGTTTTAACTTGATGTTTGTATTGGCCATGACTTGTCTACTAGTATATATTAATTTGGAACTATTTAAATTGTTTTAGAACCTTGGGATTTAAATTAGCATGATTTAATTAAAGTTCTTCTTTGTTGTTCTAACAACCTAATTGAGTTTTAGAATGGATATAGGTGATGACCTTGCCATGCCCTTTAACATGTATTAAATTGAGGTTAATTGAAATTGAATCGGAAATCTAGAGAATTTAATTGTGTTTATCTATTAAAATTATATCAAGTTGCTCCATGATCTAGTTGTGTTTTAGAAGTGGTTTCTATATTCAAATCATGGACTTAGACTTGTTGTACATTCATTTGGTTATGTTTTGAACATTGGATAACATAGTTGCTATGTTTATACTCATGAAAATATGTTTTCCTTATTGAATATATTGTTGCCTTGTGTAATGATTTGCACATTTCGTATTTAACATCATTCATGCATAGTGTGTAACGAATTGCACACTGAAGATTCGACATTCATCACATCATATTAGTTGTGGACTTAGAGCATGTATTGTATAGGTTTCCAAATTTGGTTGTGCTTGGTAGATAGTTAATTATCTTGCATATTCCTGTTGATATATGCGTTGTTGCACAACTTGTTGATTTTGGAAACTTGGGGATGTCGTTGTTTGGCTATGGCTAGGACGTGGTTCTAGTACGGGGGATAGTTCCTCTATATATAGTCTAGTGGGCACATAGGGAGGTTACCCATGGGCTAGTAACCCTAAAGTAACTATGTTGTCGGTCTGATCCGGCGTGACGTCCGAGTATCCACTTTGTTTGATTTCGCATTTCATTTTCAAGTTGATAACTAAATGATGTTGTAACTTGTTGTTTCTTATTTGCTGTTCCATTTTAAGTTACAGGATGTTAACTTTGCGAAATTGTGCTTTATGCGCTGTATTGGAAGTTCCAATGTTGGTTAAATTGCATCGATATTGAAAATTGTGTTTTGACGTTCTAATAAAGCTTAGGATTGATCCTATTGATTCATTTATAACATAGACGTTATGTGGCATGAACCACTACTGTTATTTTGTGCTTTAGATTCTAAGTTGATGGCTTTGAGAACTTAAACATTATTGCATTGTATAACATGCTCTTTTGTTGTTGAATTGCATGTATAATGTGATTCTTGTTAACTTGTACTCAAATGTGCTTTTGTGATGTTGTATAGATTACTCTAGACCTAGTTCAATTGTATTGAAAATGCAATTCATGTTAATCTATGCTCAAGCATTCTTCTTGTCGTGTTCTTTGGATTATCCCAACCATGATTCGTTTCATACACATATGTATATCATGATTCTTGTTGCTTAGACTCTAAGGTAGCTTAGATAGCTCCCCGAGTCTCACTTGGACATAGACGTTAGGTGGCATGAGCCCCTTTAACATGTTTCACCTTAAGGTGATAAATTTGTAAAATGCTAGGTCGATGCATGCTCATCTCCTACGAGTAGCTTTATGTTACCTACCCCTACGATACTGGGGCATATTTCAGGTACGAAGACTTGGTTCGTGAAGCCTAGCATTCCTTGGATGTCGTGTAGCTTTCAAGTTTCCATTTCATGCAAATGTTAGCATGAAATGTCATTTTGTAGACTTATTTGTCAAAATATGTATATTTGATTCCATGTATGTAATGTGTACATAAGTGCACTCCTTTCAATGTATTTGACATGTATGAGATGAGGCCGGAGGCCAATGACATGTGTATTGTATTCTATACAACTTTTTTAACTTCATGAAATATTATGAAAACCTTGAAAAATCGCAAATCAGTGCTTCACCATGGTTGCATCGGGTGTGAGAATTCCATTTTCATTCTTTCATAGGGTCTTATTAATCTTGTATGAAGTGTGGCCAAGGGCCAAATGATCATTTGACTCCATTTTACATTTTTGGATTCCATGTTTTCCATTCCAAGTCCATTTTTGCCTTTTTGCCCGTTGGGGGGTCGAATTTTGCATCGGCTATATTTTTAAGCCATGGACTATTGTAGCGCGTCTAAATAGGTAAGTTACGTTTGCGTGCATGGTCATTTCCGGGCAAAACCTTATCGTTTGTGTTTTGAGCCGCTTGTGAATTCATTTCGCATTTTTTTTTTTTGCATATTCTGATCTAGGGGCATTATGGACCTTTCACATTAATTTTATTTCCTTCTTTTGACATGATTGAATAGAAAACATGACTTTAGCGGGGGTTTCTTCTTCGTGTTTTTCCAGAAAATGTCGTCTTGGTACTGGAAATCCCTCGTGAAGCTTCAGCTTCCAGTTTTCATTTAGCAGCTTTATGACCCTCTTGTTCAGTTCTGATCTAGGGGCATTTTGGGGATTTCACAGTGAGTTTTTTTCGATTCTGTTCGCGAGTTCTGGTAGAAAACTCGATTTTAGGGAGGGTTTCTTCTTCGTGTTTTTCCAGAAAAACTCGTCTTGACCTCCGTTTCAAGCCTCAGTTCTGGGCAGATAAAAAAAAAATGTAGTAGCAGCCAAGGGCTGCCACCGGCCATGTCTTTGGGCGCCGGCATGCGCACCGGTGGGCTCGTGCATGGGCGCCATGTGCACCATGGCCCCTCGTCGGGCCGTCGCGACGTCAATTCTTCTTTTGGCCTATTCTCCTTCGTCCGGACTCCGATTCAAGTGAATTTTTTTTTTAACTTGACTAATTTTTCACTGTCTTTCCAACGGTTTGTTCGGTTGCACCCAATTCTTCCTGGATAATTACCAGTTTACCCTTTTTGCTTTAAGTGCTCGTTTTTCTTCATTATGCTGTTTCTCCTTCGTCCGGACTCCGAATCATGCGATTCTTGAGTCCATCTTGATTAGTTTTTCGTTTTCCTTCCAGCGGTGTGCTCGGTGGCACCTGAATCTACAGTTTTCAAAAATGACTATTTTGCCCTTGGGGGCTTATTTGTCATATTTTCGATCTTTTGCTTTCGCATCAGTTCTTGTTGAGTTCCACGACCTCATGGAAGGTCACTTTGACTTCTTAGAGTCTTGTTTTCTGTTTTCGCTTCTGCATTCGGATCTGTTATCGGATCATCCTTATCGTTTATCATTAGACACGCTGGCCTAAAAACCAGGGTCGTCACAGGTGGTATCAGAGCGTCCGGGTTCGAATACCTTGGACGATGGATTTTGGGTGCATATCATGCTCACGTTGTTTTGCTTTGATTTGTCATTTGTATCTTAATAACATGCCTTCTTTGATAACATGTCTTGTATGATAACATGTTCACATGCTTAGGTGTTTTGAGACATCTATTATTTGTTAAGCATACTTTATATGTATATATGCTCTTGATAACATGTTTTGATTTGATAACATTTCTGTTTGCTTATGTGGCACCTTGCGTAGATAGTCCATTGCTATGTTGCATGCTAGCTACTTCCTTTATGTTAGGTTTTGACATTGTCTCATAGGATTTGTCGTATTCCTTGGATGCATTCTGTTTTCACAAGTTTCTTCCTTGGATAGGAGAAATTCATTCTGTAGGGACCCATGTCGGGAACCTTCTTATTTATTTTGTTGATGCGAGTAAGGCTCATGTGAGTGTAGAATTGCAGTTCTTGTCTGGTGGACAAAGACATGAGCCCGGGAGGTACCGTTTCATTTCCTTTTCCTTCGTGGCTTCTACATCTAAGGCCTTAAGCGTAATGGTACCAGTGTCATTGTTGTCAAAGTTTTGGGATTAGCTACCCCAACTCTCGTAGATGCCTGGTTTCCGTAGTGCCTTTGGTAATGATCATTTTCGACATTGATGTCATTGGTATTGAAAAGTTCCCTTCCGGAGCATGTTACAAACTAGTGCCTTATACTGTCATACTACCTTACTGACGAGTAAGTGTGGGCGAGTTCTGGTCACTGTTCATATTGCCTTGTTACTCCCTTCTTCTATTATGTTTCAACGTTTCGCTGTCTTGGGATTCTCTCGGTAGTTAACGTTGAGTTAACGTGCCGATTCGTATGAGGTGTTGCCTCAGTTCTTGGTTTCGCGTTCCTTCAATTGATCTTTAGACTTCAGGATTTGTCCTTCAGTGCGTTGTGAGCTGTCCTTTGATTTGACCTTTTGTTCGGTCATTATTCTGTTCTCTCTGGTGTGTTCTTAATTTCGGGGGCGAAATTCCTTTAAGGAGGATAGGTTGTAACGACCCGGTCATTTGCCTTCCTTTCCTTTTTCCTGAAATTTTATGAATGAATTTTTTTCGTTTAATTTTCTTTTCTGAGCTCTGTTTAGTGTCTCTTAGTGTCATCTCGAGTGCTCGGAATTGGTTCCTAAGACTCTTTTCCGAGGATAGAGAACTTCCTTTGAGGACCGAGTCATTTTCACATTTTTCGTTTCTCGGACACTATGCGCTATTTCGTCTTTTCCCTATTCTGTCATTTTTCATATTTCGTCTTATCTCCGTTTGTCAGTTTTTGGCACAACCTCACTTCTCATGCTCGGAGTTGGTTTTTGACTTAACGTGCCTTCATCTTGAGTGGTTTCCTCAAAATACGTATCTTTACTTTTGCAAGAAAGTACTCTGGTTGCTCTCGGTGTCCACAGGGGCATGGATGCACAATTCTTTAGAATCTTTTTCATTTCTTGGGGTGTTTTTCATAAATATCTTTTGAAGATATTTTATTTCAGGGGCATCTAAGAAAATATCTTTTGGAAGATATTTTCATTCTGGGGCAGTTTCGTAATTAACCCTTTTTATAGGGGCCATTGTGTAATTAACGAAAGTTATTACAAAAATGTCCTATTTTGAGCTTGGATCCTCGTACGGGATTCACTTTCACATTTCGTCGAGTTGTGTACTCTTGGAATTTCCTCCTGGTCGATGTTTTCCAGTTTCAGGGTTTCTGGCCCCGGTTTTCGCCAAACTTGTTTTAGGCATAACTTTCTGTTCGGAACTCAATTTTTGACGCCGTTTCTTCCGTTTTTTATATTTTATCATTTTGAATCTTTTTTATTCACAAAGTTTTGCCATTTGAGCACGTCTGCTCAAATTTTACTTTTTCGGACCCGGCAGGGCCCGTTCGGGGCACTTTTTGAGATTTCTATAAAATGGGGGTGAGATATTTCATTTTTCATCTTCTCCCCTCTTCATGCACGACCTAGAGCTCCAATGGCAGCCCAAGGGGTGCTTCCATCTTCTCTTTCTTCTTTTGGTTCACTTTTCCTTGATGAAAAATCTTCAGCCTTAATGTTTGTTGTTCCCCTCGTCGTGCTCTACCTTTCCCCCTTATTAGAATTCAGTTTTGACCATTTCTTGAGTTTGATTTTGAGGTCAAGTTATGATTTTGATGGGGCTTTCATGGGGGTTATGTTCCCGGCGTTGTCCCCGACAAAACCTAGTAGTTTCGTCGGATTCAGAGCCGTTCCATTTTGATGACTTTTGAGATTTTCATCTCAAATTGAGGTAAGAGATGTTCTAGGTTTAAATTCTTGTTATATAGCATGCTTGGGATGCTTATACTACTTGTTTGCATAATTAAATATAAAATCTAGAGATTTTATTATTTATTTTTCTTGTACGGGATCTAATTTTCCCGGTTGCTCATGACTTGGTTTAAACATGTAGCATGATTTTATATTGCCCCTTGATATGCTCATTGTCGTGTATTAAAATTGGAACATTTGAATAAGTATTAGAGATTTTATTTAATATTTATCTTAGGTGAAAGATTAATTCACATGGCCTTAACTAGTTTAAAATCAATATGTGTTAGCATACTAAATTAGGCCTCAGCATGCTCTCCAACATAGTTGAATTTGAAAGTGATTGGAGGTGTTTTGAAAATTAGTAATTATTAATTTAATTTGATTAATTAATTTGCCCCGAGTGCACTATTCACTCTATTTAAATTCCGACTTGATATTCTTGATTTACATGCCATATAGTTTCACATATATTTGATTTAGAATATTCGGTTAGGTTTTGAAACCTTTTATTTAATTAAATTCAATGTTTAAGATTTAATCCTCATGGTGATATACAACTTGGGATTGTATTGTGGCATGCTAGAAAATTAAGCTTAGGTATAGTTGTTCACATTTATTAAATTGGGATTAATTGCATGAGAATTGTAACTTTTAATTTATATTTAACTTTAGTGAAAGGTTAAGTCACATGGTCTTAAATTGAATGAAATAAATTTGTAATGTGATATTATATTAGTCCTTGGCATATTCTCTAAGATATGTTAAATTGAGAGCATTTGGTTAAGTTTAAAAATCTAGAGATTTTAATTAAAAGAATTAATTAAAATCTATTTTGTGGTCCCATTAGCTTAATTAAGGTTTTAACTTGATGTTTGTATTGGCCATGACTTGTCTACTAGTATATATTAATTTGGGACTATTTGAAGTTGTTTTAGAACCTTGGGATTTAAATTAGCATGACTTAATTAAAGTTCTACTTTGTTGTTCTAACAACCTAATTGAGTTTTAGAATGGATATAGGTGATGACCTTGCCATGCCCTTTAATATGTATTAAATTGAGGTTAATTGAAATTGAATCGGAAATCTAGAGAATTTAATTGTGTTTATCTATTAAAATTCTATCAATTTGCTCCATGATCTAGTTGTGTTTTAGAAGTGGTTTCTATATTCAAATCATGGACTTAAACTTGTTGTATATTCATTTGGTTATGTTTTGAACATTGGATAACATAGTTGTTATGTTTATACTCATGAGAATATGTTTTCCTTATTGAATATACTGTTGCCTTGTGTAATGATTTGCATATTTCGTATTTAACATCATTCATGCATAGCGTGTAACGAATCGCACACTGAAGATTCGACATTCATCACATCATATTAGTTGTGGACTTATTATATTCGTTGTTGCACAACTTGTTGATTTTGAAAACTTGGGGATGTCGTTGTTTGGCTATGGCTAGGACGTGGTTCTAGTACAGGGGATAGTTCATCTATATATAGTCTAGTGCGCACATAGGGAGGTTACCCATGGGCTAGTAACCCTAAAGTAACTATGTTGTCGGTCTGATCCGGCGTGACGTCCGAGTATCCACTTTGTTTGATTTCACATTTCATTTTCTAGTTGATAGCTAGATGATGTTGTAACTTGTTGTTTCTTATTTGTCGTTCCATTTTAAGTTACAGGATGTTAACTTTGCGAAATTGTGCTTTAGGCGTTGTATTGTAAGTTCCAATGTTAGTTAAATTGCATCGATATTGAAAATCGTGTTTTGACGTTCTAATAAAGCTTAGGATTGATCCTATTGATTCATTTATAACATAGACGTTAGGTGGCATGAACCACTACTGTTATTTTGTGCTTTAGATTCTAAGTTGATGGCTTTGAGAACTTAAACCTTGTTGCATTGTATAACATGCTCTTTTGTTGTTGAATTGCATGGATAATGTGATTCTTGTTAACTTGTATTCAAATGTGCTTATGTCATGTTGTATGGATTACTCTAGACCTAGTTCAATTGTATTGAAAATGCAATTCATGTTAATCTATGCTCAAGCATTCTTCTTGTCGTGTTCTTTAGATTATCCCAACCATGATTCGTTTCATACACGTATGTATATCATGATTCTTGTTGCTTAGACTCTAAGGTAGCTTAGGATGCTCCCCGAGTCTCACTTGGACATAGACGTTAGGTGGCATGAGCCCCTTTAACATGTTTCACCTTAAGGTGATAAATTTGTAAAATGCTAGGTCGATGCATGCTCATCTCCTACGAGTAGCTTTATGTTTCTCACCCCTACGATACTGGGGCATATTTCAGGTACGAAGACTTGGTTCGTGAAGTCTAGCATTCCTTGGATGTCGTGTAGCTTTCAAGTTTCCATTTCATGCAAATGTTAGCATGAAATGTCATTTTGTAGACTTATTTGTCAAAATATGTATATTTGATTCCATGTATGTAATGTGCACATAAGTGCACTCCTTTCAATGTATTTGACATGTATGAGATGAGGCCGGAGGCCAATGACATGTGTATTGTATTCTATACAACTTTTTAACTTCATGAAATATTATGAAAACCTTGAAAAATCGCAAGTCATTGCTTCACCATGGTTGCATCGGGTGTAGGAATTCCATTTTCATTCTTTCATAGGGTCTTATTAATCTTGTATGAAGTGTGGCCAAGGGCCAAATGGTCAATTGACTCCATTTTACATTTTTGGATTCCATGTTTTCCATTCCAAGTCCATTTTTGCCTTTTTGCCCGTTGGGGGGTCGAATTTTGCATCGGCTATATTTTTAAGCCATGGACCATTGTAGCGCGTCTAAATAGGTAAGTTACGTTTGTGTGCATGGTCGTTTCCGGGCAAAACCTTATCATTTGTGTTTTGAGCCTCTTGTGAATTCATTTCGCATTTTTTTTTGCATATTCTGATCTAGGGGCATTATGGACCTTTCACATTAATTTTATTTTCTTCTTTTGACATGGTTGAATAGAAAACATGATTTTAGGGGGGGTTTCTTCTTCGTGTTTTTCCAGAAAATGTCGTCTTGGTACCGGAAATCCCTCGTGAAGTTTCAGCTTCAAGTTTTCATTTAGCAGCTTTATGACCCTCTTGTTCAGTTCTGATCTAGGGGCATTTTGGGGATTTCATAGTGAGTTTGTTTTTACTCCGTTTGCATGGTCAGGTAGAAAACTCGATTTTAGGGAGGGTTTCTTCTTCGTGTTTTTCCAGAAAAACTCGTCTTGACCTCCGTTTCAAGCCTCAGTTCTGGGCAGATAAAAAAAAAATGTAGTAGCAGCCAAGGGCTGCCACCAGCCATGTCTTTGGGCGCCGGCATGCGCGCTGGTGGGCTCGCGCATGGGCGCCGTGTGCGCCATGGCCCCTCGTCGGGCCGTCGCGACGTTAATTCTTCTTTTGGGCTTTTCTCCTTCCTCCGGACTCCGATTCAAGTGAATTTTTTTTTTAACTTGACTAATTTTTCGCTGTCAATCCAACGGTCTGTTCGGTTGCACCCAATTCTTCCTGCATAATTACCAGTTTACCCTTTTTGCTTTAAGTGCTCGTTTTTCTTCATCATGCCGTTTCTCCTTCGTCCGGACTCCGAATCATGTGATTCTTGAGTCCATCTTGATTTGTTTTTCGTTTTCCTTCAAGCGGTGTGCTTGGTGGTACCCAAATCTACAGTTTTAAAAAATGACAATTTTGCCCTTCGGGGCTTATTTGTCATATTTTCGATCTTTTGCTTCCGCATCAGTTCTTGTTGAGTTCCACGACCTCATGGAAGGTCACTTTTACTTCTTAGAGTCTTGTTTTCTGTTTTTGCTTCTGCATTCGGATCCGTTATCGGATCATCCTTATGGTTCATCACTGGACACGCTGGCCTAAAAACCAGGGTCGTCACAGGTGGTATCAGAGCGTCCGGGTTCGAATACCTTGGACGACGGATTTTGGGTGCATATCATACTCACGTTGTTTTGCTTTGATTTGTCATTTGTATCTTAATAACATGCCTTCTTTGATAACATGTCTTGTATGATAACATGTTCACATGCTTAGGTGTTTTGAGACATCTATTATTTGTTAAGCATACTTTATATGTATATATGCTCTTGATAACATGTTTTGATTTAATAACATGTCTGTTTGCTTATGTGGCACCTTGAGTAGATAGTCCATTGTTATGTTGCATGCTAGCTACTTCCTTTTTGTTAGGTTTTGACATTGTCTCATAGGATTTGTCGTATTCCTTGGATGCATTCTGTTTTCACGAGTTTCTTCCTTGGATAGGAGAAATTCATTCTGTATGGACCCATGTCGGGAACCTTCTTATCTGTTTTGTTGATGCGAGTAAGGCTTATGTGAGTGTAGAATTATAGTTCTTGTCTGGTGGACTTAGACGTGAGCCAGGGAGGCACCGTTTCATTTCCTTTTCCTTCGTGGCTTCTAAATCTAAGGCCTTAAGCGTAACGGTGCCAATGTCATTGTTGTCAGAGTTTTGGGATTAGCTACCCCAACTCTCACAAATGCCTGGTTTCCGTAGTGCCTTTGGTAATGATCATTTTCGACATTGATGTCATTGGTATCGAAAAGTTCCTTTCCGGACCATGTTACGAACTAGTGCCTTATATTGTCACGCTACCTTACTGACGAGTAAGTGTGGGTGAGTTCTGGTCACTGATCGTATTGCCTTGTTACTCTCTTCTTTTATTATGTTTCAACGTGTCGCTGTCTTAGGATTCTCTCGGTAGTTGACGTTGAGTTAACGTGCCGATTCGTATGAGGTGTTGCCTCAGTTCTTGGTTTCGCGTTCCTTCAATTGATCTTTAGACTTCAGGATTTGTCCTTCAGTGCGTTGTGAGCTGTCCTTTGATTTGACCTTTTGTTCGGTCATTATTCTGTTCTCTCTGGTGTGTTCTTAATTTCGGGGACGAAATTCCTTTAAAGAGGGTAGGTTGTAACGACCCGGTCATTTGCCTTCCTTTCCTTTTTCCTGAAATTTTATGAATGAATTTTTTTCGTTTAATTTTCTTTTCTGAGCTCTGTTTCGTGTCGCTTAGTGTCATCTCGAGTGCTCGGAATTGGTTCCTGAGACTCTTTTCCGTGGATTGACAACTTTCTTTGAGGACCGAGTCATTTTCACATTTTTCGTTTCTCGGACACTATGCGCTATTTCGTCTTTTCCCTATTCTGTCATTTTTCATATTTCGTCTTATCTCCGTTTGTCAGTTTTTGGCACAACCTCACTTCTCATGCTCGGAGTTGGTTTTTGACTTCACGTGCCTTCATCTTGAGTGGTTTCCTCGAGATACGTATCTTTACTTTTGCAAGAAAGTATTCTGGTTGCTCTCGATGTCCACAGGGGCATGGATGCACAATTCTTTAGAATCTTTTTCATTTCTTGGGGTGTCTTTCGTAAATAACTTTTGAAGATATTTTATTTCAGGGGCATCTAAGAAAATATCTTTTGGAAGATATTTTCATTCTGGGGCAGTTTCGCAATTAACCCTTTTTATAGGGGCCATTGTGTAATTAACGAAAGTTATTACAAAAATGTCCTATTTTGAGCTTGGATCCTTGTACGGGATTCACTTTCACATTTCGTCGAGTTGTGTACTCTTGGAATTTCTCCTGGTCGATGTTTTCCAGTTTTAGGGTTTCTGGCCCCGGTTTTCGCCAAATTTGTTTTGAGCATAACTTTCTGCTCGGAACTCAGTTTTTGACGTCGTTTCTTCCGTTGTTCATATTTTATCATTTTGAATCTTTTTTATTCAAAAAGTTTTGCCATTTGAGCGCGTCTGCTCAAATTTTACTTTTTCAGACCCGGCAGGGCCCGTTCGGGACACTTTTTGAGATTTCTATAAAAGGGGGGTGAGATATTTCATTTTTCATCTTCTCCCCTCTTCATGCACGACCTGGAGCTCCAATGGCAGCCCAAGGGGTGCTGCCATCTTCTCTTTCTTCTTTTGGTTCACTTTTCCTTGATGGAAAATCTTCGGCCTTAACGTTTGTTGTTCCCCTCGCCGTGCTCTACCTTTCCCCCTTATTAGAATTCAGTTTTGACCATTTCTTGAGTTTGATTTTGAGGTCAAGTTATGATTTTGATGGGGCTTTCATGGGGGTTATGTTCCCGGCGTTGTCCCCGACAAAACCTAGTAGTTTCGTCGGATTCAGAGCCGTTCCATTTTGATGGCTTTTGAGATTTTCATCTCAAATTGAGGTAGGAGATGTTCTAGGTTTAAATTCTTGTTATATAGCATGCTTGGGATGCTTATACTACTTGTTTGCGTAATTAAATATAAAATCTAGAGATTTTATTATTTATTTTTCTTGTACGAGATCTAGCCTTTTGTGAATTCATTTCGTATTTTTTTTGCATATTCTGATCTAGGGGCATTATGGACCTTTCACATTAATTTTATTTTCTTCTTTTGACATGGTTGAATAGAAAACATGATTTTAGGGGGGGTTTCTTCTTCGTGTTTTTCCAGAAAATGTCGTCTTGGTACCGGAAATCCCTCGTGAAGTTTCAGCTTCCAGTTTTCATTTAGCAGCTTTATGACCCTCTTGTTCAGTTCTAATCTAGGGGCATTTTGGGAATTTCACAGTGAGTTTTTTTCGATTCCGTCTACTAAGTTAGGTAGAAAACTCGATTTTAGGGGGGGTTTCTTCTTCGTGTTTTTCCAGAAAAACTCGTCTTGACCTCCGTTTCCAGCCTCAGTTCTGGGCAGATAAAAAAAAAATATAGCAGCAGCCAAGGCCAGCCACCAGCCATGTCTTTGGGCGCCGGCATGCGCGCCGGTGGGCTAGCGCATGGGCGCCATGTGCGCCATGGCCCCTCGTCGGGCCGCCGCGACGTCAATTCTTCTTTTGGGCTTTTCTCCTTCGTCCGGACTCCGATTCAAGTGAATTTTTTTTTAACTTGACTAATTTTTCGCTGTCTTTCCAATGGTGTGTTCGGTTGTACTCGATTCTTCCTGGATAGTTACCAATTTACCCTTTTTGCTTTAAGTGCTCGTTTTTCTTCGTCATGCCGTTTCTCCTTCGTCCGGACTCCGAATCATGCGATTCTTGAGTCCATCTTGATTAGTTTTTCATTGTCCTTCCAGCGGTATGCTCGGTAGCACCCGAATCTGCAGTTTTCAAAAATGACTATTTTGCCCTTGGGGGCTTATTTGTCATATTTTCGATCTTTTGCTTCCGCATCAGTTCTTGTTGAGTTCCACGACCTCATGGAAGGTCACTTTGACTTCTTAGAGTCTTGTTTTCTGTTTTCGCTTTCGCATTCGGATCCGTTATCAGATCATCCTTATGGTTCATCACTGGACACGCTGGCCTAAAAACAGGGTTGTCACAAATGTTAAAATCTACTTTGGGGCAATAATTTACTCTTTAATGAGCGAAAATAGCACAAAATAACCCTAAAAATAGGCATAAAGGTCTACCGTAGGGTCCAATGGACTTAAAGGAGTCAAAATAATGTCCAAGCAGGCCCCACACGCCCCCACGCACGTACCACGCGCTGACACGCGCTTTGGGAGTAATCCAGCACTTGGAACGCGCTGCCACATGCTTGGAAAAGTTTGCATTGCTGGCGCGTGGTCCTCATGCACCAGCTCTTTGGGTGCGCCTTGGGCGCACCATATCCCTACCGCACTTGATTATCCCTTCTCGTTATCGCTGATCCAAGGGCCAATGATCCGAGCGCACCGCATGCGGGTGCACTGCGCCGCACCGGATCAGCCGGCCAAACTCCGGCGCCACCCTTGTCGCCGGTGGTACTCCGGTCACCAAAAAATTGCCAAAAAAATCCAGAATAATTTTTTAAAATTCCAGAAATTATAATTTGGCTAAAAAAATCAAGAAATTTCTTAAAAAATTCTAAAAAATTCCAGAAAATTCCTAAAGTGAAATTAAACTGTCTTGAACCTTCTTGAAGCTTCATAGCATCCTTTGATGAAGATTACATGGCTTTAAAAAATATTTACACTTGAAATACAATGGAAAAAAAAAATTAAAATTACATCATTGAACTTTCAAATGGTTAAATCAAAGCCTTAATTACATTCATCCAAAGATAAAATTACATTTAATTAACCTATAAGCTTCATCCATGGCTCAAACAAATATCAACATCATCCAATCACAAATATACATACATCATGATCATATTTAATATATACTTATGCATATATAAATTTGGATCCATGAATGATGATTTTCTTCAATAAAAAAATGCGAACTCTATACATGAATCAAATCTAGCTCTGATACCATTGTTAGGGAAATGGAAGTTGTTAAAACTTTTAGAGGGTTTTTCAAATAAAGATCTTGATTCACGTGTAGAGACAAGTTTTATGCACGAAGAACATGATGATACATTCAATTAGAGATAGAAAACTTATATCAAGGTTTGAGTAAACCTTAGATCTCTCCTCTAAAGTGAATGTTCTCACTTATTGTAGATCCCCTTGCTAGATGTCTTCTCCTTAGATCTCCATCTTCCTGGTAATGGTCTTGCCTTTAGGAATCACCTATAAGCCTCCATGAATGACCTTGGCAAACTAGGCTTGTGGGAGCCTCCATTAGATGAGAACACAAACCCTAAAATTCTAGAGAGAGAAAATATTTTCTTGTCTTCTCAAATTATTTTACAAAGCGTAACCCAAAATATACATGGACTCCATATTTATATAGACAACATAAAAATAATAATTAAAGACATTATATTTTTCTCAATATCTAAAAGGAAAGTGATATTTCAAATATAATAAGATTCCAATATCAAGTTGGGCTGTGAGTGAGAATTCTTTGGGTTATTACTTTCTTGGCTACAATGAATTAATAATTGGCCTGATCTATGGACCCAATTAAATTAATTCATAAATTAATTTCTACTCCACTAAAAGAAATTCATTGAACTCTAATTAAATAATAAATAACATCTAAGTCAATGATACACTTTGACCCCTCTATGCATAATTGGTTATCGGATAAATAAAGCCATTAATCCGACTACTTAATTAATATATTTATTTTGGTACCTTTGATTATTTTCGGCTTAATTACAATAAAACATTTGTTTGACAAAAATAATAATTTAAATAAATAAATATATAATAAATCATTTTGTCTAAAAACACACGAAGGCCTTCGAATTTAGTTTGTGATTAACCATAATCAATATAAAATAAATACAAGTAGCAATGATGTAAATATTGAAAATATAACCCTCTAACTATTATTTACATAATTACCTAAAGTGCCAGTCTATGGATTCCGAAAAATTCACTGAACAAATCAAAGTAATATTAATTAATAAAAGAGTCTATACTTCTCTTATGCTTAAGAGTCAAATGACATGACAATGATAGGGAGCAATTGCATACGACGGCTCTCGCAATATATCTCAACCTAACACGGATCCAGTTCAAATCTTAATTAATAATGAGTACATTCATAATTACCGACTATGAACAATTTATGATTATTATTTATATTCATGTATTGATCGCTATTACATACATATATAAATATTTCTTGTAATAAAGTAAACACTATCAATTCCATAGTGAATCGAATCATAATACATTGAATTCAACAATTATATAAATCATAAATATTTCAGATATATCAGGAACATATGTCACTATAATCCAAATACGAATTTGCTATACCAGGGCATATAAATCCCAACAGGTAGATGGTTGTGATGCAATCTTTCTTAGTCCATATAAGTTTGTTGGAGGACCCGTCACTCCTAGAATTCTTTTAATGAACAAGATCCTCTATCAATTAGGATCTTCACCATCTTCAACTTGTGGTGGAGGATGTAACGTTTCCGATTTTTACCATTTTTCATTTTTTTCTGGAGATTTTGTCGCCGCAAGGGTAATTCTGTCTTTTCACGTTTTGCGTAGGGGATTGTGGTTGGGTCCAATTGCATTTTTGTAACTTAATTTATGTGAATCAAGTGGTATTTGTATGTGGTGCAATTATATGTTGTATGGTGTAAATTAGAGGCTAAAAGAAAAAGGGAAAAGAAAATAAAATTGGAGGGGCCCACCACTCACATTTTTATGGTCTAGAGACCATTTCTCTCCCCCTCATTCTTTCTCTCTTCCCGTAACTTCTTTCTCTCCCTCTTCTCACATTCATTTTTTCTTTTCTTTTGGAACCAATCTTTGAAACAAGGTTTCTCTCTCAATTCTTGCCGGATTTAGGTGTCGTTTGAGGCAAAACGAAGCCCACAACGAGCTTTACGCGCTAGTATGAACAATTTCAAATTCGGTGCTTCCTAGGGAGTTTGAAATTAGAGACCCATTTTGAGGGTTTTCACATTTTAAGAGGTAGGGGTTCCTAATCCATGTGTTCTTGCTCGTTTATGAGTTATTCCTTTTTAATTGTGGTTAAATGTGTTTAAATTGATGATTAACATGTTTAATTAAGTTGATTGCCTCTAAAATGATGTGATTTTGTATGTGAGATTTATATTTATGTGTATATGTGGATTTGTGAAATAAACATGCTTAGATGTTGATTTTACATGCTTGTGTGTTTGTAACTTGGTAGAATTTGTTATGTGGAAAGCATGCCTTATTTAAATTAATTACCTTGAAAGTGATACAATTGTTGAATTAGAAAATTATGCCTATATATGTGTAATTGTTAATTTATGTGGAGAGCATGCTTGATATGTGAATTTTCCATAACTATGATGATTGATAAATTGTCAGGAAATTTGTGTGGATCTATGTTAATTGTGTAATGATAGTTCCCTCCATTTCCATAGTATAAAATGGGTGTGCATTATGCATCCATGGCATTGGGCATGAAGGAAAAAGGGAAAATGTTTTGAAAACAAAAAGGGGAATTTTGGGAAATAAGTTTTTGATAAAAAGAATTTTGAGAAAACCCGGTCGCTGCGGAGTCACCAACGGACCGGTAGGTTAATGTAGCCTAGAGAGAACTAGGAAGATTGCCTAAGCGTGGTTGAGCTATCTGGGGCCCTCGATGACGCTGCGGAGTCAATAAAGGTCTAGGGATAGTAGCCAATCCTTCTTTCGACGCTGCGGGGGTACCAAAGGGGGTTACATTAACAGTTTGGAAAGTGACAGATGAATGATTTAGAAAATGGGGAGCTACATTTGACACGCATTGCATTCCATTGTATTGTATTGTTGATGTTGAGTTTGGATGTGATGTTGTACTTTCCCGATATAGTATGACCCCGATTCCTATTGCTCTATTCTGTGTATGGATTCACGGGGACACA
The DNA here is from genome assembly GCF_030987335.1 of Cornus florida. NCBI lineage: Eukaryota > Viridiplantae > Streptophyta > Magnoliopsida > Cornales > Cornaceae > Cornus > Cornus florida. The sequence goes on from NW_026775575.1 coordinate 45,988,048, forward strand.
AGAGGTGTGTCTTAGGTGCCACCTACTGAGCAATATGCTCACCTCATTTATTTAACCTTTTTTTTTAGGAAATTGGGAAGAAGTGGCGGATGAAAATCCCCCGTAAGCTTGAAGAGGATTAGGAGTTGTATTTTGTTATCTTTTGTATCTTAGCCCATTTTTTTGTATACTCTCAAAACTAAAATGTTGTGTATTCATTTTTGCAAGCCAAGTTCATGTATTATAAATCATAACTCTTGTTGATATTTTGAAGGGAAGCAAGACTATGTAAATGCTTAAGTTGAATGGGATGACAAAGATGGGCTAGCTTGGGGAGGTTGTTGATGTTGTGGTATTGGGGAATGTATTATATTTCTTTTGTATTGTGTGTTGGGATAACTTGGATAGGTCTTGAAAGGCCATCGCATTTTTTTTCTTCATTTGAACAGGTTGTGGTAGGACCCTTTTTTGGGGAGGTCATGCCGAATTTTTTTATTTAGAATTTGGTATCACTTTAGGGGCGTTAAAATTTTGGTATCAGAGCGATGGTTCGAAAACCTTAGGACGACGGGTAGAGGCCTATGTAGGATTGCATAGGAAGTTGTTTGCTTTCTGTATGAGATTATTTGTTGTGTGTTTTGATAGTTGAAGAAGCATGTTTATTTGTTTACTTGCTTATTTGCTTATGTGATCACATATTTATGTGTTTAAAATAATGTATACTATTACCAGGATAATGATTGAAAGCATGTTGATTTCGATATGATGATAAGCACGACGAGCATGTTAATGGTGAGTTGTAAGTACGGATTGTGCAAGTGTGTAGTATCGGAAATGATGATTAGAATAGAAGGGATAATTAATTTCACATAATAATTTAGTAAATTCGTAGTTCAAACTTATGTGATAGGACACGGTCGTGTTAAAAGGGTTATTTCAGCTATATATATATACGCGTATGCCTTGTGTGTATACCTATGTACCTTTATGCATGTATGCGTTCAAGCATAGGATAGTTGTGTGTTTTGACTTGAGAAGGTGAGGAGCTCGGTTGCTCCAGGGTTGTTTGGGTGTTAGTTCTTGTCGACCTATGGCGTAGATTGAGCTATTTTGTGTGCAATCATTTTGATTTTCTTGTCGCATTTGGTGAAGCGCTTAAAGCACGACAGTAGAACAAGTTCATATTTCATGGCTAGGTGTTCTTATTATGTGAGAGTCTTCATAGCTTTGAGTCAGGGCCGCATGATTGTATTGTACTGATCCTTTTTCTTTCTATTTTAGAGTCATGCCTCCGAAGAGACGTAGAGAAGCAGATAATGATGGGGAGTAGGACGAGGTCTTTAAAGGGAATCTTTTGGTTAAGAATTTGGTTGACGTTACGACAAACTTTGTACGTGTACTAGTCATGGAAACTAGAGGTCGATGGTACAGTTAGAGAGAAAGGACGGATCAGGAGATAGGGATTTGTGGAATTAGGTTAAGGAAGTGGAGATGTTGTCCAAGAGTCATGTACGAAAGGTGTTAAAGGGTGATTCTTCTCATTCCCCCGTTGTTTTTACATCATCACTGGAGACATCCCCTAAGATTGAGAAGGCTTGCTATAAGTGCAAACAGATAGGTCATTTGAGAGCAGAGTGCCCTTGGGATCGGCCTAGTTCTGGAGTTTATTTTAAATGTGGTTAGCCTGATCATAGGAAGAAGGATTGTCCCAAAAGAGGTGGAATTCCAGTTGGCGAGGTCGGTTCAGGGCAAGGACCGACTCGACCTTCAGTATCACAGATCAGTGTTCAGCTTGGAGAGTCACATGAATGGCAGACTCAGGATCGTATAGTCAACCCAGTTGTTTTACCTGTTGAATCACCAGAGAGACCTCCTGTAGTTAAAGGTATGTAATTGCATTAATTTTTAGCATTTTATTGGTGTTTCCTTTTGGGTAAGTGTTTGATCTAACGAGTAATGGAGATAGTGATGGTTATAGTAATGATGTTGAACCTAGGACATGAGGTTTTCTTGTTTAGTCACATTGATTGCCTTAGAAGGAGTGGATCAGGTGGTCGGTTGAGCGTTAATGATTAATGGCAACATTCATGGTATTAAGGTGACAGTTGGGTATTAGGTATTTTGGGTTTTATGCTCATTTTTGTTTTGAGGATTCATTGGTTTTGAAGCACCTTTCTAGTAGTAGGCAGTGATCATTATGGGGAGTATCGAGAGTAATATTTGTTATTTTGTTATAGTGGTATTGTCTTAAGGATGTTTGAGGAAAAGTAGCTTAGTGGTGGCTTAATGGTCTGGCGGGTTGGTAGGTTTGAACCGTTGTTTCGAATGAGTGGTAGTAGAGGCATTATGGCATGATGTTTTGCATTGATGAGCATAATGGTTTTAGGCATGATTCAAGGATGGATTAGAATTAGGAGTGTTATTGTACGTTGTTAGGTTAATGATGGGATTGTGCGCCAGTTAAGGCGATTGTGGACGGCTTAGTTCTTAGAGCCGACAAGAGCGGTGCTGCCAGATAAGTACTTTTTTTTTTAGGAATCAGTGGATTATTGTTATTGAAGTTACGAGTCTAGTGTGTACGGTGACTGAGGCAATGTCGCCTGGGTTGGTATGGTTGAAGTGGACAGCAAGGTGTCGTTTTATGGTGTAAAAGTTGTCAATTGGGGAGTAACTGATTCTAGGAAGAATGGGGCGCGGTGTTCGAAGGGTTATGATTGTTTTCAAAGTGGATGTGTTGTGAGCATTGGTGCTCTTGTTCGATGTTTGTGTTGTGATTTGTATCTCAGTACTTGATGAATGGGTGTTGTAATGACCTGGATTTTCACGGTTTTTTTTTTTTTTTTCCATTGACTTTCCTTTCTGAGTTCCGTTCCTCTTCGCTTAGTGTCGTCTCGAGTGCTCTGGAGTGATTTCTGAGACTCTTTTATGTGGATTGACAACTTCCTTTGAGGACCGAGTCGTTTCCACATTTTTCGTTTTTCGACACTATTCACTTTTCGTCCTTTTCCCTATTTCGTCCTTTTCCCTATTTTATCTTTTCCACGTTTGACACTTTGTTGGTGTAACCACACTTCTTGTGTTCGGAGTTGGTTTTTGACTTCATGTATCTCCATCTTGAGTGGTTTCCACGAAATACGTATCTTTACTTTTGTAAGAAAGTACTCTAGTTGCTCTAGGTGTCCATAGGGGCATGGATGTAAAGTTCTTTGAAATTATTTTATTTTCTTGGGGTGTTTTTCATAAATATCTTTTGAAGATATTTTATTTTAGGGGTTTTTAATAAAATATTTTTGGAAGATGTTTTCATTCTGGGCCATTAGTGCAGTTTTCACTTTTTGGAAGGGGTATTGTGCAATTAATGAAAGTTATTGCTAAATGCCTTGTTTTGAGCCTGGATCCTTGTACGGGATTCATTTTCACTTTTCATCGAGTCGTGTACTCTTAGAAATTTCTTCTGGTCATTGTTTTCCAGTTTCAGGGTTTCTGGCCCCAGTTAGTGCCAAACTTGTTTGGGGCATAACTTTCTGCTCAGGACTCAGTTTTTGATGCCGTTTCTTCTGTTATTCATATTTTCTCATTTTGAATCTTTTTCACTCACAGAGTTTTGTTATTTGAGCACATCTGTTCAAATTTTACTTTTTTGGACCCGGCGGGGCTCGTTCGGGGCACTTTTTGAGATTTCTATAAAAAGGGGGTGAGATATTTTATTTTTTCATCTTCCCCACTCTCTTGCACGACCTGAAGCTTCCATGCCAGCCCAAGGGAGGCTTCCACCTTCTCTTTCCTCTATTGAGCTTCATTCCTTCGTCAAAACATAGAAGGGCCTTTGCGTTTAGTGTTCATGTTAACTACGTGCTTCTTTTATCCTTATTAAAACCCATTTCTAACCATTCTTTGAGTTTGGGTTTGAATTAAAGTTGTGATTTTGATGGGGCTTCCTTGGGGTTTATGTGCACGGTGTAGTCCCCGACAAAACCCAGAAACTTCGTCGGATTCGGAGCGGTTTCCATTTGGTGGCTTTTGAGATTTTCATCTCAAATTGAGGTAGGGGATGTTCTAGGCTTTTGTATGTGCTGTATGGAGTGTTTAGCATGATTATACAACTTCATTGCATGCCTTGTATCAATTCTAAAAAATTAATATTAATTATTTCTTTGTATGAAATTTAATTCACAAGGATGTGTATAACTTAAAATGGAATTGTGGCAGGCTAGAAAATCATATTTTTATATGTTTGTTAACATATATTAAATTGGGATTAATTGAATAAGAATTGTACTTTTTATTTAATATTTATCTTTGGTGAAAGATTAAATCCCATGGCCATACTTTTCATGAAATAAACTTGTAGTATGCTTTTAAATTAAGTCTTAGCATGTTTGTTAACATACTTTAATTTGGGAGTATTTGGACAAATATGAAAATCTAGAGATTTTAAATTAAATGATTAATTAAAATTTATTTAATGGTTCCCTTAGCCCAATTAAGTTTTTTTTACTTGATAATCATGATGACTAGGACTTGTGTGCTAGTATATATTAAATTGGGACCATTTGAAGTTGCTTTGAAATTTAGAAGTTTAATTATCATGATATAATTAAATTCTACCTTGTTGTGCCATTTGGCCTAATTGAGATTTTGGTGAATGTATGTATATACTATGCTATATTGTATAATCTGCATTGATTAGGGGCCATTTGATTGAGATTTGAAAGCTAGAGAATTTAATTAGTTTATTTGATTAAATTCCGTTTCTATTACTTTAATGATTAAATCCTGAAATTGGCATTTATAGTATGTTTGAAGCATGATTTTAGACTTGTAATAGATTTATAAATTATGTTTTCAATATTGGATTATATTGTTATAGCGTGTAGCGAATCGTACACTGAAGATTCGACATGTGATGTTATTATAGCGCGTAACAAATCGCGCTCTGAAGATTCGGCATTGTCATTCTATAGTTGTTGTGGATTTAGAGCATGTGTTGTGTGGTTACAACCTACTTGTGCATGAAGGTTGTTTCGTGTACTGTTTAATACGTCTATAAGTTGTTAACTTATTTATTTTGGAGTTGCTTGGGACATTGTTAAGCTGTGATGGCTAGGGTTTGGCTCTAGTACGGGGACAAGAGTCCTCTAAGTCAAAAGTTTGCGCTTTTGGTAGGCTGCCTGGGGGTTAGTAGCTCCAAATTAGCCCTATAAAGTTCGCGTGTTGGGTAGGCTGCCTAGGGGTTAGTAGCTCCAAATTTGCCTTGTCTTGGCGGAAATCCGAGCTGTGATGTCCAAGTCTTCCACTATTTGATTTCGCATTCAATTCCAAGTTGACAACCAATGTTTAATTGTGACTTGTGGTTTTGGTAATTGACGATTTGATGTTGTTAAGTACATCCATACTAAATTGATATATTTAGTTGATTTCACACTTTTAGATTGCTAGTTGATAACCTAGAGAATCTATGTCTTGATGTGTGGTATTAGATATTCTAATTATGCTAAATTGTTATATTTATTTGATGTTGCATTTTAGACTTCAAGTTGATAACCTTGAGAACCACTATGTTGTTGCTTTATGTAAGCATGCTCCTATGTTGTTGCTTTGTGTAAGCATGACCCTATGTTGTTAAAATTGCATGAATGAGGTGATTGATGCTAGAAATGATCTTAGGGAGCTAGGATGCTCCCTGAGTCTCACCTTGACATAGACGTTAGGTGGAATGAACCACAATAATTAAATCATGCAACTTGTAAAACTTTAGGTCGATGCATGCTCATTTCCTACGAGTAGATTTATGTTATTCACTCCTACGATACTGGGGCATATTTTAGGTACAGGTTACAAGATTGGAGATTGCAATTTCTTGGGTGATTTGCTGAGTTGAGCTTCTTTAGAAGCATTCTTGTTCACATGCAAATGTTAGCATGTTCATGATTTGTCTATGAAATGTAATTTTTCTAACTTGGAGGTTTGACATGTCAAATGTTGTAAATATATTGTAATGAGGCCATAGGCCATTGTAGCACATCTATTTTATCGTATTACATACACTTGCATGCTCACTTTGGAAAACAATACCTTCCTTGATGGAACAAAAACCTAAAGTTGCATATTTTTTAGTTTGACCCTATTCTGTTACCGGGGCATTTTGGGTATTTCAAAATAAGTTTTTTTCATTTTTTCTTTCAAGTCACGTAGAAAACTTGATTTTGAGGGGGGGGGTCTCTTTTTTGTGTTTTTCCAGAAAACATCATCTTGGCCCTCAAAAATCCATATTTTTCCAAAAAATCCTTGCTGCCAGGTTTTGCAAATTTTAGTACAAACGTAGTTGGTACTATTCATCGACTTTTTTTTGAAAATCGTCATGACCGATCCAAAATTTTCGGAGGTCTTGTGGGTGTATACTAAGATTGATTTTTCAATTTAGGCAATTTAAAAACCTCCCGGAACCCTATTTCCAAAACTTGGGCAGTAGCTCGGATTATTTTTTTTCCTCTTGACCAGATTTTCTTGGGGGCATTCTGGACATTCTATAATGCATTTTTTTTGTTTCCGTCCATGTGTGGGGTAGAGAACTTGATTTTATGGGGGGTTTCTTCTTTGAGTTTTTCCAAAAAAGTCCGTTTAGATGCCCGTTTTTACTTTTAGTTGCAGCAGTGGTGGGTTTTTTAGTTGCAGCAGTGGTGGGTTGTCCTCGTCGAGCCGTCACGACGTCATTTTTGTTTTTGATCCTTCGCCTTCGTCCGGACTCTGAATAATGAAATTCTTGAGTCCATTATGATTATTTTTTTATTGTCTTCCCAGAGGTGTGCTCGATAGCACTTGAATCCACTTTTTGTAAAATGACCGTTTTGCCCCTAGGTTCTTTTTGTTCGTTTTTGAAACGACACTTCTGCATTTATTTCCTTTGGGTTCCGTGACCTCATTGAGGGTCACATTGGTGTCTTAGAGACGCATTGTATCTCTAGAGACCATTGTTTCACCTTTCGCTTCTACATTTCGGATCCATTATCAAGTCATCTTTTAGTCATCACTGACGCACCGGGTTTACAAAACTTGGGCCGTCACAAGTGGTATCAGAGCTCTTAGGTTCGAAAACCTTAGGACGACGGGTTTTGGGTGCATATCATGCTTTTGTTGCCATGCTCTAAGTGTTTAGATGCTTTATGATAACATATTTTGGTTGATAACATGTTTATGTGCTTACGTGCTACATGTTGTATGCCGTTCATTTAGCATTGTTTTATTCTAATGTAAAGAGCATGACACGTGACGTATGCTAGATTAGAATTGTATATGCATAATTATGTTGCATATTTGGTATGACACGGGATTGGTCATTGAGGCACGAGTTGAGGTTGATGGTGATTGTAGTCACAGTTTCGTGGTAGTATAAGTTGTTGTCGACCTAGTATTGGTTTTAAGGTAGGTGGATGGTCACCTTTTGTTTAGGCTCTCGTGAGATGCGTTGTTTGACGTTACCATAGTGCTGGATTTGTTGGTTTGGGGCCATTATGAGGTTATGGACCTCTTAGGATCCTTGATTGTTTAGGATGATTCCTCTGGAACTTGCGTTTTTCGTGGGCGGGTGCATGGCACTGTCATGCTACCATACTGGCATGTTACATGTGCAGTTCGGATGGTATCAATGTCAATTTTGTTTTGATAGGCGTTGTCCTTTTGATCGATGATGATGGTGTTTGTTTTGGGGATCAGTCATGGTGATTGATTTGGTTGTTGTTGGCATGGCTATAGTTGCCATTTTCTTTGGAGTTCTCCTTAAATGATGACGCTTTTGGGATCAAGTAGATTGATTGATGTTTTGGGTAGAGAGAGCATTGCATTGTTATTGTCACCTCTAGATTTGGAGTTAGATTGTTAGAGTCTTACCATTGTGGTAAGGGCTCATATTTGTTTTGAGACAGGTTGATGTCGTATTGGTTTTTGGAGATAGTTTATGTCTATGACTGGTCCTTCCTTTTGCTTAGACACTCTAGGACACGATGTCCATAGGGTTCATTGTTGCATCATTTTGTCTTTTGCAATTTCGTTTACTACCATGTTAGTAGTATGATTTATGATGTTGTGATGCATGAGTAGATAGAGGTGTATCCACATTTACCTTCTTGTTATGTGGCATTAGCATGCCTTCCTTATATGCTTAGAGATGTCATACTATTATTACGCTTTAATGACATGTTTTTGTGCTTACGTGGAGACGTGTTACATGTACCTTTGATTTTTATCTATGTGAGTAGATTTCTTTGTGGTAGTTGCATTCCTTGTCACATGCATGACTTCCAAGTTTGGGTTCCCTTTTGTTTCTCCTCAGCCGCACGTAGTGTGTATGTGGGTTTCCGTAAGAGTTTCGTTGTGAGATTCCTTGTAGAGGAGTTGTCACATTTGTTCCACCTTGAGCTGTCCACTTCCCTAAGGTGGGAAGGATGCTCCATCTTCGTGTTTGTTATATCGACACTTGTAGGAGGATAGGGTTTCTTTTCTTTTCTTGGTTCGTGTTAAGGACTTTACAAGGAGTGAGTCTCTTCTTTTCGTTGCGTTATGCACAATTTTTGGTTGGTTGGTCCGTGAGGATCACCATTGTTGTTTTGAGTCCTTGGTGAGGATTTGATGGATTTTGGTCGACTTACTTCCATGTAGGGGGTGAAGTCTTTGACCTTGTTGTCTTTCATTTCAGAGATGGGGTTGTGGTGTTGTCCTTTTTAGGACTGGTGGTTCCTTTTCTTTTGTGTCTTCCTTGGGGAGTTTTTGCTGTGGTTGTTGACGGAATTGTGGTGAGTTGATTGGTGTGAGATCATTTTATGGGGACTTCTGTCCATATCATTGAGGATTTGTTTGATTGTGAGGTGAGCTCGATACTCTTTTGAGAATGTCTTTTAGAGACTTGTTTCCGTTTTGGAGGTCTGGATATGGTTAACTTTTAGGAGGAGTTTTGGAGGATCGCTGTTAGATATGGCTTGTTGTGGAGTTTCTCGTCTTAGTTATAACTAGGCATGGTTTTGAGGAATCGTAGTTCCAGTGGTTGTTTATGGATCGATAGAAATTGAGGAATTTTGATTTAGCTTGGTGTTGCCAAGCATGGTTTTGAGAGATTCATCTTGTGATCTTAGTTGTTTGCATTTTGATGTGTGCCACTTGGTGGATTTGTATTTTGAGGATTTAGTTATCCATGATAGGGATGTGGATCTGATGTTTGATTACGGTGTAGTCTTGTAGTTGATCTGTTTCAGGGAGATGTGAAGGACTTTCGATGAAATGTCTTATTGTGAGGTTCTTTTTTATTTCTGTAGGCGTTGATTTGCTTGTCAGGTTTTGAATTCCTGATTAATGTTGTTAATAGGGGTATTTTGAGACATTGGAGATGTTGGTTTTGTTGTATTGAGGATTTAAGGCCTTAAGTATAGCGGTACCTATGGCATTGTTGTCAAAGTTTTGGGATTGGCTAGGATGGACTGGCTAGACATCTTTGGACCATATCTCAACTCTCACAAAATGTTGGTCTCCGTAGTGCTTTTGGCAATGATCATTTTTGACATTGATGTCATTTGTATCGAGAGGTTTCTTGGGTAGACCTAGTGGGGGGCAGGTTATGAATTAGTGCCTTATACTCCTATGCTACCGTACAAAGTTGTGTGTTGTGGGTGAGTACTAGTTGCCGTCGATGCTACCTTACTGACGAGTAAGTGTGGGCGGGCACTAGGCACTGTCATTGATACCACACATTTGAGTACGTCATAGGCAGATTCTGGTCGCTATTCGTACTGCCGCATCGTCTTATTCGGTACCCTGATATGATACGTGGTTATCTTGAAGATCTTTTGGTGGTTGTTGTTGGATCGGTATGATGGTTCATCTAGAGGGATGTTTACGGTTGTTGTCTTCCATTCCTTTGTCTCACCTTGGGTTCTGTGTATGAGTTCCAATTTGTTGGGTGGCCATTTAGTCACCTTCTTTTTGAGAGGTTGTCTTGTCATTAGCACGTGGGTGCGAATGACATTGGTTTGTGCGTTGTCTTTCAGCTTTAGGATTGCTTTTGTATCGCGTTGTGTGGGATACTCAGAGATGTACTTCGTAGCTATCCTGGTTTCGCCTTTTTGTTTTGGTTGGGGCTGAATTTCGGGGATGAAATCCCTTTAAGGTGGGAAGGTTGTAATGACCCGAATTTTCACGGAATTTTTTTTTTTTTTTTCCGTTGTCTTTCCTTTCTGAGTTCAGTTCCTCATCGCTTAGTGTCGTTTCGAGTGCTCTGGAGTGATTTCCGAGACTCTTTTATGTGGATTGACAACTTCCTTTGAGGACCGAGTCGTTTCCACATTTTTCGTTTTTCGACACTATTCACTTTTCGTCATTTTCCTTATTTCGTCCTTTTCCCTATTTTGTCTTTTCCCCGTTTGACACTTTGTTGGCGTAACCACACTTCTTGTGTTCGGAGTTGGTTTTTGACTTCATGTATCTTCACGAAATACGTATCTTTACTTTTGCAAGAAAGTACTCTGGTTGCTTCCGGTGTCCATAGGGGCATGGATGCAAAGTTCTTTGAAATTATTTTTTTTTCTTGGGGTGTTTTTTGTAAATATCTTTTAAAGATATTTTATTTCAGGGGTTTTTAAGAAAATATTTTTGGAAGATATTTTCATTCTGGGCCATTAGTGCAATTTTCACTTTTTGGAGGGGCCATTGTGTAATTAATGAAAATTATTACTAAATGCCTTGTTTTGAGCCTGGATCCTCGTACATGATTCATTTTCACTTTTCGTCGAGTCATGTACTCTTAGAAATTCCTTCTGGTCATTGTTTTCCAGTTTCAGGGTTTTTGGCCCAAACTTGTTTGGGGCATAACTTTCTGGTCGGGACTCGGTTTTTGACGCCGTTTCTTCACTTGTTCATATTTTCTCCTTTTAAATCTTTTTTATTCATAGAGTTTTGCTATTTGAGCTCGTCTGATTTCACCTTTTCGGACCCGGCGGGGCCCGTTCGGGACACTTTTTGAGATTTCTATAAAAGGGGGGTGAGATATTTTATTTTTTCATCTTCCCCACTCTCTTGCACAACCTGAAGCTTCCATGGCAGCCCAAGGGAGGCTGCCACCTTCTCTCTCCTCTTTTGAGCTTCATTCCTTCGTCAGAACAAAGAAGGGCATTTGCGTTTAGTGTTCGTGTTGACTACGTGCTTCTTTCACCCTTATTAGAACCCATTTCTGACCATTCTTTGAGTTTGGGTTTGAAGTCAAGTTATGATTTTGTTGGGGCTTCCTTGGGGGTTATGTGCATGGTGTAGTCCCCAACAAAACCTAAAAGTTTCGTCGGATTCGGAGCGGTTTTCATTTGGTGGCTTTTGAGATTTTTATCTCAAATTGAGGTAGGGGATGTTCTAGGCTTTTGTGCGTGTTGTATTGAGTGTTTAGCATGATTATACAACTTAATTGCATGCCTTGTATCAATTCTACAAAATTAGTATTAATTATTTCTTTGTATGAAATTTAATTCATAAGGATGTGTATAACTTAGAATGAAATTGTGGTATGCTAGAAAACCATGTTTTAATATATTTGTTAACATATATTAAATTAGGATTGATTGAATAAGAATTGCACTTTTATTTAATATTTATCTTTGGTGAAAGATTAAATCCCATAGCCATACTTTTCATGAAATGAACTTGTAGTATGCTTTTAAATTAAGTCTTAGCATGTTTGTTAACATACTTTAATTTGGGAGTATTTGGACAAGTATGAAAATCTAGAGATTTTAAATTAAATGATTAATTAAAATCTATTTAATGGTTCCCTTAGCCCAATTAAGTTTTTTTTACTTGATAATCATGATGACTAGGACTTGTGTGCCAGTATATATTAAATTGGGACCATTTAAAGTAGCTTTGAAATTTAGAAGTTTAATTATCATGATATAATTAAATTCTACCTTGTTGTGCCATTTGGCCTAATTGAGATTTTAGTGAATGTATGTACATACTATGCTATATTGTATAATATGCATTGATTAGGGGCCATTTGATTGAGATTTGAAAGTTAGGGAGTTTAATTAGTTTGTTTGATTAAATTCCGTTTCTATTGCTTTAATGATTAAATCCTGAAATTGGCATTGATAGTATGTTTGAAGCATGATTTTAGACTTGTAATAGATTTATAAATTATGTTTTCAATATTGGATTATATTGTTATGGCGTGTAGCGAATCGCACACTGAAGATTCGACATGTGATGTTATTATAGCGCGTAACAAATCGCGCTCTGAAGATTCGACATTGTCATCCTATAGTTGTTGTGAATTTAGAGCATGTGTTGTGTGGTTACAACCTACTTGTGCATGAAGGTAGTTTCATGTACTGTTTAATACGTATATAAGTTGTTAACTTATTTATTTTGGAGTTGTTTGGGATATTGTTAAGCTGTGATGGCTAGGGTTTGGCTCTAGTACTGGGACAAGAGTCCTCTAAGTCAAAAGTTCGCGCGTTGGGTAGGCTGCCTGGGGGTTAGTAGCTCCAAATTAGCCCTATAAAGTTCGCGTGTTGGGTAAGCTACCTGGGGGTTAGTCGCTCCAAATTTGCCTTGTCTCGGCGGAAATCCGAGCTGTGATGTCCAAGTCTTCCACTATTTGATTTCGCATTCAATTCCAAGTTGACAACCAATGTTTAATTGTGACTTGTGGTTTTGGTAATTGGCGATTTGATGTTGTTAAGTACATCCATACTAAATTGATATATTTAGTTGATTTCACACTTTTAGGTTGCTAGTTGATAACCTAGAGAATCTATGTCTTGATGTGTGGTACTAGATATTCTAATTATGCAAAATTGTTATATTTAGTTGATGTTGCATTTTAGACTTCTAGTTGATAACCTTAAGAACCACTATGTTGTTACTTTGTGTAAGCATGCTCCTATGTTGTTGTTTTGTGTAAGCATGACCCTATGTTGTTAAAATTGCATGAATGAGGTGATTGATGCTAGAAATGATCTTAAGGAGCTAGGATGCTCCCTGAGTCCTTGACATAAACGTTAGGTGGAATGAACCACAATAATTAAATCATGCAACTTGTAAAACTTTAGGTCGATGTATGCTCATTTCCTACGAGTAGCTTTATGTTACTCACCCCTACGATACTGGGGCATATTTCAGGTACATGATACAAGATTGGAGATTGCAATTGCTTGGGTGATTTGCTGAGTTGAGCTTCTTTAGAAGCATTCTTGTTCAAATGCAAGTGTTAGCATGTTCATGATTTGTCTATGAAATGTAATTTTTCTAACTTGGAGGTTTGACATGTCAAATGTTGTAAATATATTGTAATGAGGCCATAGACCATTGTAGCACATCTATTTTATCATATTACATACACTTGCATGCTCACTTTTGCAAACAATACCTTCCTTGATGAAACAAAAACCTAAAGTTGCATATTTTTGAGTTTGACCCTATTCTGTTACAGTGGAATTTTGGGTATTTTAGAATAAGTTTTTTTCATTTTTCCATATGAGTCACGTAGAAAACTCTATTTTGAGGGGGGTCTCTTTTTTGGTGTTTTTCCAGAAAGCATCATCTTGTCCCTCAAAAATCCATATTTTTCCAGAAAATCCTTGCTGCCAGGTTTTGCAAATTTTTAGTACAAATGTAGTTGGTACTATTCATCGACTTTTTTTTTGAAAATCGTCACGACCGATGCGAAACTTCCGGAGGTCTTGTGGGTGTATTTTAAGATTGCTTTTTCAATTTAGGCAATTTAAAAACCTCCCGAAACCTTATTTCCAAAACTTGGGCAGTAGCTTGGATTATTTTTTTTCCTCTTGACCTGATTTTCTTGGGGGCATTCTACAATGCATTTTTTTTGTTTTCGTCAGTATATGGGGTAGAAAACTTGATTTTAGGGGGGGTTTCTTCTTTAAGTTTTTCCAAAAAAGTCTGTTTAGATGCCTGTTTTTATTCTCAGTTGCAGCAGTGGTGGGTTGTCCTCGTCGGGCCGCCACGACATCATTTTTATTTTTGATCTTTCTCCTTCGTTCGGACTCTGAATAATGAAATTCTTGAGTCCATTATGATTAATTTTTTATTGTCTTCCCAGCGGTGTGCTTGATAGCACTTGAATCCACTTTTTACAAAATAACCATTTTGCCCCTAGGTTCTTTTTGTCCGTTTTTGAAACGACACTTCTGCATTTGTTTCCTTTGGATTCCGTAACCTCATTGAGGGTCACATTGGTGTCTTAGAGACGTATTGTATCTCTAGAGACCGTTGTTTCACCTTTCACTTCCGCATTTTGGATCCATTATCGGGTCATTTTTTGGTCATCACTGATGCACCGGTTTACAAAACTTGGGCCGTCACAGGTGTTGTGGACCTGATTAGTTTGGGTTAGCATGGGGCTTGTTGAGTGTGTTACTAGTTAGTTCTCTTCCTGGTGCATAAAGAGTTCATTTTTTTCATCTCAGGTAAGATTGGGTGTTTATAGTTGGACGACTGGTGAATTGCATGTGATAGAGTGTCAGGTGCATTTAGGTGCGAGTTGTCGACCTTTCGTGAGAGCGGGGTTCATCATCCTTTCTGCTTGTTCTAGTTCTAGTGAGTTCGTCATAGACGTTGTTCTTCCTTTAGGAGTTGAGCGTGTCTGTAGGTGGACGGATTTGTGAGCGGGTGTTACACCGTTAGAGTTCATCGATTGAAGTTCTGATTGAAGGGGTCGACTTACTCCTACGGAGGGAGGTATAGCCTTTAGTTTTGTAGTGTTTGTTTTGGGAAATGGTTTTGACTGGTCGGATATGAGGCACGGATTGCCAAATAAGAATTGTGTTTCTAATTTTGTTGTTTACGGGTGGTGGCGGCAAGGATTTTGTTATGAATGAAAGGTTGAGGATAAATAGATGATGTTATGTGACCCATGTATTTAGATGTTTTATAGGTGATTGACTCTACCAATGTCTTGAGGACAGGTGTTGGTATTATTGAATGTTTTGCAGTTAGGGAATGATTGTGGGGTTCCATCGAGGGAAATAGGAATGATTGATTTTGGTTTTGAATCTCGAGTATGAGATAGTTGTATTATATGTTTTGACGAGGTCAGAATTGAATCAAATGATGTTATGGAGTTGTTTACCTGGTACGGGTATTATGAGAAGATTAGAGGGCTTTGATGTTGGGCGATGATTGAGATATGATTGGAATTCTTAGAATAGGTATATGACTGTATGGTTGTTGAGGTTATATAGAGCGATGGATTGATTAGAGAGTGGATCTCGTGGTTGCTTTGAGAACCATGTGAGTTTGTGTTTGAGGTTTAGACCTGAGGATAGGAACGACGTCTGTTTTGAGATCGAATTGAGGATGAGAATGGCCTGGCCAACCATTTCTCCTGAATCAATCCTTCTTTGGCACGATGTCGGGTCAAAGGTTAATGATCGTTCTGACTTGTTAGTGATAGTGAGAGTACAGTATTGTACATTGTGTTGGTGTGACAAGGTGGACTTACATAATTTATCTTGGATGACGAACGGTGTTAGGTGGTGTTGGGTGTTTGATAAAGGATTAGTGGTATAATAATTGATTATTGAGAATCTCGTTTTAAGGATTTGTGTTCAGAATACAAGGATAGTACATTTTATTATTTTGGTGACTCATGATTGTATGATTGTTAGAAGATTTATCGTTTAGTTATTTTGAGGTTGATCCGCATGACAATTACCAGTTGGTGTAATTGATGGTCGTTGTATGATTATGTAGTTGTATAGCCGTATGTTTGATGACAGGTGTTGATTTGACAAAGATGTGTTGATCTGAGTTTGAGTCTGATCCTCGTTGGGGTCTGGTTTGTCCTCTAAAGGGACGGGGTAAGATAGGATGTTGTCATGATTCAGGGGTCTTGTGACCATTTTCGTTCGAGTCTTGTATAGTCATATAAAGAGGACCAGTGTTGGTTTTAAGTTGAGTATAGAATTCACCGGATTTTGTGTATAATGTTGTGAGTGATGAGTACCCTCGTATGGTGGTGATCATTGGGTTTTCTGGCAGCAAAGTGTGACTGCCTATTGGCGTCCGGTGTCAAAGGCAATAATGTCAGTGGATTCCTAGTCTCGAATTTTGTAAGGTGTTCTTGGAGAGTGTGCGGGTGTTGTTTCTTTTTCTTTAAGGAGGATAGATTTCGAGGACGAAATCTCTTTAAGGAGGGTAGATTGTAACATTTCCGATTTTTACCATTTTTTATTTTTTTCCGGAGATTTTGTCGCCGCAAGGGTAATTATGTCTTTTCACGTTTTGCGTACGGGATTGTGGTTAGGTCCAATTGCATTTGTGCAACTTAATTTATATGGATCAAGTGATATTTGTATGTGGTGCAATTATATGTTGTATGGTGTAAATTAGAGGCTAAAAGAAAAAGGGAAAAGAAAATAAAATTGGAGGGGCCCGCCACTCACATTTTTATGGTCTAGAGACCATTTCTCTCTCCCTCATTCTTTCCCCTCTTCCCTCATTCATTTTTTCTTTTCTTTTGGAACCAATCTTTGAAACAAGGTTTCTCTCTCAATTCTTGCCGGATTTAGGTGTCGTTTTAGGCAAAACGAAGCCCACAACGAGCTCTACGCACTAGTACGAACAATTTCAGATTCGGTGCTTCCTAGGGAGCTCGAAATTAGAGACACATTTTGAGGGTTTTCGTATTTTAAGAGGTAGGGGTTCCTAATCCATGTGTTCTTGTTCCCTTGTGAGTTATTCCTTGTTAATTGTGGTTAAATGTGTGATCGGTTGGTCAATTAAATATCAACCTTCGCAATAGCATGAATCATTGTAAAATAGGGCTATTGGTCGGGTAAGTCGAACCACTGGGACTGCGCTAGTCTATGGCAACCTAAGTGTCTATAATTGTTCTTAGAATGATAAGGGGTAATAAGGGTTTGTTTGATGGTCACTAAACTAGGAATTCAAAGTGGATAAAACAATAGTGTGCTAGGAAGTAAAGAGATGGAACAATAGAGAAGAGACTAGGGAATTGACTTCACCACAAGCCATATAAACATGCCTAATTGCAATTAACTTGGGGAACAAAGTATACATGCAACCATGATATGTAGAAATGCAAGACAACTGCAATATCTTCAAGAAGTTCACACATTCAAGAATTAAGTATAATCCATCAAAGGTTGGCATAAGTCATCTATCTAAACTAGGGTATAGAATGAAGTATCCTTCCTAAGTTATGAACTATCAAAGTCCTCAATTTGTGTGGTAAGTGCACATGAAGTCAAGAACTAAGCCATAATCCATCAAAGGTTTCCCTAAGCCATGGACTATTAAATTTCTTAGACAAAATGCCATTAAAACCATTGTATAATCTCATCTTCATTCTCACTATAAAGATGTAAGTAGCATAATCATGAAGAAACAATTTCTAAGACAAGAAAAGAGTCTTTACAAGATTAAATATGGAATGAAACACAAATACATCAAAGTGTATCTCTAGATTAAACAACTTGTTACATAAATGCAAAGTTCCCTAAAGATAAACACAATTAATACATATTTACTTGACAAGGGTTACATCAACTCCCTAAGAAGAGGTTTAGTTACCCATGGTAGCTCTAGATGAAGGAGGAAGCAAGGCATCCAACTCCATTTTCGTGCTCCCTTGTGTTGGCTTGAAGAACTCCTCTTTCTTGCTCTTTTCTCTCTCCTCTATCTTGTAAAAATGTAGGATAATGAATTTGTGTGGCCTCCCTTCTCTTCTCTTTTATAGAAAAGGCCTCTCTCTCTCCCCCAAAAGACATCCTCAACCACCTCATCAATAGGGAAATCCAAAGTTGGTAAATGTAGAGTGCAAGTGGCTGAAATGGGCTATTCCCGAACAATAATCTACCCAAAATTCGAGCACTCGAAGCAAGGCCTCGAGCACTCGAATTTAGTGTAAAAAGCTCCATGCTTCACTTGCTCCGCCCAGACCTACTTTGGTTAAATAGCCATAACTTTGTGCTCCGAACTCCGAATGATGAACCGTTTGAATATTTGGAAATCTAATTCAGAGATCTAAAAACTTTATGTTTTGGTGAAGATCCAATTCTCAAGACTGGTTGGTTAAAATTGAAGAGCAAGGCAAAAATTCATTGTTGCCAGGCAATTCTGAGCACCTCTGCGAACTCCGAATGACGAACTGTTTGAAGATTTGGAAAGCTGATTCAGAGCTCTAAATATTTCCTGTTATGATGGAAGTCTAATTCTTGAGTTTGCTAGGTCAAAATGGCGAGCAAAGTTTAGGATCCACTGCTGCCAGAAATTCAGCCTTGTGCCTTTTGATGGTCAAAACTCCACAAAGCATCCTTCTTGCTTCTTTTTGGCCAATGGACCGAAAAATATACAAAAACATGCAAATAAAAGTAATCTACATAATATAAGCAAACAATGGACTTAAATAATGCAATTAAGGGCGCTTGAATATGCAATATTCGGCGCTTATCAATGTGTTTAAATTGATGATTAACATGTTTAATTAAGTTGATTGCCTCTAAAATGATGTGATTTTGTTTGTGAGATTCGTATTTACGTGTATATGTGGATTTGTGAAAGAAACATGCTTTGATGTTGATTTTACATGCTTGTGTGTTTGTAACTTGGTAGAATTTGTTATGTGGAAAGCATGCCTTATTTAAATTAATTACCTTGAAAGTGATACAATTGTTGAATTAGAAAATTATGCCTATATATGTGTAATTGTTAATTTATGTGGAGAGTATGCTTGATATGTGAATTTTCCATTACTATAATCATTGATAAATTGTCAGGAAATTTGTGTGGATCTATGTTAATTGTGTAATGATAGTTCCCTCCATTTTCATAGTATAAAATGGGTGTGCATTATGCATCCATGGCATTGGGCATGATGGAAAAAGGGAAAATGTTTTAAAAACAAAAAGGGGAATTTTAGGAAATAAGTTTTTGATAAAAAGAATTTTGAGAAAACCCGGTCGCTGCGGAGTCACCAACGGGCCGGTAGGTTAATGTAGCCTAGAGGGAACTAGGAAGATTGCCCTAGCGTGGTTGAGCTATCTGGGCCCCTCGATGATGCTGCGGAGTCACCAAAGGTTTAGGGACAGTAGCCAATCTTTCTGTCGGCGCTGCGGGGGTCCCAAAAGGGGTTACATTAACAGTTTGGAAAGTGACAGATGAATGATTTAGAAAATGGGGAGCGACAATTGACACGCATTGCATTCCATTGTATTGTATTTTTGATGTTGAGTTTAGATGTGATGTTGTACTTTCCCGACATAGTATTACCCCGATTCCTATTGCTCTATTCTTTGTATGGATTCACGGGGACATAAGAGGTGTGTCTTAGGTGCCACCTACTGAGCAATATGCTCACCTCATTTATTTAAATTTTTTTTTAGGAAATGGGAAAGAATTGGCGGATGAAAATCCCCTGCAAGCTTGAATAGGATTAGGAGTTGTATTTTGTTATCTTTTGTATCTTAGCCGTTTTTTTTGTATAGTCTCAAAACTAAAATTTCGTGTATTCATTTTTGCAAGCAAAGGTCATGTATTATAAATCATAACTCTTGTTGATATTTTGAAGGGAAGCAAGACTATGTAAATACTTAAGTTGAATGGGATGACGATGATGGGCTAACTTGGGGAGGTTGTTGATGTTGTGGTATTGGGGAATGTATTATATTTCTTTTGTATTGTGTGTTGGGACAGGTTGGATAGGTCTTGAAAGGCCATCGTATTTTTTTTTTTCATTTGAACAGGTTGTGGTATGACCTTTTTTTGGGGAGGTCATGCCGAATTTTTTTTTTAGAATTTGGTATCAGTTTGGGGGCGTTACAGAGGAACTGTGAGCTTTGTAAACGGATTCAGTGAAAAGCTATTAATTAGTCAACACCAGTTTGGTAAATTTGTTATTCCCTTTGTACGTGCTAATTTGACAGTCACACACACATACATATAGGATGTGTTTGAAAGAAAAAAGAACCAAACAATTTTTCTATCCATCAACTCATATTTGAAATGTTTATCATATATATAGAGTTAGACTGGATTATCTTATGGTATTATCAATTACCAAGTTTGCTAATTAAATGACACTCTATATTATGAAATGTTGCAGGACAGTTTATATTATGAAGATGTGGAAGAAAGAGAGGATGCGAGAACACCTCCAATTATTTAGAAAATGAGAACAACAATGGCTTTTTGGGTAAAAGAATATATTGGTTACGAAGTCATTAGAAAGCAGAAGCACATTTTCGTAGAAAGAGCACTTGACAGGCTTTCTACCAATCCAAACATTTGGGTATTAGGGAATACTAGTGTAGAGAGGCAAGCTATCTTGTCCTTCATTTTATTTTCCACCACAAACTCCTCCGTTGTTGACATGAAAAACAAGAGCTTCACAAACGAAAACGGTACAAGTATTAAAGAAGGAAATTTCATGTGGAGAGAGTTTGGGAACAGGAGAGATAAGCCCCTTCATGGCCTTTTTGTTGCAAAGCTCCTTAATGACCTTTTTGGTATCCAAACTTGTGGTGGGTGCGCTTGTGCTGGACTCTATGGTCACCACCTCCTCCATGTCGATGAGCCTCATTCAAATGTCATCAAATCTATCATCCAAAAGGTACCTAACTCAGCAATTGTTCCCTACTAAATTTTAGAAATTATTGCTTCCAATAAGAGTGTCATATCACTTTTTAAAATCTTAACCAACGATAAATTTTGACATGGTTACAATAGAGTGAAGCCTAGATGGACATGACTCAACTTTGCTTACCACATGTCAATAGAAGAGTTCGAATTCATTATAGCTACATTTGAATTCATAGCCATACAAGGCCAGAGGTTTCTTGTGCTCTATGACTTCAACTTGAAAATAGGACACTGGACTTTCAAGAAGAAGGCATTCAAAGAGATTGAGGCAATCAAACAGTGTAGAAAAGAGTTCAACAACTTATTAATCTATCGCGCTTTCCAAACAGCCAATTTTGAAAATAATGAATCAAATATGAACAACAATACCATTGAGATTGTGAGATATATTTTATAATATATTGGCTAATTTTATTGTCAAAACAAGTGCGATCGTGTTGTAATTTTTTGGTTCAAAATTTCAAAGATTGAAGATCGGATGCGGATTTAAAGAAGTTCAAGTGTTCATGGATTGCTACACTCAGAGATGATGAGAACAATGCTTTAGGAAGGTATGTGAGTGAGTGAGAACACTTTAAGGAGTTTAGAAGGTTAAAGGAAATAAAGAATACCTTTCTATCTAGTGGGAACCGGTAGGAGAATCCTTGAACCGGTATTAAAACTTGGTTTTCAACAGGTTTGTTCCCTACCAACTTTGAACTAGTACCACATTTGGGAACCGGTAGTCAAAGTGGGTTGAAAAAGGCTTCTGACCTTCTTGTACCGGTACCAAGTTTGGGAACCAGTACCAAGAGTCCTGACATCATTAGAACTTTCAGTTTTGTGTTCTAATTATTTCTTTTTTGATCCCAACTTCTTTCCAAGTCCTATGCACAAAAATTTTCATATTTTCAGAGAGACTAAGACATTCTAAACTCTATATAAACCTTATCATACACATAGGTTTATTTTATGGCTTTAAGGAACATTAATTCTATATTTTGAGAAAGCCTTTTAGAGAGAGAATATTCAGAAAATCAAATCTGATTATTCTGAATTTATTTATGAGAGCACACACATATATTCATGAGTGATTTAGTGGTGTTGTCTCTATCTCATCGAAATTGGAGCTATATTAAAGATTCAGATATTCAGTATGAAGAATAGGATTTAATTCTTTTACATCGAGTTCAGATCTTAAAGAACAGAAGTAAAAGCGATCACACTTTAAAAGGGTTGGAGCATTCAAGGAGTGTTGTCTGATCTACCTGCTACTCTTCTACAAATATCAAGCATAAGCATAAGGTCAAGTTGGTCTTAAACGAGGAGTCGCAAAGCCAGAGGATTGTCAGCAATTGGTGTTTGGTAGAACGATAGGGTATAAGCTAAAGTCAAAGTTCGGTGTACTTTGTTTCAAACATAGTGGATCAATTTACTTTGGACTGAATAGTCCACGAGATTTTTCCCATGCAAACAGTTGACGTATTTTATCAACTGGGGTTTCCTCGCTAAAAATCCTGATGCAATCTCTCTAAACTTTTACTTTCTTTACTTTCCAGTATTTATATTTGTGATTGTGGATGTTTAAATTGATCATATTGCTTAAGTAATTTAATCAATCACAAATTGGGCAAGTTGACCTAATAATCAGATCTAGGTCATTAAAGGAGTTAATCACAATTAAAATCAACTAACTGTTTCTACACCACTCGTAACTCTATTTTCACAATTTGGTATAAGAGAGGGTTACTCGATATATAGAGTAGATCATATTTGTTGATTTATTGTTGATTTTTTGCATCATGTCTGAAAATTCATCTGCTGATGCTTTAACTCCTGTTTTTTACCATGGAAATTGAGTGGTCCAAGTTTAAAAAGGATTTTGAAAATTTGTTAGAGAAATTGAATCTTGCATAACTTGATAGAGATATTTATAAGTTAGAAGTTTCTGTCTCTAATAAGAATTTAGAAGAAATTGGTTATAAAAATTTGAATCTTCTTCATAAGATTGATTTTCTGGAAAAGGAACTTAAGAAGGTAAATTTGTTTAATAAATCACTGGAACTTAAAATTGATAATTTGAGTAGTGAATTTGTTAAATCAAAATAGTCTTTTCAGAAAGTTGATATTGACACTTGCAAAATTGATAAGTTGAAAGGAGTGGCTGAGAATGTTAGGAGTAATAAAGATTTGGCATCAACTTCAAATGATTTGTATTTTTAGAAATCTAAAGATGTTTTTGTGAAAGTTAAAACCAAACTTTGTGTTATTTCTAATTCTCCTAAACTTATTTCAACATGTCATTTATGTGGTGAAAAATGGCATATTAAGTATAAGTGTCAGAAAAGAAAATTTGAACTAAGAAAGAAATTGAAAAGTCTAGAAAGTTCAAATTTGAAGAAGAAGAGGATTAGGACTGTTGAGCCTTGTGACACTTTGTCTAGAACAATAAGGAAATCATTGCATAATGAATATAAAATTGTTTGGGTAAAGAAAAAGAATTTTAAATGCCTTGCCATGCACACAGCACTTAGAGAACTTGGTTCATGTGATTGGTACTTTGATAGTGGTTGCTCTAGGCATATGACATGGGATAGAACATTATTTACCACTTTTAAGGAATGCTCAGTTAGTACTGTTACTTTTGGTGATGGTAATGCTTCTACTGTAAGTGGTAAATGGTGCGTGTCGAAGCAACAAGCGTAAAAGTGTAAGGCCAAGTTTAAATGTACAGAATGCCACTACCACTTTTAACTAAAACATAACAAGAGTGAGTAGGGATCGTCCCAAGGGAAAGGAGTCATGCTTTGGAACCAATTATAGAGTAGTAGGTCGAATGATCAAAACAGAGATTGGATTTAATTAAACTAAAGTTCAATTAATACATGCAATTAACAATCTAGAAATTAGAGGGAAAATAAATGAGAGAGAGGACTTGGGGCTTAGAGTTTACCACTAAGCGTCACTTCACTAAACAATAGCAATTGTAAATTAATTGGGACACTTAAGTTGTAAAATGTGTGTGTGTGTGTCACTAATTGAAAACTAAGCATGGATGGCAAATAAATATAGATTATCTAGTCAATCTAGTGAGTAGCACAACCTATCAAATAAGACCAATAACCATTAAATTCTACCACAATTAGAACACACACCATAATCAAGAGAAATGTACCATTTGCATTCATAAATATGGCACAATCCATTAAGAAATAAGTATAAACCATCAAATAAATCATCCACCTAATTTAAAGCAATTACACTACATCTAGGCTAGAGACATGAAAATTAAACTAATTAAACTAAAGGTGTGGCACAATCCATTAAGAAATAAGTGTAAACCATCAAATAAATCATAAGAGTATTCAATTAAGTACTATGTTTTGACCATCACTAGTTTAATAACATCAATACACATAGACATGCATTAAGTCCACTAAATCTAGAGAAAAGCACATGAACATCCATTCTGGCATACATAGACATATGGATAGAAATAAATGATCAATTGAAAGAATTGATCCATACACATCAAGTAGAAACCACAAGATATATATTTATTCAAGATCGAAACATTTATTACAACTAAAATCCCCAAAAATGTACAAAAGATTAGGTCTAGGAAGCAAACTTAGGGGCTATCTCTAGCCCCAAGTGAAGGATTTAGCCACTCATTGTAGTTGTCATAGAA
Organism: Cornus florida; assembly: GCF_030987335.1. Lineage (NCBI taxonomy): Eukaryota > Viridiplantae > Streptophyta > Magnoliopsida > Cornales > Cornaceae > Cornus > Cornus florida. The sequence continues at coordinate 46,012,349 of NW_026775575.1, forward strand.
CCCTTAAGGGCTAGATTGGAGGTTGGCATCATCATCTTCATCCTTACTTTCTTCCCAAAACCCTAGTTCTAGAGAGAAAAGCTATGTAAAAAAATATCTACCCTATGAATAATACAAGATAGATTGATAAGATATCTAAATTCAATTAATTCATTACATTCCTCTTTTGAGTAGCCTCCAAGTTAGAAAAATAGCCTATGATTGGAGGAGATTTGCAGCTATACAAATTAGGTAGAAATCGATGCGCTTGGGAATTAGACAGCACACTGCTAGTAGGCACTTCGATCGATCGAAGATCTTCGATCGATCAAACACTTAACTTCGATCGATCGAAGGTGACATCACTCGAAAATATCTTCTTTGGCCTTATCCATTTGGCTGAGCTGGCACCGCCTAACTTCGATCGATCAAATCTCCCTTCAATTGATCGAAGTTCCTCAGAGACCATTTCTTTGGCTTCTTTCCAACTTCACTCTTTAGCTCCAAAATTGGGGCTAAATGGCTCTTGTTAGCCTGTTTGAACTTTATTCACCTGAAATAGGACATAACACAGATAAATACTTAAGACATGAAAGTAAGATAGATGAATGGACTAAAATACCTTAGCTTAGGTACTAAAATACGTCACATTTAAGCACTTATTAGTAAATGTAAGATCAAATTCCCAAGAATTAGGGAGTTAAAAAATGTTCTATATGTTAAAGGTTTAGCTGCTAATCTGTTGAGTATTAATCAAATCTATGATGAGGAGTTTCAAGTCAATTTTACTCAATAAGGGTGTTTTATAACCAATGAAAAAGGTGAATGCATCTTGAAAGGAACTAAAACTTCTAATAATTGTTATGTTGTGTTTTTAGATCCTTCACTAATGTGTTTTTCTGCAGTTACTGATGAGGCTATTTTATGGCATAAAAGACTTAGACATGTGAATTTTAATGATTTAGTGAATTTGTCTAACAATGATCTTGTTCGAGGTTTGCCTAAATTGAAAATGCCTAAGAATGAAATATGTGGTCCATGTCAATTAGGAAAACAAACTAGAGTGTCACATAAGAGACTTATTCATAAGGTCACTTCTTGACCTTTAGAATTGATTCATATGAATTTGATGGGTCGCATAACACCTCATAGCATTGGAGGAAAAAGATATATGTTTGTTATGTTTGATGATTTTTCTAGATTTACTTTTGCTACATATTTGAGAGAAAAATCTGATACTTTTGTGAATTTGAGGTCTATTTGCCAACTTATTCAAAATGAGAAGGGATATCAAATTAATCGGATTAGAAGCGATAATGGAGGTGAATTCGAACCTAAGGAGTTTGTTGATTATTGTGATAAGAATAGCATTAAGCATGAATTTTCAGCACCTAAAACACCACAACAGAATGGTGTAGTGGAAAGAAAAAATAGGACAGTTGCAGGTATGGCACGTACTATGGTTCATGAGAATAAAATTGCAAGTCACTTTTAGGCTGAATCAGTATGTACTGCTTGTCATATCTTAAATAAAGTTTATCTTAGGCCTGGAACTAAGACTTCATATGAACTGTGGTATGATAGAAAGCCCACTGTTAAATATTTTAGAGTCTTCGAAAGTAAATATTATATCCTTAGAAATAGGGAACACTTGGGAAAATTTGACTCTAGAAGTGATGTAGATGTGTTTTTGGGTTATTCACAAACAAGTCGGGCTTATAGGGTTTTTAATCTTAGAACTGAAGTGGTTACAAAGTCTATAAATGTGGTTTTTGATGATACTAAACTAAGATAACCTCTTCTCAACTTGATGAAAAAGAAACTAATTTTGAAATTGTAGGAGAAAGGAAAGATTCTACAATTCATGAGGAAGAAAAAGTTGAGAATTTAGGTAGAGAAGGTGAAGAGGTTGAAGAAGATGAGGATGAGGAATTAGAGGTCACCACTGATGAACCTAAAGGAATTCTTGCACCGTCCTTAGATATTCCCACATCTAACAATTCTAGAGTTAGATTGAGTCATCCAGTTGACAATGTAATAGGTCCATGGGATAAGTATGGTACTAGGAGTACAGTTCGTGATGATGTAGGACACTCGTGTCACATGGCTCAGTTTGAACCTAAGAATGTTGATGAAACTCTTCAAAATTCTGATTGGCTTATGGCTATGGAAGAAGAATTGCTTCAATTTATGAATAATGATGTTTGGGAATTAGTGCCTCGACCTAGTGATGTTAATATCATAGGGACCAAATGGATCTTTAAAAATAAATTTAATGAACATGGTCTTGTAATGAGAAATAAAGCTAGATTAGTTGCACAAGGATACACTCAAGTTGAAGGAATTGATTTTGATGAGAATTTTGCACCTGTTGCTAGACTTGAGTCTATTCGACTTTTTTTTGCGTTTGCATGTTACTTTAAATTCAAATTGTTTCAAATGGATGTTAAAAGTGCTTTTCTAAATGGAATTTTGCAAGAAGAAGTTTATGTCGCACAACCAAAAGGTTTTATTGATCCACATACTCCTGATTTTGTGTTGCATCTTAAAAAGGCTCTTTATGGTTTAAAGCAAGCACCTAGAACATGGTATGAGAAGTTAACTTCTTATTTAATGCACAGGGGCTTCAGAAGATGAAGAGCAGATAAAACATTATTTATTTTTCAGGAAAGGAAAAGATTTTCTTGTTGCTCAAATATATGTGGATGATATTATTTTTGGAGATACTTGTGATAACCTTGTTCATAATTTTTTTAAAGATATGAGTATTACTTTTGAAATGAGCATGGTTGGTGAACTGACTTTCTTTCTAGGCTTCCAAATGAAACAACTTGATGATGGGATTTTCATGTCTCCATCAAAATATGCAAATGAGCTAGTTAAGAAATTTGGAATAAAAGATTCAAAGTATGTGCATGTTGGGATTTATATGCCCTGGCATAGCAAATTCCTGTTTGGATTAAAGTGACATATGTTTCTGACGTTTCTGAAATATTTATGTTTTATACAATTGGTGAATTCAATGTATTATATTTCGATTCATTATAGAATTGATAGTGTCCATTTGATTACAAGAGATATTTATATATATGTATGTGATGGCAATCAATGCATGATATATAAATAGTAATCATAAATGGTTCATAGTCGGTAATTATGGATGGACTCATAATTAATTAAGATTTAAACTGGATCTGCGTTAGGTTGAGATATATTGCGAGAGCCGTCGTATACAATTGTTCCCTATCACCGTCATGTTATTTGACTCTTAAGCATGAGAAAATTATAGACACTTTTATTAATTAATAATTACTTTGATTTTTTCGGCAGATTCTTCGGGATCCTTAGACCGACACTTTGGGTAGTTATGTAATTAATAATTAGAGGGTTATATTTTTAATATTTGCATCATTGCTACTTGTATTTATTTTGTATTGATTATGGTTTATCACAAAGTAAATTCAAAGGCCTTCGTGTGTTTTTAGACAAAATGATTTATTATATATTTATTTATTTAAATTATTATTTTTGTCAAACAAATGTTTTATTGTGATCGAGCTAGAAATAATCAAAGGTACCAAAATAAATATATTAATTAAGTAGTCGGATTGATGGCTATATTTATCCGATAACTAATTATGCATAGAGGGGTCAAAGTGCAATATTGACTTAGAGGTTATTTATTATTTAATTGGAATTCAATTAATTTCTTTTAGTGGAGTAGAAATTAATTTATGAATTAATTGAATTGGGTCCATGGACCGGGCCAATTATTAATTCATTGTAGCCAATAAAATAATAGGCCCAATGGATTCTCACTCATAGCCCAACTTGATATTGGAATCATATTAGATTTGAGACATGTGAATTAGAGATTGAGAAAGATTAGTTGTTTCCTTTTCTTTACCTTTATGTTGCCTATAAATATACATGGTCTATGTATATTTTAGGGGGTGATTTTTAGTAGAAGGAAAAGGGAATATATTTTCTCTCTCTAGAAAATTAGGGTTTATGTTCTCATCTAATGGAGGCTCCCACAAGCCTAGTTTTCCAAGGTCATTCATGGAGGCATATGAGTGATTCCTAAAGGCAAAACAATTACCAAGAAGATGGAGATCCAAGGAGAATGCATCTTGCTAAGGGATCTACAATAAGTGAGAACATTCACTTTAGAGGAGAGATCTAAGGTTTACTCAAACCTTGATGTAAGTATTCAATTTTTTTTTGAATGATACATCATGTTTTATTTTTGCATAAAACTTGTCTCTATGTAATGAATCAAGATCTATGAATTTAAATCCCTCGAAAAGTTTTTAAAACTAGCACGTTTCCCAACAGTGGTATCAGAGCATGGTTTGATTCATTACTAGAGATCATAATTTTATGAAAATCATCATTCATGGATCCAAAATTATATTCATATATATTTTTATTGATGTATGTTGATGTATGATTTAATATGTTGATATATATTGATACATGATGATGTATGAATAATTGTGAATGAATGATGATGTATGGTTGGGCCATGGAAGAAGCTTATAGGAATATTGAATGTAATTTTATCTTTGGATGAATGTAATTAAGGCTTTGATTTAGCCGTTTGAAAATTCAATGATGTAATTTATTTTTCCCATTGTATTTCAAGTTATAAATATTTTTAAAGCCATGTAATATTCATCAAAGGATGCTATGAAGCTTCAAGAAGGTCCAAAAGGGTTAAATTATGCTTCAGTAATTTTCTGGAATTTTTCCGAATTTTTTGAAATTTTTCTGGAATTTTTTGAGGCTTAATTTAATTTTCTGGGAATTTTTCTGATTTTTCTGGATTTTTTCGGCGTTTTTCCGGTGGCCGGAGCATCGCCGGCGGCGAGAAGAGGCGTCGGAGGAGGCTGGAATCAGATGTGGTACATAGAGGGTGAGCCTGGCGCGTGAGGAACACGCGCCAGGAGGTGACATATGCTGGCGGCCAGCCAAGGTTGGATGACCTCCACGCGCGTGCAGGCGCGTGGAGGCGCGTCCCACGCGCCCACGCGCGTGCCAGCGCGTGGGGGCGCGTCTCACGCGCGTGCCAGTGCATGGGGGCGCGTCCCACGCGCCCCCACGGTGCTTGTCAGCGCGTGGGGGCGCGTGCCTTCACCTGCAGCATGCCCCAGGCGCGTGTGAGCGCTTGTGGGGCCCTCCAGGCGCGTTCTAAGCGGTGTTTTGCTTCTCCTAGTGCGTATCAACCTTATGTGGGTGTTTGGAAGCCGATGGATGATCTTCCCGCGATACTTAGAGTAGTTAAATGTTAAAAGCTGATTCCATTGGCCATTTTAGTTGCTTTATCTGTTATTTATTTATTTATGCGATATATGAAATGCATGGAATATATAATTGTTAATTAATTATTATTCATGCATTGAATCCATGATATTTAATTAAATGACTTGATTTATATTAATTAAATTATGAAAATTACTTGGATTTAAATATTAATTAATTTGAGGGCATTTATTGGGAAACGAAAAATCATTTTTGTAAATTATTTTTAAAGTGTGCCTCAAATTAAATAATAGTGAATCGTTTAAAGTCCAAATATTTTCTAAATTTAATTGGATTAAAATCAAGACGTTTTGCATGCATCATATCATGTAAATGAATAAAATGAAAAACCCTAATTATAAATGATTAAAAAAATTGAGTGGGAGCAGGGATTTTTATACATTGCCCCATGGCCTTCGTTATTAACACCATTGTAATTAGATCTTCAAAAATAAGGCCCCACGCATGATTTGAAGAGTCTTAATATTACAAGAATGGTTATCTCATGAAAATAATAATATTAAATGTTCATTGTAATTAGATCTTTAAAAATAAGGCCCTACGTATGATTTAAAGAGTCTAGATTATAATGACAAGATATTTAATGTTTTATTTTTCATTAGAGTTTTAATAACGTTATACACTCAATCTAAAATCAATAATGTTAGCTCCCCAACGGAGTGGTCAATATTAGGTGATTTTAGAAAGGCTAAACATAATCGGGAATCATTTCATATAGATAGACAAGGCATTGTCTTAAGAGATATGGAGATGATGGGATTTGCCCGCCAATAGCAATAATGAACTTCGCCAAACGAATAAGTTATTGGCGTATTGGTTATTCGATTTTTCATGCAGTGGTTAAGGGACCCACATACTATTTTAATGGAAGTGCTCGCCTAATAGTAAATGAATCTCAACAATAGTAATAATGAACTCCTCCAACAGGATAAGTTATTGACATATTGATTGGTTGATTTATTATGCTACAGAGTTGAGGGACCCGTATTAATTAAAAGGGATTGTTCACCAATAATGATAATGATCTCTTAGTCAATTGAGATTTATTATATTATGTAGTTAACAAACTCATTTTAATTTTAAATATGCATGACAGTATTAATAATTCACCTAGCATATTGTATGAATGCATTTATATTCAATTTAATTATGTCTAATCCAGTTTATTTGCTTGCTTACATATTCAATGTAACTGGACCTCATTAATATTGACTGGGAAAGGAACTTAGATATTTTATTCACAACGTAAGGGTACAAACGTATTTACTACTCCTAAACCTAATCCTTTTACTTTAAGATACCCAAGAGAGCATTAATGCTTTGAATAAGTGAAATAAGGCAAATGAGATGACTTGGTGCAAAATTCTAGAGTTTACCTCGAATACGCTCCAAAGCTAACATTTACATTATTTTATTTTCTTCAAGCATTATGTTAAATGTCAATATGATGTTTTGGTGAGATTAGATAGGGCGTATGCTTACGTACTATGTCAGACTTGAACACCATTAAGATAGCCTAAGGAACTCCAGTATGAAATCGAATTTTGGAAAATGATTGTTTATTATTTAAAAATTAGCTGGAGATCAATAGGGCTGACTTGAGTGGTAAGTTTCAAGTTGACATGATTATTGCCTTATTACCAAACTCGTTCGATTCTGTTAGAGTGAGCTAAATAAGGAATCAGTTTGAGTTCACACTCGCTGATATTCTTATAGAATTGGTAACAGATGAAGGGATAATCAAGAGTATGGGCGTTCCTATCAATCTAACCTAGTCTATACCATCTTCTTCTAGGCCCAAGTGGACGGGCAAAGCAAAGAAGAAGGATGATAATAGGACTAGGCTAGCACAAAACATGGGTATCCAAAAGGTTAAAGGGAATAAGGCAGTGTATGTTGAGGGCGAAGAAAACTATTTCTTTTGTCGCTAACTAAAACACTAAAGGACGAACTATTTAAGCAATGATGTGGCATAGGAAAGTATATATTTAATCATTGAGCCATGTTATGTGGTTGCATCTATTAATTCCTGATGGATTGATTCTGGAACCACTAAACATGTTTGCAATTCATCGTAAGGATTTCAGGAATCCAGAAGCCTTAATGATATGGATATATATTTATCTTTTGACCTGATGCCAAGGTTGTAGTTAGGTCAGTGGGAGTATTACATCTGAAATTAGAGAGTATGAGGATATTAGTATCAGAGAACTATCTTTATGCACAGAAGTTATACGCAATCTAATTTTTGTTTCACTTATGGTTTATAAAAACTGTGTTGTTATTTTGTAAAACTGGTTTTATAAAATTCAATAGATATGCGATTGCTTCTTGTGCATTGAAAGATGGTTAATATACTATAATCACAAACTCTTAAGATTTGCAGGATGTAGAAACTAATGTTGCATCTTCTAGATTGAATGTTAAGAGAAAAATTGTTATTCCTGACTCATTGTATTTTTAATGTCTATTTTTGGGTTGTTATCAATCAAAATAAGATTCAAAGATTGGTCAAAGAAAGTTAATTACCTAGTGAGGCAGGGGAGCCTAAACCAAACTTGTGAACCCTGTTTTGAAGGATAGATAACTCTTAGGGCTTAATGAGCCAGATGAAATAGACATAAAGGACAATTGAAGTCAGTACACACGGACACGTGTGGTCTTGTGAACATCCAAGCAAGATTACTCACGTTTTGGATAAATTTACCTATTGTGACACAAGTCTTATACTTTTGGGATATTCCAAGAAGGTCAAGACTGATGTGGAGCACAGATTAGGTAAACTTATCAAGACACTTCGATCTGATCGAGGATATGAGTATTTCTTGGGATAGTGCAAAGACTATATGGTCAATGAGGTATTATGTACCAATTTTCCGCAATTGACGCTAAATAAATTTAGGTGTCAAATAGGAATAACAGAATTCCACTTAACATGGTTAGATCTATGATCAGTTATGCCACATTATCTCTTTCATTTAAGAGTTTAGCGTTAATGACATCGATGCGTATTATGAACTGCATTCCATCTTAGTCTGTCTCAAGGATACCGTTGAGCTGTGTTTTTGACTAAATCTTAGTTTGAATCACATGCACATATGGGGTAGTCTTGCACATGTGCGCTTGATATGGACAAGTAAGTTGGAAACAGATCATACGCATGATAGATTTAATAGCTACTCTAAAAGTCACTAGGATGGATTATTTTATGATCTCAATGATAAAAGTTGATTGTTTACACTCACTGTTTATCTATAGGAGGATCATATTATGAATTACATACCTAGTAGCATAATGTTAGAGAATATGGTATGAGTACCAGATGTACCACATGTGAACACACTTATTATAGAGATTGAGAATAATAAATGAATTCCCTATTGATGCGTTAGCATCATCTAGTACACAGATTCCTGCATCGGTACATTGATGTAGTGGGAGGATTATCATCCAATCCGACAGAATCATGTTTTTAGGTGAGACCGTTATGGACATCCCTGTTAAACATGAGTTGGACCCAGTAAGCTACACGGAAGCATGAACCGATATGGATACAGATCGTTTTAGCGAGTTACTATGAAATCAGAGTTGGAATCTATGTATTCTAATAAATTCTGGGATCTTGTAGAACTTTCTAGTAGGGTGATTCCTATGGAAGGCAAGTTAATCTACAAAAAGATACCAGAAGATTTCTTAGTGAATAAATTATGAGTGTACAAGGGAATGTCATTATTTTTCTGATTCTATATATATTGATGACATCCTAGTCATATAGAATGATGTGGAAGGTTTGTCATCAATAAAGAGGTAGTTGTTCAATTACTTTTAAATGAAGGATTTTTCAAGATGTAAGCTATATTCCTAGGATCAAGCTTTTGCAAGATCGGGATAAAAGGAAAATAGGCTTATCTTAATAATCCTACATTGATAAAGTTTTGACCAGGTTTGGTATGCATAACTCAAACAATGAGTTCTTGCTTTATTGATATGGATGGCTCTCTCTAGTAAGTAGTTTTTCAAGACTATCAAAGGAGATTGAGCAAATGAGACTGGAACAATATGTTTCGGCATATGAGAGTCTCATATATGCCATGGTCTATACCAAACAATATGTTTCGGCATATGAGAGATCAGTCCAATACTGGACTTGACAACTGGTTTATTGTGAAAAATATCATTAAGTACCTAAGGAGAACTAATGATATCATACTCATTTATGGATGTGATGATATGGTCTTAGTCAGGTATGCTAATTCTGATTTTAAATCAGAAGTAGATATTATGAGATTCATGACTTAGTGTATGTTCACTTAATGAAAGGGAAATCAGTTGGTAGATTGTTAAGCAGATTTCAACTGCTGACTCAAACCTGCAGGTGGAATATATTGCAGCCTTAAAGGCAGCAAAGGAAGCCTATTGGTTTGATCTCACTGATTTAGAAGTTGTGGAGCATGCTAGCCTACCTATCAAGCTATATTGCGACAATAGTGTAGAAGTAGTCCAAACCAATGACCCAAGGTTCTATAGAGGAACAAGATACACTAAGAGGAAGTATCATGTTCAACATGATATTGTCCGGCAAGAAAATGTACTTGTAGCTAGAACATTGCATTGGAACACAACTTTGTTGATTCATTATCAAAGGTGTCATTGATCAATAATTTTGATCATCATCTGGATAACATTGGAGTTAGGTGCAATTTAAATTGGCTATGAGGGCAAGTGGGAGCTGTTGGGATTTATATGCCCTGGCATAGCAAATTCCTGTTTGGATTAAAGTGACATATGTTTCTGACGTTTCTGAAATATTTATGTTTTATACAATTGGTGAATTCAATGTATTATATTTCGATTCATTATAGAATTGATAGTGTCCATTTGATTACAAGAGATATTTATATATATGTATGTGATGGCAATCAATGCATGATATATAAATAATAATCATAAATGGTTCATAGTCGGTAATTATGGATGGACTAATAATTAATTAAGATTTGAACTAGATCCGCGTTAGGTTGAGATATATTGCGAGAGCCATCGTATGTAATTGCTCCCTATCACCGTCATGGTATTTGACTCTTAAGCATGAGAAAATTATAGACTCTTTTATTAATTAATAATTACTTTGATTTTTTCGGCGGATTCTTCGGGATCCTTAGACCGACACTTTGGGTAGTTATGTAATTAATAATTAGAGGGTTATATTTTCAATATTTGCATCATTGCTACTTGTATTTATTTTGTATTGATTATGGTTGATCACAAAGTAAATTCGAAGGCCTTCGTGTGTTTTTAGACAAAATGATTTATTATATATTTATTTATTTAAATTATTATTTTTGTCAAACAAATATTTTATTGTGATCAAACCAGAAATAATCAAAGGTACCAAAATAAATATATTAATTAAGTAGTCGGATTGATGGCTATATTTATCCGATAACTAATTATGCATAGAGGGGTCAAAGTGCAATATTGACTTAGAGGTTATTTATTATTTAATTGGAATTCAATTAATTTCTTTTAGTGGAGTAGAAATTAATTTATGAATTAATTGAATTGGGTCCATGGACCGGGCCAATTATTAATTCATTGTAGCCAATAAAATAATAGGCCCAATGGATTCTCACTCATAGCCCAACTTGATATTGGAATCATATTAGATTTGAGACATGTGAATTAGAGATTGAGAAGGATTAGTTGTTTCCTTTTCTTCACCTTTATGTTGCCTATAAATATACATGGTCTATGTATATTTTAGGGGGTGATTTTTAGTAGAAGGAAAAGGGAATATATTTTCTCTCTCTAGAAAATTAGGGTTTATGTTATAATCTAATGGAGGCTCCCACAAACTTAGTTTTCCAAGGTCATTCATGGAGGCATATGAGTGATTCCTAAAGGCAAAACAATTACCAAGAAGATGGAGATCCAAGGAGAATGCATCTTGCTAAGGGATCTACAATAAGTGAGAACATTCACTTTAGAGGAGAAATCTAAGGTTTACTCAAACCTTGATGTAAGTATTCAATTTTTTTTTGAATGATACATCATGTTTTATTTTTGCATAAAACTTGTCTCTATGTAATGAATCAAGATCTATGAATTTAAATCCCTCGAAAAGTTTTAAAACTAGCACGTTTCCCAACAGTGCAAACTCCTATTAGTACTTTATCCAAATTGGATAGAGACTCTAATCCTAACAAGGTTGATCATTTCTTGTATAGAAGTATGATTAGTAGCTTGTTGTATTTGGCAACAACTAGGCCAAATATTTCATTTAGTGTAGGTGTTTGTGCTAGATATCAAGCTGATCCTAAAGAACAACACATTCTTGTAGTCAAGCGCATGTGCATTATTCGTTATGTCAATAGTATATTGAATTATGGATTGCGTTATTCTTCTGAGTCTAACTCTGAGATTGCAGGCTATACTGATGCTGATTGGGCTAGTAACAAGCATGATAGAAAAAGTACTTCAGGTAGTTGTTTCTATGTTGGTACTAATCTTGTTTCATGGTAGGAAATTGTTGCACACAATTACTTTGGATGAAACAAATGCTTTTGGATTATGGAGTTAATCAAGGTACTATTGCTATCTTTTGTGATAATACTATTTTTAATTAATATTTCAAAGAATCTAGTTTTACATTCTAGGACAAAACACATTGACATTCGACATCACTTTCTTAGGGAACTTGTTGAACAAAATGTCTTGTCTTTGGAAAAAGTGTATACTGATCAGAATTTAGCTGATATTCTCACTAAACCATTAGATGCTCCTAAGTTTTCTCATTTTTGGAAATCTATTGGTGTCTGTTGTCTTGATTAGATACATTACAAAGATATAGTCTAGAAAAGATTTTCATGCATATCATGAGTGTCTAGATTATGTTTTTGAACATAAGCAAACTATATTGATTAAGTATGTTGAATACAAGAAGTTTCATGACACATGGATTATAGGTGTAAAACATACTATGACTATGAATTGATGAAATTGGTTTTGCTTACTTATTTTGTATAGTAAATGAATCACTCATAGTACATTTACGTGAGATTTTACTTTTTTGGTCAAAGATAATGTTGATATGATTGATTATTGTTTTGGAATTTAAACTTAATTTATGTGTTTTTAGACTAAAAGAGTGAAAAGAAAAGAAAATTGAAAAATAGTTTGGACTGAAAGAGTTTTTGAAGAAAAAAAAAAAAAAAAATTCTTCTGTTTTGAAAAAAAAAAAAAAAAAAAAAAAAAAAAAAAAAAAAAAAAAAAGGTAAGATGGAAAAAGGCTACCTTTGGGATTTGTACCGAAAGCTACCTTAACTCGAAACAAATGAGAATAAAGGAAAGAGTTGGCTGCCCATAAGTGTGAAAGCTGCCAATGTGCAAAAAGAAAAAAGGAGCACAAAGAGAGAAATAAAATAAATGTCTTTTGCACATGTTGATTGTTTGATTTCTAAAGAGATGTGATATTATTGATTTATTATCTAAAATCTGAACAATTGACAGATCATATGTTTTTGGAACTTGGTGGTGATTTTACTACACTTACTAAGTTTGTGGAACTGAAAACAATTGATCTTGGTTATTTCTGTTAATACATATAATCTTATGGAGTCTACATTCTCAGTGGTTTCCATTTACAAGATTAATATGGTTGGTTACTTCTTACTTCTAGGATATTTCTTCCTTGAGACCCTTGTTAATTTGTGACAAAAAGGGGGAAAGAATTTATATTCAGGGGGAGAGATACTTTTTGCATTAAGGGGGAGAAACTCTTTGCATTGAGGGGGAAAACCATTGTTCATTGCATTACATTACATTGATATTCAGGCATTATTAGCATGGCTATTTTATGCTTGTGTTTACTTTCTTGATTATTCTTCATGGGTAGTAGTGTTTGAGCTAATGTGCAGATTACAGACCTATATGTGCTGAAGCTTCATGAGGTTTAAGAAAATTTTCGCGGTTTTATTTCTTTTAACAATTATTGTAATTTACTTTCCTACTTGGGTAAATTGCTGAATTGTTTTTAGGGTTTTGTCATGAAATTGCCAAAGGGGGAGATTGTGAGATATATTTTATAATTGGCTAATTTTGTTGTCAAAACAAGTCCAATAGAGTTGTAATTTTTTGGTTCAAAATTTCAAAGATTAAAGATTGGATGCAGATTTGAAGAAGTTCAAGTGTTCATGGGTTGCTACACCCCGACTTGTGGTGGAGGAACAGTGAGCTTTGTCAACGGATTCAGTGAAAAGGTATTAATTAGTCATCACCAGTTTGGTAAATTTGTTATTCTATTTGTATGTGCTAATTTGACAGTCACACATACATACATATGGGATGTGTTTGAAAACAAAAGGAAGCAAATAATTTTTCTATCCATCAACTTATATTTGAAATGCTTATCATATATATAGAGTTAGACTGGATCATCTTATGGTATCATCAATTACCAAGTTTGCTAATTAAATGACACTCTATATTATGAAATGTTGCAGGAGTGTAATGACCAGGTCATTTTCCTCCCATTCATTTTTCTCAAATTTTACGGATAAATTTTTTCTGTTTAATTTTCTTTTCTGAGTTCTATTTCTCATCACTACGTGTCGTCTTGAGTGCTTGGAAATGGTTTCTGAGACTCTTTCGTTTGGATTGACAACTTCCTTTAAGAACCGAGTCATTTCCACATTTTCACTTTTTGGACACTATTCACTTTTCGTCCTTTTCCTTATTTTGTCTTTTCCTCATTTGTCACTTTATTGGCATAGCCTCACTTTTCATGCTCGGAGTTGATTTTTGATTTCATGTACCTTCATCTTGAGTGGTTTCCACGAAATACGTATCTTTACTTTTGTAGAAAAGTACTCTAGTTGCTCCTGGTGTCCATAGAAGCATGGATGCACAGTTCTTCAAAAACATTTTCATTTCTTGGGGTAACTTTCATAAATATCTTTTGAAGATATTTTATTTCAGGGGTTTTTAAGACAATATTTTTGAAAAATATTTTCATTCTGGGTCATTAGTGCAGTTAACCCTTTTTGGAGGGTGTTATGCAATTAACGAAAGTTATTGCAAAAATATCTCGTTTTGATCCTGGATCCTCGTATAGGATTCATTTTCACATTTCGTCGAGTTGTGTACTCTTACAATTCCCTTCTGGTCATTTTTCCCAATTTTAGGGATTTCTGACCCCGATTACTGCCGAACTTGTTCGAGCATATCTCTCTGCCGGGGACTCGATCTTTGATGCCATTTCTTCCGTTGTTCATATTTTCTCATCTTGGTTCTTTTTTGTTCACGGAGTTTCACCGTTTGAGCACGTCTGCTCAAATTCCACTTTTCCGGACCCGGCGGGGCCTTTTAGGGTTTTGCTATAAATAAAATGTCTTAAAGTGAAAAGCCATTTTTTTCATCATCTTCCCCACTCCTTGGCTGGCAGCCATGGCAGGCCCTTAGGCTACCACCACTTCTTCTTCTTCTCCATTTGATTTCCTTGGTATTTTGTCTTCCGCCTTAACATTTATCGTAGGCATCTTCGTGCTCTACCTTTCCCCCTTTTTAGAATCCATTTCTGACCATTTTTTAGTTCGGGTTTCAAGTTCAAGTTTGGATTTTCATGGTACCTCAAAGGTTAAAGTTGCTTTCCTCGCTATCCCCGATATAACCTAGGAGTACCGTCGGATTCAGAGCACTTTTCTTTCAGTGGGAATTTGAGATTTCATCTCAAATTGAAGTAAGGGATGTCATAGGTTTATTTAAGTGTTGTATTGATTGTTTTATAGACTTATACAACTTGTATGCATGTTTTTGTTCAAGTTCTAGAAATGAATTTAATTTTATTTAAATTCTACTTAATTGTACCTTTCTTGTATTCCATTTTAGACTTGATATATGGCATGGCCATGACTTAATCCTTGTTAGATATTAATTTGGGATCATTTGAATAACCTTTGAAATCTAGAGATTTATTTAATTTTAAATTAATTTAATTATACATGATGATATCTTGCTCATTTTGCACTTTTGATTTGATATATGCAATCACCATGGAATGTACATTCACATAGATTATTTTAAGAATTTTTGGGTAACTATTGAAAATTAGTAATTTAATTATTTTTATGTTAATTAAATTCCATATGTTTATATCTTGCTCACTTTGTGAAATTGATGTGATATTTGCAATCACCATGGAATGGACATTCACATATATTATTTTGAGAATTTTTGGACAACTTTGATTTCTAGAGAAATTAATTAATTAGGTTAATTAATTTCTACTTAGTGTTCTAATGATTTGGACATATATTTCATGGGGCTTTTGCCTTTTTATCATATGTATCATGACTTGTTGCAACTTAGCTTCATTAATGTAGTTAATGAACTTGCACCCTTACATTGGAATGATTTAATTGTTCAAATGTTGTTAAACAAATAATTAAATCATTAATCTTATACTAGTAGTATATTTACATCTATGGGTTCCTTGTACTATAAATACTAGTTTGTAGTTTATGTAGATGCATACTACGATTTCTTGACATTTCACATGCCATTTTAGTTGAGGACTTAGGGCATGACTTGTGTGTTCCAAAATCTTGGTTTTGCATGGAATGTGGTTTAATGCATTACTTGTATCTTGATATACTCTTGGTTGCACAACTTATTGATTTTGGAACTTAGGATATCAATCAAGAATTGACATGGCTAGAACTTGGTTCTAGTACGAGAGATAGAGAGCTCCTTACATTATAGTGCGCACTAGGGGAAGGTACCCATAGGTTAGTAGCCTTAAAGTGATCCCAAGAGTACGGTTTTAATCTGGGCGATATCCGAGTATCCACATTGGTTGATTTCACTCTTTAAATTTTAAGTTACTATTCCTTAAAGATTTAAAACTTGTCGTGTTATGCGGAATGCTCTAATCTTGTTAATTGCGTAGATATTATGCTTATTCTTCGATTTCACTCCTTAAATCTTCAAATGTTGTGTTCCTTAAATTTCAAATGTTGTATTCCTTGAAGATTTAAGACATTTTCGTGTCATATGGAATATTCTAACCATGTTTAATTGGATAAACTTTATGCTTTATCTTGGATGTCACCCTTTAAATTTTAACTGTTGCATTCCTTGAGGATTTAAAACTTTTCGTGTTATATAAATTATTCCAACTTTATCTAATTGCATAAATATTATACATTACCCTTGATTTTATGCCTTGCCCTTGTCGTGTTAATTGAATTGTTTCAATCTTATTAATTTTCTTAGTTACCTCGTTTCATGTTACTTTATGCTATCGTGACTTAGGAATGATCCTATACATGTAACTTGAGGTGGCATGGACCACATGTAATGATTTATATCAACATGCAAAATCTTTAAACCCTTAGATTTCAAGTGTTATCTATTGAAGACCTAAGAACATTGTCGTGTTATATGGAGTATTTCGTACCTTGTTTAATTGCATAGACATCATGCTTACTTCACGTATTTAGATTTCATTTAGCATACTTGAAATTGTGCACTTGCTTCTTATATCTAGATTCCATTTAGTATACTCGTGTCTCGTATATTTGCTTTGTGTGTTTCCGATCCTATTTAGTATACCTATGTTTTGTATACTTGCCTCGCATGTTTTCATCTTCGTTTAGTACACTTGTAATCAGTATGCTTACATGTTGTGTATCTTATTTCAACTGCTTATGTAACTTAGGATGATCCTTAAGTCTCACTTTGATATAAACGTTAGGTGGCATGAGCCCCTTTGACATGTTTCACCTTAAGGTGATAATATTGTAAACCATTAGGTCTATGCATGCTCATCTCCTACAAGTAGCTTTATGTTACTTACCCCAAAGTTATCGGGGACATTTTTCAGGTACGAAGACTTGGTTCGTGATGCTCATCATTCCTTGGATGATTTGTAGCTTTTAAGTTTACAGTTCATGCAAATGTTAGCATGAAATGTCATTTTGTAGCTTTATATGTCAAAACTTGTATCTTTGATTCCATATATGTAATGTGTACATAAGTACACCTTTTGTAATGTATTTGACAAGTATGAGATGAGGCCAGAGGCTAATGACATGTATCTTGTATCCTATATAACTTTTAACTTCATGAAAGATTATGAAAGAAAATATTGAAAATCACAAGTCATTGTCTCACCATGGTTGTATCGAGTATACGAATTCCATTTTTATTCTTTCATAGGGTCTCATTAATTATGTATGAAGTGTGGCCACGGGCCAAACGGTAATTTGAAATCATTTGTTAATTTTGGTTTTCAAATTTCCCATTCCTAGTTCATTTTTTGTCATTTATGGACGTTGAAAGGTCATATTTTGCATCGGCGGTATTTTTAAGCCATGGATCATTGTAGCCCGTCCTAATGGGTAAGGTACATCTGCGTGCATGATCGTTTCGGGAAAAACTTCTTCCTTGGTGAAATGAGCCTCCTATGGACTCATTTTACATTTTTCATGCATAATCTAGTTTAAGGGCATTTTGGGGTTGTTTTTCGGGAAATAAATTCCAATATTGACTTCGTCACATAGTAAATGTGATTTTAGAGGTAGTTTATTCACGGCATTTTTCTAGCAAATGTCGTCTCGGCCTCGAAAATCCCAAATCCATTTAATTTTTCTGTTTCTGCAATTTTTTTTTTCCAAAAAGCTGTTGCAGCAAGCTCTCGGCTCAAAAGAGCCGACTCAATTCCTAAAAGAGCTGGCTCTTTCTTCAACTGAGCTGAATCGGTTCACAAGGGAGTTGACTTGGTTCACCTGGGCACCATTTTCTTCATTTTACATGCTCTCGGCCCAAAAAAGCGGACTTGGTTCTTAAATGAGTCGACTGGATTGCTCTCAGACCCAACCTAGCTGACTCGGTTCTTAAGGGAGCCGACTGGGTTCATTCACGCCTTAGTTTTGTCATTTTTGATGCTCTCGCCCTTAAAGAGCCGACTCAGTTTGGCTGCAGTGATGACCTGTCATCAAATGGTCATAACTTGTTCATCCAAGGTCCAAATTAGGTCATTCTTGAGCCTAAATTCAATATCTTGAAGTCCGATTTCCAATGGTATCAACCACACACTGAAACACCAACTGTAGTAAGAGTTATATAAGTTTTAGTGAGATAGGGTTGTGGTGCCTATTAATCAGAGGACGCCGCTTTGTCCTATTTTCATATCTTTGTCATCCGGATTCTGAATCAAGCAATTCTTGAGTCTAAATTTGTTAATTTTTTGTTATATTTCCAATAGTGTGCACAGTGGCACTCATTTCATTTTAGAATAACCATTTTGCCCTTATCCATTCTTTGAAGGGTTTCGGAACCCTAGCTTCGGTCTTCCTTCCACAGTGTCACGGGACTCCTCAGAAGGTCACTCTTGTGTCTTAGGGATGACGTACATCCCTAGAGACTTGCTTTCTTTATTTTGCTTCCACATTTTGGATCCGATTTGGGTCATCATAGGATGCACTAGGTTTGCAAAAATCCAGGGCCAAGGACACTTTATATTATAAGGATGTGGATGAGAGAGAGGATGCGAGAACGCCCATAATTATTCAGAAAATAAGAACAACAATGGCTTTTTGGGTAAAAGAATACATTGGTTATGAAGTCATTAGAAAACAGGAGCAAAATTTCATAGAAAGAGCACTTGATAGCTTTTCAACCAATCCAAACATTTGGGTATTAGGGAATACTAGTGTAAAGAGGCAAGCTATCTTGTCCTTTATTGTATTTTCCACCACAAACTCCTCCGTTGTTGACATGAAAAACAAGAGCTTCACAGACGAAAACGGTACAAGTACTAAAGAAGGAAATTTCATGTGGAAAGAGTTTGGGAACAAGAGAGATAAGCCCCTTCATGGCCCTTTCGTTGCAAAGCTCCTCAATGACCTTTTTGGCATCCAAGCTTGTGGCGGGTGCGCTTGTGCTGGACCCTATGGTCACTACTTCCTCCATGTCGATGAGCCTCATTCACGTGCCTTCAAATCTGCCATCTAAAAGGTACCTAACTCAGCAATTGTTCCCTACTAAATTTTAGAAATTATTGCTTCCAATAAGAGTGTCATATCACTTTTTAAAATCTTAACCTATGATAAATTTTGACAGGTCTACAATGGAGTGAAGCCTGGATGGACACGACTTAACTTTGCTTACCACATGTCAGTAGAAGAGTTTGAATTCATTCTAGCTGCATTGGAATTCATAGCCATGTATGGCTAGAGGTTCCTTATGCTCTATGACTTCAACTAGAAAATAGACAATTGGACATTCAAGAAGAAGGCATTCAAAGAGATTGAGGCAATCAAACATTGTAGAAAAAGAGTTCAACTTGTTGATCTCTCGCGCTTTCCAAATAGCCAATTTCGAAGATAATGAATCAAATACTGATAATAATACCATTAAGATTGTGAGATATATTTTATAATATATTGGCTAATTTCGTTGTCAAAATAAATCCGATCGAGCTGTAATTTTTTGGTTTAAAATTTTAAAGATTGAAGATCGGATGCGGATTTGAAGAAGTTCAGGTGTTCATGGGTTGCTACACTCCGAGATGATGAGAACAATGTTTTAGGAAGGTATATGAGTGAGTGAGAATAGTTTAGGGAGTTTAGAAGGTTGAATGAAATAGAGAATACCTTTTTGTGTAGTGGGAATCGGTAGGAGAATCCTTGAATCGATAGCAAAACTTGGTTTTCAACAGGTTTGTTCATTGCCAACTCTGAACCGGTACCACATTTGGGAACCGATAGCCAAACTTCGTCAAAAAAGGCTTCTGACCTTCTTGAACTAGTACCAAGCTTGGGAACCGGTACCAAGAGTCCTGACAGCATTAGAACGTTTAGTTTCCTGTTCTAATTGTTTCCTTTTTTATCTTAACTTCTTTCCAAGTCCTATGGACGAAATTTTTCATATTTTTAGAGGGACTAGGACTTTCTAAACTCTATATAAACCTTGTCAAACACATAGGTTTATTTTATGGCTTTAGGGAACATTAATTCTATATTTTAAGAAAGCCTTTTAGAGAGAGAATATTCAGAAAATCAAATCTGATTATTCTGAATTTATTTATGAGAGCACACACATATACTCATGAGTGATTTAGTGGTGTTATTCTCTATCTCATTGGAATTGGAACTATATTGAAGATTTAGAGATTCCGTATGAAGAGTAGGATTTAATTCTTCTACATCGAGTTCAGATATTGAAGAACAGAAGTAAAAGCGACCACACTTTGAAAGGGTTTGAGCATTCGAGGAGTGTTGTTTGATCTACCTACTACTCTTTTACAAATATCAAGCATAAGCCTGAGGTCAAATTGCTGTTGGACGAGGAGTCGCAAAGCCAGAGGATTGTCAGCAATTGGTGTTTGGTAGAACGATAGGGTATAAGCCAGAGTCAAAGTTCGGTGTACTTTGTTTCAAACATACTGGATTGGTTTACTTTAGACTGAATAGTCCACGAGATTTTTCCCATGCAAACAGTTGACGTATTTTATCAACTAGGGTTTCCTCGCTAAAAATCCTGGTGCAATCTCTCTAAACTTTTACTTGCTTTACTTTACAGTATTTATATTTGCGATTGTGGATGTTTAAATTGATCATATTGCTTAAGTAAATTAATCAATCACAAATTGGGAAGTTGACCTGATAATCAAATCTAGGTTATTAAATGAGTTAATCACAATTAAAATCAACTAACTATTTCCGTACCCCCGCGTAACTTTATTTTCACAAAGATGATCCACAAGTACGTGTCTTAGTTGGAGACTGCTAAAAGAATTGCTCATTCTCTCTCAAAGTTTCCTCTTCCTAGAAAGGTTCTAAAAGAGATTGATCTTGATCTTGTGAACTTTAGGGTCTAGTCTTGATCATCTCTCTTTTTTGTGTGTTTGTCATAACTCAATTCTTATTATTTATACAGACTTTCTACGCTTTTGTAAACTGAAGATTTGTTAATTCTTTTTGTATTAAAATATAATAAATGAAGAAAAAATTGGAACATATTGTTACTTTTTGTCTATGTGTTGTTGTGCTCTTTTCTTAATTTATTTCTATTTGTCATTGCTTTCTTAGAATATATGTGTTCTAGAAAAGGAAAAAAGATAAAAGATATTTTTGTGTTTCGAAAGGTAAAACAAAAATATATTTGTGTAAACATCCCATTTATAATCTAAAATCTTATTTAAAACAATTGAGCGTAGTTGCTAAAGTAAAGGTGTGAATACCAAGTCCAGTGTAGAAGGACACATTGGAACTTGTGCTCCACGTTTTGGGGGAGAAAAAACTAGGGAAAATTACCACTTAATCCTACTTTTCACATGGAAAGACAAATAAGTTGTAAAATTTTTCTTTTATGACCAATAAGTCTTATTTTCACATTGAAAGACAAATAAGTCATAAATTTTTTCTTTAGGACCAATAAATCGTACTTTTGAGATTTATTTCCATTTAATGTAACAACTCTAATCTGAAGGTCCAAATCACTATCTGGTTCCATATCCAGCCCCGAGGGCACACAAGGGTAAAATGGTCATTTCAAGACAAATATGGGGAAAGGCTAACTATAAGTAGTTAAATAGGACTCTCTAATATCATATTAGCCAATTTAGTCAAGTCCATAAGTTTCCAATGGCCATAAGTATAGTTTCCCACATTTTTCCACTTTCGGTTTGTATACTTTCCCGACACTATCCCACTAAAAGAGCTATAACTCAGTGTAATTGAAATCTAGGGATAGGGTTGGTACCATTGGAAAGCTAACAGAAAATTCTGTAATTTAGGCTTAAGAACATTTGGATTTAAAATAAGGGAGGGAGTTATGGCCATTCGAAGTTTGGGTTAACAACTAGTGAACATGTAAGAGTGCTCGATCGATCAAGTTCAAGCTCGAAGAGTGGGATAGAGAGTATGAAATTTGTAATTTGTCAATATTTTTCCAAGTATGGAAAGCTCGATCGATTGAGTATGGACTCGATTGATCAAGTTGAACCCTGAAAATGGTCATTGATGTACAAGGAAGCTTTGGTTGGTTCCTACATTGAACTGATGGCAATTGACACCTCCGTACAACTTAAAATATGTCCCCAAAGCAATCATAATAACATAGATACACTCCCAAAACATCATCCATACATTAAAATGGTTCAAAAATACATCATTAAGTTTCATGTTATCCCAAAACTTCAAGGTAAAAACATAGTTGTCATTCTCATCCGTTACATGCCCAAATTATATAAAATATCATCCCAACAGAATAAGTTTACAAGTTAAAGACTCTCAAGGTCTTGATTACAATGTCTTCTACAAAATAAATGAATAACATCATCTTTACAAAAATAATCATCATAGTTAAGCATTGTTTACAAAAATGACAAAAGAAGGATTCTTCTTCTACGTCTAAAAAAAGTGCGTCGTCTGCAACGTCCTTACCATGTCCTAAAAATTTTAGAGGAAGGGGTGAGCATAATGGCTCAGTAAGAGGTGCCAAAGGCATCAACTTTAAACTCCCTTGAATCATGCAATATATAGAAGAGCTTAAAAGAAACCGGGATCGTTCAAGAGGGATTTTGTGGGATACAAATCACAATTCAATTTCATAATGTCACACACACAATTTATTGGTGTGTCGCGGACCAACAAGCTAAAACATGCTAAAGAGTTGCCAAGTTTGAATTTCTAAAGTGCTACTACTATCTCTAACTACTAATATAGCTAGGGTGAGTAGGGATCGCCCCAAGGGAAATAAAGCAGTATTGATATGGAAACAACGTTGGATTAGTAGGTTGAGTGATCAAAAGGTAGTTTGTTGGTTGAGTTAAACTACAAATTAAACTAAACAAGTTAAATATAAAAGAATTAAGGTAAGTAAAGTGTAGAGAATAGGAGAGATAAGCCTTCGGTTATAGAGTTCACCACTAAGCACCACCTTCGTAGACATTCAACTTTTGATGGATAAAGGGGGAAATTGTGTTGTTTGTGAGGCTGTGTGCCATTCATTGAAACATTAGCATGGGTGGCCAAGTAAGTATACATTGTTTAACCAATCTAGTGAATAGCACAACATATCAAATTAAGCCATTAATCTTTCCATAAGCCCACAATCAATGCACATCATTAAATTAGAGAAATATACTACGTGCATTCATAAGTAGAGAACATCAAACAGCAAGAATGGATTGTCCACCTATCTAAGAAAGTGGTGTGGCCTTGTCGATGACCAACAACAAAGCTAAAATGTGATCATGTCAGTGTGTGGCCAAGTTTAAATTTGTAAAGAGCCACTATCACCAATACTACTATTAACGTAGCTAGGGTGAATAGGGATCGTCCCAAGGGAAATAGAAGCAATGTTAATATGGAAACAAGGTCATATTAGTAGGTCAAGTGATCAAAATGTGGTTTGTTTGGTTGATTAAACTACGAACTAAATTAAACAAGTTCAATGTAAAATAAACAATAGGGAATGAAATATAGAGAAAACAAGAGAGAGAGGTCTTAAGACTTAGAAGTCACGACCAAACATCACCTTTCTAGACACTCAATGTAAAATGAATGAGGGGAAACATGTGTTGCCATATAGTGTGTGTTTGTGATTATTTCAACAAGTATGGATGACCAATTAAGTATATATTGTCTAAACAACCTAATGAATAGCACAATATATCAAATTAAGCCATTATCCTTTCCTTTAAACTCACAATCTAAACACACCAAATGGTTAGAGACATATACTACTTGCATTCATAAGCATGGAACATCAAACAATAAGCATGGATTGTCCTCCCATCTATGAAAGTAATGCAACTACACTTCAACTAAGATAAGGACATGAAAATTAAACTAAGTTAACTAAGGGAGAGGCATAATCCATCAAGAAATGAGTATGAACCATCAAATAAACCACAAGAATATTCTATTAAGCACCATGCCTTGACAATCTCTAAATTCATAGCATCAATACACATAGACATGCATCAATAACATAAAAACTAGAAATAAACACATAAATATCTATTCTAGCATACATAGACATATTGATATAATGAAATGATCAATTAGAAGCATTAAACCATACATATCATTGCATAAACAAGATTTATATATAGATCAAGTGTCAAGACAAGAATTACAACACAAATCCCCTCAAAATATACAACATCAAGGTCTAGAAGGCATGCTTAGGGCCAACTCTAGCCCAAAGAAGATGTTTAGCCACTCATTGATGTAGTCCTCCAAACCTCAAGGGCTATCTCTATGGTAGGGATGATCTCCTTCTTGATGGAAACCCTAGATGAATGGAAGAGCTCCCCAATGGTGTGTGTCTCTAGTCTCTAGCCTTTACTCATCTCTTTCTTAATCTCTAAGATTGTTTCTCGAAAGTATGATATGCTATCAAGTCTATGTGTAAAAGTGGCTCAAAATCCTTATATAGGTAGCTCAAATGTCAAACCCAATGGTCTGGACTCGTGCACTAGGGCTTTTCCAATGATTGCACCATGAGCCAACTTTTAATGAGTTGGACTCTATTTTAATTTGCACTAGAGAGGGTTCGATCGATCGAACTTTGGTGAGATCTATCAAATTATGGCGAGATCGATCCATCCTTGGCGGCGCCTTTTTGAATAAAAACAAATCTGAGATATTTTTGGGATATTTTGGGAAAGAGACAAAAGTGGTAGGTAGAGTGGTAGGTGGGGATAAGATCAAACAATTTCGATTGATCTGAGGGGGATCGATCGAAGATGGTGGATTCTTTTGGATAAGGCAAGAGCTTGGATCCATTTTGATGAGGCCTAGATCGATAACTTCTAGATCGATCGAACTTTGGTGAGATCGATCCAGGATGCGGTTTTTCCACACTTTGCTTCCATTTTGCTATTTTCTTCCATTCAGCTCAAGATTGCTTCTTTTATGCTTTTATTTGGCTGAATTGACTTATTTTGAGGATAAGTGCCTTAAAAGCAAAATAACATGAAATTAGTCTAAGGTGGGAAAATAAGATAGATAAAAATCCTAGAACACTCAAGCTTAAGGGGTTTAAATGCGCACTTTTCAGCATTCATCACACCCCCAAACTTAAATATTGCTAGTCCCCAGCAATGAACTACGAAATAAAGGAATGAAATAAACAACTATGCAACTATGAACTAGAAAACAATAAATGGATAACGCCATTTTCGTAGGGAACACGATTGCATTTAGCATATATAACAAGCCTTTTAAACCCCTAGGTTACCCCTAGTGGACGAGTGAAGTCTCGTGAGGGTTTCCAGAAATGATACCCACAAACATTAAGCTCATTCTCATAAAAGAGGCACCAATATTGCAAACAAGCATTGGGAGAAAACCACCACAAGTATGTAATTTTTCAACCATATCTAGGCAATCTCCCAAAATCTCAACATCAAGCAAGCAAGTATGGTCTTCCACACACCAAGAAAATGATCATGCAAATCAAAACAGCTCTAGAATCCTTTTTGAGTGGACTGGCATCAAATATGTTGCTATCTAAGCCAATTAAAGAAATAATCACATCCTTACCCTCAAACTAACATACAAATCTAGTACCAATCTTTAAGACAAAGAGTGAACCTTTTATTAAAGCTTTATTGATTTAGGTGTGCTTATTCTTTTCACTCGAATTTATTTTATTTTATTTTATTTTATTTTTTTAACTATCCCTAAGGATCAAATATGGAAGCATGGTGTAATGTGTTGATCTATT
The DNA here is from genome assembly GCF_030987335.1 of Cornus florida. Lineage (NCBI taxonomy): Eukaryota > Viridiplantae > Streptophyta > Magnoliopsida > Cornales > Cornaceae > Cornus > Cornus florida. Next base: position 46,038,395 of record NW_026775575.1, read on the forward strand.
AAGCTTTCTAGCGATCCATGAGGTCGAGCGTTAGGTCAATGACTTCCAAACCAGACAACTTTAGGGCATTAGATATTTAAACACCCCTAAGGACTTACAAGCTCAAATCAAGTAGGCTACAAATCAAAACAACCTCCATCTAATCATTTTCCACTTCTCACCTTTTGGGAGAAGTCTTCACTTTTTATTGCTTTTGCAACTTTTATTTTTTTTATTATTATTATTTTTTTTATCAAGTTATTAACCTCGAGTTTGGGCCTTCCACCTTTCGGCGCAAGAAATTCATTGCTTGATGAGGCTAGAATCCCGGCTAGTTAATGAAAAGGGTTTGTTATCCACCTTTATCAAGAATGAAAGCTTTCAATGCACTACTAGCTCAATTGGGATATAACTATTTCAATAATCAACAGAGCATGTACCCCACAAATGAATGCTAGTGTGTGCCTGTGCTACTGTAGAATCCTAGAGTGAATCTCAAAATAATCACAATATAAAGATGATGTGGACCGCAAATGTAAGCAAGATATCAATCTTTCAAAAAATTTACTCCTAAATGGCATCCACAAGCCATACAAGGAGTATTGACCTCTTAAGTCAAACAATTTTTAAATTCTAAGCAATATAGTCCTTAAAAGATCAAAATCATAGCTAAGGTAGACCAATCATAGAAAAATCCCTCAAATACACAAGTCATGCTCAAAACATTAAATTTAAAACAAACACTGCAACAGACACACATTACCCCCAAACTTAAATGGCATAGTGTCCTCAATGTGCAAAGAGAATAAAAGGAAAGAGTATATCAGTGCAACTATGGCAATGAATGGCTGGGACATAAGTATCCAAAGTGGGTGGTATAACCCCCCAAAACTTGGGATTGACTGTGGTCCTGAAAAGATGGCACTTGGATAAAACTCATCAAATAACAAAGTGGGTAATAACAGTGCACAGTAGGCATGCAAGTGTAAATAGGATAATAAATGAAATAAGGAGAGAGGAATAAGGGTGGTCCTGAAAAATTTGGGCAGCTCTCTCTATCATTGAAGTCACTGGGATGCACCTGCTAATGGAGTCAATCACAAATAAATGTATTAATATAAGAATATGACATCCAAAACTATTATGCATATAAAAAGAAAAATAATGTACAGTACATCACAGTGTCTGGGCCAATAGACTGGCCGCAAAAATATAATACAGTATCAAAGTAACAAGCAAGATCATAAATATATAAAAAAAAAATGATGGAGAAGAATAGAGATCAGGCAGAAGAAGTAGGGCGAGCGAGGCGCGATCACCGGATATCTCTAGAAATGTCACGTAGCGCAGCCATGACATCTGCACGGAGAGTGGAAATGTCTGCTCGGAGAGAGACTACTGCATCTTCTAAAGTCTACATACGCTATCCTAGGTCGGGTGTCTGTGTTGGAGCGTCAAATATGATTGGGTCAGGAGACTAACGTACGTCCTAACTATGCTCCTGAGAATGAACTGGCGACCTTTTGGGAGAGTGATGCAGTAGCTCCTTTGGAGGCTGCTGATCGGTATCATCGATTACAATTTATAATCAACCCTTTGCAAATAGCACAAATCATTGTAAAATAGGGCTATTGGTCGGGTAAGTCGAACCACTGGGACTGCTAGTTTATGGCAACTTAGGTGTCTAGAATCATTTTTAGAATGATAAAGGGGTAACGAGGATTTGTTGGTTTGTCACTTAAGCTATGAATTGAGAAATGCATAAAACAGTAAATTGCAAGGAGTTTAGAAAGAAAAGATCTAGATAGAGAGGTCTAGGGAAGTGAATCCACTCGGTATTAACTGATGAGGTGAACATATACGCAAGTGTAAAATAACATTTTAAACATGCTACAATGTCCCAAGACCTTATTACAATTCATTTACAACATTTAACATGTTAAATCTCTAAGTTAGAAAAATTATATTTCATAGACAAATCATGAACATGCTAACACTTGCATATGAACAAGAATGCATCTAAAGAAGCTTAACTCAGCAAATCACCAAAGCAATTGCAATCTCCAATCTTGTATCCTGTACCTGAAATATGCGCCAGTATCGTAGGGGTGAGTAACATAAAGCTACTCGTAGGAAATGAGCAAGCATCGACTCACCTTAAGGTGAAACAAGTTAAAGGGGCTCATGCAACCTAACGTATATGTCAAGATGAGACCTCGGGAGCATCCTAAGCTACCCTAGATCATTTCTAGCAGAATCACATCATTCATGTAATTCCAACAATATAGTAGCATGCTTACACAAAGTAACAAGATGTAGATTCCCAAGGTTATCAACTTGAAATCTAAAATGCTAGAACAACCAAAGTGGGTCATGCTACCTAACGTCTATGTTCCAAACAAATCTGTAAGATCATTCCTAAGTCACATTTGAACAATAAATCACAAATCACAACATCTATGCAATTTAACCGACATAGAAACATGCTATACAAGCAACTAGATATAGATTCTCAAAGTTACCAACTTGAAATCTACAATTACGAAAACAACTAAATATAACAATTTAGTACAGTTAGAATTTCTAATACCACATGTCAAGACATAGATTCTAAAGGTAATCAATTTGAAATCTAAAAGTGTGAAAACAACTAAATATAACAATTTAGTATAGATGTTCTTAACAACATCAAATCGCCAATAGCCAACCACAAGTCACAATTAAACATAATTGTCAACTTGGAATTGAATGCGAAAACAAATAGTGGAAGACTTGAACATTAAAGCTCGGATTTCCGCCGAGACAAGGCAAATTTGGAGCTACTAACCCCCAAGCAGCCTACCTAATGCGCGAACTCCTTAGGGCTAATTTGGAGCTACTAACCCCCAGGCAGCCTACCCAACACGTGAACTTTTGACTTAGAGGAGTCACGTCCCTGTACTAGAGCCAAACTCTAGTCATCTCACAAAATAATGTTCCAAGACTCCAAAATAATCCAAGTAAGTTCACAACTTATACATAATTTATATAATGCACGAAATCATATTCTATGCACATGTAGATTGTATCCACACAATACATGCCCTAAATCCACAACTACTATAGGATGACAATGTCGAATCTTCAAAGTGCGATTCGCTACGCGCTATGACAATATAATCCAATATTGAAAACATAAACTCATAAATTCATTATAAGTCAAAAGTCATGCTTTAAACATACTATCAATGTCAAATACATGAGTTAATCAATAATACAATAGAAATGGAATTTAATCAAAAAACTAATTAAATTCCCTAGGTTTCAAATCTCAATCAAATGGCCTCCATTTAATACATGATAAACAATATAGCATGGTCAATACATACACTACATCAAAACTCGATTAAGCCATAAAAATAATAAAGTGGAATTTAATTAAATCATAATAATCAAATCCCTAACTTCTAAAACAACATCAAATGGTTTCAAATTAACATATGCTAGAACATAAGTCATAGTTATCACAAATATCAAGTTAAACACTTAATTAGGCCAATGGAACCCTTAATTAGATTTTAATTAATCATTTTAATTAAAATCTCTAGATTTTCATACTTGTCCAAATGCTCTCAATTTAAAGTATGTTAAACAACATGCTAAGACATAATTTAAAAGCATATCACAAGTCAATTTCATGCAAGGTACGGCCATGGGATTCAATCTTTCACAAAAGATAAATATTAAATAAAAAGTGCAACTCTTATTCAATTAATCCCAATTTAATATATGTTAACAAACATATTAAAACTAAACCTTCTAGCATGCCACAATTCAAATCAAAGTTATATAACATCATGAATCTTAAATCTTATACAAAGAAATAAAAATTACTAACTTTCTAGATTTGATACAGGGCATACATATATGTTGTATAATCATGGCAAATACATAATACAATACACAAATAATCCTAAAACATTCCCTACCTCAATTTGAGATGAAAATCTCAAAAGCCATCAAAATGGAATGGCTCCGAATCCGACGAAACTACTAGGTTTTGTCGGAGACAACGCCATAAACGATAAACTCCAAAGAGGACCCATGAAAATAACTACTTGACTTCAAAACCCAACTCAAAATTTGGTTAGAAATGGGTTCTAATAAGGGTTAAAGAAGCGCGTAATCAACACGAACACAAAACGCAAAGGCCTTAATATGTCCTGACAAAGGAATGAAGCTCAAAAGAGGAGAGAGAATATGGCAGCCTCCTTTGGGCTGCCATGGAAGCTTCAGGTCGTGCAAGAGAGTGGGGAAGATGAAAAAATAAAATATCTCACCCCCCCCCCTTTTATAGAAATCTCAAAAAGTGCCCCGAACGGGACCCGCCGGGTCCGAAAAAGTGAAATTTGAGCAGATCGCTCAAATGGCAAAACTCTATGAACAAAAAAGATTCAAAATGAGAAAATATGAATAACAGAAGAAACGGTATCTAAAACCGAGTCCCGAGCAGAAAGTTATGCCCAAAACAAGTTTGGCGCAAACCGGGGCCAAAAACCCTAAAACTGGAAAACATCGACCAGGAGGAAATTCCAAGAGTACACAACTCGACGAAATGTGAAAATGAATTCCGTACGAGGATCCAGGCTCAAAACAAGACATTTTGCAATAACTTTTATTAATTGCACAATGGCCCCTCCAAAAAGTGAAAACTGCATTTATGGCCCAGAATGAAAATATCTTCCAAAAATATTTTCTTAAAAACCCCTGAAATAAAATATCTTCAAAAGATATTTACGAAAAGCACCCCAGGAAAAGACAAAGATTCCAAAGAACTTTGCATCTATGCCCCTACGGACACCGGGAGCAACCAGAGTATTTTCTTGCAAAAGTAAAGATACGTATTTCATAGAAACCACTCAAAGATGAAGATATGTGAAGTCAAAAACCAACTTCGAACAGAATAAGTGTGGTTATGCAAACAAAGTCACAAACGGAGAAAAGACAAAACAGGAAAAAAGACGAAATAGGGAAAAGGACAAAAAAAGTGAATAGTGTCAAACAACGAAAAATGTGGAAATGACTCGGTCCTCGAAGGAAGTTGTTAATCCACATTAACGAGTCTCGAAAATCATTCCAGAGTACTCGAGACGACACTAATCAACGAGAAACCAAACTCAGAAAGGAAAGACAACGGAAAAAAAAATATCCTTAAAAATCTGAGAAGAAGGAAAGGAAGGAAAAAGACCGGGTCATTACAAAAATGCAACATCGACTAAATATAACAATTTAGAATAGTTAGAATATCTAATACCACACATCAAGACATAAATTCTCTAGGTTATCAACTAGCAATCTAAAAGTGTGAAATCAACTAAATATATCAATTTAGTATGTATGTACTTAACAACATCAAATCGCCAATTACCAAAACCACAAGTCACAATTAAACATTGGTTGTTAACTTGGAATTGAATGCGAAATCGAATAGTGGAAGACTTGGACATCACAGCTCGGATTTTTGCTGAGACAAGGCAAATTTGGAGCTACTAACCCCCAAGCAGCCTACCCAACGCGCGAACTTTTGACTTAGAGAACTTTTGTCCCCGTACTAGAGCCAAACCCTAGCCATCACAGCTTAACAATGTCTCAAGCAACTTCAAAATAAATAAGTTAACAACTTATATATGTATTAAACAGTACACGAAACTACCTTCATGCACAAGTAGGTCGTAACCACACAACACATGCTCTAAATCCACAACTACTATAGGATGACAATGTCGAATCTTCAGAGCGCGATTCGTTACGCGCTATAATAACATCACATGTCGAATCTTCAGAGTGCGATTCGTTACGCGCTATAACAATATAATCCAATATTGAAACATAACTTATAAATCTATTATAAGTCAAAAGTCATGCTTTAAACATACTATCAATGTCAAATACATGAGTTAATCAATAATACAATAGAAACGAAATTTAATCAATAAACTAATTAAATTCCCTAGGTTTCAAATCTCAATCAAATGGCCTCCAATTAATACATGATAAACAATATAGCATGATCATTACATACACCACATCAAAACTCGATTAAGCCATAAGAACAATAAAGTGGAATTTAATTAAATCATGATAATCAAATCCCTAACGTTTAAAACAATATCAAATGGTTTCAAATTAACATATGCTAGAACATAAGTCATAGTTATCACAAATATCAAGTTAAAAACTTAATTAGGCCAATGGAACCCTTAATTAGATTTTAATTAATCATTTTAATTAAAATCTCTAGATTTTCATACTTGTCCAAATGCTCTCAAATTAAAGTATGTTAAACAACATGCCAAGACATAATTTAAAAGCATATCACAACTCAATTTCATGCAAGGTACGGCCATGGGATTTAATCTTTCACAAAAGATAAATATTAAATAAAATATGCAATTTTTATTCAATCAATACCAATTTAATATATGTTAACAAACATTTTAAAAAATGATTTTCTAGCATACCACAATTCAAATCAAAGTTATATATCATCATGAATTTTAAATCTTATACAAAGAAATAAAAATTACTAACTTTCTAAATTTGATACAAGGCATACATATAAGTTGTATAATCATGAGAAACACTCAATACAACACATATAAAATCCTAAAACATTTTCTACCTCAATTTGAGATGAAAATCTCAAAAGCCATCAAAATGGAACGGCTCCGAATTCGACGAAACTACTAGGTTTTGTCGGGGACAAGGCCGTGAACATAACCCCCATGAAAGCCCCATCAAAATCATAACTTGACCTCAAAACCAAACTCAAGAAATGGTCAAAACTGAATTCTAATAAGGGGGAAAGGTAGAACACGGTGAGGGGAACAACAAACGTTAAGGCCGAAGACTTTCCATCAAGGAAAAGTGAACCAAAAGAGGAGAGAGAAGATGGCACCACCCCTTGGGCTGCCATGGGAGCTCCAGGTCGTGCATGAAGAGGGGAGAAGATGAAAAATGAAATATCTCACCTCCCCTTTTATAGAAATCTCAAAAAGTGCCCCGAACGGGCCCCGCCAAGTCCGAAAAAGTAAAATTTGAGCAGACGCGCTCAAATGGCAATACTTTGTGAACGAAAAAGATTCAAAATGATAAAATATGAATAACGGAAGAAATGGCGTCAAAAACCGAGTCCCGAACAGAAAGTTATACCCAAAACAAGTTTAGCGCTAATTGGGGCCAGAAACCCTGAAACTGGAAAACAATGACCAGAAGGAATTTCTAAGAGTACACGACTCGACGAAAAGTGAAAATGAATCCCATATGAGGATTCAGGCTCAAAATAAGACATTTTGCAATAACTTTCATTAATTGCACAATGGCCCCTCCAAAAAGTAAAAACTGCACTTATTGTCAGAATGAAAATATCTTCCAAAAATATTTTCTTAAAAACCCCTGAAATAAAATATCTTCAAAAGATATTTATGAAAAACACCCCAAGAAAAGAAAATAATTTCAAAGAACTTTGCATTCATGCCCCTATGGACACCAGGAGCAACCAGAGTACTTTCTTGCAAAAGTAAAGATACGTATTTCATGGAAACCACTTAAGATGGAGATACATGAAGTCAAAAACCAACTTCAAACACAAGAAGTGTGGTTACGCCAATAATGTGTCAAACGGGGAAAAGACAAAATAGGGAAAAGGACGAAATAGGGAAAAGGACGAAAAGTGAATAGTGTCAAAAAACGAAAAATGTGGAAACGACTCGGTCCTCAAAGGAAGTTGTCAATCCACAGAAAAGAGTCTCAGAAATTACTCTAGAGCACTCGAGACGACACTAAGCGAAGAGGAACTGAACTCAGAAAGGAAAGACAACGGAAAAAAATATATATATATTCGTGAAAATCCGGATCATTACACAAGCAATCATAACTTCTTCATTTCAAATCCAAATGGGTCATTCTTGAGTCTAATTTCAAGGTATTTGAGACAGGTTTCCAATGATGCCAACCTAATATTCAGATTCTAATCATACTAAGATATATGTGTATTTTAATGAGACAGTGTCGGGATTTCTCTTGAACTGAGAAGGGGCACTTTTGGACAAACCTTGACTAATGCCCGTAGAACCTCTTAAAATGTTATGGAATGACTAGGATGGATTTTATAAACATTGTTTAACTAGCTTAGGTTCAAATTATCCCTACTTAATGTAAAATGACCATTTCACCCCTAGTGTGTCCTCGGGTTCAAGTAAGGACCCGATTAGCGATTCGAACCCCCGGGTTCAGGTCTTTACACCATTAACTTAAATTAACCCATAACCGAATCCAAATGATAGACCTAACTATATAAGCCCCATTTGTATGTTTTATTCAGTAGAACAAGCCTTTGATTTAGGCACATGCCTAGGAAAAATTTGGACAAATCCAAATTTTATGGATTTGTCCAACATGACTTATATGTGCAGAAATAAGTTTTTTAATCTATTTTATAAGTCAGGAGACTTGTGGAAAGTGGTTGAAGATTTGGAAAAGAAGTTATGGCATAATTAGCCACTATGTTAATAGTTGACATGATAACTCCTTATAGGTAAGTTGAATTATTATTTAACAAAGAATTGAATTTTGGGATGGATGTGAGAGATTAGGGTAAGAGAGAAATAAAAAAAATAATTGTAGGGACAAAAAGTGAGTTGAGTTTGTGAGAAGAGAAAGTGTGCAATTAAGTTTTGAAGTAAAAATAGTCGTTCTTCGCCTATAGACGTAGACAATTTATCAAACAATATAAATCTCATTTTGCTTATGTGTATGCTTTTATTTATTCTATTTGCCCATACTATGTGTGTGCGACACTAACACTACGAAGCTTAGTTCACTATATCTGGAAAGTAGGGAGGTGGCCTAATGAAGGACAAAAGAAGGTTCCAGATACTACAATCGTGTTGGGTAGCCACATCATCCTTCTTGGACATCGGAAGTAGCCTTTCTCGAATGCAATTTGTAATTTTCAATAAGACTGCATTTTGTGAGGTATAAAATCCTTTGAAGATCCTAGAGTTCCTTTTCCATTTAGATCTAGTAAACGACCACGGAAAGAGCCAATGTGTTGATAGAGTTAAAGATATTCTTTGTTACTCAATGATGAGAGGCCCATTGAATGAATGAATTCTATGAGGAGGGGCGAGTATAGAACCCATAGAGGTCTTGGATGTGAGATTAAAGTGGAGCTAAAAAGGGGCAAGATAAGAAAAGATGGTTCCTCTGATTCCCCTTATTAAAGATGGAGAGAGCAGTGATCTAGAATACGATTATAAAACTTATCAAGTATTGGCAATCTATTCAAAATTGTCGTCCATATAATAAATTTATGCCTTGGAATCGACATTGAGCTCCATACCAAGTGAAACCATGGGACCTATAGGATATGATGTGATACCCCTCGATTCTAGAGCCACGGGTGTTCAAGTCCGAGCACAGATCCGAGGGATACCAACCAATCAATATATAAACAAGCAGGAATACAAATTGAAATAAGAATAAAATAATAATACGCTGAAAGAAATCTAAAATAAAAATCCTCAAAATTTAAATAATAAATTAATATCATTTAAATCCTTCAAATCCATACAACTCGGGAATCCATCTAGTGGACCCCTAATAATTCCAACTAATAAATAAATTTACAGAAAAATCCAAAACTAAAATAAGAAAGAAAATCCTATGTAGTCGAAAGAGTGAGAGTCTGTATCTGCATCAACACGTTCAAGCTCTAAGCCTGATACTGATGAACACCTGAAAAATAAGAGTGGGTCAGGCCCACATGTAAGTTCCATCCTACTACAATCCGTACATAAACCCGATACGCAGATGCATCCTAGATAGCTTGACAATATCTAAAATAACCCATATAGATATAGATACACAGTATAGGATATTCACTAACCTATAGTCATCACACCTGAGTAGAAGGTAACACGCAAAACGCCGTAGCGTAGTCATGCACACCTAGATCTACCAGGGAATGTCATTAGGTCCAGTTATCCATCCAAGCGATATATGCACCCTAACCGTAATCAGGAGACTCAAGCTCATATTATGGTACCATAAAGTATATATATAAATTCCTTCCAAAACCAATGTTGTGCCGGTCAACTGTTCGTCGCCAAGACACGACATATAATTAGGATTTAAATATTATAATTAAATCCCTATCCTTCCTAATGCATAATATAAAACAACCATCCGTTATGTCGTTCAACTGTTTTAGTTGACAAGACATGCTTCCATGTAGGATTTAACTGTTTTAGTTAATCCATTCCGTATGTATGAATAGGTAAGGATTAGTGTTTTGATCTAATTCCTTCATCATATGCCACCGTCTCATACCAGTGCATATAATGCATATGATCCGTAAATGATGCAACACTCATTTGAACATCAAGTACATCCAGAAACAATTATAATAAAAACCAGATATATGTATGATCCTATTATACATCCAGTATATGTTTATAACCGTATATCCTCCGTTTAAATTGAGAGAGTAATGAAAAGCAATTTAAACTATCCATATTCACATAATTGATAGAACTGAAAGTATAACAGTTCATCAATTAATATCCATAGCACGATATAATGATAAGCAAAAGTATTAACTGGGCACATTATACCAACATCCCAAAAATCCTTTCTGTTCTTTAAAATATGCATTAATATAGATTAACACATATACAATGATATTAGGCAGTTACTACAGTACCTAAAAATCATAACCCAGCTATTTAAATTGCTAAAATAAATCATAGCATTTAAATTCTCCAAATCGTCCATAAATTGACACAGTTAAGAGCAAGTTAAATCTCAATTTAATCCAACCCAAGCATAGTTAATTTCCAAGTAAATTCACTACCCCTATACTCTGTTTAACCATGATTAAATATTATTAAATCATATTTACAAGAATCCCCAAGTTCCAACAGATAAGTTGCTTAACAACCAAAGAGCAACCTGTAGGACTTTTTCCTAAATCCACCCTGTCCATTCCTTCATCCATTTCTGGATTATTGTTTCTATATAATTTTACAAGTCCATAACAATTATTTACACCATTTAATACAATTTAAACGGAGTGGAAAATACCCTGTATAGTCCAAACGCAGCATAGAAATAAAATAAATAAAAAATAAAAAAAACGAACTTCTGGGTGAGAGCAGGCTCCAACAATTGAGAGCCTGCTCTTTTAAAGTGAGAGCCGACTCCCTAAACTTAGGGAGCCTGCTCTAGCAGCACAGAGCCGACTCCATGCTCCCTTGGAGCCGGCTCCTTTGATGAGGGAGCTAGCTCCCTCTATTGGGAGCCTACTCTCTCCCTCTTTGAAGCATTCTGCATTGTTCTGCTTCGTCTTCCTCGCTTCCGGCAACACCCAGGCCTCTGTAATTATTTTAAATACTTGTTCTAATGTTCAATTAATGTCCCAAATTAATTACAAGTCATCTTTATGCATATACAACCTCAATTTCAAAAGCTTACAAATATGCACAAAAAGATACAGTTTTAACAAAGCTTAAGGAACTATCAACCCAGTTTATTTCAACAAAGTCAATTACGTTTAAACATACACCAAAGATATATTTTAGAAATAACTAAACCCCTGGAGTCTTCAATTAATGTTCCAGATTAATTACAAGTCATCTTTATGCATATAGAACCTCAATTTCAAAAGCTTACAAACATGCACAAAAAGATACAGTTTTAACAAAGCTTAAGGAACTATCAACCCAGTTTATTTCAACGAAGTCAATTACATTTAAACATGTACCAAAGATATATTTTAGCAATAATTAAACCCCTGGAGTCTACCTAGGCATGCACAGAACATAGGTTTACAGGAAGGAAATAGAATGAAACTTGCCTTTACAGCGTCGTCTCTAAGTTTCAGAATTCTCCAAGACTGTATTCCACCTCTGATCACCATTCCAGCCCTCTGTTGCTTCTTAGTTCCATCTCGAAGCAACCCCTTCCTTCTCCTTTATCCTCACAGGTTCTCACTCAAAACCCTCTCTGTTTTCCTCTTACACTGCTCTCTATGCTCCCTCTGAAAACCCTGTTACGTGAATAGGTTGTTTCCCCAACCATTGCAGACGTATAAGACCATATTTATATTAGGTTTTAATTAAAAACTTGTAGATATAAGTTTAAGCCGACTTAGGATTGGGATGCATATATATATATATATATATATATATATATATATATATATATGCATCCCAATCCTAAGTCGGCTTAAACTTATATCTACAAGTTTTTAATTAAAACCTAATATAAGTCGGCGTCCAAACCTCTATAAAAATAAAACCCTAATCCTATACTATATACAAGACCAAATAAAGCAATTACTTTAAACAAGTAAGTCATATAAAATGCAATCATTTAAACCATCAAATAATTAAATTAAAACAATCCCAATTCAACAATTAAATTAAATACACACAAATAATAATTAATCAAGTAGTCAAATAAAAGAAATTCACCAAATAAAACAATTAATTTAAACAAATAAGTCATATACTTAAATCAAAATGAAATATAAATCAAAATTTAAAATTAAATTCCCATTTTATCCTTTTGAAAACTAGGGGTATTACATATGATAATATAAGACAAACTAGTGTATGCCTCAATGAGAATTTGTCATTTGGAGAAGCCTTCAATGTGGGGCAGTCATTACCTAGTTGTGGTTAAGGGGGCAATTAGAGATTAGGGATGATATTAATGACATTATATGGGAAGTTCTATGAGTTGGCTAGCCTCTATGAGCTCAACATTGAATTGCTTGGTATTTTTGAGCTAGCAATTTGATTATGGTTGAATATATTGCATAGAGGTGAATCAAATAACTAGTTATGATGCTAGAACAGAGTAAAATGCCCATTTCCAATCCTGGTGAACACTAGCTGCTTGACAAGATGTCTCAACTGTATTTAAACTAGACATGTCAATAGATTGGATTTTGCTCCGAATCCGATCTAAATCTGATCCAATAACTCGGATACGGATTGGAGATTTAATCTGATAACCCGTTAATAATTTGAATACGATAATCCGTTAGCTAACCAAATCGGATCAGATATGGATTATGGTCGATTCAATCTGATAACAATCCGATCCAAAATAATACATTATATAATATGTTAAATATATATAATCTATTTTTTTGGTATAGATGTTTATATATTATCAAAATATTCTTACCATTATTTTCTCCTCTCCTTCTTCACTCTCTCCACTTTTTCTTATTCCCAAGTGTTGACCAGTATATGACTCTAGAGGGGAGTGAATAGAATCTTGACTAAATGATACCAATTAATTAGGTTTAGCTTTATTTAAGCTTAGCAATGAATAACCATTGAATGCACAATAATGAATAATGCAGAACAAGCAAGATTAATAAAGAAGTAAAGTAAAAAGAGAGAAAAGTAAACTCAAAACACCAAGATTTAGCGAGGTTCGAAAACTCATACTCCTCGACTCAAGATTCCTCTTGAGACTTCCCAAAACCCAATATGACTTCTCCTTAAGGGTGGAGAGTAAACCGGTACAAGAAGCACACCGCTTCTGAATCTTCTTGCTAAGAGAACAAACCTCCCGCACAACAATTCTTGAAGAGAACAATTGAAGAACAAATATTGATACGCAGATCAAAGCTCACAAGCCTATAGCAGATATAAAATATAGCAAAAGGTTTAAAGCTCAAATGCTATAAATGAGACAATGATCAATGCAAGTTTCTTTTTGATCACAAGGTTTTTCTCTCTAAATGTAATCACACACTTATTATGAAAACCTTGATGTGTTTAAAAAGAGGTTCAAATGGCATTAGATAATATTTGAAAACGTTGCCAAGAATATCGTTTCAGGTAAAAATAAATCTGACTTTGTGACGGCCCTGGTTTTTCAAGCTAGTGCGTCCTCTGATGAACCGTAGTTTGACCCGATAACAGATCTGAAATGCAGAAGCGAAAATAGAAAACAAGTCTCTAGGGATATACAACATCTCTAGGACACAAAGTGACCTTTCATAAGGCCACGGAACTCCACAAGAACCGACGCGGAAGAAAAGATCAGAAAAAGACCAAATAAGCCCCCAAGGCAAAATAATCTTTTACATGGAAGCAACGTCTGTGGAAATGTACGTAATTCCCAAGACACATCCGTGACTTCATAGGAAGTCACGAAACTCATAAGAAAATATCGGAAGCATTTTAAAAAAAAAGGAAAACCGGACAAGTTTAGCCCCAAGTGCAAAATAGTAATTTTTAGCAAGATCTAGGTGCTACCGAGCACACCATTGGAAAGACAGCAAAAAAATAATCAAGTTAGACTCAAGAATCACTTGATTCGGAGTCCAGATGGAAGAAAAAAGTCAAAACAAAGTTTTGACATCACCGAGGCTGTGAATAGTATTTTGACAGCAATGAATAGTAACCTGGGCAAAATACTGAAGTGCGTGTGCTGTTTTGAGGTACTAAACGACGTTTTCTGGGAAAACACGAAAAGAAAACCCCCCTTAAAATAATTTTTCCAAACTGACCATGTCAAACTTTTTCAAAATGCCATCACAATAAACTTTATTGCAGGTGCGCACAGAAAATCAGATTTGATGCGGGGTTTTCAAATAGTGGAACAAACTTTATTTTTGATGTGAAATCCCCAAAATGCCATCACAACAAACTTTTTCAAATAGTGCAGGTGCGCACAGAAAATCAGATTTGACGCGGGGTTTTCATGTCCGAGACGACATTTTCTGGAAAAATATTGTGAAGAAACCTCCCACTAAAATCACGTTTTCTATGTGACCATGTCAAGACCAGAATTTAGTTTTCAAAAAAAAAAAAATCCCAAAATGCCCCTAGATCAGTTTAGGTCAAAGTGGTTAAAAAGCTGCTACATGCATAGTAGAAAATTAAACTTCACAAGGGATTTCCAGTGCCAAGATGACATTTTCTGGAAAAACATGAAGAAGAAACCTCCCCTAAAATCACGTTTTCTACCCGACCATGCCAAAAGAAGAAAAAAGAACGCATTGTGAAATGCTTAGAACACCCCTGATTAGTCTAGGCCAAAATCGAGGAAAATACAACTTTGCACCAAATGGTCATTTGACATTAAATGCATTTCTAGGCTAAAACGATTATGGATTTTGGCAAACGTATTTAGTGTTTTTAAGCATGCAGGAATGGTCTGGGGCTCTAAAAAATGGCCGATACAAAATACTACCTATCAAAGCAAAAAAAATGCCTAAAATGAACTTTAAATGGAAAACTTGAGGCCAACAAGCATCCATTTCATACAAATATGATATTTTGTGCAAGATGAGCATTCATGCAAATGTAATATACATATTTACACATGTTTCAATGGCCTACGGCCTCAATGGTTGCTAAATACAAAATGTCACCTATTAAACCTCAAATTTTGCCTAAAATGGTTTTTAAAATAGAAACTTGAAACTAAAAATTATCAAATGGTTTCAAAGAACCGTTTGGCCCTTGTCCACACTTTATGCATAAGTGAAGAGACCCTATGGAAGTGCTAAAGCCCACTTCCCACCACCCATGCAAATGTAATGGAGTTAAAACATTGCATTTTTTTATTTTTAACAAAATATGCTTGAAAGTAAAAGTGAATGCAAAATAAAAGTCCACGGCCAATGGCCTTATCTCATACATGTCAAATACATCATAAAGGGTGTACTTATGTACACATTACATATTTAGAATCAAATATATAAGTTTTGACATGTAAAGCTACAAATAGTATTTCATGCTAACATTTTCATGAAATAATGCTTCAAGTCTACAGGACATTCCAAAGCAAATGCAAAGCCCCATGTCTTGAATCCTGTACCTGAAAAATGTCTCCACTATATGGGTGAGTTTCATAAAGCTACTCATAGGAAATGAGCATGCAAAGACCTAGCGTTTTATAAACTTATTAAGTTGATATAAATCAATTCATACGGTCATGCCATCTAACGTCTATGTCAAAGGTGAGACTCAAGGAGCATCCTAATCTATCTTAAAGCATTTCTAGCATAAACCACATCATTCATGCAATTTAACAACATAGGAGCATATAGTGCAACGCAACAAAACATAGGTATTCAAAGTTATCAACTTAGAACCTAAAATGTGTAAAACAATCGAAACGGTTCATGCCACCTAATGTCTATGTTCCAAATGAGTCTAAGGAATCATCCTAAGCTACATTGAACAGTTAAAACACAAATTTCAATATTAATGCAATTTTAACTAACATTAAAACTTCAATAGATTATCAAAATTAACAACTTGAAATCTAAGATACGGAAACAACCAATTATAACAATTTAGTACTATTAACTTGTATTGAAAAGCAAGGCATGCAAGCATACTAAACACATGTATACTACACCTAGTTGAAATGTCAAACATCACATCGCAAGCTATGAATCAATCCATATTAAACAATTTGGAATTGAATGCAAAATCAAGTAGTGGCGGAAAGACAAGGATATGCGGTCTCAATGACCAAGCAAGTTAATCTCGGGTTACTAGCCCGCAAGGTACTACCTGGTGCGCACTAAACCCAGAATCAAACCGTATATTGGTGTTTTAGGGTTACTAGCCCTCAGAGAACCACCCAGTGCGCACCATATGTAGTAGGGGGAGCTCTCATCCCCCGTACTAGAGCCATGCCATAGCCGTAACATAATACAATGTCTTATAAGCTTTCCTAAAAACAAAAAGTTGTGTATCAAGATATAATACATATACACAATGTAATAGTCAACTACTATGCACAATCAAGTCAAGTAATACACATAATATTCATCCTATGTCTTCAAGCTACCAGGGCATACGACATATCGAATATATAATGTGTATTTAAGCAAGTTATACTGTACCTTCTAATCATGGAATACGATAATGTAATCATGTAACAAGTTTCAAATTTACAAGTTAAGCATGAAAACAACTTCAATACCTAACTACCTCAATGGAAGCATATAATGGAATTTAATTAAATTAAACAACTAAATTCTCAAGATTACATAGTAACTCTAAATATTCTAAAATTAATACAAGTCAAAGGTCATGACAAGGACTAGTTTAACAACAATTTACAAGTTATTTTTACCTATCTCACAACTAGGTAAATTAAACTTCACACAAGAAAATAATTAAATAAAGTTCTCCACACTCATTTAAATATTCTCATTTTCATATGTATTGATGAACATGTTAAGGCCTAATTTAATATCACATTGTAAGTTCATTCCAAGCTAGGTACAACCATGTGAATTAAATTTCATACAAAAAATAATAATTAAATAAAAGTCTCAAAACCTACTCAATTATTATCAATTTAATGTATATGATAGAATATGCCAAGCTCATTAACAATATCTAGTCAAAAATCCAATTAAGTGAATAGGACACTTAAAATAAAATTAATTATTCTAATTAATTAATTTTCTCTAGATTTTAAAATAATTCCAAATGTCCTCAAATTCACATATGGTGAAGAACATACTAAGGCCTAATTTAATATCACATTACAAGTTAATTCCATGCTAGTTACAACCATGTGAATTAAATTTTTATTCAAGTGAAAGATTAATTAAAAGTTACAATACTTATTCAAATCCTCCCAATTTAATATATATTAACAAGCATATCAAGGCCTAATTTAATAGCATACCACAATTTAATTCCAAGCTATATACAACCATGAGAATTAAATCTTATCCATAGAAAATAATTAAATTAAATTCTAGAATTAATACAAAGGCATACTTACAAGTTGTATATGCTTATAAAGCCATCAATACAACACATAATTAAACCTAAAACATACCCTACCTCATTTTGTGATGAAATCACAAATCCCCACCGAAACCAAAACGCTTCGAATCCGATGATACTCCTAGGTTATGTCGGGGACAACGAGAGGAACAACTTTAACCTTTGAGGTACCATGAAAATTCAAACCTAAATTCGAAATCCAAACTCAAAAGTGGTTGGAAATGGATTCTAATAAGGGGGAAATGTGCGCGCCGTCAAGGCCTTCGATAAACGTTAAGGCTCAAAGCAAAATACCTAAGGGAAGAAGGTTAAAATGAGAGAAGAAGAGTGGCAGCCCCCCTTGGGCTGCCATGGCAGCTTTTGGTCATCCATGAAGAGAGGAAAAGGTCAAAAATGAAATGTCTCGCCCCCCTTTTATAGGAAAACCCTAAAAGTGCCCCGAAAAGGCCACGTCGGGTCCGGAAAAGTAGAATTTGAGCAGATGTGCTCAAATGACAAAACTCTGTGAATGAAAAAGAACCAAAATGAGAAAATATGAACAACAGAAGAAACGGCATTGAAAACCGAGTCCCGAGCAGAGAGATATGCCCCAAACAAGTTTGCCACTAACTAAGGCCACAAACCCGAAAACTGTAGAGTTCGACCGCAAGACAATTCTAAGAGTACATGACTCGATAAAATGCGAAAATGAATCTCGTACAAGGATCCAGGCTCAAAACGAGGTATTTTGCAATAATTTTCGTTAATTGCACAATAGCCCCTACAAAAAGGGATAACTGCAAAACTGCCTAGAATGAAAATATCTTCCAAAAGATATTTTCTTAAAAACCCCCAAAATAAATATCTCCCAAAGATATTTACGAAAAATACCCCAAGAAACAAAAATGTTTCTATAGAACTTTGCATCCATGCCCATATGGACACCAGGAGTAACCAGAGTACTTTCCTATAAAAGTAAAGATACGTATTTCATGAAAACTACTTAGGATAAAGGTACATGCAGTCAATACTCAACTCCGAACATGAAAAGTGAGGTTATGCCAACAAAGTGACAAACGGGGAAAAGACGGAAAGTGAATAGTGTCGAAAAAAGAAAAATGTGGAAATGACGCGATCCTTTAAGGAAGTTGTCAATCCAAAGGAAAGAGTCTCGGAAACCATTTCTGAGTACTCAAGACGACACTAAGTGACGAGTAACCGAACTCAGAAAAGAAAAATCTACAGAAAAAATTTATCCGTAAAAATCTGAGAAAAAGGAAAAGAAAGAAAATGACCGGGTCATTACAGACTTTTTGCCCATATGATCGATCACACAAATTATCTGTGCGATCACTTGGAACAAACTGATCGGACACACGCATCATCTGTTCGGACAGTTGGAGCATCTAACCGATTAGATCAAGGAAGTGATCGGTAGGATTAGATCCTATTTCCCTGCACTTCCTAGGATTTGAAACATCTGATCGGTTACATCAATGATCTGATCGATCACTTGGTTAAATCACAAATTTTCAAGTTCACCAGTTTCTTCATCCTATCGATACTATGGAGTGATCTGATCGATCATATCCTGTCATCTGATCGGTTACATGGGTGAAGTGATTGGTCACATATTATTCTCAAAAAATTGAAACTTTATTATTTTGGCATCCTATAGATACTATGAGGTGATCTGATCGATCACTTGGACTAATCTGATCGGTCACATCATTGAAGTGATCTGTTACACCCGACATCATATTTTTCATGTTATACATCTATCTAATTGGTCACATTAGATATCTAATCGGTCACATTAGATATCTAATCGGTTAGTTTGAGTGACATTTCTTAATTTGCATGAAGTATGAAATGATGCAAGATGAATGGAATTTTGAGCTTTAAACCAAAGGCTATAAACTACCATGCCTTACCATTCTAAACTAGCCTTACTAATGAGATGTATGCTCTCCATTGTGCTTTCCATTCTATGGTGTTTCCATGTCTTGTTCTTTATTGATGATCCTGTTTTGGTGCATCTCAATAGAGATATGTTAAAAGTATTTTTTATCTTTGTTTGTAATCATCAAAATAGTAAGAGGTGTGAATCAAAGGCATTTGTGCCAACACCAAGTTTTTATTTTTTAACAAAGAGTAAAAGATCTACTTTTCATTTTTCAAATTTTATTTGTTTTTATTATTATTTTTTTTATTCTCTTTCCTTTTTACAAAAAATAAAATAAAATAAAATTGGTACACACTCTCTAATCGGATCGGATATTCGTTTATTAACAAATCGGATATAGATTGATTAACAAAATATCTATCGAATTATTGAATCGAGTATAGCCTTATTAGAATCGAATTGGATCGGCACTGATCTGATCCGAATCCGACCTATTTACATGTATAATTTAAACTAATCCATATAAATATTGGAGAGAGTATATATGAAATAAAAAAATGTGACTTACATTTAGAAAAATTATTATTTGAAGAAAAATATAAAAGAATTAGGAAGATAATAAATAGGGCCTTTGGACGCTTCCAAAGCCATCCAAGCCGCCCCTGCTGAGAGAAGTCAACATTTTAATAATGGATGTACTAAATAATATTACTACATTAAATACTATAATTGGACTCACAGGATAGATAAAGGTGAAGTTGCAAAATTGTCCTTTACGAAATCAAGTTCAGCATGTAGTAATAATTAATTGAAGTGAGAGTCCTATAAATTGTCGGTATAGAGTGGTGTTTTGGTATCGTGTAGCGCCATGGTTGGGACTGGGATTTATTTTAGCATACCACCCCAGTGCTACCGCCTTACCTTTCCCATGAATCTGACTTCTTCGCCGCCCAACCCCATTCACAATATCAAACTGCTTTCCTTTCCTTCTTCGAGATCACATCTGCACTGCTCAGTACCAGCTTTCCGTCCCTCTCAAGTATCCTCCAGCTTCTTAAGGTCTGGATCTCTCTCCCTCTCTCTCTCTACATATATATATATATATATATGTTGGGACTGGGATTTATTTTAGCATACCACCCCAGTGCTACCGCCTTACCTTTCCCATGAATCTGACTTCTTCGCCGCCCAACCCCATTCACAATGTCAAACTGCTTTCCTTTCCTTCTTCGAGATCACATCTGCACTGCTCAGTACCAGCTTTCCGTCCCTCTCAAGTATCCTCCAGCTTCTTAAGGTCTGGATCTCTCTCCCTCTCTCTCTCTACATATATATATATATATATATATAGACTAATAGACACACAAATGGGACAAGGATAGTGATTTTTTTTTGGAGTACTAATTTGAGAGAATAAACTCAATTATGAACCCTTTTTAGACCCAATGAAAACACAAGGAAAATGAAATGAGGGAGTCTTTAGTTAGCTAAATCTTTAATTTATTTTCATTTACTAATATATATAGTGGAATTAGCATACAATTTTTTTATTATTATTTTTAATATTGCTCCTATTTTAGGATGAGGAAGATCTTTGTTTCATCATTATTCATGTCCGTGAACAATATTACATTTTGTTAAAAAAAAAAAAAAAATTACGTAAGTATTTTTAGAGCTGAATTTTGTGGCGCCAAAATTTAATGTGCTTATTGCAAATTCTAAACTTCCTTGATTCTTAAGTTCTGGTAATGATTGATACTTCCTTTATTTAAAATGCTAACTGAATTTTTTTTTTAATTGTCAAGAAACATACATCCACTTACACACCTCACTTTTATTCATTAAAAAATTTAAACTAAAAAATAAATGAGATACCACTAGACCTTTCCTAAAATGCTCACTCATTCTAAGCTTAGCTTATTTGTTTATATATTAAATAAAAAAATACTTTTGTATTTATTAAATAATTACTTAAATGATTTAAATTATATATTGATTTGAGTTATGAAGTAACACCTTAATATATTATTAATAATGAGACTGAACACGTGATGTTGTAACTTGTAGGCCCCACAAAGAAATGCAACCAGCTTAATTGTGAAAGCAACACTGGGACCCAACTATGAAGAAAAAAATAGAGTAAAAGAATAATTATGGAGAGTTGAATACTCGGACAAATCTGATTATGTGAACTAAATCGATTTAAAAATTTTCTAAACCTGAATTTTAATGTCAAAAAAAGATTAATGGACCATCCAAAAATCTGACAACATGATTCCCATTTTATTACTATTATGCCACAATCAGGCCTCTCTTTTGCAGTACCTGCCCATTAAAAGATAAATAGAGTGCACAAATATGGACTTTTGATTCAGCTATAAAAGTTCTAGCTATCAAATAGTATATATATATATATATATATATATATATATTGAAGTTTTTGAGTTCAATAGGTTCAGCATACAAGCTACAACAAACCAAAGAAGAGACTCTTCACACCTTCAAATGAGTGCAGAAATGGGAGACCTTGGAAAGCAAGCACCAGAGAGGTAAGAAGTTGTTAAAGTTCCTCAGTTGTACAGTTTTTTTTTAGGTGGGCCTTAGCACATCAATAATAATGCTCGATTTGGAGATCATATGTTTGAAACAAAGAACAGTTATTCACATATAAAAATAAGACTATATACATCAAACCCAGGGCCGGCCCGGACCCAAGGCGATCAAAGCCGTCGCCTAGGGCCTCAGAATTTAAGGGGCCTCAAAAATTTATAGGCCCATGAATGGTGGGCCACCAAAAAAAAAAAAATTGTAACCAAATGCAACAAATCATCTAAGGGGCCTCAAAATTTATAGGCTCATGAATGATTGGCCACCCAAAAAAAAAGCTTGTAACCAAATACAGCAAATCATTTAAGAGGCCTCAAAAAAAAAAATTATTATTATTATTATTATTATAAAGGGCGTCACTTTTAAAGTTCGCCTGGGCTCTCAAGATTTTTTCAATCTCAGGGCCGGCCCTGATCGAACCCTCTCTGAGTATTGGTGTTTGATCTGTAGATTGGTGTTGTAGGTATGCCGTGGTTACTGGTGCAAACAAGGGCATTGGCCTTGAGACTGTTCGGCAGCTTGCAACCTCCGGCGTGACCGTCGTGTTAACAGCCAGAGACGAGGAGAGGGGTAGAGACGCCGCGTCGTCACTCCATGAGTCAGGTCTGTCAAATGTAGTCTTCTACCAGCTTGATGTTCAGGACCTTGATAGCATCAATTCTTTGGCCAAATTCATACAGATTCAATATGGAAGGCTTGATATCTTGGTAAGGATGATATTTAACAGAGTTCGGTAACAACCATATCTTTGAAAATTACAATGATCTAGATGATAAGATATTGCTGTCCAGTTTTCTTTTTTAATCTGGAAGTATGTGGTTATGGTTTGAATTGTTTATTATGTTACACGAACTATTCAAACGTAGTTGACGTACAAGTGTTCTGAGACGGACCAGAAATTATGTAAAGGGAGGCGGCCTTTAACAAGATAAAAAAAATTCAAACCATTAAGTGGGGACAATAGTGAATTTTTTCTATAATTTCAGTAGGGCAGTAATAAAATTTTATAGATATGTAATCCAAATATAGAAAAAAAGTAGGTATAAAATAGTGAAATAAAAATTTCAGCGGGGCAATTGCCCCCACGGGCCTTGCATAAGTCCGTGCCTGTCTGTGTTAGACAAGTAATACTCAATATGCGTCTGAAATGTCCATGTACTCTATTTGGTAATAAATATGTTGACATTTGGACACAACCACACCCACACATGTACCTGAGTTCGGGTAACATAGGTATTGCTCCTGAGATATTTTTTTCATGTGTATAGATGAATTAAGTTATGTAAATCATGAATATGGAAAAAGTTAAAAACTCATCAAGTTGTACAGGTAAACAATGCTGGGATTTCTGGAGTGATAGTTGATGAGGATGGCCTAAGGGCCCTAAACGTAGATCCATCCTACTTGGGGGTAAGAAAAAAGTGTTGATTGCTTGTGCTTTTTCATTGAACACCCACTAGACACCAATAATCCGTTATCACTTTTTGTCAGCACAGCTCTCAGGCAAGGCAACCAATTTGGTACAAGGTGTGATTAAATCAACCTATGCAAATGCAGAACAATGCTTGAACATCAATTACCATGGTTGCACGAGACTGACAGAAGCTCTTCTTCCCCTGCTACAGCTTTCCACTTGCACAGGAAGAATAGTAAACGTCTCTTCCCTCCGCAGTGAATTATGCGTAAGTACAGATTATTTTCTTCATCATCACCCAATCCTCATTCTTGTTCTTGTGATTAATTAAACTTATATGTCACAGAGCCTGGTCTGCTTATGTAAACAACTCTTCCCCATTCTTTTGCAGCGGATTCCCAACGCGCAGACAAGGAAGGAACTTGCAGATATAGACAATCTGACAGAAGAAAAAATTGATAGGATACTGGAAAGGTTTTTGCATGATTTTAAACAAGACGCGCTTGAAACTAATGGATGGTCAAAAATGCTGCCTGCATACAGCATATCAAAGGCCACCCTTAATGGAGTTCTTGCCAAGAAGTACCCTAACATGTTAATCAACTGTGTCCATCCTGGATATGTTAATACTGCTATAAATTGGCATAATGGGACTATGACAGTGGAAGATGGAGCTAAAGGTTCTGTCATGTTGGCTCTTCTACCTGAAGGAGGTCCTACTGGTTGCTACTTTGATCGTACAGAGGTCGCTGAATTTTGAATATCCCTATTCTAATTGCAGCTAGACCATCTGTTCTTGCTGAATTTTATATCCCCGCTGTTATTAGTTGAAGATAATAAACACCTGGGGGTCCAAATAAATCCATGCCAGTAGTATTTATTTTGAATTCAATGTTTTAGTTTGTTGTTTTTCTTTAATTCGATGGAAATTGTTGATGCATAAACCTGCACAATCCGGAGTAGAATGCCTTTCTTGCAAAAAAGGAGTAGTGACGACCGGTGCAGTGCAGGTCAAGTGTACTCAGATGGCCAAGTTAGTACTTGACAATGGAATGTTAAGTTAATTATTTTGTATTTAATTTTTGGCGTTCCTCTTTAGGTTGACTGATGACTTCTTTTATAGAAGCATTAATGATGTTAGTGTCCTGCACGAAACTGATTTCTTCTCCTTATCACAAATTGCAAAGTCATCGGAGGGTGGTAATAGTTATCTCTACCTCTTTGACTTTATTTATCCCTCCCTTTGGATTTCCATTTCACTTGGATTTCTTAATGAGTTGAATATTCCGTATCAATTGTCCCCTATTCCCAAGTTTGTCTGTCAAACTTAGCAAATGTTAAGTTGCATTCGCTCGCCTTTTCCTGAGACTGAAAGATGTTTTGAAGATCTCATTTCTGCAACCAACCAGTGTGCGATATTTGGGCAGTACCCCTAACTTGATGGTCTTTAGTTTGGAACTATTCTCTCCATGAGAGTCTTTAGTTTTGCTTTTTTGCTTTCGATGTATGTCTAACAGAAATCCTTTTATTTTTAACGTTGGATTATGATGTTGTTAATGTGGATGAAACATATTTGATCGTCATTGATTCACCCTTTAGTAAGCGGAGTAATTGACCCCTATCCCTTTCGGGGGAGAGGGCCTTTCAGTACAGGACACGTCGATTTGATCCTTTTTAGTACGGAGAATGGCATTTTATTAGCTTCATTAATTCGAACCCTTAAAATACAGAACACTTTTATATCAGTCTCTTTTAGTACAGAGATGACAATTACGAACTTCATTTAGCTTGGGCCCTTATAGTACATGACACTTTTATATTAATCCCTCTTAGTACGGGGATAACAATTATGAGCTTCACTTGCCCATGTAGTAAGGGTTATCTCAAGATGTTAGCTCAATTAGCACTGGCATCTGTCAACATTTTTTTTAAGCATCCAGCTCACTGAGATTAGCCTTGATGAGCTTCAATTTCTAAGAAACCTTGAACATATGGGAAATCCTTTAGATGAGTGCTCCAAATTTCACATATTCACTTCAAAAGTTTAAGAAAAAAAATTTATTGGAATCCCTTTTACACGGCGAGTTGAATGTCTATCTTAATAAGGATGTGCAATGTTAGAAATGCCTCATGGGGGAAAATCAGTATCGAAGTTAAGGTAATTCAGATTCCATGCTTCACTTGTGAGAGCTCTATTTAGCTTCCTAAATATGATATCATAACTTAGCTTGTTGTCGTTCCAAGTGAGACATTGCCTAGTGAACCTCAGATCCTCAAATTCAGCCTCTATTATAAAATCAATGAAATGTTCCTCCACTTGTACACACCAACCATTACGACACCCATTTCTTTCAAATAGAAATCTTGCTGCATTCAAGTTAACTAAGACAGTCAAAGGGTGTTGCACGAAACACCTGAATAGTAGGTTATCCAAAGAAATTGCCTCCCTATTGAAGTAGTTAAACCATAGACAATAGAGAACACGAAATCATTCTTGCCAGTAGCAGAAATACGGTATATAGCCTCATCAGAGCTATTAATTATTGCAACGTCAAAAGCTAAAGTCTTCGAAGTGATCATCTTGAACCTCACTGATGAAAAAAATAATTATGGTTACGGACAAATACAGTTGCTAACATATGACCTTAGCCACAACATCAATATTTGACATAGAAATTAAGCTTCGCATGCTAAGACTTGTATAAGAAACTTCACAAATATCAAGACATAAGTAAAAGCTCACTAGGGTTTTTTAACTAAAAGATAGCATAAATACCGGACACCATTTATTTCGCAGATGTGAAATGATATGTACTTTTATATTATACATTATATAACGAATTTTTTACTATCTACCCATACCTGGAGAGACTCTCTTCATATATTGTAATGCCCCGAATCAAAAAGACACAGTTCATGATAAAACGGAATAGGCCGGACTCTTACTCAAGTCCAAAATGTAAAAACTAATGACAAAAATGGCCATACAACGTGGTTAACAATACTACGACATCCCCTAGGGTACAAAGGTCTCCATAAGTCAAACTCGAGTCAAGGAATAGTCAGGGAGTGGACTTAAGTGGCCTACATAAGGTGTTCAACTAACAGGGGGGTTTGGTCAGCTGGAGCCTTTGGTCATTTCTTAAGTCACAAAAATGATTTGTCTAAGGATTCAAAATCTGAATTAAATAAGTTAAGGCTAATTAAAGTCATGGAAACATCATATATACATAAAGGATATGGCCATCTAGGCCTCAATACATTATTGTACAATTATCTTATTAATTTTACAAGGATCAAGACTAAAACATGTCATGCTCTTAAACTCCAACGTCATCGACACCAACTAGCAACTCCAAGGCAGGTATCCATTCCTGAAATTGTTGTCAACAGGGTGAGCTTACAATGCTCAGTAGATGATGTACAACCTACCCTTTCTAAGGCCATGCAACACACAAGCAAGCATACACAACGCATTGCTAAGGGGAGCATGCTTTCAAACAATGTTTGCGTCTAACGTTCACATACAAGTCTCATTGAAAAAATCCTACAGAAGCATACGTTGAAATAATGCTCTATCTCTAACATTCGCAAAACAAATATAAACAAGATCATCCTATTGGAGCAAGCCTTCAAGTAAGGTTCTTATTCTAACTTTCACATTTTAAATATCAACAATTCGTTCTACGGGAGCCTACTTTGAACTGAAAGTTATCTAGCACTCATGCTTCAATTCTCAAATATCTTACATCAACATAAATATTCTCATACTAACATAATTGAATGAATATTAGCAACATAGACGTAACATTTCAATTTACCTCAAATACATGTCTATGCATTACGAACTCAAAGATAAACTCACACATGTAGCCCAAACTCAAACGAACAAAATATGAATTAGTTAACAACCGAATACGGGGTACCTCCCCGTATCCCTACCCTTGCTTCATGTGTTACTAGCCCGTCAATAACGATGCCCGCTTGATCAAGTATTGGGATTTTCAACCCTAGAGTCATGCCCTTCCTATTTCATCCACAACAATCCTTTTCAAAAACATTGTTGCATAAACTTAAAAAATCAATGCTCACCTATGATTCACACCACACACATACTCTATGCTATGGTTAAAGATAGATATCAAAATAATTTCATAGAGTTTAATCACAAGTAAACAATATGTTCCATTTCAACATTTACTTTCATTATTGCAACAATAATAACACTAATATCGTATTTCACAACATCACTTTCTCATAGACATTTTATTAAACACTTAACATGCATTTGACAATTAAAATCAAGATATGTAATCAAGTATCTTCATACAACATAGTTAAAGCAATCCTACCATGAATATCACAAGTTCACTAGAACGACTCAGCAATTGAATACATGTACTCATTTATAACATACTATAACTCAATTTCATACTCGCAACATTTATTCAATTAAGAAGTAAAGAACACATTGTATCTCTTATGATTTTCAATAATTTACCTCCAACTTAAAACAGTCACAATAAATTCAATTCTAAAACAAATTACGTAAATACAAAACCAATTCAATGTTTAAAGGCTAAATTAGTTTAACAAAATCCCTTCTCAATTAAGGCAGCTTGATGCAAAAGTACAGAAAAAATTCTACTCATAAACCAGAATTTTCAGCAAATAGCTCACAACTTCAAAAATTCATAACAAATTCATCTGTAAACCAAAATATATGAAACTAAAGCCTAATGGAAGCTAAAAGGATAAAATTTCATACTATGATTTTAGTTTTATAGAGTCCCTTGCCGAACAAAACAATTTTAATGAAGAGTCGGAAAAATTCTGTTTTACAAAACAATTTTCGAGCAACTAGTTCCCAAATTCAAAAGTTCATATCCATTTCATTTCAAGATCAAATTGCATTAAACCAATGGCAAATAAAAGTTAAAAGACCATATTTTCATGCTATTAATTCATTTGAACAAAATTCATCACAGCAAAGTTCAGTATAGGGCTGAACATTCACTTTCGACAATTGTAAACATATATAACCATAGTAATCACATAAAATACTCACAAAACCAAAGTTAAGGGAGGTTCAACACCCCTATCTCAAATTGAAGAAAAGCCCTAAATTGTCCAATGATAAAACTACTCCAAAATGAAAACCAAGACCACCGGAGATCTATAAACTTTCCCTCTACAACTATCTACAATTCACAAGCTAAGTAGATGACAATGCGATCTAAATCATACAATTACAAGGTGAAAAGAAGAAAAAGAAATGACTCAAACAAAGGGAGGAAAATCGCTTTCCTCTCACTCTCACCCTTCATATTTATCCTGGGATAGTGGAGAATGGGTCCCACATGCTCCCCTCCTCAAATTACCACTTTGTCCCACTAAACAAACTATATAACTCACATGATTAAGGCCACACAAATGAAAATAAAAATAATTGTCTAAAATAATAAAAATAAAGTAAATGATGTTAGTAAAAATTTTCAAACATTAAACCTTACGGCCCATAGGGGAATGTCTCGGGCCCACAGACCCGAAATGGATGAAATGACTCTAAATGAATTTCTAAGTGTCCGTGACTTGAAGAGATGTCTAAAAATAATCCTAAAACCTTGAGGCACGTATCCCCACACAACATAAGTAAGCAATGCACATGAAACGGAAATGCAAGAAGAAGGGAAAATAAAACTCGGCCGTCACATATATACTCAGTTTGGCCAAAGATGTCATGCATTTTGTAAGGATGTGTCCCTTTTTTATTTTTCACTATTTTCTTTTTTCATCATTTTCGAGTATCTGGTCAAGTGGGGCCGGACCGGGTCGAGTGTTTGGGAAATTTTTTTAACACTTTTTATTTATTGGTTTTGGGATATATTGGACCTATATATTTAAATTGGGATGTTTTGGACATCATATTTATTTGGGATCATTTGCATTATTACTTTCTAGATATTTTCTAATTTTTTGGCCATTTCATAAATTTGGCTTTTCAGGTGCCACCTTTGACATTTTGAAATTTTGGAAAGATATTTAGGTGAGATATAAGATTATTTGACAATCATTCTCTCCCTCACACTTTCTCTCTCTCACTTTTCTTCTTTTCTTTTCCTTTTCCTTTTGGATCTTGGTTTCAAAACCCGGTTTGAGCTCCTTCCACTTGGATTTTGCCGACACCATAGGAGAGTTTTATGATGGGGACACCAAAGGCTTCAAAAGTCTTAGTTTTGTTTTTGATTTCGAGCAATTTGGGTTTTGGGGGCCAAGTTTGGGTTTAGATTCAGAGGCGGCCGTAGGAGGTTTTGTCGTTCCCCTCGCTTTTCTTGTTACACCCTCGGAAGGTTAGCTCTATTGAAGCACTTTCCATTTTGGAGGTTTTGAGATTTTTATCTCAATGAGGTAGGGATTTGTGTGAGTTGTACGCAATGAAATATTTAGAAAGTTTTGTACTTTTAGAAACAGATCTATTTCTTTCTAATCTTTACTTATTTTAGCGATTAAATAATTTATCACATGTAAGATAAAATAAGGAATTTTTACATATAAATTGGCTTAATAGCCCATATTTACATATCCATTAAGTCAAAGTACCATAGTTTCAAAAAAATGTATTTGACTAAATTGCTTAGGTGGCACATGAATTTTTACTTTAAAATTTGTGTTACCTAAAGTGCCCTTCTCTCTATTTTCTGTGCTGCCTAAAATGCCCTTGTCCATGTTACAATACATTTTACCTTTAGAGCCCTAACGTCATTGAATTCTCTCATTCGTGCAAGAGCCCTCTCGCTCTCTCTCTGCCCTAACCCTCACTGAAATCTCATTCGTGAAGCTCAAAAGCCCTCTTTCTCTTTCCCCCTCTCTGTAACAGCCATTTTACAGTCATTAGTGCACCCTCTCTCTCCCCCTCTCTGTCTAACCAGCGAAGCAAGACCAGGCCACACATCTCGGCATACAGCATCAACAAACATGGAGGTCTTCTCCACTTTGTTTCTCTCTAATGACCGATTCCATTTGCTGTGAAATGAAGCCAGACCTAGGTTGTATCTCTCTTTCCTTCACAATTTAATTCAAGGATGAATCTAGGGTTTGAGGTAATTTTTCATGTATTTTTCTATCTATAATCTGTGATTTTGGTATAGGTTTTTAATTTTTTTTTCTTTAGGTTTTCCATATATTTTGCACATCAAATCCAAGATTTCATATTTATTTTTTTTTTCTTTTGGTTTTCCATCTAACCCTAACATTCCATTCGTGCAGAGCCCTCACCCTCATAGTCTACTCTTGTCGCTGTTCTTCTTCTTGGTGGTCCATGTGCTTCGTGAACTTTACTCCACTAATTTGGTAAATACTCTCTTTCTCACACACACACACACTCGTTTACTGAATGTGTGAATTAATTATTCTATTATGAGGCTTTAAATACCGCATCAGTGATCTTTTACTTCACATGAATATCTGGAATGTAAAAACGTAAGTCAAATGTTTTGGGTTAATCGGTATAATGACAAGCATGTTCACCTGTACCTTTCATCACCATCTTCCCCTGTTCTTGGCACTTTGAATTCCTGTTGTATGATGCGTCAACTAATAACCCACTTACATTAATTGTACAAGAGCATCATTAATCATGAAAACGAATTAGATTTTTCCCAAGACCTTCTGTCCTTAAAATCATTGACAGTCCACGACCTATACATATTCCAAACTTCACGTTGGCTTGTTGTAGGAAAAAATAGTAAAAGTACATTAATTGCAAACATGTCATGCCCCTTTTTCTTTTTCTTCATAATGGGAATTATTGTTGCCATCATAACAATTGAAAATTCAAACAATCACATGGCTAAATATTACTAAAAAATAATGCTATCAGTTGCTCCCCCCCCCCCCCCCCCCCCCCCCCCCCCCCCGGCGGCTGAAGGACTCTTAGTTGTTTTTAATCCGTCCTTAATATCCTGAATTCTTGTAGAATTTCAAAGTGTTTATTTCTATAATTGACACATCAGTCGATGACAAAAACAATGTACTTTTAATATTGTCCCTACATGTAATGTAACTTGAAAAGTGTACATGCAAAGTGAGGTTATAGAACTAGACTGCATACATAACTGATCAAATTAAGGGTATGAATTATATACAAATTAAATAGAATTAAATATGGTAGTATATATATGTATATATATATATTGAAATGGGAATTTAGTTTAAGTAATTCATTTAATTTAACATACCTGTAAAAGTAGTTAGGACAATCTCATACTCCTGTCCAACCTTGACTTGAGACAATGGTAATGGTTAATCTTCTAAGTAGTCATCTGTGGCTGAATTAAGGCAGTACTCTTGCAGTGGTATGAACTTGAAATAAAAAAATGTGGGTACAACTGCGAAAGTAACATTCTCTAGTGGAGAAGAAGGATCCACATTCACCCCAATCCAACTCTCTGTGGATCCATAGTCCATGCTCACTAACGGCAAATTCAAGGCGTAATGCCTTAGTTTTTTCAAGTATGGTTGCATTGATCCTGTCATTATAGAGTACACATACTTCACATTTGGCCATAGTTTAGGAATTAGACTAAACCAATCTAGATCCTTCAGCTCCTCACAACAATCTTGGATCCTCGAAGCCAAACATAGGTTTGGTGTGACGATGTCGAAGACAGCTTTTCTCATCTTTGGCAAGGTGATTTTTGGAGTAAAAGTGCATTTTCTAATGTCATTGCATATGTCTTTCCATAGCTCTTCGAATGATCGAAATGCTTGGAATGTGCTGTAAGTGAATGTCGACATTATGAACTCTACTTGATCAAAGAAGAAGAGGCCAAAGAGGAGGTGACAGTATGTCTAGAGCCTTTGGGGACTATTGTATTACGGATTTTGAACTTATATCCGTCCCTGAAGTGAGTGAAAGACATATAACCAGCAGAGACCAATTTGTTGTGTTGCCAACCAATGGGATATGTATGGCACTTTTTGGTATTTATCACTTGTTCTTTTTTATACAATGACAAAGAAAAACACATGTTTGTTTCTCTATATTAAATGTCCAAA
The DNA here is from genome assembly GCF_030987335.1 of Cornus florida. Classification (NCBI taxonomy): domain Eukaryota; kingdom Viridiplantae; phylum Streptophyta; class Magnoliopsida; order Cornales; family Cornaceae; genus Cornus; species Cornus florida. The sequence goes on from NW_026775575.1 coordinate 46,071,168, forward strand.
ACTTGTAAAAGATCAGCTGAACGAATACGTTTCAAACTCACGAGCATAATTGACATTCATCACTTCAAAATATGTGATATCAGTTATATAGACAATATGTTTTCTTTTTCCATTCTTACAAATTGTTTCTTATGTCAGAGTATATTTTTCTATATAAAAAACAGTTCAGTGAAAGCTAATAAGAGCTTCTATATTTCTGTTAAAGGTATAGGATGTTATCTCCAATCAAGAAGCAATTGAAATTGTACCTTCCACACCTGAAAGAGAGAAGTTAACTAAATGTCTGGTTGAATGCACTATCGAAGCATGGAAACGCAAGAGGCGCAGTATTGCAACAGACGGTGTTTCTGCTATTTGTCTTTTGTTTCACACTTCACCCTCATCTTAGGAAATTCATTCTGTTACTATGTCAAAATAGTTGTGACGAAAAAGAGCAAGGTATTTGCTCCTTCATTTCCATCATTTTGTATCGTAATGTTTTTCTTTTATTCTTTTTTCCCAATGTGTATCATCATAAGCATGCATGTCTGGACTAAGAAAAAAAGAAAAAAAAAAAACAAAACAAAACAAAAAGTAAAGAAAGAAAATAGAAGTATGATTCAACAGAATTATTGAGTAAATTTTCTTATTGAATTAAAAGCTACACATGAAAGAATTTTGTAAGCTTGGCTTAATGGGTTATTGGTATTAGTCAAAATTAGACAATATGTCATTCATCTTCGAGAGTGGTAGCATTTAATATCTTTTGTATTGCCAAAAAGAAACAATTACAGGGTAAAGTAGTTCCGAGGATGGTTGCAGACCACTTATAATGCCGTTTTGTCATGCAAAATTGATATGTACATGTTTTTTATTTCACATTTATATATCCCTCTTGGATCAGCATATACAAACTTTGATAGGAGAGAATAATAGGTCAGTTAAAAATTACCCCCAAAAAATTAACTTTTTTAATTATATAATCATCATTAAACTGGAAAAGATGAGATTTAAAAACGGACTATATAGACAATACTTATAAGAACTTAGAAGACCAGCGACCGGCGATCATTCCATCTCAATTTGTGCATCTTATTTTCTAGGTTTTGACCTATTGCACTATTTTGTTGACTTATTTTCGTTGAGAATATATTTAGTAGCTAGAGTTCTCATTAGTTAATCATTGTTCCTAACTTCAAAGTCTATGGTTTATCTAGTTTGGCCTATTGGTGACTGGTATGTGAATATGGCCTGGGAAAGTTTGTATTGTGTCTAAAAAGGTGACTGTTTTCGAATTTGGATGTTACAATTGTTCTTGTTTGATTTATTCTGAATTCGATTACATTAATCGGAATGAAGTTTTTATTTCAATGTGGTTTCACTATATGTAATTTCATGGTGTATTATTATTATAGGCTTATGCGCCTTCTTTGACAAAAGCTAATTTGTTCCCTGAGAACAATAGGTTTTGACCAATAACTTTTTTGTATTTTGTTGATCATTTTCTTTGTTAAATATGAGTTGTAAAATTTTGTTGTAATGACTTTAATTGAAAAATCAACTTCATAATATGCAATTAAAATGGTGGAAAAACTGCAGTTTATCCTGTTCATAAGAGAATATGTTTGGCTGAGAATATAAAACTTGTTTAAAACTTATATAGCATGAGTCTATGGCATACACTGAAATAGATATGATCATTTGGAAAAAGTACCCAATCTCAGACTATGAAGTTTAATTTATTTTCCTTATTAAGTTCTCAATTTGTCTTCTCTAATTTTTATATCCCCCTGGCTGTCATTGTTTTCCTAAATTACTTATTAAATTTTTTTTTTTTTTGGCTCTTTTGTCTAGATGTTGTCAAATCATCACATGGCTAAAATTCATGTGATGTCTGTGAATTGGACTCTATATTAGAAAACATATGATGACATAGAGAGATATGTGAGGTGTCGTCAAATCATCACATGGCTAAAGTTAAAAATAGTGGTGCTAGGTGTATAAACACATGAACTATTATGAAAGACACCCCTATCATGCCAAAAAAAGAGATGTGTAAGTCCCTTTTGTCAAATCATGACATGGGTAAAATTCATTCACATGTATGTAAATTGGGCTTTATAAATAGACATATGACATATGCACAAAACCATAACATTAGCACTAGTAAATCTCAGTTGTTGATGTATGGAGCGAAAGTATATAGAGCGAAAGTACTCGTTAAGAGATGCGCGGATTGAAAGTAGTAGTTATACATTCTTAATCGATCTCAAAACTATTCTATTTTTAACTCCTCATATCGATGGTTCATTTTTTATGTAATGACGACTGGCATGTAATCGTCATCTCCTCCATTGGGATTTGGTATGTATTTATTTTTCAATGTGTTCAAGTGTGTATTTATTTTTCCTTCAATAAAATAAGTAATTGTGTTTCTACAAATGTACCCTGTATGAAGTTGAGAACATGAGAATTCGCTCATGGAAATATAAATGGTTGTGTTGTGCTTGCAAATGTAATAATATTTTTAGTAGACCTTCTTATGATTCTCGGGGACCTTATAATTAATTGGACTATTTTTTTATTTTTTTTTTCAACTTTAAATGTGTAATATTTTGATATGTTTAACTGTATATTGAGATGTAAAATAAGTTATTCTGTTTCCATAAACTCTTCTAAATATTATCAAAGCAAAAATAAAGATTTATGCATTTCATAAAAATGCTACATAAATATAGCCATATATGCATTTACATAGTGGGTCATGTGCCTTAAATGACTATTTTTTTACAGTGTATAGGGGGTCACATGCCTTAAGTGACCATTTATTGTGCATAAATGGAGGTCGAGAAATTGTTGCGGATGGAGTGTTTAAACTATAAGAACATGAGTTCTGTTAAAGGGTTGGAACTACTTACATTAAAAGTCAAGTACATTTGCTCCCATTACCTTCCCCAAGTATGTAACTGGAAGTTGCCATATGATCTTATATATTTAAATCAGTTGATTCTTGTAATAGTTTCTCTTGTCTTGGTTTTGTTTATTTCTGTATGTTGTTTTGTTCGTACCTTTTGGTAGTAGTTTTTTCGTTACATTTTGTTTATCAATGATGATGATATCCATTTGATTCATAAATGATAATCTTGCTCTTTCCCTTTTTTTATTAGCATACTGAATTTGAGACTTGTATGATGCAGTTACTTGCTTGGATTTTGTATCATGGACAATGAGGTGGTTTTTTGACAAGTGCAGACTGAAACTCAAGTGCTAGAAGGTTTATAAATTTTTCAACAACACTACTAGGAAATTGATGATTTTCTTGACAAATGGATTTAGTTCCTATTTTGGAACATTGATGAGTGGTGAATTAGAGTAGAAAATTCATAAATGATGAATTTTTTAATTGTAGAATGAATTTTTTTGTTGTAGTGATAGGCAGACACATTAAAGCACAACTTGAAAATGATACATGTTAAAGATAGAACTGACATATGATTTTATGATATAGAAAGATATGCGAGGATCTATCAATTTATCACATAGCTAAAGGTGCATAAAAACATTAATGCCACTATTATGAAAGGCACCCCTTTAATGTCAAAGAGAGAGATGTGTAAGATCTTTTTTTTTAAATCATCACATGGTAAAATTTACATGTCTGTGAATTGGGCTCTATATTAGAAGACATATGATGACACACATGTTAAAGATAGAACTGTAATATAGAGGGATATGTGAGGTGTTGTTAAATCATCACTCTGGCTAAAGTTAAAAATAGTGGTGGTAGGTGCATAAACACGTGAACTATTATGAAAGACACCCATTTCATGCCAAAGAGAGAGATGTGTAAGTTCCTTTTGTCAAATCATCACATGGGTAAAATTTATTTACATGTCTGTAAATTGGGCTTTGTAAATAGATATATGACACATGCACAAAACAATAACATTAGCACTAGTAAATCTCAACTACTGAGTGTTTTTGAGCAATAACGGGGAGGTGGAATTCATAAAAATACTTTATAAAATTAGTAAAGATTCATACATTTCATAAAAATACTGCATAAAATTAAACTTGCATAAAATTAAACTCAACTAGTGAGTTTTTTTAAGTTTTTTTGAGCAATAACGGGGATGTGGAATTACAATACGTGCCATTCGGAAAATCGCGTGTCTGTGCCTTACACTCATCCCGGTTTGTGTATATTCCAACATTTCAGCCAATGAAACAAAAAATTAAACATTATCCAAATAAAGACATTACATAATTGTTATTTTTTTCACATAGATTTGTAAGTGCACTTATAAATAAATACATTACATAATTAAAATGCAATTAGAAATCTATTTGGAAAAAAAAAAACATTATAATAACTTTAATTAAATAGAATCAAAATAAAGACATTGGCTAATCAAAGTGCACTTAGAAATCTATTAGAAAAATAGATTTCTTAATAGCTTTGATCAAATAGAATAAAAATAAAGATACTACATAACCAAAGTGCACTTAGAAATCTATTTAATAAAGAAATTAACATTATAATAGTTTTGTTAAAATAAAACCAAAATAAAACATTAGATAAGTAAATTGTACTTACAAATAGGAATGTCAATACTCTGTCTCATGACAACAATTAGATATTTATAATAACTTACAAAAACGAAGGCTTTTTCTTGATGATGTGACTGATGAGCGCTGAAAAGTGCGCATTTAAACCCCTTAAGATCGAGTATTCTAGGACCTTTATCTATCTTATTTTTTCGTTTTAGACTAATTTCATGTTATTGCCCTTTTCAGGTGCTTATCCCCAAAAAAAAGTCAATTCAGCCAAATTAGAGCAAAAAAGAAGCAATCTCAAGCTGAATGGAAGAATGGAGAAAAGTGGAAGTAAAGTGGTAAAAATCAGCAAACTTCGATCGATCAGGAATATTTTCGATCGATCTCACCTCACCATGATGGATCAAACCCCTTGTCCTTATTCTCAATAAATTTCATCTTCGATCGATCCAACTTCCTTCAGATTGATCAAACTTCCTTGATCTTATCCCTACCTACCACTTTTGTCTTTTTCCCAAAATATCCCAAAATATCTCAGAGATTTGTCGTATTCCAAAAAAGCGCCGCCAAGGATTGATCGATCGGGCCTTAATTCGATGGATTTGGCCACAGTTCAATCAATCTCATTTGAATTTGATCGATCGAACCTCCTCAAGTCCGAATTAAAATAGAGTACATCTCATTAAAAGATGGCTCGTGCTGCAATCATTGAAGGGACCCTAGTGCACGAGACCTGACCATTAGGTGTGACACTTGAGCTACCAATATAAGGATTTTGAGCCATTTTTACATCACATCTCAGCATAACTTAGATATTTCAATACATCTCATATCACATATCTTGGAGAGGAGGCTAGAGCTTAGAGAGACATACACTATTTTGGAAGTTCTTCCATTCTTCTAGGGTTTTCATCAAGAAGAAGAGCATTTCTACCATGGAGATGGCCTTTGAGGGTTGGATAACTACATCAATGAGTAGCTAAACATCTTCTTGGGGATAGAGTTAGCCCTAAGCATGCCTTCTAGACCTTGATGTTCTGTATTTTGAGGGGATTTGTGTTGTAATCTTGTCTTGACATTTGATTTATTTATGAATCTTGTTTTTACAATGATTGTGCTAATTAATATTTCCAATGGATCATTTCATTCTATTCATTTGTCTATGTATGCTAGAATAGATGTTAATGTGTTTATTTCTTAGTTTTGTGATATTAATGCATGCCTATGTGTATTGATGCTATGAATCTAGAGATTGTCAAGACATAGTTCTTAAATAGTATACTCTTGTGATTTGTTTGATGGTTCGTACTCATTTCTTAATGGATTATGCCTCTACCTTAGTTTAGTTAGTTTAATTTTCATGTCCTTAGCTTAGATATAGTGTAGTTGCTTTACTTTCTTAAATGTGAGGACAATCCATGCTTGTTGTTTGATGTTTCATACTTATGAATGCAAGTAGTACAATTCTCTAACTTGTTGCTGTGTTAATTGTGAGCTTAAAGGAAGGATTAATGGCTTAGTTTGTTATATTGTACTATTTACTAGGTTGTTTAGACAATGTATACTTAATTAGTCAATCCATGCTTGTTAATTCAATCAATCACACCTCTTTATATTGCAACACATGTTTCCCCTCATTTGTTACACATTGAATATCTAGAATGATGATGTTTAGTGGTGATCTCTAGATCTCAAGACCTCTCTCTCTTATTCTCTATCATTTTATTTACTTCAATTGCTTCGTATTGAATTTATTTACATTGTAGTTTAATTAACAAATCAAAACACCTTTTGATCACTCGACCTACTAATTCGACCTTGTTTCCATATTAACATAGCCCCCAATCCCTTGGAACGATCCCTACTCGCCCTACCTATATTATTAGTTAGAGTAGTGGCACTTTATAAATTTAAACTTGGCCACACTTTTATTGCAATTTGTTGGTGCATGCAACGACAGCCCCACAGTCAAGTTTTGGCACTGTTGCCAGGGATTGATTTGGCAACACCGTGTTTTAGAAATAATTAGGAATTAGTACTCTTTTGATCGTGTTTTTACTTTATTTTCTTTTTAGTTATTTATTGTGTTTATTTTTTATTGGCTAGGTGAATTGAGCAAAGGAAGTCAAGCAAGGAAAAATTGAAAAGTAAGGAGCTAAGCTAAGCATAAAAAGGCTAAAATCTAAAATTTGCAAAGCTAAGCGGAGAATTGAAAAATCATTTGAAGTTACTTAAAGACCCTTTGTGATATCTTTCTTAACTCAATCTCTAGTTAAATCATCGGCCCGCGTGGTGGCAAGTTCTTAAATTCTTAGTTAAATCGTGAGCCTGCGTGGAGGCAATTTACTTTTCTTTGTATATTGTTCAAGCACGGGAGTATGGGATTAATGTATGTGGAGGATGTTTGTTGATTGATTTGTTGCGTGGGCGAAGTGTTTGGTTTGTTGATTTTATCTTACTTGATTTTTATGTGGTCATAATCAACCCTTCATCATTCTAGTGGAAAATCTAAAAGGTTATCTTAGTTATTTAGACCTGAATTTCATGGAACATCCGCCTTTTAACCAATTTCCTCCTAGAGTTCAAGCTCCAATTCCTCCAATGATCCTTCGTGATCATTACAACCTCCATGAATATCATTCACCAACTTGCATCTTGCTTCCTAATTTTAGGGCCAATCATTATGAAATTAAGCCCAAGATTATTCAAATGTGTCCACTTTTCTATGGCTTAAATAATGAGGAACCTTATAAACATCTTGATAAATTTCTTGAGATATGTTCCACCGTGAAATACATGAATATCCCAGAGGAAGTTCTTAGGTTACTTCTCTTCTCATTTATTCTTAAAAATAAAATGAAACATTGGTTCAACAATTTGGGGGCAAACTCAATAACTTCTTGGATACAAATACAAAATGAATTTTTGAAAAAATTTTACAACGTAAGTTTGACCAATTCAATGAGAACCGCCATTAGAGAATTTTCTCAAGGGGAAAGAGAACTTTTACATGAGGCTTGGGAAAGATTGAATGACTTGCTAAGGAAATGCCCACACCATGGCATTCCTAAATGGCAAGTGGTTCAATATTTCTATGAAAGTCTATCCGACACTCATAAGGACATTGTTGATACATCATGTGGAGGTTCATATTTTGGGAAACATGAGGATGACATTTGGCACCTTTTTGAGAAAATGAGTGAAAATTCATTGCATAAGTCTCACATTTCTCGGTTGAGTCATGATTCTATTAACAAAAAGAGAAATTTGAAAGTGTGTTAAATTAAGAGTCCAATGGAGATTGTTGCCGAGGTCAAAATTCTTACTCATTTTTTTTTTCCCTAAATGAAGGATTTTATAAAAAAAATATAAACAATATAGTACATGGAGAAATAGTATGGGCATACCCTTACTATTCAAAACCAAAATCTATTTCAAGAAAAATAGGCCAAAGAAAACATAAAGCTAACCAAACAAGATTACAAAATATCTTGGAGTGTAATCCCCATGACATCAAGAACCTCCCACGTAATACATTTAGCTAAATCCAAAGGAGCTCAGCATATATCATTATGTATCCTTTCATTTATTTCTTTCCAAATAAAATATAGCACAGCTGTGAAAACAATACAGGTCAATTTGTTCTTCATTCCAGTGAATCTCTGATGGAACACATCAACCAGATCATGTACTACATTCACCTTCTGAAGATCCCAACCCAAAATTCTAGAGATACTGGACCACACGTCCCAAGTATAATTACAGCTACAAAACAAGTGATCCAATGTTTCAACATTATTATAGCACAAATAACATCTAGAAATAAGAGAGAATCCTTTATAATTAAGATAGCAGTGCGTGAGAATAGCTCTCTACATAACAAGCACAGTGTGAGTTGTCCATCTCGGCCTACCTCCACTCCAACACAGACGTGCCCAACAAACCTCTTGACCTGGAGTTCTACAAGCTTCCCACATTGCTTTAAAACTGAAAGGAGTCTTCCATCGCACTTGATCTACTCCACCCAAAATTCTGTGATTATGAAATACCTGAATCATGTCTTGAGTTGTGTTAGATAACAACTCATCATCCCACTGACCATCAATGATCAAATCCTTCAATAAAAGGTTTTTATTTCTACTTAGAAAGCCCAACGTTCTATGATTAAAAATGTCACCAAGATGTTTCCCAACACACCATGGATCCAAAAAACTTTTATATTGTGTCCGTTACCAATACTATATCTGCAATTAACTTTAATCACATCTCTAACATCAAGAATGCTTTTCTATATAGAAGAGTTAGCAACCCTTGGAATAATATTCCAAAACAAAGCATTTTTCAGATACTTTTTCTTAAACCAAGCCACCTAAATTATGTCTTTAGATAGCAAGAAATCCCATGCAATACTGCACTTGGAAGCTTTATCAATGTCCAGCAATCTGCGCAAACCCAACCCCCCTTCCTCTTTCGGAGCTGCCAGTTTATGCCATCTTAAACCATGCATCTTCTTCTTATCTTCCACATGACCCCATATATAATTCATCATTCTTTTCTCAATCAAATTAATAACCACAGAAGGAAGAGAGTATACTGAAGTCCAATAATGAACTAAAGGCAAAATACAAGCTCTAGCCAATTCCACTCTACTAGCCATAGAGATATAAAGAACATTCTATCTCGTTGTGAGAGAGATAACTTTATCAATCAATTCAGTGCAGTCTCTGGTACGCAACATTTGATCAGAAATAGGCACCCCAAGGTATGTAAAAGGAAATTTTCCAACTTTACATCCAAGATTTCTAAGAATTACAGCCCTTCTTCTAACAGATTGAGTAAGAAATACCCCAAATTTCTCCTTACTAACAGCAAGCCCTATATTTTCAAACTGAATCAACACTTTCTTTAAAGTTAACACAGTAGCCATGTTTGCTCTCACCACCATCAACAAGTCATCTGCAAAAAACTGGTGAGTAATAGGCATACCAGCTAGGACTACAGCATTAGATGGAACAATCTTACCACACTGCACCTCAGCTGCAATCATACCTGAAAAGTATTCTGTGACTAAGGTAAAGAGCAAGGGAGATAATGGACATCATTGCCGTAGACCTCGCTCTGGTTGAAAAAACCCATAATGAGAACCATTAATAATCACTGAAAACCAAATCGAGGAAATGCATCTATAAATCCAATTGATCCATTTAGTTCCAAAGCCAAACAATTCTATAATTTTCAAAAGAAAAGACCACTGGATTGTGTCATAAGCCTTCCTCAAATTAATCTTCCAAGCAAGAGTGGGTTTAGCATGTTTTGCACCAAAACCCTTCAACAACTCATGTGCCATGATAATGTTATCTTGTATTCTTCTACCTTGAACAAATGTAGTCTGCTCTTTACCAATAAGCCTTACCAACACCCCTGCCAATCTATTAGATAGAATCTTGGCAATAAATTGCTCACCAACAATAGAGGTCAAAACTCTTACTCAAAAACTTGATCAATTTTTATTGAGTCAAAAACCGGTAACTCAATCATCTCCTCATCTTAATCATCGTCTTCATCATTCTTGTGAACCATGCATGACTTGTTCAAGTGTATTGCACACTACTTCCAATTGTCCCCATGGACATGTGCTTGATGAACACTATGAACAAGTCAATGTCGCATTTGCTCACCATCTGCCAAATGCTTATGTTCCAGTGTGGAGTGAACATTCAAATCCTTTTCAAGCTAAAAATTTTCAAAACCAATATATTCCTCCTTATCAAAGAAATAAAGGTTCAAAAGGATTTGTTTCATCCTCTTCTTATCATCAAAGAATGAATCATTTCTCTCATCCTCAAGCTTATAATTCTCAAAGTAACTCTATTCATCCTCATGCACTTTTTAGCAACTCCACATTTGAAGATAAGGTCTTAGTGGCTTTTGATAGTTTAGAAATGAACACCAATTTGTTACATTCTAATTCTCAATCGATATCAAAGCTTGAATCTCAAATCAGGATGATAGCTAATGCATTGAATGCAAGAGAAATTGGTAAATTGCCTAGCTAACCCGAAAGGAACCCAAAAGCCCAATACCTTGTGGAAGCAAACTCTACATCAGAGTGCCCCTCCCAAGAGCAAGTGCAAGCAATTACCACTTTCAGAAGTGGTAGGCAAGTTAACAATAGGGTTGAATAACCAAGTGAAGATAGTGAACCGGTGTAATCAAAAGTTGGCACCCATCCCATTTCCAATCATACTCCTCCTTCCTTAGAGGAAAGTGTCATCATCAAGAATTCCCAACCTTCTTCATCATTCCCTCAAGTTACAAGGTCTTATGAGCCAAACGCTCCATTTCATTATGTTTTAAAAGAGACTTCGCCTTTTGGGAGGCAAGAAGGAAAAATCCAGGACATGATGGAAATTTTCAAACAAGTTAACATAAATCTTCCTCTCTTGGATGCAATTAGGCAAATTCCGCCTTATGCAAAAATTTTGAAAGATCTTTGTACACAAAAGAGGAAGAGCAAGGGACAAGGCCCTAAAAAAGTGTTCCTAAAGGAGCAAGTGAGCTCCATCATTCAACATAACACTCCACCTAAGTTCAAAGATCCCGGTGCTCCGACCATCTCATGTGTAATTGGAAACCATGAAGTTTGTAGAGCTCTTCTTGACTTAGGAGCGAGTGTTAATTTAACTCCTTACTCCGTGTATGTCCAACTAGGTTTGAATGAGTTGAAGCAAACCTCGGTGGTGCTTTAATTAGCCGATAGATCCATCAAAACTCCTAGGGGCATGGTTAAGGACATTTTTATCAAGGTTGACAAGTTCTATTTCCCGGTGGATTTTGTGGTTCTTGATACCGAACCGGTTGCTAATCCTACCAATCACATCCCAATCATCTTAGGAAGGCCGTTTCTTGCCACCGCAAATGCAACTATCAATTGTAGATCTAGGGTTATGGACCTTTCTTTTGGTAACGTGATGGTTAAGCTTAATATATTCAATGCAAGTCGACATCCCATAGATGAAGATGAGTGTTGTCTTATAGATGTCTTAGATGAGATTGTGGAGGAGTCCATTCCTTCCATGGTTATAAAAAAATCAACTGAGGATAATCTTTCATCTCTTCTATCCGAGGATCCTCTTGCATCTTGTCTCCTTGAAATATATGAAAGTTGTGGTTTGATAATGAAGGATCAATGAGCGAGGTTAATGACTTAATGGAATCCGTTGCAAGTTTGGATTTTCCACCTTGGAAAGCTTTAAAAGAACCTCTTTCTCCACTCTCTATCACTCCACCGGTCCCATCTTTAGTCTCTACACCCACTCTTGAGCTTAAAACTCTCCCTCCTAATCTTGAGTATGCCTTTTTAGGCCCAAAAGAGACTCTTCTGGTCATTATCTCTTCAAACCTTGAAAAAGATCAAGAGAATTCTCTTTTGAATGTACTTAAAAAAAATAAGGAAGCTATTGGATGGAATGTGGTGGATCTAAAGGGAATTGACCCTTTCATTTGCATGCATCACATTCTTATGGAAGAAGATGCAAAACCTTTTAGAGATGCCCAAAGGAGATTAAATCCAAACATAAAGAAAGTGGTTAAAAAAGAAGTTGTTAAGCTCTTAGATGTCGACATCATTTATCCAATCTCTGATAGCAAATGGGTGAGTCCAACTCAAGTAGTTCCCAAGAAAATGGGGACTACAGTGGTTAAAAATTCAAAAGGTGAGGCAATTTCCAAGCGTACCACCAATTCATGGCGTGTATGCATTGATTACCGTAAATTAAATGCCGTCACTAGAAAAGATCACTTCCCTTTGCCATTTATTGATCAAATTCTAGAGAGATTGGCCGGACAACAATATTATTGCTTTCATGATGGATATTCGGGTTACAATCAAGTAGCCCTAGACCCTTTAGACCAAGAGAAAACCACATTTACTTGTCCTTTTGGCACATTTGCTTATAGACGGATGCCATTTGGTTTATGCAATGCTCCTGCAACATTCCAAAGGTGTATGATGTCAATTTTCTCGGACATGGTGGAAGAGTATCTAGAGGTCTTTATGGATGATTTTTCTATCTTTGGGCCTTGATTTGATACATGCCTCAAAAATCTAAATTTGGTGCTTAAAAGATGTCGTGAAACAAACCTTGTTCTTAGTTGGGAAAAGAGCTATTTTATGGTTCAAGAATGTATTATTTTGGGTCATGTCATCTCGAAAAGGGGAATTGAGGTTGATAAAGCAAAGTTGAGCTCATTTCTAAATTACTTCCACCTTCTACGGTGCGAGAGGTTCGCTCCTTTTTAGGTCATGCTAACTTTTATCGCCGTTTCATTAAGGACTTCAGCAAAATTGCTAGACCTTTGTGCAATCTTCTTACCAAGGAAACTCCATTTATCTTTAATCAAGCATGCCTTGATACTTTTCATAAACTGCGCGACTGATTATCATCTACTCCTATTATGCAACCTCCCAATTGGTCCTTACCATTTGAAATCATGTGTGATGCCTTTAACTATGCCATGGGAGCAGTTTTGGGGCAAAGAGTAAGAAAACTTCCATGCGCTGTATACTATGCAAGCAAGACCCTCTCGGGAGCTCAATTAAATTACTCCACTACCGAGAAAGAATTACTTGCCGTAGTGTATGCTCTCGATAAATTTCGGTCCTATCTCTTAGGGTCAAAAGTCATTGTCTATTCTGATCATGCTGCTTTGAGGCACCTTTTGACTAAGAAGGAAACAAAGCCTCATTTGATAAGATGGATTTTGCTTCCTTAAGAATTTGATTTTGAAATCAAAGATAAGAAATGCACCGAAAATATGGTTGCCGATCATCTTTCAAGACTAGTGGTAGAATCTTCCCCTAGCCCACCAATTCATGATTCATTTCCAAATGAACAACTCTTCCAAGTTTCTAATGGATAAATGCCTTGGTTTACTGACATTGTGAATTTTCTTGCAATTGGCAAGCTTCCGGTAAATTGGTCAAAGCAAGCAAAGAAACGTTTCTTTGCTAACATCCGGAATTACTATTAGGAAGATCCTGTCTTGTTAGAAGATACATTTAGGAGAGTGAAATTCCAAGTGTGCTTGTGTTTTGCCGATGCATTCCGGAGAGTGAAATTCCAAGAGTGCTTGTGTTTTGCCATACCCTTGCATACAGTGGGCATTTTAGTGCAAAAAAAACCGCTTTATAGGTGCTTCAAAGTGGGCTATTTTGGCCCACCATCCATAGAGATGCCTACAATTTTTGTAAGGCCAGTATGAGGGAGATGTCAAAAAATGGGATCAATGTCGAGAAGAGACATGATACCCTTGACGAATATTCTTGTTGTTAAAATCTTTGATATTTGGGGCATTGATTTTATGGGTCCTTTTCCTATGTCTTATGGATTTCAATATATTTTGCTTGCCGTTGATTATGTTTCTAAATGGGTGGAGACTTGTGCTACCAAAACCAATGACCACTCCGTGGTTGTTCAATTCATTAAATCCAACATATTCACTCATTTTAGTATGCCAAGAGCTATGATTAGTGATGGAAGAAAGCATTTTTGCAATCAATTCTTAAAGCAATTATTTCTTAAGTACTCCATTACTCATAAAGTCTCCACTCCTTACAATCCTCAAACAAGTGGGCAAGTAAAAGTTTCAAACCGGGAAATCAAACATATTATTGAGAAAATGGTTAACATAACCCAGAAGGATTGGTCACGTAAGTTAAATGATGCTTTGTGGGCTTACCGAATGGCATATAAGACTCCCATCAGCATATCTCCTTACAGACTCGTTTATGGAAAGCCTTACCATCTTCCGGTTAAGCTAGAACACAAAGCTATGTGGGCAATTAGAAAGCTCAATCTTGACTTTAACAAAGCCGGAGAGAATCGGTTACTCCAATTAAGTAAGTTGGAATAGATGAGACATAATGCCTATGATAATGCCAAACTCTACAAAAAGAGAACCAAAGCTTTTCATGACAAACACATTGTGAAGAAATCTTTTGAGCCGGGTCAAAAAGCTTGGCTTTTCAACTCTAGATTAAAACTCTTTCCTGGAAAGTTGCGAACCAAATGGGAAGGTCCTTATGAAATCATTTCTGTTGCACCTCATGGGGTGGTTGAAATTCAAAGTTTAAAGAATGACAACACATTCAAAGTGAATGGGCAGAGGTTGAAACCCTACATTGAGGGACAAGTTTTCAAAGACATATAGAAGCTGCCTTTTTGGTAGATCCAATCTATGAAGAGATATAGTGATGCACTCAATGTTCTTAAGAGATGTTCAATCTTCATGCACATTCTTGCATGTTCGATCGATCTCAAAAGATGTTCGATCGATAAAACATCATCCCTCCATCCAATCATCTCTCTGTTCCATCGTGCGAAATATTCCTACATATTTCAGCTTTCTGTGTATCGTGCGAACTTCATTCTCGATCGATCTGGAATTGTCAGATCGATCCAGCTTTTCCTCGGATCGATCTCAGCTCTATGTTTAGAAAAAAATTTGAAGTTCTGAAATATCACCTATCTGTGCATCGATTGAACATGTCTACAAGTTTTCACCAATTGGATCGATCGAGATTTGATCGATCTATGCTCAATCGATCAGGATGTTTTTACAAAACAAAAAAAAAAAAAAAAAAAAAAAAAAAGTATTGGAAAACTTCAAAGCAGCATTCCGTTATGCTAGAGACGTTAAACTTAGCACCCATTTTATTTATTACTTGCATTTCTTGCAATGTATATATTCCTTTATTACATTTTACCTTCTTTATTTTTCTATACATGCTTTAAAATATATATATATATATATATATATATATATATATATATATATATATATATATAATTTTCCCATTGTGCCCTTATATGTAGTCATGCTACTTTCTTATTTTCTATAGGGTTTGATCTTATATCTCTCTTTCATCTTGTGTTATATTGCTTTAGAATGCATAACCTGATTATTCTTATCCCGTTTAACATTTGATATGAGTTTGCTAGTGAGGTTATTCAACTAGGTTGTTGATTCTAAGTTTGGGGGAGACGTCTTTCGAATTGGATTAATATAGGGCTTCATGTTTTTGCCACCACGGTATACTCTTTCCATCTTTTCCATTGTTCTTATTACACATTGAGGACAGTGTGCGGTTCAAGTTTGGGCGTAAGGTGTCTTTATTGCATTCTACTGAAGTTTGAGATTTAAATGCATGATTGAGATTTGAGATTGATGTTAGCAGTGATTTTGATCTTTTGAAGACTATATTACTTACAATTTAAAAATTGCTTGACTTGAGAGTTCAATACTCTTTGTATGCCTTGTGGATGCCATTTAGTTAGGAGTAAATCTTTCGAAAGATTGATATTTTGCTTGCATTCGTAGTCCACATCATCTTAATTTTGTGATTGTTTTGAGATTCACTTTAGTATTCTACACTAGCACAGGCGCACATTAGCATTCATTTGTGAGGTACATGCTTTATTGATTATTGAATTAGTTATATCACAATTGAGCTAGTAGTGCATTGAAAGTTTTCATTATTAATAAAGGTGGATAGCAAACCATTTTCATCGAGGAGCCGGGATTCTAGCCTCATCAAGCACTGAATTTCTTGCGCCGAAAGGTGGAGGGCCCAAACTCTACGTTAATAATTGAAGTTTCTAAAAAATAAAAAAATAAAATAAAATAAAATAAAAAAGTTGCAAAAGTAATAAAAAAAAGTGAGAACTTCTCCCAAAAGGTGAGAAATGGGAAATGATTAGATGGAGGTTGTTTTGATTTGTAACCTAGTTGATTTGAGCTTGTAAGTCCTTAAGGGTGTTTGAACACCTAATACCCTAAAACCGTCTGGTTTGGGAGTTATTGACCTAATGTTCGACCTCATGGATCGCTAAAAAGTTTAATAGATCAACACATTGCACTATGCTTCCATCTTTGATCCTTAGGATTAAAAAAATAGGTAGGAGTTAACTGATAAGTTAATCCGTCCCTAGAATGCCATCGTCCCATACCGGTGCATTAAACCACAAAATCCAACAATTGATGTAATGATTAAGGAAATACATCAAACAACCAAGAAATAACTATGATACTATGATATCAAGTTATCACAAAATAGGAATGACTTATTATTTATTTAAGCTTCCTATATCATATGTCATATACAAACTGAATCTTATACATGATGATATTTTATTATACCCTTAAATAAGTATTCTCCATATCCAATTCATCATACACATTTAATCTCAATTGCTAAAACATTTTAAAAGATTAAATCTATTCGTTTGTTTAAAACATTCAAATAGCAAGCATCATTATGATTGAGTCTATTTAAATTTATTTAAACCCAAACCTAGTTCCTATTTAATGTTCAGGAATCCTAGGCATGTTTCTACGTTCCATCATTCCACAGATATGAAAAATACATAATTTAAACATGTAAAAATTCACACCAGAAATCAAATCAAAATCTAATTCCTATTTAATGTTCAGGAATCCTAGGCATGTTTCTACGTTCCATCATTCCACAAATATGAAAAATATATAATTTAAACATGTAAAAATTCACACCAGAAATCAAATCAAAATCATGCATTTATCAATTCATAACACAAGAACAGATATGAACCAAATTCATAAAACATATGTTCTAATCCAATTAAATATGCACAATTATTTAATTTTATGTGTTTAATAAATCCTGAAATTTCCTATGCATGTAGAGAAACACAAATCAAAGGCAAAGAGATAGAAGAAGAACTTGCCTTAAACTTTCGGATCGAAAGTTAAACTTTTTCTTCCTTGATCTTCTCTCTACAGGGTTTTTCTCCTCCTTCCTTCCTTTTCCTCCTTCCCTCTCTAACTCTCTCTCTCTAGAATATATCACGTGTATATTTTTAACCCTCTTTTATAACCTATAGCTATATATTTATAGGCTAAATAAAATAACCCTAACCCTTTTCCCAATTCAAGTCAACTTAAAAAGATATATATATTAAAATATTAAAAAGGTAAGTAAAATATGTTACGTATATAATTTATATATATCTTTATTAAATAAATAAATTATACACATCCCATTATTTATTAGTGGATTATCCAATAATACTTAAGTTACCATAATATTATAAAGTAACTTAAAACATAACACGTATCAAATCTATGTATATTGTAATTATTTAAATAGAAAACATATACATCAGATTGAATATTACTACCCAAGTTATCATAAAAGTAATTAATAAATTACTTTCCCTTTTATATATATTAAAAAGGTAAGTAAAATATGTTACATATATAATTTATGTATATCTTTATTAAATAAATAAATTATACACATTCCATTATTTATTAATGGATTATCCAATAATACTTAAGTTACCATCAAATCTATGTATATTTTTGTTATTTAAATATAAAACATATACATCAGATTGAATATCACTACCCAAGTTACCATAAAAGTAATTAATAAATTACTTTTCATTTTATATATATTAAAAAGGTAAGTAAAATATGTTACGTATATAATTTATGTATATCTTTATTAAATAAATAAATTATACACATTCCATTATTTATTAATGGATTATCCAATAATACTTAAGTTACCATAATATTATAAAATAACTTAAAACATAACACGTATCAAATCTATGTATATTTTTATTATTTAAATATAAAACATATACATCAGATTAAATATTACTACCCAAGTTACCATAAAAGTAATTAATAAATTACTTTCCCTTTTATATATATATATATATATATATATATAATATATCTATATATATACATGCACAACTATTCATGGGTAATAATCCATACACATCCAACCTCCTATCCAAGTAATCCATGGGACCCAATTGGTTGGCCCATGACTACTAACCATAACCATAAAAGAAAAATAAAATAAAATAATAAAAGAAAAGAAAACATTTAATTTACAATTAATCAAAACACCATTTAAGTACATAATCTAATTAAACAATTAACACATAGACAAATACAAATAATACATAGACACATAATCAAATAATCAAATAATACCTAATTCAATTAAACACTTAAGCAATTAGTCAAATAATCAATTAATAATTAAAAATACAATTAAAACAAATAAATAAATACCGAGACTATCCTTTTAAAGTTAGGGATATTACATTCTTCCCCCCTAACAAAAGAAATTCCGTCCTCGGAATTCGCCCTTATTTCTTCCATTATGCTTGGAAACTATGAGTGAAAAACATCCTCCTATTCTCAAGTAG
The DNA here is from genome assembly GCF_030987335.1 of Cornus florida. Taxonomy (NCBI): domain Eukaryota; kingdom Viridiplantae; phylum Streptophyta; class Magnoliopsida; order Cornales; family Cornaceae; genus Cornus; species Cornus florida. The sequence goes on from NW_026775575.1 coordinate 46,089,977, forward strand.
ACACAACCGCACTATAAGGGCTCCACTTAACTCCAATATACCAAGTAGTATACAGGGTTCCTATATTTTAAGAAACACAATAATCATACAATGCATAGGTTGTATCAAACAACAACGTAATCCTCCCATGTCGACAAGGGAATGATCTACATACCTCCAAGTGCCATAGAATATATGCACAAATTCCTATGCACCCAGCGCTAATAATTTGGTAACGCTAATTCAGAGGCGACTGCCTCAATTGCGAAACACAATTTTCTAAAAGTCACTGTAATAAGTAAAATTGACATTTCTCCAAAAATCGCCTTTCTTCCTACATGGAAAACAGAACAAGCAAACTACTCCCTGATAGAAAAACTCTAGTATACGAGTTCAACTATTTACAACATCCAACTGTCACCTCCCAACCGCGCGCAGTTAAATATAAAGGAAAGTATCTCTTTCTGACATATTTTTAAATGAAGTCGAGGTCTGATTGTACAATCCTTACTTCTATTTCCAACCAACAAATGAGAGGTATGCATTGTAAAAGATACAAAACCTCCAAAGTTGTCACACTAACCTCCTTGTGCCAACAATATCACAGACAAAATTCCAACAAGTGAACTAAACACTTCCAACTGTCCATGAAAATCTAGGATATACTCCTCAAACATATCATTTATAGTCTAATTTAATCTGTTGATTAATTAATCTGTCTATAGATATGAAATAGAGCTGCTGCTCCAAAATATTCATAAAGCTCCTTCGAAATAGCACTTTGCATCCACTAATATAGACATTCACATGCTATAATACCACTATCACTGAATTATAGAACTATTATGAAGTTCTAAAATAAGCATCACTCAAATTTATGTCCTCAAGCGATCTTTCTCAATCCACCACTTGGATTCCATATAGAAAATTAAAATTCCAAATCAATGTCGATCCTTCCCACCGACCGTAACTCCTATTTAATTCAACTTCCATATTTGTTATAGGAAGTGGCTAAAGATTCCTATGATATTCGATGATCAACTTTCCACCTTTGTAACAGGTTTTACACTTAGGGCAATTATATATGTATCCTTATCCGTATCTGTTCACCAAAATTGACATTTGATGTTATGATGTACCTTCTAACCGTCTGAGCACACCGAGAAAAATTATAAACTTTCCAGCTCAGTCGCCCGACCGTCATATCACTATTTACGGAAACTACTAAATCCTCCTCGAATACCTTAAACTCCATCTGAGTAAGGTAACACCATTTCCAAGGTCAGCTCCAATATTCAAAGTTGACCTTCTCAACTACCATAGTAATAACAAGTGTTATTATTACACCTGCTATAAATACATCTGATAACTCAACAACTAATCAAAAGATTTAAATATTCTATCGTTTGTTAAGAGTATCTATTTACATCATTGCTTCCACCAGATGGAACTTAATATAAAGTGTGAATCACCACTGTAATCCATCTAAACCATTTCGTGATCCATTCTATTCGTATGAACTGAAGTCCTACCAGTTCGAAATAGACAAGAATCAAGCTGACCTAATGTATCAGTCAACCAATATCCCACCCAAAATCCTGACCCTTGTGTAAAATTAGAAATTTTGCAACTAAATCTGTAAAATACTCTCTTATTTCCACTTTAGTATAGGAAATGGCTGCAAAGGATCCAGTGATCTTTGATGGTCCATCTTTACTATCTAATAAATATTAGACTTGGAGAGAAATCACTATGTCCCTTCTCCTGCCTATCGTGAAGCATCATGTTTTCATAAGGATGAAGAATTAAAAGTTGTGAAACTCAGTCCATGCATCCTCCATCCAATTTGTCTATAGAAAGTACCGTTAGTCCGGTACCACCAGCTTTCGTCTGTACCCAACGTTTAAATTGGAGTATCTTCAAAAGCGAATTCTGTAAATAAATCTATCTACCACTGATCTGTGATAAACTTGCCGATATTGAAAATCAATCGGTAATTCCATTTATTAATAGTTAACTATGACTTTAACTCAACAAAAGTCAACAACGACCTTTCCATACATACCATGCACCTCATTTTTATATAGGTGTTTGGTCTCACCATCTTGTCTTTGACAAATCCTGTTTTTTTTAAGACAAGTTAATGACAATCCGACTTCTTTATCTAACTTCAAAAGAATATGAAATCTTTCCATCCTCTACATAAGTTATCAATTTCCTAGCAATAGCTAATTGTTGCAAATTGTGACTAAAAAAATAATTCCATATTATTTATGGAAATGAAGAGACTTAACTTCCTCCTCTATATGTAACACTGGCAAATTCCTCCTAATGACACACCCTCATGAATAAATTCTTGATTAAAAATTTACTGATGAATATTTATTCAGTCTCCTATCCTCACTCAGTGTCATTCCAAAAAATACTTAATTCAGTACTAAATCATCCTTCCGACTTGGTAACAACTTCTGAAATTTTCAAGAAGATGTTCAACAAATCCAGCACCTCTGATAAATCATCATGGCGTTACAGTGATCTTTATTTACCACTACCTCACGCATACCGAAACATTAACAACCATCAATATCATGGCATTGTAAAATGATACGAATCCATACCTAACGTAAAGTATATCAAACTAATCATTCTAGATTGTTTGACTCGTAGTGATGGTTTAATTATCCCATCCCAATATACACCATAATGACATATGTTCAGGTCTAATAGATTGGCTAGATTTATGTGTATCTACCAAATCCTACGACCGTACGCTCACAAATCTAGCGTAAATAGCGCTATTACTTCATGTTATTAAAACAATAATTAGCTGATCACACACTTGTGTCCCCAACTAAACCACATACCAAATCCCGAGTAATTAACAAAAAATAAAAATAAAAAAAAATAATAAAAAAAACGTATGATAAACATAATAAAACAAAATAAACTCCTACTTAGGACATCGTTCTTTTTAGAAAAGCAAGTTTCATTTGAAATCAACCTTACTAGATTGTTTCAAAATTTCTTTTTATAGTTTCGTAAATAATCATCCAACCTCAAAACATATCATTTAAAACATATCTTAAAAACACAAATGTTTGCCTAAGCAAATACCAAGGGCTTAACCCTCATCTTTCTTATATGCGGAATGTAAACTGTCTAACTTGGCTTTATAAAGCAAATTAGAACGTCACAACATAATACCAATGCCCTCTTGTATGTGATTTAAAAATTATGTATTTTATTCTGATAAGAACACATCCGATCCCCAAACTCCTGAACAATACTTCTTATATACCTCTTCTAGAGATGATAAAAAAGCTTAATAATTTGTAGATTGATCAACTCCAATTCTACTAATAACATTCGCTATACTACTAGCAATTCAGATCACCTCGCGCGATCATCCATCTTCAAGATTTAGTACCCTCTCTATTGGATACACATAAATCTCTTCCATTAGGATCCTCTTCGGCTCCTACTCTTTACTTGTCTCCTTTTTTAGATCAACTGAAGTCATGTTGGCCCCGATATGCGGTGACCTATCACGTACACCTAAATCCTTCCTTGGCTTATACTTTTAAAGTAACGCCAAATGAACCTAAACCATCGATCCCTAACTCTGCCTTTGGCAACAAAATCGATAACGTACTCTTTTACTCCTTTGGGTCTTTATCGCTTTCGCCTTGAACCCATCATTTTCCTAGTGCCAACCATTCTATGACTACAGAATATAATTGACATTAGCTCCTCCTAACAAACCGTAAATAGAGTACAACAAATCCTAATACGGGCTCTAAGTTTTAAGAGACGCAACGCGGAAGTCACATAACGAAAGACACCTCTAAGGACACTTGAACTTGGAGTGCTCTGATACCAACTATGATACCCCCGGATTCCCGAATGCGGGTTGACCAGGCCCATGCCCGAATATCCGAGGATATCAAAAACAAAATCGGCAATAAACGAATACAGAGTACAAAAGAATAAAGAAAAATAAATAAAATACTGACAAGAAACTAAAATGATAATCTAATAATAAATCCGAGAATATATTTCCATTAATTAATAAACTCTTCTGATACAACTGATCCTCCAAAATACAACTTGGGAATCCATCCTGTGTGGACCCCTAAAAAATCCAAACTATACAAATGACAGCAATAACTGTCTAAATTAGGAAACTGAATCATAAAGGAACTTCTATGTAGCATCAGAAAAATGAAGTAGACTGATCCCTGCTCAGCACAAAAAACCTCTACTCCTGACGAACACCTGAAAAATAATGGTGGGTCAGACCCACAAACAAGTTCTACTCTACTACAGTCCAAGCAGAGATCCGATACACGTATACATCCTAGTCAATCCAATAGTAACTAGTAGTCCGTATATATATATATACACACTAAAGGAACCTCACTAGACTATAGGGTTGTCTCAACCTGAATAGTAAGCAACATGCAAAACGCACATATAGTTGGCATGAGTACCTAGACCTACCAGGGTACACAACTACACTATATCTAGCTACACATCCCTAGCGATATACGCGCCCTAACCACTGATCCTGAGACTCAAGCTCATATCATGGCACCATACTTATATATATATAAAATCTAGTAACCATCCTATCCAGTATAAATTAATCCTCCATAAGTTATTCAACTTGTTCAGCTGACCTGACTTGAGTATAAGTAGGACTTAACATTTTAGTTAATCCATTCCCTTATATAATAAATTAATCTTCCATAAGTTATTCAACTTGTTCAGCTGACCTGACTTGAATATAAGTAGGACTTAACATTTTAGTTAATCCATTCCCTTATATAAAATAGGTAGGACTTAATTGATAAGTTAATCCGTCCCTAGAATGTCATCGTCCCATACCGGTGCATTAAATCACACAATCTAACAATTGATGTAACGATTAAGGAAATACATCAAACAATCCAGAAATAACTATAATAATATGATATCAAGTTATCACAAAATAGGAATGACTTATTATTTATTTAAGCTTCCTATATCATATGTCATACACAAACTTAATCTTATATATGATGATATTTTATTATACCGTCAAATAAGCATTCTCCATATCCAATTCATCATACACATTTAATCTCAATTGCTAAAACATTTTAAAAGATTAAATCCATTCGTTTGTTTAAAACATTCAAATAGTAAGCATCATTATGATTGAGTCTATTTAAATTTATTTAAACTCAAACCTAGTTCCTATTTAATGTTCAGGAATCCTAGACATGTTTCTATGTTCCATCATTCCACAGATATGAAAAATACATAATTTAAACATGTAAAAATTCACATCAGAAATCAAATCAAAATCTTGCATTTATCAATTCATAACACAAGAACAGATATGAACCAGATTCATGAAACCTATGTTCTAATCCAATTAAACATGCATAATTATTTAATTTTATGTGTTTAATAAATCTTGAAATTTCCTAGGCATGTATAGAAACACGAATCAAAGGGAAAGAGATAGAAGAAGAATTTGCCTTAAACTTTCGGATCGAAAGTTAAACTTTTTCTTCCTTAACCTTCTCTCTACAGGGTTTTTCTCCTCCTTTTTTCCCTTTTCTCCTTCCCTCCCTAACTCTCTCTCTAGAATATATCACGTGTATATTTTTTAACCCCCTTTTACAACCTATAACTATATATTTATAGACTAAATAGAATAACCCTAACCCTTTTCCCAATTCAAGTCAACTTAAAAATATATATATATTAAAATATTAAAAAGGTAAGTAAAATATGTTACATATATAATTTATGTATATCTTTATTAAATAAAAAAATTATACATATCTCATTATTTATTAATGGATTATCCAATAGTACTTAAGTTATCATAATATTATAAAGTAACTTAAAACATAACACGTATCAAATATATGTATATTTTTATTATTTAAATATAAAACATATACATCAGATTGAATATTACTACCCAAGTTACCATAAAAGTAATTAATAAATTACTTTTCCTTTTATATATATTAAAAAGGCAAGTAAAATATGTTACGTATATAATTTATATATATTTTTATTAAATAAATAAATTATACACATTCCATTATTTATTAATGGATTATCCAATAATACTTAAGTTACCATAATATTATAAAGTAACTTAAAACATAACACGTATCAAATCTATGTATATTTTTATTATTTAAATATAAAACATATACATCAGATTGAATATCACTACCCAAGTTACCATAAAAGTAATTAATAAATTACTTTCCCTTTTATATATATTAAAAAGGTAAGTAACATATGTTACGTATATAGTTTATGTATATCTTTATTAAATAAATAAATTATACACATTCTATTATTTATTAATAGATTATCCAATAATATTTAAGTTACTATAATATTATAAAGTAACTTAAAACATAACACGTATCAAATCTATGTATATTTTTATTATTTAAATATAAAACATATACATCAGATTAAATAATACTACCCAGGTTACCATAAAAGTAATTAATAAATTACTTTCCCTTTTATATATGTATATAATATATATCTATATATATACATGCATAACTATTCATGGGTAATAATCTATACACATCCAACCTCCTATCCAAGTAATTCATGGGACCCAATTGGTTGGCCCATGACTACTAACCATAACCATAAAAGAAAAATAAAATAAAATAATAAAAGAAAAGAAAATATTTAATTTACAATTAATTAAAACACCATTTAAGCACATAATCTAATTAAACAATTAACACATAGACAAATACAAATAATACATAGACACATAATCAAAGAATCAAGTAATACCTAATTCAATTAAACGCATAAGTAATTAAATAATTAAAAATACAATTAAAACAAATAAATAAATACTGAGACTATCTTTTTAAAGTTAGGGGTATTACAATACTGGTATAGATGTTCATTTCAATTTTTTACTTTGTAATTCATTACTAGGGACTAGCAATTTAAGTTTGGGGGTGTGATGAGTACTGAAAAGTGCACATTTAAACCGCTTAAGCTTGAGTATTCTAGGACCTTTATTTATCTTATTTTTTCGTTTTAGACTAATTTCATGTTATTACCCTTTTCAGGTGTTTATCCCCAAAATAAGTCAATTCAACCAAATTAGAGTATAAAAGAAACAATCTCCAGCTGAATGGAAGAATGGAGCAAAGTGGAAGCAAAGTGGTAGAAATCAACAAACTTCGATCGATTAGAAATATTTTTGATCGATCTCACATTAATCGATCTCACCTCACCAAGATGGATCAGACCCCTTATCCTTATCCTCAAGAAATTTCATCTTCGATCGATCCAACTTCCTTCAGATCGATCGAACTTCCTTGATTTTATCCCCACTTACCACTTTTATCTTTTTCCCAAAATGTCCCAAAATATCTCAGAGATTTGTCATATTTTAAAAAGGCGCCGCTAATGATTGATCGATCGGGCCTTAATTCGATGGATCTGCCCAGAGTCCAGCTCATTAAAAGATGGCTAGTGGTGCAATCATTGAAAAGACCCTAGTGCACGAGACCTAACCATTGGGTGTGACACTTGAGCTACCTATATAAGAATTTTGAGCCATTTTTACATCACATCTCAACATAACTTAGATATCTCAATACATCTCATATCATATATCTTGGAGAGAAGGCTAGAGCTTAGAGAGACATATACTATTTTGGAAGTTCTTCCATTCGTTTAGGGTTTCCATCAAGAAGAAGAGCATTTATATCTGGAGATGGCCCTTGAGGGTTAGATAACTATATCAATGGCTAAACATCTTCTTGGGGCTAGAGTTAGCCCTAAGCATGCCTTCTAGACCTTGATGTTCTGTATTTTGAGGGGATTTGTGTTATAATCCTGTCTTGACATTTAATTTACATATGAATCTTGTTTTTACAATGATTATGTTAATTAATACTTCCAATTGATCATTTAATTCTATTCATATGTCTATGTATGCTAGAATAGATATTCATGTGTTTATCTCTTGGTTTTGTGATATTGATGTATATCTATGTGTATTAATGCTATGAATTTAGAGATTGTCAAGGCATAGTGCTTAAACTAGTATACGTTTATGGTTTGTTTGATGGTTTATACTCATTTCTTGGCGGATTGTGCCTCTACCTTAGTTTAGTTAGTTTAATTTTCATGTCCTTAGCTTAGATATAGTGTAGTTGCTTTACTTTCTTAGATGTGAGGACAATTCATACTTGTTGTTTAATGTTCCATACTTATGAATGCAAGTAGTACAATTCTTTATCTTGTTAGTGTATTGATTGTAAGCTTAAAGGAAGGATTAATGGCTTAGTTTGATATATTGTGCTATTCACTAGGTTGTTTAGACAATGTATACTTAATTAGTCGATCAATACTTATTAATTCAATCAATCACACCTCTTTGTATTGCAACACATGTTTCTCTTCATTCATTATACATTGAGTATCAAGAATGGTGATATTTAGTGGTGACTTCTAGATCCCAAGACCTCTCTCTCTTGTTCTTTATCCTTTTATTTACTTCAATTACTTTGTATTGAATTTATTTACATTGTAGTTTAATTAACAAATCAAAACACCTTTTGATCACTCGACCTACTAATCCGACCTTGTTTCCATATTAACATAACCCCCAATCCCTTAGGACGATCCCTACTCACCCTAGCTATATTAGTAGTTAGAGTTAGTAGTGACACTTTATAAATTAAAACTTGGCCACACATTTATTGCAACTTATTTGTGCAAGCGACGACAGCCCCACAGTCAGTGGCCATACCTCTTTATCTGCCATGGTCTAAGGCTGTTTTACATAATTTGGCTTTTTTTTCATTCACATGACTACTCACAGAATAAAACTCTCTATAAAAAAAAAAAAATCAGCACTAGCACATACACAAAACCACCCCACTTCCTCATCTTATCTTTATAAACAAAATTATATGGCCAATACACAAACAAATCCTATGTTGAAGCAGTAGTCACTCATTGGTTCTCTTTTGTTAATGTATGAAGTGAAATTATTTGGCTTCCATTCATAATAGCATTATAAGCTATTCCATTTTTAACTCCTCACGACACTTCGTGAGGCCATGAGACCCCTCCGACGTAAAGTTTTTTGCTATTTGCTGTTGTCTTCAACCATCAAATGTTCTTCCTTCACTATATATAATAAAATACTAAGAAGTCTCCTTAATATATATAATAAAATACTAGGAAATTTCTGAAATCTAGTGAATTGTCTTCCACAAATTCATGCCAACCCTTTTCAAAATATTTTGTGTTATTAACCTCTCTCATTTCAACCAGCCATGATCTGCTTGCATGACTCCTAATTATTGACATAGAAGGTAAAACTCCATCAATATGCTTAAGGAACGTTGGTGGAATTTGCAGTCATTGAGAGCTCCATTCCAGGAAAAAAAATAACTTTAAAGAACTGAGGGCACTTATCAGGTAAAGAGAACTTTTTGCAAGGTTTTACCATTGTTTGATCATACTCCTTACAAGGTTAAAGCCCTAACCCTAATTTCGACAGCTCTTACATTAATTTGTGGAGGTAAGTTCCTATTTTGTAAGAACCAAGGGTACCTTCTAAAGGATAATTTGGGTTCTAGGTACTATTCCATTATGGAATTAGCTTAAAAGCAACTTCTTTACCTATCAAGTAGAGAATAATTGTGTTTACGATATATTATAGAATTAAAAAAAAAATTTAGCAGATAAACAATGTTCCAAATGATCTTAGAGTATATTTTGTACTATTCATTCCCTCAAGTAAGCTAGATTAGAATATAGTTTGTACTCTTTAGGGCACTAATGGATTTATTTGTGGATGTAATGTACAACCTAATTAGCGGTATGGGGTTTAATACCATTTTCAATCGCAAAAATAAGTCCCTTTTGGAAGGTACCACTTTTTTTTCCATAGGTACCACATTTTTGAACTGAAGGTACTACTTTTAGGCCTTCAGGTACCATGTTTCGTAAACACTCGCTTAGCTAGCTTGGAGAATATTCTGTGTTATTTATGGCGCTAATGGAGCTGTTTATGAATCTAATGTGCAACTTAATTAGTGGTGTGGGGTTTAATACCATTTTCAATTGCAAAAATAAGTCATTTTTCCGAAGGTACCACTTTTGTTCCAAAGGTACCACTTTTTGGCCTCCAAGTACCATGTTTTGTAAACACTCGCTTAGCTAGCTTGGAGAATGTTTTGTGTTATTTATGGCGCTTATGGAGCTGTTTATGAATCTAATATGCAACTTAATTAGTGGTGTGGGGTTTAATACTATTTTCAATTGCAAAAATAAGTTCCTTTTGGAAATGTACCACTTTTGTTCCTAAAGTACCATGTTTTTGAACTGAATGTACCACTTTTTGGCCTCTAGGTACCATGTTTCGTAAAAACTCACTTAGCTAGCTTGGAGAATATTTTGTGTTATTTATGACACTAAAGGAGTTGTTTATAGATGTAATGTGCAACTTAATTAACGGTGTAGGGTTTAATACCATTTTCAATTGCAAAAATAAGTCCCTTTTACGAAGGTACCACTTTTGTTCCTAAAGTACCACGTTTTTGAACTGAAGGTATCACTTTTTGGCCTCCAGGTACTATGTTTTCCAAACACTCGCTTAGCTAACTTGGAGAATATTTTGTGTTATTTATGGGGCTAATGGAGCTGTTTATGAATCTAATGTGCAACTTAATTAGCGGTGTGGGGGTTTAATACCATTTTCAGGTGCAAAAATAAGTCCATTTTACGAAGGTACCATTTTTGTTCCTAAGGTACCACATTTGTGAATTGAAGGTACCACTTTTTGGCCTCCAGGTACCATATTTCGTAAACACTCGCTTAACTAGTTTGGAGAATATTTTGTGTTATTTATGGCACTAATGGAGATATTTATGGATGTAATGTGCAACTTAATCAGCGGTATGGGGTTTAATACTATTTTTAATTACAAAAATAAGTCCCTTTTGCGAATGTACCAGTTTTTTTCCAAAGGCATCACATTTTTGAACTGAAGGTCCACTTTTTGGCCTCCAGGTACCATATTTTCTAAATACTCACTTAGCTAGCTTGGATAATATTTTGTATTATTCATGGCGCTAATGAAGCTGTTTATGGATGTAATGTGCAACTTAATTAGCGATGTGGGTTTTAATACCAATTTCAATTGCAAAAATAAATCCCTTTTGCCAAGGTACCACTTTTTTTCCAAAAGTACCACGTTTGTGAACTGAAGGTATCACTTTTTGGCCTCTAGGTACCATGTTTTCTAAACACTCACTTAGCTAGCTTGGAGAATATTTTGTGTTATTTATGGCGCTATTGGAGCTGTTTATGGATGTAATGTACAACTTAATCACATTACACATATATATAATTAGGTTAATTCCACCTATACTCCCTGACCTTTGACCATATCGCACCTACACCCTCTCTAGGTTTCAATATTTCACGCACACCCCCTAACCTTTGACCATACGTATTAACTTACACCCTGCCATTAAGTAACAGACGTTTAGTGCTGATGTCAGGATGGATAAATGGGTAGAAGGTCAATTTTGCCCTTTACAATGGCTGAAATGACATTTTAACTTTATTGACCATTACAGAGTTACAAAACTACCCTTATGAAGTGTTAATTGAGAAAATGTGGTATCTCTTTGACAACTATAGAGATTAAATTATCCTTCTGTTCGACACCATGGAACCAAGGAAACAACAGGCCAATTTTCCATTCATTCAACTGCTTCAATTTTGGAATGAAATTTTTTTTATAGTATATTCATGTAATAGTCGAAGAAAATTCAGTGAGGCCCTAGTATAATAAGCCATACAATACTAATTTATGAAAACCCAATGCAAAAGAGCAACTTCATTTCATTCCATCTAAGGTAGATGCCAGTATAATAAGCCATACAATGGTTGCAAAAACATACCAACCTAATCCACAATCAAAACTTGCAAAGCTATTCTTCTTTAAAATTTCAAAAATAGCTAACACCAACAGATTGCAAAATACGAGAAAAAAAAATGACATTGTTCAACATTACAAATGTCCCATATCCCACATCATTTCAAGTACTTTTTGGATTCTGAGATTCTCCTATCCCACTTCTTCTAACTCCTAATTGGGCAGATACAGGTATGTATTTCCTTGTCTGTTGTAAACCAATTGTTGGCCTTTTTCCTTTGTGTGGTCCTAATAAGAGTCCTTTTGTTTTTGTATTTGATGGAAATGCATTCTCTCTGTCTCTCTGTGTAATTGGAACAAAAGAACCACTTTGTCTCTGTGACTATCACATGCAATAAAAATTAAGGTATTAAGGCATTGTATAATAATAATAATAAGGAACAAAAGTAATATAAAAATAGACAGTTAGAAACTTTAAATAATAATAATTTTAAAAAGAATTATCTAATTGATGCACTAAGTTTTACACTTCTATTGCAACGTTCTTTAAAAAATTACTATTTTCTAACCAATGCACATTTTGTACTATATAATTTGGCACATCTTCTCCTCTTCCCGAGGGTAGGCCAATCATATCTTCAACAGCACTTGGCGTAATACGAATCTGATTACCAGATTCAAGGATGAGATGGGATGTTCTATGATCAAAGTTTTCTACCAATCATAAGCACAGGGTGCGCTTCAAATTGGTACACTCAATGTCCAAAAGGGACACAAACTCAATCTCTTGTACAACCACCTTTTTACTTCACTTAAATTGTAAACCGTTTCCTTGAATCTACTTGGAGAACACCGGGTATTGAACATCTATAAATAAATTACCAACATAGGAATATTAGATACAAAAAGGAAGGATATAACACATTTATGGACAGAATTCAAGTAAATAGAACAAGGTTAAACTGCCTTTTATGTTGCTAGTGATGAAACAGGCTCAAATATCAAGAGCATTAGGTGACTCTTTCTGGTGAATTCAACATTAAGAAAAAGGGAGTCAAACATAAAGTCTTCAAAATCAATTAAGTTAATCAATCACATAACAGTCCAACTTAAATTTACCAATTTGCATTTCTACAGATTACATGTTGAAAATATTCACTCTCAAATCTGCTAACTTACAAAGGCACTTGGGAGTACTCATATATTCCTAATTCATTAATTCAATACGCATTCCTCGGAATTAATCCGAATATGCACGTTAATTGTAATACCCCTAATTTTAAAAGGATAGTCTCGGTATTTATTTATTTGTTTTAATTGCATTATTAATTATTTAATTAATTATTTGACTAATTACTTATGTGTTTAATTGAATTAGGTATTTCTTAATTATTTGATTATGTGTCTATGTATTATTTGTATTTGTCTATGTGTTAATTGTTTAATTAGATTATGTACTTAAATGGTGTTTTGATTAATTATAAATTAAATGTTTTCTTTTCTTTTATTATTTTATTTTATTTTTCTTTTATGATTATGGTTAGTAGTAATGGGCCAACCAATTAAGTCCCATGGACTACTTGGATAAGAGGTTGGATATGTGTGGATTATTACCTATGGATAGTTGTGTATGTATATATATAGATATATATTATATACATATATAAAAAGAAAGTAATTTATTAATTACCTTTATGGTAACTTGGGTAATAATATTTAATCTGATGTATATGTTTTATATTTAAATAATAAAAATATACATAGATTTGATACATGTTATATTTTAAGGTACTTTATAATATCATGGTAACTTAAGTATTATTGGATAATCCATTAATAAATAATGGAATGTGTACAATTTATTTATTTAATAAACATATACATAAATTATATACGTAACATATTTTACTTGCCTTTTTAATATATATAAAAGGGAAAGTAATTTATTAAATTACTTTTATGGTAACTTGGGTAGTAATATTTAATCTTATGTATATGTTTTATATTTAAATAATAAAAATATACATATAGATTTGATACGTATTATGTTTTAAGTTACTTTATAATATTATGGTAACTTAAGTATTATTGGATAATCTATTAATAAATAATGAAATGTGTATAATTTATTTATTTAATAAAGATATAAATAAATTATATACGTAACATATTTTACTTACCTTTTTAATATTTTAATTTTAATTTTTTTTAAGTTGACTTGGATTGGGAAAAGGGTTAGGGTTATTTTATTTAGCCTATAAATATATAGCTATAGGTTGCGAAAGGGGGTTAGAAATATTCACGTGATATATTCTAGAGAGAGAGAGTTAGAGAAGGAAGGAATGAGGAGAAAAACCCTGTAGAGAGAAGATCAAGGAAGAAGAAGTTTAACTTTCGAAGGAATGAAGGAGGAGAAAAACCCTGTAGAGAGAAGATCAAGGAAGAAGAAGTTTAACTTTCGATCCGAAAGTTTAAGGCAAAAAAAAAACACTTAACCTAATGGAACAAATAAAAGGAAAAAAAACACTTAAAATTTTTTTTATTTTTATTTCTTTTATCAAAATTGTTCTAAAGTTCTTTTCCTTGGATGTTGATTGTCGTAGGGTTTACCCAATAAGGGAAGGAGGAAGGATCCAATGTCCTCATACCACTTGTTATGGGAATGGAGATTCTACCTGGTATTTTGAATCAGAGAATAACTCAAGGGGGTTTCAATTACCATTGGAAATGCTCAGCTCAAAGCATAAGTAGTTTAATTTTTGTTGATGATCTCATGTTAATCGCAACTGGGATGTTGAATCTGTTAATATACTGACTGAATCAATAACTCAATTTAGTTCTAACTTCTATTTCTGGTTTAATTCCAAATAATACAAAGAGGTGTCATATTCTGATCTGGTGTAGAGCCTGCTACTCAAAACCTAATTCTCATAAAGCTTAATTTCTCTATTACGACCCTCCCAATTAGATATTTAGGAGTTTCATTATTGTCTAATAGACTGAATAAGGAGCACTGTGATCCTCTAATTGAGGAAATTGCTGTTAAGGTCCAGTTTTGGACTAGCAACTACTCATCTTGTGTTGGAAATTTACAACTTATAAAGTCTGTCCCATTCTCAATGCAAGTTTATTTGCCTTCCACCTTTGAATCTAGGACTGTAGGTGCAAAATTTCTCTCTATTAAAAGAAATAAAAAGAAAAATACAACTCACTCAAAACAAGCAATTATAATACTCAGAGAAAAGTGTATATTGCTCGATGATTTTATTGGAGGTCTAGGCCTCTATTTATACACAAAAAGGTGGTAGAATTATAATAGGACTCACATTACTTGTCCTCCAATTCCTCCATATACAGCATTCTTTACAAATAGAGTTATTTCTTTTTTATAATTCTTTCCATGCCAGACTTTCCTTACACATATTTTGCCTTCTTTGTTGAATCATTTGCCTAGCAGGACTGGTCCAGTCTTTAAACGTACTTGGGCCAAATGTATCTTGGTCTAAATGTCTTTGTTGATGGGCCGAGAACTCAATCTTAGCGACTTTGGGTTGCTGGCACCTTTATCCAGTCTTGAACAGGGCTGGGCTCTTGCAACCCATCAAAGGAATAAAAATAAAGATTCAACTATAGCCACGTGGATGACTTTTATTGGAGGGGGATTTTTCCCTCCACACTTTGTCCCCAATTCCCTCTTTAATTAAAAAGGAATTGAAGTTACACGATTGTCACTTTTGCAAGAGGCATTTCAAGTAGTGTCTATTGTTATTCTGACTCAAGAGCTTCCTCAAGATTTGTTTTTGCCTTCACTGTGCTCATTTCGTTCATTGCGCTCTTCACTTCATCGTATCACCAGGTTAGTTCTTCATCTTCTTTTCGATCTTGTTTTATAAGCACTTCAACTACTCACAACCACATAGAAATTATAGATTCTGAATCCACGCTTTCGTCTTCCCTTATTCCTTAGGGTTTCTAAACCTCTTGAACTTGCAAATGATTCGACCAATAAGTTTGATGATTCCCTAATTCAGGCTGAGACATCCACCTCCGGGTTGAATAACATCTTCACTAAAGAAGAGAGAGAGGCAATTTTGTCTATTCGACGTATCAAGTTCTCCATTGACTCTTTTTTTTTTCTTCCTAAATGGCGAAAATTTTATAAATTTTCAAGTAAAAGTACAATTACACACGATGAGAACCCTCACAATATCCCATAAACAAAGGGATACACCAAAAGAAACCCTAGAAATCAAAAGCATTCAAGATCGTATGATATCCTGAAGGCATACCCCCAAGACATCCATAACATCCCAAATAATACATTTAACTAAAACCATATGATTTCTAGAACCCTCATCATGTACCTACGATTCCTTTCATTCCAAATGAAATAAAGAGTGGCAAAAAACACCATTTGAAGCAACTTGTTCCGGAAAGAATTTATCTTCACTTTCTGCACCAAAACTGTCTTGAATCCTTCAAGTGATAACCAACCCCTAATAACCCAATTCAAAATCACCCCCAAACCATAGTAAACCAGCTTTGTAAATTCACACTAACAGAACATATGCTCAGTACTCTCCACATTACCCAAACATAAGACACATCTAGAGGCTAACTGAACTCCCCTTCTTTGAAGATTTGTATGTGTTAAAATCCCTTCCTAAAGTGTTAACACTGTATGCACTGACCAACGAGGTCTTCCCCCATTCCAACACAAACTAAACCAATTAACTTCTGGAATAGGAACCCTACAAACCTCCCACGCAGCTCTGAAAGTAAACTCAGCCCTCTGCCACTACATTTTATCTGAACCTCCAAAAATAGTATACTGACTGCAAAACTGAAGCATCTCCTGAAGATCAGCAGTAAATTTATCCACATCTCAAACGTTATTAGAAATTAAATAACTTAGGGGCGTGTCCTTCATATGATGCAAAGCTCTCAACATCCTATAACTAAATTTCTAGGACAAAAAGCCTTCACACCAAGGATCTAAGAACAGCTTTATGGAAGAGCCATTTCCAATTCTGTAATTGCATCCTAACAACATCACCTCCCTTGTTGCAACAATTTTCTTCCAAGTAGATGAATAAATATCACACACCACAGCTTGCCAATAAGCTGTATTTCTAGTATAACAATTTCTAAACTAAGCCACCCATAACCTGCCTTTTGAAATCAGGAAATCCCAGGCAAGAGAGCACTTTGTAGCCTTGTCGATGTCCATTAATCTTCGAATACCAAAACCACCTTCAGCTTTAGGAGCAGTAATTTTCTTCCACCCTAAACCATGAAACTTTCTAACATTATCTTCATGCTCCCAAATGAAGTTTCTCATCCTTCTTTCTATGGTATTGATCACTGTGGCCTGCAAAGAAAAAACAGAAACCCAGTAGTACACCAATGGAGTGATTATTGCCCTCCCCAATTCCACTTTCCTAGCTAATGAAAGATTTAGCCCTGCCCAAGTAGTGGTAGATGCAATCACTTTCTTAATAAGAGGTTTGCAATCTCTAATCTTAATAGCCTTGTCGGAAATAGGAAGTCCCAGGTACTTGAATGGAAGTTTTCCCAGCTTGCAACCCAGAATGGGAAGTACAGTTTTGCTTCTCTTTACTGTCTTAGTTAAATAAACTTCAGATTTTTCTTTATTAACCCCCAGACCAGAGTTACATTCAAATTGTTTCATAAGCCTCTTTAAAGTTACAACACTGCCCAAGTTAGCTCTAACTACAATTAACAAATCATCTGCAAAGAGTTGATATGAAATAGGCACCTCAGCCTTTCTGGCAGCCTCAGAAATCACTAAATTACCTCTATTAACTTCAAATGCAAACATACCTGATAAGTATTCTGTAACCAAGGTAAAAAGAAGAGGAGATAAGGGGCAACCTTATCTCAACCCCCTACTTGATTTGAAATACCCGATAGGACTTCCATTTATCAGAAAAGAGAACCAAACAGTTAAGATACATTCTTTAATCCACCCAATCCATCTATTACCAAAACCAAACTTGTTCAACAACTGGATCAAAAAATCCCATTTAAATGAATCATAGGCCTTTTTGATGTCCACCTTCCATGCAATGGTTGGTTTGGTATGATTGTGACCAAACCCTTTCAGCAATTCATAAGCCAAAATTATGTTATCTTGGATTTTCCTTCCCTTAATGAAAGTATTTTGTTCTTGTCCCACCAAATTTCCAAGAAACTCACTTAATCTAACTGCAAGAATCTTAGTGATAATCTTATACAAAACATTGCATAGAGAAATAGGTCTGAACTTCCTAACTTTAGTCGCTTCTTTCTTCTTTGGTATAAGTGTAATGAAGGTGCTGTTAATACCTTTTCCCAAAGCTGGATTTTGAAAAAATTGAAGTACAGCATTAGTAACATCTTCACCCACAATTCTCCAGTATTGTTGATAAAACCTCGATATAAACCCATCAGGTCCAGGGGCTCTATCAGCTCCCATGCCAAACACAATTTGCTTGACCTCCAACCTGGTGATAAGAACCTCAAGGGTAGTAACATCTTCCACTGACAATTTCTTCCTAATAAAATTTTCTGATACATGGATATCAACACAATCAGGTTATGTAAACAGCTCCCTAAAATAGTCAATCAACCTCTCCTGAATAATATTTGAGTCATTAGTGGTTACTCCATCCCCATCCTCCAACACTGTGATATTATTACATGCTCTATGTTGATTGATCTTTTGGTAAAAGAACTTTGAATTTCTGTCAAGGTCTTTAACCCATTTAATTCTAGCCTTCTGAGCAAGGATCACAACCTCATTGGTTAAGGCAGATTCAAATTCCATCCTAGCATTGAATTCCTTCTGGATACTCTCAACATCCAATGGATTTTGCTGAACTTCCATTTGGCAGGCCTCAAGATTACTTCTAGCTTTGCAAACACCCTCAAACACAGAACCAAACTTCATTATATTCCAATTTTTAACAGCAACCTTTGTGATCTTCAATTTCTGCCACAAAATTTGAATTGGACCTCCTTTAACTTTCCTCTTCCAAGCCTCTTCCACCACTTGAGAAATTGCAGGTTGAGTATTCCACACTTAAAGAAATCTGAATGGTTTAGGACCTGAAGCAATTTTATCTTAACATTGCATGCATAATCCCCAATGATCAGAAATTAAATGAGGGGTTAACAATACTTGAGAAACAGGAAAGGAGTTATGCAAAGCATCATTCATAAGAGCTCTATCTAATTAGCCATAAATCCTTTGCCTACCAAACTGATTATTACACCAAGTGTGACTTCCATTCAAATCTGGTATATCAGTAATACCTAGAACATCAATTAAATGGTTAAATTCTCTGAGAACCCCAGGAGGATGATCTGTCCCCCCCTTCTTTTCATGATTATACCTTACAATATTCTAATCACCAATTAAAATCCAAGCCCCATGAACAATCTAATAAAAATTTAACAGATCACTCCACAATTGTCTTCTTTCAACCACTGTATTAGCAGCATATGCAATAGCCACAAAAAACTTCACTCATCTAGCTCGAATTATAACCTCCAGTAGTATATCTTGAGCCCTAATATCATGAGTTTGGACATCAAACACTAGAGGATCCCAACCACACCATATCCTTCCCCCATGATGAGCACTGTTGTTGTTAATCCATCTCCAATCATGTTTGAGATTCTGAGAAATAGCTTAAAACCTAGACTCCTGCACTCTAGTTCCAACCAAACTAACCAAAAATAAAGGGAATTTGCTCAACCACTTTTTAACTTCCACCTGCACTTGATTCCTATTGAGCCCCCTTACATTCCAAAGACCTATCATTTGTTTAAAAGGTCAGGTTGACTCCGTAATGGAGGAATTTGAGATTCCCGAGGGAGTAGAGATTGTCGAATACCCCGAGGGTGGTGATTTTAGTTCGGGCAAGGGCGTCGGAGAGAACGAATTGCTCCTCTCTATTGGGCATTTTAACGCCCTTCGGTTCCCTTTTCACCCCTTTTACCATCTAGTCTTTAATAAGTTAGGTCTTGCCCCCCTTCAAGTAAATCCTAACTTTATATGAATAGTCTCAGCACTCTTGGTCAACTGAAGGTTAGAGAGTCTTGATTTGACTCTTGCTGACCTGTTGATCACTTATACCATCTCTAAGCAAGGGGCCGAGAGTGGTCGTTTTTACTTTACCTCCTCTCTGTAGCAGAGGATATGTACGGACATTCCTTCCTCCGAGAAAAAGTGGAAGGAGAGGATGATAATTGTTAGGGAGAACTGGTTTGTATCCTAGTCAAGTAAACTCCCTATTCCTCGCAAATTTGGAAAGCTAGGTATAGAGTATTCTCCCTCTCTTCATAAGAAGTGCTTTGGTTGTCTTCCATATCAAGTTTTAAGTTTTCGTTATAATTATGAATTTCTTGGCATTGTTTTAGTGACCTTCCCCTCCTCTGTAGCTAAGAACAGGCTCTCCTTTCTAGAAGGGCAAGTTTGGAGTGAACCCCCATCTGTTGAGGAATTGCTCACCCCGTCCAACCTCAAAGAAATTACTTCTAGTGCCACAGCTGCAAACCTTATGGACCTGTCACTCCCAACTTTTGACAGCTTTCCAATGACCGAGAAAGAAAAGCAAAGGACTGAAGCTCTAAAGAAGAGAGCTGCTGAAGATCAACCTTTGGCAGTCATCAGGTCGACTGAGAATGAGAAGGAGGTTGATAAGCCTCCTCATAAGAAAATAAGGCCGAATCTTCCTTCACCAGCAAGGGCAAAAATGTCTCCAAAAGTAAGGGGAAGAAGGCTAGGGAAACTGACCCAGAGGAGGAAGTTCGGGCTTATGTCTAAGCCAAATTTGGAGAACCTTGGAGACCTGTCTTCTTAAGGGCTGACAAGTTAGTTCTCCATTCTGGGGATTCAATAGTCATTAACCCTTCTGCTGCTTTGGCAATAGCCCGAGGGATGTGGCTACCTAAGGATGAAGAGATCATTGGGAACATGGGGTTGGACCAGCTACTACCATCTGCCCTAGTTTATGCTATAAAGGTTTGAACTTTCCCTTATCTCTGATATTTGTTTAACTTTCTTTCAGTATTGATCTCACCACTGCTATTTGTGTAGAGTATATACTATACCATAGTGTTATGCGCTACTGCTAAGGCTCAGTCTCTTTTCATCAAGAAATTAGAAAGAGATCTTGGTAATGCTGAAAAGAAGGCTTCGCATGCATCCCTGAATGCGAAGATTGTATCTAAGGTGAGGGATGTTTACAAGAATCGCTTGGCGGCGTCTGAAGCTAAGGTGGAGACACTGGAAGCTGAAGTCCAGTGCTTGAATGATGCAATTGGCACCTACATCACTGCTAAGAAATAGATGCAAGGATGCTACTCCACTTTAGTACGCTTATCCAGTGCAAAGGCCTTTAGGTTCGTCTTCAACTAGGTCTCTGGTGACAAAACGAAGGATGCAAACGCCTTTGATGCTGACATGGAAGTGTCTTTCCCTTATGCTGAGGGTCCACAAGCCTAAGAAGCTGAAGTGCTCTTTGCTGAGATGGTGAAGGCTCATCTAGAGGATCAACCAGTTCCAAGTTCGTCAATTCCTCCAGCCTCCAGTCCAAATGTGGTAGATACGTTTGATTCTGCTCCTTTTAATCCCAAAAGGAAATGAACTTGCATAACATTTGATGATTTTGAATAATGTGTTTCTATATTTTGTAAACAGTAATGACTATTATTTTTATGTCTATTTTTTGAAAGTCTACATGAATGCTTCTGAACTGCGTATACTTGTTGATTGGATTTTCATACATTTAAGTAATGGATTTCTTCTAATCCGAAGCAAAAGTAGGGAGAATGATAAGAAGGGAGTTCCCTTGACAGTTCGATCACTAACTAAGGAGTGTTTTACCCTTTAGGGATCTAACCGTCAAGGGAACCTTTCTTGCCTTTAATTTACATGGAGTAAGTATATCAATATCCATTTTTCTTATATTATTTCGATGTGGGACAAAACTGTTACTGGGATGTACACTTTTGGGCCAAGTATTAGAGCCTGCTTGTGTGATAGCCATAGAATAATTTGCTGTTCCCTTTGGGCCTAACAAAGAGGCCTGTAGGTGTGACAGCCATAAGGAATTTTTGCCCCGCTTGGGTTCAAATTTTCATTGATGAAACTTTGGACTTGAACCGTCTGAGGTGGAACACTCCTCAGCTATGAGCCTGAGAGGAATTGTATTATGCCGGACTCTTGAGGTCCGAAGCAATGTTTTCCTCGGCTATGAGCCTAAGAGGAATTGTATTGTGCCAGACTCTTAAGGTCCGAGGCTTAAGCTGGAAAAGTTAACAAGTATGCAAGACAGGCCGAAGATTCAAAAATGATATGAGGCCACAAAAAAGAGTAACTGTGACTAGGAAGTCCCCCATGTATTTGTTTGGGACTCTATCTTCCACAGAGACTCGTTTCGTGGCGACTAGATGAAGTACGCCACAACTATATTAACTATACACCTCTTGTATCTCTATTCGATGTGGGATAAAGAATAGAATTTATGACATGGGCCAAAAATTTGGGCTTTAAAAAGAATTATTGCAAAGAATGCCCGCGGCTACCAAGGCTTTGAACACAACTTGGGCTGGGGCCGTCACTATTACTAGCGGGCCTTCTTTGCAATGCACCCAAATACTTTAATATTTCCCTATATAAAGGAATGTATAAAGGTATTTTTTATCGATATGGGACCATAATATAATGTATGTTCTGAGCCACATAAATTGTGCTTTGTGTCCAAAAATGAGAGAAAATATGGCAAAAAGTGTCCTTTGGATCCATGGTCTAAATAACGCTTGAATTTCCAATGGGCACTCGTTGCAATATACACTCATTCTAAAGTACATCCTCATGTAAAAGGACTTGTAAAATAATAGTTAACCGATGTGGGACAAAAGTACAACCAAAAAGCGAAAAATATAGCTTTGTTTTGTTTGTGGTAATCTCTTTCTTTCGTCGTGATATGTTTGTGGTAATTGTCGTGTTTGTGGTAATCTTTTTCTTTTGTCCTAATATATTTGTGGTAATTATCGTGATATCAGTAGTAGGGTATATGTATTGCCCCCTATGACGACAAGGAAAGTAGCAACAAGTAATATCCCATATCACTAAAGTTTAGAGAAAAAATGAGTAAAGAAATGTATTGATCAAGAAACGTTTATTAGATGGGCCTATAAATAGCCATGTTTGTCGAAAAATAGATATATATTGTTTGTAAAAGAAAAGTAAATGGACTATATTGTTTAATGATAGTACCTTTTCAGGTGTATTACATTCCATGGACGCGCAATTGGACGCCCATCAGCTTCAGCCAACCGGTAAGCACCTTTCCCTACCACTTCTGTGACTCTGTAGGGTCTGGTCCAATTGCGTTGTAACTTTTTTACATGGACTGTTTCTTGCTTCAGCACCCAATCACCTTCCACAAAACTTCTGAACCTAACTCGCTGGTTGCAACTGTTATGCAACTGTTGTTGGTATGAAGCGAGCCTAATTGCTACAACATCCCTCTTTTCTTCCAAGAGATCAAGGTTGTGCTAAGGCTGTTGATCATTGTCTCCTTCGAGTACCAAATGTGTCCGAAGAGTAGGAATTGCTGACTCCGTGGGGATAACAGCTTCAGACCCATAGGCCATGGCAAAGGGGCTTTCCACCGTTGGCTTTCGTAAGGTGGTTCGATATGCCTAAAACACCTGAGGTAGATTCTCGTACCACTTTGATTTAAGCTTCTCCAACTTTTTCTTCAGGCAGGTAAAAATGGTTTGGTTAGTTATTTCAGCCTGCCCATTTCCTTACGGATGGCTAACCGCAACCAACTTCTGCCTGATTCCATACTCGGCGAAGAATTTTCTTGTGCTTCTGTTATCTAAGTTCGGACCATTATCCATCATGATAACCTTCGGCACCCCAAATTAGCAGATTATGTCATTCCATAAAAAACTCTTTACTTGCTCATGGGTCATGCTTGAATTAGCTTTTGCCTCTACCCATTTTGTGAAGTAATCTGTGGTTAGAAACACGTATTCATTTTGCTCCGCAGTTTTAGGTAAATGACAGACCATATCAATCCCCCATTGTGCGAATGGCCATGGATTCGCCATTGTGTGCAAGTCTTCAGCAGGCTGATGCTTCATTGGACCATGTCGCTGGCATTTGTCACATCTCCTGGCATACTCTTCAGCTTTCCGAGCCAGGTATGGCCAGAAATAACCTTGAGTCAGGACCTTATGTGCTAAGGATCTGCCGCCGGAGTGATTGCCACAATCCCCGTCATGGATTTGTTTTAATATCATAAGGGCCTAAGTGGGGCTTAAACATTTCAGGTAAGAACTTGAGAATGACTTCTGATACAATTGATTATTGATGATAGAATATCTGGCTGCGGTGAGTCTAAGTTTCCTTGCCTCGGCTTTCTGGTTCGGAATAGTTTCATGCTTGAGGTAAGCTTCCAGCTGATCCATCCAGCATGGCTCTCGTGGAATATCTAAGATCACCATTACCTCATGCCGAGGGCTTATGCTAGGTTCGTCCAGGATGTCAATTGGTACTATCTGAACCAAATCCTCTCTGAAGAAGATGCTGTTGCGTCCAATTGATCTGCTTCAGCATTCTCATCGCGAGGTACTTTGTGGAATTCAATTTAATCAAATCCTCATGTAGCACTCTCCACAGCCTTTTTGTATGCTTTCATTCTTTTTTCTTTGGGCTGATACTTGCCTGTCGCCTGATTCATAATAAGTTGGGAGTTACTAAAAATCTTTAGACACCTTACTTGGAGCTGGTTTGCCAACCGGAGCCCGGCGAGCAAGGCCTCATACTCGGCTTCGTTGTTAGTAACAGGAAAAGTCAAACAGATTAATTGTTGTAGCTTGGTGCCTTCAGGGGTTGTGATAACAACTCTGGCCCCGTCACTAGTCAGGTTCGAGGAACCGTCTACCAGAAGCTCCCATTATGGTTCGAGAGGGTCTGGCTCTTCGGGCCTATCTTCGTACTCAAGGAGGAAGTCAGCCAATGCCTGTCCTTTGTGTGACACTTTTAGCTTATAAGATATATCAAAGGAACTAAGTTTGATTGCCCACTTAGTTATTCTTCTAGATAAGTCTGGTTTAGAAAGAATAGCTCGCATGGGATAGTTGGTTAGAACTATGATGCTATATGACTCAAAGTAATGTCAAAGCTTCCTCTTTGCATACACCAATGCTAGTATGATCTTCTCTGCTTTGTTGTACCGTGTTTCAGCATCTGTCATTATCTTACTTGTATAGAAGACCGGATACTGATTCTTCCCTTCTTCTTTAATCAGTACGGCACTTGAGGCTATGCCGGAGATTGCTAAATAGATAATGAAAGTCTTACCAGGCTTCGGAGCAGATAGAATTGGAGGTTCATTCATGTAACACTTCAACTGATTGAAAGCATCTTGTTGTTGAGGTCCCCATATATCTTTGTTCTTAGATCTTATTGCATCAAAGAACGGTTTGCACCTATCTGACAATCGGGAGATGAAGTGGCTAAGAGCTATGATTCAGCTAGTCAGAACCTATAATTCTCTGTGAGTTTTTGGTTCTTGATTTGTATAAGGGCCTGAGCCTGAGCCGAGCCTACCTCTATTCCCCTCTTGTTGACAATATGGCCGAGGAACTGCCCTGAAGAATTTTGTAAAGGAGCATTTAGAAGGGTTCAGCTTCATGTTATACTTTCTCAAAGTGTTAAAGACTTCCTGGAGGTGCTTGGGATGATCCTCCTTCTTTACACTTTTAACCACCATATCATTAATGTAGGCCTTGACCGTTTTTCCTAATATCTCATCGAAGATCTTATTAACAAGACGTTGGTAAGTTGCACAAGCATTCTTGAGTCTGAATGGCATAACTCTGTAACAATAAGTGCCATTCTCTGTTATGAAGGTAGTTTTTTCTTCATCCTCTGGATTCATAGGGATTTGGTTATACCCGGAATACGTATAAAGGAATGTAAGTCTTTCATAGCCAGTGGTAGCGTCGACCATCTGATCTATTTTAGGTAGTAGAAAGCTATCCTTAGGGCAAGCTTTGTTAGGATTGGTAAAATCTATGCACACCCTCCATTTTCTATTCTTCTTTTTTACTACCACCACATTCGAGAGCCATTATGGATAGTGTACTTCTCAGATGAAGCCTGCCTGAAGCAGTTTGTTTACTTCTTCGGCAATAATTTGATTGTGCTCAGGAGCGAACCTTCTCTATCTTTGCTTGACTAGCTTAAATGCTGAATCCACCTTCAGGCTATGGCATGAGATTGAAGGATCAATTCCTACCATGTCTGAATAATCCCAAGCAAACGCATCTGCGTTCCACCAAATGACATCAATTAACGCTTCCTTTTCTTCAGTTGTGGGGGAAGAGCCTATATAGGTTACTTTCTGGGGATTACCGAGGATTACTTCAATAGCCTCGAGGGATTCCTCGGTAGGCTTTGTAGCTTCAGCTTCATCCTCCACTTTCAGGTACTTAGGCAGAGGGCTCTGTAATTGATATTTGGATATACTCCCAGGAGTCACAACTGATTAGGGCTGCTTAGCTATCATCTTTGCTTCATTCTGTGTCAACATGTTGCATTCTTTGGCGGCGACTTGATCTCCCCAAAGATTAATAACCTCCTTGCCGTCCGGAGACAAGTATCGCATCACTTGATGAATGGTAGACGGAACCCCGTTCATTCAGTGGATCCAGCCTCTTCCCATAATGAGATTATAAGAAGGATGGATCTCTGTTAGAATAAAGTTCTCCTTCAGTGTCCTTTTTGCCACAATAATGAATAAATGAATCAACCCAAGGGGGTCCACCTTCGTAGCATCAAACCCCATCAAGGGACTAGAGGTGGGCCAAATTGATGATGACAGAATCTCCAGCTGCTCAAAGACCACCTTTGTGATGACATTGGTGCTACTACCTGGGTCTATCAAAACCCTTTTAATCATACAATTTGCCACCAGAAGGCTGATGACTAGTGGATCCTCGTGGGGGAGTTGAACTCTGGATAAATCTCCATCGCCGAACCCAATACTGACACTGCCCGAAGCGATAGTTTTACCGAGGATAACTTTCTTAGCTTATGGGCTGTCCTCAATCGGGATCTATATACTTTTTCCGATTCTTGGTCATCCTCTGATCTCCCATGTATCGCATGGATGACCTTCAATTAATTACCTTCTACTCTCCGAGGATTGACCTCCCGAGGCTTCATGTACTCCATTGTCGTGAGGTAGTCTGCCAGCTCACCCCTGATTATTATATTCTCCACTTACCACCTAAGGGATCTGCAATCATTGGTTGTATGCCCGTAATCTCTATGGTAGGTGCAGTGCTTGTTCTTGTCCCTCTGCTCCAAGGGTTGCTTCATTGGTTGAGGGGCTGCAAATCTCATCTTATTTTCTTGGAATAGATGAGCCAAAGTGGTACGAAAAGGTGTAAATCTTTCCTCTATCCTTTGCCTCTTGTCAGGTACCTGAGTGACCGGTGCTAAGGCGTTCTGGCTTTTTTGACTTTTTGAATTTGAAACCCTTTCCCAAGGCTTATTCTCCACTATGACGAGAGTGGCATGCTGCGCTCAGTGGGCTACATTCTCCTCAAGTTGGATGTAAACTTGTGCCTTAGCATTGAAAGTTTAAATATCCGGAAGGGAATATTTAACTAGGGATGTATGGAACTTAGTTCCCTGAATCATTACAAGCTTGAACGTTTCTATTGCAGTTGCAGGATGGCAATCTGTTATTTCTGAGGCCTACATGTTAAATCTGGACAAGAAATCCTGAAACGTTTTTCCTTTCTTTTGCCTTATAGTGAAGAGGCTAGTAATACTCTTCTTTTGCTTCTTATTTCTGCAATATTGTGCTAGGAACATAGTGCACAGATTTTCGTAGTCTGGGATAGATTTGTGTGGCCTATTCCTGAACCACTCCAATGTAGCTCCTATTAGGCTAGTCAAAAAAACCTTACACATGAACGGATCATTGTGATCATCCAGAGCCATCTTTTGTGCATAGTGATCAAGATGACGAGAAGGATCTCTCGTGCCATCGAACTGGGTAAAGGAAGGCATAGTGAATTTCTTAGGTCTATCAACAAGGTATATGCCATCAGTGAATGGAGTCTTCACTAGAGAGTTCTTATGCTCTCTGTCCATCTCGGCGGGCGTTTGAATCCTCAGGAGTCTTTTTTCGTCAAAGTCCTCCTGTATGCCTTCACCATCTAGAATACCATTAGACCATACCGTAAGTTTATGGCTGGTCTTGGCCTTTTCGTCCTGCGTGCGACGAGGAAAATTGTCCAAAGCAACCACCTTGGTCCTTATCTTCTGCTCTTGCTGAGCTTCGTTGGGCCGAGCCTCATTAGGCCGTGCCCTATTGACCTGAGGCTCGTTAATTAGAGGAGCGTTTTGGTTGGGGGGAGGTATGACCACATTAACTAGTGGTGGCTATGGTGTCAACTGAGCTGTCGTTTTGCTGTTGAAGCAATACAATCTGGGCTACGCTAGCTTCGTTCGCCTGACGAAGTGTTTCAAATTGGTGCAAGAACTCTTCTTGCATCTTTTGCATCAACTCCATCTGCTGATCAGCCGCTGTTGCAGATCCTCCGTTTGACATTCCAGATTGTAGTAACAGAAACAATTTGAAACAATAGTGGGAGTATATTTCTATACGGTTCCTACAGACGGCGCCAAAGTGTAGGTGCAAAATTTCTCTTTATTAAAAGAAATAAAAAGAAAAATACAACTCACTCAAAACAAGCAATTATAATACTCAGAGAAAAGCATATATTGTTGGATGATTTTATTGGAGGTTTAGGCCTCTATTTATACACCAAAAGGTGGTAGAATTATGATAGGACTCGCATTGCTTGTCCTCCAATTCCTCCATATACAACATTCTTTACAAATAGAGTTCTTTCCTTTTTATAATTCTTTCCATGCCAGACTTTCCTTGCACAGAACTTGCCTTCTTTGTTGAATCATTTGCCTAGCAGGACTGGTCCCGTCTTTAAATGTACTTGGGCTGAATATATCCTGGTCCAGATGTCTTTGTTGATGGACCGAGAACTCAATCTTAACGACTTTGGGCTGCTGACATCTTTATCCGGGTCTTGAATAGGGCTGGGCTCTTGCAACCCGTCAAAGGAATAAAAATACAACTTCAACTATAGCCACGTGGATGACTTTTATTGGAGGGGGATTTTTCCCTCCACAAGGACATTCAAAGTTCAAACACAAAAACAATTACCAATTAAGTACCCAAATTGAACTGACCCACAAATATTAATAACATCATTTTCTCGAGTCAAATAAATAAGTTAAGAATTATCTTTTTTCAAATAAAGTTTTATGACAACACCATGACAATGATGATTTTTATTTTTGGGAAGCACTGGAAGTATTTTTGTTGCTTCTACAATTAAATAACTACACAAATCTTCCAACCTTCAAATACAAAAACACACACACAAAAGAAAAAAGAAGAATAAAAAAAAATTAGACGCCATTTGTTTATAACGTAATGTGTTTTGTGAAAAAAAAAAAAAAGGCATTATAATCCCCCTAGGTTTAAAATTTTTGTATGATCTAAAACATAACTAATTTAATTTTATATGATGAAAAGATGTTTCTTGTCGCCAACCAAATTGCACGATGGTTTAGAGTCCAAGAGCTGTTGGTCTGACTCAAACCCACCCTATCCTCGATTGGCTGCAAATTGTGCAATTAAAACTTGTTTTCATGCTTCATTTTATTCGATGCACCATGAGTTGGAGCTATTGGTGGCCAGGAGCTTCTTGACAAAGTAGTTAATGATCCTTTTTATTTTTATTTATTTATTTTTTTGTTACAAGTCATATTTCTGGTAATATATTGGTGCATGTAGTGGGGGCAAGTTCACGTACCCACTACATGTACCAAGTGAAGACAGTTTTGGTGCAGCAAGTGAAGATAAATTCTTTCTGGAACAAGTTATTTCGAATGGTGTTTTCTGCCACTCTTTATTTCATTTGGAATAAAAGGAATCGTAGGTTACATGATGAGGTCTAAAAATCATATGGTTTTAGTTAAATGTATTATTTAGGATGTTATGGATGTCTTGGGGGTATGCCTCCAGGATACCGTGTGACAAGAGCGTGATTAAAGGCTCTTCAGGTCCATCTCAATAGACCACAAAGCTGTAGGGGATCGTTCTAGGCTAGTCTCATCTGGCTGTGATGGTCACACAGTTGTCTGATAGACTACACCCATCTTTTTGCAACTTTTCAGATACACATATATATATTACAAATATATATAGATTCATAATCTTTTTGCAGCTTCACACACACGCATATGCTATCTATGTTGTTCTCTAATGGGCTGGAGAGAATTTTCCCACTCATTACCTCTAATTTATCAGACTACACCCATCTTTTTGAAACTTTTCAGACACACACACACACACACATACACACACACACAATCTTTTTGCAGGTTCACACACACATATGTGCTATCTATGTTGTTCTCTAATGGTTAAAAATTTGCTCTCTCATTACCTTAAATCAGGGTGTGAAGGCCCAAGTTTTTCAACCCGGTGCGTCAGTAATGACTCGAAAGTTGACCCAAAAATAGGTCCTAAATGTGGAAGCGAAAGAAAGTGCTCATTTGGCACTCATCAGTGCCGAGCGCTCGTTCGGCACTCATCAGTGCCGAGCGCTCGTTCGGCACTCATCAAGGCTGAGCACGATTCGGAATTCATCAAGGCCAAGCACGAGTTTAGCATTCATCAAGGTCAAACATTCTGACCTACATGGTCAGGCGTTCTGACAAAAGGTTCAAGCATTCGGACAAAAGGTTCAAGTGCTCGGACTTGCATGGTCAGGCGTTCTGGCCTACATAGTCAGGCGCTCTGACGGAAGGGTCAGGCGTTCGAACTGCCAAACGAAGAAACAGAAGGAAACAACTAGCTGAATAACAAAACAGAAGGCAAACATCAGCCGAACGACAAAACAGAAGGCAAATATCAGCCGAACGATAAAACAGAAAGCTCTAACAGCCAAGCGATAAAATAGAAAGCTCTAACAGTCAAACAACAAAACAGAATACAAGTCTAAGGCAACCTTGAGGCTATGCATGCATTCCCAATGATCCCAACAAGTCTAAAACATACTTGTGAACTTTAAAAATTAATGGCCCTTGGCCTCATGTAATACAGACACATAAAATGAATATCAAAAGGTGTGCTTAGGCACACATTACATGTTTAAAATCAAATATACACATCTTGACATATAAGGCTACAAATGGCATTTCAGCCAACCTTCACAAGAATGGAAACCTTCAAGTCCACAAATCATCTAAGCATAATGAGAATCTCAACCTTGATTCCTGCACCTGAAAAATGTCCCAAGTAACTTCGGGGTGAGTAACATAAATCTACTCGTATGAGATGAGCATCCAAAGATTTAACGTTTTGCAAGATTGTCGGATTAATGTAAAACAATTCAAATGGGTCATGCCACCTAACGTCTAGGTCAAAGGTGAGACTTAGGGAACATCCTAAGCTACCTTAAAACATTTCTAACATAAATCACATCATTCATACAATTTAAATAACATAAAAACATGTTATATATAAGGTAACAATATATAGATTCTCAAAGTCATTAACTTGAAATCTAAAATATGAAAACAATCAAAGTGGGTCGTGCCACCTAACGTCTATGTTCCAAATGAATTTATAGGATCATTCCTAAATTACATTTGAACAATATAGCATAGATGTACTTAATAACATCATATTTTACAATGATTTATTAAAATCATAAAGCATAAATATACTTAACAACATTTAAAACATGCGATAATTCCTTACAAATCATAATGCATAAATGTACTTAACAA
Source organism: Cornus florida (assembly GCF_030987335.1). Lineage (NCBI taxonomy): Eukaryota > Viridiplantae > Streptophyta > Magnoliopsida > Cornales > Cornaceae > Cornus > Cornus florida. The sequence continues at coordinate 46,121,848 of NW_026775575.1, forward strand.
CATTAAAAACATGCATTGATTCCATACAAATCATAATGCATAAATGTACTTAACAACATTAAATCACCAATAACCAAAACCACAAGTCACAATTAAACATTGGTTGTCAACTTGGAATTAAATGCGAAAACAAATAGTGAAAAACTTGGACATCAAATCTCGAATAAAGTTAAGACCTAAACGGTTATTCCGGATACTAACCCGCTGGGAATACCACCACGTGCGCACAAATGACTTAGAGCACTCTTGTCCCCGTACTAGAGCTAAACCCTAGCCACCATCTCAACGTAACAATGTCCCAAGTGACTCTAAAATCATAGATAAGTTCAAAATTTATATAAACTTAAATAATGCACGAAACCACCTTCCATGCACAAGTAGGTTGTAACCACACAACACATGCTCTAAATCCACAACTATTATAGGAAGACAAATGACAAATCTTCAGAGTGCAATTCATTACACGCTATAACAATATAATTCAATAATGAAAACATAAACTCATGAATCCATTGCAAGCCCAAAATCATGCTTTAAACATACTACCAATGCCAACACATGATTAAATCAGTAATGGAATAGAAACATAAATTAATTAAATAACTAATTAATTTCTCTAGGTTTCAAATCTCAATTAAATGGTTCCCAATTAATATATGTTAAACAACATAGCATGGTCATTACATATATTCATTCAAAATCGTAATTAGGCCATTGGAACAATAAAATGAAATTTAATTAAATCATAATAATTAAATCCCTAAATTCTAAAACAACATCAAATGATCCCAAATTAATATATGCTAGTATGTAAGTCCTAGTCATCACAAATATTATATTAAAAACTTAATTAAACCAATGGAACCATTAAATAGATTTTAATTAATCCTTTTAATTAAAATCTCTAGATTTTCAAACTTGTCCAAATGTTCTCAAATTAAAGTATGTTAAAGAACATGCCAAGACTTAATTTAAAAGCATATCACAAGTTAATTTCATGTAAGGTACGTCCATAAGAATTAAACTTTTACAAAAGAAAATTATTAAATAAAAAGTGCAATTCTTATTCAAATAATTCCAATTTAATAAATTTTAACAAACATACCAAAGCCAAACTTTCTAACATGATACAATTTAATTCTAAGTTGAATATCATCATGAGAATTAAATCATAACCATAGAAATTAATTGAATTAAATTCTAGATGATGAACAAAAGCATGCATAAAAGTTGTATAAGCTTCTAAAATCATCAATACAACATTAATATTAACCTAAGACACCCCCTACCTCAATTTGATATGAAAATCTCAAAAGCCACCAAAATAAAACCGTTCCGAATCCGACGATACTTCAGGGTTTTATCGGGGATAACACGGTGAACAAGAACCACAAGGACGCCCCATCAAAATCACAACTTGACTTCAAACCCGTACTCAAAAAATGGCCAAAATGAAATTCCAATCGGTGGAATCGAAGGTCTCGCCAAGACGAACATAAAACATTAAGGCACTACGACGTTTCACTAAAAGGAAGAGGCTCAAAAGAGGAGAGAGAAGGTGGCAGCCTATGGCTGCCATGGAATCCGGCCAAGAGAGAGGTGAGAGAGAGAAAAATCCGATTTTTCTTTCTAAAACCCCCTATTTATAGAAAAACTCAAAAAGTGTCTCGAACGTGTCCCGCTGGGTCCGAAAAAGTGAAATTCGCGTAAATGCGCTCAAACTGCAAAAGTTCGTGGTTGAAAAAGAACCAAAATTAGAAAAGATGAATAACGGAAGAAACGGCATCGAAAACTGAGTTCCGAGCAAAAAGAAATGCCCCGAACAAGTTCAACGGCAACCGGAGCCAGAAACCCTAAAACTGGAGAAAAACGACCAGAATGAAATTCTAAGAGTACGCGACTCGACGAAAAGTGAAAATGAATCCCGTACAAGGATCCAGGCTCAAAACAAGGCATTTTTGCAATAACTTTCATTAATTACACAATAGCCCCTCTAAAAAGTGATAACTGCACTAATGACCCAGAATGAAAATATCTTCCAAAAAATTTTTTCTTAAGAACCCCTAAATTAAAATATCTTCAAAAGATATTTATGAAAAACACCCCAAGAAAAGAAAATGTTTCTGAAGAACTATACATCCATCCCCTATGGACACCGGGAGCAACCAGAGTACTTTTCTGCAAAAGTAAAGATACGTATTTTGTGGAAACTACTTAGAATGAAGATACGTGAAGTCAGAAACCAATTCCAAATACAAAAAATGAGGCTATGCCAACAAAGTGACAAACGGGGAAAAGACAAAATAGGAAAAAAGGACGAAAAGTGAATAGTGTCTAAAAAGTGAAAATGTGGAAATGACTTGGTTCTCAAAGGAAGTTGTCAATCCAAAGAAAAGAGTCTCGAATACCATCCCCGGGCACTCAAGATGACACTAAGTGATGAGAAACCAAATTTAGAAAAAATAAATAAATAAATAAAAAGAAAAAAAATAAATAAATCTGTAAAAATTTGAGAAAATGGAAATGAAAGAAAATGACAGGGTCATTACAACCTTCCCACCTTAATATGATTTCGTCCTCGAAATCCATCCCCAACAAAACACAAGGCGAAACTAGGGTAACTACGGAGTACATCTCCGAGTATCCCACACAACATGCTACAAAAGCAAACCCAAAACTGAAGGACAACGTAAAAGCCACCATCATTCGCACCCATGTGCTCACGATAGGACAACCTCTCAAAAGAAAAGTAACCACACGGCCACACAACAAGTCAGAACTCACACACAGAGCCTAAGGTCAGACAAAGGAATGAAAGACAACCATCGAAAGCAACCCTCCTAAAGAACCATCATAAGGAACCAAAAACAACCACCAAAAGAACTCCAAAATAACCACGTATCAAATCAGGGTACCGAACAAGACGACGTGGCAGTACGAATAGCGACCAGAACTCGCCCATGACGTATTCAAATGTGTTGCAGTAATGACAGTGCCTAGTGCCTGCCCATACTTACTCGTCAGTAAGGTAGTGTAATACCCCTAATTTCAAAAGGATAGTCCTAGTATTTAATTTTTCAATTTATGTTTTAATTGACTTATTTTTTGAATTATTTGACATACTTGAATTATTGGTATTATTTGAATTAATTCTTTGGCTTACTTGTTTTCTTTGAGTTATTAAATTGTTGAATTCTCAGATTTATTTAGCTTACATTAAGTGCTATATCTTTGTAACTGATTTTATTATCTGTTTAATTGTTAATATTGCTTAAATTGTTTATTTAATTTTGTTTTTTAAATTGATTTATTTGTAATTAGTTTAATTATTTTAGAGGCAACTTAACTGTTTTTAATTATTAGGGTTTTTGTTATTTTCATCGTGTTTTATTCTGAGCCGACCTATGGGTGGTTTAGGATTAAGGTTAGGGTTTCAACTTAAGCCTATAAATACATATGTTTACGTCTGCTAAGGGTTTTTGTAACCCTATTCACCATAGTCACGTATACAGTGTTACAGAGGGTTGTGAGGGCAGAGAAACAGAGAGTGGGTAATTTACAGTCACGTATACAGTGTTACAGAGGGTTGTGAGGGCAGAGAAACAAAGAGTGAGTAAGTTACAGAGAGGGCTTAGGAAGGCAGAGCAAGGAAAACTAAAACTCAGAGACGTGGATTCAGTGTTTCAACTTTGAAACTTAAGGCAAGTCTTGTTCTTCTCTATCTCTTTAATCTGTGTTCTGTGCGTGTTTAGGAAGACTCCAGGAATTAAAATAAGGCTTAATTATAACCTTTATGCATGTTTAATTAATGTTCCAATTCATGGAATAAACCTGTTCTTGGTTGTTTTAACAAGATAGAAAAAAAACTGAAACTTTGTAACTTTACTCCATTGAGTAACAGTTTATTTTCCGATTCAAGTTTTGATTAAATATCACTGTATATCCTTGTTTTATAATCAATCTGGAATTGGAATAGACCTTAAAAACATGTAATAAAATACCACAGAGGACCGGTACTCACAGAAATCAGAGAAGACGATGAAACGAACGAAGCTGCTAAGTGGAAAAGGGAGCAGGCTCCCAAAACCCCTTAGAGCCGGCTCCTAGAAGGTAGAGCCGGCTCTAGGATAATGTAGAGCCGGCTCTAATGAGCCTAGAGCCGGCTCTGAAGAAAAGAAGAGCAGGCTCTTTTAATTTCTAGAGCCTGCTCTCTCTTAAAAGGTCCAGAAGCTGTGTTTTGGGGTTCGTTTGGCTGAAATTGAATTTTCTGGAATGGTTTTGAAGCTACTGAATGTTGTAAATATGTGTTTGAGACTTATAATAATGTTAAGAAGCAAGTTCACATTCAGTTATTGAGGATAAGAATTAATTTAAGATCAAATAGAGGGCTCGTAGGTGAATGGGTTAAGTGTTTACATTACACTGCTTACTGTTTTGGCAATTGGTTTTATTGCATGATCTTAAATTATGAATCATATTGGTAGTTGTGTTAAGAGCATATGACTGTTAAATATATATGTTCTTAGCTGGAATTAACTGATGTTTACAAACTAACATACCAGCATCAGTTATGGTATTATATGGAGAAATACATTGTATAATCTTGGTTTGTCAATTTAAAGGTTTGGAACTGGGATTCTAAAATTGTTATTGGAGGCACAATTTAGTTATACACATGTTAAACTGTAATTATGCAAATTTTGGAGTGTGGTTGATTAGTATCTGATACTGTTTTCATTAACGGTGTTATCTGGATGAGCTAAATGTACAGTCTTTTCATTTATAACAAGAACTGTAATGGGATATCTAAATGTTATATTGGATGCATATATTGGTTGTGTACGTGCTAAACTATATTTATGTTTATTCTGGAATGTGGTTAATAAGTAATTGTACTGTGTTATTAACTACGGAAACTGGAGGATGGTATGCGCCGGTATGAGACGGTGTCATACTAGGTACGGATTAGTTCAGACACTAAGCCCTACTTAAATTTGGATTAAGGTATGGATTAATCATAAAGATTAAGTCCATCACCAACGTATGTCATATCAATTGTGAATTGGATGATCCACTATGGTTTCAGGATGGATTTGTTGTACATATATCAGACCACTACACAGATGGATGGCATACTGTATTAGGAGGAGTACGGACTTTATATATATATTATATGGTGTCGTGGTATGAGCTTGAGTCTCATGACCATGGTTAGGGCGCGTATATCGCCTAGGATGGATAACTGGACATAGGTGTTGTTCCCTGGTAGGTCTGGGTACTCATGCCCACCTTAGGGTGCGTATTTGCATGTTGCCTTCAATTCAGGCTGAGACAAACCTACTGGACTAGCGAGCGTCCTATAGTGTGTACTATATACTTATATGGACTACTCTAGATATTGTTGAGTCTTCCTAGGATGTATCTGCGTATCGGATTACTGTTTGGATTGTAGTAGATCAGGACTTGCATGTAGGCCTGACCCACTTCTTTATTTTTCAGGTGTTTGTGAGTTCCAGGGTTAGAGCTTGGACGTGCAGAGCAGATACAGTTATTCATTCCTCCGATTATGTAGGAACTTTCTCTACGTTAGCTTTGGATTTTATTTTTATTGTTTCAATATCTTTTTGGAGAATTTCATTAAGGGGTCTAATGGATGGATTCCCGAGTTGTAAACTTATGGAGTTTTAGATTGTTCTAGATTTCAATATTTATACTTTAAGGATTTTCAGTTAGCACTCTTCCAGCTTATTATTTTTATTTCTTATCTTATCTTGTATTCTGTGTTCGGTTACATATTAATTGTTTGATATTCCCTCGGGCTCGAGCCTGGGCCTGATCAACCCGTGTCTCGGATCCGAGAGGTATCACAGTTGGTATCAGAGCACTCCAGGTTCAAGTGTCTCTAGGATTCTATTGTATAAGACTTCCGCGAAGCGTTCTCTATTGTTTAGAGCTTAAGTTTAGGATTCATTGTATTCTTTACGGTTCGGTTTAATCGTGCTGATGTTTGTCTTTCTGTGTTGACAGAATGGCTAACGCAAGAACCAGACGGAACAATCAGCAACGAAGGGAATCGGCCCGTAGGCAGCGTCAGGAGGATGAGGGTCAGTTTTATGAGGAACATGAGGGAGTTCAGCAGACTGGGGATCAGGGAAGAAATCCAGAGTTTCCTACTCACCTTAATGACCTTATTGCTAGGGCTATAGAGGCAGGGGTACAGCCGGCACCACTACCAGCACCAGTGGTTCAAACGGATTCTTGGGGAAAGGCTAGAAGCTTTTTCACAAAGGGGAGTCCACCTGTGTTCTCAGGCTCAACCGATGCGAGAGCAGCTCACCAGTAGAAACAGGACATTGAGCGTCATCTTCGTTTGGTTCAGTGCACGGAGGTTCAGAAGCAGATGCTTGCTACTTTCAAGCTAGTTAGGGATGCACTGCAGTGGTGGGAGTCAGTTACCACCCCAGAGGAGAGGATGACATTGACTTATGATGAGTTCAGTGCTCGCTTTGACGAGAAATATTTTCCCTATGCAGTCAGGGCAGTTATGAAGACTGAGTTTCTAAGTCTGCAGCAGGGAAACATGACAGTGGCGGAGTATGAGCAGCAGTTCATACGCTTGTCTCTCTTTGCACCGGAGGAGGTGGATACAGAGGAGATGAAGCGCAATAATTTTGTCAAGGGACTGATGTGGTCTATCAAGAGAGCTATTACAGGTAGTCCAGCCTATACTACCTATGCTCAGGTGGTAGACGCCGCTCTACAACAGTATCAGTTGACTATGGACATCAGACAGGCTCGTGGTGAGAAACGGGGAGATAAAGACTCTACTAATCAGTCAGCTGAAAAGGGGAATGGAAATGGTCACCGGCAGAATGACAAAGGCAAGTTCCAGGGACAATAGCCTTGGAAGAAGCACAAGGGTGGTTCAGATGCTCATCGAAATGGGGCACCTATTCAGAGGCAACAGAATGGGGGACCACAGACAGGATAGGGTCAGCCACAGGCTAACCGACAGAGGAGGCCATTTGGTACTTTCCAGGGTAGTTGTTACACTTGTGGAGAGTATGGTTATACCACCAGGCAGTGTCCTAAAGCAGGACAGGGACAGTATGTGCAGCAGGGACAGAGGGCGCCAGTGCCTCTACCAGCTCCACAGGTTCCACGGATTCAGGGACAGACACATCTGGCTTTACCGGCGCCGCCGCAGACCCAGGGACAGGCACCACAGCAGTTGCATTATGGCAGGGTGTATAACCCCATGCCACAGGATGTTCAGGCACCTCAGACTATTGAGGGTAAGTTTCCTATTCATGGTTTGCATGGACGTGTTTTATTTGATATAGGTGCTACACACTCATTTGTAGCTAGGACTTTTGTTACTTTATCTGGGATGAGGACGAGGGTATGCACTAGACCTCAGGGTATTTCTACACCATTGGGTGATACAGCTATTATACATGGGAGTGATGGGCCTGTGACACTAGATATTGGCAGACTCGGATTTCTAGCCAATCTACTGGTCCTGGACATGCACACTTATGATGTGATACTTGGGATGGATTGGTTGTCTCACTACCATGCCCAAGTTGATTGTTTTGATAGATCTATTATTTTTACCATACCTGGTCAGGATATGTATGTAGTAGCTATGCCACGTTCTAAAGGGGGCGGTAGCACCTATTTGTTCTATGTGGAGGGGAAAAATGAGGAGAGGCTTACTGTGCCATTGGATAACATACCGATTGTACAGGATTTCTCGGATGTATTTCAGGAGATTCCAGGGTTGCCACCTAGTCGCGAGATCGATTTTGTGATAGACTTAGCTCCAGGCACTGCGCCTATTGCTAGGGCACCCTATAGGATGGCACCGGTAGAGATGAGAGAGCTGAGGGATCAGATTTAGCAGTTACTCAGCCAGGGTTTTATTCGTAGGAGTACATCACCTTGGGGAGCACCGGTTCTATTTGTGAAGAAGAAGGATGGTTCGCTTCGTCTGTGTATAGATTACAGGGAGTTGAACAAGGTTACGATTCGTAACAAGTATCATTTGCCCAGGATTGATGACTTGTTTGATCAGTTAAGGGGAGCCGCATACTTCTCGAAGATTGATCTACGTTCTGGGTATCATCAGCTGAGGGTTAGGGAGCAGGATGTTCCTAAGACAGCATTTCTCATGAGATATGGTTCTTATGAGTTTCGTGTTATGCCGTTTGGGATGACTAATGCACCTGCAGTATTCATGGACTTAATGAATAGAGTCTTCCGGGCTTATTTGGATCAGTATGTTATTGTCTTTATTGATGACATCTTGATCTATTCTCGGTCGGAGGACGATCATGCTAAACATCTTCGAATAGTCTTGCAGACACTTCGTAAGCACTAGTTATATGCCAAGTTCGAGAAGTGTGAATTTTGGCAGCGGGAGGTGAAGTTTCTGGGTCACGTGGTGTCAGAAAAGGGGATAGCAGTGGATCCGGCCAAGGTTTCAGCTGTGCTTGAGTGGGGACAACCTACATCACCTACCGAGATTCGGAGTTTTCTCGGTCTGGCAGGATATTACAGGAGATTCATCCAGGGGTTCTCCAAGATAGCAGGACCACTCACTCATCTAACCAAGAAGGGTGTATAGTTCGTGTGGGATGAACACTGTCAGCGAGCTTTTGATGAGCTGAAAAGGAAGCTGACTTCTGCACCGGTTCTGGCTACTCCGCAGAGCGGGATAGAGTATCTTATTTACACGGATGCTTCGTTGCAGGGTCTTGGATGTGTATTAATGCAGGAGGAGTGACCAATTTCTTATGGATCTCGGAAACTTAAGTCTCATGAGCTTAATTATCCAACACATGATTTGGAGTTGGCAGCAGTGGTTTTTGCCTTGCGTATTTGGAGGCATTATCTGTTGGGTGAGTCTTTCAGATTATTCAGTGATCACAAGAGTCTGCAGTACTTGTTCACTCAGCGGGAGCTGAATATGAGACAACGCAGATGGTTGGATTTTGTAAAAGACTATCATTTTTCTATACAGTACCATCCAGGGAAAGCGAATGTAGTGGCGGATGCACTCAGTCACCGACCTGTTGGTAGTCTTTCTGCTCTATTCACTACTGAGTGGAATGCTTTGAAGAATGTAGATGAGTTGTCAGACGCTTTTATGGCTTGCGTGGTGGTTACACCTTCCATCATTCGCAAGGTTTTACAAGCACAACTCACGGATCAGCAGTGCATTGACAAGGTTATAGAGATAGCTTCCGGAGAGGTTCCATTCTACTATGTTGGGGCTGATGGAGGTTTAAGGTACAAGGGACGGTTAGTGGTACCTTCTGCTGATGGTTTGAGAAAGGATGTGATGACTGAGACTCACCACTCTGAGTTCTCTGTTCATCCAGGAGGCGATAAGATGTATTAGGATATGAAGCGGCAGTTTTGGTGGGCAGGTATGAAAAGGGACATTACTCTTTTTGTTTCTCAGTGTAGTACTTGTCAAATGGTTAAGATTGATCATCAGAGGCCGCCCGGAGCTCTACAGCCACTACCAGTTCCGGAGTGGAAATGGGAGAACATATCTATGGATTTTGTGGAAGGATTGCCAAATTCTTTCAAGGGGCATAATTCCATATGGGTCATTGTGGATAGGTTAACCAAGTCAGCTCATTTCTTGCCTATTTGCACTGACTACACTTCGGAGCAGTTGGCGAGGCTTTACATTTCAGAGATTGTGAAGCTACATGGCATTCCATTGTCTATTATATCGGATAGGGATTCGAGCTTTGTATCTGGATTTTGGAAGAGTTTTCAGCAGGCTTTAGGTACGGAGTTACACCTTAGTACTGCTTATCATCCTCAGACCGACGGACAGACTGAGAGTGTGAATCAGATTATGGAAGATATGCTTTGGTCGTGTGTTCTGGATTTCAAGGGCCACTGGGAGGAATATTTGCCACTTGTGGAGTTTGCTTATAACAATAGTTTCCAGAAGACTATTGGTATGGCACCATTTGAGGCATTGTACGGTCGACCGTGTCGATCACCTGTTTGTTGGATGGAGGTTGAAGAGAATCGATTCTTGGGTCCTGAGTTCATCAAGGATACCTCTGAAAAGATTGTTCTTATTAAGGATCGCATGCGTACTGCTCAGAGTAGACAGAAGAGTTATGCTGATCGGCGTACTCGTGCTTTGGAGTTTCGAGTTGGAGATCAGGTTCTACTCAAAGTGTCACCTATAAAAGGTGTTATGCGCTTTGGGAAGAAAGGGAAGTTGTCACTGCGATTTGTCGGTCCATTCATGATTACGGATCACATTGGAGCTCTTGCTTATCGGTTGGCACTTCCAGATACTTTGGATCGCGTCCACAACGTGTTTCATGTTTCCATGTTGCGAAAATTTCTGCGAGATGAGGATCGGTATCAGCATATCGATGTTGGGGAGATTGAGTTGCAGCCGGATGCAACTTATTTGGAGCCACCATGTCGTATTGTTGACCGTCGGGATCAAATCCTTCGCAATAAGGTTATTCCTTTGGTTCAGGTGTAGTGGAGTCATCACAATGAGGCTGAGTCCACTTGGGAACGGGGGGATGTCATTCGCTCGCAGTTTCCTGAAATATTGGAAGAAGGTAAGGGCGAATTCCGAGGACGGAATTCCTTTTGTTAGGGGGGAAGAATGTAATACCCCTAATTTCAAAAGGATAGTCCTGGTATTTAATTTTTCAATTTATGTTTTAATTGACTTATTTTTTGAATTATTTGACGTACTTGACTTATTGGTATTATTTGAATTAATTCTTTGGCTTACTTATTTTCTTTGAGTTATTAAATTGTTGAATTCTCAGATTTATTTAGCTTGCATTAAGTGCTATATCTTTGTGACTAATTTTATTATCTGTTTAATTGTTAATATTGCTTAAATTGTTTATTTAATTTTGTTTTTTAAATTGATTTATTTGTAATTAGTTTAATTATTTTAGAGGCAACTTAACTGTTTTTAATTATTAGGGTTTTTGTTATTTTCATCGTGTTTTATTCTGAGCCAACTTGTGGGTGGTTTAGGATTAAGGTTAGGGTTTCAACTTAAGCCTATAAATACATATGTTTACGTCTACTAAGGGTTTTTGTAAACCCTATTCACCATAGTCACGTATACAGTGTTACAGAGGGTTGTGAGGGTAGAGAAACAGAGAGTGAGTAATTTACAGTCACGTATACAGTGTTACAGAGGGTTGTGAGGGCAGAGAAACAGAGAGTGAGTAAGTTACAGAGAGGGCTTAGGAAGGCAGAGCAAGGAAAACTAAAACTCAGAGACATGGATTCAGTGTTTCAACTTTGAAACTTAAGGCAAGTCTTGTTCTTCTCTATCTCTTTAATCTGTGTTCTGTGCGTGTTTAGGAAGACTCCAGGAATTAAAATAAGGCTTAATTATAACCTTTATGCATGTTTAATTAATGTTCCAATTCATGGAATAAACCTATTCTTGGTTGTTTTAACAAGATAGAAAAAAAACTGAAACTTTGTAACTTTGCTCCATTGAGTAACAGTTTGTTTTCCGATTCAATTTTTGATTAAATATCATTGTATATCCTTGTTTTATAATCAATCTGGAATTGGAATAGACCTTAAAAACATGTAATAAAATACCACAGAGGACCGGTACTCACAGAAATCAGAAAAGACGATGAAACGAACGAAGCTGCTAAGTGGAAAAGGGAGCAGGCTCCCAAAACCCCTTAGAGCCGGCTCCTAGAAGGTAGAGCCGGCTCTAGGATAATGTAGAGCCGGCTCCAATGAGCCTAGAGCCGGCTCTGAAGAAAAGAAGAGCAGGCTCTTTTAATTTCTAGAGCCTGCTCTCTCTTAAAAGGTCCAGAAGTTGTGTTTTGGGGTTCGTTTGGCTGAAATTGAATTTTCTGGAATGGTTTTGAAGCTACTGAATGTTGTAAATATGTGTTTGAGACTTATAATAATGTTAAGAAGCAAATTCACATTTAGTTATTGAGGATAAGAATTAATTTAAGATCAAATAGAGGGCTCGTAGGTGAATGGGTAAGTGTTTACATTACACTGCTTACTGTTTTGGCAATTGGTTTTATTGCATGATCTTAAATTATGAATCATATTGGTAGCTGTGTTAAGAGCATATGACTGTTAAATATATATGTTCTTAGCTGGAATTAACTGATGTTTACAAACTAACATACCAGCATCAGTTATGGTATTATATGGAGAAATAAATTGTATAATCTTGGTTTGTCAATTTAAAGGTTTGGAACTGGGATTCTAAAATTGTTATTGGAGGCACTATTTAGTTATACACATGTTAAACTGTAATTATGCAAATTTTGGAGTGTGGTTGATTAGTATCTGATACTTTTTTCATCAACGGTGTTATCTGGAGGAGCTAAATGTACAGTCTTTTCATTTATAACAAGAACTGTAATGGGATATCTAAATGTTATATTGGATGCATATATTGGTTGTGTACGGGCTAAACTATATTTATGTTTATTCTGGAATGTGGTTAATAAGTAATTATACTGTGTTATTAACTATGGAAACTGGAGGATGGTATGCGCCGGTATGGGACGGTGTCATACTAGATACGGATTAGTTCAGACACTAAGCCCTACTTAAATTTGGATTAAGGTATGGATTAATCATAAAGATTAAGTCCATCACCAACGTATGTCATATCAATTGTGAATTGGATGATCCACTATGGTTTCAGGATGGATTTGTTGTACATATATCAGACCACTACACAGATGGATGGCATACTGTATTAGGAGGAGTACGGACTTTATATATATATTATATGGTGCCGTGGTATGAGCTTGAGTCTCATGACCATGGTTAGGGCGCGTATATCGCCTAGGATGGATAACTGGACATAGGTGTTGTTCCCTGGTAGGTCTGGGTACTCATGCCCACCTTAGGGTGCGTATTTGCATGTTGCCTTCAATTCAGGCTGAGACAAACCTACTGGACTAGCGAGCGTCCTATAGTGTGTACTATATACTTATATGGACTACTCTAGATATTGTTGAGTCTTCCTAGGATGTATCTGCGTATCGGATTACTATTTGGATTGTAGTAGATCAGGACTTACATGTGGGCCTGACCCAAATCTTTATTTTTCAGGTATTCGTCTGTTCCAGGGTTAGAGCTTGGACGTGCAGAGCAGATACAGTTATTCATTCCTCCGATTATGTAGGAACTTTCTCTATGTTAGCTTTAGATTTTATTTTTATTATTTCAGTATCTTTTTGGAGAATTTCATTAAGGGGTCCAATGGATGGATTCCCGAGTTGTAAACTTATGGAGTTTTAGATTGTTCTAGATTTCAATATTTATACTTTAAGGATTTTCAGTTAGCACTCTTCCAACTTATTATTTTTATTTTTTATCTTATCTTGTATTCTGTGTTCGGTTACATATTAATTGTTTGATATTCCCTTGGGCTGGGGCTTGGGCATGATCAACCCGTGTCTCAGATCCGAGGGGTATCACAGGTAGCATCGACGGCAACTAACACTCGCCCACAACACACAACTTTATACGGTAGTATAACAGTATAAGACACTAATTCGTAACCTGCCCCCCACTAGGTCTAGTCAAGGTTTAGTCTGAGTGAGATTTATCAAGTTTGGTTTTATATACTGACATGATAAGCGCACAAAACTTGTTATTTTATACTAAATAATAAATGATTCATTTATATTTTTTATTAGATAAATGTTCTTGTCCCTGGTTTTCATGTTTTATATGGGCTGATTTAGGAATAAGAAGAAAAGAGACAAAAATAGCCGAAATGCGGGATTATACGATCAGTCAAAGTCAAATTCAAAATTGCCTTTTCCATCAAATCAGCAAAAATCAAGCCAAATTGGAAAAGATATCGAGCCAAATTGGAAAGCACATCAAATCAAAGATATCAAGCCAAATTGGAAAGCAGTAAGATTTTAGGAAGATTTTATTTTATTTTCACTTCTGCAATTAGAATTTTCCCCTCCCATTCCATTCTAAACTCTATAAATAGGGACATATGTAGAGGAGGTTGAATGTACAAAGTTAGTGAGAGAAAATAATAAAAGTTTGAAATTTTTATCTTGAATTTCTTTTGTGCATTTTTAATTTTATGTTTTATTTTCTTGTAAGTATGCTAGCTTAAGAACCCCTTCTCAAGGGAGTGATGAAGCCACTATGGCAGAAGTATAAGTAAATTTACTTTATTTCTTTTATGAAATTTTCTCTTGAGAGCATTAATTTTATTCTTCTATTCTGATATTTTTATGTGAAAAATATAGAGGAAGAATTTTTCAAATTTGCCAAGTAATGGTAATATGAAGAATGCCTACTTCTATTTGCATTTTTTTTAGCAAAGCTAGAACAGATTAAATAAAAAATGTTCTCCCATGTAAGCAACTGTTATATAATGTCATATTTTCCTTCATCTTTCCAAGTTGTAATTGGACTGGTAAAGTGATTTGCTTGAGAAAAAAAATCATAAAAAGAAATATACAAATTTATTTATAGTAAGTTGTGGTGGTTGATTCTTTCCTTGGAGATTTTTTCTATTATTTGATCAAAAATTATTTTATTTATTTTGTTTTTAGTTCATTATAAAAAATAAAAAAATTAAAAAAAAAATCATCAAATTGTTTTAAAAGTTCTTCTTCCTTAAATTTTGGTTTTGATTTTGATTCACAGATTTAAATCTTGTATGGTTCGACCCTGCTTATTCTATACCATCTTTAATATAGTCTTTGCAGGTTTGTCATTCTTTTTTTGCACGAAGTGTAAAGAAACAACGACAAAATCCATAAATCTACATTCGTCATGACATTTTAGAAAAAAACATATACATATGTGTCAGATTATATATACATATATATGTATGTGTGTGTGTGTGTGTGTGTGTGTGTGTGTGTGTGTGTATATATATACTATATAAAGCTCAATACACACTTGATCCAAGTCTCAAAGTTTTTGAATATTTTTAATCAATTAGTACATGTATATATAAATATATATTGGTTAATATATTTAGTTCACCTTACAGACTTTGCAATTATTGGTGAATACAAATCAATAATATATGTGCATATATACATATATAAGAAGGAAGAGAGGAAATAAGAGGTGGTGGATGTGTGGGCGGTGGTAGCATTCCGGGTTAATACTTGAGATGAAGAGGTTAGTTTGGTCTTTTAAATTATGTAAGAAATGGTTATATCATTGTAATTACACTTCTTTTGCCTTGGTGGTGGTGGTGGTCATAGTAGTGGTAATGGTTATGATGTCCCAAATTTTTTCAAATTTTTTCAGCATTTTTTGGATTTTCAATTTTATTTTTCTTGACACCTCATGTTGTGTGCCGTGCACTAATTAGTGTCATGTGGGTCCCGAGAG
Source organism: Cornus florida (assembly GCF_030987335.1). Taxonomy (NCBI): domain Eukaryota; kingdom Viridiplantae; phylum Streptophyta; class Magnoliopsida; order Cornales; family Cornaceae; genus Cornus; species Cornus florida. The sequence goes on from NW_026775575.1 coordinate 46,137,247, forward strand.
TCATTTAGGGTATTTATTTGAGTTTAGAACTCTTAGAAATGCATTCCGAGTCATTTCAGACATTTTTAAGTTTGGACCAGGGGGATCCTGTGTGAGTCCGGGGTGGCCTAAGTGCACGGGAATGGTGAAGGCCCAAGTAAAAGATCATTGGAGGGCATTATTATTGTATTTTCGGTGGATTGTTGTCTTTGAATAATTTCATGGAAGTTGCTTGGAGGAAGGGAGTAATTAACTATAGAAATTTGGGGTTAAGTGATGGAATTAGGGAAAAGTTTTGTGGGGAGTATATGTGAAGTTTTCCTAACTTCTTCCACTATTCATCATCTTCCTCCTTCATTTTATCTCTCTATATCTATAGATTTATTGATCACCATGTATAAGCTTTAGAAAGCTTCATTTTGAGAGCTTTAGCCCTCGATTTTGAGTATATCCAAGAAGGGAAAGTTGTTCCTCTTCTTCTCCTCTACACAACCATGGTGAGAAATTAGAGATTTGGCCACTTTGGAATTTTTGAAATTTCTAGAGTTTGGATTTGGAGTGATGGCTAGTTAGAGAAGTTGTAGAGTATCTCTTGATCGTCTACACAATGAGATGATTTTTTAGGCTATTAAAGCATTGTAGAGGTTTCGGCCATGGCAAGTTGGTAGCTTTTGGGGAAGCTCCAAGACGAAATGTTATTCCCCTTCTCTTCCTCTTCATTTTGATGGTTCAAGTTTTCATTTTGGTGGAGTTTCAAGGCTTGGAGCAAGCTAGGGTTTGGCACCCTTGAGGTAGGGGTTGTCTAACTTGTATAATCCTAGGTTGTTATAATCAATTTCTTATTTTCCTTTTGAAAGCATGCTTATTATGGTGTAATTTGAGGAATTTGTGTTCTAGGGTTTCAAACATGATCCTTAATTGTCTAATTTTGCTTGAATTAAAATTAATACTATTTGTATTTTAAAGCATGATGAATATGTGCTAAGTGTACTAAATTAGAAGATTATGCATCTTATGTTGTGTATTATATGTGGTTTACTTGAGGCAAATGTTGAGTAATGTGAACTAATCTTATTTAGTATGCCAATTATGTGATAACATGCTTATATGAATCTATCTCATACAATGAAGATAAATGGTATATGGTTTGGTTGCTTATATAAACTTCTTGATGATTTGTGAGCAAAAACATGATTATGGTTGCATGCTTATGATGATTTGTAATTGTGTGTTGATGATGGAGTGCTTGGTTGCCCTAAAATTGTTGTAATACATCTTTATGACATTTCCATAGCATGAGGTCGGCGTGGATAGAGTGGTGTGTGGGAAGTCGTGGGTGGAAATGAGTATTTGCAAAGTTTGTAGCGCAAAGGTTTTTCTTAAAACCGGTATTGGGGAGGTTCCCCTTTAACGGCAGTACTAATGGGCTATAAGGATGGAAGGAAGTACCCAAAGTCCGGCCACTTAGTACACTTTTGGTGTGAGTGCGTATGAGTCGGTTGTGTGTGGTCTAGACGCATAATGCATGGCATTCATTTGATATTTGGAGCTTGTTATGTGCTTGATGGTTGATTAGTGATTTAAATCCCTTGTATGACCCCTCTCCATCTTATTATACTCCTACTTGGTTTTTGCAATGCTTACTCGACTTGAGGAAACGCCATTTAGGCATCCTCTACTAAGCGGTGGTGCTCACCCCTTATTTTAAACATTTTAGTACTTGAAAAGGACAAAATGGACGATTCATCTTCATAATTGTAGACTTTCTTAGGAAGTGAAATCTTGACTTCAATTATAGTCCATACTATGTATGTAAAGTTTTGGGTTTAATCATGTGATACCCCTCGATTCTAGAGCCACGGGTGATCAAGTCCAAACATAGATCCGAAGGATACCATACAATTAATATGTAAACAAGCAGGATTACAAAAGAGAATTAAGAAATAAATAATTAACACTGAAAGAACTCTAAATATTAAAACCTTAAAGTTAAACAATTTTAAAAATCCAATAATCCAAAAACCTCCACTAATTAAACAACTCGGGAATCCATCTAGTGGACCCCTATTAAAATCCCAAACTAAAAAGGAAACAACTGAAACCAAATCCAAAGCTAAACATTGAAAGCAATCCTACGTAGCCGGAGGAATAAGTGACTGTATCTGCTCAGCAAGATCAAACTCTAAGCCTGGAACTGACGAACACCTGAAAAATAAGAGTTGATCAGGCCCACATGCAGGTTCTATCCTACTACAATCCATACAGAAACCCAATATGCAGATATATCCTAGATAGCTCAACAATAACTAAAGTAGTCCATATATATATAAATACAAACTATAGGACGCTCACTAGCCCACAGTTCTGTTTTAGCCTGAGTAGAAGGTAACATGCAAATCACACGTAACGTGGTCATGTATACCTAGACCTACCAAGGAACATCATTAGGTCCAGTTATCCATCCTAGGCGATATACGCACTCTAACCATGATCCTGAGACTCAAGCTCATATCACGATACAATAAAGATATATATATAAAAATCTATTCAAGGTATGTCATTCAAAAGGTTTATTGACCTGACACATATTTATAAGTAAGACTTAACTTTTGTAGTTAATCCATCTTATTTCAAAAATAGGTAGGATTTAGTGTTTTGAACTAATCCGTCCCTAGTATGCCACCGTCTCATACCGGTGCATATACATATATATAAGTAGGACTTAACTTTTGTAGTTAATCCATCTTATTTCAAAAATAGGTAGGACGTAGTGTTTTGAACTAATCCGTCCCTAGTATGCCACCGTCTCATACCGGTGCATATACATATATATAAGTAGGACTTAACTTTTGTAGTTAATCCCACTTATTTCAGAATAGGTAGGACTTAGTGTTTTGAACTAATCTGTCCCTAGTATGCCCCCATCCTATACCGGTGCATACAATTCACAAATCAAATGATTGATGCAGTAAATGATAAATTTAATCATCAACCATACTCCAAGATAAGCATAAACCAAGTCTAATATGTATATGAACATAATATGCATCCAATATAAGATTTAAAAATCATGCTCCATTCCTTTAAATTGCTAGAATAAGACTAAGCATTTAAATTCTCCAAACAATCCAACAATTGATGCAATTTACAATAAATTAAAACATCAATTAATTCCATCTAAGCATAATTATTTTCAAATAATAAACTATGCTTATAACACTGCTGAAACATGATTAACATTATTAAATCATGCAGAGAAACAAAATTGCTAAATATCAGTAAGCAATTTAAATTAACTATCTAATACTCCACATGCAAGTTTACTGTTTAACCTCATGTTGTTCCATTCTTTAGCATATTATTGAAGTCATGCTTCACAGTATTTGTGTATGTTCAGAACAATTGTTTAGACCATCTACTGCAGTCTAAACAACTTTAAAATACCCCAGACGGCCAAACAGAACCCTAAACCACATAAAAACAACAAAATTGGAGAAAGAACCGCCTCCAAAACAAGGGAGCCGACTCTCCCCTTGGTGGAGCCATCTCTCCCCCATGGGGAACCGGCTCTCCCCCATGGGGAACCGGCTCTCCCTTTGGTGGAGCCAGCTCCACCCCTTGTGGAGCCGGCTCCACACTTGTGAGAGCCGTTCTCTCATCCCTAAAGCCGGCTCCCTCCTTTGGAGAGCCGGCTCTCTCCCTCTGAGAGCCGTAATTCACTTCTGTTCATCTTCCTCGCCTCCGGCGATATGCAAGACCCTCTGTACTGTCTTAGTTAAATACCTAGGGTTCAATTTATATTCCAGATTAATTATAAGCAGGTGTCATATGTCATCGACATGAATTAAAACCAGTTTAAAAACAACCAGATTAAGATTTAAGAAAGAACATGTATCAACCATTAAACAGTTTAATTCAACGCATTTAAATTCAATTTAAACATGATTAAAATATCAATTTTAATGTCAATTTAAAAACCCTGGAGACTACCTAGGCATGCACAGAACATAGGTTTAAGGGAATGAGTTAGAATAGGAACTCACCTTCGGTTTCAGTTTTGAAACCTTAAACCACCGTCTCTGAGTTTTCCGACAGATTCTAGACTACCGTTCAACACCTCCATTGCTATTGGTTCAATCCAAAAGCAATCCCTTCCTTCCTCCTTTAGCCTCCCTGGTTATCTCTTAAATCCCTCTCTGTTTTCCTCTCAAGCTTCCCTCTATTTTCCTCTCAAATCACTTTGTACGTGAATAGGGTATTCCCAACCCTAGACAGACGTACTTAAATATTTATAGTCTTAAGAAAACCATAAAACCCTAATCGTAATTATGCTCAGAGAAGGAAAAGAAAAATAATTAAATTTATAACTAAGTTGGCTATACCCAATACGTGATTACCTAGACATATAAAACCCCAAATATATTTTAATTGAATCAAATCAACCAATGAAGTCATTTAAATAAAACGCATAATTCAATTACACTATTTAAACAATTAAAACAATTAATTCAATTAAATAAAAAAAGTAATACAATTAACCCAATTAACTCAATTAAATAATAATAAGTAAAACAATTAGTCAAATAAGCAAATAATCAGATAAAAATGTAATAAAACAATAACTAAAATGCCGAAACTATCCTTTTTAAATTAGGATTATTACAAATCATGTAATATTTTGTATTTATTCCAACGGTAATGTAGAGGTATTGACTCGGTTATGTATATTTATCAAACTTGCCTCAATTTGGCTATGATGATGTAATATGGATCAATTATGATGTGTGGACGTTGTTTTGTCAATGTATTTATGTGTGTGGATGTTTTGGGACAGATTTTGAGTTGTATGAATGTGCCAATGACCATAATGTCAAGGTGGGAACAAACTAAAGCTCCCTTGGGAGCCCATGTCCATTTCCGAGTTCAGTCCGATCAATCGGATTTCAATCCAATTGATCGGATTCTCCAACACTTAGAAAATTTTCAAATGATGCCAGAATCTGCTCTCGGTCCGATCAATTGGATTTAAATCCAATCAATCGGATTTTCCCAGACTTAGAAATTTAAGGTTGTCAAAATCACCAGAATTGACCAAACTTTAAACAATTATAACTTGGTTATTTCTAACCCGAATTAGGCCATCCTTAAGTCTAGATTGATGTATTTTGAACCACCTTTCCATTGACATCAACCTTATTTTATAATTTTAATTTGAAATAACTATTTTACCCCTCTGGAGCCTAAAGTTCTGGTATGAACCCGAAGTCGGAGTTACCATTCTTTAATGATCCAATATGGTTATAAATGACTAGTATAACTTCATCATGACTCCTAACTCATAGTAAAGTACATAATAACCATTTTGGCCTTTGTAAATCCTCGGGTTCAAGTAAGGACCCGTTAACGATTTAGACCATTGGGTTTGGGTCGTTACAGTGGTGCTTGGTTTATTAATCTAAAAATATGTTAGAGAGGATTAGTTTGGTCCAATAAAATGACTTATAAAGATAAAAAAAAAAAAATTTTGTAATTCAAATAGGTCAACTAACAAGTCAAATGGCAATAATGTCATTTTACCAAGTGTCAAATGTAGCAGAACATGTTTATTAACTTTATCAAACTTGAGGTGGTATCATTCTTAAAAAGGACTAACTTTCACGTGGCTCAATAGAGCAAACCTTACACGTGTGACTGTAGTTAATAGGGCTATTATCATAAAACCCCCACTACTTTCAAATTTTGATCATAAACCCCCAACCAGTTTCAAAAAACCCTCTATACTTTAAAAAGTGATCACATTGTTTCAATATCCATATCTGACCCATTAACCGGGTTATAAAATAACAAATTTGACCTTACTATTTAATGTTAATTTAGAAACTAAAAAATATTTTATTAAAATTACAAAAATAACCTTATGAGTTCTCTTCTTCACCCCCTCTCTCTCTCTAAAACTCTCACCCATCTCTCTTTCTCTCTCTCTCTCTCTCTCTCAACCAGACACATCAAACCCTAACCGCCACTTTATCAAAAAAAAAAAAAAAAAACCAACACCTTATCCACTACCCACTTCAATGGCTTCCCTCTCGATCATTCTTCACGCCTCAACAAACCCTAGTCCAAAATCACCCAACACCCGCTAAATTCTACAGTCAGATGTGGAATTTATTCAAGATAATTTATTAATTTCAGTTGGAAGCTACAATACTAAATTTCATTTGTTTCTACTGATTGTGCAATAAAATAGTAACCCAACCCCAACCTAGAAAAAAAAAATGATCTTCTACGGATTCGGGAAACCTAGGCATAAATGAAATTGTATTGTGATTTGAACTGTTTAGTTGGTGAGAACACTTCACAGTTAATCAGAATGGTAGGTAGGTTCTGAATTATCCATTTGATATGATTCAACGGACTTGTTTCATGAGTGAAACAAAGTCATTCTCTTGAACGAAATATGTAAATTAACACCTTTACATGTGTATCTTGTAAATATCACTACTGTAAATCTCTGTCATAAGTCCATTAACATCAACCTTTTAACTTTTTTTTTGGCAGTGAACAATTTTTAGTCGTAGAAGCATTGAAAGACCCATGAAGTGTGGGATAGAATGAGAACTGGGTCTGTTTTAGAGAGAGGGAGAGATGTGAAGAAAACAACCCATAAGGGTATTTTTGTAATTTTTAAAAATAATTTTTAGTTTTTAATTTAACGTTAAATAGTAACCGGTCAGGTAGGGACAATATGATCACTTTTAAAAATGTATGTAATTTTTTAAAATAAGTTAGAAGTTTATGATCAAAATTTAAAAATTGTGTGGGTTTTATGATAATAGCCCTAATCAATACTAAATAATTGTAGTGACAAAGTCCTGGAGACAGGGTGGCGTTTGGTATCGTACGGGTTGTCGCGTGATGGTTGGGACTGAGATTTACTTTACCCTTCCCATGAAACTGACTTATTCGCCGCCCAACCCCATTCATTAGTGGGCTTTCCTTTCCTTCTTTGAGATCATTACTCCACTGGGTACCGGCTTTTTATCCCTTTCAAGTATCCTCCAGCTCCTTAAGGTATGGATCTCTCTCTCTCTCTCTCTCTATATATATATATATATAGACACACAGATCCATGGGACAAGCTAGTTTAAGATCTGAAATTTTTGAGCATCTAAGTTTAATATACCATTTGTAAATTTACAACTTCTTTGATACTTATTTGAATCTTAAGGTATAATGATGATTAATATCACCTTCGATTAGAATGTTTACTCATTTTAAGTAAAGCTTACTTGTTTAAATTATATCGAAATTACATAATAAAAATAATTTTCTATTTATTGAATATTCACTTTACTGACTTAAATTAGATGTTGAATTGGAGTTATGATGTAAAACCTTAATCTACTATAATGAAAGTCAAACACGTGATGTTGTAAGCCCCGCAAAGAAATGCAACCACCAGCTTATTTGTGAAATCAACAATGGAGACTCTTAAGTTTGGCATTTTTTTCCCTGGAAATTTGTTCTTTCTTGAGAAAAAAAAGTAGATTTATATAACCTCTTGGGTCATGTTTTGTGGACGACCAAAGCAATTGACTTTTTTATTTTATAAAACCTGAATTTTAATGTAAAAAAAAAAAAAAAAATTAATGGACGATCCAAAAATCTGACCACATGATTATAATTTTATTACTATTATGCCACAATCAGGCCTCTCTTTTGCAGTACCTGCCCATTAAAAGACAAATAGAGTACACAAATATGGACTTTTGATTCAGCTATAAAAGTTATAGCTTGCAAATAGTATCTATATATATATATATATATTGAAGTTTTTGAGTTCAATTAGGTTTAGCATACAAGCTACAACAAACCAAAGAAGAGACTCTTCACACATTGAAATGAGTGCAGAAATGGGAGACCATGGAAAGCAAGCACCAGAGAGGTAAGTAACTTTTTTAAGCACTTCAATTTCACAGTTTTTTTGTGAGGGCTGGTCTTGACACAGCTGTAAGATTATTCTATTGTGACTCGGATGTCACGGGTTTAAAACAAAAAAAATACTCTCTTCACATATATGAGGTAAGACTGAATATATCAATTCCTTCCGGACCCTCCTGCACTGAGCTAAACCTTTTTTGATTTCGCCTTTTTTTGTCCTTGTGATGTTTGATCTGTAGATTGGTGTTGTAGGTATGCGGTGGTTACCGGTGCAAACAAGGGCATTGGACTTGAGACTGTCCGGCAGCTTGCAACCTCCGGCGTGACGGTCGTGTTAACGGCCAGAGACGAGAAGAGGGGTGTAGCTGCCGTGGCGTCGCTCCATGAGTCAGGTCTATCAAATGTAGTCTTCCACCAGCTTGATGTTCAGGACCCTGATAGCATCAATTCCTTGGCCAAATTTTTACAGATTCAATATGGAAGGCTTGATATCTTGGTAAGGATGTTATTATCTCTAGTGCAAGTTCTGGAACAACCATTTCTCTGAAACTACAGGGACTTTAATGATACTATCTAGTTTTCTATTTTTATCTGGAATTATTTGGTTTTGGTTTGAATTGTACTCTTTTAAGTTGTTTGTAGATTACATAACCAAGAACTGAAAGTTGAATTGGTTCTATGAGAGAGTTGAGAAAATATCTTAGGGCTACATATAGAGGATTAATATTTCTCGAAGGGTAACTTTAAAAAAAAAAACTCCTGCTATATAAAAATATGTGCAGTGAGCAGTTTCATATGTGCATTAAATCCTTAACATTTGAAAATATGTGCAAATTACCCTTAACCGTCAATTTTGACCCTTTTTTTTACTAAAACCCCATAATACCCTTAATAATCAATGTTTGAAAGCAATGTTTTTTATATTTATTTTGTCTTAAGGGCATTTTAGGTATTTGTCTTAAAAGTGACAAAATGTCCTTATTTGCTCAATTTGAGAAATGGACTCCCTCTTTCCCACATTAGATGTCACACTTGGGGAGTATAACTTTTTATGGGGACTTACGCTGTCTCCTTTGAGAATTACTAAGTTACCCTTTCAAGTTCGAATATTTATATAATCAACTAACTTGGGACAACAAAAAATAGAAAGATTGACAACTAAATTGGGACGGAGGGAGGAAGTATTTTTTCGAACACCGAGAGAGTATTTGCACATTCCATATATAACAAGGGTTTTTGCCCTTTTACCCATTTCTAAATGATGGATATGGAAAAAAGGTTGAAAACTCAAGTCATTAAGTTGTACAGGTAAACAATGCTGGAGCTTCTGGAGTGATAGTTGATGAGGATGGCCTAAGGGCCCTAAACATAGATCCAACTTCTTGGGTAAGTTAAAACTGTTGATTGCTCAAGTTTTTTCATTGAACAGGGAACACCAACTGGACACTAATAATCTATGATCAATTTTTTTCAACACAGCTCTCAGGCAAGGCAACCAATTTGGTACAAGGTGTGATTAAATCAACCTATGCAAGTGCAGAACAATGCTTGAACATCAATTACTATGGTTGCAAGAGAGTGGCAGAAGCTCTTCTTCCCCTGCTACAGCTTTCCACTTGCGGAGGAAGGATAGTAAATGTCTCTTCCCTCCGCGGTGAATTATGGGTAAGTAGAGATCATCTTCTTCGGATAGATATCCTCTTACTGGAACAATTTGCACAGATTTGCTTCGGTTCATTCACCTGTTGGAATTACACATTCTCAAAACCGAAAGTTAAAACAAAGTCTCACGACAAGGTATCATCTAACAACTTCTTGTTCTTTTGCAGCGGATTCCCAGTATGGAGACAAGGAAAGAACTAGCAGATATAGACAATCTGACAGAAGATAAAATTGATAGGATAGTGGAAAAGTTTTTGCATGATTTTAAGCAAGACGAGCTCGAAGCCAATGGATGGTCAAAAATGCTGCCTGCATACAGCGTATCAAAGGCCACCCTTAATGCCTATACCAGAGTTCTTGCCAAGAAGTACCCTAACATGTTAATCAACTGTGTCCATCCTGGATATGTTAATACAGATATAAATTGGCATACAGGGACTTTGACAGTGGAAGAGGGAGCTAAAGGTTCTGTCATGCTGGCTCTTCTACCCGAAGGAGGTCCTACTGGTTGCTACTTTGATCGTACCGAGGTCGCTGAATTTTAAATATCCCTCTATTATAAATGGCAGCTGGACCATCTCTTTGTACTGAATTTTGAACATCATTGTTGTCGTAACAAACGCTTCTGAGTTCCAAATAAATACATGCCATTAGTTTTTCTTTTGAATTCGATGTTTTAGTTTGATGTTTTTTCGATGGAAATGGTATTTAAAGTATCTGATAGTGTTTCGGATTTCCCAAACTGACTACTTGATTTATCAGACACAATACAAGAAGAAAATGGCACCCATGTCTATCCATGTATGAGATTAATATCCTCCAGCTTTATTCAGATGGATTCGCCAAATCGATAGATTAACCTCGATGTACCCTCATAAATATTAAAATAAATTACTAGATTTTTTCAAAATTTTACATGTAAGAAAAACTTCCGAAAACTATCTCATCTGTCTCTAAGTACAGTAACCCAACAGTTTTTAAACTATGGTATCTCTTTGTTGCCTTGATAAACAACAGACCTTTCCACTTGGGCTCCGAGTCTCTACAGAGCAAGGCACAAAAAGTCTTCTCAGGAAAATAGATCTTGAATATCAATTATATCAGCGAGAACACCAGCTGCTGTTGTATCATTGCCTGCTCCAGCACCTTGAATAACCAATGGTTGTTCACTATAACACCGACTATATATCTCCAACTGCAGTAACATTGAATACAAATGGTCAGATTTCACAAAACTCTTCAATACAGGTGTCTTGGATGCATATTGCTGGAATCAGAAGAATAAATTTGAAAAGAAAAGGATATATAACTTCGGTACATTGCCATAGTAACTTTGGAAACTACCATGAAATGTAAATTGTATTAACAGTCACGTGTGCAGTCAAAAGAGGATACAAGAGCTTCTTCTTCTGGAAAGAAAAGAAAAGAAAGGGAAAGTAATTGTTTCTAGGGGCAAAAACTCCTAATTATGACCAAAGGGCCTCTAGCCCAATGGTATGATCTCTCCCCGGGGAGGTTGAGAGTTCGAGTCCCACTAGGGACATATTGTGGATAATGGGTGCGCATGTTTTTGCTTTAACTTCGAAAAAAAATCCTAATTATTGTTTTAAGTTTTAACCTTAAGAGGAGATCACTGTCATTTCTAGGTCAGCAAATGCCTCTACGAGTGTAATTCAGTAGCTACTTATTTCTGGATTTAATGCTTTAGGGATACTATTCATTTACCACTAGAAATGATTGCAGTAACTCTGAGGCTACTAGTACATAACAAGGTCATTCTGAAACATTTTGATACTGATCTGCAAACAAGAAATTTTTTACTTCTGCATTCCTTTAAAGGTGAAGATGTATAATGAGAGGGTTCTTAGAGCCCTATCAAGAAAATAGAAGAGGTTTTGAATTGTGAATTTGCATATTCCTTAAAATAATTGGATTTCACTTATTTATGAAACTATGTTGTAATGTTTTTTAAACTCTGCGCTTGGTGCGAGCACTTCACACCTTTGTTCTAGGTGATACTAATGTGACATCCCGCACTCGTCACATGGTGCCAAGGTATCAACCCAATTGACAATTTCAATTTCCCATGCGGCTTCTCCAAGAAAGCTCATGTGTCAAGAGCTTGCTTGCTAAATGCTACGAGAATTCACATCAGATGCAAAGCACAAGTTACATGTAACATGTTGTGCAAGATCCTTTTTAGCAGTCCAGGGGATGCCTTTGAAGGTAGGTTGACACACCCCCACAATAACAAAAAATGCCTGGAAATAATAGAAGCCAATATTGTTTAAGGAGATGATCAAAATGTCACATCTTGACAAGTGTACGCATTTATTATCATGCAACACTCTAGGGCATGATTTAGGATATGTCATATGAAGATCGAGCTACAATGGAAGTCCTAAGCAATGAGATGGGCAACATCAATATTAAGCTCAATTTGTTAGTTCACACCATAGCTAATACGCCCACAGGCGTCACAGGATTACAAGGATGCAAGTAACCAGGCTAAGAACCTATAAACAGGTACATAGGAAGGCGTAAATTACCATCTTTTGCTTCGAATTGCCATCATCTTTCACTCTTTTAAGACCAGCGGTCAACAATGAAGGCTTTGTGAAGAGAGAAGACTTGTTATCTCTCTAATTTTATTTTTTCTAATCCTGTTGTCTTCATCACTACAAAGCATGATCAGGAACGTTTGATCAAGTAATGGAATATATAAAACGTCGAAATATGGGTGTATCGACTTATGTCATAGAACTCAAAGAACATGCGAGAAAGACATTAGATTACATACATATATAGATATATGGGAGACTTTTATGAACTCGGGTTTTTATATGATATATATGGGAGATTCTAGATCAAATTCTCAGTTGTGTATGATTTTTATGAACTTATGATTTAATGGCATATAGCTGTATAGAAATATACATATATATATATACACACTCTTTGTGGTTAGGAGTTGTTTGGAGAATGACATCAGATTCTTAAGTTTAACATGTGTGTAGCCGAATTTTGGGTCCCGAATTTTTTAACCCATACAACATATCACACACGTAAGTTATTCATCTTCTTATTTTTTTGTTTCCTACCTTTTTTTTTTTTTCGGCGGAATTCATAATCGAATTATACTCCTACATTCCCGTATCCGTCTTTTCCCCATACCGTATTTTACGCACAATGGTTGCCGTTGAAGGATTTATAAATTTAAGTTACACCCTCTCTAACAGCTTGAGCTTTTGTAGTAGATGGTTGTTAACAGTTGCCATGCACCATTTCATACCTTCCACAATCTTTTTCTATATAACCACTTAAGTACACACACATATACTCTCTCCCCCCCAAGTATTTCATGGGTTGGTAAACATTATGATAAGAAGGAGAGATATATAGTACTTTTCGAAGAGCAGATTCTAAAAGCTACGACTTCCTCACATTCCTTCTTCAAGTCAATTCATAATATCAAGGCTCCCTTTCTTCTTCGTAGAATGAAGCAGTTCTTGACGTATAATGTTGTCACCAGCTTGCCAACCAGGAAAGAAACAAAACTCTGTGGCTGAAACTAACTTCAGGAGTAGGGGCCTGAGTCTATTCATAAGAACCTTGCATAAAATAGACAATGTTTGGTAGTTCATCCAGATCAGAGCCCTTTAATGGAGCCATGGAAAATGAACGTCTTTGTCCTAAGGGACATAATAAATGCACACACAACATGGAACAGATGTACGGTAATGATTCTCAAAGCACAAATTGCTACAAATTTTAGCTACCACCTCTTTACCCATGCCCTCCTCACACGGAGTCTTTAATAAATTCATCCTGGTCATTCCATTGGCACTTGAGTGGAGGAATTTTGTATATTTATGTCCCTCAATTAAAAGACTTTAATCTGCATCAGAAATAGAGCTTTTCCTTTGTCACTAATAAAACTCACTTTAACCTCTCCCTGTCCACCTATAACATATATCTATATATGTAATTATGTATATATTCCCTATCGTCTACCTCTACCACTCTTGTAAGGATATGGTTTCTTCTTAACCTAAACCTTCCTAAAGCACCAAATGTTAAATATTTTGACCCTTTCACAACGGCATTGAACTACTTTCAAAAACCACCCTCCCCCCACCACAGGTATTTTTTTTTTTTTTTTTTAGAGAGAGAGAGAACTTCCTAGAAGATCCTCATACTCCCGACAAAATAAAATCACCAATACTAACATAAAAAGAATTACTTCAACAATAATATAATCCTCGTGATGATTAAGTCCATTTTTCTTGACCGAGTGAAAAATCAATGGCTAAGCATTCTCAATCAAAAAGAGAAAACACTGATACAAAAGAACATGAGGAAAAAAAAAACATAGAGAGAGAGAGAGAAGAAAAACAAAGAGTGGCTCACCACGTTGTCACTTCCCCTCAATCTTCCCAAAGCAGAATTTTTTGGAAGCTCTTGAATTCCAACTTCACACCTACAAAAAGAGCGGAAATAATTTACCATATGGAAGGGATTTGAACAAAAATGGAGTCAAAACCATTCAATTTTCAGTTGATGAAAATGTCTAGTTCACACACTAGCATAAGTGCCAGCAACCTGGCGCACACACAAAAAGAGAGGAGGTTGATCTCAGTTAATGAAGATCACTTCTATTTTTAAAAGAGGTCTTGCTGAATCTATTTTCAATCATTTCCCAACATGGTTAATATCAGAAGAACTATGGTTTGGAATCGTTTAAAAATAAATAAATCGCCCAGTCACATTGAAATATTAGGTCATACACTGATAATCAAGTTATAACTTAGTCAAATGTGAAGGCAGTAATTATACACTGGCATCCAAAATTGCTAACCCCGAGTTGAACATTTTTTTTTTTTTTTGATAAGTCTAACCCCAAGTTGAACATTATTATAAGATGAAACTTTTCAAGACAACCCGTAAAGAACTTGATATGATTGGCATTACTGGTGTAACAAGTTGATTTATTTATCATTTCTTTTCCTTGCTAAAGAAATTAAAGAACTCATCATAAGTTTTGGCTCATGCATCACTCCAATCACCCTACATAGGTGGGACCAATACTGGACAATGGCCTTTACACTTATCATGTCTGGTGGATATACAAAGACCACTACTTAACCATATTCCATCGAAGGTGGATATGCAAAGACAACTGGTCAACCCTATATTCCATTGGGTATTAGGCGAAAAAATAATCAGTCTATAGAAATTGTAGTTGTTAGGATTAGAATTCAGTGTCGGCAAATTTCATAACAATAGCCAGAGTCTCTAACTTTTGATTTATTTTCAAAAGTTGGTTTGGTTAGTTAGTTAATGGTCATACCTATGTCCAAGGGCATAATCAGAATTTGAAGATACATAAAAGAGGGGGGAAAAAAACTCTTTAATACCCAACTCACCAAAATTAATTCTGTCATGACTCATTTTAGGGGACAGCACAATGCATATGTGTTTTGATTCGTAAAAAACATGTTCTTAATGCATGAAGTTGTATTTGGAATAAACATATTTAAATATAAATTTTTTTTTTATAAGTAAAAATAACATAAAAAAAAGGCGTTCAAAATGAGAATGCGTCCCAAATACAAAAGTGGACCCGGGAACAAGGCCCCAAAGAATCTAAGAAAGTAATTAAATCATCAGAAGAAGAACAAAAGCTCCTCTTCACATAATTGAAAAGTGAACGAAGAATGTAAAGTTTGACCATTGCCGTAGGCGACTCTTTCCCTTCGAACATTCTGCTATTTCTCTCCTTCCAAATGCACCATCATACACAATGTGGTACAATTCTCCAGAAATCGCGAACATCTCTTCTCACTCGACATCCTCTCCAAACATGAATTAATTCCTTAGTAGATCGTGGCATAACCCAACACATGCCAAACAACCCAACAAATAAGATTCCAACAGTCGTTCACCACAGGGCAATGCAAAAGGAGGTGATCAACAGACTCCTCATCATCCTGGCATAGACAACACTGATTAACAATACAATTGCCCCTTTTTCTCAGGTTATCAATTGTCAGAATTTTTCCCCACACAGCTGTCCAAACAAAGAAAGCCACCCTAGTTGGAGCCATAGACCGCCAAATAATTTTCCACGGGAAGCCTCGATTAACAAAATTAGACAAACATAAGAACAAGGAACTAACTTCAAAATGACCGTGGGAAGAAGGAGCCCAAATTAAAACATCATTACTTCTGCCAACACCCTCCTGCCGATACAAAAGATCCAGAAAAACACATACCTCGTCCATCTCCCAATCCTGAAAAGAGCGTCGAAAATGCACATCCCACGTAATCCCGCTGCTATCAAGCCGATAACAATCAACTACGTAGGCGTGTTTATCAACAGTAATACTGAATAATCTAGGAAATATAAGAGAAAATGGCTGATGCCCACACCAAAGATCTTCCCAAAACCGAATGCGACGACCATCACGGAGTTTGAATCTGATATGAGCATAGAAAACATCCTAGCCCTTCCAAATAGCCTTCCACATCCCTACTCCTCCCACCAGGGTAACCGGATGTGTAGACCAACCTCCAGCCTCTTCCCCAAACCGACAAGAGACTAACCTGCGCCATAAACGATGTCTTTCCCTCCCATATCTCCATAACCATTTACCCAAGAGAGCTTGATTGAAAGGAACTAAACGTCTTATTCCAAGTCCACCCAATTTCACAGGCTTACAAACTCCCTCCCATCTGACAAGGAGGTACTTGAACTCATCACCCTTTCCTCCCTATAAGAAATCACTTTGAATTTTTTCAATCCTATCTGCAACGGAACAAGGGATTTGGAACATAGAAAGAAAATAAGTGGGAAGGCTCGATAACGTACTCTTGATAAGAGTAACTTTACCCCCCTTTGACAAGTATTGCTTCTTCCATCCAACCAATCTCTTCGCATACATGTCAATCACGGAATCCTAACTCCCCACTAACCTTGAAGAGACCCCTAGGGGCAAGCCCAAATAAGGAATAGGGAATAAGCTCACCCTGCATCCAAGGACTGCAGCTAAAGAGGAAATATCCTGAACATTCCCTATTGGGACAAGCACACTCCTAGCCACATTGACCTTTAGCCTGGAAACTGCCTGAAAACAAGTTAATACACACCTCAAGTATAGAAGTTGAGACACATCACAAAAAACCAGGGTATCATCTGCAAAGAGTAAATGAGAAATCTCCATCTGATGGACTAAATCTCTACCCACCCTGAATCCCTTTATAAAACCAAGGTCCTCTGCCCTACGCATAAGTCTACTTAATCCCTCCATAACAACAAGAAAAAGGAAAGATGATAAAGGATCTCCTTGTCTTATACCCGGAAAGCAACCAAAGAAACCAACAGGAAAACCATTCACAAGAACTGAAAACTTGACAGACGAAAGACAGGTCTCAATCCACTTCCTCCATTTACTTCCAAACCCCATTCTTTGTAACAAATAGAGTAGGAAATTCCAATTCACATGATCACATGCTTTCTCAATATCAAGTTTGCATAAAACTCTAGGAATACCACTCCGCAATCTGGAATCCACACATTCGCTAGCAATAAGAACTAAATCAAGAATTTGCCGTCCGCCAACAAAAGCATTCTGGGAGTCCGAAATAATCCTATCCATTACTTCCCTCATCCTTAAAGCAAGCACCTTAGCAATAAGTTGGTAAATACAGCCCACCAAACTGATTGGACGAAAATCCTTTATATATAAAGCGCCTCCCTTCTTTGGGACAAGGGCAATGAATGAAGCATTAAGCAACTTCTCAAAGACGCCAAAAGAATGAAACTCCTGAAAAGTATCCATTACCTTATTTCTTACAACTACCCAACTTTCCATCAAAAATCGCATGGTAAAGCCATCAGGTCCCTGAGCTTTGTCCCCATTACAACTTGATAAAGCCTTAAGAACTTCTTCAGTGAAAGGATTCTCAATCCTATCTCTATCTAGCTCAGAAATAGCCTCAAAATAAAGACCATCAAGTTTGGGCCTCCAAACTAAAGGCTCAGTATAAAGCTTCTGATAAAAGGAAGCAATACCATTACACACCTCTTCCTCTCTCTATAGCTCCTCGCCATCCACCCGAATTCTCCCTATATGATTACTCCTCCTATGAGCGTTAGCTAACAGGTGGAAGAATTTTGTATTCCGATCTCCTTCCTTTAGCCAAAGAGCCCGGGATTTTTGTCGCCACGAGATCTCCATACTAGCAATCTCAGCAAGAACCGCCTGATAAAAGGCTCTCCTGGAACGTAGAAATTCCACATCCCCTCCCACCTCCTCAAGACAATCAATCTCAGTAAAATCCGCCAGTACTCTATTCTTCCTCCATTCCAACATAGCTCGTTTAATCAAAAAGCCTCAATCGATATGTCAATTGTTGATTGATTGACAACGAATTCTCCTCTATGTTTCCGCCGGAAAAGTGATGCCAGAGTATGTTTTTGTTGAGGACCAACGAGTGGCTTACAGGGTCAACTTGATAGATGAAATAACACCTCGTATTCTTCCGAAATCTTACTATGGCGTTGGGGAGAGTCCACATATTCCAGCTGCTTCAACTGAAGGTAGTCGCCGGAATGCACAAATCTTCCATGGCGTCGAAGGAAAGAGGCGATTGCCTATTCACATGCCAGAAGCGCGTAGAGGGGCCATCAATCAAGCCCTTAGTCACCGCCTTACGTTCCCTCGTAATATCCGCGTTAACGGATACCAACCACATGGCAGAGATCCAGGCTTTAAGGGAGTTTTTAATGCTGTGGATTCTGATGGGCCTAAGCACAGATCTGAAGTGGGTTACAGGCCTATTTCGTCAAATGGGCCGCTTGTTCATCCCGGCCCACAGGAGTTGCAAAGGGCTGTTCATCGGGGGGCTCTTTCTTTTAAGAACAAGCCTAGCCCACAGCCCATTGCCAATTCACGTTATGGACCAAAAGTGAGTAACCTGAAGAGAAAGGTTTTGAGGGGCCCAATAATAAAATGTTAGTTTCTTTTATCAATTCCAAGCCCAACCCACCTATTTCTAAAGGAGTTAGTCACTTACAGAGGCGTCTTCTCAATGATACATCTGCAATCTTCTGGAATTCTCCGGGCAAGAGAAGATGGATGAACTTATCTACTGCAGCGACTGGTGGAGGTCCTATTGAGATGGGTTCTCGTCATTCTTAATGTTGTGCAGGCATCTCATCTTCATCTCTCTCTGACACTTTACAGCCGAAAGGAAGAACTGTCAAGTCTTCATCTCAGGACTTTAACAGAAATCATCACGGAGTTGGATGGTCTCGAAAAGAGAAGCAAAACTGGACTTCTACTAATGTTCTAACTACACCATCAGTTTCACATCCTCAGAATTTTAATGTTCCATCCTCTCTTCTACTAATGTTCTAGGTACACCATTAGTTTCACATCCTCAGAATTTTAATTTCTTGTGTGTTGAGGAGTGCCAGTGTTGTGCCAGAACTAGACAAAAGATGCGAGTTGACTGTCACGAACAATGGAACTAATTCTTCGCACGGGTTTAACACGGAAGGACTAAAGGATAATGAGTCTGGCATTTCTAGGCAGATGAAAATTGCAGATTGTGCAGTCAAGAAATTATCTGAAGGGGTTACAGTCTGTGTGGGCAAAGACCTGCATTTCCAATTGTCCAATGAAGAGGCCGCAGCCTTGTTCAAAGAGCTTCGATTAAGTGCTGCTCTGAAAGGTCTTAACTGCCTGCCTTACACAGGGACTGACGAGATTGATTCTGGAAGATTCGCTAGGATGAGCGATTTTGTTACAGAATCTGATTCTTTTTATGAGAATGACAGGGAGCTGGAAGAGGAGGTGCTTGATGATTTGGGTTCCATCCAACAGGTTTGCTCCAATGAGCTTACACCTTGGGTGGAGAATGGTTCTGAAATCCTACAGGAGGCACCACTGGCTATGGTGCGACCTGACGAACAGGTTGTTGACATGGGGAAAGATTGGATAGTTGACAATATTGGAGTCACTAGTGAGCTTTTGGGAGTCTTTTCTGAAGGTAATGACGATCATATATTATCTATCCTTCAAGCAATTGTGGAAGGGAGAGAGGTTGCAGTGACCAATAAAGTTATGAATAAGAAGCCTTTATCATCTTGGAAAGGAGTACAGGAGATTAAGAATCTCATTTCTGAAATCAACGACGAAGGGAAAGGAGGAGTGGCGAACATAGTTGTCAAAGGCGCCGGAGGTGCGCGCCTGAGGCGCAAGGCGCCTCCAGGCGCCATGTTTGCGCCTTGGGTACACTTAAGGCGTCTGTGTTAAGAGAGGCGTGCGCCTTTTCGACCAAGGCGCCAGGCTACAGGCGCTATAAAGGCGTGCCTGCATGAAACTGTGGTTTTTTTTACTTTTTTTCGCTATTTTTTTTTGTTTGTTTATTGTCTGTGACTCTGTGTAAGTGTGTATTGTTATATTATTGTATTATATTATTTTATTACTTAATATAGTAGAAAGCTCAAAGCCGAAAGCCTTGCAAAATAAAAAAATAAAAAAAAAAGAGAAGCAAAGGAAAGAAGAAGACAGAGGCAGCGAAGGCAATACAGTGCTCACTTGGGACTCTCGGATCTACGTCGCGCCGTCGACAAACACTCAGCAAGTAAGTTCTCCTTCTTCTCTCCTTCTTCTCTCCTCCTCCTCTTCTCGGATCTGTCAAATTTTTCTTTTCTTCTTCTTCTTTTCTTCTCTCGACTCTCGGACTCTCGGCTCTTTCTTGCCAGATTTATATCATTTATTTTTATTTTTCTTCTCCTTTTTATTTTATTTTATTTTATTATTTTATTTTTTTTCCTCCAGTTTTATTCTTCTTTTTCTTTTTCTTTTTTTTTCTTCTTTTCTTCTTCTTCTCTCGGGTCTCGGCTCTCTCCCGAGTCCTGGCAGATTTGTTTTTATTTTTTTATTTTTTTATTTTTTCTTTCTCCAGTTTTTTTCGTCTTTTTCTTCTTTGTTTTTTTCTTCTTTTCTTCTTCTTCTCTATAAAATCTCAAAGGCTCGCGCAAATTTCAGCAATATTTTCTTATATTAAAATTTGATTCTGGGACACAATTAATTAAAAATCAGTAATGGATCCTTGGGTTAGTCCAACGTAATGGATCCCCTTAGTGTCAGTCCAAACATCTTTGTCCAACGTAATGGTGTCTTTCAATGGTATTTTTTTTTTTCTATTCTACTTCTCGGCTCTCTGTGCTTTTGCTCTTCAGAGTTCAGCCTCTTCTTTTATTTATTTTTTTATAATCTGTGCGGCTGGAATAAATTGTAGTATACAATTCTGTGCTGCTGGAATAAATTATAGTATACATATCAGTTGGTATATGGTATCATGCAGTCCATATATGCATATATATTACATCACATATAGTAGATAAATCTCATATAGTATATGCAAGTAATAAGTGAATGTATATAAATGTATGAACATGTTATGCAGCCCATATACGATGTTTGTGTTTGTTTGTTTTAGTTTTAATATGTTTGATTATTCACTGTTGAACTCAAGTACTTGATTTACTTGGTTTTGCAATCTTTATGTTGAATATTTAACTTAAGTAATTCATTTAGTTGACTTTTACATCTTTATATATACTATTGCATCTTTAATATTTTATTGGGTGGGTTTTTTTTTTTTTTTTTCAACGTGCGCCTTACTTCAGTCAGGCGCACACCTCGCCTTGCGCCTTGCGCCTCAAGCTCCAGGAGACATTTGCGCTTTTGTGCGCCTTAAGCCTTTACAACTATGGTGGCGAAGGAAAGGGAAAGAACCAGGAGCAGCAGTCTCAGGAAGGGTGGAGGGGAGATTATTTTATCTGGTTTACAATGAAGCTACGAATCATTACATGGAATGTTCGTAGTCTTAATGATCCAAAAAAGAGAAGGGTGGTGAAGGTAGCTTTAAGGAAGTGGGGTGCCCAGCTTGTTTGCTTACAAGAAACCAAGTTGGCATCCATTTCTGACAGGGAGGTTAAGAGTTTGGGGGGAGGAAGGTTTGTGGAATGGGAGGCCTTGAATGCTATAGGTTCTTCAGGTGGGATCTTAGTCATGTGGGATAGTAGATGGTTAACTCGAACGATGGAAGAGGACAACTTCAAGTGGGTTTTTACTGGAGTCTATGGACCGGTTGTTGATGATGAGCGACCTATCTTTTTGGAGGAGCTTTGCCATGTCCAAGGATTGTAGTCTCTCCCTTGGTGCTTGAGAGGGGATTTCAATTCTGTTAAGTCCCCGTCAAAGAGGTCTACACGGGGAAGAAGATCTTTGGAAATGGATCAATTTTCTAATTTTATTGATGAGCATCTTCTTATTGATTTACCAATGGAAGGTGCAACTTATACTTGGTCAAATGGTAGGGATCCAATCACTCTTTCAAGGTTGGACAGATTTTTAATTTCCGGGGATTGGGAAGAGAAATTCCCGGATGTTGTTCAGGCGGTGTTAGAAAGAGTCACCTCTGATCATGTTCCTTTGGTCTTGGATTGTGGGAGTTTATGTTCTCAAAGATCCCCGTTTAGATTTGAGAATATCTGACTGCGAGCGGAAGATTTCCAAGGGAAAGTCAGATCTTGGTGGGAGGGAGTTATTGTTTCAGGATCGCCCAGTTTCACAATTACAAAGAAGTTAAGGACTCTCAAATTAGCTCTTAAGCAGTGGAACAAGGATGTCTTCGGGAATTTGGAATGGAAGTGTCTGAAAATTTGTTGATTGATTGACATATCGATTGACGTAATTCCTTTAGACTCAAGTACTATATAGACACCTCTAGGCTCTCGTAACACGAACAGATATACAGAGAGATCTCTAAACACATTATTAAGAAAACATATAGATAGATCATATATTTTTAGAGAGCATATTTTATTTTCATTTTCATCATCTACACTTGCGATGGTGAGTTATTATTCTGAGGTCATAATCCTTGTGTCATATAAAGAATTCAACATTGGAGTGTCTCTATACCACGAACACGCAACTCAGACGACTAGTCATTGGAGATCAAATTACTTATTGGAAAACAGGATCTCGTAAAGAGGGGATCCGTTGACTGAGCAGATAGACTCAAGTGGAGTGTTTGGTGGATCATTCTGTATCAGGAAGTAACTATATATTTTTAAGATTTAAAAAACTGGTAACCTAGTTGTATTATCTCTTTCTCATTGTGAATTTGATCTGTTTGGATAGCCCCCATGGTTTTTACCAGATGGGATTTTTCACATAAAAAACGTGTGTTCTTATGTGGTTCCATAGTTAATTTACTTCAACTCTCTATATTTAACTGATTCATATTGTTGCATTTCAAATATAATTATTAGAGTTTAAGAAATAGTTATTGTTAATTAAATTGGACAAAATCTATTCCAACCAAACCACCCCCCCCCCCCCCCCCCCCTTCCCTTTTTCTCTAGGTCTATTTTGGGGTTTACGCTAACTCCAGAATCAGAGCATAGGGTTCCGGTCCCATAATATTCTCTCAGTCTGTGGTCAAAACATATCGATTGTAGACTTCTCAGTCTTATTAAGTAATGGCCAATATAGTATTTTTCCTGGCATTAGCTATATGGATGCAGACATTTCTTTCCTTAATCGTTATTTTGTCAAACTTTCCTGTAATTTAATATTGTGACTCATTGCAATGCAGAGGCGTCCTAGATAAGGTACTTGAGATGTGTTTGACTTTGGTTCAGGTAGTCTCTCACCTGAAAGTCAATGTTTGGAAGAGTGTGCTCGTTCCGATGGGGGAGGTGGCAGACATTTCTACTCTTGCGGATATCCTTGGTTGCGGAGTAGGGTCCTTCCCTATTTTTTCCTTGGGATTACCTTTGGGGATTCCTTCAAGGAAAGTATGTGGGTGGGACCCAGTGATTGATAGATTCAAGAGGAGCCTTGTAGGGTGGAAGAAGTAATACCTTTCAAGGGTGGGAGGGTTACCCTAATAAAGAGCACGCTGTCGAGTCTCCCTACTTATTTCCTATCTCTTTTTCAGATTCTGGCTTCTGTGGTTGGGAGGCTTGAGAGGCTTCAGCGGAATTTCTTGTGAAATGGTACGAGAGAGGAGTTCAAGTACCATCTTGTTTGCCGGGAGCAGGTTTGCAACCGATTCAGTTTGGGGGTTTGGGAATTTAGAGATTGAAGTCGTTTAAATAGGCTCTTTTGAGGAAGTGGCTATGGCAGTTTGGTGTGGATAGACACAGATTATGGAGGATGGGTCAGTGCTAGCAGATTCGGGGAGGAGAGGGAAGGTTGGTGCTATCGCGAGGTGAGGATCCCTGGTGGAGGTGTGTTGAAAACTTGAAGTTCATTCGGAAGGAGTGGGACGAACTTTCCAAACATATTATATTCAGGGTCAAGGATGGTAGGGGGGCTTGTTTTAGGGAGGATATCTGGTGTGGTCACCTGTTGTCGTTGGCATGTTCCTTTCCCAGACTCTTCCGGATTGCTATGGCCAGGCACACCCTAGTGGTTGACTGCTATCGGCTTAATAGTAGGAAGACGATTTGGGATGCCTGGTTTTTGAGGCATTTTCAGGACTGGAAGATGGATGACGTCTTACGGTTCTTGGAATTGATTATAGTCAGAAGGTGGTGGGAGATGCTATTGCTCTCGAATGTGGGTGCTTTCTTCCCTCAAGGAAGGTTCGATGTGCACTCATTCTATATAGAGCCATTTCAGATGGCCCGAGAATTTGCTTTCCCATGGAAGCCATTTGGCGCAATAAGGCTCCCCTCAAGGTGGACTAAATTCTCAATATGTCCAAAAAACTTCCACCATCTCTCCCATAGATTAATTCTCCCTAAACTCACAATATTCCATATTGCTATTCTAATTTTTTTTTCTTATTATTTTTATTTTTTCAACTAGAATGAAAATTTATCTTCAAAATTTGATATAATTTATAGTTGGCTATCTACCCGACACCAACCTGCCCCTTTTGCATCCAACCTTGGGTACTAGCATTGGATTAGTCAAGTAATCTGAGCTATATAATTTCTTCACTACAATAATTTTATAATTCTTTTGTTATTTTTTTAATGTATCATGTAAATCTGAACAAAAAACAAGCATTATACAATTAATAAAAAATTCAAAAGAAATATAACATATGGACAAATTATCACAAATTAATAATCCAATATCAACCTTTAAGAAAATATGAATTATGTTACATGGACTCTTCAAAATTGCGCTATGTGGACACTCGGACATGAGCATGATATATGCGTCCGACACTCATTGGCTGGGTATGAATCTAACAAATGTATCCAATAATTCAATGTAATATATCATGTTCCCTTTGTTACATTATTGTTTCAAAATGAGGGAAAAGTGACATTATTACCCATCATCAATATTTTCCAAATTATACAAGGTAAAAAAATATAAAGCATTCCTTCCTTCCCTCTTAACAAACAAAGGATTGTGATCCCCTTCTACTCCTTTACACTTAACCAAACCGAAGGGAAGAGGGACACCTTCCCTTCCTTGGGAATGCCTCATTCATTTCTACTGTCCCTTTCACCCACTTTTCCACCATTTGGACCCAACAAAGCAAAGGCAAATTTTAGTCTCTATAACTAACTCTAACACAACTACACCCAACACACGTATCTAAGCCATATAACATAGACCTAAAACAATATAAAATGTAATAAAGATATTGCTCAAAACACATTTACTTAACAATTCAACTCAACAAAACCTTTCCAACTATTTCAGAGAAAAAAAAATGAATATTCTTTTATCATTCAATTATATCTAGGCCCACAACCTCAGTCAAGTCACATACTATCATATGTTTCCTAACTATCTCAACTCATATTAGTTTGTCTTCCCTTCCTTCAGCAATACCCCTCGAGTTGGACCACATCACTTCTCCTTACTAATAGAGTTATTGATTTTCCATTGCACATGGCTAAACCATCTTGACAATTCTCATTTTATCTTAAAAAAAATGTATTCTCAACATATGGCACCAGCCTATCCTCTCAACATTCATCAACACTTGGTCAATTGTGGAATCAGTTTGTTAACAAAAATAATGAAGTCATTACAAACTGTTTAATTGCAAAAATAATTGGAGGATTGAAATCTTCAGATTTCTATCTAAAACTTTTCATGAGGATTCTTCAGATTGTTATAGACTATGTCTTGAAGAGAATAATAAAATTGATATTCCTGAGTCACAAAAAAGGAAGTCCTACCATGTATCAACCTCCCAAGGCTAGAATAAAAATAAAATGAAAAAGTACCTTGACTCCTCAATCACACAAACATAACGGAGCACATTCCCATTTGAAGAAGCCTTCTGAACCCTCTCTTGGATGCCTTTATCAAGCAATGGAAGGCCATTTAACAAAAAGTCTTCCACAGGTATGACATTAGGTGCCATTTCTTTAGGATACAAGCTTTCAATCTACAAGATCAAAGTACCAATTGCATTATCTGAATCTGATCGTGCTTGAATTATAAGTGAGAAGACTTATAGATTTATATTCCCTGCACTAACATTAATGCGGTCCAAGTTAATGCGCCGCCCAAGAAGTCGAGAAAGGATCAATGCCTGTATTCAAATACAGAAAACACCAGCAATCAATAGATGCCATCAATTTATCTATTGTAAGAATTTCTAACAATTTATGCATCAAGCTTCAGGTTTACAGTAATCTATTCCAACGAATTAGAAGTTTCATCAGGAGAGTGAACTCATGAAACCACTGGATGATAATCTGATCAATTCGAAATGGTTTTGAGGCTAGAGGGTGCAATCAACCAGATAATAACATGATGCAAGAGTTTAAACTTATAACTTAAGCATTATACCAGTTAGACAATTCTATACAAGTCATGAGAGACCCACTTTGCAGATTTAGTTCTCTGGAATACAACTGAGCTGATTTTTTTTGATAAGTAAATTGTATTAAAAGCGTTCAAAAGGGGAACGCGTCCCAAACTATACAAAGACAAAACGGAGCCTATGAATTCAAAGAGCTCATAAAATCAACAATCTCCTCAAGAGAGGAGTAGTCTCTCCCCTGACCCCAACAAAACAAATTACAAATGATAGAAAATTTTAACACCCCAATGGAGGATTCCTTTCCCTCAAAAGATCTTCCATTACGCTCTCTCCAAAGGCTCCACCAAATACAAAAAGGGATCACCCTCCAAAAAACTCTGACCTGAGCCCCCACTCATTGGCCCCTCCACATATCTAACAACTCCCAAGATGACCGAGGTATGACCCAATGAATACCAAACAGGCCAAACATCAAACTCCAACAATCATGAGCCACAGGACAGTGCAACAAAAGATGATCCACCGACTCCCCATTAATCTTGCAAAGACAACACCTATTAACAATGATATGCCTTCGCTTCCTCAAATTGTCCAAAGTCAAAATCTTACTCCAAGCTGCAGTCCACACAAAAAAAGCCACCCTAAGAGGCGCCTTAGACCTCCACACCGTCTTCCATGGGAATGAGGTACCATGAAAACCAGAAAGGCACACAAAAAAAGACCGGACCTGGAACATCCCCTGAAAAGAAGGCACCCAAATCAAGGAATCTGGCCCATACCCCTCCACCTCCTGTCCGTAAAGGAGAGCCAAAAACCCAGTGACATCATCCAGCTCCCAATCCTGAAAAGCTCGCCGGAAACGCACATCCCAAGACAACCTTCCACTATCAAGGCGATAGTAGTCAACAACCATAGCATGTTTGTCAACAGCAATCCTGAAAAGCCTGGGAAACAATAGGGCCAAAGGCCTATCATCACACCATGGATCCTCCCAAAACCGGACAATTCTTCCATCCCGAACTATGAATCTAATATGTTTGGAAAAGGCATCCCACCCCTTACCAATGGCCCTCCACACCCCCACTCCGCTAACAGACCTGACTGGTCTAACTGACCACCCTCCTCTCTCCTCCCCAAAGCGACATGAGATAACCCTTCTCCATAATCTATGTCTTTCCTTACCAAATCTCCAAAGCCACTTACCAAGAAGAGCACAATTGAAAAGGGCCAATCTCCTAATTCCAAGCCCTCCCAAACGAATAGGCCTGCAAACCTGTTCCCATTTGACAAGATGATACTTGAACTCTTCTCCGTGACCCCCCCAAAGGAAATTACGTTGGAGCATTTCTAGTCTTCCAACAATAGAGGCTGGAATACGAAAAAGCGAAAGAAAGTACGTTGGAAGGCTTGACAAAGTGCTCTTCACTAACGTAACTTTACCGCCCTTTGACAGATATTGTTTTTTCCAACCCGCTAATCTTCTCTCGACCCGCTCAATCACCGGGTTCCAACTTCCCACCCTCCTAGCCGAGTCCCCAAGTAGCAAACCCAAGTACGAGATGGGAAAGCGTTGCGTCCCACATCCTAGAACAGCAGCCAGAGTGTCCACCTCCTGAACCTCCCCCACAGGAACAATCACACTCTTTCCCACGTTAACTTTCAAACCAGAAACAGCCTGGAAACAAACCAAAACACATCTCAGGTACCTCAACTGGGATATATCAGCCTCACAAAAAACAATAGTGTCATCCGCAAAAAGTAAATGAGAGATCTCCAACTGCTGAACTGATTCAGGGCCAATCTTGAAACCCCTAAGAAAACCCAAATCCACCGCCCTTCTCATCAGCCTGCTAAGGGCCTCCATAACAATAATAAAAAGAAAAGGTGAGAGGATCCCCCTGTCTCAACCCACGAGAACTGCCAAAGAACCCCGAAGGAGAGCCATTCACCAACACCGAAAACCTGACAGTGGAAATACAAGAAACAATCCACTTCCTCCATCTCTCACCAAAACCCATCCTCTCCAACAGATAGAACAGGAAATTCCAGCAAACATGATCATAGGCTTTCTCAATATCCAGCTTGCACAGAACACCAGGAGTCCCACTACGAAGTCTAGAATCCACACATTCGCTAGCAATAAGAGCGGAATCCAGAATCTGTCTACCCCCAACGAAAGCATTCTGAGACTCAGAGATAACTCCATCCAGGACCTCCCTCAATCTAAAGGCAAGGACTTTTGCAATGATCTTGTAAATGCACCCGATCAGACTAATGGGTCTAAAATCCTTGATATTAAAAGCACCACCCTTTTTAGGAATAAGGGCAATAAAAGATGCGTTAAGCGATTTCTCAAATCGCCCCGTGGAATGGAACTCATGAAAAGTGCCCATAATCTCGTACCGGACCACCTCCCAGCTTTCCAACAAAAATCTCATCGTGAAACCATCAGGGCCTGGAGCCTTATCACCATTGCAACTCTTTAAAGCCTTCAGCACTTCCTCCTCCGAAAAAGGATTTTCCAGCCCATCTCTCTCCAAGGCAGAAATAGAATCGAAGTGAAGACCATCAAGACGAGGTCTCCAACGAAGAGGCTCAGAATAAAGTCTTTGATAGAAAGAGACAATAGCACTTCGCACCTCCTCCTCCGAAGACAAAACTGCACCATCCACACACATCCGCCCAATATGATTGCTCCTTCTATTAGCATTAGCAGTTCTGTGAAAAAACTTCGTATTACGATCCCCTCTTTGAGCCATAATGCCCGAGATTTCTGACGCCACGAGATTTCCTCCAACAGAGCAATCTCCACACATTCTGCCTGACAAGCAGTTCTTCTACTGCGTTGAGATTCCGCAATAGCACCCTCCCCTTCCAATCGATCAATCTCCGCAATATCAACCAAAGCCCTATTCTTCCTCCACACCAAGCTCCCAAACACCTCCTTATTCCACCTTTTAAGATTTGTTTTCAGGATTCGAAGCTTTCCGGTAAGAATATGGCTCGATGTACCCACCACCAGATTCTCCTCCCACCAAGAATGGACAAATTCCTGGAAGTTATCCGCGCGAAGCCACATGTTCTCAAATCTGAAAGGAGTACTGCGAGATCTCAAACCTCCACAGTCCATAACCAAGGGAATGTGATCCGACGTCACCCTAGCCAAAACTGCCTGAACAACATCCGGGAATTTCTCCTCCCATTCACCTGAAATCAAAAATCTATCAATGCGAGAGAAAGTTGGAACTTCCCTTCCACTGGACCAAGTAAAGGAAGCTCCCTCAAGAGGGAGATCAATAAGCTGGTGGCCATCAATAAAATCAGAAAAGTGCATCATAGCCTGGGTCCACGGGCCAACTGTAGACCTCTCCGCCGGGGATCTAACCACATTAAAGTCTCCTGCCATACACCAAGGAAGAGACCACCTCCCCTTCACCCCACTCAACTCCTCCCACAAACCATCCCTCTCAACATCATCAACCGACCCATACACCCCAGAAAAGCCCCAAGTGAAGCCATCCTCCATCACAAAAGCACAAGATAAAGAAAATCTCCCTCTGCAAACATCAACTTTAGTTAGCCATCTCCTATCCCACATAATAAGAACACCTCCTGA
This sequence comes from Cornus florida, assembly GCF_030987335.1. Taxonomy (NCBI): domain Eukaryota; kingdom Viridiplantae; phylum Streptophyta; class Magnoliopsida; order Cornales; family Cornaceae; genus Cornus; species Cornus florida. The sequence goes on from NW_026775575.1 coordinate 46,167,281, forward strand.
AGTCCCAACAGCATCCAACGCCTCCCATTCAACAAAGCAGTTGCCCCACAGACTTTTCACCACCCGATCAGACAAAGAATCAATCTTTGTTTCTTGAAGACACACCAAGTGCACCCCCCATTTCCTCACTGCCATCTTCACCACCCTGCGCTTGCCCGGATCGTTCAGACCGCGGACATTCCAAGATAAAATTCGAAACTTCATGAGGAAACAATCATCCCCTTCACCCCCCTACCCCTCCCTCCTCCCTTAGCATTACCCCTCTCCTTCTCCCCCCCAATCACCCTATCATAATTCACATCACAGCACAGATTTCTAAGCTCCCTTTCCCCATTTTCCCGGAGTCAGGTTCTTCTTCTTCCTACTCCTCCTTCTGGAAAATTGAATCATCTCCCCTTCTCTCCCCTTTGCCGTGGCCTGAAGGATTGCTAAGGCTTGATCACGCTTTCCTTTGCATGAGACACCCAAAAGATCACAAGTAGCCCCAATGTTAGCCTTAACCCAATCCAATCCAGTGTCCTCACCTTCCTGCCTACACACCTTGCTGCCCATCTCCTCTGGATGAACTACAGCCAAAGGGTCCACCACCCCCAAATTAGCAAAACCCTCCTCCTCCCACAAAATCATATCCAGAGAACTCCCCTGATCCATTCTGCTCCCATCAGCCATACCTCCCTTGGCCTCCACAGCTTCATCAACAGATGATAACCAGTCCTCTCTAAAATCCAACACATCACTCTGTGTGACTGGGACCGGGTTACAATCAACAGAATGGTCATCGATCGAAAATTTGTGCTTCTGCAACTCCTTCACCAAAAGAGAAGCTGATTCCTCGCTGAGGGAAATGCGGATATCTTTACCCACACAAACAGTCACCACATCAGGCACAGGATCCTTCAGACAAGCCACTGGATCACCCTTAAAAGAAGAACACACCCCTTCCGATCCACCCAAACGAAGCTTAGCCACCCTACCCATCTCCTCCCCTGAAGAATCAAACCTAGAGGCTGAGGAAAATTCTGAACAAGTCTCAGCGATCCCTACAGAGTGTCTATCCACCTCCCTGTCACCAGACAAGCAAACCATCCCATCCCTTTCTGACGGCCCAACAGTCCCAAACTCCGAGCCAACCGTAGAGATCAACCCTTCCACCAAGTCAGCCTCAACAACAGGTGAAAGCACATGATGCCTCCCATCAACAATCTTACCCCCTTTACTATTCAACTCGCAAGAGGGAGTAGAAGCAGAAATAGAAGAAGATGCAGATTTCCGAGCATGAAAGGAACTCGACATACCTGGGCACGAATAGGACACCTTACGGGCCACCCATTTCTGTTTGTCCTTCCTAGTCCATTTCTTACTGGGAATAATCGGCAAACTCCGAGATGTAACATCCTTCTTAAAAGAGACACATTCGCCTTTCTCGTCATCTCCCAAAAATCCAGATTGAAGAATTTCAAATCTGTTACCCAAGAGTCGATTCTGACAGCACGACCCATGCCGGAAGTTCTTTGAGCTAGCCCCAGCCCCTTTTGACACCTTCGAACTCACCTTCACCCAATTCGCCTTCTCCTTCCTCGACCAAACACGTGAGGTCGAAACTCTCTGTGACGTAACCAAGTCAAGTTCTGGAATGCCATGGCTTTGACCTGCTTCTAAGGATGTGATGGGCTGCCCACTGTGAAAGGAAATTGAGAGATGGTTGTTTGGGCCCCATTTAACCAACCTTCTTTTATCCACTCTTGTCTTCACCTGAACCGGTCCAGAGGAAAAGAGAGGCCCAGATTGCTTAGATCGTCCATCCCGTTTAACGGACTTGATGAACCACCTCGGCCCATTGGATAACCTAGGCCCACCCCACGCATTAGAATCCTTCCCAGTGGCTTTTGATCCCGCTGCATGTGTCCTACGAAATCTAGGCCCAACACCATCCGGCCCAAAAGAAGTTGAATTTAAAAAATCAAGAGAAGCACGTGACTCGGCACGAGGAAGGGTAGCTGTTATCCACTCAAAACGGTTATCCTTTCTCCTCCAACCACGTGTCCCAGACGAAGCCTTCCCATTTCCACTTGCCTTAGGCGCGTGGCTGTTCACACGTCCCTGACCTTAGATCCGGTTACTCTGCACCTCCATCTGTTGGAAATCCGGCTTAGATCCATCCCCACCTCCATGACTGTAAACCGAACGAGAGATGCAAGCCAACGCCTCCGGTGAGCCCAAATCACCTTCTCCGGAACATGTCCCAGTCAGCGGGATCATTATCGGATCAATCTCTTCAGATAGCGAAATTCTGAACGCCCATCTTCCATCCTCCACAACCACACTCGCCGGAATCACACCACCCCCAGCCACAGTGATCACAATTCTTTCCGTGTCACTCATTTCGAAGGCCTCCACATCTCTAAACCCGCCACATGCGTCACCAATGGCGACGAAGAGCTTCTGACACCAAAGGTGCAGCGGCAAACCATACAGAATGACTCGCCGGAAATTGTGCCTCAATCTCAAACCAGAACACCCAACCCTAAAGTACCAGGGATCAATAAGGAGTTGAGCCTCACCCCAAGATTTCTTGCCCCAATCCAGCACCTTATGGGCCTCCAACATCGACGGGAACCGGAACAACAGAAGTCCGTCCGGCAAAGAATTAACCCTAACTCCTCCCGAAATCAACCAAGTCTTCGTAGCCCAATCTTCAATGTTCTCCAAAGACCCCACCTCTCTGTCAAATCTCCCAACCAGACAAGCCCTAAGAACACGTTCTCGAGAGGAAGAACTGCGAGTGTCCACTCTGAACACATGATCCCTCGAGGAAGGAATCCGTTCCACCTCTCCTCTTAGGTCCAAACGAGGTAAACGAGCAACCTCCAAATAAGACTGCTTCTGACTCTCCAGCACTTTCATTAGCAGATCCACGCAACAGAAACCGAAAACACACAGCCAACAGAGAAAGGGGAAACAAAAAGAAAAATGACAGAGGATTTCACCGGAGTTAATGACTCCGGTGACTGGTCGGAGCAGTGGACTCCGGCCGCGTCTCTGCCACGACAAACTTTACTCTGTACTCAAGAAGACAAATTATATGAAACATAAGTCCTTGTAAACTGGAACTGATAATCCTCATATTTCTTTATAGGCAAGAATACCGCCAAACCAAAAATTGGTGACACTGCATGCTTTTACTTATAATTAACCAAATGCAATAAGAAGACATAGCAAGGGTTTTTGGAATGATGGTGGGTATCTAAACAGGAAATACCAATCAGCAGAGACTTCATTGCAGGTTGCAGCAATCGAAGTGTAGTCATTAAAACCTGTAAAGATCATTAGGTATTTGAAGAACAGTGGTGGCAAGCTGTTGGTAAACTTCAGTTCTTGTAGAAATAGGCTGAATTACTTAAAGAATGTTTGATTGGAAAGGAGGACCTGTACAGTACCTGGTGCATAGATGATAAGATCGAGGCAGGTTGATCAGAGTTGGAAGGTTGCTGGTGATGTCTGGTGGTTCACACGACAAAAATTATTCTTGAAGCTAAGGATTGAGCGATTAAGGGTGAACCCCTCTTCTTAGATTGGTGGGCACCAAAGGAACCATTACAAGCCACTAGCAAGTCCGAAGGAAATAGTAATATTGATAGGCTTTCCTCTTCAACTATGATGTCCCGGGGTGTAACGAGCTGGGGATAGGAATGGAGGCATCATTGTGTGGATGATGACACTGGAAGGCAGAGCCACGGAAACTCTTACTGGACTCGAGTTCTGGTTTGGCCATCTGGCAAGTATTTTATGGCAAAGAAGTACGTTAGGGTGGGGTTTGTGGAAACTTGCTGTTCCTGCGTGACCGAAACAGCACCTTTTTTTGGGGTGGTCAGCGCACATCAGAGACATGTTCAGGAGTGTCCTAAACATGGCATCGGACACATGGCAGACACAAACATTATTAAAATTTTCAGTGTTCCATTGTGTATTTAGGGCTTCCTCTCAGATCTTATGTCAAAACCAAAGCAATGTAGGATATAATTCTTTGAAAGGTTTTACTTGCGAATCGGAAATATATATATATATATAGTATCTATCAAATGGGGGTAGATTTACCATTACTAAGAACACTTTGTCTACCCTTCCTAAATACTTCATTTTCTTTTTACCATCCATTCATCAGTAAGTTTACTTAATAGGGTGGGAAAGACCGAAAGAGTGTGCTCTCTCATTAGAGGGAAGGTTCCACATTAAAAAGTAGAGAATTTTCAATCAGTATTTGTTTGGGAAGTGGTCGACAGAAATTCACTTTAGAAAAGGAGACTCTTCGGCCAAAGAAAAGAATGGGGTATTCTCAGGGTGCTTGGCATCGTGAAGTGGGGCTGTTGTAGGATGGCGTCGGCAAGAGTACCATGAAGGATTGGACGGGACTTCATGCTCTGTCCTTCTTTGTGGTGGAGAAGGACTATGCGGAAGGTGTTCTTGAAGTATACATTCCCTATCTGTTTTCAGATAATAGTTGATAAAGGAACCCTGTTATTTCATTTATCATGGATCGTTGTAGTGTTGTGTTTGAGGTTTAGGAGATCCAGGGATGGGAGTTGGGACAGTTCCCTTGATCTTCTTCATGGGTTTTATGCTAGTGAATCCAAAGAGGATCATCTAGATGGAATGCTGCCAGGGAAGTGGTCCGTAGTAGTCATTCCACTTTTATGAGGCTGGTTGATAAACTAGAATTATTTAGCGATAAACTGGGTCATTTTTTGGGTGGGTATCAACTAGGAAAAAATAAAAATAAAATTCGAGCACAAATAAAATTAATCCATATACAAACCTTTCTTGCCACATCCATCCCGCTGAGATCGTCACGTGGATCTGTTTCAATATATATGAAATAAAATATATAAGACTTCATTCATATTCTTGAGAAATCCTGTATAATAACAAAAAAGAAAAACCAACCCATTGACTTAAGGCATGTTTTCAATACCTTTAAATGAATCTATGGTTTCCTACACAACTTCGAAGGTACAATTCCATCTTCAACATGGGGGGCTGTTGCAGAAAATGAGAACCATGATAACAACCCATTGAATGTAAACAGCTCTGGTTCTAACAAGATTGGAATCCTTTTAATAGGTTATTATAGGAAGTGATTATGGCTGCCATTCCTCTAATGACCCTATATCCACCAATGGATTTGCAGGGGAATTCATATATCAAATGTAAAAAGAATAATTAAGTTCCCAAAGGACATCCCTTATAAACTAAAATATGGTCTTCAATCTTTGATTCCATCATAGAGTCGGAATTTATGAATGACACACAATTTACATAGCCCGTTATAAGTATCAATAATCGATGTATTTTATATTTTTTTTTTTTGATAAGTAAAAATAACATTAAAAAAGGCGTTCAAAAGGGGCACGCGTCCCAATTACAAAAGTGGAACCGGGACTAAGGCCCCAAAGAATCCAAGAAAGTAATTAAATCATCAGAAGAAGAACAAAAGCTCCCCTTCACATAATTGAAAAGAGAACGAAGAATGTAAAATTAGACCATTGCCGTGGGCGACTCTTTCCCTTCGAACATTCTGCTATTTCTCTCCTTCCAAATGCACCACCATTATTATTTTATATTTAAAGAAACAAAATGTAAAACTTCATCCGAGTCACGGTTACTATGACCCTTACCCTTATAAAACCAGTTCCAATGCTCCGAAATAGGAGGTTGCATTAGCTATCAGTGTAAAATGGCAAACAATGGGACAGATTCGACAGAAGATAAATGGTGAACAAAATTTTTAAACAAAAAATAACCAAAAATTCAGTTTTAAAAGTACATATAATTCTTCAACATAGGAACAATAATGTGTAATTATCTTACCACCAAAAAATACCAATCACATATGACAAAGCATTCAACACTTTTGACAAAAGGCAAAGCAGTCCAATGTACAAATAATTTCAAGTACCATGAAGAAACAAACAAATTATCAGAGTTTTTAAATAAATGAACAATCCTAAGACATGACTTGACTACAATCCAATTAAAATTTATATGTAGCACAAAACGTAGAAATGGAAGGAAAAAAAAAAAAAAAGTTACAAAATACATGAGCGATCCTAAGACACGACCCTACTACAAACCTATGGCAATCCCACTACAATACTACCTGTCAGTGATTTCACATATGGAAAATATATCCATGTACAAGTTCACCCAATTAAAATGTATACATTTTTTTTTTTTGATAAGTAAAATGTATTAGAAGGCGTTCAAAAGGGGAATGCGTCCCAAGCTATACAAAAAACTGAAACTATGATCTCAAGGAGCCCAAAAAGTCCACAATATCCTCAATGGAGGAAAAATCTCTCCCCCAACCCCAACAAAAGGTAGAGAGCTTAGGGTCTGTGGCGCGAGAGAAATAGGAGATCCTTTGATGGTGAGGAGTCTCCTATTTGGACTCTCAAATACAATATATTGTCTTCTTTATTCTTTTAGGTTCATGGGCGAAATTGTAATCTATGTCAAATTCTGGGAGGATCTCTGGTGCGGAAATAGTGTTATGGCCCACAGGTTTCCACGGATTTTCAGGATCACAACAGACAGAAATGCTTGGGTTGCCAACTATTATCACCTTCATGGTGGGAGGATGACTTAGGATGTGCAATTTTGGAGAGAGTACCATGACTGGGAGCTTGTGATGGTAGCAAAGTTCTTAGCACTGCTTATAGTCAGATGGTGGAGGGGGAGGAGACGGATGAGATGGTTTGGATGGGTCTTTGAGACTTTTACAGTTCGTTTTGTTTGAGATTCAGGGGCCCTCCTTTCCTTGGAAGGCCATCTGGAGATCAAAAGCCCCTCTAAAGGTGGCTTTCTTCCCTTGGTCAACTGCTCTTGGGAGGATCCTCATCTTAGACAAACTTAGAAGGAAGCGTTAGATTGTGATGAATTAGTGTTGCATGTGCAAAAAGGCAGAGGAGTCAGTGAATCGCCTTCTTCATCTTCCAGTGGCGAGGGATGTTTGGTTTTTGTTTTTGGCTGCATTCGGTCTGTTTCGGTGTCCCCCGATTCTATGGTGGACTTGATTGAGGCTTGGAGAGGTTGCATAGTGGATAGTGGGGCAAGAGATCCTTGTAGGGCAACTCCCCTTTGTTTATGGTGGGACTTGTAGCTTGAGAGAAATAGGAGATCCTTTCATGTAGAGGAGACTCTATTTGGTCTCTCAAATTCTATGTTTTGAGTTCTTTATTCTTTTGGGTTAATGGGCAAAATGTAAATCTGTGGCAGATCTTGTGGATTTTGTTGATAGCTTGAAATTATAGTTTGGCTTTTTTTGTGTATTCTCTTGGGAGCGCTCCCCTCTTGAGCGCCTTTTAATGAAATCTTACTTAAAAACTACGAAAAAAATCTTACTTATAAAAAATAAATAAAAGGCATATCATAATTGAAAGTGGGGAACTTGATAACCAAGCACACAAACATAAATTGAAAATTTTATTTGCATCCGGAAATATAAATAGACAAAACAGACTTAAAACAATTGTTCGGGAATGAAACTTATTGCAACTATAGGGCTCAGTTTACTTGACCTGGTTCAGTGTAACCAAGGGCTTTAGCAGCTTTAACAACTTGGCTGAAAGGCTTTCCATCTTCAACCTCGCTCATTACATAACCCAGTGTACCTATTAGAGATATAACCAAATGAGACAAATATCAAAATCACGATTGCAAGCACAAATGGTCTAAAATATACACATATATATGCAATTATAAGGAAGAAATAAACTTGCTTTAAACCTTAAAACTACAAAATGAAATGAGTTAAAATTTAATACCACTAAATTATTCAAATCTCAATTTACCAATGGGCATTAACCCAGATGGTATGATCCCTCCTTTCCAAAGGGGAGGTTGAGTGTTTGAGCCCTAGTAGGGGCAATATTGTGAGTGTGTGTGCGCTTTTGCTTGAACTTTCAAAGAGAGAGGAGGGAAGGGGGGGGGGGGGGGGGGGGAATAATACCACTCAAGCTCCCAATAAGACGATGGATTGGGTCTCCAGAAGAAAGCATGCGATTTAAGGATGCTATGACAGGAAGACCGGCACCAACCTATGAAAGAAATTAAATAAAAAATAGAAGTAGTTAACTCGGCTTTATGGAAAATGCTTAGCACTTCTACTGCAGAGATACCTATATACTGAATAAGATGAACTTAAATATGTTGTTCCAGTTAGCATGGCATGTGATATTAAGACTATAATAAGCTTTATCACATCAATGCAGGCAGGCTTCTACTAAAGGAAACTGAAAGAAACTTCGATTTTTTTTTTTTTTTAAAGTAAAAGGACAAGTGGCCCGCCTTTTTCTCCATGAAAACAAATAATCAACTACAACCATTTAGACATATATAAGCCTTAACAGCTAAATTTTATTATTTTTGTACATTAAAATACCCATCAACACTTTTACAAAAGGCAAACACTTACTAAAAAGGAAAGTATTTATGATTGGCCAATTGCTACTGTTGCACAGGCCATCGTCTTCACGTCAATTGACCAGAAAGCATAACAGGCTGGTAGATCTAAACTAACATGGAGGAAACTCTATAAATCTTATCAAATTTCAGCTTTTATCCCCAAGTCTCAAAACTAATCTGCTTGTTATGGACACTAAGAAATTTTTTACTGCCTACTTCCCATAGGTGTAAAGGCACTTACAGTTGATTCATGTCGAATGCGGCGTGGGTGTGAGACCAATTTGTCATAATCTTCCTGCAAGCCAAAGTGAGATTTTTTTAAGGACAGCTAATGTGTGATGGGATCTCTGAATGGCAGACATAGAAACAGATGACAGAATTTTAACATATAAACCCTCTTCATTATGCCAAATGGAACATGGATACAGGACAGAGGCGATCAAACAACAAATATATAATATTATTCCCTTCATCACCAGTAGAAAGAATAAGATGTTTTCAATTACCAACCACAGGAAAGAAAACATGAAGATTTGGTTACCATTGACGAAGTAAGAGGTTTCTTATTGGCTAGCACGACACAGCAACCCAAATCTATCACCTTTCTTATTACTCCAGTAGTCTCAGAACTGGCAGAACAATCAACAAGTGCTAAACCTGCTGCAATAAACACAAAACATGCTACTGATGAAATGATATGATGCTGAAACCGTGACCATACACAGACCTTTAGTTCAAGTTGCATGAATTTTATATGTGATCACGTGCTGAAAGAATATCCATTTAGGGGCCATTGCTTAGTGCACTCATAAAATGCTCGGGTTGTCAAGCGTGAGAATGCAAGTTCAAATCCTGAGAGCAGCCGAGGTTAGGTTGTATCCAGTCCAACCCTACCAACAACCTCAATTGAAGGGGGCCACACTAGGTAATGACCCTTTAACTACTCTACAAGATTCTGTCCAAAAGCTTGATAAGACCAGTATATACCTGTTGATTTACCCAAACGAGCTGCAATTTCAGTGACTTTTTCCATAGATTCAGTGTTCGAAAATACTTCACATTGACCTGTAAGCATAAAAAGAAAAACAAGTGAAAAAGAAGCATAAGCATATCGAGTGACTTCAATTGTTCATCCCCATAGTTTGAGCTTTTTTTTCTTTTTTCAATTTTCTTGTATTATAAAAATACGAAATGACAACATCATATTTTGTGAAACAAAACATCTAAGACATTTACAAAAGAGTCTAAGAACAGAGCAGAAAAAGAAAATATGCATAAATAGATTTGTGTAGTTATGAATGAAGAAAAATATAAAAAATAAAAATCCTATTTCGTCCTTGTCAATATAACAATAAATAACGGAATTACCAAAATTACTAAGGGTCAGCAAAGAAGAGCCATTCAACTTAACCCGGCAAACTTCTGCAAGAAAGGCATCATCTAAATCCATCGTGAACACATCTGAGGCAACAACTAATGATTTACTATCACAAACTCCCACAAGCCGCAAGCGCACTCCCTGTCACTCGAGTATGATAACAAAAATAATGTGATTCACAATTTCAGAAAAGAAAATACAGAACACTAATTCATATTTCAAAATGAAAGCATAGCTGCATGTGTCTGAGTCTGGTAAGGTGATTCTAGTTCCAACTCCAAATAAACACATAAGTCATTGCATTTCACCAATAAAGTAGGGGAGGAGCAACTCAATACTCATACTTCAAAGAATTTCTGCACAATTAACATTTTTGTTTTCAGTATGAATTAGTCCTACAAAACTTTAATTTCCATATAACAGATCTTGAAGTCAAGAAGTTTCTTAAAGTAAATCCAAGCATTGTTTGTCAAGACTACATAAAAATCAGGTTACCGGATGTACAAGCCCTACAGATACCGAATTGAAAATATACACAAATGACAAGCCGTCAGATACACATATTTCAGATTCCACATATGATTGCACCATTTATACATTCTGATACATTATTCATGACCCATGTACTATTATGCAACTGTGTGAACTAAAATTGACATCATAAAAAGTCAATGCTTTTAAAACCATGATGCCAACTATTACCAACAGCTTCATTGCATTATTTCTTTGCACTTAGTGGAGATTTCTCATAAACCACAAATGATACAGTACTTTGTAAGGCGAAGGCAATCCAGACTGAAACACCGAGAGGGTATATGATGTCCACTTGAAATTATTGTTTCATTCAGTCTTCATATAAATCGAAGCACCCACCCATGATTTACAATTTTATCATGCCAATGAACAGCTTGAAAATGGTATTATTGCAGAAAGGAGCAAAGAAGAAAAAAGAATAGCACCAATGCATTACCATTTAAAAGATTTCGGTTTGGACTTGAAAAGCAAGAAAACCTATTTCCAAAATCCTAATTAAACAACACTTTGGCTTGCAGTTCAAAACCGGAAAATTTATTAAAAGTATTATTTTTCCTTGATGGCTCTCTATCTATATTTAAATTGACTCTTATCTCAGGTACTGAAACATCTGCTTTTGAGATGTCAAAAAATATCACACCATTTGTTTTCAGTTATATGTTGGGAAAAACATTACTTTATATTTGAACTTTACCTTTTCCATACTTAAACCTTCCACTATAAGAAATGAAGCTTTGAATAACATTTTGACATTCAAAATTTCAAATTATGAGTGCCTTTTAAAAACAAACAGACACTGGGTAGCTCCATTGTGCTTTTTTGTGTCATCCTCGAATGCAAATTGATCATTGTTAGTTAGATCATAATTAAAGATCACAACTCACAGTAATAGTATGAATTCCTTGCAAAATTAATTTCTCCCTGTTTTCTTTGATGACCCTAATGTTAGTTGGCCATTTTAAACCTTCAAATCCTGAATAGACACAATGGTTGTCCAATCACAACCTACATACATAGTTACATACCTACATATATATACATACACACAAAGGGCCAGATCAACTTACAAATGGAATGCCCTAATACATTACAAAATTTCACTTTAACTAATGATCCATCAGAGTAGTAATTGGAATTATGCTATCAAATTTCATTATAGCATTATCTATTATAAACGAACTTTCTAGCATTTAACTCTGTACCATTGAGGGGTTTAGTAGCACATTTGTCAGACGGCCTAAAAAGTTGAGGGAATAATTAAATAGGTGGTTTATACAGATTGTTCCTGGTCGAGATCCCACGTAAAAATAACATTGCCAGAAAGAAATCAATTTTGTTGGAAAATATAAATCCAGCTACATAAATTTAAAAAGTTTATTAATTACTGGAATAAATCAACAGAATCATTTGCCTAGCATAAGTTGGAGCATCTGAGCAGTCACTTTATGAAATACCAAATGTTAGGTCTTTCTCTGAGTCCTCTCCTCCTAGGACCAATTTTGGGTAATGTCCCGTTTTATACACACACAATTCAAGCAGATATAGAATGTGATGGTGATGATGACTGCATAGAAATAACTTATGTGTTTGCTTTGGAAAGAAGAAAAAAGATTAAATACGTTTGGAAATTCAAAGAATTGGAAGCATTTTCCATGGAACCAAACGGCCCGTATAAAAATTCAATAATGCACTATATACCTGTTTGGCGTGAAGTGATCTGCAGGAGACAATGTGCTGGAGGAGTTGACGTCCAACACCTCCGCAACCCATCAGAATCAGAGGGATACTCTTCATTGTTTCTTCGGGTACTCTGCTACTGTTATCTTCTTCGTTTGATCGAGGGTTTTGGGTTTTTTTTGTATTCCCGAGAGTTTTGTTGATACAAAATGAAGTGGGGTTGATCTCCCAAAAGAATACTGTACACGGTCAATTCACATTAATATTTCTTTTTTCCGGAAATTAGATCAATACGCAACAGCCAAAGGTCACGGTAAGCACCGGAGCAAAGCCTCATTAAGCCGGTCCGATGCAGTGCACACTATTGTCTTATATTTGGGTATGTTTATATTTGTTTAAATGTTATTGAGACGGAGTTTGGATGTAATAATTATACAAAGTATTTGTTCATTCTTAAAATAATGTATTCACGTAATGTAATGTCGGCTATATAATGTTAAACATAAATTTAACTCAATTTAATATATTATTTATGTTATTATTTTTAAAGTTAAATTTTACTACAAAAAAATAAAGCAGTGTAAGAATCATTGCTATATGTTAATTTAAAGAGTCTCGTCTCAAAGGTTAAAATCGTTTGGGCTAAACTTTAAACAACATACAAAATACTTAATGTTTACAAAATACTCAATATTTAGCAAAATAATGAAAAGAGTCTTAGCCTCTTTATTTTTTCCATGTATACAGGACCACGTCAACCGGAGGGGCTTTCGATCAACGTCGACCGGTGGTGGCTTTCGATCAACGTCTAGTCCTTAGGCGTCGACCAGTATATCCAATTTTTTAGGCTAGATTTATGTGTAACATTAGTTATTTAGCATTATGTGAATGCCTTCTTTTAATGGTGAAGGTTGTGAGACAGTGAGAGTGATTTTTTTTTTTTTTTTTTTTTTTTTTTTATGTATACAGGACTTGGTTGACGTGAACTGGCTACACATTGACCGATTGGGAGCTTTCGTAAGCCTAATCCTTAGGCGTCGACCGGTATCTCCAATTTTTTTGATTAGATTTATGTGTAACATTAGTTATTCAGTACCATATGAATACCTTCTTTTGATGGTGAAAGCGGTGATGTGGCAATTAATATTAAACTTTGTCAAAAAATATTTCATAAATATCAAATAATAACATGTGAATACATTTATGTATAATTGCCACATACATTAATATCAAATAATAACATAAATAATATGTTGAATTGAGTTACATTATATGTGACATTATTTAAGCAACACTATGTGAATACCTTGTTTTGCAGGTGAAGATGGTGGTAAAGGACTAAGCTATTTTGTGTAATTACTACATTCAAACGCAATCTCAATGGCACTTAAAACAAATAAGGGCATGGCCAAATATAATCCAACGCATGGGATAGCAGAGCAAAGTGACTTCAGATAATTCGCGTCCGTAACCTCACAGTCTTCCTAAACTCACGTCTATTCTTTTGCTTGCTGTCACACTCCAAAATTTTAACACAAGAAACCCTTATCCCGTATATAAAATTTGGACTATAACTTTTTAGAGTTGTAACTAAAGTTTTAAAACTTCCAACTCTATAATTTCTATTGGTTAGAAATTCAAAAGTCCTTAACTAATTAACTGCAGGTAATAATAATTAAATTAAAGGCTATAACTGTTAATAACGTTAACAGTGATTTAGCCAAACGACATATTTAAGTTTATACTTATTGACGAAAAGACATGATAAAGTTCATAAATATGTAGGTTGTGTTTAGCAGAGAGATTAATGAAATAATTAAGTTCTCTTCTACTCTCAGAAAACTACATATTCTCTCTAAAATCATACAGTCTACTATTACCATATATATTTTCTATTTCTTATACTCAATTATGGGGCAATGTAACATCAAAACTTGGTGAAAGTTTCTTTGTGATTGTGCGCAAAGGGAACAATTGGAGTTGTATCTTGGAGTCTTTGGTGGATTGTAATTACCTGCACGTAAGGGAGACTTCAAAGACTTTAGGACAGCTTATTACACGCCTCTCCATCTAACAGGCCATAACTATCTTTCTGTGTTCTGATCTGTTTTATGTTCTGATACAATTATATTTGTTATTTAATTATTTTTAAATTTTAATTATTTTATTATAATTATTCTCCTATTTTAAAACATCTTTTTCGTTCCATAAATAGAAGTATTTTACAATCTGAAAAATAATATCCCTAAAAATCTAAAGCCTTTGAACTTCTATTGTTCAGTGCTTAGATATTTTTTCTATTGTTTCAATTTGGTAATTTGTTATTCACATACCATAATTAATTTTGATTCTATTGATTTAAGTTATATACTCTGTTTGCTTATGATTGTTGCTGTATATATATATATATATATATATATATATATATATATATATATATATATGACCTTTGCATATGCACACTGATAAAATCGTTACTTTTGTATGAAAGCAAATTGTTACTTTAGTAGAATCCTTACCTTATAGAATTGTTACTGATGGAATCCTTACTTTATAGAACCGTTACTTTATACAAAGAGATTGTCACTTTATAAATTGTTTCCAATTTAATTTTTTTTTTTTAGTGGGTAATTTTAAATTAGAAAGAGATTGTGTTTTGATTTATTTTTCTGAAAATCTCTCATTCTGAAGGTTAAACATTATTGTTTAAAAATAATAATAATAATTTGTTTAATTATTTTCTACCTTGTTTCAAATTTATTGTATGTCATGTTTAGAATACAAATAATTTATTATTGTATGCTTCACTGTTACTTGAATCGGAAGATATTATTTTTTTTAAAAAAAATAGAACTATGTAGTGACATCTTTCTTTTAGTTTCCAACAACTATATAGTGACATCTTTCTTTTAGTTTCCAACAGATTTATATATCTTGATTTGCCTTTTGTATTTTTTAGGAAACATGAATATGTCTAAATTGGAAGAGGCTAATACTGTTAAACCAGAAAAGTTTAGTGGTGTGAATTTTTGAAGGTGGCAAAAACAAATAAAATATTGGTTAATTGTCTTAGGACTTACATCTGCCTTAGAAGAATCTCAAGGTAACTTTGAGTTGTCCTCATGGTTAACTCCTGAACAAATTGAATTTCATTGCCACAATAGAATTTTAAGTGCACTATCGGATCACCTTTATGGTGTCTATCATACCACTAGTAGTGCCAAAGACCTTTGGAATGCCTTGGAAGCAGAATATGGAATTGAAGATGCTGGATAATAAATTCAAAAATACTAAGGGCAACGAGGATAAACATTACTATGTCTGTGGGAGGATTATCACAAAGCGAGAGATTGCTTTTACAAGAAAACTGAAGTGTACAAGCCCAGGCATAAGTCATTTCAAAATCAGAAAGGTTCTAAAGCTCAAGTTAATGTGTTAGTGGATCAAGAAAATTCAAATGAAATTGCACTAAAGTATAAACTCAATCCAACTATTATTTACACTTACCACAACAGAGATTGGTGGTTAGATTCTGATGCTAATGTACATGTATGTTTTGATCGTAATTGCTTTAAAACTTTTCAGAACTCAAGTGGAAGAAGTGTAACTCTAGGGAATGACTCAGTCGCACGTGTACTTGGAATTGGAGATATAAAGCTAAAAATGACTTTTGGAAAGAGTTTGATTCTCAAAGATGTGCGACATGTTCCTGAAGCGAGAAGAAATCTTATTAGTGGATCGTCCTTAGCGCAACAAGGATATAAAGTTGTAATGGAGTCTAATAGAATAGTGATTGCTAAGAATAATATTTTTATTGGAAAAGGTTATGTTACCAAGGGTTTGTTTAAGATGAATGTAATTTCTAAAGTTAATAAGAATTCTCTTCAAGTTTTTAGTGTTGAATCTTGTGATGTATGATATGGAGGATTAGGACATGTAAACTTGAAGAAAATTAAAAGATTAATGGATTTAAATTTAATTCCAAAGGCTGAGGTTGATTTGAAGCAAAAATGTGAAGTATATGTTCAAGTAAAGCAACCTAGAAAACATTTTAAGTCTACTAAAAGAAATACCTAACTTTTAGAATTAATTCACAGTGACGTATGTGATTCAAATAGACCTCCAACTAGAGGTGGGAAAAAGTACTTTGTGACATTCATAGATGATTGTTCAAAATATTCTTATGCATACCTAATTAAAACAAAGGATGAGGTGTTTGAAAGATTTAAAGTGTACAAAAATGAAGTGGAGAATCAACTAGAGAAGAAAATTAAAAGACTTAGGTCCGATAGAGGAGGAGAGTATTAATGGAATGTTCTTGGTACATTCTGTGAAGAAAGTGGAATTATACATAAAGTTACTGCCCCTTATTCACCTCAATCTAATGGTGTGGCAGAAAAGAAAAATCGGATTTTGTTGGACATGGTAAACGCTATGTTAACTAGTTCTGGTGTATCCGAGAACTTGTGGGAGGAAGCAATACTCATTGCATGTTTGATACTTAATAGGGTAACTATTGGAGATAATGAAAAGACCCCATATGAAATTTGGAAAGGAAGAACACCTAATATTAAATTCCTAAGAGTATGGGGGTTGTTTAGCAAAAGTGGCTATACCTAAACCTAAGATAAAAAAAATAGGACCTAAAATAGTAGATGCTATTTTCTTAGGTTATGCCCAAAATAATAGTGCTAATAGATTTTTAGTGTTTAACTCTGAAATTAGTGAAATATCAAATAATACAATAATTGAGTCTAGAGATGCTACATGTGATATCCCTCGATTCTAGAGTCACGGGTGATCAAGTTCGAGAACGGATCCAAGGGATACCAAACAATTAAGTATATAAACAAGCATTGAGTACAAAAGAAATAAGAATAAATAAATAATTAAGCTGAAAGAAAACTAAATAACAAATCCTTGAAATACTAATTAAATAATCCTCTAATGAAATTTCTAAAACCTCCAATATTATTACAACTCGGGAATCCATCCAGTGGACCCCTAATAATATCCCAACTGGAAATAAAATAACGGAACTAAAAGAAAATCCAAAATTAAAACATGAAGAATAGTCCTGCGTAGTCGGAAGAGTGAGTGACTGTCTCTTCTCGGCACGAACAAGCTCTAAGACTAGAACTGTTGAACACCTAAAAAATAATAGTAGGTCAGGCCCACAAACAAATTATATTCTATTACATTCCAAACAGAGACCCGATACGCAGATACGTTATAGACAACTCAATAATAGCTAAATAGTCCATATATATATAAATACACACTATAGGACGCTCACTGTACCATAGGTCTGTCTCAACTTGAATAGAGGACAACATGCAAATCGCACATAAAGTGGGCATGAGTACCTAGATTTACCAAGGCACCCAGATGCCTACTATATCCAGTTTGTGACGGCCCTGGTTTTTAGGTCAGTGCGTCCTATAATGAACTGAACATAGATCCGATAACGAATTCAGAATGCGAAAGCAAAAAAAATAGAAACCCAAGTCTCTAGAGATACAATACGTCTCTAAGAATCCAAAGTGACCTTCCAATAGGCCACGAAACTCAACGAGAACTAATGTAGAAGAAAAAGATAAAAAAATAGACCAAGTATGTCTCCAAGGGCAAAATAGTCTTTTTACACGAAATGAAAGTCTAGAGAGATGTACGTCATCCCTAAGACACGAAAGTAGCTTCCCGAGGAAACCCGAGACTCAAAGAATTTCAAGAAGGGAACAAAGTTTTCAAAAAAAAAAACCTACAAGAAGTGGACCAAGGGTAAAATGGACATTTTACCCAGGAATGGGTGCTACCATGCACACTATTGGAAAGACAATAAAAAATTAATCAAGATAGACTTAAGAATCGCATGATTCGGAGTCCGGACGAAGGAGAAACGACAAGACGAAGAAAACGAGCACTTAAGGCTAAAAGGGGTAAACTAGTAATTATCCATGAATATCTGGGTGCAACCGAGTACACCGTTAGATAGACGACGAAAAATTAGTCAAGTTCAAAAAAACGTTCACTCAATTTGGAGTCCGGATGACAAAGTTATGATCAAATGAAGAAAAAGGGTCAAAAGATGCAACTCAGGACCATCTAATCGATTAGATGGTCTATCTAATCGATTAGATGCCAAAACAGAATGCTAGAATTCCCACGGAAGACCATCTAATCTATTAGATGGCTCATCTAATCAATTAGATGAGGCTGACAGCAAGCAAAAATTTTCTTACCAGAAAATTGAATTTGAAATGAGGTTTTCGTGTCCGAGACAACGTTTTTTAGAAAAATACAAAGAAGAAACCTCCCCCCCTCTAAAATCATGTTTTATACATGACCATGTCAAGAGAAGTTTTTTATTTTTCAAATGAAATACCCAAAATACCTTTATACTCAGTTTATGCAAAAAAAAAAAAAAAAAAAAAATGCAAAATGAGTCCATAGGAGGCTAAAATCACCAAGAAAGAGGTTTTTCTTAAAAACGATCATGCACGCAAACATAACTCACCTATTAGGACATGCTACAATGGTTCATGGCTTAAAAATATCGCCGATGCAAAATTTGACCTCCCGATGGCCATAAAGGCAAAAATGAACGAGAAATGAGAAATTTGAAAACCAAAATTAACAAATGATTTCAAATTACCGTTTGGCCCTTGGCCACACTTTATACATGATTAATGAGACCCTATGAAAGAATGAAAATGGAATTCCCACACCCGATGCAAACATGGTGAAGCAATAACTTGGCGTTTTTCAATATTTTCACAATATTCCATGAAGTCAAAAATTACATAGGATGCAAAATACATGTCATTGGCCTTCGGCCTCATCTCATACAAGTCAAATACATTACATAGAATGTACTTATGTACACATTACATAAATGGAATCAAATATACACATTTTGACAAATAAGGCTATAAGTGGCATTTCAAGCCAACCTTTACAAAAATTAAAACCTTCAAGTCTACAATCATCCAAGTAATGATGAACATCACGAACCAAGTCTTCGTACTTGAACAAAACTACCAGTAACTTCGAGGTGAGTAAACAAGTTTATTCGTAGGGAATGAACATGCATAGACTCGATTTCTTCACAGATTTTTACATTAACTTGAAACGATTCAAAATGATCATGCCACCTAACGTCTATGTCAAAGTGAGACCTAGGGATCATCCTAAGCTACTCATGCAATTGAAACGAACAACGGCATACAAGTATACGTATTTAGGTATACAAAACGATGCTAAAACACGATATACAACATATAAACATACATTTCCAAGTATACTCAACCATATTAAGACAAGTCATGCAATGTCTAAGTATATTCACACAAGTATACATTTAATGTGGAATCTCGTATATCAAGTACACAACACAAGTATACTAAGCTAGTAAGATTACACATAAGACAAGTATACATGGCACAAGTATACTAAATGCAATCTAAACTCATGGAGCAAGTATACAAGTTCAAGTATACTAAATAGGATTCAAATACCCAAAGTAAATATCAATTCTCAAGTTACAAGTAATCCATAACTAACAACTTGAAATTAACTACGAAATCAAATAGTGGAAAGACTAAGACATGCGGTCGCTAGACCAAGCAAGTATTTTTAGGTAATTACGACCCACAAGGTACCACCTAGTACGCACTTATGACTTAGAAAACTCTTGTCTCCGTACTAGAGCCAAACCCTAGCCATCAAATAAATTATGTCCTCACAAGCTCTCCAAAATCAATAAGTTCAAAACCTATATAAACTCAAATGCAAGTTACCACATTCTATGCATAAGTAAGGTTGAATCCACACAAACCATGTCCTAGAATTCAAGTCTAAATAGCATATGACATGCCAAGTCTTCAATATGCAACTATATACAAAATAAGAATATTTTACAACAATTGAGCCACATTACCATCCTAAGCCACAAGTACTAAATAAGCTTCAATTTAGTAACAAGCTCTCAAGGTAAACAACTGTAATATTCTAGACAAGTTATATACCTACACAAGATATATTTAAATAAGCTTTGCAAATCAATGATATCCCATATCATGTTAAGTCCAATTACCAATTTAAGAGGCCACAAGTACCAATTCTACATCTAGTTAGTAACATGCTCACAAGGTAATTAATCGCACTACATTTTAAGGGATTTTCAACCTAACATGAAAAGTTTCTAAATTTCAAATCAATCTCAAATAACCTCAAATTAATATATGTTAAATAACATAGCATGCTCATTATATATATCAAATCAAAAGAGCAAAATGAGCAAAACATCATGATGTAGATTTTAATTAATTTAAATTAATTAAATCTCTAATTTTTCAAAAGTTGTTCAGTTTCACCCCCTGAGGTATGTCCTAACTTCAAGGAGACCACCCCACGTTTGTAAAATTTCAGTCAGACCCCCTGTCAGACATTGTCGGCTGGCAAAAAATAATAAGTGAATGAAATGACTAAATTGCCCTTTTGTCGTTTTCCTCTTTACACTTAACCAAACCAAAGTTTGTATAACTTTAACCCAATTTTGCTTTATCTTGTGAACCAAACACCTTATAATCACAGTGGCCAAACACTTCAATCCACTTTACTTCGTTAACCCAAACTTAGGTTTTGGAAATTTCATTTTGTCGACTAACCCTAGATAATGAGGTAGAGAGAAGAGATAATAGAGAGATATAACCCTAGGTTTGTATGTGAAGACATCGATTTTGGTTGATACGTACACCGAATACGCTTGATCAAACAATATATTTGCAGATATTTGAAGGTTCGAAGGGGAAACATTTGTTTGATTTGAAGCTGTTGAGAAAAAATCGCAATTTAGAGGTATGGATTTTGTCTTTCTAAAAATTGATTTTGGTTTTACTTGATAGGGGGTTCGGGTTTGGAAAAATGGGTTTCTTTTTTACTGTTTCTTTGTTCGGTTGTTTTGGTTTAGGGGTTTAGGGTTTGTTAAATTTATATCTGTAATTTAGGATCTTGATTTGGGGGTTTAGGGTTAGTTTTTGAGTTTCTTTGTTGGGTTTGTTAAATTGTTTGATTGTCTGTAAATTTAAGATCTTGATTTTTTTTCAATTTGTCTGTAAATTATTTAATTTGGGGGTTTAATTTGAAATGTATGAATTTGTTTAATTTATGTTAAAATGTCTGTAATTTGAAAATGCATGAATTTGTTCAATTTGTCTGTAATTTCTTTGTTTCAATTGGCCAGTGCCTTATTTATGCCATTTATTTTTATATTTCTTGTTATTTAAATTATTGACAATGATGGGAGATATTTATCATAATTTTCACGTGCACTACAAGTCAAAATGTAGAACTATTAATCATGTAGACCCTGATAAGTATGGTTTGTATGATTTCCTGGAAGACATAAGTAGAGCTGTTCTTGAGGATTATCCTGGGGGTTTGGGGTTTACTTATTCTATATACTGTGATGTTTCTGGTTCTTATTCTAAGATGTTGGTTGAGAATGAAGCTGATTTGTTGGACATGTTATACTTAAATAGTGAAAGAATTAACATTAATGTGTATGTTGAAGTAGAAGAAGTTGAACCCTTAAATATATCAACTGATATGGATGACCCTTATGAGGATATGGATTATGAAGTGGATGCTGAAAATACTGAGGGAGAGGAAAAGGATAGTGATGAGGAAGTGGGTGATGAAAACGATGAGGAAGTGGGTGATGAAAACGATGAGGAAGAGGATAGTGATGTGGAGAAAGATGATGTGTATGATTTTAGGAAAGAGAATCAAGATTGGATGGCAGAAGGTGATACTGATTGTGTTGAAACTGACAGTGATAGCTCAGATGGTGAGTATGTAAGGTTTCAAGACAATGATGAAGACTACAATGATGAAGACTACAATGTGGATTGTGAGGATGGCCTGTCAGATTATGAGTCAAATGATGAAGCACATTCTGATTCAAGTGTAGAGATTGGTGTGAAATATCCAAAGAGAAATAGATCAAAGAGCAAGGATTGGGATAAAAATATTAAAGGGAAGGAATATGTAAAGGTTAAAGGACAACCTATAAAACTAGAACAATATTTATTGTTTGAAAATGTGAAACATTTTAAAGAGGTGTTGACAGATTATACAATCCAAGAAGGTTTCAAATTAGAAAGACCAAAAATGAGAGTTCAAGGGTAACTTGTGTTTGCAAAGCCAAAGGTTGTCCATGGAGGATCCATGCCTCCCCACTGCCTTGTAAGACTTACACGATAAAAACATATAAAGACAATCACTCTTGTGTGAGGGGTGATAAAAATCCATTAGCCAATTCTACATGGATTGCAAAGAAGTTTTTTAAGAAACTCAAATAAAACCCACAAATGACAGTTGAAAGTTTGAGAACTGCACTGCATGAAAAATATGGCATTAGGGCAAAGAAACAACAATGTTATAGGGCAAAAAGAAAGGCATTGGATGTGTTTGAGGGTAACCATGGGAAGTCATATAGTTTGCTGCCTTCCTATAGGAATGAAATTAGGAGGACAAACCCTGGCAGTTTGGTCACACTTGATTATTATGATGTTGAATTCAATGGAGTGAATGGATTCAGAAGGATTTTCATTGCTTTTTATGCTTTGAGGTCTGGGTTTATAAAAGGCTGCAGGCCATTCATTGGGTTAGACGGCTGTTTTTTAAAGGGCCCACATGGTGGAGTGCTTTTGTCAGTTGTGGCCTTGGATGGCAATAATGGTCTATTCCCCATTGCCTATGCTGTGGTAGAAAGTGAAGGGAAGGAGACGTGGACTTTTTCTTAGATAATTTGAATGATATTCTTGGTGCAGATGCACATGCCAGACATTGGACAATTATGTCTGATATGCAAAATGTATAATTTTTTTCTTTAACTGTTCATTATTACATAGTTCATTATTAAATTGTTCATAATTACTTTCAATTTATTTTATTTTGCATTTCAGGGTATTGAGGTTGCAATTTGTAACTTATTTCCTAAGGCAAGCCATAGGATTTGTTGTAAGCACTTGTTTAACAGTTTTAGGAAGGATAATCTTGGGTTGTTGTTGAAATTTTTTTTCTGGAAAACTGCAAGATCATGCAATGAACTTGAATTTAATGATGCAATGAATCACATGAATGTGATTTGCACAGAAGCTCATGATTGGCTAATGGACAGGCCTTTGGAAATATGGTCTAGGGTGGGGTATAGTGAGACATCAAAGAGTGACCATATCACAAACAATTTGACTGAATCCTTCAACAACTGGGTTGGTCATTATAGGTCTAAGCCAATCTTAAATATGCTTGAGTGGATTAGGATTAAATTAATGGTGAGAATCCAGAAAAAGGTATTAGAAAGCTTTAGCTTGGAAGGGAAATTTGACACCAAATGCCTTGAAAAAATTAAACAAATCCATTCAAGAATCAAGAGGGTGTAAAGTTTGTCCTGCTGGGAGGGAGGAGTTTGAAGTTCATGAAGTGGTGGGAATAAGTGTGGTTAATTTAAACTTGAGGACTTGCTCATGTTGAGCATGACAGATATCAGGGATACCTTGCAGGCATGCAGCTGGTGCTATTTCATGGAATAGGCAGGACCCTGAGCATTTTTGTGATCCTTGTTACAGCAAGGACACATATCTACTTGCCCACAGAGGGATGATTCATCCTTTGATGGATGAGAAGATGTGGCCAAAAACTCCATCAATTGACTTATACCCTCCTAAACCAAAAAGATTACCTGGTAGACCAAGAAAAAATAGAAGAAGGGAACAAGGTGAACCTGCCCCTGCAAGTGCAAGTAGAGTACCAAAGAGATCATCAATTGTAACATGCAAGTATTGCCTACAAACTGGTCATAATAGGAGGACTTGCCAGAGAGCTGCAGCAGCAAGAGAAAGAGCTGCAACAGCAAGAGAGAGGGCTGCAAGTGCAAGAGGAAGAGCTCAAACAGCAGCAGTGAGTGTTTCAGTCAATTTTAAACTTACTATGTTTTGATAAATTTCTTTTATTACTGATTTATATACCTTATAATTGTTAATTTAGGAAAACATAAGGTCTCAAACTTAAGGATCAGAAGGAGCAGGAACTTCTGGTGTTACACAACAGGTATAAGTCCTTACTTATGTTCACTATAACAATTTTTTAATTCTATGATTACCCAATACTGTACTTAGCTAATTTTTTTTGTTTAAATTTTTTCTAGTCCCAAACTGCTAGGAGAGCTGGAAGAAATATAAGTGCAAGAGGTGGAAGAAATGTACGTGCAAGAGGAGCTTCTCAACCAAATGTGAGTGGCATTGGTGGTGGTTCTCAACAAAATGTGAGTGGTAGCAGAGTTGGAAGACAACCAAACCAGAATGGCATCATAGGTGGAAGACAGCCAAGTGAGAGTGGTATTGGTGTTAATCCTCCACCATGGGTAAGCAATAAATTACCTAATATTTATCCTTATACATATTAATTTATTGTTGCATTAGTATTCTAATCCTAATATTCAATTACAAAGAGAGTAGCAAAAACAGCAGCACCAAGGAAAGAAACACAACACTGAGCTGGTTTTAGAGAGGGTAACTAGCAGTTGGAGGCTCCTTTGGGTTTTATTCACCATACAATAGTGATGATTTTTTTATGACCTACTTTGTTTGAAACTTGTAACTTGTGGTTGACAATGGTTATGTTTGTAAGTTTGTGGTTGACAATGGTTATGGTTTTTTTTTTTTTTTTTTTTTTTTTTTTTTTTTTTTTGTGGTTTCTAAGTAATAGATGATGCTTGATTTATGGTTGTATATGCATGTGCAATGATAATAGATTGATGATGCTTCAATGGTAAATGTACTTAATATAGGTCAATATTCATTGCATAATTTTATTTCAAATAAATAGCAAAAACAGATAACAAGAAGCAAGCAAATACAACTATTTTCAAATACAAAATAGTTGTTTCAACAACTTGTAACCTTGAACATATAGCTTGTCTTTGCAACCTCAATTCAGCCACAACCTCAAGCAAAAGTTAATTTGCAGGTGAATACTCCTCAGCAGCACCAACAGAACCATCTATAGGGTTACACCATTCCCAAAAACTACATGTTTCATTTTCACAAGTATAATACAACCTTCCTTTGTTGCGATTTTTGTCATTCTCTGTAACCTTCACTATAGCAAAATCCCCACAGCGACAAATCTTGTTTCTATATTGTATATAGCCTCTGCCTCTACCTTCACGACTATTTACGCTTGATTGAGACATCACTTTACATAGGAGAATATAAGAGAGGAAGAGATGCACTTTACATAGGAGAATATAAGAGAGGAAGTGCAAAAAAACATTGTGCCTATCTCCTATTTATAGAAGCAAAACATGACCGTTGGAGTTGAGGGGCAATCTGGGCATTAACATGGACTTTGTGGGCAATCTGGGCATTTTAATTGCTTTATAACCTAAAGCCAAACATAACCGTTAATATTTGTAAACAAACAGAACCGTTTAGGGGCAATCTGGGCATTAAAAGCTCAGTTTTTGCTGACGTCGGCAAAAAGTATCTCTGACCAACTTTGACCATTGACTGAGGAGGGAGACTGATGTGTGTCAGAAAAAATAGGGGGTCTGACTGAAATTTTGCAAATGTGGGGGGGTCTCCTTGAAGTTAGGACATACCTCAGGGGGTGTAACTGAAGTTAACCTATTAATTAAATCTCTAATTTTTTAAAAGTTGTTCAAATGATCCCAAATAAATATATAACAAAGACTAAGTCATGGCCATGCCATATATCAAGTCAAAAATGGAATACAAGAAAGGTACAATTTAGTAGAATTTAAATCAATTTAAATTCATTAAATCTTTAGATTTGAAAACTCATTTAAATCATCCCAAATTAATATACAACAAAGATCAAGTCATGACCATGCCATATATCAAGTTTAAAGTGAGTTATATGCAAGTTACAATAAATCATTTATTTCTCAAATTGATATAAAACATGCATACAACTTGTATTTCACTATAAAAACAATTAAAATCATTTAGAAAATAAACTATAACACCCCCTACCTCACAAGAGCATTGTTCCTCTTGAATCCAAGGCAAATTAACACAAAATGGCAAACCCTTCAAGGGTTATGCAGAGGAAGATGTGATAAAACTTTTGTATTCCAAACTTTATGATCAAAGGTGAGTGGAAGGGCACCAAAATAAAGCCTAAAGCCTTAAACCAAACTTTTCCTTCAATGGTGGCTAGGTTAGGGTTTGAGAGCAAAGAGATAAGAAAAGTAAAATGAAAAAGAGGTGAGTGGAGGATCTAGTATTCCTCCACTCACTATGTGCTCTTACACTACCTCTCTCACACACACAAATGTAAGACAAAATATGGTGCCTACACTTGTCACCATCCTAAGTAATCATCCAAGGCTTGATCTTAAGCTTACACTTGTCAACCATCCATACCAACAAGTGCTTTTATCCTAAGCCAACAAATGGGTGAATCTCCACCCTCCATGTGTCATCAAACTAAGCCTCCAAATGGTTCCACCACAATGCCAACAAGTGGCTCCATGTGTCACACTTCTTCAAAAATTATAAAAAGGTCCTTTTTCAAAATATCTTCTAAATCAAATTGCAAAATGGTTCCTAAGACGAAAAATAATTACTTTATGTAATTACACAAAAACCCCACAAGTTAAGAATATTACAAAAAAGTTATGCATCCATACCCTTTACAAGAAAAGTAAACATTTAGCATGCTTTTCTAAGAAAGTAAAAATACACATGGCATGGAATTTAAATATCGTGGATGCATGCAAAAACTGGAATCAAATCTGAACACGAAAAGTAAGGTTGTGCCAATAAAGTGACAAATGTGAAAAAAACACGAAAAGTGAATAGTGTCAAAAAAGTGAAAATGTGAAAATGACTCGGTCCTTAAGGGAAGTTGTCAATCCAAAGGAAAGAGTCTCGGAAACTATTTTCGAGCACTCGAGACGACACTAAGTGATGAGAAATTGAACTCAGAAAAGAAATTTCAACGAAAAAAATTCATCTGTAAGGAAAAAGGAAAGGAAGGAAATGACCGGGTCATTACACAGTTATCCATCCTAGGTAATATACGCACCCTAACGATGATCCTGAGACTCAAGCTCATATCATGACTCATAACTATATATATATATATATATATATATATATATATATATATAATCCATCCTAGTCCAGAACATAAAATAAACATCCAATATGTCATCCAACTGTTCCGTTGATCTGACAAGAATATAAGTAGGATTTAACATTGTAGTTAATCCATTCCCTTATTCTAGAATAGGTATGACTTAGTATTTTGAACTAGTCCATCCCTAATATGCCACCGTCCCATACCGGTGCATATAATCCACAAAATCCAATAATTGATAAAACAAAATAAAGTAGTTCCTCAATTAAAATCCAGAGAGTGATATAATGAAAATCAGATAAATAACTGAGTACATTATATTGAAATACTCAAGAGTATATTCATATTAATCCATTTAACTTTTTAAAACAGCAACAAGCAATTAAATCTTCCATAATCACTGACAGCATGCAAATCAATATTAAAATTTCATGATGTTCAATATCTTAGCATAATAGCATAGATTAACAATTCTGGGATTTTAACATATTTATTTAAATTATTTAAAACCCCCCATTAAAGTTCTGAATCCCATTTTAGCCCCTGAAGTTTCAAAAATACCAAATATACACCCGTAGGTGCACTGCCAACAGGGGAGCCGCCTCTCCCAAAGAGGAAGCCACCTCTCCCCCTTGTGGAGCCGGCTCTCCCTCTTGGAAAGCCGACTCTCTTTCCCTTAGAGCCGGTTCCCTTCATTGGAGAGTCGGTTTTCTTTCTCCCAGAGAGCCATATGTTGATCCCCTTCATCTTCTTCGCCTCCGACGATGTTTAAACCTCTCTGTACCCCTCTATTGAGGTTCCTAAAGGTCCGAACTATGTCCCTCCAGAAAATCATATAAACCCAGTATGCAGTATTAACAAAAATTTAAAACACATACAATGAAACAATTGATACGATAAAAAAATTTAAATTGACAACACATAATAAAGTTTAAAACTCTGATTTAACATGCATACAAGACCACTTTTAATGTCCGATTAAATCCTGGAGATTATCTAGGCATGAACATAACACAAGTCTAAGGGAAGAAGTAAGAGAAAGAACTTGCCTTTGAGATTTCGGATTAAAATCTCAACGTCGTCTTCCTAGATTTTTCGGCAATCTTGGACTGTGTTCACCTCCTTTGTTACCTTAGTTCAACCCATGAGCAAGCTTCAATAACCTCTCCTTGGTTCAGCCCTTGTTCTTGGCCAAAACCCTAATTCCCTCTCTCTCAGTTTCTCTCTAAAACTCTCTGTATTCTCCCGTCCCTTTCTCTGCTGCTATAAGGGTTTACAAACCCTATTGCAGACCTTCTTATATATTTATAGGTTAAACATAATCCAACCCTAGTCCTAATTTAAATCCAAGTCTGACAGAAAGAAAAATAAAATATAATTACATATAATATAGTGTCCCATACGTGATAATTAAATATATACATAATTTATAATTATATATATAATCTACTAACCTAAATTACTATTATTAGAATTAATAATTAATAATAATAATAATACACTATCCTTATATACATATATACTCAATTATATATATACAAAGATCCATATATGGGTGAATATTCATACCCATAATCAACTTCCATTTAAGTAATCCATGTGACCTAATTATTGGTTCATTACTACTATCCAAGCCCAACTCCTTAAAATAAAATAAACATTTAATTACAACTAAACACTTAACACATAAACAGATAACACAACAATTAATCACATTATTTAATTAACCAGTTTATTCAACAAAAACTAGTTAGATCAGTTTCCATATAAGAATACAATTTAAATGGAAACAAATAATTCAAATAAAAAATTACACAAATAAATAACCAAATAATCAAATAATGAATTTAAAAAGGTAATAAAACTATAAAATAAATACCAAGACTATCCTTTTAAAATTAGGGGTATTATACTACATTTTTTGAAAACATTTTTCCATTTAAAACAATAATTCCACACCAAATAGTTGAGAAACAACCAAACTTTACTTACGAGAAATCTTCTTATAGTATTTCTTTCGAAAAGGAACCTGAATGTCAAGTTGAACTTAGAAGAAGTAAAAGACTCCGAATAGAGAAGAATTTTGGAGAAGGATTCTATACATTTGTAGAACCAAACACCTACAAGGAAGCCATGTCCTTCATAGATGCTCCTTTTTAGAAAGAGACTATAAATAGTGAATTTGAATCTATAATTCAAAACAATACTTGGGTGCTAACTGATTTGCCTCTTGGAAATCAAGTCATTGGTTGTAAATAGGTATTTACAAAAAAGTTAAGACCTGATGGAAGAATAGACAAGTATAAGGCAAGACTAGTAGCTAAGGGATTTACATAAAAGAAAGAAATAGATTATTTTGATACTTACTCATCTGTATCTAGTATTACCACTATTAGGATATTAATAGCTTTAGCATCTACACATAACTTAGAAATTCATCAAATGGATGTAAAGACCTCATTTTTAAATGGAGATTTAGATGAATAAATCTATATGGAACAACCCGAATGTTATATTGTAATAGGACAAGAACATAAGGTATATAGATTAGTCAAGTCATTATATGGTCTTAAGCAAGCTCCTAAGCAGTGGCATGAAAAATTTGATAGAGTTATTTTGGATTATGGATTTAAATAAATGAGCATGATAAATGTTTATACTATAAAGAGAGTAATAGAGATCATGTGATACTATGTCTTTATGCGGATGACATATTAATTTATGGAATAAATTTGAAAATAGTAAAAGATATTAAGACATACTTATCTTTGAGTTTTGATATGAAAGATTTAGGAGAAACCTCTATGATCTTAGGAATGAAAATTGAGAGAACTTTAAAAAGAATTACTGTAAGTTAATCTAATACAATTGAGAAGATGTTGAGAAAATTTAATTATTTTGAGAGTAAACCTGTATCAACTCCTTATGATCCTAATGTACATTTGAAGAAAAATAGTGGTGATCCTATTTCCCAATTAAAATATTCACAAATGATTGGATCTTTATTATATTTAGCTAATATAACCAGGCCTAATATTTCATATGCTGTGGGAAGACTTAATAGATATATTCATAACCCGAGTACAGAACATTGGACAGCTTTAGAACGAGTCTTTAGATACCTAAGAGGAACTATTGAATTTTTTTTATGTTATATAGGTTTTCCTAAGATGGTAGAGGGATATAGTGACGCTAATTGGATTACCGATAGTTTAGAGGTTAAATCCACCAATGGCTATGTATTTTTCTTAGAAGGAGCTGCAATATCACGGAGTTCCAAAAAACAAACAATTATATCCAGAAGTACAATGGAATCTGAGCTTATAGCATTAAATACAACGTACACAGAAGTTGAATGGATCAAGAGTCTCTTATTAGATTTACCATTAGTAAATAAATCAATTCCAACAATACATATACATTGTGATTGTAAGAAAACTATTGATCTAGTGAGACAATCCCATACAAATAAGAAAATGAATACACATATACAAGTAAGATATAGGTCTATGAGGAACATGTTGAAAGGAGTATAATCTCCTTAGAATATATTAAATCAGAAAAGAATTTAGCTAACCAATTGACTAAAGGTCTGTCTAGGAGCGCAGTCCTAGATTTGTCAAGGGGGATGGGCTTAAGCCCATAAGGGAGTCACCTTCGGAGGTAACCTGTCCTTTGTGATTGGAGATCCCATGAGGAAGGTTCAATGGGTAGAAACAATCTGTACTGCGTGACTCGTTTACAACACTTTATTTAGGAAGTTTCTCACGAAGATTCTCTCCTACCCATCCCTATGGCATTTGTGCTGTTTAATGTGACATTAGGAAGGGCATTGCCCTAAATGAGGCCGAGGCAAGCATACTCTTGCAAGGTATCTGTCACATATACCTTTGGAGGACTCACCTAAACGGGAGCCATTGTGAGGCACGACTATGAGAATTGGGTTGTTTTCTAGTAACTCTCATGAGAATCAAGAAACAAGCGCATGGCCATTAATAGCGCTATACTGTGAAACGAAGTTTATCATCAATACTGTGTGTGTGATATGTTAAAGTTTGACTATAGGGCCGAGTTCAAGACCTAGTCTCTCAGGACCCTCAACTGAAAACTATCGACACTAAGTGCAAGTTCAAGTCTGGAAGACTCTTGCACCTATTGCATAATATTCAGTTGCCCCATTATGATTTTTTTTTTTAAATTACGTATATATTCTATATGATTTTTATTTTTTAAAATTTTAAAACTTGTGGGGGATTGTTAGAGTTGTAAGAGAAGTTTTAAAACTTCCAACTCTAGAATTTCTATTGGTTAGAAATTTAAAAGTCCTTAACTAATTAACTGTAGGAGATGATAATTAAATTAAAGGAAATTAAATTAAAGGCTATAACTGTTAATAACGTTTAACAGTGATTTAGCCAAACAACACATTTAGGTTTATACCTATTGACGAAAAGACGTGATAAAGTTTGTAAATATGTAGGTTGTGATTAGCAGAGAGATTAATGAAATAAGTTCTCTTCTACTATCAGAAAACTACATATTCTCTCCGCTATCATACAATCTACTACTACCATATATATTCTCTATTTCTTATACTTAATTCTAGGGCAACATAACATCAAAATTTGGTGAAAGCTTCTCTGTGATCGTGCGTATAGGGAATAATTGGAGTTGTATCTTGGAGTCTTTGGTGGATCGTAATTACCTGCACGTAAGGGAGATTTCAAAGGCTTTAGGACAGCGCATTGCGTGCCTCTCCATCTAACAGGCCAGAACTATCTTTCTCTGTTCTGATCTATTTTCTGTTCTGATACAATTATATTTGTTATTTTATTATTTTTAACTATTAATTTTTTATTATAATTATTCTCCTATTTTAAAACATCTTTTTCATTCCATAAATAGAAGTATTTTAGAATCTAAAAATTAATATCCCTAACACAAATTAATCTAAACCTCAACAATCATCCACAATAAATAATAAATTGAAGTGAAACTCCATCTAACAATTTATTACATAAAAGGTTCCGAGATAATAATAACATTATCTAAATAAATCCAAGTTCTCTGAACTAACTAAGCACAGTTCCACAAAAATAATATAATCCTTATTACAATGATTAAAATAGAGAAAAGCTAAGTTAAAACAAATAAATTCGCAACGAACTAATATCTATCGCTATCATGTGATCCCATCATGTTCTTACTCAACGTATACCTGAAATGTGATAATGGGGTGAGCTCACAAGCTCAGCAAGAAATGCTAAACACAATCATCGTTCAGCAAGCTAACCTTACTTTGTATTCCCATATATATAAGGAACTCAATTAAGTGCAATAATCAAATATGCATAACACCAGTTAATTATAAACTTAATAACCATCATTTAATTTTTTTATTAAGTTCACATATCTCACATAAGCCCCGGGTTCCCCTCCAATAAAGTGGTGTGAATCGCATAGTCCCGGACTACCGAAAACACATGTATGGCTGTGTTGTACGTCTACTCTCCAGATGATCCCAGACCACGTCCACACAATAAGGGCACATTAAGCCTATAGCCATAATAAAAAAGGTAGTGCAATCCCAAATAGGCAGGTCCCGGATTATACCCAAAAAGTCATTAAAAGGTAAGTCATTGACTATCCCTCCGACTAATAACTTCCAACAATTAATGATTAAAAGAATGAATTTAGCATTTAATAATTCTTACTACTATTTTGTTTGCCTTGCTCTTAATCTTAGAATAGTAATTCATATTTAATTCCAAAGTTTTCAACAAATCAGTAACTTAACTTTTGGTACACTTTGGTTCCAAACTCAAGATTTTGCTCGTCTTATACCACCACACGTAGCTTACATATTCTTACATACCTATAAAAATAAAGATTAATCTAGGTATAAATCTTTTATGGTTTCATATATATATATATATATATATATATATATATATATATATATATATAGTAAGTACCCCCAGCCACCTATGTCCTTTATTGCCTTCACATTGATTCATATATCTATTTATTAAACCTGATTTATCAATCCCAGTTTAATATAAAGATAACAAATATAAGATATATAAAAAAAACTATAACATACACATACACTTGCTCCAAGTAAGGCCTATGCTCTTTCATATATACCCAATATTTAATTTGTTGCAAGACAGGCCTATGTTCTTTAATATATACCCAATATTTAATTTTATAATTAAGAGTTAAAGAAATGTTTCATAAGTATCCAGTAACCTAAACTAACACTAACTAAATGCATGGGGCTTTGATTTGGACCATAAAATAAAATCTGAATATCAAGATTAAGATGATACTCACTTCACCATTTTGATTCAATCCAAAAGGTGACTTCTGTTCTTAATTCCCATTTAGATTCAATCACAACCGTTCATGTATAATTATATATATATATATATATATATATATATATATATATATATATATATATTACACATATAGGTTTTCTAATATAATTCTTCAACTATAATTCATAAATTATATATGACAAACACAAGTAGATCATAACAGTAGCCAACATTAATTATCATTCTAATGCTATAGATAAGAACAGTATATCACAACATTTAACTTTAAAATCAAATTACTAATACAATAACAATATAGTCAATCTTCACAACTGTAACTGAAATCAATAAACATAAGTTCTATAACTAAATTTTATCTAATCATTAGTAATAAGTAATTCTTTTAATCACACCCAATTAAGTTCAAGACAACGACTTACGCTACTATATTGATCTAATAATAACTATCAAGAATAATTTTACTTATGTTTAATAAACATACCAATTAGATTTTCAAGATCCATAACAAGTAAGTTACAAATATATATAGAAGTACAAAGCAAGATTAACTTGCTTGGAAAAATCGCTAACCCTTTCTTTCTATGAAAATCTCTGGTCACTGAATTTCCTCTCTGGTACTGCATAAAGGCACAACATCAGATCTCCACTTCTTCTTCTTTTTCTTCTTCTTCTTGTCTCTCTTTCTCTCTCTTTTGGTATATTTCTTTTCACGAAGTATTATATTCCATAATACGGATACCGTGAATTATATAAAGAGAGCACTAGTAACAAATAGTTGAGATAATATAGTAACAAATAGTTGATTGCCTCTTTGTTATAACCTGAAATATGTTTATAATAAAAGGATGAGCGACACTTCGCTCAGTAGATGATGCCTAAATGGCGTTTCCTTAAGTCGAGTAAGCATGACACATAACACGTAGGAACATAGTAAGATGAAAGGGGTCGTTCAAGGGATCTCAATCACTATCAACCTTCAAACACACAACTATGTTCCAATGTCAAATGAATGCCATGCATTATGCGTCCACACCACACACACACAACCGACTCCAATGCACCCACGCCAAAAAGATTTAATTAACCGAAATTCGGGTACCTCCATCCGTCTTTATAGCCAATTACGTTAAAGGGATACCTTCCCAATACCGATTTTGAGAAAAACCTTTAGTCCATAACCTTACAAGACCCGTTTTACCCACGATTTCCACACACCACACTAACTACTCACACCATGCTATGGTAAATGTCATGAGGTTAAATACAACATACTTGGGACAACCATACACCACATCATCAATACATTATCATGATTAGAATAATGAGCATGCTTTTACATACAATTCATCAAGAGATTCACATTGGCAACCAAATCACATAGCATGTAACCTCAATGCAAAAGATAGTCTCATGTAAGCAAGTTGACACATAATTTGCATGCTAAATATTACTTAACTTAAAATATTTAACAATTTTCCCCTAATTAAACCACACACAATACACATCATACACGTAAAATATATAATCTCCCAAATTAGCATATTTAGCACATAATAATCATGCATTGCAACATATAATGAGCCTTGGATTCAATTCAAGTAACAATTAAGCAAATAGAGATCATGCTTGAAAACTTTAAAACACAATTTTCTTAAATTACACTTTATAAGCATGCTACCAAGGGGAAACCAATAAATTTATTACCACAACCTAGGATTACACAAGTTAGACAACCCTTACCTCAAGGATGCAAAACCCTAGCTTGCTCCAAGCCTTGAAACTCCTCCAATTTGAAAGCTTATGTCATCAAGATGAAAATAAAGTGAAGAGGAACAACATTTCCTTTTGAAGCTACCCCAAAAGCTCAAACTCAAGCCTAGGTCGAAATCCCATAGTGCTCCAATGGCCTCCAAAATCACCTCATGTTGTAGATCAAAAGATGCTCTACAACTTCTCTAACTAACCCTCACTCCGAATCCAAACTCTAGGAATTTCGAAAATCCTAAAGTGGCTAAATCTCTAATTCCTTA
Source organism: Cornus florida (assembly GCF_030987335.1). NCBI lineage: Eukaryota > Viridiplantae > Streptophyta > Magnoliopsida > Cornales > Cornaceae > Cornus > Cornus florida. Next base: position 46,202,875 of record NW_026775575.1, read on the forward strand.
TCATGGTTGTGTAGATGAGAAGGAGGGGAACAACTTAGCCTTCTTGGGCACACTCAAAATCACAATCTAAAGCCCTCAAAATAAAGCTTTCCTAAACTTATACATGGAGGTCAATATACCTATAAATATAGAGGGAGAAAATGAAGGAAGAAGAAGGTGAATAGTCCCCTTGGTCTTCCAAACAACTCATATATATATATATATATATATATATATATATATATGTCTCCCACAACTGCCTACTCATTACACAACTTAACCCCAAATTCTATAGTAAATTCCAAACAACTTCCATGAAATTACCTAAAGGCAACAACCTATCAAAAATAAAACAATAAAGCCCTCCAATGATCTTTCACTTAGGCCCTCGCTATTCCCGTGCACTTAGGCCACCCCGGACCCACACGGGATCCCCCCAGTCCAAAACTCGAAAATGTCCAAAATGAATAGGGAAACATTTCTAAAAGTTTCTAAACTTAAAGAAATTATCGAAATGTCTCTTAGAAATCACATGGTGCGCCAATCGATGCATTACTCGCAAATCGAGGTGCTAAAAAAAGAGAAAATAAAAAATCAGAAAAATACCAAAAAATTCGGGACGTCACAAGCATGTAGGTCCTCCCTCACGCATGCTTAGCGCATGCGTGACACCTCGCGAGCGCTCGCACCGTGTCATGCAAATGCTCGTAGGGTCTCTGAGGGGTGCTCCTTGGACATCCTTGGGCTTGGCCCGTCACTTCATCCCATGTGATTAATTGGACTTAAACATGAGTAATAGGACTTGCATGTGATTAATGGAACTGTAAAGGGACCCACAGACTGACATTATGACATGAAAAAGACCATTTTATGCTTGTAACCTTTGAGCTTCCAACTTGGACCAACGTAGTATCATGTCCTAATTGATCCAACGTGTTTCTAATTGACCGTTATAGCACAACTATGACTCTTAATCCTTTTAACATCATAAAATGACAGTTTTACCCTTGGTTGACCCTGAGTTTGGGTAAGGACCCAGTAAGGGAGCATGCCCTAATCTAGATTTGATAATACAATAGAATATGGTTACAAGGTTATGACCCCAATGATCTCATTTACAACACTTATGTAACAAAAGTACAAAATTTACAACTTTACAATATCAAAATGAAACTATACTAGAAGTGACAAAACACATCCCCAGGTTAAAGTATGTCTTCTTCTATTCATTATGGAAATGGCATCTCTGCCACTTCACTATCACCTGAAATGGTTTATAATAATAGGGTGAGTAACATTCGTTTACTATAGAATGTCTAGGCATGGCTCCTAAAGTAATGTTAGTAAGTACATAATGAAGGGGAGATCAAGAGAAGGGATCATGCTCGTGTAAAGGAATTCCATGGCCATTAAACAAATTTCATCAACACTAGCCAGACACCAACAAAATCTCATATACATATTCCAAGCACATCAAAAAAATCAATGTAAGCCTAAACCATGTATATGGCAATGCCATGAATGCTCCCTAGCCATGCATTATACAACTATCATGATTGTAACCACACTCATTCGACCATCCCAACTTATTCAACCCACACACCGAACATCACTAACCCAACTGGCACAGAACAACATTGGGAACATTGGTTAGCTATCCATAGCGTAAGTCAACCGTTTATCGCCATTTAGGGCCTAGCTAACAGATACCGAAAACAAGTCTACCGCTCATTTTTTGTTTACCACAAATCACATCAGGTAATAAGGCAATCACTCATCTCCCGTTGTCATAAAACACACCCGGGACAAAGGTAACCGCTAGTCTCCTGTTCATCCCAAATCCTCTCATAACTTCGAAAATTCGTTAATAAATTCATAAAATCCTTTCTATGCACAACTTATCACCACACCCTCACATCAACCCCATACATATGATGGATGCATATGACATGATCATGCTTTAATTCACGTTAATAGTTATAAATTTACAACTCCAATCCATTATACATGACTTTACAGTTTTATCAACACATAACCTCTAATTGACAATTTATCAAACATATAGCATGCCTTCCAATAACAACACAATGATATAGCCCATATATACTATCATATTATCAACCATAAAATCTAGGTAGCATATAATATGAGTGTTTATAATTTAGCTCAATAACTACATCATATTAAACATGAACATAAGTATGGAACCTTAAACAACTTGACATTTTAGCAACCAAGACATGCAAATCACATACTAGCACGATTTATCCATGAATTCATCACTCATCATCCAGAAAATCATCTTTTCATCAAGTAAGCAACTATAAAAAATATCATAACTTGATATAATCCATACTAGCATGCTATTACACAATATAGGCAAAGAAAACTCACAAATAACTAAAGAATCCACAGAGTAGACACCCTTACCTCATGATTTAAATCAAACCCTAGCTCCTCCAAGGTTGAAACTCCACCAAATTGCAAGTTAAAACCACCAAATTGAAGAGGAATGAGAGAACAACTCTTCCTTTTGAAACTACTCCAAAATCCAAGCCTTTGTCTATGTCTGAAATTTCAATGTGCTCCAATGGTTTCAAAAGTGGTACCAAAACGAAATTCTTGACTTGCTTAACAACTTTCCTAACTAGCTATCGATCTCTCTCTAAATCTCACTTTAAGTTTGTGAAAATCATGGAATTTAGGAAGTGGGTTTGATGAACAAAAGAAAGAAAAGAGGAGGATAGAGATAGAGAGAATTTCGATGGGGAGAGGGAGAAATCGAGTCAAAAAATCTTATAAATCAAGTCAAAAAACTTATCCAAGTCCTCTTCACACCTCACAAGGTCAATGGTGGGTCCCCCACGCACACTAAACTTCCAAAAAAACCTTCCAAGTACAATGACAATCACATTAATGCCACATACATACATAAGCACATGTATATACACACACTTAGCCACATTATAAAAATAAATACACCAATAATAGAAAAAAAAAATTATGAAAATTTAATGAAGTAGGAAAATTTCTCGAGCATGGAGTCCACACAGGACCTCCTGGGTCCGAAAACCCAAAAATGGTGAAATAACTTGTAATCTATTTCTAAGAGTTCTAAACTCAAAGAATCGCCCTAAATGACATTCAAAACTCACATGGCATGCAAATCGATGCTAATAAATAATAAATACGAAAAATAAAGAAATTGCCGAAAATCCAAAAATATACAGAACATTACAAGTGCATTTTGGTTGTTTTCTTGATGGTGGTGTTTTGCTTATTTCCTTGTGTTATGTTTATATTCATTTGATAGTTCTTTTATTTATTCCTTTAGCTAATTTTTTCTAGTTAGGTAGCTTGTACTCTAGTTTTATTTCATCAATTATTACCTCACCACAAAAAAGCAAACCTTCCATTCTTTCCCCTCCCATTTTTCCTTTCTGGTTTTTTGGACGCCTATATGTCTTATGGCTAGTACTTACTTTAGTAACAACATTCACATAGCTTTACGTTTTCACGAAGAAAGACTATTTACAGTTAATGGTGTCATGACAAATTCTTTTATTATATCTAACTAAAATGACAACCGATCTAAACCAAATGAGCTAATGGCTAATAAATGCCATTTAAAGTTTACATCATTCAAAATTCTTCCAATTTTGCATGGTTTTACGTTTTAAGGAAGAAATATTGTTTCAAGTTGATTGTGTAACGACAAATTTTTTTTCTTCTCAAATGACAACCGATTTATACTATTACTGAGCTGATGGCAACTAAATGTAGTTTAAAAATTACGTCGGTCAAAATTTTTCAACATTTGAATGGTTTTATGCTATAACAAAGAAAGACTGTTTCAATTTAATTACATAATGGCAAACTCTTTTATATATCTTACTAAAATGAAAATTGATCTATGCCAATAATGAGCTAAAGGCTAATAATAAATGTCATTTTTTTTCCTGATTAAATAAATGTCATTTAGAATATATTATTAAAAAAATTTCACGTACCTAAGTAAAACAATAGAGTTTCGAAAGAGCGATTCTTTCCACCAACTGTATTGATAATAATCGAAGTGAAACTCTGGTTTTTTTTTTTTTGTTTTTTTTGTTTTTTTGTTTTCATTAAGTGGTGAAACTCTACTTGATCGTACCAATTGTATTTCTAATAACATGTGCATGGCATTACATTGTACTGAAAAAACACCCATTCTATTTATCATAATAAATAAATAAATAAACACCCATCCTAATTACACCTAATTGTTAGATTTGTGCGTGTCTAATGAAAATTATGTCGAATTTCTTTCCATAAACTATTTTATAAATAATTAAAGTGAAACTCTAACTAGCTTTCACTTGCTTCAATGCCAGATAATAACAATTTCTAATATCAACATTTTTACGCTGCATGCACAAATAAAATTCACTTCAAAATTATGAGTATTTCGAGAAATTATTCCATATTTAGTTCAATGGATAACATAATCCAATATATATATTGTCCATGACACTAACAATAGTGTATATAACAATTCAAGTGAAATATTGATGTTTTAAATTATTATAATAGTTTCTTTCTTTTTAGTATAGGTTTTTGATTGTTAGCTTTACACACTATTTTTTTATCTTTAAAATTAAAGAGGAAAATAAGAAAGAATAAGTAAAAATCCTTTGTGCTTGGCTGACATTTAATTGACCCGTTTGAAATTCTTGGATTAAATTAGTAAGACTCCAAGATGTGCTAGCACTCACATAAATAACCGGATTAATACTCCTCCACCAACCTACCATATATACTCAATTTGCCACAAAAGGAAATAAAACACTATATAATGTTGTCATCGATTTTAAAAGGGAAAAACGTTTTGCAAACCACCTGTAGAAGCTTTTATCGTTATTTTTAAAATTTTCTAAAATATATTATCTTCTTTCCAAATAGGTTAGTTGAAAATTAAAGCATTTATATATCTTTGGATTTTACCCAAATAATTCTATTGTGTATCTTTTAAAGTTCAAGATTTGAGTTCCTTTATAACAATACCTTATAGATGTTAATCCTAACCCTAGCTCTATCCATTTACCACAAATTTTTAAAATCTTTAGAGCATATATCGATATCTCAATGCCATAAACCATAATCTTTAATAAATAAATAAATAAATAAATAAATAAAAGTGGGGAAAGAACTATTATGCATAAATTATTTAAACGACTATCCCTAAATTCATAATTTCATATTTTGTAATCCTTCTTAAATATTGAATTTTTTTATTTAAGAGAGTAAATTTGGCTGTGACTGTGAGTTCTTAAATAGCTTAACATAATACACTGCATTTAAAGTGATTGTGTAATCTTTTAATGACTGTTCTAATTAGTGGGTGGCCCATGGTATTAAACCTTAACACTAGTGGGTTGAGTTAAACACAACTATGGTCAAATTCAAACCTTACAAGTAAAACTATATAAAGCACGAATTATAACACCTATCCCTGACCATCATTTATAACACTTGTGTAACTTGCGAGTGTCTTGAAAAAAGTTTCAAACTAGGGTTCAGGGTTTCATGAGATGAAGTACTGGTACAGAGTTTATGAAGCAGAAGTTGTAGAAGTCAGTGATGATGAAGATGAATGTCCCCACGTTCAATCCATTGATGGATTCTGATCAAAATCGTATTAGCGATTTACCCGAGGAAACTTTCAGCTGCACAGAGGTACTTCTAACTAGTTTCATAATTTCATTTTTATTGGATTTAAAAATCTTCATTTTGAGTGAAATTTTCAAAGTGTAGCGATAAACAGCACATTTTAGGGGTTTAAATTTATACGTATGTTTTTCTTATTCAAAAAATTGTACAAAATGATATATATGCAGCTGAGAGGAGTGAAGGTTCGTCAACCGGGACAGAAATCTGAGGGGAGGAAATCCGGAAAGAGTCATAAGAACCTACGTACTCGATCCAAATCCAGCAATTGGTAATGGCTCATCCTCTTCTCACCCATCAGAAAAATAGTGTTGTATAACAAAAGAAAGAAGAACCTTAGTGTAGTTTCTATTAGTCTATGTTCCAAAGCATAACGTCAACAGAATGCAGTATTTGTAAGATTATTTATTTAATTGTACCCCACATGATTTGGACATGCAACATATTACTTGGTGGGTAAATAAATAGATATCAATTAATATTATTTATTTTTGGTCAACTTATAATTACCTTTTTGGTAATTACTTATTGGAGAAGTGTTTTCCTTTTCTTATTCCTTACTTTGATGGAAAGTAGAATTATATTACTATAAGGAAAACTGGTTCTCTCTCTGCCTTTATAAAAGTGCATATACTTCATCAATTATGTACAATTAATGAAACAACACGTAAAAGTTTTATGTGTGCAAAAGGCCAAGAGAGAGAAACCAGTTTCCACCTTTGCCTGTTGATCAGAGTTGCAGATTAGTTCGTGGCCAAAGGATCTGGACGTTGGACTTAATCTCAATAAGAATTGATATCGTAAATCGAGGTATTTATATCTAACTAGTATTTATTTATGCATTATAGATATGTGAAAATCATGAAGTTCTAAGATATGGGATTCATGTAAATTTGTGATTAATGGCTTAACACGAATTATTATAATTCACATGTGGTAAATATAACTTAATGATGAATTAATTACTGTCTAATTTAATATTCATATTATGTGAAGATTGGTAGCTACTAAAGTGGCCCAATCATAATGATTGATGAATATTAATTTTTGTAATAGACATAATTAATCATAAATTAGTTACCATCTAATTTAATATTTATATTATGTAAAGGTTGGTAGCTACCAAAGTGGCCTAACCATAATGGTTGATGAATATTAATTTTAGTAGTAAATATAATTACAATATTTCATGAATTATGATACTTATTATTTTTTGTGATATTCATGAATATTGAGTTTATTTAATTATGAGAAATAATTCCTCAAAGGGAATTGATTTTCAAGTGATTAAATGAATATTAAGGGATTGTATGTTTTTTTTTAATTAGGTAAATATAGGATATCCAAAGGTAACTTATTTGTTTAATTAAATAATGCATCACCAATAAAGGTATACATATAAATACATGTAAGTATCATTATTAGTATTTTATAGTTGCCATCCAAAGGGGTACTATAATTATACATTGTATTTATATTTTTAAGTGATACATACGTGTTGTTAACTCAAAGCATTATTGTTGTTAAGATTTTATCTTATTATATTTGTTTTATTACATCCCTTAATGCGCATGCTACATCTGTTCTGATTCTCAATATGACTAACTTCTCATAATGAAATGAGTAAGTTGAGTTCAAAATTTAGATGTGTTAAATCTTAATTTAACATTTTAAATTGAGAAACTTACTGTTATTACTGATAAAAACAGTGAGCAAGAAAAGATTCTCCATAAAGCTTAGAAGAGATCGAACAGATTAAGCATTATGGTTATGCGAATAATTGTTCCTCATAGTGATAGTGTTAAGGAATATTTGATTAGAAGAATGTTTTCGTATTGTAAATAAATATCTAAAACGAAAATTATTAATTGATATCACTACTATGCCTTTTTGTTGGTACTCTTACCATGTATGGGTATGATCTTAGGATGACTAATGTTGCTACCAAATTGAGAACCTTATGGATGATTGTGGATAAGAATTTTCTTATTCAATTTATCTCAATTTTTGTCTACTCGGTATGATTCATTTCGAATTAACACTATTAAGACAAGTGGAAAGTAAAAGAATTAATCATTATGTTAATTTAGGAGGAGATAAAGCTTAAGCAACAGGTAATCATTATGTTCATCTGATGACTCAAGAAGGTAGAAAGAAATTTGGGAATAAGTCAAAAAAGGCAATAAGTGAGCAACACCCAAAATTAAAATATTTAGGTCAATCTACTAAAAGAAAGTAATGTAATAATGAAAAAGTGTCATTAATGTATTGAACACTTTTAGAAAGATTACATGACATATATAGAATGATTCGAAAAAGAAAAGTACGCTTTTGGCTTTTGTATATTGCGAATTACTTGTTGAAATTCTTTTTAATACATGATATGTTGACTTAAGTACTAATATTTATATTTCTAATAGATGCAAGAATTTTTTATAGCCTAAACCACAAATTCAAATAAGAATTTCTTATTTATGATAATTGGGAAAAAGTTTTGTTGAAACCATTGTGACATGTTTAATGTTAGACAATGGATTTTATTTAAATTATTTTAAAATTTTTATGTTTATTCAATTTCCCATAATTTGATTTTATTTCAAAAACTTTATGTTAATGGTTTTTCATTTAAATTTGGTAATGATATTTATTTAAGAAATTATAATTTGTGAGTTATGGTATTATTGTTGATGATTTTTGTAAATTCAAATTTGATAGTTTATTTATTAAAATCCTTTTGATCTTGTATCATAATGTTATAATTAAGCGTAACTCAATTAATAGAAAATTTATCTTTGGCATAAAAGACTAGGTCAATATCTAGTGAAAGGTTAGGAAAATTAGTAAAGGATGTAATTCTTCTGAATCTAAACTTTATTGATTTTGATGTGTGTGTAGATTGTATTAAGGGTAGACAAACTAAACGCACAAAGAAATGAGCCACAATAAGTACATAGCTTCTTGAAATTATTTGTAGACCTTCTGATGTTTCATCTTTTGGACGAGAAAAGTATTTTATCGCCTTTATAGTTGATTTTTCACGTTATGGATATATCTATTTGTTGTATGAAAAATCTTAAGTAGTGGGTATTCTTGAAGTATACATAAATGAGGTTGAAAAACAACTAGATAGAAAGTGAAAATCATAAGGTCATATAGAGGTAGTGAATATTATGTAAAGTATGATGAAACAGGTTAATACTCTAACCGTTTGTTAAACTCCTTGAAATGTATGCCATTTGTGTTCAATACACTTTGCTATACATGCCACAGCAGAAGTGTGTAGCTGTAAGGCGTAATCGTACTCTTATGGAATTGGTTAGGAGTATGTTAAGTAATTCCTCGTTACCCATAATGTTGTGGATATTAAGTAATCTAAAGGGTACAAGTTTTACTATCCGAAACATAGTACGATAATTATTGAAACCGGTAATGTCAGATTCATTAAGAATGGTGAAATAAGTGGGAGTGATAAAAATAAGAATTTGATCATTTCAGAAGTTAGGGTACAAGTATCTTTACCCATAACTTATAAGGAAATAATTGTTCCTTCAGTTGTTGAACCGTATAACAACGAAGAACAATTAAATGATCAACAACTCTATAATGAGATTGTCACTAATGAATAGATTGTAGAAGAATCATAAGGAATAACATTAAGACGATCTCAAAGACAAAGGAGATCTGCTATTTCGGATGACTATGTGATATATCTGCAAGAATCTGATTTTGATATATAGTGAGATATATACGAATCCGGTTACATATTCACAAGCCGTTAACAGTAATGATTTTACTAAATTGATTAGTGTCATGAATGAAGAGATTATAAAGAAACATCCTCTCTAGTATTTAAGAAGGAATCTTTTAAAATATTATGGCATTAGTAGCTTATTATGATTTATAGTTACATCAAATGGATGTGAATACAATTTTTATGAATAGGAGTTTATAAGAGAAAGTTCATATGGAACAACTTGAAGACTGCATATTAGAAGGTAAAGAATTCATGGTCAGTAAACTTAAGATGTCAATATATGGATTTAAACAAGCTTCCTAACAATGGTATATTAAGTTTAATGATACCATTATTTTTTTTTGGTTTTAAGAAAAACATTGTTGATCAGTGTATATATCAGAAGGTTAGTGGAAGTAAGTTTATATTTCTGATTCTATATATTGATGATATTTTATTTGTTAGTAGTGATCTTAGTTTATTATATGAAACTAAAAGTTATCTTTAAGAACTTTGAAATGAAATATATGGATGAGGCATCCTATGTGATAGGAATAGAAATATTTCATTATAGATTACATTGATTTGTTTTTAGAATTATCTCATAAAGCATATATTAAAAAAGTTCTAGAAAATTTGGTTGGAGGAACAATATTATGAAAAAGTGCAAAGTAATTTATGATTACTTTGTCTATTATGAAATTTTAATTTGTAGCATGCTTTCAGGCTATAATTTATGGTTGCAGAATTAATTTCAGGACTTGGAGTTATGGGTACCGTTTTCAGATTGCTGAAAAATTATACTGCAATTGTTGATCTTCTTGTATGAAAAATGATAGGTATTCTAAAGTTGAAATACTTTATTATTAAAGAAGATATTTAGAAATAACGAATGTCTATTGAAATTATAAGCACACAACTTATGATTACAATCCATTAATGAATGGACTACCATCCAAGACATTTATGGAACATGTTGAAAGAATGGGTCTTAAATGTAGTCAATGATGATTATTTTTTAATTGTGGATTGGTTAAATAGTGCTTATATATATTTGACATTTTGCGCTGATTAAATGTGTTTATGATATTTCCTATTAATTAATGTACATGTACGTATTGCTTTAATAAGTGGTAATAGGAATAGTCTTGGAAAAGACATTATTGTTAGATCATTATTGATACTCCTCATTTCTAGACTATGTTGAATAGATTACTAGTGTTGTGGTACATGGAAGGGACTGTGTCATTTAAGGATATATAACTGCCATGACTCGCATTGGTAATTTATTTACCATGGTATTTATGATGACCAATTTAATGAGTTAATCTGATTTATAGTGCACGTTAATGACTATTTTACTAAATTATTACAGAAATTATCATATGTGCCAAGTGGGAGAATGTAAGATTATTTATTTAATTGTACCCCACATGATTTGGACATTAGACATATTACTTGGTGGGTAAATAAATAAATATCAATTAATATTATTTATTTTTGGTCAACTTATAATTACCTTTTTGGTAATTACTTATTGGAGAAGTGTTTTCCTTTTCTTATTCCTTACTTTGATGGAAAGTAGAATTATGTTACTATAAGGAAAACTGGTCCTCTCTCTACCTTTATAAAAGTGTATATACTCCATCAATTATGTACAATTAATAAAACAACACGTAAAAATTTTATGTGTGCAAAAGGCCAAGAGAGAGAAACCAGTTTCCACCTTTGCCTGTTGATCAGAATTGCAGATTAGTTCGTGGCCAAAGGACCTGGACGTTGGACTTAATCTCAACAAGAATTGATATCGTGAATCGAAGTATTTATATCTAACTAGTATTTATTTATGCATATAGATATGTGAAAATCATGAAGTTCTAAGATATGGGATTCATGTAAATTTGTGATTAATGGCTTAACACGAACTATTATAGTTCATAGTATTATCCAATGTAAGTGAAACGGAGAACATTTCAACCTCTTTTATTAAAGCTTAGTTGCCTGAGGTAGTGTTTGATGTGTATTGAAATACATTTATTCCACAAGGAGTTGTGAATGTTAGTTTTGGATTGTGATTTTAACGATGTCACACGCAAACTGTGGATGACCACATGGTCAATCTGGTAACTCTTGGCTCATGTTCTCTCTGTTTTCTTGAGAACCCTCCCGAGGATCTTGAACCTCCCTTGGGAATCTGGAAATCAAAACTTGTTAGATGCAATGAGAACTTCAAAACTTGCCTTGATCAGCCAATGTATAATTGCGGCTACATTTTTCAGTTGGATCATCTGCTGGACGACTTGTGTGTCCATGCAGAAGGATCGAATTTTGTTGTGGTGGAGAAAACAAATGTTAGGATGGATGGACCTAAATATTTTTCCACTGACACTAGTGTTCGATCAGCTAATGGCTATTTGCGATAAACAGCACATTGTCATCAACTGATAAACTTACCTAAATATTTGTAAAAAGGTGTATGAGAAGCTGGGAAAGATGGTACATTCCAGTCTATTAGAGAACACCAATCAGTCATCTGGAATTCTGGATTGATGTAGTAGAAGCAATAGTGGATGTGAGATGGACTCTATAAATGTACAATATTCAAATTGGAAAGGAACAAAAACCCACCATATTCGATATTTGTTTGTTAATTAAGTAAACAAGATGAAGCCAGGCCTAAATTATGAGCTATTTCATTTAGTTAATGAGTTTAAGTTTGAACTATAGATGGTTCATTGCTTGAAGTTTTTTTATAAAAGAAATAAAAAATCATTTTTGAAACATTTGTCAATTTTTAATTTTGGGAAAAGAAAGTTATAAATTTTCTAGAAATTATATAAATTAATAGAAATGAGAATAATTTTACAATTTAACAAGCAAGAAAATGCAGTGATGCGTCGGTACATTGAATTGAGTTCAAGTCTTGTTTTCATTAAATTCGTTATAAATCTCAGTTGAGCCTAAGTTGAATGGTTCAAGTAAAAAAAGTTATCCGAGGGTCTTCCAAACAAACTAACCAGAGTAAATAAAGTCTCGAAATTGACTTGTTGAAGTGTCAAACGTGGTACAGATAAATATATGAAAATTTTGATTATATATATATATATATATATATATATATATATGTTGGTGTGGGGTCCACATGTAATGATTATATAGCTTTAAACATTTTAAGTGGCAGCTTCTTGCCCACGACAACCATGCCTATAAATAGGCTTACATATTTACAAATGGATGCGGTAGAAAATAAAAAGGGCAGCTTTTTCTCTCATCTCTCTCTCCCTCATCCTTACATAACTCTTTTCTTGTATCAATTTATACTTCAATATCATAATTCATAAGAGATAAAACTATCCTACATGTGAAATTAATTGTAACTTATGTTTGTAAGTGATAATTTTATATGGTAAAACTTGATTGTAACATAATAAAATTTAAGCAATTACTTTTTGAGATGCCTCTCAGTTTTCATTGTTCTCTCCCTAGTACAATAAAAAAAAAAAAAAAATTAGATGATGAAACAAGGCTATTAATTGGCAATAGTTTTCAACTCATAATCTAAGAACAAAATTTGGAAGTCTACATGTCCTAACCAAGGACCTATTTTAAGATGACACTGGAATTAAAGATTAAAGCATTGTTCCCTCGCCTGATGTTTAAATATTATTTCATATTTCTCCTTCCAAATGCAATATACAGGAGCCGCCAATAATATCTTCCTTAACTTCTGTAGCATAAAATTTCCTTTCCAATCCACTGCAACCTAATTAGCAACATGCATGTTGAGGTCAAGGGAATGGAGAATTAGAGATAGTACTACTAGTCAAGCATCTTAGTGATTCCCATCCAGATGACCAAGGAGATAGCTGGTGCTGTAGCCTTCTGTGAGTTCCCCTCCCCCAACACACACACACTCCCATGGCCTTCTTTAACATAGTCCATTATCTCCAGATATTTGGAATCACATCCAACACCTATGTGGCTTCAACACCTCCCCTCCTTCCTGGACCTCTTTCATTGATTGGGTTGGTGCCCACTCGAATGACCCTAAAGCCGGCCTTTCTTTCCCTCCAAATAGCTCTACTTTTTTTTTTTTTTTTTTGAAAGGTAAAGGTTAATTTAATTAATAAAGAAGTTTACAATAATAGCCTGAATAATACAAAGCCAATAAGAGCCAGCCCAGCCCGAAAGGCAACTAACACGGTGGAGGATAACAACTCCCAAAGGAAGAACAAACACAATGAACACATGACTGGAACAGTCAACGGTTCGATGATCAGCAGAGACTGCAACGAGGTGGCTATCATACCTTTCTTCAACTAATCCGGCGGTTTGGGGGATGGTCGGAGGATGGAAGATGGAATTTCGCATTCATGGAGGATGCCTTTGTTGATCGAAGGTTCAAATGGGGGGTCAGCCATGATTTTAAGTTTGATTGTCTCAATGACTCTGTAGAGAATTAAGTTTGGTGAAGTCTTCTTTCCAAATAGCTCTAGTTGCTGTTTTCTTTCCCTCCCTCATTTTGAAGAACAACAAGAGTTTCTTCATTAAGTTTTCTAGTCGATCAGTCTAACATCTACATAATCCCATTGATCAATCCCATCATGCACTACTGTGAGTTGCACAATTCAGAATGGTTGTGGGATATAATATGAATTAGCAACCTAGAGGGGGTAAATAGGTTCAACTTGCACTTTTATCTGATTTTTTGGTTAAATTAAAATTATCAAAATAAAATAAATCAAGTAAAGTTAGGTTAGAGTGACGCTGGATTTTTGCGAGTAAACCAATTGGAAAACCTCGAGCCGGTTTTGTGCGTTATCCCAAGCGTAAAACGATCTATTATATATGAAACAAAGTACACCGAACTTTGACTCAGGCTCACACCCCTTCACTCTATCTAGACCCAACTCGCTGAACGCCCCTAGCTTTGTGACTCCCTCGTCCAATAACTATCGACTTCAGACTTACTTCTTGTACCTTGTAAAAGAATTGCCGATAAATCAATAACACTCCGCGAATGCCTTGATCCCTTCAAAGTGTGATATAAATACCTTTCTTCTTCAAATATGAATTTGTTGTAGAAGGAATGAATTCTACTTTCTCTAGTCGATATTGATGATACCCTCAAACTCGTACTTCGATCAGAACAAGAACAACACAATAAATTACTCGTGTGTATAGTGTGTATGCTCTCAATGAAAAATACTAAAAAATCTCACAAAGTTGGCTCTCAATTAAATCAAAATTTTGTATGCAAAAAACCGTGAAACCCTAAGTGAGAAAACATATCTTTATAGACTTTTGAAAACGTAATTGTACTTAGCAAATATGTCAATTTTGTGTATAATTAATATGGTAAAAGTCTATACACAATAGGAAGTCAAAACAGAGTTACCAAAACTGTCTGTAGACTTTGAACTAGTTCAGGATGCTTGAACTAGTTCAAGTTGGTTAGTGAGTTTTCGAAGAAAACAATGTTGACACTTTTCCTGAACTGGTTCAAGTGTCAACATTGTTTTCAATATGGTTAGACTTGAAAAACACCAATTTTGAACCTCCAAAGTATCCTCACACACTCTTACCTTTCTAAAGCGTTGTTCTCATCATTCCAAGTATGAACACGATGACTTTTTCAATTCCGCTTCTGATCTTGATTCTTAACAAATCGAATTAAAAATTTACAACTCAATCAGGCTCGTTTTGACAACGAAATTTGTCAATTACAAATTTATATCTCACAACTACTTCTTCACCTTCGAATCATTCTGACAGCCAATCTGTCCACCACTTTAGGATTTGGTTTGATTTGGCCTATAGCACTTGTGGCTTTGTGTTGACGTTGTACAGCTCGAACCCTAGTAATAATTAATACCTTAATCACCATATCTAATGCAATATGATATGTATGTATGGTGCAAAAAACACTAGATAAAAATATCAAGTGTGGTGCCATCAAATCTTACAAGATAATCTCTCACATGATTCTCTTATGGATGTACACAAGCAAAACTCTCACGCAAAACACTCGTGGATAAACAAATAAACAAATAATGCTTAATGTGGCAGGGTAAGCACTCTGCGGCTACATTTTTCAAGAAGCATACCGTCTGAATTTTCAGACCTTGTATATATAAAGAACATTACTTGCTTCTCGAGAAAACTTGTTCTCCAAGTTGAGAATTTATTTTCCAGGAAAATAAAATAAAATGAAAAGATAATTCTAGAATAAATTAATTCTAGGTCTTCTTTGTAAAAATATTCTATAAAGATCAAGCAAACTCATTTAGGAAGCGAAGTTTCGAGTATAAAAATGCTATGTCGATCTAACTGTGCATGCCTTTGTTCGATCAATGCTTCATAAAGTTCAATCGATGTCCTTAGGCCTTTCTGTCGATTGAAGTTGCTTAAGGGCACGGTCCATCGATTGATGCGTTATAATCTTCGATCGATTCACTTGCAAATTTTTATTTTCCCTTTTTGATATAAAATCGACTCTTAAGTATTCTAAAGTACGTACTTGATTTTACTTATCTGAATACCACATGAAGGTACTAGAAAAAGATTTTCTTGATGCATACTCAAAATATCTATGCATCTAAGCCGACTTAATTACAACTTAACAATATACACATGGATGCATTTATGAAAATATTTTTCTTAATGCTCAAGGCATGCTAAAATAAGTTTAGAAAACTTTAAAAAAGTAGCAAATATAATCCTAAGCACAATTTACCTTCAATGTAAATTCAAAAAAATATATATGAATATATATATATATATACACACACAGCGTATATATATGAATAACGTGTATGCATATAGCTAGATGATGTTAGATGAAATCAAGTGTAATTCTTACATTTTAATTTCAAACTTGAGAAGATTACATCTTTACCTTTTGAAATTGTAATTTGGACTATTTTGCCTCTATAGAAGATTTCGGTCCCTATTTTCTATTTTGATGTAGAATTCTTCAAGCAGTTATATATTCACACTAATTAACACACCTAATTAATCTATTTCTATTTCACTCACTAAAAATAAATTCTTAAATTACATTGAGTGAGTTTGTTCTACGGAATTTGCCAATCACTTTACTAGAATCCTAACACCCTAGGTCAGGTTTTTATTTTCTGTTTGGTACCTCTTTCATTTATTCCTTGGGTGCTTTTCTCTCATAAGCTAGCTTTGTACCCTAGTTTTATTTTATAAATTCGTACCTTACCCAATAAATAAAAAATATAACTCTGCAGTCTTCCCCCTCCAATTTTCATCTTCGTGTGTGTTTGGACACCCATAATGTCTTACGACTAATCATAACTTTAGGAGCAACATTTGTTTTGCTTTACATTGTAACAAAGAAAGACTGTGTAAAGTTAACTGTGAAACGACAAAATCTTTTTATATATCTAACTAAAATGACAAACTAATATACATGCACCAGCCAACAATGAACTGATGGCTAATTAAATGGTTTAAAAATTAGGACTTGGACCTTCAAGATAAATTTTCTCTAAGTTATCTTAAATTGAATTCTCTACAGGTTAATATTTAAAATCTATTGTAATACCAAAATCTATTGTAATATCCCTAATTTCAAAAGGATAGTCCTGGTATTTAATTTATTCTTTTAATTGATTTTTCAATTATTTAATTCGTTAAGTTGCGTTTTATTTATTTAATGGTGTTTTTGTTTGAATTTAAATTGTGAGTTAATTTTAACTTGTTTGTTTTAATTGTTGCTTTGACTTATTTGACCTACTTGAGTTATTTGTATTATATGAATTTCTTATTTTTATTTATTTATTTTATGTAATTTAATGTATGAAATTATTTAATTAAAGTTAATTGTTTTCTAACTTCACGTTACAGTAGGGTTGGTTGTAAGCGGCCGACATGTTTTTCACTTAGATGGTATTATGGGCCGATTAGGTTTCACATTAGGGTTTCAATTCGTATTAGGTTTTGTGTAACCTTATAAATAGATGTAATAAGGTTGTACCTAGGGTTTTAAATACAAACAAAACCAAAACAGGTCTGTGGAAATAGAGAGGAGGAACAGAGGAAGTTGTCAGTAGGAATTGCTGGGAACCTTCGAAGACGGCGTAGAGATTTTGAACAAAAGTCTCAAAGGCAAGTTCTGTCCTAACTCTCTCCCTTAGGCTTCGTGTTCTTTGCATACTTAAATAGTTACAGGATGATTGTATGTTTAAAAAAAAAAACGTAATCTGTTTGCATGTTTTAATACTTTGTGTCGTAATTTTTATTATTGGTTAATAGTCGAAACTTGGAACTGCTATACATTGTTTTTTGTTTAAATTCATGTTAGTAGGTGTTGTAGGGACCTAAACAAGGATTGAAATATACTGGGATCTAGGTACAGTTTCTAGGAACCTACATAGTGAAGTGCCGGAGGTGTAGACGAAGCCGGAAAAGAGAACACGAAGAAGAGGAGGGAGAGAGCCGGCTCCTTTTGGGATTGGAGCCAGCTCGTTTGGACTTGGAGGTGGCTCCAAGTGTTTTTTGGAGCTTGCTCCATCTTTTGTTTTCCAATTTTTATGTTTTCTGTTGGTTTGCAGTGAGACAGCTTCTTGTGTATGGAATTTCTAAGTTTTCTAATAGAAACTAAATACTGTAATGGGTGGTTTAACAGTGGTCTGGAGTGGGGTTAAAGTTCCCAGGGATTGAATAATACAGATTTAAACACCTAGTTTAATCATTAAAACTGTATAGAATTTTTGTGTGCTTTGTAGACTTGTTTGGTTTTGGACAGTATAGTTCGTAATTGTTTTAGGAGTTTCTGTGAGGGGTTCACTGCAAATTTCATATTCAAAGAATAGAAATAGATGCTAGGAATCTATGTCATCTTAGGCTTAAGTGGTAGTTAAATTCTTAGAATGCAGTGCATTAATCTGTTGAGCAGAAATTTATACGTATGAGAATTTACTGATATTTTTGTTGCATGTTATGGAATTGAACAAGACAAAATCTGTTTAGGCTCTGTTAATTAAGAATACTGGGAAGTAAATTTTGTATTTACAAGCACAGCTTCACGGGGTCAAGTATTAATTCCTGTGATGTGTTCTACGAGATGGTTTCTGTGTAACGGTATTATATAAGTATGTAAATATTATATTTATTATGTTTTCATGCTTATCATGGAATGGTTGAAATTGATATTTATTTTGTCAATGTTTCATCAACTGCTGGATTGATTAAAGCATATTTGATAATGTATTTTAAAATGCTTAGTATTGAATTGTTGATATTGTTATTTAATTGTCAATGCCTTATCAACTATTAAATGGATGGAATTGTATGCACCGGTATAGGACGGTGTCATACTAGGTTTGGATTAGCTCAAATTGCTAAGTCCTACCTATTTTAGAATAAGGGCACGGGTTATTAAATATAATCCTCCTTATATATATAAGTCGGTACGGTTGAATATGCCGAATGACTTATTGGATTCCTTGTGGATGGTTAGGAACGGAGTTTAGATATATTTTTATGATACCGTGTCATGAGCTTGAGTCTCAGTGTCAACGGTTAGGGTGCGTATATGCAATTGGATGTGTAGCTGACTGTGAGGGTTGAGGTATACCCTGTTTAGGTTTAGGTAGTCATGCCCACTCAGGTGCGTATTGTGTGATGCCTTCTATCTAGGTTGAGATCCTCTTCATAGTTTAGCGAAAGTCCAGTAGTGTGGATATATTTATGTATGGAGTATTAGTTATTGTTGAATTATTTAGTATGTACATGCGTATCGAGTCTCTGCTTGGATTGTAGTAGGATCTGATGCGACCCGAGCGTGTGCACAAAATAATGCACAACACTTTGGTTTTGGAAATGGTATCAAGCGGGCATCATAGTTTACATTTGTAAACCGCTAGACACTTATACTATGTAGTATGAAGTGAGAAGGGATCGAACCCAAGGGATTGAACACGTGTTGGGACTAAACTTGATTTTAATGCTAATTAGATTGTAAAAGAGAGAAGAGAAAGAGTGTGAGAGAAAAATATTTTGGTGGAGTGATTAAACTAAAATTCAATTAAAAGCATGAAAATAGAAATGACATTAAACTAAGAATTAAAGAGATAGGAAGAGAGTTTTAGGGTTAGGATTCACCACTAAGCCCATGCAATTAACCATATGCTTTCAATTAATGGGGAATTTATTAGTGTAATTATAGATGTGGTCACATTATCATCACAAATCACAATTGTAAGCATAGATTATCAACATCAAGAATGAATTGTCTACCTAATGACAATTAAACTAAAGTGTAAAACCCATTCAAGACTACGTCATAACCCACCATACACATTCACAAATGTATCCAATAAGAGCACACATCAATCAAGAAGATAATACTAATTGTAATTAGAAGCATGGATTAAAATAATCAAGCACAGATTGCCTACTTTACTACAATTAACTAATGACAAATAAGCTAATTTGTAAAACAATCTATCATGATTAAGCCTTTATCCATCAAATTAATTGACAATTGTATCAATTAAGTCTCATGCTATGGCCATCACTAAATACAACTAAAAGAAGTATCTAGTGTAGAGTATAATTCTAAATCAATCACACCTAGACATGCAATTTTCATATAGAATCAATGGAAGAATTAAATTCTAATCATCTAATGAAGAATAAAATCCCTAATTAATCATACATAGACATACAATCAATTGGAGATTTCAATGGAAGAATTTATCAATACAAACCCTAATTTATCAAATCAAGCATGTATATATTAAGAAATCGCAAGGCCATACAATTTAATTACAACATAATAATTCCCCAAGAAAAGAAATACAAAGGTTAGGGTTACATGAACTTAGGGCTCATCCAAGCCCTAAGTGAAGAACTAGCTCATGGAGGAGATGATCATGGTGTCAACAAGTTCTATCTCCATCTTTTGGCCCTTCTTCTTCTTCCTTCCACTGTAGACAAAGCCTCTGTAAAAAATATTCTTGAAACCCTCGCTTTTTTTTTTTTCCTTTCGTTTTCTTCCAGAGAGAACAATATCACGATACAGATTAAAAAAAAATCAAAACTTAATTCCCCAAATAATAAATCACTAAACTAATAAATACTAACCCTAAAAACAATGGGCCTCACTGGGCTTAAGTAATAAACCTATTAAAGCCCACTAGGTTACAAAATAAGCCCAAACATTAAAATAAAAATATGCAATGTTGCCAAGTCCTGAGGGATTGATCCCCCACCCTGGGGGATCGATCCCCCAGAGTTGGAAAATTCCTTTAAGCCTTATTCAGCTCCATTTTTGCCCCGGGTTATTTGGTTTGCTTCTCCATCTTTGGGAACATCATCAAAGGCCCGAGATTGACCGTTTTGTGCCATTTTCTGAAAATATTTGCTTAACTCCAAAAAGGCTTAATTGGACCGTTCTTAGCTCATTTTAACTTTATTGCCCTGAAATACACATAAACATAAATTAGGACTAAAACATAAACTTAAGATAGATGCAAAGACTGAAATACCCTAGCTTAGGTGCTGAAATGTGCAACATTTAAGCACTTATCACACCCCCAAACTTAGATATTGCTAGTCCCTAGCAATGAACTACAACATGGAAATGAAACAAACATATATACAACTATGAACTAATTAAGCAAATAAAGATAACACCATTTTCGTAGAGATCACGGTTGCATTTAGCATATGCAACAAGCCTTTTAAACCCCTAGGTTACCCCTAGTGGACGAGTGAAGTCTCGTGAGGGTTTCCAGAAATGGTACCCACAAACATCAAAAGCTCTTTCTTACTTGAGAAGCAACGACACATACTAAACAAGTGTTGAAAGTAGACTACCTCAAGTATGCAAATTCTGCCATTTCTAAGCTATTCTCAACATTTCAACATCATGTAAGCAAAAATGGTCCTCCACACATCAGCAATTAATCTTCCAAATGTGAATCAATTCTCTAATTCTCATTCTTCAAATCATCAATCTTATTCTCATCCACCTCAAGAGCCTCCTAGGAATCCCACTTTTGAGGATAAGGTTTTAGAAGCTTTGGGTGATCTTCAAAAGGAAAATCAAGTGTTTCATTCACATTTGGAAGAGGATAAGATGGAGAGTAGTATGCTTGAGAATTTGCATTTCGGAGGTGGGGAGGCACATACTTTTCTTGGGAATTTTTATGAATAGGAGGAATGATACCTCCTCCTTGATTTCTCCAAGAAAAGTTAGGATCACTCCATCCAGAATTGTAGGAGTTAGAATTTGGATTACTTCCCGGATGAATGAAAACAACATTGACTTGTTCTTGATACTCACTCGGAAAAACTTGTCCAAGAGGACAATTGAAAGTATTGTGAGTATAACTAGAGCAAGTCATGCACATCACATTTTGAGAATGGAAAGAGTTGGATGATTGAATTGCCGAGTTTTGGCTCAAAAGAAATTTATCAAACCTTTGAGTAAGATTTTTGACTTCGGCGGCAATTTCCATGGAACTTTCCACTTGAGAAAGACTGGAGGTTTTCTTCCCTCCTTCATTCAAGTTTTGGCCAAATCGGGACGATGAAGAACGATGTATTGAATTTTCGCTCATGCGATCAAAAAGATGCCACACATCATCTTCATTTTTGTCCAAATAGGCTCCTCCACATGAAGCATCAACCATACCTTTTTGGGTATCGGATAAGCTTTCATAGAAGCAGCGAACTAACTGCCACTTTGGAATGTCGTGATGTGGACACTTCCGTAGCAAATCGTTCAAACGCTCCCATGCTTCATGTAAAGGTTCTCCCTCATTTTGGGAGAATTCACGGATAGAAGCTCTCATAGCATCGGTTCTACTTGTAGGGTAAAATTTTTTTAGGAATTCATATTGTAGTTGAGCCCAAGATGTGATTGAATTTGCCCTCAAGTTATTGAACCAATATTTAGCCTTTTCCCGAAGAGTGAAAGGGAAAAGCTTCATTTTTAAGACTTCTTCCGGAAGGTCCGTGATTTTCACGGTTGAACAAACTTCCAAAAACTCATCCAAATGTTTATATGGTTCTTCATGGTTTACCCCATAGAAAATGGGGCACATTTGGATGGTTGCGGGCTTAATTTCGTAATGGGTTGCCCGAAAGTTTGGCAACCGGATGCATGTTGATGCATTGTATACATTGGGAGTGTAGTGATCCCGAAGAGATAATTGATGATTGGGGGGATACACTACATGATCTTGAAGATGGATTGGCATTATTGGAGGTTGTTGCACTTGATTGGGTTGTGGCAACACATTAGGATGGGGAATTCTCAAGGGTGGATGCCCATTAAGAGGGTAATACTCACCTAGATTATCCATATTCCCTAGATATTAAAATTGGTTTTCTATTAAGTGTGAGATAATCAAGAATGGGAAGAATTCTCCCAGAACTACCTCCTAACACCGAATGGATGATTCAAGATTAGACCACAACAACTTCACAACAAACCACAACAAAAATCAACAACAATTCACCACCTCCACATACGATGTTCCCATACTCCCATGTTCTATCAATGCACAAAATTAAATTGCCTCCACATGGGCCGATGCTTTCTATCAAGAAAGTAGTAGCCTCCTTTTGGGCTTATGCTTGGACAAGAATTTAAACAATGTGATAGCCTCGACAAGGGCTATCTCGCAAGCATACAGAGAATTGAACAATTATAATAAAAGAAATTCAAGGAAGCTTACAAAAGTCCCTAACAACAATGTTACAAAGGTGCTAAAATCCAATGCTTGCTCCTTTTCTTTTCAAGTACCTAATTGAACAAGGGGGATTAGTAAGAAAATAGTAATTTTAAGAAAACAATTAAATTAGCCCTAATGCCTAATTTAATTCCAACTAAACCGTCAATCCCCGGCAACGGCGCCAAAATTATGATGCGACCCGAGCGTGTGCACAAAATAGTGCACAACACTTTGGTTTTGGAAATGGTATCAAGCGGGCATCATAGTTTACATTTGTAAACCGCTAGACACTTATACTATGTAGTATGAAGTGAGAAGGGATCGAACCCAAGGGATTGAACACGTGTTGGGACTAAACTTGATTTTAATGCTAATTAGATTGTAAAAGAGAGAAGAGAAAGAGTGTGAGAGAAAAATATTTTGGTGGAGTGATTAAACTAAAATTCAATTAAAAGCATGAAAATAGAAATGACATTAAACTAAGAATTAAAGAGATAGGAAGAGAGTCTTAGGGTTAGGATTCACCACTAAGCCCATGCAATTAACCATATGCTTTCAATTAATGGGGAATTTATTAGTGTAATTATAGATGTGGTCACATTATCATCACAAATCACAATTGTAAGCATAGATTATCAACATCAAGAATGAATTGTCTACCTAATGACAATTAAACTAAAGTGTAAAACCCATTCAAGACTACGTCATAACCCACCATATACATTCACAAATGTATCCAATAAGAGCACACATCAATCAAGAAGATAATACTAATTGTAATTAGAAGCATAGATTAAAATAATCAAGCACAGATTGCCTACTTTACTACAATTAACTAATGACAAATAAGCTAATTTGTAAAACAATCTATCATGATTAAGCCTTTATCCATCAAATTAATTGACAATTGTATCAATTAAGTCTCATGCTATGGCCATCACTAAATACAACTAAAAGAAGTATCTAGTGTAGAGTATAATTCTAAATCAATCACACCTAGACATGCAATTTTCATATAGAATCAATGGAAGAATTAAATTCTAATCATCTAATGAAGAATAAAATCCCTAATTAATC
This sequence comes from Cornus florida, assembly GCF_030987335.1. Lineage (NCBI taxonomy): Eukaryota > Viridiplantae > Streptophyta > Magnoliopsida > Cornales > Cornaceae > Cornus > Cornus florida. The sequence goes on from NW_026775575.1 coordinate 46,227,088, forward strand.
ATACATAGACATACAATCAATTGGAGATTTCAATGGAAGAATTTATCAATACAAACCCTAATTTATCAAATCAAGCATGTATATATTAAGAAATCGGAAGGCCATACAATTTAATTACAACATAATAATTCCCCAAGAAAAGAAATACAAAGGTTAGGGTTACATGAACTTAGGGCTCATCCAAGCCCTAAGTGAAGAACTAGCTCATGGAGGAGATGATCATGGTGTCAACAAGTTCTATCTCCATCTTTTGGCCCTTCTTCTTCTTCCTTCCACTGTAGACAAAGCCTCTGTAAAAAATATTCTTGAAACCCTCGCTTTTTTTTTTCCTTTCGTTTTCTTCCAGAGAGAACAATATCACGATACAGATTAAAAAAAAATCAAAACTTAATTCCCCAAATAATAAATCACTAAACTAATAAATACTAACCCTAAAAACAATGGGCCTCACTGGGCTTAAGTAATAAACCTATTAAAGCCCACTAGGTTACAAAATAAGCCCAAACATTAAAATAAAAATATGCAATGTTGCCAAGTCCTGAGGGATTGATCCCCCACCCTGGGGGATCGATCCCCCAGAGTTGGAAAATTCCTTTAAGCCTTATTCAGCTCCATTTTTGCCCCGGGTTATTTGGTTTGCTTCTCCATCTTTGGGAACATCATCAAAGGCCCGAGATTGACCGTTTTGTGCCATTTTCTGAAAATATTTGCTTAGCTCCAAAAAGGCTTAATTGGACCGTTCTTAGCTCATTTTAACTTTATTGCCCTGAAATACACATAAACATAAATTAGGACTAAAACATAAACTTAAGATAGATGCAAAGACTGAAATACCCTAGCTTAGGTGCTGAAATGTGCAACATTTAAGCACTTATCAGGATCGAATTTGTTCGTGGGCCTGACCCACTTCTATTTTTTAGGTGTACGTCAGTTCCAGGCTTGAGCTTGTTTGTGCTAAGCAGAGACAATCTTCCACTCTACCAGCGATGTAGAACTTCTTTCCAGATAATAGATTTGGGTTTTATCTTCAGCTTTACTTTCATTTCACTTTGGGATTTTATTAGGGGTTCACTGGAGATGGATTCTCTAATTGTTTAAATTATGAAGTTTTGGATCATCAGATTTAAGTATTTAATTATTAAAGAATTTTATATTTTAGTTTTTTTCAGCTTTTAAAACTTAATTCTTATTTCTTTTGTAATCTATGTTCGTTATAACGTATTAATTGTTTGATATCCCTCGGGTTTGGGCCTGAGCCTGATCAACCCGTGTCTCGGATCCGAGGGGTATCACATCTATCTACTGTTTGTATTAAATTACGTTAACTAATTTAAAGAAAGTGATAAGAAAAATTTACCAAAGTTTGAAAACTGTACCGTTTTGAAATAAGAAAAATAATACCATACTTTAACAACGTTAACGTCATTCTCTCTCCCTCATTTTTTCTAAAAAGATCGTTCTCTCTCTCGTCTTGCTCATTCCCATGATTGGGGGAATATTTCACGCCAAAAATGAATGTTCTTTCCCACGATTTTTGGCACCTAGAAGCTGTGGTTCACTCTCTTTTTCTGAATTCTAAATTGCAAAATTCCTATCTTTTTTGAAATTTAAACTGCAAAATTACTCTAATTCACTCTCTTTTTCTGAAATCTAAATTGCAAAATTCCTCTCTTTTTTCACTCTCTTTTTCTGAAGTCTAAATTGCAAAATTTCTCTCTTTTTTGAAATTTAAACTGCAAAATTCATTACAGAGGCTTAAATATTCTCCCAATCGTGGAAATAAGCAAGAGAGGAGAGAGAGAGAGCTTTTTTGGAAAAGATGAGGAGAGAGAACGACGTTAATGTCGTTAAAGTATGGTGAATTTTTCTTATTTTAAAACGGTGCAGTTTTCAAACTTTGGTAAATTTTTCTTATCTCAAAACAGTGCAGTTTTCAAACTTTTTTTAAATTAGTTGACGTGGTTTAACACAAGCAGCAGATAGATTTTAAATGTCACGTGTCAATAGAATTCAACTTAGAATAACTTAGAGAAGATTTAACTTAGAGGATCCAAATCCTAAAAATTATCGTTCAAATGTTTTCAACATTTGCATGCATGGCTTAGCACTGTAATAAAGAGAGAGGGTTTCAACTTAAGTGTTGTATCTAACTAAAATAACAACTGATCTATACCTACAGTGATCTAATGGCTAATAAATGCCATTTAAAAATTATATCAGACATCCAAAAAAAATTCAATATTTGCATTGTTTTATTACATAATGAAAATATATAGATTATTCCAAGTTAACCCTGTAACGAAAAATTCTTTTATATACCGATCTAAAATGACAACGGATCTATACCAAATGATCTAATGAGTAATAAATGTCATTTAAAGTTTATATCATCCAAAATTCTTCAAAATTTGTGTGGTTTTAACGAAGAAATATTGTTCCAAGTTAACTATGTAACAAAAAAATATTTTTTTCTAAAATGATAACTGGTTTATATCTTTAATGAGTTGATGGCTAATAAATGCGGTTTAAAAGTTACATCATCCAATTTTTGCAACATTTGCATTGTTTTAGACTATAATAAAGAAAGATTGTTTCAACTTAATTGCATAACGACAAACTCTTTATATATCCAACTAATTAAAATGTAAACCGATTTATGCATAATGAGCTAATGGGTAATAAATATAATCTAAAACTATATTAATAAAAGAAATTCACACGCCTAAGTAAAGCAACAAAGAGATTTTAAAGAATGATTCTTTCCACCAATTGTATCGATAATAATTGAAGTAAAACTCTAGTTGTTCGTCACTTATTTTGATGTATTATGACCAATTCTAATATTTTCAATAAAAGTTTGTGGATGACATTACATCATACGGAATAAACATTCCTTCTAGTGGCACGTTTATGTCGAATTTATTTGTATAAACTATTTTATTAACAATTGAAATGAAACTTTAGCTAGCTTTCATTTATTTTAATGCCGCTAATGGCAATATCTAATATCAGCATTCCTATCGCTGTATAAACAAATAAAATCCACTTCAAAATTATGCGTATAGGGAGAAATTATTCCATATTTAGTTTGAAGGATAACATAATAAATAAAAAATTAAAATTCCAAGATACCTACAATAATATACATTACCATTCAACTGAATTTTGATTTTATGATTAAATTAGTAGGACTCTAAAACAGTGTGTTATGCTATGTGCCCACATAAAAAACAGAATTAATGTCAGTCCACCAACCTACCATCTATTAAACGTCTTCAGTTAATTGCTACACCATTACTTATGAGAACAAAACTCCCTATATCTGCTTGGGGACATGTTACATGCAACATCCTTAGTTCGCATTAGACCAACAGCTTACCATAGTTTTTCACCTTTACAGCTTGTAATTGGTCAACAACCAAATATTTCTCACTTACGACTTTTTGGTTACGCTGTGCATATTCTTATTACACCAACACAATGCACCAAAATAGCTCCTCAGCGACGACTTGGGATTTATGCAGGTTTTGATTCTCCATCTATCATTAGCTATCTTGAACATACGACAGGTGATGTCTTTAAGGCACGGTTTGCTGACTGTCATTTTGATGAGACTATCTTCCCACCATTAGGGGGAGAGAAGAAACAACCAAGAGAACGGCATGAGATTAATTGGAATATCTTGGCTTTATTTCATTTTGATCCTCGAATAAATCAATGTGAACTAGAAGTTCGGAGGATCATTCATTTGCAAGGTATTGCAATTCAATTACTAGATGCAATCACTGACATAAAAAAAGTGGTAAAGTCCCATATACCGGCTGCAAATATACCAGCCCGAATTGATAACCCTGAAGGACAACCCATCAGTACTGCAGCTGATATATCTAAAACACGCCAGAAGCGTGGTAGGCCTATTGGTGCAAAAGATATTGTTCCCCAGAAAAGGAAAATACAAAAGAAATCAAATAAAGAAATTGACGCTTCTGAAGAGGCTACACTTGCAATGATTGATCAATCTAAATTTTATAAGCAATTAGCCCTAGAAGAGATACATACTCCAGAAGAGGCAAGCCCTGGAAGTGGCAGAAGCCCCAGAAGAGGTAGTCCCCGAAAGTGGCATAAGCCCCAGAAGAGGCAGACCCCAGAAGAGGTACAAACCCCTAAAAGGTGCATGCCCTAGAAGTGGCACAAATCCCTAAAGAGGCACTGGTACCTGAAAATAATGAGATCTTAATAAACTATAGAGAATTGTGGAATAGAACTACAGTTATTATTAACGATATATTCTCCTTTGCAGTTGCTCTTGATACTGCAGGTGATAATGAGGATCCCGAACCTCAAAAGGTCGAAGAATGTTGATATAGAAATAATTGGCCAAAATAGAAAGAAGCAATATAGGTAGAGCTAAACTCATTAGCAAAACGTGAAGTATTTGGACCTGTAGTCCAAACACCTGAAGATGTCATCCCTGTAGGCTACAAATGGGTATTTGTATGGAAACATAATGAGAAAAATGAAATTATAAGATACAAAGCCCGACTTGTAGCCCAAGGTTTCTCGTAGAGACCTAGTATTGATTATGAGGAGATATACTCTCCTGTGATGGATGCAATCACATTTCGCTTCTCAATCAGTTTGACAGTCTTAGAAGGACTGGATATGCGTCTGATGGACGTGGTTACGGCTTATTTATATGGATCACTACATAGTGACATACATATGAAAATCCCTGAAGGATTAAAATACCTAAAGTAAATAGCTTAAAACCACGTACCATGTATTCGATCAAGGTACAACAATCCTTGTATGGATTGAAACAATCCAGACGTATGTGGTACAATCGTTTCAGCGAATATTTACAAAAAGAAGGATAAGTGAATAATACAGTTTGTCCATGCATTTTCATAAAGAAATCAAAATTTGGAGTTGCCATTATAGCTGTATATGTTGACGATCTAAATCTTATAGGAACTTCTGAAGAACTCATCACGACTGCTGATTATTTAAAGAAAGAATTTGAAATGAAAGATCTTGGTAAAACAAAATTTTGTCTCGGACTGCAGATTGAGCATTTATCAAGTGGAATCCTTATACATTAGTCAACATATACTGAAAAAGTCTTAAAGCGCTTTAATATGGATAGAACTCACCCATTGAGTGCGCCAATGATTATTCGATTACTTGATGTTAAGAAAGATCATTTTCATCCTTAAGAAAAAGATGAAGAAGTTCTTGGTCCTGAAGTACCATATCTTAGTAGAATCGGTGCTCTTATTTATCTTACGAATTACACCAGACCTAATATAGCATTTGCAGTCAACTTACTAGTATGGTATAGTTTTGCACCAACTCGAAGACATTGGAATGGAGTCAAACACATTCTGCGTTATTTTCGGGGGACAACTAATATGGAGTTATTTTATTCAAGTCAAAGCCACAATTAATTGGATATATAGATGCAGGTTATCTTTCTAACCTCATACAGCCCGATCACAAACAGGGTACTTATTTACTTATGGTGATACTGCTATATCATGGCGGTCTATATAACAAACCATGACTGTAACTTCTTCAAATCACTCTGAGATACTCGCAATTCATAAAGCAGGTCGAGAGTGTGTTTGGTTGAGATCTGCAATACAACATATTCAGGAATCATGTGGACTCTCTTCAATCAAAGATTGTCCAACCATATTATATGAAGATAATACAACATGTATTGCACAGATAAGAGGAGGCTACATAAAGAGTAACAGAACCAAGCATATTTCACCAAAATTCTTTTCCACACATGAGCTCCAGAAGAGCCGTGATATTGATGTGCAACAGATATGCTCAAGTGATAATCTAGCAAATTTATTCACTAAAGCACTTCCAACTACAACATTCAAGAAGCTAGTGTATAATATTAGAATATGTCGACTCAATGGTATGTAATGCTAAATAAGTGGAGCAATTGAATTGAAGGGGTATTGGCATACTGTACTCTTTTTTCTTCGCTCAGCTTTTGTCCTATTGGATTTTCCTGACAAGGTTTTAATGAGGCAGTTTTAACCTATGCAATACCATTTTCTGACACACTAGAATGTTGTACTCTTTTTCCTTCGCTAGAGATTTTTTTCCCACTGGGTTTTTCTTAACAAGGTGATAAGTGCTCAAATGTGATGCATTTTAGCACCTAAGGTAGGGTATTTTAGTCCATTCATTTATCTTACTTTCATATTTTAGTACTTATTTATGTTTTTGCCTATTTCAGGTCAATAAAGTTCAAATAGGCTAATAAGAGCCATTTAGCTCAATTTTGGAGCAAATGAGCAAAATTGGAAAAAAGTCAAGAAAATTGTACCAGAGGAACTTCGATCGATCGAAGGAAGTCTCGATCGATCAAAGATGGCTACAATCAATCGAAATAAGGCGGTGCCAGCTCAACAAAGTGGATAAGGTCAAGAAGATATTTTTGATGACACGTCAGCTTCGATTGATCGAAGCGAAGTATTTGATCGATCGAAATCTTCGATCGATCAAACTGACTACTGGCAGTGTGCTGTCTAATTCCCGAGCACGCCGGACTCTACCTAACTTTGGTGGCTGCGAATTTCCTCCAATCATAGACTGTATTTTTGACTTGGTACCTACTCAAAGAAGCTTGTAATAAATTAATTGAAACATATATTATAATATATATATATATATATATATATATATATATAGTTTTTTCTTATTAATTATAGAAATAGTTTCTCTCTCTAGAATTAGGGTTTTGGGAAGAAAGTAAGGATGAAGATGATGATGCCAGCCTCCAAGTTAGCCCTTGAGGGTTCCATGACCACTACAATGAGTGGCTAAATCCTTCTCTTGGGGCTAAAGATAGCCCCTAGGCTTGCTTCCTAAACCTAACTTTTGTGTATTTTTGGCAATTTTAGTTGTAATAGATGTTTTGACTATAAATAAATATAGATCTTGTGATTTTACTTGATTTGTATGGATTAATGCTTTCAATTGATCATTTAGTTCTATCTATATGTCTATGTATTTTTCTCTAGATTTAATAAAATTGATGCATGTCTATGTATGTTGATATTGTTAATCTAGTGATGGTTTATGCATGGTGCTTAATTGATTACTTTTTTTAGTTTATTTGATAGTTCATACTTATTTCTTGATAGATTGTGCCATACCTACTTGATAGATTGTGCCATACCCTTAATTTAATTAGCTTAGTTTTCATGTCATTAGCTTAGTTGTAGTGTAATTGCTTTAATTTCTTAGATAGGTGGACAATCCATTCTTATTGTTTGATGTTCCTTACTTATGAGTGCAATGAGTACATTTCTCTAGATTATTGTGTGTGCACTAATTGTGTTTTAATTGAATGGTTTTTGGTCTCATTTGATAGGTTGTGTTATTCACTAGATTGACTAGACAATCTATACTTATTTGTCATTTATACTTAGTTTTCAATTAGTGACACACACATACACATTTTACAACTTAAATTTCCTTATTAATTTACAATTGCTAGTGTTTGGTGAACTAAAACTTAGTGGTGAACTCTAAGCCCCGAGACCTTTTTCTCATAGATATTTCTCTAATTTATAGATTGTCATTTAATTGCATTGTTTTAATAGAACCAATAATTTAATCAAATCAAACCCTCTTTTGATCATTCGACCTACTAATCCATCATTGATTTCAAAATACCGTTCATTTCTCTTGGGATGATCCCTACTTACTCTAGCTACATTAATACTTAGTAGTGATAGTGGCATTCTATAAATTCAAACTTGGCCACATTTTATCACCCTATGACAAAGCACACCACAAGGTTTTAACGAGACATATTCTTAGTGTATTATAGTGGGCCCCAAGGAAGAGTGTCGTTTAATCAATTGTGGTGTCCACTATATTAGTGTGATGGTGAGTGCTGTACTATTGTGTAAGTGGTATTAGTGAATGGTGCACTAGAATAAATAAATAAATGTTAGCAAGGAAAGTGAGTTTCCATAGATTGCTATAAATAGGGGTCATTGTTGTATTGTAAGTGACACGGAAGTAAGAAATAAAATCTCTCTTCCATCTTCCATTTTCTATCTATTCTATTATGAGTAAAATTAAGTGTTCCAAATTTATTCTAGATTTACTCTATAGACATAAAACATTCAAATGTTTCCAGCATTTGCATTGCTTAGCACCATAATAAAGAGAGAGGGTTTCAACTTAATACGTATCTAACTAAAATGACAACCGATCTATACCCAGATTGATCTAATGGCTAATAAATGCTATTTAAAAATTATATCATACATCCAAAAAAAATTCAATATTTACATGATTTTATTATATAATGAAAATATATAGACTATTCCAAGTTAACTGCGTAACGAAAAATTCTTTTATATATGTAACTAAATTGACAACTGACCTATACCAAATGAGCTAATGAGTAATAAATGCCGTTTAAAGTTTATATCATTAAAAAAATTTCAAATTTTGCATGGTTTTACGTTATAAAGAAGAATTAATATTGTTTCAAGTTAATTATGTAACAAAAAATTATTTTTTCTAAAGTGACAATTGATCTATACCATTAATGAGTTGATGGCTAATAAATGCGGTTTAAAAATTACATTATCAAAATTTTTCAACATTTGCACTTGTTTTACAATATAACGAAGAAAGATTGTATCAACTTAATTGCATAACGACAAACTCTTTATATATCTAACTAAAATGGAAACCGATTTTTGCCAATAATGAGCTAATGGATAATAAATATAATCTAAAATTATATCAATAAAAAAAAAATGCACATGCCTAAGTAAAACAATAAAGAGTTTTGAAAGAATGATTCTTTCTACAAATTGTATTAATAATAATTGAAGTGAAACTCTAGTTATTCATCACTTATTTTGATGTACTATGACCAATTATAATATTTTCAATAAAAGTATATGTGAATGGCATTAAATTGCACGTTTATGTCGAATTTATTTGTATAAGCTTTTTATTATTAATTGAAATGAAACTTTAGCTAGCTTTCATTTGCTTTAATGCCGTTAATAGCAATATCTAATATCAACATTCTTATCGTTGTATGCACAAATAAAATCCACTTCAAAATTAGGAGTATCAGGACAAATTATTCCATATCTAGTTCGAAGGATAACATAATAAATAATTAAAATAATATATTTCCATGATACCTACAATAATATATATTACAATTCAACTTAATTTTGATTTTATGATTAAATTAGTAAGGTGATAAAACTGAAAATTATGCACTGAAAAATTTAAGTATTGAATTTTAAGCGTTGAAATTTTAAGTGCTGAATGTATTAATTTGAAAACTTGTTTGATATTGTTTTAATTTTAAGAACTGAATTCATTAAGATTGTTTGTTATATACAAAAGCTGAAGTCTGAAAGTTACACATATTACATTTTTACCCTCAATATATGGTACTCACAACAAATTTATATTTATAATATAAAAATATTAATAAAATAACCACATTAATTCACTCAAAAAAAAAAATATATCAATTTAACAATGAATAATAATGTCAAATAATCATAAAAAAAAAAATGAATTCTTATATAGAAATAGAATTTTATTATATAAATAATTTATAAAAATTTAAAATATATGAATTTTGGATTACATAACATTTATGTAGGATATCGAAAAATGTGCTACAAAGATTAAATAAAGTAAAATTTTATAATATATGTATTTTGGATTACATAATATTTGTTATGTAACATATCGAAAAATGTGTTACAAAGATTCAAGAAAGTAAGATTTAAAATATATGAATTTTGAATTACATAACATTTATGTAGGATATCGAAAAAGGTGTTACGAAGATTAAAAAAAGTAAAATTTAAAATATATAGGTTTTGGATTACATAATATTTATGTATGGTATTGAGAAGGGTGTTACAAAAAAAGTACGTGAAAAAACGAATTATTCTCCAACAATAGAATTTTATTATATAAATAAGTGATGAAAATTTAAAATATATGGGCTTTGGATTATATACTATTTATGTACGGTATCGAAAAGGATGTTAAAAATATTAAAGAAAGTAGGTGAAAAATCTTATTTAGAAATAGAATTCTATTATATAAATACTTGTGTTAAATCAATTTGAATAGGTAACCAAAAGAGACGTGTCTATAAGATAATAGGTCGAATTATTTATTTTGGGAATTTGTTAAAATTATATTTATTTTTAAAGAATTTGTTCTTTAATGTAAAAGTAAAAAAAAAAAAAATGTACCAACCAACCAAATATGTTTAGAAGAGTTTTTGTAGAGAGAAGCCATACAGAAATCACAGAGAAGCCTAGAAGATCGAGCTTGATTATTTGAGGGTAAAATAGTCATTAAAAAAATAGTTTTAAAACCTAACCACTCACCATTTTCTGCGATAAACGATAAGTAACCCTTCGCTCGCTTAAAATTTTGACTTCTTTTAAGTAGTATTTATAATGTTAAATGGTGTCCTAAAATTTTATCAAATGCACTTATTTTTAAAAATTACTTATCGTCTTCTGCATTCAATACCGAAGTAAGAAATCAAATAGGCCTAAGTCTCTAAAACATTGTGCTATGTTATGCGCTCACATAAATAACAGAATTAATGTCAGTCCACCAACCTACAATCTATACTCAATTTGCCCTAAAAGAGAAACAAAATCCTAAAACAAACGCTATATAAAGAAAGGAAGCGTATCTGGACCAAGTCTCATCCTCACAACTCACAACTCACAACTCACAACACTCTGTGACGCACAAAGATGATGTCACTGATCCTAAAAGGAAAAAACATTTTGCAAACTATATCCTTGTGAACTCAAAAATGGTTTTCCGTGGGCATTCATTTTGGTATTTATGACATGGATAGAACACCATCTGTAGAAGCTTTTATTGTTATTTTTTTTTTAATTTTCTAAAATATATATTTTCTCTTTCCAAATAGGTTACCTAAAAATTAATCAATTTATATACATTTGGATTTTACATACAAAAATTCATTAAATAAATAAATAAAAGGGTGAGAGAAAGCCAGAACTTTAGGCTTCGATCAACTGTTTTACTTAAAACTTGAACTTATAAATATAATTTATATAAATCCCTACATTATATATTTTCGGACCAAAGGTTCCTACACTTTTCGAAGTAAAACTATTTAAAAGTCAATCCCTAAATTCATATTGTGTAATCCTTTTTAAATATTGAATTTTATATTTAAAAAATATCCTTATTTAAAAGAGTAACTAATTAATTAGTTGTCAATTCTTATATAACTTAACATAATACAATGCATTTAATATAAAATTATACTCGTAAATGTGATTGTTTAATCTTTTAATAACTGTTTTAATTAGAGTGTGGCCCATAGTATTAAACCTAACCACTAATGGGTTAAGTTAACACAACCATGGTCAAACTCAAACCATAAAAGTAACACTATATAAAGCACGTATTACAACAATGAGACTATCCGTTTTTTATGTGATTCGTATAGTCCTGATTACCGAAAATACACCACTTTATTAGATGGGAGCCCGGGGCTCAGATGAGAAATGCAAATTTACTTAAAATAAATGATGGTTATTTATTGAGTTTATAATTAACTAGAATGTACATTTAATTAATGAATTTATTGAGTTGCTTATATATATGGGAATACAAGGTAAGATTAGCTTGCTGAACGATGATTGTGTTTAGCATTTTTTGTTGAGCTTGTGAGTTCACCCCATTATCACATTTCAGGTGCTCGTAGAGTAGGAACGTGATGGTGACACGTGACGGGAACGGATTTTAGCTCGTTGTGCATTGATTTATTTTAGCTCGGTTTTCCTTTATTCTGATTATTGTAATAAAGTTAATGTTTTATGAAACTTTATTGAGTTGATTCAGTGGTCATAGATGTTTTGTTTTACTAAAGGGAATTGTACCTCTATTTATGGATTTGTATAAAATTTGTCAGACTCTCATGTTTGTTAAATTGAATGACGGGATTCATCGTAGTTCTATTATGGAGGATGTATGTTGAGAATTGATGGAAGTTATACCTTAGATTTTTTATGCAGGACAAGTAGTTCTTGTATTAAAATTTGGGGTGTGACAGTTTGGTATCAGAGCCTGACCCAGCCGGAAGTGTGTCGACGGGGACGTCGGGCCTCCAAGGGGGGTGGATTGTGATGACCTTGCAGGCGGGTGTGCCGTGGGCGAGTGCGAGAGGTACTGTCAGGCTATCACACTGGCGAGCTACGGGTGCACAGTCCCACATCGCCTGGGTAGAGGAAAGGTGAAATGCTTATATGTAAGTGTGTCACCTCCAATTGGTATGAGGCCTTTTGGGGTGAAGCCCAAGAGCAAAACCGTGCGGGCTCAGGCCCAAAGCGGACAATATCATACCATGTGGTGGAGTGGGTCGTTACAGTTGGTATCAGAGCTTGACCCAGCCGAAAGTGTGCCGACGGGGACGTCGGGCCTCTAAGGGGGGTGGATTGTGATGACCTTGTGGGCGGGTGTGCCGTGGGCAGGTGCGAGAGACACTGTCAGGCTACCACACTAGCGAGCTATGGGTGCACAGTCCCACATCGCCTGGGTAGAGGAAAGGTGAAGTGCTTATATGTAAGTGTGTCACCTCCAATTGGTATGAGGCCTTTTGGGGTGAAGCTCAAGAGTAAAACCGTGCGGGCTCAAACCCAAAGCGGACAATATCATATCATGTGCTGGAGCGGGTTGTTACAAATGGTATCAGAGCCTGACCCAGCCGGAAGTGTGCCAACGAGGACGTCGGGCCTCCAAGGGGGGTGGATTGTGATGACCTTGTGGGCGGGTGTGCCGTGGGCGGGTGCGAGAGACACTATCAGGCTACCACACTGGCGAGCTATGGGTGCACAGTCCCACATCGCCTGGGTAGAGGAAAGGTGAAGTGCTTATATGTAAGTGTGTCACCTCCAATTGGTATGAGACCTTTTGGGGTGAAGCCCAAGAGCAAAACCGTGCGGGCTCAGGCCCAAAACGGACAATATCATACCATGTGGTGGAGTGGGTCGTTACAAATGGTATCAGAGCCTGACCCAGCCGGAAGTGTGCCGACGGGGACGTCAGGCCTCCAAGGGGGTGGATTGTGATGACCATGTGGGCGGGTGTGCCGTGGGCGAGTGCGAGAGGCACTGTTAGGCTACCACACTGGCGAGCTACAGGTGCACAGTCCCACATCGCCTGGGTAGAGGAAAGGTGAAGTGCTTATATGTAAGTGTGTCACCTCTAATTGGTATGAGGCCTTTTGGGGTGAAACCCAAGAGCAAAACCGTGCGGGTTCAGGCTCAAAGCGGACAATATCATACCATGTGGTGAAGTGGGTCGTTACACCTTAAATCGGCTGAGCCTACCAATTTAGAAATTGACTAGTGCGGGCGTGCCAGAACCAGTGGTTTGGTTTGATTTTTAAAGATCTAGTCTAAAGATGCACGAAAATGTTATTCTACATTGGGAAAAGTTTTTCTCACACTCCAAACAATCTGCCTCTCTTTTCTTCTCTAGCTTCTATTCATAGAAGCTTACACTTGCCCTAATTTCTTACATTTTGCCCCTAGGTCGAAGGTTGATGGGCCTTCTTCCTTTGTGGGGCGGTCCGCTTACATCAATCAGGCCCAAATGGTGGCCTGTTCTCTTTATTTCTAATTAAATACAATATGGACCTAAATTATGGATCTTTCGGATAATGAACAGCCTAGTCGGTTGGGGCTGCTGGGCTATATCTGGCCTGGCTTAGGCCATTTTGCATTTCCTGTGATACCTCTCGACTCCGAGACATGGGTTGATCAGGCCCAAGCCCAAACCTGAGGGAATATCAAACAATTAATATATAAACAAGCAGGAATACGAAAAGATTTAAGAAATAAATAATAGCTGAAAGAATTATTAAATATAAAATCCTCAAATAATAAAGATTAATATAATCCAACTCTCCAAAACCTCCAAGAGTACAACTCGGGAATCCATCTAGTGGATCTCTAAACAAAAACCCAACTGAACATAAACAACTGGAAATAAAATCCAAATCCAAAATATGGAATGAAATCCTACATCGTCGGTAGGGTGAAAAACCGTCTCTGCTCAGCCCGAATAAGCCCGAAGACTGGATCCGTCCGGTACCTGAAAAATATAAGAGTGGGTCAGGCCTATGAACAAGTTCTATTCTAACTGTAATCCACACAGTGACCTGATACGCAGATACATCATAGATATCTCACAATATCTATCTAGTCTATAAATATATGCATATCCACACTAAGGGACATTCACTAGACTACAAAAGGGGTCCCAACCTAAATAGAAGGCAACATGTAAAACGCACCTGAGTGGGCATGAGTACCTAAGTCTAACAGGGTACACTTCAACCTATCATAGCTAGCTACGCATCCACTACATATACGCGCCTTAACCATCGACTCTAAGACTCAAGCTCATATCTTGGTACCATATTCATATATTTAAAGTCCGTCCAAAACCGGAGTACGTCATTCAATTCTTTGTTGATCTGACATAAGATTTATAATCTCATTAGTCACTCAACTTATTCAGTTGATCCGACTTAACTATACAAACAACAATTAATCTATATGGTCACTCAACTTACTCAATTGATCTGACCTAAATATAAGTAGGATTCAATTTTTACAATCCATTCCCTTATTCCAATAGGGTAGGTCTTAGCGTTCTGAGCTAAACCATCCCTAGTATGCCACCGTTCCATACTGGTGCATACAATCCACAACATCTATGTAAATTACGGAATATAAATAACAGTTCAGCAATTAAAGTCCAAAACCATAATCCAGGTAATTGCAGGATAGTGTTTAATATTTCAGCAATTAAAATCCAGGCCTTAATTCATGTAATTGTAGAAAAGAGTTTAATATTTCAGCAATTAAAACCCAGAGTATGCATAGATCAAATCTGATAAATAAATAACCCTACTGTGCATCTAAAACAAGATTTAAAATCATGCTATAATCCGTTTAATTGCTAAATTAAAATTAGGCAATTAAATCCTTTCCATTCGTAAACAGCATGCAAAGTTGTTTAATTTCATACTGTTCATCTTATTCACATAACTGTGTAAACTATGCCATGAGAAATTTTAATAACACCTGAATTAAATATTAAAAACCCCTAATATACTTCCAGAACAATTCAAAACACTTAAATCATCCAAACAGCACCCAAGAATAAACTCAGAATACATCAAAACAAGGGAGCGTGCTCTCAAAACTTGAGAGCGGGCTCTGTCCATGCATGGAGCCGGCTCCATGCACCTTGGAGCCGGCTCCATGCACCTTAGAGCCGGCTCTAGAGGAGTGGGAGCTGGCTCTTTAACCCGTAAAGCCGGCTCTGCACTTGAGGGAGCTGGCTCCCTCTTCCATGGAGCCACTCTCTCCCTCTCTGAGAGCCCTGAACCACTCTGCTTCGTCTCTGACCGCTTCCAACCCTTCTGTTCTTCCTTAAAACTGAACCTAAGGATCTTAAATTACATTCAGTATTATTCCAGTCATTTATTTAAAACCGTTTACATTAACACAACCATGAAAAACAATTACCGATTCATTATGCATTAAAACCAGACAGTGAAACCAAACTTGCAAAAACAACCTCCGATTAAATTAAATTCTTACAGACTATCAATTTAACACATATCAAGCATGCAAGACTGAATTAATATTTAATTAAAATCCTAGAGATCATCTAGGTATGCACAGAACACAGGCCAAGGGGAGAGAGACAAAATAGAACTTGCCTGTGTGGTTTTGGAATCAAAACCTTGTCGCTGTCTTCCTAAGCTTTCCGACAACGTCCGTTTACTGTTAACTCAACCTCCTACTACTCAACCTTCCCTCCTCCTAGGTCTGACCTTTAAGACACAGCCGAAACCCTCTCCGAACTTGCTCTCTTTTCTCATAAGTCTCTGTTATGTCGCTCTGCCTTCATTGTGCCGTGAATAGGGTTCTAAAACCCTAGGCAGACGTATGACATATATATTTATAAGCAATATTGAAAACTAGGTCCAATTGTAATAAACCCTAACTAAACTCTAGTCGGCCCATACGTGATTTCTAAAAGAATAAAACATAATTTTAACATTATAACTTATAACCCTAATTGAAACCAATTAACTAAACTAATAAACCATATAACCAAATAAAACAAGTAACTTCCAATAAAGAAAAATAAAAATACAATTAGTCAACTAAAGAAAATAAAAATACAATTAATTCAATTAAACAACCAATTAAATAAAAAATGTAATTAAATACACAATTAAACAATTAAATAAAATAAATACTAAAACAATTAAACAAATAAGCAATTAAATAATTAATCAACTAAAAATGAAATAAAACCATAATTAAAATGCCGAGATTATCCTTTTAAAATTTAAGGGTATTACATTCTTCCCCCCTAACAAAAGGAATTCCGTCCTCGGAATTCGCTTTTACCTTCTTTCAATATTTCAGGAAATTGCGAGCGAATGACATCCTTCCATTCCCAAGTAGACTCAGCCACATTGTGGTGACTCCACTGAACACGCACCAAAGGGATCACCTTATTACGAAGAATTTGATTCTGACGGTCGACAATACGACACGATGGCTCCAAATACATTACATCCGGCTACAACTCAATCTCCCTAACATCGATATACTGATACCGATCCTTATCTCATAGAAATTTCCGCAACATGGAAACATGGAACACATTGTGCACACGATCCAAATTATCTGGAAGTACCAACCAATAAGCGACAGCTCCAACTCGATCCGTAATTATGAATGGACCGACAAACCGCGGTGACAACTTCCCTTTTTTCCCAAAGCGCGTGACACCTTTCATAGGCGACATTTTGAGTCCCAACCTGAAACTCCAAAGCACGAGTGCGACGATTGACATAACTCTTTTACCGACTCTGAGCAGTGCACATGTGATCCCTAATAAAAGCAATCTTCTCCGAAGTATCCTTAGGCCCTGTTAGGCAAGTGTTTTGTTTCGTTTTAGGCCTGCTATAGTAGCCCATTTGAAGCCTAAAATATATTTGGTTGGACTTGTTGTGTTTGCAACAGTTGCAAAACATTTTCAAATTTGGGTCTAAATTATGAAACACCATTTTGGTGTTTCTTGTTGCTTCAGTTTTATTTGTGGTAAAAAGCCCTATAGCGGAAGAAGCAAAACCTTCATTTAACTGTAGTGGAGGCAACAATTGGAAGGAGGTATAAAAGGAAAAAGTTGCAACAATTCTAGGGTTCGCATTTTCACAAAATTGCTTTGGCGTTCTTGGCAATTCTTAGCGAAAAACTGCTTTCCTTCGCTGCTATCTTCGACGAAAAAGGAAAAAGTTGAAGGACTGTTATTTTCAGCCATACTTTCCACGATCTTCTTTCATTCGCTGCTATCTTCGACGATCTCGGCAGGTTTGGACTTTGTTTAAATATTTCAGTTTTTTTTTTTTGGTTTTGCGGTAATCCATAATTTGAGTGTTTTTTTTTTTTCTTGCGATTGATGGGTCGCAAGGTTTGGTCATTTGTCTTATATATATATATATATATATATATATATATATATATATATATCTAATTAACATACATGAACATATGGTATTATTCAATTTGATTTTTAAAATTTTTTGTTAGCTACGTCAATTTGTGATTCGCTTGTGCATTCTCTTTGGTAATGATACTTCAATGCTAAATTTTATATTAATCAGATTGGATTAGTTGTAATTTTTTTTGATAATTAAACATATGATCTGTTTGTGAAAGCTTATATTGATCTGTTTGTAATTTTTTCTATAATTAATTTTATATTGATCTGTTTGTAATTTTTTCTATAATTAATTTTATATTGATCTGTTTGTGGTTTTCTAGAATTTTTTCTATAGTTAGTGGATTTTGTTCATATTGGGTATTATTATGTATGCACATAAAATTATCCAATTATTGGATTAGATTATTTAAAGGGTTATCATTTTGTTGGAATATAAAATTTTAAGCACGTATGTGTGTGTGTGTGTGTGTGTATATATATATATATTGGTTTGTTGATGAAAATAAGAAGAAATCAGTTTCTTAAAACAAAAGGATTTTGCCTTTAAGAGGTTGTAGAATGTAAAAAAAATTGATCTAAGAATATCTAATTAGAGACAAAAAGGAAAAAATATATATATGGTATATGTGTATATATATGGTATGGTTTTGAATATACTTGAGCATTTTGGCTAAGTTGAATGAAAAAAAAAAAAAAAAAATAGGCACATTAGAAGGAGAAATTACAAACTAGGCCTCTAAAATGAGTTAACATGAGGGAAGCATGATATAATTGAACAGTTTAGAAATGATTGTAGAATGTGAAAAAAATTGATCTAAGAATACCTAATTAGAAAGGAAAATCCTGCACAGATTCCATAGACCTAGTCGACCAAGTGGTATCCAGATAGTTTCTCAACCATAAATTAGGGACTCAGGGCACTTGTTTCCTATATGTGTGTGTGTGTGTGTGCATATATTCAATGTAACTGCAACCTGCTCATTTGATGGACATGTGAATACAAATCTTGTGCATGTATTTATGTGTGATTTCAACGTGGTCCTTGCCTTGATAGAAGGCATTTCTTCAAGAAGTCTCATGATGCCCATTTCTGCTTCTTGAGCAGCAACTTTCTCAAGCTTTACAACTCTCTCAAACTTTCTCAAGCTCTACAACTCTCTCAAACTTTCTCAAGCTTTACAACTTTCTCAAGCTTCTTGAGCAGTAATTTTTTCTATAATTAATTTTATATGAATGTAGAAATTCTATTCAACAAGCTTGTTACAACTTACAAGTATGTGATACTAGACAGTCTAGACCTATTGCCTCAGTCCAAGTCTTTTTATTTCCCTTGAACAGGGAAAATAAAATTCATAATCTTTAACTTTCAATTGTTCAAATTACGTAAAACAAATTTTGAATCTGGAAATTCTATTCAACAAGCTTGTTACAACTTATAAGAACTTGATACTAGACAATCTAGACCTGTTGCCTCAATCCAAGTCTTTTTATTTCCATTGAACCAAACAAAATAAAATCTAAGATTCAATTTATTTTTTCCTCCCTCTTCTTGGCAACCAATAGCATAAATGAAAATCAATTAGCCTTAAAATTGTAATACTTCATTCTTTGTATATTAGTAAGATGCAATCATCAGAGAAACAACAAGACATATTAAGAGGGATTAAGTTTTTTGTTTTTTCTCATTATGATTGCTTGCTCCTTAGTTTTGTTGTTGCTAACTTTTTCAGCTCAATTGTTTGCTCTTTTCAAAATGATTCAATTCCTCATTGTCAATATAAAGAATTACTTGTTTCGACTTTAATTATTTTATACATTTTGTGTGGCTTCTAAAAAAATAGTAAGAAATCATTCATTGAATAATGGAAGAACTTATAGGGCTTTGAGTTATTGAATTAATAACATGAGTTATTGAATAATAGCATGAGTTATTGAAGTAATATATATTATTTTTGTTGTTATTAATTATCGTATTATTATTAATCTATTAGATGGATATGAATGTTGAGAATATGGAATAATGTGGTGATTATCTCACAATTGAAGAAGAAGGGGTGGCTGAAGTTACGAAAGATGGAAAATTGTTATGGGATGACTCACTTACTGAAAAATTCTGTAATATTATGGAGGAACAAGTTAGGGCTGGCAATCATACTGACACAACATGCAATCCAAATGGTTGGACTACTATGGTAAAAGAAATGAAGGTTCAAACAGGGAGAAAATTTAAACAAACCCAACTTCGGAATAAGTTTAACCAATTGAGGAAAATTTAAGTCGAGTTTAAGAAATTGTTATCGAAAACTGGCGTGTGATATAACCATGAGACAGGCATGGTTATAGTTGAGGAAGAGAGATGGGGCAAGTTAAGCAAGGTTAGTAATTTGATTATTAGTCCTAAATAAATAATAAAATGTCGTATATCCTTTGTTATGAGGTTAATATTGTAACATAATTTGTAGGTTATTACGGGTGCAAATAAGTTACGCAGACATGGATATAATCATTTTGACAACATGTCGACTATATTTGAGAACACATATGCAACAGGAATGCATACCCACCCCTCTACTATAGCACCCCCCGCAATCATTTTGCCCACTCACAATGATGACGATGATGAGGAAGAGGATTGTCATGTTAGTCCCCCACCTTTATGTAAAGGTAAGAAAGCCAAAAGAGATAGTTTATCTCCCAGTATGGCTACACTCTTGTCAAACATGGATGAGAATTCTACGAGGAGAACTGAGAGAATGGAAGCTGTAATAGAGAAAGCAATTAAAGCATCTTCTACTTCTACTCGTGTATCTTCATGTGAGAAAGGAGATGATGAAGTTCTCTCTCCCTCTAAAAAAGATAGAGATGATGAAATGTTTGACGCCTGCATGCTCTTTTTTACAAAAAATACCTGAAATTGAGATGGCCCAATTCGCTAAGGTATCGAAGTTGTTATATGATTCTGAGAAGCGGCAGAAATTTTTTCTTTCGGCACCTGAGGAGATGAGAATTATTTGGGCACTAAATGTTTGAGTCTTTCTTTATGGATGATTGTGTTTTGTTATTTGTTTAACTTATTACTATCTCACATTTGGATGACTGTAATAACTAAATACTTTTATTTCTTGGATGACTGTACTGCTATTATTTAAATGTTTTTCTTATTATATTAAATGTTTTGCTTGTTAACTTAAATATTTTGTTTATTACTTAAATGTTATGCTTATTAACTCAAATGCTTTGTTTATTATTTAATTGTTTTGCTTATTAACTTAAATGATTTGCTTCTATTAAATCTTTAAATAGGGCAATGGATATGTGGAACCATATAAGAAGAATAATTCAATTTTATG
Organism: Cornus florida; assembly: GCF_030987335.1. Lineage (NCBI taxonomy): Eukaryota > Viridiplantae > Streptophyta > Magnoliopsida > Cornales > Cornaceae > Cornus > Cornus florida. The sequence continues at coordinate 46,248,069 of NW_026775575.1, forward strand.
ACGATGAGGAGGACAATGAGATTGTCTTAATATTTGCTACTCTTTTAGAAGAGCAGAACTTCTATCAAAAGAGGCATTGTAGGGATTCCATTTTACAAGGGGAAACGTATGTTATGGAGATTTTAAACGGCCACAGAGAAAGATGTTATGAAAATTTTAGGATGTACCCTGAAGTTTTCAGAACATTGTGTAGTACCCTGAAAGGTATAGGGCTAAAGGATTCTAAATTTTTAACTGTTTATGAACAAGTGGCAATCTTTTTACTCACTTTATCTCATAATCAAATGAATCGTGTTGTAGCAGAGAGATTTCAACACTCCACTGAAACTATTTCAGACACTTCCATGCTGTGTTGCATGCAGTATGTCAGTTGGGCACCCATATCATTGCCCCTCCTTATTTTTCTGTGATTCCGAATAAGATTAGAGAGTCTTTTAGGTTTTACCCTTACTTCAAGAATTGCGTGGGAGCTATAGATGGAACCCACATTCCTGCAACTCTGCCAACAAGTACACAACTTCCATTTCGTAGTAGAAAGGGTTATACCACACAAAATGTAATGGCTGTATGTGACTTTGACATGAGGTTCACATATGTGCTAGCTGGGTGAGAAGGCTCCACTAATGATTCTAGAATCCTAAAAGAGTGTATTAAGAATAAACCAATGAACTTTCCAGCTCCACCAGCAGGTAATATTATCTTACAAATTCACTTAATATATGGTTAGTTTATCATATTGTATATATCTTTATGTATTCTAAACATGGCAAGTAAGTATTATTTGGTGGACTCAGGATATGCCAATAAGCCTGGTTATTTGGCCCCATTTCGAGGTCATACTTACCACTTTCAGGAAAACCGTAGGACTAGACAACCTCGTGGTCGGGAGGAAGTGTTCAATCATAGGCATTCATCTTTGAAAAATATAATCGAGCGATGCTTTGGGTTGTTGAAGATGAGATTCACTATTTTGAGGGCAATACCTCCCTACAAGTTTTCAACACAAGTATTGATTGTAAAGGCTTGTTGCACATTACATAATTTCATCAGAAATCATCATCAGCCTGATGATTTATTTGATGGTAACGATCCTACTCAAACTGATGGTGAAGATGATGGGATTGTTGAGCATGTGCGTTCGGCTCAGCTTCGATAAATGGATCAGTTGCGTAATACTATTGCAGATCGAATTTGGAATTCTCTTTAGCACTCTTGATCCTTCTGAAAGTGATGGTATATTTTTCTTTTATATGTAATATATTTGTTGCTATTGTGAGCTTGTAATATATATATATATATATGTAATATAAATCATTTTTATAGATATATAATTCAACTTAAATGTTATTATTGCAAATATGAAGTGTGTTGATGCTCTCTTGAAGGCCACATGTGCTGTTATGAAGATAATGTGTTGTTGCCATTGTCATCCACTTTATGAACTTCTTATCAATTTTTAGTGACAACTATGTATTGTTAATGCTTTATTCCAAACATTTTGTGTACAACTTAAACTTGTTTAATTTGTTGGTTGAATTTTTAAGGACTTGTAAATCATATACACTCTATTTCAATTATGCTTTCAGTTGGATTTGTTTTTATTTTAATGTTTTGTTGGACTATACAGGTAACAGGATAATAAAATTGAAGCAGGTTGTTGCAAAGAACTTGTAAATAGGTTATTGCAAAAAAAATTTACAAATGTTACTCTCATGTAGTATAGTAAAATGTGACTAAAGATGTTTTTATTTTTAATGTTGTGTTGGACTATACAGATATAATGATAATAAAATTGAAGTAGGTTATTACAAACAACTTGTAAATAGGTTATTGCAAAAATTAATATATATATATATATATATATATATATATATATATATTATAAATATATATGTTTGTGGGTTCAAATTTCTCTAAATCTATTAAAAATATGATAACTATTTATAAATATACTTAAAATTTATATAAACAAATTAAAAACAATGATAACCAAACATGTTTTTTTGTTTCTGTTTTTTTTTTTTTTTTTTTTTTTTTTTTTTTTTTTTTTTGGCAACAGTTGGATTGACCAAACATGTTTTGTTTTCAAAATTTTTGAAACGCATGACTTACCAAACATATTTTGCATGTTTTTTTTTCCGACATTTCCACAACAAAACATCGTTTCCAAACGAGCTTCCGAATTTTTTCCAAAACATTCCTACAACAAAAACACTGTTTCTGTTTTAGCCAAAAATAAAACGCCAAAAACAAAGCGCATGTTAAACGGGCCCTTAATGAACTCAGGACCCAAGAATCTGCTCTCTCCAACCTCCATCCAACAAATAGGAGATCAACATGGTCGGCCGTATAATGCCTTAAATGGTACCATATCAATAGTCTTCTGGAAACTATTGTTATATGCAAACTCCACAAGGGCAAATAATTCTCCCAATAGCCCTTGAAATCAAAAACACACGATCGAAGCATATACTCCATGATCTAATTAATCCTCTCAGTCTGTCCATTAGTCTGAGGATGATAAGCAGTGCTAAGATGCAACTATGTACCCAAAGCCTGCTGAAAACTCTTCCAAAATCCTGACACAAAACTTGAATACCTATCCGATATAATAGATAACGGAATGCCATATAGCTTCACAATCTCTGTAATGTAAAGTCTCGCCAACTGCTCTGAAGTGAAGTAAGTGCGAATAGGCAAGAAATGAGCTGATTTAGTCAACCTATCCACGATAACCCAAATGGAATTGTGATCCTTATAGGAATTAGGCAATCCCTTCACGAAATCTATAGAAATGCTCTCCCATTTCCACTCTGGTATAGGTAGTAGCAGCAGAGCTCCTAGCGGTCGCTGATGATCAATCTTAACCATCTGACAAGTACTACACCAAGAGACAAAAATAGCAATGTCCTTTTTCATACTTGCCCACCAAAACTGCCGCTTCATATCCTGATACATCTTATCTCCTTCTGGATGAATAGAAAACTCAGAGTAGTGAGTCTCAGTCATCACATCTTTCCTCAAATCATCAGTAGAAGGTACCACTAACCATTTATTGTACCTCAAACCTCCATCAGTCCTAACATAGTAAAATGGGACCTCCCCAGAAGTTATCTCTGCAATTTTGTCAATGCACTGCTGATCCGTGAGTTGCGCCCTCAAAACTTTGTAAATAATCGAAAGTGTAACTACCATGCAAGCCATGAAAGCATCCGACAACTCATCCACCGTCTTAAAAGCATTCCACTCAGTAGTCTTTCTTAGATGGTACTGTATAGAGAAATGATAGTCTTTCACAAACTCTAACCATCGGCGCTATATCATATTCAGCTCCCGCTGAGTGAACAAATACTGCAGACTCTTGTGATCACTAAATAATCTGAAGATTCTCACAACAGATAATGCCTCCAAATGCGTAAGGCAAAACCAATTCCACCAAATCATATGTTGGATAATTAAGCTCATGAGGCTTAAGCTTCCAAGATCCATATGAAATCAGTCGTTCCTCCTGCATCAAAACACATCTAAGACCTTGCAAAGAAGCATCTGAATAGACAAGATACTCAATCCCGCTCTATAGAGTAGACAGAACTAGTGCAGAAGTCAACTTGTGCTTTAGCTCATCAAAAGCTTCCTGACAATGTTCATCCTACACGAACTGTACACTCTTTTTAGTCAGATGATTGAGTGGTCCCACTATCTTTGAGAACCCCTGGATGAACCTACGATAATATCCTGCCAATCTGAGAAAACTCCATATCTCGGTAGGTAAAGTTGGCTGTCCCCACTCAACCACTGCTGAAACCTTGGCTGGATCTACCGCTATTCCTCTTTCTAACACCACGTGACCCAGAAACTTCACCTCCCGCTGCCAAAATTCACACTTCTTGAACTTGGCATATAACTGGTGCTCACGAAGCGTCTGCAAGACTATGCGAAGATGTCTAGCATGACCGTCCTCTGACTTTGAATAAATCAAAATTTCATCTATAAAGACAATGACAAACTAATCTAAATAAGCACTGAAGACTTTGTTCATTAAGTCAATGAAAATTACTAGTGCGTTAGTCAGTCCGAAAGGCATGACACAAAACTCATAAGACCCATATCTAGTGAGAAATGCTATCATTAGAACATCTTGCTCCCTAACCCGAAGTTGATGATATCCAGAATGTAGATCAATCTTAAAGAAATATGTAGCTCCTTTCAACTGATCAAAAAGATCATCAATCCTAGGTAAAGGGTACTTATTACGAATAGTAACTTTGTTCAGCTCTATGTAATCTATACACAGGTGAAGTGAACCATCCTTCTTTTTCACAAACAGAACTGGTGCTCCCCAAGGTAAAGTACTCCTACGAATAAAACCCTAGTTAAGTAATTGCTGGATCTGATCCCTCAGCTCTCGCATCTCCACTGGTGGCATCCTGTATGGTGCCCTAGCAATAGGCGTAGTGTCGGAAGCTAAGTTAATTACAAAGTCGATCTCATGACTAGGTGGCAACCCTAAAATCTCCTGAAACACATTCAAAAAATCCTGTATGATTGGTATGCTATCTAATGACACAGTAATCTCCTCCTCCGTTTCCTCCTCCATATAGAACAAATAAGTGTTAGTGACCCCGTTAGAACGTGGCATAACAACGACGTATATATCCTGACTAGATATGGTGAACACAACAGACCTATCATAATAATTAACTTGGGCATGGTAGTGAGATAACCAATCCATCCCAAGTATCACGTCATAAGTGTGTATGTCCAGGACCAATAGATTGCCTAGAAATCTGAGTCTACCAATATCTAGTGTCACAGGCCCATCACTCTCATGTAAAATGGTTGTATTGCCTAAAGGTGTAGAAATACCCTGAGGTCTACTACATACCCGCATCGTCATCCCAGATAAAGCAACAAAAGATTGAGATACAAATGAGTGTGTAGCACCCGTATCAATTAAAACATGTCCCTGTAAACCATGAATAAGAAATATACCCTCAACAGCCTGAGGTATCTGAACATCTTGTGGTATAAGGTTGTACACCCTGCCGTAATGCAACTGCTGCAGTGCCAGTCCCTGAGTTTATGGTGGTGCTGGTAAAGCTGGATATGCTTGTCCCTGAATCCGTGGAACTTGTGGAGCGGATAAAGGTACTAGTGCCCTATGTCCCTGCTACACATGATGTCCCTGTCCCTGTCCTGCTTTAGGACACTGCTTGGAAGTATGACCATACCCTCCACAAGTGTAGCAACTACCTTAAAGGTGCTAAACTATCTCCACAAGTTTCTTTTATAAACTCATTGGTAACCGTTCCATCTTAAGACAACGAACTTATAAGCAAAGCTTTGTTTGCTTACTCAAATTACATATCACTCCACTGTGATAATCATTTACTATTGCAACAATAACATTCCAATATAGTCTAATAAAACCATTTGTGTAATCATCACTAAATTGTTCTTATAAAACACAATAGAGATACCAAAACCACTAGTTCACTTTATTAAGAACTTCTTTAAACCATAAACTATCAAAAGAATAATCGTAAAATATTCTTTAACATACTACTAGCGTACGTGATTAAATTCGTACTACACTTTTACTAATACCTCCACTACTACTAGAAATGAAAATCGTATTACTCTTAAAAGAGCATTCATTCTTGAACTCCGGTGCCCTCCATTTTGGATGCTCCGGTATCTCCTCCATACGGATCTTCTTCAGGGTCTTCCTCTCCACTTGGCTCAGCTTCGAGCACTACCGAAGTTGTGTTAGGTCCACAGTATGGTGGCTAATCTCGCACACCAAAAACCTTCCTTGATTATACTCCGAAGCAACACTTATTAAAACCAATTCCTTGGTCTCCAATTCTGCCTTCTTGGTCGGCCTTCGCAGGGGAATCGTCGGAGTAACCTTTTTCTTCCTTGAGTCTTTCTTTGCTTTCATTGCGGATCACATCATTTTTCTAGTCCCAAACATTCTGAAATTACAGAATAAGATTGACATCAGTACGTTCTAAGCGAACCGTAAAGGAATACAATGAATCCTAAACTTAAGCTCTAATCAAGAAAGAACGCTACGTAGAAATCTTAATACGAAATACCCTAGAGACACTTGAACCTGGAGTGCTCTGATACCAACTGTGAAACCCCTCGACTCTGAGACATGGGTTGATCAAGCCCAAGCCCAAACCTGAGGGAATATCAAACAATTAATATATAAACAAGCAAGAATACGAAAAGATTTAAGAAACAAATAATAGAACTAAAAGAATTATTAAATATAAAATCCTTAAATAATAAAGATTAATATAATCCAACTTTCCAAAACCTCCAAGAGTACAACTCGGGAATCCATCTAGTGGACCCCTAAACAAAAACCCAACTGAACATAAATAACTGGAAATAAAATCCAAATCCAAAATATAGAATGAAATCCCACATCGTCGGTAAAGTGAAAGACCGTCTCTGCTCAGCCCGAATAAGCCCTAAGACTGGATCTGTCCAATACCTGAAAAATATAAGAGTGGGTCAGGCCCACGAACAAGTTCTATTCTAACTGTAATCCATACAGTAACCCGATACGCAGATACATCCTAGATATCTCACAATATCTATCTAGTCCATAAATATATACATATCCACACCAAGGGACATTCACTGGACTACAAAGGGGGTCTAAACCTGAATAGAAGGCAACATGCAAAACACACCTGAGTGGGCATGTGTACCTAAGTCGAATAGGGTACACCTCAACCTATTATAGCCAGCTACGCATCCACTGCATATATGCGCCCTAACCATCGACTTTAAAACTCAAGCTCATATCGTGGTACGATATTCAAATATTTAAAGTCTGTCCAAAACCAGAGTATGTCATTCAATTCTTTGTTAATCTGACATAAGATTTATAATCCCATTCGTCACTCAACTTATTCAGTTGATCTGACTTAACTATACAAAAAATAATTAATCCATGTGGTCACTCAACTTACTCAGTTGATCAAACCTAAATATAAGTAGGATTCAATTTTTCAATCCATTCCCTTATTCTAATAGGGTAGGTCTTAGTGTTCTGAGCTAAACCATCCCTAGTTTTCCACCGTCCTATACTGGTGCATACAATCCACAACATCCATGTAAATTATAGAACATAAATAACAGTTCGGCAATTAAAGTCCAAAACTATGTAAATTACAGAACATAAATAATAGTTCAGCAATTAAAGTCCAAAACCATAATCTAGGTAATTACAGGATAATGTTTAATATTTCAGCAATTAAAATCCAAGCCTTAATCTATGTAATTGCAGAAAAGAGTTTAATATTTTAGCAATTAAAACCCAGAGTATGCATAGATCAAATCTAATAAATAAATGACCCTGTTATGCATTTAAAACAAGATTTAAAATCATGCTATAATCCATTTAATCGCTAAATTAAAATTAGGCAATTAAATCATTTCCATCCGTAAACAGCATGCAAAGTTGTTTAATTTCATACTGTTCATCTTATTCACATAACTGTGTAAACTATGCCATAAGAGATTTAAATAACACCTGAATTAAATATTAAAAACCCCCAGTATACTTCCAGAACAGTTCAAAACACTTAAATCGTCCAAACAGCGCCCACGAACAAACCCAGAATACATCAAAACAAGGGAGCCTGCTCTCAAAACTTGAGAGCAAGCTCAGTCCATGCATGGAGCCAGCTCCATGCACCTTGGAGTCGGTTCTAGAGGGGTGGGAGCTGGCTCTCTAACCCCTAAAGCCAGCTCTGCACTTGAGGGAGCCGGCTCCCTCTTCCATGGAGCCAGCTCTCTCCCTCTCTGAGAGCCCTGAACCACTCTGTTTCGTCTGCTTCATCTCCGGCTGCTTCCAACCCTTCTGTTCTTCCTTAAAACTGAACCTAAGGATCTTAAATCACATCCAGTATTATTCCGGTCATTTATTTAGAACCATTTACATTAACACAACCATGAAAAATAATTACCGATTCATTATGCGTTAAAACCAGACAGTGAAACCAAACCTGCAAAAACAACCTCCGATTAAATTAAATTCTTACAGACTATCAATTTAACACATATCAAGCATGCAAGACTCAATTAATATTCAACTAAAATCCTAGAGATCATCTAATTATGCACAAAACACAGGCCAAGGGGAGAGAGATATAATAGAACTTTCCTGTGTGGTTTTGGAATCAAAACCTTGTCGCCATCTTCCTAAGCTTTCCGACGAAGTCCGTTTACTGTCAACTCAACCTCCTACTACTCAACCTTCCCTCTTCCTAGGTCCGACCTTTAAGCCATAGCCAAAACTCTCACCGAACTTACTATGTTTTCTCACAAGTCTCTGTTATGTTGCTTTGCCTTCACTGTGCTGTGAATAGGGTTCTAAAACCCTAGGCAGACGTATGACAAATATATTTATAGGCAATATTGAAACCTAGGTCCAATTGTAATAAACTATGATACCCCTCGATTCTAGAGCCACGGGTGATCAAGTCCGAGTACAGATCTGAGGGATACCAAACAATTAATATGTAAATAAGTACAAAATACAGAACGAATTAAAGAAATAAATAATAAGCTGAAAGGAATTCAAAAATATAATCCTTAAAATTTATAAATTAATATAAATTCCAAACTTTCCGATATCTGTACAACTCGGGAATCCATCTAGTGGACCCCTATCCAAATCCCAAACTGAAAAGGAAACAACTATAATAAAAATCTAAAGCTAAACATAGAAAGCAGTCCTACGTAGTCGGAGGAGTGAGTGACTGTATCTGCTCTGCACGATCAAGTTCTAACCTTGGAAGTGACGAACACCTGAAAAATAAGAGTGGGTCAGGCCCACATGCAAGTCCTATCCTATTACAATCCATACAGAAACTCGATACGCATATACATCTTAGATAGCTCAATAATAACAAAAGTAGTCCATTCAGATATAAATGCACACTATAGGACGCTCAATAGACTATAGTGTAATCTCAGCCTGAATAGAAGGTAACATGCAAATCGTACGTAACATGGTTATGTATACCTAGACCTACGAAGGAACAGCAATTATGTCCAGTTATCCATCACAGGCGATATACGCACCCTAACCATGATCCTGAGACTCAAGCTCATATCATGGCACCACAAAGATATATATATATATATATATTCCGTTGAAGACAAAAACTTGTTGGTTTCCTTGATAAAATCGCCACAACCAACAAAGCTTGAAGAGTTGTGTGAGAATTTAGGAGGTGGCCAAGTTTTACATTTATAGAAAGCCACTACTACCTTTCTCTATATAAAATATAGATAGGGTGAGTAGGGATCGTCCCAAGGGATTATACGTATTGGAATTTCAACTTCGACTCTAGCGTACCAAATGATTGCAAAAGAGAATTAGGTTGGTTGATTATACTAAATGAGCTAAACTATAATAAAGCAATGCAATAAGATAAAGAGTAAGTAAGAAGGAAAGGTCTTGGGGTGTAGAGATCACCACCAAACAATACTATTCCAAACCATAATCAAGTGACTAATGAGGGAAATGAATGTGTTGCAACAATGTTGTATGTGTAAAAGACATTCAATTGGTAAGGGTGACTTAACAAGTGCAAATTGTCTCAATCAACACGTGTGAGGCCACAATACATCTATTGGTAGAGGAATATATTGTCAAAACATCATGTGAAGATAACAAAATAACAATTCAAGTCATTGAACCTTTCATTAAGCTCATAGTCCAAGCAATCCATAATGATGATTTAGTTAAACATGCATTATCTAAACATTATGTGAGAGGTACAAAATATCTATTGGGAGAGGAATAAAATGTCTAAACACATGTGAAAGATACAACATATCATAACTAGTCATTAATGTGATACCCCTCGGATCCGAGACACGGGTTGATCAGGCCCAGGCCCAAACCCGAGGGAATATCAAACAATTAATATTTTATAACGAACACGGAATACAAAATGAATTAAGAAATGAAAGTTTAAAGCTGAAAAGAAAACTAAAAGATAATCCTTAAATAATTAAATACGTAAATTTGATAAACCAAATATCCATAATTTGAACAACTCGGGAATCCATCTCTAGTGGACCCCTAATAAAAATCTCACACTGAATGAAAGTAAAATGAAAGATAAAATCCAAATCCAAGATCTGGGAAGAAATCCTACATCGTCGGTAGAATGGAAGATCGTCTCTGCTCAGCACGAACAAGCTCAAGCCTGGAACTGACGTACACCTGAAAAATAGGAGTGGGTCAAGCCCACGAACAAGTTCTATCCTACTACAATCCAAGCAGAGACTCGATACGCATGTACATACTAAATAGTTCAACAATAACTAATAATCCGTACATAAATATATCCACACTACTGGACTCTCGCTAGGCCATGAAGGGGGTCTCAACCTGGATAGAAGGCATCACACAATACGCACCTAAGTGGGCATGAGTACCTAAACATAAACAGGGTATACCTCAACCTTCACAGTCAGCTACACATCCAACGGCATATACGCACCCTAACCGTCGACACTGAGACTCAAGCTCATGACACGGTAACATAAAAATATATCTAAACTCCGTTTCTAACCATCCACAAGAAATCCAGTAAGTCACTCGGCGTATTCAACCGTACCGACTTATATATATAAGGAGGATTGTATTTTATAACCCGTGCCCTTACTCCAAAATAGGTAAGACTTAGCAATTTGAGCTAATCCAAACCTAGTATGTCACCGTTCCATACCGGTACATACAATCCAATCCGTCCAATAGTTGATAAAGCATATACAAGTACATAACAATATCAACGAGTCCATATCAAGCATATCAGAATGTATTAACAACCGTTCTTGAATAGTCCCAACAAATTGATTAACATTGGAAACATAAATATCAATATTAATTACTCTATTCCACGCATTTAAATAATTTATAAATGCCAAAACCAACAATTCCAACCTAACCATGTTAGAATAGATTAACCATCATGCTTTAATAAATCCAACCATTGATTAAGTACTAACAGTATCAGTGTCAAAACCCACAGTTCCAAACTAAGCACATTAAAGTATACTAGAAAAACATGCTTAATTAATCCAACAATAAGCCGTTACCTGATCACCCATAGGACTGTGTCTGTAAATATAAGTTTATTCCCGGTATCCATAATTAACAGAGCTTAAACAAATGTTATAATATTTATTTCCATGGCATGCATAATAAATCTAGACAATTCAACATACTGTTAAGCTCCTATTCAACAAAATTGACGAATTAAATGTTAAGTTTAATCATCAATTAATCTTTAGCAAAAATACAGATTCCTTGTATGTATGTATATTCTAAGAATTTGCAATTAGCAGTGCAAAAACTCTCACAAGAAATTTTACATTATAATCTAGAAGTTAGAAACTCCAAATCCACATAAGTCTACAAGACATTCGTAATTAACTCCCGGTAATCCTAATGGTTAATGCTTTGTGTCTAATTCTATGTTAATCTGATCTTTGAATATTTATGTTTACTCTAGACCACTCCTAAACCATCCATTACAGTATTCATTCTCCACTAAAACATATTAAAACAATCACTACAAAGCCTAATCACTGAAAAGTGGAAAAACAAACAACAGAACCAAAAACCCACGTAGAAAACAACCTAGAGCCGGCTCCAGAATATTGGGGCCGCCTCCAATGGCCTTGGAGCCGGCTCCTAGACCATTGGAGCCACCTCCAATCCAAGGAGAGCCGGCTCCAACCCAATAGGAGCCGGCTCTCTCCCTCCTCTTCTTCGTGTTCTCCTCTCCAGTCGTCGTTTACGCCTCCGACACTTCACAGTATAGGTTTTCAGAGAATTTAACTTAATCCCAGAAGATTCCAACCTTTAATTCAGTCCTTATTATGCTACCAATATGGATTAAACCAAGAATTAACAAGAAAGTTCAAAGTTAACCAGTTTAACAATTTTAAAACAAATTCAGTTTCAGTTAAACTCTAAACATGAAACAGATAACGTTTTTATTTTTAAACATGTAATTCATCCTGGAACTATTGAGTATGCAAAGAACACGAGTATAAGGGAGAGAGTAAGGTTAGAACTTGCCTTTGAGATCTTTGTCCAAAAATCTCTACGCCGTCTCTAAAGTTCCAACGAAAACCAACGTGAACACTCTCTGTTCTTCCTTTGTCTCCACAGTCGTATACTTGGTTTTGTTATGTTTCTCAAACCCTAACCAAACATCTAACATATATTTATAGGATTTTACTAAACCCTAAATTAATTCAAGCCCCAACTGAAATCCTAACCGGCCCATCCAACATACTAAGAAACCTACGACGACTTACAAACTGATTAAAAGTAAAACCCTACTCATTAAATCAAGACAATTACCAATTTAACCATAATTATTAAATCAAGACAATTACCAATTTAAATTTACAATAAAGAATTAAATATAACACCATTACAATTAAACACATAACTAAACAATTAACTTAAATAATCACAATTAATGTAAATAATTCAAATAATTAATTAAACCAAAGAAAACAAATAAACCAACTAATTAATTCAAATAACACAAATAAGTCAAGTAAATCAAATAATTAAAAAGTCAATTAAAACATAATTCAAAACAATTAATGAACCAAAAACAATTAATGAACAGAAAACAATTAAACAAAATACCGAGACTATCCTCTTGAAAATTAGGGGTATTACAATTAATCCTTCATTAAGCTCAAAATTCAGATACAACACAATATTAGAGCATATGCTTCTTGCATTCAAAAGCATGGAACATCAAAGAACAAGCATGAATTGTTTCCCCAACTAACACTACACTACTTAAAAGAGAAGCACAATCCATCAAGGAATAAGTATGAACCATCTAGAGACATAACAAGAGCATTATATTAAGAACTTCATATTTTGACAATCTCAAGATTAAAGGCATTAATACACATAGACATGCATCAATAACATTAAATCTAGAGGTGAGCATCTACTCTAGCATACATAGACATATAGACAGAGAAAATGATCAATTAGAAGCATTAATCCATAGAATTCAATGAATAATCAAGATCTTCATAAGTTCAAGAGTCAAAATATGCATTACAACACAAATCCCTCAAAATTACACAAGATTAGGTAAAGAAAGCATGTTTGGGGCTAACTCTAGCCCCAAGAAGATGTCTAGCCACTCATGGTAGTGATGATCCAACCCTCAAGGGCTAACTCCATAGCTGCTCCTTGTTGGTGAAGATCTCCTCCAATGGTTGCTCTAGCTTCCTCCCTTCTTCCTCTCCAAGAATAGCCTCCAAGATGATTTTCAATGTGTGACAAGAGACTTACTCAAAAAGTGTATCATATTCCTTATATAGGTAGGTCAAATACACCCCATGATGAGCTGTGGTCGTGCAAGGCATATTCTCCAATGATTGGATGAAGGACGGAATAAATGAGCTGGACTTTAACTTTTTCTCGCTGGAGGAAGTTCGATCGATCGAACCTTAACTTGTATCGATCGAAAATGGGTTCGATCGATCGAACTGCATCTTGGATCGATCGAAGTGGTCTAACTCCTCCGGATAATGACAAGGTTGGGATATTTTCAAGATATTTATGGGGAAAAAGACAAAAGTGGTTGGTAGGCGTACAGCTGTGGATAAGATCAATCATTTGAATAGGACAAAATAGGGTTCGATCGATCGAAGTGATGTTCGATCGATCGAACTTGGAATTTCAGCAAAGGCCAAGGTTGGATCTATCGAGAAGTACTGTGATCGATCATAGATGTTCGATCGATCGAACCTTAACTTGGATCGATCGAACTTTTCAGCTGCACAACTTGATTCCTTTTTGCTCTTTTCTTTCTCTACTTTGCTCCCTCCTTTGGTTTATCTCAGGATTGCTTCAATTAAGCTTTTATTTGGCTGAGTTAGCTCAATTTTGGGATTAGTGCCTGAAAATATAAATAACACGTAATAAGTCTAAAATGGCAAAGTAAGATAGATAAAGGTACTAGAATGCTTAAGCTTAACGGGTTTAAATGCGCACTTTTCAGTGCTCATCAGTATGACATTCAAATGTTTATTGACTTGTTATATATATAAGTAGGACTTAACTTTTATAGTTAATCCACCTTACTTCAGAATAGGTAGGACGTAGTACTTTGAACTAATCCACTCTCAGAATAGGTAGGTCTTAGTGTTTTGAACTAAGCCATCCCTAATATGCCACCGTCCCATACCAGTGCATATACACATAAATAAGTAGGACTTCACTTTTATAGTTAATCCAACTTATTTCCAAATAGGTATGACTTAGTTAACTTTTTTTTAACTAATCCGTCCCTAGTATGCCACTATCCCATACCGGTGCATACAAAACACAAGTCTGTATAATTGATAAAGCAGGAATAAGTAACTCATCAATCATACTCCAAAATTAGCATAAATAAAGTCTAACATGTGTATGACCAAATTATGCATCCAATATAAGATCTAAAAATCCTATTTTAGTCCTTTAAATTGATAAAGTAAGATTAAGCATTTAATCTTCCAAATCGTTCATAACTTGATACAATTAAAAGCAAGTTAAATACTGTTTTATTCCAAACCAAGCATAGTTAATTTCAAGTAATTCACTACACTTAAACCTCTATTTAAATATGATTAAACAGTATTAAATCATATATAAAAGAATCTCCAAGTTCCAGTATGTAAGTTGATTAACAACCAAAGTGCAATATGTAGGATTTTTCCCTAAGTTCATACTGTCTATTCCTTAATCCATTTATGAATTATTATTTCCCTATATTTTTACAAGTCCATAGCACTTACCTACACCATTTACTGCAATTAAAATGGACTAAAAATACCCTGCACAATCTAAACACAGCCTAAAAACCATCAATACACAATTCTGGGCGAGAGCGGCTCTCACAAATTGAAAGCCTGCTCCATTACGTGGGAGACTGCTCTAAGAAGTTGGGAGCTAGCTCCACACTCCTTGGAGTAGGCTCCATCAATGAGGGAGCTGGCTCCCTCCTTTTAGGAGCCTGCTCTCTCACTCCCTGAAGCTGTGTATCAGTTCTGCTTCGTCTTCCTCGCCTCCGGCGATTCCCAGGGCCTCTGTAATTCTTTTAATACTTGTTCCAATGTTTAATCAATGTTCCAGAACATTTATAAGGCATTGACATGCATCAACGATATCAATTAAACCAAGCTTAAAAGCAATGACAGCATTCCACTCCTCAGTTGCTCTTGGTTCAACCCAGAAGCACTCCGTCCCGTCCTCTTTGAACCTCTCTTTGTTTCTCTCCAGTCTCTCTCTGTTCTCTCTCTTTGCCTCCTCAGTTACGGGTTACGGGAAAAGGGTTCTAAAACCCTTGCAGACCCATAACTTATACATATATAGGCCTCAATGAAAACCTAATTCTAATTCCCCACTTATTATAAGTCGGCTAAACTAAATCCCGTGATTGCATAAATAAAACAAAACCCTAAATTACAATCAATGCATTTAACTAATTAAAACAATTACATCCATGAAAGAAAATAATAATAATACAATTAATGTAACTACAGAAAATCAAAATATAATTAAACAATTAATTAATTCAAATAAACACAATTAAAGAAAAAAATTCATTTAAATAAAACAATTAATTCAAATAAACATGAAAATACACAATTAAACAATTAAAAATGCAATTAACCAATTAAAAATACAATTAAACAATTAATTAAATATCAGGACTATCCTTTTTAAAATTAGGAGTATTACATTATTCCCCCCTAACAAAAGGAATTCCATCCTCGGAATTCGCTCTTACCTTCTTCCAATATTTCAGGAAACTATGAGCAAATGACATCCTCCCGTTCCCAAGTAGACTCAGCCTCATTGTGATGACTCCACTGAACACGCACCAAAGGGATAACCTTATTATGAAGGATTTGATCCCGACGGTCAACAATATGACACGGTAGCTCCAAATATGTTGTATCCGGCTGCAACTCAATCCCCCCAACATCGATATGTTGATATCGATCCTCATCTTGCAGAAATTTCTGTAACATGGAAACATGGAACACATTGTGTACCCGATCCAAATTATCCGGAAGTGCCAACTGATAAGTTACAGCGCCAACTCGATCCGTAATCATGAATGGATCGACAAATCGCGGTTACAACTTCCCTTTCTTCCCAAAGCGCATTACTCCTTTCATTGGAGATACCTTGAGTAAAACTTGATCCCCAATCTGAAACTCCAATGCACAAGTACGACGATCTGCGTAACTCTTCTGCCGACTCTGAGGAGTGCGCATGCGATCCCTAATAAGTGCAATCTTTTCAGAAGTATCCTTAATGAACTCAAGACTCAAAAATCTGCTTTTGCCAACCTCCATCTAACAAACAGGCGATCGACATGATTGGCCATACAATACCTCAAATGGTGCCATACCAATAGTCTTTTGGAAACTATTGTTATATGCAAACTCCACAAGTGGCAAATAATTCTCCCAGTGGCCCTTGAAATCAAGAACACACGAACGAAACATATCCTCCATGATCTGATTAACGCTCTCAGTCTGTCCATTAGTCTGAGGATGATAAGTAGTGCTAAGATGTAACTCTGTACCCAAAGCCTGCTGAAAACCCTTCCAAAATCTTGACACAAATGAGCTAATTTAGTCAACCTATCCACAATGACCCAAATGGAATTGTGATCCTTATAGAAATTAGGTAATCCCTCTACGACATTCACAGAAATGCTCTCCCATTTCCACTCCGGTGTCGGTAGTGGCTGTAGAGCTCCTGGCGGCCGCTGATGATCAATCTTGACCATCTGACAAGTACCACATCGAGAGACAAAAATAGCAATGTCCTTTTTCATACCTGCCCACCAAAACTGCCGCTTCATATCCTGATACATCTTGTCTCCACCTGGAAAAACAGAAAACTCAGAGTGGTGAGTCTCAGTCATCACATCCTTCCTCAAATCATCAGCAGAAGGTACCACCAACCATCCCTTGTACTTCAAACCTCCATCAGTCCCAACATTGTAAATTGGGACCTCTCTAGAAGTTATCTCTGCAATTTTATCAATGCACTGCTGATCCTTGAGTTGTGCCTTCAAAACTTTGTGAATAATAGGAGGTGTAACTGCCACGCAAGCCATGAAAGCATCTGACAACTCATCCACCGTCTTCAAAGCATTCCACTCAATAGTGAATAGAGCAGAAAGACTAGCAGTGGGTCGACGACTGAGTGCATCTGCCACCACATTTGGTTCCCTGGATGGTACTAAATAGAGAAATGATAGTCTTTCACAAACTCTAACCATCTGTGCTATCTCATATTCAGCTCCCGCTGAGTGAACAAATACTGCAAACTCTTGTGATTACTTAATAATCTGAAGGATTCCCCCCATTAGATAATGCCTCCAAATGCATAAGGCAAAGACCACAGCTACTAATTCCAAATCATGTGTTGGATAATTAAGCTCATGAGGCATAAGTTTTCAAGACCCATAAGAAATCGGTCTCTCCTCCTGCATCAAAACATATTCAAAACCTTGCAATGAAGCATCTGTGTAGACAAAATACTCTATCCCGCTCTGTGGAGTAGAAAAAACTGGTGCAGAAGTTAACTTGCGTTTTAGCTCATCAAAAACTTTCTGACAGTGTTCATCCCACATGAACCGTACACCCTTTTTAGTCAGACAAGTGAATGGTCCCACTATCTTCAAAAATCCCTGGATGAACCTATGATAATACTTTACAAATCCGAGGAAACTCCGAATCTCAATAGGTGAAGTAGGCTGCCCCCATTCTACCACTGCTGAAACTTTGGCTTAATCCATCGCTATTCCCCTTTCTAACACTACGTGACCCAGAAACTTCACTTCCCGCTACCAAAATTCACACTTCTTGAACTTGGCATATAACTGGTGCTCACGAAGTGTCTGCAAGACTATGCGAAGATGTCTAGCATGATCGTCCTCTGACTTTGAACAAATTAAAATGTCATCTATAAAGGCAATGACAACCTGATCTAAATAAGTCCTAAAGACTCTGTTTATTAAGTCCATGAAAACTACAGATCAATCTTAGAAAAGTACGTAGCCTCCTTCAATCGATCGCAAAGATCATCAATCCTGGGCAAAGGATACTTATTCCGAATAGTAACCATATTTAACTCCCTGTAATCTATACACAGGCGAAGCGAACCATCCTTCTTCTTTACAAACAACATTGGTGCTCCCTGGGGTGAAGTACTCCTGTGAATAAAACCCTGGCTGAGTAAGTGCTGAATCTGATCCTTCGGCTCTCACATCTCCACTGGTGCCATCCTGTATGCTGCTCCAGCAATAGGCGCAGTGCCTGGAGCTAAGTCAATCCCAAAGTCTATCTCGCGACTAGGTGGCAACCCTAAAATCTCCTGAAATACATCCGGAAAGTCCTGTACAATTGGTATGCTATCCAATGATACAGTAATCCCCTCCTCCGTTTCCTTCTCCAAATGGAACAAAGAAGTGCTAGTAACCTAGTTAGAACGTGGCACAGCGACAACTTACCTATCCTGTTTGGGTATGGTGAACACATTAATCCTATCAAAACATTTAACTTGGGCATGGTAGGGAAATGACCCATCCATCCCAAGTAACACATCATAAGTGTGCATGTCCAGGACCAATAGATTGACTAGAAATCTGAGTCTACCAATATCTAGTGTCACAGGCCCATCACTCATATGTAAAATAGCAACATCGCCTAAAGGTATAGAAACACCATGAGATCTATTAACATACCTATGTCCACTAAACTATAAAACCCAAAACTCCTGAAAACTCCGTAGAACAAAACACATAAGGTAATACAAAATGCTCCGAAATCTACTCATTTTTAGATTGTAGCTCCATCTTGGGAATTCTTCCCTCGAAATCAAACTTACCTTATTGATTTACACAAGTTCTTTTATAAACTCCCTGGCAATCGTCCCATCTCAACACAACGTACTTACAAGCAAATATTTGTTTGCTTGTCCAAAAACCAACTACTCCACTGTGATAATCATTTATTATCGCGATAATCATATTCCAATACAGTTTAATAAAACCATATGTGTATAAATCACAAAAATGCTATCATAAAACACAATAAAGATAGCCAAAATCGCTAGTTCACTTTATTAAGAACTTTTTTAAAACATAAACTGTCAAAAGAATAATAGTAAAATATTCTTTAACATCGTACTAGTATACGTGATTAAATCCGTACTACACTTTTACTAAAATCTCTACTACTACTAGTAACCAAAAATCACTCTTAAAAGAGCCATCCTCCTTGTGGTTCGGTACCCTCCTGCTTGGATGGCTCGATATCTCCTTATTTAGGGCACTGCCTGGAAGTGTGGCCATACTCTACACAAGTATAGCAAGTACCCTTAAAGTACCAAACGGCCTCCTCTGCTGGTTAGCCTGTGGCTGATCCCGTTCTGCTTGTGATTCCTCATTCTGTTGTCTCTGAGCTAACCCAGGACATTAGTTGGATGTATGCCCAAAATCTCCGCAAGCAAAACATTGACCTTGAAACTCATTTTGCACCACTGGTACTACTTCTAGTGTCTGCTGAACATGTGGCTGACTCTGAAGTGCAGTTGCTACGCGTGCAGCTACAACTTGAACAATGATGTAAACTAACTGAG
This sequence comes from Cornus florida, assembly GCF_030987335.1. Taxonomy (NCBI): domain Eukaryota; kingdom Viridiplantae; phylum Streptophyta; class Magnoliopsida; order Cornales; family Cornaceae; genus Cornus; species Cornus florida. The sequence continues at coordinate 46,267,813 of NW_026775575.1, forward strand.
GAGAATACTCTGGATTCTTGTCTTGATTGTAGCCCCGATCCTGAGACTCCTGAGTCTACTGTACATCCTCCTGCTTGATTTGCAACTAACCATCTTTATTCTTCTCCTCCTCTTGAAACCTAGGCAATTGCTGCTCTTCCTCAAGTTGTTGACACTGTAGGAGACCTTGTTGCCTACATGCCACTTCTCTTCGCTGCCAACGGTTTCGTTTGGTTCTAGCGTTAACCATTCTGTTAACACCAAAAGCCAGACATCAGTACAATTTAAACAGACCGTAAAGGAATACAACGAATCCTAAAATTAAGTTCTAAATAAAAGAAAACGCTACGTGAAAGTCTTATACGATAGAATCCTAGAGACACTGAACCTGGAGTGCTCTGATACCAACTGTGATACCCCTCGATTCTAGAGCAACGGGTGATCAAGTCCGAGCACAGATCCTAGGGATACCAAACAATTAATATGTGAATAAGCTCAGAATACAGAATGAATTAAAGAAATAAATAATAAGCTGAAAAGAATTCAAAAATATAATCCTTAAAATTTATAAATTAATATAAATTCCAAACTTTCCAATATCTGTACAACTCGAGAATCCATCTAGTGGACCCCTATCCAAATCCTAAATTGAAAAGGAAACAACTGTAATAAAAATCTAAAGCTAAACATAGAAAACAGTCCTACGTAGTCGGAGGAGTGAGTGACTGTATCTGCTCTGCACGATCAAGCTCTAACCTTGGAAGTGACAAACACCTGAAAAATAAGAATGGGTCAGGCCCACATGCAAGTCCTATTCTATTACAATCGATACAGAAACCCGATACGCATATACATCCTAGATAGCTCAACAATAACTAAAGTAGTCCATACAGATATAAATACACACTATAGGATGCTCAATAGACTATAGTGTAATCTCAGCCTGAATAGAAGGTAACATGCAAATCACACGTAACATGGTCATGTATACCTAGACCTACCAGGGAATAGCAACTATGTCCAATTATCCATCCCAGGCGATATACGTACTCTAACAATGATCCTGAGACTCAATCTCATATTACGGCACCACAAAGATATATATGTATATATAATCTGTTGAAGGTATGGCATTCAAATGTTTATTGACCTGTCATATATATATATGTAGGACTTAACTTTTATAGTTAATCCACTTCATTTCAGAATAGGTAGGACTTAGTGCTTTGAACTAATCCATTCCCAGAATAGGTAGGTCTTAGTGTTTTGAACTAAGGCATCCCTAATATGTCACCGTCCTATACCGGTGCATATACACATATATAAGTAGGAATTAACTTTTATAGTTAATCCAACTTACTTCCAAATAGGTAGTACTTAGTATTTTTAACTAATCCATTCCTAGTATGCCACCATCCCATACCGATGCATACAAAACACAAATCCATATAATTGATAAAGCAGGAATAAGTAACTCATTGATCATACTCCAAAATTAGCATAAATAAAGTCTAACATGTGTATGACCAAATTATGCATCCAATATAAGATCTAAAAATCCTATTTCAGTCCTTTAAATTGATAAAGTAAGATTAAGCATTTAATCCTCCAGATTGTTCATAACTTGATACAATTAAAAACAAGTTAAATACCATTTTATTCCAAACCAAGTTTAGTTAATTTCAAGTAATTCACTACACTTATACCTCTATTTAAATATGATTAAATAGTATTAAATCATATATAAAAGAATCTCCAAGTTCCAGTATGTAAGTTGATTAACAACCAAAGTGCAATATGTAGGATTTTTTCCTAAGTTCATACTGTCCATTCCTTAATCCATTTATGAATTATTGGTTCCCTATATTTTTATAGGTCCATAGCACTTACCTACACCATTTACTGCAATTTAAACGGACTAAAAATACCCTGCACAGTCTAAATGCAGCCTAAAAACCATTAATACGCAATTCTGGGCGAGAGCAAGCTCTCACAAATTGAAAGCCTACTCCATTAACATGGGAGCCCGCTCTAAGAAGTTGGGAACTGGCTCCACACTCCTTGGAGTCAGCTCCATCAATGAGGGAGCTGGCTCCCTCCTTTTGGGAGCCTGCTCTCTCACTCCTTAAAGCCATTTCTCGGTTCTACTTCGTCTTCCTCGCCTTCGGCGATTCCCAGGGCCTCTGTAATTCTTTTAATACTTGTTCCAGTGTTTAATCAATGTCCCAGAACATTTATAAGGAATTGACAGTCATCAACGATATCAATTAAACCAAGCTTAAACGCAAAGACAATATGAACCAATTAACAGAACTTTAAGAATTTACAAACCAGTTTAATTCAACCAGATTAAATATAGTTTAAACATGCATAAAAGATTTGTTTTAGCATTCATTAAACCCCTGGAGTCTACCTAGGCATGCACAGAACACAGGTTTAAGGGAAAGAGATAGCATAGAGACTTGCCTTTAGGTTTCCATTCAAAACCTTAACCCTCCGTCTCTGAGTTTTTCAACCACTTCCTAGACTGCCGTTCCACTCCTCAGTTGGTCTTGGTTCAACCCAGAAGCACTCCGTCCCGTCCTCCTTGAACCTCTCTTTGTTTCTCTCCAGTCTCTCTCTGTTCTCTCTCTCTGCCTTCTCAGTTACGGGTTACAGAAAAAGGGTTCTAAAACCCTTGCAGACCCATAACTTATATATATATATAGGCTTCAATGAAAACCTAATTTTAATTACCCACTTATTATAAGTCGGCTAAACTAAATCCCGTGATTGCATAAATAAAACAAAACCCTAAATTACAATCAACACATTTAACTAATTAAAACAATTACGTCAATGAAAGAAAATAATAATAATACAATTAATGTAACTACAGAAAATCAAAATACAATTAAACAATTAATTAATTCAAATAAAGACAATTAAAGAAAATAATTTATTTAAATAAAATAATTAATTCAAATAAACATACAAATACACAATTAAATAATTAAAAATGCAATTAACCAATTAAAAATACAATTAAACAATTAATTAAATATTAGGACTATCCTTTTTAAAATTAGGGGTATTACATAAACCCTAACTAAACCCTAGTTGGCCCATACGTGATTTTTAAAAGAATAAAACCTAATTTTAACATTATAACTTATAACCCTAATTGAAACCAATTAACTAAACTAATAAACCATATAACCAAATAAAACAAGTAACTTCCAATAAAGAAAAATAAAAATACAATTAGTCAACTAAAGAAAATAAAAATACAATTAATTCAATTAAACAACCAATTAAACAAAAAATGTAATTAAATACATAATTAAACAATTAAATAAAATAAATACTAAAACAATTAAACAAATAAGAAATTAAACAATTAATCAACTAAAAATGACATAAAACCATAATTAAAATGCCAAGACTATCCTTTTAAAATTTAGGGGTATTACATTTCCCAACTCTTCATCTTCCCCTTTAATTTCTCCATAATGATTAAGGCGAGATTAAATATATAATGACGGCGACGAAGACTATGATTGGACATGATGGTATAGGGGGAAGTGTGCTGGCATGACGTGCTAAGTGCTTCGGTTTCTAAAATGCCATGATTGCCTTTGACTCCTGACTTCCTCACGTGAAGGCTTCAGGCTTCTATAAATTAAAAGTGGCTTTGTTCGATTCTCTCTTCTTGTCACTGTCAAGCAACTTTCTTAAAATCTCCGTACTACAATCCTCAAGTTTCCCCCAACAAGAGTCTTTGTTTTCTGGCTTGTTTTTCTGCTTTCTTCATTTTCAAGGTTAGTTTTTTCTTTTTGTAATCTCTTCTCTTTTTCATTCTACCTTTTTGCCATTGTTATGGGCTTCAACATCGAAGCCCTCTATCTTCGTTGTAACATTCCAAACGATGTCACCACCCATTTTTACTCGGACGACGAGGGTGCCAGCACCGAGACGGGCCTCAAAGATGATGAAATCTTGTTCACCCCCTCCCAACTCCGCGTAGTTAGGTTTCCCCTTCATCTTTTATTCTACTCGGTCCTTAATATTTTGGGGTTGGCCACTCTTCAGCTAAATCCTAACTTCTTCAAGATTATCTCTTCCATGATACTCTGGAATCTGGAACGGGGTCTTCAACTAGATGCGTTCGACCTCTTCTTTTGCTATAAAGTGATTAGAACTATTAATACTAGTGTTTGGTACCATCTCCATCCAATTCCCAATCGAAAAATCTGTATTAACACTTCTGATTAGGATAAGAATTAAAAGAAAAATCATATTGTCATTGGGGGCAATTGGAAGTCTCCTCAAACCCCTCTGCCTGTCATACCTAGGGAGTTTGGGATCAGTGCCCTTCCAAACTTTACACCTTACAAAACACATACCTATGACTCTTCCATATTTTTGTAGTTTTCTTGCCCACCACTTGGGATTTTCTTCTGACTTCTCTGATTTCGGGGTTTGTAAAACGAGGCTTAGGATTCTGCAGCCGTCCATTTGGAACAACATCCCTAAATCTTCCATCTTTTTAACAGAAGAAGCTTTAAGGAGGATCTCAGTTGCAGTAGGCCCTAATCTACCAATGGAAAATACCTAAATCCCCATATTTGGTAGGGCAAGGAGGAATGAAAGACTTACCTTTGTTAATACTCTCCTACCCCCTCTATCTCCCTCTGTTCCTCCCTAGACTACAATGATTGCTGCAACCATCCCCCCTCCTACCCGTACGTGCTGAAATAGCTGCTGGCAAGAAGCCAGCAGAAGGGGATGTGAGGGGTGATGACAGAGGCTCGATTCAAAGGTGGAGGGGGACTGAGGGGGTTGTGATTAGAGAGCACCATTCGGATGAACCCCCTTGAGATCCCAATGTCGTTTATCCCAATACTGAAGTCGATATCCCTTTCAGACCAGTCTTTCTCAGAGATGATGGCTCCATGGTGTCTCTTAACGACACCATGTTCAAGGATGGGCCTACTGTCTTGGCCTACTATAAGAATATGTGGATTTTAGGGGATTTGAAGGTCAGGCCAAGCTCAGCAGGGAGGAGATGCTCACTCGGATCCCCCTTGGTGCACTTGAGGTATGACTTTTCCCTTCTCTTCTTTTTCAATAAACTCTTTTTTTTTTTTTTTTTTTTTGGGATTAACCCATAAACCTGTTTATTATAACTCTCTAAATGCCTCTATTAACCTTGCAGACTCTGTTCGGCATTGCAACTATACAGAAGACGATTGAGCAGAGTGATAGAACGGTCAGTTGGCTAGCCTCCCAAATAAATAAAGATGATGAGGACTTCAAGGGCGTTGAGACCCGAGCCTAACTGGCCGAAGAGAAGTTCACTACAACAAACAATGCTTGGGATGAACTGGCTGATCAGCTGGAGGTAGAGAGAGTTGCTTAGCTAGCCTTAGAGCAAAAGAATGATGAGCTCAATGGAGAGAAAGTTTGCCTTCTTGAGCTTCTAGGCAGAATGGAGACGGCCCAAGTTTTGTAAACCCGGTGCGTCAGTGATGAACAAAAGATGACCCGACAACGGATCAGAAATACGGAAGCTAGAACTTAAACAAGGTCTTTAGAGATGCATATCATCCTTAAGACACAATAGTGACCTTCCTTGGAGTTTTGAGATTCAACGGAAACAAAACGGAGCCAAGGGTATTAACAACCCTATAAGAGAAAAACCAAGGGTAAAATGGTCATTTTACCCTAATTGGAGTGAAATTAACTTACAACAAATAAAATGAGATCAAAATTACCCTAAAACATCATTTGGTGACTTCACATGAAGTCCCAAGGCCAAAGGAAGTAAAAATCTCAAACGATCCCTATCCCGGTTCGAACTAAAACTGACACCCTCTCACTAAAACAAGGGTATCTTGAGATAAGAGAAGAATCTAAAACTAAAATTAATACCATTGGAAATCTTACTTCGACGCGGTCAGTTTAGACTCAAGAACGGACCAATTCCGAGTTGAAACGAAAAAGTTACGTCAGATTGAAGTTGGAAATCCAAAACTAAAAACTCTGGAAGACTTGAACCGGTTCAACTATTCTTGAACCGGTTCAACATTGGAAGGACGACCAAGTTGAGCCAAAATGACACCTTGAACCAGTTCAGCTATTCTTGAACTAGTTCAACTTGACCAGAGTTGAACTTAAACAGCAGAAACAGTGTTTTAACAGAAAAATGAGTTTGGAGCGCGGTTTTCGAGATCAATATGACCTTTTTCGGAAAAATGTCATGAAGAAACTCCCCTTAAAATCACATTTTCTATGTGACAGAGTTAAGAATGGACTTTATTTCGCAAAGGAAATCCCCAAAATGCCCTTATAACAGATTTTTATAAAAAGTGAAAATGAGTGCCCTCCCATGTGCTCGTTTTACAAAATATGACTCGAAACTCGAAAGCGATCATGCACGCAAACGTAATATGGATAAATACACGTGTTCCAATGGCCCATGGCCACATAGCACGTCATATACAAAATACGACCTATCAAACCTCAAGTTCTCATAATTTCATAAAACAAACTACGGAATTTAACTAGCATACATATGATACAAATGTATATGGCACTTGGCCTCATGTTATGCATACAAAATAGACATCTTCAAGTGTTCTTAGATATACATTACACATCAAGGAAGCCATCTTAGCTTCTACAATACCATACATCCATGGAGCCATTAGATATAATCTAATTAAACAACAAGATAATCAAATTCTCTAGATTTCAAATCAATTTCGAATAACCTCAAATTAATATATGTTAAATAACATAGCATGCTCATTACATATATCAAATCAAAAGTGCAAAATGAGCAAGATACCATCATATAGAATTTAATTAATTTAAATTAATCAAATCTCAAGATTTCAAAAGTTATTCAAATGATTCCAAATTAATATATATCAAAGATCAACTCATGGGCATGCCATTTACCAAGTCTAAAATGAGTTATATGCAAGATATGATAAATCACTAATTTATCAAATTAACAAAAGACATGCATACAACTTATATAAGCATCAATAGCATGCAAGAAATAAAAATATAACCCTATAACATCCCCTACCTCACTAGAGAAGTGTCTCTCTAGAATCCAAGGCAAATTAACACAAAATGGTAAACCATTCAAGGGTTATGAAGAGGAGGATGAGGGGAACAAAAAGTGTTCCAAGCTTCATGGTCTAAGGTAAGTGGAAGGGCATCAAAAATCAAGGTCAAGGCCAAAGGTTTCAAGCTCCATCCATGGAGGCTAGGGTTTTTGGTGAGGAAGGAATGAAATAATTTGAAAATGTGTGAGTGGAGGAAATAAAAATCCTTCACTCACTATGTGCTCTTACATCATGGTCAACACACACTAGTTTGGTCAATTGCTCAAAAACCTTTCTTTAAAACCATAATCCCAAAGTGGCCCAAAAGTAATTTGCAAGACTAAATTGTGAGCCTACACTTGTCACAAATCCAAGGCTCCATCCTAGGCTTAATCTCAAACCTACACTTGTCAACCATCCAAGCCAACAAGTGCACCAATCCTAGGCCAACAAGTGGTTAAATCTCTACCCTCCACATGTCCTCATCCAAGGCCTCAAAGTGTTTCCACACACATGTCAACAAGTGAACCAATGAGAGTGTGACACTTGTCACACTTTCTGGAAATTGCAAAAAGGACCATTTTGTAATTTAATTTGGAAGATATTTTCAAAAAGGACCTTTTTACAATTTTCGGAAAGTGTGACAAGTGTCACACTCTCATTGGTCCACTTGTTGACATGTGTGTGGAAATACTTTGAGGCCTTGGATGAGGACATGTGGAGGGTGGAGATTTAACCACTTGTTGGCCTAGGGTTAGTGCACTTGTTGGCTTGGATGGTTGACAAGTGTAGGTTTATGATTAAGCCTAGGATGGAGCCTTGGATTTGTGACACGTGTAGGCTCACAATTTAGTCTTGCAAATTACTTTTGGGCCACTTTGGGATTATGGTTTTAAAGAAGGGTTTTTGAGCAATTAACCAAACTAATGTGTGTTGACCATGGTGTAAGAGCACATAGTGAGTGAAGGATTTCTATTTCCTCCACTCACACATTTTCACATTATTTCATTCCTTCCTCACCAAAAACCCTAGCCTCCATGGATGGAGCTTGAAACCTTTGGCCTTGACCTTGATTTTTGATGGCCTTCCACTCACCTTAAACCATGAAGCTTGGAACACTTTTTGTTCCCCTCATCCTCCTCTTCATAACCCTTGAATGGTTTACCATTTTGTGTTGATTTACCTTGGATTCTAGAGAGACACTTCTCTAGTGAGGTAAGGGATGTTATAGGGTTATATTTTTGTTTCTTGCATGCTATTGATGCTTATATAAGTTGTATGCATGTCTTTTGTTAATTTGATAAATTAGTGATTTATCATATCTTGCATATAACTCATTTTAGACTTGGTAAATGGCATGCCCATGAGTTGATCTTTGATATATATTAATTTGGAATCATTTGAATAACTTTTGAAATCTTGAGATTTGATTAATTTAAATTAATTAAATTCTATATGATGGTATCTTGCTTATTTTGCACTTTTGATTTGATATATGTAATGAGCATGCTATGTTGTTTAACATATATTAATTTGAGGTTATTCGAAATTGATTTGAAATCTAGAGAATTTGATTATCTTGTTTAATTAGATTATATCTAATGGCTCCATGGATATATGGTATTGTAGAAGCTAAGATGGCTTCCTTGATGTGTAATGTATATCTAAGAACACTTGAAGATGTCTATTTTGTATGCATAACATGAGGCCAAGTGCCATATACATTTGTATCATATGTATGCGAGTTAAATTCCATAGTTTGTTTTATGAAATTATGAGAACTTGAGGTTTGATAGGTCGTATTTTGTATATGATGTGCTATGTGGCCATGGGCCATTGGAACACGTGTATTTATCCATATTACGTTTGCGTGCATGATCGCTTTCGAGTTTCGAGTCATATTTTGCAAAACGAGCACATGGGAAGGCATTCATTTTCACTTTTTATAAAAATCTGTTATAAGGGCATTTTGGGGATTTCCTTTGCAAAATAAATTCCATTCTCAACTCTGTCACATAGAAAATGTGATTTTAAGGGGAGTTTCTTCACGACATTTTTCCGAAAAATGTCATATTGATCTCGAAAACCGCGCTCCAAACTCATTTTTGTGCTAAAACACTGTTTCTGCTGTTTAAGTTCAACTCTGGTCAAGTTGAACCGGTTCAAGAATAGTTGAACCAGTTCAAGGTGTCATTTTGGCTCAACTTGGTCGTACTTCCAATGTTGAACCAGTTCAAGAATAGTTGAACCGGTTCAAGTCTTCCAGAGTTTTTAGTTTTGGATTTCCAACTTCAATCTGACGTAACTTCTTCGTTTCAACTCGGAATTGGTCCGTTCTTGAGTCTAAACTGACCGCGTCGAAGTAAGATTTCCAATGGTGTTAATTTTAGTTTTAGATTCTTCTCTTATCTCAAGATACCCTTGTTTTAGTGAGAGGGTGTCAGTTTTAGTTCGAACCGGGATAGGGATCGTTTGAGATTTTTACTTCCTTTGGCCTTGGGACTTCATGTGAAGTCACCAAATGATGTTTTAGGGTAATTTTGATCTCATTTGATTTATTGTAAGTTAATTTCACTCCACTTAGGGTAGAATGACCATTTTACCCTTGGTTCTTCTCTTATAGGGTTATTGATACCCTTGGCTCCGTTTTGCTTCCGTTGTCTTGAGGATGACGTACATCTCTAAAGACCTTGTTTAAGTTTTAGCTTCGGCATTTCGGATCTGTTGTCGGGTCATCTTTTGTTCATCACTGATGCACTGGGTTTACAAAACTTGGGCCGTCACAACGGTTCTCCCGAATAGGTGGTTGTAGAGACGATTCATGGACCACAGTAATCCAACTGACCCTGGTAGGGCGTAAATGGACCAGATGACTATGACTGGGATCTAAAGATTGACCCTCTTGGCACCTACATGGATCCTCTTCCTGGCAATCTTGAAGAGGTGTTTACCGAGTGCAAAAAGGTGGTTGAGGCTGTAGATGGCTCTTTGACCCTTCCTCCTGCCAGAAAAGACGGACCTGCCCCTGCTACTCCAACCCATCCTACCCCTGATAGATCTGATGAGATGGAAATTATAGAGGATGCAACCTAGCTTTATAGCCCTTTAATTTATTTTTTCTCTTGTTTCCTTTCTCTTCTTTCTTTTTTTTTTTTTTTTTTGGTTGTTGTTGTTGTTGTAAATGTAATTGAAGAGAGGAAGGACTATTTTTGTACTTGGAATTAATTAATGGAAAAGCCTTTTGCCGAATCCAGAGATCTTCTATTTTTGCTTGAATTTCTTGCCAAGTGTTTTTGTTTGAAAATTTTTCTAAGTGTTTTAGCGATCGACTACTCTGCCACTTGCCGCTTCACACTTGTTTTTGCAATGAATTTCATTTTTACTTGAAAATTTCCTAAGTGTTTGGCGGTCGGTTATCCTGCCACTTGCCACTTCACCTTTATTGAATTTGTGTACATGTTTGATGATCGAATACTTTGCCATTTGCCACTGATGCAACTAATGTGTGTGCACAAAAATGTGTTTAAATATGTAGAATTAGAATGTGCTATGTGGGCATCAACTTTTACATTTATAAAAGCCACAAAACACTTATACATGAGTATAAAGTGAGAATGAGTCATCCACAGGGATTATGGGATAGAATCTAACTTGACATTAATGGACATGAGATTGAAAGTATGTTTGATTGATTGATTAAACTAATGTGAATATGCAATTAAAATTAACACTAGATTAAGTAGAGTTTAGAGATAGGAAAAGAGGCTTAGGGTGTGGAATGCACCACTAAGCATATGCAACTAAACCAAGAGCTTTCAATTAATGGGGAAAGCTTTTTGTAATCAAAATATGGCTATAAGCACACATCAAATCAAGAGAATAATAGAAATTGCAATAATAAGCATAGACTATCAAATTCAAACATGAATTATCTACCTAACTACAATTAATCTAAGGTACAGTACAACCCATCAAGACTAAGCATAACCCATCAAACTAATTGACAATTGTATCTAATAAATACCATGTATGGCCATCACTAAGCACAATTACAAAAAGCACTTAGTATAAAGATTAATCCTCAATTAATTACACATAAGACAACATGCAACCAACATAGAGAATCAATGGGAAGAATTATCAATATAAACCTTGGTACAACCAAGTTTGAATTCACAAGACCATATCACTAATTACAATTAATAATCCCCAAAATTGAAAGACAAAGGTTTAATTACACATGCTTAGGACTCATCCAAGCCCTAAGTGAAGAACTAGCCACTTATGGAGAAGGTAGATGTCATCAAAGTAGCTTCACAATCATTCTCCAAGCTTTGGCTCATCTTCTTCTTCTTCTTCCTTTATTGAAACCCTAGAGAGGGAGCGTATGAATGTAAAGAGAGGATGTCCCAAAGTAACTTAATCCAAAGCTAATCCTTGCCAAATGTCCAACCTTTTTGCCAAAAAGGGCTAATTCCCTTAAATATGTGGCTAAAGTGACATCAAAATGGTCCAAAAAGGGCTAATTCCCTTATATAGGTGGCTCAAGCGACATCAAAATGGTCTGACCTCGTGCACTAAGATCCCAAATGATTACACCACGAGCTCCTCTGAATTGAGGCTTCAATTCTATTTTTCACAGTTAAGTATGTTAGCTCTCCCATCATTTGATAAGGCTAACTTATCATTTACAGTAGGATCATTTGGACTAAGAACCACCATACCAATAATGGTGGTATGCCAGATATCATATGATTATTATGACATTAAAAAAGCTTCCATCGTTGTCTTCCATAAATCATAGTTTGATCCATTAAACCCTGGAGCCTTGTTGGTAACTTGACATTCATCCATTTCTTCAAGATTTTTTCTGCATGCTGGTTAAAACCCTTGAACAGTATACCAAAGCTCTTATACCAATTGATAAACCAAGAGGGGGTGAATTGGTTCTTTAATGGAAACTTCTTCCAACACTTGGTCAATTTTTAGGTCTTATAAGTGTATTAAAAACTGTTTAACTAAATGTATACAAACTATAATCACACAACAGTGACACAAGATGTTTATAAGGAAAACCCCTCTCAATAGGGATAAAAAACCTTGGTTCCCGGCCTTTGCCAATGCAAATCCACTAGTTATAATGCAAGAAGAAACACACTCAGCTGTCTCACTCTCTACACACTCCCTAGCTCACAAACATGTGCTCACAAGCACTCCCCATGTGATACCCCCGGATTTCCAGATGCGGGTTGGCCAGGCCCACGCCCGAACACCCGAGGATATCAAAAACAAATGGCAATAAATGAACACAGAATACAATTATGATAAATAGGAATAAATAAAATTGCTGAAAGAAAGCTAAACTGATAATCCAAAAATGAAACCTCAGAATAAATTTTATATATAAGAACTATTCCAGTACATCCAAACCTCCAATAAAATACAACTCGGGAATCCATCTAGTGGACCCCTATTCAAAACCCAACTGAAGATACACTAAACTAAAAAGGAAAATCCAAAACTAAATATAAATAGCAGTCCTACACAGTCGGAAGAATGAGTGACCGTCTCTACTCAACACGAACAAGCTCTAAGACTGGAACCGTACGATACCTGAAAAATAATAGTAGGTTAGGCCCACGAACAAATTCTATTCTAATTACAATCCAAACAGAGACCCAATATGCAGATACATCCTAGATATCTTAACAATATCTATCTAGTCCATACATATATATATCCACACTAAAGGGCTCTTACTGGACTACAATGGGGGTCTCAACCTGAATAGAAGGCAACATGCAAAAATGTACCTAACGGTGGGTATGAGTACTTAGACCTAATAGGGTACACCTCAACTATCATAGCCAGCTATGCATCCCAATGCATAAACGCTCCCTAACCAACGATCTTAAGACTCAAACTTATATCGTGGTACCATAAATATATATATATAAATTCCATCCAAAACCAATGAAGTGCCGCTCAACTGTTCGTTGCCAAGAAACGACATTTAATTAGGATTTCAATGTTAATATTAAATCCATTTGCTAAATCCAGAATAGGTAGGAATTAGCATTTTGATCTAATCCAAACCTAATATGCCACCGTTCCATACCGGTGCATATAATCCACAACATCCATGTAAGTACAGAACATAATATAGTAGTTCAGCAATTAAAATCCACAACAGTAATCCTTGTAATTGACAGAACAAAGTTTAATAGTTCAGCAATTAGAATCCAAAATGTTTATCCATATAATTGCAGAGCAAAGTTTAATATCTCAGCAATTAAAATTCAGAGTAAGTATAAAACAAGTTTGATAATAAAATAACCCTATTATGCATCCAAACAAGATTTATAAATCATACTACAGTCTGTTAAATTGCTAAAACAAAATTACACAATTTAATCATTCCTATCCGTTAACAACGTGCAAGATTGTTTAAACTTCCTTACTGTTAAATCCATTAGCATAAAAATATTAATTCTGCCGTGTGGGTTCTAATACAGCCTAATAGCATGTTTAGAGTCTATGCTACAGTCCATTAAATTGTTAAAACAAAAATGCACAATTTAATTATTTATATCCGTTAACAGTACGCAAGATTGTTTAAACTTTCCTACTATTAAATCCGTTAGCATAAAAATATTAATTCTACCGTGTAGGTTCTAATATAGCCTAATAGCTTTTTTAGAATCAATGCTACAGTCCATTAAATTGTTAAAACAAAAATACACAATTTAATCATTTCTATCCGTTAACAGTACGCAAGATTGTTTAAACTTCCTTACTGTTAAATCCGTTAGCGTAAAGACTTTAATTATGCAATGCGGGTTCTAATACAGTATAATATAATGTTTAGAGTCCCTACAAATCACCCAAAACAGTCTAGGAACTTCAAAAACCCAAAACAGACCCTTAAACCACGTTATGTAGCAAGTTTGGCATGAGAGCATGCTCTCATAAGTTGAGAGCCTGCTCCCACACCTTGGGAGCAGGCTCTATGGTCTAGGGAGCTGGCTCCCTCAATCCATAGAGCCAGCTCTCTCTCTCACAGAGAGCTGCTTCTTTCGTTTCCTCTTTTAGTTCGTCTTCTTCACTTCTGTGATATCGAATACAATTCCTAGGGTTCAATTCATGTCCCAAAATTCCTCATAAGGCATCTAAACTCCTGTATGCATCATTAATAGAAACTTAGAACACATATGAAACAACAGTTGATACAAAGAAACGGTTAATTTTTCAACACATAGACTATTTAATCTTGATTTAAAAACATAGGAGATTTATTTAATGTCTGATTAAAACCATAGAGATCCTCTAGGCATGCATATAATACATGTCAAGGGGAGAGAGACAGAGTAGAACTTGCCTAAGATTTTGAATTAAAAACTCGTCGCTGTCTTCCTAAGTTTTCTGACGATGTCCATTCACTGTCAACCTCCTTCTGCTCACCTTTCCCTCCTCATAGGTCCGTCCTTTAATCCACAGCCAAAAACCCTAACTGGACGCTCTTTGTTTTTCTCACAATTCCCTCTCTGTTTCTCTCTATGTCTCTGTACATGAATAGGGTTCTAAAAATCTTTTGCAGACTTATAATAGTATATATATAGGCAAATATAAAACCTAAGTCTACTTGTAATTAGAGATGTAATTAGAGACGGAAACCCAACTAAACCCTAGTAAGCCAATACGATCCATAAAAGACTAAAACCCTAATTTCACATTATAATTAATAACTCTAATTTAATCCAATTAATTCATTTAAATAAACTAATAAACCATTTAAACAATTAAAACTAATTTAATCTAATTAAAGAAAATAAAAATACAATTAAATTAACAATGAAACAAACAGTTCAATTAAAACAAATAATCAATTAATTAAAATAACCAGGCAACCAAACATATAAACAAATAAAAATGCAATAAAATAAAACTTAAAATGCCGATACTATCCTTTTAAAATTAGGGGTATTACACCCCATGTCCTAAGCAACCATGCTTGGACCCTATAAGCTCTCACATATTACCAAATACAATATAAAAAATGTATTACAACAATACTCAAGTTATTACAATAGATAAGGATGATTCCATATTTCAAAGTATTAAACAACAACAACAATGCTTCATTCTTCTGATATATGTGGTCTGAGGGGTAAAATTAGAATTTCATATCAACGCAGACTAGAACTTGGTTTCCATAACCTTATATCTTCAATATACACATGCTCATATGATGATCACAATGATAATGGTAAGGTATATCAATAACAGTATACAGACAGGCCTAATCTCTGCTGAAACCCTAATTGTGATGGTTCAAGAGACCAAACACTGTAATGGTCATTTTTATGTGTACAATTCAACTTGGACAGCCTTAAATCATATATATATTCATACTCAGATGGTATTCAACATTCACACAACATAATATCAACCTTATAAGCTTATATCAGAAGCAAAAACTAGTAAAAGCAATCACAAACTGAGGTTTGAGACATCAATATCTACTATAGCTAGAAAATGTATACAAACATGGTTTCTACATATGTAAAATAGTGAAACAAACTTGCCTCTACCTCTAGGAACCTCTAAAATAGCCTCAAGCTTGGATTGACCCTCTGAACCAGCCTTCTGCACCAGTACACCAGCAACATATAGCCCGGTATATCATCTTCAAATTCACACTCTCAATATATGGATCTCTGAGATGAATTAATTCACAAATTGTCCTCAAATCTCAATAAATGTTCATTGTTCTTAGTGTCTCAAGTGTATGTCACAATGTAGCTTGTAAGGATGCTCACTTAAAAGGCTTAAAAGGCACAATTCTATAACAGTGTATATATAGGATACATTGAGCTAAAATCCTACCCTAAAGAGGAAATACACTTGGCACTGTCAACCAATCATTTGATAGAAAATATTCTGACATTCTCTGTGTAAAAGGACCATAATACCCCTGCCACCTTCGTAGTTTTTGTCCTATAGTGCCACAGCAAATGACAACTAATATAAATACAAATATCAACGATATAATTCAACCTTGATGCCAAAGAAATGCATAACAGTCCTCATTCTCTCACTCTAGGACCACTGGATACGTGTCAAGCAATTGTTCTTCATATATAATTGACCAAATACCCCTCTATAAGACACTTGTTAATATATACGGATTTTTGTGGTGCAACTGTGTGTACACAATCAAACTTGATTTTTTTGAGCTGTAAAATGCAATGTAGCATCCAAGGCATATATATAATGGTTACACAAATTTATGAAAAGATTGTAATGCCCCTGGTAATGATAGAAACCCAACAAAGCATAGTATAACTACACAGTATAGTCAATTTTACATGAGCTCTCTCATATTTAAAATTACCATACTACACATGTTCATCACTGTAGTAACATGTGTACACTGAAACCAATATCATATCACAGAGATGGTGAGTACCTTTTTGACATTTTAAAGAGCAAACCCTAGATTAGAACTGGGACCAAAATAATTCCAATATTATCAAACTTTGTTACCATAATAAGTTTTATTTAATTATTTTCTCTTCCTTTATAATACTGCTTAATTATATAAGGCTGAATTATTTATACAAAATATAACATCAAGATGTAAAATATAAAAAAAGTACTAAAAAATAGGTGCAAGAGAAGGAGAATCTTTTACTAACGAGGGGAGAAAGGGTTAAATTTAGGGCCCGTTTGGGATTGTGTCTCTACTGCGTAAAAACGTTTTTAATTTGAACAGTTTTCCTTTAGATGTGTTTCGTAATCATTAAAAGCGATTTTAATAATTTCCAAATTTAGTTAAGTAGAGCTTTTCGAAGCTAGAATTTGGAGTTTTCAAAATTGCGTTCTGAATAAAGGTTGAATGTTTTAAGTGATCTTTTTTCATTAGACATTTCGTCCTTTTTATTTTTTATAAAGACAATTGCACTTCTTCTTAATAAAGTTTTATTATCAAATAGGGTAACATCCTATTAAAGGATGTTATTGTAAAATTAGCGATAAAAGTATTTCAAATAATATTGTTACAAAAAAAATTAAAAAATAATTTAATTGTGAAAAGTATTTATTATAATGTGCCACCAAACCAAAGTCACATAAAGCGAGAGCCGGAGCGAAAGCGAATTCAAGAGTAGGAGTGTGAGAGCTGCAAAATTAAGTCATAAATAGTGATAATTTGAGTCAGAGAGTATGCGTACTATGAGAATGGGAGCGCGCTCGGACCGTGAGAGCGACACCCGTTAAGATGGAGTGTGTGACTTAGCACCAAACACTTAAATACTTTTGACAGTAAATTTTTGACAGCTTGATAAAAATAAATTTTTTTTTTTATTTCAACATCAACTCCAAATAGGCTCTAAATTAAATGGAACGAGGAGGGCAAATTGGGCATTATAAATTATTTTTTGACGACGGCAAAAAAATTGTGTCTAAATCTTTGACCGTTAAATGTAGGGAGAAACTAATGTTTGTCAGAAAATAAAAAACAAAAGAAGTGTGATGCAAATATAGAAAAATCTCCTTGAAGTATTGACAAACCATCCAAGTGAAGTTTCCCACCGGGACCAAACAAGCTTTAAAAAGAACCAATTGTGTAGTCAGTCAATTGAATTAACTCGAACCGTTTCACTTCTGAGTCGACCAGCATTACATACATACAAGCATGGACGGCCAGGGTGAGAGGATATACACCCGCAACGTGGGACCCACAAAATGACCGTCTGCTCAAGATCGATAAAAGCACAAGGCGTTTGTTCTGAAACAATAGGAGCCGCGAGATCTATATCAGACGGTTGTAAATTAGCGCCTACATATGTCATCTGGAATCTATGAGACATGCTCCCCCCTCTCTCTCTCTCTGTAATCTCACCTGTGCTGAGATGAAACCCTAGATATTCCAAAACGAAGTCGTTTCGAACCCCTCCGTTTCACGTCGATCAAAAACGCAGACCTGTTGATTGAAGAACACTTAAAAGTCTCGGCTTTACCTCTGCGAAAGACAAATTTTCGATAACCGTTCGAAGATCTATTATTTTCCATTTGATCACAGGTCTCTCTCCTTATGCTGATTGATATACACGCATATATATTTTGTGTGTGTATTTATATGTGTATATCTATATTATTTTGTTTGCTTATTTTTCAATTTATTTGTTTCAGTAATTGAGCTAAATTTCTGTGTTTGTATGTTATAGTAGTGGCGATAGATATCATGCAAGAGGTCTAAATTGCTGCACTGACTGTATTTAGATTATCTGTGAATTGTATAGTGATTGAATGGAAGCTTTAAATTTATCTGAAAACAAAGTGCATTTTATTTAAATTTCCTTATATATTATATTTTTCCTCTCCTGTTTGTTTTCTGAGAAGTGATGGAAAAAGAAAACGACAAAATATTGGACTTGCTTAACCTTAATAGATCTTATATGACATGTATGCTTTAAGAAGATATTTGTGTGTGTGTATATAAATGTATGTATGTATATATATACTTGTTTTGTGGGTGTTTGTATTTTTTCTATGTATATTTACATGCTATGCTTATATGTATATATACATATCAATATATACGAGGCATAATAAGGTTGAAAAGGGAGGGAAACTTGCTTCCCTTCCTTCTTTGCCTGAAATTGGGTGGAAGAATATTTAGTTACAGCTCTCCCTTCCTTTCTCCCTCCCTCCCTCTTCCCTAACCGAACTGCCCCCTTTTCCTCCTTCCCTGCCCTAGCAAATGTAGGGTTAGTGATTAAGTGGTGCTTTACCCTTTTAAAAAAATAAATAAATAAATTGGACGTTTTTCATGTAGTTTAATCAGGAAGTTGTATTTTTTACTGTGTTGCCATATGAATCTCATGTAATCTAAGAGTTAAAACATTTGCAGATTGCAAGCAATATTGCTTAAATGAAGAAAATACCTTCTACATAACTGGTCCGCAGAGTAACAATCAATATTGGTCTTATAAAGTGTTCAGTATGGATGTTGAAGTGATTGATGTGGAAGAGAGGAACTTGGGGCACCATGCCATTGCTGATGATGAAGATGTTGAACCCAACGATAGTGGAGAAGTGAACACTGCTGGAAACTCTACCGGTCATGATGATGATGGGGATTCTGATCCGCATGTGGGTATGGAATTCGATTCAGAAGATGCTGCCAAGACTTTCTATGATGAGTATGCCAGGCGTGTGGGTTTTAGCGTCCGTGTTGGTCATTGTAATCGATTCAAGTCTGATGGGACAGTCACTGCTAGTGAGTTTTTATGCGCCAGGGATGGCTTAAAAAGGAGGGGTGGTGATAGCTGTGATGCAATGCTTAGAATAGAGTGTAAGGGTCAAGACAAATGGGTTGTGACAAAGTTTGTGAAGGACCATAGTCACTCCACAGTGACACCTAGTAAGGTGCATTACCTGCGACCCCGTAGGCATTTTGCCGGAGCTGCAAAGAATATGGGAATTGATGAAGGTGTGGGAATTGTTCCTAGTGGTGTTATGTATGTATCAATGGATGGAAACCGTGCTGCTGCAGATACAAATCGTGGAGCTAGGAATGTTCCTCCTGCAGAATCAAATCATGCAGTTAAGAACACTGGCTCTGTGAGTTATGCTGCCAGACCTGGTAATCGGAAAAGGACGTTAGGGAGGGATGCTCAGAATTTGTTGGATTATTTCAAGAAAATGCAGGCTGAGAACCCTGGTTTCTACTATGCCATACAGCTTGATGAAGGTAATCGCATGGCTAATGTATTTTGGGCAGATGCAAGGTCTAGAACTGCCTACACTCATTTTGGGGATGCTGTTACATTGGACACAATGTACAGAGTAAATCAGTGTAGAGTCCCATTTGCTCCATTCACAGGAGTGAACCATCATGGTCAGACGGTTTTGTTTGGTTGTGCATTACTTCTAGATGAATCTGAGGCTACATTTATATGGCTGTTCAGGACATTTCTTGCTGCAATGAATGATCGTGCCCCTGTTTCTATAATAACAGATCAGGACAAAGCCATACAGTCAGCAGTTGCTCAGGTGTTTCCAGAAGTCCGCCATTGTATTAGCAAGTGGCATGTACTAAGAGAAGGCCAGGAAAGGTTGGCTCATGTATGTCATGCACATCCTAATTTTCAAGGGGAGCTGTATAATTGTATCAACTTGACTGAGACAATCGAGGAATTTGAATCGTCTTGGGATTTTATACTTGATAAATACGACCTCAGGAGGAACGATTGGCTTCAGTCAATTTATAATTCACGCACACAATGGGTCCCAGTGTATTCTCGGGATTCATTTTTTGCTGCAATTTCTCCAAGCCAAGGATTTCAAAGCTCCTTTTTTGATGGTTATGTGAATCAACAGACTACCTTACCAATGTTCTTTAGGCAGTATGAAAGAGCTTTAGAGAATTCATTTGAAAAGGAAATAGAAGCAGATTATGATTCAATATGCACCACACCAGTACTGAGTACGCCGTCACCCATGGAGAAACAGGCAGCAAATCTATACACAAGGAAAATATTTGCAAAATTTCAAGAAGAGTTAGTTGAGACCTTTGCGTATACCGCTAGTAGGATTGAAGATGATGGGGCTATTAGCACATTCAGAGTTGCAAAATTTGAGGATGAACACAAAGCTTACATTGTCTCATTGAATAGTCCGGAGATGAGAGCAAATTGTAGCTGCCAGATGTTTGAGTATTCAGGCATCCTCTGTAGACACATTCTGACAGTTTTTACTGTGACAAATGTTCTTACTCTGCCTTCCCATTACATCTTGAAGCGGTGGACAAGAAATGCCAAAAGTGGGGTTGGATCAGATGAACGTGGTGAACTACATTGCCAAGAGTCGCTGGCATTGCGGTACAACAATCTATGCCGTGAAGCCATCAAATATGCAGAGGAAGGGTCAATAGCTCCAGAGACCTATAATGTGGCGATGGCTGCCCTTAAAGAAGGAGGAAAGAAGGTGGCTGCTATTAAGAAAAATGTTGCGAAAGTTGCACCTCCTAGTTCACAGGTCAGTGCGGTTGGCTATGAAGACAGGAGGACATCTACTTCATCTCCAGATATGACCCCATTATTATGGCCAAGACAAGATGAAATGACACGGCGTTTTAATCTGAATGACACTGGTATTCCTGCTCAACATGTTGCCGATTTAAATCTGCCACGAATGGCTCCTGTGTCTCTGCACCGTGATGATGGTCATCCTGATAACATGGTAGGTGTAGAATTTCCATGTGTGTGTGTTTTCTTCCGTGATAATTACATCCTGGATTCTCTAAAAGTGGGCAGTTTAATTGATAAGGTGTGCTTGTCTTTTCTTTTCCTTATATCTAGGTGGTTCTTCCTTGTCTCAAGTCGATGACTTGGGTGATGGAGAACAAGAATTCAGCACCTGCAAATAGAGTAGCAGTAATCAACCTGAAGGTATGCATATAAGGTCTTTATTTTGGTTCCATTTACGATTATCTTTTGGCATTTAAGGCTCACATAAACCCCTCATTTTTGCCATGGGTTTAATGTCATTTGACTTATTGTGTTTACTGTTTGGATATGGACTCTGAAATCTGAACAGAAATGAGGGAAAACTGGGGAATGGTCTATCTGATTGAAATACATGAAACTTTATAGGATCTGTTATGTTTGTGTCATCGTGTTCTCTATGAACATTTATGTGTTTTTTCTTCCTTTTTTTTTTTTAATTTTTTATTTTCTTTTAAGATAAAAATAAACCATATATGGGGTGGGCAAGATGCTTTATTGCTGATATTCTCTACTGTGTGGAGTTGACGGTTGGCAAACAGCACCGTGTTTAATATCTGATTTTTTCCCCCGGTAAGTGTCTAATATCTGATTTTGCCACTTGCAGTTGCAAGATTATAGCAGGACAGCTTCAGGAGAATCAGAAGTTAAGTTTCAGCTGTCAAGGGTCACACTAGAGCCCATGTTGAGATCTATGGCCTACATCAGTGATCAGCTCTCTACCCCGGCTAATAGGGTTGCTGTCATCAATCTAAAGGTATGTCGGCCCCAAATTGAACTTTATTGTCCATTTGATTATTACTTTTGCAATCTCATTCGATTTTTTTTTTTTTTTTTTAACTTTTCTTTTTGGTGCCACGCGGGGTGGGGCGGGTGTGTTGATGGTTTTGACATATCTTCAACTTAATTTTTGTTGCTATCCACCTTCAGCTATAGATTGATTTACATTCTTTATTTATGTGTAGTAAATCTTACAAGTTCATTCTTTTGCCATTTTCAATGCTTTAAATACAGGGAAGAGTACCACATGAATATAGTGACTGCTTACAAAGTTGTAAATAGTACCTTTGTGCATTTATATTTTATATAGGAGCCATCGCTTGACCCAATGATAAAGCTTGGGCCATTAAAGTGGATGGACATAGTTTGAGTGTGAGGTCAAGATTTGGAAGGAAAACTTTGAGAGCCTCAGATAGCTCCTTATGAAAATGAAGTTGCATACTAGATCTATACTCTTTTTGAACCCTTGTTAGGATATTAAGTCATGTGTTGATGGATTTTCAGCATGATCTTTGTTGTAGCTCCATCTTCCATATCTCTTTAGATTGTAGACATACTAATTAAAGACATAAGAATGTAGGTTGGATTTCGCTTTGTGCGCATTGTTTATTCCTTCGGGAGTGCTCCCCTCTTGAGCGCCTTTTATGAAATTTTATTTACGTATAAAAAAAAGTAAGAAAATAAAAAGAATGTAGGTTGGATTAATTTATTAGAAAGGTGGACTTATTATGACCTAGGTTTGATCACCAAAAAGGGCTTAAATCAGTTTAATTAAAAATAAAGATTTTTGGATGTTGATTGATCGGTATCAATTGAAAAGAGAGACACTATTGATGTTTTAATCGAGCAAACCAATCAATCAAAGGAAAACATTAAGCAGGGATTGATGCCTCTATTGATTGAACTCTTCAGTTAGGGGCTTCTAAAGTAAGCATGATCAATCGAACTTGTGAACCGAGTGATCAATCGTCGTTTTTAAAAACCTATGAATGTTGTATTTTTTAATCACACAGGTTTTTTGTTTCAACTAGGACTCCTATATTGAATATAAATATGGGGTTATAATCAGTTTAGAGTAGCATCACGATGATTACGAGAGTATATATTTTTTATAGAGAGCATTGAAAATTAATCTAGAGAGAGAGCTTTGAAATTAATATAGACTTTGAAAATTAGTCTATGAGATTGAGTGAATTAAAGCAAGGAGCAACCCAGTAACCAAAGAACAAATTTTGTGGGTGAATGTTGATTGACAAAAGCAGTGTTTAAGAGAGAACAACTAATGTGGGTGGCTGCGAGGCACTGGCAAGCTACGGGTGCACGATCCCACATTGCCTAGGTAAGGTGAAGTGCTTATATGTGCTAGTGCTATCTCCAAATAGTATGACGCCTTTTGGGGTTAAAACCAAGAACAAAAGCGTGCGGGTTCAAGCCCAAAGCGGACAATATCATACAATGTGGTGGAGTGGGGCTATTACAGTATATAGTCGGGTATGGTTTTTATTTCAATTTTGAGTCAAATCTGTCAAACTTTGCCCATTTATATTTATAGCTAAATGTTGGAAACTTTTTAGTTAATATCATAATACTTTTGGAAGGCACTGCAGTGGTACCATAGCACTTTATTGTGGCAGAACTATCAATGCAACAATAGTGAGTTGCTGTTTACTGCAGCAAGTTACTTTTTTGCTACTATAGCTGTGTATTCGTAAAGTTGTTTTGGTCTTCTAAAATTTCTTTTACATATTTATTGGTTAAGGGTTGACATTAATTCAGTTTAAGGGCTAAAAGTTCTAGTTATAGTTTCTCAAATCTATTAAAAAAAACGCGCCCCAGGGGGGGAGGGGGAGGGGGAGGGGGGGAGCAAGTGAGTGGGGGTGGGGTCAATACCCAATTGGAAAAAGCAATCTGAAAGTTTTGTTTGGTTGTTATTGAAGGATTTGAAATTAAGGTTACACCCTCTCTAATAGCTTAAGCTTTTAGAGTAGATGGTTGTTAACTGTTGTCAATTGCTAAAGCCTTGATAGCAGAGGAGGATATATTGGGATGCAGTTTGGGAAGTACTTCCAGGGTTGGGAGTCGGGAGACATTTGTGGGTTCATGGCGCTTCTTTTCAGTCAGGCTGTGGGAGAAATGGGGCTTGATGAGTGGTGTTGGATGGTGTCTAGTCAAGGGATCTTTGTGATGCAACTCCTTGTATCGGAGGTTGGTGCATGCTTGTAGGCCTTCGTTTCCTTGGAAGGCAGTGTGGTGCACCATGGCTCTCTTAAGGTCACATTTTTTTGAGTGTACTGCAGTGCTTGGGAGGATCTTGACCATTGATAACCCGAGGAGGAGATGCCAGATTATCGTCAATTGGTGTTGTATGTGTAAGAGAGGTGAGGAGTCGATGGTTCACCTTCTCTTGCACTACCTGGTAGCTAGGGATAGCTAAAACATGATTTTTGCTCTTTTTGGTATCCAGTGGGTCATGGTGAAGTTCCCTGAGGACTGAAGAGGTAGGTCCGAGACACTTGGAGGGTGGCGACCCTTTGTGTTTGGTGGGGATTGTGGCGAGAGCGGAACAAGAGGTCCTTTGATGGAGAGGAGCTTCTCTCATGGGTGCTTAAATTCTCTATACTCCACTTCATGCCATTTAAATAAGCCTCTATAACGATCCTAGTTCTATATCCAGAACCTTTTTTCTACTAATTTCTCAGATTCGTAAATGTTTAGAATAAACTGAACTCTAGTGCTTCTGAGTGTTATAATTTGAATGGTACCAAATTCTTCAGTGAAGTGTTGTAATTTAATAGGTATCAATAAACCACTTAAGATCATAACACTTGTTTCCTTTTTGCATTTGTTCACTGATGCTATGGTCCTTGTTCATTATTTTTGTATGGTTATAAGTAACTCATGTAGTATAATTTATCCCCATATCCCTCAACTTTACTTATCAAAAATATATATATATATACACTTACCAAAAATAATAATGACTATAACAAAGGTATTTAACAGATTGTATTTGCCGGTTGCAATATGAGTTGACTTAAGCCCAACTCAACCTTGGATCGGGTTTGAATTGATAAGTCAGCTTCAATCCTAATTTAGAAATCGTTTACCTGAGCTTGTACTTTAGTTGGCTTGTGGTTTCTGGTCTGGACGGCTTCAACCCTTCAAGACCAGCCCCTAAATGTAGCTCTGGCTTGTCTCCATGTATGAAATTATATTTGATAAATACTTCATTTTTGTTTAAATTTTTTATATGCATAGGTAATTATTTGATACATGATCCATCTTCCACAAATCCCAACTCAAGTGGTGATTTTGTGATCCAAAAAACTGTTCTATTACATCATTTAATATCTGTGACTACAACTAATTGTTCGTTTGATGAGAATTTTTTCCATCCTAATCCAAAAAACTGTTCTACTACATTTACAACTAATTGTTCATTTGATGAGGCTTTTTTCCATCTTACCTTTCCAGCTGCAAGATACTGAGACAACTTCAGGAGAATCTGAGGTGAAGTTTCAGGTCTCCAGGGATACATTAGGTGCCATGCTGAGATCAATGGCCTATATCCGAGAGCAGCTCTCAAATGCAGTAAGTATCATATACCTACTTGTATCATGACAATCTACTATGGTTAGAGCAAGATTACATAAATTTTGTTTTAGTGGAAATGATACAACCTCCAAGATACTGAGAAACCCCTTGAATATTACAAATCCTATAGCCAGCGTAACGAGCAGTCTCATTTGTTGAAATGACTTATCAGCACAAACTCCAAAGGCAACAATCATATCATTCTTTTGCTTTACTGCTTGTTACAAAAATTATAGCCTTCCAGGCTTCCACTGTTAAGGAATCAATGTGCATACCATAAAAGGCTATGTTACCCTTTTCTATTTCCACATTTGAACTGACCAAAATATTCATTACGTTTTTTTAAAAGAAAAAAAATTGTATTTGTACTTCCCAAAACTCTTAACCTATCTAAGCCAAAAAATTTGTTGTCTCTCTCTTTTTCAGCGTGAAAGATGAGTTGGCTAATATTGTCTGGTATCCAACCTTTTTTTTTGTTTTTTTTTTTTCTTTTCTGAAAGGCAGTCTGTAATCACAATATAGAAAGGGGGTTTAATAGAAAGAAAAAGAATGTTGGCTTGTTAGGGAGATGATTTTGTGCCCTAAACCCTGTTATTCTACCATTTTGTTTATATTCTTTCTTCTTATATATATATATATATATATATATATATATATATATATATATATATATTCGCTTCATCCGATAGAAATAGAAAGAAACATCAAGTATAGTCTATGTTACCTTTTGGATTCCCAGGAGGGCACTTCATTTCACCCATTAGACTCAGTTGTCCAATTTAGAATTGATTCCAGACTGCTGTATCATAATGCTAAACTGCAAACACTTAAATTATGTGTTGTTTTTTCTTGACTAACCTAGGGGTGTCAAAATTCGACACGACCTGCCAACACGACTCGAACACAACACAAAGTTAGCGGATTTCGGTTGACCTTAATTGTGTTCGTGTCATAATCGTTTAACCCATTCAATTAATCGTGTTGTGTTCGTGTTTTGGAGCTCAACCCGTTTAACCCTGTAACGACCCATTTCCGAGGGTACAAATAAATCACAAGCTCTGAAAATCACCAAAATTCGTAACCCCACATGATATATATACATGATACAGTCCAAACTCCAATTTCATAAAAAAATCATCAAAGAAAACTCATACAAGCATTTTATCAATACTGAGTATACAAAACAAGATAGTCTCCAACAAGCCAAATCAGCAACTCCAAGTCTCCAATTTTTCATTGAAACCTGCAAAATGGTGGGTGAGACAGTCCCAACGGAGCTTCTAAGAGGTTTGATGCACATGGGAGTAAGCTTCACAAAACTATATAGAATTCTTTGTATATCAAACACATCTATACGGAGCATAGATATATTTTCACCAAAATTGGAACAAGAAGCTCAAGAATAAGATGAAGAAACATGATGATTTGAATATAAACCCATATCAGTTTGATAAAAAAAAACATATGCAACAACTAAAACAGATATTTTCATGGCAACAAGATAGATATTGATAAAACCCACTCAAAACAACTCAAGTTAGAGAAAACTCTACCAAAGTGATAGTTGAATTGATGAGAAGATGGTGCCTCTAAGCTTGGTCCCTTCTCGTCTATTTTTTCTTCTTCTCTAGCTTTGCCTCTTTCTCTTTCTACTCTCAAACAGCTCTCCCTTGGCCCCTACTCACTGCTCTCTATTTTATCCTCTCTTTTTTATCTTTTTCTTTTTCCTTTATATGAGCACATGGATAAGTAAATGCTTGGAACAGTCCAAGCCCAGCTTCTAAAGGAAACTTGGTCAATTTACATAATATGTATCCATGTACTATTTGTGTGTTGTGTTGGCAACTTATACATATATGTCGTGTCACAAATCTGATGCTTAAGAGTACACTAGAAGCTAAAAGCATATTTTTGCACACATGCACGTGTATCACCTCAAGAATATATGAAATATTCAGCTGATCTTTAATTGAAATCTAACACATCCCTTGGTAAGTACTGTTTGGCAGCAACTATGGATACACACACGCACACGTTGTTACTTGGTTACATCCCACTATCCCAACTTCTAAAAATACCCCAAACCTCCACCACTAACTAATTTATTTGCATTACTGACTTCTAATTTAATTTTTAGTCTTATAAAAATTCATATGTGCCCTATATCTCCTTAAATAACATAAAAACTCCCAATTAAATTTGACAATTTCTCCAAATATGATCAATCAAGAAAAATCAATCCATATATGATGATTAAAACTTAATCTAAAAATCTGGGTTGTCAGAAACGCGATTAGACCCGTTTAATTAATCATGTCATAATTGTGTGAGGTCAATTAACCTATTTTTGACCCTTTTTCTTTTCTTTTCTTTTTTCCCACTTGGCTTGTTTCAACCCAATTACTATGGGCATTTCTATTATTTCCGTATAAGTTCAATATGGATATTGTCTTTAGCATTTTCTTGTAATTGTATTATCCAAATTATTCTCATTTTCATGAATTTTGTTTTCTATTATCTCAATTTTTCATTGTATTTTTATTTTTTATACTTAAATTAATAAATGCTTACATGACCCACATAATTAAATGGGTTAAACAGGTTACCTGTTTAATAAGCGGGTCGTGTTCATGTCTTGGGTCTCTGTCACGATTATTAAACTGGTCGTGTTTGGGTTGACCTATTTAGCATAATACTCATAGGTCGACACGACACGATTATTAAACTAGTCGTGTTTGGGTTGACCTGTTTAGCATAATACTCATAGGTCGACACGACACGATTATTAAACTAGTCGTGTTTGGGTTGACCTGTTTAGCATAATACTCATAGGTCGACACGACACGATTATGACCCACCAACACGAATTGTCACCCCTAGACTGACCTTTTTCTCTCTCTTTTCCAACATACTTACCAAGCTTCTCTTTGTACTCCATACATTGATGCATGTTTGTTTACATGCCTTGAGATTTGGCTGATCTCAGTTTGTAACTATTTCTTAATAACATAGGATACAGATAACTTGGGTTATCCTGCCCATGAATGTGTGTGATCTGATCCTTCCTGTTTCCCGCAAATTTGTTATCACAACTTTTCTATTTGGCCTGTTGGTTTGTTAATAAAATTCCAGTTAGAGAGAGAATAAAAATAAAAATCTTTATTTCCCAAATGTCCCCTATGATTCACAAAAAATCGATACATTTCTTTCTATGTTTTCCATTTTTGACCCAAAAAAAAGGGCTAAAACAGGTAAATTTAGCTGACTACACTGTCATCCTCCAAATTTCTTTCTATGTTGGAGCTATTCATCCTACTTATTCCAAGCAGTAGTAACGTGTGCTAGCATGTTACAATCTTACTTGTGTTGGAGTATGGACTATGGTCGTTTTCTCTATTAGTATTTTCTCTGCTGGGATCCTAGATCTCGATCAACCAATCAAAATAAGAATTTTTAGGTTATTGTCATATCTTAATTGCATGAATTGTGTGATGGAATTAGGGCATTATTTCTAATAAAATTTTCTAGATTTTGATTTTCTTTTCTTAATATGTGGGAGTTTAATATTGGCAGGCTGACTCCCAATCAGAGACACCATCGAAAAAGCAACGGAAATAGAGGCAGTACCCTATGTTTAATAACCAGGTTTGTGATAATTTCACCTTCGTGGATGGTATTTGGTTATGCTAACTAAATATTCAGCCACCTCTCCTAGTGAGTTGGGGGTCGGGATGCTCCAACTGGTTTTGTCTTGTAAGTTGGGTACCAAACCTTGCGCTTCTGCATATTTGTACATGTAACTTATCAAAGCCAAGAATCCCTAGGCATCGAAAAATTCTATTCTCGTTTCTTGTAGCAGTGGGGATGTGTGATGCCTCACCAAAAGAAGAGACTGTTTTGTATGCATTTTTATAGTTTTTCTTTATAGGAAATGGTAAAGCTTTTGATCTATTTAAGCGACCTCCACACCAATGGGACACACGTAAATTCCTGTCACGGACAAGCTGCTGTGTGTTTGTTTTATTATCTTTGGCCATCAGGACATGCGTTGATGCACACCGATGGGGATTGGTATTGGCATGTGGAAGTGAACTAGTCCATTGCTTTTGCTGACATTCAAGATGTGTATATCAATTTCCCATTTCAGCTGTATTTAGTGGATTGTTGTATATGTATAGAACCGGTTTTGGTTGTCACTCTAGCAATTACATTGTCTTGTAATTTCTCGATTCTTAAGGGTAATTTTGTCAATTTTGCAATCAATTTTAATGGTACTAAAGAAACACAGTGCTGTGACGCACGTGCGTTGCACATGGGACCGTCACAAGAAGATGCTGCTCAACAGCTCAAGTACTAGGCAATTGGCTCAATCAAATTTCATATCAATCTCGACATCCCTGATGTGTTACACAGGGATGCACAAAAATCCGGTCAAATTGAAAATCCAAACTAGACCAAATTGGACCGGACAGTTTTGTTTGGTTTGCTAATAGTTTGGTTTGGTTATGGTTCTAAATTTGTAAAATCGTAAAGATACGTTTTAGTCACGGTTTGAGGTCCTTTAAAACTGGACTAGACCGAATCGAACCGTTATGTGTTAGATATATATATTTATATATATTAAATTATAAAGTATATATAATATGATATAATCTTACTATTCAAATCACTTATAAGGTTGTAGCAACTATCAATCATATGGTTCACTCTTAATTATTTTAGGACTTATCAATTTGTTAGATAATTTTTTTTTTTTAGTGATTGAATTGAATTGTGGCCGATTGTTTGTTGTTGAATTAATAATTCTAGATGTATTAGGTTATTACCAATTCTGAATCTATTTACTTCAGTTTCTAACAATAAAAAAAAATATAAAAATAAAAATAAAAAAACCGTGGAACTAAACCGAATCAAACCATTTTTTCACGATTTGATTTGGTTTGGTTCCTTTGGTCAAATGATTTGGTTTGGTTTGGTTTGATTTGGTCTGGTTGCAAATTTTATAAATCTTTTAGAATTGGCTTAGTTCAAAAAAAAACTCTTAAATCGGTCCAAACCGAATCGTGTACATCTTTAAATGTGTATTCATAAACATTTGACATTCTCCGATGACCTTTGAATTTAAAAGATAAACTCTTCCAATTCTAAAACTCCAACTTCAATTACATCTGGTTCACACCTTTGGTTGATGGGGGAGTGTTTCAAGAAGAGTCAAATTTATCCTTTTACTTGCAGTCGAAGGTCTCTTTGACGCAAAATTTCAGCCCTTAGATTCTTGGCCTCGGCCATTCCTCATTTCACAGGTAAGCAATTGTGTTAAAAATATGTAAGTTTTAGGGATTATTTCAAAAAAAATAGAATTTTTGAGGTCAAAGCCCAAAATAATGGAGTTAAAAGACATTTTTCAAATTAATAAAATTTTATCAAAGTCGTGACATGACATGGAAATTTACAGTACATTGGCCATCATATTATTGTGAAATGATCCAACTACCTATCCACAAAGTTTAATCTCTTTTATCACTTTTAGGGATTCTTATTGTCGACGCCTCGCTCTGCCTCGCCTTTGACATAGCCGAAAAAGAGAAAATTCTGCTACCAACAAACACTAACTCCGGCCATTACTAGATAACACCGGCAAGTCACTCCGGCGACACTTCTCAGGTTCACTACTCTCTCTCTCTCTGTAACGAGGGAGAGGAGATTTGGTGTGATGCTTCTCAAATTTGGTAATATGATGAGGTTATCATGGAGAGAGAGGAGTGATGGATCTTGTAACTCTGCAGGTTGGAAAGCTTCAACTGCAAAGTTCCACCAAGTGCACGAAAGAAAGTCCATTGTCTCGGGATGTGCTTCTGAAACTGTTGCCTTCAAATCCGCTGATGAATCCATGAAATTAACTATGATCCAGCTAATAAATATCAATTTGAATCAATCTTCTTCTATCTTTTTTTTATTCTTCCTATTTATGTTCATCTGGTCCTATTTCTAGGGTCTTTTTTTATGTACTTTATTTGTTTTATTTGTTGAATAAAATCGACACATTCAAGAAATAAAAATAAAAAGAAAAAGTAATGAAAATCAAAGAGAGAGAGAGAGTGATATGTAATGAAACTCAATGGTGTTTCCTGGAAGAGTGAAAAGAGAGAGAAAGGACAAGTTAATTAGTAAAGTTGACGGGGGTAATAGAATAATTTCATAACAACAATAGATGGGCAGTTTAGGAATCAAAAAATAATATCAAGTAAATTTCCGTGTTTAGGACAGACTTGGATAAAATTCCATTAATTTAAAATACTTAACTTTGACTTTATAACTTTCACCTCACGCGTCCAAAAACCTATTTTTTTTTTTTTTTTTTTTTTGGGATTAATACCTAGGTTTTATACGGTGGAAAGTGTAAACATTTGCTCCATTTTTGTTAATGAATAGTACTTATCATAATGGGTAAAAAATTATATTTGCTTTATACAGAATTTTTGTATATATATATATATATATATATGTAAACACTCTTCAAATATACTCTTTTTTTCTCCCTTATTTCTTCTTCTCTCCCAAAATATCAACCCAGTTTAGAATTTAATTTCTTTTCAAATGGATTTTGATTAAAATTCCCTTATTTCTTCTTCTCTCCCAAAATATCAACCCAGTTTAGAATTTGATTTCTTTCCAAATGGATTTTGATTAAAATCCCACCACCAGCTTCTCTCCCAAAACAGTTTAGAATTTGATTTCTTTCCAAATAGATTTTGTTCATGCTGGCTTTATTTCGAAATAGAATAAGCAATTCTATTTCCAAATTGAAGGTCAGATCAGACTTCTCCAAATCGAAGCGTATGATTTCTTTGTTTCTGCCATTCTTATGTAAATAAGAGGATTTTCTTGAAAATAAAATATGAAACTTATACCTGTATCCCAAATTATCCTTATTTGCTACAGCACAACAATTTCCAAACATTTTTGTAATATATATCCCAATGTATCTGTAAAGTGGTGCATCACAACATTTTCCTAAATACATCCCAATATTTTCGTACAAACATCCCAACTTATTTGTAAAGTCCATTCCAACATTTTCTTAAAGTAAATCTCAATATTTTCCTAAAGTGAATCCCAACATTTTTCTAAGGTGGTGTACGTACTATTCCCTTCTTTTTCGTCACCTCATACTGCCGTTCTTCACTTCTTCTCCTTCGCCTCACTGCCATTCTGGTGCATCCCAACATTTTCTTACGGTGAATTCTAACATTTTCCTAAGGACTTTTCCAATCTAGCTTCAGACCTTCTTCCCTTCTTCTTTGTTTTCCTTTCCTTTCTTCTTCATCTTCGTTTATTCGAAATTCAAACCCTAACCCTCAAACCTTCCTTTTTCCCTTCTTCTTCTTCACCTCAAACCTTTGATCCCATTCTTCACTCCTTCACCTCATTGCCGTCTTCCTCTTCTTCACCTTCTTTCTTTCCTTTTAGAGAGGAAAGGAAGACAACCGTAACTTTTAGAGAGAGAAAACGTATTTTAGAAATAATATTTAAAGTTAATATATATATATAATACAATATTTAAAGAGTTGGTAAAAAATTAGTTTTTTAATTGAGGTGGCACATTTCCAGCCACTTCTTTCAAATGGGACAAATGATTGTACTACGCAATAGGATTTGATTCTGGTCCTGTTTTATACCGCCTATTTCTTAGTGTCAAACAATAATCCGTACTTTTCTAGGAATAAAATGATTGACAATCAATATGTATTTTTTAACTAATTTACTCAATTCCTCAGCTTGACTACTTGGTTTCATTGATTTACTGGGTAAAATGACTTATTCTATTTGGGCTTCTGTTCATCGTTGCCTAAAATTAGGCACCGAGTGTGCTATGATTAGACGTAAAATATTTTTATTAAAATATATATATTTTTAAAATAAAATATTCTTTTATTTTTACTTTATAAATCTACGTCAAAATTAAAGTCAAATTTATCGGACAGAACATATAAAATAACTTACCAAAAATTTATAAATAAATTATTTTTACTAAATTTTAATATTTTTTTTCTTCGTAAAATATAGAAAAAAAATTATTTTCTAAAAAATATTTTACATTCAAACAACAAACGGACAACCAAACACCAAAAAATATAAATAAAAAAAATTATTTTCTAAAAAATATTTTATGTTCAAACAACAAACTGAGCCAAAAAAACAAACTGAGCCAACAGGATAAAACTGAAGCCACAACTTGAAATGCTGTGGGACCCACCACCACCGCCTTTCTAGTTCAGGCTTAAAACTCGGAAAGAATGTTCGTTCTCCCTAAAATAAGCCACCAAGTGCCGGTGCATCCATACAGAAACACCCTTTTCACTATTACCAAGTGGTAAAATTATCAAAGTAGCTCTTTTCACTGAATTTATGAATATCTAGTTGGGAAAAAATAGATAAATATCTGAAAACTCATGTCTGGGTCAATTTTACAGCACTCCAAATTTCATATTTGATGGAAAGTTACCACCTGCTAAAGCGAGGAGGAGAAAAATATATCAGGAATGTTCGGGTTACTAACACATTTGCCATGCCTGAAATACAAGAAACCGAAGAAGCATTTATGAACAGCAGAATTGGAAGCAGATCTTAAATGTTGCAGTATTAAAGCAGTTGACCTCCGACCGAAACAGCAGTTTTTCCTTCCAGAGAGAAGCATCTGATGCTATGTTACGCACCACCAATGTTAAAAACTAGAGACTCCTGTAGTCTATCACAGTTACTTCATCGTCTGGTGCGTCAAGGTCTTGATAGCTGCATGGTCGTTAAATGCAACTTAGCACATGCCACTATAAAATATACTCATGCATCTTGACCACAAGTATAAAAGTTTAAAAAGATCAAAGCTGTGAAAAACAAGATATTCTCAATCTTTCCTAAAGCAATATATTTCAAATCAACAGCGACAAGATACTTCAAATTCACCGGAGACCACTAACGGACACTTTGTATTCAGGAAGCAGTTTTATGCAACTCATAATAAATATAAGCATGTTAAAACATAAAAACAATAATCATGGCAATATGAAGACGACGGCAAGATCATCCCTCAGTATCCTAACTTTGATAGATTAGGTAACATATAACGACGCGTGTAAGAATATATTTACAAGGTAACTATAGGTATGAATGAATGAAAATTTTCTATTTAAAATCAGATAATTAGCAACAATTTCCTACCGTAAGATAGACGGAACCTCTGTTTATGAACTGCACCCCATTTAAAGTACAAATCACATCATACATTATAATGCATAACATATAATGTAATCATATGTATAGAATGTGCTTAATAACCCATACCCAACTTTTTTGACACTTTTACGGTATCCTAAGGTTTGACTTTCAGAAAGGTTAGAAACATACCCATACCAGATAACTGTACCCACACATGCTTTTGGCTTTTCCACATCCTTGCAGGCCCGTCCATTGATGGAAACACCAATAACCCCTCCCTAAACAAATTTATTAACTATTTTAAGTTTTTGTTCATCTCTCTCATCAAAACATGCTATTTGATAGTCTATCAATCAGACCCCCTCTAACCTGAATGAAGAACATTCAAATATCTACATCCGTGAAGGTACTCCTAATGGGTTGAAGATATAAAAAGGTCTTCTATCTTGAAAATAAGATGCATCCTATATATGCAAAATTCTTGAACTCGTACATTTATTTTTATGAAAGTATATACAAGAATCGTTTCATGATCATAACTAGAACCCCTCCTCTTTGGATCCCTCAACCCCTTATGACGTATGGTAGTTTTGGACAAGTTTCCTCAGGAAGGGATTCCATCCTCGACATCATAGTTCATAATTAAGTGCTCTAATCTTCTGAGCTACAGGCCCTACCTGTCTCCATTGGATATCTTCCCCGGAGGCCTTTTTTTCAAATAAGCCATTACATTGGGACTTACAGAGTGGGTGCTCCATTGATTTATATCAATATCGTCACTATGGCAGTGCTCATTCCATAACAATATTGTCCCAAACTTCTCACATTCCCCCAAA
This sequence comes from Cornus florida, assembly GCF_030987335.1. Classification (NCBI taxonomy): domain Eukaryota; kingdom Viridiplantae; phylum Streptophyta; class Magnoliopsida; order Cornales; family Cornaceae; genus Cornus; species Cornus florida. The sequence goes on from NW_026775575.1 coordinate 46,303,609, forward strand.
ATAAAATATAGTCAAGCGGACTCGAGCCCTATGATAGTCTAAAAGTCACCCTTATTCTTACTGTAATTAAAACTAGTAATCATCAAGCGCATAAAATTCAGTAGCACTTCTACACTTCATTTTTATTTTTATTTTTTTTATAAGTAGCATTTCTACACTTCATCCATCCCACTAATTTCTACAAGCAATATAACCTTTGTGGATTCTAGAATATGATTAGAAGAGAGAAGGGTTATTTGAAAAATAATAAAGTTCAAGTGACCAGTGTTGTTAAAGGCGCATCCCAAGCTCACTAATGTTTACTAGGCACGCGCCTCGAGTGCGCCTCGTCCTGTTTGTCGGGCGCGCCTCACTGATGTTTTTTAAAAACTATTTCTTAAGCCAAAAAGGATACTTTTGGCAACTTAATAAACAAATAAGAGAGCCCAAGCGTACGAGATAAGAAACTTTTGTTCAAAATAATAAACAAATAAGAAAGTCCAAAAGTCTAGTGTCAACCAAACAGAGAAAGAGTGAGACCGTGAGACGAACGACAAAACCACATCAGTTCTTTCTTTTTCTTCTCTCTCTTCTCCTCTACTTGTCTCTCATCTCTTCTACTCCTCTCTTCTTATCTTTGTTTACATCTCTCTCTTCGTCTAGTTCTCTTCTCTCTTATCTTTTTTTTTTTTGGGGGCGGGAGGAGGGGGATCGTTTTTTTCTCCTTTTTTTCTTTAACACTCTCTCTCTCTTCTCGTCTTACTTTTCTCTCTTCATTTACTTCTTTTGTTTCTACGTCTATTTTTTTGGCTCTGTTTATCTTTTCTTGTTAACAGTTTTTTTTGTTAACAGATTTATTTCTTTTTGTGCTCTGTTTTGCCAAAACAAATCCTGCTTTGCCTTTCAAGAAAACAAATTTGTGCTCTATTTTATGATTGTTGGATGCATGTTCAGTTGATGGATTTTCTTTTTTTATATTTGATATTAATTTTTAAAGTATTGATATGACTTATGAGATATGAATGTTTTTATGGTAGTTTAAATTTTCAATTGTGCGCCTCACTTCACTCAGGCGCGCGCCTAGGCTCCAAAGGACCTCTAGCGCCTTGGTGCGCCTTGGTGCGCCTTTAATAACACTGCCAGTGACTTGGGTGGAGACTGAAGCAATTTCACAGAGAGAGAGGTCATAGAAGACATTAAAGATATCCTAGTGTCTCATTAAGGGAATGAAGAGAATTTTTCAAGGTGTGTTGGATATTGGGATTCCTCCAGAAAGTGACTCCAGGTCTGTTTATAGGCAAGAGAAGACGAGACAGTTCTCATGAAAACTACATAAGCACCTCACCTTCGGCTGCAGGAGCTTTGGGCTGGAATCCCTTGAACGAAGACCCTCCAAAATAATGACAAGCCGAGCTGCAAACAGCAACCTACACGGTCGCTGTAGGATCTGAATGTCCGTTGGGCAAATCTTGTTGGAAAGATGATGATGAGCAATCAGGTAAGGACTAAGATGGCACTGACTGAGGACCAGAGGATGGTGTGGCTAGGACAGTGAGACGATCTGAAATATGAAGCGGTCACTAGCCCAACTCTACCACGAACCAATAGGAAGATATCACATGCTCACGAAGTTAGAATGGAATAGAGGGAGTAAAGTCTCTCTCTTAGCTGCATTTTGCCTAGGGTTCAAAATGCCAATCATTATTGATCACCTTACACATCCTTTTTTTAGAGCAGAAGTTGAGGCACTAAGTAACTTGATTTAAGCAGGCATTTAAAATGAAATGACAACATATAAGATATATTTCTCGGATAAGTTTTTTCTCCATGGTGCAAAAGATATCACCACATGTCAATGAGGCAATCCACAAGGCATGTGTCATTTGAGGTGTTTGGGCCTAAGTATAAGGTCACTTCAACATTCCTTTCAACCTCATAATAAGGTGCAAGTTCAACTGTCATGACTTCTGAATCAGCATCATTGTCATAACTCAGCTAAAAATTTGCAACTCAATCGTCAGTTATCTTAAAAAGTTGAATGATGAATACAAAGATAAAGAGTTGGGCAAATAATACCATTCCCATCTCTTTGAGATATATAACCTTAACCACGGGAGAATATTGCTTTGGCACAACTTATCTATAGCCACTTGGCAGCAAATTACAAGCTACATGTATTACATGGCCCATGTACCTACATTTTTCAATATTTCCGACTCTTCTATCATTTCTAATCTTTAAAGCCTGCATTTCTCAGGTTCTGCCTCCATCAATCACACTTTAAGTAAACCAGATGCACTAATGAAGTGGTAATTATTTTGGTAATTATATTGAAGCACATAATTGGTTTTGTACCAAGCACATGGAGTGCATCACCAGCACTAAAAACAGATTATGGCAAATTGATGCTAGTGACTTCCAAACTCCAACTCCACCAGTAAAAAACACCCCCAAAATTTGGAAGAATTAGAATCAAACTCCAATGTGGTAACCTCATCCCCCTCATGTCCTCACAGAACACTTGTTACCCTTTTCTTTATCTAAAATAGCTTTCTCTAACATTAGCAACTGCATGTGCATGGAAAGTCTCACCAAACATCTTGTTACACATAACTAAGACAATCCGTAATGTTAGATGCAAATAACATACGCTAAAGGACCTCTTACTAAATATGCTCACAGCAAGTTAATCTGACAATAACTTCAACAACAGACATTAGATTCAGTATCCTAATCTCAAGAAACAAGCTTATGCAAAATTTACATTATCAGCGTCATTCTCTCTGGCTGATGAGCTGAAATCTGCATGTTCTTTCAAGCTGAAAATTATGTAATCCCTATTTCTCCACCAATAGATCTCCTACACACTTTCATATTGTTACTGTTTGAGACCATCAATATTTTCTTTTCCTCACTAAAAGCAATTCCATTGAATTAAACCACGCTTGAAGGGGCAAACACATTCAGATTAACTTTGCCCTCAATTCTACGATATGAACATCTTCAAACATAGGAAAGACTCAAATCAATATTGCCCAGCCAATTGATGCAAACAAAAATAAATAAATAAGAACTGAAAGAATTGAAAGAAAGAGAGAGAAAGAAAGACTATCTTGAATTTTAGTTCTTTTATGTCCAGAACAAAACTTGCCTTCGTAAACGACGAGGATCCTGTCGAAACGCTGGAGGCAGAGCAATAATTGGGGCTCCTCCACTTAACTGGGGCCCAGACCGCCCGTTTCTACTACCACCTTCAAAAGGGGAAGGTCCACCCTGCTCTCGCAGCATCTGCATTGCAACTTCAGGGGGAGCAGGGACAAAAGGCCCCAGTGGACTGAAAATAATGACCAACATATATATAGGTTTCTAATGAGTATAGCAAAAGAGGCTACCAACAGCAATCAGAAAAATGACCAGAAAAACAAACTGAACATACCCAGCACCAGGTACAGGCATCAGTACAGGAGGTGGAGGAATATCAGAAGAGAAAGGAGGACCAACATGTATGCCTTGACCACCAAAAGTATCGAACATTGGTTCATCAGGATTGCCCCCAGCTGGACCATCATTGGACTGGAACTCAATTGGCTGAGGGTTCTCGGATCTATCGAATCTTTCATTGCCATTAACTCGATTGTCACGTTCTCTACGACTTCCTCGTTCATCTTTCAACCGGTTATCCACACCTAGCCTACGCCTCTGTGGTTTCTCCTTCTACAAAATGTGTTTAAAATCATAATGACGACAATAACGATAATAATTAATAAATTATAGAAACTATAAAAGAAAAAACTGAGGATGTGCATCTCTTGGTTGAGCAACTTCTGTACATAAAAAGTGACAATATAACAAACTTTTGTCATAGTACCTCAACCAAGGAGTTACATGAAAATAACTTGACCAAGATATGTTAAATAGATAAAATCACTGGCAATGAATTAGTATCTTCAGGCACCGTATTTTAACCTGACAATCTAAAACAACTCTCTCAGAATCTTTAACATGCATAGCCAAAGATACCGCATAAAACATTACAAACACAAGGATAACAAGCCACACGGCAAGTCAAGAATTTAAGAAGTGGCTGTATTCTGAAACCCAGCATCCATATCAAGGTGTGACACATCCATAGATCATTGGTTTGACAGAGATTTCCAAAATGATTCAAGAGTTTCAATGTCGAAGGGCAGCACTTCTTTCTAACGCTTATTCTTTCAGTGCTGGACTCCAAAACAACTTAGAGTCAGCATCGGATGGTTGAACTGATGCATCCATAGATCATTGGTTTGACAGAGATTTCCAAAATGATTCAAGAGTTTCATTGTCGAAGGGCAGCACTTCTTTCTAACGCTTATTCTTTCAGTGCTGGACTCCAAAACAACTTAGAGTCAGCATCGGATGGTTCAACTGATGCATGGAATTTTGTTGTGTTGTACACCAGTTCCTCTGCCCGTTGTTACATCACATTTAATTCTTCAAGATCTATTAAGGGTTATGCAACCTCACACAGCAGTTCAGAATTATTTGGAATTAGTGCAACAGGGGCAGATTAGGCGGGTTGAGGAGTTAGTTTAACAGCCCAGGCTCAACTCCAAAGTATGAAACTTCCAACCCAACCTAACCTCCATCATTGCTTATATCTTTGACCCCAAGTTGAGCTAGATTGGGAAGTCCTGCTGGAAATTTCGTTGGGTTGGGTTGGGTTGGGTTTGGGTTTGGTTTTGATAAAAAGACAAGGACTATTCTGCTTCAAACTACAGATTACTTACAAATACAATAAAAATAAAAATAAAAATGAGCTATAACCTTACAAAGTTAATAATAGTTCAGGTGTGTAATATATAATCAGATTAGGCAACTTTGGGTTAGGTTTGCACCAGCAATATCCCAGCATGGACCCAACCCAAATTTAAGTTGGGTTTGGAACTTTTCCAAACCATGCTGTGCCTTACAATGTTAATAATTGTTCAGGTTTGATTTTGGATTGGCCCTCTAAGATGCATCCCTACTTGGGATGCACTACACTAGTAAACTTCCTTGGCTACTTTCTTTTGAGCTGGTTACTGCGTTTTCTTATTTCTGGTAAATGCTAGATTCTGCATTTTCTTTTTTCAGTAAGTGCTGGATCCTGCATTTTCATCACAAGTAACTAGTAAAATACTGGTAGCACACTTTTTAGGCAACTTTCTTGGCTACTTATTCATGAAAAGGAAACTTTTAAAATACGAGCTGGCACACTTTTTTTCCTGAATTCCCAATGCCAGTGATGAGCATATAAGGGTATCATGCAACATTTTGTTCACAAGGAGAAATGCCAAATGTCAATACAAAGTAACATAGGATAACCACCCATGTATGTGAATTATCTATTTTATGGTAAGATGAATCATACCGGTACAGATTGCTGCATGACAGGAGTCCCACCAGGTGCATCTGCATCTCTGCAATGATATTAGAGTAGTTATTGCTGTATCTCTGTGATGAGCATACAAGGGTACAAAAATATTATCAGAAAAGCTACGTACTTCATGTAGTTCTGGAAATACAGATCTTCACGCACTTTAGAAGTTAGCTCCATCACGAGCTCTGGGTGCTTCAGCTTTAAATGCTTATGTACAAACTCAGCAGCATGGAATAGCTTTGTGCAACCCTTGGCTCCACATCCATACTTCCACCCATATTTCTCATCCCTGATTTTCCGGACATAAGGATCTAAAGATTCAGCAGCAACCGCATCTATCTTCTCCTTAGCAGTCATCATTTCCAAGGGATCCTGACCTTTCAATCTCTCTTGCCAACGCAAATCAAGTTTCTTTTCCCAGTCAGCCCCACTACTACTTGCATCAGAACTCTTGCCATCCACTCTCACATGTCGAAGCCCCTTAGCTTCACTTGTTTCAAGCATACCATAATAATCCAGCCCATGAATGCGCCAAAGATAAGTAATGAGTGTATCCAGTAGCTCAATGCCCTCTAGTCCTTTGACAGAAGTTAAACCCCGAATAATAATAACTGGGCCTGAGGAACCAACATGAGGTTTGTCTCTATTCATTCTGTCACTGTCAACCCTGCATAATATATTATCCTCAATTCCTTTTTCAGAGTCAAGTTTCCTTGCAAGCACCTGTGCTTGTTCAATATCAATCTGGATTCGTCTGAGCTCAGAACTGACTGGGTGAGCCTTGGGAGCAGCTGAAAGATCAGTTTCTTTAGCCAGCACCCTACCGTGACGTCTTCTTTTGCCAGCCACATCTACTTCATCATCAGAGTTAGGATCACTTGTTTGTCCTGATTTGTTTGAAGATGAGGCATTGACAGCAGGACCTCTGCTTCATGTACAGAGAAGTTACTGGTAACGTATTCATAAAACATAAGTTGGTTGTGTGCTCTTGATGTAAAAGAATACAGTGATGAAAGGGCATATCTTACAGATCCAACGTTCCACTCTGCAAATCAAGCAGAAAATCCTTTGCCATCTTTCGTGCAAGCTCATTCCTCCTTTGAAAGAGATGAGAATATACTTTAATACAAGCAAAAGTTATTCACTAAAAATCACAGAACAGAAGCATAACAGTTGGCGACACAAACAATAAAAAATATCATCCACATAAGTTACGATGCCATTAAATTCTTTTGGCTTGATTATAAGTTTTGCAACTACCATCTTTAATACAAATAGCGTGCACCTTTCAATAACAGCAAGTAAATTTGTTGGGTGATATTTGTCCTTCAACCTAGATAAACAAGCAAGATCAACAAAAAAGATGTGATAACACGATAATACCCAAAAAAGAAAATAATACAAAAGAAAAGAAAGAAAGAAACTTAAAGAAAACATGAAATATACCATTCTTCATCTTTATGAGTATTAAAAAAAGTCCGTTTCTGAGTTGATATATACTCTGATTTGTATTCTTGATATCTGTAAAGATGAAAAGGCCAAACCACTCGGTTATTCAAAAAAACCAATTCAGAGAGAAGAAAAAAAAAAAAAAAAAAAAAAAAAAAAAAGTGGTTAAAGAAGTTAAAGAAGTTGGACTTATATTCAAATCTATTAAAACATTTCCTTGTACCTGCGCTCGGCTTCGGCCGGTAGAATATCATCCTCAAGCTCCTGAATGAACTGCTTATAAGACATCAAACCTTCTCTGTAAAATAAAATATTTCATGTCAATTATTGTCAGGCAAAGCTCCAACAGTCCAACACAGCAGACTCTTATAAGAGACATAACAACAACAAAAGCAGCAAAAAATAGGCATGCAAATACAGTAACAGCTGATCGCTAGCGACATGGATCAGATAAATATCATACTGCAGGAAACATAGTCTTTTCTTTTCTTTTTCCTATTTTTTTTCCCTTTCTGATTATTATCATCCAATTTTGGTGCCCTGACAAAAATATATCATTCCAATCTTGGAACCAATACTCGTCTTTGCTTTTTTTTTTTTTTATTTCTTATTATTATCATTCCAATCCCATGCCTTAGCAAAAATATGTCATTCCAATCTCCATGAATCGCCATAGTGTGCAAAATCGTTGATACTTAATACAAACACTCATCTAGACCACAAGAGAGCAGACAGACATAAATTGCTGCGTACATAGTTCCAATACGAAACAAAATTGAGTAACTCAAAAAAACATAGCAAATTCAAGATTGTATATGCTTCAGTAAACATAAGCAAAAATAATAAAATACACCAAAAGTTCTATGTGCAGTGATGTAGCTCATGTTAACATGCTCACTGAAGCTTTTGACGGAGGTTTAAATTTCAAAATCAAATAGCATATTATCAGGAATGTTGAATTTATGACAGGAACTTTAACTATGCCCAAACTTGCCTTATTTTGGATATGAAAGATTATTCATACAAGCAACTCTCAGCTAGAACCACAATAAAGGAATAATCATAAAATTCCAATCTCAACTACATTACAAAATTCAATTGTTCATATGAATAACCGTATCATGTTAAGAAACATTTTCAGCATGCTTTACCAAACATAATATGCAATCATCATAATACATTTTTCATATAATTCCTCACTACATGCTTATTTAAATTTACCCACCCCGTTATCGTTCCCATTAAAAGTCCAAGATCACCATACCCTCATATTAACCACATTAAAAAACCCATGTCATTTCTTAAAAGCACATTTATCTACTGCACACGTGATGTTATGAATTTATTTTGTAAAATTTGTTTAATCAAGATTATCTTGATCAATTATTGATCCTGACAACAAAAATCAGACTACAGAGACAACAAAAAAGCATATCAAAATGTGAAAGAATCAATTTGTCTCCAAACACAGTCAACGGTTATAAATAATCAGAATGTCTATTATAAGATAATATTTCCAATGTGATACCCAGAACTTGTAACTTGTTGCATAGTTTGCAATCTGATTATTTTCAGCCCTACAGCCAACTGAAGTAATTGAAAATCAAGATAAAAGATCCACTCTGGCACTAGATACTATACAGTGATCCTAATGCAATTGTAGCATATCAAGAGTTAAAAGACTCCCTCTGATAGGATAGTCACAGGTTAAAGAAATATTAGAATTGGTGAAGCACGAAAACTTATGCATAGTTACAACACATAAGCAGACAATTGCTTGACAATTCAATAAAGATTTATTAATTTAATCATTGTTGTGACTTGGTCCCAAAGAAAGCTGGATCTTTAGCAAAAGAACAAACATCAAATGAACCCATTGAAACAAAGAGAAGCTAAAAATGCTTACCTTTGAGAACTCCCTGTATTGGAAGCATCATTGTAGCCACCACGACCTGAATCCCAATCTGCAAAACAGATAATACCCGACATGCTCCAGATTAACTATCATAAGAAAGCTTTTAGAAGTTATCGACATACCATAAGGTACGTTGCTAAGCTAAAATTAGTGGACAAATATTTTTGACCACTAGCCAACATTGTCATGGATAATAAAAAATTATTAAAAAAGACAACCACCATAAATATAGTTGTTAAAGGTGAACCTACGCTCCAAAAAAGATCCGGGCTCATCGAGGGTTACCAAAGCACCTCAATCTACCACATAGACCAGGCCCCTTCATTAGACTTGTGTAAGCACTCAAGCCCGTGCTTTCATATTCAATGGATCGTATTGTTTAATCTTATTGTATATTTGCTGGAATTCATGAACTTATTATGGTTTGCTACTTAATTGTGCCTATTACTTCATTCTCAAATTTTATGATAATACAATATATATTTCAAATGACCAAAATTAACTTGGGTAGAGTTAGGAAATACAGATATCATAGCATGTGAATTAACAGAGACCTATGACCTTAAATAAAGCGGAATGGATTCATGGGATTCATGTAGCCGACCCCAAGTAATTGGAAAAAGGCTTCGTCGTGGTGGTGGTGGTGGTGCTGGTTGTTGAATATATTTGGGGCAAGATTTTGACTCTGGATAATTTGAGAAAGAGATGACAGATTACAGTCAATTGGTGCTGTCTGTGCAAGAGGAATGGCGAGTCCGTGGATCACCTTCTTTTGCATTGCCCTGTGGCCCACGCCTGTTGGAGCCTTATTTTTGGAATATTCGGCATCCAATGGGTTATACCTCAGTCTTCGAGGGATTTGATTGACGCTTGAAGAGGTTGCAATGTGGGGCCCACACCTGTGAGTGTTGGAGGGCTGTTCCCCTTTGTGTGTGGTGCTCATGGAAGGAGCGGAACAGAAGATCTTTTGATGGGGAGGAATCTTCCCTGGGGGCTTTAAAGTTCCATATTATTAGCTCTCTTTTTAGTTGGGTTTTGGGGAGAAATTGTATATCTATTGAGGAGTTTATTGATTTTTGGGCTCCGGTGGGTCCTTAGGACCTTGTCTCTGTCTTCAGCCTTTGTATAGCTTTCGCGATCAAAGGCCGAAGACAGAGACAAGGATGTGTTCATTTTGAATTCATTATACACCCTTTTAACTACGTTTTCTTTATAAATATTTTCCTCCACCCTAAATTGTTGGTTCATCTAAGAAAAAAAAATTAACTTGCCAAGAGACATCATTTAATGCATTCATATTCAACTAGAAGGCTGCAAATTTCCAACGCTACAGGTCCATACACACTGTTAATGAATTCACATCCAATTAGAAATCTGAAATTTAGGACATAACAATTTGAGAAGGAAATTTGTATGTGCATTGAAAATATAAACTGAGTTCATTAAGTTTCCAGTAGATTTAAATATGGCATAGACAAAGAAAACTAGAACCAAATATTCTGCCAATCTCAAACACCCAACTTATTACATATAAGGAAAGATGAATCATGGACTAACCAACAAATAGTTCACCCCTTCATTATGTACTTTGAAAAATTTTATGATGGGATGATCAAGAAAAAAGACCATCAATTTGAACCATGTCAGATTAGATAGTGAAATTTTCAAAGAAAAAAATTCTACCAAAAAAAAAAAAAACTAGATAGCACAAGGTTCAAAACCATGATTGACATCTGAGGCTCAAATGCAAGTTATGTCTTCCAAATTTAAAATAACTATTTGACATTTACTATGGAAAGCACATCACAAGAGCTTTTATATTCACATGCTACAGATACAAATTAAATAAAACATTTATGCCACAACACTAAGAACAGCCCCAAAGCTAAGTTATATTTAATAGAGATTCATGTTCAAAGCAAAACTCCAGCATTACCAGATGGGCCACTTTGATAACCACCTGAGCGGCCAATGTACCGACCATGAGGCCTTTCATCCACGAAACCAGGCCTGCCCCCCATCTCACGTTCATACCCGCCTGGATAATCATATCCAAACCTATACAATCAAACATGTTGACAGCTGAGTAATGTATACTAGGTGTACTGCCAAAGTTAAAACATCTCTAATAATAAGGATTCAAGTGACAGTAGACGTAGGTATAAGGTAAAAAAGAGAAAGTGGAGAATCTATTGCAAAACTACAAATAATGTGAATTTAAAAAAATAAATAAATAAATAAACCTACTAGATGTCCAAAGCAGCTCTTCTAGTCTAACCAATAAAATGGAAAAAAAAAGTCCAATGGTGGGACAAAAAAAGAAAAGTTGCTTTTGGGGCAGACATCACCTTCCACACGAAATATTTCCTTTCTTTTCTTCAAAAAGAAAACAGAATTTATGTGTTCCAATATAAATTTCACGTAGGAACAAATACTACATGAACAAGTCATTACACATTTAAAGTACTATTGTCCAACTGTGAACTGAAAATTTACAATAGAATTCCACATAATCTTTGACTAGAAGTGGCCACAGTAAACATGAAGACGTGAAAAAAAAAAAAAAAAAAAAAAATGACGGCCGTTGTGAAACCACAAACTTTAAACCTCTGATTTCTCATTGTCCATTTAGTCCACCCTTTAGTTTAAAAATGCTATTAAAAATCTACCAATTTCATCTAAAACATGCTTATATAAAGCCAGCACCTACAACAAATCTGCCATACTATGATTACTATCTCAACAGCTCAATTTAACTAAGACGTTAGACAAATTAAAAATGCTTAACCAAATAATGAAATTCACAAGAAAACATAGTCATAAATCAAAAGCTTAATGTAACCAATACATATAGATAACGAAAATGAACTAAAAATTTACCAAGTCTATGTAAAACATGCTTATATAAAGGCAGCACCTACAACAAATCTACCATACTATCTTCCTTTTTCTTTTCTTTTTTGATAAGTAAATCTACCATACTATCTCAACAGCTCAATTTAACTAAGACATTAGACAAATAAAAATGCTTAGACAAATAATGAAATTCACAAGAAAACATGGACATAGAATCAAAAGCTTAACGTTTCCAATACATATTACAATTTACAACTTCAATTGTAAAGTAACACCCACAACTATAAATCCGAAAACATGACCATATGAGCATGCACCTCCATATGTTTATATATGTAAAAAATGTCTTCAAAAAGTATTGACGAAGAGAAAATGAAGTATAAAGTAATTGGTCATCAATAAAATATAAACGGTTTCATTCCTTGCAGACTTGCAGGTCCAAGAGGCTTTAAGTAGATAACCAAAAGAGGAAGCACTTGTCTGAATGATTATCCCGGAAACTTAATAAGTATGCTCATGCAATTGCAAAACGATTACGAGGGTTCTACAACTTTAACATCATTATAATCCTGAAATTTCCATGTATGTTTCCTTAGTAAGACTGTTTATTTTTTAATAAGGCCTTGACCAAAACTGGAGGGGTTCGCCTATTAACAGTCAAGTTTGTTAACAAAAAAAAAAAATTCATTTTTCACTTGACATCGATACTACTACTTACTCTGCCAAACTAAGGATGGATGTGAGGTAAGATATGCTGTTATTATATCTTTGGTGGTACACGAGAGAGCAAACCATGCATAACAGGTGAGAGAAGGGTGGGGAGGAGGAGAAGGGAAAAAATAAAAGATGGGAAGAACGTAAAGGATCAATCAAGCTATCTATATGAATTAGTGGTAAAATTGAGGTACAACTAAAATTCAATATAATGTATGATTTATTGGAAGTCTAAATAATGACTGCAGAACACCTTAGGTGATAGCACTCAACTTAGCAGAACTAATATTAGATTTTAACTTCAGATTCACTTTCTTATATATAAACTTGTTTTTATACTGATAGTCCTTACAAAAACAGCAAATCTTAAATCCCAAAAAACACAGAATCGACCTAGCACCCAATTTATGCAACTATAACATAACAATATCTTCGAGCTTCTAAAGATCAAGACTAACAGTACCCTAAAAATGGGGAACAATATGAAATACTATTACGTCAATCATTCATTCTACTACTTATAGCAATGAAAGGACATCCAGATGCTGCCAGAAAAAACTCAAGCATGATGTACTTTCCCCATCTAACAAGTCTCAGTGTCAATCAAACAAAGAAAGAAAGGAAATACTACATGTTTGGTTCAGTTTTTTGTTGTTGTGTATGGTTGACATTTTCTAAAAACTTAGTTAAAAAAAATGCCTTTTTTCAAAGAACCATCTTTTATAGTTGTCCTAAAACTGCTTTCTGTTTTCTGAACTCTCGAGAACAGGAAACTGAACTAAACAGGCCCTATAGTTCTTACAATATCTTCTTCTTTCTTTTTGACAAGATTGTATTAAAGCACCCAAAAGGGGAATGCATCCCACAAAAGAAACACAAGACCAAATGGCGTCTCTAAACACTCAAATAGCCCAAAATATCAACAATTTCCTCCATAGATTTACAATTTTTCCCTAGAACCCAACAAAGAGGGTGCTAATAATAGAGAACTTAACAGTCCCAATAGGAGTCTCCTTTCCTTCAAAAGTCTCACAATTTCTTGAACTCAAATTTTAAGTCGTGTTTGCAATTCAGAAAATTTAATTATTACTAACTCAAATAATTGCAACAAAATCATTCTCATTAATAGACATGTCTCTTACTTATTAGAGAGAGAGAGAGAGAGAGAGAGAGAGAGAGAGAGAGAATAAACCATGCCCTTAATATGACCTTACTAACACAGCAAATCTTAAATCCCATTATGCAACTAACATATTCAACACGTCAACCGATTTATGCAACTATAATCATCCTCAGTGTACACACAACAACATATTCGAGCTTACAAAGATTTCAGAAGACCAACTTCATCCCACAAATAGAGACCAATTTGAGATACTATTATCTCATTCTTTCATTCTACTACTTTTGGCAACAAGGGACATCCAAATGCTGCCACACAAAACTCAAGCATAATGTAATTTCCTATCTAAGATAGTCTCAGTTTCATTGGTCAACCATTGTCCTAGTGGATTTAACTTTCAAACTCTAGGTCAATGATTCAAGACCATTAGCGAGAGAAGAAAGGGAGAAAAAAAAAAAAAAAAAAAAAAAGTCTCAGCTTCAATCAAACAGAGGAAGAAGAAGATGAAGAAATAAAACTAAAATAGGAGATCCTTTGAAGGAAAGGAGACTCCTATTAGAGCGTTGAAGTTATCCATTATTAGCACTCTTTTTTGTTGGGTTTTAGAGATAAATTGTAAATTCATGGGGGAGATTGTTGATTTTTTGGACTCTTTGAGAGTATAGAGGCCCTATTTGACCTTGTGTAGGTTTTGAGGGATGTGTTCCCCTTTTGAAGGCTTTTTATTACAATCTTACTTATCAAAAAAAATGAAATACTAGTTCTCATAATATCCTGAACTCAAATTTAAAGTTGTGTTTGCAATTCTTATCACCAACATTCAGAAAATTTTAGTATCACTAGCTCAAATGATTGCAACAAAACCATTCTAATGTTCAGATTGCTTCGAGAATAGACCATTGCCGAAGACAGTAATCAGTCATGCTTCTTAATATGATTTAATATAATAATCAAGTGCATAAAATGAATGAAAAAAAATGGTAAAACTTCAGTAATTACCCCAGTAATTCAGCCATTAAGTGATATTCCATCAAGATCCCATTTCCCTACAGTCAGAACTCAAGAATAAATTGCATGTGAATAGAGATCCTAACCCATTTGGTGCAATCACACGCAAACCATGTGCATAAGGTAAAGTCCAGAAAGCAATTAACTTTTTGTTGTCTATCTGGTATCAATATAAGAACATGGTTTGATTGGTCATTATCTAACCATATTACTCCATAAATGATGGGAAGCATAGAATAGCATAACATGTTATTGTGAGAGAGAGCAGAGGTAGTAGTCAAACATCTCCAGAATCCTAAAGGAACAAACCTATCATAATCAGTACCACATCAAAGTGTGGCAGAAGTTTCCCCAGAACACCCATAAGAAATCTGGTTATGCAATCCATCAGCACTTTCCAGTATTCTCTCTACAACCAATATGCACCCCATAAAGCTAAACTTTAAACTACCCTAAGCAGTCTTCACCTTCCAACTTCCAGGTTATTACTACTGTTCATTCTCCATTCGCAAGCAAAACAGCTTCACAGCAATCAATCACGAAAACAATTCCTAAAGGCAGATTCACCTTCTAACCTAACATTTATCAATCAATCTAAACCGTGATACTACTCGATATAAACAAAAGAATATGTAAATAATGTAGAATTATATATATATATATATATATATACATACATACATGTGTAATTGCATGTATGTAAACGCATATTTTAATATATAATTATTCACTGACCTTCTATCTCCGGGTCCGTATCCTCCTCTAGGGCTTCCGCGCCGCCCGTCATAATCGTCCCTTCGCGACCTCTTAAACGGCGGGAGCGGAGGCGACCGCCGAGGAGGAGAGTGCCGTCCGCGGTAAGGGGGAGGAGGGCTAGGGCTCAATCGCCGCTTGTAATCCCTCTCCCTGGGCGGCGGTGACCGGTTCCGATCGTAGTAGTCCCCGCGACGGTTTGGCGGGCGGTCAAGGTCCCTATCGTCTCTTCTCTCTCTAGAATCTCTCTCTCGTCTCCTGGGTGGTGGAGGCGGCGGAGGAGGCGGCGATGATTCGGTGTCCTCGTTCGACTTGTCTCTTCGGTCGGAGGGGCGATCTCGCCGACGGTCGAGAGAATCGACCGGCATGTTCATTACTTCGGCCATTGATGAAACCCTAGGAATAAGTGAAATGGAATGCCGATGGTTCAACTCGGACTGATTCGGAGGCTTTTGAAGCTTTTAAGAGAGAGAGAGACACACAGAGAGAGTGATAAATAATATATAACTGAGTGGAAATGCAAGAAATACGTGCAAATATTTCCCTTCGCAGCCAAAATTACATTCACGTCTCCTCTCACGAACATGGAAGAAAGATCTTTTTACGCACGATTATAAATTTATAGTTATAGATATATATATATTTTTTATGAAGGCAATCAAAATAAAATAAAATAAAATATTTAAGACTAAATGTGTCAAACTATATAATAAATTAGAATATATTTATAAATATATTCATGTTGAGTTAACACAGTATTATATTTACTTATAACAAGGATCATTTATCCCACGTCAAATTCGGATGATAAAGTGATTGGGTATAAATAGGTGGGTATGTTGCATTACCTAACAGCTTGAGTTTTTAGGTAAATGGACAAGCGTCTACTTGTTACAGTTGGTATCAGAGTCAGATCCAATCTTTGATACGATGCCACGCTAAACATCCGGCTCGGAAGGCGTTCGGGTGAGCCACTCCGGATAGGAAGGGTGGCCCAACCGCAATGAAAACATTACGAATTTGGATGGGGGAGAATGTAACAAGGGTCATTTGTCCCACATCAGATTCAGATGGGAAAGTGATTGAATATAAATAGGTGGATATGTAGTATTACCCAACAGTTTGAGCTTTTAGGTAAATAAGTAAGCGCCCACCCGTTACACTAGAGATGAATCTCATTCCAAATTTCCATTCCCGCCCAAAAATCTGTTTGAAATCGTTCCGTTTCATGAAATTTTTTGTCAACCCTAATATATATAGTTAACCTATTTTAACAATATATAATAGTATGTGAGGGAAATTTAATAAATTTATAATATATTTAGGGCGGGGCAACCATTCTCCAAAACCCGTCCCCATTTACATAGTCGGTTCTCCAAAATCACTCCCAAACGGGCTCCACCGGGGTGGGAATTTTTGTCATCCCTAAGTGAAGCTGAAAATTTAGACATTAACATTGATTATGTCAAAAAATTACCTAAAATAAAAAATATGAAAATTTCAATATTAATTGATCATTAATATATGACCAATGATAGAGAAATCGAAGGTTTCTATCGAAGAAAGCATTGAACCTGACGTGGCCCAGACAATTTCATTACGCGTAAGACATATTAGACAATTTCATTACGCACTAACTCCTTTTTCTCTATCTTCTTCTTCATTTCTCCCTCCTATTCTTCATCAATTCTTCTTATCTATCTTTTCTCTCGATATCTAGTTGTCAAATTTCTCCTTTATAATAAACCCCAAGAGATTAATTATTGTCTGAGACTGGATCCAAGCGTTTGGATAGAACGTATACACATATCTAGAGTATTCTAGAGAGAAGACCCAAAATTCATGTAAGATTATACCTCCAAACGAGGGAACGAATATAAATATCTTCTTATCCTCACTTTTTTTTTAAAGATCACATACTCTTCTCTTCTTGTCATTTAGAATTCTGATTCAGAAATCTTTCTAGTCCTAGATGAAAAATATGCAAAAGTTTATTTTTTATTTATTTATTTATTTTTTTTAACGATAAGTAAATATGCACAAAAGTTATCATTACAAGACACATTAATCTCTTACCAAATGAAAATATATTTAGAGAAGAAGAAGGAAAAAAAAAAAAACTGATAGAGTGAAGAGAAACAAGTGAATCTTTTCAAAGTTTCTGTTTGATTTTCATGGATACAAAAATTGAAGGACAGAAACAATAGTTGTAGCTTTTTTTTCTTTCTTTTTTCTTTTTTTTTTTTTCTTTTTTTTTGGTTTTGTGCCTTTTGTATTGGCAAAACATGAAGAAATTTTAATTTTTTTTCATTTTCAATTTTGCAAAATCAAAAAGAAAAAGACAAAACCAGAATCGATTGAGATAAGATTGAATAGAGAAGAAAAACCAAGAATTAGCGAAAGCGAGGAGAGAGAAACGAATTTATACTTTTAGGAAATAATTTGACGTGGCCGAGCCAAGTTAAGCTCGGCCTCTCATTCGGTTGTTTGATTTGATTCTCATATCATTTTTCTTAATATATTTATAATTTTATTTTTTTTGTTAAGTAAGTTTATGTATTATATAATTAAAAGAAAAATGACAGAAACAATGGGGCATACCCCATTGCACAGAGCAGGCCAAAACTACAACCTACCATAAAACAATTTCAAACCCAAAAGGAATAAGAAGAAAACAAAGAGTACTACCCAATAAACCAGGCCCATATGACCCAAATTTTGAATTGGCACCAACCGTAGATAAGAGATTTGAATATCAATGAAATCTAAAAGTTTCGCAATGGCTAGGAGAAGGAAAATAATGGGTTATGGTGGGCCGGTTCAAAAAAGAAGGGGAGATTCCAATCCTTTGCGATCGATTCAGCAGAGGGGCGTGAGCATTTTTTTGATAGAGAAGAGTCGAAATCTAACACTATCCACAATAACTTGTTGGAAACGGAGGCATTAGAAACATAAATTTTGGATAAGGTTTGGAATAAATTCCGCTAATAATTTTTTGCGGATCTCTAGCGAGCGCATTTCTCTCCGCAAGGAGATGAACGTGGTATATTTACTTTCTCAAATCCGTTTCCGGGTGAATGAGAAATTAGTTTCAAAGTGTGGTGTTTTGATAAGCCTAAATGTGTATGCAAAATGTGGGAAGTGTTAGTCCCACATGGAAAAAATGTTGAAACTAATTGAATTTAAATAAGCCAAATTTGGGCTTGGGCTTAATTGTAAAGTCCAATTATTCTTTTTACTAAATAGAATCTTGGATTGGGCCTTTAATTTTGGGCTGGGCTTATTTAAATGGGTGGTTAGTTTTTGAATTTAAATTAAAAGTTAGTTTTTTTTTTTTTTTTTTTTTTTTTCCAAAGGGTTGCATCTATTTCTAAATGGTTGCATCTGTTTTTCAAAGACTTGCATCTGTTTCTAAAGGGTTGCAACTCAAAACCAACAGGCATAACTATTCATGTGAACCATTGTAACCTATTGGAGTGGATGTGTCTATTGGTGAACAGACACCATGTGAACCATTGCAACCTATTGGAGCGGATGTGTCTATTGGTGAACAGACACCATATGAACCATTTCAACTAATTGGAGTGGATGTGTCCAGTGTGAAGAGACACATATAAATGGTTGTGTACAATGATGAAAAGACACACCCAATCCGAAAAGGCACATTAATTAAAAACTACTTTTTAGTTTTTTCCAAAGGGCTGCACTTAATCTGAAAAGGCACCTTGTTACCTATAAATACCCCTCTTTAGATCATTTGCAAATCATTTATTTTTCAATTTCTTCTATCTCCCTCTCTAGACTTGAACCCAACCCAAGTGGGTTCAAACCATAGGTTAAGTGGTCCGAACCACTTAGACCCTAATCCAATTTCATCAAGCCATATTAACATTGGTCCGATCCATTCAGTTCAGATTGCACTCAATTCAGCATTTATATAGTATATAGATGCATTTTTGAGTCAAAGAGAGTATTATACGGAGAAGGTTCGCTGTATCTACAAGTTTGTAGTGCTGCTACTGGTGGATATAGACCGTTGTATCCTAGGAGATAGACGACACTGAGTCCGTTAGCACCATAGCGGGGCGAATCTGTCTTAAGGACATAGTATTAAATACTAGCCTCGGTCCAGGTTCTTTATTTATTATTATTATTTTATTTTTTATTTTGCATATTTAATTAAATATAGAGTGGCATATTTAATTAATGATTTGTTAGCATATTGTTAATTATCTCATGACATATTAGTATAAGATTCGTTATATCTTAAATGTCACATGAAACATAGATTTACCAACAATCTTAAGACAGACTGTTCCTTGCGTAGAATTTATTATATGCTTCTATTTCAGATATAAAAAGTAGAGATTATACTAATAATTGAGATATAATAAAATAATGTTATATACATTATTATATGATAATATGCTAAATATTAATGTGTTCAATATTATATGAAATTAAAGCATGTTATATAAGTAGAATATTGAATTTTTCATATAATTCAATATTGATTGAATTATTTTAATTTTTTAATATGATGTAGTATATTATATTATCTTAAATTTGTATCAAAAAGAGATCGAAAAGGGTACTTCGTTAGTTTTATCAATGATTGCATAAGATACTATTATGTATATTTGCTACGAAGCAAATATAAAACCTTAGAAATGTTTTAAACATTACAAAAATGAGGTTCAGAATCAACTTAGCAAAAAGATCAAAACACTTGTGCTAATATTTGTTCATAACATAATATCATGATGAATGCTATATTGATAAATTCTGGTTTAACTCAGAATTTGTAGCGGGAAGTTTTGTTTTCCGCAAATTATGTTCTCAATAAAATACCTTAAACTAATGTGACACCATATGAATTATGGAAAGGTCGAATATCTTCCTATAAATTCTCAAAAGTGTGGGGGTGTCTAACTAAGGTTGCAGTTCATACTCCTAAGAAAGTTAAAGTAGGACCTAAAATATGGCAACCTTGTGGGTGAGTGTGCCGTGGGCGAGTGCAAGAGGCACTGATAGGCTACCACACTGGGCGAACTACAGGTGTACAGTCCCACATCACTTAGGGAAGGAAAATGTGAAGTGCTTTTATATGATAATGTTATCTCCAATTGGTATGAGGCCTTCTGGAATAAAACTCAAGAATAAAATCATGTTGGCTCGGGCCCAAAGCGGATAATATCATACCATGTGGTGGAGTGAATCGTTACATAAAACATTTGATAGGTTATGCTCATAGCAATATTGCATATCATTTTCTTGTGCATACAATGAAAATAAGGATGAGCTTAAACATAGCAAGAGGGCTTGAACGTCTAAATCTTTTGGTCTTGATTTTCTAGCATGTTTATTGGAGAATAAGCCATAAATCTTTTTTCTTAAATTAATTATGTGATATAATTAATCATGTGATAGAATATGAAACTATATTGTTATGCAAGTTCAATATTGTTTTTATAGATGTTTACTTTTATTTGATACTATACTATTGAACTATGTAGTTGAATTACTTAATGTGCATAATTCAAATTTACAACATAATTTATTTAATATGTGATATTATTGAATTTGTATGAATTCATGACTGATTTGTGTATGTAATAGAACAAACAAAAATTGATTAGTCCAACTATGCCAATTCTCCCGATAGTCAAAGGAAAAAGATTTATACTAGTGTTTAAGACACGTATAGCTATAAATACGCTGAATAAGAGAAGATTTTCCAATAACTCGAAAGAGTTTAATGGTTTATGGATACACTAACCAAGTACACCGAGACAAGCTAGTTAACTCTAATGTACAATTTAGCTAAAAACTAAAATGTTATTGAGTTGCAAACTAGTTAGCTTAGCTATAAGCTAAAATGATTAATGGGGTGCACAGAACCTGTGGTACCCCTCGGATCCGAGACACGGGTTGATCAGGCCCAGGCCCAAACCCGAGGGAATATCAAACAATTAAAGTATTTTAAACGAACATAGATTACAAAAAAAAAATGATTTAAGAAATAAAAGAATAAGCGGAAAAAACTATAAAAGAAATCCTCAATATTAAAACCTTAAAATATTATTAACTTAAAATCCTACAATCCAAAATCTTCAATCTTTTAACAACTCAGGAATCCATCTCCAGTGGACCCCTAATATAAAAATCCCAAACTGAATCAAAATAAAATTGAAGATAAAATCCAAGTCGAACATCTGGAAAGAGATCCTACCTCGTCGGAAGAATGAGTGACCGTCTTTGCTCCACACGAACAAGCTCAAGCCTGAAACTGACGTACACTTATAAAATAGGAGTGGGTCAGGCCCACGAACAAGTTCTATCCTACTGCAATCCAAGCAGAGACCCGATACGCATGTACATACTAAATAGTTCAACAATAGCTAATAGTCCGTACATAAATATATATCCACACTACTGGACCCTCGCTAGACTATGAAGAGGGTCTCAACCTGAATAGAAGGCATCACACAAATCGCACCTGAGTGGGTATGAGTACCTAAGCCTAAACAGGGTATACCTCAATCCCCACAGTCAACTACACATCCAACTGCATATAGGCATCCTAACCGTTGACTCTGAGACTCAAGCTCATGTCACGGTACCATAAAAATATATTTAAACTCCAATTCCATCCATCCACAAGAAATCCATTAAGTCGTTCGGCGTAGTCAACCGCACCGACTTACATACATATAAGGAGGATTTATTTAATAACCCGTACCCTTATTCCAAATAGGTAGAACTTAGCAACTTGTGCTGTCCAAACCTAGTATGTCACCGTCCCATACCGGTACATACAATCCCATCCGTCCAGTCCAATAGTTGATAAAGCATATACAAGTACATAACAATATCAACGAGTCCATATCAAGCATATCAGAATGTATTAACAACCGTTCTTGAATACTCCCAACAAATTGATTAACATTGGAAACATAAATATCAATATTAATTACTCTATTCCACACATTTAAATAATTTATAAATGCCAAAACCAACAATTCCAACCTAACCATGTTAGAATAGATTAACCATCACACTTTAACAAATCCAACCATTGATTAAGTACTAACAGTATCAGTGTCAAAACCCACAGTTCCAAACTAAGCACATAAGGTATACTAGAAAAACATGCTTAATTAATCCAACAATAAGCCATTACCTGATCACCCACAGGATTGTGTCTGTAAATATAAGTTTATTCCCGGTATCCATAATTAACAGAGCCTAAACAAATGTTATAATATTTATTTCCATGGCATGCATAATAAATCTAGACAATTTATCATACTGTTAAGTTCCTATCCAACAAAATTGACGAGTTAAATGTTAAGTTTAATCATCAATTAATCTTTAGCAAAAATACAGATTTCTTGTATGTATGTATATTCTAAGAATTTGCAATTAGCAGTGCACAAACTCTCACAGGAAATTTTCCATTATAATCTAGAAGTTAGAAACTCCAAATCCACACAAGTCTACAAGACATTCGTAATTAACTCCATGTAATCCTAATGATTAATGCTCTGTGTCCAATTCTATGTTAATCTGACCTTTGAATATTTATATTTACTCTGGACCACTCCTAAACCATCCATTACAGTATTCATTCTCCACTAAAACATAGGAAAACAATCACTATGAAGCTTAATCACTGGAAAGTGGAAAAAACAAACAACAGAACCAAAAAACCCACGTAGAAACAACCTGGAGCCGGCTCCAGAATATTGGAGCCGCCTCCAATGGCCTTGGAGCTGGCTCCTAGACCATTGGAGCCGCCTCCAATCCAAGGAGAGCCGGCTCCAATCCAATAGGAGCCGGCTCTCTCCCTCCTCTTCTTCGTGTTCTCCTCTCCAGTCGTCGTTTACGCCTCCGACACTTCACAGTATAGGTTTTCAGAGAGTTTAACTTAATCCTAGAAGATTCCAACTCTTAATTCAGTCCTTATCATGCTACTAATATGGATTAAACCAAAAATTAAACAAGAAAGTTCAAAGTTAACCAGTTTAACAATTTTAAAACAAATTCAGTTCAGTTAAACTCTAAACATGAAACAGATAACGTTTTTATTTTTAAACATGTAATTCATCCTGGAACTATTGAGTATGCAAAGAACACGAGTATAAGGGAGAGAGTAAGGTTAGAACTTGCCTTTGAGATCTTTGTCCAAAAATCTCTACGCCGTCTCTAAAGTTCTGACGAAAACCAACGTGAACACTCTCTGTTCTTCCTTTGTCTCCACAGTCGTATACTTGGTTTTGTTATGTTTCTCAAACCCTAACCAAACATCTAACATATATTTATAGGATTTTACTAAACCCTAAATTAATTCAAGCCCCAACTGAAATCCTAACCGGCCCATCCAACATACTGAGAAACCTACGACGGCTTACAAACTGATTAAAAATAAAACCCTACTTATTAAATCAAGACAATTACCAATTTAACCCTAATTATTAAATCAAGACAATTACCAATTTAAATTTACAATAAAGAATTAAATATAACACCATTACAATTAAACACATAACTAAACAATTAACTTAAATAATCACAATTATCACAATTAATGTAAATAAGTCACATAATTAATTAAACCAAAGAAAACAAATAAACCAACTAATTAATTCAAATAACACAAATAAGTCAAGTAAATCAAATAATTAAGAAGTCAATTAAAACATAATTCAAAACAATTAATGAACCAAAAACAATTAATGAACAGAAAACAATTAAACAAAATATCGAGACTATCCTTTTGAAAATTAGGGGTATTATAGAACCTAAGAGGAAGATGAAAAACTATTAGTTGGTTCTAGCTCTTAACTTGACAGTAAAAAACATGAGGGTGATGAGTAGCCATTTTAGCCATAAGCTATTTGAGCTATACACCATATCTGTTCATATAGGAGGGAATAATACTACTTGTAAAGTAGTAGTTTTTGAAGAATATTATTCAAAATAAATTACTCTACTACCAAGGTAGAGTACTTAGATAAGTGTGTACTAAACCTATGAACTATTAGAATTGATAGCTAAACATACTTAACTTCAAGCTAGCAGCAATAGCTGAAAAGTTGGTGCTCATCATAACCTAGTAGTGAGATATGAAAAGAGTGTACTTAATCTAAGCTAGTAATGATAGCTAAGAACTCACTTTTAACTAGTAATGATAATGATAACTGAGAAGTGAGTGCTTATTCTATGGTAATTGTATCCAAAGCTTAAATAATAAGATAATCATTTGCTTAAATGATTGAGTTATGTGATGTGTGACACATGAAAGGTTTTAACATGTTAAAATGACTGACTTTACATGAACTTAAACATGAATAACTCAATTCATAAATACAATAGATGTAAAAGTAAATATTAATTAAAGTCCATTGTAATTAATATCTCTAGCATTAATTCACAGTGACGTCTGTGACATATTATAAGAACAAGTTAGAGATACATGCTTGTTAAGAAGTGAATATAGAACCTTGGAAAGATAAATGAGGTGAAATATTTAATATATGGTATTTCAAGAGTTGGAAAATCATAAGAAATATATCATATATAAAATTTCAGGATTATCCCAAAGTTATGGGGGGATATTGTCCATAGATGAAATTTACTATGAGTTACCTCACCAGATAAGAAATATTTATAAATGTAGGGTTCTTAATCCTAAGAGATTTTGGATAGAACCAAAAATCATTTATAGTATTATAACAATAGTGCATGTTGTTTCCTACAAGTAAAATATTATGGAACAACTAGAAGAGTTCTTTTTCCAGCGGAAGAACTGAGTTATTTGTTCTAGTTGAAGAGTAAAGTGTGCAAGCTTATAAGTCCTTGAGTAGATTAAAGCTGGTACTAAGACAATGACATAAATGTGATGTATAAGTCATTGTATGCCTTAAAAAAAATAATAATAATATTGCTAACAAAAAAAAAAAAAAAAAAACAATTTTAGGGCACAAAGTGTACAGTTGCTCTCACCTGGAGTAATCTCTACAGAGTGTAATATTTCTAAACATAACCTTGTGGCCACATATAAAATTGAGGGTTGTACTACTGAGCAATTGTACAAATCATCGAGGGGAATGGGATTAAAAGCCGAAAGCTAACGAGTCACCTTAATGGAAACCCAACCTAGTTGACTGGAGATCCCAAGATCTAGGTTCAAAGGGACAACAGAAAATTCTGAGTGACTCACCAGAAGCACTGGGAAGATATAAATCTTTTGCCCATTTCTATGATGAGACAGTGCTACCTACAACGAGGATTAGGATAAGCTACACTTTTAATGACTCTTATACCTTGAAAATTCAAGTGGGGTATAGTAGGATACTCTTAATAAAAAGTCACCTATATGAGTGTGAAGTGGGGTCGCTTCTATGAGAACTATAAAGGCTAAGTTTTCTGGAGCACTCATTGAATACCAAGAGTTATTCAGGGCCAAAATGAACAACAATGAGAACCAACTTTGTGAGGAAAGGTGCTGTGTGTTTGTTATTGTCTTGGTTTACACAAACGGCTGAACAGTTCAAGACATCGCGTTCACTGGTTAGCCAGTAAATCCGATAGCAATACACTAGGGAAGGTTCAAAGCCAAAAGCTACCTATTCTGATGCAGTAACTTTCCAACTATACTCTTTCTAGTGTCGGCACGATCATCTTTTGCATTTTACGCAAATTTCCATTAATGTGGAGATTGTTGGAAACTGGGGCATTAAAAACATAAACTTTGGATGAGGTTTGGAATAGATTCCGCTAATAATTTTTTGCGGATCTCTAGACGAGCGCATTTCTCTCCGCAAGGAGATGAACGTGGTATATTTACTTTCTCAAATCCGTTTCCGGGTGAATGAGAAATTAGCTCCAAAGTGTGGTGTTTTGATAAGCCGAAATGGGTATGCAAAATGTGGGAAGTGTTAGTCCCACATGGAAAAAATGTTGAAACTAATTGAATTTAAATAAGCCAAATTTGGGCTTGGGCTTGAGCTTGGGCTTAATTGTAAAGTCCAATTATTCTTTTTACTAAATAGAATCTTGGATTGGGCCTTTAATTTTGGGCTGGGCTTATTTAAATGGATGGTTAGTTTTTGAATTTAAATTAAAAGTTAGTTTTTTTTCCAAAGGGTTGTATCTATTTCTAAAGGGTTACATCTATTTTTCAAATAGTTGCATCTGTTTCTAAAGGGTTGCAACTCAAAACCAACAAACATAACTATTCATGTGAACCATTGTAACCTATTAGAGTGGATGTGTCTATTGGTGAACAGACACCATGTGAACCATTGCAACCTATTGGAGTGGATGTGTCTATTGGTGAACAGACACCATGTGAACCATTGCAACTAATTGGAGTGGATGTGTCCAGTGTGAAGAGACACGTATAAATGGTTGTGTCTAATAATAAAAAGACACACCCAATCCGAAAAGGCACATTAATTAAAACTACTTTTTATTTTTTCCTAAGGGCTGCACGCAATCCGAAAAGGCACCTTGTTGCCTATAAATACCCCCATTTGGATCATTTGCAAATCATTCATTTTTCAATGTCTTCTATCTCCCTCTCTAGACTTGAACCCAACCCAACCCAAGTGGGTTCAAACCATAGGTTAAGTAGTCCGAACCACTTAGACCCTAATCCAATTTTATCGAGCCATATTAAGTTTGGTCCGAACCATTTAGTTTGGATTGCACCCAATTCAGCATTTATATAGTATAGATGCATTTTTGAGTCAGAGAGAGTATTACACGGAAAATGTTCGATGTATCCACGAGTTTGTAGTGCTGCTACTGGTGGATGTAGACCGTTGTATCCTAGGAGATAGACACCACTAAGTTCGTTAGCACCATAGCGGGGCGAATTTGTTTTAAGGACATAGTATTAAATACTAGCCTCGGTCCAGGTTCTTTATTTATTATTATTATTTTATTTCTTTATTTTGCATATTTAATTAAATATAGAGTTGCATATTTAATTAATGATTTCTTAGCATATTGTTAATTATCTCATGACATATTAGTATAAGATTTGTTATATCTTAAATGTCACATGAAGTATAGATTTACCAACATAACCTTCACTGTGTTCATCGGAGGAGCAGCTTTATTTCGAAAAATCCGGTTGTTTCTCTCCCTCCACAAATGGTACACAAACTTGCCAAGGTAAGCTTCCATGTTGACATCCTTGAGAATTTCAATTTTTGTTTCCAATTTGATGAAGCCCATATCAAGAAATAATTCAATGAATTTGGGTTCGTATAGAACCCAGATTTGTGCTTTAGACTTTACCAAATTTCTCTTGTATAAGAGCATTTTTTTTTGGAAGGATCATGACTTTCAGTTGCCTTCACACATAAAATGCAAGCATTTGGTTTCATTTTTGTCAAACGGTATATTTCTGTGAATGATTCGTTGTGTATTTCTTCTTCTCCAATATGGAGGATATATAACAAAGTAATTTACAGGAAACTTCCTAAACTAAAGAATCCTAAAAAATAAATTACAATATATCGGTCAACTATCCTAATTATAACAATTAATTACCAAATCAATTTAGGAGAATTTACATAAATATATTAGGAAATACAGCTCATGCTGACACTCCCCCTTAAGTTGGAGCATAGACATTTATCATGCTCAACTTGCTAATTGCACCATGGAACGCCCTTCCTGAAACTACCTTCTTGAGTACATCAACCAACTGAACAAATGAAAATTGTTTAACTTTTCAATCAAGATTCTTTTTAATAAAATCAATTTCAACATGTTTTATACGGTCATGTTGAACCGGATTATGTGCAATTTCAATGGCTACCTTGTTATCACAATGTAGACTTATCAGTTTCTCATAATCAATCTCCAAATCTTGTAATACATGTTTGACCCATAACAATTCGCACACACCATAAGCCATACCTCGGAATTCAGTTTCCGTACTTGATTTAGAAACCACCTTTTGCTTCTTGCTTTTCTAAGTGACAAAATTACCTTCTATAAAAGTAAAGTAACTCGATGTGGACCTCCTATTAATCTGACTCCTTGCCCAATCAGAATTTGTATATGACCCCATTCTTAGAGAATAACAATCCCCTTCTTGGTGCACTATTCAAATACTTCAAGATCCAATACACTGCATTCATATGTTCTTCACTCAGTGCATGCATGAACTAGCTCACCACACTTACTATATAGGCTATGTCCAGCCTTGTGTGTGACAAATAAATTAGTCTCCCAACTAACCATTGATAACGTCCCTTGTCAGTTCGGAACTAATCCACAAACTCTCTAAGATTGTGATTCATCTCTATAGGTGTATCCATAGTTTTGCAGGCTAACATTCCAGTTTTAGTTAAAAGATCTAGCACATATTTCCATTGTGATAGGGAAATTTTAGCCTTTGACCTTGAGACCTCAATTCCTAAGAAGTACTTGAGTTGACTGAGATATTTCATTTCAAATTTTGCTGCTAGGTACTCATGTAATGCTTTTCTCTCACCTGGATCATCTCCTGTCAACACCATATCATCTACATATACAATCAATGCCATTACCTTCCCCAATTTGTGTTTTATAAACAAAGTGTGATCTGAATTACTTTGCTTATAGCCAAATTCCTTCATTGTGGAAGAGAAACTTCCGAACTAAGCCCGGGTGACTGCTTCAGACCATACAATGCCTTTTTCAATTTACATACTTCAATTCTATACGAGGATTTGCGTTTAGCTCTAAGGGGTAACTCTATGTAGACTTCTTCCTCTAAATCTCCATTAAGGAAATGGTGGGATTAAGCCGCGGTTCACCAAAAAGTTTGCAAAAGAGATGTTGGACTAAGATGAGTGTGGCCAAGTTTTACATTTATAATTTGACACTACTACCTTTCACTAAAAATATAGTTAGGGTGAGTATGGATTGTCCCAAGGGATTGGTGGGTTGTATTAGGTTGTGGAATCGATATTAGGGTTAGTAGGTTGAGTGATCAAAAGATTGGTTGGTGATTGAATTATACTAAGATGCAATTTAAACTAAAGTAAATAATTAAATGTAATGGAGAGAAAATAAGAGAGAGAGATCTTGGGATTTAGAGATCACCACTAAGCATAACTTTTCTACACCCTTAATAAATGATTAATTAGGGGGAAAACATGTGTTGCAACATTAGTGTGTGTGTGTGTGGTTGTTTCAACAAGCATGGATGACTAATTAAGCATATATAGTCCAAGCAACATGGTAGATAGCACATTATATCAAACTAAGCCATTAATCATTTCTTTAAGCTCACAATCTAAACACATCACAAGGTTAGACACATATGTTACTTGTTTTCATAAGTATGAAATATAAATAACAAGCATGGATTGTCCTCCCATTTAACATCTAAACTGCAACTACACTACAATTAAGCTAATGACATGAAATTAAACTAATTAAACTAAGGGAGAGGCATAATTCATCAAGAAATGAGTATGAACCATCAAATAAACCACAAGAGCATTTTATTAAGCACTATGTCTTGACAATCTCTAGATCCATAGCATCAATACACATAGACATGCATCAATAATACAAAATCTAGAGACAAACACATGAACATCTATTCTAGCATACATAGACATATGGATAGAATGAAATGATCAATTGGAGGCATTAAACCACACAAATAATTGAATAAACAAGATCTATATATATATAAATGTCAAAACATGTATCACAATACAAGTCCCCTCAAAAATACATAAATCAAGATGTAGAAAGCATGCTTAGGGCTAACTCTAGCCCCAAGAGGATGTCTAGCCACTCATGGATGGTGTCCACCAACCCTCAAAAGCTAACTCCATGGTAGGGATTGCTCCTCTTCTTGGTTGATGGAAGAACTCCCAGCTTGTGTCTCTAGCCTCCTCTCTCTTTTCTTCCTCACTAAGAATATGATATATTAATTGTGTCCCAAGTCTCTCTAGTGTATGTATATCTATATATGTATCAAGAATGGCTCATATTCCTTATATAGGTAGGTTAAATGTCACCCCCAATGACCTGGGCTCGTATACCAATATTCCCCCCAATGATTAGATATGAGACAACTTTTAATGAGCTGGAAATTGAATTTTCTTGCACTTGGGGAAGTTTGATCGATCGAACTTGTGGTGAGATCGATTGAACATGGCTGAGATCTATTAAACTTAAGCTGGATCGATCCTCTATGGCAGTGCCTTTTTGGGTAAAGACAAATCTGAGATATTTTTGGGAACGAGACAAAAGTGATAGGTAGGGTGGTACAACTGGATAAGATGAAATCTTTTTGATCGATTTGAAAAAAGTTGGATCGATCGAACTTTGTGGGATCTTTGGATAAGGACAAAAGAGCTTGGATCCATCTTGAAATGCTGAAATCGATCAAAGTTGGATCGATCGAATATTTCCTGAGATCAATCGAACTTGCTGAATTTCCACCACTTGCTTCCTTTTGCTCCCACTTTGCTCATTTCTTTGATTCATCTCAAGATTGCTTCAATTATGCTCTTATTTAGCTGAGTTAGCTTATTTTGGGGATAAGTACCTGAAAATGGAAATAATACAAAATCAGTCTAAAACAGAAAAGTAAGATAAATAAAGGTTCTAGAATACCTAAACTTAAGAGGTTTAAATGCGCACTTTTCAGTGCTCATCAGGAAAGCATTATTGACGTCGAATTATTGCAAAGACCAATCTTGATTTGCTGTTATGGATATAAGAATGCGGATTGTATTAATTTTGGCAACCAGAGCAAAAGTCTCTTGATAATCCACTCCGTACTTCTATGTATATCCCTTCCCAACTAACCTTGTTTTGTACCTATCAATATTGCCATCAGCCTTGAGTTTCACTGTAAACACCCATCTACACCCAATCGTCTTCTTCCCTTTGGGTAGTTAAAAAAGTTCCCAAGTATTATTCCTCTGAAGAGCCTCAATTTCTTCATTCATTGTCGTGGTCTACTTTGAATCTGCCAATGCATCCTACACACTACTAGGAATAGATACAGTAGACAATTGATTAACAGAAACTGCATATGATTCAACAACCTATGGGGGGAAACATAATTAATAATTGGGTACTTAGTCTTGGCTTTGGGATGGGGTTCATATTGTTTCTTCGGTACTATCCTATTTGACCTCTATGGATATTTATTGGTTACATCTTCTGTATGGACAGGAAATTCATTAGGTTCATGATAAGCGCCGAATATTGCATATTCAAGCGCCCTAAATTGCATTAGTTAAGTCCATTATTTGATTTTATTATGTAGATTATCTTCATTTGTGCATTTTTGTTTATTTTCAGGTTCATTGGCTTAAAAGAAGCAAGAATGATGTTTTGTTGAAATTTTGAATGCAAAGGCACAATGCTGAAGCTTGGCAGCAGTGGAATCTGACTTTTGTCGCCATTTTCGACCTAGCAAACTCAAGAACTGGACTTCCATCATAACATGAAAGATTTAGAGCTCTGAATTATCTTTCTAAATCTTCAAACGGTTTGTCATTCGGAGCTCAGACCAGAGAGTTATGGCTTTGTTACCAGAGGTGCATAAACTGCCTGGCAGCAATGAAATTCTGCCTTGATCTTCATTTTTGACCAACCATTCTTGAGAATTGGATCTCCACCAAAACATGAAGTATTTAAAGCTCTGAATTAGCTCTCAAAATCTTTAAACGGTTTGTCATTTGGAGTTCGGAGCACAAAGTTATGGCCATTTCATCAAAGTAGGTCCAGGCGGAGCAAATGGAGAATAGGCATTCTGCCCAATTTTTGAGTGCTCGAGGCCCAAATTCGAGCACTCGAATTTAGGGCAGTTTGTCTCCGAAAAATCACTATTTCAGCCACTTGTTTCTTGGTTCCTTCATTTTCTGATTTCCTTCTTTATGAGATGGTTGGAGATGTTCCTAGGGGGAGGAGAGAGAGCCTAGTTTGGGGGTAGATAAAAGGGATAAGAGCCACACATCTCCTAAGCTAGTTTGGATCAGATTTTGGGGAGAGAAGAAAGCAAGGAGATAGAGTTCTTCAAGCTTGAAGAAGGGAGCACGAAAATGGAGGAGGTCTTCAAGCTTCTTCCTTCTTCCATTGCTCCTATGGGTAACTAAATCTTCTCTAGGGAGGTGATGAAGCCCCTCCCTTGTAAGCATGTTCTAGTGTAGATTTTACTTTTGGGATTTCAATGTATTATTGTTGGTGATTTTATGATCTAGAGCATCATATGTGTTATAATGAATTCTGATGTCTATACATGATTATTTTGAGCTATTCATCTTGTCTTAGATGGTTTCTCTTCCTAATCATATTGCTTGCATTTCCATAGTGACAATGGAAGTTAGATCATGGAATGGTTTTAATGGCATGGAGTTTGAGAACTTTGATAAATCATTGCTTAGGATGCCCTTTGATGGTTTATACTTGATTCTTAACTTTGTGTGCTCTCATCATTTAATTAAGGGCTTGATAATCTTTGGCTTAGGGAGTATGTTGAAGACTACACCCTAGTTTAGGTAGTTCAAGCATGTGAATCTTTGATGGATTATTCTTGTTTTTGATTTAATGAACCTCTTGAGGATAGTATAGCAACCAAGGGTTGTTATGTGTCATGACCATCATTTATGTTGATTTTCCCAATTTAATCTCAATCTAGGGTGTGTATAGGGTTGGAGCGGATTCATTTCCCTAGTTTTTCTCTACTTGTATTTCATCTCTTTTTAATTCTTGCAAGTTTCTAATTTATGCAATTTCAATATTCTTAGCTTAAGTGATAAACAACAAAACCTTTATAAACCCTTCATCATTCTAGAAAGAATCTAGACACTAAGGTTGCCGTAAGACTAGCGCAGTCCCAGTGGTTCGACTTACCCGACCAATAGCCCTATTTTACAATGATTCGTGCTATTGCGAAGGTTGATGTATAGTTGATCAACCGATCAATTTTTGGCGCCGTTGCCGGGGACTGCAAACGGTTTAGCGACCAAAGTTCTAGGGTTAAATTTTAGTTTGATTGTGAATATCGTGTTTTGTGAATATTCCTTGTGTGTTTTAATCATCTTTAAGTTGTAAGTGAGATTCTAGGAACTCGAAGCTCGTCGTGGGAATGCTAGCAAATTGTAAGTCTAGAGGACCCCGGGTAAGTCTTTTGACCTTCTAGTTTCGAATTGTGAATATCGTGCATGTGTTAAGCTTAGAAGTAGATAAATTGCAAGCCCTTGTCGAGGCTAATCTTTATTGTGTATTTTCAATTCCAAGCATCGGTCCTTGTCGTGGCCAATTTAATTTTTGTCTTGATAATTGAGGAGAAAGGGAATATCATATGTGGAGGTTATGTTGATGAAGTGTTGTGTTGATTGCTTTGTGTGTTGTTGAATTACTCCTAGATGGAGGATAACTATCTTCCAACTCAATTCTACACACCACATGCGTTTTGTGCTTTTTGCTCTAGTAATACACATCATACAAGAGATTGTCTTCCAATGAGACAATTCTCGGATTTTTATCTAGAGCAACCAAATGCAAATTTCTCTGAACCGGGTAGTGATCCATACTTTAATGGTTATAACTCGGGTTCAGGAGATCATCAAAACTTCTTGTGGCTTGACATAGGAAATTCAGCCCCATAATCTCTTGGGCAACATTTTCACTCCAATTTTCAACCCAATGATCATTATTTCCAGCCCTCTTCTTCTCCTTTTCTACTGTCTCCATTGGATAAGTTAATAACTGCCAACGAACAAATGATAGAGTCTATGCATACGCAAATGATGGAGTCCAACAAGCAAATGTTGGATGACATTGTTAGCATGCAATCCACTGCCTATTCTCATTCCCAATCTAGAGTTGATTTGATGACCAAATAGCCCAAATTCAACAAATGGTTGATGTTCTAAATCAGGAAAAGGAAGAAGAATTTCCAATTAAATTTGTGGTCAATCCAAAAGAGAATTCTATGAATGATGAGTTTACTTCTAGTAATTTTCATCACGAGAATGTTCAAGTGGTTACCGCATGTGAAAATGAAGAAATAGTGGGTGAAGATCAAATTGTAGCCACACAAAAAATTGAAGAATTTGTGGTTCAAAATGAGGAAATTAATGATGATGAGATTGTGTCCTATAAAAATCCAGCACAGCCCCTACATAATCCCTTGCTTGATGCACCTCCTTTAATGGAGGATCCTCTAAAAACATGCTTAGCTCATTTTAATTATGAGGATTTTAATGTTGACAATTCCATTTCGGAGGTGAATTCTTTGCTTAATATTCATCCACCTATTCATTCCCTTCCTTGGTCAACATCAAATGTATCTCTTTCTTGGGAGCTTGCATCTCATCCCATTCCCTCACTTGAGTTGTCTCAAGTTGTTGAGCCCGAACCGCCGGATAAGTGTGAGGAGGATATTGAAATTTTGAAGGATAAGTTGTCGAGCATTCCCATGCTCAATATGACCCTTCAAAAGCCTTTGTTAGGTGCACCCTCACCTACTCCATCTTCCTATAATCCAAATAAGCCC
This sequence comes from Cornus florida, assembly GCF_030987335.1. Lineage (NCBI taxonomy): Eukaryota > Viridiplantae > Streptophyta > Magnoliopsida > Cornales > Cornaceae > Cornus > Cornus florida. The sequence goes on from NW_026775575.1 coordinate 46,338,350, forward strand.
CATAATCCAAAGTTCTTCATTGAGGATGAAGAGTGGGTTGAGGTCTTTTCGTTACCTCTTTTCTACTTTTGTCTTCAAAGTCTTCCTCCGCTTTTAAAAGAATTATCCTATCTGGGGAAATATGACTCTCTAGAGAGACATGGTATAGGGTAAGGAGGATCAACTTGATCTCGGTGCGCCTAGCTATCGACGTTAAATTTAGCACCCATGGGGAGCAATTCTTTATACTTCAAGGCTTCCTTATCTTTTCAATTGCTCGTGTCTTGAAATTTTCTGGAAAATGGTTTAGAAAAGCCAAAAGTTTAATTTTTCTGGCAAGCTCTTTAATTGTGTTCCACAATTTTAGCATGGCTTCTTAAACCTTCTCAATTCTAATTTCCATTCCCGGAAGTTTCCATTGCCTTTAAGCAATTTCATTGGCTTTGGAATGCTACTCATGTGCATAAACTCTCATTTTTATTGCATTCTTAAAAATTTTCTCAAAATTTTTCAATGAATTGTGTAAGGTTGCAAAAGCTTGAAGTGATGTGGAAAGGTTTGAAAATTTTCCCAAATTGTTGCAAAGTTTGAAAATTTTTCATGCATTGGAGTGATTGTTGCACAATTCTTGCAACAAGTTGAAAATTTTCTCAAAATTTCCCATGCATTGGAATGAGGTTGACAAGTTTGCAAAATTATCCAAGCATTAGAGAAAAGTTGCCAAGTTTAAAATTTTTTCTAAATTCATCCAAGCATTGGCGCACAATTGCAAAGTTTGAAAAATTTTCAAAAATTAATCCATGCATTGGATTGACATTGCAAGTTTTAAAAATCTTCCATGAATTGTGTGATGTTGTATTGAAGAGATGTTCAAAAGTTCCAAAATTTTCAAATTCATTCAAAGTCTGGAAATTTTCCAAAGATGATGCAATTTGAAAATTTTCTTCAGTTCATTCAAGCATTATGAGGCACAATTTGAAAATTTCCAGAAATTCTTCCATTGCATGGGAATGACTGATAATGTATTTAGATTGCCTGCATTCTTTCATCTCCAAGCCACTGACTTTCCATGCATGGACTCCATTTTGAACAGCTTCCATTTCCATGTTGCTCACATTACACATTCCATTGCAATAAATTCATTTTCGAGCCTACTGATCCAATTTCGAGCAATCTACCGTCCCTGTCGAGTGCTCGCTGATGCCTCTAATCTTGCATGCACCACTGTCCTAATTTCGAGCATTCAAAATCCAAGTTCGAGTGCTCGCAGCTGCACTCCAATTTCAGCACATCAATTGCAGCTACTGTCTCCATTTCGAGCCCTCGAATCCCAATTTCGAGTGCTCGAACCTCTATCCCAAACATCCCTTGGCCACTGCCTCATATTCGAGCACTTGAAGGCCAATCCAGAGTGCTCGAAGCTTCACCAATTCCTTAGCATGCTTGCTGCCTAATTGTCGAGCACTCTAACTCCCCAGTGGAGTGCTCGAAAATTCACTCCATCACCCCATCAACCCACCATGCCGAGTGCAAACCAAACCCACAACCCAACAACACCATGCTCGGGCACCACTCCTGCACAGCATACTGCACATCACCTCTCGACAACATTAACAATCAACCACCATCCTTCTTCACTTTCACCTCTTCCTTCACTTCATCCCCACTCTCGGAGCCAACTCCTCACTCACCCACCACCTCGGCTCCCAACTCACCCAACCCACCCCATGCACACCACACCCCAGCCATGTAACAACCCAACCAACCCTTCTCCCTCATCCACACCCAAAACCAACCCAACCTCCTCCTACCTCCCCCACCTCACCACCATCATCAAACCACCCTCAAACCCACACCCCCATCACCCTAACTAAACCTCTCTCTCGACATTTTGCCTGCACCAACCATACCGACCAAACCAACCTCACCTTCTCTCTCTCTCTCGGCAATTTCAAGCTCCTTCATCCATCCCACTCTATGCCAACCCCAAGCCACCCCACAACCTACAACTCCATGCCAACCCCCCCTCTCACCCCACTGCCTATTTTAGAGCACTCGAAGCCAAGCTTCGAGTGCTCGCAATCACCCACTCATCACACAACAAACTAACCGAGCCCACTGCCCCATTTTAGAGCATTCGAAGACACACTTCGAGTGCTCGAACCACGCCACCTCTCTTTTAAAACCAACCCACCTCACTCTTCTTTCCCTCTCTCAGCATTCTCTCCATCCACCACCATCCTCCTCTTAAACCTTCAAACCAACCAAACACCTCTCACCCTCCTGCATGAACCACCATGCACACTCCTCTACCACCTTCCCATACTCAACCCCCCTCTCGGTAAATTCACTCCCTAACCATCACCTTCCCCAACACAATTCCTCTCGGCATTCACCACAACCCTCCTCTCGGCTTCCACCATCCTCAACCCCAAACCAATCACCCCACCACCTCATGCATGCACCTCTATCCTCCTTCCTAATTCCATCTTTCCCTTCTCTCCATTCTTCTCTCAAGGTATGCTTTCTTATCCTTTTTATTTTTTTCTTTTTGTTATGTTGTTGTTATTCTTTTGAGAAGTATGGGCATGGAAATTATGGAGTTTGGGTGTGATTGTTGTTATGCTCTAAGCTAGAGAGCATTTTGTCTAAAAATTTTTTTGGGTTTTCATCACTCTAATCAACCTTTGGCCCTCTTCCTTTTTGTCATGCACACTACCTGTGTGACACAATGCCTGAACCAGCTTCATCTCTCTAATTGGCCCCATTCTTGACATTGTTTTGTTATCCATTGTAACCTTATGACTAATGTGTGCTAATTTATGTTTTGTTTGGATTTTTACTAGACTTCATGTTTGTGTTATTCATTCTCTTTTAGTTTTTCATTCCGAAACCTATGCTTTTACCTGTGTATATTAGTGCTGTTTTGGCAGGTCTTCCTGTCCAAGTTTGGGGGACGCTTTTGCGCACTCACATAGCTGAACATCTACGTCGTCGTCACTCCACTTAGTATTATTGTTTTTTTCCCCCCTTTTTTGCTCTTATTTTGGTATGCTTGTCTTCACACCTTGAGGACAATGTGTCATTCAAGTTTGGGGGTGCATTTATGCATTTTTGGTTTCATAATTTTTGCTAAGCAATGATAGTATAACTTGACACTTGTCGGAGATGAAACATATGTTTAATACCTTGTGTATAGAAGCAATTGAAATTTTTAAAAATAAAGAAAAATTTGAGTTGAAATGATCATGTAGATTCAAATTAGTCTGTATAAATGTCTCAATTAAATTCTCGCTGGATTTGACACTCTTTTAAGCTTCACAATGCACAGATGCACATTAGAAACTTAACTGTGAGGCATGCAACTTAATCGACCTTGACCTTGGTCTAGTTAATCTGATTTGATGAACCTAATAGATGAATATCTTTGGCATGATTTAAGTTGTCTAAAAAAAAAAAACTGAGAAAGAAAGAAAAAAATGACCAGTTGACGTTCGTAGCCTTTCCAACTCGAGTTATTAAGCCTTAGGAGTGTCTCTACACTTAGCACCCTAAAGCCGTCTGGTTTGGGAGTTGTTGGCCTAACGCTTGCTACAAGGGTTGGCTAGAAAGCTTAAAGGACTTAAACATTGCACGGTCATTCAAAAAAAAAACTTGTAATAAGCATGGTTTGCTGGAGTTCGTAGCCTTTCCAACTTGAGCTATTAAGCCCTTTGGAGTGTCTCTACACTTAACAACCTAAAGCCATCTGGTTTGGGAGCTGTTGGCCTAACGCTTGCTACATAGGTTGGTTAGAAAGCTTAAGGGACTTCAGCATTGCACAACCATTCTATGTTTCGTTTATGAGTTACAATAAATTGTCAACAAGCAACAAAAGTTGTCTTGTAAGTAAAATCATGCCTTAGGGACCTCATTTAAAGGGGAATTCAATGATTTGAAAACTTGTGCTTGGAAATTGGAAAAGAAAGTAAAAGCCGCATGTTGAGAATCCAATCCACTTTCACTGAAGTTAGAGTTGATTTCCATTTAAAAGATGACAATTGAGTTATTTATATGGACTATGATGTTGATACATGCATGTTGAAATGTGTTTAGTATCAATGCTTCATATATGCAAGGTAGTCTTCCCAATGACCCCATCTCTAGCTCTTTTTCTGTTTCAAGTTATTTTTGAACTATGTATATATCTCATTTTACCATGGATGATATTTTTGTAGTAGCATGCCCATGGTTGTCTTTTCATTAAGTTTTTCATTGTAGTTTTGCTAAGGGACTAGCAAAATGTAAGTTTGGGGGTGTGATAAGCGCCGAATATTGCATATTCAAGGGCCCTAAATTGCATTAGTTAAGTCCATTATTTGATTTTATTATGTAAATTATCTTCATTTGTGCATTTTTGTTTATTTTTAGGTTCATTGGCTTAAAAGAAGCAAGAATGATGTTTTGTTGAAATTTTGAATGCAAAGGCACAATGCTGAAGCTTGGCAGCAGTGGAACTTGACTTTTGTCGCCATTTTCGACCTAGTAAACTCAAGAACTGGACTTCCATCATAACATGAAAGATTTAGAACTCTGAATTAGCTTTCTAAATCTTCAAACGGTTTGTCATTCGGAGCTCGGAGCAGAGAGTTATGGCCTTGTTACCAGAGGTGCGCAGAACTTCCTGGCAGCAATGAAATTCTGCCTTGATCTTCATTTTCGACCAATCATCCTTGAGAATTGGATCTCCACCAAAACATGAAGTATTTAAAGCTTTGAATTAGCTCTCAAAATCTTCAAACGGTTCATCATTCGGAGTTCGGAGCGCAAAGTTATGGCCATTTCATCAAAGTAGGTCCGGGCGGAGCAAATGGAGAATAGGCATTCTGCCCAATTTTCGAGTGCTCGAGGCCCAAATTCGAGCACTCGAATTTAGGCAGTTTGTCTCTGAAAAATCACTATTTTAGCCACTTGTTTCTTGGTTCCTTCATTTTCTGATTTCCTTCTTTATGAGGTGGTTGGAGATGTTCCTAGGGGGAGGAGAGAGAGCCTAGTTTGGTGGTAGATAAGAGGGATAAGAGCCACACATCTCCTAAGCTAGTTTGGATCAGATTTTGGGGAGAGAAGAGAGCAAGGAGATAGAGTTCTTCAAGCTTGAAGAAGGGAGCACGAAAATGGAGGAGGTCTTCAAGCTTCTTCCTTCTTCCATTGCTCCTATGGGTAACTAAATCTTCTCTAGGGAGGTGATGAAGCCCCTCCTTTGTAAGCATGTTCTAGTGTAGATTTTACTTTTGGGATTTCAATGTATTATTGTTGGTGATTTTATGATCTAGAGCATCATATGTGTTGTAATGAATTCTAATGTCTATACATGATTATTTTGAGCTATTCATTTTGTCTTAGATGGTTTCTCTTCCTAATCATATTGCTTGCATTTCCATAGTGACAATGGAAGTTAGATCATGGAATGGTTTTAATGGCATGGAGTTTGAGAACTTTGATAAATCATTGCTTAGGATGCCCTTTGATGGTTTATACTTGATTCTTAACTTTTTGTGCTCTCATCATTTAATTAAGGGCTTGATAATCTTTGGCTTAGGGAGCATGTTGAAGACTATACCCTAGTTTAGGTAGTTCAAGCATGTGAATCTTTGATGGATTATTCTTATTTTTGATTTAATGAACCTCTTGAGGATAGTATAGCAACCAAGGGTTGTTATGTGTCATGACCATCATTTATGTTGATTTTCCCAATTTAATCTCAATCTAGGGTGTGTATAGGGTTGGAGCGGATTCATTTCCCTAGTTTTTCTCTACTTGTATTTCATCTCTTTTTAATTCTTGCAAGTTCCTAATTTATGCAACTTCAATATTCTTAGCTTAAGTGACAAACAACAAAACCTTTATAAACCCTTCATCATTCTAGAAAGATTCTAGACACTAAGGTTGCCGTAAGACTAGCGCAGTCCCAATGGTTCGACTTACCCGACCAATAGCCCTATTTTATAATGATTCGTGCTATTGCGAAGGTTGATGTATAGTTGATCAACCGATTAGTTCATCAAGAATGGGATTCGAGGTTACCTGAGGAAAAACATTCTAGGTTGATCCTTCGGTTAATGGTGTAGACGTGGGCAACTCTAGAAACGAAGGGGGGTTATTGTTGGGAAAACACGGATCTGTGCACAATTCTGGGTTAGCGCTGCGACCTTAACTAGTGGGCACCGCGGCGCTCGGGTTTGTTTCCTCAAAAACTTCAAAACAGCCCCCATTTTCCTCCAATTCGAATATTTCCTTTCCACCATTTTTATTCTCTTCACTTTGACTCTCCCCTTGAAGAGAGGCCCAGAAACTCCTCTTGAATAGTATGGTTCCAATTCACAAAACGAAGCATCCAAGGACACATGTAGCTTCCGAGTTTGAGGATCATAACACCGATATCCCTTCTGAAACTCCAAGTAACCTACAAAGACACCGTTTCGCACATGGATCAAGTTTACTTTGTAGAACTTTAGGCACATGAACATAGACTGTACATCCATATACTAGTGGTTTAAGATTTGGGAGATAAGGAACGGAAAACAATGATTACATCTTTTATTGGGGAGTTTGGAACTCTATCACACTAGATAGTGTTCGGTTGATTAAATAGGCAGTCGATTTCACTGCTTCACCCCGAGAGAACTTCGGCATATTCATGCCAAAGAGGGAGGGCCCGAACTATTTCCATAATCTATCTATTCTTTCGCTTTGCCAATTCATTTTGTTGTGGAGTACAGGTGCAGTGTAATACCCCTACTTTTCAAAAGGATAAAATGGGAATTTAATTTTAATTTTTATTGCATTTTTATTTAACTAAGTGGCTTATGTGCTTATTTGACTTATTTGACAAATTGTATTTATTGAATTATTGTTTTTAAATTACTCTATAATTGAATTGTTGTTTATGGGCTGAATGATTGAATTGCTTGTATTATGTAAATTATATTATATTATTTATTTGTGTTTTTGAATTAATTAATCATATTATTTCTTTGTGTTATTTGAATTATTTAAATTAATTTAATAATAGGTAACTGTAGATTGTTCTGTTAAGTGTTTAATTATTTAGGGTTTTAGGTTTCACGGATAGGCCTACTGGAATTGTAGCTAGGTTTAATAGTTATACACGGATTAGGGTTTATTGTCTAAGCTTATAAATATGTGTGTTACCGTGGTTTAGGGTTTGAAAACAGAAAAAATAAAACGTAAACATATTCTGAAAAATAGAGAGTTACAGGGAAGAATACAGAGAGAGATACAGAGAGGAAGTCTAGGGTTTTGCCTTAGGCTACAGTTGAACCAAGGAAGGATTGAAAGGGTTGTACGTGTGTGGAACCAAGGAGAAACAAAGGGATTGATCGGTGAATAATTTGCCTGAAAATCTAGAAACGACAGTTAGAGATTTTAATCTAAAGTCTTAAAGGCAAATCTCTGTTCTTCTCTTTCCCTTAAACTTGAGATCTGTGCATGCTTAGATGGACTCCAGGAGTTTAATAAATGTTTAAACAATCTTCTATGCATGTTTAAATTGATAATGAATCTCGTTGAATGAAACTGATATATAAAATTCTTTAAGTTTCTGTTAGTTGGCTCCTTCTGTATACATGTTTAATTCTTGCTTATTTGAGATTAATGATGCATATAGTTGTCTTGTAATTGGTCTAGAATGCTAATCGAACACTGGAACAAGAATTAAAACACATTACAGAGGTTTGGAAATCACCGGAGTCGAAGGAGACAAGGTGAAACAGGAGACGGCTGCTATGGGAGGGAGAGCAGGCTCCCAAAACCATTGGAGCCGGCTCCCATTGAGGTGGAGCCGGCTCTAGGTGTAATGGAGCTAGCTCTTAAGGTCCTAGAGCCGGCTCTAGGTGAATTAGAGTAGGCTCCAAAATTTAAGAGAGCCTGCTCTACTTTAAAAGGTCCAGTTTTGATGCTTAGGGACTGTTTGGACTGAATAGGTGTTTCTCGGTTGGTTTAAACTGTTCTAAATAGTGTATGGGACTGTATTAGACCTATAACAGCAGGGGAAAACGTTAATTCATAGTTGGATTAAGGGATGGAGCGAGATGGATTTAGGGAAAAACCTATAAACAGCATACTGTTGTGGTTAATTAATCTATGTGCTAGGTTTTGAAGCTTTTGTTGTATATAAAATTTATACAGTTTAATTATGTTTAAAAATAGTTATAAGCAGAGTAATCCTCTTGAAATCATCTATGTTTAGTTTGGAATAAATTGATACATATATTCTGTTAATTGTGTCAATTACTAGGTTATGTGGAGGACTTAAATGCTATAACTCGTGTTAGCCATTTAAGTATTCGGAAGGTGATTTTTAGGTTCTGTAATGAATGTTTAATGCCGTGATATATGTATTGAACTGTACTTGGGTATATTCTGGCTAATGGTTGATAAATAACGATTATGTATAATCTGCAATTAACTGGACTTTGGATTTGGACTCGATAATGGTTTTGGGAGTTAATTGTTGAAATATTAAATATTATTCTACAATTAATTGGAATATGTTTTTTTAAACTGAACTTGCCGAAATATTATAATATATTCTGCAATTACTTGTATTATGGTTGGTAACTGGAATATGGATTTGGATTTAAGTTGTTGAACTGTTATCTTGGTTCTGTAATTTATATGGTTGTGGAGGATTGTATGCACCGGTATGGGATGGTAGCATACTGGGGATGGAGTAGTAAAACATTAACTCCTACCTATTTTGGAATAAGTTGGATTAACTATAAACAGTTAAGTCCTACTTACGTGGATGTTTATGCACCGGTATGGGATGGTGGCATAATATGAATGGCTTAGTTCAGAACACTGAGACCTACCTATGCTAAGAACAGATTAGTTTTAATACTAAGTCCTACCTATACTGGAATAAGATGGATTAACTACAAAAGTTAAGTCCTACTTATACTTAGGTGTCAGGTCAATAAAACTTTTGAATGATACACCTGGAACGGACTTTATATATCTATGTTATGGTGCCATGGTATGAGCTTGAGTCTCAGGACCATGCTTAGGGTGCGTATATCGCCTAAGATGGATAGCTGGACAGAGGTGTTGTTCTCTGGTAGGTTTAGGTACACATGACCAAATTATGTGCGATTTGCATGGTATCTCTACTTAGGCTGAGAGAGACCTATTGGACTAGTGAGCGTCCTATAGTGTGTACTTATACGTATATGGACTACTCTAGATATTGTTGGGTCTATCTAAGATGTATTTGCGTATCGGGTTTATGTATGGATTGTAGTAGAATAGGACTTGCATGTGGGCCTGACCCACTTTCTTATTTTTTAGGTATTCGTTGGTACCAGGAGTAGAGTGGATTATGTTGATGCAGATACAGACACTCACTTTTCCGACTAAATAGGATTTTCTTTCCTTTTTAGTTTTAGATTTAAATTCTGTATTTTAAATTATCACTTGGGATTATTAGGGGTCCACTAGATGGATTCCCGAGTTGTACAGATTGGAATGATTTAAATGATATTAACTTACTACTTAAAGTTTTAAGGATTTTTATTTAGTTTCCTTTCAGCGTATTATTATTTTATTGTTAATTCAGTTTTATTCTTCCTTGTTTACATATTAATTGTTTGGTATCCTCGGATCTGTGCTCAGACTTGATCACCCGTGGCTCTAGAATCGAGGGGTATCACATGCAGGAGGTTTGATGTCGGATTCTATGGTGGACCAAGAAAACACCTAAAATCTTATCCACAAACTCTTTACCGTTGTCAGATTAAAGTGTTCGAATCTGCATTTGGTATTGAGATGTCATCATATTATAAAATTCATGAAATGTTATACCTACATCAGTCTTACTTCGAAGAAGAGATATCTAGGTCATTCGAGTACATTCATCAATAAGCGTAATAAAATAACGAGTATTAGAAAGTGAAGGAATTTTTTCAGGACCCTAAACTTCCAAGTGAATAACTGCAAAAGGTTCTGAACTTTTATTCAAACTTGGTAAATAGGAAATACGATGGCTCTTGGCCAGTTCACAAATTTCACAATGAAAGTCTAAATAACTTAAATACAAAAACAAATGCGGTTGTAACTTCTTAAGATAACCAAAAGAAAGATGCCCTAGCCTTCGGTGCCATAACCGTACGATTGCTCGAGCTTTATCTTTTACTACTTGTTTGACTCACTTGACTGAACTTTGACCCTCTTTTTTTTGTCAACTCCAAATGATAAAGTTTGCCTCATTTAACACCATAACCAAGAATCTTTTGGGTTAGAATATCCTGAAAAACACAAAAGGAAGGCCAAAAATTTACAGTGCATGCAAGGGTATAGGTAATTTGGCTAACAAAAAGAAGGTTATATTTAAGGGATGGAACAACAAGAATAGTATCTAAAGTGAGAGAATTGGACAAAGTAACAGACCCTTCCCCAATAATAGGAGAGGTACTACCATTAGCTGTGGAAATAACTGACTGAGAAGGAGGGTTAAGAGATTTTAACTCACTAAAGTCCTTATTCATATGATCGGATACACCTGTATCAGTAATCCAAGCACTATTCTTAGAAGTCACAGAGAGTACAGAAGCTTTACCAAGTATACGTGGGTGAACAACATTTACCGGTTGGTTTCACCTATTCCTCTTTCGTAGAAGTCACCATGACTTTTCCTCCAATATTCTTCTAAGGTTTCTTCGTAAAATCCCACCAGTCAGGATGACCAATAATCTCATAACATCGTTGTTTCGAATGGCCTAATTCACCACAATGAACATACTCGCCCTTCAGATTTTCCAGTAGCCTCATCACTCCAATTTTTTGAAAAGCCCGATGGTGGTCCTTGTCGAGTTTGGTTGGTTATCATAGTCGAGCTCTAAGAGATTGGATGAGATCCTCACATCGTTTGCTTCTGCTGATACTCTCTTCAGACATATGCATGCACACTCCTGAGGTCAAGCTTTGGATCTTTTCGTAAGATTTCTCCACAAACCTGTTCAAACTCAGAGTCAAGTCCGCTTAGAAAAATATGAACTCGAAGCCTCGCCATGGCCGAGTGCAATTGAACCACTCCTTCAACTGTTCCTACCTGTGACATAGTCCTATGATCAATCTCCTGAAAAATAGCAATAAGTTCATTATAGTATGTTGGCAGAGGGCAGCTGTTCTACTTGGTAGAAAAAGACCTCTGATTCAATTCTCAAATACATGTTTCAACCGATCTATCATAGAAGGTTCTAGACACCGCCTCCCATATCTCTTTAGCCGTGGGTAGACGAATAAATCACTACATCAATGATAGGCCCATTGAGTCAATGAGCCAACTCTTGACTTGATGAATTTCGGTTATCTATGCCTTCAATTTCGGATTTCCAGGTTCAGGTTTTGTCACTTCTTCTGTGAGATACCCAGCCTTGTTACAAGTGCCAATCCGCATCTCCATGAGTTGAGACCATAATGAATAATTAGTCCTATCCAGTATAATTCCAGCTGGAAATGCAGAATTGTTTTGGTGGACTATGATTTGCGGTGCCGGAGTCGGGGTTACTACGGTAGTTGCGACTGAAGTAATCACCAGACTAACAACAGGAATAAAAATTTGAAATACAATATTCAGAATATAGAGAACAAAGAAGAAGAAAATTCTTAGAGTTGCTCTGATACCATGTCAAACCGTATATTTCTATGAATGATTCGTTGTGCATTTCTTCGATCTTCTCCAATATAGAGGATATATAACAAAGTAATTTACAAGATACAGGAAACTTCTTAAACTAAAAAATTCTAAAAAATAAATTACAATATAACAATCAATTATCCTAATTATAACAATTAATTACGAAATCAATTTAGGAGAATTTACATAAATACATTAGGAAATACAATTCATGTTGACAATTTTGTAGTCCATAGCAGGTTATCTAGGGTAAGGAGTGTCTTGGATTGCCAACCACAAACAGAAAGAGTGTTTTGGGATACAAGAAGCTAACCACACCAACTTATGCCAAAATATAGGATTAGATGGTGGGATAAGCCTTGAGTGTGAGCTTGAGTGAATAACTTTTAGTGGGAGGGGTGTCCATTCAATTAGGTTATCAAAATTATGGGTTGGGTTAGGAATGTTATTGATTTCACGGAGGGATGAAATCAGGTTTTGGAGTTGTAAAGGCCAGCACCATTGGTTATTAGAGATGATAGATGATGCTTTCATGAATTTATTGGTATGTCATCCTTGTCTAGGATTAGCGGGAGAGATAGTCCATTCAACTTATGACATGGGTTTGGGAGTTTGGAAAAGAACTGAGGTAATCAATTTGGGGCTTGCGAAATTGGTAATAAAAAATAGTATTTTTTTAATAATGTAACATATTCATCAAATTGGTATATGTCACATAATTCTAATTTAGACAGAACATGGTTTGAATCCACGGAAAATCAAATCAAAATCATTAAAATTAAAAAGGAGTTTAGTTTTCTGCCGTTTTCCTTTTTAAGGCTGATACCAATGTCTGAGCCATCCTAATACATCGCTTTGTAGTGTTGTAGCTATATAATCAAGGAATCTTTCTTTCTTCCACATTTATTTATAATTAGTGATTAGTGTGGACAATGATTGTGCCCAGTCATCAATTACTTTAAGTTGATCTTTGAAATGTATGTTCGTAAGATCTAAATAGGTCCCGTGTTTGGGTTAATACCCACGATTGTAAGGAACTATTAAATAAGAATTGTAGATTTTAAATTGGATCCAAATTAAATAAGTATGTATTTGTATGTGTATACTTGTATTGTTGTTGTGTTGTATTTACTTTATTTTATGGTTTTGTTTCATTGGGTCGAGTTATTAGATTGAGCTTTATGCTACCGGGGCATGGGCATCCATGGGTCAGTATTGAATTCGAGTCGAGCCTATTGGCGGGCTCAATTGGTTAGCTTTAATATTACAGTTAGATTAGTTGAGGGAGATTACAGACTATATATATATATATATAGAGAGAGGTGAAGTTAAAACCCTTGATTGGAAGTATCTGTGTACATTCTAGTTCGTGGAAGGGAGACCAAGAGAGGACTGCAACCCTAAGCTGAAGGCTTGAGAATACGAGTTGCTACCCTATAAACGCGAGGCAAGTACCTTTCTTCTCTTCCCTCTTTAAACCTATAAACATTTTAGCTATGTGAAACAATATTTACATATATATGTATACGCCTACACACTGTTAAGTCATAATTCGTTTGGAAAATTCTTAAACATAAACAAATAAACAACCTGTTAATTCTGAACTGTAGGGTTTAAATATGTCGATCATTTTGGTTCTGGTATTCTGCTTTGAAACTATTTGTTGGTTTGTATTGTTGGTTTGCATGCTTTAATCTGTTATGCACAATTGATAAGGGGTGGAAATTCGTTGTGACGTCCCAGATTTTTTGGTATTTTTCGGCCATTTTTCTTTTTTATTTTATTTGTGCATGGGGATACGTGTCACGGTGTTCCGATAGTTGTTTGGGTCGTTTTTTCGGGTTTAGAACCCTTAGAAACTTATTTGGGTTCATTTCGGATAGTTTCGATTTTCGTGTCCAGGAGGTGCAGGGTGGGCCCCGTAACCGATTTCCGTGTTTGTAAAATTTCTCGACAACACAGTGTTCTTTGTTTACGTTGGGACTATCCATTTTGCACTGCGTTGTGTCGTTTGCGAGTGTTTAAGACTTAAACGGACTATTTTAAGCATTTAAGTGGGAAACGGGACCCACGGGTTGACTAGCACTATATAAGGAGGACTTAAGTTATTTTTTTGGCCACAAAATCATTTCTTCTTCTTCTCTACCAGCCATGGCTCTCTCCTCTCTGTAGTTTTCTTTTCTTTTTCCTTTTGCATACTTCAGACAAGGATTTTATCTAGCTCGGGTGAAATTTTGGCGACGTCATAGAAGGAAAGCTTGACGAGGGTAGAGCTATGTGTCTATGGTTTCGGATTTTTATTTGAAGTATTTAAGAGATTTTGGGTGAAGGCGAAGTTCGGATTTTAGAGGCACCATAGAAGGATTATTTGTTCTCCTTCGCCTCCTTTTCATCTTATGGAGTTGGTTTTGCGAGAGATGCATTTTGTTTTTAGTGGATTAGGATTTTCATCCTAATTTGAGGTAAAGGTGTTTAATTCACGGACTCTTTGTTGATTTGTGAGTTATTACGTGTTATTTGCATATATTAGCATGCTATGGATACCATGTTTTAGTCATTTGATCGATTATGTAAAAAATTTAAGTAATTGACATGCTTTGTATGATGTTAGATGTGTAAATTATAACGACGCTGACCGGGTCTTAACCCGACCTGAGAACACCCAAAGGTAAAATGATCATTTTTACTAAAATAGTGCATTAAAGGTCATAATAAAGTCATAATGGTCATTACTAATCAAATTGATTCACTTACGGATGAAAGAATCAACCCCGTCCTCAAATTTGTCCACTTAGGGTTACAAGGGTAATTTAGTCTTTTTGGAGCATGCAACGCATTGGAGACCTTACAACTGTCATCTAGGTCATATCTAGTCACTTTGAGTCATTTTTAAATGAAAGAAAACAACTTGGTTCGAGGTCACCCATTCTAGGGCTAAAAAGGGTAAAAATGTCATTTCGGTCCATTCCGCTTGCATTCCAATAGGGCCATAGTGATCTAAGCCCCCTAAATACCCTGTGGGACCCATACGTTGAAGCTCAGGGCTAACGAAAAACTTTCAAAAAAATAGTACCTAATTTTTAATGCGGCTTTGTCGATGTAATCGGAGAGCTTGGAGGGTGCCCCAAGCACCCCAGCGCATGCCCCGAGCGCTCGATGGACATCCTCGGAGTGCTTGGTAGGCACCAGCACTTGGGTTTAGGGCTGCAAATGAACTGAGTTGCTCATGAACAGCTTAAACTTGGCTCCTTAAAAGCGCAGTTCGGGCTCGTTCATTTAGTAAACGAGTCGAGCTCGAGCTTAATTTCTAGGCTCGTTTAGTAAACGAGCCAAGCTTGAGCAACACTGAGCTCGACTCGTTAGGCTCATGAACAAGCTCGTTAACTTTTAAAGGTCCATTTTTATTTATCATTCTACATTAAAAGGGTTTAGCCCATATAAATACCATTTTGTGCCAACTCCCATCAATTCATTAGTAAGGCCCAATAATTATATAATTCATTAGCCCATCATCCAAATCAGATTTAACCTCAGCCACTAAACTTAAATTCATCTCAGCTGTTGGTTCTTTTAAATGATAAGAATAAACCTAGACTTATATCTTTACAGCCATAAGACTTCTTTTCAGAATTCAAATGCGCTACATGATCTCGCCGGCAGCCATCCTCATGCGACAAGACTCTCTCTCCTAAATTGATCTTGAGGTTCAGCAATGCAATATATGTGTAGATCGAGTTGATTATGCTAGAGAGTTGATGAAACATTGTAAGCTTTGATTTCATCTTGAATACATGTTCTATATTTTTTCTTTTCCTTTCTAGTTGGAGAAGGAGATCGGCTGAACTTCTTTCTTGTTGGAGATGATTGGATTTCATGGAAGAAATCATGGCGATTTCTTGAATCGGTAGTTGCTGTGTTATGTAATCGAGCCTGAGCCGAGCCTAAGCTTGTCAAATTTCTGCCTATTTTTCTCGCCCGAGCCCGAGCTTAGCTAGGCGAAGCTCGCCCGAGCCCGAGCCGAGACTGAGCACCTCTCTGAAGTTGACGAGCCAAGCCCGAGCAAGCCAAAGCTCAGCTCGGCTCAGTTCTTTTGTAGCCTTACTCGGGTTGTGTCTTGAGTACCCAAGCGCACACGCCGAGCGCTCACAACATAGTAGAGAGCGCTCAGAGAAGCCCAGAAATGGGTTTTTCGTCCCTTTTTGCCCCCGTTCGTGATCCTAAACACTCGTTTGGTCATTTTTTTACCTCCTTGCCCCTATCCTAACTCACAAGCATGTATAAATGCGAAACATAAAATGTCGAAATGCATTTTTGAATCACCTCTCATTTCAAAACTTCAATGTGAAAATGTAGTTATAGTCTTTATCACTTCCATGTCCAGAAGAAATCAAAAGTAGTTCGAACAATTACAATTACAAGTTTAGACCCTTACGGTCACAATTACAATACTTTACAAGGAAATGAATAGCCTACGCATTGGTTACAAGAAAATCAAAAGAATGCTTCCGTTAGGTCCGTTGTTAATTACATATTTGCCAAAACTTAAAAAATGTTAAAGGAAGGGGTTAGTACAGAGACTCAGTAGAAGATGCCTAAAGCGCTAACTTTGGACTCTTTTAAGCCATACAACACACATTGGGGATTAAGATAAACCAGAGTCATACTTAAGGAATTTTATAGCATTTAAATCACAAATCAACCTCGTCATGAGCACTTATACAACTCATCAAAATATTGAATAGAATGAAATGCGATGCATAACCGTCCTCAAACTTGGTCTCTACCGACCCTAGCTCATACCGAAAATCGCTATCCAATTTTACCAAGGCGAGATTGAGTTACCATCCCTAGTTCCAAATTCAGCAACCATTTGGGGCTTAGTAAACAACTTTTCACATCCTAAATCGGCACATGCTCCCTCTAAGCCGAATTAGCATCGGACTCGCGAAATCTGGTTTATTTTATAAAAATCCCTTTCAAACCATTTTTCATTCAACTTTCCCACCATGCCATGCATGCAATTCAATTCATCAATTTGGCACCATTTCCATTTATATGACATCAATGGCATAAACATGGCATTTCTAGAATTCAAATACAATCATGGCATTATCATCAATATAGTCACAAGCAAGGCACTTTATAGCAAACAAACTATAAACATGCTCAATATAGAACTTCACAACATTTCAAAATTATGCTAGCAAGGGCGGCTCAATATAATTTAAGGACTTAGGCGACAAATATAAAAGTTACTTTTTAATTTCTAATATATAGTCCATCAAATTAATCTTTGTTGTCACATAATTGATCATAGAGTTATTCAACTTATACTTAAATTTAATGAAAAATAAGGAAAAATATGTAAAAAATAAGAAGGGGAAGAAAAAGAAAAAAAAAAAGAAGATAAAAGTTAAAAGAATAATATGGGAAGTTTTACAAATAGCAGAGAAAAAAAGAATGTGAATGAGGAGGAGAAAGAGGGGGAAAAAAAAAATGAGGTGAGATAAAGATAAAAAAATTTTGGGCTTACTATTAAATCTCTTTTGGTCACCGTTCTCACTGTTGATGTGGACCAATAAAAAATGGACATGTCTTTTTTCATTACCAAATTAGTGCTATATCTGATTTGGTAAATGAAGATGTACTCTACCATATCTGATTTGGTAATTAAAGAAATGTATCCATCTTTTATTAATCCACATCAGCAGTGATGATGGTGTACTGGGTACATCCTCATTGGTGAAGACCTAAGTATTGTCCATATAAGAAAATAAAAAAATTTGGTTCTTTTCCATTCGGCAGAGTTTAACAATATGAAGAAAATAAAAATTTTAAGAAGGTTATAATATCAATAAATAAATGAAAGTTATAATATAAGGAAATAAAAAGGGTTAATTCCATTTACTCCTCCTGACCTTTGCCAATATTCCACTTACACACTCTTTACATTTTGTAATTCCACCTAAACCCCTTGTCAGTGACGGCCGTCCACTCTACTAACGGAAATATATGATTTTACTATATTGCCCATGAATTATATATTAATATTTATAATAAAATGTATTTGAA
The DNA here is from genome assembly GCF_030987335.1 of Cornus florida. Classification (NCBI taxonomy): domain Eukaryota; kingdom Viridiplantae; phylum Streptophyta; class Magnoliopsida; order Cornales; family Cornaceae; genus Cornus; species Cornus florida. Next base: position 46,356,096 of record NW_026775575.1, read on the forward strand.
ACTAAAAGGTCTAAACTACCCTTTAATCCTTGTCGTCTTAGTGGTATCTTCATGTTCATCCGGTGACATAGATGGCCTTCTTCTCCATTTACATACGCAACTGCTCTGTCAACGGCATCGGCGTGCTCGCTAGCATCGGCGCTTCCATGCGGGGTCGACATACATAATCCGACTGCCCTCCACGTCGTCGATCAACACCAAACACAACCAAATACCCAAACAAACCCAACCTCACAGCCCTTCATCAGAATAATTATAGCCGTCGAATGGATGGAGATAAACCGAATGGTGTTGCCGATTACGGGATGGGGATGGACCAGATGGTGGTGCTCCAATGGTGTTTTCCTGTGGTTGAGAGAGAATGTTCATTTTTTTCTCTCCATCTATTTCGGCTGCCGACTGTGGGGGTTGGGGATGGTGGTGTTGATTATGCCATTATGATCGACTCTGACGGCGGTGCTTTCACTTCGGCTCGCCTTTGTAGTACCCATTGCCGGCGAAGTAGAGATAATCAGGACTTAAAGACACAGTTGAAGACTCCTGATTGAAGTGCTAAATAGATGGCTAGTGATTGGTCTACGATTTTGGGGAGATCAGGAGTGTCAGTGGGCGTTAAAACAGAGGACGGTTAATGAGGAGGCAGCCAAAACGACGTCAGATTGATGGTAGTGATGCAGCGACCGTTGTTGTCATTGTTTCCTCTCCTCTGCATCCTTATGTATTGTGCTTGAGAGATACCTATCAGAATTTTCCTCAGATTGGGATGGGATTGGACGGTGGTGGTGACAGTCATCATTGATATTTGCTGAGGTTTGTGGATACAAGGGTTAGAGATATCTCACGTGATGTAAGAGAGAACATGTAATTTTTGTGGTCATGTAAGGCTAGTTTTGTTATTCTGCATTGATTAATGAAGCTAAAGATGTCATTTTGGACATTGGAAGGGCAAAATTGACCTTGTAATTATTTTTTCCTGTTGACATAATGACAAACCGTTAATGGCTTCACGGCAAGAAGTAACTTGATATCTAAATCAAAAGTTTAGGGAAGGTAGGTGAAATTATGAAACGAAGAGGGGGTGTAAGTGAAATATTGGCAAACGTCAAGGGTGTAGGTGGAATTAACCCAAATAAAAATTGTGGGGCTTTTTTATTGGCTAGAGTTTGATAATAGGAAGGAAATAAAATTTTTAGGAAGCTTATAATATAAAGAAATAAATAAATAAAAATTTGAGGCCTTCTATTGGCTGGGGCTTTAGGCGACCGCCTATGTTGCCTAAAGGTGGAGCGGGCCCCGCATGCTAGGATTCATATTCCAAGTATTCTTCTCTAAAATAATATCATACATGTTTTTAACATAAAAGGAACACAACTTCACATCATTTAATAACATGCTTTCATCATATCAACCCACAGTCATTTTAATTCACATTTTTCACATCCAAGAATGAACTTAAAAGAAATCAAGCAAGGATGTTCAATGAAAGGAAAAGTTTAAAGCTTTAGAAATCCTTACTTCAATTGTGTGCAACCAAACAAGCCCTTAGTGCAAGCCCTAATTTCAAAATTTTCTAAACCCATGCAATAGTGGTGTCAAATGAAAGCCATTGCCAAGTGGAGCAAAACTCTCTCTTTGCTCTTTATCAAAATCCTATTCTAATCTTCTCAAATCAAAGCTTAAAGTACATAAGACACGTGTATAGAGACATGGAGAGAGAAGGAGAAAGGTTAGAATGATAAAGGAGATGCCTAAAATGGGAAAGAGAAGGGTGGGCGGGCTTTGTTTTGTAATTGGTTGTGTGGCTTTCCTTGAGCCATGCGTCACTTTGTGAGTGAATCCCCCTTTAGCTAACTTACTATCTTGCCCTCACTTAACTTTGTAATGTCATACTTGTCCCATAAATATCTTCCCAATGTGTGTATGTATGTGTGTGTGTCTATATATATATATATATGTATATGAAATGCCAACAATGCCTCTTACTTGAAATGATAAAACCTAGAGAAGTTTCCGAGCCCGGAAGTCATCTTGACTTTGAAAAATTCTTAAAATGATCCCGTTAATTCTAATTGGCTCAAAATAATTAAAAATGCATTTCTAAAACTCTCAGCTCAAAAAAATTACCTAAACGGCTCTCGGGCCCACGTAGCATGCAAAACGATGCACGAAAAATAAATTAAAAAAAAATCCAAAAATTCTGGGACGTTACAATCTACCCTCCTTAAAGAGATTTCGTCCTCAAAATCTACCCTCCTTAAGAAGGACACCCATAACCGTTCACCTTCCCGTAGAACACCTCACAAAACCCGCAAGACTATGAGCTCATAAACCTTATTGCCTTTGACACCGGATGTTAGGCAATCACACACCACTACCACTAGCAACACAATGTTCACCGCCCTATGTGGGTGCTCATCATATGACATCCTACCATGTAAACCATTGAATTCTATCCATGGCTTAAAATAAACATCGGGTACACTTTACATATCCACACAAAACTCTGAAGCTCATGAGAAAAATGGTCACTAAACCACCAAACATAGCGACATCCAACCTCAACTCATCCTTTGAAAGATACGCAAAACTTAAGACAAGGGATTCCGATTATCACATAATGAGCCTCAAACCTAAGTCTACACATCCCTGATAGAGCACACATTCGTTATCTAATATATAGCTACACCATCATATAACCGTATAAGCGATTACCAAATGCAACATTTAGTATCAATATACTCAATACCTCCCGAGATAACTAAGAGTTATTCAAATTATATGGCGCACCATCAAGTACCCAGCATAAATATAACTCAGTTTTCAATTGATCTAACCATCAAACTCTATTGGACATGTAGTCTGGCCTAAAGCACCTTGTCATCCGAAACAATTTATTTGAATCCACAAAACACTATTGTCTTCAAATGAAAGTCTCTTTCAGACTAAATCAACACTATCACGCCGATATAACACATAATACCATGCCCCCACTGTCGCTAATCACTCGAAACAATCATTAACCTTTGACTCGACATCGTGTTAAACAGGGGCTGATTTCAGGAGAAATGGTTGGCCAGGCCATTCTTATAATCAATCTTGTCTCAACACCAACATCGTTCCCGTCCTTAGGTCTAAACCTCAAACACAATCTCATAAAGTTTATACAATAACTATAAGATCCATTCATCATTCTACGAGATCTCAATAGCTATACCATCATACACATTGCTCTAAGCATCCCAGTCATACATTAATCATACAGCTCATAGTGAGCTAAAAGATAATGCAATACTAAATTCCATAATCAACGACCAAGCCGAAAAGCTCTCTGGTCCACTCTTAACAACCCGTACTAGAGAAAATTCCATGATATTATTTGATCCAACAACTGTCTCATTAAAATACCTCATAAGACTATCTTTTGCCTGCAACCTCAAAACCAGAGTCAATCATTTCCATTATTGCTCAAAGGAATCCCACATTCACTTCTCTAACTATATAGTACTCAAACGATATCGACACTCGTTCTCAAGACACTGCTTAAACCAAACATCTATAAACGCATCTGAGTACACGACCTACACATCGCCTAATCATCCTTGAACTTACAATTCACAACATATCTCCTGGCCATCACCGCTAGCATCAGATACTAGGAATACACAATCACTACTCAGCAACTCATGCCTTACACTCCACCTGTCAAGACAACTCTAAGAACAAACACTACTAACACCAGAAACTTCACCTCTCTCTGTGGGAATAAGTCAACCAATCTAATCAAACCTTTACTAGAGACCTCAACAATAGAGAGAACCACACACAGGTCCGCCCATCCACAGGCGCGCGTAACTCCTAAGTGGAGAAACAATACTCGCAACCAATGATGTCCTTGTCAGGACCGAAATAAATAAAATGAGTATTAAACTCCGCTCTCATAAGAGACTGACAATTTGGATCCGGGCGTTCCTAACATCCCGTCACACACTACTCGTCAAACGTCCTGCCATGGACACCTATTTCACTAGAGATGAAACTAAACTCCTTACACATAAGGAGATAACCCAGTTAAGACAACACCTATAAAACTTCCAACCATATGGAATCCGGACTCGTAACTATGCAGCCTCACCATAAGCCAACTGTCTCGCTCTACGAATGCCTATCGAGAATCCTATGGGAACTCGACATTGGAGCATCGCATACCAAAAGCCCAAATGCCCATGCAAAATGAAACGAATCTGATATGCAACACGCGCATACCAAGTACCAGGAATGCAACAAAATAACCCCCCGTTAGAACACTAACGTACATAAATAAAAGCATTGAGAAACAGTCAACACCACTTAGGACATCACGTCCTACCCCATCAAAAGAAGTAATCCTCATAGTGACAATCTCTACCTTATATGACAGTAATATTTCACCATCCATTCCAGCTCTACTTTCTTATATGACACGAACACGGTCACCATGCACATAAGACTCATGACCTCAGTCATAGCAACCTACTAACCTATCAGAAGATCGACACCCCTATACGGCAACACCGTCCTTACTGACCCTTAAGAGACAAAATAGTCTACATTCGTCTCGATAACCGCTTAACCTTATCACATGCCAAATTGTAATCAACAAGCAACCTACATCCCATCGAATGTCTATCTCCATTCTTCCCTAATGACAGCTCGAACTTCTCATCCCATCAAAACAACAAGCTACTACTAGCTAACTCATCTTTTAGCATTTCTAGGACGACACCACAAAGTGTGAGAGCGTACATCACTCTCGATACTCCCTACAACAACCACTAACTCACCACGAGAATAAGATTCCCTATGTAGCAACGCCATGTCAACAAATCCTAAAAGGGAAATGAGCACCGTAACCAGAGTGCTCAATGCCCAATTGTCTCATCGAAACCAACTATTATAATAATCAGTAGCTAACATATAACTGGTCACTCAAACTTTTCTTCATAAGGCAATCTACATACCCAGCTAAAGAAACCTCACACCCTAACGTCAACATCATTACCTTATTTTTCACCTATCCCTCGACACCCTTGGTCCCAACAAAAAATCAAATGGGGCTACCTGCTAAACCTACGAGATCATCCTCGTCTTGAATCATTCCAATAAACACTTCACCCCTGTGGATCCTCAGACAATGAGTACCACTCCCGATACCCCAAGTACGCTCTAAGAACAAGTCCGGTTCATTACTCTATGATTTTAAAATATGATCCACGAGCTGACATGGTACCTACCACATACCACCTCGCCCGGAAACAACTAAACATCTCAACAACCATAACTGTCAGCATCATGCAATTCCGTATTATCCAACAAAAATTGACCACTATACATTACCTACTTCCCACTCATCAATCGAGCCATTCAATTGACTCATCGAGAGTCAAAACACCCATAACGTACCTCCATAGGTTTCCAAAAATGGAAATCATCTCTCAACTCATAGGTTTCTAAACCAACTTCTTACAATACCACTAAATGAATCACATTGACCAGTCGGTCACCCAGCAACGACATGACCCCATACAATACTTATGTCAATCCATACCTACCAGGACCAAACATATCTCCTTAACCTATTAACTCTTGATCATTTTACGCACGCATGATGATGGTCGTCTTTAAATGATTTGCAAAAAGGAATGCTATGTGGTTGGTAATGGAATTTCTAATTTAATAGGGTGTTTTCATAAAATGATCCGCGTTTTCAAGCATATGATGTTTTACTTACTTTATGAAAGTTTTGGGACCGGTTTAAAGTCATTTACAATGTCACAAGTGAGCCCAAAAGGATGTTAAGTGCCAAAGGCACTTAAAATGGACCAAAAGCATAAACCTAGGAAAAATTGGTCGACGTGTAAGCATTTCACATAGACCGGCATCTCATTTATTTTGGATAATAGCCATTTTATTGTGCAAGACCCTTACCGGTCGACATCTGATACCCAAACGTCGATCGACTTCCTAGAACCAGTCGACGTGTAGGCCTTTACCCGTCGACCGAGTCTTGTAGCTTTCCTTTTTCTTTTCTTTTCCCATTTTGTCCATTCTCAACCCATTTAATGACACTATTGGGTACTATAAGGATTGGTATTATGTATTAATTATGTTTGGACCAAAGAAATGACCGTAGTGCCTTTGAGAGTCCACGGGTTCGAGTAATGACCTAATTAATGATTCGGACCCCCGAGTTCGGGTCGTTACATTTTTGTTCACAGGTTGTTATGTTGACCTAAGAGTGTTACACTAAATAGATCAGCCCGAACACAACCCGTTTAATAATCGTGTCAGGAACTCTCAACAATAACCCGACTTGTTTATTAAACGTGTTACACGTGTAACCCGTTTAATAACCTATATACAAAAAAAAAAAAAAAATTATATTATTTTAATTTTTAATAATTCCCAATCAAACAATAAATACTAGAAAAATATAAGTTTTAACCCAACCAAATTATTAAATAGTCTTTAGTCTGCAAAAGAGTAAATTATAAGATACAAGTTTAGATAGTAATTTTGGAACTCAAATAAAAATTTATTTATGACACGTATAGTTAAACGTGTATAAACAGGTTATACAGGTTGAATCTCTCAACCCAAACATGACAAGATTAACTAAACGGGTTAATCGTGTCAATCGGTTTACAACTCGAACTCATTTAAGGTCAACCCAAACCCGCTTAACTCGTGTCGTGTCAAATTCTGTCACCCCTAATATTTAATGAGGGATGATCCTATATTATAAGTATTTTTAATAATGCATCAATTTCTATTGTTTTCTAGTATTGCCGGGTATGTTAAGTAATTGTTAATTGATTATTTAATAAAATAATCACTAAAGTTTTGGAATTAATTTCTGTACACAAAAATTCGATTAAATCTCCAAAACGATAGGTTTTGACATAGCAATTTAAAAAAATTACTAGTAAAATCTAGTTTTTGGGGCTCTGCCTTAGACCCTGCCAAGGGGTGCCTAAGAAAGGTCACGCCGCCCCTTGGACCTCCAAGCTCAGTATTAGAATTATTTGTGTGAACCTTAGTGCTACACCGAAATCAATAACGGGAACAGTTTAGTTAATTCCATGATATATGTGATATAAATGATAATTATCATATTATGAACGTGGAATATGTTAGGAAACCTGTGGCTGACTGTTAACATAGTGTCACAAGTACCTATTGGCATAGTTGATTTGCTATTGCATGGTTAAGTTGTTGGGGAGGTGATTTAGTTGCATGGATGGTTGAGTTGCCTATTTTCTTATGCATATAATTGTTGAACACATATTTATGGGTTTAAGTCAGCGGTTATATTTATTATTTTGTTGGTTTCAATTGAGAATATGGGTTTATCGATTCTCTGTTGGGTTGTACTAGAGATAACTTGCTCGTGGGATTAAAAAAACTTTTGTTAATATTTCAGGTTGGAGACAATTTCAGTTATAGGGTTAAAAACTCAGCTTTCCATAGCTTGTCGTGATCATCCACTCTTTTCCAGTTTATTTCAATATATGGTTTATCATTACTTTTTTCTAAACTTTAATGGATTATGGATAGTACTGATGGATTTGGATTCATTTAATGATAACATTTCTTTTCGCCACTATTTCTTTCATTATTTATATATTGTATTATGTGCTTATTTATTATCAGGTGTTGATGAGCCCTATTTTTTGTGTATAAGTTTGACCAACTTATATATGAAAATTAGAAGGTGTCACATTGGGTAATCATTTTTTTATTTATTAATATCGTCTTTTCTGGCATACAATCTAGTGTGTTAAATTATGTGGCTAAAAAATTATTACAACTCAACTTGCATAAACCTTACAAGAGAAGGTTGTATGTTGGCTATAGAAGTGTAAAGGTGAAGCTTCCAAAGGAAGCTTTGCAATTCTTGGGCAACAAAAATTATTCTTTGGCAGCAAGTGTCATTTGCCTTCCAAAGGAAACGTTGTAATATACTTGGACACCAAGTATTTTTTTGGTTATAAATAGCCTTGCACTCATTCGATTAAAGGCATCCGAAATCATCAATTGAGTGAGTTTGTATTGGTATCATTTTGAGTGAGAAACATTGGGTGTAATTGGGTTTTGGGTGTGATCCACTTTGCCTTGTATCTCTTTATTTTCGTAGTGAAATATTGTTTTGTCTTTTTCCTGTGACCGTAAGCGTAGCCGAACCACGTAAATTATTGTCTCGTTTATGTGTATGCTATTTATTTTCTTGTCATTAAATTTTTTTTTTTTTTTTTATTTCTCATAAACTCCTATTCGATCCTTATTTCATAACAAACTGGTATTAGAGCTTTTGGGGAGTTTTTTTAGATGTCGACCAGATACGAGATTGAGAAATTTGATGGTAAGATTACCTTCAGTCTTTGGCGCATTAAGATGCAGGCCTTGCTGACTTAGCAAGGTCTAAAGAAGGTGTAGTTTAGGAAGGACAAGTTGCCAACAACTATGTCCAATGAAGACAAGGATGAGGTCGATAAAAAGGCGCGCAGTGCGATTATTTTGAATATAACTGATGAGGTGTTGTGTGAAGTTATTGATAAAGACACAGCGATAAAGTTATGGCTGAAATTGGAGATTCAGTATATGACGAAGTCTCTCACCAACACAGACTCTACCTGAAACAGAGACTCTACACCCTTTGTATGAAGGAAGGTATGCCTCTTAAGGAACATATTGATAATTTCAATTCTATTATTATGGATTTGAAAAATACTAATAGTAAAATTGATGACAAAGATCAAGCCCTTAATTTGTTGTGTTCTTTGCCTCCTTTCTATGATCATTTTGTTACTACATTACTCTATGGAAAAGACACTATTATTATGAAGGATATTAAATCCTTATTGAACTCTCATGAGTTGACGAAAAAAGTGTCTGGAATATTAGAGATGAACAGGCTGAGGGTCAATTTGTAAGAGGCAAAAGTGATACAAAGGATTGTGATAGTAGGGGCAAATATAAATCTTATAAAAATTTAGAATATTACTATTGTCATGAGATAGGGCATATCATTAGGCACTGTCCCAAACTAAAGGCAAAGAATGGGAATGGCAAAGAGAATGTTCAAGAAGCAGCTTCTGTGGCAACTGCTACAACGTTTGATTTGGAAAGTGATGAATATGTTCTCATAACAACCATGTGTTCATATATGTCACTAGGTATGTCATTTAATGACAGTTAGATTCTTGAATCTGGTTGTTCCGTTCATATGTGTCTGAGTAGGAATTCTTTCTCCTCATATAAAGAGGTGAAAGGTGGTTCGATTATGACGGCAGATAGGAAAGCTTTCAAAATTTTAGGAATTAGAACAGTCAATATCAAGACGCACAATGGGTTGGTGAGAACATTGTCAGATGTACGACATGTACCAGATCTGAAGATGAATCTTATTTCAGTAGGTATGCTAGATTCCAAAGGTCACACGGTTGTAATAGAGGGTGGAACAATAGTGGTCGTGATGGATTTTCTTGTGGTGCTATAGGGGACCAAGGTGAAAATTTTGTATTTTCTCCAAGGGAATACAGTAACAGGTGGAGCTACTACAGGATATTTTACCGTTCGCAGAAATCTGCATTCAGGTCTTGGAAAATAAGGAGTTAGAAAGAGAAGTGACGATTCTAGTTCTCAAAAAGGTTGTGAAGGGACTACATAATATGATGGGAGAATGAAATCCGTTTTTAGATGGCAACCGAAATTGCAGCAATCCTTACAGGGAGGCAAACCTATGAAGATAGGCGTGATATTGACTTGCAATAATCTTGGTAGCAATGGGATAGTCTATTTAAGTGCCATTAAGATGCGTGGGTGGTTGGAGAATGTTGCTGAAGGAGATGTCAAACTTAGGGTTTCTAAGGGTAAGCACTAAAAGTTTAACAAAAATACTAAAGGTATGTTTGTGGCTGCGCAAGACATGCATGGACTGAAGAATGAGAGCCCGAGGGTTAAGTTTGAGGATGACTCAAACTTAACTAAAATTTATTAATTTGTTTTGTGGAGAAGATAGATTATTAGCAGATATACAGTGGCCCAACTTGCACAAAGCTTACAAGAGAAGGAAGTATATTGGCTACAGAAGTGTGATGGTTGTTGATATACGTGCCATGACGTCTGCTTAAGTGGCACCATTTCTGAAAATAAGCACACTTGGCCAGTACTTATCTGGCGTGCTTCTGAAAGGATAGTATCCTCGAGCTACTTGTCCTATAACTGAACTCACTGGTCGAGGAAGGGGTCGCTACCCTTCCTCTTTTGTGGACGCGCCCCGCTCTAGTCGGATGGGCCCCTCCTCCCCTCTTTTCCGAAGTTGCTTCCTGCAGGCGTAACCTCAGGCATTTTTCTCTTGAGCTCCCTTTAACTGTAAGGACCTAGAGACACTGAGCTAGGATAGAGCCTGCGGGGCCGAGAAGGCGGAACCCCGAGGAAGGCTCTTTCCCTATCTTCAGTTGCGGGAATCTGAGTATCAGTGGTTAGGTGGCTTAGTTCTAAGGAATCGCCTCACTTCGAGGTCTACACAAAGGGGAGAGAATGTTTAATACCCAATAGCTGAGCTTGAGTAATAGACCACATAATACTCTAAATGTATATCTCACAGAATTACTATTGGATAAAGAAAGAGCTACCATTATGACCAAGAGTCCTTACCTAAGTAAAGCGACCATTGGATAAAGAGGAAGTTAGCTCTCATGACCAATGGTCCTTACCTAAATGAAGTAGTATAAATAGGGCTTAACCCTAACCATTTAAGGGGGCTGAAAATACATATACACTACCATAACTATAACCATAAGTAATGGTCTCCTAGGACTCGTGATACCATTGGTGTTAAGCAAATCTGTCTTCTCTCTCTTAATCTCCTCTATGGAGTATCCCTTGTGCTAGCTTGGAGCTCCACTCAGTCTCTGATCTCAGCATTCTCAACAGACGTGGAATGATCTCCTCATCCTATTCACGAACTACCATCAACAACGGTGAAGCTTCCAAATAAGCTTCCAAAGGAAGCTTTGAAATTCTTGGGCAGCAAGTGTCATTTGGCTTCCAAAGGAAGCTTTGTGATATACTTGGACACCAAGTATTTTTTTTTGGCTATAAATAGCCTTGCACTCATTCGATTAAAGGCATTCAAAATCATCAATTAAGTGAATTTGTATCGGTATCATTTTGAGTGAGAGAGTTTGGGTGTAATTGGGTTTTGGGTGTGAGCCACTTTGCCTTGTATCTCTTTATTTCCGTAGTGAAATGTTATTCTGTCTTCTCCCCGTGGACGTAGGCATAGCTAAACAACGTGAATTCTTGTCTTGTTTGTGTGTGCGCTATTTATTTTCTTGTCATTAATTTTTCTCTTAGTTCTCATAAACTTTTATTCGATCCTTATTTCATAACATAGTGTATGATGTACTTGTATTATAATTTGCTCCTGGATTTTCAACATATTCAACTTTGACTATGGCGGGGAAGACCTATTCTTCCTGTTGTTTAGAATAGTCTCCAAAAAACTCTGGATCTAAATGATCATATGTTTTTCTTTTGCGAGTTGAAGACTCTGGCTAGGGATTAGCTTGGAGTTCTTCATCATATAATTCCGATGAGTCTTTTTCTTCATCAGATTCTTCTGTAAGGATGTTAATAATATATTTATCCAAGTCACTTCTGAAGATCATATTTATTTGATAACCAAAATAATCTAAGAGATTCTCATATTGTAAAGAAGTCTCTTTGATCTGATTAATGATGTGATTTCTTTCATCAATCAAAAGATTAGATGCAGTTTTTATATGTCTCTAGCAATCAAGAAGTTGTACTATATTCTCATATTCATCTTTGTCGAACTGTTTTGTTTCTATTTGAAACTTAAGAATATCTTTGGTTCAATAGTAGAGATTTTGAGGTTGAGAACTAGAACTAGAAATCTTAGTCTCTATTATTAGCGAATAAAGGTGTTCTAGTTTTGCAACCTTTGTTTCTTTTAGCCTTTTTAGTGTGAGATCAATTTTTCGTTAGTTTTTGTGCTTTCTATCAGATCTAGAAGTTGAGCTAAGTGCTCAATTTTGACATTGATAACATCAATAGCCTCTTGTATACAACCTAGAAAAGCCTCTATATTCGTGGTATTGATGTTATACTTTTCTAAGAATTGTCTGTTCGAGCTACTTGCTATATCAATTAAGGCATTTATACTAGCACCAATCTGATTTAGATCGGATTCAACATCCTTTTTATGTGAACTATATGTTTATAATTAGTAGGCTCTTTTACTAATCATTTACAAATACAATCTATAGAGTTTTATGTTTGTTTTGCCATTTTAGACTGTTATCGGTACGTAAAACCACCTATTACTGTTTCGGTGCCTAAAACTAAGTTCCCTAAAGCCTAAATGTCTTTCAAATGAATTGGTATAAACAAAAAATATGGGCTATGAACAGAAAAAGATAGGTATATGCGTTTCATAACAGCTAAAAATGAAGCAGCATAACAGAAAATAAAGTTGAAGCGGAGAACAAGATTTGAACCAAAAATACTTTTTTTTTTTACCAGAATATAACTAGATATGAAATATTAAAGAAAAATTTATAATAGAACACTTATAATAGCGACATCTCAATCCCATTTTACTATTGATGGGAATAATAGGTGATGATCGAAGAATGAAGGTCTATGTTCTTTCATATTTGAAAGCAAATAGTGAATATATGTGAAGCTTTTCCTTCTTTTTTTTTCAAAAAAGTGAGCTAGAGCTTTGTTTCTCGCTTGAGCTGGAGCTAAACACAAGCACTGGCGAGCTAATCCCGAACAAGGTAAAGCTAGGTTCATTTGCAGCACTAGAGGTTGATGTTTCAATGAGTTTGGTGGATTCATTTAAACTCAATGTGAGATAATGAGTGTATTACCATCAAAGTTGAGTCCAACTGGTGTCTTAAGATTTGTCATACTTGCAAGAGCTTTTGCAATATCCAAAAAACATGCCCCAAAATTAATCAATAGTGGGTACTCAAGCAATTTATTCCCAAGTCAAGGACAGGAAACCGTTGATGGCTGGATTGTACTATAGTAAATTGTGGAAAGAACAACCTTAAGAGCAACTCCAATGCTCTTTCATTTGGGCTGTCAAACTCAAAATTTGAGAGGTGTGTAAAAAGTGGGCTCTCCAATGGGCTTTCATTTGGGCTCTCAAATTTTGAGAATGTCAAATCTACTCTCAGATATAGGAGCTGCCAATTTTTTTTGGCAAGTCTTCTAATCGCTCTGTACGACGCTGTTTGTTCGCTTTCTATCTTTGTCCAATATTTTCCTGTCCATTGCTTTCCATCTCTATTTATTGTTTTCTATCTCTGTGGTTGTGCTGCACTGTCGTCTCTCTCCCCCTCTCATCTGCAACGATCGACGATTATCGACAGTGACCGGGTAAATTCTCAGATCTGTATTTTCTCTTCCCCTCTCATCCTCATATATGTATATATATATAGATATATCTCTATTCTTAGATTTGTAAATTTTGTTGAAAAAACTCAATTCTATAATTATACATGTCATGTCTTCTAGTAGGCACAAACCCCTCATCTCCTCCTTTACCACGCTTCTTCTATGCTTCCCCCCTTTCACTTTTTCTTTCTCTCTCTAAATCCGTATTTTGAAAAACACAATTCCGCCTAGGATGCGTAATCTACCTCTCCCGATGCATCAGTATGTTCTAATAAGAACATAAAAAATTGTTTCTTTTGCCAATTTTTTTTTTTTTTTTTTTTTTTTTTTCCAAAGCCTTACAAGATATACGATTTTTTTTTTTTTTTCCCGAATTAAGAATAAGATTTTGGCTTGAGCCAATCATATTTTTAAAGCCATATTTTTTAAATAGAACATAAACTCGAAGCATTTAAGGAAAAAATATGCATGTACTATACTCTTTTAGTGTATAGTATTGATTTTTTATGGTTGAATAAGGTTTACTATTTATGAATAGCTGATTTCAAAATTTAAACCCATTTATTGTTTTTTTTTTTTTTCCCCTCTTTTTTCTCTCTCTCAATCATTTATTAACTATTTCAAAACTTTATTTCTATAAATCAACTATTTTATTCGCTAATTCAACTCATTTCTTCAAGAATTAAACACAATTAATTCCATTTTGTAAATTAAACCCGTATGGTTTAGTAATGAATTTTTATGGTTGAATAAGGTTTACTATCTTCAAAACTTTGTTTTTCTTCTATTAACCAACTATTTCATTAGTTATATCCATGTATGTGGAATAAAATGAATGTGCTTTTACAATATCAGTTGGATTCTTCTTGGAATTAATGTTTTAGAATTAAGGTTTTTGAGACATTAATATTGTTAATGATATATTATAATTGCAAGAATGTCCAGAGAAAGCACACCTTTTTTTTTCCTTCATATATTGAGTTCCAAACTTTGATTTGGTTATGTGCATAACTCAGAAAATTTATCATTGGTAGTTGAAAATGGTAGTTGGGAATGATAGTTGAAAAAAAAATGGTGATTGTGTTAAAAAATAGTATTTTGGATGAAATGTACCATTAGAGCAGAATTGCTAAAATATAACATTTTGACACTGTAGCACATCTCAAAATATAGATTTTACATGCAAAAATAACATTTTGCATTGGAGATAGTCTAAGAATCCTAATCATTGTGTCCCAATTGGTCCCACACTTTATGCTCAACTAATAAATAACTCTTTTCCAACTTTAGTCAAACAATGAAAATCATGATGCTCATAGATCTAACGAACACATTATAATCCTTGTCACTTCTGATTCCTACATCCCTAAACAACATAACCATCCCCTTAACCAAACAACCTCATAATGTACCAGATTATAATCCTCAAGCCAATCCCAGTAAATCCAACCACCCTATAAACATTACTAATTTCTTAAAGTACCAATTGGTTGTGATCCCACCAACATATTCTTCATTTAGCTAAAAATTCTTCATCTTCTTCTCAAAAGTCTGAAGCTTTATCAATTTTTGATGAATAACAAGGAAATACAATTCTTTTTGGTCTTATAGAGATCAAAGTTAAAGTTTCAAATGAGAAGCATGTTATAGTACTATATCTTCATGGCCTCTTATTAATAACAATTAACACTCTAATTTAAGCTTAATTTGAATTCTTTGGAATCCAATGTCTATAGTTCAATGCCCAATTGATCCATTGTTTTGCTTCTCCCCGTGATTAATGTATAGAATTTTTTTTTTTTTTAATTATTATTTATGATTCTTACTCAACTAAGGAAAGAAGACATTTATCACATTCTATTTTTCGATTAGTTTCTCCATGATCGTTTTACTATGGATTCTCTCAGGTGACAAACACCATCAAATTATATTCTTAAAGGAAGGGTAACTAAGAAAGTTGGGCTCCTCATATCGACAGGACATGTAAAATGACTTACTGAAAATTGATGGGTAAATTATTTTTGTTAAATTTTAATATATTTTTTCTTATTTTTTATGACAACTAAACACCAGAAAATAAAAAAATATTTTCTGAAAAATATTTTACATCCAACAATAAGTGTGTTTTTTTTACCCCTTGATGTGTCTGATCATTCTCTTGCGGCAGTTAAGTTGGATTTAAATGAACCTAGGAAATCCACCCTCTTAAGTTTTCCAAATTTTGGGCTATCCATCATGACTTCCTTCCTATAGTGTTTGGTATTTAGTCTACTGAGATTAGGGGTAACAATATTTGACACTACACACTAACACAACACGACACGAATATGACACGAGATAAGAGGGTTTGGGTTTGAGCTAATCGTATTTGTTTCGTAATCGTATCGACACGATTGACTCGCTAACTAAATGTGTTGTGTTCGTGTTTGACCCTGTAAACACAATTATGACAGGATTAACCTGATTAATTAAACGTGTCAGATAAATATATCGTGTTCGTGTAAAAAATGACTTAAACGTGTCTTTTCGTGTAGTGTAAAGTCTTATCCATTTATTAAACTAGTTACGCGTGTCGTATTGTATTACACGTGTAATAATCGTGTCGTATTCGTGTCAAGTGTCTTAGACACGATTAATAATCGTGTTGTGTTCATGTCGGCCCTAATCGTGTTCGTGTTGTAATCGTGTTAACACAAACACAACACGCCAATATGAATTACCACCCTTAACCGAGATTAGTGGTTTGGCCATGTATAAAGTAGTTCAAAGCTTAGGCCTTGCTTGGATTGCATTTCTGAAAACTGTTCTTGAACAGTTTTCAGAGAATCAAAATAGAGAACAGTTCTCAATTTTTTCAAATTTCAAACCTGCTTGGTTAAGAGAATTTACAAAACAGTTTCCGGAAAACAAAAACTCATAAAATTACTTGGTTGTATGAGTTTTTGAAAATAGTTTTCTGCACTAAGAAAATAAATAAAAATATTATTGTACCTCACTTTTTTATTTCTTTAATTTATGAAATTAACTATTAATGTATATGTATATATATATTTAAATAAGTGTTGGAGGTGAATTCATTTTAACTAGTATTCTTTAACTTAATAAATATTGCACAAATACAATATATCAAGTTTAATTAAAATTTGACTAAATTTAAATACAATAAAAGAGTTACATGAATTACTTCAAGTGTCATATGCACTTTTAGTTGAACAAACATTAATTTTAGTGATACATAACCAAAACAAAATATTAGAGAATTACACAAATAGCTAATCAAAGCAAAACATTGGAGAATTATAAAAGTAACTTCATCTAGCATTGTCTCTGAATGACGCCCACATTGGACTCGTCAGATGAGTTCTAAGGGCTCCCATTTGTGCTGCACCATCATCAGATAAATTAAGTGCATTCAGTAAACCAATATTTAATATTAAGACGTGTGTATTATGCATGGATTGGGATAGAGACATTTAATAAGATGTGTGTATCAAAAGACCCATTCATTCATAAATTGCATCCATAAAAAAATAAAAATAAAAATAAAAATAAACTTTCTACAAAAGAAATTGAATCCAATGATATTCAACTATAATTTTTTTTTTTCATTAATGAATATGCTATATTGAACCAAAAGATCAAGCATTTAGTACATACTTAAAGAGGGCATACCCTCCATGAAAAATCAACATGGACTGGCTGACAGACCACTCAAAACGGCAAAGAAGCTTGGATAAATGATGATGATGCATCAAGAATAGTGAACCATACATTCATTTTTTTTTGCCAAATCCCCCAAGAAGAGAACAACATTTTCTGAACTTGTTGTCTGATATTATTATCAAATTATATCACCAAATCATGAAGAGTTGAAAAGGAAGGTCAGGCCCAATGAAGCAACCGACAAATCTAAACCCAAACAATTGGTTTGTATCATCATTAATAGCCTCCCCACAATTGACACAAATGGATGCCAGTTGAAAAATGCTCTACCGTAGTTACAAGCACAAACATGGCTAGCTGCAAAAAAAATAAAAAATAAAATAAAATAAAATCATGCAAGTCCAGCAATCAACTGAACATAACATATTAATACCAGATGATAAAACATTCCTAAATTAAAAACTAAAAACTCAATCCTCAACTCTATCCCCTGAACTAAACCAGATCACTTGATCCAAAATGAATGAACACTCTTATGGTAAAAAACATCCTCAATCTTCATCTTTAAAAAAATTGAACTGAATAAAATTCATTAAATGAAGATGACTAAATATGAGAGCATAGTTAGATGTACCAAATCAAGGCAATCAAAAAGAGGGATGTGTTTCCTTTTAAATAAGATCAAATAGAAAAAATGCTAACATACCATAATATCATGTAACGAGTTATCTCTGCAAAGTCCAAAAGATTATATGAAACAACTAAAACACATTTTTATAAACAATAAGAACACAGTACATGACCAAACAATCTAACATACCAATCAATGGGTTAGGATACTCAAATTGAATATTTCTACATTCTCATAACTAAAGTTATAACCATAAAGTACTGTAAATTTGATCCATTCAATGGTTTAGGATAAGGGGAGGAAGAAATCAGAAAATTCCAAACTAAAAAGTAATTGACACATTCCAATCCAGTAAAAAATTTCAAAAAATACCTAGAAAAAAACTTAATCGGAAGCAAAATCTTTTAAATACAACCAAGGCAAGACCAATTTGGAAGTGGTGATGACAAATTTGTATTTTATTAACTCCTGAAAATGTCAAAGGTAGATAATAGGAATCACCAACAAAACATATAAGCTTTATTTGTCAAAAATAAAAGTCTAAACAAGCTATCATATTCACTCTTAATACACATCAATGTGCCAAACAAAGGGAGCTATCATATTCACTCCTAATACACATCAATGTGCCAAAACAAAAGGAGAGAGAAGCACTTGGAATAAACTAAACCAAAAAAAAAAGGGATGCCCTCTATAATGAATTTAGATATCTAGAATCAATTTTCCAAAGAGATAAAAGATTCAATACTAAACAAAATGGGATCTAACCAAATTTGTCATTTAAAAAGTGGTGTAAACAAAAAAAGTCCTTTTGACAACATAAAACAGAACACTAGTTTAAGTTTCATTCTCCAGAATAGCAAGAGGACCACAACCACTATGTAGAAAGATCAAATAAAAATTGCTCATCAAATAACAGGGGAAAAAAATGAACTTTTGAGTCCAAGTGTAATGTTTATGATTATATATATGTGTGTGTGTGTGTGTTAAAAGAATTTTTTTTATTTTAGCTGCGGGACCCACTCTTACTTTAAGGCATTATAATGACTAATGGGTCATTGCAGACCCATTTTGCTTCTTTTTCTTCTCTCTATGAAATATCTCTCCCTCCCGGCATTTCATTTTTTTTTTTTTTTTCCCTCCACATTTTAGGCTTGATCTAGCTTTATCCCTTTGGAATTTGTTAAAACGTTGTGAAGCAAAGTCGGAGAGCTCGTTGAGGCCGTCGATTTGATAGGAGCCAAGCACCATTTAGCCCAACCCTTGGATTTTGACATTAGGGCTTGATTTTGGGAATTTTGGGGCTTTTCTTCAATTAAGAGGTAAGGATTTCTAATCCACAATTTCTTGTACTTTGTGAGTTAATTCTTCATAATTTGTGCTATAACATATCTAATTTGTGTATATTTCATGCAATATTTGTTATATGTTGTATATGAGGTATGAATAATTATTAGTTGGTATATGATGAATAAACATGCTGAAGTAATGATAATTTCATGCCTATTGTGTTTTATGTGCTGAATTTTGTGACTTAGAAATATGATGTAAAATTTTAAAATTTTTCTACAAGGCATGTATATTGTGAATATTTAACTTGCAAAGAATGAAATTCTTTATTGGCATGACATTGTGAAGTATGAAGCACCCATCCACTTCATTGGGAAAGAAATGGGAATATGGTTTTGAAAGAAATGAAACGGGTTTTTGGGGAAAAGTTTTGAAAGGGTTTGCAAAAAACTCGGCAGCCTAGGAGTTGCCTAGGGACCGTGGCGTTAGTGTGGCCTAGAAGGAATTGGGGAGAGCGCCCTAGCGTGGTTGAGTTACCTGAGCCTTAAATGATGCCATGGAATTGCCATGGGTTAGGGACAGTTAGCCAATCCTTCTCTCGTGGCGCCATGGAGTTGCCATGGGCCGGGTTATACTAACGGTTTAGAAATGATGACGAAAAAGGTTTTGAAAAAAAAAAAATGGGGAGCGACATTGCACTTTATAGCACGACATGGTTCATTCATAACTTTGGTTATTGTAGTTGATGTTATTATTTTATTTCCCTAGAATGCTATGATCCCATTTCCCTGTCTTCTATTCTTTGTTTGGATTTATGGGGTTTTAAGAGGTGTGTCTTAGGCACCTTCTACTGAGCGGCTGGCTCACACCTCTATTTATTAACATTTTTCAGGAAATGAGAAGGAAACGGCGGATGACATTCCACCACAGGCCTAGTATAGAATAAATGATCATTTTATTATTTTTGTATCTAAGTTCCACTATTTTTGTAAAACTTAGCATATTGTATTCTATATTGAGACTTGTGGACTCTTGTTATTGTAATTATATTCATGGGCTGTAACTTTAATATACGATGTCTAAATGTTGAAAGACATGGACTTTTGATCTTAGCCATGTTTTTAGGCTATAATTATGATATTTGGATTAAATGTTATATGGTTGTTGCACCATAAAATGAGCTATGTTAAGGCATAATGAATGGATGAAAGAAATGTTGAAATATATTATTTGCATTGTGTGTTGGGACATGTTAGATTAGTTTTGAAGGTCCAAGAGATGCCATTTCATTTTTATGTACTTTAACAGGTTGTAGAGGGACTTTTTCTACGGAGGTCAT
Source organism: Cornus florida (assembly GCF_030987335.1). Taxonomy (NCBI): domain Eukaryota; kingdom Viridiplantae; phylum Streptophyta; class Magnoliopsida; order Cornales; family Cornaceae; genus Cornus; species Cornus florida. The sequence goes on from NW_026775575.1 coordinate 46,376,492, forward strand.
GCCGAAAATTATATATATTATTATGATTATTATTTTGGTATCTTTTTGGATTGTTCCAAATTTGGTATCAGAGTGATGGTTCAAAAACCCTTAGGACGACGAGTAAAGTCTGCATAAGATTGTGTGGGAAGTTATTTGCCTATCTATGTGGCTATTTGCTAAAGTGTTTTGTTATTTGAAAAGCATGCTTAACTGTTTACGTGCTAACGTGCTTATGTGTTTATGCCAATGTGCTTATTGTATAACCTTGCATGCTAAGTGTTAGTATAGTATCATTTTGTGTTGAGTCGTTCTCGGTTGGACCTTAGTGTCATTGTTATTGAACCATTTTCTCATTTTCTTTTTTTTTTTTAGCACAATGCCATAGCGAAAGGAACCAAGGGGAGTTGGCTCTAGGCCGACAAGGGGTAATGTTGGTGAAAGCTCTAGCTCCAATCCTGCGGAACTAGTTGAAGAGGATACACTTCTTAGGGGCTTGATTCCCCTAAGAGGTGTTTCCACTAGAAGGGACGATGTTGAAACGCCCATTAAAGAGGGTGAAGGTTCGGCTGAACTGGTACTGAATCGTTTGTTGCAGAATGCTTTGAGGGCTACGATTGCTTCTCTTCCATAGTCGGTACCACAACTGGTAGTTTAGACAGAGGAGACGGAAATGCAAAAACGTCTCAAGTTGATTTCAGGGTTTGTGAAGCTTATACCAGTGATGTTTGAGGGTTGTGTAGATCCAATGGTAGCGGATGATTATCTCGACCAAGTGGAAAACCACTTAATTTCTATGAATGTGTTAGATGATCAGTTGAAAATCACTTTGGCCACTTACAAATTTTCTAAGGACGCCAAGCTTTGGTGGAAGTCGGTCACTAACCAGCACAAGGTGGAGGACATGAGTTGGGATATGTTCAAGGAGCTATTCTATGAAAAGTATTTTTCGATTACCAAGAGGTGGGAGTTAAGGAAACAGTTTGATGATCTTATACAAGGCAATATGTCAGTGACGGAATACAAAAACAAGTTCACCTCTCTTTCTCGCTTTGCTCCTGAGTTAGTGAGAAATGAGGTTGACAAAACAAGGAAGTTTGTTTCTAGTCTTCATTACCAAATGAGGCCATTGATAACGGCACAGTACTTCAAAGTTTATGCGGACTCACGACCAGCTAGGAGAGATACTCCTACTATGTCAGCACAGTAGTCAGGTGTTCAGGTTTGCAGTTCATAGGCACAGGCACCAAAGAGACGTGTCTTTGCACTTACGCAGGCTGATACGTCTTCTGGTCCATCAGTTCTCCGAGGTATTTTCCTAGTGTTTGGTTCTTGGGCTCGTGTTCTGTTTAATTCTGGTGTATCTCATTCCTTCATCTAATCATCATTTGCACTTGCATCAGGGTTAGAGGTCAGTTTCATGGATCGAGCGTTTTGTGTTGATACGCCAGTTGGGGTTTTAGTGTCCTTGAGCCGAGTTGTGAGTTGTTCCGTCGTGATAGCTAGAAGGACTTTTGTGTTTGACCTTATCCTCTTGGAGATGACAAGTTTTAATGTCATTCTCAGGATGAATTGGTTAGCTTCATTTCATACTACGATCGATTGTTTCAGAGGAAAAGTCACAGTTTGTACTCCCAAGGGAGATTGCTTCTTTTTCATAAGAGATCGGAGTGATTCCTACACTTCATTGTTTTATGGAATTCGTGGAAGAGGTCATGGTGATTGCTTCTTGGCTAGTTTATTAGCTGAAGAAGATGATGTTGTGGAAAAGGATTATCCGGCAATTGTTCATGATTTCTTGGATGTTTTTTTAGAGGACTTGACAAAGTTGCCTCCATATCGAAAGGTGGAGTTTACTATTGATTTGATGCCCGGTACCGTATCGATTTCTATTGCACCGTATCTTGTGGCATTAGTGGTGTTGGAAGAATTAAAGAAACAGCTTGATGATTTGAGGATGAAAGGCTTCATTCGACCAAGTGTATCACCGTGGGATGCACTGGTCTTGTTTGCTAAGAAGAAAGATGGTTTCTTGAGGTTGTGCATTGATTATCGGAAGTTGAATCATGCTACTATCAAAAACAAGTATCATTTGCCAAGGATAGATGATTTGTTTGACTAGTTGAGGGGAGCTTGCTGTTTTTCGAAGATTGACTTGAGGTCAGGCTATGATCAGTTACGGGTTAGGGATGAGGATATCCCGAAGACAGCGTTCCATACATGGTATGGGCATTATGAGTTCCTTGTTATGCCCTTTGGCGTGACTAATGTGCCAGCGGTATTCATGGATCTAATGAACCGTGTCTTCCATGATTATCTGGACCAGTTTGTGGAAGTGTTCGTGGATGATATCCTTGTGTATTTACGATCTTAGGAGGAGCACGAGATCCATTTGAGTATAGTGTTGCAAATTCTACGGGAACACCGTTTGTATGCCAAATATGAAAAGTGTGAGTTTTGGTTATAAGAGGTGAAATTTTTTGGGCATGTTGTTTTAGAAGGTGGGGTTTCAGTTGATCCTTCAAAGATAGAAGTAGTTCTGAATTGGGAGCAACCCAAGAATGTTTTTGAGATCCAAAGGTTTTTTAGTATAGCGGGCTACTATCGTAATTTGTGAAGGATTTTTCCTGTCTAGTAGCTCTTATGACTAGATTGACCCGAAAGGGAATTAAGTTTACATGGAATGAAGCTTGTGAGTCTTTCTTTCAAGAGTTGAAGACAAGATTGACTACAGCTCCAGTCTTAGTGATACCCGAGCGTGGCTTGGGTTATGTGATTTATTGTGACGTTTCACATGATGGTTTGGGTTGTAAATTGATGCAGGATGGTAGAGTAGTGACTTATGGGTCTCGACAGTTGAAGACTTACGAGCTTAACTACCCTACTCATGACTTAGAGCTAGCGGCAATCATGTTTGCTTTGAAGTGTTGGAGACACTATTTGTATGGTGAGAGATTTGAGGTGTTCTTTGACCACAAGAGTCTCAAGTGTCTTTTCTCCCAAAACGACTTGAACAACAAACAGAGGCAATGCGTTGAGTTCTTGGAAGACTACAACTTTGATTTGCAGTATCATCCGGGTAAGGCAAATGTGGTAGATGATACTTTAAGCCGAAAATCCCGTGGGACTTTGGCTAGTTTAGCCATTCGAAAGTGGAAGATGCTTGAAGATTTTGCAAAAATGGGATTTTATTGCTTCGATGATGATGATGGCAGTGAGTCAGCATTCTTATTTAGTCTCGTGACTCAGCCTACTCTTGTCGGACGAGTGATTGAGTCATAGAGACAGGATCCGGATTTGGATGCCATTTACACATTAATCTCCAGTGGTGAGATAGTGAAAGATTAGACCTTACATGTAGATGAAGGTCTTCGATTCAAGGGTTTATTGGTTGTTCTTACAGTTTGTCGCGAGGAAGTCTTACGGGAGTTTCATACTTCCTGCTTTGCAGTTCATCCAGGTGGTACCAAGATGTATCACAATTTGAGACGTCAGTATTGGTGGAATGGAATGAAGAAGGATGTTGCACAGTTTGTGGCCAGATGCCTTGCCTGTCAACAAGTGAAGGCCGAGCACTAGAGACTAGCTGGTTTATTACAGCCATTGCCTGTAACGCAGTGGAAATGGGAGCAGATTGCTATGGTTTTTGTGACAGGTCTTCTTATGTCACGGAGGGGAAATGAAGCTGTATGGGTCATCATTGATAGGTTGACCAAGACGGCTCACTTTTTGCCTATTAAGGTAACAGATGACATAAAGGCACTTAGTGTGCTATATGTGAAAGAGATTGTCAGGTTGCTCGGAGTTCCAGTGTCTATTATTTCAAATAGAGATGCCAAGTTCACCTCAAAGTTTTGGGAAGGACTTCACATAGCGTTTGCCTCACCGTTGCATTTCAATACGACATTTCATCCACAGACGAACGGCAAGTCGGAGCGTACCATCCAGATCTTAGAAGATATACTTCGGGCAAGTATGCTTGATTTGGGAGGTAGTTGGGACGATCACCTTCCACTTATTGAGTTTGCCTACAACAACAGTTATCAGCCGAGTATTCAGATGGCTCCATTTAAGGCGTTGTATGGTAGACCTTATTGGTCTCTTTTTTGTTGAACTGAGGTAGGCAAACAGCCGCTTTAGGACCCAACATTGTACTTGAGACTACTGAGAAGATTAAGCTGATCAAACAGAGGTTGCTTACAACTTAAAGCTGACAGAAGAGTTATGTGGATAGGCGGAGACGGCCGCTATCCTTTGAGGTGGGTGACCATATTTTTCTTCGGGTTTCTCAACAGAAGGGGTTGATGAGGTTTGGGAAGAGTGGCAAGTTGTCGCCACGATTCATTGGACCTTTTGAGATCTTGGACCGTATAGGAGAGGTTGCCTACGGATTGGCATTGCCACCATAGATGGACAGAGTCCATAATGTTTTTCATGTATCGATGCTATGGAAGTACGAACTGGATCCATCTCATATTTTGAGCTGGGTTGAGGTTGACATTGATGAGGATGTTTTCTACGAGGAGAGACCAGTTCAGATACTTGACACACGGTAGAAGGTGTTGAGGAACGAGATGATACCATTGGTAAAGGTTCTTTGGAGGCATCACGGAGTTGAGGAGGCTACTTGGGAGCTCGAATAAGAGGTTTGCTCCAAGTATCTAGGGTTGTTTTCTCCCTCAGGTGTGGCTTGATTTCAAGGACGAAATCTTTTAAAGTTGGGGAGAATATAATGTTTAGCGTAAAGTACAAAAAAACCCCCTGAACTATTGGCCAAAATGCAATAAACTGAACTAAAAAAAATGCAATTAACCCCTGAACTATTGTACTTCGTTGCAATTTACCCACTCTGGTCACCGACAGAAATTTTTTGACCCTAATCAGGCACGTGCAAGCCATTTTTTTTCCTAAATGCCCATTTCACCCTTGTCATACAAAAATACCAAAAAGCCTTTATTACCTAAATCCATTACCCTAATTTGTATTTGTGTTTATCTATATATATATACATATATATATATATGGATATATGGATTTGGTCTCTCTCTCTCGATGACAACAAATATCACAACTCATGTTTTCTCAACTCTCCAATCATTGATTTGATCAATCGATGAAGCTTGGATCCCTGATTTTAGGCCAGATGATATATATATATATATATATATATATATATATATATATATATATATATATATATACATATATATATCGAATTTCTTGAAATTTTGTTATACAACTATGTCAAATAGGCATCGGCGTCGTCATCTCCATCATCAGAGAAACGACACTAATAATTAAAAAAAAAAAAAAAACAGAGAAATCTTTCTCAACCGATCGTCTTTTTAGCCTCGCCGGAATTGCATCACCATGGTTGATTCCACCGGAATCACATCACCACCATGAGCCCATCATTTACTTTGCCAATAGTTTTTGGAATTCCAGCTAGATCGATTATGTCAGATGCACAAGGGCGATTTATATGTATAAATTTACAGACAGAGGGAGAGAAGAAAGAGTGGTTCAAATTGAAGAATTAAGGGAATGGGTTTTGGAAAGAGATTGATCAGCAGGTAAGGGTTTCTTCAATACGTTTCCATGGGTAGCTGCTTTAATTTTGCTAAAGAAAATAAATTTAAAAAGATCGAGAGAGAGAGATCCTTAGCTTCAGAAGCTTGGTGGTCTCTAAGCGAGTCAGCACAAAGGGAGAATGAGATATAGCTGAGGTGGTTCACATCTTTATACCTAAGGTTGTTGATAAAGTGCTTGCTGAGGTGCTAATTTGTTATTGGCTCTTCAGATTACAATCTGCCATGTCACTAGGTTTAATTTAGGCCTAAGAAAGTTTAATAAAACTACGTTGTTTTGTATAAGGGCATTAATGTCATTTAACATTTTCGGTGATGGAGTTTGCCCGGAAAAGTTATTGTTGTCCTTAATTGCAACAAATTGATAGTTCAAGGGGGTTATTTGTAGTTCAGGGGGGTTAGTTGCAAATGGCCCATAGTTCAAGGGTTTTTTTTGAACTTTACCCTAATGTTTATGATTTTATATATATATATATATATATATATATATATATATATATATATATATGTTAAAATAATTTTTTGATTTTTGCTGCAGGACCCACTCTTACTTTAAGTCATTATAATGACTAATGGGTCATTACAGACCCATTTTTGCTTCTCTTTCTTCTCTCTACGAAATATCTCTCCCTCTCAGCATTTCATTTTTTCTTTTTTTCCCCTCCATATTTTAGGCTTGATCTAGTTTTATCCCTTTGGAATTTTTTAGAACCTTGTGAAGCTAAGTCTGAGAGCTTGTTGAGGCCGTCGATTTGATAGGAGCCAAGCACCATTTAGCCCAACCCTTAGATTTCGAAATTAAGGCTCGATTTTGGGGATTTTGGGGTTTTTCTTCAATTAAGAGGTAGGGGTTTCTAATCCACAATTTCTTGGACTTTGTGAGTTAATTCTTCATAATTTGTGCTATAACATGCCTAATTTGTGTATATTTCATACAATATTTGTCATATGTTGTATATGGGGTGTGAATAATTGTTAGTTGGTATATGATGAATAAACATGCTAAAGTAATGATAATTTCATGCCTATTGTGTTTTATGTGCTAAATTTTGTAAATTAGAAATATAATGTAAAATTTTAGAAATTTTCTACAAGGCATGTATATTGTGAATATTTAACTTGCAAAGAATGAAATTCTTTATTGGCATGACATTGTGAAGCATAAAGTACCCATGCACTTCATTGGGAAAGAAATGGGAATATGGTTTTGAAAGAAATGAAATGGGTTTTTGGGAAAAAGTTTTGAAAGGGTTTGCGAAAAACTTGACCACCTAGGAGTTGCCTAGTGACCGTGGCGTTAGTGTGGCCTAGAGGCAATTGGGGAGAGTGCCCTTGCGTGGTTGAGTTACCTGGGCCCCAAATAATGCCATGGAGTTGCCATGGGTCTGGGACAGTTAGCAAATCCTTCTCTCGTGGCACCATGGAGTTGTCATGGTCCGAGTTGCACTAACGGTTTGGAAATGATGACGAAAAAGGTTTTGAAAAAAAAATGAGAAGTGACATTGCATGGCATTGCACTCTATAGTAAGGCATGATTCATTCATGACTTTGGTTATTGTAGTTGATGTTATTATTTTATTTCCCTGGAATGGTGTGATCCCATTTCCCTCTCCTCTATTCTTTGTTTGGATTCACGGGGGTTTTAAGAGGTGTGTCTTAGGCACCTTCTACTGAGCGGCTGGCTCACCCCTCTATTTATTAACATTTTTCAGGAAACCGGAAGGAAGTGGCGGATGACGTTCCACCACAGGCCTAGTATGGATTAGATGATCATTTTATTATTTTTGTATCTAAGTCCCACTATTTTTGTAAAACTTAGCATATTGTATTCTGTACTAAGACTTATGGACTCTTGTTATTATAATTATATTCATGGATTTAGGGTTGAACACAAAAAAGTCAACCTTTTCTCTCAACTGAAGCGACTTAGGTTTCTCGGACGAAGCCACGGCTCTAGGGCTTCGGACACCGGTGACCTCCAAGGTTCACTTGGGATTGGCGTGTGAATGATGAAGGAGGAGGGTTCTTCCTCCATGCCGCCGATGGGGGTGGATAAACCCCATACAGTTGATCCTAAAAAAACCTCATGGACTAGTTTTTTTCAGTCCTCTACGACCCAGTTGAAGAAATTGCCTTTTATGGAAGAGAGTAGAAACGAAGATGTAATCCATATCCCTGATGAAGAAGTTGAAGAAGAGGTGGATTATTGGAAGTATTCGGTGGTGGGATACTTGATTGGAAAACGGCCTTATTTTCCCCATTTTGAAGAATTTTTACATAGAGTATGGAAGAGTTTCGGAAAATTCAATTTGGTTTCTTTGCCGGATGGGTTTTTCATAGCCAGGTTCGAGAATGAGGAGATGAATAATTCGATCTTGCAGAGAATCCACACTTATCAAGGGCGGCCAATGATTTTTAAAAAATGGGACAGGAATGTTAATCTTGAAAGAGAAGTATTGGGTTCGATTCCTGTGTAGATTAGGTTAATAGGATTACCAATGCATTGCAGGAGTTCAATGACTATTGCTAGGGTTTGTTCCAAATTCTCCAATCCATTGTTCCCTGATGAAATGACATTATCAAGGAAAAAAAGGAGGGTTTGTATAAGTTCAAGTAGAGATTGATGTGTTCGAAGAAATACCTGAAGAAGTGAAAATTAATGTTCATGGCATTGAATGTGCCATCAGAATGGAATGTGATTGGAGACCTAGGATTTGCAAGAAATGTAAGGGGTATGATCACTCTAAAAATAAGTGCCCATTGCAGATGCTGAATGGGTGGTAAAACAGAAGGGTAAGTTTGTGCCAGTGGAAAATTAAGTAGAAGTAGAGGGAACTAATTTTGTTCGGCAGAATGATGAGAAAATCGATGGTGGAAAAGCTGAGTCTAACCAGTTGATGGTGTGTGAAGAATTGGACAATGTACCTTCAGTAGAAGTAAGAAATCAGAAGCCAACAGAAAAGGGAGTGTACTATCCATTGGCAAGTCTTACACTGGAGGAAGCATTTTCAGTTAGTGCTAAGGTGAATACCATTATTCTTAATGAAACAATTTCTGATGACAATGTGAATGTGGTTTTACCTATCTCTGATATGAAGGAGGAGGGTGTTGTTAAATCAAATTGTCCTAATAACTATGTATCCAATCCATTATGTTCAAAGGAGGAGGGATTTAAAGTTGGGGAGCAATCTGGAACTAATCAAGTCATGTCCAAAAAGCAAAATAAAAAAAAAAATAAGAAGGTTGAGATTGACACAGAGAACATTAGACTTACTAGAGGGATGGTGGCTGCAAACCCACCAGATCCTTTGACTTAATGATAGGTCTTTGAATGTAAGGGGGCTCAACATGAAACAGATGCAATTGGAAGTCAAGAATTGGTTGAGCAAATTCCCCTTATCTTTGGTTGGTTTGGTTGAAACTAGAGTGCATGAGTCTATATTCTAAGCTATCTTACAGAGACTCAAACAAAATTAGAGATGGATAAATAACTATAGTGCTCATCATGGTGGTAGGATATGGTGTGGTTGGGATCCTTTGGTGTTTGATGTCCAGATCCATGATATTAGGGCTCAAGTTATATTGCTGGAAGTCACAGTTAGAGCTAGAGAAGGGAAGTTTTTTGCAGCAATTGTCTATGCGGCAAACTCAATAGTCGAAAGAAGGCAGTTATGGAGAGATTTGCTACACTTTTATCAAATAGTACACAGGGCTTGGATTTTAATTGGTGATTGGAATATTGTGAGGGATAATCATGAAAAGAAGGGTGGGAAAGATCATCCTCCTGGGTTCTCAGAGAATTTAATCAGTTAATTGATGTTTTAGGCATTACTGACATACCAGTATTGAATGGAAGCCACACATGGTGTAACAATCAGTATGGCAAACATAGGATTTATGGCCAATTGGATAGAGCTTTTATGAATGATGCCTGGCATAACTTTTTTCCTGCTTCACAAGTACTGTTAACCCCTCATTTAATTTCTGACCACTGGGGATTGTGTGTGCAGTGTCAAGATAACATAGCTTCGGGTCCTAAACCATTCAGGTTTTTTCAAGTGTGGAATGCTCAACCTATTATTACTCAAGTGGTGGAAGAAGCTTGGAAGAGGAAAGTAAAAGGGGATCCAATTCAGATCTTGTGGCAGAAACTGAAGATCACAAAAGCTGTTGTTAAAAATTGGAATGCTATGAAGTTTGGTTCTATGTTTGAGGGTGTATACAAAGCCAGAAGTAACCTTGAGGCCTGCCAAATGGATGTACAGCAAAAGCCAATGGATACTGATAGTATTCAAAAGGAATTTAATGCTAGGATAGAGTTTGAATCTGCATTAACCAATGAGGCTGTAATTCTTGCTCAGAAGGCTAGAATTAGATGGGTAAAGGATCTTGACATAAATTTTAAGTTTTTCTTATCAAAGGATCAAGCAACACATAACATGTAATAACATCACTGTGTTGGAGGATGGGATGAAGTTCTCACTTATGATACAAACATCATTCAGGACAGGCTGATTAATCACTTCAGGGACCTTTTTACTGAACCAAACTGCACTGATAGTCAAGTATCGGAAAATTTTATTAGGAAAAAACTGATAGTGGTAGAAGCTACTGCTCTTGAGGCTCCTATCACCAGGTTAGAGGTAAATCAAACTGTATTTGGAATAGGGGCTGATAAAGCTCCGGGACCTAATGGTTTTACACCCAGGTTTTACCAACAGTTTTGGAGAATTGTGGAAGAGGATGTCACTAAGGCTGTGCTGCATTTTTTTCAGAATCCAGTTATTGGCAAAGGTATTAACAGCACCTTCATTACTCTTATACCAAAGAAGAAAGAAGCTATTAAAGTATGGGAGTTCTAACCTATTTCCCTCTGCAATGTTCTGTATAAAATCATCACTAAAATTCTAGCAGTTAGACTTAGTGATTCTCTTGGAAATTTGGTGGGACAAGAACAAAATGCTTTTATCAAGGGAAGGAAAATCCAAGATAATATCATTTTGGCTCATGAGTTGTTGAAAGGTTTTTGACACAAGCATACAAAACCAACTATTGCATGGAAAGTGGACATCAAAAAGGCTTATGATTCAGTAAAATAGGACTTCTTGTTCCAGTTGCTGAATAAGTTTGCCTTTGGTACTAGATGGATTGGGTGGATAAAAGAGTGTATCTCAACTTATGGTTCTCTTTGTTGATTAATGGTAGTCCTGCAGGGTATTTTCAACCAAGTAGGGGATTGAGACAAGGCTGCCCTTTATCTCCCCTCTTATTTACCTTGGTGATAGAATACCTTTCAAGTATGTTTGCATTTGAAGTTAACAGAGGTACATTAGTGATTTCTGAGGCTGCTAGAAAGGCTGGGGTACCTGTTTCACATCAGTTCTTTGCAGATGATTTGTTGGTAGTGGTTAGAGCTAATTTGGGCAGTGTTGTGACTTTGAAGAGGCTTATGAACAATTTTGAAATTAGCTCTGGTCTGGGGGTTAGCAAAGAAAAGTCTGAAGTTTATCTAACAAAGACAGTAAAGAGAAGCAAATCTGTATTATCTCTCTTGGGATGCAAGCTAGGCAAACTTCCATTCAAGTACCTGGGACTTCCTATTTCTGATAAGGCTATGAAGATTAGAGACTATAAACCACTTACAGAGAAAATGATAGCAGCTACCACTACTTGGGCAGGGTTGAACCTGTCTTTGGCTAGGAAAGTGGAATTGGTAAGGGCAGTCATCACTCCCCTGGTGCATTATTGGACGTCTGTGTTTTCTTTGCCTACCACAGTGATCAATACTATTAAGAGAAGGATGAGAAACTTCATTTAGGGGCATGTGGATAATGTTAAAAAGCTCCATGGTTTAGGGTGGAAGAAAATTACTTCTCCTAAAGCTGAAGGGGGATTTGGTATCAGAAGATTAATGGATATTGATAGAGCAGCAAAGTGTTCTCTGGCGTGGAACTTTCTGATCTCAAAGGATAGGCTGTGGGTGGCTTGGTTTAGAAATTACTATGTTATGAATACAACTTATTGGAAGGCTGTGGTTTGTAATTCATACTCATCTATCTGGAAGAATGTTGTTGCAGTAAGGGAGATGATGTTGGTAGGCTGCAGTTATAGAATTGGTGATGGTTCTTCCATTGAATTGTTCTTAGATCCCTGGTGTGAAGGTTTTTTATCCCAGAGATTTAGTTATAGGATGTTGAGAACTTTGAATCATGTGAAGGACACAGCCCTAAATTATTTAATTACAAATAACTCATAGGATATGTCTAAATTTTTTGATGAGCTTCAGGAGGTACTTTAGTTCTGTAAACAGTTCAATATTCTTGGTGGATCAGATAAGGTGTTGTGGCAAAGGGAAGAGTTTAAATTTAGAGCTGCGTGAGAGGTTTGTAGGAGCTCTAAACCATAAGTTAGTTAGGTTAAATTGCGTTGGAATAGGGGAAGACCTAGATGGTCAATTCGTGCAACGTTAACTCTTTAAGAAGGGATTTTGACTCATTCTAATCTACAAAGAAGGGGAGTTCAGTTAGTGTCTATATGTGTTTTCTGTTTGGTGAATGTGGAGAGTACTGAACACGCTTTCTGTCAGTGTGTGTATGCAAAGAAGGTATGGTCTAGTTTGGGGGAGATTCTAAGTTGGGACATTACAGATTGCTTATCCATGGAGAGATTTAAGACAACATTAGTGCAACAATTGGAGATTAACTCTTTCAGAAACAAGATGCTTAGGATGGTGTTTTCTGCCACTTTGTATTTCCTTTGGAATGAAAGAAATCGTCGTTTACATTATGAGGGTCCTAGAGACTATATTATTTTGGTTAAACGTATTATTTGGGATGATATGGATGTCTTGAGGGTATGCCTTCAGGATATCATAGTGTCTTGAATCTCTATGTTATCTAGGGTTTTCTGGCTGTATCCCTCTATTTGTGGGATATTTTGAGGGTTCTCCTCGTGTGTAATTGTACTTTTAACTTGATATATATATAATTTCTGTCCTTTAGGAAAAAAAAAATTATATTCAAGGGCTGTAACTTTAATAAACGTTGTCTAAATATTGTAAGACATGGAATTTTGATCTTAGCTATGTTTTTGGGACTGTAATTATGATATTTGGATTAAATGGTATGTGGTTGCTGCACCATAAAATGAGCTATGTTGAGGCATAATGAATGGATGAAAGAAATGTTGAAATGTATTATTTGCATGGTGTGTTGGGACAGGTTAAATTAGTTTTGAAGGTCCAAGAGAGGCCATTACATTTTTATGTACTTCAACAGGTTGTAGAGGGACTTTTTCTACGGAGGTCATGCCGAAAATTTTATATATTATTATTATTATTATTATTATTATTATTCTTTTGGTATCTTTTTGGGTCGTTATACCAAGATTGAACAAATATAAAATAACAGAGACCGGAAATCAAAAGTCAATAAATGATGCAAATTAATTAAAAAAATTTAAAAAAAGGAGGAGGAAATTATCCAATAAAATTATCCTATTCACATTCAACAGAGAACCCAAATATGAATAATCACATACCAATATCAAGAAAGATTGGGGAGAGTTCAAATCCTTAATGGGTTTTTAGTGGTGTTTGTTATCTAACCATAATTAAATAAGATTACAAACAGTTCAAATTGTAGACAATCAAACCAAATTGAAAGTGTTAACAACTAAAGTAAATAATCAAACCTCAACCCAACACAACCAAATCCAACAGGTCAAATAATTAATCCTTAACCAAAGCACATAAAATTGGAAGTGTAAACAACCACAGAAAATCCAACACAACCAAAGAAAATCATCAACCCTCAACCCAAATCGGAAGTGTGAACAACCACGGAATATCAATGAATTTGTGAGAGAGTTTTACCCGAACGAAGAGAGACAACTGTAGGCAGAGAAGCGCAGATCGACCATCATTAGACGAGGTTCAAGAAACTGAAAGATGGGTTAAAGAGAGACTGTAACTAAGAAATTTGAGAGAAAATGCTTGAAGAGAGATTGTAAGGAGGGCTTGTATGGCTGAGGTTATAAACGAGAAGGGTCCGTCATTTTTTTTAAGCGAACAAAGTGTTCTCCGTGTTTTCCCTTAACTAATAAAAGGTTTTAGAAAATTCAGAAAACAGCCCAAAGTTGTTCTCCAAAAACCTTAACTCATTTATCTCAGTTTTTCAAAAACAGTTTTTAAAAAACAGAACCAAGTAGACCAATTTAGGAGTTTTTAGTTTTTTGTAACTATAAAAACAGAAAAATATTTTGGAAGAATCAATCCAAGCAGGGCCTTCAATTGCTTAGGAATTCTACCATAACCATTTCAGTGACTGTCTCTCTTTAAATCCTAAGAACACAAAGTTAAGAGTTAATATATATATATATATGTTATTCACGCTTGCACGTCTTAAAGACCATTAAGAATCATTCTTTTAAGGGCGGGTATGACAATCATTTTTGTTCTGTGTTTTGCGTTGTGAGTGGTGTTTATTGTCGAAAAGAAATTCAATAGAAGAAAAAATAATAATAATAATAATTGGTATTTCTCAAAAAAATTGCACTGTAGCAAAAACATTATAACAGACTTTTTTTAGTCATTTTATTACTCAATTTTGTAACATTTATTTATTATGTTTTATACTTTTGCTTTCAAAAATCTTGTAATAGATTTTTTTTGTTAACAAACATGCTTCCAATCACAAATGAACAAATTCCACAACAAAAACGCTATTTTTTTTTTTTTTTTGCCTTGCCATGGTGATAAAAAAGTTATATCTTTTTCGTTAGAAGCATCAAAGTTAGGCGAATTTGTTGTTTATAAGCATCAGCTAAGCGAGTGGGGATGAATGATCCAACTTTAGTTAAACAGAAAATTATGCAATATTTTCATTACATTCTGGGCTACAATTTGTTGTTTGTTGTAGCCCTTTCTATTTCAAGATTCATTTCCTTACCTACCTCTATTTCAAGATTCATTTCCTAATAAAACTCCTGACTCAAATGGATTTAATACAAACTTTGTTCGAGTAATGTAAGTTTTTTTGACAGATGGTAAATATTTGGAGATTAACTTTAGTTATATTTTATTTACCAAAAAAAACTATAGTTATATTTTCTTAGCCCAAAATTTCTAATCAAATGCTTATTTATAAAAGACTTTTATTTATTTATTTATTAACTCAATGGACCGCAAATTAAAATCTATTCTCTAACTCCAAATGCTCAATTTAAAAAGGCTCATATGTGCATTAGTTTGGTTTTGATGAAAATTAGTTGAAATCCTTGTGAAGAAAATAATTAATTTCTGTATTTTCATTTTTACAACTCCATCATACAACCAATGCCTCCCAGACAAGTTATAAAAGAAATTCAAAAGAGGGAGATAACTTTTTGAACAATTGTTTTGAAAAGAGAGTAATCGATTCGGTCGTAACCCTTTTTTAAAGATCTAATATCATTATACACGTTCATAAATCAATTGTAATAGGTATGATATCCCATACTAATTAATTGGTTGTTAAACCATCCCAACTGTGAATGTTTTGATATATAATCCGTAATACATTATTATATATATTAGGGATCATATACCATTTAGTCACGCGTCTGTACAAATGCACTAGATGAATCAATTATGCACTCCATTTTGCACTATCAATTGATGGATTTTCCTCCCAATAGATCTGTAATACAAAGAATGTTATTTAATTACATTAGAAAATTTTAAATCATTAAGAAAAAAAAGAAAAGAATATTAAAAAATCAATCATAATAGTTAAAATTACAATATTTTGAAAAGTTATTAATATTATCAAAAAATTTATGATAAAATATATATATTTCTAAAAAAGAGAAATAGTTTTAGATAATAAAAATAACAGATTCAATAATAAATAAGTTGATACCTTTATCAAATGTATTAGTTTCCTCCTATATATCATCGAAATAACACTGGTGATAACAAAATGCATGATAAAAATGTAAAAAGTTTTTGAGTAACTTGTAACATTATTTCACTACATTCTTCACTTTTTATAAATGCCATTTGTCACGATTTTTGAAGAGATCATACCAATGAAACTGGTTGATTAAATGAAAATTTTATGCACACACTAATAAAGTTGGTTGATTACAATGAAAAATTTATGCAACTAACAATTCTATTGCGAACGTTCAAATAACATTGCCAATCACAATTCTTCATGCTAACTATCAACTCGTAATGAAATAGCTACTTCATAAGATGCAACACCATGAAACAATTATGCAACGGAGTTGTCACACAAGTAACGCTAAATATTGCATTAACGATGTAAATTTGTTATGATGTAAAGGTACATAATGAAAACCACACAGACGATGATCCTGTATAAATAATAGAAGTATAATTACAATGTATTAAAATTTAGAAAAACTTTTCGTTGATACATATAACTAAATTCGTCCAATAGTCAAACTGGGTGTATTCGAATTACTATGCCAAAACATGAATCCATTAATAATAAAATCAAGATATAATGATTTAAAAAATCTAAATTAATTATATTTAATCAAATAATTGGCAAAAGAAATATGATTAAAATAGCAAAAAGAGGTACAACAAATGTTAAATAATTCGAATTTTGTATGTATCCTAATTGAAGACATTATAGTGTTACTGTTAAACTTGTATATTGAGAAATCATATGTATATAAAAAAAATTACACCGAGTCCCCTCATGTGTAGTGGTCACGTGCACTAATTATGTATTAGTAATATAACATACTACATCGTAATGGAATAGCTATATCACAAAATGCACCATCGTGATACAATTATGCAACAGAGTTGTTGCATAAGTGATGCAAAGTATTGCATTAACAATAATTTGCATCAGCGATGTGAAGTTGTTGTGATGTAAAGGCAAATAATAAAAACCACGTCGGAGATTATCTGAGTTTGTACCTATATAAATAAGAGGAGCGGATTTATTACATATTAAAATTTAGAATTTTTTTTTGGTGATACATGTAACTAAATTCTTCGAATAGTCAAGGTGGGTGTGTTCAAGTTATGCCAAAAAATGAATCCATTAATAATAAAATCAAGATATAAATATTTATTATATTTAATCAAATAATTTAAAATATAATTAAGATAGTGGAAAGTGGTAGAACAAATATTAAATATATCTAATTTCGTATGTATCCTAATTGAACTGATGATTATAGTGTTGCTATTAAAAATCATATATGTATATGAAAAAATAAAATAAAATCTTTTCACATTAAAAACATTTTAGTTTTGGAAGAAGATATTCAATACGTCGGGCATGTCATTTTATTGGTATGCTCAGCGAATAAAAATACATTATTCTATAAAATTATGTACCACTAATTTTTAAAGACCGCTCTCAACTAGCTGTTGTTATATTGATTTTTATTGACCAAACATATCAACAACATGGTATGTCCGGCGCACCTAATATCTACTCATATTTTGAATAGACATTAAATATAATATTTAAAGCATTTCAAACCCTTCCCCGAGCACCAAAGCTTACCCACCATGGCATTACCAACATTCTCAAATAAGAAAGAAGCAATTGTGATATGTCAGCTCGACTATCTTTAAGAATTGAACGCCACCGTCATAATTCAATCGCTTAACTTTGAAAGAAGCATTTAAATGTATTTTCATATCACCATTTTAAAGGTAAAAAATTAAAATAAAATAAATATGCCTATGAATATATCAGCAAGATACACATATATGTAATTTAAGCACAACAATTATTTTCACAATCAATAAAGAAATTTGAAACAAAATCACTCAAAGTCATTCAAGCTATAAAAAACCCTAACCAAGAATGATGAAGATACTATGAAGATGGAATCCTACAACTTTTTTCCTGTTTCCCTTTCTCTCCCTCTCGTTTTTCTCTCTCTTGTTTTTCTGTGTCTATACTTTTGGTTTAACAAAAGGAAGGCAGCAATAGGTGTAAGGTTGTGCAGAGACGTGTCTCTTGGGTTGGGATATAAGTCCCGGGTTTTAGGAAGACTCATATGGTTTTGACACATGGCTACCACCAAGTCAGATTTTGGTTTAATTGCAATATCACCCCCTACTAAGTAAATAATCACACAAATGCCTCCAAATAAAATCTCATAACTTCAATAAATCATACTTTATACCCAATGTCATTAATCATGATTAAAAGTCAATAATCATGATTAAGAGTCATAAGCACGATTAAGTCATATAGCACGTTTAAGAGCCACTAAACATAATTAAAAATCACTAAACACGATTAAAATGCCTAATTAAATCTTAGGATATCACATATAAGTATAAAAATCTAATAATGTATATAAGAAATAAAAAAATAAAAATAAAAATAAAAAAACTATGCAATATTTGACGTGAATAAATCACCTTTTTCCAATAATTTGTTACCTTATTAAAGTATATCACTTATTTTAAACTATCAAATTGGGGTTTATGTTGAATTTCTTCTGGCCATTCTTTATACATTGGAAAAGAAATGGAATAATGGAAAGGGGAAATACTACGTTCTATTATTTTTATTGACATAAACACATTCACACACCCACCTTTGTTCCTATAGTGTGTGTATATTTACTTCGCTTTAAGGTTTCTGTTCACTTTCTTTTTGCCCTCTTAGGGTTTGTGACCTAGCGATATCGGGTTCTTACTTCCCAAAAGGAGGTCAGGGGTTCAAGTCTCGGTGGAAGAAGATTTTTTTTTTTTTTTTAAAGCTACGAAAGGTTTTAAGCGATAATAGTTTTTGAATTTTTAGCGTTCCAACATTATAAGTGATGTTCCTGACTCCCTGTCACTTAAAATTTTACTTCATTTTTAGTGACTCTTATCGTTTAAAACTAACATTGTTTGAGTAATGTAAGTTTTTTTTTACCAAAAATATCTAATCTGATGCTTATTTATAAATTTATTTATTTATTTATTTATTTATTTTTAACTTAATGGACCGCAAATTAAAATCTATTCCCTCAAAATTGCAAATGCAATTGATGCCTACATTTGAACAATTGTTTTGGTAATAATGGAATATATAACAATTCTAACCCATTCTGCGTATGTCATCATTTATTGAAAGAAATATACATTGGTTATATTTTTGTTTTTGGTATTCTTATATAAATTCACAGCACCTTTAATTGATCTTTTTATATGTTTTATACGGCTGATCTTTGATGATTTGATGGGAATTTTTACCTATTGTTCTTTTATGGCTTTTTGTACCGTTTCCAATTTTTATTTCAGTAAGAAATACCCAAGTACGTGAATGGTTGTTGAAAATATGCTTCTTTAAAAGGGACTATGATTTGAGGTAGAGAATTTTGAAATAGCTCATCTTTGTTGATTGTTATATATTTGTTTTCATGCTGTATGTTATCACTAAATTAGACATTTTTTTATTTTTAATTTTTTTTATACCATTGACGCAATACGTCTATAATTCTACTAATTAATATTTCATTTTAAAATGCTATTAATTAATATTTCATTTCAGATTTTATAAGAAATTTGTGGTGGTCAAATTTTCACTTTATTTTACTAATGTGTTTATAGTTAAACCATCCATGTTAATAGTTTAATATATAATTCGAAATATATTATTATATTATGCAATCTCACGGGATGTATACAAATGTATTAGATTTATCCATTATCCACTTCGTCCGGCCGATACAAATGTATACACTATCCACTTGATCAACCTATTTCATCAGTCATAGCAATTGATGGATTTTCCTTGGAAGATCTGTAATACAAAGTATGATATTTAATTACATTAAAAAATTTTAAATCATGAAGAAAAGATGAAAAGAATATTAAAAAATAATCATAATAAATAAAATTACAATATTTTAAAAGGTTAATATTATGAAAATTTTGGTTATATATATATATATATATTTCTAAAAAGAGGATAGTTGTAGATAATACAAGTAACAAAGTTAATAATAAATAAATTGATACCTCTATCAAATGTTTTAGTTTCCTCCCATATCCGAGTTTTTGAGTAACTTATAACATTATTTCACTATATTCTTCACTTTTTATAAATGCCATTTGTCATGATTTTTGAAGATAGATCATACCAATGAAGCTGGTTGATTAAATGAAAAATTTATATGCACACAACAATTCCATTGAAGATAGATCATAATAATGAAGTTGGTTGACTAAAATGAAAATTTTTTGCGTATAACAATTCCGTTGCAAACAATCAAATAACCTTGTCAATCACAATTCTTTATGCTAACTATCAAGTCTTTACACAACTAATATGTTGGGTCTTGGGACTAAGTAATATGTATACTTCTATTTTAAAAAATAATCCATACATATTGACTTCATAGTTTATACGTAAGTTGTAAGTAGTTCAAAATAATATACGTTATTTCATACATACGTTCTTAATATATACCATAATTTTCATTGAACCGAACCCAAATTACTCCTACGTTGTTAATTATTAGGCAAAAAAGTATAAAACCTCCTTAACTATCAAAAAAATCAGCATTTTATTTATTTGAACTACAAAATCGAGCAAGTCAGTACAACAACTATTAGAAACGTGCATATTGCCCTTGCCAGTCACTTCCGGCACATTTCCGTCCGACGTCATTGTACATTTACAAAAATACCTATTATAATTAACATTTAAAAAAAGACAAATAAAACTAAAATTTTGAAATACCCTCAATACCTCTCATGCTGTATACGTCTTATATGTGTATTTGTATTTATATGTTTGGTGTCTTAAGTTGGGAAGTACGGTTATGGAGCTACCTTTTAAAGAAGATTGAAATGAAATCCTAACTTTTATTTATTATTTTGCTTAATTAAAGGTATAACAATTGATTATTAAATCAATGTGTATTGCTCAGAGAACCATTTTTTGCTTTGAATAACAAGGGGCTTCATCATAATTTTTTTTTTTTTTAAATATATATTTAAAGTAAAGTTTTTTCCTAAAAGATTTATTATAAATAAATAAGAGAGTTGAAAACTTTAATTTAGTTATAAGAAAATATTAATAACTATTTATCATTACAGTTTTTCTTTTCACTTCTTCTTCTTCTTTTTTCTTTTTTGTGATCCTTTAAATTCCTAATTATATAAGGTAAAATAAATTAGCACATATAATATTAAACACCTAATTGCGCCTAAACCTTTTGCTTCAGATTTGTTTGTTAAAACAAATGGAAAGAGTTTCTTACAGGAAAAATGGTTATAACAGTCACATTGAAGGGCAATATTGGAATTATAAAAAAAAGATAAGTCACGTGCTAGAGTAGTAGGCCGGAAAGTAGCCGGAAGTAACTGACATGGGGCAAGTTGCACACTGTTTGATAGTTATGGTACTGACTTACTTGATTTTGTATTTCAAATATGTAAAATGCTGATTTTTTATAATTGATGAGGGTTTTATGCTTTTTTGCCTGATTATTAATCATTCATGACCAGCCGAAAATCCGCTCAAACCCACCCAAGGCACCATTCTCCCTAATAATAGTTGTGATGCACTCAATGACTAAAGAGATAACTCCAAAACTTTCCACCAAAGTATCTTTATATTTTCAAACTCTACAAAACTTTCCACCAAAGTATCTTTATATTTTCATACTCTACAAAACTCTCTACTCTTCTAATATTCTCTTCAACACTCTACAATTCTCTACACGATCATTTATTATTTATTTATAATGTCTTTGATTTACTTACTAGGGGTAGAAAATAAAAAAATAAAAAAACTAAGTTTTCTTTTGCTATTAGCATTTGAGCATCTTTCCAATAATTTTGTGACACTTATAGGGGAGAAGAATAGAACCCGAATCCCCTCCCGTGTAGAGATTGTGTGCACTTATTATTATCGATAATACAACACACTACATCGTAATGAAATAGTTACATCACGAAATGCAACACTATAAAACAATTATGCAACGGAGTTGTTGCATAAGTGATGTTAACGATGTGAATTTGTTGTGATGTAAAGGCACATAATGAAAATTGCGCAAAGATGATATAGGTTTGAACTTGTATAAATAATAGAAGCAGAATTACTATGTATTAAAATTTAGAAAAACTTTTCGGTGATACATGTAACTAAATTCATGGAATAGAGTTTGGGTGCGTTCGAGTTACTATGCCAAATAATATTTTTAAAAAAATTAAATTAATTATATTTAATCAAATAATTAGCAAAAGAAATATGATTAAAATAGTGAAAAGAGGTACAACAAATATTAAATAATTCTAATTTCGTATGTATCCTAATTGAAGCGATTATAGTATTATGGATAAACTTGTATATTATGAAATCACGTGTATGAACAAATAAAATACACCGTATCCCTCCAGTGGAGAGGTCACGTGCACTTATTTTGTATTGGATCCCCTCCAGTGGACTTGCACTTATTTTGTTGTACTAGTAATGCAACACGCTACGTATTAATAGAATAGCTACATTATGAAATGTAACACCGTGAAACAATTATGTAACGGAATTGTTGTATAAATAATGTAAAATATTACATTAACGATGTGAAGTTGTTGTGATATAAAGACACGTAAGATGATTTAGGTTTGAACCTGTAAAATAACAAGAATAGAATTACTATGTATTAAAATTTTCTAAACTTTCAATGATACATATAATTACATTCATCAAATAGTCAAGCTGGGTGTGTTGGAGTTACTAAACCAAAAAAATGAATCCATTAATAATAAAATCAAGATTTAAATATTAATTATATTTAATCAAATACTTAAAAATATGATTAAGATAGTGAAAAGAGGTACAACAAATATTAAGTATGTATCCTAATTGAAGTGATGATTATAGTGTTACTGTTAAACTTGTATATTGAAATGTAAATGAAAAAATAAAATAAAATATTTTCATATTAAAAAAAGGTCTCTGTTTTGGGAGAAGATATTCAATGTACCGAATGTTCCATATTATTAGTATGCCCAATCAATAAAAATACATTATTTTATAGAATTATGTCCCACTTATTTGTGAAAACCACTCTCAATTAACTATTATATTGATTTTCATTTGGCTCAACTTAGAAAGAACCATTTAAATGTAATTTCACATCACCATTTACAACTGCAAAATTGTAATTGGTAGTTAAATAAATAATATAAAGAGAGGTGATGGACCCGAGGGTTCACAAGACTAGGAACAAATCTGAAAAATCACAATTGTTGAATTGTGTACGTAATTGGTAGCCAACTTTTAATTGAATTAGGAAACTATTAACCTAATTTTAAAACGTAAAAAACTAAAATAAAATTTAAATAAAAAAAAAAAAACTTACAAAAATTAAAAATGCTACACACTTTTATAAATAGTATATAAAAATTGAATTGTACGTAATTGGTAGCCAACTTTTCTAAATGCAGGCAATCACCAATATCCGCCTAGAAGCACTGTTTGATCCCAAATGTAACTCTTCAATACCTACTGATAAATTTTGAAGTAATTGAAATAATGAAAAATGAAATCCATAATATAAACCAATCCAGCCAGGACATGATATCGATCCAGACAGTTTATGCAGCTATACTCCCGTAAATATTGATAAACATCAAATTTTCTAAATGGCGGCAATCAAAAAATATCCACTGAGAACTGTTCAATCTCAAAAGTAACTCTCCAAGGTGTAATATTAGATTTTGAAGTGATATATATAATCATATACACCAAGCCATCAATTCAAGTATAAACACATCAGTTCCAGAAACAATACTACCCAGCTGTTTGAAAATCCCCGAAGTCGTCATCTGGTATATCTTGTGCGGTTTGCTTTTCAGGATGTGGTTCTTTAGATTGTTCGGTTGCTGAGCCCGAGACTTTGACTTCAGAAGTTCCTTCAAGACTAAGATTTGAAGGCGAGTGTGAGGGAGACTTCTCACCAGTAACAGGAGAGAGTGGTGCTGGTGGAGGTGGTGGAGGTTTGATGCATAACGCAGGCTCTTTCGGACTACCCTTTTCCTCCGGTGGTAGATTATTCGAACTCTGCTCAAAAAATTTGGACCTCACAGTGCCACCACCTTTCTGTTGACACCAAAAGGAGTAAAAGTTCTATCAGACTATACAAAAACACAGTTTGTCACTGGAAAAAAACGGATAAGAGATGCAAGAGAGCTCACATTTTTTAAATTGAGGACAAGGGTCTCCCCATCTTTTAAACTATAATCAACTGAGGAAGTTTTCTCGTAGTGCTGTTCCATCTCTTCAGCAGTTTTCTTTTTGTCCAAGTACCTATAAACAATTAAAGAAGATAGCTAGTTCATACAAGTTTTAGGTGCTGGGAAATCATTTGCAAAATCAACTGTACAGCTATGGTCGGGAGAATACTTCATATGGTCATGAAGAGCAGCTTGGAAGTCGTAAGCTTGAGGTCTTTCTCGAAATCCAATACCGATGAAAGCATGCCGAAGGCGACCATCTGTATGAATTTCAAACAAGTATGATTCATGGGAGGGGGGAAAAAAGGAGGCAGAGAAAAAAAGATGGTGTAGCATTAACGGTTAATAGTTTTTAATGCAAGCGAAATACTAAAGGGCTAGCAAGGGTCCATGACCCAAAGTTTGCAGTTTGATGGGCTCTCAGGAATGTTGCTATTACACACATAATTGAAGGTTCTGCTGTGATGAAAACAGTGAGTTATTTGCATTTAGACTGAGTTAACCACAAAAGTAGGTGGTCAATGATTGTAGCATATATAAACTGGAATTTTGGCACAGTATACTTAAAGGAATAAATACACACCAAGTCTCAGTGTGCGTGATTGAAATACAAGGCAAAGTGGGAAAACATGATAACTCAAGTGACAGAAGTGCAGAGATGGGTGCAGGTACCTGAGTCACTGTTGACACTTAACCATCTTGAATATGGTGGATATTTCCTCATTGTTAATGTTCAGTCTACTTCTTTTCCTGTTGACACTTAACCATATGCCAGTACTGTTACCACATAGCCACCACCATCGTGGTGGCCATACTGTTAGAGATATTAAAAGCCATTCAAAGCCCAGAGTGCCAAATTCAATCTCTAGATACCCATATTAGCCACAACAACCAATTTCAACAATAAAACTAAGAATAGAAAGAGCAATCAAGACCCATTTACCCATAACCGATCAAGCCCTAATTCATCCGATAGAAACTCCATTGTCCCCCACCCGCGGCGGGTAGACCCCAAATTGACATAGTAGAAAATGATTTGAAGAAATGGGTTGGTGCTTGTCTAGGAATGGCATACAACAGAGACTAAACTCATGGCATGATGGAATTGGACCCGGTCAGAACTGGACTTATGTGTTTGTGTGACCAAAGACCAGATTGGCACTTTCACCTACTTCCCCTCCATCAACTTCCAAAAGGTTACAGGAGGAATTGGACCCATTCGTGTCAACAATCGCAATGTCATCAATGTCCCCTTCTCTAGACCAGAGCAGAGTTTGATCTTCTGATCGGTGATTGGTTTTACACCGATTACAAGGTAAGCAATGATCACAAGTGGTAGTCAGTGTTCTTAATCATTCCTTTGATGCTTATACTTTAGTTGCTATTGCCTTGATAGCGGGAGACCAGTTTGGGATGTGCTTTTTCAGCGATCTTTTTAGCATTGGGAAATGGATGATGTTTTTGGTTTTTTTGAGTTGTTGTATAGCCAGGTGATCCGGGGACGAGGTAGGGACTCTCTTGTTTGGATTTCTTCTGCTAGGGGAATGTTTAGTCTGAGATCTTTTTTCGGATGCCTGCTGGACTCGGATGGGGTGGTATTCCCTTGGAAGGCAGTGTGGCAAACTAAGGCGTGTGGGGTAAAATTTTGATGCTGGATAATTTGATAAGGAGAAAGCTTATCACGGTGAATTGGTGATGCATCTATAAGTGCAATGGCGAGTCGATTGATCATCTTCTCTTGCATTGTCCAGTGGTGGTTGATTGTTGGAACCTTTTGCCATGTTTATTTGGAGTTTATTGGGTCATGCCTAGATCTACGAGAGGTCTGATAGACATCTGGAGAGGGGGTTGGGTGGGAGCATAGGCTCGAGGGTTTCGGATGATGGCGCCTCTGTGTCTTTGGTGATGTTTGTGGAGGGAGCGGAATAAAAGATCCTTTGAAGGAGAGGGATCTTCCATCAGTGTTCTGAAATCTTCTATTATTAGCTCTCTCTGTTTTGGGGGTTCGGGTAGACTCTGTTTTTCTGCTGAGGAGACTATTGAGTTTTTCGCTTCCCTGGGGCCTTAGGGTACCCAGGTTATTATGGTTTTGTTAGGGAAGCATTCCTCTTTTGAACGCTTTTTTAATGAATTGCTTATTTATCAAAAATATATATATTTTAGTTTTTGGTTAATTGTAACAGGTGGTTAGGTCATGGATGCAAATCAAAATGATGTCTCTTGCTAATTTTCCTGACGTGTTCCTGATGAATGGCAAAGCCCCTTATGGGATTTCAAATTCATTAGCCTATGAGTCCTTCACTTCAGTGAGAGAGAGAGAGAGAGAGAGAGACGTACATAGAGAGAGAGGTAGGGAGAGGTGAGAAAGGATTAAAATGTGGAATTAAAATAGCATTTGCAACGAGGGCATTTTGGGTATGCTAAAAGGGAAAACCCGGAATAATACATTTACTTTATGTCAAATGTCACAGAGGGGGGTAGTTGCACCTTTTTCCGAAATTAGGGCTGACACAGCTCATTTTAAAAAGTAATGGGTGATCATGCACAAACGGTATATCGTATGGGTGTGTTTTGCACTTAACCCAAAAAAAATTCCAAGCAAGGTGATAAAGTTACAATGAACAGAACTATTTAAAGCAACCAAGTCAAAAGCGTGGTCAAGTCTTCTAATCCATCAACTCAAATAATTATTAGAAGTAATATTATTATCTTTAGTTAAACATCATAGTTCGGTGGTTTAGCACTTGATCACAGTGCCACTGGTGTGGTTCACCTCAAAGCAGCAACTTTATGGATTATCAAATGTTAGGTCTCTTGAATCCTCCATCCCCAGGACCCTGCCGTAGCGAGACCAGAATTGAGTAATGCCCCTTTTAAACACCATGACATTAGAACTAAAATTGATCTTATTGGAGCATCCACTTGACATTTACCTACATGACATCTGGGGCAGCTTGGTGACCTAGGCAAATGCATATGCCAGCTATCTAATTTAGACTCTGCTGCATGGACACTTCTAATGAGTAAATTAAACATTTTAAGCATCAGACATAAATGCCTCACAAATTCTAAAATATAGCAACCCATACTTGCATTTTAATTTTTGAGAGCAGTCAACTTTAAAATCCATTGCATAACCACACTATATATTAGAACTAGTAAAATTGGACTATGAGGATTAACTGGGTTGCAATTTATGGGGCTTGATGGCTGCTTTATTAAAGGGATCAGTTCCAAGCAAAATATTCCTGACTCTCTCTAAACAGGTTGGATTTGGTACAGACCCTGGACCAATCAACTCAAAAGCAAACTTGATAAGTAACCTTTCTTAAGAACTAAGAGGAAGAAAATGGCAACATAAAACCAACAAGATCAATATCTTCATACGTCATTTATTCTGACTATATATGGCTAACTAAGGAGATTGGCAATCAAAACCAGATGTGGAACTTCTTCAGATGAAATGTGAAAAAATTAATTTTAGTTAACTAAGTGCTCCTTGATGGTTTTTCTTCCAGTGTCTGCTGCTCTTGACATGCCCCTTGATCTCTTCTCTATATCTCTTCTCAATCACAAAGATTATAGTTGCATTGGTGAAGGATTATGTAGCTGTTTCTCAAAATGGTGAGTGTAGTCTTGTCTGGTCACAAGATTCTTCAAGTGGGGAACAGAGTCAGTGGATCACCTTTTAATCCCTTCCACACAGAAGAACCACCAAGCACCATCCTCTTCTTTTTGTTTAATTTGACTGCATTATGTATTTCAATATTTATGTGTATTATAGGTATAATGGACCACTGTTTGGGTAAATGCTCAAATTGTCAAGCATGAAAATTCGGATTCAAATTTAAGAACAGCCATTTCATAAAAACAATATTAGAAGTTAGTTCATACCTAGTCTACCCCCACAACAAGACCAAAATGGAGCTTTCTGTACAGCAAAGGCATACATATCTATGAGTTTGAAAAACATGCAAAACTTACATATACATGTACATATATATCCTTAGATGCTCTGCACCATGTGACACTTAAAACTGCCAGACTCACTCCGAATTATTAACCCAGCTACTGCCTGTCTTGCCTTAACAAGATTGATTTTCTTTAACCGGTACATCAAGTCGAATGTAAGTGTCCACTTAGTTTCTCGTTTTGTAAAATCCACTGGCTCCATACTTTTGCAATATGGAGCATCTATTTCAAAGAATTATGATGGCTTGGGTTCTTCAATGCTACACTAAGGAGTTGTCTAAAAAGAGATGGAAATTATAGCAGATGATTCCTGTTGAATTCTGTTGGGTGGTTTTAGGATACTAAGATAAAGATCGTTGAGAATATAGAGGCTCCAATGGTAGAAAACAAGATCCAGTTGCTCCATCAAGTGCCGATGCAAGAGGACAAAGAAATGTCTCTATTTGTTCTAGAGATGATTTAAAGTAAACTTTACTAATAGAAATGAGTTTGCCACTGCTTCCTATAGCTGTTGTATGCTGTGATGATCAGACTGCTATTCACATTGCATCAAATCGCAATACAGTTTTCAATGAAAAGACTACATGTATTGAGATTGAATGCGACTTTCTGAGAGATAGTTGCTTGTGGTGATGTTCAATGAAGTATACTCTAGTCTGCATGTTTACTAATGTTTTCTCTTGCACATTATCATTTAGTTTTGCCTTCAACCATTATAATATTCATCTGCTCCTTAAGGGGAATAGTGAGTACATAATGGAAATATTGCTTTGTAACAAGTACATGTGGCAGCCAACACGATTAGGTACATAAAGTTAGGTTGGAAAATTACATAACAAAAAGTGCTGTAACAGAAGAGTTTTGGTTAGAACTAAATGTCAAGACTAGATCAATTGACAAAGCATCAAAGTCACAATTGGTTGAAGAGTGCGAAAGAGTTTGGGAATGTTCTCAACATGGAGAGTAATCATTATTTTGGACCATAACTACAATGATGTTGAGTGTTTTAGACCATGACTTCGGAAAATAATCATTTGAAAACTTGTTTTAAGCTTGAAAGTGTTCTTGAAAATTTTGGGATGTGTTTTGAGTGCTTTTCTACGAAACAGGGCGTTGAGAACCAGTACTTACGTTTGGCACAAGTACTCGAGGTCACAAAGAATTGAACACTGACTAAGGTTTAACTTATTTTTCCAACCTTTTTTTTTTTTTTTTTTTCTGAATGAGAGGTATGGAACTAGGGAAGAATAAGAGAAGAAACTTGTGGAGATTCCATTCAAATCTGTTTATATCAAGTTTTCTGTTTTCTCAATTTTCTTTTTCATATTGATCATTTATGTACTTCTGAGTTTGGGCATATGGTACGTGTGTGAGATCTACAATTGTCATGGTCATCATCATCATTTTCACAATCAAGTCTTGAGACTTTGGTTCGTGATTTGCTGGCTAGCAACCACTGCTAAATAAGCAGATTGTGAAGAGTAAATCTTTTTGACATAAAAAGCAGCCGACTGGATATTTTAAGGAGTTTGGACTGGATGCAGACTTTATACATCACAGATACATTGATGGACTGCTGATTCTAGACTATAGACTCTGGGCTAGCAGAGTTACATTATACTCTTTATTAGTGGATTGTTGAGCTCAGATATCGTCCTAGTGGTTTCTCCTGTTTCCCCTTTTTGAAAAAAAGGAATTGTGTCACATGTATGGTTGTTTGGTTTATTTTTATCGTTTGTGAACTAATATTTGATAATAAGATAAGGGTGAGAATAAGCAATCGAAATAAATTAGAATATATTAACCCCTTCTAGGTTCTAGTGCAAACCCAAAGTCCAATTCATTTTTGATACACGCAACTCTCACTTGGTATAAGATACTTGGACTACAAATATATATTAAACTTTCAAAAACTATATAGTATTAAACTTGCACATAAGGTTGCCTTACAACACAAGTTAGGAACTAAACTGCCAACTCACATTGTGACCACTAACCTCTTTCATTATCCTTGTATGCCTAGATGTTTTTAGTTGAGATTAAATTGATTCTAACTATTAATTCTCAAGAATTTAACAATACAGGGTAAGTCTAAGTGTAAATTTATCTTGACACCCCTCTTCTTCTCAACTTTTTGTTCTTTGCCGCCTTCTTTCTCATTTATTTTCCATGCAATATAGTTGTATTTCAATGGCCAAATTGCACTAAACCAGCCTGTAGTTTCAAAAACTTGCAAAATACCCCCCTTTTTTGGCAACAAACTCCTTCAATTTACAAACGGTCCTTTTTTGGCAACAAACTCCTTCAATTTACAAACGGTTGCAAATTGCCCCCTTTTGGCTGACTGAGAACTAAATAGAGTCAAGGGATGGGGTAAAATTACATAAAAACCCATAGATAAGAGTGGGGAAGCAACCCATCGTCATTCACAGAAATTCCCTAACAACGTCTACACAAACTGTACCAGTTTTGTTTTGTAGTTATTTGTTTTTGATTGATAAATTAAGACATTGTACTGCTGATAGAAATCTATTTAGCTTCTGGTTGGCTTATGATAACGAAATTGTCTAACCCTAAAGTGCAGCATTACAAATAGAAAAATCTCAGGTAACTTTCTGCTTCAGGTTTTGTTATTTCTGATTCAAAAGCACTCCACCAACTTTTGCAGCCTCATGGATCAAACTACCAGAACTGCATCTTGTCTGCTGTCAATGCAGGAATTGACATGGTAGTGACTAAACTCTTCCTTAAATGACCAAACTAGAAGGTTCTTCCACATAATTCATGTCTCCTTTTTTTCTTACTAAGAAAATTTGCAGGTGATGGTACCTTTCCGATACGAAATGTTTTTGCAGGATTTGTTGCATCTTGTGGAATCAGGGGAGATATCAGTGGCCAGAATTGATGATGCTGTTGAATGAATCCTGAGAGAAAAATTTGTTTCTGGACTTTTTGAACATCCCCTGAGGAATAGATCTTTGCTATATATGGTTTGGCTGCAAGGTAACTTTCCAAATTCGATATATTTCCTACTGGCTTCCCTCTGGCACCGGAATGGCCAGAGCATAGGCACTTTTGGTGCTCAAGGAATCGAACGGCTCGATCACAGTACAATATCAGCTCCTACAAATCAATCATGCCATCGAAGCTTTCGTTCGACGTGCCCAATGCCACCACCAAGTACTCCAGCGACGTCATGAGGATATTTGCGACACTGACATTGGTGAACAACATGATGACGGTGAACCAGGTGTGGCAGGTCGGCAGTTCAGTCACCAACGGCCATCTGGACAAGCACGAGTTCCAGCCGGCCAATCTGAATGCAAAGAGAACACGAGAATTGACAGCAGCGCCGAACAATTCAACAACTGGTGCTACTAACACTACTACTACTGGAGGACCGAGTGGGAGTACAAGGATTAGATATAGCCATGTTGCCTCCCCTATCTATGGGCCTTAACTCCAGTTAGTTCTCAGTCAACCAAAAGGGGGTAATTTGCAACAGCTTGTAAATTGAGGGTGTTTGTTGCCAAAAAAAGGAAGTAGAGGCGGTATTTTGTAACTTTTTGAAACTACAGTGGTTTAGTGCAATTTGGCCTATTTCAATTTACACAAAGGTTATAGTCATCAATGTTTCAAAGCTGATGGATATCCATCCTTGATATACGATTGTGCTTTTAGAAAGTGATATGCAAACAAAAGTACCAAAGATCAGGTAATGATACAATGAACTCTGATATTAAGAATGTCTATAGAGTAATTATGTTGCCCTAAGCTGATCTTCTAATTTGCCTTCTCCACTTCTTTCCTTTAAAATTTATGTTATCAATGATAAATGAAATTATAGAGAATGTAACAAGAAGCCAGCTTATGAATGGATAAGAGCATGTCAGACAATCATTATGCTATTTTAATGAACAAAAAGAAGACATTTTTAATATAAAAAAAAACATAACTTGAAAAGGATATGGAAGAAGCATTGTAAATTACCAATATTCTCTTCTACGCGAAGAACAAAGTATCTGCAGAAAATATGTAAATGAAAGTTTAGACACTACAGATACCAGGTTTTGAAGTCAATGATAACAGTAATTTTGTTCATAGATTAAAGAACCCTTTTTCTGACATTATTCAGCGAAGATGGAGTTTTGATCCAGTAATAAATGCACCAAACCTGCTGCTATCGATTACAGGCTCTACTGGATGCGGCTCTCCATCTCTCAAAAATGCCCGAGCATACAGTTCACCTATTTCGAATATATCAAGTGATTAGCAGAAATGATATATCAATAATGCAAAAGAATATTCCATGCTATTTTTAAAATAGTAACTCAATATAACCGCACCTGTTGTCTTATCTTCAAGTTTAATAATGCATTCTTCTCCCTTGCTAATAACTTTCAATGTACCCTCCCATGCCCACTTATTAACATCCCATTCATCAGCCCTACAAAGTTTTAGAATTAATTAACATCTCTATCAACAGTACAAGCAAAATAAAGTTTCAGCAGTAAGCATTATCAGCAGCAAGAATTGCCATGGTATTTGTGATGTTGTGGCCCGAATTTGGTGTCGGGTCGCAATGACCAGTTTTTGCTCATGGGTCGTGGAGCCTAATTAGTACTATCTTTTTTTTGATAAGTAAAATTGTATAAAAGCGCTCAAAAGGGGAGCGAAACCCAAGAAAGAACAAAAGGCCACAAAGGACCTAAGCCTTCAAAGAGGCCAAAAAATCAACAATCTCCTCTAAAGAACTATAATCTCTCCCTGAAACCCAACAAAAAAGAGTGGAAAGAATAGAGAATTTAAGCATAGAAATCGACATCTCCTACCCTTCAAAATATCTCCTATTCCGCTCGAGCCACAAACACCGCCATACACACAGAGGTGTAGCCCTCCAAGCATCCCGAAT
Source organism: Cornus florida (assembly GCF_030987335.1). NCBI lineage: Eukaryota > Viridiplantae > Streptophyta > Magnoliopsida > Cornales > Cornaceae > Cornus > Cornus florida. The sequence continues at coordinate 46,409,172 of NW_026775575.1, forward strand.
GAGGGCTCCCACAAAGCAACCACTCCAGGCCTCAATCAACCCTCTCACAGAACAAGGCATAACCCATGGAAACCCAAACAAGCCAATCATCAAATCCCAGCAGGCTCTAGCAACGGTGCAGTGTAAGAGAAGATGATCCACTGTCTCGTCATCGCAAAGGCACATATAACAATGATTAACCACCACCTGATTTCTCCTCCTTAAGTTATCCTAGGTTAAAATCTTTCCCAGAACAGAGGACCATGCAAAAAAGGCCACCTTGAGAGGAGCCTTTGAGCGCCAAATGGACTTCCAAGGAAAGAAATCCCTAGGGTCATCCGTGAGGCACTTGAAAAAGGACCTAACCTCGAAACGCCCCTGAGAGTTATCAGCCCAAGTCCAACAATCAGAATCCTCAGCCACAATCCTCTAGCGATACAACAGATCCAAAAAACGAATAGTCTCCTCAATCTCCCAGTCCTGAAGCAATCGCCCGAATCGAACATCCCACACCAGTCTCCCATTATCAAGATGATAACAGTTGACCACCATGGCCTGCCTATCCGTAGCAATCCTAAAAAGCTGAGGAAAGGCGAGAGCGAGAGGAACATCACCACGCCAAACATCCTCCCAAAAACTAATCCTCCTATCATCCCTGAGTCAAAAACAGATATGATTAACAAAATCATCCCACCCCTTCCGAATTACTATCTTGTAGCCCGATATATAAGGGCGCTTAAGGTTTGGAGCGTGATCATCAAGAGACGTAAAAAATCGTACAAAGAGAAAGAGAGGGGCTGAAACTTGTAATCTCCAAACACATAGTGAAGTCTTTTGCCAGATCTCCACCGTGGACGTAGGCTTTGCCAAACCTTGTATAAATCTTTGTATTCTTTGTGTGGTGTGTTTGTTTTTCTGTTGTGTTTCGTAATTGTTTCTTGGTTCGCTGCATTTGTTGTAACAGTCTTTGAGTGCAAATAGAAAGCAGTGCCCAAAGCACAAATATGTTTACATGATGAGATCCTAATGTGAAAAAATGTATATAATTAATATAAAATTTGGTTTATTAATGGTTTGTTACTTTTATACCAAATCAAACTAAGTTTGAAGAAAAGTAAATCTGAAAAATTGTTCTACAAGAACACCAACCTTCCAACACCCCCATAATATTGTGTAAAAGAAAAACAATGGTTCATTTTCTGCTCCTTCTACAAGCGTCATAGATGAAGGAAGAATGCGATGACCTATTGATCAGATGGTAAGCAGAGGTCAACCTAATTGATCCATGTCTAGGGTCAAACAAGCAGGGTAGATTAGGTAGTAGTGCTTTTAAGCCGCATTATTGTAATGTTCCATCGTGGATCTTAACAAAAATACTTAATCTACCCAACTAAACAAAACCATTTCCCAACTACTACGGGTTGGCTATATCAATCCTATATCAAATAAAATAAAAAAAGGGGAAACTATATTATTTATTTATGAACTTCAAATTTATAATTTCCTTCCGGATATCTTCACAACAAAAATCGCTATTGTAAAACCTCTATCACCACAGTTTGTGAAATTCTTCAATATATTACCACAGACGGAAACCCTATTAAAAAACCCCAAAAAAAAATCATGATGCTAAATACATCATCCAATAAAATTGATGCACTCACTCCTACGACTTGATTTTCTTAATGATCAAGAACAGCTAGAAAGGGTAATCAATTCGTAGTCACGAGATGGAAAGCAATCAAGTGGTGAGACATCCAGAATAATTTTGTTCTACATGGATTTGAATAGGCTGCACCAAACTGAACTGATGATCTACAGTTTGATTTGGTTCTAACATTTTTGGAACTCTAGGGACCGGTTTGGTGACCAAACGGAACCGTGTGCACCTGTAGATTTGATGACCCTGATCTTAAGGATTAAAAGAACTCCATCTTATTTATTATAGCAGGGTTCAACAGACATATAGACAACACTAATCTTGTCATTGATGTTGCAACTTTAATGAGTACTCTATGTTCACAGAGATTGCTCATTTGCTGAGCAGTATGGGAAAAGTTTTAGCTCAGGAAGAAAAAACTTTCTTTTAACCCGTACCTCTTCTTTAGACAAACTCCAAATAGTTCAGCCAAAGTCAAAACCCTTCTTTCCACTGATTGGCCTCTCTTCTTTCCACTTATTTCATATTATTATTTGGCATCTTTGCACCTGCCCCAGCAAGCTTCTTTTTGACCTCTATGCTCCATTCCCCATGTATCCACGTCTTCACTCAAGATTTTATAGATTCAACCACAGCAAGCAGGCCAAGACCAGAGCCAGCTCATTCAGCCTCAAACTCTTGCCTCCTGTTTTGCTAATGCTTTTATTTCGTGTTTTTTGCTTTTGCTAGTGTATTGTAGCGAAGTAAAAGCACGAAGCATGTTTGGTAATATTTGCTATTATTTGAATAGTACCGAAGCGCTTTCAAAATTGAGGCCAAAATCGAAAGCATCAAAATGATGTTTTTGTTTGCTTCCGCACTGTAGCAAAACATTGTTAAAAAATAAATAAATTTTTTTTCTTTCTAAAATAACATTTTTAACTAACCATTTAAATTTTCAACCAAACATGCTTTCATGTTTTTGCTTCTAAAAATCTTGTAAAAAATTTACGTTGCCAAACAAGCTTCTAAATAGTGTTGAACACGCTCTAAAGCAGAAAAATTGCTTCTGCTTCAAGTCAAAGCAAAAGCACAAAGCAACTATGATTGCCAAACGGACCCTTGGACTTTCTCACCATATTGGTTTAAAATTTATGAGGATGCAGCCTTAGTTGGAAATTCAGAACCAGCAGCTGCAGGATGATCGATTCTTCATGCAAGGAGAATCGATTATTGGATTTAGCATAAACCAACTGATGCAGCAGTGGGTAGGGGGGATTCGAAAACAGAATTCAAGTAAATAAGAAAGAGGTTAAGAAAGAGAGAGAGAAATAGAATAAGAATAATAGGGGAAGAAATCAGAATGAGAGAGAAGAGAAGAATCACAGAGGGAGAAATCAGAATTGAGGGAGAAAAACAATAATTTCTGAATAATAATCAATCATCAACCATCAAAGCTCTCTTTCACAATGTCTAAACCAACATATAAATAAGCATCAAAGAAAAACCCTAAAATTCCTATTACCATAAATAAAACCCTAAAATTCAATAATAATTATAAAAGCAAAGCCCTAATTCTATCCTTCTTTCCCACGTCACCAATAGTAGGTGTGGGCCATATGGACTTCAAGCTTTCAGGCAGGCCCGGTTCTCCATCACCAGCATTACTGCTGAGGTAAAAGGAATTTACGATTTAATAGAGGCTATCCTTGAAGTGATTTCTGAGTCAGACAAGTTGTGCCCAAGCAGTTTTTCTTTGTTATGGATTCTCAGATGCAGAGCTGGACCTTAGTGGTTCACTTAATCATAATTTCAGCACTCTTAGCAATAGGGCTGGTATGCCATCAGACTCGTGTGTAAAGAGGCTAACGCATGTACTGATGGACTCAACATTATGGCCAGAGCACCCTCCTGGAAAGACTATTTTCAGACAGATTAGCTCACTCTTTGAGTGGGGATGCCACTAAAGCTCCAGTCCCTAGATGGTAATAGATTTTCTTGCATTTTCTCATTTATTCTTTCACTTGTATCAACCAAAAAAACCAAAGTGGAGTCTGGCGTGAGAGAATTATAAACTTTGATTCCAAAAGAAGACATGAAAATCCAGCAACATGCTACTGTTCAAATGTGCTGCAGCACGGTGCATATTATGTCATTCATATAGGAAAATTCAATCTATAGGAAGTACGGTGCATATTATGTCATTCTTGGCACCATAATTCATTTTGTACACATTCCAACACGTAACAGGAAATAAATTTAGTTCTGTGTAGTATGACATGGCTACGTGTTCAATTATTTCACATGCACTGGTAATTACTGTTGGGTGTGAACAAACAAGACCTAATTTTTGAAAGAACATTTTGATTTCATTCTGCAAAATTTCAGGACAATAGAAAAGTATGCCGTCTCATTACAGCCAAGGAAGTGTATAACAATCCAGAATCAAACTGAAGGTCTTTCAAACAAGCCACAGCTCAATATGGCATGTACTTCCAAAGTGAAACTGTGGCATTAGAGAACTTCGCATCGTGTAACACAACAATGAATTTTCTATAGTAAGTTGCAATCATATAAATAAAACTACAAAACAACACAAACTTTCAGATGCATAAGGATAGCCACTAAACATTCCCCTCTTGCAAGCAGCATGGTGACATCAAGGCCGTCCTATTAGGTTAGTTATTGTGCATGCACGTTCAATTCACAAATAATGTTGCACTTGAAGTTCCCTCCACTCTCAGGAAAGGTTGCACAATGAGAAAACAATTTAGGAAGAAGTTCGAAGACAATAGTTCCAGCTTCAATAAAAATTCATCACGTCATTAAGATTGCAAGGCAGCCATTTTTCCATTTTCTATCACTCCCATCATCACCAGCCAAAAGAAAAAAAAGGTTCTCAAGGTATTAAAGCTTCGTTCACTTATTTATCTAACAAATACCAATCACCTAAAACTGGCATGTACTTAGAATTCTCAGGTGTCATATTCTTCTACTTCTTATCATTTTTGCCGTTGTTTCTTCTTTTTTCATCGGATCTCCCTCTTGGGTTGAAAAAACATTATAATTTGTGAGACAGCAATAGTAAGGTAAGAAGATACAGTTGCAGTTAGCCCAGATTATATGTTGAAAAAAGAAATATTCGGTCTTAATAAGACCAGATTTTAGGGGATATGATAGGAGTGTAAATATAGATAGTCAATGACTATGATTAGGAAATTATGTTAGTGTACAGCTTGTAGTTACAGCCTATAGTCACAGCCTGTAGTTTCTTTTTTTAACTCCTTGTGTTTCCTATTTAACTAAAGCAGTGTAAACCATTCTTTGTACAGCAATATACAGATTCTTTTCAATCTTGAAATCGCCTATTTGGTATCAGAGCATCTTACCGATTCTTCTGGAAAAAAAAACCCCTAGCCGTCTCTTTTTTTTTTCTCTCCTCCAAACAACCCTAATCACCATGTCTGATGACGTACCTGAGTCCAAGACCAAGACCTTTGAGTCCCAAGTCCAAAACTCTCAGCCACACTCGGTCCAGATTACCACAATTCGGCTAAACGGTGAAAACTTCCTTCGCTGGTCCCAGTCCGTGCGGATGTACATCCGAGGCAGAGGCAAAATCGGCTACCTAACAGGAGAAAAGAAGGAACCGAAACCTGAAGATCCATCCTACTCGACCTGGGATGCAGAGAATTCGATGGTGATGACCTGGTTGGTGAATTCTATGGAGGAGGACATCAGTTCTAATTATACGTGTTACCACACAGCAAAAGAACTCTGGGACAATGTCAACCTAATGTATTCAGCCCTGGGAAATCAGTCTCAAGTCTATGAACTAACGCTGAAACTCGGAGAGATCTGTCAAGGAGATAACCATGTTACAAAATATTTCAACTCTCTAAAACGTTTGTGGCAGGACCTTGATTTGTTCAGCGATTATGAGTGGAAATCGCCTGAAGATTGCAACCATTACAAAAAGAAGGTGGAAGACAACTGCATCTTCAAGTTTCTCATTGGACTCAATTTCGAGTTTGATGAAGTGAGAGGCAGAATAATTGGACGACAACCCCTGCCTTTAATCGGTGAAGTCTTCTTCGAGGTTCGAAGAGAGGAAAGTCGCAGGCTGGTCATGCTTGGAAAAAAGTTATCAAATGGTGCTGTTGAGACCTCTGCCCTGGTCGCATCTGAAGCGAATATTGGCAGGAAACATAATGAAAAGCCCCGTCTTTGGTGTGACCACTGCAACAAGCCTCACCATACCCGTGGAACCTGCTAGAAAATTCATGGTAAACCAGCGAATTGGAAGAGTAAGTAGGAAGGCAGATTCAACCGAGCACCATCAGCTCATGAAGCCAAGGCACTTCCCTTTAGCAAAGAACAGATGGATCATCTTCTAAAATTGCTGAAATTCAATTCCTCATCTGATACTCCTAATGCTTCTCTTGCTCAAACAGGTAACAACCCGAAGGCCTTATATTGTCGTTCAAATTCCAGTGTTACCCCATGGATCATTAATTCAGGGGCTTCTGACCATATGACAAGTTTTTCTCATTTATTTCAAACTTATTCACCCTATTCTGGCTCTGAAAAAATCAGAATAGCCGATGGTTCTTATTCTCCTATTGCAGGCAAAGGTTTGGTAAAACTTTGAAAAATTATTGATCTTAAGTCTGTCCTTCATGTCCCTAAGCTTGCTTGTAACCTTTTATCAGTTAGTAAATTGTCCAAAGACTCTAATTGTCGTGTTATCTTTTTTGAATCCAATTGTGAATTTCGGGACCAGAGCTCGGGGAAGACGATTGGCAGTGCTGAGATGATAGATGATCTCTCCTAGGTTGAAGATGATATTTCAAGTAATAAAAAGGCTCAAGGTTTGAGTAGTTTTCGTTCTATCCCTGTTAGAGAACAAATAATGCTATGGCATTTTAGACTAGGGCATCTTAGTTTCCCTTATCTTAAAAAATTATTTCCTACTTTGTTTAAAGGATTGGATTGTTCATCTTTTTATTGAGAATTGTTTTTTATCAAAGAGTCATCGTACTACGTATTCTCCCAAACCTTACCAAACATCAAAACCATTTTATTTAATCCATAGCGATGTTTGGGGCCCTTCTAGGATCACAACTCTTTCTGGAAAAAAATGGTTTGTGACTTTTATTGATGATCATATACGTTTGTGTTGGGTGTATTTAATAAATGAAAAATCTGAGGTTGAAAAATTATTCAAGGATTTTTATATGATAATTGAAAATCAATTTCAAACAAAAATTGGCATTCTTCATACTGATAACGGCACCGAATACTTTAATGAAGTTTTAGGAAGTTTTTTAACGGAAAAAGAATTTTTCACCAATCCACTTGTGTTGACACGCCCCAACAAAATGGAATTGCTGAAAGAAAGAATGAACATTTATTTGAAGTTTCTTGTGCCATCATGTTTTCAATGATTGTTCCTAAGTATGTGTGGGGTGAAGCCGTTTTAACAACAACATATTTGATTAACAGGATGCCTACTCGTGTTCTTAACTATTTTACACCCCTTGAAAGCCTTAAAAAATCTTTTCCTGAAACTCGGATTTATTCCAAACTGCCTTTGAAAGTATTTGGGTGCACTGTCTTTGTTCATTTACCTAGTAGACTTCGGTCAAAATTGGATCCTCGGGCTGAAAATTGTGTATTTGTTGGGTATGCCCTGAATAAAAAGGGGTACAAATGCTTTAATCCGAAAACCAAAAAAAAATGTTTATCAGTATGGATGCCTTTTTTCTAAAAAATCATCCTTATTTTCAGAAAACTTTTCTTCAGGGGGAGAAAGAGAGTGAAGAAATTTTTTGGGAGATTTCTACTAATATTCCCTTACCTAAAACTATTGTCTCACACTCTATTACTCTGAACACTGATCTTTTTAAACAGGGAAATGATGTTTTAGAATCAGGAAACCCGGGGCCTCCTAGTCCTAATCTGCCGAGCCTTACTGTATCTCCAACAGGGGGAGAAATCCTATCAACAGTTCCAAAAAAACCGAATCCTGAGCTTCTGGTTTATAACAGGAAAAAGACTCATCAAAAGAGTAGAGAGCCTACTATTGTACCTGAGCAAGGCCAATCAGAGGTCCCGAGCAATGACTCCCCGAACACTTAAGGTACTCTAAATCCTAACTTGTCTACAGTTGTCCCTACTATTTCTGATTGTACAGAGTCACCTAGCCAAGTTCCTGTAGACCTTGATATCCCTATAGCTGTTAGAAAAGGAATCCGAACCTGTACCCAGTATCCCATTGCCAAATACTTGTCTTATGATAAACTTTCCCATAAACATAGGGCCTTTACTTCAAATATTTCTCACTTGTTTGTTCCAAGAAACATTCAGGAAGCACTAGATAATCCGAATTGGAAATCAGCAGTGTTAGAGGAGATGAATGCTTTTAAAAGGAGTGGAACGTGGGAGATAGTTGACTTGCCCAAAGGAAAGAAAAATGTTGGGTGTAAATGGGTTTTCACTATTAAGTGTAAAGCCGATGGTAGTGTGGAAAGGTACAAGGCAAGACTTGTGGCGAAAGGTTTTACGCAAACGTACGGCATTGATTACCAAGACACGTTTGCTCCTATAGCAAAAATAAATTCTATCCGAGTCTTATTGTCGTTGGTAGTCAATTCTAACTGGCCATTACATCAGTTGGACATAAAAAAAATGCCTAAATGGAGACTTGGAAGAAGAAGTGTTCATGAGCTTGCCACTTAGAGTGGTTTGAACACTTTGGAAAGGCTGTGAAGAGTCATGGGTATCATCAGAGCCAGGCAGACCATACCATGTTCTACAAACACGGTGAGGAAGGGAATATTGCCGTTTTAATTGTGTATGTGGATGATATAATTTTGACAGGTGATGACATTGAAGAGTTGACCAGACTGAAGAAGAAACTTGCTAAAGATTTTAAAGTCAAAGATCTGGGAGCATTAAAATACTTCCTTGGAATGGAATTTGCCAGGTCAAGAGAAGGAATTTTCGTGAATCAACGAAAATATGTACTTGATTTGCTTAATAAGACAGGACTACTCAGGTGTAAAGCTTCTGACACTCCAATTGAAGTCAACCTGAAGTTAGAAGCTGCCGAACCCGAGAATATGGTTGATCGTGAAAGATATCAAAGATAGGTGGGAAGACTAATTTACTTATTTCACACACGCCCAGATATAGCATTTGCAGTCAGTATGGTGAGTCAGTTCATGCACTCTCCTAGACAGGAACACTTTGAAGCAGTGTACAGGATTCTGAGGTACTTAAAGGGCTCACCAGGTAAAGGACTTATGTTCAAGAAACAAGGTCATTTGCAAGTGGAGGTGTACACAGATGCTGATTGGGCAGGCAGTATAGTATAATTGATAGACAATCTACCTCAGGATATTGCACCTTCGTTGGAGGAAACTTAGTCACGTGGCGAAGCAAGAAACAAAATGTAGTAGCGACGAGTAGTGCAGAAGCCGAGTTCAGAGCACTCGCCCATGGGATTTGCCAAGCTATGTGGTTAAAAAGACTCCTTGAAGATTTTAAGGTTACTGTTTCTCTCTAATGAGAGTCTACTGTGACAACAAGGCTGCCATTTCAATTGCTCATAATCCAGTCCTCCACTACAGAACCAAACATGTGGAAGTTGACAAACACTTTATCAAGGAAAAGCTTGACTGTGGTATGATTTGCATTCCTTATGTCTCTACTACTGAACAAGCTGCAAACATCCTTACCAAAGGACTACACAAGAGACAGTTTGAAGTTTTAAGAAGCAAGCTAGCTATGGAAGACATCTACAAGCCAGCTTGAGGGGGAGTGTTGAAAAAAGAGATATTCGGTTTTAATAAGACCAGATTTTAGGGGATATGATAGGAGCGTAAATATAGATAGTCAATGACTAAGATTAGGAAATTATGTTAGTGTACAACCTGTAGTTTCTTTTTTTAACTCCTTGTATTTCCTATTTAACTAAAGCATTTTAAACCATTCTTCGTACGGCAATATACAGATTCTTTTCAATCTTGAAATTGCCTATTTTATATAAATAAACGGGCACGTTTTCAGATAAGTAAAGGATCATTATGGATATGAAAACTAAGGAAAGAATGGCAGTAATAAATTTGTTTTTCCCTATTGAGCAGCATAACACAATAGAGTTCAAATGCCAAATATGAACATATTACATCAAATGCATATCAGGAAAAAAAAAGTTTTAATCATAACTGTTAATTGACTACCTGTAGGAAGCTGCACTTTTCCTTGGAGGTATCTGCAGAAAAAATAGAAAATAAAATATTGTTGAAATCATCATAACTTCTAAGCCATCCATAAAAAAGAATAAATAAAAAGTAAAAATAATTCTCTAAATGTCAAATAAATCTGGAAACTTTATTTAACACTAAGCTTGGCTTCCTCCATAAAGTTTTAATTTGGCTTATATGCTATAAATCACGCAAGTGAAAATTTTGTACATGCACCAAACTCATAGTGGAAATATGCCAACCTTATAACTGATATGCAAACAACAATGTACAATAATCCAGTGCTGTTCCTGCCTATGCAGGGTGCTGCTAGGGAAAGGCTAGAGAAAGACCTAACCTTTGGCATAAATTAACACAAAGTGCCTGCTCTCATACTCAACAAGCATCCTCAGACTTGTCAAAGAAAAACTAGCAGTATATATCAAAATCACATCCACTGAAAACAGGCAAATGCAGTTGAGAAAGGAAAAGCCTAATGAAATTCTTAATTCAGCAGCCTGAACTTTAATCAAGTATATGATAAAGACTACTAGACACACAGCATTTCAATTTTTGACAGTTCACCAGAATTATAGAGTATCAACAATCATCAACCAGTCACTTGTGCATAAATAGACAATAGATTGACATGGAAAGGCAGAAGTGTGAGATACATGCTATAAAGCAACCAAACAAACCATGAATTAAAAATGTCAGAAATAAACACCCTAAACCATGGATCTTCCTTTCAAATAAAGAAATTCAAATCTGACACTCATGGTCCAAATTATCAATAAAAAATTTGGATATATTAAATTAGAAAAAACATCATATAGAGAACCATTTTGATAGATATACTATATCAAACTTGTCCTGTGAAACGTTTCCAATCAAAATGAAATGGGAAGAAACATGCCTCATTGTTTTTCAGTCCTTGGCACAATCTGAGATTTTGTTATATGAGATGATAGGAAGTTTCATTTATCGAAGCATCAAATAGTTGCAAGATACTATAACTAAAGAATTCCTTTTTTCTTAAGGTATTAAACCCGATTTACCGATCTAACCATTAAGAGAATCTGTTGCCGAAGCCTCTATCGTATCTCTTATCTGGCCTACGTCATTTCTGGTTTTATTAGTTAGGGCAAGCAACTTTCATCTTCGCCCAAGTAGTACCTCCTCCTTCCAAATGGAAGGTTGAGGGTTCGAGTCCTCAATGGAACACAATAATGTGTGAGTGTAATATTCCTACCAAAAAAATTTAATTAAGTTATTAGATTCAATGGTAGGGCCAAAAATTAACTTTCAATTTGAAAGAATAATACAGTTTACTCAACTCTAACATTCATGTTTATTCTAAATTTCTAATGACTTTTATAATTTGTGTTCATCACCATTAATACCTCAAAGAGGATTCAAGTGTAAAAGTTAAAGGGCCTGTGAACAAAAAATTTATCTTTCTACAATTTTGCTCATATAAATGCAACCAAATAAAACCTTTTCCGAACTATTTATTAGTATTAGAATTATAATTATTGATCCACTTAATCATTTTAGTAAAAGTTAAAGGGCCTGTGAACAAGAAGTTTATCTTTCTACAATTTTACTCATATAAATACAACTAAATAAAACCGTTTCCGAACTATTTATTAGTATTAGTATTAGTATTATAATTATTAATCCACTTAATCATTTTATTTTTAATATTTTTTTAATCCATTCTGAAAGTCCATAGATTCTTGAATTCACCTAGACCTTTAACCATGATACAGAATCATGTACATGAAATTGAAATCTTCGTATCTCGACACTGTTCATTGAGCTTATATCATGAATATAGAAGAGACCGAACTTCACTGGAATCTAAAAAAAAAAAAATGACTTCCTTTGTATCCTTAGCAGATTATTTTTAGCAACAATTACAAAAGTTGACAGCAAATGAACAGAACATCAAAAGGCTGTAAACATTGCACATAAAATTAAGAAAAACATGGGGAAAAATATAGTGCAATAACTTCCAATGTAACACTGGAGTGACAGAGAAATTTGAAAGATGAACAATACATCTATTTCAATTTGATCCAATCTAGATTTACTACCACTATCTTGTCTCGAATTAGATGTACCCAAATGAATGTGCAAGAATCAAAATAAGTTTATGAATTGGGAATGAAACATTGGTTCCCAAAACTACATCAATGAAATTGCAACACAGATACACCCAAAAGCACATTCAATAACATAGTTATACACATGAAGAGATTCGAAAATCAGAGAACGGATAGACATAGAATTACCAAGTAAACGTAACATTCAGGGACTTGAAAGAGAACAAGCTCTACTGGTTCTGCGTCTTCGTTCTCATCTACGGCACCCTGGTTTTCTTGCTCGCTGGAATCCTTCTGTTCCTTCTCCATGATCTTGGGGGGGGGGGGGGGGAGTTTAGAGAGAGAGAGTGAATTGAGATCGGGGTGACAAGAAACAGAGTAATCGATTTGTGACTGGAGACCTCTCTGAGAAGTGCGTGAGCGAAATTTGGGACTCTGGGACTGTAATTTCTTAGGTTGGTAATTGGAATGGAAAATTATGTATAGGGTTAAAATCATAAAAACCCTCGTGTTTTTAACAACTATCAACTAATCCTTTCAACTAAAGAAATTATTATATTAGTCCTTGATGATTTAAAAAGGCTATTATATCACTCATTTCAGTTGGTTTTCACTCTAAAATTAATATGATTGTATTGCATGCAACTGTTGCATTATTTTGTTGACCAAAATAATAATATAATTCGTAACGATGAAATTACCCCATCTCATGCGTTGGTTTTCAATTTAAAATTAATATAATTATATCACGTGTAACAGTTGCATTATTTTGTTGACCAAAATAACATTATAATTCGTAATGATGAAATTACCTCGTCTCACGCTATAATTTTAGTTTAATAAAATATTAATATACCATCGAAGGCATTATTGTCATTTCACAATAACTTAACGGTTCCGTCCCATAAATGGAACAACGTAGTAATTTTTGCTAGTTCAAGGAGATTATTTGATAATTAAGGGAGTTATATAACGTTTTTTAAAATAAGAAGGGGGTTTTATGATTTTAGCCCTTATGAATATACTAGTATAATTTACATTCACCTCCTATAAGGTATAGTATAATTAAGCGAATCTCTATAAATTTAGATATTACACTACTTTCTCTTCATATTAATATTTATAACTAGAGATATCATTTTAATAGGATTAGGAGTGGATTTGAGAAGAAAGTTTAAAATTCGTGAATTCCCATCCCTACCCCGATGAATAATTAATATATAAATAAATATTTTTATATTTACTTATATTTTTTTTATTTCTTATGATAATTTTAAATTTTAGTAACATTTATATTATTATGATCGTTAAATATTTAACTATATTAAAAGAAAATTATAAAAATTATCTTAAATTTGTTCAAGTTTGAATTTATTTATTTATTTTTTTTCAAATATGTATATCGAGGCGGTCCGAACACGCCCGGGCTTTGATGCAAGGCGCGACCAAACGGGGTTTGGGAAAAAAAATTTATTGGTCGTACTATTTTGATAAAGGGGTGCCCTGAACCTGCCCTATTGACATCCCTACTTGTAACGGTTTAAATTGAACATGTTATTGGTAGGACTTTGAGGATTTTGCGGGCGGAATTTTGTTTCTAAGGGGCAAATTGAACATTATAAATATTTTTTTTCCTTTCAACATATATGACAAATATATAGGAACTTATTTTTTTTCCTTTCAACATATATGACAAATATATAGGAACTTAAATTACAATACAAAGAATCAACATTAGGTTTGTGCGTCACATACGCCATTTTTCAGCCAAATTTCATCATTTGAGTATTTTTTTTTGTGTTTTTCAATGAAAGCAACCAAATTTTTTAGATTTTTTTTAATTTTTTTTAGTAATCGAGTTAGACATAGATTTATATATATTTTTCCTAATTATCTTATTTTAGTAATTAGGTTCTTATTATTATTTTTTTTTCTTAATTCTTAAAGATAGTGCCATATGGGGTTGTTTTTAATGATGTATGCAACCTAACACACCCTAAACATATATTAGGGGGCAATTAGCATATATCATTAAATGAAGGGAATTTAGATGCACGTACTAAAAAATGTGTTTTTTTACACATTTATTTTATATAGCAGAATTTTATTTTGCACTTTACTCTATTAGTGTTTTTTTATTATTATTATTCTTGTATCCCCTATTTCAATATATATATATATATATATATATATATATATATATATTTTGGTGCATCTCATGTACTACTCTACATTTTAAAGCTGGCACGATCGTCTATGGTCCATTGATTAAATTTCTCTCGTTATCACAGCTGTTTATAAGGTTCACTTGTACTGCAGAGGGGGACTGAATTGACCATTCTGATCGTGCTTATCCATGAAGGACAAAACGTGTAGGTGATGGGTTGGTGGAGTTGTTCACTTGATTTTGAAGGAAGATGCCTTAGTTTTGTAGAGACCATACATGGGGCTGTTGGGTTTATTTCCTTCTATATGAAGGAAAGTTCAAGTGGATTTTATTAAAGCTCAAAACTCAGCTTTAGGGTAAATAACCCTAAGGAAGTCAGAATAAAAAGAGAGAGAGATCAGCCCTAGCTTTTTTTTCTATTCTGCCCAGATTTCATCAAACATCCGATCCTGCTTCGTCCGTGGTCCAATCGAGCTGAAATTTGGAGGAGAGGTTCATGACTCAATGAGTTAAAATCTGAACGGTAGAGATCGGATTTTAAGCTTAGGAACAGTGAATCGTACCCATGAACAGTAACCGGGTTTTGGTTTTTTTCTGTTCTGCCCAGATTTCATCAAACACCCGATCCCGCTTCGTCCGTGGTCCGATCAAGCTGAAATTTGGAAGAGAGGTTCACGACTCAATGAGTTAAAATCTGAATGATGGAGATCAGATTTTGAGCTCAGGAACAGTGATTCGTGCCCGTGAACAGTACTCGGGTTTTGGTATTTTTCTCTCCAATTCTCTTTGGTTTTTGCCAAGATTGTTGCTATCTTGATGAGATGTTTTGTAGCCTCTAATTGCGATTAGAGAAAACTTTGTGTACCCATTATTTGGTTGATAGTGGAGTTTTTAACTGTACTAGGTCCCGTGGTTTTTCTTCCTCACACTGGGGAAGTTTTCCACATAAAAAATTGCTTGTGTTCTTGTGGCTTTGTGTGATTGATTTTCTTTTCTATTATTTTCAGCACATATAAAAGTAGAGATATACTATATTTACTTGCTTATAGGAAGAAGAATTATTCCGCTGTATTTGTTTATTGTCATCTCTCCCAACAAAGTGGTATCAGAGCCAGGTTGACAGATTGTCAGGTTGGCAGTTTGAGTTATAGAAACAAATACGAGTAGAATGATTAATCTTAATTGTTCAAATTATCACATATGGAAAGGAAAAATGGAGGATCTTCTTTATGTGAAAGATTATTACCTACCGGTGTTTAGTGCTGAAAAATCAGAAAACAAGACTGTTGTGGAATGGACTTTGTTACATCGACAGGTGTGTGGGTATATGAGGCAGTGGGTAGATGATAATGTTTTGAACCATATTAGTGGAGAGATAAATGCACGTTCTCTATGAAGTAAGCTTGAACAGCTATATGCTAGAAAGACTGGAAATAATAAATTGTTTTTGATTAAGCAAATGATGGCTTTGTTTATCTGATCACTTGAATACATTCCAAGGAATTATTAATCAGCTGGTTGGAATGGGTATTAAGTTTGATGATGAGATACAAGGGTTATGGTTGCTTGGTTCATTACCAGACTCGTGGGAGACGCTCAGAATTTCATTGTCTAACTCCGCTCCAGAAGGTGTAATCACAATGGATATGGCTAAGAGTTGTTTGCTAAATGAAGAGATGAGAAGAAAAACACAGGGATCCTCTTCACAGTCAAAAATCTTGGTTACAGAAAAGAGGGGGAGAAGTAAGAGCAGAGGTCCAAAGAACAGAGATAACAGCAGAAGCAAGTTCAACAAGTTTGCAAATGTTGAGTGTCATTATTGCGGGAAAAAGGGACACATCAAGAAATATTGCAGGCAATTGAAGAAAGAAAACAAGAATGAGAAAGGGAAAGGAACTAAGAATGGAGATGACAAAGATGGTGATGATAGAGTTGCTACCACCACTCCTGTAGACTTCCTCATTGTTTATGATGATGAGACGATAAATGTTGCATACCATGAGACCAGTTGGGTGATTGATAGTGGTGCCTCAATTCATGCTACATCTTAGAAGGATTTCTTTACATCTTATAAATCTGGTGATTTTGGAATAGTAAAGATGGGCAACGATGGCTTGGTTAAAGCCATTAGAATCGGGGATGTGTATCTGAAGACGAATAATGGCACGAAGTTAGTTCTCAGATATGTGAAACATGTTCCTGACATTCGTTTGAATTTGATTTCTGCAGGTAAACTTGATGATGAAGGGTATTGCAGCACTTTCAGTGATGGTCAGTGTAAGCTCACTAGGGGTGCTATGGTTGTGGCTCGAGCCATAAAGCACTCTGCACTGTACGGTCTACAAGCAAAGATCTCCAACGACATTGTTAATGCGATGGAGGATAATGATATAGCAGAGTTGTGGCACAAGAGACTGGCTCACATGAGTGAGAAAGGATTAGCTCTACTAGGAAAGAAAAGTTCACTATGTGGACTGAAAAGTACACTTCTGAAAAGGTGTACTCATTGTTTGTCAGGGAAGTAGAGCAGAGTCTCCTTTAAGAATTCCCCTCATTCGAGAAAGTCAGAGATACTGGATTTGGTACATTCAGATGTGTGTGGCCCTATGAAGATGAGAACACTTGGTGGCTCCAGATACTTTGTGACCTTCATAGATGATCATTCAAGGAAGTTGTGGGTATATACCTTGAATTCAAAAGACCAAGTGTTAGCAGTGTTCAAGCAATTGCAAGCCCTAGTTGAGAGACAGACTGAGAAGAAACTGAGATGCATTCGTACTGATAACAGTGGAGAGTATTCTGGTCCTTTTGATGAGTATTGTAGACAGTAGGGTATCCGGCATCAAAAGACAACTCCGAAAACTCCTCAGTTGAATGGCGTAGCAGAAAGGATAAACAGGACACTGGTTGAGAGAGTGAGATGTTTGCTTTCACAAGCCCAATTGCCAAAATCCTTTTGGGGGGAAGCATTGAGCACAGTTATTCATGTGTTGAATCTTACACCCTGTGTTCCTCTACAGTTTGATGTGCCAGACCAAGTTTGGACAGGTAAGGATGTCTCTTATAATCATCTGCGTGTTTTTGGGTGCAAAGCATTTGTGCATATTCCAAAAGATGAAAGGTCCAAACTTGATATGAAAACGCGACAGTGTATATTCCTTAGCTATGGCTAAGATGAGTTTGGATATAAGCTTTATGATCCAGTTGAGAAGAAATTTGTGAGAAGCAGAGATGTCGTGTTTGTAGAAGATCAGACGATTCAGGATATTGAGAAAGCAGGGAAATCTATGTCTCAGCAAGGTGATATCTTGACTGATGTAGATCCAGCTCCTCTGAAGAATCTGCCATCTCAGGTTGAGAATGATGTTCAGGATGACCACCAGTGTATAGGTGATGTGGATGTTCCCCTACAAGTTCAGGGAGATGTTAAGACTGATGAGCAGTTGACAGCGCCAGAGATTCCACCAGAGATTCCATCCAGGAAGTCTCCGAGAGACCGACGTCCTTCCACTTGGTATTCAGTAGAGCAGTATGTGTTATTGACTGACGGGGGAGAGCCCCAGTGTTTTGTAGAAGCAATAGAAGATGAATACAAGACAGAGTGGGTTGAGGCCATGCAAGATGAGATGCAGTCATTGCATGATAACCACACCTTTGAGTTAGTAAAGCAACCTAAAGGAAAAAGAGCTTTGGAAAACAAGTGGATTTACAGGAAGAAGCCAAATGAGTTCTCTTCACAGCCACGGTACAAAGCTAGATTGGTTGTCAAAGGGTTCGGTCAGCGAAAATGTATTGACTTTGATGAGATCTACTCTACAGTCGTATAGATGTCATCGATCCATATAGCACTCGGCCTAGCAGCTAGTATTGACTTTAAGTTGTTTTCACATCTAGAATGTCATCGAACCCGCGGGCGCCTGCCCAGAACCTGCGGGCGCCCACCAAAAGTGCCAGAGTCCTTGTAAAGGGGTGGGCGCCCGCCGATCTGCAGACATAGGTGCATGGGCTACATTATTTCTTCCAATGCTGTCCCCTTGACCCATTTGTGTTGTCCTGATTTCTCCTAGGGTTGTTGAGCCACGAAAATAGAGGGAAAATAATGATGTTTTTGGCTAGATAAGGGGCTTGAGGCTTGTATTATCTCATATCTCATTTTTGTAAATTTTAGATAGAGAAGTATTGTAAGCAAGAGGATTGTGTGTTTTGTGGCCTTGAGGTGCAAAAATGGTGGGGTTGATGATCATTTCTCCTTCCTCTATTACATCCATGGGCAACTAACTCCCCATCTAGGAAGGTGATGAAGCCCTCTCTAGCAAGCATGTTCTAGTTTTTATTTATTTTGGGGGAAATAATGTGTATATGTGGTTATTTCACAATCTAGAGCATTCATTTTGATGTAATGAATTTTAATCTCTATAAATGATTATGTTGAAGCTATTGTCTTGTCTTAGATTCTAATTTCTAATGATTATATGGCTTGTTTTTTTATAGTGACAATGGAAATGAGGTTGTGGAATGGTTTTAATGGCATAATGTTTAGGAAGTTTGATAGTCTATAGCTTAGGGCCTTCCTTTGATAGACTATTCTTGATTTCTAATTTCATGTGCTTTTATCATATGATTAAGGGCTTGATAATCTCTAGCTTAGTGGGCATGTCTAAGGCTGCATCTTAGTTTAGGTGGTCAAAGCATGTAAAACTTTGATAGGTTATTCTTGCCTATTGATTTCATGAATTTCTTAAAGGTAATGTAGCAATTTTGTATTGTTGTATTCCATGGTCATATGTATATGTTGTTCTCCCAAGTAAATCATTCTCTAGCATGTTTATAGGGTAGGTAGTGAATTCACTTTACTAGTCCTCTCTACCTAGATTTCTTTCCTCTAAATTTCTTGCAAATTATTGTTTTATGTAATTTTAATTCCTAATTCTAGTGACAAACCAACCAAAACTCTATACCCCTTTCATCATACTAAAAGTGATTTTACAACCTTGGTTGCCATAAACTAGCAATCCCAGTGGTTCGACTTACCCGTCCAATAGCCCTATTTTACAATAATTTGTGCTATTACAAAGGGTTGATTATTATTGATAGTCGACGAGACCCATCAATTTTTGGCACCATTGCCAGGGATTGCAAACGGTTTTGTAATCGAGGTTCAAAGATTAACTTTGGTTTGATTGTGAATATTGTGTTCTTGTGGATATTTTCTTGTTGGTTTCGATTAATCTGTGTTTTAAGTGTTCTTGTGAGATTCTAGGTACACAAGGCTTACCGAGGGAGAATTGAAAATATCGTAAGTCTAGAGGACTCCAGGTAAGTTTTTCAGTATTCTAGTTTCAGAAATTGTGAATATCTTGCATGTGGTTAAATTAGAGATAGTTACATTGTGAAGCCTTTGTCGAGGCTATTTATTATTTCTCTATATTGTAAAGCATCGGTCCTGGTCGTGGCCATTTATTTTCTGTCTTGTTGATAATTGAGGAGAAAGGGAACATCGTATATGGAGGATATGGTGATAAATTGTTATGTTTGTTGTGAATTATGTTGTTGATGTTGGGCCGTAGGTTACTATCCTTACCTACTCTTGAAGTGCCAATTGATATAAATTCACTTGAAAGAACTCTTAGAAAAAACCTTAGGGAATCTGAAAATTTAAAAGGAGTTAATCTTGAGCTTAATCCAATAGCTAATAATGAAGAAAATGTCGGGAATGAGAGAATTAATAATAATAGGGCTGAAATTCCAAATGTTGTTCCTATGACTCTTAGGGACCATTTCATCCCTACAACTTATTCCTCCCCTTCTTGCATAGTGATGCCAAATATCGATGCAGCCCAATATGAAATCAAATCTAGTACAATTCAAATGCTTCCTTCCTTTCATGGCTTGGAACATAAGGATCCCTATAAGCACCTTGATGAGTTCCTTGAAATTTGTTCTACCATCAAGCTGAGGGGCTTCCCTGAAAATGCTCTCTATTTGCATCTCTTCCCATTTACTTTAAAAGATAGGGCAAAATATTGGTTGAACTCCCTTGCTGCAAATTCCATCACTACATGGGCTCAATTGCAACAAGAATTTCTAAAAAAGTACTATCCAGTGAGTAAAACCAACCTAATGAGGCGTTCCATTCTTTGTTTTTCACAAAGCAATGGGAAACAACTCCATGAGACTTGGGAAAGATTACAAGATCTCCTTAGGAAATGTCCGCACCACCTAATTCCAAAATGGCAACTGGTGCAAGTTTTTTATGTTAGTTTAACCGACACCCATAGATTCATGGTTGACTCATCATGTGGAGGGATGTTCATGTCTAAAAGTGCGGATGAGGCATGGACCCTACTTGAGAATCTGAGTGAAAACTCATTGCAACATAATTCTCATAGTGCTCCAACCTCAACCAATACAAAAAACACCGACCCTTGTCAACCAAAGACAATGAGGGAAGAGTCTTCTTAAGTGGATGCCATAGCTCATAAATTCTATCAATTAATAACACCACATCTCTCTCCTTCCTTATCTTAAAATTCAGCTAGTACGGTGTGTGCATCATGCACTAGTCCTTTCCATCTCTCAGAAGATTGCCCCACATCGGAGCAATTTCCTAGTAGCAATCAAGAGCAAGCAAATGCTATGTTTTCTAGGCCCGGAAATAATTCTTATTCTAATACCTATAATCCGGGATGGAGAGATCATCCGAATTTCTTGTGGAAGCAACCCGCCCCACAACATTCGAATTTTCAAAATCAAGGGCATCAAAATCAGCCCTTTTCTTAATTTCAAAATAGGCAATTTCAAGCCTCTTCAAGTTACTGTCCCCCTTATAATCCAAATGTCTCTAATCAACCTCTTGTGTTTCTAACTGATGAGATTTTGGCTGCAAACAAGCAAATGATGGAATCTCTAAACAAGCAAATGTTGGAATCCAACAAGCAACTCTTGACATCATTGTAGCATACTCTCCAAATGATTCATTCTCATACTCAGTCAATTGCTAAACTTGAGAATCAAGTGGGGCAAATAGCCACTTTCATGAACCAACTTCTTCAAAAAGATAAGGGAAAACTTCCTGCTCAACCATTTGAGAATCCTAGAAGGATGCATGTGATTGACGAAGCCCCTCCTCCGAGTAGGCCTACTCATGAACAAGTCCAAGCAATCACCACCCTTCAGAGTGGTCGAGTTGTGGATAACAAAGTTGATGGAAGAAACAATGTCAAAATTCTTCCTCCCAGCGATCCAAATCTCCTCTCTTCTAATCCAAAGTTCACTCTTGAAAATCCAAAGTCTAGCACTGAAAATTCCAAGCTTGTCAACCCAAATGTGGAGACTTCGTATGAGCCTAAGGCTCCGTTTCCTCAACGACTCCAAGAGTCAACACATTTTGGGAACAAAAAATATAAAATTCAAGACATATGGGAAGTCTTCAAGCAAGTAAAAATCAACTTGCCTCTCTTGGATGCTATAAAGCAAATCCCTCCTTATGCAAAATTTCTCAAGGATTTGTGCACTCAGAAGTGCACTTATAAAAATCATTTGCCAAAGAAGATAAGATTAACTGAAAATGTGAGTGCAATCATTCAACACTGTGCTCCTCCAAAGTATAAGGATCTGGGCGCCCCAACTATCTCGTGTGTCATAGGCGACAACAAGATAGAGAGGGCCCTCCTTGACTTAGGAGCTAGTGTGAACTTGATCCCATATTCAGTTTACTTACAACTTGGGTTGGGAGATCTTAAGCCAACCTCCGTGGTCTTGTAGCTTGCTGACAGATCGGTCAAGCACCCATGAGGCATTCTTGAAGATGTCATAATCAAAGTGGACAAATTCTACTTCCTGGTAGACTTTGTGGTTCTTGACACGGAACCGGTCCATGATCCAAAGAAGCATATTCCCGTAATCCTCGGTAGGCCATTCTTAGCTACGTCTAACGATTTAATTAATTACCGAACCGGGGTGATGGACATCGCCTTTGGAAATATGCAAGTCAAACTCCATATCTTCCATGCAACTCAACATCCTTCTGATGAGGATGATTGTTTTCTTGTTGATGTGATAGATGAAGTGGTCGAAGACTCTCTCCCCTTCATTCTAAGTACAGATCCTCTTGAAACTTGCATGTCTCACTTCGACTTCTCAAACTTTAATATTGACCAAGCCATCCAAGAAGTAAATTCTTTGGTTGACATTGGTGCTATCATGGACTTTCCACCTTGGAAAATGCCAAGAGAACCACTTCCTCAACTGTCCACTACTCCTTCGGTCCCTTCCTTAAAATCTCCACCACAACTTGAGTTAAAGCCGCTCCCAGTCCATCTCAAGTATGTATTTCTTAGAGCAAACAAAACTCTTCCAGACATCATTGCATCAAACCTTTTAAAGGACCAAGAAAATAACCTTTTAGCGGTGCTACAAGTGCACAAAGAAGCTACTGGCTGGGCAGTGGATGATTTGAAAGGAATCGACCCTTCTATTTGCATGCATCGCATTCATATGGAGGACGACGCTAAACCTTCTAGAGAGGTGTAGCGCCGGTTGAATCCCAACATAAAGGAAGTGGTTATGAAAGAAGTGATCAAGTTATTAGATGCGGGAATCATTTACTCCATCTCGGATAGTAAGTGGGTAAGCCCCACTCAAGTTGTTCCAAGAAATCCGGTCTCACCGTTGTTGAAAATTCAGCGGGTGAGCTCGTGCCACAACGCACCACCACCGGGTGACGTGTGTGCATTGACTATCGGAAGCTAAATTATACCACTAGGAAGGATCATTTCCCACTCCCATTCACTGATCAAATCCTAGAGAGGTTAGCCGGCCAAAGCTACTACTGTTTCCTTGATGGTTATTCCGGCTATAACCAAGTGGCAATTGATCCGCAACATCAAGAGAAAACCACATTCACATGTCCCTTTGGAACATTTGCATATAGGCACATGCCTTTGTTGGGAAACATGCAAGTTTTAAAAACTTTTTGAGGGATTTTGATTCATAGATCTTGATTCATCACATAGAGACAAGTTTTATGCAAAAATAAAACATAATGTATCATTCAATTAACAGATTGAATACTTACATCAAAGGTCTGAGTCAACCTTTAAATCTTTCCTCTAAAATGAATGTTCTCACTTATTGTAGATCCCCTAGCAAGATGCATTCTCCTTGGATCTCCATCTTCTTGGTAATTGTTTTGCCTTTAGGAATCACTCATAAGCCTCCATGAAAGACCTTGGAAAATTAGGCTTGTGGGAGCCTCCATTAGATGAGAATATAAACCCTAATTTTCTAGAGAGAGAAAATATATTCCTTTTTTCTTCTCATAAAAATCACCCCTAAAATATACATAGACCATGTATATTTATAGGCAACATAAAGATAAAGAAAAGGAAACAACAACTCCTTCTCAATCTTTAATTAACATGTCTCAAATCTAATAGGATTCCAATATCAAGTTGGGCTATGAGTGAGAATCCATTGGGCCTATTATTTTATTGGTTACAATGAATTAATAATTGGCCCGGTCCATGAACCCAATTCATTTAATTCATAAATTAATTTCTACTCCACTAAAAGAAATTAATTAAACTCCAATTAAATAATAAATAACCTCTAAGTCAATGTTGCAATTTGACCCCTCTATACATAATTAGTTATCGGATAAATAAAGCCATCAATCTGACTACTTAATTAATATATTTATTTTGGTACCTTTGATTATTTCTGGCTCAATCACAATAAAACATTTGTTTGATAAAAATAATAATTTAAATATATAATAAATCATTTACATACGAAGGCCTTCGAATTTACTTTGTGATCAACCATAATCAATACAAAATTAATACAAGTAGCAATGATGCAAATATTGAAAATATAACCCTCTAACTATTAATTACATAACTACCCAAAGTGTCGGTCTAAGGATCTCGAAGAATCCGCCGAACAAATCAAAGTAATTATTAATTAATAAGAGAGTCTATATTTTTCTCATGCTTAAGAGTTAAATGCCATGACAGTGATAGGGAGCAATTGCATACGACGGCTCTCGCAATATATATGTCAACCTAACGTGGATCCAGTTCAAGTCTTAATTAATTATGAGTCCATCCATAATTACCGACTATGAACAATTTATGATTACTATTTATATTCATGTATTGATCGCCATTACATACATATATAAATATCTCTTGTAATCAAGTGGACACTATCAATTCTATAATGAATCGAAATATAATATATTGAATTCACCAATTGTATAAAGCATAAATATTTCAGAAACGTCAAGAACATATGTCACTATAATCTAGATAGGAATTTGCTATGCCAGGGCATATAAATCCCAACAGCTCCCATTTGCCCTCATAGCCAATTCAAATTGCATCTAACTCCAATGTTATCCAGATGACAATCAAAATTATTGATCAATGACACCTTTGTTAATGGATCAATAAAGTTGTGTTCCAATGCAATGTTCTAGCCACAAGTACATTTTCTTGCCGGACAATATCATGTAGAACATGATACTTCCTCTCAGTGTATCTTGTTTCTCTATGGAACCTTGGGTCATTGGTTTGGACTACTTCTGCACTATTGTCGCAATATAGCTCGGTAGGCAGGCTAGTATGCTCCACAACTTCTAAATCAGTGAGATCAAATCAAAAAGGCTTCCATTGCCACCTTTAAGGCTGCAATGTACTCCACCTGCAGGTTTAAGTCAGCAGTTGAAATCTGCTTAACAATCTATTAACTGATTTCCCTTCCATTGAGTGAACATACACTAAGTCATGGACCTCATAATATCTACTTTTGATTGAAAATCAGAATTAGCATACTTGACTAGGACCAGATTATCACATTCATAAATGAGTATGATATCATTGATTCTCCTTAGGTACTTAATGATATTTTTCACAACAGACCAGTTATCAAGTCCAGGATTGGATTGATATCATCTGACTATCCCTACAATGTAGCGGATGTCCTGTTCGGTATAGACCATGGCATATATAAGACTCCCATATGCCAAAGCATATAGTTCCAGTCTCATTTGCTCAATCTCCTCTGCTAGTCTTGGAAAACTACTTACTAGAGAGAGCAATCCATATCAATAAAGCAATAACTCATTCTTTGAGTTATGCATACCAAACCTGGTCAAAACTTTATTAATGTAGGATTATTAAGATAAGCTTATTTTCCTTTTAACCTGATCTTGCAAAAGCTTGATCCTAGGAATATAGCTTACATCTTGATAATCCTTCATTTAAAAGTAATTGAACAACTACCTTTTTATTGATGACAAAACTTCCACGTCATTATAAATGAGTAGGATGTAGGATGTCATCAATATATAGAATTACGAAAAATAATGACATTCCCTTATACACTCATGATTTAATTACTACAAAATTTTCTGGTATCCTTTTGTAGATTAACTTGCCTTCCATAGGTATCACCCTACTAGAAAGTTCTATAAGATCCCAGATTTTATTAGAATACATAGATTCCAACTCTGATTTCATAGTAACTTGCCAAAACCATCTGTATCCATATCGGTTCACGCTTCCGTGTAGTTTACTGGGTCCAACTCATGTTTAACAGGGATGTCCATAACGGTCTCACTTAAAAACATGATTCTGTCGGATTGGATGATAATCCTCCCACTACAATAATGTACCGATGCAAAAATCTGTGTATTAGATGATGTTGACGCATCAATAGGGAATTCATATATTATTCTCAATCTCTATAATAAGTGTGTTCACTTGTGGTACATCTGGTACTCATACCATATTCTCTAACATTATGCTACTAGGTATGTGATTCATTATATGATTCTCCTGTAGATAAACAGTGAGTGTAAACAATCAACTTTTATCATTGAGATCATAAAATAATCCATCCTAGTGACTTTCAGAGTAGCTATCAAATCTATCATGCGTATAATCTGTTTCCAACTTACTTGTCCATATCAAGCGCACATGTGCAAGACTACCCCATATGTGCATGTGATTCAAACTAAGATTTAGTCAACATCACAGCTCAAAAGATATCCTTGAGATAGACTAAGATGGAATACAGTTCATAATGCGCATCGATATCATTAATGCTAAACTCTTAAATGAAAGAGATAATGTAGCATAAATGTTCATAGATCTAACTATGTTAAGCGAAATTCTGTTATTCCTATTTGACACCTCAATCTATTGAGCGTCAATTGCGGAAAACTAGTACACTTTACCCTCATTGACCATATAGTCTTTATACTATCCCAAGAAACACTCATATTCACGATTAGATCGAAGTGTTTTGATAAGTTTACATAATCTGTGCTCCACGTCAGTCTTGACACTTTTGGAATATACCAAAAATTTAAGACTTGTGTCGCATCAGATAAATTTATTCAAAACTTGAGTAATCTTGCTTGGATGTTCATAAGACCACATGTGTCTGTGTGTACTGACTCCAATTATTCTTTATGTCTATTTCATTTAACTAATTAAAGCCCTTAGGGTTATCTATCATTCAATACAGGATTCACAAGTTGGTTTAGGCTCCTCTGCCTCACTAGGTAATAAACCTTCTTTGACCAATCTTTGAATCTCATTTTGACTGATTATAATCCAAAATAGACACTAAAAATACAATGAGTTAGGAATAACATTTTTTCTCTTAACATTCAACCTAAAAGAAGCAATATTAGTTTTTACATCCTGCAAATCTTAAGAGTTTGTGATTATAATATATTAACCATCTTTCAATGCACCAGAAACAATCACATATCTATTCAATTTTATAAAACCAATTTTACAAAATAATAATCCAGTTTTTTTAAACCACAAGTGAAACAAGAATTAGATAGCGTCTAACTTCTGTACATAAAGATAGTTCTCTAATACTAATATCCTCATACTCTCTAATTTCCAATGTAATACTCCCACTGACTTAGCTATAATCTTGACATCAGGTCAAGTTCAAATTTATTCCATATCATCGAGACTTCTGGATTCCTGAAATCCTTGCAACGAATTACAAACATGTTTAGTGGCTCCAGAATCTATCTATCAGGAATTAATAGATACAACCACATAACATGGCTCAATGATTAAATATATACTTTCATATGCCACGTCATTGCTTAGACAATTCATCCTTGAGTGTTTTAGTTAGCGGCAAAAGAAACTATTTCCTTCGCCCTCAACATACACTACCTTATTCCCTTTAACCTCTTGGATACCTATGTTTTGTGCTAGCCTAGTCCTATTATCATCCTTCTTCTTTGCTTTGCCCTTCCACTTGGGCTTAGAAGAAGATGGTATAGACCAGGTTAGATTGATAGGAACGCCTATACTTTTTATTATACCTTTATCTGTTATTAATTCTATAAGAATATCAGCGAGTGTGAACTCAAACTGATTCTTTATTTAGTTTACTCTGAAAGAACCGAACCAGTTTGGTAACAAGGCAATAATCATGTCAACTTGAAACTTACCACCCAAGTCAACCCTATTGATCTCCAGCTTATTTTTAAATAATAAACAATCATTTTCAAAATACAATTTCATACTAGAGTTCGTTAGGCTATCTTGATAATGTTCAAGTCTGACATAGTACGTAGGCATACGCCATATCTAATCTCACTAAAACATCTCATTAAGTATCTCAAAGTAAAGGAATTAGGTATAGGAGTATTAAATACATTTTGTACCCTTACGTTGTGAATAAAATATCTAAATTCCTTTTTCAGTTATTATAAATGAGGTCTACATCCATTGAATATGTTAGTAAGCAGATAACATGGATTAGACATAATTAATCTGAATATAAATGCATTCATACAATAAGCAAGGTGAATTATTAATACTGTTATGCATATAATAAATCTCAATCGAATAAGAGATCATTATCATTATTGGTGAACAACCCCTTTTAATTAATGCGGGTCCCTCAACTTTGTAGCATAATAAATCAACCAATCAATATGTTAATAACTTATCATGTTGGAGGAGTTCATTATTACTATTGTTGAGATTCATTTGCTATTAGGCGAGCACTTCGATTAAAATAGTATGTGGGTCCCTTAACCACTGCATGAAAAATCGGATAACTAATACGCCAATAACTTATTCGGTTGGTGAAATTCATTATTGCTATTGGCGGGCAAATCCCATCATTTCCATATCTCTTAAGACAATACCTTGTCTATCATATGAAATGATTCCCGATTTATTTTAAGTCTTTCTAAAATCACCTAGTATAGACCACTCTGTTGGGGAGCTAACACTATTGATTTTAGATTGAATGTATAACGTTATTAAAGCTCTAATGAAAAATAAAACATTAAATATCTTGTCATTATAATCCAGACTCTTTAAATCATGCGTAGGGCCTTATTTTTAAAGTTTTTATTACAATGAACTTTTAATATTTTTATTTTTATGAGACAACCATTCTTGTAATATTAAGACTCTTCAAATCATGCGTGGGGCCTTATTTTTGAAAATCTAATTACAATATTTTTAATAACAAAGGTCATGGGGTAATGTATAAAAATCCCCGCTCCCACTCAATTTTTTTAATCATTTATAATTAGGGTTTTCATTTTATTCATTTACATGATATAATGTATGTAAAACATCTTGATTTTAATCTAATTAAATTTAGAAAATAACTGGACTTTTAAATGATTTACTAATATTTAATTTGAGACACACTTTAAAAATAATTTACAAAAATAATTTTTCGTTTCCCAATAAGTGCTCTCAAATTAATTAGTAATCAAATCCAATTAATTTTCATAATTTAATTAATATAAATCAAGTCATTTAATTAAATATCATGAATCCAATGCATGAACAAACAATTAATTATTTCATGCATCAGATAAATAAATAAATAACAGACAAAAACAATTTAAATGGCCAATGGATTTAGCTTTTAACATTTAATTGCTCTAACTATTGTACGGGCGTCCTCCAACGGTTTGCAAACACCTGTAGGAAGCTGGTATGCGTCTGGAGAAGCAAAACACAGCTTGGAACGGGCCTGGAGGGCCCCACACGCACTGGCACGCGCTTGGAGGAGCTGTAGCTCAACCCCACGCACTTGCACGCGCTGGGGAAAGGTTTAGGAGCGTGGCACGCGCCTTCATGCGCTGCCACGCGCCGGATAAAGAAACAGGCGCGTGGCACGCGCCTCACGCGCTACCACGTGCGTTGACCAAGCAAAACATGCTGGCGCGTGAGGAACACACGCCAGCTTGATGAAAAAGTGCTGTCTTGATCAGCGCGTGCACTTCACGCGCTCAATTGGTTGGCGGCGCATGTGGTGCATGATCCTTGCGCTACACTGGATCATATCTCATCATCTACCTTCATCCTGTGGTTGTGCATGCGGTTGCACCTTGTTATGGTGTATCGCGAAGCACTGGATCAGCTGGCTTCACTTCCGGCTAACTCCCCGCCGGCGGTAAGACTCCGGTCGCCGGTAAACTGCCGATAAATTCCAGGAAAAATTAATAAAATTTTCCAGAAATTAAATTTAAGCCCAAAAAATTCCAGAAAAATTTCGAAAAATTCCGAAAAAATTGCTGAAAATTCCTGAAGCCTAATTTAACCCTTTTAGACCTTCTTGAAACTTCATAGCATCCTTTGATGAATATTACATGGCTTTAAAAATATTTACAATTTGAAATACAATGGAAAAAATTAAATTACATCATTGAACTTTCAAACGGCTAAATCAAAGACTTAATTACATTCATCTAAAAATAAAATTACATTCAAATAACCTATAAGCTTCATCCATGGCCCAAACAGACATCATCATTCATTCACAATTATACATACATCATCATGTATCAATATATATCAATATATTAATTCATATATCAATATACATCAATAAATAAATATATGCATATCAAAATTGGATCCATGAATGATGAATTTTGATAAAAACATGATTTCTAGTAATGAATCAAACCATGCTCTGATACCACTGTTGGGAAACGTGTAAGTTTTAAAAACTTTTCGAGGGATTTTGATTCATAAATCTTGATTCATCACATAGAGACAAGTTTTATGCAAAAATAAAATATGATGTATCATTCAATTTATAGATTGAATACTTACATCAAAGGTCTGAGTTAACCTTTAAATCTTTCCTCTAAAGTGAATGTTCTCACTTATTGTAGATCCCCTAGCAAGATGCCTTTTCCTTAGATCTCTATCTTCTTGGTAATTGTTTTGCCTTTAGGAATCACTCATAAGCCTCCATGAAAGACCTTGGAAAACTAGGTTTGTGGGAGCCTTCATTAGATGAGAACATAAACCCTAAATTTCTAGAGAGAGAAAATATATTCCTTTTTCCTTCTCATAAAAATCATTCCTAAAATATACATAGACCATGTACATTTATAGGCAACATAAAGATAAAGAAAAGGAAACAATAAATCCTTTTCAATCTCTAATTAACATGTCTCAAATCTAATAGGATTCCAATATCAAGTTGGGCTATGAGTGAGAATCCGTTGGGCCTATTATTTTATTGGCTACAATGAATTAATAATTGGCCCGGTCCATAAACCCAATTCATTTAATTCATAAATTAATTTTTACTCCACTAAAAGAAATTAATTGAACTCCAATTAAATAATAAATAACCTCTAAGTCAATGTTGCACTTTGACCCCTCTATGCATAATTAGTTATTGGATAAATAAAGCTATCAATCCGACTACTTAATTAATATATTTATTTTGGTATCTTTGATTATTTCTGGCTCGATCACAATGAAACATTTGTTTGACAAAAATAATAATTTAAATAAATAAATATATAATAAATCATTTACATAGGAAGGCCTTCGAATTTACTTTGTGATCAACCATAATCAATACAAAATAAATACAAGTAGCAATGATGCAAATATTAAAAATATAACCCTCTAACTATTAATTACATAACTACCCAAAGTGTCGGTCTAAGGATCCCGAAGAATCCGCCGAACAAATCAAAGTAATTATTAATTAATATAAGAGTCTATATTTTTCTCATGCTTAAGAGTCAAATGCCATGACAGTGATAGGGAGCAATTGCATACGACGGCTCTCGTAATATATATGTCAACCTAACGTGGATCCAGTTCAAGTCTTAATTAATTATGAGTCCATCCATAATTACCGACTATGAAAAATTTATGATTACTATTTATATTCATGTATTAATCGCCATCACATACATATATAAATATCTCTTGTAATCAGGTGGACACTATCAATTCTATAATGAATCGAAATATAATACATTGAATTCACCAATTGTATAAAGCATAAATATTTCAGAAACGTCAGGAACATATGTCACTATAATTCAGATAGGAATTTGCTATGCCAGGGCATATAAATCCCAACAGCCTTTGGGCTAGGCAATGCACCGGCAACTTTCCAAAGGTGCATAATGTCCATATTTTTCGATATAGTTGAAAAGTTCTTGGAAGTGTTCATGGACGATTTTTCTGTCTTTGGATCCTTCTTTGACTCGTGTCTCCACAATCTATCCCTTGTACTTCAAAGATGCAAGGAGACAAATTTGATTCTAAGTTGGGAAAAGAGTCATTTTATGGTCCAAGAAGGCATTGTCCTAGGACATGTCATTTCTAAAATGGGAATCGAGGTCGACAAGGCCAAAGTCGAATTGATCTCTAATCTCCCTCCTCCAAATTCTATCCGACAAATTCGTTTCTTTCTTGGTCATGCCGGCTTCTATCGCCGCTTCATTAAAGATTTTAACAAAATATTCCGGCCTTTATGTAATCTACTTGCCAAGGATGTTCAGTTCAACTTTAATGAAGCTTGTTTGGAAGCTTTCAAGAAGCGCCGTACTCTTCTCTCATCAGCCTCAATCATGAAACTGCCCAACTGGTCTCTTCCATTTGAGATCATGTATGATGCATCCGATTATGCATTGGGAGAGGTCTTGGGCCAGCGTGTGGACAAGCTTCCGCATGCTATCTATTATGCTAGCAAGACTCTATCTGATGCTTAGTTAAATTATACCTCCACTGAAAAAGGATTGCTAGCTGTGGTGTACGCCTTGGATAAATTCCGCTCTTACCTTCTAGGATCCAAAGTCACTGTCTTTTTAGACCATACCGCTCTAAAACATTTGCTCACTTAAAAAGAGACCAAACCTTGCCTAATTCGATGGATACTCTTACTCCAAGAGTTTGACATTGAAATCTGGGATAAAAAAGGAATAGACAGTGTTGTCGCCCACCATTTCTCTCATTTGCTCATTGAGAAATCTTCTGAATTTGCCACAGGTCGTGATTCCTTTCTAAATGAGCAACTATTTCAGATTTCTCATTCAAATCTTCCATGGTTCGCGGATATTATCAACTACCTTGCGGTAGGAAAAATTCCCTTCAAATGGTCAAAACAAGAGAAAGACCGGTTCTTCTCCCAAGTCAAGCATTTCTTTTGGGAAGATCCAGAATTATTCAAGTATTGCCCAGATCAAATCATCCGGAGATGTATTCCCAAAAATGAATTCACAAGTGTCCTAAATTTCTGCAATACCCTTGCTTGTGGGGGTCACTTCAGTGCCAAGAAGACCGCTGATAAAGTCATTCAAAGTGGATTCTATTGGCCTTCTTTGTTTCGGGATGCTTACAATTTCTATAAATCTTGTGAGCAATGCCAAAATCTTGGCTCCATGTCTAGAAGAGACATGATGCCCCTCACTCCCATCTTAATCATAGAAATTTTTGATGTGTGGGGGATCGACTTCATGGGACCATTTCCATCTTCTTATGGCTATGAGTATATTTTTGTAGCGGTGGATTATGTGTCTAAATGGGTTAAGGCTGTGGCTACCAAAACCAAAGATCATAAAGTTGTGGTCAAGTTCATTCAATCGAACATTTTCAGTCGTTTTGGTACACCCCGAGCACTCATCAGTGATGGCGGATCTCATTTTCGAAATCATTATCTCAAATCCGTCCTTTTTAAATACTCCGTCATTCATAAGGTTGCCACACCTTACCACCCTCAAACGAGTGGTCAAGTGGAAGTATCTAATAAGAAAATCAAGTATATCCTGGAAAAAATAGTTCAACCGGACAGCAAAGATTGGTCATTGAGACTAAACGATGCACTTTGGGCCTACCGGACAACGTATAAGACGCCCATTGGCATGTCGCCATATCGACTTGTCTTTGGCAAAGCTTGTCATCTCCCAGTCGAGTTAGCGCACCACGCTTATTGGGCCATAAAAAGGTTCAAATTTGATCTTAAACAAGCTGGATCTAATCGCAAATTGTAGCTCAATGAGCTCGAAAAAATTCGAAATGATGCGTATGAAAGCGCCAAAATCTATAAGGCAAAGACTAAAGCTTTTCATGACAAGCACATTGTCCACAAGTCTTTTGCCCCCGGACAAAAAGTTTGGCTTTTCAATTCTCGATTGAGACTCTTTCCCGGCAAACTCCGTTCACGGTGGGATGGTCCATATGTCGTCACATCCATCTTTCCTCGTGGTGCAATTGAACTCCAAGATCCTACCGCTGGATCTCTATTTAAGGTTAATGGCTATTGACTTAAGCCTTATGTTGATGGCATAGTCCCAATTCGCAAAGTAGAGAAAGTCCTATTGATGGACCCAATTTATGAGGACTAATGCGAAATCTTGGTCATCTAGCTATCGACGTTAAATTTAGCACTCATGGGAAACAATTCTTCCAATTTCCAAGCTTCCCTCCTTAAGTGGCCTTGGCCAAGATTTTCTAGAAATTAGCTAAGTGTAGCCAAAATGTGAACTTTTCCAGAATTGTCTCGAATTGTATTCCAAAAGTCACATTTGGTTTTCTTAGTCATTCTAAGGTCTCAGTACCATTTTCGAAAATTTTCAAGGACATTCCGGTAATTTTCTCAATAAATCCAAAAATCACGAGACATTCGGATCTCTAGACTATCACTTTGGCAATTCCACTCCAAATCCTGTTCCCCAGGTTCTACAAGGTGTCTGGGGTCAATGCGAGCTTAAAAATCAAATTGAGGAATTTTTCGACCCATGCCCGGCCTCCGTTAGGCTAAAAGTCCTTTCAATAAAGTGTGTGCCCAGCAGCATTGCGGGTGCCCGCCTATTTCTTGTGGGGGCCTGTCCAAATGGACAGAGAGGAGCGTGCAACCGAGGGTGCCCGCCCATTTCCTGCGGGCGCCCGCCATTTTGGGCAGTGAACTCTTGGGGACCCGCGGGCGCCCGCCCCCCTTCGTGGCAGCATTAAAATGGGCTGGCAAGCCCATTTTAAAACATTCTAAATCTTTCTCTCCCTCTTTCTCTTTCGCCCCACTCTCACTTTCCCTCTCAATTCTTCATCTCCCACCTCAATCTCATCCTCTCCAATCTCCGTCATCCTTCTACCCATCATACATTCATCTTCATCACCCTCAATCTCATCTCATCTTCCAGCACCAAGGGGCTGTTTGGATTCTTCCATTGTTGGTATGTTCTCTTCTCTATCTTTCTCTAAATTTTTTATCAATGGAGGATGGGATTGCATATTTGGAGGATTGGTGATTGTTTGGAGATGGTAGTTTGCCTATTGCAGGTCAAAATTTTGGGATTTTCTTATCTCTAATCCCCTTTTGTCTCTCTTCCTAATTTTGTGCACGCCAGGTGTTCGTTAAATTGCCTGAACCAACTTTTTCATTAGAATAGCGCCCAAAACCTCTTCAAAGCATGCTCGTTCTTCCGAGGGACACTCCGGGGAAGCCCCCACACCAAATTAGGCGGATTGACTCATTGTCACCAAGGCCAAATTTGCCATCCAAGACAGCTTTGAAGTCAATATGGAAACGGCATGGGTGGTCCAAGAATTGACGAACCGTAGCCTCCAATCTCTATTCAAGCCACGCGCTCACTCTTACTATCCGCGCATAGTCCGCCAGTTCTTCTTAAACATGTTCCATTCATATGCCGAGCCGGACATCATTAGGACCACCATAGATGGCGTGACTTTTGAATTCAACACTGAGGACCTTGCCACAGCTTTGGCATGTCCAATGGACTCTCCGGTGGATGGGGCGGGCCTGCCTCTGTACGTTGCTCCTCCAAATGGGCTGACATTGTGGAAG
Source organism: Cornus florida (assembly GCF_030987335.1). Taxonomy (NCBI): domain Eukaryota; kingdom Viridiplantae; phylum Streptophyta; class Magnoliopsida; order Cornales; family Cornaceae; genus Cornus; species Cornus florida. The sequence goes on from NW_026775575.1 coordinate 46,444,449, forward strand.
AAATTTGCCACAACCAGTATATCGGCACTTTAACCACAATCACAAATAAATCATTCCTTTCGTGCTGGCTCTTGTTCATGGACTCTGTCTTTGTAAAGAATGTTTTCCCCATCCCTGGGCATTCTGAGCGTAAGGGGGCTTTTCTGTACACCCTTTATGCTGCTGAGAAAGAGCAATGGTTTTGCGTCCCGCAGCTTGTCTGGGACCAAATTCTCAAGGTCTACAATGACCTAAGTTTGCTGAGGTCGAATAATGCCACCACTTGGGCATTCCCATTCCCTTATCTTGTCACCAGGCTCTTGAAAAACCAAGGGTTCAGAGCACCCCGTCATGAGGAGAAGAAGACCGATATATTTGATTTTGACCTTGGGGTTCGGAAGTCCAGCACAGTTTAGCTTAAGACTGCCCGTCAAGCCCACATAGGTGATATACTTGATTGGAGAGCTCCAGCTGTCCCTGTTGCCCTGCCTTAGCTGCTCCTTCCCCTGTTGCGCCACCTCCACCTGCTATGACCCACGCTGATTATTACTCTCTCAGCACTCGTGATGCACTTCACATGCGAGTTGGGAACATCGAAGGCACCCTTAAGGAGACTCTGGAGGGACAGAAGATGTTACAGATTATGCTTCAGACTCTTATTGACCGTACCCCAGGTGGCACAGGTGGCTCATCCTCTACTCCAATGATGGAGTGATTTTATGCTTTTCGTATCTATTTCGCTTTCTAGTAGTACTTTTTAGACTTATTTTGGGCCGCGTTTGGCATTTACTTTCAATTCCTCTTTTAAACTTGTAACTGCAAATCTTTTGCTATTTTGCATGGATATTTGGTTTTTAGGTAAATAAAATTGCAGTTATTTCTATTTGATTAGATTTTTATGATGCTTGCTGTGTATAGATGTGTTTTGATAGATTTTTAGGATCAAGTTTGGGGGCGTGCTTTCGGAATTCACATAGTGGCATATTTTTATAACCGCCACTGAATTTCCTTCTCCACTTGGTACTATTGTTCTTTGTTACCCTCTTTATTTTTCATTTCTCATCCTTTGTCTTCTTACATTGAGGACAATATGACATTCAAGTTTAGGGGTGCATTTTGGTAGCATTTTTGATTGCATGTGATAAATTGTTCATGTAATTAATAGCATCATTTTTTTTAAAGCAATGATAGAGTAATCTAGGAACTTGTTGGAGATTGAAGTATAAGTTTAATACTTTGTGTATAGAGGCAAATGATAGTTTTTGAAAATAAAGAAAAATCTAAAATGATCATGTGGATTCAAACTGGTTTGTATAAATGCTTCAATTAGATTTTCGTCGGATTTCATACTCTTCTATGCTTCACACTGCACAGATGCACACCGGAAACTTAATTGTGAGGCATGCAACCTAATTAACCTTGACCTTAACTCAGTTGATTTGAATTGATGACCTTAATGAATGGATATCTTTGGCATAAAAAAAATAATAATAATATAATATAAATTTGAATAAGGATAATGACTAGCTTAAGTTCGTAACCTTGCTGGCTCGAGTTATTAAGTCCAAGGAGTGTCTTTACACTTAGCACCCTAAAGCCATCCGATTTGGGAGTTGTTGGCCTAACGCTTGCTACATCGGTTGGTTAGAAAGCTTAAGAGACTTAGGCATTGCACGGTCATTTACAAAATTAAAAATAAATAAATATGGTTCGTTGGAGTTCGTAGCCTTGCCAATTCAAGTTATTAAGCCTTAAAAGTGTCTCTACACTTAGCACCCTAAGGCCATCCGGTTTGGGAGTTACTGGCCTAACGCTTGTTACATGGGTTGGTTAGAAAGCTTAAGGGACTTCGGCATTGCATGACCATAATATGTATCATTTAAAAAAAAAAAAAAAAAAAAAGCAACAAAAGTTGTATTGTGACTAAAATCATGCCTTAGAGACCTCATTTTAAAGGGAAATTCAATGATTTGAAGCTTGTGTTTTGAAATTGGAAAAAGAAGGTAAAAGCCGCATATTGGGAATCTGGTTCACTTTCACTAAAGTTAGAGTTGACTTCTATTTAAGAGATGACAATTAAAGTGTTTATATAGACTATGATGTTGATGCATGAGATTTAAAAATATGTTTAGCCATTTTGTTATATCAAGGCTTCATATATGCAAGGTAATCTGCTTAATGATCCCATCTCCAATTTTCTGTTTGTTCCAAGTTACAATTGAGCTTTGTAGGTATTTTCTTGCTCCATGATTAATGCATGTTGATAGCATTTCAAATGTTGTCATTTTGTCAAGAGTTTCATTTTTGGTTTTGTTATGGGACTAGCAAAATGCAAGTTTGGGGGTGTGATAAGCGTCGAATATTGCATATTCAAGCGCCCTTATTTGTATTAGTTAAGTCCATTAGTTGATTATACTGTATATATTAGCCTTAATTGCATGCTTTTGTCTATTTTCAGGTTGGTTCCCCAAAGAGAGTTAAAAGTGACGCTTTGATAAGTTTTTTAAGATCAAATTACGCCGTTGCCTGAGATATTTGTTTGAACCAAGTCATTGATCCATGGAACTCATAACGCTCTATGCAAAAAGTTCTAGGAAGAAGAACTGCGCCAACGGGTCAATCCAAAAGCAGTTGAAGATGAAATGGTGAAAGGCTGAAGCATGGACCCGCGAGCACCTGCCAAACATGGCAGATTCTTTGTAATTTCATAGGGCCCCGCCGTTCCTCGAGGGACCCAGCCGAGACCACCCGCGGGAGCCTAAGCCCACCAAGAGTGCTAGAGTCCTTGTGAAGGCGGGGGCACCCGCCGATCTGCAGACACAGGTGCGTGGGCTACATTGTTTCTTCCAATGCTGTCCCCTTGACCCATTGTGTGGTCCTGATTTCTCCTAGGGTTGTTAAGCCACGAAAATAGAGGGAAAATGAGGATGTTTTTGGCTAGATAAGGGGCTTGAGGCTTGTATTTTCTCATATCTCATTTTTGCAAGTTTTAGAGAGAGAAATATTGTAAGTAAGAGGGTTGTGTGTTTTGTGGCCTTGAGGTGCGAAAATGGTGGGGATGATGATCATTTTTCTTTCCTCTATTGCATCCATGGGCAACTAACTCCCTATCTAGGGAGGTGATGAAGCCCTCTCCAGTAAGTATGTTCTAGTTTTGGTTTATTTTAGGGGAAATAATGTGTATATGTGGTTATTTCACAATCTAGAGCATTCATTTTGATGTAATGAATTTTAATCTCTATAAATGATTATGTTGAAGCTATTGTCTTGTCTTGGATTCTAATTTCTCATGATTATATGGCTTGCTTTTTCATAGTGACAATGGAAATGAGGTTGTGGAATGGTTTTAATGGCTTGATGTTTAGGAAGTTTGATAGTCTATAGCTTAGGGCCTTCCTTTGATAGACTATTCTTGATTTCTAACTTCATATGCTTTTATCATGTGATTAAGGGCTTGATAATCTCTAACTTAGTGGGCATGTCTAAGGTTGCATCTTAGTTTAGGTGGTCAAAATATGTAAAACTTTGATAGATTATTCTTGCCTATTGATTTCATGAATTTCTTGAAGGTAATGTAATAATTTTGTGTTGTTGCATTCTATGGTCAGATGTATATGTTGTTCTCCCAAGTAAATTATTCTCTAGCATGTTTATAGGATAGGTAGTGGATTCACTTCCCTAGTCCTCTCTGCCTAGATTTCTTTCCTCTAAATTTCTTGCAAATTATTGTTTTATGCAATTTTAATTCCTAATTCTAGTGACAAACCAACCAAAACTCTATACCCTTTTCATCATACTAAAAGTGATTTTACAACCTTGGTTGCCATAAACTAGCAATCCCAGTGGTTCGACTTACCCGTCCAATAGCCCTATTTTACAATGATTTGTGCTATTGCAAATGGTTAATTATTATTGATAGTCGACGAGACCCATCATTGTGCAACCAAGAATATATATCAAGATACAAGTAATGTATTAAACCACATTTCATGCACAACCAAGATTTTGGGACACACAATTCATGCCCTAAGTTTTCAACTATGATGGCATGTGAAATGTCAAGAAATCATAGATTGCATCTAAATAGACTACAAAATTAGGATTTAAAACACAAAGAATCCGTTGATGTAATTATACTACTAGTATAAGATTAATGATTTAATTATTTGTTTAACAACACTTGAATAATTAAATCATTATAATGTAAGGGTGCGAGTTCATTAACTACATTAATGAAGCTAAGTTGCAACAAGTTACGATACATGATAAAAAGGCAAAAGCCCCATGAAATACAAGTCTAACTCCTTAGAATCCTAAGTAGAAATTAATTAACCTAACTAATTAATTTCTCTAGAAATCAAAGTTGTCCAAAAATTCTCAAAATAATATATATGAATGTCCATTCCACGGTGATTGCAAATATCACATCAATTTTACAAAGTGAGCAAGATATAATCATGTGGAATTTCATTACTATAAAAATAATTAAATTACTAATTTTCAATAGTTACCCAAAAATTCTTAAAATAATATATATGAATATCTATTCTATGGTGATTGCATATATCAAATCAAAAGTGCAAAATGAGTAAGATATGAACATGTATAATTTAATTAATTTAAAATTAATTAAATCTCTAGATTTCAAAGGTTATTCAAATGACCTCAAATTAATATATATCATGGATTAAGTCATGACCATACCATATATCAAGTCAAAATTGGAAAACAAGTAAAGTACAATAAAGTAGAATTTAAATCGAATTTAAATAAATTTCTAGATCTTGAACAAAAGTAAGCATACAAGTTGTATAAGCATTAATAGTGTGTAATACATCAACAATATAATTTATAACACCCCTTACCTCAATTTGAGATGAAAATCTCAAATCCCCATCGAAAGAAAAGTGCTCCGAATTCGACTATACCGCGGGGTTTTGTCGGGGACAACACGATGATCATTAACCCAAAGGAAGCCCCATGAAAATCACAACTTGACTTTAAACCCGAACTCAAAAGTTGGTCAAAAACGAGTTCTAATAAGGGGGAAAGGTAGAGCACGTCGAGGCCTATAATAAACGTTAAAGCCGAAGACTTATCACCAAGGAAAAGTGGTTCAAAGGAGGAGAGAGAAGGTGGCAGCCATGGCTGCCATGGAATCTGGCCAAGAGAGGGGAGGAAGATGATGAAATATGATTTTTTGACTTACTTGTATTTATAGAAAAACTCAAAAAGTGACCTCAAAGGGCCCCGCCGGGTCCGGAAAAGTGGAATTTGATCTGACGCACTCAAAGGCAAAACTCTGTGAACGAAAAAGAACCAAAATGAAAAAATATGAACAATGGAAGAAACAGCGTAAAAAATCGAGTCCCAAGCAGAGAGATATACTCCGAACAAGTTCGGCGGCAACCGGAGCCAGAAATCCTGAAACTGGTGAAAAACGACCAGAAGGAAATTTTAAGAGTACACGACTCAATGAAATGTGAAAATGAATCCCGCACAAGGATCTAGGCTCAAAACGAGGTATTTTTGTAATAACTTTCGTTAATTGCACAATAGCCCCTCCAAAAAGGGTTAATTGCACTAATGACCCAGAATGAAAATATATTCCAAAAATATTTTCTTAAAAACCCCTGAAATAAAATATTTTCAAAAGATATTTACTAAAAACACCTCAAGAAAAGGAAAAGATTCTGAAAAATTATGCATCCATGCCCCTATGGACACCGGGAGCAATTAGAGTACTTTTATACAAAAGTAAAGATACGTATTTCGTGGAAACCACTTAGAATGAAGATACGTGAAGTCAAAAACTAACTCCAAGCACGAAAAGTGAGGTTGTGCAAAAAAGTGACAAATGGGGAAAATACGAAATAAGGAAAATGACGAAAAGTGAATAGTATCCAAAAAGTGAAAATGCAGAAATGACTCGGTCCTTAAAGGAAGTTGTCAATCCTCACAAAAGAGTCTCAGAAACCATTTTCGAGCACTTTAGATGACACTCAGTGATGAGAAACAGAACTCAAAAAAGGAAATTAAACGAAAAAAAATTTATCCGTAAAATTTCAGGAAAAAGGGAAAGGGAGGAAAATGACCGGGTCATTACATAAAGGGTCCTTAAGCAACTTCAATTCATTTTTCAATTTTTCGCTTAGCTTGCAATTTTTAGATTTTAGCCTTTTTATGCTTAGCTTAGCTCCTTACTTTTCAATTCTCCCTTGCTTGACTTCATTTGTTCAATTCACCTAGCCAATCAAGAATAAACATAATAATTAACTAAAAAGAAAATAAAGTAAAAAACACGATCAAAAGAGTACTAGTTCCTAATTTTTTCCAAAACACGGCATTGCCAAATCAATCCCCGGCAACGGCGCCAAAACTTGGTGTATGTCATCGCATATGCACCAAAGTTACAATGAAAGTGTGGCCAAGTTTAAATTTATAAAGAACCACTACTACCTCTAACTACTAATATAACTAGGGTGAGTAGGGATCGTCCCAAGGGATTGGGGGCTATGTTAATATGGAAACAAGGTCGGATTAGTAGGTCAAGTGATCAAAAGGTGTTTTGATTTGTTAATTAAACTACAATGTAAATAAATTCAATACAAGGCAATTAAAATAAATAAAGGGTAGAGAACAAGAGAGATAGGTCTTGGGATCTAGAGGTCACCACTAAATATCACCATTCTAGACACTCAATGTGTAGTGAATAAAGGGAAAGATGTGTTGCAATACAAAGAGGTGTGATTGATTGAATCAACAAGCATGGATTGACTAATTAAGCATATAATGTCTAGACAACCTAGTAAATAGCACAATATATCAAACTAAGCCATTATTCCTTCCTTTAAGCTCACAATCAACACACTAACAAGTTAGAGAATAATACTACTTGCATTCATAAGTATGTAACACCAAACAACAAGCATGGATTGTCCTCACATCTAAGAAAGTAAAACAACTACACTACTTCTAAGCTAAGGACATGAAAAATAAACTAATTAAACTAAGGTAGAGGCACAATCCATCAATAAATAAGTATAAACCATCAAACAAACCACAAGAGTATTCTATTTAAGCATTATGTCTTGACAATCTCTAGATTCATAGCATTAATACATATAGACATGCATCAATATCACAAAACCAAGAAATAAACACATGAACATCTACTCTAGCATACACAGACATATGAATAGAATGAAATGATCAATTAAAAGTATTAATTAACATAAATCATTGTAAGAACAAGATTCATATATAAATTAAGTGTCAAGACAAGATAACAACACAAATCCCCTCAAAATACAAAGCATTAAGGTCTAGAAGGCATGCTTAGAGCTAATTCAAGTCCCAAGAAGATGTTTAGCCACTCATTGATGTAGTCATCCAACCCTCAAAGGCTATCTCCATGATAGAAATGCTCTTCTTCTTGATTAAAACCCTAGAAGAATGGAGGAACTCCCTAAATACTGTATGTCTCTCTAAGCTCTAGCCTCCTCTCCAAGATATGTGATATGAGATATCTAAGTTATATGAGTTATGTTGAGATATTATGTAAAAATGGCTCAAAATCCTTATATAGGTAACTCAAGTGTCACACCCAATGGTCAGGTTTCGTGCACTAGGGTCCTTTTAATGATTGCACCATGAGCCATCTTTTAATGAGTTGGACTCTGTTTTATTTCGGACTTGAGGAGGTTCGATTGATCGAATTCAGATGAGATCGATCGAACTGTGGCCAAATCCATCGAATTCAGGCCAGATCGATCAATCATTGGCGGCGCCTTTTTGGAATAAGACAAATCTGAGATATTTTTTGGGATATTTTGGGAAAAAGATCAAAGAAGTTCGATTGATTTGAAGAAAATTGGATCGATCGAAGATGGAATTTCTTTGAGAATAAGGATAAAGGGTCTGATCCATCTTGGTGAGGTGAGATCGATCAATGTGAGATTGATCGAAAATATTCTTGATCGATCGAAGTTTGCTGATTTCCACTACTTTGCTTTCACTTTGCTCCATTCTTCCATTCAGCTTGAGATTGCTTCTTTTATGCTCTAATTTGGCTGAATTGACTTATTTTGGGGATAAGCACCTGAAAAGGGCAATACTATGAAATTAGTTTAAAATGGGAAAGTAAGATAGATAAAGGTCCTAGAATACTCGAGCTTAAGGGGTTTAAATGCGCACTTTTCAGCGCTCATCAAAACTGCTTATACCCACCAATAAAAGATCCCATTGGAAAATGGTTGGAACAAAAAGGCAAATATAGCATTATATACATTTTAATTTACTAGCAAATTTCCACGTGTGATACAAGTGATGAAAAAATCATTTAAAGTGTATAATAATAATAATAATAATAATAATAATCATGTAATTTATTAATTTATAATATTGAATGATATATAATTAAAAAAAATTAATTTTATTTTCAAATAATAATGAATATAAATATGAAGTAGTACAATTAAAAGAATTTTGCATTATCTTATTTACTGCATGCAATTACCACAAAAATGACCATTGTTCTTTACCTAGAACTTTTCTTGCATTTATTGCATATATTGTACGTGTCTCACTTGCACTTCGAATTTCTCGAATTGTTTATTAAAAAAATTAATATGTTTTTTGAATTTTCATGAGTAAAAATAAAATTATTTTTACACAAATGGATAAATTTTGAAGATTTAAAAGTCACCGAAAAACATGAAAGCACTATAATATAAAATGCAACAATTTCATACCTTAAACCAATCAAATCCTCTAAGAATCTCATGCATGCAGGCAAAACTTTTTATCCTTTTTGAGTAGTTGGTATTTGAAATTTGAAAGTAGGGCACTTATAACTTCGCTAGATACATTCTCCTCAAACCTGCAATCATAAAAAGTATGGGTAGGTATTCTACGATGTACTTTTCCAACTCAAGTATAACACAATAGATTTGCAAATTGTTAAGGCAATGAAAGGTAAGCCACTACAAAATCATAAAATATTTGAGCAGTTGATTGTGTCAATAGAAGATTTAGAAACAGAAAAATCAATAAATTCGCACTACTTGGTAACACATTGAGACATCTCATCTAACTTAAACATAATAATAATAATAATAATAATAATAATAATAATATAAAAACAAAGTTGTTAATGTTCTATAAATGATGGAAACATTTTGGAGACCAAAAATTTATCTAGAAAAGATAACTTTTTGGCAACACTTCTCTACATTGCACAATAGCTTTGGCCTCATTTGTGCTTTATAAGAGTTTAGACCTAATTTTAAAATTTATAACAAATCACTGTTGAATGGAACAAAAAAATCCAAGGAAGTAATCCAACAGTTAATATAAGATCATTATTAAATAATATTCCTTTATTTATATGTACAACAAACCGAACATGCACAATTTTGGCTCCTTATTTCATTTAGAAGAAAATCATTATTGCGAGGAAATTTGAAAGGTTAATTTTATTATTATTATTATTATTATTATTATTATTGCTATTATTATAATTATTATTAATATTATTGTTATTACTATTACTATAATTACTATTATTATTTTTATTATTACAACTGTTATTATTACTACTACTACTACTATTATTCTTATTGCTATTATTAAAATTACTATTATTATTATTATTATTATTATTATTATTATTATTATTATTATTATTTATTTTTGTTATGAATATTATTGTTATTAATGTTGTTAGGCTTAAGTGCATTAAACCCCATTGAACTTTCTTCTCTCTCCCAAAAAAACCTCTGAAGTATCAAAAAAACACTCAACTCCCTAAATTATTCCACTTGTTGCAAATTGTTAGTTGGCCGTCCAAAATTTAACGCCAAAGGTTGTCACGTGACACACATGAGAGGGCAAAATTTTAAAAAGACCATAATGACCATAATGACCTTTATATGGATTACACACACACACACACACACACACACACACACACACACATGTTATATGTCTGCAAAATCCCCATTTAAGAACTGCAACAAACATTTGGTAGCTCGATCTCTCTCTATCTATGTGTCTCCATTTTAATAATTGCGACTAACCCTTACCGTCTTATTTGAATAGAAGCTTCATTCATAGCCATTAGAGGAGATAAATGTTGTGGTTTTGTGGAGTCTGATTAGGTAATTATTTTTTTAGGAAGATTTAATTGTATGAAAACTTCAAGACTGCTGAAGTAATTTCTTGATTTGATTTAACTTCCTTATTGGTTTAAGGAAAATTCAGTTTCCAGATCTGATTTAAATTCCTTATTGGTTTTGGATTCTACAAAAGGCAAGTTCTTGTAGGACAAGTTTTGGGACTCTATAAATACCAACTCTAATCAGATTTTAGAGGGTGTGAAAAAGTGAGAGAAATTTGTGCCAACACAAGAAAGAGCGATTAAGAGAGATTGAGAGAAAATTCTCCTTGTAATTATTCATCTTTTTCATAGTAAATTTGTTCGGTGTGCTTCATAGACGTAGCTCTAAGATTTGGGTGAACCATGCATATCTTGTGTTCTTGTTTGTGATTTTTTATTCTTAGTGATTGCTTGATTATTTCTCGAACAGCGAACGTTGTTTATTTTGCGTTTCTGCCACAACAACTGATATCAAATCCGGTTGATTGTGTAATGTAACTCTAACAACCGGTATCAGAGCCTTTGGTTAAGAACCTAGGGCACAGAAGGTGTTTAATGAAATTTCGAAAGTCTTTCGATCAGATCTGTCCGTTCGAGTGGGAGTAATGGCATCAGAAGATAAGACATCCACATACAAAATCGAGAAGTTCGATGGCACAAACTTCATTTTCTGGAAGATGTAAATTGAAGACCTCTTGTTTCAGAAAAATCTGTATCAACCTTTGGGAGAGAAGCCAGAGGATACAGAGGATGCAGATTGGGAATTACTTTATAGGAAGGCTCTTGGCACCGTCAGATTGACGTTGTCAAAGTCAGTCGCCTTTAATATCAAGAACGAGAAGACGAAGATGTCTCTTATGGCAGCCCTTTCTAGTATGTATGAATAGCCTTCTGCAGCGAACAAGGTGCACTTGATCAAGAAATTGTTCAACATGAAGATGGTTGAAGGTGATAAATTCAACGAACATCTAAATGTGTTCAACGAGATTGTTAGGCAATTAGAGTCTGTTGATATTAACTTCAAAGACGAGGTCCAAGCACTGCTAATTCTAGGGTAGTTACCCGAGAGTTAGAGTGGCTCTGCAGGGAAGACCAAGTTAAAGTTTGATGAAGTTGTGAGCATGATTCTGACTGAAGAGATCAGAAGGCAAACAACAGGGGTTTCAACCAGTGGTTTGGCATTGGATGTTGAAAGCAGAGGCAAGGGTTCAAACAAGAAGAAGGGCAACGGTAATAGAAACAGAGGCAGATCCAAGTCAGGGAATGAAAGGACATAGTCTCAAAATTTCAGGAATTCCACAGATCTAAGTGATATTGAGTATTGGAATTGTGGAAAGAAGGGACATTATCGTGTTGATTGTAAACTTCCAAAGAAGGGAACCGAAAGAAAAACTGAAGCAAATGTTGTCTCAAAAGAATCAGATGATGCATTGATATGCTCTTTGGAGAGTAAGGCGGAGTCATGGGTTTTAGATACTAGTGCATCGCTTCATTGCACCTCAAGCAAAGAGCTATTTAATAGTTATGAATCGGGTAACCTTGGAAATGTGTATCTTGGTGATGATCAGCCTTACAGTGTTTTTGGCAAGGGTGAAGTGCAAATCAAGTTGAATGGGTCAGATTGGAAGTTGAAGGATGTGAGACACATCCCTGACTTGAGGAAAAATCTGATTTCGGTGGGACAATTGTTAGATGAAGGTTTTGTTACAACCTTCAATGAAGGCTCATAGAAAGTTTCCAGAGGCGCTATGAACATTGCATGTGGTAAGAAATCTGGCATTCTCTACACAACTACCAGTGCTTGTAGGTCTATAGCAGTTGCAGAAAACAGAGAAGATCACAACGTTTGGCACCAGAGACTAGGTCACATGAGTGAAAGGGGGCTCAAGATTATGCACTAAAAGGGGAAACTACCAGGCATACGGGCAATTGATATTGACTTCTGTGAGAGTTGCATAATGGGCAAGCAAAAGAGGGTCAGTTTCAAGAAGAGCGGCAGAGATCTCAGAAAGGAGAAACTTGAGCTAGTACACACAAATGTTTGGGGGCCAGCCACTATCTCATCCATTGGCAAAAAATCCTACTTCGTGACTTTCATTGATGATCATATGAGGTAGATATGGGTTTATTTTTTGAAGCATAAATCTGAGGTATTTGATGTGTTCAAGAAGTGGAAGGCCATGGTGAAGAATGAGAGAGGTTTGAAGATCAAGAGGTTGAGGTCAGACAATGGTGGTGAGTATGGAGACACTGGGTTCAAGAAGTTCTGTTTTGATAATGTGATTAGATTAGAGAAGATTGTGCAAGGAACCCCATAGCAAAATGGGGTGGTAGAACGGATGAACCGAACATTGATAGAAAGAGCCAGAAGCATGCGCATACATTCGGGTCTACCCAAACAATTTTGGGAAGAAGCGGCCAATATAGCAGCCTACCTAATTAATCATGGACCATCGATGCCTTTGGAGCATCGAATACCAGAAGAGGTATGGAGTGCCAAAAAGGTAAATTTTCATGGTTGAAAGTTTTTGGTTGTATTGCATATGCACATATTAGTGACCATGCGAGGGGAAAGCTCGACCCCAAGTCACTAAAATGTATCTTCGTTGGGTATGGCGGAGATGAGTTTGGTTATCGACTCTGGGATAATCAGAACAAGAAAATCATTAGAAGTAGAGATGTGATTTTCAACGAGAAGGTGATGTACAAGGATAAAGATGCAGCACAATTAACTAGTCCTGTACAGAGTAAGCCTGAGTTTGTTGAGTTAGATGATAATCCAGAGAGCATTGACAAAACTCATAGAGCATAGTTCACTGCAGATTCCAACTCCTATGCCTGCACCCAAAAGGTCTACGCGACCTCATGTACCGAATCGAAAATATTTGGATTATATGTTGCTCACAGATAATGGTGAGCCTAAATGCTATGATGAAGCATGTCAAGTTAAAGATGCTAGCAAGTGGGAGCTTGTAATGGAAGATGAGATGAAATCCCTTATCTCTAACAAAACTTAGGAACTAGCCAAGTTGCCCATGGAGTAGAAAGCTCTTCACAACAAATGGGCGTATAGGGTGAAAGAGGAATATGATGGTTCCAAGAGATACAAAGCGAGAATGGTGGTCAAAGGCTTTTAGCAAAAGTAAGGCATTGACTACATAGACATTTTTTCCCCGGTTGTGAAACTAAGTACCATTCACTCAGTTCTTAGCATTGTTGCAGCAGAGGGGTTGCACTTTGAGTAGTTAGATGTCAAAACTGCTTTCCTCTATGGTGACCTTGAGGAGGAGATTTACATGCAACAACCGGAGGGTTTCTCAGTCAAAGGGAAAGAGAAACTAGTGTGCAAGTTGAAGAAAAGCTTGTATGGTTTGAAACAAGCCCCGAGGCAGTGGTATAAGAAGTTTGATGGTTTTATGAAGCGACATGGCTACAACAAGTGCAACACTGACCATTGCTGCTACTTCAAGAGGTTTAAGTCAAGTTTTATTATCCTTCTACTTTATGTTGATGACATGTTAGTGGCAGGTTCTGATTTTGAAGAAATTAGCAAATTGAAGAAGCAGTTGTTTAGTGAATTCGAGATGAATGATCTTGGTGCAGCGAAGCAGATTCTTGGGATGAGGATTAGTAGAGATAAACAGAAAAGTACTTTGCAGTTGTCTCAGGTTGAGTATGTTGAACGGGTTTTAAAGAGGTTCAACATGAATAATGCTAAGGCGGTGAGTACTCCCTTAGCTAATCACTTCCGATTATCTCAAGATCAGTGTCCGAAAACAGAAGATGAGAAAAACTTCATTGCTAAAATTTCATATGCCTCAGCCATTGGAAGTTTGATGTATGCTATGGTATGCACAAGGTTAAACATTGCATATGCAGTAGGAGAAGTAAGCAGGTTCATGAAGGATCCGGGTAAACTACACTGGGAAGCAGTAAAGTGGATATTGAGATATCTACGGGGTACCACAGAAAGATGTTTATGTTTTAGAAGGGCGAAGTGAAGTTACATGGTTATGCGGATTCAGATTTTGCTGGTGAGGTGGACCACAGAAGAAGTACTACCGGGTATGTGTTCATGGTGGGTACAACTGCAGTTAGTTGGGTTTCGCAAATATAGAGGATTGTAGTGTTATCTACTACAGAGGCAGAGTATGTGACGATGATAGAGGCTAGTAAAGAGATGATTTGGTTACAAGGTTTGTTGACAGAGTTGGGATTCGAACAGGTAAATAATGTTTTGCACAGTGATAGTCAGAATGCGATACATCTGGCAAAGAATTCAGCATTTCATTCAAGGACCAAGCATATAGGACTTTGGTATCACTTTATCAGATCTTTGTTAGAAGATGGGGTGTTAACACTTGAGAAAATACATGACACCAAGAATCCGGCTGATATGTTGACCAAGACAGTGACCATGGAGAAACTGATGTTGTGCACGCTTCATTCGGTCTTCTAGCTTGAAGACAGAGAGAAGCGCATCGACATGCATGGGACATGCATGAGAAGAAGATGGAATTGGTTTACAAGTGCACCAGCCTCCAAGTGGGAGATTATTGAGGTTTTGTGGAGTTTGATTAGGTAATTATTTTTTTTTAGGAAGATTTAATTATATGGAAACTTTAAGACTGCTGAAGTAGTTTCCTGATTTGATTTAACTTCCTTATTGGTTTAAGGAAAATTTATTTTCCTGATCTGATTTAAATTCCTTATCAGTTTTGGATTCTGCAAAAGGCAAGTTCTTGTAGGACAAGTTTTGGGACTCTATAAATACCAACTCTAATAAGATTTTAGAGGGTGTGAAGAAGTGAGAGAAATTTGTGCCAACACAAGAAAGAGCGATTGAGAGAGATTGAGAGAAAATTCTCCTTGTAATTTTTCATCTTTTTCATAGTGAATTTGTTCGGTGTGCTCCATAGACGTAACCCTAAGATATGGGTGAACCATGTATATCTTGTGTTCCTGTTTGTGATTTTTTATTCTTTGTGATTGCTTGATTATTCCTTTAATAACGAGTGTTGTTTATTTTACGTTTCTGCTACAGCAACTGGTATCAAATCCAGTTGATTGTGCAGTGCAACTCTAACAATAAATACCTTTCAAGAGAGAGATACGGTTTATGTTTTAAGTTTCAACTTACTACCTTCATTGATCGGTGAATCTCTTTATCTAAATTCAAAGCAACCCTTTATGGTTTGAGTCCTCAAGCCTCATTGCTATCGTCTTTCGATTCCTCAAATAGAGGACTCAATGGTGGGTGAGTATGGTTAAGAAGCCTGATTCTCAGTGAGAACTTGTAGAGATTTAGGCAAGCATAACCGAGAGATTCAGGCAAGCATAGCCGTGGTAGGTGAATTTAGATCGGAGCTCGACATCGGAAATTCTCTTATTCTTTGTTCAAATACTTATTTTTCTAGGTTGATATTTAGATTCCAATCTGCATGCACCTACCACAACCACCATCACCCGAATCAACAACCACAGCTTAGGCTCCTGCCCAGCCTCCATCACTATCGCTCAACAGCTATGGCAGCTTTGGTATCTCTGAAAACCCGAAGACTTCTCCATTAGTGAGTAGAGAGATAGAGAATGGATAGGGAAATGGGGATCTATAAATTAGGAAAAAAATAGTTCAAAGGGGATTTTTCACTTTTGCCTCCATATTATGATGTACATGATTAAGACTTTTTTATTAATCCCAAAAGTACCCTCCAATGTGACAGTATACACCCATCTTCTTATAACAGGCTTTTGCATTCCTTTAAAAAATATTTTATTTTTCCCATTCATTTTATTTTGTTTTTTATTTTCTTAACAAAATCCGCTAGCCAAACATAATTCATTCCCATTCATTTTATTTTGTTTTTGTAGGGAGTTTTCATCCCTGTTGTTTCATGTTTCTTGGAGTCACTGATTAGTTATGGATGAGGTACTGGTTAAGCAGTTAGAGCAATTTTCTCTTTCTGAGGAAGATGATGGGAGTATAATCTTTACAAAGATTGATCTGAAAGACGGGGTTGACTAGTGTGTTGAAACCTTGTTAGGGAAGGTGTTTTTGGACAAGGTAATTAAAGGCATTCTTAAGGTTTTCCGTATCCAAAGTCACATTTTTCAGTTCAAATTTACTGATGACAGAGCAAAATGTCATGTCATGGATACATGCTGTAATACCCACAATTTTAAAAGGATAGTCTCGGTATTTATTTAATTGATTTAATTACATTTTTATTAAATTATATGATTATTTGGCTATTTGTTTATATGTTTATTTGACTTTATTGTTCAAATTGAATTGTGTGATTTATATTGTGCATGTTATTTTATTTTATTTTATTTAAATTAAAGGACGTAGATTTGGACAGTAGTAATGGACCAACTAATTGGGTTACATGAACTACTTGGATAGGAGGTTAATGCGTACAGATATTTACCTATGGATGAATATACATATACATATACATATATATATATATATATATATAAATATATATATATATATATATATGGGTATATATGTATATAGGGATTTTATATTTATTATTATTAAAAATAATATTAACATAACTATGGTTAAATATATATATTTTGTATATATAGTTATAATGTAAATAGTAATATATATATAGTTGTTAAGGTTTTATTAATATATATATGTATGTATATCAGGTTTGACAGACTAAGCTTATACATACATATATGTATATACATGATGTTATATAGTTAAAATATAAATTAACTATTGATGAGCGCTGAAAAGTACACATTTAAACCCCTTAAGCTTGAGTATTCTAGGACCTTTATCTATCTTATTTACCCGTGTTAGTACTTATTTGTGTTTTTGTCTATTTCAGGTCAATAATGTCAAAATGGGCTAAAAACGAGTTCTTAAGGCCTTTTTGGAGTCAAACTAAGTCTTAGCGATGATCCGGAGCAAAAAGAGGCTAATTTGGAGCAAAAAGAAGCTGATACTGAAAAGCTGAAAAGTTGGATGGATCGCAGAAAAGTTGGATCGATCAAACTTTTAGTTGGATCGATCAAAAAAGTTGGATCGATCGAAAAATAAGTTGGATCGATCGAAAAAGTTGGATCGATCGAATTGGACATGCTGGCAGCAAGCTGTCACTTTTTCCGTGCGCGCCCAAAAGTTCACCTACCAAAAAGTTGCGGGATTAAATATTTTTGGGCATATATTCTAGACTTAGTGACTAAGAAAAGGACCTTCTATATATAAAGGGAAACAACCCATTTGTAAAAGGGGATTCTTTAAGCTTTTTATCATTTTTATTTTCTACATTGTAATTTTTATTTCTCTAGAAAAGTTAGAGATTAGGGTTAGAAGAAAAGAGAGAAGTAGAGGCACATCTCAAGAACACATCTCTAAATCCACTATCTCTCCATCTCTAGAGCTTCAAAGAAGAAGAAGAAGAAGAGGAAGAAGAAGATGGAGCCATGTTTGGAGCTTGATTCCATGACTACATCCACCCCCTCCATGATTGACTAGATCTACACTTAGGGCTTGGATGAGCCCTAAGTCTTGTGTAATCTAAACCCTTGTATTTCTATTTTTGGGGATTTTTATATATATTGTTGTGATTAGTGTTTTAGCCTTGTGAATGTCATGAATCTTGGTATATTTCTATGATTTCCATGGTCTAATTCTTCCTATTAATTCTCTAGTTTATTTACATGTCTATGTGTGATTAAATTAGGAAATATGTCTCACATGATTCATATGGGTTAATTCTTCCATTGATTCTCTATTTTAATTACATGTTGTCTTATGTGTGATTATTTGGGGAATTGATCTCTACACTAGTTTTTCTATATTAATTGCATGTCTATGTGTGATTAATTGAAAATCTAGTGATGGCTAGACATTAGTGCTTAATAGAATGCTCTTATTATGTCTCTTGATGGTTCATACTTATTCCTTGATGGATTGTACCTCTCCTTTAGTTTATTTTCATGCTAGTAATGTAGTTGTAGTGTAGTGTTAGATGGGGAGACAATTCATGCTTGTTCTTTGATGTTCCATGTTTTTGAATGCAAGAAGCATATGCTCTAATATTGTGGTGTAATGGAATTTTGAGCTTAATGAAGGATTAATGACTTGTTATGATATATTGTATCTTTCACATGTGTTTAGACAATATATTCCTCTCCCAATAGATATATTGTGGCCTCTCACATGATGTTTAGACAATATATGTTTAACTAAGTCATCCTTGTGAATTATTTGGACTATGAGCTTAATGAAAGGTTTAATGACTTGATTTGATATTTTGTTCTCTTCACATGTTGTCTAGACAATATATTCCTCTTCCAATAGATATATTGTAGCCTTTCACATGTTGTTTAGACATTATACACTTGTTGAGTCACCTTTGTTAGTCGAACCAATTTTGTTCACAACAATGTATTCCCCATTAATGGAAAGCAAGTGGTTAATTACATGAGCTTAGTGGTGATTCCAACACCCTAAGTCCTCTTTTCTCATCTCTTAAATCCCTATCTCTACTTAGTTTTATTTTTCTTGCCTTTTAATTAATTCTTTTCTAGAAGTAATCAACCAACCCAACTCTCTTTTGCAATCATTTGGTACGCTAGAGTCGAAGTTGAAATTCCAACACGTATAATCCCTTGGGACGATCCCTACTCACTCTTACTACGTTAGTAGTGGTGTTGGTAGTGGTTTTTATAAATTTAAATTTGACATAAAAGGCTTTTCTTGAACCACACATTCACTACATTTAGTTTGGCGTTTACGAGCGACCTCGTCAGATTTTGGCGCCGTTGCCGGGGATTAACGGTTTTGTTGGAATTAAACTAGACAATAGTGTTCATTAGATTGCTTCTATTTTTATTTTATTTTCCATTGTATATTCTTTTCTCTTGATTCTCATTATTATTTGTTCAATTAGGTACTTGACTACAAGGAAGGCGAACTTTGGAACTTAAAGCAATCATTGGAGCTTAAAAGCTAAATTTGGAGTTGAAGTGCTAAAGGACCATTGTGAGCAATTCTTGGCACTCTTATATTTTAATTGTTTCACTTCTTTGTATGCTTGTGATAGCCCTTGTTGAGGCTCATTTTATTGTTAAATTTTTGTCCAAGCATAGGCCCTTGTTGAGGCCAATTTTTTCTTGCATTTGGGTTTTAATTGTGAATGGAGGAATTGTTTGATCCAAGTTTGGGGGGGAATTACAACCCTTCACCTTATGCTCCTCCATCACATTTTAATCATTTTGAGATTGAGTCCAATTCATTTCATGCATCATCGTATTATGGACTTGATCACTCATTTAATCCTTCTTATGACTGTTGCCTTCCACCACCATTTTATGATGAATCAATTCCACCACCTTCTAAGTATTCACCCGGATTTGAAGAAAAAATGTTAGCTTTACTTGATGTGCATATTTCACACACTTCACTTATTAATTCTCATTCTCAAAGTTTAGCCAACTTAGAAGCTCAAGTTGAGCAAATTGCAAGTACTCTTTCTCATCAAGAGGAGGAGGAAGAGGCAAATGAAAAAATGGCAAGAACTTCAATGTATATAGATGAGGATGATGAGAGTGAGGAGAATGAAACAAGTGAGCTAATGCCTATCACTCTATCTTGTATAAAGGAGGAAGTGGCAAGTGAGTTAGTGGCTAATCCAATAGAACATAACATGATTAATGAGGACTTTCCTTGTTTTGATTATGATTTTATCTATGATATGGCTACTCTAGAGAGTGAGGAGATGTTGACCACACTTGAGGTAGGAGAGAAGGAGGAGGAACTTGTTGAAGAGGGCCTTCCTTCTATTATCTCTAATGACCCTCTTGAGGAATGTCTTTTGAAAATGTATAAAAATTGTGGTTTTGACTTTAAAAGCTCTAAAAATGAAATAAACTCTCTAATGGACTCCTTAACTTACTTAGAAGGTGAGGAAATGGTAATCTATGAGGAGGAGAAGAGGGATGAAGAGAGGGTGTTTCTTATTAATCCAAATGAGTCTTTGAAAGACAATGTCTCACCAATTATCAATATGGATGATCATTTGAATGTGTTTCAAGAACACAACAAAGAGGCAAGTCTAACCATGATTGATTTTGTTTTCAAGACCGTGGATGAAAGGAACAATATCATATATTTTATTTCTTTTCAAGTCATTCTTTTGGAGGATGATTTTATTGTCATAAGTGGGACATTAAATGAGAAAAGTGAAAAGAGGGTCAATAAGGATGTTTCATATCCAGTTTTTGATTCATTTGATTAGTGAGTTGACCTAACGTCTTGTTAGAGACGTTAAACACTAGTATTCGTAGAGTTTCACAACTCTATTCCTCCCTCATTTCTTTTTATTTTTCATTCTTGTGTACATTCTTCCATCTATTTTTCAAATTTTCATTCTTGTTACCATCATTGGGGCTTAGCATAGGATTTTCTGCACTTTCAGTTCAAAATTAAGCGTTTGGTGCCAGTTCGATCGATCACAAGATCACATTCGATCGATCGAATTATTCTTCGATCGATCCAACATGTGGTTCGATCGATCATGAGTCCCAACACTTAGAAAAATTTTGGACCTACATCCAAATTTCAAAATGCATGCTCTCGGGATCTCCAAATTTTTGAAAGTTCGATCGATCGTAAACCATTTCGATCGATCGAACTATCTTTCGATTGATCCAACATGTGGTTCGATCGATCATGAGTCCCAACACTTAGAAAAATTTTCAGGCCTCATCCATTTTTCAAAAATGTATGCTCTCGGGATCTCCAAAATTTTACATGTTCGATCGATCGAATTTCATCTCGGATCGATCACAGCTATGTTCGATCGATTGAACTTTATCTTCGATCGATCACAACTTTGCCCCTTTGACCCTTTCAATTTTTGACTTTTTCCTATTTCTATTTCTATTTTATTTTATTTTATTTTTATTTTATTTTATTTCATTTAGTTATCTCTCTCTCTAAAAAAAAAAAAAAAGTTTTTGGAAATTTGTTAAAAACACAAAAATATTTTTGTTAATTTTATTTTATTTTCAAAAATTCCAAAAAGATTTTTATTTTATTTTCATTTTTACTTTATTTCCAAGCTTTATTTTTATTTTTATTTTTATTTCAAATATTTAAAATAAAAAAAAAAATCAAATCCCAAAAACATTTTTCTTTTATTTTATTTTATTTCCTTTTATCCGATTTCCAAAAATCCAAAAATATTTTGTTTAACTTTAATTTTTAATTCTTCTAACTTATCAAAAAAAAAAAAAAAAAAATCTTTGCATTCCTTATTTTCTTAAATTTTTATTTACTTGCCTTTTTATTTTTATTTGTGTACATATTTGTTTTGTTTAAAAAATAAAAAATTAAAAAATGAGACGATTTTTTAAAGAAGCATTCCGTCTTGCTAGAGACGTTAAACTTAGCACCCATTTTGCATATTTCTTACATTTTTCATTTTTCTTTGCATGTTTTCACATATATATTAAAAAAAAAAAAATGAAAAACAAAAAGTAAGAAAATTTTATATATACTTGCATTGTACATATTCTTTCCATTTTTTTTTGCATTGTACATGTTCCTTTTCATTTCTTGCATTGCACATATTGTTTTTCATTTCTTACATTGAACATATTCTTTCATTACATTTTGCCTTATTTAATTTTCTTTTTTATATTTTGTTCATGCATTTTATTCTTTGTTTTTCTTGCATTTTGTATATACTTGCTTTCATTAAATGAAAAATATAAAAAGATTCATCATTGTGCCCTTATGTGTAGTCATGCATACTTTATGCTTTAGTTAGGGCTTGATCTTATATCTCTCTTGCATCATGTGTTACATTGCCTTAGAATGCTTGATTTGATTATTCTTATCCCATTTGATATTTGATGTGAGTTTGTTAGCGTGGTTATTCAAGTAGGTTGTTGATTCTAAGTTTGGGGGAGTCGTCTTTCGAATTGGATCATGACCGGGCTTCATGTCTACACCACCACGGTATACTCTTTCCACTTTTTTTCCATTGTTCTCATTGCACACTGAGGACAATGTGCGGTTTAAGTTTGAGGGTAAGGTGTCTTGTTGCATTCTACTTAAGATTTTAGCTTTAAATGCATGATTGAGATTTGAGATTGATGTTAGCTATGATTTTGATCTTTTGAGGACTATATTGCTTAAAATTTAAAAATTGTTTGATTTGAGAGTCCAATACTCCTTGTATGCCTTGTGAATGCCATTTAGGAGTAAATTTTTTGAAAGATTGATATCTTGCTTGCATTTGTGGTCCACATCATCCTGATTTTGTGATTGTTTTGAAATTCATTTTAGGATTCAACACTAGCACCGGCGCACACTAGCATTCATTTGTGGGGTACATGCTTTGTTGATTATTGAATTGGTTATATCCCAATTGAGCTAGTAGTGCATTGAAAGCTTTCATTCTTGATAAAGGTGGATAACAACCCCTTTTCATTGAGTAGTCGGGATTCTTGCCTCATTAAGCAGTGAACTTCTCGCGCCGAAAGGTGGAGGGCCCAAACTCTAGGTTAATAATTGAAAAAAAAAAAAAAAAAAAAAAAAAGAAGAAGTTGCAAAAACAATAAAAGTGAAGACTTCTCCCAAAAGGTGAGAAGTAGGAAATGATTAGATGGTTGTTGTCTTGATTTGTAGCCTAGTTGATTTGAGTTTGTAAGTCCGTAGGGGTGTCTTAACACCTAATGTCCTAAAGCCATCTGGTTTGGGAGTCATTGACCTAACACTTGCTACATGAATCTTCTAGAAAGCTTAAGAGATCAACACATTGCACAATATTTCCATCTTTGATCCTCAATAAAAAAAAAAAAAAAAAAAAAATTGAGTGAAAAGAATAAACGCACCTAGAAGAATAAAGCTTTAATAAAAGGTCCACTCTCTTATCTTAATGATCGGTACTAGATTTGTGTGCTAGTTTGAGGGTAAGGATGTGATTACTTCTCTAGTTGGCTAAGATAGCAACACACTTGATGCCCGACCTCTCACATGGATTCTAGACTTGTTTCGATTTTCATGATCATTTTCTTGATGTGTGGAGGACCATGCTTACTTGTTTGATGTTGAGATTTTGGGAGATTGCTTGGAAATGGTTGAAAAATTGCATACTTGAGGTAGTTTTCTCCCAATGCTTGTTTGTAATATTGGTGCCTCTTTTGAAAGAATGAGCTTAATGTTTGTGGGTATCATTTCTGGAAACCCTCACGAGACTTCACTAGTCCACTAGGGGTAACCTAGGGGTTTAAAAGACTTGTTGCATATGTTAAATGCAATCGTGTTCCATACGAAAGTGGTGCTATCATTTTATTGCTTTCTAGTTCATAGTTGTTTAGTTGTTCATTTCATTCCTTACTTCGTAGTTCATTGCTAGGGACTAGCAATATTTAAGTTTGGGGGTGTGATGAGCGCTGAAAAGTACACATTTAAACCCCTTAAGCTTGAGTATTCTAGGACCTTTATCTATCTTATTTACCCGTGTTAGTACTTATTTGTATTTTTGTCTATTTCAGGTCAATAATGTTAAAATGGGCTAAAAACGAGTTCTTAAGGCCTTTTTGGAGTCAAACTAAGTCTTAGCGATGATCCGGAGCAAAAAGAGGCTGATTTGGAGCAAAAAGAAACTGATACTGAAAAGCTGAAAAGTTGGATGGATCGCAGAAAAGTTGGATCGATCGAACTTTTAGTTGGATCGATCAGAAAAGTTGGATCGATCGAAAAATAAGTTGGATCGATCGAAAAAGTTGGATCGATCGAAAATAAGTTGGATCGATCGAATTGGACATGCTGGCAGCAAGCTGTCACTTTTTCCGTGCGCGCCCAAAAGTTCACCTACCAAAAAGTTGCGGGATTAGATATTTTTGGGCATATATTCTAGACTTAGTGACTAAGAAAAGGACCTTCTATATATAAAGGGAAGCAACCCATTTGTAAAGGGGGATTCTTTAGGCTTTTGATCATTTTTATTTTCTACATTGTAATTTTTATTTCTCTAGAAAAGTTAGAGATTAGGGTTAGAAGAAAAGAGAGAAGTGGAGGCACATCTCAAGAACACATCTCTAAATCCACTATCTCTCTATCTCTAGAGCTTCAAAGAAGAAGAAGAAGAAGAAGATGGAGCCATGTTTGGAGCTTGATTCCATGACTACATCCACCTCCTCCATGATTGACTAGATCTACACTTAGGGCTTGGATGAGCCCTAAGTCTTGTGTAATCTAAATCCTTGTATTTCTATTTTTGGGGATTTTTATATATATTGTTGTGATTAGTGTTCTAGCCTTGTGAATGTCATGAATCTTGGTATATTTCTATGATTTCCATGGTCTAATTCTTCCTATTAATTCTCTAGTTTATTTACATGTCTATGTGTGATTAAATTTGGAATTATGTCTCACATGATTCATATGGGTTAATTCTTCCATTGATTCTCTATTTTAATTACATGTTGTCTTATGTGTGATTGTTTGGGGAATTGATCTATACACTAGTTTTTCTATATTAATTGTATGTCTATGTGTGATTGATTGAAAATCTAGTGATGGCTAGACATTAGTGCTTAATGGAATGCTCTTGTTATGTCTCTTGATGGTTCATACTTATTCCTTGATGGATTGTACCTCTCCTTTAGTTTATTTTCATGCTAGTAGTGTAGTTGTAGTGTAGTGTTAGATGGGGAGATAATTCATGCTTGTTCTTTGATGTTCCATGTTTTTGAATGCAAGAAGCATATGCTCTAATATTGTGGTGTAATGGAATTTTGAGCTTAATGAAGGATTAATGACTTGTTATGATATATTGTATCTTTCACATGTGTTTAGACAATATATTCCTCTCCCAATAGATATATTGTGGCTTCTCACATGATGTTTAGACAATACATATTTAACTAAGTCATCCTTGTGAATTATTTGGACTATGAGCTTAATGAAAGGTTTAATGATTTGATTTGATATTTTGTTCTCTTCACATGTTGTCTAGACAATATATTCCTCTTCCAATAGATATATTGTAGCCTTTCACATGTTGTTTAGACATTATACACTTGTTGAGTCACCTTTGCTAGTCGAACCAATTTTGTTCACAACAATGTATTCCCCATTAATGAAAAGCAAGTGGTTAATTACATGAGCTTAGTGGTGATTCCAACACCCTAAGTCCTCTCTTCTCATCTCTTAAATCCCTATCTCTACTTAGTTTTATTTTTATTGCCTTTTAATTAATTCTTTTCTAGAAGTAATCAACCAATCCAACTCTCTTTTGCAATCATTTGGTACGCTAGAGTCAAAGTTGAAATTCCAATATAATCCCTTGGGACGATCCCTACTCACTCTTGCTACGTTAGTAGTGGTGTTGGTAGTGGTTTTTATAAATTTAAATTTGACATAAAAGGCTTTTCTTGAACCATACATTCACTACATTTAGTTTGGCGTTTACGAGCGACCTCGTCAACTATATTAGTTTATTTTCCTTTTCTTTTCCTTCATGGCTGTTTTAGAGTTGGGGTAAGATTAGGAGTAGGGTTTAGTAGTAGGCCATATATATGTGTGTGTGTTTGTGTTTGGGCAAGGGTTAGAAACCCATTACGTAGACATATAGAGAGGAGGCAAAAATCAGAGGGTTTTAGAGAGAAACAGAGGAGAGGAAAGAGAAGGTGCAGCCAAAGGAGAAGGTCGAACCCAAGGAGGAAGGAAGGAAGGTTGCTCGTGGGTCTAGCATGAAGCAGCAGAGAGGTTCGTCAGCAACCAAGGGTTGTCGAAAAATAGAGATTAATCTAGGAAGAAAAAAGAGTTGGGTTTTATTCAAAATCCGTAAGGCAAGTTTTACTTCTATCTCTTTCCCTTTAGTCTGTGTTCTATACATGCTTAGGATAATTCTAGGACTTTTAAATTATTAAAAATCAACCATTTATGCATGCTAATAGATGAATTACAGTAGATTATGTGTATGTGTATATGTTTGATTAACCTTGAATTTTATTGCATGATTTTTGTTTAAAACTTGCTTAGATTATGCATAGAGGTTGTTAATAATGTTTAGGGTTAATCGGGACTTAAAACAGTAGCCTTAGGACCTTTAACGGAGGATGACGGAGTCGCTAGAGCCGGAGCCGGAGCCGGAGAAGACGGACAACCCAGTTTCACATCAATCAGTTTAGGGCACATGTCGATCGGTTTGCATGAATCGGTCAACGTCTGCACACTTTACGTCGACCGATTTACATGAACCAGTCGACATCTATGATTTTATGTCGACATCTACGATTTTATGTTGACATCTATTATTTTACATTGACATCTATGATTTTTCATCGACATCTAAGATTTTCCGTTGACGCCTGGGGAAAAACCATTGACCGGTTTGGGCCTTAGAGCAGGATATGGATTGTTCGATTAGGGCGTGTTTAGGGTTATTTTAGAAACTACAATGTGGTTAAATTAGCCCAATAAATTACTAGAATGCATAATATACCTATATATACTAAGTATGGAATTTAATTACCTAAATAGTTAATTTATGGAGGAGTATTTATATTAAACTATTTTAACTAACTATCTGGATTGAAATGGGTTATTCACAGTATTTGGATTTATACAGTCTATTTAAGATGCATGTTAATTTCTTATTAAGCAAATTAAATGCATGTTATTTAGAAGTATTGTTATTACTTAACTATATGCTAAGTTAGAAGGTAATTAACTTAAGGGTTAATTAATGGATAGTTTATGGTATTAAACTGATTTAATCAAATAATTGGATTTAAATAATTTAATCATGTTAAGGAGGTTTAAACAATCTATTTGAGATGCATGTTAATTTCTTATAATGTAAATTAAATGCATGCTACTTTGAGTTGTTATTATTACTTATTTATATGTAAGGATTATATATAAATTTTTTATCATGTTATTCTGGATTAATTGATGTACTTCTTTATCCGTTGTATCATATGTTTGATTGTGTGGATTAATGCACCAGTATGGGACAGTGGCATTCTAGAGACGGATTAACCAAAGAAGTTAAGTCCTACCTATTTGTATTATAAGGGAATGGATAAACCATAGAGTTAAGTCCTACTTATTCATGTCAAGTCGACTGAATCAGTTGGATGATATATCGGATATTTTATTTTACGTTTTAGGATAGATTATATATATATATATAGTTATGAGCCATGATATAAGCTTGAGTCTCAGGATCTATGGTTAAGGTGCGTATATTGCTAGGGATGTGTAGTTAGATATAGTGTAGTTGTGTGCCCTGGTTGGTCTAGGTACTCATGCCCACTATATATGCATTTTACATGTTGCCTACTATTCAGGTTGAGGCAACACTATAGTTTAGTGAGGTTCCTTTAGTATATATTTATATAGATACGGACTACTAGTTATTGTTGGATTGACTAGGGTGTATGCGTGTATCGGATCTCTGCTTGGATTGTAGTAGAGTATAACTTATTTGTGGGTCTGACCCACCATTATTTTTCAGGTGCTCATCAGATGTAGAGATGGTTCATGCTGAGCAGAGACCAGTCTATTTCATTCTTCTGTTTCTACATAGGAGATTCTTTTATGTTTCGTTATTTAGATGTACACAGTCATTACTGTTACTTATTCAGTTTTGGTTTTTCTAGGGGTCCACACAGTATGGATTCCCGAATTGTATTAACGGAGGATTAATTGTATCAGAATGATTTTATTATTTATGAAAATATATTCTGAGGTTTAGTTATTGGATTATTGTTTTAGTTTTCTTTCATCAAATTATTTATTCCTATTTATTCTTTTGTACTCTGTGTTCGTTTATTGCCGATTTGTTTTTGATATCCTCGGGCATTTGGGTGTGGGCTGGGCCAACTCACATTCGAAAATCCGGGGGTATCACACATGATTCTGGAGCTTCGATGGTCAAATACTTCTCTTGATTCCATGGAAACCGAAGTTGGTGGTAACGGATTCTTTGTTTTGTACCACGACAATATGGATTTAGGTCCATGCTATTGATTTCCCTTTAGAATGTATTACAAAGGATCTAGACACGAAGGTAGTAAAAAAAAATTTATATCCGTTCAGAAGGTTAAAGTTCAGGAACGCAAAGGAGATGGTCGGCGCTTCTTACGTCTTCAGGTGGAGATTGATATTCGTAAGCCTTTACGACGGGGTGTTCCAGTGATTGTTCATGGTGATTCTAAATGGGTCTCTTAAAAGATGAGCACCTACCTACCTTTTGTTATAACTGTGGTCTCCTCAGGCACATGGTTAAGCACTGTACAAGCGAGAAGATCCACGATGGCGACAAATATGTTGGTGGAATTTCGTTTTGAGGCATGGATGGTGGCTAGCCAGTGGATGGCCAAGGTGGTTTCAGAATTGGATTTACCCACTTCGGTTGATTCTGATAGGGATTCTCAAGGTTGTTTATTGGTTGCTCTAGAGGCTCCGGTGATCGATCTTCCAACCGGAGAGCACGATAATCTATATACTGTTGTTCGAAAAGCTGATGTTCCTCTAGAGACACAACGACACGTTTCCATGATCATTAATGATAGTAGATAGAGCATACTTTCGGCTACATTAATTATAGGTGAAGACTTATCACTTCGTTTGGCGAAGAGCTCTATTGGTGTTTATAGGCTATGCATTAGCAATTGGGAGACTTTATATTGAATGTGGCGCCCACCATCACTCTTTTATTGGGTAAGTGCCCGGTTGATGAAATTACGGAGTTTATGCAAAGAGATAGAGCAGGATATCTTCAGAATGGGCCTGGGCTGAATTTGGTCTTCAATCAATTTTCTCTTGTGGGTTCGGGCCAAATGCAATAGTGGTTTTTTAATCACACTGGGTTGGACATGTCATGCTCGGTGGATTCTTTTTCTGTGGTGTCTCGACCCTAGGTGTGCACAAAATAATGCACAACACCTTGAGTTTGGAAATTAGTGTCAAGTGGGCATCATAGTTAAATTTATAAACCGCTTAACACCTATACTATGTAGTATGAGTGAGAAGGGGTCGTCCCAAGGGATTATGAGGATTGAGCAATGTCGTGGAATCACAATTAGGGCTAGTAGGTCGAGTGATCAAACAATTGGTTGGTTGGTTGATTAAAGAGCAACTAAATTAAATTAAATAATAGCAAAATAGTGCAATTAAGAGTAAGTAAGAGAGAGAGAGAGAGAGAGAGAGATCTTGGGATTTAGAGACCACCACCAAGCAATGCATTTCTATATCATTGACAAGTGATTAATGAGAGCAAATAGTGGGTTGCAATATTGGTATGTGTGTATTTGGTTGATTCAACAAGCAAGGATGACTAGTTAAGCATGTATTGTCTAGACATCATGTGAAAGGCACAATATATCTAAGCAATGAAGTATATATTGTCTAAACAACATGTGAAAGGCACAATAAATCAAAACAAGTCATTAATCCTTTCACTAAGCTCACAATCCAAATACAACCCAAGGATAGAGATATATGCTAATTGCATTCAAAATCTTGGATCATCAAACAACAAGCATAGATTGTCCTCCCATTTAACACTACACTACAACTACACTACATCTACACTATTAGCATGAAAATAAACTAGGGGAGACGTACAATCCATCAAGAGATAAGCATGAACCATCAAGAGAATAACAAAAGCATACTTTTAAGCATAATGTTTTGACAATCTCCAAATCTATAGCATCAATACACATAGACATGCATCAATAACACAAAATCTAGAGATAAGCACATGAACATCTATTCTAGCATACATAGACATATGGATAGAATAAAATGACCAATTGGAAGCATTAAACCACATAAATCATTGAATAAACAAGATCTATATATATCAAGGTGTCAAAACATTAATTACAACACTAATCCCTCAATAATACACAAGATTAAGATATAGAAAGCATGCTTGGGGCTAAATCTAGCCCCAAGAGGATGTCTAGCCACTCATAGTGATAATGCTCTAACCCTCAAGGGCTAATTCCATGGTTGAAATCTGCTCTTTGTTGATGAAGAGTTTCCAATGGTGTCTCTAGTCTCTTCCTCCTCTAAGCTTCCTCTCAAAAAGATGATATGCAAAATTAAATTGGCTCCCCTTGAAAAAACAATCCTTATCCTTATATAGGTAGGTCAAAATGATACCCAAAATAAGCTAGGGTCGTGCACACAATATTCCCTAATGATTGGATAAAGGACAACTTTCAATGAGATGGAATTTTAACTTTTTTGCACTGGAGGAAGTTCGATCGATCGAACCTCAAACTTGGATCGATCGAAGGTAAGTGAGATCGATCGAACTTAGGTTGGATCGATCCAACTGGCTGAGCTTTTTGAAAAAAGACAAATCCGAGATATTTATGGGAAAAGGACAAAAGTGGTTAGTGGGTGGTACAGCTGTGGATATGATCAATCATTTAAATAAGGACAAAAGTGTTCGATCGATCGAAGGATGGTGTTGGATCGATCGAACTTTTGGAACTTTATACTTTTGGGTCAAGGCTTGAATCTATCTTGAAGTGCTGAGATCGATCATTGTTCGATTGATCGAACCTTGAACTTGGATCGATCAAACTTTATTGCTTGTCACCTTTAGTTTCATTTGCTTCATTCTTTCTCCACTTTGCTCATTTTTTTGATTAATCCCATAATTGCTTCAATTAAGCTCTTATTTGGCTGAGTTAGCTTATTTTCGGGATAAGTGCCTGAAAAAGAAAACAATACGAAATCAATCTAAAACGGTAAAGTAAGATAAATAAAGGTACTAGAATGCCTAAGCTTAAGGGGTTTAAATATACACTTTTCAGTGCTCATCATTCTGCACGTGGGAAAATAAGTGCTCCCATCCCGTCTAATACGTCGAAACGTAAGTCAGTTCAGAAACATTGGAAACGTAAATCAAGGAAACTTCAACTATCCATTTCTTAAGAGGACTGAGGTGTTTTCATTAACAGGAAACTTCCAATTCCAGACACTTTGTCTATTGTGAAGAAAGGCAAATCAAGTACAACGAATGAAAACATCTCAATTGGCGAAGCTTTGGTGGATTAAGGTATTGTATATTTTCCTCTTTCTACAGTGGTGGAGGTGGCCAGCCTAGAATAGCACCCAAGATCCCAATGAAGGTTTTGGTGTGGAATTGTCAGGGTTTGGGGAACCCCCTAACAGTTTCCCAGATGAGAAGGATTGTGAACCTTCATTCTCCAATGTTAATTTGTTTAGTTGAAGGATTGTGAACCTTCATTCTCCAATGTTAATTTGTTTAGTTGAGACTAAAAATGGTGAGTTGTATGTGGATAGAATCAAAAGGCTTTTGGGTGGGTATAATTCTTTTATTGTTAACCCACGGGGTCTGGCGGGTGGGATTTCTCTATTTTATCATTAGATTGCAATCTTAAAATGGTGGATTGGAACAATTTTCATGTTACCTGTGAAATTGATGGCGGTTATGGTTTGGGTCATTGGTTTTTTGCTGGTATATATGCTTCCTGTGATGAGAGTACCAAAACTAGTTAATGGAACTATCTCACTACTCTGCGCCAACAGTTAGGTCCAAAATGGTTAATGGGTGATTTCAACTCTATTACTCATCTAGGAGAAAAGAAAGGAGGTGTTAAGAAGCAATGTTGGATAATGAAAAATTTTACACAGTTTATTGATAATTGCGGACTTATTGATGTAAGGTTTCATGGTGTAATCATCGAGGAGTGAGTGTACTATAATGGCCAGATTAGATAGGACTTTACGCTCTCTAGAATGGTTAACATCTTTTCCTCATTGTGCGTTAATCCATGTTCCAATGTTTGGTTCTGATCATGTAATGTTATTATTGCACTCAAATCCTCAGTTAGGGATTTGCTGAAAACGGTTTTATTTTGATGGTCGATGGCTTAAGTATAGGGACTTTCATGATAAAATGGATCAATTTGGTATCATCCAGGTACAGACACTGATCAAGTTATATTAAGTGAGAAGCTGAAGAAGTGCAAAAGCCATCTGGAAGGTTGGAGTAGAACCATAAGAAATAATTCCAATGTACGTATCAAGGCCTTACATAAAAAAAAGTCTAATCTTGATCTTCTTCAACAAATGGGTGCTTCGGCAGCTTGGAATGATGGAGAGCTGTTTTGGAAGCAGATGTCTAAGATTGCTTGGCTCAAACATGGGGATAAAAATACCAAGTATTAACATCATAAGGCACTCATAAGAAGGAAAAAAAATGAGATTACTGGATTAGAAAATTCAGCAGGTCATTGGCGTGATTCTAAATCTGAGGTGAGACAAATTATAGATACTTATTTTTCTGATTTGTACCGGACATCCTTTCCTTCTTCGGATTCTCCGATTTGGAACTTGGCAGATCGAAAGGTGATTGATGCCATGAACCAACTCTTACTTCAAGATGTCACTGAAGATGAACTCAAAATTGCATTGTGGTCTATTGGTCCTTTTAAGTTTCAAGGCCCTAATGGTTTTACCCCGTTGTTCTACCAATCCAAATAGGACCTTGTCAAAAGTGATTTATTTGCAGCATTCAATTCCTTTTTGCATTCGGGTTCTCTTCTCAATTAGTTGAATCAAACTAATATTGCTTTAATTCCAAAGGTGAGGCATCCTGGCAAAATTTCTGAGTTTAGACCTATTGCCTTATGTAATGTGGTTTACAAATTTTTTTTGAAAACCCTTGCCAATAGACAAAGCCTTTTTTGAATTCCTTGATTAGTGAATGTCAAAGTGCTTTTGTTCCTTCTAGGCTGATCCATGATAACATTCTAATTGCTCACGAGGTGTTTCATTATCTTAAATGTCAAAAGTCTACCAAAATAAATTATTTTGCTTTGAAATTAGATATGTCAAAAGCTTATGATAGGGTGGAATGGGCTTATTTAGAGGAAATCATGCTGAAACTGGGTTTTGACCCTAGATGGGTAAATCTGGTTATGCAGTGTGTAAGAACTGTCTCTTACTCTATCATTATTAATGGGGAGGTTAGCGAATTTTTTTTTCCCCTCTCAGGGATTACGACAATGAAACCCTTTGTCCCCCTATTTATTCTTGTTATGTTCTGATGGGTTGTCTTTGATGCTAAAGCATTCTTTAAATCGAAGGCAAATCAGCGGTATAAAGATCTCCAGCCAATTTATTTGCCTCAGCCTTCATTTGTTTGCAGATGATGCTCTCCTTTTCGGCAAAGTTACCGAGGAAGAATCCAGGACTGTCAAGAATCTTCTAGTTGATTATGAAAAAAATTCGGGTCAGTTAGTTAACTTTGATAAGTCTTGTGTCTTTTGAGTCCAAATTCGATAAGGGAACTTATGGACTCTATTCAAAATATTCTGGGAATTATATTAGCTGATTGGAACAATACTTATTTGGGCTTACCTGTTGTAATTATCGGATCTAAGGTTGATTCCTTTAAGTTCTTGGTGGATAAAATTTCAGAAAAAAACAAAGGTTTTGAAAAGGGAGCTTTTGTTCAAGGCTGGTAGAGAAGTGTTGATTAAATCGGTTTTATCCTCACTTCCTATTTATTCTCTTCAGTGTTTCAAAATTCCTCAATCAACATGTGATCGCATCACTAGTAATTTTACAAACTTCTGGTCGTTTGGCAAGAGTGATAAATCGAATATGCGATGGGTAAGTTAGGAAACTATGTGCGAACCTAAAAAATTTAGAGGCGTAGGCTTTAAGTACATTGCTACCCTTAATTTGACCCTTCTTTCAAAGATAGCATGGCGTCTTGAGATGGGGGATCAGTCTCTTTTCTTTAAACTCTTCAAAGCCAAGTATTTCCCAGACTGTTCTTTCATTGATTCATATTGCCGTCAATACACCTCATCGGGTTGGAAGAGTATTTCATCATCTAAAACTTTCTTGCTTAAAGGTTTGAAATGAAGAGTTATAAATGGTAGGAAGATTCAAATTTAGGTAGACAACTGGCTCTCGAATCCTCTTACTTCTTTAGCTCAATCTTCTACTTATATATCCGCAAAGGGTTCATTTAGCGGTTAACTTGATCGATCACACCTTTATGACATGGAAGACAAATATTATTAACCAAGTTTTTAATAATCGAGATGCTAGTCGAATTTTGCATGTTCCTCTTCGACACCTAGTGGGTGAAGATTGGAAGGCTTGGAACCTTACTGGTAACGATAAGTTTTCAGTAAAGTCAGCATATAAATTGGCTTTTCACGAGTGTTAACATCATTATTATCAGTATGATCAAGCTAGTTCAAGTCTCTCACCTTCGAAAGTTGACATTTGGAAGAGCTTTTAGAAACTTCAGATTCCATGGAAAATCCAGTTTTTTCTTTGGCAGTGTTGCCACGGGAAAATTGCAGTCTACTCAATTTTGAAGAAAATGGGTCTGATGGAACATGCCTTATGTCCAGTATGTGGGTTGGAGGAGGAGTCTATTTGCCATATGTTATTTTTCTGTCCTTCAGCAAAAGTGGTATGGCTCCTTAGTCCGTTGCGTTTGTAATTTCCAATTGATTGTTCCACTTGGCAATTAAGTTGGAGCAACGAGCTTTTGAATCTATGGAAACAGGTTGATGAGCGGGATTAACTGTTATGCTTTGCTGCTTTTTTATGTTGGCAAATCTGGAAGGGGAGAAATAGTAAAACATTTTCTCAAACGTGTTGTGGCCCCATTGAAGTAATGGAAAGGGCAATGTTTTATTATCACGAGTACGAATGAGGGAGTGATCCAATTGATGTTCCAGCTGCGTTAGAGCTAACCCATCATTCTTTTCTTTCATGTAGATGGTTATCTCTAGTTGCCTGGCATTTTAAATTGAATGTGGATGTTTCGTTTGAGCCTTCCTCTCGGAGTTGCGGTAGGGGTTTTGTTCTTCGTGATCACAAGGGTTTCCCTCTTAAAGTGGCCTCCATTTTTATCCAGAGGCCTCCATTTTTATCCAGAATGTTGGTAGTGCTGAAGTTGCGGAGGCTTTGGTTGTTAGAGAGGGTTTGGTTCTTTTGAGTCAGTGGGGTTATTTTATGGTGGATGTGGAAGCTAATTGTCTCTCTTGTTAATTTTTCTCCTATCAACTCTCTTTCCATAACAGTGTTGGAGAATATTCAAATGATGTTAGAAGCAAACTTGATGTTGGTTTTTTGTTGGGCTCCATGATCCTGTAATAAGGTTGCTCATAGAGTGAGTAAAAATGCTTTAAGTCAAAAGTGTAATGATCTGCAATGGTAAATTTGGCCTCAATGGCTTTCTGATGTAATGTTGGAGGACTTGTCCTCTGTTTCTTCGTAATGCAAAGCTATGTTCTAGAAAGAAAAAAAAAGAAAAAAAAAAAACGTAATTCATTCAGTCCTATGTATTCTAATATTCTATTACTAGTTTCATTTTTTTCACTTCGTATAAGACATGACATTCATTATTATAGACCAAACTCAAGATTATATATATAGAGAGTTGGTATTCAATCTCTGAGAATACATCTTATTTTCTATCTGAGTTTTTTTCAGACTAATTTCAAAGTTTAAATTATTTATTTGTTTTTTAAAAAACTATTCCCTAAGCCATGATGTTGACTCATTATTTTACATATTATAGTTGTTAAATTTTATTGTGACTTTTAACCGTCATTGCACATTAGACTTATTTATCACTAATTTTTAGGAAATTATAAAGACAAAATAAAGTAGAAGGCAAAGACAATTAATTAATTTAGGTCCATGTATTTACGAACCAGACAATGAGTTACAAACCCAGTTAATGGAAAATGATATTTTTGATGACAATTTTTAACCCGATGATCAATGTCAATTATATCTACCAATTATAATCAACCCTTGCAATAGCACAAATCATTGTAAAGTAAGGCTATCATAGGGGTAAGTCGAACCACAAGGACTGCTAGTTTATGGCAACCAAGGTCTTTAAAATCACTTTTAGCTTGATGAAATAGGTGTAAGGTTTTGTTTCGTTTGTCACTTGGTACTTGGAATTGAAGATTGCATAAAATAATAAATTAAAGGAAAGTAAGAGGAAAGGAACTTAGGTAGAGAGGACTAGGGAAGTGAATCAACTACCAACCCTATAAACATGCTAGCTTATGATTAACTTGGGAAACGAATTAGATATATATGACAATGATATGTAGCGATTGAAGATTACTACACTACTTTTAAGAATTTCATAGAATCAAGAATTAAGCATAATCCCTCAAAGTTCCACATGCTTGACTACCTAAATTAGAGTGTAGCTTCACATATTCACTAAGCTAGGGACTATCAAATCCCTCAATAACTATGGTGATAGCACATGGAGCCAAGAATCAAGAAAAGTCCATCAAAGGGGGACCCTAAATCCATGGATTAACAAGGTTCTCAAATACATGCCAATAAAAACATTTTCACAATCTTATTTCCATTGTCACTATGAAAATGAAAGCAATATAATCATGAGAGGAAATAATCTAAGACAAGATAATCAACTCAAAATGATCATTTATAGACATTTAGGTCCATTACATCAAATGCAAAGCTCTAGATCATGAAAATACCATATACACACTTTATTTCCCAAATTTAAACCAAAATTAGGACATGCTTACAAGGAAGAGCCTCATCACCTCCCTAGAAAGGGAGTTAGTTACCCATGGATGCAAAGGAGGAAGGATAAGAGATGGCCACACCTTTCATTTTCGCACTAGAGGCCAAGAACAACACAAACCCTCAAGAACTCAATATTTCTCTCTAGAACCCCTTACAATATGAGATTTGTCTTTTCATGATACAAGCCACCAAAGATATCCTAAAAATCTTATCTATCTCCCCCAATTCGTGGCTCAGAAATCCTTAGAAGGAAGCCTAGCCATTCATTCAGTCAAAGGGGACAACTTGAGCAAAACCATGGAGTGGGTGGCCAGCTTTCTATAGATTGGTGGGCGCCCGCAGAGCAGGGCGGGCGCCCCGCGCTGTGTTAAAAGGGAGTGTTGTGGCACACGGCGGGGGCCCGCAATGATTGGAGGGCCCCGTATTTTTGCAAAGATTCTGCCTCAATCGGCGGGCGCTCGCAGGTGCATGGCGGGTGCCCGCCATACTTCTAGGCACTTCATTTCATCTTAAACTACTTTTGGCTCGGTCCGTTGACGCGCGCATCGTGGCTAGCGCTTTTTGCAAGGATAACCAGGAGTTCAATGGGTAACTGGCTTGGCCAAAATGAGGGTCCCCGTCAACGGCATGCTTTGATTCTTCAAGAACTCAATAAAGCCACACTTTTAACTATCTTTGGGGAACCAACTTGAAAACAAACAAAAACATGCAAATGAATCTAATATATACAATATGATCAACTAATGCAAATAAGGGCGATTGAATATGCAATATTCGGCGCTTATCATACCCCCAAACTTACATTTTGCTAGTCCCATAGCAAAACCAAAAATGAAGATCTTAACAAAATGACAACATTTGTAATGCTATCAACATACATCATCTATGGTGCAAGAAAATACACACACAGCTCACTTGCAACTTGGAACAGATAGAGTATTGGAGACAGAATCATTTTGCAGACTACCTTGTGTATATGAAGCCTTGATATAATACAATGGCTAAACACATTTTAATTCTCATGCATCAACATTATAGTCTATATAAATACTTCAATTGTCATCTCTTTAATAGAAATCAACTCTAACTCCAATGAAAGTGAACCGGATTCCCAATATGTGTCTTTTACTTTCTTTTCCCAATTTCAAAACACAAGTCTTCAAATCATTGAATTTCCCTTTTAAGTGAGGTCTCTAAGGCATGATTTATTCAAACTACACATTTTTATTGCTTTTTAATATTATTATTTACATAAATATTATGGTCGTGCAATGCCGAAGTCCCTTAAGCTTTCTAATCAACCCATGTAGCAAGTGTTAAGCCAATAACTCCCAAACCGGATGGTTTTAGGGTGCTAAGTGTAAAGGGCTTAATAACTCGAGTTGGCAAGGTTACGAACTCCAACGAACCATATTTATTTATTTTTATTTTTGTGAATGATCGTGCAATGCCTAAGTCCCTTAAACTTTCTAACTAACCCATATAGCAAGTGTTAGGCCAGCAACTCCCAAACCGGATGTCTTTAGGGTGCTAAGTGTAAGGACACTCTAAGGGCTTAATAACTCGAGTTAGCAAGGCTATGAACTTAAACTAGTCATTATCCTAATTCATTTTTTTTTTTTTTTTTTAAATCAATGCCAAAGATATCCATTCATTAAGGTTATCAATTCAAATCAACTAAGTCATGGTCAAGGTAAATCAAGTTACATGCCTCACAATTAAGTTTCTGGTGTGCATCTGTGAAGTGTGAAGCATAGAAGAGTATGAAATCCGATGAAAATCTAATTGAAACATTTATACAAACCAATTTGAATTAACATGATCATTTCAGATTTTTCTTTATTTTCAAAACTATCATTTGCCTCTATACACAAAGTATTAAATACATGCTTCAATCTCCAACAAGTTCCAAATTACAAGATCATTACTTCCCAAAAATTAAATTTATTAACTTACATGAACAAGTTAGCACATGCAAGCAAAAATGCAGTACCAAAATGTACCCCTAAACTTGAATGTCACATTGTCCTGAATGTGAGAAGACAAAGAATGGAAAAGGAAATGAAAAAGAAAGAGGGTACAAGGAGCAATAATACCAAGTGGAGGAGGAAATTCAGTGGCGGTGTAAAAAAATGCCACTTTGTGAATTCAAAAAGCACGCCCCTAAACTTGATTCGAAAAACCTGTCAAAACACTTCTATGCACAATAAGCATCATATAAATCTAGGCAGAGATAAAAAATAAATAGCTGTAATATTATTTAATGACAAACCAAGTAGTTATGCAAAATAGCAAAAAAAGTTACAGTTAGAAGTTCAAAATAAGAGCTGAAAGTAAACGCCAAACGAGGCCCAAAATAAATTCAAGTAGTACGACTGAAAAAAAAAATAGATACTAAAAGTATAAAATCACTCCATCATCAGAGTGGAGGATGAGCCACCGGCGGTCGGTCAATCAAGGACTGTAGCATAGCCTGCAACAATTGTTGGCCCTCCCGAGTCTCCTTA
Organism: Cornus florida; assembly: GCF_030987335.1. Lineage (NCBI taxonomy): Eukaryota > Viridiplantae > Streptophyta > Magnoliopsida > Cornales > Cornaceae > Cornus > Cornus florida. The sequence goes on from NW_026775575.1 coordinate 46,483,696, forward strand.
CGAAGGTTCGTAAGGGTGCCCTCCATGGTCTCGACTCGCAGCTGAATGGTATCAAGACGGGTGCTAAAAGAGTCATAATCGACACGGGACATAGCAGGTGGTGGTGGCGCAATTGGTGCCGGAGCAGTAGGCGCAGGAGCAACAGGAGCAGCTGGACCTCCCCAATCAAACACACCGCCAATGCGGGCTTGACGGGAAGTCTTAAGCTGGACGGTGCTCAACTTGCATACACCAATGTCAAAAAGGAATACCTCAGTGTTCTTCTCTTCTCTTTGGGGGACCTTAAACCTTTTATTCTTGAGGAGCTTGGTGACCGAGTATGGAAAGGAAGTGCCCCAATGAGGGCATTATTCGACTGTATCACAAAAAGATCATTGTAGACCTTAAGAAGCTAGTCCCAGATGGGCTGCGGGACGCAAAACCAATGTCCCTTCTCAGCTGCATAAAGGGTGTGCAGAAAGACCCCTTTACGCTCAGAATGCTTGGGAACGGGTAGGACATTTTTGGCAAGGACGGAGTCCAAGAACCATAGCCGGCGCAGGAGGAATGACTTATTCGTGCTTGATCTGCGACTGCCGGTATATATGTTGTGGCAAATTTCCTCGACAATTTCAAACAATCTCAGCTCAGCTGGAGGGTCATTGTACAGAGGCTGGTCCAGTTTATTCACCAGAGATGCCAATGGACACTCCAAGGCCGTGGCAAGGTCATGAATGGTGAATTTAAAAGTTGCGCCATCAATGGTGGTCTTAATGACCTCCGGCTCTGCACATGTATAAAATATGTTGGAATACAACTGGCAGACGATGCGCGGATAAAAAGAGCTAGCGCATGGTTTGAATAGAGCTTTTAGGCCACGGTCCTTCAACTCTTGGACCGCCCACGCCATTTCCAGATTTTCTTTGAAGCCATCTTTAATGACAAATTTAGCCTCGGTTTCAATGGGACACTCAGCCCAATTTAGCGTGGGAGCTTCCTCGGATGGTCCCTCAGAGGAACGAGTGCGCTTGGAGGAGGTTTTGGGTGCCATTTGGAAGAGGGATTTGGCTTAGGCAATTTATCAAACACCTGGTGTGCAAGATAAATGGGAAGAGATGCAAAATAGGATTAGAGATGAGAAATCCCAAAATTTTTGTCCTGCAATCAACAATTCATAACCCCAAACAAATACTCAACCTTAACACTATCAATCCCATCCTCCATTAATTCAAAATTTGAAAGAAAGAGAGAGAGGAGACTTACCCAACAATGGAGAACAAAATGCCCCTTTGCTTGGTGGTGAATGATGGAATGATGAGGAAGATTGAAGAAGGAAGGATGTTGGAGATGAGGGTTTGTGATGGAAATAGGGTTAGGAGGGGGAAAATGAGATGGAAGAAAAGGAAGAAGAGAAATAGAGAGGTTAGGGTCGGCTAGGAGGATGAGAGGGAAGTGATATAAAGCAAAATGGCCTTGGAAATGGGTTTATAATGCAAACCCGAGGCATGGGCGGGCGCTCGCAGCGCGGGGCAGGCGCCCGTAATTTTTCAAACTTGTCGCCTCTTTTGGCGGGCGCTCGCAGGTGCATTGGCAGGAACTAGTCTTGGAAAATTGGCTAAACGGAGGCTGGGCCGATGTCAAAAAATTCTCAAATTAGAAACTTAAGCTCCTGCGGACCCTAGATACCTTGTAGGGCATTCGAAATAAGAATAGGAGCTCATTTGCAAAAGCGCTATTTTTAAGGCCCGAATTTCCCGTGATTTTTGGATTTTTTTGAGAATATTGTCAAAATGACCTTGAAAAATTCCAAAAATGGTACCGAAACCTTAAAATGACTAAGAAAACCGAATGTGACCTTTGGAACGTAATTCGAGACAACTCCGAAAAAGTTCACATTTACACTTAGCTAATTTCCTGAAAATCTTGGCTAAGGCAACTTGGAAGAGGGAAGCTTGGAAGTTAAAAGAATTGCTTCCCATGAGTGCTAAATTTAATGTCGATAGCTAGATGAACCATAATGCTGCATCAGTCCTCGTAAATTGGGTCCGTCAAAAGGACTTTCTCTACTTTTCGGATCGGGATGATGCCATCAACATAAAGCTTAAGCCGTTGGCCATTAACCTTAAAGAGAGATCCATTGATTGGATCATGAAGTTCGATTGCACTATGAGGAAAGACGGATGAGATAACATATGGACCATCCCACCGTGACTGGAGTTTACCAGGAAAAAGTCACAAACGAGAATTGAAAAGCCAAACTTTTTGTCGAGGGGCAAAAGACTTGTTGACAATATGCTTGTCATGAAATGCTTTAGTCTTTGCCTTATAGATTTTGATGCTCTCATACGCATCATTTCGGATTTCTTCAAGCTCATTGAGCTGTAATTTGCGAGTAGAACCGGCTTATTTAAGATCAAAGTTGAATCATTTTATGGCCCAAAAAGCACGGTGCTCTAACTCGACTGGGAGATGACAAGCTTTACCAAAGATAAGTCGATATGGTGACATGCCAATGGGCGTCTTATACACTGTCCGGTAGGCCCAAAGCACATCGTTTAGTCTCAATGACCAATCTTTGCGGTCCAGTCAAATCATTTTTTCCAGAATATGCTTGATCTCACGATTAGAAATTTCCACTTGACCACTCGTTTGAGGGTGGTAAGGTGTGGCAACCTTATAAGTGACAGAATACTTAAGAATGACGGATTTGAGATAACAATTACAGAAATGAGAACCTCCGTCATTGATGATGGCCCTAGGCATACCAAATTGACTGAAGATGTTTGATTGAAGGAACTTGACCACAACTTTATGATCATTGGTTTTGGTAGCCTTTGCCTTAACCCATTTAAACACGTAATCCACCTCTACGAGAATATACTCATAGCCATAAGAGGATGGAAACGGTTCCATGAAGTCAATTCCCCACACATCAAAATTTTTTATGATTAAGATAGAGGTAAGGGGCATCATATCTTTCCTAAACATGGATCCGAGCTTTTGGCAATGCTCACAAGACTTGCAGAAGTTGTAAGCATCCCGAAACAAAGAGGGCCAATAAAATTTGCTTTGAAGGACTTTGTCAACAGTTTTCTTAGCACTGAAGTGTCCTCCATATGCAAGAGTGTGGCAGAAATTTAGGACAATTGAGAATTCGGTTTCAAGAATGCATCGCTGGATGATTTGGTCCGGACAATACTTGAATAATTTTGAATCTTCCCAAAAGAAAATTTTGACTTGGGAGAAGAACCGGTCCTTGTTTGACCATTTGAACGAAATTTTTCCTACCACAAGGTAGTTGACAATATCCGCAAACCAAGGAAGATTTGAATGAGAAACCTGAAACAGTTGCTCATTCAGAGGATTTCTCAATGAGTAAACGAGAGAGATGGTCAGCGACAACATTGTCTGTTCCTTTTTTGTCTCGGATTTCAATATCAAACTCTTAGAGTAAGAGTATCCATCAAATTAGCTGGGGCTTGGTCTCTTTTTTAGCTAGTAAATGCTTAAGAGCGGCATGGTCTGAAAAAACAATGACGTTGGATCCAAGAAGGTAAGAACGGAATTTATCCAAGGCATACACCATGGCTAGCAACTCTTTTTCAGTGGTGGTGTAATTCAATTGAGCATCAGATAGAGTTTTGCTAGCATAATAAATAACATGTGGTAACTTATCCACATGCTTACCCAAAACCGCACCCAATGCATAATTGGATGTATCACACATGATCTCAAATGGAAGAGACCAGTTAGGCGGTTTTATAATTGGGGCTGAAGAGAGAAGAGTACGGAGCTTTTTAAAAGCTTCCAAACAAGCTTCATCAAAATTGAAGTGAATATCCTTGGCAAGAAGATTACACAAGGGTTGGGATATTTTACTAAAATCTTTGATGAAGCGGCGATAAAAGCTGGCATGACCAAGGAAGGAACAGATTTGTCGGACAGAATTTGGAGGGGGAAGGTTAGAGATTAGTTCGACTTTTGCTTTATCGACCTTAATTCCCCCTTTTGAAATAACATGCCCCGAGACAATGTCCTCTTGGACCATGAAATGACTCTTTTCCCAACTTAGAATAAGATTTATCTCCTTGCATCTTTGAAGCACAAGGGATAGATTTGGAGACATGAGTCAAATGAAGATCCATAGATGAAAAAATCATCCATGAATACCTCCAAGAACTTTTCAACCATATCAGAAAATATGGACATCATACACCTTTGGAAAGTTGCTGGCACATTACATAGCCCAAAGGGCATACGTCTATAGGCAAATGTCCCAAAGGGGCATGTGAATATGGTTTTCTTTTGATCTTGAGGATCAATTGCCACTTGGTTATAGCTGGAATAACCATCAAGGAAATAGTAATAGCTTTAGTCGGCAAGACTCTCTAGGATTTGATCAATAAATGGAAGTGAAAAATGATCCTTCCTAATGGTAGAGTTGAGTTTCTGGTATTCAATGCACACACGCCACCCGGTGGTGGTGCGTTGTGGGACGAGCTTTCCCGCTGAATTTTCAACAACGGTGAGGCCGAATTTCTTGGGAACCACTTAAGTGGGGCTAACCCACTTGCTATCAGAGATGGGGTATATGATTCCCGCATCTAGTAGCTTGATCACTTCTTTCATGACCACTTCCTTCATGTTTGGATTCAACCGGCGCTGTACTTTTCTAGAAGGTTTTGCGTTGTCCTCTTTATAAATGCGATGCATATAGATAGAAGGGTCGATTCCTTTCAAATCAGCCACTACCCAACCAATAGCTTCTTTGTGCTCTTGTAGCACTGCTAAGAGGCTGTTTTCCTGGTCTTTTAAAAGGTCCGATGCAATGATGATTGGAAGAGTTTTATTTGCACCAAGAAACACATACTTGAGGTGGACCAGGAGTGGCTTTAACTCAAGTTATAGTGGAGATTTCAAGGAGGGATCGGAGGATTAGTGGAAAGTTGAGGAAGTAGTTCTCTTGGCACTTTCCAAGGAGGAAAGTCCATGATAGCACCAATATCGAGCAAATAATTTACTTCTTGGATGGCTTGATTGATATCAAAGTTTGCGAAATCAAAGTGAGACATGCAAGTTTCAAGAGGATCCTTGCCTAGAATGAAGGGGAGAGATTCTTCGACTACTTCATCTACTACATCAATGATAAAACAATCATCCTCTTTGGAAGGATGTTGAGTTGCATGGAAAATGTGGTGTTTGACTTGCATATTTCCAAAGGCAATAGCCATCCCTGCGGTTCGGCAATTTATTGAAGCATTAGCCGTAGCTAAGAAAAGCCTACTAAGGATCACGGGAATATGTTTCTTTTGGATCATAGACCGTTTCCGTGTCAAGAACCACAAAGTCTACCGGGAAGTAGAATTTGTCCACTTTGATTATGACATCTTCAAGAATGCCAAGTGGGTGCTTGACCGATCTATTGGCAAGCTGTAAGACCACGGAGGTTGGCTTAAGATCTCCTAACCCAAGTTGTAGGTAAACTGAATAAGGGATCAAGTTCACGCTCGCTCCAAAGTCAAGGAGGGCCCTTTCTATCTTGTTGTCACCAATGACACACGAGATTGTCGGGGCACCCGAATCCTTATACTTTGGAGGGGTGCTGTGCTAAATTATCGCATTCACTTGTTCAGTTAGTCTTACCTTCTTTAGTAAATGACTTTTAGAAGTGCGCTTTTGAGTGCACAAATCCTTGAGAAATTTGGTATAGGGAGGAATTTGTTTAATAGCATCCAAGAGAGGTAGGTTGATCTTTACTTGCTTAAAGACCTCCCACATGTCCTAAATTTTACAACTTTTGTTCCCAAAATGTGTCGAATCTTGGAGATGTTGAAGAAACGGAGCCTTAGGCTCATAAGAAGTCTCCACATTTGGGGTCACAAGCTTGGAATTTTTAGTGCTAGACTTTGGCTTTTCAGGATCGAAATTTGGATTAGATAAGATGGGTTTGGATTTTTGGGAGGAAGAAGTTGTTTATCTTTTCCTCCATCAACCTTATTGTCTACAATTCGACCACTCCAAAGGGTGGTGATTGCTTGAACTTGTTCATGAGTAGGCCCACTCGAAGGACGGGCTTCGTCAATTACATGAATCCTTCTAGGATTCTCAAATTGTTGAGCGGGAAGTTTTCCCTTATCTCTTTGAAGAAGTTGGTTCATTGAATTAGCTATTTGTCCCACTTGATTCTCAAGTTAAGCTATTGACTGAGTATGTGAATGAACCATTTGGAGAGTAGGCCGCAATGATGTCAACAGTTGCTTGCTAGATTCTAACATTTGCTTGTTAAGGGATTCCATCATTTGCTTATTTGAAGCGAGAATTTCATCAGTTGGAAACACAGGAGATGGAGTAGAGACATTTGGATTATAGGGTAGACAGTAACTCGAAGAGGTCTAAAATTGCCTATTTGGAAATTGAGAAGGGAGCTAATTTTGATGCCCTTGATTTTGAAATGTCGAATTTTGTAGGGCGGGTTACCTCCACAAAAAATTCGGATGATCTCTCCATCCCGGATTGTAGGTGTTGGAGTAAGGATTATTTCCAGGCCTGGAAAACATAGCATTTGCTTGCTCTTGATTGGTACTAGGAAATTGCTCCGGTATGGGACAATCTTCCGAGAGATGGAATGGGCTAGTGCATGATGCACACACCGCACTTGCCAAATTTTGAGACAAGGAAGGAGAGAGATGTGGTGCCATTAGTTGATAGAATTTGTGAGCTATGGCATCCACTTGAGAAGATTCTTCCCTTAGTGTCTTTGGTTGACATAGATTGGTGTTCTTTGCATTGGTTGAGGTTGGAGCCCTACGAGAATTATGTTGCAATGAGTTTTCACTCAAATTCTCAAGTAAGGTCCAAGCCTCATTTGCATTTTTAGACATGAACATCCCTCCACATAATGAGTCAACCATGAGTCTATGTGGGTCGGTTAAACCAGCATAGAAAGCTTGCACCAATTGCCATTTTGGAATTAGGTGGTATGGACATTTCCTAAGGAAGTCTTGAAGTCTTTCCCAAGTCTCATGGAGTTGTTCCCCATTGATTTGTGCAAAGCTAAGAATAGAATGCCTCATTTGGTTGGTCTTACTCACAGGATAGTATTTTTTTAAGAATTCTTGTTGCAATTGAGCCCATGTAGTGATGGAATTTGCAGCAAGGGAGTTCAACCAATATTTTGCCCTATCTTTTAAGGCGAATGGAAAGAGATACAAATGGAGAGCATTTTTAGGGAAACCCCTCAGCTTGATGGTAGAACAGATTTCAAGGAACTCATCAAGATGCTTATAGGGGTCTTCATTTTCAAAGCCATGAAAAGATGTAAGCATTTGAATTATGCTAGATTTGATCTCATATTGGGCTGCCTCAATGTTTGGCATCATTATGCAAGAAGGAGAGATATAAGTTGTAGGGATGAAATGGTCCCTAAGAGTCATAGGTGCTACATTTGGAATTTCGGCCCTATCATTATTGATTCCCTCATTCACGACATTTCCTTTATTTTCGGCCATTGTATTAAATTTAAGTACAATTTCTCTTATATTTTCAGATTCCCTAAGGTTTTTTCTAAGAGTCATTTCAAGTAAATTTATGTCAATTGGAGCGTCAAGAGTTGGCAAAGATAACGACTTACGTCCCAACATCAACCACACAATTCACAATAAGCACAACACTTCTTCACCATAACATCCACATACAATGTTCCCTTTCTCCTCAATTATCAACAAAATAGAAAATAAATGGGCTCGACAAGGACCGATGCTTTGTAAAATAGTAAAATAGGAATAGCCTCGACAAGGGCTCCACAATCAAATATCTCTAATTTAACCACATGTAAGATATTCACAATTTCGAAACTAGAATTTCGAAAAACTTACCTGAAGTCTTCTAGACATATGATATTTTCAGTTTTCCCTCGGCAAGCCTTAAGTCCTTAGAATCTCACAAGAAAACTCAGAACCCAATGTCACCAAAACCAACAAGAAAATATTCACAAGACACAATATTCACAATTAAACCAAAGTTAATCTTTGAACCTCTGTTACAAAACCGTTTGCAATCCCCGGCAACAGTGGTAAAAATTGATCGGTGTCAATTATATCAACCAATTATAATCAACCTTTGCAATAGCACAAATCATTATAAAATATGGTTATCGTAGGGATAAGTCGAACCACAATGACTGCTAATTTATGGCAACCAAGGTCTTTAAAATCACTTTTAGCTTGATGAAATAGGTGTAAGGTTTTGTTTGGTTTGTCACTTGGTACTTGGAATTGAAGATTGCATAAAACAATAAATTGAAGTAAAGTAAGAGGAAAGGAACTTAGGTAGAGAGGACTAGGGAAGTGAATCAACTACCAACCCTATAAACATGCTAGCTTTTGATTAACTTGGGAAACAAATTAGATATATATGGCAATGATATGTAGCAATTCAAGATTACTACACTACATTCAAGAATTTCATAGAATCAAGAATTAAGCATAATCCCTCAAAGTTCCATATGATTAACTACCTAAATTAGAGTGTAGCTTCACATATTCACTAAGCTAGGGACTATCAAACCCCTCAATAACTATGGTGATAGCACATGGAGCTAATAATCAAGAAAAGTCCATCAAAAGGGGGACCCTAAGCCATGGACTAACAAGGTTCTCAAATACATGCCAATAAAAACATTTCACATCTCATTTCCATTGTTACTATGAAAATGAAAGCAATATAATCATGAGAGGAAACAATCTAAGACAAGATAATCGACTCAAAATGATCATTTATAGACATTTAGGTCTATTACATCAAATGCAAAGCTCTAAATCATGAAAATACCATATACACACTTTATTTCCCAAATTTAAACCAAAACTAGAACATGATTACAAGGAAGGGCTTCATCACCTCCCTAGAAAGGGAGTTAGTTACCCATGGATGTAAAGGAGGAAGGAAAAGAGATGGCCACACCTTCCATTTTCACACCTAGAGGCTAAGAACAACACAAACCCTCAAGAACTCAATATTTCTCTCTCTAGAACCCCTTACAATATGAGATATGTCCTTACATGATACAAGCCACCAAATATATCCTAAAAATCTTATCTATCTCCCCCAATTCTTGGCTCAGAAATCCCTAGAAGGAAGCTTAGCCATTCATTCAGTCAAAGGGGACAACTTGAGCAAAACCATGGAGTGGGTGGCCTACTTTCTGCAGATTGGCGGGCACCCGCACTGTGTCAAGAGGGAGTGCTATGACACATGGCGAGGGTCCGAAATGCCTTGCGGGGCCTGCATTTTTGCAAAGATTCTGCCTCAATCGACGGGCGCCCGCCATACTTCTGGGCACTTCATTTTATCTTGAACTACTTTTGGCTCAGTCCATTGATGCGCTTATTGTGGCTAGCATTTTTTACAGGGATAACCAGGAGTTCAATGGGTTACTGGCTTGGCCAAAATGAAGGTCCCCATCAACGGCATGCTTTGATTCTTCAAGAACTCAACAAAGCCGCACTTTTAACTATCTTTGGGGAACCAACCCGAAAGCAAACAAAAACATGCAAATGAAGCTAATATATACAATATGATCAACTAATGGACTTAACTAATGCAAATAAGGGCGCTTGAATATGCAATATTTGGCACTTATCACCCGTCTTATAACCGACCTACGTGGAAAGCTACGTGGAAAACGTATGTGGCCAGATGCCTATTCTCCCATCCTCTTTCCCATTGTCCTCTCATATCCCTAATTTTATCATAAAATTTGCCCTAACCTGGATTGCAAACCCCCTTTATCTTCCTCATCATTTTCTCCATTTTTCTTGTTCATTCATTCTTTCCCACTCCATTCCCAAGTTTATCGCATAATTTTGGGGTTCTCTTCCCTCCGAGACCCTAGCATCATTTTCAAGTTCCTCTGATTCGTCATCGGGTCACCGTCAATCCTGACCTCTAAGGTATACTGTTGTTCATTATCTTCCTCTCACCTCTAATCTAAATCTTCCAGAAAACAGAATCAATCAATATATGTGTATGTATGTGTGCGTGTGATCTTTTTCCATCACGTTGTGTGAAGGATTTGTTGTGGATGTATTGATTTGTTTGGTTTCTGAGAGATGGAGGGAGGAAAAGTAAATAAAAAATTAGGGAAGGGGAAAAAGATCACACGCACACATACAAACACATATATTGAATTCCTGCCTCTGTAGAGATTTGTTGTGGATGTATTGGTTTGTTTGGTTTCTGAGAGATAGAGGGAGGAAAAGTAAAGAAAAAATTAGGGATGGGGAAAAAGATCACACGCACACATACAAACACAAATATTGAATTCCTGCCTTATAGAGATTTATTGTGGATGTATTGGTTTGTTTGGTTTCTGAGAGATGGAGGGAGGAAAAGTAAAGAAAAAATTAGGGATAGGAAAAAAGATCACACGCACACATACAAACACATATATTGAATTCCTGCCTCTGTAGAGATTAGTTGTGGATGTATTGGTTTGTTTGGTTTATGAGAGATGGAGGGAGGAAAAGTAAAGAAAAAATTAGGGATGGGGAAAAAAGATCACACGCACACATACAAACATATATATTGAATTCCTACCCCTGTAGAGAGATTTTGTAGAATCTGAAGGGGAGCTCCCCCTATTACGAAATTCAATTCTTGAATTCAAATCACAACATCTTCAATTTCTCATATATTTAGTAAATTATAATATATGAATTCAGATCACAACATCTTCAATTTCTCATATTCTTACATTTCAATACTTGTTCAACATTATATATGTTTCTTTTGGACTTGTAATTTATTGACTCTCTTACCCATTCATTGCTGGTAAATAGTGCTTTTATATTTCCTTAAGCTAATCACAAGAAAAGAGTGAATAATATTTTTTAAAATGAAAATTATTAGTATTGTATTAATATATTTAATGTGACCTGAATTTAGCGATTTCGCTTTAGGCATTAAAGTGCATCAAGCCTACTCTGGCCAGAAGGTTTTTATGTTGAAGCTTGTTAATTTAATGGTTTTTGTGTTGAAGCTTGCTACTATAATAATAGTACTTTTCAAAATTTCAAAATTGTTTGTGTCTGGTCTTAGACTGTAAATGGGGTTAATGTTTTGTTGCTTTGATATGTAACAGTGTGGTACCAGTTCTCTTTCTACATTCATTAAAAGAGCCAGAGGATCAGAGAGTGCAACTTTGGATCATATGGACCAATGAAAATAACTAGCCCTTCAACTGATGTTGAAAGTGCACTAGCTTTTAGAGTTTTGGATGGATGTTGTCTGCTCCACAGAGAGAGCACCATATTTAGCTTATATTTACAAGGCGATTCAGGTTTGTTTTTCTACCTCATATGAGCTCACATTTGTGACTATTTGAATTATGTAATATTGTTTCGGAACCTATAAACTACCGAGAATTATTCACAAAGAATGATGAAAATATATTGGATTTTTAACAAATTAAAACTGAAAGTGGAAAATATCTATTCCGAAAACCTGACATTCGAAGGAATAGCGTTGACGATCCCCATAAATTGTATGTAATGGAATCCTATAAAACTGATGTAAGCCTTGACAATTCCCACCCTTTATTCAGCCATGTAAAATTATCAATGATCTTCTTTCAGTAGAAATCACATTGATGCAAAAAAATTTAATCTTCACATTAATCAGTGCAATAAGATTTTTCTTTTTTTAATGCATTTCTCAACTCCAAGCAGGAAGAATTTTTTTATTTGTATCGGGGGACATGCAATGCTACGACAGTGCTTTACAACATAAGTAACACTTATGAAATCATTCGGTTAATATCACAAAACTTCTAATATGACATTTAACAATATTTGTTGGCCATTGAACTTTTTTTTTTTTTTTTTTAAAACTTCAATGAGTGAAAAAATGGAGATGGAGTCAAAGTGTCTCCTTTTCTTAACTTCATATTATTTGTTTGTATGCAATTATTTAACTCTTGAGAACATATTTTTATTAGTCAAATCATTTTTCTGTAACAAGCAGGTTGTTACTAGTATGAATTCAGAGTTTTGCTCACTTCCTGATTTTTTAACTTTTGAGATCAGTTTCTTATTTTCCTATTTCTTGGATACTTTTTAGTTAAGTTGCAGTTTAATACTCAACATAGTCAAGTGCCAAACTTGGTTGCCTATTGAGTCATTTCATTACGTGGTTTAATTGTTTGTTGGGATTTTTTTTTATTCTGCTGCTTGAATCTATTAAATATTGTTTGTAGGAATGGCATATTTGTGTTAGTTACGGAGCTATGGCTGGGTACTTGGTTTCAATGGTGGTTTCTTTTGGATTTGTAGTCTTGCAAGGTGGGAGGATCGTGTTAATGAAGACTAATCAGCCAGGAGAAGTCATCAAATTGGAGGAATTGTGAACTTTACACTAATTGTTGGCCTGTATGAGCATGAATTTGGCCATGTTTAGTTTCAATTTTTTTTTTTTTTTTTTTTTCCATGTCCTTATTTTAAAGCTATAAATTTTACTTAGATTGGTTTTATATGACAAAACGTTTATGGTGAATGGACAGATTCATTAGATATATATATTTGAACCAAAAAAGCTTAGACATTGGTCTATAGCACATTCCGCTTCTAGTATGTAATGCAAACTAGTATCTGATAGAGCCATTGTATTATTCACAATTTTTTTTCCCATGTAAGATGTCATTGAACCTAAATATACTGTCTCTAGGACCTAAAAATGATCAAAAAAATGATAAAAGATAACACAAATACAATTAGCCGGCCTAGCAATACAAACTGGACTAAACCAGCATAGTCACTACCAACGTTCTATTGACAAAGATCAGAACACAGAAAAAAAAAAAAAGAAAAAAAAAGAAAAAAAAGAGACTGTCATCATTAACAAATGACAATCAGGCATGGAATGTATTAATATGAATTAAGTTCCACCAATATCATCACTTCCTAGAATACTTTCATCAATAAGTAGCACTCAGGCATTCAAAAAATAGATGATCAACGCCTTAAGTAAACATTCAAAAAATAGGTGATCAACACCTTAAGTAAACAAAAAATTGGTACCAATTAAACACCATCCAGAAATAGTACATAGAAAATAAGGACATTCCCTTGAGCAAACAAATGAAAAGCAAAACATCACCCGAACGCAAACACCAAAGGCTTCCACACTATAAGAGTCAACAATTGCAACATATCAAAAGGCAACATAGTAAGAGTCACCCGAAGCAACCCAGAACTGTTGGCAACAACAGAATCTAGAACACCAATAACCCGAGTGGTAAATTACAACAAAAGAATCAACTACTTCTCTGTCCCCGATGTATCAACATTTTTGTGCTCGTATCCATCCCAAAGAGAACCTGTAAACAAAATAAAATAAATAACTTTGTATACCTTCAATATGTTGATCAATTGCGTACTTTGTCTTAATTAGATCTAATACCTTCATTAATAATCTTAGGTTCAAGATTTTTTTCACTAGGAAAAAAACCATCCATTGAATTGTTGGAACCAAATCTTTCATTGCTCTGCTACATTATTCAATTAGCATTGAACAAATTTTTCTAAAATATAGCATAAATATACAAAAAAAAAAAAAAAAAAAAATACAATCAAAATGGATATCAACCTGTAGAAGATGGCTGGAGTAATAATTTTGCCCAGAGGGGTTGCTCATTGACATGTAGTGTTGTGGATACACCTATCATCGTTATAAAAGAATCAAAAAAGTAAGAAATAATGTCTTGGAAGGTTATACATCAAATTCCCAAAGTCTTGAACAATGAGTAATACTGTTTTTGACTGTTGATGAGGCAAGATCAAACTATAATTTGAATCAGGAATACTTCAAAGCAACACACCGTATCCAACATTTTGGTTATGACATATATGTCCGACACTTTTGGTTGAACACGCATTTAAAACCTATGTCCAATAATTCAATTTTATTATATTATTGCTTCAAAATGAATATAGGATGCTCTGGAAAGAATGCCTTCTAAAGGCTTTTTATCTCACGAAGCTGTGGAGAAAGAGAATACAGGAATTGAATGTGGCAAGAATTGTGGTGATGGGCCTGATTGTATATCACATAAAGTAGAAAAAGCAAGCAGTCAATTTATTGAGTGGAGCAATGCCCTAACTGAAGATGAAAGGAAGGAAGTTAAGTCGGGAATTGAAATTGAACTTATCAAAAAAAAAAAATTACTTTATAAATTACCTGTAGTGACTTATTTCCAAAATTGCAATAATTTATAGCTATCCCAGAATACATGTTATTCCAAAGATAAGTTGGAGCAATCTAATTAACCACGAAAAAATATATTTCACATATGAATCAATACAATTATGAAGTAGTTTACACTATGGTAAGTTAAATAAATATACAAATAATATAATGATTATAACACACACTCTAGTTTACCATGTGACTTTCTTGAATTGAAATTTTGTCAACATTATGTGAAGTAGTCGAACCAACATCATTCATAACTGTTGGAGTGCTTTGACATACCTATAAATGCAATACTTTTAGTAACTATAATTAACATATGACAATTGAAGCAATAATAAGATATGTCTATGTACCTTTTTTTCTTTTTCTAACTCGCAAGTCAGCATTTTCACCAAGTGGCTCTATTTCTGTTGTTTGAGAGACCTATTAAAATGCATTAAAACAAAAATGGTATAAATAAAGAATATAATATAATTAAATATAAAAACTAATGCAAGAAATTAAAGTTTTTCAATACCTTTTTCCCTTTTTTTATTATTTTGCCAACTTTACTTTCTTTTCGTTTTGAAGGAGGACGACCTTTAGCTCGTGCCTTTAATGGAGTAAGTAACCTACTATGAGCATTCGGAACTCCATGTAGCTTATCATTACATTCAACATTAGGTATCGATGAAACTTGATTGATTTGTCCACTCCCACAATTTGAGTCCATGGCAAGAAATTTTTCCTTTGTCTCTTTCAATAATTCAATTAGAAGCTCACATTTATCATTAGAGTATGCTCCAAGCTCTTGAAGCTCATAAAAAAGTGGATTTAGCTTATTGCTTTGATGCCTTTGCTCACTATTGCTAACATCATTATAAGTATTTTTCATAAAAGTGTACCCATGCTTAATGTCCTTTCGCCAACATTCTAAAATATAATGAGATGAAACCTCATTCACCTTTTCTTTTATCAACAAGAAAATTGCATGCTTGCACAAAATCCCTCGAAATTCAAACAAGTGGCATATACATTTCACTTTACATTCAATTTGGATGTAAATAACCTCAAAATCCACTTTCTTCCAACATATTCCATATTCTCCTATAAAACTTTCGGTGACTATAAATGTAGACATTGACCCCTCTCTCTTAATGTTGGAGACATTACAATACATTAAATCCCTCAACTCATTCTGAAACAACTTAAACATATCATGGGTGTAAACTTCTCGAAGTTGTTTTTCAATACGTAACTTAGTTATTGTTGGAATTGAGGTATTAAAAGAAACAAAATCTGCCTTAATTTCTTTCTCAACCTTATTTTTCAAGGCATTGTCATATTGTTCAACAAATTGCTTAAACGTAGTTTTTGAGTGAACATACCTATCAAAAAAAGCATTCATACTTTCACTTCGTTGGGTAGTTGACATTCCAGCCCAAAAAAGTAGTTTTCAAAAATACTGGAACCCAACGATGACGATCACCATATAATGACTTCAACCATTCTCGAGGCCATATTTGTAATGACCCGGTCATTTTCCTTCATTTCCTTTTTTTTGAAATTTTATGGATAAATTTTTTCCGTTTAATTCTTTTTTCTGAGTTCTGTTTCTCGTCACTGAGTGTCGTCTCGAGTGCTCGAAAATGGTTTCTGAGATTCTTTCGTTTGGATTAACAACTTCCTTTAAGAATTGAGTCATTTTCACATTTTCACTTTTTGGACACTATTCACTTTTCGTCCTTTTTCCTATTTTGTCTTTTCCCTGTTTGTCACTTTTTGGCACAACCTCACTTCTCATGCTCGAAGTTGTTTTTTGATTTTACGTGCCTTCATCCTAAGTGGTTTCCATGAAATACATATCTTTACTTTTGCAGAAAGGTATTCTTGTTGCTCCCGGTGTCTATAGGGGCATGGATGCACAGTTTTTCAGAATCTTTTTCTTTTTTTGTGGTGTTTTTCATAAATATCTTTTGAAGATATTTTACTTCAGAGGTTTTTAAGAAAATATTTTTGAAATATATTTCTATTCTGGGTCATTAGTGCAGTTTTCACTTTTTGGAGGGGCCATTGTGCAATTAACGAAAATTATTGCAAAATATCTCATTTTGAGCCTGGATCCTTATATGGGATTTATTTTCACATTTCATCGAGCCACGTACTCTTAGAATTTTCTCTCGGTCGTTTTCCCCAGTTTTAGGGATTTCTGACCCCGGTTGCCGCCGAACTTGTTCGGGGCATATCTCTCTGCTCGGGACTCAGTTTTCAACGCTGTTTCTTCCATTGTTCATATTTTCTCATTTTGGTTCTTTTTTGTTTACAGAGTTTCACCGTTTGAGCACGTCTGCTCAAATTCAACTTTTCTGGACTTGGCGAGACCCTTTCGGGGTACTTTTAGGGTTTTCCTATAAATAGAATGTCTTAAAGTGAAAAGTCACTTTTTCATCATCTTCCTCCCCCTCTTGGCCGGCAGCCATGGGAGCCCAAGGGGCTGCCTTCACTCTTTCTTCTCCTCCACTTGATTTCCTTTATAAAAAGTTTCGAGCCTTAACGTTTATTGCTCGCCTTGACGACGCGCATCTTTCCCCCCTTATTAGAACCCATTTCTGACCATTTTGTGAGTTTGGGTTTGAAGTCAAGTTGTGATTTTCATGGGGCTTCCTTGGAATTCTTGTTCATTGTGTTGTCCCCGACAAAACCCCGAAGTATTGTCGGATTCAGATCACTTTTCTTTTGGTAAGGATTTGAGATTTTCATCTCAAATTGAGATAGGGGGTGTTATAGTTTATATTCTTGTTATATTGCATGCTATTAATGCTTATACAACTCATTTACATGTCTTTGTAGCAAATCTAGAAACTTAATTAATTATTTCTTTGCGTAAGATTTAATTTTTCTGGTTGCTTAGAACTTCGTTTAAACATGTGGTATGATAGAATATTACTCCTTAACATGTTTATTGACATATATTAAATTGAGAGTATTTGAACAAGTATTGAAGATTTTATTTAATTTTTTTCTTGAATCAAAGATTAATTCATTTGACCTTAACTAGCTTGAAATTAACATGTGTTGTCATATTATATTAGGCCCTAGCATGTTCTTTAACATAGGTAAAATTGAGAGTAATCGGAGATGCTTTGAAATCTAGTAATATTTAATTAATTTGATTAATTAATTTATTCCATGTGCATTATTCACTTCATTGGATTTCCGACTTGATATTATTGATGTACATGCCATATACTTTCACATATATTTAATTGAGAACATTTGATTAGGTTTTGAAACCTTTCATTTAATTATTTTCTAGTATTAAAGTTTAATACTCATGGCCATATCTTGCATGGAATTCACTTGTATCATACTTTTAAATCAAGTCTTGACATTTTGTATAACATATATTAATTTGTGATAATTTGGATGAATTTCAAAATCTAGAGATTTTAATTAAATTAATTAATTAAAATTCATTCAATGGTTCCATGAGCTTAATTAAGTTTCTAACTAGGTATTCATGATTTCCTTGACAAGTTCCTTCATGTGTATCAAATTGAAAATAATCAGTTAAGTTTTGAAACTTATATTTAATTATTTTCTTTGTGTGGAACTTAATTCACATGGTTGTAACTTGTATTTCGTGGGGCTTTTAGCTTTTTATCATGTATCTAGACTCCTTGTATCTTGGTTTCATGAATGTATTTAATGAACTTGCACAATTGTCTTGGAATGGTTTAATTTCCTATGTGTTGTCTAGTAAATAACTAAATCATTAATCTTATACTTGTGGTATATTTACTTTAATGGATTTCATGTGCTATATATCTTGGTTCTAATCTATATAGATGCACACTGTGATTTCTTAACATTTCACATGCCATCATAGTTGAGAACTTAGGGCATGACTTGTGTGTTCCAAAATCTTAGTTGTGCAAGAAACGTGGTTAATGCATTTCTTGTATTTTGATACAATCTTGACTTGCACAACTTGTTGATTTTGGGACTTGGGATATCAATCAAGAATTGACATGGCTAGGACTTGGTTCTAGTACGGGGGATTGTCCCTCTACAACTATAGTGAGCACTAGGGAAAGGTACCCATGGGTTAGTAGCCCTAAAGTGATCCCAAGAGTATGGTTTTAATCCGGGCGATATCCGAGTTTCCACATCGGTTGATTTCACTCTTTAAATTTCAAGTTGCTATTCCTTGAAGATTTAAAACTTGTCGTGTTATGTGAAATGCTCCATTCTTGTTAATTGCATAGATATTATACCTTATCTTTGACTTCATGTATTTTTCTTATCGTGTTAGTTGGAATGCTCCAATCATGTTAATTGCGTTGATAATGCAATTCTTGTTAACTTATGTCCAAGTATTCTTCTTATCGTGTTAATTGGAATGTTCCAATCATGTAAATTGCATTGACAATGTGATCTTTGTATTCTAGTATCTTCTTGTCGTGTTATATGAATTAATCCAAATCTTGCTCTATTGTATTGATAATGCAATTCATGTTGATCTATATTCAAGAATCCTTCTTATCGTGTTCTTTGGATTATCCCAATCTTGATTCGTTTCATATATGTGTGTGTATATATATATATATATATATCATAATTCAGGTTGATTTACACTCTAAGGTAGCTTAGGATGATCCCTGAGTCTCACTTTGACATAGACGTTAGGTGGCATGACCCTTTTGAATTGTTTCATGTAAATGTAAAAATCTATAAGAAATCGAGTCTATGCATGCTCATTCCCTACGAGTAAACTTGTTTACTCACCTCAAAGTTACTGGGGGTATTGTTCAGGTACAAGATTTAAGATTCGGAGATTTGCACTTGCCTTGGGTGATTTGCAGATTTGAAGTTTCTTTTAATGCATTCTTGTTCACATGCAAGTGTTAGCATGTTTAAGTTTTACTTTTAATGTTGTAATACCGAGTTAGGTTCAATTATGTCATTTTTGCCTTATGATATGTAAAGTGTACTTCGATACACTATTTGGAACCTATTTGATATGTATGATTTGAGGCCGAAGGCCACAAACTTTAAAGTTCAAGTATATGTATTTAAATTTCAAGTTTTGTCTTTGAAATGTATTTTTTTTTTTCTAACTTTGAGGTTTAGCATATGATTTGGAGTAAATGTTATGTAATAAGGCCATGGGTCATTGTAATACATTTCAATATGTAAAGCATACTTGTTGGCATGCTTACATAGCTTAAAACCATTGTTTTTGAACCAATGCATGATGGGAATTGAGGCTTGGGTTAAACCTCAACACTTTTGGAGTATAACAGGTCCATTAGCAGCTTTTCAAGTCATTTCGGTTGTCCGAAATGCTAGTTCGGTCGACCGATGGCTTTTGGGAATTTCATTACACAGTAAAACACTTGTTCCAGTAGGTATTTTCACTGTTTTGGCTTGTATCGGTCGTCCGAAACTCCATTTCGGTCAACCAATGCCTTATTTCGGTCTACCGAAGTGACCTTCCCTCAAAAACATGTTTTTAGCAGAATTTCAGTCCAGTTCAATCGTCCGAAACTCCAGTTCGGTCGACCAAAATAGTCCTCATGCAGCAGCCTCCCAGATTTTGTATCAGCACTATTGTTCCAACTTCAAACGATCATATCTCCTTCATTTCTAATCCAAATGGGGTGATTCTTGAGCCTAAACTCAAGGATTTTGAGTCAGCTTTCCAATGGTACCTATGAAATTCTTAGATTCAAATCATAGTGCGAGTTATTTAAGTTTTAGTAAAGTAGTGTCAGGATTTGGTTCGAATAGGGAAGGGGTGTTTTGTGGAATTCGTGTCCAAAGTTCTTAGAACCTCTTGGAATGTTGTGAAATGATTAGTTTAGGTTGTGTGGATCTTATTTGACTTGCTTAGAGTCAAATCTCTCTTCTTTTTAGTAAATTGACCATTTTGCCCTTAATTAACTTATTTTTGCTCATTTTTTTACATCTTGTTGTTTCTCCTTCGTTCGGACTCCGAATCATGCGATTCTTGAGTTCATCTTGATTAGTTTTTTGTTCTCTTTCCAGTGGTGTGCTCGGTACCACCCGAATGCATATTTCAGAAATGACTATTTTGTCCCTCGGGGCTTAATTGTTATTTTTTTTTCTATCTCTTGCCTACACACTTTATTCCTTTGGGTTCTGTGACCTCATGGAAGGTCATCTTAGGAACTTAAAGGTGTGTTATGCCTTGGGAGAACTTCGTCTTGTTTCTTGCTTCCGCATCTAGATCTGTTAACGAGTCAATCTTCAGTTCATTACTGACACACCGAGTTGAATAAAAACTCGGGTCACTACAATATTCATCAATCATTCCCATCTAACTTCTTTCAAACTCATCAGTCTTAATCGATTCGTACACAATGCTTTTCATGGTCTTCTTAATTGCTTTATATTGTGAAAGTTCGCTAAGTTTTACAGGAACCTTTTGCATGATATGGCAAAGGCATAAACGGTGACAAGAATCTGGAAACACCTTTGCAACTGCTGCTTGAATAGCCTTTCATTGATCTGTAATAATAGTTTTTGGAGGACACTCACGCATGCATGTTAACTATGTCTCAAATAACCATATATAAGTGTCAGTATCTTCCTTAGATAATAAACCACAACCGAACAACATAGATTGTCCATGATGATTCACCCCAACAAACGGGGCAAACGACGTGTCATACCTGTTTGTGAGGTAAGTAGTGTCAAATGAAATAACCTCTCCAAATGACTCATATGCAACACGACACCTTGCATCAGCCCAAAACACATTTCTTAAACGCCCTTTATCATCCGTGTCAATCATGTAAAAGAAATTTGAATTCTTTTTTTGCATACAAAAAAAATAGTTATGAAGGGCTTCGGCATCTCTAATCCCAAGTCAGAGTCGTCTTGCTTTTGCAATGTAATTCCTACACACCTTTTCACCAAAATGGCAAATTTTCATACCCACCGGCCTCAACAACAGCTGAATGAAAATTCTTATTCAACTTTATACCCGCTAAGTCATTTAATTCCATTCTTCTTTTGACATGAGGAACTAATGCCTTGTTGCACCTAAAGTGTCGTACCTTTGTTGGACTTAATGCATGATTATGGTTGAGGTAAACACGAGTAATAATGAATATTCCATCATCTTTAGTTGTAACGTTGATTTTAGCCTTTCAATTAGTCTTAATTAATGGCCTTGGGTGAAAAGTGTCTTTTGCGGTTGATTTTTGCTTTCCATACTGAGCGCATACAAGTGAAAAATACCTTGATTTTTTATCACGTCCATTCTTTGCACTGACTTTTATTACACCAAAACCTTGACTCCTAGCATAGTTGTTATAATAACTACGAACTTGTTCTTCAAAATAAAAAACCATTCCAACCATAGGTTTTTCAACTTCATCCCCAGGTAACACTCCTTTCAACTCTTGTTTGTTTGCTTTATCATCATTAGAACCTTCTTCCATTTCTAATAATATAAATATATGCATGTTAAGTACTTGATTATACAAATAAAAAGAATAAAATAAAATATTGCTTCAGATATTAACTAGTGTCGAATTTCTGGGTTTCAAAATGTATTAGTGCACGTCTTTAAAAGTAAACTCTTTTCCCCCCTTTTTGGATTATCATGTTCATATTGATAAATAAAAAAATAAATAAATCAACAAACATGGTATAAAATCAATTTCACTACTTGTATATCTCTTAAAAAAAATCAGAATAGAAGGAAAATATAGAAAGCAAACCCATCTTTCAATTTTATTGCTCATATATTTCTTAAAAAATAAAGAATTCAGAAGAGAAGGGAAATATAGAGAGCAAACTCATCTTTCAATTTTATTGCTCAAATATCTCTTAAAAAAATCAGAAGAGAAAGGAAATACAGAGAAAAAACCCATCTTGTTTCAATATGAAAAATATATATATGAAGAAGAACGATCTATATAAAAAAAGAAGAAAAAATATTATGTAAACTAGAATCCATACCTCCTGATATCGTTGTTTCATCAATCACTTCCATCCAAACTTTCCTTTTGGTCTGTTGCGTGAGGCTCAGCAAGACAATTCAAAAATGAAATTGTGATTAGAGCATCTCCAATAGACTCTCTAAAATTAGGCTCTCCGAATTTGCCACATCAGCATTTTTCAATAACCACATAAACATTTCCCATAGCCATATCAGCATTTTAGAGTCTCTAAATTTTAGCTATCGCATGTACTCCAGTGGTGCACTTTCGCTTTCCAAAAATATTAATATTTTAATATTTTTAAAATTTATTTTTTAACTTTTTCCTAACGGCTATAATGTCAATAGGAACATTAAAAAAATTTAAAAACGAAAAAAATAACTTTTTTCCAATTTTTTAAAACTTTTTTTTGCCTAAAAAAGCCTTTAAAACACTGTTTATGTCAGCCAAATAGTGCCTTAACGGCTATTTGATTCAATTATTTTAAGAGAAAAAAAAAGAGACTAAAATAAGCCAAAAATATGAATTTTAACTTTTATTTTAGCCAAGCATGCCCTTAGGAATAGTATTCTGGGCTTAGGAATAGTGTTTTGGCCTGAATTTAAAAAGTAAAATAAAACAAAAATGGGCCCACAAAAAGTGAGCCCAATCGCCAACCCACTCTTGCTTTCTAGCGACCATCATCAAGAGTCATTCTTTGGGGTCCACTTTTCCCATAGTCCATTGGAGCATCCAATCTAAAAAAATTGGCCCAATTTCGCCAAAAAGAGCATTGATGGAGTTGCTCTTAGTAAGCTTGAGGCAAGCAAGACACGATGAACACATATAAGAACGAAGAGAGAAAACAAATGAGATGATGAATATGCAAGAAACGAATAGGAAGGAAGTGTTATTTTGGTAGAATACGAAAATGTTGCAACTTCTGTTTTTTTTTTTTTTTTTTTGATAAATAGATGTTGCTATATTTTAAGTCAGACGCACAGAATTGACACATAGACGCCAAATAGGCTAAGTTGTTATATTTTAAGTCAGACGCATCGTATTGACACATAGGTGCCAAATAGGCTCGGTACAAAGTAGTGTATTTTTTTTTATTTTTTTTGTTTTTTTTTCCGGGAGAAATAGCAGTACTCTCCCCAGTTAATTTATGGTCCTGTTATGCATAAATTTAGGGTAAAGTGCAAATAACCCCCCTGAACTATGGGGAAATTTGTAACTAACCCCCTGAACTACCAAAAATGCAAAAAACCCCTCAAACTATACAAAAAAGTTGCAGATCACCCCATCCGGTGACCGGCCGTCCAAAAATGAGCGCGTGATTCACACGCGACAGACAAACTAAGTTTTTTGGACAATAATGCCCTTCTATATATGAAAATACCAAATTATCCTATAACCACCACCACCGTCGTCTATGACCACCACCACCTTCTGCAACCACCAACATAACCACCACCATCGTTCGCAACCACCAACATAACCACCACGAAACCCTCTTGAACTCATGCCAAAACACACCGTTAAACGAAATCAAACCCACCACCATCACTACCACCTCCATCGGCATCTCAACGGCACACCACCAAACCCAATCGAACCAGTACACAAACCCACAGCCACCACCCCAATCCCGCCACCACCATCACCCGTCATCACCAACCACAGCCCAACCTTCTCTCCATCAAACCCATCACACACCGTGAAACCAAACCCCCACTAACCCACTGCCATCACCCCCTTCAAACACAATCTTTGGTTCTCCCTCGGGAACAAAGGCGGCATGGAACTGCTACTCGGTGGCGTCGGATTCCGGTCTGATAGCGGAGCACTAGTATGGGCGGCGATGGATCCGTACGCGAGCAACGAAGCTTTCAATTGCAGCAACGGCGATCTGTTCAAGTGGAAGCACTTGTGGAGAATGATTGCGGAGTAATTTGGGGTCGATGAAAACGAGAAGTGGGTGACCGTCCCGATCGGAACAGGGAGGTTGGCGGATGAGGCGAAGCTCAGCCGCTATGCAGCTAAGCCGCAACCAGCCCATCGTCGCGAGTTAACCATGGCCGAACCAGCCCATCGCCGTTCAGCCCACCTTGCTCGCCGGTCCTCTCCACCATCCGAGCTCGTTCCAGCTGTCATCGCAAGAGACGGTGGCGGGGCAGGCGCAGGAGATGACGGCAGCGAGATCCCAGCGGCGACAAGGATGATTTGGTTTTGACGCGTCGACTCCGCATCGTCACCATAATCGCCGACTTACGTCCTCTTCCGTCACCATAATCGCCGCCGCCGCCACCATCTTTTTCCTTCATTTTCTTCACGATTCAATCTCCAGCCTGATGCTTCTCTCTCTCTTCAATCTCCAATGTTATATATATATATAAACACATATATATAAATTCAGTTTAAAACCAGAAATATATATATATATATATATATATATATATATATATATATAAACGCATATATATTTATATACCTTATACAGTAGTGAATAATCATAAGGGCAATTCAGACTTTTTATTTTTCCGATTAAGTCAGTCACCGAAATGGACTGAAATGCAACAAATTCATAATTTAGAGTTTTTTTTAGTTTAAGGGAATTAGTTATAATTTGTCAATAGTACAGGGAAGTTATTTGCACTTTACCCATAAATTTATTATAGAGGACTTTTAAGGTAGTTCGCCTATGCTATTCTCTTAACGTAAAAAATAAGAGAGCTCTCCGTGCTACAATGAGGTACCTCACTATAGTTTTACTCGTCCAACTCCGTCGTAAACGTGCCATGAATGCCATGCGTGTATACACGTGTGTATATATATAATCAATCCACAGTCCCACTTATCTCACACTACTCACACTCGCGCACTCTACCAGACTCATCAATGGCGGCTTCTACCTCCTTCGCCCCGTCTGTGGCCGCTGCTGCTGCTGCATAATCTTCATCCAAAAACCTAAAACCAACCTTCAAAACCCTAGGTACGAATCTAGGGTTTCTTTATTCATCATCTTCAAAGACATACTTAATGCCACTCAAAGCTCGAGTCATGTCTTGCAATGGGGCTGGATCGAGCTCAGGCTCAACTCCCGGGGCTCGTATGGTCGCTACGCCTGAGCTTAAGCCTCTCACGTCGCTCGATTTCGAAACCTCCGTCTTCAAGAAGGAGAAGATCAGTCTCGCGGGGCACGACGAGGTATTTCCCTCTCTTCTCTCTCTCTAGAAATTGTTCTTGTGCTCATTTTTAACTGGTGATGATTGCTCGATTGGTTTTGTTTTGTGCATTGTAGTACATTGTGAGAGGAGGGAGGGATTTGTTCCATTTGCTACCAGATGCGTTCAAGGGTATCAAGCAAATTGGTGTTATCGGTTGGGGATCGCAGGTGAACTTGATTATTTTCTTGATTCCCAAACAGTATATTATTGGTTTTATGTGATTTTCTGTTTTATTTTGTGAATAATCGTTGAATTATCTTTTAATTATTTAACATAATTGATATAATTCTCATGGATGTATTTAGGGCCATGCTCAAGCTCAGAATCTAAGGGTTTCTCTTGCATTTCTTATTGCTGGAGAACATTGTAAAATAAAATATGGGAATGGATTGTTCTTTTGCTCTGAATTCGGTTTTTGAAAAAAAAAAAAAACCCGAAGATAGAATGAAAAAAATGCTAAAAGTTTGATTCGTCCTTGGAGCGCCTTTGATCAGTTTTCCCTTTTCTCCTCAATGTTTTCAAGAATGAAATTGGTTTTTAAATCTTGTTTCCAAATATGAAAAAATTATCTAATTTAAATAAATTTTAAGTTTCAGTCTAATGGCAGAATTAAATATCAGCAAATGCCAAACAATGGACAAATCCATACTTCAAAATATTTTGGTTCTCCATTTGAGAAAATTACATTCTGAAAATGGGACCCTTTGATCTTCCATTGCTATTCTTTTTGCGGTTATATTTGTTGATGACATGTCTAAACTTCTTAGGAAAGTCATAAAACGAATTCTCTTATGTAGTGTTGGCGCAATCTTTGATAATAAGCTAGATATACTATCGTCACTCTATCCGAGTTGTTTCTTGCAGCGCTCTTTATTGATGATAAGTTCCAAACTTATGGAGAGTTGGAAATTGATTTCCTTTTCTCAGTGTCAGCACGACACTCTTTTTGATGGTAGGCCTAATATACATCCTTGTCTGTTGTTGCTCATATGCTTTTATGCAAATTATATAACTTTATTTATCATTATAACATCATCATAAGAAGTGTGGACACAGATGCATGATAAAGACACAACAGATTAATCTTGGAAAAGTAGGACATGGAGGCGGAGAGGTCACAACAGTAATATATATATTTCTTTATATAAAATTTATATTACTAAATCTGATATTCTAGATGAAAATTTTTCACTTATAAATTATATTGATTATAATCAACCTCGCCATAGAAAGAATATCATAATAAGGGTATAAGATAGGGTGTGTGCGTGTGTTTGGGTTTGTACTTATATATGCATATGTGTATGCAATTTGATGACTCCTCTCTTAATTCCATGTATATGATCAAGCTTTTAAAAGATTTTTTGGAGCAACTATTTTTCTATATTAAAAGAAAGCCTTATCCAATGTCTGTGTTCAATAGTTGCATGTTGGCCAGTGTGTAGGAAGTCTATGGCATGTTTGAACTTCAAAATTTAATTTTGAATTTATAAACACCTCCAAAAGTTGTCAAACACTTTTTTTTTTTTTTGATAAGTTCCAAAAGTTGTCAAACACCTGGCTAGGAGTGTCTGATATGGACATGTCTCCTCTTTAGAAGTGTCCATGCTTCTCGGATAGCAATGACATGTAACCTTTTTGACAATATAAATAAATTTATTAATTTGATTCTCATTTCTTTTCATTTCCTATATTTTCTCCAACAAAATATTGGATCATTAATCTTTGTCATGTTGGACTTAACTTGTAGTTTGATCTCTTTGTCATTTTGTGTATTACTGATATCAAATGCAGTTTAGTTCAAATCTTGTATATTATTATAATTATCATTACCAGATAGATTAAAGTTCTGGAATTGACTTGGTGTTTCAATGGTTGTCTGGATACTTTGAAAACAGAAACATTTGAATGCACTTGCGTTTTGGTATCAGTAGCAGATTGGTTTTAGGACAATTTGTAATTTGTAGTCAGAAATATTCCTGTTCTACGATGATGTTGAATTAGAAAGGTACATTATTGTTGAATTTACCTAGTAGTTTAGGTTACACGCACTCGTTGGCATTTTTGTGCATGACTTGGGATGTGAAAGGAGATATTTCAAGTATCTTTGGTTCTAACATGAACGTTTTCCCTCTATGATCTCTATCTGCTGTGAAGGTGTGTAATTGCATGCATTAATGAGCCGCTCTTTTCTTTTCAATGGATAAATGAATTTCATTATTCTTAGTTCTTTTTACTGATGTTCTATTTAATATAATCGGTATCATTCTCATGGATGTATTTAGGGCCCTGCTCAAGCTCAGAATCTAAGGGATTCTCTTGCAGAAGCAAAATCAGATATTCTGGTCAAGGTGATATTAGTTCTCTCTCTCTCTCTCTCTCTCTCTCTCTCTGTGTATTAATCATAGCTTTATATGCTAAACTAGTTTCTCTATTATGATGTTTGCTATATTCGCTTTGTAACACAGATTGGTCTTAGGAAGGGTTCTCGTTCTTTTGGGGAGGCTCGTGCTGCTGGTTTCATTGAAGAGAATGGAACCTTGGGTGATATATGGGAAACTATATCGGGCAGCGATTTGGTGCTGCTCTTGATTTCTGATGCAGCACAGGTTCATATATCGTACAGATGTTCCTGTATCTTAAATATTAAATGTTGAAAGTTGCTGGTATGCTATTCTATGCTTTTGGTTTGCAGCTATCAGGATTTAAGTAAAAATATCTCAATAAATGATAGTTTTCTACTCTTCATGTTTCTTTAATGGTCCATGTGAACTTTTATCTCCTCTAGAAAATTTTGAACTTCAATCAGTTCTCTTACGTGCGCTGGGTCTAGAAGAAACTGCAAGCTAATTATGAATACATGTTTGATGTATAATGCTATCTAATCATGAAAGCCTTAATTTCACGAGTACTTGAGAGGCAAAATTTACTTATTTACCTGGATAGCAATATTACCTAATAACTTTTAGAAACTTAAATAACTTAAAGACTAAAAGTTGCAGTTCTGTTTTGTACAAAATTAGCCAAACTAAGTCCTATAAAAGTCCCAACTTGTCGTCATCATCCTTCTCTTGGTCCAACTCGAATGGGTTAGTTCACATGAATTCTCCTTTTTCCATATTTTCTATTGTAAGCTGTCTCCAATTGTATTTAATTTCTACAGGCCTTTTTCAATTAATTCGTTCCACATCTACGTTAGTTTTGGTCTGCCTCTTTCTCTATTACCTTCTATGTTTACTAAAATTCCTTTTTTTGGGTGCATTTTCTGGTTTGCATTTGTGCATGACCAATTTGACATTTGGACACATACCTAATACTCATACCCAGCATAATCATACCTAGGTTCATGTGGCCAATACAAGTACTTATTGCATGTGGAAGTCTATGTAACATAAGCTGACATGGCATAACGTAAGATGCCAATGTGACTTATCAAAAAAAAAAACGTAAGATGCCAATGTGACGTCACATGTCCATGAGGTGGCACCATTGGTGGTGGGTGGAAACATGTGGCTCTTGATGACACCATGTGACTGCCAACACGGTGGTAGGCTGGTAGCATGCTTACCTATTGGGATACCTAGGCATTTTCAACAAAAGTAATATTATATATATAATTTTGATTTCTAATGGATCAGTTTTTTCATGCTGTTCAAGAGTTGAATCTTGGAATATAGATCCTACCACACACAATTGTCTTATTTCTTTTTTTAATTTATTATATATCATGAATTGTGAGGGAGTAAAGATAAGGAAGTTGAGAGCTACCACATTGATCCTATTACAAACCTTAATTTGATATCAGAGGTTTATATATTTGATATATAAAGAGACCAGAAAATATTATAAGTTTGAAGAACTACAGAACCAACGGGCCAGTGGCCTAGCGGTATCAGGCCCTTACTTTTCAAAGGAAAGTCAAGGGTTCAAGCCTCCATGGAGGCATGTGTGTGTGAGTATCAACTATGAAAAAAAAAAAAAAGAAAAAAAAAAAGAACTACAGAACAAGAAGGATGAGGGACCCTTAGTAGAAAGTACAAGGAAAAAGGCAAAATAAATACAAAATGCACTCACTGAAGTCAAATGAAAGCACCCACAAGCCAACCAAGCGGTTGCAGGATCTTGAGGAGCATGCAAGTGACCTCTCATAGGAACAACCATATTATGAGACTTTGCTGGAATGCTAGTAATTTAAATGATGGCAAGTGTCATGGAAAATCAGATGATGTCAACATGATGTGAGTGAATTCCATTGCCATATTTATGGTACTTCACTGGAATAATGGTCATTTAGATGATGTGATGGAAAATATCATGAAGTATCAGATATTTTAAGCATTTCAGCATGCTATGGCTGTCTGCAACAGTCTTACTTCCATTTCATTCCGGGCCATGACTGTCTTGCATTTATATATTTCTTCTTCTTCTTCTTATTATTATTATTATTTGGTTACAGGCTGATAATTATGAGGAAGTGTTCTCCCACATGAAGCCAAACAGCATACTTGGGCTTTCCCATGGGTTTCTTCTTGGACATTTGCAGTCAATGGGCCTTGATTTCCCTAAAAACATCAGTGTAATAGCTGTATGTCCCAAGGGAATGGGTCCGTCTGTCAGGAGACTCTATGTTCAAGGCAAAGAGATAAATGGTGCAGGAATCAATTCCAGTTTTGGCGTCCACCAGGTCTCTCTCTCTCTCTCTATATATATATATATGCATATTCTATCTTGCATGCACGCTTGTTTTTTATGTTGCTTGGTTGTGTTCTGTAAGGCTTTTCAAAAACCCAATTTTTTCCGTGGACAGGATGTTGATGGCAGAGCAACGGATGTTGCCCTTGGATGGTCTGTTGCCCTTGGTTCTCCTTTTGCATTTGCCACAACTCTAGAGCAGGAGTACAAGAGTGACATATTTGGAGAGCGAGGTGAGTGTGGTGTCATTTATCGTTATTTTGGTATCCCCTGCAAATGATGTCTGATCATTCGCTCCTTTGATCAATAGGCATTTTACTCGGTGCTGTACATGGAATTGTGGAATCCTTGTTTAGAAGATATACTGAGAATGGAATGAGTGAAGACCTTGCTTACAAGAACACTGTTGAATGCATAACAGGGATAATCTCGAAAACCATATCAACTAAGGTTAAATACTTGTGAACATCCAAGGGGAGGATTTTTTTTAACGATTTTTGGATTTCATCTATTCCCTCTCCATCATTGTGGTGTGCGTGGTTGTTGTGGTGGGTGGGTGGGTGTGTGCGGGGGGGGGGGGGGGGGGGGGGGGGGGGGTTGGGGTTTGGGGGGTGGTTGTGTGTTGTGGTAGTGGAAGTGACTCCTCCCTCTTTGTCGGCCGCTACTTGTTTTAAAATTGTTTTCCCAATGTATATTGTTCCTTGCAACAGGGTATGTTGGCTGTCTACAATTCTCTGTCGGAAGATGACAAAAGGGAGTTTGAGGCTGCATATAGTGCCTCGTATTATCCCTGCATGGAGATCTTATATGAGTGCTATGAAGATGTTGCCAGTGGTAGCGAGATTCGCAGTGTTGTCCTGGCTGGGCGTCGCTTTTATGTATGTTAGTTTCCTTTCTGATGTTTACATACATGGTTTGAATGCAATGCTATTAAATTATTAATCACTGATGTTAAGCGTAGGTTCGTGAATGTTTGAGATCTTTATGACATTTGAAAGAAGGGTAAATTACACTAACCTCCCCTGAGGTTTGAGCAAATATCAGACAGATTGACCGATTGGCTTTTATACTGAGCTCCCCTAATTGCCTTTTCCGGTGGCCGGAATAAGTAAAAAGCCATTCATGCCCTTTTTATTACAATATATTATATATTTTTGTTAATATGAAACTCACGTGCACTGCACAATCTTTACGTCTCTACCAATATCAATCACAACCCATCTCTGATCCCAAGCCGGATCCAAAGACGGAATCATTGACAACCCTCAAATCCGACCACGCACTCAGACGACGGTAGAATCTCCGGTCTCCACCCTCCACCGCCACAACTCCAACAACCCAATGACAGATGGTATCTTCTTCATATCGCCACAACTCCCACAGCCCACAAACTCTCATCATCTATAATCTCCAAAATCCCCAATCAGAAACCTTATAATCTAAACATATTTTGCTATCAACGCAAAATCCAATCTAAATTCGGAGAATTTTGGGAATGTATTTAGCCTAGCCAATCTTCATCTCTAGCTTCTTCTGTGTTGGTTAATGGCTAGTGGTGAGATCAAGAAAGAGACCCATGGTTGGTGCACTAGACGGATCCTCTGTACTTGTTATCGCCGTCAAGATTGACCCACACTTGGTCTTCGAATTAGTAGTACAGAATTTTTAGAAAGAGGGGATTCCTGTGGGTGGTGGTTAGAGTGAAGAACAAAGAAGACATCAAAAGGTTTTTTTTTTTTTTTTTTTTTCTCTCGAAAGAACATCAAAAGTATGTGTATTTGTATGGGTTATATATATATATATATATGTATAGATATTTGTATGTGTATATATATATATACACACACATGGATTGTAGAAGAAGAAGGAATTTTATGTGTTAATATATATTTATATATCTGGGTCTTCTTATTGTGTTTTCATATAAGAAGGGCAAAAAGAGCTTTTTTAAAAATTTGATTGACAACTTTGCCAGAATTTTCTTTTTAGGAGTGTTATTGAGCAAATGCATCAAATGTTAGGGGAGGTCAAAGTAATAAAGGTTAATCGGTTCATTTGTGTGATATTTGCTCAAACCTCAAGGGAGATGAGTGTAATTTACCCATATAATAATGCAGGTTATTTTGATATGCTTCTATTTTTACAGGAAAAGGATGGTCTACCATCTTTCCCTATGGGCAAAATTGATCAGACACGGATGTGGAAAGTAGGTGAACGAGTTCGAGCAACACGTCCAGGAGGTGACTTGGGGCCGTTATTTCCTTTCACTGCAGGTGTCTACACAGCAGTTATGATGGCCCAGGTGAGCTCTCTTTTAAAGTTTCAATTTAAAATTTGTTATATACTTTTAAAGGAATTCGAACAATGATGCAATATAGATTGATATTGAGGATTGCTTAAGAAGTATAGATTGATATAGATTTTGTAACTTGATTTTTTTTTTTTTTTTCCTGAATTATGATTTTGTAACTTATTTTTTTTCCTGAATTATTTTTTTGTAACTTAATTCCTCCAAATTATCCAGAAATAAATGTCTAAGCAAGAGCGATGTAACAGAATAGTAAAATGCAGTTGGTGTTTGATAAATTAATTCAAATAATGATGCTATTTGAATCTAAGGAGCAGGGATTTTTAACTTCATACTGTGAATTTTGCTCGGTGAACATGAATTCTATTTGCTTTTTACTTCTTTCAACAGATTGAGATTCTGAGGAAGAAAGGGCACTCCTACTCAGAGATCATCAATGAAAGTGTGATTGAGTCAGTGGATTCATTGAATCCTTTCATGCATGCCCGTGGAGTTTCTTTCATGGTTGATAATTGTTCAACAACAGCACGGCTAGGATCAAGGAAGTGGGCACCACGTTTCGATTACATTCTCACGCAGCAGGCCTTCGTAGCGGTGGACAATGGTGCTCCCATCGACCGTGACCTGATCAGCAACTTCCTATCAGATCCCGTGCATGGGGCCATTGAAGTCTGTGCCGAGCTGAGACCTACAGTTGACATCTCTGTGCCCCCAGATGCCGATTTTGTCCGCCCTGAGTTGCGCCAATCTGTCAACTGAATTGCCGTTATTTATTCTTTTTTCATCGGATCTCCTTCTATGGATTGAAAAAACATAATAATTTGTGATACAGCAATAGTAGGGTAAGAAGAAACAGTTGCAGTTAGCTCCTATTATATAAATAAATGGACAAAGGATAACTATGGATATGAAACTAAAGAATGGCAGTAATAAATTTGTTTTTCCCTATTGAGCAGCATAACACAATAGAGTTCAAATGCCAAATATGAACATATTACATCAAATGCATACCAGGGAAAAAAAAAAGAAAAAGAGAGTTTTAATCATAATTTGTTAATTGACCACCTGTAGGAAGCTGCACTTTTCCTTTTCCGAACTATTTATTAGTATTAGTATTGTAATTGTTGTTGTTGTTGCTGTTGTTGTTGTTTTTGCTGACACAAAGTGGACTAATCATATTTTTCAGAATATTCAATGTTCCAGCATGGTTGATCCTGCAGTGAGCTTTTCAGAAGATATAACACACCAAATTGATCCACTTAATCATTTTATTTTTATATTTTTTAATCCATTCTGAAAGTTCATAGATTCTTGAATTTACCTAGACCTTAAACCATGATACATATGTACATGAAATTGAACTCTTCGTATCTCGACACTGTTCATTGAGCGCGTATCATGAATATAGAAGAGACCGAACTTCACTGGAATCTTAAAAAAAAAAAACAAAGGACTTCCTTTGTATCCTTAGCAGATTATTTTTAGCAACAATTACAAAAGTGGACACCAAATGAACAGAACATCAAAAGGCCGTAAACATTGAACATAAAATTAAGAAAAAAATTGGGAAAAACATAGTGCAATAACCTCCAATGTAACACTCGAGTGACAGAGAGATTTGAAAGATGAACTATACAACTATTTCAATTTGATCCAATCTTGATTTATTACCACTATCTTGTCTCAAATTAGATGTACACCAAATGAATGTGCAAGAATCAAAATAAGTTCATGAATTAGGAATGAACCATTGCTTCCCTAATCTACATCAATGAAATTGCAACACAGACACACCCAAAAGCACATTCAATTACACATTAAATTTAAATTTCGACGACTTGTCAAAATTTTGAAGATTGGCTATGTTGCCATTCCTTCTCCTCTATTGTCTTTGCAATATCTGATTGAATTGCCTTGACAGAAAAGCAAAATCATCATTAGATTTGTTATCAACATAATTCTCAACCTGTGTTGATTTTAAAGCAAAATTCTTCTCCTTTTGATTTAAATCAAAATTCTGCATCTCAAAATTTTTTAATGAACCTACAACCTCGTCAACTTTAGAGATAGACAAATCCGTTCAGTGATAATTTCTACCCTTATTTGAAATCTTTTAGGTAAAGACCTTAGGATTTTCTCATTAATTTTCTTATCACTAACCCTTTTGCCTAAGTGACGCAGTTTAAAAATAATTTCAAGAAAACTAAAATAAAAATCAGAAAAGGATTTATCTTCTTTCATCACGATGTTCCTAAAGTTATGAGAAACCATCTGAATTTTGGATAACTTCATTTTTGAAGTCTTTTCATGAGTAACCTGCAAAATATCCCAAGTGTCTTTAGCAGTTTTACAATAAGAAATTGTAACGACCTAAACCCGCAGGTCCGAACCGCTAACCGAGTTTTTGCCCGAACCCAAAGTCACCTAAGTCAATGCCACATCATATCTAGTGTTCATTCATCATCCTTGCATTCTAAATAAACTCCAAGAAGACTCTAATCAACTTTCCAAGGTTTGGGGTTACTTAAACCAAAGAAAGAAACCAAGTGCACAATGCAGTACCATTTCGGTCGACCAAAATAGAGCTTCGGTCGACTGAAATGGCCCCTGAAGTGACCCTTGAACCAGTCAACCGAAATGGCCATTTCGGTTGGCCGGTTGTGATCCCAATAGTAACTGAACCTACTGGAATGATCGGCCGACCGAAGTGCCCATTTCAGTCTGCTGAAATGGCCCTGCGAACTGTAAAATCTACAGAAAACTGCTACATACATGGAAATGAAAAAAATAGTCTTAATGAAGACCTTGAAACTGATATAATCCCCTCCCAAGGTACTGTAAAATGATGAATCATAACCCATACATTCAAAATATAAAATTTACATGTCATTTACATAGTTCCAAAGTCATTTACATGAACTTTACCATATATAAATCAAGTTTGCAATCTATGCAACAGAATACAACTACTAGCATCCGTGAGTCTCATTACTAAATGGTGTGTGTTGTCGGTGTACAACCAAATTTGTGCAAAATAGCGTGGCCAAGTTTTAAATTTATAAATGCCTCTACTACCTCTAAGTAAAAAGATAGCTAGGGTGAGTAAGGATCGTCCCAAGGGATTTTTAGGCATACTTGTAATGGAAACAATGTACAGGGTTAGTAGGTCGAGTGATCAAGAGATGGTGTGTTTGGTTGATTAGACTACAAACTAAATTAAACAAGTTCAATGTAGAATAAGCAAATTAAATGAAATTTAGAGAAAACAAGAGAGTGAGGTCTTGGGGTTTAGAAGTCATCACTAAGCATCACCATTCTAGACATTCAATGCATAATTAATGAGAGGAAACATGTGTTACAATTTAAGAGTATGTGATTGATTGTTTCAACAAGTATGGATGACCAATTAATCATATATTGTCTAAACAACCTAGTGAATAACACAATACATCAAACTAAGCCATTAATCTCTCCTTTAAGCTCACAATCCAAACACATCACATGGTTAGAGAATAATACTACTTGCATTCATAAGCATGGAACATCAAACAATAAGCATGGATTGTCCTCCCATCTAATAACTAAGGCAACTACACTACAACTAAGTTAAGAGCATGAAAATTAAGCTAAAGAAACTAAAGGAGAGGCATAATCCATCAAGACATTAGTATGAACCATCAAATAAACCACAATAGTATTCCATTAAGCACTATGCCTTGACAATCTCTAGATCCATAGCATCAATACATATAGACATGCATCAATACCACAAAAACTAGAGATAAACACATGAACATCTATTTTAGCATACATAGACATATGGATAGAATGAAATGATCAATTAGAAGTATTAAACCGCACAAATCATTGAATAAACAAGATTCATATATAAAATAAGTGTCAAGTGGTGGCTCCCTTGGGGGTCGCACCCCGTGGTCCAAAAAGTTTGTGCACCACAAGATAGTAGTATAGAGCTATGATGAATGTGGCCAAGTTTTACATTTAGAAATTGTCACTACTACCTTTCACTAAAAATATAGTTAGGGTAAGTAGGGATCGTCCCAAGGGATTGGTGGGTCGTACTAGGTTGAGGAATCAAGATTAGGGTTAGTAGGTCGAGTGATCAAAAGATTGGTTGGTGGTTGAATTACACTAAGATACAATTTAAACTAAAGTAGGCAATTAAATGTAAAGGAGAGAAAATAAGAGAGAGATCTTGGGGTTTAGAGATCACCTCTACGCATAACTTTTCTACACCTTTAATGAATGATTAATATGGGGGGGGGGGGGGGGGGAGGGGGGAACATGTATTGCAACATAGTGTGTGAGTGGTTGTTTCAACAAGCATGGATGACAAATTAAACACATATTGTCTAAGCAACATGGTGGATAGCACAATATATCAAATTAAGCCATTAATCCTTTCTTTAAGCTCACAATCCAAACATATCACAAAGTTAGAGATATATGTTACTTGCTTTCATAAGTATGGAACATCAAACAACAAGCATAAATTGTCCTCCCATTTAACACCTAAACTACAACTACACTACAATTAAGCTAATGACATGAAATTAAACTAATTAAACTAAGGGAGAGGTACAATCCATCAAGAAATGAGTATGAACCATCAAATAAACCACAAGAACATTCTATTAAGCACTATGTCTTGACAATCTCTAGATTTATAGCATTAATATACATAGACATGCATTAATAACACAAGAAATAGAGATAAACACATGAACATCTATTCTAGCATACATATGGATAGAATAAAATGATCAATTGGAAACATTAAACCACATAAATCATTGAATAAACAAGATCTATATATATATAAGTGTCAAAGCATGTATCACAATACAAATCCCCTCAAAAAAACATAAATCAAGATGTAGAAAGCATGTTTAGGGCTAACTCTAGCCCTAAGAGGATGTCTATCCACTCATAGATGGTGTCCTCCAACCCTCAAGGGCTAACTCCATGGTAGAGATTGCTCTTCTTCTTGGTTGATGGAAGAATTCCAAAATTGTGTCTCTAACCTCCTCCTTTCTTTTCTTCCTTGCTAAGAATATGAAAATTGTGCCTCCTCTCTTTTCTAAAGTGTCTCAAGTATATCTCTCAAAAAGTGGCTTATAGTCCTTATATAGGTAGGTTAAATATCACCCCAAATGAGCTGGGCTCGTACACCAATATTCCTTCCAATGATTGGATATGAGACAAATTTTAATAAGTTGGAAATTGGATTTTCTCAGGATTTGGGGAGTTCGATCAATCGAACTTGTGGTGAGATCAATCGAACATTGTTGAGATCTATCGAATTTAAGCTAGATTGATCCTCTATGGCGGCGCCTTTTTGGATAAAAAACAAATCTGAGATATTTTGAAAATATTTTTGGGAAAGTGACAAATGTGGTAAGTAGGGTGGTACAAGTGGATAAGATGAAATCTTTTCGATTGATCGGAATAAAGTTGGATCAATCGAACTTTGTGGGATCTTTGGATAAGGACAAAAGAGCTTGGATCCATCTTGGAATGCTGAGATCGATGAACTTTCGATCGATCGAATATTTTCTGAGATCGATTGAACTTGCTGAATTTCCATCACTTGCTTCCTTTTGCTCCCACTTTGCTCATTTCTTTGATTCATCTCAAGATTGCTTCAATTATGCTCTTATTTAGCTGAGTTAGCTTATTTTGGGGATAAGTACCTGAAAATGGAAATAATACAAAATCAATCTAAAGCGGGAAAATAAGATAGATAAAGGTTCTAGAATACCTAAGCTTAAGGGGTTTAAATGCGCACTTTTTAGCGCTCATCATCAAGACAAGATTACAACACAAATCCTCTCAAAATACAAAGCAATAGAGTTTAGAAGGCATGCTTAGGGCTAGCTCTAGCCCCAAGAAGATTTTAGCCACTCATTGAAGTAGTCATCCAACCCTCAAGGGCTATCTCCATGGTATGAATGACCTCCTTCTTGATGGAAACCCTAGAAAAATGGAAAAACTCCCAAGAATGTGTCTCTAGCTTCTCCTCCTCTCTTTTCTTCCTCTTTAAGCATGTTTCTAAGACTATGAAATGATATATGAGATATGTATGAGATATGATGAGATATGTTGTAAAAGAGGCTCAAAATCCTTATATAGGTAGGTCAAGTGTCACACCCAATGGTCTGGATTCGTGCACTAGGGTCCTTGCAATGATTGCACCATGAGCCAACTTTTAATTAGCTAGAACTTATTTTTTTCAGATTTGAGGAGGTTTGACCAATCGAACTATTCTGAGATCGATCGAACTGTGCTAAGATCCATCAAATGCTGCAGAGATCGATCCATCCTTGGCGGCGCCTTTTTGAATAAAGACAAATCTCTGAGATATTTTGGGATATTTTGGGAAAGAGACAAAAGTGTTAGGTGGGGTGGTAGGTGTGGATAAGATCAAATATGTTCGATTGATCGAATAATGGTTGGATCGATCAAACATTGTGGAATCTTTTGAACAAGGACAAGGGCTTGGGTCCATCTTGAAGTGTCCATATTGATGTTGCTTCGATCGATTGAAGTGATTTTAAGATCAATCGAACTTACTGATTTCCACACTTTGCTTCATTTTGCTTCCACTTTGCTGCTTTCTTCCATGCAACTTGAGTTAGCTTCTTTAATACTCTTATTTGGCTGAATTAACTTATTTTTGGGATAAGTGCCTGAAAAGGGCAATAGCATGAAATTATTCTAAAACGGGAAAGTAAGTTAGATAAAGGTCCTAGAATACCTAAGCTTAAGGGGTTTAATTGCGCACTTTTCAGTGCTCATCACTAACTACAACAAGTTATAGTTCACTAGGTTCATGTGGATTAGGTACAAAAGAACAAAATGATCCCATAGTCCAAGCTAGGCCTGTGGTGGAACATCGTCTGCCAATTCTTTCCTAAACTTGAAAAATGTTAAATAATGGGATGAGCTAAACGCTCAGTAGGAAGTGTCTAAAACACACCTCTTATGACGTGAATCCACATATAGAATAGAAATCAAGAAAACGGGATCATACTATACCGAGGATGCAATCCATAATCACAACGTCAAAAATATATACAAGTGTCATCCAAGTCACAAATACACCATATGTGCCAATGAAGTGCAATGTCGCTCCCCATTTCCAAAACAACTCTGTTTCACCTTCCAAACTATAAGTGTGATCCGACCCGAGGCGCCTCCAAGGCATCACGAAGGGAGGATTGGCTAACCATCCACGACCACAAGGCACCTCTAAGGCGTCGTATCCAGCCTAGTTAGCTCAACCACACTAACACCACGGACCACTAGGTGCCTCCTAGGCGTCCGGTTTTTCACAAACACTTTTCCAAAAACTTTTTCCCAAAAACAATTTCATTTGTTTTAAAACAAACTTTTCCCTTTTACTTTCCCCAATGAATGTATGAATGCTTCATGCTCCCAAATGCCAAATTCAACAACTAAATTCCATACATTCCATCTACATCATAATCACATTATTAAAGAAAATTCTAACATTTACTTTCATAATTTCAACATCACATTTCTTAGCAAATTGAAAATCATAGCGCATTTAAAATGCCAATACTAAGCATGTATCTTCACTACCAAGTATATAATTATAATCATGAGCTCAATTAACACATATAATACATCCATCACCTTAAACACATAACAACAACATAGACAAAATTGCTAAAAATTAAACATGTTTAGAATCAAATAAAAGGGGAAACTCACAAAAGATCAATGAAAACATGAATTAGAGCACCCCTACCTCAATAAATGAGAAAAGCCGCAAAATCCCTAGATTTTTAAATTTCCCAAGGGTGGCCAAATAGTGAATTGCTTACATCAATATGTAGATCTTGCTGATCTTTCCGTTTTGCCGCAAACGGCATAACCAAACTCCAAAGGATTGAGGAATAATCAAAGTTTGAAGCTTTGAAGGAAAAAGAAAAGAAAAATGAAAAGAAATGAGGGAGAGAGAGCTAGTGCCGGGAGAGAGAGGAAGAAATAAGGCCAAACATGGCCTCTTAGCCACTAAATGCATTAGTGGTGGGTCCCACCACTAAAAATCCCACCTTTTGACTTTTCTTTTCCACCACATATATACATGCACACTAACCATATAAAATTCACATAAAACACACTAAAAAAAATAAATGCGATGCAAATGAACCCAAAAAAAACCACCGTACGCGACAATCTCGGTAGCGGGTCCTATAGAAGGATGAGCTGAGTTTGGATGTTGTCATGTTCGGTGGTCTGATGACTGTTCTTTTCTCGGGCTTTGGAGCCTTTCGTGACTGTGTAGAGTAGACTGATGTTCGTTTTGAGTCAGGCGTAAGGTTTACTTGGTCTTGTGTTTTGATGTTTTGAGTGATGAGTACCCTCATAGGGTGGTGAGCATGGGGTTTTAATGGCAGTGGTTTCTGATTGCCAGGTGATGTCCGGTGTCCAAGGCAATAATGTTGGTGAGTTCATGGTCTTAGGGTTTTGTGAGGTTTTCTCGGGAGGGTGTGTGATTGTGAGCCTCCTTCTTTAAGAAGGGTAGATTTCGAGGATGAAATCTTTTAAACAGGGTAGATTGTAATGTTTCCAATTTTTACTATTTTTCAATTTCTGGAATTTTTTGATTTTTCGAGGGTATTTTCGTCTTTTCTCGTTTTACGTGTCAGACACCGTGGGGTGTGCCGGTTGTGTATAAGAGTTAGTGGGGGCATTCCATTGAGTTCAGGACTCTTAGCAATGTATCAGTTGCCATTTCGGCATTTTTTCGTTTTTCGGGCCGAAAAGTCTCGTGTGGGTCCCGCTACCAAGATTGTCGCGTACGGGGGTTTTGTTTGGGTTCATTTGCATCACATTCATTTTTTTTAGTATGTTTTGTGTGGATTTTATATAGTTGATGTGCATATATGTGTGTGCTGGAAAAGAAAAGTCAAAAGGTGGGATTTTTAGTGGTGGGACCCACCACTGATGCATTTAGTGGCCAAGAAGCCATGTTTGGCCTCATTTTTTCCTTTCTCTCGAGGCACTAGCTCTCTCTCCCTCATTTCTTTTCATTTTTCTTTTCTTTTTCCTTCAAAGCTTCAAACTTTGATTACTCCTCAATCCTTTGGAGTTTGGTTATTCATTTACAGCAAAACGGAGAGCTCGGGAAGATCTACACATTGATGTAAGCAATTCACCATTTAGCCATGTGACGACCCTGGTTTTTAGGCCAGTGCATCCTGTGATGAACCGAAGATTGACCCGATAACGGATCCAGATGCGGAAGCAAGAAACAAGACAACGGTTTCCCAAGTGATGAGCGCTGAAAAGTGTGCATTTAAACCACTTAAGCTTAGGTATTCTAGGACCTTTATCTATCTTACTTTCTTGTTTTAGACTAATTTCGTGTTATTACCCTTTTTAGGTGCTTATCCCTAAAATAAGCTAATTCAGCCAAATAAGAGCTTAAAAGAAGCTAACTCAAGCTGGATGGAAGAAAGGAGCAAAGTGGAAGCAGATTGAAGCAAAGTATGGAATTCAGCAGGTTCGATCGATCACAAGTATATTTCGATTGATCGAAAGTTCATCGATCTAGACATTTCAAAATGGATCCAAGCTCTTTTGTCCTTATCCAAAGATCCCACAAAGTTCGATCGATCCAATAATTCTCAGATCGATCGAAAAGATTCCATCTTATCCTGTTGTACCACTCTACCTACCACTTTTGTCTCATTCCCCAAAATATCTCAGATCTGTCCTTATCCAAAAAGGCGCTGCCATGGGAGGATTGATCCAGCCAAAGTTTGATAGATCTCAACCATGTTCGATTGATCTCACCACAAGTTCGATCGATCGAACTTCCTCAAGCCCGAAAAAAGACAAAATCCAGCTCATTAAAGGTTGGCTCATGGTGTAATCATTGGAGGAATATTGATGTGCGAGCCCAGGTCATTGGGGGTGACATTTAACCTACCTATATAAGGAATATGAGCCATTCTTGAGAGCATACTTGAAAAAAAGACTTTTGACACAATTTTCATATCATATTCTTAGTGAGGAAGAAAAGAAAAGAGGAGGCTAGAGACACAAGCTTGGAGTTCTTTCATTAACCAAGAAGAGGAGCAATTTCTACCATGGAGTTAGCCCTTGAGGGTTGGAGGACACCATCCATGAGTGGCTAGACATCCTCTTGGGGCTAGAGTTAGCCCTAAGCATACTTTCTACATCTTGATTTATGTATTTTTGAGGGGATTTGTATTATGATATATGTTTTGACATTTTTATTTACATAGATCTTGTTTATTCAAT
This sequence comes from Cornus florida, assembly GCF_030987335.1. Classification (NCBI taxonomy): domain Eukaryota; kingdom Viridiplantae; phylum Streptophyta; class Magnoliopsida; order Cornales; family Cornaceae; genus Cornus; species Cornus florida. The sequence continues at coordinate 46,526,406 of NW_026775575.1, forward strand.
GGTTTGTTTGGTTTAATGCTTCCAATTGATCATTTCATTTTATCCATATGTCTATGTATGCTAGAATAGATGTTCATGTGTTTGTCTCTAGATTTTATGTTATTGATGCATGTCTATGTGTATTGATGCTATAGATCTGGAGATTGTCAAGATATAGTGCTTAATAGAATGCTCTTGTGGTTTATTTGATGGTTCATACTCATTTCTTGATGGATTGTGCCTCTCCCTTAGTTTAATTAGTTTAATTTCATGTCATTAGCTTAATTGTTGTGTAGTTGTAGTTTAGATGTTATTTGGGCGGACAATCCATGCTTGTTGTTTGATGTTCCATACTTATGAACAAGTAGCATGTGTCTCTAACCTTGTGATGTGTTTGGATTATGAGCTTAAAGAAAGGATTAATGGCTTAGTTTGATATAGTGTGCTATCCACTATGTTGCTTAGACAATATATACTTAATTAGTCATCCATGCTTGTTAAAACAACCACACACACACACTATTGTTGCAATACATGTTTTCCCCCTCATTAATCATTCATTAAGGGTGTAGAAAAGTTATGCTTAGTGATGATATCTAAACCCCGAGATGTCTCTCTCTCTTATTTTCTCTCTATTGCATTTAATTGTTTACTTTAGTTTAAATTGCATGTTAGTATAATTCAATCACCAAGCAATCTTTTGATCACTCGACCTACTAACCCTAATCTCGATTCCACAACCTAATACGACCCACTAATCCCTTGGGACAATCCCTACTCGTCCTAACTATATTTTTAGTGAAAGGTAGTAGTGACAAATTAAAAATGTAAAACTTGGCCACACTCATCTTAGTCCATTTTGCAAGCTTTGGGTGCATCGCGACAAGGCACACCAAGTTTTTGGCGTCGTTGCTGGGGATTGATTGAAGGCAACGTCGTATTTGTGGAATCAATTAGGAATTAGTACTCTTTTGATCGTATCTTTACTTTGTTTTCATTTTGGTTACTTATTGTGTTGGTTCTTGTTTGACTAGGTGCATTGAAAAGAAGGTGAGCAAATGAGCATTTCAAGCAAGGACCTAAACAAAGCAAAGGAAAAAGGCAAAATCTAAAAAATTTACAAGGCTAAAATTGAAAATAAATTGAAGTGCTAAAGGACCCTTTGTGAGCTCTTTCTTAACTCAATCTCTAGTTAAATCGTCGGCTCGCGTGGAGGCTTGTATTTTAATCCTTAGATAAATCGTGAGCCCACGTGGAGGCAATTTTATTGTTCTTTGCATATTGTTGATAGCATAGGAGTATGGGATCATTCTATGTGGAGGAAGTTTGTTGATTGTTTAATTGTTGCGAAGGTGAAGTGATTGTTGATTGTTTGTTACTTGTTTGTGCTTTGCTTGTGCATACATGGTCGAAGGTCATTAAATCCTACTCTTGTCCCTCTTAATTTGAATTTAGAATCCATTGTTCGTACACCTAGGGGAAGGGGTAATTTTAATCATTCTACTTCTACAATGGAAGTACATAATGAGGACCATGTGGAGGACCTTGGTCACATAGACCAATAAGGTATCCTCCACCCCAATGTGCATCATCATAACATGCAAGTACCATTAGGCATGCCGAGGCCATTTATTCACCCACCATAACAACAAGGCCAAGTTCTATTGGGAATGCCTAGGCCAATGTTTGCTCCACAACTCCCATAGTTCAAGGCAATCAAGGTGCCCATGTTGTACCTCCAATTGTTAACCCTCCCCTTGCTTTAAGAGATCACTATGTGCCTAATGAATATAATGCACCCACATGTATTCAATTGCCACCATTTAGAGCACACCACTATGAAATCAAACCACAAACCATTCAAATGCTTCCTAACTATCATGGACTTCTAAGTGAAGAACCTTATAAGCATTTAGATGAGTTTCTTGAAGTATGTTCCACCGTGAGATATACGGACATGCCGGAAGAGGTCATAAGGCTTAAACTTTTTCCACTCACTCTTAAAGATAAGGCAAAATTTTGGTTTAACAATCTTAGGCCTTTTCCAATAACTTTTTAGGCAGAAATGCAACAAGAGTTCTTAAAGAAGTACTATCCTGTTTCTAAGACCAATGCCATGGGAACCTCAATTCGAGAGTTTTCACACGGGGATGGGGAAACGTTCCATGAGGCATCATAAAGATTCAATAAATTGCTTAGGAAGTGTACATATCATGACATGCCCAAATGGCAATTAGTTCAATATTTCTTTGAGAGTTTATTTGATAATTACAAGGGCATGGTTGATGCTTCCATGGGTGGCTCTTACATTGATAGGCATGAGGATGACGTGTGGCGTCTTTATGAGAGCATGAGTAAAAATTCTTTGCATCGAACTTTATCTTCTAAGAATGGTAGGAATTTAAGTGGAAGGAAGAGTGTTGGCTTACATCAAGTTGACCATTCCAATGAAATAGCCGCCAAGATGAAATCCTTATCAAAAAGGTTTGATCAATTCTTGATCAACCAAAACTCGGTAAATCAAGTATCTTCCTTCCCTAACCATTCCCATCATACATTTAATGAATCATGTATGACTTGTTCAAGTGTTTTATATTCTACTTCTAATTGTCCCCATGGACATGTGCAAAATGAAAATCACGAACAAGTCAATGCAGCTTTTGTTAATCAAGGGAACAATCCTTATGACAATTACTATAATTCTAGTTGGAGGAATCACCCGAATTTCTCTTGGAGAAACCAAGGGGAAGGCTCAAACCCTTCCCAAGGTAGTTTTCAAGGAAAGTACATTCCACCTCCAATGCAAGGCCAAGGATCACAAGGATATAGACCATATCAATCACAAGGAAATCAATTTTCTAATTCTCATTTTCCTAATCAACCATCATATTCTCAAGGAAATTCTAGGAGTCCCGCTTTTGAAGAGAAAGTTTTGACCGCTCTAGGCACTCTAGAGGCGAACACTTAATTGCTTCATTCTCATTCTCAATCCATTGCTAAGCTAGAAACCCAAGTAGGGCAAATAGCTAGTATTTTAAATGCTAGAGAGAAAGGGAAAATGCCTTTGAATGCCCCCACCAAAGCAACAATGTGTTATGGAGACTCATTCCTCATCGGAAAGTCCTATAATAGAGCATGTCAATGCGGTGACAACTTTGAGAAGGTGGGAGATTCATTGACAACCAAGTAGGTGTGTCCAATAAAGAGAGTGAACCGGTGCAACCACAAGTTGACACCCATCCCGTTTCACATCCTATTCCTCCTTCATTGCATATGCATGACCATTCGAATGAGAAAATGTTGAAGAATGATTTGGAAAGCGATTTGAAAACTGATTTGATGAAAAGTGATTTGGAAATGATTACAAAACTTCTCGTGTTGAAGAGACTTCAAAGAAAATTTTTGAAAAAGTTTTTGAGCTAAAAGCTCTATTTCCGGATGCCTTAAAAGGATCCATTTCAAATGACAAGCAAAAGGCCAAGACAAATGAAATTATGGATGTGTTTAGGCAAGTGAAGGTTAACCTTCCGCTTTTGGATGCAATCAAGCGAATTCCGGCTTATGCCAAGTTTTTGAAAGATCTTTACACCCAAAAGAGGAAGAACAAAAGCCAAGCACCTAGGAAAATGGTCTTGACCAAGCAAGTGAGCTCTATTTTGCAACATAACACTCTTCCAAAGTTCAAAGACCCCGGTTCACCTACTACATCTTGTGTCATTGGTGACCATGTCATTAATCGGGCTTTCTTAGACTTAGAAACAAGTGTTAATCTTCTTTAATACTCGGTATATGTCAAATTAGGCTTAGGAGACTTGAAAGCGACGTCGGTGGTTTTACAGCTTGCTGACCGATCCATCAAAAAGCCTAGGGGTATCATTAATGACGTATTGATTAAGATTGATAAGTTTTTTTTTCCCGTTGATTTCGTTGTCATTGACACGAAACCGGTCCCGAATCCTAAAAGCCAAATTTCCGTTATCCTTGGCCGTCCTTTCTTGGCAACCGCGAATGCCAACATTAATTGTAGGACGGGGATAATGAAGATCTTATTTGGCCATATGAAGGTGAAGTTGAATATCTTCAATCCGACCCCCAATTCATTTGACAAGTATGAAGAAGTGAATGTTGTAGAGAAATATCATGACCATGAATGTGAAGGAATAGAGTCTTTGCTTGAAACCGAAATTTCAAAAGGGTTATCTTTAACCCTGAATTTGAAAAAAAGTTGTTTCAAAATATTGTTTTGAAAGGGCATGGAAGCCCAAAGATCATTTTGACCAAGGACCAAAAATTTCTTTTGAGCCTAATCCAACAAGTTCTCTAGGGAACCATTTGTTTGGTGGAGTTCAAAGTACTTATCACCCCATTAAGGAGGGGATGCACTACAAGATGTTTGATCCGGGCTAAAAAAGCCCAACGCCTTGTTAGAGATGTTAAAGACTAGTACATTTCATAGGGTGTCACAACCCTATTCCTCCCTCATTTCTATCTTAAATTTCATTTCTTACAAAGTCTAGATATTTGCTTTGGGTTTATATGTATTACTAGGCACTGTGATTAGGATTGCATGCACTTTCATGTTGAAAATGGACATTTTGCATCAGTTTGATCGATCTCCAAGGAGGTTCGATCGATCGAACTCCATACCTGCATCCAATCACCTCTCTGTCCAATCGTGCGAAGGAAACCTACATATTTCAGCTCTCTGTCTGATCGATCACAAGTTCTTCGATTGATCTAACTTTATCTTGGATCGATCTATAGTCCCAACACTTAGAAAATTTTTAAACCTGCATCCACCCTCTGCAAAAGGACTCTCTGTCCCATCGTTCGAACATGTCTGCAGGTTTTTGCATGTTCGATCTGAGATCGATCTTGGAGAGATCGATCTCTGTTCTTTGATTTACTGTTTTGACTTTAAGTTTGACTTTTGTTTTGAATTTTAAATTTAAAAACTCCAAAAATATTTTATTCTGAATTAAAAAAAAGGGGTTTTCAAAGTTTTCAAAAATACTTTTATTTCTTGTATTTTTTTTTTTTTTTTTGTCTATTATTTTTCAAAAATCCCAAAAATATTTTCTTTTCTTTTCTTTTACTTTATATTTCAAAAATTCCAAAAAATAATTCTTTTGTTTTCTTTTATTTTACTTAGTTTATTTTTATTTTATTTAGTTTTATTTTTCAAAAATCGAAAAAAAAATATATACTTTTCATTTTTAATTTTTGATTTTTAATTTTCAAAAATTCAAAAGCTTCAAAAACAATTTTGTCTTTTAGTGAGGAGAGTTCGATACTAGTTCGATCGATATAAGATTTCAGTTCGATCGATCGAACTGAAGAGGGAATGTTTTTAAAAATAGAGGCCAAGGGTTATTTCAGATCGATTCAAAGATCGATCCAAAAAACCCTAGCTTCCCCTCGCCGCTGCAACCCCACTATTCCCATCTTCCGGCGAGTTCTTCGGCGACTCCATCGTGCCCGAATCTCTATCCCTCATCTCGAATCTCAGAATTCATCTCTCTCAGTTTTGGGTAAGATTCGAGTTCTTCCCTTTTGATTTCAAGCTTCATGTTGATGAATCCATACTTTCGTGTTAGATCTAAGATGTTATGATGATGATTCTTGCCATTTATGAAACTTTGAACCTCTGTGTATATATGTATATATATGTATATATCGGTTTTGTTAGGATTTTTATTTTAATTTTGATTTTGGGGGTCACGGGCCTGCGAGCTTGTTTGTGAGGCCCCCGTGCCATCCATGTCACAGATCTGTGACTTTTCGAATTTCACCTCACAGTTCGATCGATCGAACTTTTTCTCAGATCGATCTGTAATAGATCGATCGCACTTATTCAAGATCGATCGAACTTATATCGATCTCACATTTTTGTGATCGATCAAACTTCACAGATTTGCATATACACTTCACACACCATCTTTTGTGATTTCATGCTATCTCATACATGCCCAATGCCTGTAATTTTCCACATTGGATGCATTTCGTACTTATACTGTCTAGTATGTTTCACATCATGTCACTTATTCCTTGTCACTTGCATAGATTCATGTCTTTTATTCTGTTTTGTCTATCTTATTTGACATACATGTTTCAATATGCTATGCTTATTTCCTTATTCAGCTACTGACTTGTCCTGCAAGTTTTCCTTTTATTTTACATGCCATGGCTAGGGTCAAGATTGTTGCCCGTGGACATTATCATCACAGAGTTAGGCAGAGATTAGACGACCAGGCAGGTCCATCTCACATCCAGGACCCCATTCCTGAGCCAGAGCCAGAGCAGATACAGGACCAGTCAGAGGAAGATATAGCTCAGTCCCTATCCCTTGACTCTAGACTATAATCTTCGACTGAGGCATCTTCTTCACAGGCTGATGCTGAGGCTGAGCACATACCATCTCCTTCACCACCACCAGCTCAGCCAGCCCATGACTTAGACCGACCATTACTGAGATACTCACGCCTTCAGGTGGCGCATAAGTCGGTCTTTGATATAGACTTCTTTTCCCAGTCTGTTCTTACTAGAGCAGCATATGATGACATAAACCGGAGGGGCATTTCAGCCATATTAGCCCCTGTTACGTATCCAGTGTACCCGAGGTTAGTTTGGATGTTCTTCCAGAACCTCCGACCTGCCTTGAGTAACTTGAGGGAGCTGCGAACTACCATTGACGGCCACCCTATCAGTATCACTGTGGACACTCTATCCAGATCTTGCCGATGTCCACATGTCTACCCTCCTGGTCTCGAAGCTACATATCCTACTCTATGGAGGCCTTCCTATGTCGACATGGCAGTGGCACTCACAGGTCACTATGCAGTTGGTGAGACTTTTACCATGTGCACTTATCTGCCAGACGACTTGTGGTTCTTCGATTCGGTTTTATTCCGAAATGTATTCATGGCCGGCCACAAGTTACATAGGCGCAGCGACTATCTGACAACTCTATACGCCTTCTATACAGGGCATTGGCTATCTATTTCTACGCTCATCTAGAGCGTTATGATGAAGTTATATGTTGATCACATTAGTAAGGCCAAGCCCAAACGGGCTAAGTTTCGCCTATTTGGCCATCTCATTACACAGATATTGCGGGACTAGCGCTATCCTTTCCAGCACCGGGAGTGCACTGAGGCTGGGGCTTGCTCGTTCAAGAAGAAGGACTGGGATAAGAGCTACAAGGCTCTTATCAAGAGTCTACAAGAGGATGTTGTAGAGGCAGTTGAGGAGCTTAAGATAGAGGAGATGGAGCAGGCAGCAGTTGCAGCAGCAGTAGCCGATCCAGCAGACCGACCAGTGGCTGCTGATGTGCATATGGATATTGATTTAGAGTGAGAGCCGCCAGCAAAGGAGCTTCTGCATCACTCTCCAGCTGGGTCACCAGTTCATTCTCAGGAGTAGACTCAGGACATACTGTAGTTTCATGATCCAGTCATACCTGAGGCTCCAGCTCAGACACCTGGCCTAGGCGAGCGTTTCCAGACATTGGAGGGTGAGGTTGTCTCTCTTCGGGTAGATGTTGTCTCTCTCAGAGCAGATGTCGTCTCCCTCAGCACAGATGTGGCATCTCTCCGCTCGGACGTTCTAGCTCCGCTGCAGGGCATATCCAGAGACATTCGCGAAGCACGCCCTGCCCGTCCTACCTCCTCTTCATGATTTTTATATCTCCTACTCATTTTATATCTATGATTTGACTGTTATATTTTTGATACTGTTATATTTTTACGGCCGGTCTGTCGGCCCTTTACTGCGATGTACCATATACTGTTCTTATTTTATACATGCTTTGTTTTTGGATGTTATACTGTCTATTGATATATCTATCTATCTGACTCCATCAGGTGCATTCTAGTGACTTCAGTGAGAGAGTGCTGCCTGAATTTTTCAGGACCATCTTTTTCCTCTCTCCTTACTTCAATTTCTTATCCCATTTACACTTGCATGTCCACTGTGCACTATTATTATCCCCTTGTTGTCTAATGAACTTTTATCCAGTGCCATCTTTTCAGGACCACAGTTAATCCCAAGTTTGGGGGGGTTATACCACCCACTTTGGATACTTGTGTCCCAGCCATTCTTTGCTTAGCTGCACTGGTATACTCTTTCCTTTATTCTCTTTGCACATTGAGGACATTGTGCTATTTAAGTTTGGGGGGGGGGGGGGGGGTAATGGTGTTAATTACAGTATTTGCTTTAACTTCAAAATTTTGAGCATGACTTGTGTATTTAAGGGATTGTTTATGATTGGTCCATAACTAGATATAACTTTGATCTTTTGAGGACTATATTGCTTAAAATTTAAAAATTGCTTGACTTGAGAGTCCAATACTCCTTGTATACCTTGTGGATGCCATTTAGGAGTAAATTTTTTTAAAAAATGATATCCTGCTTGCACTTGTGGTCCACATCATCCTGATTTTGTGATTGTTTTGAGATTCACTCTAGGATTTTATACTAGCATAGGCGCATACTAGCATTCATTTGTGGGGTACATGCTTTGTTGATTATTGAATTGGTTATATCCCAATTGAGCTAGTAGTGCATTGAAAGCTTTCATTTTGATAAAGGTGGATAACAACCATTTTCATTGAGTAGCCGAGATTCTAGGCTCATCAAGCACTGAATTTCTCGCGCTGAAAGGTGGAGGGTCCAATCTCTAGGCTAATAATTTGAAAAAAGAAAAAAAAAAAGTTGTTGCAAAAACAAATAAAAAAGTGAGGACTTCTCCTAAAAGATGAGAAGTGGGAAATGATTAGATGGAGGTTGTCTTGATTTGTAGCTTAGTTGATTTAAGCTTGTAAGTCCTTAGGGGTGTTTGAATGCCTAATGCCCTAAAGCCATCTGGTTTGGGAGTCATTGACCTAATGCTCGACCTCATGAATCGCTAGAAAACTTAATAGATCAACACATTGCACTATGCTTCTATCTTTGATCCTTAGGATAGTATTCCCAAAAAAAAAAAAAAAAAAAAAAAAATCGAGTAAAAAGAATAAGCGCACTCAGTTTAATAAAGCTTTAATAAAAGGTCCACTCTTTGTCTTGATGATCGGTACTAGATTTGTGTGTTAGTTTGAGGGTAAGGATGTGATCATTTCTTTAGTTTGCTAAGATAGAAACATATTTGATGCCGGTCCACTCAAAAAGGATTCTAGAGTTATTTTGATTTGCATGATCATTTTCTTGATGTGTGGAGGACCACACTTGCTTGCTTGATGTTAAAATTTTAGGAGATTGCTTGCAAAGGGTTGAAAAATTGCATCCTTGAGGTAATTTTCTCCCAATGCTTATTTGCAATATTGGTGCCTCTTTTGAAAGAATGGGCTTAATGTTTGTGGTTATCATTTCTAGAAATCCTTACGAGACTTCACTTATCCACTAGGGGTAACCTAGGGGTTTAAAAGGCTTGTTGCATATGCTAAATGTAATCCTGTTCCCTATGAAAGTGGCGTTATCCATTTATTGCTTTCTAGTCCATAGTTGTATAGTTGTTCATTTGATTCCTTTAATTTGTAATTCATTGCTACGGACTAACAATATTTAAGTTTGGAGGTGTGATGAGCGCTGAAAACTGCGCATCTAAACCCCTTAAGCTTAGGTATTCTAGGATCTTTATCTATCTTATTTTCCCGTTTTAGACTAATTTTGTTTTATTGCCCTTTTTAGATGCTTATCCCCAAAATAAGCTAATTCAGCCAAATAAGAGCTTAAAAGAAGCTAACTCAAGCTGGATGGAAGAAAAAAGCAAAGTGGAAGCAGATTGAAGTAAAGTATGGAATTCAACAAGTTCGATTGATCACAAGTATATTTTGATTGATTAAAAGTTCATCGATCTAGACATTTCAAGATGGATCCAAGCTCTTTTGTCCTTATCTAAAGATCCCACAAAGTTCAATCAATCCGACAATTCTCAGATGGATCGAAAAGATTACATCTTATCCTGTTGTACCACCCTACCTACCACTTTTGTCTCATTCCCCAAAATATCTCAGATCTGTCCTTATCCAAAAAGGCACCACCATGGGAGGATCGATCTAGCCAAAGTTTGATAGATCTCAGCCATGTTCGATTGATCTCACCGCAAGTTTGATCGATCGAACTTCCTCAAGCCCGAAAAAAGACAAAATCCAGCTCATTAAAGGTTGGCTCATGGTGCAATCATTGGAGGAATATTGATGTGCGAGCCCAGGTCATTGGGGGTGACATTTAACCTACCTATATAAGGAATATGAGCCATTCTTGAGAGCATACTTGAAAAAAAGACTTTTGACACAATTTCCATATCATATTCTTAGTGAGGAAGAAAAGAAGAGAGGAGGCTAGAGACACAAGCTTGGAGTTCTTCCATCAACCAAGAAGAGGAGCAATTTCTACCATGGAGTTAGCCCTTGTGGGTTGAAGGACACCATCCATGAGTGGTTAGACATCTTCTTGGGGCTAGAGTTAGCCCTAAGCATGCTTTTTACATCTTGATTTATGTATTTTTGAGGGGATTTGTATTGTGATATATGTTTTGACATTTTTATTTACATAGATTTTGTTTTTTTTTTTTTCTTTTTTTTTTTTTTTCCTAGTTGGGACTCACACCCACTACCTCCACTGAGGTTCGAACCCCTGACCTCCCTTTGGGAAGTAGGAGCCTTGTACCGCTAGGCCACATGCCTGTTGGTTACATAGATCTTGTTTATTCAATGATTTGTGTGGTTTAATGCTTCTAATTGATCATTTCATTTTATCCATATGTCTATGTATGCTAGAATAGATGTTCATGTGTTTCTCTCTAGATTTTGTGTTATTGATGCATGTCTATGTGTATTGATGCTATAGATCTAGAGATTATCAAGACACAGTGCTTAATATAATGCTCTTGTGGTTTATTTGATGGTTTATACTCATTTCTTGATGGATTGTGCCTCTCCCTTAGTTTAATTAGTTTAATTTCATGTCATTGGCTTAATTGTAGTGTAGTTGTAGTTTAGATGTTAAATGGGAGGACAATCCATGCTTGTTGTTTGATGTTCCATACTTATGACAACAAGTAGCATAGGTCTCTAACCTTGTGATATGTTTGGATTGTAAGCTTAAAGAAAGGATTGATGGCTTAGTTTGATCCACTATGTTGCTTAGACAGTATATACTTAATTAGTCATCCATGCTTGTTGAAACAACCACACACACACACTATTGTTGTAATACATGTTTTCCCCCTTATTAATCATTCATTAAGGGTGTAGAAAAGTTATGCTTAGTAGTGATCTCTAAACTCCAAGATCTCTCTCTCTCTCTCTCTTATTTTCTCTCTATTGCATTTAATTGTTTACTTTAGTTTAAATTGCATCTCAGTATAATTCAATTACCAACCAATCTTTTGATCACTCGACCTAATAACCCTAATCTCGATTCCACAACCTAATACGACCCACCAATCCCTTGGGACGATCCCTACTCGCCCTAACTATATTTTTAGTGAAAGGTAGTAGTGGCAATTATAAATGTAAAACTTGGCCACACTCATCTTAGTCCACTTTTCAAGCTTCGGCGCTTGACGACTACACCACCACTAAGGCACAACATACCTCTAAGACCCTAAGATGACCTTCCATGAGGTCACAGAACCTAAAGGAAAAAAAAAATGCGGAAGCAAGACATAAATAAGTCTATAGAGATGTAGTAATACATGCTTGGCCTTTGACCTTATGTCATACACATAAAATGAAAGTCAAAAGGCGTGCTTAGGCACACATTACATACTCGAAATTGAAAATGACATGTAAAACCAACATTACATAACAATTTCAAAAGAGAAGATAAACATGCTAACACTTGCATGTGAACAAGAATACAGTTAAAAGAACTTCAATTCTACATATCACCCAAGGCAATTGCAATTTCCCAAGTCTTGAATCCTATACCTGAAAAATGACCCCGGTAACTTTGGGGTGAGTAACATAAAGCTACTTATAGGAGATGAGCATGCATTGACCTAGCATTTTACAATAATATCACCTTAAGGTGAAACAAGTCAAAGGGGCTCATGCCACCTAACGCCTGTGTCAAAATGGGACTCAGGGAGCATCCTAAGCTACCTTTAAAGTATAAATCCGCATGAATCATGATATATACATATATGAAACGAATCAAGGTTGGGATAATCCAAAGAACACGACAAGTTTACAATTTAACATGAATCACATTCTCAATGTAATTGAACAAGATTGGAATAATCTAAAGAACACGATAAGAAGAATACTTGGATATGAATTTACAAGAATTACATTATCAATGTAATTGAACATGATTGGAATAATCCAGAGAACACGATAAGAAGAATACTCGGATATGAATTAATAAGAATTACATTATCAATGTAATTGAACATGATTGAGACATTCCAATTAACAAGACAAGAATTATACATGAAATCAAGGATAATACATAATATCTATGTAATTAAACAAGATTGGAGCATTTCACATAACACAATAAGTTTTAAATCTTTAAGGATAACAACTTGAAATTTAAAGAGTGAAATCAACCAATGTGGATACTCGGATATCGCCCAGATTGAAACTGTACTCTTGGGATCACTTTAGGGCTACTAACCTATAGGTACCTTCCCTTAGTGCGCACTATAGTGTAGGGAGCTCTCTATCTCCCGTACCAGAACCAAGTCCTAGTCATGTCAAATCTTGATTGATATCCCAAGTCCCAAAATCAACAAGTTGTGTAACCATGAGTGTATCAAGATACAAGTAATGCATTAAACCACATTCCATGCAAAACCAAGATTTTGGAACACACAAGTCATGCCCTAAGTTCTCAACTATGATGACATGTGAAATGTCAAGAAATCATTGTGTGCATCTATATAGATTAAAACCAAGATATATAGCACATGGAATCCATTGAAGTAAATATACCACAAGTATAAGATACATGATTTAATTACTTATTAAGCAACATATGGGTAATTAAATCATTCCAAGACAATCGTACTAGTTCATTAACTACCTTAATGAAATCAAGTTACAGGAAGTCTAAATACATGATAAAAAGCTAAAAGCTCCACGAAATACAAGTCCAATTCATAAGTTGACAAGAGTTCAATATCAAGGCATGATTAACTCGATAGAAGCATAAAAGGGAATTTAATCTACTTAAGGGATTAAATTATCAAGATTACAAGGTAAGTCCAAATATTCTACGAACAAGGCATGTCAAGGATCATGTCAATGACAAGTTCAATATCAAGTTACAAGTTCATTTCATACAAGTCACAACCATGTGAATTAAGTTCCATACAAAGGAAATAAATAAATGTAAGTCTCAAAGCTTATCCGATTATTCTCAATGTGATACATGTGAAGGAACTTGTCAAGGAAATCATGAATACCAAGTTAGAAACTTAATCATGCTCATAGAATCATTGAATGGATTTTAATTAATTCCTTTAATTAAAATTTCTAGATTTTGAAACTCATCCAAATGATCTCAAATTGAAGTATGTCATATAACATGTCAAGACTTGATTTAAGAGTATGATACAAGTGAATTTCACGCAAGATATGGCCATGAGTATTAAACTTTAATACTAGAAGATAATTAAAACAAAGGTTTCAATACCTTATCAAATATCCCCGATTTAATATATGTGAAAGTATATGGCATGCACATCAATAATATCAAGTCGGAATTTCAATGAAATGTATACTGCACTTGGAACAAATTAATTAATTAATACTAGATTTTAAAACATCTTCGAATGCCCTCAAATTCACATATGTTGAAGAGTATACTAGGGCCTAATATAATATGACATTACATAATGATTTCAAGTTAGATAAGGCCACATGAATTAACTTTTCATTTAAGAAAAATATTAAATAAAAACTTCAATAGTTATTCAAATGCTCTCAATTTAATATATGTCAATGATCATATTAAGGTGTAATATAATCTCACACAAGAAAAATAAATAATAAAATCTTTAGATTTAATACAAATACATGTAATTGAGTTGTATAAGCATCAATAGCATGCAATACATCAAGAATATAAACTATAACACCCCCTACCTCAATTTGAGATGAAAATCTCAAATCCCCACTGAAAGAAAAGTGTTCCGAATCCGACGATACTCCTAGGTTATGTCGGGGACAACGAGGGAAGCAACTTTAACCTTTGAGGTACCATGAAAATCCAAACTTGAACTTGAAACCCAAACTAAAAAATGGTTAGAAATGTGTTCTAATAAGGTGGAAATGTAGAACACATCGAGGCCTACGATAAACGTTAAGGCGAAAGACTTTTTACAAAGGAAATCAATTGGAGGAGAAGAAGAAAAGGTGGCAGCCCAAGGAGCTTCCATGGCTACTGGCCAAAGAGGGAGGAAGATGATGGAAAAAGTAATTTTTCACTTTAAGACTTTCTATTTATAGAAAAACCCTAAAAGTACCCCGAAAGGGTCCCGCCGGGTCCGGAAAAGTGAAATTTAAGCAGACGCACTCAAACGGTGAAATTCTGTGAACAAAAAAAAACCGAAATGAGAAAATATGAACAATGAAAGAAACGGCATCAAAAATCAAGTCCCGAGCAGAGAGATATGCCTCAAACAAGTTCGACGGCAACTAGGGTCAGAAATCCCTAAAACTGGGGAAAACGTCCTAGAGGAAATTCTAAGAGTTCACGACTCGACGAAAAGTAAAAATGAATCCCGTACGAGGATCCAGGCTCAAAACGAGGTATTTTGCAATAACTTTCGTTAATTGCACAATGGCCCCTCCAAAGTTAACTGCACTAATGACCCAGAATAAAAATATCTTCTAAAAATATTTTCTTACAAACCCCTGAAATAAAATATCTTCCAAAAGATATTTATGAAAAACACCCCAAGAAAAAGAAAAAGTTTCTAAACAACTGTGTATCCATGCCTCTATGGGTACCGGGAGCAACCAGAGTACTTTTTTTACAAAAGTAAAGATACGTATTTCATGAAAACCACTTAGGATGAAGGTACGTGAAGTCAAAAACCAACTCTGAGCATGAAAAGTAAGGTTGTGACAAATGGGGAAAAGACGAAATAGGGAAAAGGACGAAAAGTGAATAGTGTTCAAAAAGTGAAAATGTGGAAATGACTCGGTGCTTAATGGAAGTTGTCAATCCAAACGAAAGAGTCTCGGAAACCAATTCCAAGCACTCGAGACGACGCTAAGTGACAAAACAGAACTCGGAAAAGGAAATTAAACGAAAAAAATTTATCCGTAAAATTTGAGAAAAAAGGAAAGGGAGGAAAATGACCGGGTCATCACAGGCCACCCTTGGGAAATTAAAAAATCTAGGGATTTTGGGGCTTTTCTCATTTATTGAGGTAGGGGTGCTCTAATTCATGTTTTATTTGATCTTTTGTGAGTTTCCCCTTTTTTTTTTTTTTTTTTATTCTAAGCATGTCTAATTTTTTTAGCAATTTTGTCTATGTTGTTGTGGTTGTATGTGTTTAAGGTGATCGATGTATTATATGTGTTAATTGAGCTCATGATTATGATTATATACTTGGTAGTGAAGATACATGCTTAGTATTGATATTTTAGATGCCCTATGATTTTCAATTTGCTAAGAAATGTGATGTTGAAATTATGAAAGTAAATGTCAGAATTTTCTTTAATAATGTGATTATGATGTAGATGGAATGCATGGAATTTAGTTGTTGAATTTGGTATTTGGGAGCATGAAGCATTCATACATTCATTGGGGAAAGTAAAAGGGAAAAGTTTGTTTTAAAAACAAATGAAATTGTTTTTGGAAAAAAGTTTTTGGAAAAGTGTTTGTGAAAAACCG
Source organism: Cornus florida (assembly GCF_030987335.1). Classification (NCBI taxonomy): domain Eukaryota; kingdom Viridiplantae; phylum Streptophyta; class Magnoliopsida; order Cornales; family Cornaceae; genus Cornus; species Cornus florida. Next base: position 46,542,237 of record NW_026775575.1, read on the forward strand.
GACGACTAGGAGGCGCCTAGTGGTTCGTGGTGTTAGTGTGGTCTAGAGGGGACTAGGGAGAGACCCTAGTGTGGTTAAGCTAATTAGGCCGGATACGACGCCTTGGAGGTGCCTTGTGGTTGTGGATGGTTAGCCAATCCTTCCTTCGTCATACCTTGGAGGCGCCTCGGGTCGGATCACACTAACGGTTTGGAAGGTGAAACGGAGTTGTTTCGGAAATGGGGAGCGACATTGCACTTCATTGGCACATATGATGTATTTGTGACTTGGATGACACTTGCATATATTTTTGACGTTGTGATTATGGATTGCATCCCCGGTATAGTATGATCCCGTTTTCTTGATTTTTATTCTATATGTGGATTCACGGGGTCATAAGAGGTGTATCTTAGACACTTCTTACTGAGCATTTAACTCACCTCATTATTTAACATTTTTTAGATTTAGGAAAAGAAGTGGCAGGTGATGTTCCACCATAGCTCTAGCTTGGATTATGGGATCATTTTTTTATTTTGTACATAATCCACATGAACCTAGTGAACTACAACTTGTTGTAATTAGTAATGAGACTCACGGATGCTAGTAGTTGTATTTTGTTGCATAAATTGCAAACTTGATGTATCTATGGTAAAATTCATGTAAATGACTTTGTAACTATGTAAATGACATGTAAATTTTATATTTTGAATGTATGGGTTATGATTCATCATTTTACAGTACCTTGGGAGGGGATTGGATCAGTTTCAAGGTCTCCATTAAGACCATTTTTTCATTTCCCTGTATGTAGCAGTTTTCTACAGATTTTACAACTCGCAGGGCCATTTCGGCCGACTGAAATGGGTACTTCAATCGGTCGATAATTCCAGTAAGTTCAGATACTGTTGGGGTCACAACCGGATGACCGAAATGGCCATTTCGGTCGACCGGTTCAGGGGCCATTTCGGCCAACCGAAGCTCCATTTCGATCGATCGAAATGGTACTACATTGTGCACTTGGTTTCCTTATTTGGTTTAAGTAACCACGAGCCTTGGAAATTTGATTAAAGCCTTCTTGGAGTTTATTTAGAATGCAAGGAGGATGCATGAACACTAGATATGATGTGGCATTGACTTAGGTGACCTCGGGTTCGGGCAAGGATCCGGTTAGCGGTTCGGACCTACGGGTTCGGGTCGTTACAAATATTCTAACATATTTAGATGGAACAACAGAATTAATAATTGCATATAAAGCTTTTACATTAGCATCATTATGCTCAGTTTCAACAGTATAAAAGCAAAGCCATCTTTTAAAACTTTTTCTACTTTACCATCCACAGTTTTATCTTTTGTAGGTGGTGTACAGCCAGATTCAACAATAGTTCAAGTTTTATCTCTTGAATTTTGCAAATAAGCTCTTATCTTTAATTTCTAAAAATTATAATTATTTTCCTCAAATAAAGGACCACGTTGATTAAAACCACCTTCTTTCAATGCATAAGATATAGTGAAAAACAAATTTTTTAAAATCAATGAAAACTTTCCACAAGGATCAACTCAATGTGTAGATATTAGCTCTAATACCAATTTGTGAGTCGCACGTAGCGGAATATTTAGAAAGTTTTGTATTTTTAGAAACAGATCTGTGTCTTTCTAATTCTACTTGTTTTAGCAATTAAATAATTAATCTCATGCATGATAAAATAAAACAAAGTAAATAGTTAAAGATGACACCAGGATTTTTAGCGAGGAAGCCCTAGTTCATAAAATAAGTCAATTGTTTGCGTAGGAAAAACCTTGTAGACTGTGCAGTCCAAAGTAAACCGATTCACTATGTATGAAACAAGTACACTGAACTTTGACTCAGGCTCACACCCAATCGTTCTACCAAACACCAATAGTTGACAATCCTCTGGGTTTGCCACATCCCGTCCAACAGTAACTTGACCTCAGAACAATCAAAATCAAAACAATGAATTGTTTGGTAAGAACTCTAACGAATGTACGTCATATTCCAAGTGTTAGAAGCAATGTGATCTCTGTATTAGCATTGGATTCCAATGGTTGTTGGTGTGAAGTGAAGAATAGATTAATAAATATTAGAAGGGGACCACGTGTCATGCTTTTGGGAAGGAAAGTCAATAATCTCTATATTTTATTGGGAAATGCTATGTTAGGTGGAGCAATTGCAAAGACAGTATGGAAGGCTGTTTCGAGATCTACTAGATTAGAGGATCAAGAGAAGTAAGAAGTCTTGGTAATTGCAAAAGCACCAACATTTATTCCAGGAGCAAGAAAAGTTCGATTTAGTGATGCGAAAGTAAATTCCAGGTTCAATTATTTGAAGTTGGAATTTGCTAGGAATAGATGAGTATGGCGGAATGGTGGAGAATGACAAGAAGAAATTAATAAGATGCTAGGTTTAAGGTGAAGAGATCTTCAGTCAAGGTGGAGCTATGGAGGAGTACGTGAAGACAAATTCTGAGCCAATGTGGAGAATGTTGGGTTTGTGACTCAAAATTGCATAAATTAGTTTCCTTTTCCGTTTTGGAAGACTAAAATTTATGAAAGAAATTGTGTCTCAATATGATTCTATTTTAGAGTTGAGATTAATTTGGTAACTACTTGTAGGTAAGTAGTATAATTCTTGTCTAACAAGGAATTGGGTTTGGAAGACTCTATAAATAAAGATTGGTTTGAGTAGAGATGTATAGTGAGAAATGAAATAATTGTAGAGCGAGAAAAAGTGAGTTGAGTTTGTGAGAAGAGAAAAGGTGTGTAATCAAAATTTGAAATAAAGATAGTTATACGTTCTTCGCTCGTGGATGTAGGGAATTTGTTAAACCACATAAATCTCATTTTGCTTGTGTGTGTGCTTTTATCTATTTTATTTGCTAATTGTGTCTGCAGTCACCGGGTAAATTTAAAAAAAAAAAAAAAGTGAAGAAAACCTCTTAATATTCCATAACCATTGTAGCAGATCCAATATTCAGTAGGATACATGGTCATAACATCTGACAAAATGAAGACAAATTCAATATATATATTTATTTATTTTTATTTAGAACTCTTCCAAAATTGATCAAAGTGAAGAACTTTTTCAACTGAATTCAAATTAGGTGCAAATTAATTTCAAAATTTGCAATTTATCACAAACTTTAATCTGAAAATTACTAATTAAGGGTTTATAGTTGTTCAAGGCTCCTACACTTTCCGCCTCCATGTGATTGTTCCGTTGATGCAATCAATCTAGTTTTGATCGGAAATTTTCTATCATGACTATGACAATTTAACTGATGAAAAGTGTCCCAACAATATGGACTCAACAAAAAAAATTATCCAATTAAATGTTCCGGCAACAATGACATTTTGGATCTAACAAAATCAATCTTCAAATGCTGACCTATCACATGGAAACCATATAGGAGTTCTAGTAATGTGATAATACATGCATATTCAGTACATACATCAAGCAATCTAACACAAACAACAACTTTAATCATCACGTCCAAAAATTTCTCTCCAACACTGCAATCTCCTTCGATGTGTTTATTGAGGAACAACCACCATCTCATATGTGGAAAGAGTGTGCTCCTCATAAGACCAGTAATGGCTTGTTCCTGCTGCTGCATCATTACATTTTCTTTTACCCTTCTCTCTCGCATGGCTGAATCCTGCCTCATCATCATCATCATCATTGTCATCGCGTTTTCTTTTACCTTTCTCCCCCACATTGTCATCATCATCATTGTCGTCGAGTCTTCTCTTACCCTTTTGCTCTTCACATAGGTGTTCTTCATGGACAACCATGACACAATCATTACCAGATGAAGAATTGAACTCATTCACTTCTTCTTCGTCAGTGTCCATTTTGGTACACTTCTTAGCTTCAAAATACACCGGGATGACTCCACATTTCTTCACAATAAGCCCACAACCAGTATCTATTTCAATTTCCACTTCATCTCCACTATCCACCTCAAATTCTCCAAGGGGTACATATCCCAATGATAGGTGGTCATGCAGGGTTGGGAATGCAGCATAAACTGGATAACGGATACATGTAGCACGAAAATCCTTGGTTACATTAGTAACATAAACAGTATATTCTGTTGCCGCGCTGGTTCTGATTTCAAATTCATGTGCTGCAAATATAACACATAAAACGAAGCCTTTCATCATACTCATACCTTGAGGCACTTGAATTGACAATACATTACCCCTCCTCTGACTACTGAACCAATCAGGAATTTCAGACCAGGTGAATAAAATGTCATCGCATTCATTACCCCCATATCTTCCATACCATATCTGTACAATTGGAAGGATAATGTGTAAGCTAGAGACATGCACAGAAACACACACACATGTATATACATTAAGAAAGAAAGAGAGAGAGAGAGAGACCTGTAGGACACTTTCCGTGCAAGGGAACTGGACTAGTTTGCTGCAATTGCATAGACACATCAATGGGGGGTGTGAGAAGTTTGATAGATCCGACAATCTTTCCAATGATGAATCTGGAGCAAGTAGAATGGTCAAACTTGATGGAAGCTCTGGAAGTGATCCAAGATTTCTACAACGGTTCAAAAAGAGGCTTTTAAGCTTACAAAGTTTCTTGATGCTAGCTGGTAGACTGTAAAAATCGTCATCAGCTAAATACAAATGTTTTAACGAAGATAGACTCCCAACGTCGTTTGGAACTGCTGGTACATTATCGAGGTCCAATCTGGTTATTTTTTTGCCGAGACCCATGATGAAAAGAGTGAAAGCAATGACATGGATGGTGATCGTGTACTGCCACATAGAGACAAATACCGAAGCTTCTTTAAACGCACCATTGAAACTGGTACTTGTCTTATTGCAGTTCCAGAAGCAGAAATCACCACTAACGATTCCATTTCCCCAATCTCCTCTGGCAATTCGTCAAATTTCAAACATCCAGATATCCGAAGAAATTTAAGAGATTTCAACATACAGATGCTCCTTGGAAGATTCCTGAGGTTTGCACAATCTTTCAGGTTTAGGGAACAGAGTTTATCTAGACTTCCAATGGATTCGTCAATCACTTTCAAACTTCTACAATCTTTCAGTACCATTTTCTCAAGGTTTGGGAGTGTTGAGAAGTCGGTAGTGATTCTGGTTAGGAGGTGGGAATGACTTAGATTAAGGATTTTCAACTTGTCAAAAACCTGTTGAAAGAAATTTAGAGCATATATTAGTTCAAAGTGAAATATACCTTGTTATTCAAACAGAAAAAGAAAAAATTAGTTCATTCAAAGTGCTAATTATACCTTGTTATCCTTCCAAACTTGTCTCAGGTTGCTATGTTGCATGTCAATGACAATTAATTTCTGTTGATTGAAATTAATTGGTATAGAATTCAGAGGGAATCTATGCCAATATAACCATCTCAAATTTTTAGAAAGATGTTCATAGCCTCCAGTGACAATCTTACATTATTTAGTTGTAGCAATCTTAGATTGTGCATCCCCGCAAATGCTATAGCACTCAAAACAACTTTATTTGGTCCATCCATATTTAAGGCAAGGCCTTCGATTTGATCTGTTCCCTGATAAAACATGTGAAGCTTAAGTATTTATATATGTTTGTGCAAGTGAAAGGAAATTGACAAAACCATAACCATTAATGTTTATATAATTAGAATTGCATTGGTTTCTTCACTTCAACAAGAATTCTTGAAAACAAATTCGTTCAGTTGAAGTCTTACCGTACAATTTGTTAGAACATCAAGAGCATCTTCCCAATGCCACAATCTGCTATGTTGTCCAGGATTGTGAACAGATTCTTGGCAAACAATTTCCCTTCCCATGTCTCTAATCAGATCATGCATCATAAGCTCACCTTTGTTTATTGTTAAAAGGCACCTACGAGTGAGGACACCAATACCGCTTGTTGCGTAAAAACCACAGCCATCTAGTATTTTTGTGACGTAGTATTTACCCATTCCAATAAAGAAACAAGCAATATCAAGGAATATCTTTTTTTCATAATCATCCAATGCATCAAAGCTGATTTTAAGCTTCTTTTGAATTTTAGCATGAGGGTTTTTTCTCAATTTCTCCACTGTATTTTCCCATTCAGCTATGCTTTTAAACTCTCTCAGACATGAACCCAAAACTTCAAGGGCTAAGGGCAATCCGTTGCAGTAGCGTGCTATATCTTTTGAGAGCTGAGCATAATCTTCCAAAGGATCAGTTCTCTCAAAGGCATGCAAACTAAAGATTTGGTATCAGAGCCTACCTCGAATCTGGACCACTGTAAGTTTTATGTAATAAAGTTTTCAGTATCTACGTTGTGCTTATGTTATATATCTCTTATGTTTGAATACTGTTGCAAGCCCATATTATCCTGTCTTTGCTTATATGTCAGAGTCTGTATGACCTTTGTGACAATTATTAAGCTGTTTACAGGAACCCTTGGTTTTAGGCACCAGAACAGATTTCAAACCATCTGAGACTCTATCACTATGGCACAAAATAGCCGGTCATGATATCGATAACTATCGCCATATCTCCCATTTTACTACTACAGAACCTGTTTCGTTTACACAAGTAGGGGCAGGAATCAACTTTCTTGTTGACATGGTTACAGACTGGAAAATCGATTTCCAGCACAATTTAGAGGCAACCAACACCCATATGGCTTCCTCTTTTGAAGATGTCCAACAAGGAATGATCTCCTTGAATGACAAACTCGAAACTCTTACCCAGATTTTCACCCTTTCATCTACCCCTGATGCAGCTCTTCAGGAACAAATAAATCAAATGACTATCGATTTAGCCAAACTTCAAAAAGCTAAAATGTCTGATTTATATCCACCAGATCCACCAGATCCTCCATCACAGGATTTGGCTCTTCCCTCCGACGATACCTTTCCACCAGTTAACCCTTCTGTTGGAAAACCTACCCGTTACAAGGTTAAACCTTTGTTTTACGGACATGAAGACAAGGTTGAAATCCTTAAGGTCTTCTCTGAACCCTCTTCCTCTACTTATCGTCGAGATGATTATGAAAGCATCATAGATCAGCTCAATTGTTTACAAGCTTTATATGTCGACCCACAACTTACGTTCGACGAAAACGCTCATATCATTACTCGTATGCGCCAGATCTCATTACAAAATGAGAATCTACTTACGCACTTTGGTTACACACCAAACAACAGCTCAAGTTCCTCTGACGAAGAAAATACATCCGAAGACGAACAAATTTACGCCTTTTCTGATAAGTCAGACTCTTCTGAAGAACTCGATGAAACCATTGAGGCCGATCCTATTCCGACTTCCTCTTCCGATACAACCATCGAAGAAGCCCCCAAACCTACAAAAGGAAAAACCAAAAAACGTCAATCTGATACGATTCTCGACGAATCCTTCTATGGCGACTTTCCTACTGAAGATTTTCTCCCAGCCGAAGAAGTCTCTGGTTCAGGACAAAAGACTGACGAAGAAAAAGCCAAACCAGCTGAACCCAAAGTCTATACTTCCTCGTATAAATACGACTTTTCTACAGTCCCCACCTGGACAAGAAAAGATGACCTCAATAAGTTCCCCATTTCACAACATGGCACTTATTTAGATCTCACAAATGTTCCCTATAAAGACCATTTGAAAACTATAGACGAGTGGGCACAGTCCTTAGCCATTCTCGTCAATAACTACAAAGGAACCTGGGAACGTGACCGCTTCCTTGATTACCTTTCAGCAACCCTCCAAGGTGATGCTCTCGACTGGCTGCGACAATGGGATCAAACTCCTCAAGGCCAACGACAAAAGGATGCCCTCTTAAATAACTTCGATAAAATCGATGGTGTTTTACGGGGTTTTGTCAAAATCCTTAAAGAAGAATTGGTTGGGCATACCGGTGAGCAACTCCTCACGGATGATGCAACATGTGCTCTTTCGAAAATCGAATTATGCAACATTTGCCAATTTCCAGACTACGTCAAGTTATTTACCAAATACTTTCGTAGACTCCCACCAAATGCGATCGAACATTGGTTACCCCAATTCTTTCACAAACTTCCAAATCCCTGGGATGAACTTGCAGCAAAAGGATATCCCGATTTCCTTGTTCGCATCCAAAAACCTGATAACATCGGTTTCCGAACAAATTTTGTCTATCGTCTCATCAATGAAAAATGTCTTGAGACCAAAGCCAAAAAACAGGTAAAAAACCAGATCAATGGCACTGCTGAAGGACAACGTTGTTGCGACAAGATTCTCCAGGAAACCTGGAAAATCGGTTGTGCTCCCTATAAGGCTACTCCTAGACGCGCCCAACGCAAAACCTTTCGTTGGAAAAAATGGAAAGGACGGCGCCCTAAAGCCTCCAAGAAGTATGTTACACAAGCTGCTTCTCCAAAACCCACACCAGGGAAAAAGAAAAAAGGACACAAAAAATCCTCCAAAGCTTCAAAATCCATTGAAACAAAAAAGGATTGTAAATGATATATTTGCAATGAAGCTGGTCATTATGCCACTAACTGCCCCCAAAAAGGCAAGAAGGCTTCAAAAATGGTTAAACAATTACAGACAGATAACCTCTGTGTTGTCTATGGTAGCGACATCACCGATCCCTCTACCATCCTGTATGAACTCTCCAGTAGTGTTTATACCAGTAACTCGTCTAGTACCACCCCCAGCGATACAAACGACGAGGCAACAGATATTGAAAATATCTGCATGATGAACGTTACTCCTTCCCTCCCAGAAGAGAACACGAACATCAAACTTAGTGACATCATTGGAGATGAAGTTCAGTTCACAAACGAACAACTGATTCAGTTCGATAAACTCCAACGGATCAAAAAAGAAGAAGTCTACAAAACTTCACGATTTGCCATCTTTTCCAAACGAATTTTAGAACAATTCAGTGGAAATACAACAATTGACTATACAGCAAATGGTCAATGTGGTTTTAATATCCTCAGCAAGGATAAGATTGAGCGCTGGAAACAACAAAATCCTATCGCTCGTTATATTCATATTGGACTAGTGCAAATCAAGATCACTTCGCTGTTTCGACGTGGCACTGATCAACCACTCATTGCACTCCTCATGGACAATCGTTTTCATAAACCCGTTGATGCACTTATTGGCGGTGTTCAATCGAATTTGGTTAACAACCTCATCTGGTTTAAAATCAAACCAAATTTTTTCATTTCACTGACAGACCCAAACATCGAAAAGGTCCTCCAAGTTAAACTCCAATTGTCCAAACTACAAATGGATTGTGATTCCCCTAGCCTTGGAATCCAGTGGAAAGTGCTCTATGAACTCACTAGAGAACCCGAAACTGCTACCGTTCCTACACTTGACTCAAAACTAGTCACCTTGTTTGAACCGCGACCTTTTGATACCATAATTGAGCCTAAACTTCTCAATTGGACAGATCTTGAGATCCCTAAAACTTGGTTATTTGATAACATCAATTCTGTACCCAAGTTACGTATCACAGAACCCACTGTGGCTACAATACACGCCTCCGGCTCCAATCTTTATATTATAAATAAAGCAAAACCGCCTCAGCTACAACGCTCTGTTTGTGACAGTCATTCCAGGTTTCATAGATACCAGGCTGGTGACCCGCAAAAACCACAAACCATTTGTTTGGTTGTGATGGAGTTGGCTTGGATATAGCTTTTTTAGCTATGGTAATCCAACCTTCTGTATCTGTAAGTTGATCAGCCATCTGTATGCATAGGGAGAGATAAATCTTTGTTAGATGTCTCTGGGAATCTGCTCAGGAAATCTGCAAGAAAATTATTAGTGCCTTTGATATGTTCAATAGCAAATGAATATTGAGCAATGACATTATACCATTTCAAGCGGCGACCGTCTAAGCAATTTCTTTTATTGATCAGAAAATCTTTAACGGCTTGGTTATCCGTTCGAATAATAAAATCTTCTGGAGCGAGATAAATATGAAAATGTTTGATTGCCAATTTTATTGCCAGAAGTTCTTTTTCATAAATAATATAATTCTGTTCATTTGGTTTAAATTTTCCAGAATTATAACCGCAAATTAACTCTTCTTTTTAAAGGCGTTTGGAGATGGGAGCCTTTCGAGCTCGGATCATGGGATACGATGGGGTGTCATCAATCCATTGTTCTTGAGGAATTGCTTTTAAGACACATCCCCAACAGAGCTCGGAGGCATCTGTTTAAAGAATAAGTTTATCTCCTGTTTGGGGAAAATAGACTTCAGGGATATGGACCAGATCAGCTTTGATCTGTTGGATAATGGTGGTGTCATTATCAGTCCAATCAAAAGGGACATTTTTCTGTAGCTTCTTTAATAAAAGGAGTTCCTTTTGAGCTAACCCTTTAATAAAAGAGCGGCCATAATTCAAGATTCCCAAAAAACTTTGAAGTTGCTTTTTATCTTGAATAGTGTCAGGGAAATCACGAATCTTAATGATTATATGATCCTGTAGTTTTATACCTTTGTGAGTTAAAACTAATCCCAGAAAATCAATAGATTCTTGTTCAACATCTATCTTGGTTGGAGATAGAATGATGCCGTACTTTTTCAGTTTTTCGGAAAGACAGAGTAGATGTTTTTTATGCTCATCTCTTGTTTTAGAGAAAACTAAAATATCATCTATGTAAACAACAACAAAATCTTTAAGATCATTAAAGATAGAATCCATCCAACGCTGATAGATTTGAGGTGCTGTGTTAAGACCAAAGGGCATAACGGTCCATTGGTAGTGGCCGTGAGGAGTGCTGAATGCCGTGAGCGGTTTGGAATTCTTTCGCAGTTTGATCTGCCAAAAGCCTGCTTTACAATCAAACTTACTAAAGATGGTGGATCCTCGCGTTTGATTAATGAGTACATCTTTGCGTGGGATAAAATACCCATCGAAAATGAGATGTTCATTGAGCCTTTTATAGTTGATAACCATGCGGGCTTTTCCACGTTTAACTTCACTATGGTTTCTAACCATAAAAGCAGGGCTGCTGTGTGGACTGCGAGTATGCTCAATGAGTTTTTTCTCAAGGAGGTCTTGAAGTTGTGCATCAAATTCATCAATGTCGCGGCGTAGATAGATCATTGGTTTAACCTTAATGATGACATTGCGATTTTTGAGTTGCAGTCGACAGAAACGAGGACTTCTTTTCCACAGGGTAAGTGGATTTTCAGCGAAGTTTTGCCGAAGTGAGTTGTAGAGCCAATGGGTGTCTTGTAGCACCAATAAGTCTGAGTCTCTTTTGGGTGGAGAGAACTTTTCATTACAAACAGAGGCTAAATTTTCCTGAATAGGGATTTCAACGACTGTTTGATCTTTCAGTGTTAACGAAATGGTTTTTTCGTTTAACTGTAAAGGAAGATAACTATAGATAAAGTCACATCCTAAAATGAAATCACCGTGCATGTATGGAAAACACAGGATTTTTGGGATAATGAATTTTTTATCATTAAGCCAAATTGCTACGTCTTTTGCTTTAAACTGAATCACATTTAAGGGTGCTTCAGCATCAATGCCCTGAACGCCAATGGGGTGTTTCATTTGCTGCCATTTTTCAGATGGCAGAGCATTATATCGGCAACAACTGGTGGTTGCACCTGTATCGATTAAAACACAAAGGTTATAGGGTTTATATCCTTTGAAGTTGAGAATGCCGTTAACATAAGTATACTTTCGCTTTTTGCCTTGCGAAGGAGCAATTAAAAATTCATCTTTTCCGGTGCGGAAATGGAAGAATTTTGCAGAGTTAAGTTTATGAGTTGATCCAGGCAAAAAGGGAGCATCATGAGGATCGACAGGAGCTTTGCCTTTTTCTGTCCAAGTAAAACGTCGTCGAGGAGGTACCTCTGCTGACTTTCGTGGGGGAAGGATTCTTTCCCATCCAGGATTTCTCTCAGATACAGAGCGTTGTAGCTGAGGCAGTTTTGCTTTATTTGTAATATAAAGATTGGAGCCGGAGGCGTGTATTGTAGCCACAGTGGGTTCTGTGATACGTAACTTGGGTACAGAATTGATGTTATCAAATAACCAAATTTTAGGGATCTGAAGATCTGTCCAATTGAGAAGTTTAGGCTCAATTATGGTATCAAAAGGTCGCGGTTCAAACAAGGTGACTAGTTTTGAGTCAAGTATAGGAACGGTAGCAGTTTCGGGTTCTCTAGTGAGTTCATAGAGCACTTTCCACTGGATTCCAAGGCTAGGGGAATCATAATCCATTTGTAGTTTGGACAATTGGAGTTTAACTTGGAGGACCTTTTCGATGTTTGGGTCCGTCAGTGAAATGAAAAAATTTGGTTTGATTTTAAACCAGATGAGGTTGTTAACCAAATTCGATTGAACACTGCCAATAAGTGCATCAACGGGTTTATGAAAACGATTGTCCATGAGGAGTGCAATGAGTGGTTGATCAGTGCCACGTCGAAACAGCGAAGTGATCTTGATTTGCACTAGTCCAATATGAATATAACGAGCGATAGGATTTTGTTGTTTCCAGCGCTCAATCTTATCCTTGCTGAGGATATTAAAACCACATTGACCATTTGCTGTATAGTCAATTGTTGTATTTCCACTGAATTGTTCTAAAATTCGTTTGGAAAAGATGGCAAATCGTGAAGTTTTGTAGACTTCTTCTTTTTTGATCCGTTAGAGTTTATCGAACTGAATCAGTTGTTCGCCTCGCGTTTGATTAATGAGTACATCTTTGCGTGGGATAAAATACCCATCGAAAATGAGATGTTCATTGAGCCTTTTATAGTTGATGACCATGCGGGCTTTTCCACGTTTAACTTCACTATGGTTTCTAACCATAAAAGCAGGGCTGCTGTGTGGACTGCGAGTACGCTCAATGAGTTTTTTTCTCAAGGAGGTCTTGAAGTTGTGCATCAAATTCATCAATGTCGCGGCGTAGATAGATCATTGGTTTAACCCTAATGATGACATTGCGATTTTTGAGTTGCAGTCGACAGAAACGAGGACTTCTTTTCCACTGGGTAAGTGGATTTTCAGCGAAGTTTTGCCGAAGTGAGTTGTAGAGCCAATGGGTGTCTTGTAGCACCAATAAGTCTGAGTCTCTTTTGGGTGGAGAGAACTTTTCATTACAAACAGAGGCTAAATTTTCCTGAATAGGGATTTCAACGACTGTTTGATCTTTCAGTGTTAACGAAATGGTTTTTTCGTTTAACTGTAAAGGAAGATAACTATAGATAAAGTTATATCCTAAAATGAAATCACCGTGCATGTATGGAAAACACAGGATTTTTGGGATAATGAATTTTTTATCATTAAGCCAAATTGCTACGTCTTTTGCTTTAAACTGAATCACATTTAAGGGTGCTTCAGCATCAATGCCCTGAACGCCAATGGGGTGTTTCATTTGCTGCCATTTTTCAGATGGCAGAGCATTATATCGGCAACAACTGGTGGTTGCACCTGTATCGATTAAAACACAAAGGCTATAGGGTTTATATCCTTTGAAGTTGAGAATGCCGTTAACATAAGTATACTTTCGCTTTTTGCCTTGCGAAGGAGCAATTAAAAATTCATCTTTTCCGGTGCGGAAATGGAAGAATTTTGCAGAGTTAAGTTTATGAGTTGATCTAGGCAAAAAGGGAGCATCATGAGGATCGACAGGAGTTTTGCCTTTTTCTGTCCAAGTAAAACGTCGTCGAGGAGGTACCTCTGCTGACTTTCGTGGAAAAAGGATTCTTTCCCATCCAGGATTTCTCTCAGATACAGAGCGTTGTAGCTGAGGCGGTTTTGCTTTATTTGTAATATAAAGATTGGAGCCGGAGGCGTGTATTGTAGCCACAGTGGGTTCTGTGATACGTAACTTGGGTACAGAATTGATGTTATCAAATAACCAAGTTTTAGGGATCTCAAGATCTGTCCAATTGAGAAGTTTAGGCTCAATTATGGTATCAAAAGGTCGCGGTTCAAACAAGGTGACTAGTTTTGAGTAAAGTGTAGGAACGGTAGCAGTTTCGGGTTCTCTAGTGAGTTCATAGAGCACTTTCCACTGGATTCCAAGGCTAGGGGAATCATAATCCATTTGTAGTTTAGACAATTGGAGTTTAACTTGGAGGACCTTTTCGATGTTTGGGTCCGTCAGTGAAATGAAAAAATTTGGTTTGATTTTAAACCAGATGAGGTTGTTAACCAAATTCGATTGAACACCGCCAATAAGTGCATCAACGGGTTTATGAAAACGATTGTCCATGAGGAGTGCAATGAGTGGTTGATCAGTGCCACGTCGAAACAGCGAAGTGATCTTGATTTGCACTAGTCCAATATGAATATAACGAGCGATAGGATTTTGTTGTTTCCAGCGCTCAATCTTATCCTTGCTGAGGATATTAAAACCACATTGACCATTTGCTGTATAGTCAATTGTTGTATTTCCACTGAATTGTTCTAAAATTCGTTTGGAAAAGATGGCAAATCGTGAAGTTTTGTAGACTTCTTCTTTTTTGATCCGTTGGAGTTTATCGAACTGAATCAGTTGTTCGTTTGTGAACTGAACTTCTTCTCCAATGATGTCACTAAGTTTGATGTTCGTGTTCTCTTCTGGGAGGGAAGGAGTAACGTTCATCATGCAGATATTTTCAATATCTGTTGCCTCGTCGTTTGTATCGCTGGGGGTAGTACTAGACGAGTTACTGGTATAAACACTACTGGAGAGTTCATACAGGATGGTAGAGGGATCGGTGATGTCGCTACCATAGACAACACAGAGGTTATCTGTCTGTAATTGTTTAACCATTTTTGAAGCCTTCTTGCCTTTTTGGGGGCAGTTAGTGGCATAATGACCAGCTTCATTGCAAATATAGCATTTACAATCCTTTTTTGTTTCAATGGATTTTGAAGCTTTGGAGGATTTTTTGTGTCCTTTTTTCTTTTTCCCTGGTGTGGGTTTTGGAGAAGCAGCTTGTGTAACATACTTCTTGGAGGCTTTAGGACGCCGTCCTTTCCATTTTTTCCAACGAAAGGTTTTGCGTTGGGCGCGTCTAGGAGTAGCCTTATAGGGAGCACAACCGATTTTCCAGGTTTCCTGGAGAATCTTGTCGCAACAACGTTGTCCTTCAGCAGTGCCATTGATCTGGTTTTTTACCTGTTTTTTGGCTTTGGTCTCAAGACATTTTTCATTGATGAGACGATAGACAAAATTTGTTCGGAAACCGATGTTATCAGGTTTTTGGATGCGAACAAGGAAATCGGGATATCCTTTTGCTGCAAGTTCATCCCAGGGATTTGGAAGTTTGTGAAAGAATTGGGGTAACCAATGTTCGATCGCATTTGGTGGGAGTCTACGAAAGTATTTGGTAAATAACTTGACGTAGTCTGGAAATTGGCAAATGTTGCATAATTCGATTTTCGAAAGAGCACATGTTGCATCATCCGTGAGGAGTTGCTCACCGGTATGCCCAACCAATTCTTCTTTATGGATTTTGACAAAACCCCGTAAAACACCATCGATTTTATCGAAGTTATTTAAGAGGGCATCCTTTTGTCGTTGGCCTTGAGGAGTTTGATCCCATTGTCGCAGCCAGTCGAGAGCATCACCTTGGAGGGTTGCTGAAAGGTAATCAAGGAAGTGGTCACGTTCCCAAGTTCCTTTGTAGTTATTGACGAGAATGGCTAAGGACTGTGCCCACTCGTCTATAGTTTTCAAATGGTCTTTATAGGGAACATTTGTGAGATCTAAATAAGTGCCATGTTGTGAAATGGGGAACTTATTGAGGTCATCTTTTCTTGTCCAGGTGGGGACTGTAGAAAAGTCGTATTTATACGAGGAAGTATAGACTTTGGGTTCAGCTGGTTTGGCTTTTTCTTCGTCAGTCTTTTGTCCTGAACCAGAGACTTCTTCGGCTGGGAGAAAATCTTCAGTAGGAAAGTCGCCATAGAAGGATTCGTCGAGAATCGTATCAGATTGACGTTTTTTGGTTTTTCCTTTTGTAGGTTTGGGGGCTTCTTCGATGGTTGTATCGGAAGAGGAAGTCGGAATAGGATCGGCCTCAATGGTTTCATCGAGTTCTTCAGAAGAGTCTGACTTATCAGAAAAGGCGTAAATTTGTTCGTCTTCGGATGTATTTTCTTCGTCAGAGGAACTTGAGCTGTCGTTTGGTGTGTAACCAAAGTGCGTAAGTAGATTCTCATTTTGTAATGAGATCTGGCGCATACGAGTAATGATATGAGCGCTTTCGTCGAACGTAAGTTGTGGGTCGACATATAAAGCTTGTAAACAATTGAGCTGATCTATGATGCTTTCATAATCATCTCGACGATAAGTAGAGGAAGAGGGTTCAGAGAAGACCTTAAGGATTTCAACCTTGTCTTCATGTCCGTAAAACAAAGGTTTAACCTTGTAACGGGTAGGTTTTCCAACAGAAGGGTTAACTGGTGGAAAGGTATCGTCGGAGGGAAGAGCCGAATCCTGTGATGGAGGATCTGGTGGATCAGATGGATATAAATCAGACATTTTAGCTTTTTGAAGTTTGGCTAAATCGATAGTCATTTGATTTATTTGTTCCTGAAGAGCTGCATCAGGGGTAGATGAAAGGGTGAAAATCTGGGTAAGAGTTTCGAGTTTGTCATTCAAGGAGATCATTCCTTGTTGGACATCTTCAAAAGAGGAAGCCATATGGGTTGCCTCTAAATTGTGCTGGAAATCGATTTTCCAGTCTGTAACCATGTCGACAAGAAAGTTGATTCCTGCCCCTACTTGTGTAAACGAAACAGGTTCTGTAGTAGTAAAATGGGAGATATGGCGATAGTTATCGATATCATGACCGGTAAGGTTTCTGATACAGTTTACAGAGCTATTTTGTGCCATAGTGATAGAGTCTCAGATGGTTTGAAATCTGTTCTGGTGCCTAAAACCAAGGGTTCCTGTAAACAGCTTAATAATTGTCACAAAGGTCATACAGACTCTGACATATAAGCAAAGACAGGATAATATGGGCTTGCAACAGTATTCAAATATAAGAGATATATAACATAAGCACAACGTAGATACTGAAAACTTTATTACATAAAACTTACAGTGGTCCAGATTCGAGGTAGGCTCTGATACCAAATACCAAATACAAACACATGCGGAATTATAACAGAACTTTACAAGACAAGGGGAAACTGAGAGATTTACAAAAGACACAGAAACTAAAACAGATGGTGAAAAACAGATACCTAAAACCATTCTGGGGCTTCGGTTTAAATAACATTACAAAAGGTAAACAGTTCCGGAGAAGATAAGAACGAATCTTTTCTTTTACTGTTTGAAAAAGTGAGTGTCGGCAACTTTCACTGTTGATGAATAGTTTGTCGGCAGCTTTGTGGCTACTTTTGCTTTTGGGAAAGTAGACCTGACAACGTCTTCTGTCGTGTGCTGAATTATTGGTGCAGTCGAGTGGAGAAGAGTGTCGATTCAGCCTTCCATGGCATTGATGATATTATGGAGTTCATATTCATCAAGTGGAGGAGTACAGGCAGGTGACTGTGCGTCGGCAATATCCCATTCAAGATTGAGTCTGTCTGCGCCGTCTTTGACACGGGAGGGGATATCCAGTGTAGTCATGCTAACGATTTCTTTTAAAAAAGCGGTAGCAGTCTGAATCTGGTGTTCACCATTCATATCAGAACCATAGTAACAGGTGATTGTAGTGATGAAGAGTCTGCGTCCGTCACAACAATAGAAAACTGGTTCTTGGTTATAATAAGAACCATCAAGGAACCGTCTCGCAGTGTCTTGTAGATGTAAGAAACTGTGGATTTCAAAGTAATAAGGAACAATACTGTTGGCCAGTTCCTCAGAATTTAAAAGTCGATTATGCTCGTACTCATCATGTGCGGTGAGCTTGAGATACCATATTTGATAGGGTTGAAAGAAACGAGTTTTTTCGTAACTTCCAATGGAGCTGGAAACCCAAAAAGTCAGATGACGACTGTATTGCCAGTGTTTGCTTACTTTGTAAATCATGGATTTTATCATGGCTGGGAAAAAATGATAAGAATCATGGGAGGAAAATGTAATTTTGTTTACTAATCCCCAATCAATAGGGTCCATAGACCAATCAATCCCAGGAATGATAAAAAAGGTAAGCTTAGGGACTCGTTTACCATTGTAAAGCATATCAAAGGTATTGATATCTTCATGGAACATTGCATAATAGTTTTTTATTATAGCATAGTGATCTTCAATCTTGCGATAGATAATCCGAAAGAGATCTGGAGGAAACAAGTCTCTTGCTTTTTTAAGAAGACAGATACGATTGATTTTTGCAAACGTATTGTGAGGAAAATCTTGTTCTCCTACCAACTGGGCAAGTTTGAGAAAACAATTGATTTGAGAAAGCGAAAAATCTTTTTCCCAGTCAATAGTAAGACAGATCTGTATGCAGAGCTTTTTAAGCTCATCCGTTATAGCTGCTTGTTCAGCTATAAGGGCAGTAAGAGAACTCAGATGTTATCTGAATTTCTTGTTGGCACAAAGTTTATGTGCTTTCCAAACATTGTTAATTTCATCATAAAATTTGTTTGGAAGTCCAGGATCATAGAAATTGTTAATTTCTGCAATATTTGGAGTTTTGGAAAACATTTTTTGTGAAGCTTGTCCCACATTATAGAAAACTGTTTGGGCTTCTATAAGCGTGTCATAAGCTTTAAAGCAGGAACCTGTAAACGATCGAAGCTGTTTGTGACAGTCATTCCAGGTTTCATAGATACCAGGCTGGTGACCCGCAAAAACCACAAACCATTTGTTTGGTTGTGATGGAGTTGGTTGGGATGGAGTTGGCTTGGATATAGCTTTTTTAGCTATGGTAATCCAACCTTCTGTATCTGTAAGTTGATCAGCCATCTGTATGCATAGGGAGAGATAAATCTTTGTTAGATGTCTCTGGGAATCTGCTCAGGAAATCTGCAAGAAAATTATTAGTGCCTTTGATATGTTCAATAGCAAATGAATATTGAGCAATGACATTATACCATTTCAAGCGGCGACCGTCTAAGCAATTTCTTTTATTGATCAGAAAATCTTTAACGGCTTGGTTATCCGTTCGAATAATAAAATCTTCTGGAGTGAGATAAATATGAAAACGTTTGATTGCCAATTTTATTGCCAGAAGTTCTTTTTCATAAATAATATAATTCTGTTCATTTGGTTTAAATTTTCCAGAATTATAACCGCAAATTAACTCTTCTTTTTAAAGGCGTTTGGAGATGGGAGCCTTTCGAGCTCGGATCATGGGATACGATGGGGTGTCATCAATCCATTGTTCTTGAGGAATTGCTTTTAAGACACATCCACAACAGAGCTCGGAGGCATCTGTTTCAAGAATAAGTTTATCTCCTGTTTGGGGAAAATAGACTTCAGGGATATGGACCAGATCAGCTTTGATCTGTTGGATAATGGTGGTGTCATTATCAGTCCAATCAAAAGGGACATTTTTCTGTAGCTTCTTTAATAAAGGGAGTTCCTTTTGAGCTAACCCTTTAATAAAAGAGCGGCCATAATTCAAGATTCCCAAAAAACTTTGAAGTTGCTTTTTATCTTGAATAGTGTCAGGGAAATCACGAATCTTAATGATTATATGATCCTGTAGTTTTATACCTTTGTGAGTTAAAACTAATCCCAGAAAATCAATAGATTCTTGTTCAACATCTATCTTGGTTGGAGATAGAATGATGCCGTACTTTTTCAGTTTTTCGGAAAGACAGAGTAGATGTTTTTTATGCTCATCTCTTGTTTTAGAGAAAACTAAAATATCATCTATGTAAACAACAACAAAATCTTTAAGATCATTAAAGATAGAATCCATCCAACGCTGATAGATTTGAGGTGCTGTGTTAAGACCAAAGGGCATAACGGTCCATTGGTAGTGGCCGTGAGGAGTGCTGAATGCCGTGAGCGGTTTGGACTTCTTTCGCAGTTTGATCTGCCAAAAGCCTGCTTTACAATCAAACTTACTAAAGATGGTGGTTGAGTCTGTCTGCGCCGTCTTTGACACGAGAGGGGATATCCAGTGTAGTCATGCTAACGATTTCTTTTAAAAAAGCGGTAGTAGTCTGAATCTGGTGTTCACCATTCATATCAGAACCATAGTAATAGGTGATTGTAGTGATGAAGAGATCTAAATAAGTGCCATGTTGTGAAATGGGGAACTTATTGAGGTCATCTTTTCTTGTCCAGGTGGGGACTGTAGAAAAGTCGTATTTATACGAGGAAGTATAGACTTTGGGTTCAGCTGGTTTGGCCCCCAAAAAGGCAAGAAGGCTTCAAAAATGGTTAAACAATTACAGACAGATAACCTCTGTGTTGTCTATGGTAGCGACATCACCGATCCCTCTACCATCCTGTATGAACTCTCCAGTAGTGTTTATACCAGTAACTCGTCTAGTACCACCCCCAGCGATATAAACGACGAGGCAACAGATATTCAAAATATCTGCATGATGAACGTTACTCCTTCCCTCCCAGAAGAGAACACGAACATCAAACTTAGTGACATCATTGGAGAAGAAGTTCAGCTCACAAACAAACAACTGATTCAGTTCGATAAACTCCAACGGATCAAAAAAGAAGAAGTCTACAAAACTTCACGATTTGCCATCTTTTCCAAACGAATTTTAGAACAATTCAGTGGAAATACAACAATTGACTATACAGCAAATGGTCAATGTGGTTTTAATATCCTCAGCAAGGATAAGATTGAGCGCTGGAAACAACAAAATCCTATCGCTCGTTATATTCATATTGGACTAGTGCAAATCAAGATCACTTCGCTGTTTCGACGTGGCACTGATCAACCACTCATTGCACTCCTCATGGACAATCGTTTTCATAAACCCGTTGATGCACTTATTGGCGGTGTTCAATCGAATTTTGTTAACAACCTCATCTGGTTTAAAATCAAACCAAATTTTTTCATTTCACTGACGGACCCAAACATCGAAAAGGTCCTCCAAGTTAAACTCCAATTGTCCAAACTACAAATGGATTATGATTCCCCTAGCCTTGGAATCCAGTGGAAAGTGCTCTATGAACTCACTAGAGAACCCGAAACTGCTACCGTTCCTACACTTGACTCAAAACTAGTCACCTTGTTTGAACTGCGACCTTTTGATACCATAATTGAGCCTAAACTTCTCAATTGGACAGATCTTGAGATCCCTAAAACTTGGTTATTTGATAACATCAATTCTGTACCCAAGTTACGTATCACAGAACCCACTGTGGCTACAATACACGCCTCCGGCTCCAATCTTTATATTACAAATAAAGCAAAACCGCCTCAGCTACAACGCTCTGTATCTGAGAGAAATCCTGGATGGGAAAGAATCCTTCCCCCACGAAAGTCAGCAGAGGTACCTCCTCGACGACGTTTTACTTGGACAGAAAAAGGCAAAGCTCCTGTCGATCCTCATGATGCTCCCTTTTTGCCTGGATCAACTCATAAACTTAACTCTGCAAAATTCTTCCATTTCCGCACCGGAAAAGATGAATTTTTAATTGCTCCTTCGCAAGGCAAAAAGCGAAAGTATACTTATGTTAACGGCATTCTCAACTTCAAAGGATATAAACCCTATAGCCTTTGTACAGGTGCAACCACCAGTTGTTGCCGATATAATGCTCTGCCATCTGAAAAATGGCAGCAAATGAAACACCCCATTGGCGTTCAGGGCATTGATGCTGAAGCACCCTTAAATGTGATTCAGTTTAAAGCAAAAGACGTAGCAATTTGGCTTAATGATAAAAAATTCATTATCCCAAAAATCCTGTGTTTTCCATACATGCACGGTGATTTCATTTTAGGATGTAACTTTATCTATAGTTATCTTCCTTTACAGTTAAACGAAAAAACCATTTCGTTAACACTGAAAGATCAAACATTCGTTGAAATCCCTATTCAGGAAAATTTAGCCTCTGTTTGTAATGAAAAGTTCTCTCCACCCAAAAGAGACTCAGACTTATTGGTGCTACAAGACACCCATTGGCTCTACAACTCACTTCGGCAAAACTTCGCTGAAAATCCACTTACCCTGTGGAAAAGAAGTCCTCGTTTCTGTCGACTGCAACTCAAAAATCGCAATGTCATCATTAGGGTTAAACCAATGATCTATCTACGCCGCGACATTGATGAATTTGATGCACAACTTCAAGACCTCCTTGAGAAAAAACTCATTGAGCGTACTCGCAGTCCACACAGCAGCCCTGCTTTTATGGTTAGAAACCATAGTGAAGTTAAACGTGGAAAAGCCCGCATGGTCATCAACTATAAAAGGCTCAATGAACATCTCATTTTCGATGGGTATGTTATCCCACGCAAAGATGTACTCATTAATCAAACGCGAGGATCCACCATCTTTAGTAAGTTTGATTGTAAAGCAGGCTTTTGGCAGATCAAACTGCGAAAGAAGTCCAAACCGCTCACGGCATTCAGCACTCCTCACGGCCACTACCAATGGACTGTTATGCCCTTTGGTCTTAACACAGCACCTCAAATCTATCAGCGTTGGATGGATTCTATCTTTAATGATCTTAAAGATTTTGTTGTTGTTTACATAGATGATATTTTAGTTTTCTCTAAAACAAGAGATGAGCATAAAAAACATCTATT
Source organism: Cornus florida (assembly GCF_030987335.1). NCBI lineage: Eukaryota > Viridiplantae > Streptophyta > Magnoliopsida > Cornales > Cornaceae > Cornus > Cornus florida. The sequence goes on from NW_026775575.1 coordinate 46,564,821, forward strand.
CTGTCTTTCAGAAAAACTGAAAAAGTACGGCATCATTCTATCTCCAACCAAGATAGATGTTGAACAAGAATCTATTGATTTTCTGGGATTAGTTTTAACTCACAAAGGTATAAAACTACAGGATCATATAATCATTAAGATTCGTGATTTCCCTGACACTATTCAAGATAAAAAGCAACTTCAAAGTTTTTTGGGAATCTTGAATTATGGCCGCTCTTTTATTAAAGGGTTAGCTCAAAAGGAACTCCCTTTATTAAAGAAGCTACAGAAAAATGTCCCTTTTGATTGGACTGATAATGACACCACCATTATCCAACAGATCAAAGCTGATCTGGTCCATATCCCTGAAGTCTATTATTTATGAAAAAGAACTTCTGGCAATAAAATTGGCAATCAAACGTTTTCATATTTATCTCGCTCCAGAAGATTTTATTATTCGAACGGATAACCAAGCCGTTAAAGATTTTCTGATCAATAAAAGAAATTGCTTAGACGGTCGCCGCTTGAAATGGTATAATGTCATTGCTCAATATTCATTTGCTATTGAACATATCAAAGGCACTAATAATTTTCTTGCAGATTTCCTGAGCAGATTCCCAGAGACATCTAACAAAGATTTATCTCTCCCTATGCATACAGATGGCTGATCAACTTACAGATACAGAAGGTTGGATTACCATAGCTAAAAAAGCTATATCCAAGCCAACTCCATCCCAACCAACTCCATCACAACCAAACAAATGGTTTGTGGTTTTTGCGGGTCACCAGCCTGGTATCTATGAAACCTGGAATGACTGTCACAAACAGCTTCGATCGTTTACAGGTTCCTGCTTTAAAGCTTATGACACGCTTATAGAAGCCCAAACAGTTTTCTATAATGTGGGACAAGCTTCACAAAAAATGTTTTCCAAAACTCCAGATATTGCAGAAATTAACAATTTCTATGATCCTGGACTTCCAAACAAATTTTATGATGAAATTAACAATGTTTGGAAAGCACATAAACTTTGTGCCAACAAGAAATTCAGACAACATCTGAGTTCTCTTACTGCCCTTATAGCTGAACAAGCAGCTATGACGGATGAGCTTAAAAAGCTCTGCATACAGATCTGTCTTACTATTGACTGGGAAAAAGATTTTTCGCTTTCTCAAATCAATTGTTTTCTCAAACTTGCCCAGTTGGTATGAGAACAAGATTTTCCTCACAATACGTTTGCAAAAATCAATCGTATCTGTCTTCTTAAAAAAGCAAGAGACTTGTTTCCTCCAGATCTCTTTCGGATTATCTATCGCAAGATTGAAGATCACTATGCTATAATAAAAAACTATTATGCAATGTTCCATGAAGATATCAATACCTTTGATATGCTTTACAACGGTAAACGAGTCCCTAAGCTTACCTTTTTTATCATTCCTGGGATTGATTGGTCTATGGACCCTATTGATTGGGGATTAGTAAACAAAATTACATTTTCCTCCCATGATTCTTATCATTTTTTCCCAGCCATGATAAAATCCATGATTTACAAAGTAAGCAAACACTGGCAATACAGTCGTCATCTGACTTTTTGGGTTTCCAGCTCCATTGGAAGTTACGAAAAAACTCGTTTCTTTCAACCCTATCAAATATGGTATCTCAAGCTCACCGCACATGATGAGTACGAGCATAATCGACTTTTAAATTCTGAGGAACTGGCCAACAGTATTGTTCCTTATTACTTTGAAATCCACAGTTTCTTACATCTACAAGACACTGCGAGACGGTTCCTTGATGGTTCTTATTATAACCAAGAACCAGTTTTCTATTGTTGTGACGGACGCAGACTCTTCATCACTACAATCACCTGTTACTATGGTTCTGATATGAATGGTGAACACCAGATTCAGACTGCTACCGCTTTTTTAAAAGAAATCGTTAGCATGACTACACTGGATATCCCCTCCCGTGTCAAAGACGGCGCAGACAGACTCAATCTTGAATGGGATATTGCCGACGCACAGTCACCTGCCTGTACTCCTCCACTTGATGAATATGAACTCCATAATATCATCAATGCCATGGAAGGCTGAATCGACACTCTTCTCCACTCGACTGCACCAATAATTCAGCACACGACAGAAGACGTTGTCAGGTCTACTTTCCCAAAAGCAAAAGTAGCCACAAAGCTGCCGACAAACTATTCATCAACAGTGAAAGTTGCCGACACTCACTTTTTCAAACAGTAAAAGAAAAGATTCGTTCTTATCTTCTCCGGAACTGTTTACCTTTTGTAATGTTATTTAAACCGAAGCCCCAGAATGGTTTTAGGTATCTGTTTTTCACCATCTGTTTTAGTTTCTGTGTCTTTTGTAAATCTCTCAGTTTCCCCTTGTCTTGTAAAGTTCTGTTATAATTCCGCATGTGTTTGTATTTGGTATTTGGTACATCCAATTCATCAACCATATAATTGCTATTTACCTCAATGCGTTCTAGCAAATGCAGGTGCCTTGTTGTTATGATGATTCTACTTCCGAGACCAAAGCAATTTTTTCGGACACTATCTGAGTGGCAACTAAATGCAAATAATTGGTCTAGTTGATCCACATCATCCAAAACAAGTAGGATCCTTGTATTGCACAACCTATCTTTTATAACCATGATTCCTCGATCAACATTGCCCACCTTTCTGACTTCTGACTTTAGTACATTGGAAAGAAACTGCTCTTGCAAAAGAATTTGTTTTTCAGGTGACTTCGAATTCTCTTTGACGTTTGCCAAAAAACTTTTGCTTTCAAAACTATGGAATAAATGGTTAAAAACAGCTTTTGCAAGGGTTGTCTTCCCTATTCCGCCCATCCCACATATACCCACCGCGCGGACATCATGAGTTGCAACGCTCAACTGAGAAATTATGTATTCCATACGAGTATCGATTCCAACTGGATGGGTCGTCACATGTAAGTGCGTGTGATTCAATTCACTCAAAATTCTTTCAACAATTTTCTTGATGAACTCTCCTTCGTGCCTGTTTATGATGTTTCAACATAATATATGGACATATATATCTCAGACAAAAATCAATAAAAATGAGTGGAAAAAAAAACAAAAAAAATGAAACTAGGAATATAGAATTTAACAAACTTGAATCAATTTTCAGAAGTTTGGTTCTAGGCGCTTCTAGCCCCTACGACTGACATAAAAGAATATAGATTGCTAAGTGGACTAAAATGTCCTCTAGTTGTTTACTTGTTATATCAGTTATGGAGCAGTAATATGCCATGTTTAGTTTTACACAGAGCCAGTGTTACTGAATCTATATAAGCATATATCTGAGATGATGCCAATAAAATCAAAATATAAGCATAAGCATCCGTTAGAAATAATCTCATAGTTACTAATTAAGATTACCCGTCAGTGGCATCTAAATCCCACCCAGATAATTCCCCTGCCTCAGCCAAGGCTGCCCTCCAACTTGACACCTTGTTTATGTCCACCTTTTGATGTTTGGCAAATGCTTCCCCAAAGCTTCCAGTTTGTATCCTCACATCTGATGGATTGACTTTGTAAAATATGGGTAGTACCAACTGACAGAATTGCTTCCTGCACTTCAATATCTCCACAAGTTCATCTAGACACCATCTGGAGGTTGCGTAATTTTGGGAGAAAACAACCAAGAAAATGTTGGATCCATGAATTGCTTGAAAAAGCTCGGATGAGATTTTTTCACCTCTTTTCAGTTCATTTTTGTCCCTGAAAGTGGTGATTCCAACACTGTTCAGTCTGGAATAGAGGTGATCAGTGAAGTTCTTGCCGGTGTCTTCGCCTCTGTAGCTTACGAACACGTCATATTTCCATCTTTGAACTGGTGCAGAGGAGGAAGCAGCTTCAATATTTCTGCTTAACATGGACATTGCCGTGGGAAAGAACTTGAGAGGGAGAGACACACACACCTAAAGGTTCCAAACAACACAAGCAGTGTACGAGATATAATAGAAAGAGCAGATTGGTGAGAAAGAGGAATGGAGTACTACTACTTCATAAAGAATGAGTGTGGAAGTTCTTTAAATCGTCGGTGGTCATGAAAGCCTTTTTTCCTAGTGGGGATGGAGCTTTATACCACTTTAGACACTGCGCATGTTAGTGCCTATTATGATGCCTGGTCAAGTTGCCATGACCCACAAGCAAGACCAACACGACGTTAAAGTTGTTCAAAGTGCTGACGTGGCATCATATTCCTGTGATTGCTATTCCAAGGTCTTGCTAGGCTTGGAACTTTTACTAAATACACAGTTGTGTGTAACTTTGAATCCAAATGGAGTGTGTAAAAATTGAGTATACAACAACAGATGATTTTTCTTTACTTAGGTTTTATGGATAATTTTACCATTTACATGTATTCCTGTGATTGCTATTCCAAGGTCTTGCTAGACTTGGACCTTTTACTAAATACACAGTTGTATGTGTGTGTAATTGTGAATCCAAATGGAGTGTGTAAAAATTGAGTTTACAACAACAGATGATTTTTCTTTACCTAGGTTTCATGGGTTATTTTCCCATTTATATACTTCTTCAAAAGGATTTATACATAGCATGTCACCAAACTCCAAACCAGGTAATTTTCATGACTTTTAAAAGATAGTTTTATCCACTGATCTTCTTGTTCAGATTTACATATAACTAAAAAGACTTCACATATCAACTAGAAATGATCAAAGTCAACTTCTTAAACTGAATGCAACTAAGTGCAAATTAGGGTTAAGTGCATTTAACCCCTTGAACTTTCTTCTCTTTTTTTAAGAAACTCTCCTGAGCTATTCAAAAGATACTTAATTAACCCCCCAACTATTTCTTTTGTCACAAAAAGTTAGATGACCGTCTAAAATCTAGTGTCCAGGGAAGGCAAGTGATACACGTTACTAGGCAAAAATTCAGAAAGACAAAAATAGCCATTCGACATTAAATTAATATTACATATACAAATACATATATACATATGAATATAGGTCCCTCCACTGTGATAATCCAAATTTTTAGAATTTTAATTTATATTTATTTCATGATTTTTTTATTGTTTAAATTAATTATTGGTAATGAAGGAAGTTGATGGGTTGGATTTTGTCACAAAGTTAATGTATATGTGTGTGTGTATATATATTGGTGTGTCGTATGAAGTAAGGAGGAGTTGCCAGCCGTGGGAGTAGAGAGAAAAAGAAAGAAAATGGAAATAGAAAGAGACACCTGGCCGAGATAGGAAGAAAGGAAAAGGAAATTGTGATGGTTTCTTAGCGGGCCCCACTTTAGACTTTTAATGGGTTGTTTTCATGCATCTATATATATATATATATATATATATATATATATGGTATGTTATCTAATGATGGGATGATAGAAGGGACCAGCCGAAGTGAAAAATGAGAAAAGAAAATTGATGATGTTTTGCGGGCCCACAAGGAAACGTCCAAGTTTTAAAAACTTTATGAGGGATTTTCATACATAGATCTTGATTTATCACATAGAGACAAATTTTATGCAAAAATAAAATATGATGCATCATTCAATTAATAGATTGAATACTTACATCAAAGGTTTGAGTAAATCTTATATCTCTCCTCTAAAGTAAATATTCTCACTTATTGTAAATCCCTTTGCTAAATGTCTTCTCCTTGGATCTCCATCTTCTTGGTAATGGTTTTGCCTTTAAGAATCACCCATAAGCCTCCATGAATGACATTGGAAAACTAGGATTGTGGGAGCCTCCATTAGATGAGAAAGTAAACCTAAAATCTAGAGAGAGAAAAAATAAATTCCTTTTTTTTTTTCAAAAGTCTCTCCTAAAATATACATGAACCCATGTATAAATAGGCAACATAAAAATAAGAAAAGGAAATAATAAATCTTTCTCAATCTTTAAATCACATATCTCAAATCTAATAAGATTTCAATATCAAGTTGGGCTATAAGTAAGAATCCTATTGGGCTTATTATTTTCTTGGCTACAATGAATTAATAATCGGCCCGGTCCATGGACCCAATTAAATTAATTCATTAATTAATTTCTACTCCACTAAAAGAAATCAATTGAACTCCAATTAAATAATAAATAACCTCTAAGTCAATGTTGTACTTTGACACCTCTATGCATAATTAGTTATTGGATAAATACAATCATCAATCCGACTACTTAATTAAGATATATTTATTTTGGTACCTTTGATTATTTCTGACTTGATCACAATAAAACATTTGTTTGACAAAAATAATAATTTAAATAAATAAATATATAATAAATCATTTTGTCTAAAAATACACGAAGGCCTTCGAATTTAATTTGTGATCAACCATAATCAATATAAAATAAATACAAGTAACATTAATGCAAATATTGAGAATATAACTCTCTAACTAGTAATTACATAACTACTCAAAGTGTCGGTCTAAGAATCCCGAAGTATCCGTCGAACAAATCAAAATAATTATTGATTAATAAAAGAGTCTATAATTCTCTCATACTTAAGAGTCAAATGCCGTGACAATGATAGAGAGTAATTGCATACGACGGCTTTCGCAATATATCTCAACCTAACGCGGATCCAGTTCAAGTCTTAGTTAATAATGAATCAATCCATGATTACCGATTATGAACTATTTATGATTACTATTTATATTCATGTATTGATCGTCATCACATACATATATAAATATCTCTTGTAATTAAGTGGACACTATCAATCCCATAATGAATCGAAACATAATACATTTAATTCACCAATTGTATAAAGCATAAATATTTCAGATACGTCAGGAACATATGTCACTTTAATCCAAATAGGAATTCGCTATGCCAGGGCATATAAATCCCAACAGTTGATGGGTTTGATTTTGTCACAAAGTTAATGTGTGTGTGTCTGTGTATATATATATATATATATATATATATAGATATATTTATTGGTGTGTCGTGTGAAGGAAGGAAAAGCTGCCAGCCGTGGGAGTAGAGAGAAAAAGAAAGAAAATGGAAATAGAAAGGGACACCTGGCCGAGATGGGAAGAAAGGGAAAGGAAATTGGGATGGTTTCTTTGGAGGGCCCCACTTTAGACTTTTAATGGGTTGGTTTCATATATATATATATATATATATATATATATATATATTGTATGTTATCTAATGATGATGAGATGATGGAAGGGATCAGCCGAAGTGAAAAATGAGAAAGAAAATTGGTGATGTTTTGTGGGCCCACAAGGAATGGATATGTTAAAGGAGTTTGAATTGGCTTTTGTTTTACATATATATAATATACATATATTGTTTGATTGAAGAAGTGAAGGGGAGCAGGTTCAGTCGAAAGTGGGAAAGGATTGAATTTGTGATAATGATGATGGGCCCACTAATGAGACTTTTGACCATTTTTTTTCCTTGGCTTTGAAATTTCACGTGGCTGGGATTTGTTATTGTTGATCGATATTGTCTATGGAAAGAGATGGAGATATAAAGTTAGATTGTGATAGTAGGCGGGGTCCACTATTGAATAATTATCTTGTGATATCTGTGTAGAGTCGGTGAAGTGCAATTTGCCTTTATATATTAAGTGTTGTGTGGCACTAAGAGATGAATTACAGAAGTGAAATTTGAAACACAAAGAGAGTGAGCCGAAAAAGATAGAGTGAGCAGAGTGAGAGAGAGTGAGAGTCGAGATGAACAGACAGGGAGAGGTTCGAGAGTTGCAGAGGAGGCTGGAAACTAGAGGCTTTGATGATGTAGTGAAGAAAATTCTTTTTCAGGGTAGGGGGTCTCTAATCCATAATCTTCTTGTACTTTTGTGAATTATCTTGTATAAATTGTTACCTAACATGTTTAAATTTGTATAAATTCTTACAAAAATATTGCTTAAATGTTGTGTATGGAATGTTTAATTATGTGTTGAATGATGTATTGTGATCGAGCATGCTTGTATGGACAAAAATTCATGTGTTATAGCTTACCATGGTAGATTATTATTGAATGAAAACATGTATATTTTTTTTTATTGACTTGTAAAGCATGTTGTGTGGTTTAAGTTGAATTAATTGTATGAAAATGAGTATTGGCACGGTATGAAAAGGCATGATGCATTTTATGCATAAGCATTGGGCAAGAAAAATGGGAAAGTTATTTTGAAATGGAATGAAAAAGGGAATTTCTGGGAAGGGATTTTGAAATTAAATGGTTTTGTGAAAAACCCAGACGCCAAGGGGGTACCGAGGGTTCGTAGCGTTAATGTAGCTTAGAGGGAACTAGGGAGATTGCCCTAGCGTGATTGAGCTATCTGGGCCCAAATAACGCAACGAGGCTACTAAGAGTCAGGGACAGTAGCCAATCCTTCGCTCGTGTCGCTGAGGGGCTACCAAGGGACATGTTACATTAACGGTCTGAAAAGTGAGGAAATGGAAAAGATTTTGAAAATGGGGAGCGACATTGCATCTCATTGCATAGCATAGTTCATTACGACTTTGATCCATGGTTATTGATTTCGTTGCTAAGTTCTCCCCGGCATGGCATGACCTCGTTTCCCTTGTTCCTATTCATTGTTTGGATTCACGGGGTTATAAGAAGTGTATCTTAGACACTTCCTACTAAGCTTATGCTCACCCCTTTATTATCAACATTTTTCAAGATACGGAAGGGAAGTAGCGGACGACGCTCCTCCACAGGGTCCTATAGATTAGTGGACTGTTTTAACATATTTTGTAGCTATGATCTCATTTTATTATTATTGCTATTACTATTTTTTTAAAAACCCTGGGATGATACGTATATTATGTATTGACGTAGGAAAGGATGGTAGTGTCCTTAGTTGGCCTTAGGTTTGGATAAGGACCCGGTTAACGATTTAGACCCTCGGATCCGGGTCATTACAAATTTGGTATCAAAGCATTTTTCTTAGAATTTTTGGGTCGTGACAAAATGGTATCAGACCAATAGTTCGAAAACCAGTAGGACGACGGGTAGAGACCTACCTATGGTTGTATGGAAGGTGGATTGCATTGTTTATGTGTTTATATGTTAAAGTGTTTGTTATCTGAGAAGTATGCTTACTTACTTAATTGCTCATGCGTTTACGGTTTTAAAGGACATGCTTATTTGCTAAGTGTTCACATGCTTACGTGTATAATTGTGAAAATGTGTGTTATATGGTAATGACGATGAAATGTATAAATAATTGAAAACATGTTAATTGTAAAAAAAATAAATAAACAAATAAAAAATGACAATGATGAACAGGATGTTTATTTTTTACATAATGATTTAATGGACTCATTGTTTAAATTGATGGGATAAGACACCGTTGTGTTAAGGTATATGTTTATTTTTCACATAATGATTTAATGGACTCATTGTTTAAATTGATGGGATAAGACACCGTTGTGTTAAGGTATATGTTTCGGTTGTTATATACATAAGTATGCATGTATAAAAGTATGTGGTCGAGCATGGGATGGTTGCTAGTATAGTAGAGTACTTGTCGCGGCATAGCTAGTTGTGTGAGTTTTGACCTGAGTAGACGAGGAGCTCGGTTGCTCTAGGGTTATTTGGGTACCGGTTCTTATCGAACGAGTGGCTTGGACTTCTAGCTCGTGGATTGACCTATTTGGTGTGTAGTCATTTTAATCTTCTTGTTACATTTTGTGCGGTGCTTAGAGCACGACTTTAGAACTGGTTCATATTTCATGGCATAGTGTCCTTGTTGTGTATGAGTTTCATGCATCGGTGGATGGGTTCCAGAGACCGTGGAGGTCCAGTGTGCGAGTGAGGGTTTTGAAAAAAATAAAAATAAATAAAGGTATGACCTTAGGAAGTTGGTGTTTGTGACATGAGTTACGGTTTGGTACAGTGTTTTTTTTAACCGATTTATGATAGGTGTGATAGAGGTTGCTAGAATTACTAGTGTAGTCTATCGGTGGTAGACGTATTTTTCGGGTATTCTAGTATGGTCCACGGAAGTGTGGTGGTTCTAATTGTTGAGGGGTTTTGTTGGACTCTGTAAGTTTACGATGGCTTAGGCATTGACTAGAGTCATGCCAGTGTTGGGTGATTGACTGTTTGATGTGATTGAGTTCGTGGGTTGTTAGAGTTTGTTCTAAAGACTGGTTTGTTAAGGGGTGATCCTCATTTCGAATAACTACAGGAGCGTGTTATGGGCAATTGACTCTCAGTGAGTTGATTGCATGGTTCGGTTGATGAGTGAGTTTTTGGGTTGTCACGGTTATTGAGAAAGTCTTGAGGTGGTGTATAGTGGTCAATTATAGCTGTGTAGTGTAGGATTGCATGATAATGTAGATAGTATGTGGTCAACAGTATGCTTGGTCGTTTACGGATCGAATGATAGATGATGGATAATGTGTACCAAATAGGTTGTGTTTTGGAAATTTGAAGTTGTGGGCTGGAGTTATATTCCAGGTATGTTTAGAGTATCAGGTGATTGTGCTGGGTGTTTAAGGATTTAAGTGATAGACTATTGATTTGAAATGATTGATTACATCATTGATGGTTTTGAGGTGACAGTTGAGTGTTGAGCATTCTGGTTTTTTATGCTCATTTTTGTTTTGAGGATTTGTCTGCATGACATTACCGTATGGAGATTCTTTTCTAGTGGTAAATAGTGGTCGTTGTGGAGAGTATCAAGAGTGGTGCCTGTTCTATTGTTATGATGGTGTTATCTTAAAGACGTTAGAAGGAGAATTGCTTGGTAATGGCTTGATGGTCCAGTAGAATGATAGGTTTGAACTGTTGATTTGGATGAGTGGCAGTTAAGGTGTTATGGTGTGATGCCTAGTGATGAGTAGCGGGACAATTTAAGGCACGATCCGAATGTGGTTTAGGATTGTAAGTGTTGTTACATGTTGTCAGGTAAGTGATGGGACTGTACGCCAATTAAGGGAATTGTGGTCAGCTCAGTCTTTAGAACCAGAGAGAGAGGTGTTGCCATGTAGGCACCTTTTTCTTTTGAATGAGTCAGTGGGTTATTGTGACTGAGGTCACGGGTCTTGTGTGTACGGTGATCGAGGCAGTGTTGCATGGGTAGGTAGAGATGAAGTGGACGGTAAAGTGTCATTTTATGGCATAAAGGTTGTTGGTTGGGAGTGACTGATTCTAGGTAGAACAGGACGCGGTGTCCGAAGGGCTGTGATTGTCTCTAGTGTTAGTGTATCGTGGGCATCGGTGCTCTTACCTGATTGGTTTTGGTTAGCAGAGGTATCGCGGTGTGTCGTATGCTAGGTTTCTATGTTGATAGAGTATGACGACCCTGGTTTTTAGGCCAGCGTGTCCTGTGATGAACCGAAGATTGACCTGATAACGGATCCGATATGAGGAAGCAAAAACAGAAAACAAGACTCCAAGAAGTCAAAATGACCTTCCATGAGGTCATGCAACTCAATAAGAATTGACGCGGAAGCAAAAGACCAAAAATATGACAAATAAGCCCCCAAGGGCAAAATAGTCATTTCTGAAAACTGTGGACTCGGGTGCCACCGAGCACACCACTGGAAGGACAATGAAAAACTAATCAAGATGGACTCAAGAATTACTTGATTCGGAGTCCGGATGAGGAAAATATGAAACTCCAAAGTTTCATAAAAATCACATTTTTGGGTTTGAAATCAATGCAGTAAGGGTACTTCGCAAGGGGTAAAAAGGTCTTTTCAGACAAAATTGGATGCAACTGAGCATACCGTTAGATAGACCGGTAAAATTTAATGAATCTAGACTCAAGAATCACTTGATTCGAAGTCCGGACGAAGAAGATATGAAACGTCAAAGTTTCATAAAAACCAACTTTTGGGTTTAAAATCAGTGCGGCAAGGGTACTTTACAAGGGGTAAAATGGTCTTTTAAGATATAATTTGATGCAATCGTGCATACCGTTATATAGACCAGCAAAAACTAATAAACTTAGACTCAAAAATCACTTGATTTAGAGTCGGGACGAAGAAGATATGAAGCCTCAAAGTTTCAAAAAAAACAATTTTCTGGGTTCAAATCTGGGCAGGACCTGCCCAGATTTTTGGACTTCAAATGTGGTTTTGAGGGCTTAAACCACATTTTTTGGTAAAAAGTTGTGAACAAACCCCCCCTCCCAAAATCATGTTTTCTATATGACCATGTCAAGAGAAGATTTTATTTTACAAGTGAAATACCCGAAATGCCCCTTAGATCAGCATTTTTTCGGGAAAAACCTGGAACGACCAGATTTTTCAGATCTGCGAGTTGTTTTCGGCATCAAGATGATTTTTTTTTTTGTAAAAACACGAAGAAGAAACCCCCCCTAAAATCATGTTTTCTATCCGGATTGCAGACGAAAATTAAAAATAAACACTATGAAGTACCCAGAATGCCCCTAGATCAGAAAAGGGCAGGAGGATTAAAATGCTGCTATATACATAACAGAAAACTGAACTTTGCGATCGATTTCCATCACCAAGACGACCTTTTCTGGAAAAACACGAAAAAGAAACCCCCACTAAAATCACGTTTTCTAAGCGACCATATTGAAAGAAGAAAATAAAACTGAGGTGAAAGGTCCATAATGCCCCTGGATCAGAATATGCAAAAAAAATGCAAAATGAATTCACAAGAGACTCAAAACACAAACGATGAGGTTTTGCCTGGAAACGACTATGCACGCAAACGTAACTTACCTATTTAGACGCGCTACAATGGTCCATGGCTTAAAAATATAGCCAATGCAAAATCCGACCCCCCAACGGGCAAAAAGGCAAAAATGGACTTAGAATGGAAAACATGGAATCCAAAAATGCAAAACGGGATCAAATGACCGTTTGGCCCTTGGCCACACTTCATACAAGATTAATAAGACCCTATAAAAGAATGAAAATGGAATTCCCACACCCGATGCAACCGTGGTGAAGGAATGACTTGCGATTTTTCAAGTTTTTCATAACATTTCATGAAGTTAAAAAGTTGCATAAAATACAATATACATGTCATTGGCCTCCGGCCACATCTCATACATATCAAATACATTGAAAGGAGTGTACTTAAGTACACATTACATACATGGAATCAAACATACATATTTTGACATATAAGTCTACAAAATGACATTTCATGCTAACATTTGCATGAAATGGAAACTTGAAAGCTACTCGACATCCAAGGAATGCTAGGCTTCACGAACCAAGTCTTCGTACCTGAAATATGCCCCAGTATCATAGGGGTGAGTAACATAAAGCTACTCGTAGGAGATGAGCATGCATCGACCTAGCATTTTACAAATTTATCACCTTAAGGTGAAACATGTTAAAGGGGCTCATGCCACCTAACGTCTATGTCCAAATGAGACTCGGGGAGCATCCTGAGCTACCTTAGAGTCTAAGCAACAATAATCATGATATACATACGTGTATGAAACGAATCATGGTTGGGATAATCTAAAGAACACGACAAGAAAATTGCTTGAGTATATATTAACATGAATTGCATTTTCAATACAATTGAACTAGGTCTAGAGTAATCCATACAACATAACAAAAGCATATTTGAATACAAGTTAACAAGAATCACATTATCCATGCAATTCAACAACAAAAGAGCATGTTATACAATGCAACAAGGTTTAAGTTCTCAAAGCCATCAACTTAGAATCTAAAGCACAAAATAACAGTAATGGTTCATGCCACCTAACGTCTATGTTATAAATGAATCAATAGGATCAATCCTAAGCTTTATTAGAACGTCAAAACACGATTTTCAATATCGATGCAATTTAACCAACATTGGAACTTCCAATACAACGCATAAAGCACAATTTCGCAAAGTTAACATCATGTAACTTAAAATGGAACGACAAATAAGAAACAACAAGTTACAACATCATCTAGTTATCAACTTGAAAATGAAATGCGAAATCAAACAAAGTGGATACTCGGACGTCACGCCGGATCAGACCGACAACATAGTTACTTTAGGGTTACTAGCCCATGGGTAACCTCCCTATGTGCGCACTAGACTATATATAGAGGGACTATCCCCCGTACTAGAACCACGTCCTAGCCATAGTCAAACAACGACATCCTCAAGTTTCCAAAATCAACAAGTTATGTAACAACGCATATATCAACAGGAATATGCAAGATAATCAACTATCTACTAAGCACAACCAAATTTGGAAACCTATACAATACATGCTCTAAATCCACAACTAATATGATATGATGAATGTCGAATCTTCAGTGTGCGATTCGTTACACGTTATGCATGAAAGATGTTAAACACGAAGTGTGCAAATCATTACACAAGGCAACAATATATTCAATAAGGAAAACATATTCTCATGAATACAAACATAGCAACTATGTTATCCAATGTTCAAAACATAACCAAATGAATATACAACAAGTCCAAGTCCATGATTTAAATATAGAAACCACTTCTAAAACACAACTAGATCATGGAGCAAATTGATAGCATTTAAATAGATAAACACAATTAAAATCTCTAGATTTCCGATTCAATTTCAATTAACCTCAATTTAATACATGTTAAAGGGCATGGCAAGGTCATCTCCTATGTCCATTCTAAAACTCAATTAGGTTGTTAGAACAACAAAGTAGAACTTTAATTAAATTATGCTAATTTAAATCCCAAGGTTCTAAAACAACTTCAGATAGTCCCAATTTAATATATACTAGTAAACAAGTCATGGCCAATACAAATATCAAGTTAAAACCTTAATTAAGCTATTGGGACCACAAAATAGATTTTAATTAATTCTTTTAATTAAGATCTCTAGATTTTCAAACTTAACCAAATGCTCTCAATTTAACATATCTTAGAGAATATGCCAAGGACTAATGTAATATCACATTACAAATTTATTTCATTCAATTTAAGACCATGTGACTTAATCTTTCACTAAAGTTAAATATAAATTAAAAGTTGCAATTCTCATGCAATTAATTCCAATTTAATATATGTGAACAACCACACCAAAGCTTAATTTTCTAGCATGTCACAATTCAATTCCAAGTTGTATATCACCATGAGGATTAAATCTTAAACAAGGAATTTAATTAAATGAAAGGATTGAAAACCTAACCGAATATTCTAAATCAAACATATGTGAAGCTATATGGCATGTAAGTCAAGAATATCAAGTCGGAATTTAAATAGAGTGAATAGTGTACTCGGGGCAAATTAATTAATCAAATTAATTCATAATTACTAATTTTCAAAACACCTCCAATTACTTTCAAATTCAACTATGTTGGAGAGCATGCAAAGGCCTAATGTAATATGCTAACACATATTGATTTTAAGCTAGTTAAGGCCATGTGAATTAATCTTTCACCTAAGATAAATATTAAATAAAATCTTTAATACTTATTCAAATATTACAATTTTAATACACGACAATAAGCATATCAAGGGGCAATATAAAATCATGCTACATGTTTAAACCAAGTCATGAGCAACCGGGAAAATTAGATCCCGTACAAGAAAAATAAATAATAAAATTTCTAGATTTTATATTTAATCATGCAAACAAGTAGTATAAGTATCACAAGCATGCTATATAACAAGAATTTAAACCTAAAACATCCCCTACCTCAATTTGAGATGAAAATCTCAAAAGCCATCAAAATGGAACGGCTCCGAATCCGACGAAACTACTAGGTTTTGTCGGGGACAACGCGATGAACATAACCCCCATGAAAGCCCCATCAAAATCATAACTTGACCTCAAAACCAAACTCAAGAAATTGTCAAAACTGAATTCTAATAAGGGGGAAAGGTAGAGCACGGCGAGGGGAACAACAAACGTTAAGGCCGAAGACTTTCCATCAGGGAAAAATAAACCAAAAGAGGAGAGAGAAGATGGCAGCACCCCTTGGGCTGCCATGGGAGCTCCAGGTCGTGCATGAAGAGGGGAGAAGATGAAAAATGAAATATCTGACCCCCCTTTTATAGAAATCTCAAAAAGTGCCCCGAACAGGCCCCGCCGGGTCCCAAAAAGTAAAATTTGAGCAGACGCGCTCAAATGGCAAAACTTTGTGAACAAAAAAGATTCAAAATGATAAAATATGAATAATGGATGAAACAGCATAAAAAACTG
Organism: Cornus florida; assembly: GCF_030987335.1. Taxonomy (NCBI): domain Eukaryota; kingdom Viridiplantae; phylum Streptophyta; class Magnoliopsida; order Cornales; family Cornaceae; genus Cornus; species Cornus florida. The sequence continues at coordinate 46,580,916 of NW_026775575.1, forward strand.
AGTCCTGAGCAGAAAGTTATGCCCAAAACAAGTTTGGCGAAAATCGGGGCCAGAAACCCTGAAACTGGAAAACATTGACCAGGAGGAAATTCCAAGAGTACACAACTCGACGAAATATGAAAATGAATCCCGTACGAGGATCCAGGCTCAAAACAAGACATTTTGCAGTAACTTTCATTAATTGCACAATGGCCCCTTCAAAAAGTGAAAACTGCACTTATGGCCCAGAATGAAAATATCTTCCAAAAATATTTTCTTAAAAACCCCTGAAATAAAATATCTTCAAAAGATATTTACGAAATACACCCCAAGAAAAGAAAATAATTTCGAAGACCTTTGCATCCATACCCTTATGGACACCGGGAGCAACCAGAGTACTTTCTTGCAAAAGTAAATATACGTATTTCGAGGAAACCACTCAAGATGAAGGCACGTGAAGTCAAAAACCAACTCCGAGCATGAGAAGTGAGGTTGTGCCAAAAACTGACAAACAAAGATAAGACGAAATAGGGAAAATGACAGAATAAGGAAAAGACGAAATAGCGCATAGTGTCCGAAAAACGAAAAATGCAAAAATGACTCGGTCCTCAGAGGAAGTTGTCAATTCACATGAAAGAGTCTCAGAAACCAATTCTGAGCACTCGAGATGACACTAAGTGACACGAAACAGAGCTCAGAAAAGAAAATTAAACGAAAAAAATTCATTCGTAAAATTTCAAGAAAAAGGAAAGGGAGACAAATGACCAGGTCGTTACATAGAGTGTGATGGTCCGTTAGTGGTGAGGTCGCTTGGAATCGAGGTCGTAGTCCCGTATGTGTTTTCAGTAGGTTCTTCTCCTGGTGTGTAAGGAGTTCATTTTATCTTCGGTGAGATTGGGTGTCTATGGTTTGATAATTGGTGTGTAACACGTGACGGGGTGTCAGGTGCATTTAAGTGTGATTCATCAGTCTCCTATGAGAGCGGGGTTCGTTACCCTTTCCGTTTATTCTAATTTTGGCAAGGGCATCGTTTGTCATAAGCCTTATTCTCCCTTTAGGAATTGTGCAGGTCCGCGGATGGGCTAAACCGTGTATGGTTTGTTATGTTGTTAGAGTTCACCGGTAAGGTTTGGTTGTATGGGTCGACTCACTCCCATGGAGGGAGGTGGAGTCTTTAGTTTTGTGATACTTATTTTGAGAGTGTTCTTAACAGGTGGTGTGTGATGCATGAGTTGTCGAATAGGGATGGTATATTTTCGGCGTTTAGTACTAGCAGTGGTGACTAGGGAATGTGTCGTGAACTATTCGTTAGGTGATGTGGTGTGAGTCCTGTACTTAGGTGTTTTATAGGTGTTTGATTTGAGCAGTGTCTTGAGGACGAGTGTTGGTATAGTTTGAGTGTTAAGCAACTAGAGAGTGATTGTATGATTCCATTGAGGAATAATAGGAGTGATTGACTTTAATTTTAAGGTTTAAGGGATGACTCGTATTGTGTGTCTTGAAGAAGTAAGAATTGGACTGAATAATGTCATGGAGTTGTTTACCTGGTGTGGGTGTTATAAGGAGATTGAAGATCTTTCATGCTGGTTGATGATTGTGACGTTTGGTGCCATATTGTTTCTAGCTGGTTAGGGGTTATGTGATTAAAGTATGATCGAGATTCTTAGAGCTGGTATGTGACTGTATAGTTGTGGAGTTATGTAGAACGATGGAGGAATAGTGAATGGATCTCATGGTTGTTTTGTGGACTGTGTGAGGTTATATTTGAGGTTTGGACCCAAGGATAGGAACGACGTCTGTGCTAAGACCGAATCGAGGATGAGGATGGCCTGGCCAACCATTTCTCTTGAATCAATCCCTCTTCAGCATGATATTGAGTCAAAGGTCAATGATCATTTCAATTTGTTAGGGATAGTGAGAGCACGGTATTACGCATTGCGTCGGTGTGATAGTGTGGATTTAGATGATTGGTCTCCGGTGACGAGGGGTGTTAGGTAGGACCAAGTGTCCGATAATATGACCATTGATTATTGAAGATCATGTTTTGGGGATTTGTGTCCTAGGTATAGGATAGCTCGTTTTATTGTTCTGGTGACTCATGATTATGTAGTTGCTGGGAGATTCATTGTTTAGTCATCTTGAGGTTGTTAAGTGTAATGATTGCCGAATGGTGCAGTTAGTGGTCGTTTGTACGGATATGTGACGGTGTAGTTATACCTTATACAGCTAGTGCTTGGTCTGACAGAGCTGTATAGTTCTAAGTATGAGATTGATTGTGAGACGGACGAGAATTCCTTGTCTGGGGTTTGGTGTATCCTTTAAGGGATAAAATGGGATTGGATGTTTTTGAGTATACGATGACTGTTGAATTTGAATTTCGAGGACGAAATTCTTTTTAAGTGGTGGAGAATGTGACAACCTGGATTTTTAGAATTTTAATTTATATTTATTTTATGATTATTTTATTGTCTAAATTAATTATTAGTAATGAAGAAAGTTGATGGGTTGGATTTTATCACAAAGTTAATGTATATATATTTATTAGTGTGTCGTATGAAGGAAGGAGGAGATGCCAACCGTGGGAGTAGAGAGAAAAAGAAAGAAAATGGAAATAGAAAGGGACACCTAGCTGAGATGGGAAGAAAGGGAAAGGAAACTGTGATGGTTTCTTAGGCGGGCCCCACTTTAGACTTTTAATGGGTTAGTTTCATATATATATATATATATATATATATATATATATATATATATATATATATATTGTACGTTATCTAATGATGGGATGATGGAAGGGACCAGCCGAAGGGAAAAATGAGAAAAGAAAATTGGTGATGTTTTACAGGCCCACAAAGAATGGATATGTTAAAGGAGTTTGAATTGGCTTTTGTTTTACTTATATATAATATACACATATTGTCTGATTGAAGAAGTGAAGGGGAGCAAGTTCAGCCGAAAATGGGAAAGGATTGAATTTGTGATGATGATGATGGGCCCACTGATGAGACTTTTGACCATTTTTTTTCCTTGGCTTTAAAATTTCACATGGCTCGGATTTGTTGTTGTTGATCGACATTGTCTATAGAAAGAGATGGAGAAATAAAGTTAGATTATGATAGCAGGCGAGGTCCACTGTTGAATAATTGTCCTGTGATATCTGTGTAAAGTCGATGGAGTGTAATTTGCCTTTATATATTAAGTGTTGTGTGGCACTAAAAGATGAATTACAGAAGAGAAATTTGAGACACGGAGAGAGTGAGCCGAGAAACATAGAGTGAGCAGAGAAAGAGAGAGTGAGAGCCGAGATGAACAGACAAGGAGACGTTCGAGAGTTGTAAAGGAGGCCGGAAGCTGGAGGCTTTGATGATCTAGTGAGGAAAATTCTTTTTCAGGGTAGGGGGTCTCTAATCCATAATCTTCTTGTGCTTTTGTGAATTATCCTGTATAAATTGTTACCTAGCATGTTTAAATTTGTATAAATTCTTACAAAAAATTGCTTAAATTTTGTGTATGGAATGTTTAATTATGTGCTGAATGATGTGTTATGATCGAGCATGCTTGTATTGTGATACCCCTCAATTCTAGAGCCACGGGATGATCAAGTCCGAGCACAGATTCGAGGGATACCAAACAATTATGTAAATGAACACAGAATACAAAAGAGTAATAAGAAATAATTAAATAAAAGCTAAAAGAATTCTAAAATAAAAGTCTTGAAATAATAAGTAATCCACTATTGCCAAAAATTCCAATTATTATTATAATTCGGGAATCCATCTAGAGGACCCCTAATAATAATCTAGCTGGAAAGTAAGTAACTGAACTAAAGGAAAGCCAAAACTAAAACCTGCATAGTCAGAAGAATGAGTGACCGTCTCTACTCAGCACGAACAAGCTCTAAGACTGGAACCGTCCGATACTTGAAATAAATAAAAGTGGGTCAGGCCCACGAACAAGTTCTACTCCACTTACAATCTAAATAGAGACCCGATACGCAGATACATCCTAGATAACTCAACAATATCTATCTAGTCCATAAATATATATATCCACACTAAAGGACTCTCACTGGACTACAAAGAGGGTCTCAACCTGAATAGAAGGCAACATGCAAAACACACCTGAGGTAGGCATGAGTACCTAGACCTAACAGGGTATACCTCTACCATCATAGCCAGCTATGCATCCCAATGCATATACGCTCCATGACCATCGATCCTAAGACTTAAGCTCAGATAGTGGTACCATAAATATATATTTAAAATCCATCCACATCCAAAGTAATGCCACTTAACTGTTGTTGCCTTCACACGATATATAAGTAGGATATAACATTATTGTTAATCCATTCCCTTATTCTAGAGTAGGTAGGGCTTAGTATTTTGAACTAACCCATCCCTAGTATGCCACCGTCCCATACCGGTGCATACAATCCACAAAATCCATGTAATTGACAGAACAGAATTAAATAGGTCATCAATTAAATCCAAAATAAACATAATCAAAATCTTATATGTATATAATCATATTATACATTCAATACCCGATTTAAAAATCATGGCACAGTCATTTAAATTGTTAAAACATTAAGCAATTACATCTTCCATATCCATTAACAACATGCAAATTTATTTAAAATTTCATATTGTACAATTCATTAGCATATAGATTAAATTATGCTTTATTGGGTTTTTGATAAGCGCCGAATATTGCATATTCAAACGCCCTTATTTGCATTAGTTAAGTCCATTAGTTGATCATATTATATATATTAGCTTCATTTGCATGTTTTTTGTTTACTTTCAGATTGGTGCCCCAAAGATAGTTAAATGTGAGGTTTTGTTGAGTTCGTAAAGAATCAAAGCATACCGTTGCCGAGAACCTTCATTTTACCCAAGCCATTAACCCATTGATCTCATGTTTTCCCTGCAAAAAGAGCTAAGGAGGATGGTCGCGTTAGCGGGCCAAGCAAAGATCAGTTCATAAAGTAAATTGGTGCTCAAGGCTATAGCAATGCGGGCGCCCGCCATTCGTTACGGGCACCCTCCGTGTACCGCCACCTCACCTCCATGATACCCTGCGGGTGCCCGCCCTGCGCTGCGGGCGCCCGCCATTCTGCAGACAAGAAAGCATGGCTCTCTTTTTCTTTACCTAATGTGATCCCCTTGATTCATGGGGTTGCTCTGCACTTCTCTAGTGCATTTGGGCCACGAAAATAGAGTTGTTGGAAGGATATTTTGGCTAAATAGAAGGCTTGAACCATGTAATAAAGATATCTCACATTGCAAGGATAATTCTAGTGAGAGAAATATTGTGTTCTTGAGGGTTGTATGTGTATTATGGCTCTTAGGTGCAAAAATGGACGGTAAGATCACCTCTTCTCCTTCCTCCTTTGTGTCTATGGGTAACTAACTCCCTTTCTAGGGAGGTGATGAAGCCCTTCCTTGTAAGCATGCCTTAGTTTTGGTTTAAATTTAGGGAATGATGTATATATGTGGTTGTTTCATAATCTAGAGTTTTGCACTTGATGTAATGGACCTAAATTTTTATAAATGATCATGTTGAATCTATTATCTTGTCTTAGATTGTATGTTCTCATGGTTATATGGCTTACATTTTCATAGTGACAATGAAAATGAGATTGTGGAATGGTTTTAATGGCATGTTGTTTGCAAAGCTTGATAGCCATGGCTTAGGTCCTTCCTTTAACGGTCTATTCTTGATTTTTAACTTCATATGCTTTTATCATTTGATTGAAGGTTTGATAATCTCTAACTTAGTGAGCATGTCTAAGGCTACATCCTAGTTTAGGTAGTTCAAGCATGTAAAACTTTGATAGGTTATTCTTGCCTCTTGATTTCATTTCTTGAAGATAATGTAGCAACCATGTGTTGCTACATATCATGGCCACTTATATATGTTGTTTCCCCAAGTTTATCATAATCTAGCATATTTATATGGTAGATAGTAGATTCACTTCCCTAGTCCTCTCTACATATTTTTCCTCTCCTCTTAATCCCCTTCAATTTATTATTTTGTGCATAATTTAATTCCAAGTACTAAGTGACAAACCAAACAAAACTCTACACCTCCTTCATCAAACTAAAAATGATTTTAAAGACCTTGGTTGCCATAAACTAACAGTCCTTATGGTTTGACTTACCCCTACAATAGCCCTATTTTACAATGATTTGTGCTATTGCAAAGGGTTGATTATAATTATAATTGACAACCGATCAACCATTGCCTGGGACTGCAAACGGTTTTGTAACCGAGGTTCAAGGATTAACTTTGGTTTGATTGTTAATATTGTATTCTTGTGGATATTTTCTTGTTGGTTTCGATTAATTTGTTTTTTAAGTATTCCTATGAGATTCTAGGGACTCAAGGCTTGCCGAGGGAAAGCTAAAAAAATTCGTAAGTCCAGAGGACTCCTGATAAGTTTTTTAAAGTTCTAGTCTCAACAATTATGAATATTTTGCATGTGTTTAACTTAGTGATATTTAACTTGTAAAGCCCTTGTCGAGGCTATTCCTGTTTTACAGTCTTACAAAGCGTCGGTCCTTGTCGTGGCCATTTATTTTTTGTCTTGTTGATAATTGAGGAGAAAGGGAACATTGTAAGTGGAAGTTATGGTGAAGAAGTGTTGTGCTTGTTGTGAAGTGTGTTGTTGATGTTTGACCGTAGGTCATTATCTTTACCAACTCTTAAATCCCCTATTGACATAAATTCCCTTAAAAGGACTCTTAGAAGAAACCTTAGGGAATCTAAAAACATAAGAGGAATTGAACTTGAATTTAATACAATGGCCGGTAATGAAGAAAATGTCGGGAATGAGGGAATTAATAATGATAGGGCCAAAATTCTAAATATTGCACCTATGACTCTTAGGGACCATTTCATCCCTACCACTTATGCCTAACCTTCTTGCATAGTGATGCCAAACATCGAGGCAGCTCAATATGAGATCAAATCTAGCACAATTCAAATGCTTCCATCCTTTCATAGCTTTGAAAATGAAGACCCCTATAAACATCTTGATGAGTTCCTTGAAATTTGTTCTACCATCAAGCTTAGGGGCTTCCCTGAAAATGCTCTCCATTTGCATCTCTTCCCATTCGCCTTAAAGGATAGGGCAAAATATTGGTTTAACTCCCTTGCTACAAATTCCATCACCACATGGGCACAATTGCAACAAGAATTTCTAAAAAAATGCTATCCGGTGACTAAAACCAATCAAATGAGGCGTTTCATTCTTAGCTTTTCACAAATCGATAGGGAACAACTCCATGAGACTTGGGAAAGACTTCAAGACCTCCTTAGGAAATGTCCGCACCACCTAATTCCAAAATGGCAATTGGTGTAAGCTTTCTATACTGGTTTAACCGACCCACATAGACTCATGGTTGACTCATCATGTGGAGGGATGTTCATGTCTAAGAATGCAGATGAGGCTTGGACCTTACTCGAGAATTTGAGTAAAAACTCATTGCAACATAATTCTCGTAAGGCTTCAACCTCAACCAATGCAAAGAACACCAATCTATGTCAACCAAAGACACTGAGGGAAGAATCTTCTCAAGTGGATGCCATAGCTCACAAATTCTATCAATTAATGGCACCACATCTCTCTCCTTCCTTGTCTCAAAATTCAGCAAGTGCGGAAGATTGCCCCATACCGGAGCAATTTCCTAGTTGCAATCAAGAGCAAGCAAATGCTATGTTTTCCAGGCCCAAAAATATTCCTTACTCCAATACCTACAATCCGAGATGGAGAGATCATCCAAATTTTTCGTAAAGGCAACCCGCCCCACAAAATTCGACATTTCAAAATCAAGAGATCAAAATAAGCCTCTTCTCAATTTCCAAATAGGCCAATTCAGGCCTTTTCGAGTTACTGTCCACCCTATAATCCAAATGTCTCTACTCCACCTCCTGTGTTTCCAACTGATAAAATTCTTGCTGCAAACATGCAAATGATGGAATCTCTAAACTAGCAAATGTTAGAATCTAACAAGCAACTGTTGACATCATTGCAACCCACTCTCTAAATGGTTCATTCACATACTCAGTGAATAGCTAAACTTGAGAATCAAGTAGGATAAATAGCTAATTCAATGAACCAAATTTTTCAAAGAGATAAGGGAAAACTTCCTGCTGAACCATTTGAGAATCCTAGAAGGATTCATGTGATTGATGAAGCCCCTCCTCCGAGTGGGCCTACTCACAAACAAGTTCAAGCAATCACCACCCTTCGGAGTGGTCGAATTGTGGACAACAAGGTTGATGGAGGAAAAGATGAACAACTTCTTCCTTTCAAAAATCTAAATCCCATCTCATCTGATCGAAATTTCAATCCTGAAAATCCAAGTCTAGCACTGAAAATTCCAAGCTTGCCACCACAAATGTGGAGACCTCTTATGAGCCTAAGGCTTTGTTTCCTCAACGTCTCCAAGAGTCGACACATTTTGGGAACAAAATTTGTAAAATTCAGGACATGTGGGAGGTCTTTAGACAAGTAAAGATCAACCTTCCTCTCTTGGATGCTATCAAGCAAATCCCTCCCTATACAAAATTTCTTAAGGATTTGTGTACTCAAAAACGCACTTCCAAAAATCATTTACCAAAGAAGGCAAGACTAACTTAAAATGTGAGTGCGATCATTTAACACAGCACTCCTCCAAAGTATAAGGATCCAAGCACCCTAACAATCTCGTGTGTCATTGGTGACAACAAGATAGAAAGGGCCCTCCTTGACTTAGGAACGAGTGTGAACTTGATTCCATATTCAGTTTACTTACAACTTGGGTTGGGTGATCTTAAGCCAACCTCCGTGGTCTTGCAGCTTGCCGATAAGTCGATCAAGCACCCACGGGGCATTCTTGAAGATGTCATCATCAAAGTAGATAAATTCTACTTCTCGGTAGGCTTTGTGGTTCTTGACACGGAACCTGTCCATGATCCAAAGAAACATATTCCAGTGATCCTCGGTAGGCCTTTCTTAGCTACAGTTAATGCTTCAATAAATTGCCAAACCGAGGTGATGGATATCGCCTTTGGAATTATGCAAGTCAAACTCTACATTTTTCATACAACTCAACATCCTTCAAAATAGGATGATTGTTTTCTCATTGATGTGGTAGATGAAGTGGTCGAAGAATCTCTCCCCTTCTTTCTAAGCAAGGATCCTCTTGAAACTTGCATGTCTCACTTTGATTTTGCAAACTTTGATATCAATCAATTCAACTAAGAAGTAAATTCTTTGCTCGACATTGGTGCTATCATGGACTTTCCTCCTTGCAAAGTGCAAAGAGAACCACTTCCTCAACTTTTCACTACTCCTCCAGTCCCTTCCTTGAAATCTCCACCACAACTTGAGTTAAAGCCGCTCCCGGTCCACTTCAAGTATGTGTTTCTTGGTGCAAATAAAACTCTTTCAGTCATCATTGCATCGGACCTTTTAAAGGACCAAGAAAACAGCCTTAGTGGTGCTACAAGAACACAAAGAAGCTATTGGCTGGGTAGTGGCTGATTTGAAAGGAATCGACCCTTCTATTTGTATGCATCGTATTCATATGGAGGACGACTCAAAACCTTCTAGAGAGGTACAACGCCGGTTAAATCCAAACATGAAGGAAGTGGTCATGAAAGAAGTGATCAAGCCACTAGATGCGGGAATCATCTACCCCATCTCTGATAGCAAGTGGGTTAGCCCCACTCAAGTTGTTCCTAAGAAATCCGGCCTCACCGTTGTTAAAAATTTAGTGGGAGAGCTCGTGCCACAACGCACCACCACCGGGTGGCATGTGTGCATTAACTACCGAAAACTTAACTCTACCACTAAAAAGGATCATTTTCCACTTCCATTTATTAATCAAATCCTAGAAAGGCTAGCCAGCCAAAGCTACTACTGTTTCCTTAATGGTTATTCCAGCTATAACCAAGTGGTTGATCCACAAGATCAAGAGAAGACCACATTCACATGTCCCTTTGGAACCTTGGCCTATAGACGCATGCCCTTTGGCTATACAATGCACCAGCAACTTTCCAAAGGTGCATGATGTCCATATTTTCTGATATGGTTAAAAAGTTCTTGGAGGTATTCATAGATGATTTTTCTGTCTTTGGATCTTCCTTTGACTCATGTCTCCAAAATTTATCCCTTGTGCTTCAAAGATGCAATGAGACAAATCTTATTCTAAGTTGGGAAAAGAGTCATTTCATCGTCCAAGAAGGCATTGTCATGGGACATGTTATTTCAAAAAGGAGAATTGAGGTCAATAAGGCAAAAGTTGAATTAATCTCTAACCTTCCTCCTTCAAATTCTGTCCAACAAATCCATTCCTTCCTTGGTCATGCCAATTTTTATCGCCGCTTCATCAAAGATTTTAGCAAAATATCCCAGCCCTTGTGTAATCTTTTTGCCAAGGATATTCCCTTTAATTTTGATGAAGCTTGTTTGGAAGCTTTCAAGAAGCTCCATACTCTTTTCTCTTCAGCCCCAATTATGAAACCGTCTAACTGGTCTCTTCCATTTGAGACCATGTGTGATACATCCGATTATGCATTCGTTGCGGTTTTGGGCCAGCGTGTGGACAAGTTACCACATGTTATTTATTATGCTAGCAAAACTCTATTTGATGCTCAATTGAATTACACCACCACTGAAAAAGAGTTGTTAGCCGTGGTTTATGCCTTGGATAAATTACATTCTTACCTTCTTGGATCCAAGGTCATTGTCTTTTCAGACAATGCCATTCTAAGGCATTTGCTCGCTAAAAAAGAGACCAAACCCTGTCTCATTCGATGGATACTCTTACTTTAAGAGTTTGACATTGAAATCCGAGACAAAAAAGGGACAGACAATGTTGTCGCTGACCATCTCTCTCGTTTGCTCATCGAGAAATCTTCTGAATTTGTTGCAATTCGTGATTCCTTTCCGGATGAGCAACTATTTCAGATTTCTCATTCAAATCTTCCGTGGTTTGCGGATATTGTCAACTACCTTGTAGTAGGAAAAATTTTATCCAAATGGTCCAAACAAGAGAAAGACCAGTTCTTCTCCCAAGTCAAAAATTTCTTTTGGGAAAATCCGGAATTATTCAAGTATTGCCCAAACCAAATCATCCGGCGTTGCATTCCCGAAACTAAATTTTCAAGTGTCCTAAGTTTCTGCCACACTCTTGCATGTGGAAGCCACTTCAGTGCCAAAACAACTGCTGACAAAGTCCTTCAAAGCGGATTTTATTGGCCCTCCTTGTTTCGGGATACTTACAATTTCTACAAGTCATGTGAGCATTGCCAAATGCTTAGATCCATGTCTAGGAGAGACGTGATGCCCCTGACTCCCATCTTAATCATAGAAATCTTCGATGTGTGGGGAATTAACTTCATGGGACCGTTTTTATCCTCTTATGGCTATGAGTACATTCTCGTAGCGGTGGATTACGTATCTAAATGGGTTGTAGCCAAAGCTAGCAAAACCAACGATCATAAAGTTGCGGTCAAGTTCGTTCAATCAAACATCTTCAGTCGGTTTAGTACGCCAAGAGCCCTCATCAGTGACGGAGGATCTCATTTTCGAAATCGCTATCTCAAATCCGTCCTTCTTAAGTACTCTGTCACTCATAAGGTTGCCACACCATACCACCCTCAAACGAGTGGTCAAGTGGAAGTATCTAATCGTGAAATCAAGCATATTCTAGAAAAAATGGTTCGACTGAACCGTAAAGATTGGTCATTGAGACTAAACGATGTGCTTTGGGCCTATCGGACAGCGTATAAGACGCCCATTGGCATGTCACCATATCGACTTGTCTTTGGCAAAGCATGTCATCTCCCGATCGAATTAGAGCACCGTGCTTTTTGGGCCATAAAACGGTTCAACTTTGATCTTAAATAAGCTGGCTCTACCCGTAAATTGCAACACAATGAGCTTGAGGAAATTTGAAATGATGTGTATGAAAGCGCTAAAATCTATAAGGCAAAGACTAAAGCATTTCATGACAAACACATTGTCAGCAAGTCTTTTGCCCCTAGACAGAAAGTTTGGCTTTTCAATTCTAGGTTGCGACTTTTTCCCCGTAAACTCCGTTCACAGTGGGATGGTTCATATGTTATCTCATCCGTCTTTCCTCATGGTGCCATTGAACTTCATGATCCCACAAATAGATCACTCTTTAAGGTTAATAGCCAACGGCTTAAGCCTTATGTTGATGGCATAGTCCCGATCCGAAAAGTAGAGAAAGTCCTATTGACGGACCCAATTTATGTGGACTAATGCGAAACCAATGGTTCATCTAACTATCGACATTAAATTTAGCACTCCTAGGAAGCAATTCTTTCAACTTCCAACCTTCCCTCTTCTAAGTTGCCTTAGCCAAGAATTTTCCGAAAATTAACTAACTATAGCCAAAATGTAACCTTTTCCGAAATTATCTCGAATTACGTTCCAAAGGTTACATTCGGTTTTCTTAGTCATTTTAAGGTCTCGGTACCATTTTCAAAAAAATTCAAGGTCATTCCGGCAATTTTCTCAAAAATCCAAAAATCACGGGAAATTCGGGACTCAAAAATAGCGCTTTTGCAAATGATCTCCAATTCCCGTTCCGAGGGTTATACAAGGTGTCTAGGGTCTATAGGAGCTTAAGTTTCCAATTGGAGATTTTTTTGACCCCGGCCCGGCCTCTGTTTGGCCAATTTCCCAAGACCAGTTCCTGCCAAAGCCCCGTGGGCGTCCGCCAAGCCCTTGCGGGCGACCGCCAAAGCGGGCAGCAAGATTTAAAATTTGCGGGCGCCCGCCCCAGCTTCAGCCCCTTTATAAAAGGGCCATCTCAAGGCCTTTTTTAAAACATTCTAACTTTCCTGCTCTCTCTCTCTTTCGCCCCTCTCTCCTTCCCAAATCCTTTTTCCTTTTCTCCCTCTTCTACCTCCCTTTTCTTCTCTCCCTCATCCATCTCCATCAACCTTCTTCCATCTTCCTCATCTCCACCATTTTGTACCAACCAAGAAAGGGTCATTTGTTCTTCAATTTGGGGTAGTTTCCTTCTCTCTTTCTCTAAATTTTTTATCAATAGAGGATAGGATTGATGGTGTTGAGGATTTGTAATTGTTTGGGCTTGTATATTCTTGATTGCAGGACAAATTTTTTAGGTTTTCTCATCTCTAATCAACCTTTGGCCCTCTTCCTTTTTGTCTTGCACACTAGGTTTTCGATGAATTGTCTAAGCCAAATCCCTCTTCCAAATGGCGCCCAAAACCTCTTCCAAGCGCTCTCGCTCCTACCACGGCCCATTCGAGGAAGCTCCCATGCCAAATTGGGTTGAGTGGCCCATTGAAACTGAGGCCAAATTTGTCATCAAAGACGACTTCGAAGAAAATCTAGAAATGACGTGGGCGGTCCAAGAGTTGAAGGACCACGGCCTAAAAGCTCTATTCAAACCACGCGCTAACTCTTTCTATCCGCGCATTGTCCGCCAATTCTATTCCAACATGTTTTATACATGTGTAGAGCCGGAGGTCAGTAAGACCACCATTGATGGCATAGTTTTTGAATTCACCATTCATGACCTTGCCATGGCCTTGGAGTGTCCATTGGTATCTCCGGTGAATGAACTAGGCCAGCCTCTGTATGATGACCCTCCAGCTGAGCTGAAATTGTCAGAAATTGTCGAGAAAATATACCATAACCATTATATCGGCAGTCGAACATCAAGCACGAATAGGTCATACCTTCCGTACCGACTCTGGTCCGTGGACTTTGTCCTTGCTAAAAATGTCATTCTCGTACCTAAGCATTCTGAATGTAAAGGGGTGTTTCTGCACACCCTTTATGCCGCTGAGAAGGGACATTGGTTTTGCGTCCCGCAGCTCATCTGGGGCCAGCTTCTCAAGGTCTGCAATGATCTTTTTGTTACGCAGTCGGATAATGCCCTCACTTGGGCACTTCCTTTTCCGTACTTGGTCACCAAGCTCCTCAAGATTAAGAAGTTCAAGGTCCCCCAAAGAGAAGAGAAGAACACCAAGGTATTTCTTTTTGACCTTGGTGCATGGAAGTCGAGCACTATCCAGTTTAAGACTTCTCGTCAAGCCCACATTGGTGGTGAGTTTGATTGGGGAGGCCCAGTTGTCCTTGTTGCTCCTGCGCCGGCTGTTCTTGCACCTATTACACTGCCACCACATGCTATGTCCCGGGCCGATTACGACTCTCTCAGCACTCGTCTTGATACCGTTCAACTGCGAGTCGACACCATGGAGGGCACCCTCACGAACTTCTGTAGGGAGACTCGGGAGGGCCAGCAAATATTGTAGGCCATGCTGCAGTCCTTGATTGACCGACCGTCAGGCAACACCGGTGGCTCATACTCCACTCCGATGATGGAATGATTTTATGCTTTTCCGTTCCTATTTTTATTTTCAGTAGTACTCTTTTACTTTATGTTGGGTCGCGTTTGGCATTATATTCGGTTCTGATTTTGCACTTATAACTGCAATTCTTTTTGCTATTTTGCATAACTTCTCAATTAAAGTTAAATAAAATTGCGGTTGTTTATTTTTATCTCTGTCCGGATTTATTTGATGCTTGTTGTACATAGATATGTTTTGACAGGTTTTTAGAATCAAGTTTGGGGGTGTGCTTTTGGAATTCACAAGGTGGCATATTTTTACACCGCCACTGAATTTCCTCCTCCACTTGGTATTATTGCTCCTTGTACCCTCTTTCTTTTTTATTTCCTTTTCCATTCTTTGTCTTCTCATATTGAGGACAATGTGACATTCAAGTTTGGGAGTACATTTTGATATTGCATTTTTGCTTGCATGTGCTAACTTGTTCATGTAAGTTAATAAATTTAATTTTGGGGAAGCAATGATCTTGTAATTTGGAACTTGTTGGAGATCGAAGCATGTATTTAATACTTTGTGTATAGAAGCAAATGATAATTTTTAAACTCCAAAGAAAAATCTGAAATGATCATGTTGATCCAAACCGGTTTGTATAAATGCTTCAATTAGATTTTCATCGGATTTCATACTCTTCTATACTTCACACTTCACAAATGCATACCAGAAACTTAATTGTGAGGCATGTAACCTGATTTACCTTGACCATGACTCAGTTGATTGAATTGATGACCCTAATGAATAAATATCTTTAGCATATTATCTTTATAAAAAAATATATATATATGAATAATGATAATGACTAGTTTAAGTTCGTAATGTTACTAACTCGAGTTATTAAGCCCTTTGAGTGTCCTTATACTTAGCACCCTAAAGCCATCCGGTTTAGGAGTTGTTAACCTAACACTTGCTACATAGGTTAGTTATAAAGCTTAAGGGACTTAGGCATTGCACGGTCATTCACAAAATAAAAATAAATAAATATGGTTCGTTGGAGTTCGTAGCCTTGCTAACTCGAGTTATTAAGCTCTTGAAGTGTCTTTACACTTAGCACCCTAGAGCCATCCGGTTTGGGAGTTTCTGGCTAACACTTGCTACATGGGTTGGTTAGAAAGCTTAAGGGACTTTGGCATTGAACGACCATAATATATTATCTAAAAAAAAAAATTGTATTTTAAATAAATCCATACCTTAGAGACCTCATTTAAAAGGAAAATTCAATGATTTGAAGACTTGTGTTTTAAAATTGGAAAAAGAAAGTAAAAGCTGCAAATTGGGAATCCGGTTCACTTTCATTGAAGTTAGAGTTGATTTATATTAAAGAGATGACAATTGAAGTATTTATATAGACTATGATGATGATGCATGAGAATTGAAATTTGTGTAGCCATTTTGTTATGTCAAGGCTTTATACACACAAGGTAGTCTACATAATGATTCCATCTCCAATGTTCTGTCTATTCTAAGTTGCAAATGAGCTGTGTGCATTTTCTTGCACCATGGTTGATGTATGTGGATAGCATTTCAATTGTTGTCATTTTGTTAAGATCTTCATTTTTTATTTTGCTATGGGACTAGCAAAATATAAGTTTAGGGGTGTGATAAGCGTCAAATATTGCATATTCAAGCACCCTTATTTGCATTAGTTAAGTCCATTAATTGATCATATTGTATATATTAGCTTCATCTGCATGTTTTTTGTTTATTTTCAAGTTGGTTCCCCAAAGATAGTTAAATGTGAGGTTTTGTTGAGTTTGTAAAGAATCAAAGCATGCCATTACCGGGAACCTTCATTTTGCCCAAGCCAGTGACCCATTGATCTCATGTTTTCCCTGCAAAAAGAGCTAAAGAGAATGGTCACATCAGCGGGCTGAGCAAAGATCAGTTCATGAAGCAAATTGGTGCACAAGGCTATAGTTTTGTGGGCGCCCGCCATTCCTCGCGGGCGCCCGCCAAATGGGGCAGATTGTTCATGAAATTGCAGGCGCCCGCCATGTACCGCCACCTCACCTTCTTGATACCCTGCGGGCGCCCGCCATTCTGCAGACAAGAAAGCATGGCCCTCTTTTTCTTCACCTAATGTGATCCCCTTGATTCTAGGGACTGCTCTGCACTTCTCCAGTGATTTGGGGCCACGAAAATAGAGTTGTTAGGAGGATATTTTGGCTAAATAGAAGGTTTGAACCATGTAATAAAGATATCTCACATTGTAAGGATAATTCTAGTGAGAGAAAAATTGTGTTCTTAAGGGTTGTATGTGTATTATGGCTCCCAGGTGCATAAATAGAGGGTAAGATCACCTCTTCTCCTTCCTCCATTGTGTCTATGGGTAACTAACTCCCTTTCTAGGGAGGTGATGAAGCCCTTCCTCGTAAGCATGCCTTAGTTTTGGTTTAAATTTGGGGAATGATGTATATATGTGGTTTTTTTATAATCTAGAGCTTTGCACTTGATGTAATAGACCTAAATTTCTATAAATGATAATGTTGAATCTATTATCTTGTCTTAGATTGTATGTTCTCATGGTTGTATGGCTTACATTTTCATAGTGACAATGAAAATGAGATTGTGGAATAGTTTTAATGGCATGTTGTTTGAGAAGCTTGATAGTCCATGGCTTAGGTCCTTCCTTTGATGGTCTATTCTTGATTTTTAACTTCATGTGATTTTTGTCATTTGATTGAAGGTTTGATAATCTCTAGCTTAGTGAGCATGTCGAAGGTTACACCCTAGTTTAGGTAGTTCAAGTATGTAAAACTTTGATAGGATATTCTTTCATGAATTTCTTAAAAATAATGTAGCAACCATGTGTTGTTACATATCATGGCCACTTATATATGTTGTTTCCCTAAGTTAATCATAATCTAGCATGTTTATATGGTAGGTAATGGATTCACTTCCCTAATCCTCTCTACATATTTTTCTTCTCCTCTTAATCCCTTTCAATTTATTGTTTTATGCACAATTTAATCCCAAGTACCAAGTGACAAACCAAAAAAAACTCTACACCTCCTTCATCAAACTAAAAGTCATTTTAAAGACCTTGGTTGCCATAAACTAGCAGTCCTTGTGGTCGACTTACCCCTACGATAGCCCTATTTGATAATGATTTGTGCTATTACAAAAGGTTGATTATAATTATAATTGACAACCGATCAGTTTTAATATATCAGGAAATATTATTCAAAATCCCCTTCCTTAACCCAAAATAGTTCTGGACCCCAAAACATCCGTTGTCCGAAGCCATCCGTGGGCTGAAGCCATCTTTGGTCTGAAGCCATCCGTGGTCTAAAGCCATATGTCCGAAGCCAACCGTCCAAAGCCATACGTTCGAAGCCATCAGTGGTCCAAAGCTCCAGCGACTTCTGACCCTCTCTGTTAAGACCTCTAACCATTCTAACTAAGTCCCAAATAACCCCAGAAAACTCATAACAATACAGTATGCATTATTAACAATAATTTAAAATACAAAAGATGACCCAATTGATAAGATATAGTGTGGCTCGGGGCGTCGCAACCCAAAACCCACACAGTTTGTGCACCAAAAGATAATGGTGTAGAGCTATGATGAATGTGGCCAAGTTTTACATTTAGAAATTGCCACTACTACCTTTCACTAAAATTATAGCTAGGGCAAGTAGGGATCGTCCCAAGGGATTGGTGGGTCGTACTAGCTTGAGGAATCAAGATTAGGGTTAGTAGGTCGAGTGATCAAAAGATTGGTTGGTGGTTGAATTACACTAAGATGCAATTTAAACTAAAGTAGGCAATTAAATGTAATGGAGAGAAAATAAGAGAGAGATCTTGGGGTTTAGAGATCACCACTAAGCATAGCTTTTCTACACCCTTAATGAATGATTAATGAGGGGGAAAACATGTATTACAACAAAGTGTGTGTGTGTGGTTGTTTCAACAAGCATGGATGACAAATTAAGCATATATTGTCTAAGCAACATAGTGGATAGCACAATATATCAAACTAAGCCATTAATCATTTCTTTAAGCTCACAATCCAAACACATCACAAGGTTAGAGATATGTGCTACTTGCTTTCATAAGTATGGAACATCAAACAACAAGCATGGATTGTCCTCCCATTTAACATATAAACTATAATTACACTACAATTAAGCTAATGACATGAAATTAAACTAATTAAACTAAGGAAGAGGCACAATCCATCAAAAAATGAGTATGAACCATCAAACAAAACACAAGAGCGTTCCATTAAGCACTATGTCTTGACAATCTCTAGATCTATAGCATTAATACACATAGACATGTATCAACAATACAAGAAATAGAGACAAACACATGAACATCTATTCTAGCATACATAAACATATGGATAAAATGAAATGATCAATTGGAAGCATTAAACCATACAAATCATTGAATAAACAAGATCTATATATATATAAGTGTCAAAACATGTATCACAATATAAATCCCCTCAAAAATACATAAATCAAGATGTAGAAAGCATGCTTAGGGTTAACTCTAGCCCCAAGAGGATGTCTAGCCACTCATAGAAGGTGTCCTCCAACCCCCAAGGGCTAACTCCATGATAGAGATTGCTCCTCTTCTTGGTTGATGGAAGACCTCCAAGCTTGTGTCACTAGCCTCCTCCTTTCTTTTCTTCTTCACTAAGAATATCAATATTGTGCCTCTCAAGTATATCAAAAAGATCCCTCAAAAAGTGGCTCATATTCCTTATATAGGTAGGTCAAATATCACCCCAAATGAGCTGGGCTCATACACCAATATTGCTTCCAATGATTGGATATGAGACAACTTTTAATGAGCTGGAATTTGGATTTTCTCGGGATTTGGGAAGTTCGATCGATCAAACTTGTGGTGAGATCGATTGAACATGACTAAGATCTACGAATTTAAGCAGGATCGATCCTCTATAGCGGCGCCTTTTTGGATAAAAATAAATCTAAGATATTTTGAAGATATTTTTGGGAAAGAGACAAATGTGGTAGGTAGGGTGGTACAAATGGATAAGATGGAATCTTTTCGATCGATCAAAAGAAAGTTGGATCGATCGAACTTTGTGGGATCTTTGGATAAGGACAAAAAAGCTTGGATCCATCTTGGAATGCTGAGATCGATGAACTTTCGATCGATCAAATATATTCTAAGATCGATCGAACTTGCTGAATTTCCACCACTTACTTCCTTTTGCTCCCACTTTGCTCATTTTTTTTATTCATCTCAAGATTGCTTCAATTATGCTCTTATTTAACTGAGTTAGCTTATTTTGAAGATGAGTACCTAAAAATGGAAATAATACGAAATCAATCTAAGGCGGGAAAATAAGATAGATAAAGGTCCTAGAATACCTAAGCTTAAGGGGTTTAGATGCGCACTTTTCTACGCTCATCAAGATACCACAACTTCCAGCAACTACATATAATACAGTTAAAATTCTGAATCAATATGCATACGAGTTCAGTTTTAAAGTCTAATTTAATCCTAGAGACTATCTAGGCATGCATAGAACACAGGTCAATGGGAAGGAAAAAGATATAGAACTTGCTTCTAAGGTTTCAAATTGAAACCTTTAACCGTCTTCTTCCTAGGTTTTCCCGACGATTCTTGGGCTGCCGTCAAAACTCTCTATTACCCCTGGTTCAATCCATGAGCAAGCTTCAACAACTCCTTCTTGGTTCCGCCCTTGTTCTTGGACGAAACCCCCAGTTCCCTCTCTCTCAGTTTCTCTCTAAAACTCTCTGTATTTTTCTGCCTCCACTGTTACGTGAATAGGATTCGAAACCCTTGGCAAACAATACAAACCTATATATAAAGCCTAATAATCCAAATCCTTTTACAATTATAATTACCTTAATTTAATTAAATGAAAAAGGAAATAAAATAAAAATAATATATATATATATATATATATATATATAAGTCGGCTAATAAAAACTAACGTGTTATGTATATATATAACACATATACTACCTTAATTTATTTATTAACATATATTACTAATAATAATTAATAAATAAAACAACCATATATACATATACATACATATATACCCATATATATATGCACACTATTCATGGGTAATTACCCGTACTCATTACTCCTCATACCCAAGTAATCCATTACCATGAACCCAATCCAACTCCTTAGAATAAAATAAAAAATAAAAACAAAATATCCAACTAAACATTTAAACCTAACAATTAAAGTACTAGTACATAACATAATAATTAAAGAATCAAGTCCAATTAAATCAAATAATCAATTAAACAATCAATTCCAATTAATCATATAATTCAATTAAACCAAATAAATCAACTAAATAATTAACCAATTAAACAAATAACCAAATAATCAAGTAATAAATTTAAAAATACACAAACACCATAAAAGAAAATATCGAGACTATCCTTTTAAAATTCGGGGTATTACATGTATGGACTAAAATTCATGTGTTATAGCTTACCATGCTAGATTATTGTTGAATGAAAGTATGTATATTTTTTTTATTTACTTGTAAAGCATGCTATGTGGTTTAAGTTGAATTAATTGTATGAAAATGAGTATTGGCACGGTATAAAAAGGCATGATACATTTTATGCATAAGGATTGGGCAAGGAAAATGGGAAAGTTATTTTGAAATGGAATGAAAAAGGGAATTTCTGGGAAAGGATTTTGAAATTTAATGGTTTTGTAAAAAACCCAAACTCCAAGGGTGTAGGCGTTAATGTAGCTTAGAGAGAACTAGGGAGATTGCCCTAACGTGGTTGAGCTATCTGGACCCCAAATGATGTCACGGGGCTACCAAGGGTCAAGGACAGTAGCCAATCCTTCTCTCGTGTCGCTCAGGGGCTACCGAGGGACGGGTTACATTAACGGTTTGAAAAGTGAGGAAATGGAAGAAATTTTGAAAATGGGGAGCGACATTGCATGATATTACATCTCATTGCATAGCATGGTTCATTACAACTTTGATCCGTAGTTGTTGATTTCGTTGCTAAGACCCTAAGAGGTGTGTTGTGCCTTGGGAGACCGTTGTCTTATTTCTTACTTCCTCATCTGGATTCGTTATCGGGTCAATCTTCGGTTCATCACATGACGAACTAGCTTGAAAAATCAAGGCCGTCACAGGTGGTATCAGAGCGTCCAGATTCGAATACCTTGGACGACGGGTTTTAGGTGCATATCATGCTGACATTGTTTTGCTTTGATATTTCATTTGTATCTTGATAACATGTTTTGTTTGATAACATGTCTTGTATGATAACATGTTCATAAGCTCAGGTGTTTTGAGACATCTATTAATTGTTAAGCATGCTTTATATGTATATATGCTTCCTGATAATATGGTCAGGGTTGCTACCATGTCCTGGTGTGGTATCACGTCTGTTTGCTTATGTGGCAACTTGTTTAGAAGCTTACCTTAACTATCTTAACGTATGATATATGTTTGTTTACCTTAGCACATGGTACGTTATCTTAGCATGCAGTATATACTTATCTGTCTGAGTACATTGTATACGCTTGTTCATCTTGACATGATTATTTATAGCATATCGTCATGCTTTACATTCTTCTCCTATATACACTGACATGCTTTATGTGATCTTACTACTTGTGTGAGTAAGTAGTCCGTTGCTATGTTGTATGCTAGATATTTACTTTTATGATTGGTTTTGACGTTGTCTCTTAGGGTCTATCGTATCCCTTGGATGCATTTTTGTTTCATGAAGTTTTTCCTTGGATAGGAAAAATTCATCTTGTAAGGACCTATGTCAGGAACCTTTTTGTTTGTTTTCTTAGTTGGGTGTTTCGTGACTATACTCTGATTGTTGATGCGAGTAAGGCTCATGTGAGTGTAGAATCACAGTCCTTATCTTATGAAGTGAGACGCGAGCCACGGAGGCACTGTTTCATTCCTTTTCCTTCGTGGCTTCATAACGTGGTCGGGAGTGTCAAAGGTGTTTTACAATGTAGGAGCTGCTGGTTCTACTTGTACTGAGGATTTTAAGGCATTAAGCGTAGCGGTGCCTATGACATTGTTATCAGAGTTTTGGGATTGGCCAAGATAATCCGTTTAGACATCATTAGACCATACCCCACTCTCACAAAATGCCTGGGTTCCGTAGTGCTCTCGGTAATGATCGTTTCTGACATTGATGTCATTCGTATCGATAAGTCTTTCAGAGTTGACCTGGTTTGGGGCAGGTTATGAACTAATGCGTTATACTGTCATACTACCGTACCAAGTTGTGTGTTGTGGGCGGCTGCTAGTTTTCGTCGATGCTACCTTACTAACGAGTAAGTGTGGGCGGGCGCTATGCACTGTTATTGCTATCACACATTTGAGTACGTTGTGGGCGGGTTCTGGTTACGGCTCATACTACCTTGTCACTCTCTTCTTTTATCGTGTTTCAACGTTTCGTTGTCTTGGGATTCTCTCGGTGGTTGATGTTGAGTTAACGTGCCGATTCGTATAAAGTGTTGTCTCGGTTCATGGTTTCGCGTTCCTTCAGTTGATCTTAAGACTTATGGACTCATCCTTCAGTGCTTTATAAGCTGTCCTTTGGTTTGACCTTGTGTTTGGTCCTTATTCTGTACTTTTTCTGGTATGTTCCTAATTTCGGGGAAGAAATTCTTTTAAAGAGGGTAGGTTGTAATGACCCGGTCATTTTTCCTCCTTTCCTTTTTTCTAAAATTTTACGGATAATTTTTTTTTTGTTTGATTTTCTTTTCCGAGTTCTGTTTCTTTTTACTGGGTGTCATCTCGAGTGCTTGGAAATGGTTTCCAAGACTCTTTTGTTTGGATTGACAACTTCCTCGAAGGACCAAGTCATTTTCACATTTTCACTTTTTGGATACTATTCACTTTTCATCTTTTTTCCCGCTTGTCACTTTTTTGGCGCAACCTCACTTTTCATGCTCGGAGTTGATTTCTGACTTTCTGTACCTTCATTCTAAGTGATTTCCACGAAATACGTATCTTTACTTTTGTAAAAAAATACTCTGGTTGCTCCCGATGTCCATAAGGGCATAAATGCAAAGATTCTTTAAAAACATTCATGTTTCTTGGTGTGTTTTCATAAATATCTTTTGAAGATATTTATTTTAGGGGTTTTTAAGAAAATATTTTTAGAAGATATTTTCTTTTTGGGTCATTTTTTGCAGTTATCTTTTCTTGGAGGGGCCATTATGCAATTAACGAAAGTCATTACAAAATGCCTCATTTTGAGCTTGGATCCTCGTATGGGATTCATTTTCACATTTCATCGAGTTAGATACTCTTAGGATTTCCTTCCGGTCGTTTTCCCCAGTTTTAGGGTTTTCGGCCCCGGTTTGCGCCAAACATGTTCGGGGTATATCTTTCTGCTCGGGACTCGGTTTTCGACGCCGTTTCTTCCGTTGTTCATTTTTTTTTTATCTTGCTTCCACACTTTATTCCTTTGGGTTCTGTGACCTCATGGAAGGTCATCTTAGGGTCTTAGAGCTATGTTGTGCCTTGGAAGACCGTTGTTTTGTTTCTTGCATCCACATCTGGATCCGTTATCGAGTCAATCTTCGGTTCATCACAGGATGCATTGGCTTGAAAAACCAAGGCCGTCACAAGAATGAAGTTGTAATATGGTATAAAGTTGATGTTTCAAATCATGGAATGTAGAAAGCCATGTTTACAGTTTCATTAGAGCATTTTTAGATCAATTTTGTTGTTCTCTATCAAAGTTTCATCATTTCTTTTATTTTCAGTAATCCAGTAGAAGGTCCAGGGCTCGCAGAGGCATTTTGGTCTACCTAAATGAGTACTTCGGTCAACCGATTCTTTTGTTAACCTTGGGACTTTGGTTTTGGTTTACAACTGGCCGTCCAAAATGGCCATTTTGGTCGACCGATACAAGGGCCATTACGGCCGACCGAAGCTCCATTTCAGTCGACCGAAATAGAGCTGCTTTGTGCTTCTTGTTCCTTCCTTGGTACAATTACTCCTTTAGCAATGGAAAGTTACTCAAAGCCATTTTGAACCATAATTTGGACGCAAAGGTGATGTATGGACACTAGCTATGTATGTGATTGACTTAGGTGACCTCGAGTTTGGTTTAGGACCCGGTTAACAGTTCGGACCCACAGGTTGGGTCGTTACAAAATTGGTATCAAAGTTTTAGGTTCGAATACCATTAGGATGACAGATAGAGGCCTACCTAGAAATGCATGGGAAAGTTGAATTCCATATTTATATGCTTATATGTTAAGGTGTTTAATTGTTTATAAAGCATGTCTAAATGCTTAATTGCTTTATTGCTTATATGTTTACAATTTTGAAGGCATGCCTATTTGCTAAATGCATACGTGTTTAAATTGCCGATACATGTAAATGAAATGTTTATGTTAATTGTAAGCATGCCATATATGATAAGGTGGAAAGTATGAGATATATGATGGTGGCAAGAAGTGGGCACGGTTAGTGTAATTTTCTTTATATTAATGTGACAAGTAATGAGCATGGTATTGTGGTTTCATTCATTTTGTATACATACATATCTATATTCTTATATGTTTATGCGATCGAGCATGGAATGGTTGCTGGTACAGTAGAGTACTTGTCACAGTGTAGATGGTTGTGTGAGTTTTTGACCTGAGTAGGCGAGGAGTTCGGTTGCTCTAGGGTTGTTTGGGTGATGGTTCTCATCGGATGGGTGGCTTGGTCTTTTAGCTCGTGGATTGAGCTATTTGGTGTGTAGTCATTTGATCTTTCGGTGCATATTATGCGGTGCTTAGAACACGACTTTAGAATGGGTTCGTATTTCGCAGCACGGTGACTGTGTTGTATATGAGTTTTATGCATCAGTGGATGGGGTCTTGTGACCGGGAAGGTCAGGTGTGCGAATGAGGGTTTCGAGGGAGAAAGGTATGACCTTAGAAGGTTAGTGTTCTGGTACGGTCTAAGGAAATGTGTTGGTTATGGTTAGTGGAAAGGTGATTCCTATTTCGAGAAACTACGGGAGTGTGCTACGTGTAGTCGACTCTCAGTGAGTCAGTTACATGGCTCGGTCGATAAGTGAGGTCCTGGGTTGGTACGATTGTCAAGAGAGTCTCGAAGTGGTGTATAGTGGTTAGTTTTAGCTGTATAGTGCAGGATTACATGATAAGACATGTTGTATGGAGTCATTGAAGTGTTTGGTTATTTGCGAATGAGGTGATAGATGGTAGGTATTATGTACCAAATGGACTGTGTGATACTCCTCGAATCCGAGACATGGGTTGATCAGGCCTAAGCCCAAACCCGATGGAATATCAAACAATTAATATATAAACGAACACAGAATATAAAAAGATTTAAGAAATAAATAATAAAGCTGAAAGAATTATTAAATATAAAATCCTCCAAAGTTAAAGATTAATAAAATCCAACTCTCCAAAACCTCCAAGAGTATAACTCGGGAATCCATCTAGTGGACCCCTAAATAAAATCCCAACTGAATATAAAACAACTGGAAATAAAAACCAAATCTAAAACATGGAATGAAATCTTACGTCATCGGTAGAGTGAATGACCGTCTCTGCTTAGCCCGAACAAGCCCTAAGACTGGAACCGTCCGATACCTAAAAAATATAAGAGTGGGTCAGGTCCACGAACAAGTTCTATTCTAACTGCAAACCATACAGTGACCCGATACATAGATACATCCTAAATATCCCACAATATCTATCTAGTCCATAAATACATATATATCCACACTAAGGAACATTCACTGGACTACAAAAGGGGTCTCAACCTGAATAGAAGGCAACATGCAAAAACGCACCCAAAGGTGGGCATGAGTACCTAGACTTAACAGGGTACACTTTAACCTATCATAGCCAGCTACGCATCCACTGCATATACGCGCCCTAACCATCGATTATGAGACTCAAGCTCATATCGTGGTACCATAAACGTATATTTAAAGTCCGTCCAAAACTAGAGTATGTCACTCAATTGTTCATTGATCTGACATACAATTTATAATCCAGTTAGTCACTCCACTTATGCAGTTGATCTGACTTAACCACAAATAACAACTAATCCAGGTAGTCATTCAACTTACTCAGTTGATCTGACTTAAACATAATTAGGATTCAATATTTTACAATTCATTCCTTTATTCTAATAGGTTAGGTCTTAGGGTTTTGAGCTAAGCCATCCCTAGTATGCCACCGTCCCATACCAGTGCATATAATCCACAATATCCAGATAATTAACAAAATTTTATATATTAATTCAGTAATTAAAATTCAACACATAAATCCATGTAATTGACATAATATAAGCTATTAATTCCTTAATTAAAAATCCAAGTTAACTTCCATGTAAATTACAGAACCTACGCAACAGTTCAGCAATTTAAGTCCAAAACCATGTAAACTACAGAATCATAAATAGCAGTTCAGCAACTAAAATCCCAGAATCATAATCCAAATAATTGCAAAACAGTGTATAATATCTCAGCAATTAAATCCAATCTTTAACTCATGTAATTGCAGAAAAAAGACTAATATTTCAGCAATTTAAAATCCAGAGCATGCATAGGTCAAATCTGTTAAATAAATGACCCTACTGTGCATCTAAAACAAGATTTAAAATCATGTTGTAATTCATTAAATCGCCAAATTAAAACTAAGCAATTAATTCCCTTCGAACTGTTAACAGCATGCAAAGTTGTTAAATTTCACATTGTTCATTCCCTTAATATAACGGGGTAAATTATGCAATTAGAGGTCTTAATAACACCTGAAGTTAAATATTAAAACCCCCAGTAAAGTCCCAAAACTAATCGGGAAGATCCAAATGCTCAAACAGTACCGTCAAAAAAATTCCAGAACGCGCAAACATGAGAAAGCCTGCTGCCTGCTCTCAAAACTTGGGAGCAAGCTCCCTAAAGCATGGAGCCAGCTCCATGCCTCTTGGAGCCATCTCTAAAGGGGTGGGAGCCGGCTCTCTCTTCCATGGAGCCGGCTCTCTCCCTCTCTGAGAGCCCCTGGTCCGTTTTTGCTCCGTTTCTAACTATCTTCTTCGTCTCCGGCCTCTTCCTACCCTTCTGTTCCTCATTAATATTGATCTAAACAGTCTACTTTATACCCAGTAGCATCCCAATGATTGGTTTACAATAGTTAGAATTAATATCAACGATTAGAACAGCTACCGATTCAATATACTTAAGAAAACAAACAACAAACCCCAACTTGCAAGAATAGTTTCAGATTAAATTAAAACACATACAGTTGATTAATTTAACATAAACTAAGCATGCAAGATTCAATTAACGTTTAATTAAAATCCTATAGATCATCTAGGTATGCACAAAACACAGGCCAAGGGGAGAGAGACAGAATATAACTTGCCTGTGTAGTTTTGGAACCAAAACCTTGTCGCCGTCTTCCTAAGTTTTCTGACGACGCCCATTCACCGTCAACCTCCTATTACTCTGGTTTAAATCCACAAATAAAACCTCCCCTTCCTCCTTGGTAGCCCTAATTGATGCTTCTCCTTCCTTTTTGGTAACCCTAATTGATGCTTCTGTTCTCTCAACCCTCTCTTTACATGAACAGAATTTATGTTTATGTGTTTTTAAAATCCTAAGCCAACGTAATGATATATTTATAGGCCTAGAAAAATATAACCCTAATTCTAATTATGATCCGAGAAGGAAAAGAAAACAATTAAATTTGTAATCTAAGTCAGTTAATACGTGACCCCTAACAGACTAAAACCCTAATTAAACATTATAATTAACAATACTAATTTAATCTAATTAACTAAATTAATAAACCATTAACCAATTAAAATAAGTAATTCCAATAAAGAAAATAAAAATACAATTAACTAATTAATGAAAATAAAAATACAATTAAATCAATTAAACAACCAATTAAACAAAAATGTAATTAAATACACAATTAAGCAATTAAATAAAATAAATAACAAAATAATTAAACAATTTAGCAAATAATCAATTAATCAAACAAAAATGTAATAAAACCATAATTAAAATGCCGAGACTATCCTTTTAAAATTAGGGGTATTACAGACTGTGTTTCAGAATTTGAAAACTATGGACTGGGGTTGTCTTACAATTGCATCTAGGGTATCAGGAGATAATGCTGGTTGTTTAAGGATCCGAAAAGGTAGACTGATGAAAAGAATGACCGAGATGAGGTTGATCTTGTAGGTTAGGTTGGTAGCCCCATTTGACTTTTGTCGGGGCCAAGGGTGTTCCGAGGAATGGTGAGGAGGGGAGGTAGTGATGTTGACCCTAGAGTATGAAGTTTTCTTATTTAGATACGTAGATTGTTTAGAAAGAAAGGTTTGAGTAGTCGGTTAGATGTCAGTGATTGATTGCATCGTTGATGGTTTTAAGGTGACAATTGGGTGTTGAGCATTCTGGGTTTTGAGCTCAATTTGTTTTAAGGATTTATTAGCATGGTATTGCCGTATTGAGGTTCTTTTCTAGTGGTATGAAGGATATTCGAGGAAAAATCCTTTAGTGGTGACTTGATGGTCCGATGGGATAATAGGTTTGAATTGTTGTTTGGAATGAGTGGCAGTAGAGATGTAATGATTTGACGTTTAGTGCTGATGAGTAGAGCAGTTTAAGGTATAACCAAATGCGGTTTGGAAATTACGAGTTGTTTGTTGTGTGTTATCAGGTAGGTGATGGATTGTGTGCCAGTTGAGGCGATTGTGGACAGTGTGGTCATTAGAGTTAGGAGGATGATGCTGCCAAATAGGCACCTTTTTCTTTTGGCAAGTCAGTGGGTTGTTGTGGCTAAGGTCACGGGTCTTATGTGCACGGTGATCGAGGCAGTGTCATCTAAGAAGGAGGAAATTGAATTGGTGGTAAAGTGTCTTTTATGGCCTTGAGGCTGTCGTTTGGGAGTGACTGATTTTAGGTAGAATGGGACACGATGTCCAACGTACGGGGATGGTTCCTAGTGTTAGTATATTGTGGGCATTAGTGCTCTTATCTGATTGGTTCTGGTTAGCATGGGTATTGCGATGTAGCGTATGCGAGGTCCCGGTGTTCATAGTATATGACGGTTCGTTGGTGGCGGGGTTGCCTAAAGTTGAGGTCATAGTTCCATATATGTTTTTCGTAGGTCTTTTCCTTGTGTGTAAGGGGTTCATTTCATCTTAGGTGAGATTGGGTGTCCACAGTTGGATGATTGGTAAGTAACGTGTGATAGGGTGTCGAGTGTATGCAGGTGCGAGTTGTTAGTCTCTTTTCGTTTGTTCTAGTCTTGGTAAGGGCGTCATTTGTCGTGTATCTTGTCCTCCATTTAGGAGTTGTGTGCGTCTGTGGATGGACGGACTTGTGTGTAGTTTGTTGCGTTGTTAGAGTTCGTCGATAAAAGTCCTAGTCAAAGGGGTCGACTCACTTCCATGAAGAGAGGTGGAGTCTTTGGGTTTTGTAGTGCTTGTTGTGGGAGTGGTCTTAATCGGTGGATTATGAGGCATGGGTTACCAAATAGGGGTTGTATTTTTGGTGTTTAGTACTAGCGGTGATGGCTTAGGAATGTGTCACGAATGACGGATTAAGGGTGATTAGGTGATGTGACGTGAGTCATGTACTCGGGTGTTTCTATAGGCATCTAAGTCGAGCAGTATATTATGGACAAGTGTCGATGTTGCCCTAAAACTATGTAATTAGAAAAAGTGAATTTGGGATTTCATTGAAGAATAATAGGAAAGGTTAACTTAGGTTTTGAGGTTTCAGGCATGAGATAGTCACATTGTATGTTTTGACGAGGTAAAAATTGAATCGAGTAATGCTATGAGTTGTTTTCCTAGTATGAGTGTTATAAGGAAATTAGAGATCTTTTGTGTTGGTCGATGACTATGATATTTGGTGTCGTATTGCTTTTAGTTTATTATGATTGTGTGATGAAGGCATGATTGAGATTCTTAGAGCTGGTATGTGATTGTGCAATTGTTGAGGTTACATAGGGTGATGGATTATTAGTGAGTGGATCTCATTGTTGTTTTGTGGACTGTGTGAGACTATGTTTGAGGTTTGGACCTAAGGACAGGGACAACATTTGTGCTGAGACCGGATCGAGGATGAGAGTAGTCTGGCCAACCATTTCTCCTGAATCAATCCTTCTTTAGCACGATGTTGGGTCAAAGGTCAATGATTGTTTTGAGTTATCACGAATAGTGAGAGTATGGTACTGGGCGTTGTGTCGGTGTGACAGTGTAGACTCAGATGATTTGTCTAGGGTGATGAGGTGTGTTAGGTGGGACAAGTGTTCAATCCATTTGATTATCAAAGATCTATTTTAAGGATTTATGTCTTGGGTACAGGATAACGCGCTTTATTGATTTGGTGACTAATGTTTGTGTAGACATTGGGAGATTCATTGCTTAAATATCTTGAAGCTGTTAAGTATAATGATTGTTGTATAGTGCAATTAATAGTCATTGGTGCGGTTATGTGATGGTGTAGCTACGTGTTAGATAGTGAGTGCTTAGTCTGATAGAGATGTATAGAATTGGGAGTTTGTGTGTCTTTTGAAGAATGAGTTAAGGTTAGATGTTGTCTTATTCGGTGGTCTAGTGATTGTTCTTTTCTCGGGCTTTGGAGCCTTTTGTGGCCATGTAGAGTAGACTGATGTCTGATTTGAGTCAAGTCTAAGGTCTAGTTGGTCTTGTGTTATGATGAGGTGAGAGATGGGTACCCGCATTGGGTTTTAGTGGCAGTGGTGTGTGATTGCCTGGTGACGTCGGGTGTCAAAGGCAATAATGTCATTGAGTTCATGGTCTTAGGGTTTTGTGTGGTGCTTTCGAGAGGGTTTGTGGCTATGAGCCTCTTTCTTTAAAGAGGATAGATTTCTAGGACGAAATCTTTTAAGGAGGGTAGAATGTAGCGTTTCTAATTTTCACCATTTTCCATTTTCAGGAATTTCCTGATTTTTTGGGGGTATTTTCGTCTTTTTTTCGTTTTGCGTGCCGGACACCGTGGGGTGTGTCGGTTGTGTCTAAGAGTTGGTTGGGGGCATTCCATTGAGTTCAGGACTCTTAGAAATGCATCGACTGCTATTTCGGCATTTTTCAATTGTTGGGCCAGAAAATCCCGTGTGGTACCCGTTACCGGAATTGTTATGTACGGGGTTGCATCTCAAGTCCAATAAATATTATGTGTAATTATTTTATGCATTATAGTATGCTAGTATATTAAATTGTGTGGTTGTGATTTAAGGTGTACATATATAAGTTTTGTGGTGGAAAAATAAAAGCAAAAAGATTTTTTTAAGTGGTGGGACCCACCACTTTCTTTAAATGGTCATAAGGCCATTTAGGCCTCAATTCTTCTCTTTTTTCCCTGTTCCTCTCTCTTTCTCTTCTCTTTTTTCTTTTTTCTTTTCTTCTAAATTTCAAACTTCAAGTACTCTTTGATCGTTCGGAGTTTTTGGGTACCGTTTGCGGCAAAATGGAAAGCTCGGCGAGATCTACACATCGGTATATGCAATTTCATCTTTGACCACCCATGGAATTTTCAAAATCTAGGGCTTCGAATTGGGAATTTGTAATACCCCTAATTTTAAAAGGATAATCTCGGTATTTTCTTTTATGATTTTTGTGCATTTTTAAATTTATTACTTGATTATTTGGTTCTTTGTTTAATTGGTTAATTGTTTAGTTGATTTATTTGGTTTAATTGAATTATATGATTAATTGGAATTGATTGTTTAATTGATTATTTGATTTAATTGAACTTGATTGTTTAATTATTATGTTGTGTACTGGTACTTTAATTGTTAGGTTTAAATGTTTAGTTGGGTATTTTGTTTTTATTTTTATTTTATTCTAAGGTGTTGGATCGAGTTCGTAGTAATAGATTACTTGGATACGAGAAGTAATGGGTATGCGTAATTACCCATGAATGGTGTGCATATATATATGGGTATATATGTATGTATATGTATATATGGTTGTTTTATTTATTAATTTTTATTAGTAATATATGTTAATAAATAAATCAAGGTAGTATATGTGTTATATATATACATAACACGTTAGTTTTTATTAGCAGACTTATATATATATATATATATATATATATATATATATATATATTATTTTTATTTTGTTTCCTTTTTCATTTAATTAAATTAAAGTAATTATAATTGTAAAAGGATTTGGATTATTAGGCTTTATATATAGGTATGTATTGTCCGCCAAGGGTTCCTATTTACGTAAGAGTGGAGGCAAAAAAATACAGAGAGTTTTAGAGAGAAATTGAGAGAGAGGGAACTGGGGGTTTTGGCCAAGAACAAAGGCAGAACTAAGAAGGAGTTGTTGAAGCTTGCTCGTGAATTGAACCAGGGGTAACAGAGAGTTTTGACGGCAGCCCAAGAATCGCCGGGAAAACCTAGGAAGAAGACGGTTAAAGGTTTCAATTCGAAACCTTAGAGGCAAGTTCTATATATTTCTCCTTCCCATTGACCTGTGTTCTGTGCATGCCTAGATAGTCTTCAGGATTAAATTAGACTTTAAAACTGAACTAGTATTCATATTGATTCAGAATTTTAACTGTATTATGTGTAGTTGCTGGAAGTTGTTGTATCTTATCAATTGGGTCATCTTTTGTATTTTAAATTGTTGTTAATAATGCATACTGTACTATTATGAGTTTTCTGGGGTTATTTGGGACTTAGTTAGAACGGTTAGAGGTCTTAACGAAGAGGGTCGAAAGTCGCTGGAGCTTCGGACCACTGATGGCTTCGGACGTATGTCTTCGAACGAGTGGCTTCGGAGGGATGGCTTCGGACGGATGGCTTCAGACCAATGATGGCTTTAAACCACGGATGGCTTCAGCCCACAGATGGCTTCGAACAACAGATGTTTTGGGGTCCAGAACTGTTTTGGGTTAAGGAAGAGGATTCTGAATAATATTTCCTGATATATTAAAGCCCAATAAAGCATAAATTAATCTATATGCTAATGAATTGTACAATATGAAATTTTAAACAAATTTGCATGTTGTTAATAGATATGGAGGATGTAATTGCTTAATGTTTTAGCAATTTAAATGATTGTGCCATGATTTTTAAATTCGGTATTGGATGCATAATATGATTATATATATATATCAGATTTTGATTATGCTTATTCTAGATTTAATTGATGAACTATTTAATTATGTTCTGCCAATTACATGAATTTTGTGGATTGTATGCACCGGTATGGGACGGTGGCATACTAAGGTCGGGTTAGTTCAAAATATTAAGCCCTACCTACTCTGGAATAAGGGAATGGATTAACAATAATGTTATATCCTACATATATATCGTGTCAAGGCAATGAACAGTTGAGCAGCACTACTTTGGATGTGGATGGATTTTAAATTTATATTTATGGTACCACGATCTGAGCTTAAGTCTTAGGATCGATGGTTAGGGAGCGTATATGCATTGGGATGCATAGCTGGCTATGATGGTAAAGGTATATCATGTTAGGTCTAGATACTCATACCCGCCTCAGGTGCGTTTTGCATGTTGCCTTCAATTCAAGTTGAGACCCTCTTTGTAGTCCAGTGAGAGTCCCTTATTGTGGATATATATATTTATGGACTAGATAGATATTGCTGAGTTATCTAGGATGTATCTGTGTATCGGGTCTCTGTTTGGATTTTAAGTGGAGTAGAACTTGTTCGTGGGCCTCACCCACTTTTATTTATTTCAGGTATCGGACTGTTCCAGTCTTAAAGCTTATTCGTGCTAAGCAGAAACGGTCACTTATTCTTCCGACTACGTAGGCTTGCTATTTATGTTTTAGTTTTGGCTTTCCTTTAGTTTAGTTACTTACTTTCCAGCTGGATTATTATTAGGGGTCCACTAGATGGATTTTCGAGTTGTAATAATAATTGGAGTTTTTGGCAATAGTAGATTACTTATTATTTAAGGATTTTTATTTTAGAATTCTTTCAGCTTTTATTTAATTATTTCTTATTACTCTTTTGTATTCTGTGTTCATTTACATACTTAATTGTTTAGTATCCCTTGAATCTGTGCTCGGACTTGATCACCTGTGCCTCTAGAATCGAGGGGTATCATAGGGTTTTTCATCATTTTTAGGTAGGGGTTCCTAATTCACAAGACTTCTTGCTCCTTTGTAAATTTCTCTTCCTGATTTGTTGTCTAGCATGCTAATTTATGTTGAATTTCCTCTAAAATGATTAAATTGTTGTAATTAAAGTATGTGGCTATGTGTGTAGTTGAAATTACATGATGTTGCATGCTTGTAAGAAGTTAATTTCATGTTTATATGCTTGTTATGCTAAATTCTTGTTAATGAAAGCATGTTGTAAATTCTTTTAAAAATTTTGCAAGTATGCTAAGTGATTTAGACTTGAATTAAATGTATGACAAGGAGTATTGGCATAGCATGAAATGGCATAATGCATTCATGCATAAGCATTGGGAAGGAAATGGGAAATTGGTTTTGAAAGAAATAAAAGAAAATAATTTTAGGAAAAGGTTTTGATGAAAAGTTTACGAAAACCCGGTCGACTAGGAATTACCTATGGGTCCGTGACGTTAATGTGACCTAGAGGGAATTAGGGAGATTGCCCTAGCGTGGTTGAGTTAACTAGGCCCCAAATGACTCCCTGGAATTGCCTTGTAGTCAGGAACAATTAGCCAATCCTTCTCTCATGCTGCCATGGAGCTACCATGGGTCGGGTTGTATTAATAGTTTGGAAATGATTTTGGAAATGGGGAGCGACATTGCATGACATTGCATCCATTTCACGGCATATTCATTCATAATTTAGGTTGTTGATAATGTTATTGTGGTTATTTTCTCCCCAGCATGGTATGATCCCAATTTCTGTATTTTTATTCATTGTATGGATTCACGGGGTCTCAAGATGTGTGTCTTAGGCACCTCCTATTGAGCTTATGCTCACCCCTTACTTTCAATATTTTTCAGGTCACGGAAAGAAGGTGGCGGATGATAATCCACCACAATCATGAAGAGAAAAGAAGCGTGTGTTTAGTAACCATTTTTGTATAACATCATTTAAGAATGTATTAATTTGCTTAGCATGATCTTCTACTAAAACTTTAAGTTTGACTCTAATATGTTGTAAATTTAACTAATTGTAAAGAACCTATTTGAATGAGAAGAATGAAGTTATAATATGGCATAAAGTTGATGTTTCAAATCATAGAATGTAGAAATCCATTTTTAAAGTTTTATTAGAGCATTTTTAGATCAATTTTGCAGTTCCCTATTAAAGTTTCATCATTTCTTTTCATTTTTAGCAATCTAGTAGTAGGTCCAGGGCTCGCATAGCCATTTCAATCGACCGAAATGAGTACTTCGGTCGACCGATTCTTTTGTTAGCCTCGGGACTTTGGTTTTCGTTCACAACCGGCTAACCGAAATGGCTATTTTGATCGACCAGTACAAGGGCCATTTTAGAGGCCATTTCGGCCGATCAAAGCTCCATTTCGGTCGACCGAAATGGAGTTGCTTTGTGCTTCTTGTTCCTTCCTTAGTGAAATTACTCCTTTAGCCATGGAAAGTTCTCAAAGCCTTCTTGAACTATAATTAGGACGAAAAGGTGATGTATGGACACTAGCCATGTATGTGATTGACTTAGGTGACCTCGGGTTTGGTTAAGGACCGGTTAACGGTTCGAACCCATGGGTTCGAGTCGTTACAGAAGCAAAGTATACCGAACTTTGACTCAGTCTCACACCCTATCATTCTACCAAAAACCAATCGCTGACAATCCCTGGCTTTGCGACTCCCCTGTTTAACAACTCTCGATCTCAAACTTACTCTTGATCTCTATAGAAGAGTTGCAGGTAGATCAAACAACACTCCATGAATGCTTTGACCCCCTTTTCACCCCCTTTCTTCTAGATCTAAATTTGACAAAGAACGAATGAATTCTGCTTTTCCAGAATTTCTGAATCTTTAATTATGCTCCAATTCCGATAAGATAGAGAACAACACTACTAAATCATTCGTGTGTTTATATGTGTGCTCTCAAAAATAAAATCAGAAAAATTAGATTGATTTCTGAATAAAAATATCTCTCAAAGATGGCTCTCTAATAGATCTGAATTTTGTATGCAAAAGCCGTTTTTAAACCTAGATGACTATCATAGTTTATATACAATTTAGAATTTCTTAATCCCTCTGAAAATATGGAAAATTTCATGCATATGACTTGGTACAGTTTTAAACCAACTAGGAAAGAAATATGAAACAGGAAACTGAAGTTGGACTATGAACAGGACTTCTTAAATCGGTTCAATGGGGCTGAACCGGTTCAAGGTAGGCAGAACTTAATTTCGAACCCAACCTTGAAGCCTTGAACCGGTTCAATGGGGCTGAACTAGTTCAAGTCTAGCAGACTTGATTTTTTGGTTCGCTCAGCCTGAAAACACTGTATTTGGTAATTTTGAAATCAATACCAAGTGTAGAATGTATCCTAACCTTTTTAGATTCTTTCCTAAAGTGTTGTTCTTGCCTTTCTCGAATGATCTCAGTCATGGTAATTTTGAACACCTTCTAATTCCACAGTCGATGTCGATTCCAATATAGTAACTTGAAATTACAACTCGATTAGGACTTATTTTGACACCAAAAGTTGCCAATTACAAAATATATATTTTTCACAGTATCCCTAAAATATATATGTCTCACAATCTCCCCCTTTGGCAATTTCATGACAAAACCCTAAAAACATGTAATCTACCAAAATAGAAAAAGCAAATTACAATGATTGTCAAAGAAATAAAATGTGGAATCTTCTTGAACCTCATGAAGCTTCAACACATTACCAACTTGTAATCTGCACATTAGCTCAACAAAACTACCTGTGAAACTTAATCAAGAAAGATAAACCATCAATATATATCAATATGTTATCAATATATATATATATATATATATATATATATCTCCCCCTCAATTATAGAAACTTTCCCCCTCAAATACGCACACTTCTCCCCCTTTTTGTTACAAATTGACAAATAAAGCTTAACAAAGAAGAAAAAAAAAATAATGTGGAAAAATTAACATGAAAAGGGATCAAAACTATCATCCATGTATAAGATATTGCAATAAGCACAAAAATATGATGATATATAGTAGCAATAGAACCAAAGACAAGTATCCAAGATAACACATGTTCCATCCAATCATGCTCAAAATCACACATATGATATCTCCATCCAATCAAAAATGAAAATTCCTAATAAAAATAAAAGGAAAATCTTTTTGGATTTTTTTTATTTTTCAATTTTTCTTTTATTTTTCTGATATTTTAACAAAAATAATGAGATAGCAATTTCCATGAATTTCAAGTATACAAGATATCCAAAAATTTCTGAATAATTTTAAAAAATTTAAAAACACGAAATTTTTTAGACACCATAAATTATTCAATCAAATCAATTCTCAAGCATGCAATCACAACATGAAATTCAACTTGCAATTTTTATGAAGATTTAGAAATTTTCCTAGCAAGTTCATATGTGTGTGCGCGCAATCCAATCTCATCAAATTTCAATCAAATCACATTGACCAACTGTCTAAATCATATTGATCGAAAAGCATCAAGATAAAAATGTTTTGAGCAAATTTTACTAAGCGAAGCGACTTTCACTCTAAAAAGTAGACAGCAATTCCCTATTTTGACTTGTCTCCTCCTTTCTTTTTACTCAATTAGCTCTTCTTCAAAGTCTAGTAGGAGCTTTCGAACTAGTCTCAATAGGTAGCCTTTTCTTTAGCAAAGATTTTCAGCATTCTTTTGATTTTTTTCTTTTCTTTTAATGCTAAAATTTCATTATTTTTTTTTCATAAAATTTCATCATTTTTTTTTAAACACATGCTCTATTTAAAAAAAAAAAAAAAAAAAAAAAAAAAAACAGCAACAACAACAACAACAACAATAATCTTTTTACCTTTTATGAGCAATATGACCTAGTCAATTTCATAACGATTTTCAACTTAATTTTCTCAGAGTTGGACTAGTGCACATGAAAAATATGAACTCAAGAGACTCATCTCTAAAAAAAAATAAACAAAACAAATTGTCTTTCAACATATAGATTACACATCAAGAATATTTTCATCAAATAATCATGTGTCCCCAATTTGCATTCAAAAACAATTAATTCAAGAAAAATAATTATCACTCATGCATTGACAAGAAAAACATAATCATCACTTTCTCATGAAAGAAAAATAACATAAATCCTAAACTACAAGATATGGTCCAATGAAAAAGATAAACATCAAAGCATAGTCCATGACCATAAAACATCTTTAGGACTTAGCTAGGGGGGTTTGCACCCATAGACCTATTAGGAACAAGTCCCATAACATCAACAGGCACATAATTAACCAAGTCTTCATTTTTTATCAACGTAGTCTTTATATTTAACTTCTGAAAAGACTTTTCAATTTCAACC
Organism: Cornus florida; assembly: GCF_030987335.1. Taxonomy (NCBI): domain Eukaryota; kingdom Viridiplantae; phylum Streptophyta; class Magnoliopsida; order Cornales; family Cornaceae; genus Cornus; species Cornus florida. Next base: position 46,619,754 of record NW_026775575.1, read on the forward strand.
TTTTTCTTATTTGAGTAATTTTTAGCATGAAAATTTTTGGGTTGATTCACAAAATTTTGCTTTCTAGCATGAACCCTATTCTTAGCATAAGAACCGTAAGTATGAAATTCAGAAAAAGATTCTTTTTTCTTCTTATAGCAATAATATTGGCTATGTCCATTCCTACCACAGTAAGTGCAATGCAAAATAGAAGGCACATAAGATATATTAACATATGATGGATCAATAACCTTAGATTTATTTTTAGGCACATTCAAGTTAGTGGGTTTCACAAAACATTTTTACCCTTACTACTAGATAAAGCCTCATTAAAACCTAAGCCAGTTTTGTCATTCACATTCTTACCAACATTAATCATCTCATCAAGTTTAATCTGCCCAGAATTAAATCCAATCAATTTCTCTTGTGACTTTTTCAATTCAATTTCAAGAAATTCCAATTTAGAAACAAGAAATTCTTTTGCAGAATTAACTTAACTTACCTTACCTTCTAGGAATCTTACCTTTCTTTGAAGATCTTCAATCTCCTTCTTTTTCCGTTCACTTTCCTTTTTCAGAGCATCTCTTTACTTCTCAACTTCTTTCAATTCTCCACCTTACTTATTGAAGCCTTTCTTCGTTTGAACATATGTAACATACAATTCATTGATGGCTTTACCATAATTCTCCTTTGTTGCTTCCATGTAAAATTTTTCATCATTAGGTTTTGCTATGTCCTTAAAATCCGAGTCATCTGTGTCAGACAAAGAAAATCATTTAGAAACATCATTATTCACAATAGCAAAAAAAACAAAAGGATTATCATTATTATTAAAAGAATCATCATCAGAAAAAGAAGCATTTTTATCCTTAGAAACTGAAAATTTCGTTGATTTACCCTTGTTTTTATCTTTGGACTCTTTCCTAGCAATAAAGCAATTTTTAGGACTTGGACAAACTGTTGATGTATGACCTATACCACCACATGTCCAACATTTAATCTCAATTCTTTTAGACTCATCTTCTCTCCTTTTATCTTGTCTCCCACTTCCTCTAGATAAAGACTCTTTATTCCTTGACTCTCCCCCTTTCTTAAATGCATTCATTTTTTCAGACTTGATCAAATTTATGAACTTCTTAGTGATGAGAGTAATTTCATCATCAGACTCACTATCATACCTAACCTCGGACTTAGAAGACTCAGACTTTGAAGCTTTTAGGGCTAAGTCTTTAGGTTTTTGGAACTTCCATAGTACTTCACCTCATAGTTCTTAATATGACCTACAACCTCATCAACTTACATGGCAATGATGTTTTGAGTTGCTTGCAATGTTTCAACTTTGATTCTGAACCTTTCAAGCAAAAACCTAAGAATTTTCTTGTTAATCTTCTTATGTGTCACTTTCTTTCCTAGGTTTCGAAGGCCAGACATAATATGGTTAAGTTTCATGTAAAACTCAGAAAAGGTTTCATCTTCTTCCATTTTAAGATTTTCAAATTGAAACACAAGCATCTCATTCTTTGAAGATTTGACTTCATCTGTACCTTCATGGGTAAGTTGAAGTATATCCCATGTCTCTTTTATAATTGTATAATGAGCAATACGAGCTAACTCGGATTGGACAACAGATTTCAATAAAGAAAAGAAAGCTTTGGTGTTTCCTTCTTGAGCATTATTCTCAGCTTGAGTCCACTCAGACTCTTCCTTTTCAATGGTAACACCATCCTTTGTGACTATAGGTTTTTTATAACCTTTTTCAATTGCAGCCCAAACATATTAATTGAATAGATCCACCTTCCTTAAGAACGCAATCCATATCAATTTTGAAAACAAAAATAGAGATTTTTTTTTATTAAAAAAAATTCCACAAAGAACAACTCAATGTATAGAGGATGACTCTGATACCACTTTTAAAGAGTTTGTGCGTAGCGGAATGGTTATGGAATATAATATGAATAATTAACCTAGAAAGATGGTGAATAGATTTAACTTACTCCTTTATCCAATTTTTACTTATTTTAATTTTACCAAAATAAAACTAAAATCAAACCACAAAACAAAAATAAAGTGCAAGTAAAGTAAAGAGTGTTTGAGAGATGACACCAGGGTTTTTAGCGAGGAAACCCCAATTGGTATAATAGACCAATTGTAACAGGAAAAACCTCGTTGGACTATGTAGTCCTGAAATAAACGATCCACTATGTTTGAAGCAAAGTATACCGAACTTTGACTCAGTCTCACACCCTTCATTCTACCAAAAACCAATCGCTGACAATCCCTGGCCTTGCGACTCCCCATTCCAACAGCTCTCGGTCTCAGACTTACTCTTGATCTTTATAGAAGAGTTGTAGGTTGATCAAACAACACTCCACGAATGCTTTGATCCCTTCAAAATGTGATCGTTTCATCCCTTTTCTTTTAGATCTGAATTTGATGAAGAACAAATGAATTCTGCTTTTCCAAAATTTCTAAATTAATTATGCTCCAATTCTGATAAGATAGAGAACAACACTACTAAATCACTCTTGTGCTTATATGTGTGCTCTCAAAAATAAAATCAGAAAAATTAGATTGATTTTCTGAATAAAAATATCCCTCAAAGATGGCTCTCTAATAGATCTGAATTTTGTATGCAAAAAGCCGTTTTTAAACCAAGATGACTATCATGGTTTATATAGAGTTTAGAATGTCCTAATCCCTCTAAAAATATGAAAAATTTCGTGCATATGACTTGGTACAGTTCTAAACCAACTAGGAAATAAATCTAAAATAGGAAACTAAAGTTGGACTGTGAACAGGACTTCTTGAGCCGGTTCAATGGGGCTGAACCAGTTCAAGATAGGTAGAACTTAATTTCGAACCTAACCTTGAATCCTTGAAACGGTTCAATTGGGCTGAACTGGTTCAAGTCTAGTAGACTTTATTTTCTGGTTCACTCAACCTGAAAACACTGTATTTGGCAAATTTGAAATAAATACCAAGTATAGAATGAGTCCTAAACTTTTTAGATTCCTTCTTAAAGTGTTGTTCTTATCTTTCTTGAATGATCTCAGTTATGGTAACTTTGAACACTTTCCAATTCCGCAGTCGCTATCGATCCCGATATAGTAACTTGAAATTACAACTCCACTAGGACTTATTTTGACACCGAAAGTTGCCAATTACTGTGACGACCCTGGGTTTTTCAACCCAATGTGTCCTATGATGACCCAATACGGATCCAAAATGCGGAAGCAAAAGATAGAACAATGGTCTATAGAGATACAACACTCCTCTAAGACACCAATGTGACCCTCAATGAGGTCACAAAACCCAAAGGAAGTAAATGCGGAAACAACGTTTCAAAAATGGATAAGAATGAACCTAGGGGAAAAATTGTCATTCCACACTAAAATGGGTACCACCGTGCACACCATTGGAAAGACAATGAAAAATCAACAAGAATAGACTCAATAATCGCATGATTCGGAGTCCAGACGACAAAAATATAAAGTTTTGAAGTCGAAGGAAGGGAAACCCTATCCCGGTTCGAACCAAAAACAGACACTACCTTACTAAAACTTGAATAACTTGAGCCACAAGAAGAATCTGAGGCTCTAATTAGAACCATTGGAAAGCTTATTTTGACGTGATCAATTTAGACTCAAGAACGGACCAATTCAGAGTTAAAACGAAGAAAATATGATGATTTGAAGTCGGAGGTGCAGTGCTGAACCAAGATACACATACACCCATGAACAGTACCTCGAGCGCTCAAACAAGGGCTTCAAGCACTTGAAAATAGCGCCGAGAGTTCTGTCCAAAGTTAGAGCGCTCGAACCCCCTTTAGAGCGCTCGAACTGCTAAAAGCTTAGCAGAAATCTGAGTTTGAAATGTGATTTTGAGGACTTTCTGGGCCTTTTGGAAAAAAACACAAAGAAGAAACTACCCTCAAAATCATGTTTTCTAGCCAACCATGCCAAAACAAAACTTTATTTTTCATTTGAAAACCCCAAAATGCCCTTAGATCAGATTAGGCTCAAAACGGCGAAAATGCAACTTTGCACCAAGTATGCATTTGACCCCAAATGCATTTCTAGGCTGAAACGAATATGCACGCAAGTGATTTTGAGCGCGCAGGAATGATCCGCTACTCCCAAAAATGGTCGAGTTAAAATCTGACCCCCCAACGGCCAAAAACGCGAAAATGAATTTGAAATGGATATTTTGAAAACCAAAATTAACAAATGATTGGAAATTACCGTTTGGCCCTTGGCCACACTTCATGCATGATTAACGAGATCCTACGAAAGAATTAAAACGGAATTCCCACACCCGATGCAAACATAGTGAGACAATAACTTAACATTTTTCAATATTTTCATAATATTTCATGAAGTCAAAACTACATAGAATACAAATACATGTCATTGGCCTCCGGCCTCATCTCATACTTGTCATTGGCCTCCGGCCTCATCTCATACATGTCAAATACATTGTAAGGAGTGCACTCATGTACACATTACATATATGGAATCAAATATACAAATTTTGTCAAATAAGACTACAATTGGCATTCCGAGCCAACCTTCACAAAAATGGAAGCCTTCAAGTCCACAAGTCATCCAAGCATAATGGGAGTCTCAACTTTAAATCCTGTACTTGAAATACGCCCCAATATCGTAGGGGTGAGTAACATAAAGCTACTCGTAGAAAATGAGCATACATCGACCTACGTTTTACAAGTTTGCATGATTTAATTATTGTGGTTCATTCCACCTAACGTCTATGTCAAAGGTGAGACTCAAGGAGCATTCTAGCTACCTAAGATCATTTCTATCATCAATCACCCCATTCATGCAATTTTAGCAACATAGGGTCATGCTTACACAAGGCAACAACATAGGAGCATGCTTACACAAAGCAACAACATATAGACTCTCAAGGTAATCAACTTGAAGTCTAAAATGCAACATCAACTAAATATAACAATTTAGCATAATTAGAATATCTAATACCACACATCAAGACATAGGTTCTCTAGGTTATCAATTAGAAATCTAAAAATGTGTAATCAACTAAATATAGCAATTTAGTGTGGATGTACTTAACAACATCAAAATGATTCACAAAAATCATAAAACATAGATGTACTTAACAACATCAGAATGATTCATTAAAATCATAAACATGGATGTACTTAACAACATCAAAATCCCCAATAACCAAAACCACAAGTTACAATATAAACATAATTGTTAACTTGGAATTGAATGCGAAAACAAATAGTAGAAGACTTGGACATCTAAGCTCGGAATTCTGCCGAGACCTCAGTGGTTTTTCCGGGCACTAACCCGCAGGGAAGACCACCTTAAGTGCGCACTATCTCAATGACTTAGAGGACTCACGTCCCCGTACTAGAGCCAAACCCTAGCCATCTCAACTCAACAATGTTCCAAGATTCCAAAATTAAACCATATAAGTTCACAACTTATACATAACTTATATAATGCATGAAAACACCTTCCATGCACAAGTAGGTTGAAACCACACAATCCATGCCTTAGAGTTTCAATTCTAAAATGACATACATAATGTCAATTACAAAGTGTGCAATTCACTACACAGGGCATCAATATATTCCATAAAGAAAACATGTTCTCATGAATATAAATATAACAACAAAGTTGTTCAATGCTCAAAACACAACAAAGTGAATACATAACAAGTTCAAGTCCATGATTTGAATATAGAAACAACTTCTAAAATACCAATAGACCCATGGAGCCATTAGATAGAATTTAATTAAAAATGATAATCAAATTCTCTAGATTTCAAATCAAATTCGAATAACATCAGATTAATATATGTTAAACAACATAGCATGCTCATTACATATATCAAATCAAAAGTATCAAATGAGCAAGATAGTATCACATAGAATTTAATTAATTTAAATTAATCAAATCTCTAGATTTTAAAAGTTATTCAAATGATTCCAAATTAATAAATATCAAGCACCAACTCATGGTCATACCATATCTCAAGTCCAAAGTGGGATACAAGCAAAACACAATTTACTAGAATTTAAATCAAATTAAATTCTTTAAATCTCTAGATTTAAAAACTCATTTAAATCATCCCAATTTAATATACAAAAAAGATCAAGTCATGGCCATGCCATATATCTAGTCCAAAATGAGTTATAAGCAACTACCATTAATCATAATTTCTCAAATTAATACAATAAATGCATACAAGTTGTATAAGCATCAAAAACATGCAAGATAACAAACATATAACCCTATAACATCCCCTCACTAGAGAAGTGTCTCTCTAGAATCCAAGGCAAAATCAACACAAAATGGCAAACCCTTCTAGGGTTATGAAGAGGAAGATAAGGGGAGCAAAATGTATTCCCAAGTTCAAGCTTGGAAATCAATGGAAGGTTCTCAAAATCATGGTCAAAGCTTAAGGCTTTAGGCTCTATCCATGGAGGCTAGGATTTTCTTTACAAGAGAGGGAGGAAATGAAAATTGATGAAGATGAAATGTGAGTGGAGGGGACAGAGATCCTCCACTCACTATGTGCTCTTACACTACCTCACACACACACACTAATGCAAGATCAAATTATGAGCCTATACTTGTCACAAATCCAAGGCTCCATGCTAGGCTAAATCTCAAGCCTACACTTGTCAACCATCCAAGCCAACAGGTGCACCAATCCTTGGCCAACAAGTGGTTAAATCTCCACCCTTCACATGTCCTCATCCAAGGCCTCAAAGCGTTTCCACACACATGTCAACAAGTGGACCACTGAAAGTGTGACACTTGTCACACTTTTCGAAAATTACAAAAAGGTCCTTTTTGAAAATATCTCCCAAATTAAATTACAAAATGGTCCCTAAGATGAAAAATAATTACTTTACAGTAATTACACAAAAACCCCTAAAGTTTAGAAAATTACAAAAAGGTCATGTATCTATACCCTTTACAAGAAAAGTAAGCACTTAGCATGTTTTTCTACAAAAGTGAAAATACACATAGTATGGAATTTAAATATCGTGGATGCATGCAAAACCGTTATCAAATCCGAACACGAAAAGTGAGGTTATGCCAACAAAGTGACAACCGAGAAAAAAACGAAAAGTGAATAGTGTCACAAAATTGAAAATGTGAAAATGACTCGGTTCTCAAATGAAGTCGTCAATCCATGGAAAAGAGTCTCGGAAACCATCCCCGAGCACTCAAGATGACACTAAGTGACGAGAAACCGAACTCAGAAAGGAGAAGACCAACGAAAAAAAAATATCCGTGAAAATCTGAGAAAATGAAAGGAATGAAAATGACCGGGTCATTACAACCTTTCCACCTTAAAGGGATTTCGTCCCCGAAATCCAGCCCTAACAAAACAAAAGGAGAAACCAAGATAACTACAGAGTACATCTCTGAGTATCCCACACAACATGCTACAAAAACAATCCCAAAACTGAAGGACAACGCACAGACCAATGTCATTTTCACCCACATGCTTTTGACAGGACAACCTCTCAAAAGGAAAGTGACTACATTGCCACACAACAAGTCAAAGGTCATACACAGAACCCAAGGTCAGACAACAACAACCGTAATCATCCCTTCTACTGGACCATCATGCGGATTCAAAAACATCTACCAAAAAGGACTCCAAAATAACCACGTATCAAATCTGGGTACTGAACAAAGACGACATGGTAGTATAAATAGCGACCAGAACCCGCCCACAACGTACTCAAATGTGTGGTAGTAATGACAATACCTAGTGCCTGCCCACACTTACTCATCAGTAAGGTAGCATCAACGGCAACTAGCACTCGCCCACAGCACATAACTTTGTACTGTAGTGTGACAGTATAAGGCACTAGGTCATAATCTGCCCCCCACTAGGTCTACCCATGAAACCTCTCGATACCAATGACATCAATGTCAAAAATGATCATTACCAAAAGCACCACGGAGACCAACATTTTGTGAGAGTTGAGATATAGTCCAAAGATGTCCGGCCGGACCATCCTGGCCAATCCCAAAACTCTGATAACAATGTTATAGGTACCGTTATGCTTAAGGCCCCAAATCCTCAATACAACAAAGCTGACAACTCTAATGTCTCAAAACACTACTATCAACAACATCAATCAAGAATTCAAAGTCTGAAAAGCAAATTGAAACCTCCAGAAATCAAAACGAACCTCATTACAAGGCATTTCATCGAAAGTCCTTCATATCTCCCTGAAACAGATCAATTACAAGATTACACCGCAATCAAACATCGGATCCATATCCCTATCATGGATAACTAAATCCTCGAAACACAAGTCCACCAAGTGGCACATATATCAAAATTCTGAAAACAATCAAAATCACAAAATGAGTCTCTCAAAATCATACTTGGCAACACCAAGTTAAGTCAAAATTCCTCAATTTTCCATCGATCCATAAACAACTATTGGAACTACGATTCCTCAAAACTATACCTAGTCACAACTAGGATGAGACGACTCCACAAACAAGCCATATCCAACATCGATCCTTCAAAACTCCTCCCAAGAGTTAACCATATCAAGGAATCCTAAACTAAAACAAGTCTCCAAAAGACATCCCTAAATAACGTCAAACTCACACAACGAGTCAACCAAATCCTCAATCAAATGGACACAAGTCCCCGTAAAATGATCTTACACCTATCAACTCACTCTGAGCACCACAACCCATCAACAACTACAGTAAAAACTCCCCAAGGGAAGACATGAAAGAAAGGGAACCACCAGTCCTAAGAAGGACAACACCATGACTCCATCTCTGAAATGAAAAACAACAAGGTCAAAGACTTCACCCCCTACATGGAAGTAAGTCAACCAAAATCCATCAAATCCTCACCAAAGACTCAAGACAACGATAGTGATCCTTACGGACCAACCAACCCCAAAGCTGTGCACAATGCAACGAAGAGAAAAGACTCACTCCTTGTGAAGTCCCTTACTTGAACCAAGAAAGAGAAGAAACCCTATTCTCCTACAAATGTCAACACGACAAACACGAAAAGGGAACAAAAGGGAGAACCAAATATGGAAGTCAAGCATATGACAAGGAATGCAACTACCAAATAAATAAATCTACTCACATAGATAAAAATCAAGGGTACATGCAGTACGTCTCCACGTAAGCACAATATCATATCACTAAAGCACAGTAACAACATAGCATCTCAAAGCATATAAAAAAGTCATGCTAATGCCACACAACAAGAAAACAAGTGTGGATACACTTCCACCTACTTATGCATCACAACATCATAAATCATACTACTAACATGGTAGTAAACAAAACTGCAGAAGAACAAAATGATGCGAAAATGAACACCTACGGACATCGTGTCCTAGAGTGCCTAGGTAAAAGGAAAGACCAGTCCTAACCATAAACTGTCTCCAAAAACCAATGCGACAACAACTTATCTCAAAACAAATGTGAGCTTTTACCACAATGGTAAGACTCCAACAATCCAATGCCGAATCTAGAGGTGACGCTACAAGTGACACTAAAAGTGTAATGCTCTCACTAACCCAAAACATCGATCAATCGACTCGATCCCAAAAGCATCATCATACAAAGAGAACTCAAACAAAATGGCCACTTTAGCCATACAATCAGACAACCAAATCAATCTCCAAAATTGTCCTCAAAAATGACCATCAATCACCGTCTCAACACCAGACGCTCAAAACAAAACTCACATAATCTCCAACCAAAAGGACAACGCCTATCACAATAAAACCAATATTGATTCCATCCGAACTGCACTTGTAGCTAGCCAGTACGGTAGCATGACAGTGCCATGCACCCGCCCACAAACGTACCCGCCCACGAAAATTGCAATCTCAGAGGAACCTTCCAAAACAACCAAGGATCCTAAGAGGTCCATAACCTAATCATGGCCCAAAACCAACAAATCCACCACTACAGTAACGCCAAATGACTCATCTCACAAAAGCCTAAACAAAAGGTGTCTCACCATCTACCTCAAAACCAATACTAGGTCAAAAATAACCTACACTACCACAGAACTGTGACTACAATCACCATCAACCTCAACTCGTGCCTCAATGACCAATCCCATGTCATGCCGAATATGCAACACAGTTATGCATATACAAATCTAATCTAGCATACATCATATGTCATGCTCTTCACATTAAAATAAAATTATGCTTAAACAAATGGCATACTGCATATACCATATAAGCACATAAGCATATAAACATGTTATCAAACCAAAACATGTTATCATGAAGCATATAAACATATAGAGCATGGCAACATAAGCATGATATGCACCCAAAACCCGTCGTCCAAGGTATTCAAACCTAGGAGCTCTGATACCACCTGTGACGACCTTGGATTTTTTAACCTAGTGTGTCCTGTGATGACCCAATACGGATCCAAAATGTAGAAGCAAAAGATAGAACAATAGTCTCTAGAGATACAACACTCCTTTAAGACACCAATGTGACCCGCAACAAGGTCACAAAACCCCAAGGAAGTAAATGTGGAAGCAACGTTTCAAAAATGGATAATAATGAACCTATGGGCAAAATGGTCATTCCACACTGAAATGGGTGCCACCGTGCACACCATTGGAAATACAACAAAAAATCAACAAGAATAGACTCAAGAATCGCATGATTCAGAGTCCGGACGACAAAAATATCAAGTTCTGAAGTCGAAGGAAGGGAAACTCTATCCCGGTTCGAACTAAAAACAGACACTACCTTACAAAAATATGAATAACTTGAGCCACAAGAAGAATCTAAGGCTCTAATTAGAACCATTGGAAAGCTTATTTCGACATAATCAATTTAGAATCAAGAACGGACTAATTTGGAGTTAAAACGAAGAAGATATAATGATTTGAAGTCGGAGGTGCAGTGCTGAACCAAGACACACATACACCCGTGAACAGTACCTCGAGCACTTGAACAAGGGTTTCGAGCGCTCGAAATTAGCCCCGAGAGTTCTGTCCAAAGTTAGAGCGCTCGAACCCCCTTTAGAGCGCTCGAACTGCTAAAAGCTTAGTAGAAAACTGAGTTTGAAATGTTGTTTTGAGGACTTTTTGGGCCTTTTTGAAAAAAAAAAACACAAAGAAGAAACTACCCTCAAAATCATCTTTTCTAGCCAACCATGCCAAAAGAAAACTTTATTTTTCATGTGAAAACCCTAAATGCCCTTAGATCAGATTAGGCTCAAAACGGCGAAAATGCGACTTTGCACCAAGTATGCATTTGACCCGAAATGCATTTCTAGGCTGAAACGAATATGCACGCAAATGTAATAAGTGATCAAGTTAAAATCCGACCCCACAACGGCCAAAAAGGTGAAAATGAATTTGAAATGGATATTCTGAAAACCAAAATTAACAAATGATTGGAAATTACCGTTTGGCCCTTGGCCACACTTCATGCATGATTAACGAGATCCTACGGAAGATCAAAACGGAATTCCCACACCCGATGCAAACATAGTGAGACAATAACTTAACATTTTTCAATATTTTCATAATATTTTATGAAGTCAAAACTACATAGAATACAAATACATGTCATTGGCCTCCGGCCTCATCTCATACATGTCAAATACATTGTAAGGAGTGCATTCATGTACACATTACATATATGGAATCAAATATACACATCTTGTCAAATAAGACTACAATTGACATTCCGAGCCAACCTTCACAAAAATGGAAGTCTTCAAGTCCACAAGTCATCCAAGCATAATGGGAGTCTTAACTTCAATTCCTGTACCTGAAATAAGCCCCAATATCGGTGAGTAACATAAAGCTACTCGTAGGAAATGAGCATGCATCGACCTACGTTTTACAAGTTTGCATGATTTAATTATTGTGGTTCATTCCACCTAACGTCTATGTCAAAGGTGAGACTCAAGGAGCATCCTAGCTACCTAAGATCATTTCTAGCATCAATCACCCCATTCATGCAATTTTAGCAACATAGGGTCATGCTTACACAAGGCAACAACATAGGAGCATGCTTACACAAAGCAACAACATATAGATTCTCAAGGTAATCAACTTGAAGTCTAAAATACAACATCAACTAAATATAACAACTTAGCATAACTAGAATATCTAATACCACGACATAGGTTCTCTAGGTTATCAATTAGAAATCTAAAAGTGTGTAATCAACTAAATATAGCAATTTAGTATGGATGTACTTAACAACATCAAAATGATTCACAAAAATCATAAAACATAGATGTACTTAACAACATCAGAATGATTCACTAAAATCATAAACATGGATGTACTTAACAACATCAAAATCGCCAATAACCAAAACCATAAGTTACAATATAAACATGATTGTTAACTTGGAATTGAATGCGAAAACAAATAGTGGAAGACTTGGACATCTAAGCTCGGAATTCTGCCGAGACCTCAGTGGTTTTTCCGGGCACTAACCCGCAGGGAAGACCACCCTAAGTGCGCACTATCTCAATGACTTAGAGGACTCACGTCCCCGTACTAGAGCCAAACCCTAGCCATCTCAACTCAATAATGTTCCAAGATTCCAAAAGTAAACCAAATAAGTTCACAACTTATACATAACTTATATAATGCATGAAAACACCTTCCATGCACAAGTAGGTTGAAACCACACAATCCATGCCTTAGAGTTTCAATTCTAAAATGACATACATAATGTCAATTACAAAGTGTGCAATTCATTATACATGGCATCAATATATTCCATAAAGAAAACATGTTCTCATGAATATAAATATAACAACAAAGTTGTCCAATACTCAAAACACAACAAAGTGAATACATAACAAGTTCAAGTCCATGATTTGAATATAAAAACAACTTCTAAAATACCAATAGATCCATGGAGCCATTAGATAGAATTTAATTAAACAAGATAATCAAATTCTCTAGATTTCAAATCAAATTCGAATAACATCAAATTAATATATGTTAAACAACATAGCATGCTCATTACATATATCAAATCAAAAGTATCAAATGAGCAAGATAGCATCACATAGAATTTAATTAATTTAAATTAATCAAATCTCTAGATTTCAAAAGTTATTTAAATGATTCCAAATTAATATATATCAAGGACCAACTCATGGTCATACCATATCTCGAGTCCAAAATGGGATACAAGCAAAACACAATTTATTAGAATTTAAATCAAATTAAATTCTTTAAATCTTTAGATTTAAAAACTCATTTAAATCATCCCAATTTAATATACAACAAAGATCAAGTCATGGCCATGCCATATATCTAGTCCAAAATGAGTTATAAGCAACTACCATTAATCATAATTTCTCAAATTAATATAATAAATGCATACAAGTTGTATAAGTATCAAAAACATACAAGATAACAAACATATAACCCTATAACATCCCCTACCTCACTAGAGAAGTGTCTCTCTAGAATCCAAGGCAAAATCAACACAAAATGGCAAACCCTTCTAGGGTTATGAAGAGGAAGATAAGGGGAACAAAATGTATTCCCAAGTTCAAGCTTGGAAATCAATGGAAGGCTCTCAAAATCATGGTCAAAGCTTAAGACTTTAGGTTCCATCCATAGAGGCTAGGGTTTTCTTTACAAGAGAGGGAGGAAATGAAAAATGATGAAGATGAAATGTGAATGGAGGGGATTGAGATCCTCCACTCACTATGTGCTCTTACACTACCTCTCACACACACACTAATGCAAGATCAAATTATGAGCCTACACTTGTCACAAATCCAAGGCTCCATCCTAGGCTAAATCTCAAGCCTACACTTGTCAACCATCAAAGCCAACAAGTGCACCAATCCTAGGCCAACAAGTGGTTAAATCTCCACCCTCCACATGTCCTCATCCAAGGCCTCAAAGTGTTTCCATACACATGTCAACAAGTGGACCAATGAGAGTGTGACACTTGTCACACTTTTCAAAAATTACAAAAAGGTCCTTTTTGAAAATATCTCCCAAATTAAATTGTAAAATGGTCCCTAAGACGAAAAATAATTACTTTACAGTAATTACACAAAAACCCCTAAAGTTTAGAAAATTACAAAAAGGTTATGCATCTATACCCTTTACAAGAAAAGTAAACACTTAGCATGCTTTTCTACAAAAGTGAAAATACACATAGTATGGAATTTAAATATCGTGAATGCATGCAAAACCGGAATCAAATTCGAACACGAAAAGTGAGGTTATGCCAACAAAGTGACAACCGAGAAAAAGACGAAAAGTGAATAGTGTCACAAAAGTAAAAATGTAAAAATGACTCGATCCTCAAAGGAAGTCGTCAATCCACGGAAAAGAGTCTCGAAAACCATCCCCAAGCACTCAAGATGACACTAAGTGACGAGAAACTGAACTCAGAAACGAAAAGACCAACGGAAAAAAAATATCCGTGAAAATCTGAAAAAATGAAATGAATGAAAATGACCGAGTCATTATAATTACAAAATATATATTTTTCACAATATCCCTAAAATATATATATCTCACATATAGTACAACTATAAAATGATTATTTGATAAGATCAGTTGATCTAAATTGTTTATATAAATATACAAATAAGTAGTGTGGTTCTCCATCTTCATTATAAATGAAATAAAACTACATTAAGGTTCTTTTTGTTTCGACGTAAAATATTTTTTTTGAATTTTTTTTTTTTTGAGGTAAAATATTCTTTTATTTTTACTTTATCGATCTTTGGTAAAAATCTACGTCGAGATTGAGGTCGAGTCCATCGAGCAAGACATGTAAAATAACTTGTCAAAAATTGATGAATAAGTTACTTTTATTACTAGTATATTTTAATATTTTTTGTCTTGATAAATATTTTACGACAATCAAACATTAAAAAATAAAAAAAAATATTTTTTGTCTTGATAAATCACATATTTTTTGTTTTCAATAACAAAAGCCCTATCAATTCACTCTCTCTTGATATGCCTCGGTTGTCTCTATCTCTACTGCAACTCCTTAGTCAACATCCACTTTTCGACTACAATTCATTCCCATTGGTGATCGAATACTGAACCAACTACCTACATTTGAAAATTTATAAGTGGGAACTCTTAGAGCGACAATATACAAATGCTTGGATAATGCTGACAGTTTGACCTATTTGAAAAGGTATATTATTATTATTCTTTTATCTATTTTTAATATTATAAAAGTAAATATAATTCCTTTTTTTTTTCCTAACAAACAAAGAAAAATTACATCTGAACACAAAGATCAGCCTGGGAAAGTTGTACAATATGAGCAGGAACACACTCTAACACAATATCATCCTGATTTAGACGCTTTGAAAGGTTGGCAATTTCATGAGCCACTGTATTCCCTTCTCTCCTAACATGAGAAATATTCAGCTCCTTGAACTAACTCAAAGCTTTTTTGACATCAAAAATTAATGTTGAAATTTCAAATGTAAGAGATTTCACCCCACAAACCGCATCAATCACCATCTTAGTGTC
Organism: Cornus florida; assembly: GCF_030987335.1. NCBI lineage: Eukaryota > Viridiplantae > Streptophyta > Magnoliopsida > Cornales > Cornaceae > Cornus > Cornus florida. The sequence goes on from NW_026775575.1 coordinate 46,635,273, forward strand.
ACATTCCACCCAAAGACTTTGACACCCTAAGTGTTGAGCCCACCAAAGTGCCCTCCAAAGACAATATAAAAGTAAATATAATTCATGACACATCAATTGTAAGAAAGTTCTTCATACTAATAAAGAGGGGAATATTGTTCGTCTTTTGATGAGAGTATGGAATTAGAAGGTACTTGAATGTATTAGTTGTGGTTTTCTTACATGCGGTTCAGGAACAACAAGATTGTGCGTGCATCAACAATTTAAATAAATAAATAAAGATAATACTTATCTACTCAATAATGAATATAAAAATAAAGTGACAAATTTTTCTAATAAAAATTATAATTTGAGAATAGTATTTTCATTAGCTTCAACTTTCATAGATAAATATTTCAATCGGTGTAATATTGTTTTACTTTTAATCCCAATGATCTAAACAGATACGATATAAAAGTCTTATGAATTTAAATATTACTAATAAAAATTATAATTTGAGAATAGTATTTTCATTATCTTCAACTTTCATAGATAAATATTTCAATCGGTGTAATATTGTTTTACTTTTAATCCCAATGATTTAAACAGATACGATATAAAAATTCTTATGAATTTAAATATTACTGAACACAACTATACAGCTCGTACCTCAAGTACCTTCACATATATACCTACACACCTGTACACATATTTATATTAAAATAGTGAGTGTGCTTTATAGTGTGTGCATATATGAGTTGAATAAGTCCCAAAAATATGTAAAATAAATATTATTGAAATAAAAGTATATATATATATATGTTATAAATTAATTATAAAAAAAAAGTCCTGATGAAACAAGAAAATAAAACCACTATTTTTCCAATTCTAAGTTAATTACCCAATAAAAAAATAGTAGTTACTGGCAAAAAAAGTCAGGAAGTGAGAACTTCAAAGTCTATATTTGTTTGTACATTTATTCATAATTAATTATTTCACTTAATACATTTCATTTTAATTAATCAAATAATATTTTTTGTCTAATATTTTTAATTTATGGTTATTTAAAAATAATTTAATTTTATCTTTGATTAAGTAATTATATGAAGTGATTATATCTTTTAATTGTGTTAAAAATTTCGTATACATAAGGCCATCCGCAGCAGGCTAGCCGAAGGCGTTGTTTAGCGATTTGGAGCCCAAACCCCGTGCAGTGAGCTAGCTTAATTGGGCGGGGCCCACTTTGGCTCTTGGAATACCGCGAGGTTAAGCCCGATCGCTGTATATTTTTTTTGGTTTTTCCCTTTTGCAAAATGGCGCTGTTTCGCCTGAGCCTTTTTTTTTTTTTTTAAATGGACATCCTTAAGGCACTGTTTGACAAGATTTTTTTTTTTTTTTTTTTTAAAAAAAAAAACCCAAAAATAGGTTTTTTTAAAAATAAAATAAAATAAAATTCATTCAATAAATAATATATTGTTTAGGCACTGTTTGTCCAAAAAAAAAAAATTTGGGCCAAAAAAAAATTAAAAAACCTTTTTTTTTCACTTAAAATTTCTCTTTTTAAAAAAATTTTTTGCTTTAAATTTTAAATTTCTACCACAAACAATGCATTTGGCCATTAAGTCACTATTTGGCTGACACAAGTAGTGCCTTAACAGCTATAATTTTTTTTTTAAAAAGTATAAAAAATTCAATTTTTTAAAACTTTTTTTTTTTAAAAAAAAAATAATTAAAATTAAAAATTCATGTACTTATTCCCATAGGATTTTGTAATCCTTATTTTCTTAATCCAATTCATTATTTTTAATCTTAAAAAACCATTACATAATAAAAATTCTAGTACACAAAATGTCATAACATCTTAAAAGCAAACAAAATGTAACATAAACATCTTCATCACCGTAGCGATTCCACAAACTTTCTATCAAATCATTCATCAACCGCGTATTTGTCTCTCTATTGCAAATTTAAAGTTGGTGAGAGAATATGTGTGCCCCTAAAACCGATAGGTATTAACTTAAAGTGGGATTCGGGATTGCATCCTCCGGTGGTGAAGTCCATCTTCCAACATTTGCATGACGCTCCTCTTCAATGATCATATTGTGAAGGATGATACACATTTTCATTCTGAGGCGCAAGTCAACTTTTTCCCAGTAACGCACTAGTCCTTGCATTATTGCCCACTTGGTCTGCAGTACCTCAAAAGCCCGTTACACATCTTTCCTGCATACCTCTTGTCGCTGAGCAAACAATTTTTCTTTTCCAGTGGTAGGGTGCAAGATAGTCTGCATCAAAGTTGCCCACTTATAGTATATACGAAATAGGTAATACCTCATTCTATAGTGATATCCATTCACTACATAATTAACCAGAGGTAAATGGCCATTGACAATACCATTGAATATCGGGGAATGATCCAACACATTTATATTATTATGTAAACCCGACATTCCAAAGAATGCATGCCAGATTCACAAATCTTGTGATGCAACTACTTCCAATATGAGAGTATTCTTACTAGAGCATCCCCTCTTTGTGTCGTGCCACTCCACTGGGCAATTCTTCCACTCCCAATGCATACAGTTGATAGAACAAAGCATACCCAGAAATCCTCTCTGCTGCCCTTCTTCAAGCAGCCATGTTGTGTCGGCTTCGTTGGGTGGGTGCATATACTCATCTGCATACACAGCAACAATAGCATTACAAAATGCCTTCAAGCATTTAATGGCAGTGCCCTCGCCGATTTTAATATACTCATCATAGTGATCGGCTGCACAACCATATACAAGTATACGAACAGTAATTGTCATCTTCTGTATAGAAGACAACCCCAGACGATTAGTCGCATCCTTTTTTTGGACAAAGTAGTCATCATAAGCTTTGACATCATTAAGGATACGAAGAAAAAGTTCTCATTGCATCCTGAATCGTCTGTGAAAGTACTCCGGTAGATATGTGCAATTCTCGTTGAAATAGTCTTTCATTAGCTAATAGTGGTTTCCCTCTCGGTCACGATGAATGTACCACTTGTTATTACAGACTTGAAATACTTGCTCAACTATCTCTGGCCTCACTAAATTCATAATCTCATAAAATTCGTCTTGATCATATTGAATCAATGTGACAATAGAGTCATCTTCCGAAGAGGATAACGAGGAAGATAAAGAATAAGAATAAATCCTACTACTTCTGGTCCTGGAATTGGAGTCTGCCAAAAGAAAAGCTTATGATGACGAAGCCATTGGAATTTCAAAAGTGAAAAAAGATGGATACTGATATTATGCTACCATGGAGAGAGATAAATGTAGTGATAATTTTCAGATGAGCAAATGAGTATTCATTATATAAGATGAAAAATATAGTCGTTAGGAATATAGCTGTTAGAAATATAGTCGTTTAGGAAAAGTTAAAATTCGGAGAGCCTGATGGAGTGTATATTTCTGGAGTGCGAAAGCTATTGACGTGGCTCTTGGAAAAGCTGAAGTAACATTTTTAGAGAGCCAAAATTCAGAGAGACGGGTACAAATGGCCTAAGGTAGCCTAGTTGGTGACTAGCTTAAATTTTTTGTCAGTTAATCATCATTCCACGTGATAACGAAACTAACACCCCAAATACAATCAGACACACTACATTACTTTCTCTAACCATCACTCCATGTGACAAAGAAGCCAACACCTCCAAATACTATCAAACGCACTGCATCATTCCTATCTCTTATTCATCAACAACTCTCTCTCCTCTCTCTAAGATCCACTGCCAAAGAAATCCTAAAAGAACAATGATCACATCCGATATATTGTAAAACCTTTTTCTCTTAGCTTGGAAGTTATCCATCTTCTTTAATAGTGATGCGCGCTCTCTATCTCGGTTTTACATTCTAGCTCTGAAGATTTGCACTAAAAGTGGTCATGGATGGTATTCAATCTTTTTTCACTTATTTTTTATATGCATACATATATATATATATATATATATATATATATATATATATATATATATTAAAAAAAAGCACGTACGATACATGTGAGCGAATTATTTATTAAACCATAAAGTAAAAAATTACAAAGAATTACAACAAAAATATAAAACAAATTTTAGTGGAAAAAACTAATTGATTCATGCATATCAAAGGCTGGTGATGTTAGGCATGAAATTTTATTTTTATTTTTTAAATTCTAAACTATTTTAAAGTTGCAATAACCCTGGACTATTTTCGATTGCAAATCGAACCCTAAATTATTAAAAAGTTGCAAATTACCCTCCTTTCAGTCACCAGAAGTCATTTTTCGATGTTCAGATGGTCAAAATTATCTAAATACCCTCACTTATTAATTTATATAAGACTTATAAAATGGCCATAATACACTTTAGGGGTCATCTTGCAACTAACCAATAGTTCAGGGTTTTTTTTGCACTTTTGATTAATAATAATAATAAATAATAAATAATAATAATAATAACTAATAATAATAGTAGTAGTAGTAGTAGCAGGAGTAGTAGTAGTAATAATGCAGATGCCTCAATAGCCCAGTGGTTAGTACCTCCGGTGGATTTTGAGAGTACCCGGCTTCGACTCTTTGCACCTACTAATCTAACTTCTAACCCTTCTTGCCTTGTAAAAAAAAAAAAAAAATAGTAGTAGTAATAATAATTTAAAATAATAACAATTATAAATTGCTTGATGGATCCATATGCTTTTGCAATCTCATAAATTGTCAAAAAACTGTTCAAATAATTATAATAATAATAAGAACTAATAATAATAGTAGAAGCAGTAATAATAATAATTTAAAATAATAACAAAAACAAATAACTTAATTAGTTGCTTGATGGGTCCATATGCCTTACAAATAGTTTTTGCAATCATACATTATCAACCAAAAAAAAAAAAAAAAAAAGAAGTTCAAAATAATAGTAGGTATATGAATGGACATGAATATACATATATATTCACCTTATCTATATATATGTGTGTGTGTGTATTAAATCAAACTCACCTTTTGCCCCTATTAGATATATAACAAAAGTGAAAAAAAAAAAAAAAAAAAAAAAAAGCAACTGAATTATTTGCAAAAGGAGGTATCCTCCTTAGCAATTAACCAAAGATTGGTACAACCCACTGAGCAACAGAAAATTGAGTCACTACGGCAACACTTTCTAAAGGAAATCTGTAGTGAGATTCCTAATGCTTTTTGGGCCAGAAAGAAGCATATTGTTTCTTTACCCTATGAAAAGGGGTTTACCGATAGCATGATTCCTACTAAAGCTAGTCCCAGCCACATGAAAGCTGACTACTTGGAATTATGTAAAACTGAAATCAGCTCTTTAATGGCTAAGAAGCTTGTCACTACTAGCTACTCCCCCTGGAGTTGCAGAGCTTTTTATGTCAATAAAAATGCTGAAAAGGAAAGAGGAATTCCTCGATTGGTTATTGATTATCGGCCACTTAATCTTACTTTAAGTTGGATCCGATACCCAATTCCCAACATCAAAGATCTTTTAGATAGATTACAAGCTGCCGTGATCTTTTCTAAATTTGATCTTAAATCTGGATATTATCAGGTACAAATTACAGAAGAAGACAGGTACAAAACAGCCTTTTGCGTACCTTTCGGACAGTATGAATGGACAGTAATGCCATTTGGGTTAAAAAATGCCCCTTCAGAATTTCAACATATTTTGAATGACATATTTAATCCTTTTACTGAATTTTCTATTGTTTATATTGATGATATTCTCATATTCTCAAAATCAATTGATCAGCATTATAAACACTTGAAAATTTTCAAAGATGTCATTTACCGAAGTGGTTTAGTAGTTTCTGCTCCTAAACTAAAATTGTTTTTAACTAAGGTCAGATTTCTTGATCATGAAATTTGTGATGGGAAAATTAGACCTATTAATCGCAGTATTGAGTTTGCTTCTAAATTTCCAGATGAAATCAAGGATAAAACTCAACTTCAAAGATTTCTGGGTAGCTTGAATTATATTCGAAATCACTACAGAAATCTTGCACAGGACACAGCAATTTTGTACACCAGGTTAAGGAAATCTCCTTCCCCATGGACTTTGGATCACACCAAGGCAGTCCAGAAGATTAAACTCAGAGCCAAACAAATTCCTTGCTTAGCTCTAGCCAATTCTTCATGGTTCAAAATTGTGGAAACAGATGCCTCCAATATTGGATACGGTGGTATTCTTAAATAGAAAAATCCAAATACAGGAACAGAGGAGCTTGTTTACAATAATTAAGTTATTGTCTTCCCGTGACCTTCAGAGGCACATGCATAAATATAAGTACATCCATATAGGTTTAATCCAAATTGCTTTTAAACCTTTAACCTTGTTAGGTATGGATGCCTGTATTCAAGCAACCCTTAGGGATGCTCGATGTCTGAAATTTCACCCTTCCTTGATGGGTGCACTGGAAACCAGTCTATGTCATGGACCGGTTTATTTTAATGTCTATCCTAGTCTGAATTTATCTTTAACAGATAAAAATATCCATGAGGCAGTTAGTCTTCGGGTTCAGACTTATGGATACGATTATTTACCTGGATCGGAAGTGATAAGTGTTATTTATCGCATCCATATTGATGAATGACCTCGTAAATCTGATAATCAGATTTGCCATCTATATTCCATTCATAAATGGTCTTGCCCATGATTATTATCGTAATTATGTACTGAACAATATGACTATTAGTCTGTCTGAATTATGTTTATCCCAGATTCAATTATAGGTCGTCCAAAAGTCGCGTTGGAATGTGCGTTGGAATGTTTAACCCATTTTTGCATTAAATTGCTGCACAGGGTATTGTTTCCAGTAAATCGTTGACAGACGAGTAATAGAATCTCTCTTAAGCAGAACGACGACAGAATAGTAACTTACTGTTCATCATATAATATTATAATATTTATACTGCTCAGACCTTAAAGCATTAACAATAATTAACAGACATGTTACAACCATCTTCGTCCTCCTCTTCAGGACTACAGGACAACCAGGATTCAGAACTGGTAAAAAATACTGAAGTCGTGGAATGGACCAATGTTCAAAATAAATTGAACAGATGGACTATCCCTCCAGTAAGTGCAAAAAGCATTTGCCTTGGTTTCCACTTTAGAACCACTGTCAGGGTCAATTCTTTTCAGAATTAAATGTTCAGGGGGAGGATGGACAGAGTGGAAAACCTTATCTTCAGATGTGGTCCATGGTTTGAGAAAATCATCCAATATGTTGATATTAACAAGAGAATGATTGGTCATGTAGAACCAAGAAACAAAAGGTATAACCATTTTGCGTTCTTGTAGAAAATCATAAAATTGGGTTTTAAAAAGTTGTAATTGATTTTGGTCAAAACTTTTGAAATACCAATTTCTTGATGTATAGCCAAGTTTGTAAAAGCAACAACAATACTGACCCAACCATTGCTAAGTTTGTCGTTGCTGGTTTTACAGGAATCCTTAAAGGATGGTGGGATAATGTTCTCACTGACATTCAGAAAGCTGAAATCTTTTCTGCTACCAAGATTGTTAAAGATGAAGCTACTCAACAATCAGGCCCTGCTCCTGATGCGGTTTACACACTCATTACCACTATTATCCAACATTTTGTTGGCCCTGAAGGTGCTAATAGTGAACGGAGTCGTGAACTTCTACAAAATCTAAGATGTCCATCTTTAACTCATTTCCGGTAGTATAAAGATGTATTCTTAGCAAAGGTTCTTCAGCTCAGTGATGCAAATCATGAGCACTGGAAAGCCAAATTTGTAGATGGTTTACCAACCTTCTTTGCTGAAAGAATCAGGAAAAAGCTTAGAGATATGAATAATGGTATCTCTATCCCTTACAGAAACTATACCTATGGTGGATTAGTCAACATTGTAATCCAGGAAGGTCTAGCTCTCTGTAATGATCTGAAGTTACAATCCCAGTTAAAATCCCAAAGATTAACTGGTCGAAAGGAAGTAGGTGAATTTTGTGACCAATTTGCCTACCATACTCCCTTATCTTATCCTAAACCTAGGAAAAGAAATAAGGTTGAAAAACCTTACAAAAGGAAGTATTCAAAACGAAAGAATTATTCAAAGGAAAGGGATAATTCTAGACAGTATATTAAGCCTAAAAGGAAATATACTCCTAAAGCAAAGGGTAAAGGAAAGCCCAAAGCTGAGGCTAAATGTTTCAAATGTGGACGAATTGGCCACTATGCAAACAAATGTAGAACTAAGGAGAAACTCAGTAGTCTTCACATAGAAGAGGAACTGAGACTTCAATTAAGTAAATTGTTACTTAATACTAGTTCTTCTGAATCAGAATCATCAAGTGATTACAGAGATGTTGTCATGGAATTACAATCTTCTTCTTCCTCTGAAGCAGAGATTGGAAATCCTAGATGTTCCTGTAATCCTTCACATGATGATTATTATAAGGCAATTGTTGAGATGAATGGGTTAAGCTTAAATGTTTTGACTTCGACTCAACAATCCTTATTGGATCTTATAGATCATATCCAGGATCCTCAACTCAAGATGAAAGTCTTTGAAATAGGTTCTGCTCTGGCAAGACCTAATGAGGATACGGATAATCCAGATTTTCTGCGAGCAGAGAATCACTACAGCATGAAAGAAGTTCTAAGCAGATTAGAACACCAAGGACAAAATTCTCGTCCTGCTAATCTCCCTGATCTTCGAATGGAGATTAATCTTTTAAAAGAAGAAATTCGTCAATTAAAGTCTCGTCAGACTAAGATGGATTTGGAAATTACTCTTTTAAAAGCAAAATCTGCAATTCCATCTTCATCATCCAATGATGAAGTTCCTCAATCAGAAGGTACTAATTATCTTCAACTCTTGAATCAAGTTACTTACCAAAAATGGTATATATCTATCAATTTGGTAATTAATCAGGAGTACACAATCACTAATGCAATTGCCTTAGTTGATAGTGGTGCAGACATGAACTGCATACAGGAAGGATTGGTTCCTACTCAATATTTTGAGAAAACCACTCAAGGTCTTACCAGTGCAAGTGGCGGTAAGATGCAGATTAAGTATAAACTTAATCATGTTTTCATTTGTAAAGAAGGTATTTGTCTACCATCTACTTTCTTACTCATCCGAAACATGGCACAACAAGTTAGTTTGGGCACTCCCTTTTTAGCTTTGATTATGCCAATTGAGAAAATTGATTCTCATGGAATATGCTCTACTTTACATGGCCAGTCAATTACTTTCCAGTTCTTGACCCCACCAGTAAATAAGCATATCAATGCTCTTAAAGATAACATTATCTTTAAGGAAAAGCAACTGAATTATTTGCAAAAGGAGGTATCCTCCTTAGCAATTAACCAAAGATTGGTACAACCCACTGAGCAACAGAAAATTGAGTCACTACGGCAACACTTTCTAAAGGAAATCTGTAGTGAGATTCCTAATGCTTTTTGGGCCAGAAAGAAGCATATTGTTTCTTTACCCTATGAAAAGGGGTTTACCGATAGCATGAAAGCCTACTAAAGCTAGTCCCAGCCACATGAAAGCTGACTACTTGGAATTATGTAAAACTGAAATCAGCTCTTTAATGGCTAAGAAGCTTGTCACTACTAGCTACTCCCCCTGGAGTTGCAGAGCTTTTTATGTCAATAAAAATGCTGAAAAGGAAAGAGGAATTCCTCGATTGGTTATTGATTATCGGCCACTTAATCTTACTTTAAGTTGGATCCGATACCCAATTCCCAACATCAAAGATCTTTTAGATAGATTACAAGCTGCCGTGATCTTTTCTAAATTTGATCTTAAATCTGGATATTATCAGGTACAAATTACAGAAGAAGACAGGTACAAAACAGCCTTTTGCGTACCTTTCGGATAGTATGAATGGACAGTAATGCCATTTGGGTTAAAAAATGCCCCTTTAGAATTTCAATATATTTTGAATGACATATTTAATCCTTTTACTGAATTTTCTATTGTTTATATTGATGATATTCTCATATTCTCAAAATCAATTGATCAGCATTATAAACACTTGAAAATTTTCAAAGATGTCATTTACCGAAGTGGTTTAGTAGTTTCTGCTCCTAAACTAAAATTGTTTTTAACTAAGGTCAGATTTCTTGGTCATGAAATTTGTGATGGGAAAATTAGACCTATTAATCGCAGTATTGAGTTTGCTTCTAAATTTCCAGATGAAATCAAGGATAAAACTCAACTTCAAAGATTTCTGGGTAGCTTGAATTATATTCGAAATCACTACAGAAATCTTGCACAGGACACAGCAATTTTGTACACCAGGTTAAGGAAATCTCCTTCCCCATGGACTTTAGATCACACCAAGGCAGTCCAGAAGATTAAACTCAGAGCCAAACAAATTCCTTGCTTAGCTCTAGCCAATTCTTCATGGTTCAAAATTGTGGAAACAGATGCCTCCAATATTGGATACGGTGGTATTCTTAAACAGAAAAATCCAAATACAGGAACAGAGGAGCTTGTTCGCTTCACTTCAGGAACTTGGAAAAATGCACAATTAAATTATTCAATCATAAAAAAGGAAATTCTTTCTTAGGTTAAATGCATTTATAAATTCCAAGATGATTTAATCAATCAGAAATTCTTGTTACGCATTGATTGTAGTGCTGCTAAACAAGTACTGGAAAAAGATGTAAAGAATTTAGTTTCCAAACAGATATTTGCTGGTTGGCAAGCTGATTTAGCTGCTTTTGATTTTTCTATTGAATATATTAAAGGCAGTTCTAATTCTTTACCTGATTTTCTAACTCGTGAATTTTTGCAGGGTTCATGAATCAGCCCCCCCATGGGCAGGGCCGGGGTAATACTCCAAAGGCTCGTGGCAAAAACAAGGCTAAGGCCAAAGTGGTTATACCACTCACTGATGATCAGTTTCCATATTTGGAGCATGTTGCTGATCTGCTCAAAACTCCTTCTAAAGGAAGCAGTAGTTCCCAGCAACACCAACAGAAACCAACCATGAAAGAGGTTCTTGAACAAGAAACTCCATGGATACCTAATCAAAGGTATATTCAAACAGTATTGGTACTGGATTCCCAAGATGAGCAATGGATGCCAGATCCTTGGGAAGTAAAATCCAGATATTTCCAAACTCAACAATATGCTGCACCAGATGGTCGCCATAGATATATCTATGAAGCCATCCTTACTGAAACTTCCTCTGTGGAAATCAACCACACGAAGCAATTTCCGAATTCCAAAGATAGTCCTCTTACTTATAGTAAAGCTATCTTTAAGAGGCTTATACGGCCTAGTGACTGGGGATTAAATCCAAATTTGCCAAGGAAAATATCCTATGGTCACAGTTATAATTATTGGGATTATATCTCAGCTTGGACATATTCGTTCTTTTATCAAAATCCGAAGCATAAGCATTCTTGGTTCCTCAAGATATGCCCTCAATCAGTTAAGGCTGATTTCCCAAACTGGGTTATACCCTGGTGGGCTATATTTGGCCCTGATCTGGATATGTTGCCAGAATCAATCAGGCAATTATATTTGCCATGGCAACAATTTCATCCTCAATTACGAGGACAGGATAATATTCCTGTAGGGAAATCCACCCTATTGTTCTTTACTGAATTTGGAATCCCTTGGATTTGGAAATGGGATTTCCAATGTTGTTATACCACTGACAAGTTACCGGTCCTCCAGAGGATTTTTTATTACAGATGGTGGTCAGGCATGACTCAAGAACCTATCCAAGCCCTCCTCCATCAGATCAGAAAGAAAACAATGGAATATATGGATAAGATTCCAAAGTTAACTATTTCCGAACCTGAAATCTTTAACCCATTTGAACTTGTTAAAGATATGATCAGAAAACAACAACCATTAATTACCGAAGCTGATCTAATGGTTAAATGCATGGATTTTATGAGGAATAAATTTGTTAAATCTTTTGAATCCTCTACCCCTACAGTAAGAGATGATGCATCCATGGTATCAGTCTCTAGCCAGACCAGTCAAGACGGAAATCAGTTTTCCTGTCTAGCAGGTTATGCACAAGATCCCAATGAAGATCTTAATTCTGAAGACGAGATTTCAATAGCAGACTATTGGGACTCTCTCACAGGACATTTGAAGGACAAGATGAATCCACCCAAAAAGTAAAGATTCCTCTTATCCTGCCGACAGAAGAAGACAAAGAACTTTTCCAGAAAGTCTTTGATTCCACAGTATTTCCTTCATCAGATGTCTACTTTCCATCAGATAAGGAGACAGCACTTGGTGGTGGGCTGACCGACTGCATTATTCAAGCACACGACTCCATACACTATGCGGACTTCAAAATATTAATTTCAAGTCCATTTTATGTATAAATAGAGGGTAATGTTTCCCTTCAATGTATCTTTCAATTTTCTATTCTCTCTTTTGTAATATTTCTCTGTAATAGCCTGGACAATTAAATAAAGAAAGTTTTCTGTAAGTCTGTTCAAACCTTGTTTTGTTTTGTTTATAATCTATCGATCCATCTTGCATATATTTATTATTTTGCATATTATTTTCTTATTACTATTATTATTATTATTATTACAATAATTTATTTTTATTATGAATATTATTGTTATTAATGTTGTTAGGGTTAAGTGCATCAAATGCTGCTGAAATTTCTTTTCTCTCCCAAAAAAAAATATCCCTCTCAAGTATCAAAAAGACACCTAATTAACCCCCTAAAATCGTTAGTTGGTCGTCCCAAATTAAACGCCAAAGGTTATCACATGACACACATGAGAGGGCAAAATTTTAAAAAGACAGAAATGACCATAATGAACTTTATATGGATTACACACACACCCACACACACACACACACACACACACAACATGTTATATGTCTACAAAATCCCCATTTTAATAACTGCAACAAACAGTTGGTAGCTCGATCTCTCTCTATCTATGTGTCCCCATTTTATTAATTGCAACTAACCCTTACCAACTTGTTTGAATAGAAGTTTCATTCATAGCCATTAAAGGAGAGAAATACCTTTCCAGAGAGAGCTACGGTTTGTGTTTTAAGTTTTAGCTTACTACCTTCATTGATCGGTGAATCTCTTTATCTAAATTCAAAGCAACCCTTTATGGTTTGAGTCCTCAAACCTCATTGTTGTCGTCCTTCAATTCCTCAAACAAAGGACTTAATGGTAGGTTAGTGTGGTTAAGAAGCCTGATTCTCAGTGAGAACTCGTAGAAATTTAGGCAAGCATAACCGGGAGATTCTGGCAAGCATAGCTGTGGTGGGTGAAATCAGATCGGATCTCGGCGTCGGAGATTCTCTTACTCTTTTTTAAATATTTATTTTCCTAGGTTGATATTTAGATTCCGATCCGAATTCACCCACCACGACCCCACCATCGCCCGAATCAACAACGACAGTTTCAGCTCCTGCCCAGCCTCCATCACCATCACTCAACAGCTATGACAGCTTTGGTATCTCCGAAAACACGATGACTTCTCCGCTAGTGAGTAGAGAGATAGAGAACGGGTAGAGAAAGGGGGACCATAAACAGGAAAAAAAAAAAGAAAAAAAAAAAGATAGGCTACTGACACGTGGCATTTTGCTTCTTGGTTTTGGATTACTTGAGTATTCGTGAACATGTCTTTCTTGAATCGTTTGGCATCATATGATCAGTGTTAAGTTTAGGTTGTTGTGCACTTTTTTATTGGTTAGTGGGACTATTTTGCCACATAAGTGTATTGAGTTGGAAAACAATACAAATAACTTAGGGCTAAAAATGGAATTTAGTTTTTATGTTAACGGCTGGTTACATGTTGTCCTTAGGTGCAACATTCTAATAATTTAGGGGGGCAACTTTTAATTCAGGTTCCCTGCAATCAGGTGATAATTTAGGGGGATTTAATGTACTTAATCCTTGTTGTTGTAGTTGTTGTTGTTGTTATTGTTATTTTTATTATTATTATTATTAGGCAAAAGTGTAAAAAAATTCTCTGAACTATTAGTTAGTTGCAAGATGCTCTTTGAAGGTTATTATGAGTATTTTACATTTATGAAATTTTATAAGTTTATATAAATTAATAAGTAGAGGTATTTAGGTAATTTTGACTCTCTAAGCACCGAAAAATGACGTCTGATGGCCGGGAAGGAGTGCATCTTTTCAATATTAATTTTAGTGTTCAATTTGCATCTGACAATAGTTTGGGGGAATAGTTCATAGGGAATTTTTCACTTTTGCCTCCATATTATGATGTACATAATTGGAATTTTTTTATTAATCTCCAAAGTACCCTCCAATATGTTGGTATACCCCACCTTCTTATAAAAGGCTTCTGCATTCCTTTGAAAAATGTTTTCTTTTGCCCTTTCATTTTATTTTGTTTTTCATAAAATGCAAGTCATAATAACACAAGTATATAGCCAGTCAATTTATGGTCATGTGGTATTGCATGAATTTATTATAGAGGGCTTTTAAGGTAGTTCGCCTATAATGTTACCATAGAGGTGTTTATACTTTATACTATTCTCTCGAGGTAAAAAGGAAGAGAGCTCTCCGTGCTACAATGAGGTTCACCTAACTATAGTTTTACTCGTCGAACTCCGCCGTAAACGTGCCATGAATGCCATACGTGTATGCACGTGGGTATATACATAATCAATCCACAGTCCCACTTATCTCACACTTCTCAGTTCTCACACTCGCGCACTCGATCAGAGTCATCAATGGCGGCTTCTACCTCCTTCGCTCTGTCCGTTGCCGCTGCTGCTGCATCTTCATCCAAAACCCTAAAACCAACCTCCAAAACACTAGGTACGAATCTAGGGTTTCTTTATTCATCATCTTCAAAGACAAACTTAATGCCGCTCAAAGCTCGAGTCATGCCTTGCAATGGGGCTGGATCGAGCTCAGGCTCAGCTCTCGGGGCTCGTATGGTCGCTACGCCTGAGCTTAAGCCTCTCACGTCGCTCGATTTCGAAACCTCCGTCTTCAAGAAGGAGAAGATCAGTCTCGCGGGGCACGACGAGGTATTTCCCTCTCTTCTCTCTCTAGAAATTGTTCTTGTGCTGATTTTTAACTGGTGATGATTTCTCGATTGGTTTTGTTTTGTGCATTGTAGTATATTGTGAGAGGAGGGAGGGATTTGTTCCATTTGCTACCAGATGCGTTCAAGGGTATCAAGCAAATTGGTGTTATCGGTTGGGGTTCGCAGGTGAACTTGATTGCTTTCTTGATTCCCAAACAGTATATTATTGGTTTTATGTGATTTTCTGTTCCATTTTGTGAATAATCGTTGAATTATCTTTTAATTATTTAACATAATTGATATAATTCTCATGGATGTATTTAGGGCCCTGCTCAAGCTCAGAATCTAAGGGATTCTCTTGCATTTCTTATAGCTGGAGAACATTGTAAAATAAAATATGGGAATGGATTGTTCTTTTGCTCTGAATTCGGTTTTTGAAAAAAAAAAATAAAAACCGAAGATATAATGAAAAAAATGCTAAAAGTTTGATTCATCCTTGGAGTGCCTTTGATCAGTTTTCCCTTTTCTCCTCACTGTTTTCAAGAATGAAATTGGTTTTTTAAATCTTGTTTCCAAATATGAGAAATTATCTAATTTAAATAAATGTTAAGTTTCAGTCTAATGGCAGAATTAAATATCAGCAAATGCCAAACAATGGACAAATCCATACTTCAAAATATTTTGGTTCTCCATTTGAGAAAATTACATTCTGAAAATGGGACCCTTTGATCTTCCATCGCTTTTCTTTTTGCGGCTATATTTGTTGATGACATGTCTAAACTTCTTAGGAAAGTCAGAAAACGAATTATCTTATATAGTGTTGGCGCAATCTTTGATAATAAGCTAGATATACTATCGTCACTCTATCCGAGTTGTTTCTTGCAGCGCTCTTTATTGATGATAAGTTCCAAACTTATGGAGAGTTGGAAATTGATTTCCTTTTCTCAGTGTCGGCACGACACTCTTTTAGATGGTAGGCCTAATACACATCTTTTTCTGTTGTTGCTCATATGCTTTTATGCAAATTATATAACTTTATTTATCATTATAACATCATCATAAGAAGTGTGGACACAGATGCATGATAAAGACACAACATGATTAATCTTGGAAAAGTAGGACATGGAGGTGGAGAGTTCACAACAGTAACATATATATTTCTTTATATAAAATTTATATTACTAAATCTGATATTCTAGATGAAAAATTTTCACTTATAAATTATATTGATTATAATCAACCTCGCCATAGAAAGAATATCATAATAAGGGTATAAGATAGAGTGTGTGCATGTGTTTGGGTTTGTACTTGTATATGCATATGTGTATGCAATTTGATGACCCCTCTCTTAATTCCATGTATATGATCAAGCTTTTAAAAGATTTTTTGGAGCAACTATTTTTCTATTTTAAAAGAAAGCCTTATCCAATGTCCATGTTCAATGGTAGCATGTTAGCCAGTGTGTAGGAAGTCTCAGGCATGCTTGAACTTCAAAATTTAATTTTGAATTTATAAACACCTCCAAAAGTTGTCAAACACTTTTTTTTTTTTTTTTTGATGAGTTCCAAAAGTTGTCAAACACATGGCTAGGAGTGTCTGATATGGACATGTCTCCTCTTTAGAAGTGTCCGTGCTTCTCGGATAGCAATGACATGTAACCTATTTGACCATATAAATAAATTTCTTAATTTGATTCTCATTTCTTTTCATTTCCTATAATTTCTCCAACAAAATATTGGATCATTAATCTTTGTCATGTTGGACTTAACTTGTAGTTTGATCTCTTTGTCATTTTGTGTATTACTGATATCAAATGCAATTTAGTTCAAATCTTGTATATTATTATAATTATCATTACCAGATAGATTAAACTTCTGGAATTGACTTGGTGTTTCAATGGTTGTCTGGATACTTTGAAAACAGAAACATTTGAATGCACTTGCGTTTTGGTATCACTAGCAGATTGGTTTTAGGACAATTTGTAATTTGTAGTGAGAAATATTCCTGTTCTATGATGATGTTGAATTAGAAAGGTACATTATTGTTGAATTTACCTAGTAGTTTAGGTTACATGCACTCGTTGGCATTTTTGTGCATGACTTGGGATGTTAAAGGAGATATTTCAAGTATCTTTGGTTCTAACATGAACGTTTTCCCTCGATGATCTCTATGTGCTGTGAAGGTGTGTAATTGCATGCTTTAATGAGCCGCTCTTTTCTTTTCAATGGATAAATGAATTTCATTGTTCTTAGTTCTTTTTACTGATGTTCTATTTAATATAATTGATATCATTCTCATGGATGTATTTAGGGCCCTGCTCAAGCTCAGAATCTAAGGGATTCTCTTGCAGAAGCAAAATCTGATATTGTGGTCAAGGTGATATTAGTTCCCCCATCCTCTCTCTCTCTCTCTCTCTCTCTCTCTCTCTCTCTCTCTCTCTCTCTCTATCTCTATCTATCTGTATTAATCATAGCTTTATATGCTAAACTAGTTTCTCTGTTATGATGTTTGCTATATTCGCTTTGTAACACAGATTGGTCTTAGGAAGGGTTCTCGTTCTTTTGGGGAGGCTCGTGCTGCTGGTTTCACTGAAGAGAATGGAACCTTGGGTGATATATGGGAAACTATATCGGGCAGCGATTTGGTGCTGCTCTTGATTTCTGATGCAGCACAGGTTCATATATTGTACAGATATTCCTGTATCTTAAATATTAAATGTTGAATGTTACTGGTATGCTATTCTATGCTTTTGGTTTGCAGCTATCAGGATTTAAGTAAAAATATCTCAATAAATGATAGTTTTCTACTCTTCATGTTTCTTTAATGGTCCATGTGAACTTATATCTCCTCTAGAAAATTTTGAACTTCAATCAGTTCTCTTACGTACGCTGGGTCTAGAAGAAACTGCAAGCTAATTATGAATACATGTTTGATGTATAATGCTATCTAATCATGAAGGCCTTAATTTCACGAGTACTTGAGAGGCAAAATTTACTTATTTACCCTTGTTGGCTCCTTGTAATTTCCTTGAAGTACTTGGATAGCAGTATCACCGAATAACTTTTAGAAACTTAAATAACTTAAAGACTAAAAGTTACAGTTTCTGTTTTGTGCAAAATTAGCCAAACTAAGTCCTATAAAAGTCCCAACTTGTCATCATCATCCTTCTCTTGGTCCAACTCGAATGGGTTAGTTCACGTGAATTCTCCTTTTTCCTTATTTTCTATTGTAAGCTGTCTCCAATTGTATTTAATTTCTTAAGGCCTTTTTCAATTAATTCGTTCCACATCTACGTTAGTTTTGGTCTGCCTCTTTCTCTATTACCTTCTATGTTTACTAATATTCCTTTTTTTGGGTGCATTTTCTGGTTTGCATTTGTGCATGACCAATTTGACATTTGGACACATACCTAATACTCATACCCAGCATAATCATACCTAGGTTCATGTGGCCAATACAAGTACTTATTGCATGTGGAAGTCTATGTAACATAAGCTGACATGGCATAACGTAAGATGCCAATGTGATGTCACATGTCCATGATGTGGCACCATTGGTGGTGGGTGGAAACATGTGGCTCTTGATGACACCACGTGACTGCCAACACGGTGGTAGGCTGGTAGCACGCTTACCTAGTGGGATATCTAGGCATTTTCAACAAAAGTAACATTATATATATATATAATTTTGATTTCTAATGGATAAGTTTTTTCGTTCAAGAGTTGAATCTTGGAATATAGATCCTACCAAGCACAATTGTCTTATTTCTTTTTTTAATTTATTATATATCATGGACTGTGAGGGAGTAAAGATAATGAAGTTGAGAGCTACCACATTGATCCCTATTACAAACCTTAATTTGATATCAGAGGTTTATACATATGATATATAAAGAGACCAGAAAATATTATAAGTTTGAAGAACTACAGAACAAGAAGGATGAGGGACCCTTAGTAGAAAGTACAAGGAAAAGGGCAAAATAAATACAAAATGCACTCACTGAAGTCAAATGAAAGCACTCACACACCAACCAAGCGGTTGCAGAATCTTGAGGAGCATGCAAGTGACCTCTCATAGGAACAACATTATTATGAGACTTTGCTGGAATGCTAGTAATTTAAATGAAGTGATGGCAATTGTCATGGAAAATCAGATGATCTATGCATGTCAACATGATGTGAGTGAATTCCATTGCCATATTTATGGTACTTCACTGGAATAATGGTCATTTAGATGATGTGATGGAAAATATCATGAAGTGTCAGATATTTTAAGCATTTCAGCATGCTATGGCTGTCTGCAACAGTCTTACTTCCATTCATTCCTTGCCATGACTGTCTTGCATTTATATATTTCTTCATTTCCTTCATTCTTGTCATGACTGTCTTGCATTTATATATTTCTTCATTTCCTTCATTCTTGTCATGACTGTCTTGCATTTATATTTTTCTTCTTCTTCTTCTTATTATTATTATTATTTGGTTACAGGCTGATAATTATGAGTATGTGTTCTCCCACATGAAGTCAAACAGCATACTTGGGCTTTCCCATGGGTTTCTTCTTGGACATTTGCAGTCAATGGGCCTTGATTTCCCTAAAAACATCAGTGTAATAGCTGTATGTCCCAAGGGAATGGGTCCGTCTGTCAGGAGACTCTATGTCCAAGGCAAAGAGATAAATGGTGCAGGAATCAATTCCAGTTTTGGCGTCCACCAGGTTTCTCTCTCTCTCGATATATATATATATATATATTTATATATGCATATTCTATCTTGCATGCACACTTGTTTTTTATGTTGCTTGGTTGTGTTCTGTAAGGCTTTTCAAAAAACCCAATTTTCTCCGTGGACAGGATGTTGATGGCAGAGCAACAGATGTTGCCCTTGGATGGTCTGTTGCCCTTGGTTCTCCTTTTGCATTTGCCACAACTCTAGAGCAGGAGTACAAGAGTGACATATTTGGAGAGCGAGGCGAGTGTGGTGTCATTTATCCTTATTTTGGTATCCACTGCAAATGATGTCTGATCATTCGTTCCTTTGATCAATAGGCATTTTACTCGGTGCTGTACATGGAATTGTGGAATCCTTGTTTAGAAGATATACTGAGAATGGAATGAGTGAAGACCTTGCTTACAAGAACACTGTTGAATGCATAACAGGGATAATCTCAAAAACCATATCAACTAAGGTTAAATACTTGTGATCATCCAAGGGGAGGATTTTTTAAATGACTTTTGGATTTCATCTATTCCCTCTCCATCATTGTGGTGTGCGTGCGTGCGTGTCTCTCTCTCCTCTGTGTGTGTGTGTGTGTGTGTGTGTTGGGGGGGTTTGGCGAGTGGAAGTGACTCTTCCCTCTTTGTCGGCCGCTAGTTGTCTTAAAATTCTTTTCCTAATGTATATTGTTCCTTGCAACAGGGTATGTTGGCTGTCTACAATTCTCTGTCGGAAGAAGACAAAAGGGAGTTTGAGGCTGCATATAGTGCCTCGTATTATCCCTGCATGGAGATCTTATATGAGTGCTATGAAGATGTTGCCAGTGGTAGCGAGATTCGCAGTGTTGTCCTGGCTGGGCGTCGCTTTTATGTATGTTAGTTTCCTTTCTGATGTTTACATACATGGTTAGAATGCAATGCTATTAAATTATTAATCACTGATGTTAAGGGTAGGTTCGTGAACGTTTGAGATCTTTATGACATTTGAAAGAAGTGCAAGTGATAATAAATATAATAAGGGTAAATTACACTAACCTCCCCTGCGGTTTGAGCAAATATCAGACAGATTGACCAATTGGCTTTTATTACACTGAGCTCCCCTAATTGCCTTTTCCGGTGGCCGGAATAAGTAAAAAGCCATTCATGCCCTTTTTATTACAATATATTACATATTTTTGTTAATATGAAACTCACGTGAACTGCACAATCTTTACGTCTCTACCAATATCAATCACAACCCATCTCTGACCCCAAGCCGGATCCAAGATGGAATCATTGACAACCCTCAAATCCGACCACGCACTCAAATGACGGTATAATCTCCGGTCTCCACCCTCCACCGCCACAACTCCAACAACCCAACGACAGATGGTATCTTCTTCGTATCGCCACAACTCCCACAACCCACAAACTCTCATCATCTATAATCTTCAAAATCCCCAATCAGAAACCAACCTTATAATCTAAACATATTTTGCTATCAACTTAAAATCCAATCTAAATTCGGAGAATTTTGGGATGTATTTAGGCATTCGCTATATATATGTGTGTGTGTGTGTGTGTGTGTGTGTGTGTGTGTGTGTGTATGTATGGCGCGCCAAAATTACCCTAGCCAATCTTCATCTCTAGCATCTTCTGTATTGGTTAATGGCTAGTGGTGCGATCAAGAAAGAGACCCATGGTTGGTGCACTAGACGGATCCTTTGTACTTGTTATCGCCATCAAGATTGACCCACGCTTGGTCTTCGAATTAGTAGTACAGAATTTTTAGAAAGAGGGGATTCCTGTAGGTGGTGGTTAGAGTGAAGAACAAAGAAGCATCAAAAGGTTTTTTTTTTTTTTTTTTTTCTTTTTTCGAAAGAACATCAAAAGTATGTATATTTGTATGGGTTATATATATATGTATATATATTTGTATGTGTGTATATATATATACACACACACACACAGATTGTAGAAGAAGAAGGAATTTTATGTGTTTCTATATATATATATATATGGGTCTTCTTATTGTGTTTTCATATAAGAAGGGCAAAAGGAGCTTTTTAAAAAATTTGATTGACAACTTTGCCAGAATTTTTTTTTTTTAGGGGTGTTATTGAGCAAATGCATCAAATGTTAGGGGAGGTCAAAGTAATAAAGGTTGATCGGTTCATTTGTGTGATATTTGCTCAAACCTCAAGGGAGGTGAGTGTAATTTACCCATATAATAATGCAGGTTATTTTGATATGCTTCTATTTTTACAGGAAAAGGATGGTCTACCGTCTTTCCCTATGGGCAAAATTGATCAGACACGGATGTGGAAAGTAGGTGAACGAGTTCGAGCAACACGTCCAGCAGGTGACTTGGGGCCGTTATTTCCTTTCACTGCAGGTGTCTACACAGCACTTATGATGGCCCAGGTGAGCTCTCTTTTAAATTTTCAATTTAAAATTTGTTATATACTTTTAAAGGAATTCGAACATAGATGAAATATAGATTGATACTGAGGATTGCTTAAGAAGTATAGGTTGATTTTGTAACTTAATTTTTTTTTTTTCCTGAATTATTTTTTGTAACTTAATTCCTCCAAATTATCGAGAAAGAAATGTCTAAGCAAGAGTGATGTAATAAAATAGTAAAATGCAGTTGGTGTTTGATCAATTAATTCAAATAATGATGCTATTTGAATCTTAAGGATACGGGATTTTTAACGTCATACTGTTAATTTTGCTCGGTGAACATGAATTCTATTTGCTTTTTACTTCATTCAACAGATTGAGATTCTGAGGAAGAAAGGGCACTCCTACTCGGAGATCATCAATGAAAGTGTGATTGAGTCAGTGGATTCATTGAATCCTTTCATGCATGCCCGTGGAGTTTCTTTCATGGTTGATAATTGTTCAACAACAGCACGGCTAGGATCAAGGAAGTGGGCACCACGTTTTGATTACATTCTCACGCAGCAGGCCTTGGTAGCAGTGGACAATGGTGCTCCCATCAACCGTGACCTGATCAGCAACTTCCTATCAGATCCCGTGCATGGGGCCATTGAAGTCTGTGCCCAGCTGAGACCTACAGTTGACATCTCCGTTCCTCCAGATGCCGATTTTGTTCGCCCTGAGTTGCGCCAATCTGTTCACTGAATTACTGAAAATCACTTAATTTCAGTTACCTAGATCTTGTTTTGACGGGAATATTTTTGAAGGAGTTTTCTTGAATCTATGAGTGCTATATTTTATCCAGCATTTCCTGCATTTCCTAATAGAAGTTGTCCTTTTTGTTAGCTTTATTTGATTGTTCACTTGATTTTTCTTTCCATTGATGAGAAAAAGTCTTTCCTTTGATTGGATTTTCTGAATTTCATATTAATATTTTGCTAGCCCCCATCTTCGAACTCCAAGAATGAAGAAAATACCTCCATCCAAGTTAAGGGCATGCATAAATGTATGTAATGATGAATACTAGCTTTACAGACTTATAATTTCGTGGCAAACTATGCATAAACAACTTTGAGGTCGGGATTCGAATCCCTTTAGGCCACGCGACCTCTAGAGAATTTTTCCTGCAATTATCCGGTGCACGTGGAATGGAGGAACATAATTTTTCCTTCAATTATCTGGTGCACGTGGAATGGAGGAACGGGGGATTGCATGTGTCCGGTGTTAGTGGTGGGGGATTGCATGTGTCCGGTGCTAGTGGTGGATTACAAGATGCCAAAAGGTCCGACACAATGGTGGTGGTAGTGGTGGTGGATTACGGAGTGCCAAAAGGTCCGCATGCAATCCTAGGCAGGCCTCTACCCGTCGTCCTAATGGTTTTCGAACCATCGTTCTGATACCAAATTTGTAACAATCCGAACCTGTGGGTCCGAACAGCTAACCGGGTCTTTACCTGAACCCGAGATTACCTAAGTCAATCTCATCATGTCTAGTGTCAAAACATCATCCTTGCGTCTTAAATATGCTTCATGAAGGCTCTAAGCAACTTCCCAAGGCTCAGGGTTAATCATACCAAAAGAAGAAACAAAGTGCACAAAGCAACAACAAATCGGTCGACCGAAGTGGAGCTTCGGTCATCCGAAATGGCTATACCAATTGGTCGGTTGTGACCAAAATGTTGGCGAGGTTACTGGAAATGTCAGTTGACCGAAATGCCTATTTTGGTCGACCGAAATGGCCCTGCAAACTGAGAAAAATGCAATTGAACTGTTATGAATGCAAAAATGGAGAACCACATTCCATTCATTTGAAATACAAGGTTTACATATCTATTACATGGTCCCAAAAATCATCTACATGAGTTGTATCATAATTACATCAAGTTTACAGTCCATGGAGCAAAATTACAATCCTTATAGTCCATAAGTCTCATTACCAATTTCAACAAGCTGGGACTTAATAGATTAATGGAACTTAGGTACAAAATAACAAAATGGTCACCCAATCCAAACTAGGCCTATGTAGAATGTCATCTGTTACTTCTTTCCCATATCCTGAAAATGTTAAAATAAGGGGTGAGTATAAAGTTCAGTAGAAAGTGCCTAAGACACACCTCTTATAACCTCATGAATCCAACAATGAATAAAATATAAAGAAATTGGGATCATGCCACTTCCGGAAAGAATATAACCATGCAATCAACATCAATAATCCAAGTCATAAATGAACTATGCCGTGTAATGGGATGCAATCTTGCTCCCCATTTTTAAAACCTTTTTCCGTCATCATTTCCAAACCGTTAGTGAAACCCGTCCCATGGCAACTCCATGGCGGCACGAGAGGAGGACTGGTTAACTGTCCATGACTCATGACAACTCCATGGCGTCATTTAGGGCCAGGTAACTCAACCACGTTATGGTAGTCTCCCTAGTTTCCTCTAGTTCACACTAACGCCAAGGATCCTAAGCAACTTCTGGGCGACTGGTTTTTGCAAACCTCTCATCAAAACTTTTTACTTTTCGTTTCAAATCAAATTTTCCCATTCTATGCCCAATAACATGCATGAATGTCTCATGCTTTTCATGCCATGCCAAAAGACGATTTCATATCAACAAGTTCAACATTAACAACACAACATTCATTGTAGGAAAATTACTAGAATAATTGACATGCTTCCATATTACAAAATCTAGTAATTTAAACACAAGAGGCATGAAATACAATCGCTTAAGCATACTTTTTCATACAATTTCAATTAACACATAATCACATGCTTCATATACAACATTTAAGTCATCTTAAAAGAAATCAACACAATTTAAGCATGTTAGACAACAAATCATGAAAGAATGAATCACAAAAAAGTTCAAGAAATTGTGAATTAAAAACCTCTACCTCAAAGCTAAATGAAACCCCAAAAATGCCCAAATTTTGAAATTCCAAGAGTTGGGTAAATGGTGCTTGGCTCTAATTAAATCGACGACCTCGACGAGCTCTCTGATAATGCCTTAAGTGGTACTATCAAATTCCCTACGATTGATGAGGAATCAAAGCTTGAAAATTGCAAAAGAAAAGAGAGAGAGAAAGAACCAGATTGGGAGAGAGAAGGAGTGTGGCCAAATAATGGCCTCTTGGCCAATAAAAGCAATAATGGTGGGTCCTCCAGTAGAAATATCTTTTAACATTAATTTGCCACCACAAAAATTTGTATATGCATACTAATTATGTTATAACCACATTTAAGCATTTACACCATTAACTTATGCACAAAATAATTATGATATTATCCGCGTTGGGCCTGAGCCCGCACGATTTTGCTCTTGGGTTTTATCCCAAAAGGTCTCATACCAATTGGAGATGACACACTTACATATAAGCAGTTCACCTTTCTTCTACCCAGGCGATGTGGGACTGTGCACTCGTAGCTCGCCAGTGTGGTAACCTGACAGTGTCTCTCGCACCTGCCTACGGCACACCCGCCCACAAGGTCATCACAATCCACCCCCCTTAGAGGCCCGACGTCCACGTCAGCACACTTTCGGTTGGGTCAGGCTCTGATACCATTTGTATCGACCCACTCCATCACATGGTATGATATTGTCCGCTTTAGGCCTGAGCTCGCACGGTTTTACTCTTGGACTTCACCCCAAAAGGCCTCATACTAATTGCAATGGACCTATGATGCAACTTCAGTACACAACAATTTCTGTAGCGGGTCTCACCTGGGACCTTTGGATCCTAAAAAACAGAAAAATATTAAAATGACAACCAATGCGTTTCCAAGAGTTCTGAACTCAAGGAAATGTCCTCATCAACACTCTGACACACCCGGCACACCCCACGGTGTCTGGCACGCAAAACGAGAAAAAACAAAAACACCCTCGAAAAATCATAAAATTTTAGAAAAATGAAAAATAACAAAAATCAGAAATATTACACTTCGGTCTCGTTGTCCTAAACCAACAACCATCCGTTATTCTTCTTCCTAAAACAAATATGGAAAAAATAAAAAATAAAAAATTCAGATTGGGCTCAGTTCGATTTGTTAACATTTTTAACTTTTGGGTTGGGCTTGAGTTGGGTTTGAATTTACCCATCCGAATGGTATCACTATTTAAAATACATGAAATTCCAAAAATGTCCTAACAACAATCCGTTATTCTTCTTCCTAAAACTCTAGGGCGACAACCTCACGCCAACGCTCTGCCAGAAGAATCTCTGAAATTTCTCATCTCAGGCTGGCTATGTTCCTCCTTTCTTCTTCCCAACCAAAACAAAACTAAGTCATATATATGTGTGAGTTCATTTGTGTATGTCACATTGTCAGCCCTAATTTTGCATTTTCTTACCAAATGAATTTTCTTCAGTTTCAAAGTTTTCTCCGACGATTGCAGCGATGCCGATGGCGAATTGGGAACAACGACCATCCTATATTCGAGGTACTTTGATATATTTTTTCTTTTATGTTTTCTTTTTTGGAAGGCTTAATTTTGGGAAATTTGCAAAATTCATTCAATTATTTATTGGGTTAACTGCAAAAAAAACTCCCTACTACTATGAATATAGTGCAATATAATCTCTGTGTAGTGTGAAACAACCCTATACTAATGGTCCGGAGACTTAAAATGACCATTTCAATAAAATAAATTAATAATTATATATACAGACCTTCTAAAATGACCATTTGGTGTAAATACTCTGGAGACTTAAAATGATGAGGGTATTAGGCTACGTAAAATAACCATTTTGTTCAATTTGTGTAGAATTTTGTTTGTTTGAGACAAGAACAAAATAATGCTTGATTTTGGTAAAGATTTCAATTAAATTTTAGTAAAATTCTCATTGCAAAAGGCATGATAAGAAAAACATTAAACATGAAATCTGAAGCACCAATATTATAACAAGTTAAAAATATATTATAACAAAGAGATAGAGTGGACCCACACTTGATGGAAAAAGCACTTATTTTTGTAATCCTTAACAAATATTATTAGTAGTATAAATTTTCTTTTGTCATTGTAAAAGTTCGATCATGTATGCCTTTATTATATCGTCATCCATGTCAAGTATTGAATTAATTTGATTTTCTCTTTGTAATTATCAGAACAAAACACCAAGGCTATGTTTGGCGCGAGTGAATTGAATCAAATGAAGGTGAAATGGAATGTGTCACATTAAAAGTGGAATGGCTATTCTTAGGGAATGCCCATTCCATCAAAAAGGTGGAATGCCCATTCCACTTCTTAAGAGGTGGAATGACCATACCATTAATAAAGTAATAAAATAATTTACATAGATAATTCACGCATACACACACTATATATATATATATATATATATATATATATATATATATATATATATAATATGTATCTATATGCTGTTTGTTCCCCCTCTCTCTATCTCGTTTATTTTTCTCTCTCTATTATCTCTTTCCCTTTTATTTTTGCAAATTAATTTTTTTAGTTAATTTTTTTTTACTAATAATAAAATGTAATTTAAAGAAACAATATAAATTCATTCTATTCTAATTTTTTTACCAAACATAGGAATGAGAATGAGATTCTATTTTTACACATTCCATATTTACAACCAAACGGTGTATTCTCATTCCATTCCATTCTCATTCCATTCCAATTCATTCCACCACACCAAACATGCCCCAAGTGAAAATGTGATATTGATTGATGAGATAGTTATAAATTTCCAATCATCTTAATCTTTGACATACATAATATTATGCCAAGAGCATATTGTTATCCAATACCATGCATAAATTTCCTAATTAGCTTTAAAAAAAAATTGAGCACTTTAAATTTTTGGTAAGTTATAAAAAGAGAATTTTGAGAGAAAATTATTTTCCATAACCTTCTAACTTTTTTAGAAAAAAATTCAACAAAAAATATGAAAAAAAAAAAAAATGGATTTCTTTTCATCTACATCACTCTCTTTTAAATCTTACTTTTCACTATTAATTTTTGTCTAACCAAACGAGCCTAAGATTTGGGAGTTAATTTGATTAGATAATCAAAAATATTTTACTAAATCAATATTTAAGGTAAAATTAAGTAGAGAACAAATATATGGATATGCATATAGTGCAGACTATGAATGAGAATGCTTATAGGTCTGAAGTATATACTATTTGTATAACATATGTAATGACAAGCACCACATGCATAGAAATATATACCATGACAGTTAGCAAATTTGATAATTAATCACATAGCCCATCAATGAAACATTAATAAACTTTCTTGAGGTGGCCATGGTGGGGGGAAGAGTGAGAGAAGCCAGGAGTCTTCTTTAGGGGCAAAATGGGAACAATAAGGGTAAAATCAAGTTTTCATATTTACTTTTTGTCAAAAAAAAATGGTCAGAGGGCTTATTTTCACTTTTTTTTTTTTTTAATTTTATTTTATAGACTGAAATATACATTTTAAAAAATGAAGAACTATTTGAGCACAAAACCTATATTACATGGGTTTTTTCTACACTTAACCCTTAGTTATTTAATCTTGATTTCAATTGAGATGCCAATCCGATTAGGACGTGCCTCTTAAAATTTATTCAGATTACCGGCAGCGTGTATGCTTCATCAAGGGCTCTTGTGGGGTAGCTTTAAGCTCCTTCATCTTGGTGGATGCCTGCCAAATGGCATATGTATACTTCCATTGTAGCAGCCACGTCTCACTGCAATATATGTTTATTGCAATATTTTGAAAAGGTCAAGGATTTTGGCCGGTACAATGGAGTTAAAGTGGCTCTCTGCCATTCATTAGATATGCAGAGATCTTTGTCTACTTTATTAGTTCCATTTATCAGCCATTTTTAACTCAAAACTTAGCTTAATTTCATGATGAACTTGGAGATAATTAAATTTTCACCCCTAAGAGGAATTAGTGAGAGGATAGAGATGAAAACGACGCTACAGGCGCAAGAGAATTAATAGAGCCTTAATGTTTACCGATATATAACGATGAGAGAGAGAGAGAGAGGGGGATGCATACATGCTAGTGCAAAACTTGTTACAAGAACCACATTATAAGCAACCGATTGATTTGCAGGACATAGAGGATGTGTGCCCAAAATATCCTTCAACATTATATGTTGAGCTGATGTCGATGACAGTGAATGGAAGTTCTCCTAGATGCCTTCCTATTATTGTTTCGTGTGCCACAACTCCAAAACTATAAACGTCACATTTTTGAATCACAACCATATGATGAAGGCAAGTTCTGCATCAACAAGAAGTCTGTAAGAGTAATCAAAATTTTCTTTTTTCATCACTTTGCGAATAATTAAGATAGTACATGACATGACAATGTTGCAAATATATATGTTAGAAATTTTATTTGATTTCGTTTCATCATCGTTTTCATTACCATTAACATCTTCTTCTTTTATTTTATTTTTTTTGTTTAGTTAAGTTTTAACATATATCATTTATAATTTATAAACGTAAAATAGAATAGTGATTTTTATTTTTTTATTTTTCGTTAGTTAAAATAAAAATACTATTTTATTTATTTTTCAAATACTTTTAAACGAATATTTATCTTTATTGAAATAGGGAGCAAGTAAATTTTTGCTTTCTTCTAAACATTTTCTACAGACGATGATATATGAATTGTTCAAAACTAATAGGTTCCCAATGGCCAAACTGGAAGAACCAAAGCCAATACCATCAACGTGGTAATAAAGCCCTCAAGTACAAAGAAAATATGACTTAAAATTACATACCTATATATTTATACTGGTGTAATACGAATGTAAATAAAAGAATAACAATAAAAATTATATATTAGTTGTTTATTTATTTAACAATAGTTAATATTATATATATATTTTGGTTATTTTCCAATAATATCTCAATATGAAATCAAACAAAAAGAGTGATGAAACGAATTATAAATATTTATAGTTTCTTATTCTACTTGCCAAAGGAATAGATCTTCTACCCTTTTTTTTTTTTTTTAATTTTTTTTTATCTCAATTACTAATATATAGTTTTCAGAAAGTAAGTGCATAATTACACGGTGGAATTAATTACCTGAGTTGAGTTCAGACCTTTCAAGCAGCTAATATGTCATGATTCATAAGCTGTGACAATGAAATTTTTTGCAGAGGTTTAGCTAGTGAGTACTTGGAAGAAAGAAACTTCTGAGAAACGTGGAGCATTGTTGGTCGAGACTTTGGTTCAGATTGTAAGCAAGCAAATGCCAACGTAGCAGCTAGAACAACATTTGTTGCAACCAGTCCACGCTCTGGAGGTTGGAGGCGTACGTCTAACACATCATTTAGCATTATATTTTGAGCAGATGCTGATGCCACTAATGGAAGGAGTTCTTTTGGATGCCTTCCCATGAGTGTTTCTAGTGCCACAACCCCAAAACTATAAACATCGCTTTTTGCATTCACAACGATGGTGTAGGCAAGTTCTACACAAACAATAAAGATAGTTAATCAATTGTTCAAAAAAGGTTCATTGATTAATTTTAAGGTTTCATTCCAGAGTAGAAATGCAGAAAGCTTACCTCAAAAGGTACTTTAAGACAAATTACTAATTATTACTTGTTTGAAAAGAAGACTATAAAATGTTGGAATTGCATTAGAAGAATAGTTTACCTGGAGCAACATATCCACGAGTACCTACTACTACAGTTTGGTAATTGGATGAATCAGGATACAACGGCCTGGCTGTGCCAAAATCAGAGACAAAAGCCTCCAATTCTGAATTCAACAGAATGTTGTTGCTTGATATGTCACGGTGGACAATTGGTGGATCGCAATCATGGTGCATGTAAGACAAAGCATACGCAATGCCTTTAATGATGTTTACCCTCCTGGACCAATTCAATTCCACAGCTTCAACATCATCTCTTAGGGCACAAAATAAGCTTCCTTTTTCCATGTACTCGTAAATCAGGAACATGCAACGGTTGTGCAAACAAAATCCATAAAGCTTGACAATGTTTCGATGCCTTATATAGGTCAACATCCGAATCTCATTCTTAAAACTCTTGTCAAAAGCTGGTTCCTCGGCCTCTAACCTGTGAAGTTTCTTCAAGGCAAAAACGTCGCCACCCGGCAGCTGTGCCTTGTAAACACTGCCATAACCACCAGTCCCTATGCAGTATCTAATGTCGAAGCCATCTGTTGCTTTAATTATTTCTTCATACACAATGCTGCCATCATAATTCCACACAGAAAACAGATTTCTGTCCTTTATTGCCCTTTCTTCAGATTGAGTATCTTTTCTAACCTTATTACGGAAGAAGAAAATAGCTCCAAGGATTAAGAAGGCAAGGGAAATGATGATGACAAGCAAAATGAAGACCAAGGGTGGCACAACCCTGTTTCTCTTTCTCTTGGTTGAGCCAATTGTGGTGGAAGAATATGTACAAGGAGGGAAACCACTGACTTGACCACATAAACCTTTATTTCCCCTTAATTCCTGCAATAGGTTGTTTCTAAATTGAAGACCTTGTGGGATTTCTCCCTCCAAAGCATTGTATGACAAGTCAATGGTTGTCCCCAAATCAGCAGAGCTAAATGAACGGGGAATAGTGCCAGTGAAATTATTGTGAGAGAGATTCAAGTAATTTAACTGCACAAAACCTTGTGGTCGAATAGATATCGTTCCACTGATGAAGTTGTGACCGAGGTTCAGATAGAACAGAAAAAAAAGATGACGACTAAACCCTACCGGAATGTTTCCGCTCAAGAAATTATCACTCATTCCCAAGTGCCCTAAGCGTGTACAATTCTCGAGTTCTTTTGGTATGGTTCCATTTAACAGATTTTGGGAAAGGTCTAGATAATGAAGGATGGAGAGGTTTCCAACTTCACTTGGTAACTGACCTACAAGTTGGTTTGAGGATATATCAAGGAAATAAAGTGTGGATAACTGGCCAAGCCCAGGAGGTATGGTACCGTATATCTTGTTGCAGGACAGATCCAAAACAGTTAGACCATTCAAGTTCCATATCTCTGTTGGTATCCGACCAACAAATCGATTTGCAGACAAGTCAAGATGAGTCAAGTTGGCTAAAAGACCAAGAGATGAAGGGATACCCCCGGTGAAGTTGTTACCAGTAAGGTTAAGCTCAACCAGATTCGTCAAATTACCAATGCTGGGGGCGATAGAACCATAAAAATGATTTGAATTGAGCAATAGATGTTGTAGATTGGTGAGATTAGCAACATATGAAAAAATTGGACCACTGAGATTGTTATTACTAAGGCACAAGTAATTCAGACTTCGAAGATTCCTTATTTCCGGAGGGATGGAGGCGCTGATAAGATTGATAGAAATGTCCAGGTAATAGAGCATTGACAACCTCCCAATTTCTCGGGGGATGGAACCATTCAATAGATTTGAACCAAGGGAAAAATATTCCAAATTTACAAGATTCCCCATTTCTGGGGGGATGTTGCCCCTAAGATTATTGATAGAAATGTCAAGCTCGATTAGTTGGGTGAGATTAGCCATAGAAAGAGGCAGCATACCTGTAAGTTGATTCCCAGACAGGCGAAGGTAATTGAGTTTCGACAACCTTCCAATTTCTGAGGGGATAGAGCCGCTGATATTATTTTCAGAAATGTCAAGCTCGAGTAGTTGGGTGAGATTAGCCATAGAAAGAGGCAGCATACCCGTAAGAGAATTGTAAGAAAGTTGAAGATAATTGAGTTTCGACAACCTTCTGATTTCATACGGGATAGAGCCACTGATACTATTGTAAGAAATGCCAAGCTGGAGTAGTTGGGTAAGATTAGCCATAGAAAGAGGCAGCATACCTGTAAGTTGATTCCCAGACAGGCTAAGGTAATTGAGTTTCGACAACCTTCCAATTTCTGAGGGGATAGAGCCACTGATACTATTGTAAGAGATGTCAAGCTCGAGTAGTTGGGCAAGATTAGCCATAGAAAGAGGCAGCGTACCTGTAAGAGAATTGCCAAAAAGTTGAAGATAATTGAGTTTCGACAACCTTCCGATTTCATACGGGATGCTTCCATTGAGCCCACAATAGCTGAGATTGAGACTTGCCAAGTTTGGAAAGGAAGACATGTTCAATTTCTCCAGCTCTCCCCCTAAGTCGGAGTAAAATAACTCATTCAATGATCGACATTTCATTGAAAGGTCTATCCCAATGACATTTCCAAGCTTATTGCAAGCTATTCCTTCCCACTTACAGTGACTTGTGGAGTTGTCAACTGGAATAGTGTTCCCCCACCAACCAGTGCGGAGAAGAGCCTCTGCCTCCTCTTTCGACATAATAGATGATTTTGCCAACAAGATAATATTAGCTGCTATCCATACTAGTACGACTGCGTAATATTTGAAGGACGCCATGTTTATTTGCACAATATATGGGGATCAAATGAATGGATGCATTTGGTTGGTGTATGTAGAATATATATTACAATAGGGTAGGTCCAGACGTACAGGGGCAAAGGGAGTCAAGCCAGAGACTATCAAACTAATCGCTGAACTTCATGGGTAATGTAAGTTATCCATTCAAAGGTGGTCAAGCTTTTGAGTAACAGAAGAAGTCAGTCTTTATTATTCTTTTTAACGAGGTTACTCCATATGTACGTATGTCTAATTCTCACTCTGTACACTATCTACTGTGTGCTATTTTCTACCAAAATATACTTCTTTTACCATTTTATCACATAATTAAATGTTTTACTTGCAGCTTGTCACATCAATAGACAATGGCGTACGTTTTTCCTTTTTCCCATTTTTCTTAGAAATATATTTTTTCCCCAGGTAGAACATTTTTATATGCAGGCATTGAGGACATAACTCCTCCTCGATGTAATGTTCAATTAACATGAACACATTAAGTGAGAATGTATTTATTATGTTGGGTTTTATCATTGTGTATTGGTTTATATATATATATATTTGAATTATATACCTATAAAATTTTAAAATTATTCCTAAAATTACAAAAAAAAAAAAATCCACGATTGCCCCAACTTCAGGTTTTAATTTTTTATTATTGTTATTTTTTATCTTGTTAAAAATGCCGCACCCACTCACAAAATTTTTTGAGTTCAATATAATTTGAGGTCTAAATTTTATGGGCCGTCAAAAATTTTATGAGTGGGTGCGACATTTTTAACAAGATATCGAAATCAGCATTATCTTGCAGTATTATTATCCATCAGAATTTCTAACTTTGGGCATCTAAATAAAGTTTGAATTTTTTTCAAAACTCGAAAGGATATTTAAAAAATAAATTCAATAATCTCATTCAAAACTAAAACTAAAAATATAATTAAATTGAGTATTTAAACTGATTGATAAAGTTTTCTCCACGGCATAGTAGACCGGGTGTTTTGGTCGAGTCAAGCTCATTGATGCATTAACGTATCTGAGAAGGGAAGACTTTTCCTTGGAAAAATGCCACAACCTCTCAGTCCTTGGACCCATAAGCAACGTCAGAAAAGTATTTTCCTTGTAAATATGTCACAATCTCTCAATCCTTCAACGCCCCATAACCAACGTCAGAAAAGTCTTTCTTAACCAAAAAAAAAAAAAAAAAACGTCAGAAAAGTCTTTTTTACAAAGCCTCTAAGCTACCCTACTCTGTAAATACTACCATTACTTCTGGACCCAATGCAAATCTCTGACAAGCCATCGAAGTTTTATAAAAACAGTATGTCTTCACTCCTTGGGAGATACTGGTCTCCTCAAATTTAAATTATCATCCATTTACGACTAATAAAACATATCATTTTATACTTTTTATTAACACTGACCAAATTAATGGAACAATTGAGCAGATGAACATCTTGATTTATTAGACACTGTAATACAAATGCATAAAGTCAAATCACTAGTGAAAATCCAGCCAGCAAGAAATTAACCCTATCATTCTGTATTTTGTACTCACTAATACAAAGCTCACTAGATTAATTGATCAAATATGTATTTTGATTAATTAGCTATAACACTGAGATTTTCTGTAGAGGTTTAGCTAGTGAGTACCTACCTGCTAGCAATAAACTCTTGATAAACTCGTAGCATTGTCGGCCGAGACTTTGGTTCAAGATGTAAGCAGACAAATGCCAATGGTGCTGTAACGACCCGGATCCGAGGGTCCAAATCGCTAACCGGGTTCTTACCCGAACCCGAGGTCAACTAAGGATACTATCGTCCTTTCTTATGTCAATACATAATATACGTATCATCCCAGGATTTATAAATAATAATAATAAATAAATAATAAAATGAGATCATAGTTATAAAGTATATCAAAACGATCTACTAACCCATCAAACCCTGTGGAGGAGCGTCGTCCGCCACTTCCCTTTCGTGTCCTTTAAATATAAGGGGTGAGCAAATTGCTCAGTAGGTGGTGCCTAAGACATACCTTTTGTGACTCCGTGAATCCACACAAGGAATAGGAAAAAGAACCGGGATCATGCTATTTTCGGGAAAAATATAATCACAATATCAATAACAATAATCCAAGTCATAAACGAACCATGTCATGCTATGGAACGTAATGTCGCTCCCCATTTCCAAAACTTTTTCCGTCATCATTTTCAAACCGTTAATGCAACCCGTTCCATGGCAACTCCATGGCGGCATGAGAGAAGGATTGACTAACTGTTCCTGACCACAAGGCAACTCCAAGGCGTCATTTGGGGCCCAGTTAACTCAATCACGCTAGGGCAGTCTCCATATTTCCCTCTAGGTCACATTAACACCAAACCCATAGGCAACTCCTAGGCGACCGAGTTTTCGCAAACCTTTCATCAAAACTTTTCCCCAAAAACCTTTTTTTTTCATTTCAAAACAATTCTTTCCCCATTTCAAAACGTTTTTTTTTTCCATTTCAAAACGTTTCTTTTCCATTCCATGCCCAATGAAATGCATGTATGTTCCATGCTTTTCAACAATACATGAATGAGAAGTCACACACCATACAAATCAATATTTACCATGTAACAAGCATTGAAGAAAAATTTCTAATAATAACCAACATACTTCCACATTACAAATCCTAACAAGTTAAACATGGTAAACATGGAATATCTTCACTTGAGCATGTTTTTCATATAAATCAACAAATACACTTAATCATATATTTCATATATAATAATTTGATCACTAAAAAAAATGTTAACACAATTTAGGCATACTAGGCAACAATTAACAAAGGAAATTCACAAAGGAATAAGAAATTTCGTGGATTAAGAACCCCTACCTCAATTGAAAGAAAACCCCCAATTTATGCCCAAATTTTTTTTTTTTTTTTTTTTTTGAAATCCTTAGGTTGGCCAAAAATGAACTTTGCTCTGATCAAAACGTAGGCATCGACGCACTCATTGACTTTGCTTTTAATGTCAAAGCCAAAATCCAAGTAGAATTGTGTAGATCAAGCTTGGAAAAAAAAAAAAAAAAAAAAAGAAAAGAAAAGAAAAGAAAAGAAAAAGAAAAGAAAAGACAAGAAAAGAAGAAGCAGAATGGCATGAGAGAGAGGGAGTGAATTGAAGTCGGCCATTATAATGAACATACCAGTGGGCCCCACAAGTAAAAAAAAAATCTTCCATGATGTCATTTATATATATTCACTAATTATTTTACCACCACAAAAACCAACATATAACCATGCAAATATGTACAAAATAATAATCCATATAATGCAATGGACCCGAAATAAAATCTCCGCACAAAACAATTCAGGTAGCGGGTCCCACCCGGGACTTTTCGGTCCGGAAAACGAAAAAATGCCGAAATGGCAACTATTGAATTTCAAAAAGTCCTGAACTCAATGAAATGCCCCAACCAACTCTCAGGCATACCCGGCACACCCACGGTGTCCGACAAAGAAAAGACGAAAATGCCCTTGCAAAAACAGAAAATTCCAAAAAATGAAAAATGATAAAAATCGGAAACATAACAATCTACCCTCCTTAAAAGATTTCGTCCTTGAAATCTACCCTTCTTAAAGAAGGAGGCCCACAGTACACACTTTCTCGAGAGATACTCCACAAAACTACAAGACCATGAACCCACCAATAATATTGCCTTTGACACCAGACGTCACCAGGCAACTAGAAACCACTGCCATAATAACCCAATGCTCACCACCCTATGAAGGTACCCATCACTCAAAACATCGCAACGCAAAACCAACTGGTACGCTCTACGCTATACTTGACTCAATACGGACATCAATCCACTCTACACTGCCACGAAAGGCTCCCAAGCCCGAAAAAGAACAGTCATCATATCACCACACATGACAACATCCAAACCCAATTCATCCTTCAATGGACACACTAAAATTTAGACAAAAAATCTCGTTCATCTCACAATCAAATTCAACTCTATCCTACACATCCTTGTTAGACCAAACACTCACTATCCAATACTTAACTACACCATCACATATCGGTACAAGCGACTACCAACTACACCATTCAGCAATCATTACACTTAACAACCTTCAGATGACTAAACGACGAATCTCCCAACAATTATATAATCATGAGTCACCAAATCAATAAAACGTATTATCTTGTATCCAGGCCATAAATCCTTTAAACATGACCTTTAATAGTCAATGGTTGCACCACAACCCCTTTATCGGACACTTGATCCTTCCTAACACACCTCGTCACTCGAGATAAATCATCCAAATCCACACTGACACATTAACACAACGCATAAAACGGTGCTCTCACTGTCACTAACAAGTCGAAACAATCATTGACCTTTGACCCGACATCGTGCTAAAGAGGGACTAAATCGAGAGAAATGGTTGGCCAGGCCATTCTCAAGATCTCAAAGTTCGATCGATCCAACTTGATTCTCTGATCGATCGATCTTTCTTGTCCTTATCCACATGCTAGATCTTATCCAGCTGTACCACCCTACCAATCATTTTTGTCTTTTTCCCAATAATATCTTCAAAATATCTCAGATTTGTTTTTATCCAAAAAGGCACCACCATAGAGGATCGATCCAGCTTCAATTCGATAGATCTAAGCCATGTTCGATCGATCTCACCACAAGTTCGATCGATCGAACCTCCTAAATCCCAAGAAAATCTAAATTCCAGCTCATTAAAAGTTGTCTCATATCCAATCATTGGAGGAATATTGGCGTACGAGCCCAGCTCATTTGGGGTGATATTTGACCTACCTATATAAGGAATATGAGCCACTTTTTGAGATATTTTTTTGGAGACTAGAGACTTTATACTTGAGAGGCACAATTTTCATATCTTAGTAAGGAAGAAAGGAGAAGAGGAGGCTAGAGACACAAGCTTGGAGTTCTTCCATCAACCAAGAAGAGGAGCAATCTCTACCATTGAGTTAGCCCTTGAGGGTTGGAGGACACCATTCATGAGTGGCTAGACATCCTCTTGGGGCTAGAGTTAGCCCTAAGCATGCTTTCTACATCTTGATTTATGTATTTTTCAGGGGATTTGTATTATGATACATGTTTTGACACTTTTATATATATAGATCTTATTTATTCAATGATTTATGTGGTTTAATGTTTCTAATTGATTATTTTATTCTATCCATATGTCTATGTATGCTAGAATAGATGTTCATGTGTTTGTCTCTATTTCTTGTGTTGTTCATGCATGTCTATGTGTATTAATGCTATGGATCTAAAGATTGTTAAGACATAGTGCTTAATGGAATGCTCTTGTATTTTATTTAATGGTTCATACTCATTTCATGATAGAGTGTGCCTCTCCCTTAGTTTAATTAGTTAATTTTATGTCATTAGCTTAGTTGTAATGTAGTTGTAGTGTAGTTGTTAAATGGGAAGACAATCCATTCTTGTTGTTTGATGTTCCATGCTTTTAAATGCAAGTAGCATATGTCTTTAACCTTGTGAGGTGTTTGGATTGTGAACTTAAAGAAAGGATTAATGGCTTAATTTGATATGTTGTGCTATCCACCATGTTGCTTAGACAATATATGCTTAATTTGTCATCCATGCTTGTTGAAACAACCACACACACACACACTATGTTGCAATACATGTTTTTCCCCTCATTAATCATTTATTAAGGATGTGGAAAAGTACGCTTAAAGGTGATCTCTAAACCCCAAGATCTTTCTCTCTCTTTTATTCTCTTTATTGCATTATTGTTTACTTTAATTTAATTTGCATCTAGTGTAATTCAACTAACCAACCACTATTTTGATCACTCGACCTACTAACCCTAATTGTGATTCCACAACCTAATACGACCAACCAATCCCTTGGGACGATCCCTACTTGCCCTAACTATATTTTTAGTGAAAGGTAGTGGAGGCAATTATAAATGTAAAACTTGGCCCTCACCTTAATGCACTTCTCTAAGCTATGTGGTGAACGACGACCATAGTTTTTGGCGCCGTTTCCAGGGATTAATTGAAGGCATTGTCATATTTGTGGAATCAATTAGGAATTAGTACTCCTTTGATCATGTCTTTACTTTATTTTCATCTCAATTTTTGTTACTTATTATGTTTGTTCTTGTTTGACTAGGAGCATTGAGCTAAGAAGGTGAGCAAAGGAGTATTCCAAGCAAAGGAGCTAAGCAAGCAAGGAAAAAGGCTAAAATCATAAAAAAAAATTGCTAAGCTAAAATCTAAAATTTTTTGGAGTTGAAGTACTAAAGGACCTTTCTGAGCTTTTTCTTACTCAATCTCTAGTTAAATCGTCGGCCCGCATGGAGGCTTGTATTTCAATTCTTAGATAAATCGTAGCCCACATGGAGGCAATTTAGTTTTCTTGCATATTGTTGATAGCATGGGAGTATGGGAATATTGTATGTGGAGGAAGTTTGTTGATTGAATTGTTGTGAAGTGTTTGTCATTATTGCTTGTTGTGTTGCATTGTGCATGCATGGTCGTAGATCATTATGACCCACTCTTGTCCCTCTAAATTTTCATCTTGAATCCGTTGTTCAAAACCCTAGGGGAAGAGGAAGTTCTAGTCAATCCATTTCATCAATGGTAAGACATAATGAGGACCATGTGGACGACCTTGGTCATATAGACCAACAAGGTATCATCCATCCCAATGTGCATCATGATAACATGCAAGTACCATTAGGCATGCCGAGGCCATTCGTTTATCCACCATAACAACAAGGCCAAGTCCCATTGGGAATGCCAAGGCCAATCTATGCTCTACCACCTCCCATCATTTAAGGCAATCAAGGTGCCCATGTTGCACCTCTAATTGTTAATCCTCCCCTTGCTTTAAGAGAACACTATGTGCCTAATGAATACAATGCACCCACATGCATTCAATTGCCACCATTTAGAGCACACCACTATGAAATCAAGCCATAAACCATTCAAATGCTTCCTAACTATCATGGACTTCCAAGTGAAGAACCTTACAAGCATTTGGATGAGTTTCTTGAAGTATGTTCCACCGTAAGATACACGGACATGCCGGAAGAGGTCTTAAGGCTTAAAATTTTTCCATTCACCCTTAAAGACAAGGCAAAAAATTGGTTTAACAATCTTAAGCCTTTTTCAATAACTTCTTGGGCAGAAATGCAACAAGAGTTCTTGAAGAAGTACTACCTGGTTTCTAAGACCAATGCCATGAGAACCTCAATTCGAGAGTTTTCACACGGGGATGGGGAAACGTTCCATGAGGCATGGGAACGCTTTAATCAATTTCTTAGGAAGTGCCCACATCATGACATGCCCAAATGGCAATTAGTTCAATATTTCTTTGAGAGCTTATCGGACAATTACAAGGGCATGGTTGATGCTTCCATGGGTGGCTCTTACATTGATAGGCATGAGGATGACGTGTGGCATCTTTATGAAAGCGTGAGTGAAAATTCTTTGCATCAAACTTTATCTTCTAAGAATGGTAGGAATTTAAGTGGAAGGAAAAGTGTTGGCTTACATCAAGTCGACCATTCCAATGAAATAGCCGCCGAGATGAAATCCTTATCTCAAAGGTTTGATCAATTCTTGATCAACTAAAACTCGGCGAATCAAGTATCTTCCTTCTCTAACCATTCTCATCATGCATCTAATGAGACATGTATGACTTGTTCAAGTGTTTTACATTCTACTTCCAATTGTCCCCATGGACATGTGCAAAGTGAGCATCATGAACAAGTTAATGTAACTTTTGTTAATCAAGGGAACAATCCTTATGGCAATCATTATAATCCTAGTTGGAGGAGTCACCCGAATTTCTCTTGAAAAAACCAAGGGGAAGGCTCATACCCTCCCCAAGGTGGTTTCCAAGGGAAATATATTCCACCTCCAATGCAAAGCCAAGGTTCCTATCACAAGGAAACCAATTCTTTAATTCTCATTTTCCTAATCAACCGTCATATTCTCAAGGAAATTCTAGGAGTCCGGCTTTTGAAGAGAAAGTTTTGATCGCTCTAGACACTCTAGAGGCTAACACTCAATTGCTTAATTCTCATTCTCAATCCATTGCTAAGCTAGAAACACAAGTAGGGCAAATAGCTAGTACTTTGAATGCTAGAGAGAAAGGGAAAATGCCTTTGAATGCCCCACAAAAGCAACAGTGTGTTGTGGAGATTTATTCCTCATTGAATTGTCACACAATAGAGCATGCCAATGCGGTGACTACCTTAAGAAGTGGGAAGATTATGGACAACCAAGTGGGTATGTCCAATGAAGAGAGTGAACCGGTGCAACCACAAGTTGACACCCGTCCCGTTTCTTATCCTATTCCTCCTTCATTTCATATGCATGATTTTTCAAATGAGAATATCTTGAAAAGTGATTTTAAAAAGAAAGATTTGCAATATGATTTCAAAACTTCTTGTGTTGAAGAGACTTCAAAGAAAAAATCTGAAAGGTTTTTGAGCCAAGAGCTCCATTCCCGGATGCATTTCAAATGACAAGCAAAAGGCCAAAGCAAATGAAATTATAGATGCGTTTAGGCAAGTGAAAGTTTATCTTCCACTTTTGGATGCAATCAAGAAAATTCTGGCTTATTCCAAGTTCCTAAAAGACTTATGCACCCAAAAGAGGAAGAACAAAAGCCAAGCACCTAGGAAAGTGGTCTTAACCCAGCAAGTAAGCTCAATTTTGTAGCATAACACTTTTCCAAAATTTAAGGACCCTGGTTCACCTACCACTTCATGCATCATTGGAGATTATATCATTAATCGAGCTCCTCTTGACCTAGGAGCAAGTGTTAACCTTCTTCCATACTCAATATATATCAAATTAGGCTTAGGAGACTTGAAACCGACGTCGGTGGTTTTGCAGCTTGTTAACCGATCCATCAAAATGCCGAGGGGTATCATTGATGATGTATTAATTAAGATTGATAAATTCTTCTTTCCCATTAATTTCGTTGTCATTGACACGAAACCAGTTCTAAATCCTAAGAGCCAAATTCTCGTTATCCTTGGCCGTCCTTTCTTGGCAACCGCGAATGCCAACATTAATTGTAGGATGGAGATAATGAAGATCTCATTTGGCCACATGAAGGTGAAGTTGAATATCTTCAATCCGACCCCCAATTCATTTGACAAGCATGAAGAAGTTAATGTTGTGGAAAAATGTCATAACCATGAATGTGAAGGAATAGAGTCTTTGCTTGAAACCAAAATTCCAAAAAGTCCATCTTCAACCTTAAAACTAAAGAAAGTTGTTTCAAAATCTTTTTTTGAAAGGGCACGGAAGCCCAAAGATTGTTTTGACCAAGGATTGAAAACGTCTTTTGAGCTTAATCCAACAAGTTCCTTAAAGAACCATTTGTTGGGTGGAGTTCAAAACACTTATCACCCCTTCAAGGAGGGGATGCACTATAAGATGTTTAATCCAAGCTAAAAGAGACCAACGTCTTGCTAGAGACGTTAAAGACCAGCAAGACATTTCGTAGGGTGTCAAAACCCTATTCCTCCCTCATTTCTATCTTTAAATTCATTTCTTGCAAAGTCTAGATATTGGCTTTGGGTTCATATGCATTGCTAGGAATTGTGATTAGGATTGCATGCACTTTTATGTTGAAATTGAGCATTTTGCATAAGTTCGATCTATCTCAAAATGAGTTCGATCGATCGAACTTCCCACCTGCATCAAACTTGCATCCAAATCACTCTCTATCCAATCGTTCGAACAAAACTTGCATATTTCAGCTCTCTGTCCCATCGTTCGAACTTATTCCTAGATCAATATTTAGTTCTTCGATCGATCCAACTTTATCTTGGATCGATCTGCAATTCCAACACATAGAAAAATTTTGAACCTGCATCCAAAAGCCTCTCTATCTCATTGATCGAATATTTCTTCAAATCTTTGCATTCTCGATCGATCGAAAATATTCTGAGATCGATCTTGGAGAAATCGATCTTTGTTATTTGATTTTCAATTTTGACTTTGTTTTAAATTCTTAATTTAAAAAATTAAAAAAAAAAAAAAATTCAGAGGAGAGATCATTACAGTTCGATCGATCTGAAGTCTCAGTTCGATCGATCGA
The DNA here is from genome assembly GCF_030987335.1 of Cornus florida. Taxonomy (NCBI): domain Eukaryota; kingdom Viridiplantae; phylum Streptophyta; class Magnoliopsida; order Cornales; family Cornaceae; genus Cornus; species Cornus florida. The sequence goes on from NW_026775575.1 coordinate 46,678,852, forward strand.
ACTGGTTCGGGGAAGTTTTTAAAAATAGAAGTCAAGGGTTTGTAAATCGATTCAAGAATTGATCTCAAAGCCTCGTTTCACCCTTCGCTATTGCATCCCAACTCTTCTCTATCTCCGATGAGACTCCGGCGACCATCCCAGAGGTTCATCCTCTCTTCCATTCTAGATCTCATTCGCATCTCACCCCCTTCGCATCTCCACTTCTCTCTTGATTCCGGTGAGATCTGAATCCTACTTTTGTGATTTCAAGCTTCGATTTGATGCATATATGTTTTAAATGTTAGATCTAAGTTGTTATGATGATGAATATCTCCATTGATGAAGCTTTGAGCTCTGTGTATATATGTGTATATATATGTATATATGTTTTGTATAGATTTTGGATTTTATTTGATTTTCAGAGTTATGGGTCTAATCCAGTGACTAGGATTGATGTTTGTTATGTAGATAGGCCCACGACCATGTTCGTGAAGGCCCCGTGCCGACCACGTCATAGATCTGTGACTTTTCGAGTTTCACTTCACAGTTCGATGGTAATGACCCGGATTTCTCAACCCGGTGCGTAAGTGATAAATCGGAAGTTGACCCGATAACGGACCCGAAATGCGGAAGCGAAAGAAGCTAAATGACCTCAAGAGATGTACGTCATCCCTAAGGCCCCAAAATGACTCTTCATGAAGCCACGGAACTCAAATGAGCCAAGCAAATGAAGCAAGAATGCCTAACCCGAAAAGAGATGAACTAAGGGCAAAATGGCCATTTCTTATTGAAAAGGATGCCACCGTGCACGCCATTGGAAGGACAACGAAAAATGAACAAAATTAGACTCAAGAATCGTTTGATTTTGAGTCCGGGCAGAAAAGATATGAAATTCCAACACCTGATGCAAAAGTTATGAAGTAATGACTTAACATTTTCCAATATTTTCATAATAAACTTTGAAAACAAAAGTGTATAGAAAATGAGATACATGTCATTGGCCTCCGGCCTTATCTCATACATGTTAAATACATTGAAAAGAGTGCACTTACGTACACTTTACATATACGAATCAACGAATACAAGTTTAAACAAATAGGGCTACAAATAGGCATCTTATGCTAACACTTGCATAAAATAGAAACTTAGAAACTGTAAGCCATCCAAGGAGCAATGGAATCTTCAAATCCTGAATCCTGTACTTGAAATATGCCCCAGTATCGTTGGGGTGAGTAACATAAAGCTACTCGTAGGAGATGAGCATGCATAGACCTAGCATTTTACAATTTTATCACCTTATGCTGAAACATGTTAAAGGGGCTCATGCTACCTAACGTCTATGTCAAGATGAGACTAGGGAGCATCCTAAGCTACCTAGACCATTTCTATCATAATCACACTGTTCATGCAATTCAAACAACATGGAAACATGTTATATAAGGCAACAAGATATAGATTCTCAAAGTCTTCAACTTGAAATCCAAAATACGAAAACAACAAGTGTGGGTCATGCCACCAAACGTCTATGTTTAAAATGAATCTATAAGGTCATTCCTAAACTACATTTGAATATCAAAACACAAATTATGATATCGATACAATTTAACCAACAATGGAACTTCTGATACAACGCATGAAGCATGCTTGCACAAAGCTACATCTTAAGCTCAAAATAGGAAATCAAATAAGGAACAACAAGTTACGATATCATTTAGTTATCAACTTGAAATGAAATACGAAATCAAACAAAGTGGATACTCGGACGTCACGCCAGATCAGACCGACAACATAGTTACTTTAGGGTTACTAGCCATGGGTAACCTCCCTATGTGCGCATTAGACTATATAGAGGGACAATCCCTCGTACTAGAACAAAGTCCTAGCCGTACCCAAACAACGACATCCCCAAGTTTCCAAAATCAACAAATTGTGCAATAACGTATATATATCAACATGTATATACAAGATATCAACTATTTACCAAGCACAATCCAAATTTTGGAAACTTATACAATACATGCTCAAAATTTACAACTACTATGGCATGTAAGATGTCAAATACAAAGTGTGCAATTCCTTATACATAGCAACAATATATTCAATAAGGAAAAACATATTCTCATAAATATAAAAGTAACAACTATGTTATCCAATGCTCAAAAGTAGTCAAGTGAACATACATCAAATCCAAATCCATGATTTAAATATAGAAATAACTTCCAAAATGCAATTAAATCCATGGAGTAATAAAGTAGAATTTAATTAAACATAAATAGTTAAATTCTCTAAATTCCAAGTTAATCCAAATAATCTCAATTTAATATATATTGAAAGACATGTCATGGTCATCATATATATAACATCAAATGACAAGTTAAGTGATTAAAACACTTAAAACAAAATTAATCAAGCTAATTAATTAATTTCCTCTAAATTTTTAAACAATTTCAAATGCCCTCAATTTAATCTATGTTAGAGAACATGCCAAGGCCGATTTAAATATCACATACAACTTGATTCATGTGAATTAAACTTTCACTAAAGATAAATATTAAATAAAAGTTGTAATTCTTAATCAAATGATCCAAATTTAATATATGTTAACCAACATATCTAAGCATAATTTCCTAGCATGTTACAATTCAAATCAAAGTTATACATCATCATAAATTTTAAATCTTACACAAAGAAATAAAAATTACTAACTTTCTAGATTTGATACAAGGCTTACATATATGTTGTATAATCATGGCAAACACACAATACAACACACAAATAATCCTAAAACATTCCCTACCTCAATTGGAATGAAAATCCCAATTACCACTGAAATGAAATCGCCCCAAATTTTCAGTCCGCAAAACAGATTTTTCAGCTTGCTACCTTTAACTTATAAAATTCATAAAAAATTCAATTCTAACCCAAATTGAATGAATCCAAAGCCCAATGAAAGCTTAAACACTATAATTTGATAATATCAATTTAGTTTAACAAAATATTTTCCCAATTGAAACATTTTTGACCCACAACTTTGAAACAAATTCTGCCCAGAAAACACATTTTCAGCCTGTAGCTTCCAACTTTAAAAATTCATGAAAAATTTATTTGACATCCAAATTGGGCAAACCTAATTTATTTTGGAACTAAACATATGAGAGTGTAAAACTAAAAATTTAAGCCATGATCCAATGTCAAAAGGTTAGTGAAATAAATCATCTAAAAATATGTTTTCTACCTGCAATAAAAACATGGACAGCAGATAGTTTCATATTTTTAAAAAAATTTATAAATGCTCTAAAATCGTGAAAAAATTTTGAGTAGTGTAAAACCTATGGGGGAAGTTTCATTAAAAATTTCAAGGCAATTGAAGCACCATAGCTCCACATAAAAATTCATTTCCAGACCGAAAAGGAAAAGCTTCAAATTTCCAGCAACTAGCTTGCAACTTTAAAAATTCATAACTAATTCATTTTAAATCCAAATTACATGAAACCAAAACTAAATGAAAGCTAATTGAATATATTTTCATATTATATATTTAATTTGATAAGATTAATTTCAAGTTAAAACAGTTTAAGGGCAAAATATAAGTCCTTCTCTTCCATGCATGTAAAACACTCAATAATGACATAAAAATACTTCAAAATAATAGATCAATACCTCACTGGAGAATTGACTCTCTAGATACCAAAGCAAAACTAGGAGTTAGGTTAGATCCTTCAAGGGTTTTGAAGAGGAGGATGAGGGGAATAAAAAGTATTCCAAGCTTTATGGTCTAAAGTAAGTGGAAGGGTCTCAAAGATCAAGGTCAATGCCTAAGGCTTCAAGCTCTATCCATGGAGGCTAGGGTTTTCTTGTAAGGAAGAGAATGGAATAATGTGGTTAAGTGTGAGTGGAGGAAATAGAAATCCTCCACTCACTATATGCTCTTACACCATGGTCAACACACACATCTATGGTCAATTACACAAAAACCTTCCTTTAAAACCATAATCCCAAAGTAGCCCAAAGATATTTGCAAGACTAAATTGTGAACCTACACTTGTCACCAATCCATGGCTCCTTCCTAGGCTTAATCCCACACCTACACTTGTCAACCATCCAAGCCAACAAGTGCACCAATCCTAAACCAACAAGTGGGTGAATCCTCACCCTCCAAATGTCATCATCCAATGCATTAAAGTGTTTCCACACAAATGTCAACAAGTGGACCAATGAGAGTGTGACACTTGTCACACTTTTTAAAAATTTTAAAAAGGTCTTTTTTGAAAATATCTTCCAAATTTAATTACAAAATGGTCCCCAAGATGAAAAATAATTACTTTATTTAATTACACTAAAACCTCACAAGTTAAGAATAATTACACTAAAGTATGCATTAATGCCCCTTTATGAAAGAAGTAAGCAATCAACATGCTTTTTGTAATACCCCGATAATTTTAAAAGATTTATTAATTAGGATTAATTATTTTATTTTATTTTTCAATGATTTATTTTATTTTATTGAGTGCTAGATTAATTATCTTATTTTAATTAAGTTATATTTCGTGATTATGTATGATGATTGATTGTTTGTGTGGTTGATTATTGATTGAATTATTGGTGTGTTGATTTTATTGGTATTATATGACTTAGTTGTAAATTCTTGTTTGTTTATGTGCTTCATGTAATTAGTTATTTTAATTTCTGTATTTAATTAATTATCTTATTTATTTAAATTAATTGGATTGGGCTTAAGGAAAGTTGGACCAAAAGATGTGGTCTTGGGCTTGTATGAAACCTTATTGGGTTAATTAATGAAGGTCCGTGGTTATTTAATTATTTAAATGATCACTTTTGTATCAATTATATATATATATATATATATATATATATATATATAATTATATATAAATATAATTAATTAATAATTGTTATGGAAAGATATATATATAGATATATATTTATTGATATTTATAAGTATATATGATTTAATTAACTAATGAGTTAATTATGGAAGGAATATATATTTTTATATATATATGTTTATAGATATAAATTATTTAAAGATTATTATTTTAATTCATAATACTAGTTGGAATAGGATTTGGAATTTAAGGTGTATAAAAATACATATAAGGCTTTAGGGTTAAAGGTTTTACACGTTAGAAAAATAAAACAGACAGAGAGAGAGGAAGAAGAAGGGCTGACAAGGAGGAGGTCGGATCTGAAAAGGAGGACGTCGGAATTGGAAGAGATAATTAAAGTTAAAGCGTCGGTTTCGTTTCGAAACCTTCAGGCGAGTTTTCTCTAACTTTCCTCTTAGAACTCATAAGGATTTCACCTTGAGTATCAAGGCTTTAATTAAATTTATTAGTTTTCTTCAGCGGTTTATTTATTCTTTATTATTCATCTTTGTATTCTATGCTTGTTAAATACTTAAATTGTTTTGATATCCCTTGATTTTGTGCGCGGACTTGATCAATCCGTGTTCCAAAATTAGGGGTATCACAGTTGGTATCAGAGCACTCCAGGTTCAAGTGTCCCTAGGGTGTCTTTCGTTGTGTGACTTCCGCGTTGTGTACTCTTTTACTTAGAGCTTAAGTTTAGGATTCATTGTATTCTATATTCGGTCCGTTAGTGTGTCCTACTGGTAAATCATTGAGTATTATTAGGAAAATGGTAAGACATCGATTTAGAAGGTATTGGTAAATCGTTGAGTCTTCCCCTAATTTTGAAGTATGGGTTTTATGGATTTATGCACCAATAAAATAATATGGAGGTATTTTAGGGACGGATTAACGGAATAGTTAAGTCCTACCTATTTATTTATGAATGGTATGGTTTAATACACCGGTATGGGACGGTGGCATTTCAGGGACGGATTAACCAAAGAAGTTAAGTCCTACCTATATATTTATAAGGGAACGGATTAACCATAGCGTTAAGTCCTACTTATTCGTGTCAGGTCAACGGAATAGTTGGATGGTATGCCATTGAAATAATATGGTTGGATAGTTTACTTTTATGTGGATATAATGGATTATATATATATATATATATATATATATATATATATATATATATATATACATACACACACACATATATGGGCCATGATATAAGCTTGAGTCTCAGGATCAGTGGTTAGGATGGAGGCGTATATTGCCGATTGAGATGGGTAGCTGGGTTTAAGGATGTGTGGGCTCTGGTAGAAGGAGGACTCGTAACCACCTTTGTGTGCGTTTTACATGAGATACCCACTATCCGGTTGAAACTGCTTTAGTCCAGTGAGAGTCTCTAGTGTGTACTTATATTTATCAATTATATAAATATGGAATTAGCTAATTACGTGATGTGTCTGCTAATAATGAATATGTGTGGATGGGTTAATTTCCACACGGATAAAAAGAATAATGAAATTTGAAATTAAATAATCAAAGTTTTTATTTCATGGATTTGTGAATTCCGAGGACAGAATTCCGTTTGTTAGGGGGGAAGAATGTAATACCCCGATAATTTTAAAAGATTTATTAATTAGGATTAATTATTTTATTTTATTTTTCAATGATTTATTTTATTTTATTGAGTGCTAGATTAATTATCTTATTTTAATTAAGTTATATTTCGTGATTATGTATGATGATTGATTGTTTGTGTGGTTGATTATTGATTGAATTATTGGTGTGTTGATTTTATTGGTATTATATGACTTAGTTGTAAATTCTTGTTTGTTTATGTGCTTCATGTAATTAGTTATTTTAATTTCTGTATTTAATTAATTATCTTATTTATTTAAATTAATTGGATTGGGCTTAAGGAAAGTTGGACCAAAAGATGTGGTCTTGGGCTTGTATGAAACCTTATTGGGTTAATTAATGAAGGTCCGTGGTTATTTAATTATTTAAATGATCACTTTTGTATCAATTATATATATATATATATATATATATATATATATATATATATATAATTATATATAAATATAATTAATTAATAATTGTTATGGAAAGATATATATATAGATATATATTTATTGATATTTATAAGTATATATGATTTAATTAACTAATGAGTTAATTATGGAAGGAATATATATTTATATATATATATGTTTATAGATATAAATTATTTAAAGATTATTATTTTAATTCATAATACTAGTTGGAATAGGATTTGGAATTTAAGGTGTATAAAAATACATATAAGGCTTTAGGGTTAAAGGTTTTACACGTTAGAAAAATAAAACAGACAGAGAGAGAGGAAGAAGAAGGGCTGACAAGGAAGAGGTCGGATCTGAAAAGGAGGACGTCGGAATTGGAAGAGATAATTAAAGTTAAAGCGTCGGTTTCGTTTCGAAACCTTCAGGCGAGTTTTCTCTAACTTTCCTCTTAGAACTCATAAGGATTTCACCTTGAGTATCAAGGCTTTAATTAAATTTATTTGTTTAAAAATTATGGTTAGATCGGAATAATTAAAAAGTATAAACTATTATATTTGATTTTTAGATTATTGGATTTTAATTGATATATATATATGTGTTATGTATATTTTAAAATCAATCTATAGGTGGATTTGTGACCCAAGAGAGTTAATTATGGTTTCTTTATTTTCTAGAATTGTTCTGTAATTTTCTGAAATTTTTCTGATATTTTTAGGAATTTATTAGGATTTATTTTCCTATTATTTGTTAGGAAAATAATTATATATATATATATACTAGGTAACTGGCGCATGTGGAGCGGCACAATAAAGAATTGATCCAGTGCAGCGCGGTGTAGGATAATAGGGTGTATACGCCAATTAGGGCCATTTGATTAATTAAACTTATGTGAATTGATATGGTGCATCGCGGCGCATAAAAGTTTGGTGCGCAAGTGTATCTGGACCATAGAAGTGGTCTGGTCAACTATGGGATTATTTGGTGTATTGCAGACCATGAGAAGATGGTGCACTCGCTGATCTGGACCTTAGATCTATTATAGTTAATAGAAAATAATCTAGTGTGAGCGTGTTCATTTGCGCACTCATTTATGACCATTGGATGCGGCATAAAGGAAGTGATGGCTTCAGTGTGGTGAGCTCACGGTAGCTGAAAGAGCTTAGCCAATACCAGCACACAAGGAGGCTTGAATCCAGCGCGTGCAAGTGCATAGTAAGCACGTGGGCGTGCGTGGGAAACTATGTTGGCCTAATTCGACACTAGAAATTAAAACGGTCATAACTTAGTCATTTTAAATCGAAATTGGGTCATTCTTGAGCTCAAATTCAAGGATTTTTCGTCTTCTTTCCAATGGTACCAATTTCATTATCAGATTCCCATCCTACTAGGAGATATTTATGTTTTAGTGAGAAAGTGTCGGAAAACTATTTAAACCAATATGGAGTATTTAAAGGAAACTATTTCTGACATATTTAGTTGCACTAATTTGTGTAAATATAATAAATTAATAATTTGTTATGGAAGGAAGTGTATATATATATATATATATATATATATATATATATATATATATATATAAAATTATTTATATATGTGTATATATAGTTTAATTTGTCTATGAGTTGTATGGAAAAATTATATATAAATGTGTATATATAGTTTAATTTGTCTATGAGTTGTATGGAAGGATGAATATATATATATATATATATATGTATGTATGTATGTATATTGATTTTAAATAATCAAGGATTATTAAAGAAGGTGTTAAACACATATATACATTAAATAACATATGTGTAGGTATATATATATATAAATCATTTAAGATGATTAATATTATCATTCTTATTTGGCATATCTTAATAGGCTGGTTGTTAAATTAATGATATGCGTATAATATGCATGTGATGGCTATGTATGATTTAGCGTATTGTTAATTTTAAAGTTAATTCATGGTTAAAGTGTGGGCATGGATGAATTGTCAAATGATTAAATATTTTACCTAAATATTTGTATGAATAGAATACATATATGGAAAGTATGGATGAATTGCTAATTAAATGTATGAATAAATATACCTGTGGAGGCATGGTTGAATTGTCAATGTATAAATATACATACACGGAGGCATGGTTGAATTGCCAATGTATAAATAAATATACTTATGGAGGCATGGTTGAATTGCCAATATATAAATAAAAATATTTACAATGGCATGGTTGATTTGCCAAAGCATAATTACGTTGTTATGTGTTAGATGATTAAAATATCATCTATGGTTGTTGTATGTATGGATTGGATTAGGGTTAGATATTCTTAAATGAGAATAGTTTAGTACTTACTGGTTAGTGTATTATTTTACATTAATAAAATAATATTGGGGAAGACGTGGATGATTTGTCAAAACTTGGATTTTGGATATGTGATTTAAACAATTAAAATCATTATCGGGTTGGCATTAAATAGAGTATTTCTTTTATTATAATTTGTTGTTTAAATGATTAAACAACTGACTAGGATGGGATTAAGGTCACAGGAGTTTTTATAAAATGAAATGGTAGATTGGTCTAGGTATGAATATTATTTTAATAATTATTTAATAGGTATGGAAATTTAATAAACCTATTAATGGATGTGATTAGTATAGTATATATAATTATATATAGACATGTATATCGTGCTTTATTAAAGTTAAAACTTTATTAGGTTTGGTTTTGATCAGAGATGATCTGCTTATTGGTTTTCAGAGGCATGGTAGAGTGAACTTGCTCGTAGGGTTTAACCCACGATTTATTTTTCAGGTTATTAGAGGTTCCAGTCTCGAGGTTGAGGATCCGCAGCTGGGAGACTGTCATTCGTCTATTCATCCTGTGTACTTTTAAATAGTATTGGATTATTGGATAATGTTTTAAGGGGTCCTTGAGTTATGGGATTTCCGAATTGTAATTGTTGGAGAATCGTTAAGTAATATTTATTTATTAGTTTTGTAACGACCCACTCCACCACATGGTATGATATTGTCCGCTTTGGGCCTGAGCCCGCACGGTTTTGCTCTTGGGCTTCACCCCAAAAGGCCTCATACCAATTGGAGATGATGCACTTACATAGAAGCACTTCACCTTTCCTGTACCCAGGCGATGTGGGACTTGGCACCCGTAGCTTGCCAGTGTGGTAGCCTGACAGTGTCTCTTGCACCCGCCCACAGCACACCCGCCCACAAGGTCATCACAATCCACCCTCCTTGGAGGCCCGACGTCCTCGTCGGCACACTTCCGGCTGGGTCAGGCTCTGATACCATTTGTAACGACCCACTCCACCACATGGTATGATATTGTCCGCTTTGGGCCTGAGCCCGCACGGTTTTGCTCTTGGGCTTCACCCCAAAAGGCCTCATACCAATTGGGCACACCCGCCCACAGGGTCATCACAATCACCCCCCCTTTGGGGCCCAACGTCCTCGTTGGCCACACTTCCGGCTGGGTCAGGCTCTGATACCATTTGTAACGACCCACTCCACCACATGGTATGATATTGTCCGCTTTGGGCCTGAGTCCGCACGGTTTTTGCTCTTGGGCTTCACCCCAAAAGGCCTCATACCAATTGGAGGTGACACACTTACATATAAGTACTTCACCTTTCCTCTACCCAGGCGATGTGGGACTGTGCACCCGTAGCTCGCCAGTGTGGTAGCCTGACAGTGTCTCTCGCACCCGCCCACGGCACACCCGCCCACAGGGTCATCACACTTTTCTAGAAAAGTAAAAATACCACTATCATGGAAATCAAATATCATGAATGCATGTAAAATCGGAATCAAATCCGAGCACAAAAAGTGAGGTTGTGCAAGGAAAAAGGATAAACGAGAAAAAGACAAAATGTGAATAGTGTTCGGAAAAATAAAATATGGAAATGACACAATCCCTAAAGAAAGTTGTCAATTCACGGAAAAGAGTCTCGAAAATCATTCCAGAGCACTCGAGATGACATCAAGTGATGAAAAACTGAACCCAAAAAGGAAAAGACAACGGAAAAAAAAAATATCCGTTAAAATCTGAGAAAAAGAAAAGGAAGAAAAATGACCGGGTCATTACATCGATCGATTGAACTTTTTATTCAATCGATCAGTAACAGATCGATCTCACTTATTCTTGATCAATTGAACTTGCATCGATCTCACATTTTTGTGATCGATCGAACTTCACAAATTTGTTTCACACACTTCACACACCATCTCTGTGTTTCATGCTATCTTATACATGCCCAATGCCTGTGTTTTCCACATTGGATGCATTCCATACTTATACTGTTTAGCATGTCTCACATCATGTCACTTATTCCTTGTCACTTGCATAGATTCATGTTCCTTATCTGTTTTGTCTATCCTATTTGACATACATGATTCTATAAATTGTGCTTTAATTCTTTATACTGGCACTGACTCCCATTTTGCAAGTTTTCCTTTTATTTTGCAGGCCATGGCTAGGGTCAAGACTGTAGCTCGCGGACACTATCACCGCAGGGCCAGGCAGAGTTTGGACGACGAGGCAGGTCTATCTCACACCCAGGATCCCATTCAGGAGGAGCCAGCAGAGCCCATTCCACCACAGTCTCCAGCTAACAGTCGACTACAGTCTTTAGCCGAGGCATCTTCTTCACAGGCTGACGTTGAGGCTGAGCACATACCATCTCCATCACCACCGCTAGCTCAGCCAGCCTAGCACTTAGACCGGCCAGTACATAGATACTCACGCCTTCGAGTGGCGTACGAGTCAGTCTTTGACATCGACTACTTTTCCCAGTCTATTCTTACTGGAGCAGCATATCACGATATAGACCGAAGGGGCATCTCAGCCATACTAGCCCCTGTCACATACCCAGTGTACCCGAGGTTGGTCCGGATATTCTTCCAGAACCTCCAACCTGCCCCGAGTAACCTGGCGGAGCTACGGACTACCATCGACGGCCATCCTTTCACTATCACAGTGGACACTCTTTCCAGATCCTACCGTTATCCACACGTCTGCCTTCCCGATCTCTAGGATACCTATCCTACTCTATGGAGGCCCACATATATAGACATAGCCATTTTACTCACAGGTCACTATGCCGGTGGCGAGACCTTCGCCACCCGGACTTATCTGCTAGACGACCTGTGGTTTTTCGATTCGGTGTTATACCGAAATATTTTCATGGTCGGCTATATGACACAGAGGCGCGGCAACTATCTTATAGCTCTATATGCCTTTTATATAGGGCACTGGCTGTCTATTCCTGCGCTCATCTAGAGCGTCATGACGAAGCTGTATGTTGACCATATCAGCAAGGCTAAGCCTAAAAAGGCTAAGTATCTCCCATTCGGCCATCTCATCACACAGATTCTGAGAGACCAGCGCTATCCCTTCCAGCCACGGGAGCAGACTGAGTCTGGGGCCTGTTTATTCAAGAAGAAGGATTGGGATAAGAGCTACAATGCTCTTATCAAGAGTTTGCGAGATGACGCTGCCGAGGCAGTTGAGGATTTAGAGTTAGAGGAGATAGAGCAGGTAGTAGCAGCAATAGCAACGTAGGCGACGGACGATATACCAGTCGATCCACCTACCATGCACATGGATATTGATTTGGAGCAGCCCGTAGAGGACCAAGAGCATCACTCTCCGGTTGGGTCGCCCATTTATGATGAGGAGCAGGCTCAGGATAATCATTCTCCCGCTCCAATGGTACCTGAGGCTCCAGCACAAACACCGAGCTTTAGAGAGCGGCTCCAGGCTTTGGAGGATGCTGTAATATTTATCCGCGCCGACATGGTCTCTATCTGAGAGGATGTTGTCTCCATCCGAGCTGACATTACATCTCTTCGTACCGATGTCATGGCTGCGTTGCGAGACTTATCTCGAGATATCCGCAGAGCACGCCCTACTAGTGTGTCACTGCACCACAAGCTTAAGAGTGTGCATTAAGGTGGGGGCCAAGTTTTACATTTATAGAAGCCACTACTACCTTTACTAAAAATATAGTTAGGGTGAGTAGGGATCGTCCCAAGGGATTGGAGTCGAATTTGGTTGTAGAATCACTATTAGGGTTAGTAGGTCGAGTGATCAAACAAATAGTTGGTTGGTTGATTAAACTAGAGAGCAAATTAAACTAAATAATTGAATGCAATAAAGAGTAAGTAAGAGAGAGAGAGTTCTTAGGGTTTAGAGGTCACCACTAAGCAATACTTTTCTACACCCATAACAAATGACTAATGAGGGAAATGTGTGTTGCAATATTGATGTGTGTGTGTGTTTGGTTGATTCAACTAGTAAGGGTGACGAATTAAGTATACATTGTCTAATCAACATATGAAAAGCACAATATATCTAACAATTAAGTATATATTGTCTAAATAGCATGTGAAAAACACAATATATCTAACAAGTCATTAATCCTTTCATTAAGCTCACAAGCCAAATATACCACAAGGTTAGAGACATATGCTACTTGCATTCAAAAGTATGGAACATCAAACAACAAGCATGGATTGTCCTCCCATCTAACAACTATGCTATCAATACACTACCGTTAAACTAATGACATGAAATTAAACTAATTAAGCTAAGGGAGAGGCACAATCCATCAAGAAATGAGCATGAACCATCTAAAAAATTACAAGAGCATTCCATTAAGCATAATGTTTTGACAATCTCTAGATCGATGGCATTAATACACATAGACATGTACCAATAACACAAGAACATCTATTCTAGCATACATAGACATATGGATAGAATGAAATGATCAATTGGATGCATTAAACCACATAAATCATTGAATAAACAAGATCTATATATATATATAAGTGCCAACACATGTATTACAACACTATTCCCTCAATAATACACAAAATCAAGATGTAGAAAGCATGCTTGGGGCTAACTCTAGCCCCAAGAGGATGTCTAGCCACTCATGGTAGTGCTTTTCCAACCCTCAAGGGCTAATTCCATGGTATAGATTTGCTCCTTGGTTGATGAAGAGTTTCTAATGGTGTCTCTAGGCTCCTCCTCCTCTAAGCTTGCTTTCCAAGAGTTCTTACAAAGTATGAGATGGTATGATGTGATATGATATGTTCTTAGTGTAAAAAGTAATCCTTATCCTTATATAGGTAGGTCAAAATGACACACAAAATGAGCTGGGGTCGTGCACAAAATATTCCCCAATGATTGGATAAAGGACAACTTTTTGTGAGCTGGAGATTTAACTTTTTCGCACTGGAGGAAGTTCGATCGATCGAACCTTGGACTTGTATCGATCAAACGTAGCTGAGATTTATCGAACTAAAGTTGGATCCATCCTCAATGGCAGCGCTTTTTGGATAAAAACAAATCTGAGATATTTTGAAGATATTTTTAGGAAAAGGACAAAAGTGGTTGGTAGGGTGGTATAACTAGATAAGATTAATCATTTGGATAAGGACAAGGTAGTTCGATCGATCGAAGAATGATGTTGGATCGATCAAATTTTTGAGATCTCTGAAAATGTCATCATGGCTCTAATCCATCTTGAAGTGCTGAGATCGATCATGTTGGATAGATCTAATTTTGATTTGAGATCGATCGAAGATGTTGATTTTCACCTTTTTCTTCCTTTTGCTTCCAATTGGCTCCTTTCTTTGATTCATCCTAGAATTGCTTCATTTAAGCTCTTATTTGGCTGAGTTAGCTTATTTTTGGGATAAGTGCCTGAAAATGGAAATAATACGAAATCAATCTAAAACGGTAAAGTAAGATAGATAAAGGTACTAGAATGCCTAAGCTTAAGGGGTTTAAATACGCACTTTTCAGCGCTCATCACACCCCCAAACTTAAATATTGTTAGTCCCTAGCAATGAACTAGAAAGTAAAGAAATGAAATGAATAACTAAACAACTATGAACTGGAAAAAAATAATTGGATAACGCCACTTTCGTAGGGAACACGATTGCACTTAGCATATGCAACAAGCCTTTTAAACCCCTAGGTTACCCCTAGTGGACGAGTGAAGTCTCGTGAGAGTTTCCAGAAATGATACCCACAAACATTAAGCTCATTCTTTCTAAAGAGGCACCAATATTGCAAACAACCATTGGGAGAAAACTACTTCAAGTATGCAATTTTTCAAACATTTCTAAGCAATTTCCCAAAATTTCAACACTAAGCAAGCAAATATGATCCTCCACACATCAAGAAAATGATCATGAAAATCAAAACAACTCTAGAATCCTTTTTGAGTGGACCGGCATCAAATATGTTGCTATTTTAGCCAACTAAAGAAATGATCACATCCTTACCCTCAAACTAGCATGCAAATCTAGTACCGATCATCAAGATAAAAAGTGAACCTTTTATTAAAGCTTTATTGTTCTAGGTGCGCTTATTTATTTTTTAAATTTTTTTTTAGGATCAAAGATGGAAGCATGGTGTAATGTGTTGATCTATTAAGCTTTCTAGTGATTCATGAGGTCGAGCGTTAGGTCAATGACTCCCAAACCAGACAGCTTTAGGGCATTAGGCATTCAAACACCCCTACGGACTTACAAGCTTAAATCAACAAGGCTACAAATCAAAACAACCTCCATTTAATCATTTCCCACTTCTTACCATTTGGGAGAAATCCTCACTTTTTATTGCTTTTGCAACTTTTTCTATTTTTTTTTTTTTTTTTTAATAAAGTTCAATTATTAACCTAAAGTTTGGGTCCTCCACCTTTCGGCGCGAGAAGTTCAATGCTTGATGTTGCTTGAATCCTGGCTACTTAGTGAAAAGGGTTTGTTATCTACCTTTATCAAGAATGAAAGCTTTTAATTCACTACTAGTCCAATTGGGATATAACCAATTCAATAATCAACAAAGCATGTACCCCACAAATGAATGCTAGTGTGCGCCGGTGCTAGTGTAGAATCCTAGAGTGAATCTCAAAACAATCACAAAATCAAGATGATGTGGACCACAAGTGCAAGCAAGATATCAATCTTTCGAAAAATTTACTCTTAAATTGCATCCATAAGGCATACAAAGAGTATTAGACTCTCAAGTCAAGCAATTTTTAAATTTTAAACAATATAGTCCTCAAAAGATCAAAATCATAGCTAGATATGGACCAATCATAGAGAATACACAAGTCATGCTCAAAATTTTGAATTTAAAAGCAAACACTATAACATACACCATTACCCCCAAACTTAAACGGCACAATGTCCTCAATGTGCAAAGAGAACAAAGGAAATAGTATACCGGTGCAATTAAGGCAAAGAATGGCTGGGACTGAAGTATCCAAAGTGGGTGGCAAAGCCCCCCCAAACTTGGGATTAACTGTGGTCTTGAAATTTGGCACTCGGATAAATTTATCAGATAACAAAAAGGGATAATTAGTGCATAGTGGACATGCAAGTGTAAATGAAATAAAATAGTAAGAGAGGTATAAGGGTGGTCCTGAAAATCGGGTAGCACTCTCTCACTGAAGTCACTGTGATGTACCTGATGGAGTCAAACATACAATGATAAGAATATAATAGATAACATCCATATCAAAAACGTATATAAAGAAAATAAAGTATAGAGTACATCAAAAGAGCAAAGCTGACATATCCAGCTGCAAATAATATACATGACAAAAATGAAGTATAGAGCATAGAGGTGTAGTATAAAATGATAGAAGAAACTGGAAATCTCAGGTAGACGAGGAAGGACGGGCAGGGCGAGCTCCGCGGATATCCCTAGATAAGTCTCGGAGTGCAGTCATGGCATCCGTGAGGAATGTTACAAAATCAGCTCGGTGGTCTACAGCATCGGCTCAAATGGCAGCAGCATCAGCTCTGATAGTAACCACTGCATCCTCAAGAGCCTGAAGATGCTCTCCAAAGTCGGGGGTCTGACTAGGAGCCTCAGGTACAGATGAATCAGAAGAAAGATCCTGAGTTTGCTCCTCCTCGTGTACTGGCGACCCAACTGGAGAGTGTTGCTCTGTGTCATCTGCAGATTGCTCTAAATCAATGTTTATGTGCTCGACAGCTGGACCTATTGGTACATCGTCCGCAGCGGGGTTAGCTGCTGCTGCCTCAGCTGCTGCCTCTACCTCCTCAGCCTCGGGCTCCTCTACAGCCACTACTGCGTGGTCCTGTAGTCTGGTGATAATAGTATTATAGCTCTTGTCCCAGTCCTTCTTCAAGAAGTGACAGGAACCTGTCTCAGGGTGCTCCCGAGGATGGAAAGGATAGCGCTGATCAATCAGTATCTGGGTGATGAGGTGGCCAAAAGGGAGAGACTTAGCCCTTTCGGGCTTCTCCTTGCTGATATAATTGTCGAAGAGCTTCCTCATCATGCTCCAGATAAGCACGGGGATAGATACCCAATGGCCTGTATAAAATGCGTAGAGGGTTGTCAGATAGTCTCCTCGTCGTTGAATCTTGTGCTCGGCCAAATATGTTCCAAAAGAGAACAGAATCAAAGAACCATAGGTCATCTGGAAGAAAAGTGCGGGTGGCGAAAGTCTCGCCAACGGCATGGTGACCTGTTAAGAAAACTGCCATGTCGGTATAAGAAGGCCTGTATAGCCTCAGATATAGCTCATGTAGCTCCGAAGGGCATTGGTATGGACAATGGCATGATCTGGCTAGCGTGTCCATAGTAATAGTAATCTAACGGCCATCTATAGTAGTGACCAGCTCTGCCGTGGTATACGGGGACGGTCGAAGGTTCTGGAAGAACATCCGTACTAGCCGTGGGTAGACTGGCTCAGTAACTGGGACAAGAATAGTTGCAAGGCCCCTCTGGATAATAGCATGATAAGCTGATCGGGTCAGCACCGATCTAGAGAAGAAATCTGTGTCGAAAGTTGACTCATGATCCACTGTCATATACGCATATCTAGGCGTGGGCCTATCACGCTCTCGAGTTGGCTGAGCTGGCTGGTGTGGTGGAGATGGTAATGGTGAATGCTCAGCTCCAGCATGTGATGGAGATGGTGATGGTGTAAACGCAGGCTGAGCCACAGAAGTGGATGGAATATGATCATCCTCAGCCTCATGAGCAGGTGACTGAGGTGGAGTAGGCTGTAATGGCTCCTCTTGTGCATGAGAGGGCTCTGCTGGCTCCTCTATCCTAGGTTGGATATGTCTTTGAGGCCCGTGTTGCCTCTTGGCAACAGTCTTGCACTTAGTCATGGCTTGAAAAATAATTTAAAAACTTACAAGGGGAGTCAGTGTCAGAATAAAGAATTGAAAGCATAAAATAGAAACATGCATGTCAAATAAGATAGACAAAACATGCAGATGACATGAATCTATTCAAGTGACAGGATATGAAGCATAGTAAACAATGTAAGTATGAAATGCATCTAATGTGGAATGTCACAAGCATTGGGAATATATGAGATAACATGAAAATAATACACGATGAATAAAGTGTGTGTATGAGATCTGTGAATTTCGATCGATCATAAAAAGGTTTGAGATCGATCTCAAAACTTCGATTGATCTGAGAAATTGAAAAAGATGAGTTCGATCGATCTCTCAAGATCGATCTGAGATAGAAGTTCGATCGATCGAACTGTGCGAAGATGAAAACTGAAAGGTCACAGATCTGTGACTTTGGAAGCACGGGGGCCACACAAACAGTGTCGTGGGCCCATCAACACAACAATTCCTCAATCCTACTCACTTAGCATGGCCCATACTCCCAAAAATCGAATCAAAACTCAAAATATATACATATATATAGACATATATATAACATGCTTCAAGCTTCATCAATGGAGGAAATCATCAACAATACATCCTAGATCTAGCATGTAGGCAACATGTATTGAACAAATTGAATCTTGAAATGACAAGATGTGGCTCAGATCTTACTTCAAGTCGCGAGAGAAGATAAAAAGAAGATGGAGATGAGAATCCGAGACGAGAGAGAGAGAGAATCAAAGTTTGGATCTCGCCGGAGATTCGCCGGAGAAGATGATGAAGATGGGTGAGTGCAGTGGCGATGAAGGATGTGGGATGAGGGCTTGGAGGGTTGGATTGATCTAATGAATCGATCTTGAGACCTTCAAGGTTTATTTTTAAAAACTTTTCCCGATTAGTTCGATCGATCGAATTGAGATTTCAGATCGATCGAACTTTGATGGTCTCTCTTCAAAGTGTTTTTGGAATTTTTGAATTTTTTTTTTTTTTTTGAAAATTAAAAAGTCAAAGAAAGTCAAACAAAAGTAAAAATAGAGAATTGAAGAACTGAGATCGATCTGAACAAAATGTCCAATCGATCAGACAGAGAGCAAAAATATGTAGGTTTTTGGTTCAAAAATTTGGTTTAGTGTTGGAACTTGCAGATCAATCGAACTTTGAAGTTGGATCGATCTAAGAACTTCAGATCGATCTTGAAATGTTGTCGATCGATGAGACAGAGAGCTGTAATATGCAGGTTGATGTAGGCTCAAATTTTTTCTAAGTGTTGGATCTTAAGATCGATCGAACTTGCGGTTTGGATCGATCTAAGGTCTTCTGATCGATCTGAGAATAAGTTCGAATGATGGGACAGAGAGGTGATTTGGATGCAGGTGGATACAGGTCGAAATTTTTTCTAAGTGTTGGATGCAGGTGGAAGTTCGATCGATCGAACTTATGTAAAATGCTCAATCACAACATAAAAGTTCATGCAATCCTAATCACAGTTCTTAGCAATGCATATGAACCAAAAACAAGTATCTAGACTTCGCAAGAAATGAAATTTAAGATAGAAATGAGGGAGGAATAGGGTTTTGACACCCTACGAAATGTCGTGCTAGTCTTTAACGTCTCTAGCAAGACATTGGGCTCTTTTGGCCCAAATTAAAGATCTTGTAATGCATCCCCTCCTTGTTGGGGTGATAGATGCTTTGAACTCCACCCAACAAATGGTTCTTTGAAGAACTTGTTGGATTAAGCTCAAAAGAAACTTTTGATCCCTTGTCAATGCAATCACAATCTTTGGGCTTCCAAGCCCTTTCAAAGCAAAAATTTGAAACAACACTTTGAGAATGCAAGGTTGAAGATGATCCTTTTGAAGTTTTGGTCTTACACAAAAGCTCACTTCCTTGACATTAAAGATCATGACATTTATCTACAATATTAACCTCTCCTTCATATTTGTCAAATGAATTGGGTGTGGGATTAAAGATATTCAACTTCACCTTTATGTGGCCAAATGAGATCTTCATTATCCCCGTCCTACAGTTGATGTTAGCATTAGCGGTTGCCAAGAAAGGACGGCCAAGGATAACAGGAATTTGGCTTTTAGGATTGGGGACCAGTTCCGTGTCAATGACAACGAAATCAACGGGGAAGAAGAACTTGTCAATCTTAATCAATACATCGTCAATTATATCTCTAGGCTTCTTAATGAATCGGTCGGCAAGTTGTAAAACTACCAACGTCGATTTCAATTCACCTAGGCCCAATTTGACATAAATCGAGTATGGAAGAAGGTTAACACTTGCTCTTAAGTCAAGAAGGGACCGATTAATGATATGATCACCAATGATGCATGAAGTAATAGGTGAACCGGGGTCCTTAAACTTTGGTAAAGTGTTATGTTACAAAATTGAGCTTACTTGCTCGGTCAAAACCACTTTTCTTGGTGCTTGGTTTTTGTTTTTCCGCTTTTGGGTGCACCAGTCTTTCAAGAATTTGGCATAAGCCGGAATTTGCTTGATTGCATCCAAAAGTGGAAGGTTAACTTTCACTTGCCTAAACATTTCCATGATTTCATTGGTTTTTGCTTTTTGCTTGTCTTTTGAAATGGATCCTTTTAAGGCATCTGGAAATGGGACTTTTGGTTCAAAACTCTTTTCAAAATTTTCTTTCAAAAACTCTTTAACACAAGAATTTTTCAAATCACTTTGTTTCAAATCATTTTTCAACAAAACCTTTTCAAATTCATTTTTTTGGCAAATCTTTCTTCAAATCATTTTCAAAATCATTTTTTAAATCACATTTTGAAGCTTTCTCATTCATAAGATCATGTATATGCAATGAAGGAGGAATGGGATGTGAAACGGGATGGGTGACAACTTGAGGTTGCATCGGTTCACTCTCTTCATTGGACATTTCAACTTAATTGTCCACAATCCTACCACTCCGCAAGGTAGTCACTGCATTAACATGTTCAATGGTGTGGCCTTTCGATGAGGAATGGGTTTCCACAACACATTGTTGCTTAGGTGGGGCATTCATAGGCATCTTTCCCTTCTCTCTTGCATTAAGAGTGCTTGCTATTTGCCCTACTTGGGTTTCTAGCTTTGTAATGGATTGAGAATGGGAATGAAGCAATTGTGTATTTGCTTCAAGAGTGCCTAAAGCATTCAAAACTTTTTCTTCAAAGGTGGGACTTCTAGCATTTCCTTGGGAATAAGATTGGTTGGGAAAATGAGAGTTAGCAAATTGATTCCCTTGTGATTGATAAGGTCTATAACCTTGGGATCCTTGGTTTTGAAGTAGAGGTGGAATATACTTCCTTTGAAAACCGCCTTGAGAAGGGTTTGAGCCCTCTCCTTGGTTTTTCCAAGAGAAATTCGGATGATTTCTCCAACTTGGATTATAATGAGTACCATAAGAATTGTTCCCGTAGTTCACTAAAGCTGCATTGACTTATTCATTAGGTTCATTTTGCACTTGTCCGTGAGGACAATGAGAAATAGAATGAAGAACACTAGAACAAGTCATACATGTTTCATTTGATGCAAGATGAGAATGGTTAGGGAAGGAAGATACTTGGTTCGCCGAGTTTTGGTTAATAAAAAATTGATCAAACCTTTGAGATAAAGACTTCATTTTGGTGGCTATTTCATTTAAATGGTCGACTTGATGTAAGCCAACACTTTTCCTACCTTGTGAATTTCTACCATTCTTGGATGATAATATTCTATGCAAAGAATTTTCACTCATGCTCTTATAAAGACGCCACACGTCATCCTCATGCCTATCAATGTATGAGCCACCCATGGAAGCATCAACCATGCCTTTGTAATTGTCCGATAAGCTCTCAAATAAATATTGAACTAATTGCCATTTAGACATGTCATAATGTGGACACTTCCTAAGCAATTCATTAAAGCATTCCTATGCCTTATAAAACGTTTCTCCATCCCCATGTGAAAATTCTCTAATTGAGGTTCTCATGGCATTGGTCTTAGAAACCGGATAGTACTTCTTCAAGAACTCTTGTTGCATTTCTACACAAGAAGTGATTGAAAAAGGGCTAAAATTTTTAAACCAATACTTTGCCTTATCTTTTAAGGTGAATAGGAAAAGTTTGAGTCTTAAGACCTCTTCCGGCATGTCCGTATATTTTATAGTGGAACATACTTCAAGAAACTCATCCAAATGCTTGTAAGGTTCTTCACTTGGAAGTCCATAATAATTAGGAAGCATTTAAATGGTTTGTGGCTTAATTTCATAGTGATGTGCTTTAAATGGTGGCAATTGAATGCATGTGGGTGCATTATATTCATTAGGCACATAGTGATCTCTTAAAACAAGTAGAGGATTAGCAATTTGAGGTGTAACATGGCCACCTTGATTTTGATTTCTTTGAATGATGGGAGGTTGTGGAGCATACATTGGCCTTGGCATTCTAAATGGAACTTGGCCTTATTGTTGTTGTGGTTGGTGAATGAATGGCCTAGGCATGTCTAATGGTGCTTGCATGTTCTCATGATGCACATTTGGATTGAGGATACCTTGTTGGTCTATATGACCAAGGTCCTCTACATACTCTTCATTATGGCCTTCCATTGATGTAATGGATTAGGTAGAACTAGAACTTCCTCTTCCCCTAGGATTTCTAACTACGGATTCAAGATGAAAATCAAGAGGGACAAGAGTTGGTCTTAGTGATCTATGACCATGCATGCACAATGTAAAAACACACAAACACAATGAATAAACAAACACTTCAACTTCACAACAATTCAATGAAACTTCCTCCACAAACACTTAACCCATACCCCTATGCTTTAACAACAATGATGCAAAGAACAATTAAGAATGCCTCAACGCGGGCTCACGATTTATCTAAGAACTTAAAAACAACAAGCCTCCACGCGAGCCGACGATTTAACTAAGGGATTGAGTAAGAAAAAGCTCACAAAGGTCTTTTAGCACTTCAACTCCAAATTTATAGCTTAGCTTAGCAATTTTTTTTTTTAACTTTTAGCATTTTTCCTTGCTTGCTTAGCTCCTTGCTTGGTGGCTCATTTGCTTGCCTCTCAATGCTCTTTGTCAAAGATGAACAAACACAATAAGTAATCAAAAGAAAAATAAAAATAAAGTAAAGACACGATTAAAATAGTACTAATTCCTAATTGATTCTATAAATACGACGTTGCCTAATCCCCAGCAACAGTGCCAAAAACTATGGTGTGTGGTCGCACCACAAGCTTAAGAGTGTGCATTAAAGTGAGGGCCAAGTTTTACATTTATAGAAGCCACTACTACCTTCACTAAAAATATAATTAGGGTGAGTAGGGATCGTCCCAAGGGATTAGAGTCGAATTTGGTTGTGGAATCACTATTAGGGTTAGAAGGTCGAGTGATCAAACAAATAGTTGGTTGGTTGATTGAACTAGAGAGTAAATTAAACTAAATAATTGAATGCAATAAAGAGTAAGTAAGAGAGAGAGAGTTCTTGGGGTTTAGAGGTCACCACCAAGCAATACTTTTCTACACCCTTAACAAGTGACTAATGAGGGAAATGTGTGTTGTAATATTGATGTGTGTCTGTGTTTGGTTGATTTAACTAGTAAGGGTGACCAATTAAGTATATATTGTCTAATCAACATGTGAAAAGCACAATATATCTAACAATTTAGTATATATTGTCTAAATAGCATGTAAAAAGCACAATATATCTAGCAAGTCATTAATCTTTTCATTAAGCTAACAAGCTAAATACACCACAAGGTTAGAGACATATGCTACTTGCATTCAAAAATATGGAACATCAAACAACAAGCATGGATTGTCCTCCCATCTAACAACTATGCTACTACTACACTACAATTAAGCTAATGACATGAAATTAAACTAATTAAGCTAAGGGAGAGGCACAATCCATCAAGAAATGAGCATGAATCATCTAGAAAATTACAAGAGCATTCCATTAAGCACAATGTTTTAACAATCTCTAGATCTATGGCATTAAAACACATAGACATGCACCAATAATATAAAAAATAGAGACAAACACATGAACATCTATTCTAGCATACATAGACATATGGATAGAATGAAATGATCAATTGGAAGCATTAAACCACATAAATCATTGAATAAACAAGATCTATATATATATATATAAGTGCCAAAACATGTATTACAACACTATTCCCTCAATAATACACAAAATTAAGATGTAGAAAGCATGTTTGGGGCTAACTCTAGTCCCAAGAGGATGTCTAGCCACTCATGGTAGTGCTTCTCCAACCTTCAAAGGCTAATTCCATGGTAGAGATTTGCTCCTTGGTTGATGAAGAGTCTCCAATGGTGTCTCTAGCCTTCTCCTCCTCTAAGCTTGCTCTCCAAGAGTTCTTACAAGGTATGAGATGATATGATGTGATATAATATGTTCTTGGTGTAAAAAGTAATCCTTATCTTTATATAGGTAGGGCAAAATGACATATAAAATGAGCTGGGGTCGTGTACAAAATATTCCCCAATGATTGGATAAAGGACAACTTTTTGTGAGCTGGAGATTTAACTTTTTCGCACTGGAGGAAGTTCAATCGATCAAACCTTGGACTTGGATCGATCGAACATGGCTGAGATCTATCGAACTGAAGTTGGATCGATCCTCAATGGCGGCACTTTTTGGATAAAAACAAATCTGAGATATTTTGAAGATATTTTTGGGAAAAGTACAAAAGTGGTTGGTAGGGTGGTACAACTAGATAAGATCAATCATTTGGATAAGGACAATGTAGTTCGATCGACCGAAGAATGATGTTGGATCGATCGAACTTTTGAGATCTCTGAAAATGTCATCATGGCTCAGATCCATCTTGAATTGCTGAGATCGATCATGTTGGATCGATCGAACTTTGATCTGAGATTGATTGAAGATGTTGATTTCCATATTTTTCTTCCTTTTGCTTCCACTTGGCTCCTTTCTTTGATTCATCCCAGAATTGCTTCAATTAAGCTCTTATGTGGTTAAGTTAGCTTATTTTTGGGATAAATGCCTGAAAATGGAAATAATACGAATTTAATCTAAAATGGTATAGTAAGATAGATAAAGGTACTAGAATACCTAAGCTTAAGAGGTTTAAATACGCACTTTTCAGCGCTTATCACCTGCCTGTCCTACCTCCTCTTCCTGATCTCTCTATCCCTTTACTCCTGTCATTTTATTTATCTGTGATACATTATTACTGTTACTCTATTTTTGAGTCCAGTCTGTTGGCCCTGATACTATGCTATGAAGTATGTTATTTCTGTGTATATATGTTATATGTTGGATGTCATACCTTGTATTGATATATCTGTTTGTGATTGACTCCATCAGGTGTATCCCAGTGACATCAGTGAGATAGGGTACTGCCTAAAATTTTCAGGACCACCCTTATACCTCTCTTTATTTTCAGTAGCTATCCCATTTACACTTGCATGTCCATTGTGCACTGTTATTATCCCTTTTGTTATCTGATGAGTTTTATCCAAGTGCCAAAATTTCAAGACTACAATTAATCCCAAGTTTGGGGGGGGGGGGTCTATGCCACCTACTTTGGATAATTCTGTTCCGGCTAATCATTGCTATAATTGCACTGGTATACTCTTTCCTTTTGTTCTCTTTGCACATTGAGGACATTGTGCCATTTAAGTTTGGGGGTAATAGTGTGATTTGCACTGTTTGCTTTAAATTCAAATTTTTAGCATGACTAGTGTATTTCGGGGATTTTCTATGATTCGTCCATAACTAGCTAAGGTTTTGATCTTTTGAAGACTATATTGTTTAAAATTTAAAAATTGCTTGACTTGAGAGTCTAATACTCCTTGTATGCCTTGTGGATGCCATTTAGGAGTAAATTTTTCAAAAGATTGATATCATGCTTGCACTTGTGGTCCACATCATCCTGATTTTGTGATTGTTTTGAGATTCACTCTAATATTCTACACTAGCCTAGGCGCACACTAGCATTCATTTATGGGATACATGCTTTGTTGATTATTGAATTGGTTATATCCCAATTGGGCTAGTAGTGCATTGAAAGATTTCATTCTTGATAAAGGTAGATAATAACCTTTTTTCACTAAGTAACCAAGATTCTAACCTCATCAAGCACTGAATTTCTTGCGTCGAAAGGTGGAGGGCCCAAACTCTAGGTTAATAATTGAATACAAAAAAAAAAAAAAAAAAAAAAAAAAAAAAAGTTGCAAAAGCAATAAAAAAGTAAGGACTTCTCCCAAAAAGGTGAGAAGTGGGAAATGATTAGATGGATGTTGTCTTAATTTGTAGCCTAGTTGATTTGAGCTTGTAACTCCTTAGGGGTGTTTAAACACCTAGTGCCCTAAAGCCGTTTGGTTTGGGAGTCATTGACCTAACGCTCGACTTCATGGATCGCTAGAAAGCTTAATAGATCAGCACATTGCACTATGCTTCCATCTTTGATCCTATATATATATATATATATAATAATAATAATAATAATAATCGAGTGAAAAGAATAAGCACACCTAAAACAATAAAGCTTTAATAAAAGGTCCACTCTTTATTTTGATGATCGGTACTCGATTTGTATGCTAGTTTAAGGGTAAGGATGTGATCATTTCTGTAGTTGGTTTAGATAGCAACATATTTGATGCTGGTACACTCAAAAAGAATTCTAAAGTTGTTTTGATTTGCATGATCATTTTCTTGATGTGTGGAGGACCATACTTGCTTGCTTGATGTTGAAATTTTGGGAGATTGCTTGGAAATGTTTGAAAAATTGCATACTTGAGGTAGTTTTCTTCTAATGCTTGTTTGTAATATTGGTGTCTCTTTGATCGGTTGGTCAATCATACATCAACCTTCGCAATAGCACGAATCATTATAAAATAGGGCTATTGGTCGGGTAAGTCGAACCACTGGGACTGCGCTAGTCTAAGGCAACCTAAATGTCTAGAATTGTTCTTAGAATGATAAGGAGTAATAAGGGTTTGTTTGTTTGTCACTAAACTAGGAATTCAAAGATACATTAACAATAAAATTGTAAGAAATTTAGAAAGAGAGATCTAGGTAGAGAAGACTAAGGAGATGAATTCACACTACACCCTAAGTACATGCCAGATTAAGTCTAAATTGGGGATGGACAATATATGCAATGGTCAAGAAATACATGACAACACTTAGTTACCATATATTTGTTAAGAGATCCATTAAATTGGCACAAGAATGATCCTTCAAAAGCTAACACATTGAACTACCTAAACTAGGATGTAGAGTCAAATATATTATCTTAAGCTAAAGACCATCAAGCATTCAAGCAAATGACAAAGCACATGAAGTAGGAAACTAGCATAACCCATCAAAGGAAGTTCCTAAGCAATGGACTATCCATTTTTCTATCAACATGTCTTGAAAACATTTCATAGTTTTCTCCCCATTGTCACCATAAGAATACAAGCAATAAGATTAATGTAAGAATCATCAAGTCAAGCTAAATAACTTACATCAATCATTTAAACATAATAGAGTTCATTACAAGAAGTAATATGCTCTAAACTATGAAAAGACCAAAATCTATACATTAAAATCCCCAAAATAAAACCTAATCTAGAACATGAACAACAAGGGGAGGCTTCATCACCTCCTTAGATAGAGTTTAGTTACCCATTGATGCACTAGAGGAAGGAGGAAGCTTGAAGAAAGACTCTATTTTCGTGCTCCTTCCTTTTCTTCAAGAACACACCTTTTTTTTTCCTCTCTTCTCTCTCCTCTATCTTGTAAAAATATGAAGCTTTATTTAATTGTGTGGTCCTCCCTCTCTCTTATCAAGCTCAAGTCAAGGCTCTCTCTCCTCCAAGGAACACCTCCAACCACTTCATAAAGAAGGAAGATGGCATTGAGGAAACCAATGTGCAAGTGGCTGAAATTGAGCCATTTTCGAGTGCAATCTGCCAGAATTTCGAGCACTTGAAGGGTGGTCTCGAGCACTCTAAATTAGTGTAATGAGCAACATGCAATTCTTGCCCATCTCTGACCCACTGTGGAAGAATAACTATAACTTTGTACTCCGAACTCTGAATGATGATCTGTTTAAAGATTTGGAGAACTGATTCAGAGCTTTAAAAACTTCATGTTTTGATGAAGACCCAATTCTCAAGTATGTTTTGATTTCATGTGCTGCCAGGCAGTTCTGCGCACCTTTGTTAAGAAGACCATAACTCTCTGCTCCGAACTCCGAATGATGAACTTCTTGAAGATTTGGAAAGTTGATTCAAAGCTCTAAATCTTTCATGTTATGATGGAAGTCCAGTTCTTGAGTTTACTAGGTCGAAAATGGCGACAAAAGTCAGGTTCTACTGCTGCCAGAATTTCAGAATTGGCGCCCTTTTTGTTCAAAATTCCACAAGGCATCATTTTTGCTTCCTTTTTGCAATTTAACCTAAAAATATACAAAAACATGCAAATGGAGATAATCTACATAAAATAATCAATTAATGGACTTTGTTAATGTAATTTAGGGCGCTTGAATATACAGTATTCGGCGTTTATCACTCTTTTAAAAGAATGAGCTTAATGTTTGTGGGTATCATTTCTGGAAACCCTCACGAGACTTTACTCGTCCATTAGGGGTAACTTAGGGGTTTAAAAGGCTTGTTGCATATGCTAAATGCAATCGTGTTCCCTACGAAAGAGGCGTTATCCATTTATTGCTTTCTAGTTCATAGTTGTATAGTTATTCATTTCATTCCTTTACTTTCTAGTTCATTGCTAGGGACAAGCAATATTTAAGTTTGGGGGTGTGATAAGCGCTGAAAAGTGTGCATTTAAACCCTTAAGCTTAGGTATTCTAGAACCTTTATCTATCTTATTTTCCGGCTTTACATTGATTTTGTGTTATTTCCATTTTCAAGTACTTATCCCTAAAATAAGTTAACTTAGCCAAATAAGAATAGAAATGAAGAAATTCTAGGTTAAATCAAAGAAAGGAGCAAAGTAGAGCAAAAGGAAGCAAATGGTGGAATTTCAGCAACTTCGATCAATCTCAAGAAAAGTTCGATCGATCCAACTTTCATCAATCTCAGCACTTCAAGATGGATCTGAGCCATGTTTGTCCCTATTCAATGATCTCAAAGTTTGATCGATCCAATTTGATTCTCTGATCAATCAAACTTTCTTGTCCTTATCCACATGCTAGATCTTATCCAGCTGTACCACCCTACAGACCACTTTTGTCCATTTCCCAAAAATATCTTAGATTTGTTTTTATCCAAAAAGGCGCCCCCATAGAGGATCGATACAGCTTCAATTTGATAGATCTCAGCCATGTTCGATTGATCTTACCACAAGTTCGATCGATCGAACTTCCCAAATCCCGAGAAAATCCAAATTCCATCTCATTAAAAGTTGCCTCATATCCAATCATTGGGGGAATATTGGTGTATGAGCCCAGCTCATTTGGGGTGATATTTGACTTACCTATATAAGGAATATGAGCCACTTTTTCAGATATTTTTTGGAGACTAGAGACTTTATACTTGAGAGGCATAATTTTCATATCTTAGTAAGGAAGAAAGGAGATGAGGAGGCTAGAGACACAAGCTTGGAGTTTTTCCATCAACCAAGAAGATGAGCAATCTCTACCATGGAGTTAGCCCTTGAGGGTTGGAGGACACCATCCATGAGTGGCTAGACAGCCTCTTAGGGCTAGAGTTAGCCCTAAGCATGCTTTCTACATCTTGATTTATGTAGTTTTGAGGGGATTTGTATTGTGATACATGTTTTGACACTTATATATATATAAATCTTGTTTATTCAATGATTTATGTGGTTTAATGCTTCCAATTGATCATTTCATTCTATCCATATGTCTATGTATGCTAGAATAGATGTTCATGTGTTTATCTCTATTTCTTGTGTTGTTGATGCATGTCCATGTGTATTAATGCTATAGATCTAGAGATTGTCAAGACATAGTGCATAATGGAATGCTCTTGTGTTTTGTTTGATGGTTCATACTCATTTCTTGATGGAGTGTGCCTCTCCCTTAGTTTAATTAGTTAACTTCATGTCATTAGCTTAGTTGTATTGTAGTTGTTAAATAGGAGGACAATCCATTCTTGTTGTTTGATGTTCCATGCTTTTGAATGCAAGTAGCATATGTCTCTAACCTTGTGAGGTGTTTGGATTGTGAGCTTAAAGAAAGGATTAATGGCTTAATTCGATATGTTGTGCTATCCACCATGTTGGTTAGACAATATATGCTTAATTTGTCATCCATGCTTGTTAAAACAACCATACACACACACTTTGTTGCAATACATGTTTTTCCCCTCATTAATCATTTATTAAGGATGTAGAAAAGTATGCTTAGTGATGATCTCTAAACCCCAAGATCTCTCTCTCTCTTTTATTCTCTTTATTACATTATTGTTTACTTTAGTTTAATTTGCATCTCGTGTAATTCAACCAACCAACCACTATTTTGATCACTCGACCTACTAACCTTAATTGTGATTCCACAACCTAATATGGCCCACCTATCCCTTGGGATGATCCCTACTTGCCCTAACTATATTTTTAGTGAAAGGTAGTGGAGACAATTATAAATGTAAAACTTGGCCCTCGCCTTAATGCACTTCTCTAAGCTATGTGGTGAACGACGACCACATTGCATGATCTCCATTCTTATGTCGGGCTGGGCTCCACCAGATACCATCCAATAAGAATGGGTTGAGAATAGTTTAAGAGTAGTTATATCTAAGATAAGGTAATAACTATTCAAAAATTATTTAAAACATTAAAATCCAATTGAGTTGTCTCAATTGCTCAGAATCATGCAGTAAAAAATATAATATATTAAAAATACCCAAAGTTGAAACAATCAAACCATAGTACTTAGATTGGGTTACATTAGTGCCCTAAGAGAGAAATTAGCTGATGCAGAATATCATCTGTGTTGTTGTCATCTTCATTATCATTAACGACACTTCTGTTCTCAGGATCTTCACCTTCTAAGGTTATTGAAACCCTAAAAGCTACCACCACAATATCAAAACTCTAAACAATACGATAGAAAAAAAGACAATTCTTCTGTGGCCCTGTGCCTTCATTTATAGAAGAATTAAGGTTCTGATGAGTTTTTAGGTCTTCTAGCCCATCTGGAATGAAATTAGACTTTAAAAATGATAATTCCCGTAACTTATAAATCCCTTCTGTCATGGGGAGCTCGAACTTAAGAAGCAGAGCTCGAGCTATTTGAGGCAAAGCTCGAGCTTTCTTGATTTATGGCTCGAGCTTCAAAGGATAGTGCTTGATCTTCACTTTTATAATTAGTCAAATTTCTTCAACTATTTTTCGAAGCGTCTTTTCCGTCAACACTTAGAATATTTTTGGGATTTCTTCCTTTTAACATTGCTTGATCCTTTGTTCATATGGCTCGAGCTTGAGGTTCAAAGCTCAAGCTTTTGGCTTAGGGCTCGAGCTTTGAGTGATAGTGCTCGATCCCTTGAGATCTGGCACGAGGCTCTGGGAGCTTGGCTTTCTTTGAAATCAACTTTTCAAATTTCGATGCCTCAGGCTCGAGCTTTTAGACAAAGGCTCGAGCACCCTTGGGTAAGACTCGAGCACCCTTGGGTAAGACTCGAGCTCTGGAGGTCAAAGCTCGAGCTTTAATGCCTTGGTTGATTTTTTTCTTTTCTTACAGAGCTCGAGCCTTAGAACTAAGGCTCGAGCCTTGGCACTTGAATTCGTCCAAACTTCACCATTTAAGCTATTGGCTTGCTTTGAATGACCGGTAACGACTCTGTAAGCTTCAATATCAGTCTTTTCATCATAAAGTGCCAGATTTAACCGTTTCTTTGGAAAAGTACCTATAAACACACAATAAACATAAATCAATCTAACAATGGATAGAAGTATCACTTTAGGTCTTAACATACATATATTTAGGGGCTCAAATATGCAATATTCAGCACTCATCAACAAGATATAAAATATATTCTAAAATAGGGAAAAATTCATTAGCTCAAAATAACATTCAATGTATGAAAGAAAAATTAACAAAGAGACAAATTTAATTAAAATCTCTCGAAGCAGCAAGTATTAGAATAATCCCTAGCAATGGCAAAAGAAGAATAGGTGGTGATGAAGAGTTCCTACAGCCCCCTCATTCAATTTTCCTCCCTGATCTTCTTCTTTTCTTCTATTTCTCCTTCTATCTTTCTTTCTCTAGATCCGGCCAATACCCTCTCTTTCTAATTCTCTATTCTCTCTTTCTAATTGTTTTTTTTTTTTAAAAGTTGCTGTAAGCAGAGAAATATAAAAAATAAATGGTGCTTTAAAGCTTTGGTGTCAACCTGGTACACATAGGTGTCCTAAGCATGCAAATGGTGTGGACACCTACATTCCACTAAACTATTTGTCGACACCTGTGTTCCACTAAGACTAAAACTATTCTATATAATTAACAACATCTCACCAACTAGAAGGAATAACATATGAGCCCCACAATTATATATAGAGACAATTATGCATAACTTAACTAGGTAATCCCCTATTTGTTCCTTAAGTTGACACTATATTTATACTTAATAGCAAAAGTGGCACCACATAAGTAAGTAAAAATAATAATAATAATGATATATAAATAGTTAGTAGGATAAACAAAAGAATGCAGCTCATAAAGCATATAAATATATCTACATAAAATATATTTAAAAGAAAGGTAACTAAATCCATTTAAGCTTAAAGGACCTAATTAAATTATAAGGTGTTACATCCTCATAAAGCATATAAATATATCTACATAAAATATATTTAAAAGAAAGGTAACTAAATCCATTTAAGCTTAAAGGACCTAATTAAATTATAAGGTGTTACATCCTCCCTCATTTTTAAAAATTTTGTCCCTGAAATTTAGAATGCAAAGCTGATTATTGGAAAAGATAAGGAAATATATCATGCATCTCAGACTCTAACTCCATGTCACCTCTTCAACACCGTGGTATCGCCACAAAATTTTGACCAGTGGAATAGACTTGTTAGGAAGAACCTTTATTTTCTTATCTAATACTTGAACAGGTTGTTCAAGATAAGAAATGTCTTCTTGTAAAGGTAAATCATGCCACTTGACAATGTGTGAGGGATCCGGATGATACTTCCTAAGCATTGACACGTGGAACACGTCGTGAACGTGAGGGAACTTAGGTGGTAGTGCCAATCGATACACTTGCTCTCCTTCCCTTTGAACAATCTTGAGTGGTCCTATAAATCTTGGAGCGAGTTTGCCTTTCTTTCCAAATTTGAAAATGCCTTTATGTGGAGCGACCTTTAGAAAAATAAAGTCCCTAACTTTGAATTCTAGTGGCCTTCTCCTTTTATTGGCGTAGCTCTTTTGCTGGTTTTGGGCTGCATATAGCCTTTCCCGAATTACTTTAATTTTTTTAGTGGTTTGCTACACTAACTCTGGTCCCACAAGGATAACTTCTTCCTTTTCAGCCCAACATAGCAGAGATTGGCAAAGCCTACTATAAAGAGCCTCGTATGAAGCCATGGCGATATTCGACTAGTAGCTATTGTTGTAGGCGAATTCAACTAAGGGTTAGTGCTGCTCACTCCAGCTACCCTTGAAGTCCAAAGCACAAGCCCTTAACATATCCTCAAGGATTTGAATAACTCTCTCTGATTGCCTATCGGTTTGAGGATGAAATGCGGTGCTAAGGTCTAATTTTGTGCCCATAGCATGCTGTAATCCCTTCCAAAATTTGGGAGTGAAGCGGGGATTATCGTCAGATACAATGGACAAGGGAATGCCAGGGAGACACACGATTTTTTGGACGTAAAGCTCACTCAAAACTTCAAATGAATCTGTAGCATGAACTAAAATTAAATGGGCTGATTTGGTGAGCCTGTCCACAATGACCCATACAGATTCATAGCCACCTCAAGTCTTTGGCAACCCGGTCACAAAATCCATGGTGATACAGTCCCATTTCCACTTGGCAACGGAAAGAGGCTGAAGTAGACCTGTAGGTCGTTGATGTTCTACTTTGATTTGTTGACAAGTTAGGCACTTGGCCGCATAATCCGCCACATCGTTCTTCATACATTTCCACCAAAAATGTCAATGTAAATCTCGATACATTTTTGTGCTTCCCGGGTGAATTGTGAATTTTAAGTGATGGGCTTCATCTAGGACTTTTTTTTTTTTTTTTTCTAATGTTAGCCTCATCTGGTATCACGAGACGTTGCTTGAAATGTAGGCCTCCGTTTGTGAACAATGACCATTCTAGCATGTCATTATTATTGGAAATCTGTTTTCGAATAGCCTCTGACTCCCCGTTTTGTCGTTGTGCCTCAATGACATGTTGAAGAAGTGTGGGTCGAGCTACCAAAGCAAATGCATAAGCTTTTTCATTCCTTTCACCTAATTGTAGATTGTATTCTTCTAAAATATTACATGTCCTCCACGCTTGGATGACACAATTGTATGTTATAGCTTGGCGTTTTCGGCTTAGAGCGTCGGCAACCACATTGGCTTTTCCTAGATGGTAATGAAGCGTGAAGTCAGAATCTTCAAGATACTCCAGCCATCCTCTTTGTCGGTTGTTCAATTTTTGTTTGGGTAAACAAATACTTTAAGCTTTTATGATCGGAATACACCTCAAATTTTGAGCCGTAGAGATAGCATCGCCACAACTTGAATACAAAAATAACCGCAGCTAATTCTAAGTCGTGAGTCAGATAGCATCGTTCATTTGGCTTTAGTTGGCGTGAACCATAAGCCACAACTCTGCCTTGTTATATGAGAACACACCCAAGGCCGATTGAGGAAGTGTCGCTGTAGACAACATACTTATCTTCACCGTTGGGGATGATGAGAACGGGTGCCGTGGTCAACCTGCGTTGCAACTCTTGAAATGTTGTTTCACATTTCTCAGTCCACTCATACTTGACCCCTTTTCTTGTCAGTTGTGTTAATGATATTGCAATTCAGGAGAAATTTTTTACAAAACAACGGTAGTACCCTACTAGTCCAAGGAAGCTTCGAATTTCTATAACATTCTTTGGCATTTCCCAACTTAAAACAACCTCAACTTTGGATGGATCTATGGAGATGCCATTTTTGGACACTACATAGCCAAAAATTCTACTTTTGTCATCTAGAATTCGCATTTTTCTCGCTTAGCATACAACTGATTTTCCCGAAGAAGTTATAAGACTACTCTCAAATGTTTTTCGTGCTCTTCTTGATTTTTGGAATAGATCAATATGTCATCTATACAAAAAATGACGAATCAATCTAAATATGATTGGAAGATACAGTTCATTAAACCCATGAATGCTGCCGGGGCATTGGTCAATCCAAAAGGCATGACAAGGAACTCAAAGTGGTCGTATCGAGTTTGGAGTGCTGTTTTTTGTATGTCTTCTTCTCTTACTCGCAGCTGGTGGTACCCAGATCATAGATCAATTTTTGAGAAAAACTAGAGCCCTGAAGTTAGTCAAATAATCCATCTATTCGTGGCAACGGGTATTTGTTCTTTATTATTACCCAGTTGAGCTTTTGGTAGTCGATGTAAAGCTGTAAAGAACCATCGTGCTTTTTAGCAAAAAGAACTGTAGCACCCCAGGTGAAGGGCTAAACTAGATAAACTCTTTCTCTTGGAGTTCTTATATTTGCTTCTTGAGTTCTTGAAGCTCAACTAGTGCCATTCGATAAGAAAAAACATAAATTGGAGCAGTTCCAGGGTACAACTCAATGGAGAAGTCTACTTCGCGCTTGGGTGGCAATCCAGGCAACTCGGATGGAAAAAGATCTTCAATTTCAATTACCACAAATGTTGGAATAGATTGTGCCAAAGAAATCAGCTTCCTACAAATGGAAGCTAGAAGGCCATGGAAATTTCGGCTCCTTCCCTTTAGTATAAACATTTTGGAAGAAGAAAATGGTGGAAGGATGTGCACGTCTCCATGAAAACATAAAGTACGTCAATTTTCTTCTTAGAAGTTCACCTTTTTATAATAACAATCTATCATGGCTCAGTGAAAGGATAACCAGTCCATTCCGAGTATGACGTCAAACTCAGTCATGTCAAGTAAGATCAAATCAAGAACTAAAGAGCAACCCACAATATAAATAGTACAAGACTTGCAAACTAAAATGCTCTTGGTAAGTTCCCCTACCGAAGTAACAAGTTCAAGTGGGAAATCTAAAGGAACAACCTCTAGCCCCAAAGATAATGCAAAAGATGTAGAAATGAAGAAATGGGATGAACCAGTGTCAAACAAGATACGAGCCCAGGTGTGGAAAATCAGAACATTACCTTCAGCGACCGCATTACTAGCTTGTCCTTTGGCTTTATTTGGAATGATACAAAATACCCTACCTTGTGGCTTAGAAGTTTGGTTAGCATTTTTCGCTTTGTGGTTGATTTGTGGTAGCTGCCGGTGGAGGATAAGAGTACCCCGAGCGTGGTTGTGATTGTTGAGATATTTTAGAGTTGATCAGGTGCGTATTTAAACCCCTTAAGCTCAGGCATTCTAGTACCTTTATCTATCTTACTTTATCGTTTTCGATTAATTTCGTATTATTTCCATTTTCAGGCACTTATCCCGAAAATAAGCTAACTCAGCCAAATAAGAGCTTAATTGAAGCAATTCTGGGATGAATCAAATAAAGGAGCCAAGTAGAAGCAAAAGGAAGAAAAAGGTGGAAACCAACATCTTCGATTGATCTCAGATCAAAGTTCAATCGATCCAACATGATCGATCTCAGCACTTCAAGATGGATCAGAGCCATGATGACATTTTCAGAGATCTCAAAAGTTCAATCGATCCAACACCATTCTTCGATCAATCGAACTGCTTTGTCCTTATCCAAATGATTGATCTTATCTAGTTGTACCACCTTACCAACCACTTTTGTCCTTTTCCCAAAAATATCTTCAAAATATCTCAGATTTGTCTTTATCCAAAAAGTGCTACCATTGAAGATCGATCCAGCCTAAGTTCGATAGATCTTAGCCAAGTTCGATTGATCCAAGTCCAATGTTCGATCGATTGAACTTCCTCCAGTGCGAAAAAGTTAAATTTCCAGCTTATTGAAAGTTGTCCTTTATCCAATCATTAGGGAATATTGTGTGCACGACCCCAGCTCATTTTGGGTGCCATTTAACCTACCTATATAAGGATAAGGACTGCATTTTACAAAGGAAACCTAATATCATATCATATCTTCTCTTGGAGAGCAAGCTTAGAAGAGGAGGAGGCTAGAGACACCATTGGCGACTTTTCATCATCCAAGGAGCAAATCTCTACCATAAAGTTAGCCCTTGAAGGTTGGAGGAGCACTACCATGAGTGGCTAGACATCCTCTTGGGGCTAGAGTTAGCCCCAAGCATGCTTTCTACATCATGATTTTGTGTATTATTGAAGGATTAGTGTTGTAATACATATTTTGACACTTATATATATATATCTTGTTTATTCAATGATTTATGTGGTTTAATGCTTCCAATTGATTATTTCATTCTATCTATATGTCTATGTATGCTAGAATAGATGTTCAAGTGTTTGTCCCTATTTCTTGTGTTATTAATGCATGTCTATGTGTATTAATGCTATAGATCTAGAGATTGTTAAAACATTATGCTTAAAAGAATGCTCTTGTGATTTTCCAGATGGTCCATGCTCATTTCTTGATGGATTGTGCCTCTCCCTTAGCTTAATTAGTTTAATTTCATGCCTTTAGCTTATTTGTAGTGTAGGGGTAGCATAGTTGTTAGATGGGAGGATAATTCATGCTTCTTGTTTGATGTTCCATACTTTTGAATGCAAGAAGCATATGTCTCTAACCTTGTGGTGTGTTTGGCTTATGAGCTTAATAAAAGGATTAATGACTTACTAGATATATTGTGCTTTTCACGTGCTATTTACACAATATATACTTAATTGCTAGATATTTTGTGCTTTTCACATGTTGATTAGACAATGTATGCTTAATTGGCCACCCTAGCTAGTTGAATCAACCAAACACACACACACATCAATATTGCAACATACATTTCCCTCAATTAGTCACTTGTTAAGGGTGTAGAAAAACATTGTTTGTTGGTGACCTCTAAACCCCAAGAACTCTCTCTCTCTTACTTACTCTTTGTTACATTCAATTATTTAGTTTAATTTGCTCTCTAGTTTAATCAACCAACCAACCATTTGTTTGATCACTCGTCGTACTAACCCTAATAGCGATTACACAACCAAGTACGACTCCAATCCTTTGGGACGATCCCTACTCACCCTAACTATATTCTTAGTGAAGGTAGTAATGGCTTCTATAAATGTAAAACTTGGCCCTCGCCTTAATGTACACTCTTTAAACTTGTGGCGCGGCGACACACCATAGCTTTTGGCGCCATTGCCGGGTATCAGGCGTATTTGTGGAATCAGTTAGGAATTAGTACTCTTTTGATCGTCTTTTTTCTTTGTTTTTATTTTTCTTTTTTGTTACTTATTATGTTTGTTCATCTTTGATAAGGAGCATTGAGCTAGGAGGCAAGCAAAGGAGCTAACCAAGAAAGGAAAAATGCTAAAAATTTGAAAAAATTTGCTAAGCTAAGTTATAATTTGGAGTTGAAGTGCTAAAGGACCTTTGTGAGCTTTTTTTATTCAATCCCTTAGTTAAATCGTTGGCCCGCGTAGAGGCTAATTTTTAAATTCTTAGATAAATCGTGAGCCCGCATGTAGGCAATTTACTTTTCTTGTATATTGTTTGAGCATGGGAATGTGGGAACATTGTATGTGGAGGAAGTTTGTTGTTTGTTGATTTGTTGCGAAGGAGGAGTGCTTGCTTGTTTTGTTGTGATTTGTTTGTCGCTTGTAGTCAGGAATAGACCTTGTCGTATCATATATTCTAGGCATTCACATAGAAAATATAGACGGTAATCTTGGCTACTTAGGCCCACGCTTCATGCAAAACCTACCTCTTAATCAACATGGATGCCTCGGAGTTCAAGCTCCAATTCTTCCAATGGTCCTTCGTGATCATTATAATCTTCATGCATACCATGCACCTACTTGCATTGTGTTGCCTAATTTTGAGGCTAATCAATATGAAATCAAGCCCGAGACCATTCAAATGTGTCGACCCTTTTATGGCTTGGATGAAGAGGAACCATATTGGCATCTTAATGAATTTCTTCAACTATGTTCCACCGTGAGGTACATGGATGTCAGAAGGAAGTTCTTAAATTACTTCTCTTCCCTTTCATGCTTAAAAATAAAGCAAAGCATTGGTTCAATACTTTAGGAGTAAATTCAATAGCATCTTGGGCACAAATGCAAAATGAGTTTTTTAAAAAAATTTAACCCTTAAGTTTGACCAATATAATGTGTGCTTCATTTAGAGAATTTTCTCAAAGGGAAGGAGAGTTGTTACATGAGGCCTGGGTGAGATTGAATGACTTGCTAAGAAAGTGTCCGCATTATGGCATTCCAAAATGGAAAGTTATCCAATACTTCTATGAAAGCCTATCCGACATGCAAAAGGACATAGTTGATACCTCGTGTGGAGGTTCGTATTTTGGAAAACATGAAGATGACATTTGGCACTTTTTTGAAAAAATGAGTGAAAATTCTTTGCACAAATATTACACTTCTCGGCTTGATCGTGGTTTTAATAAAAAGGAGAAAAGTGTAACAGTGTGTCAAATTGAAAGTTCAAGGGAAATTGTAGCCGAGGTTAAAACTCTTTCTCAAAAACTTGATCAATTCTTGTTGAATCAAAAACTGGCTATCAATTCATCTCATTTTCATCATACAACTCATCTTTGTGAACCTTGCATGACATGCTCAAGTGTTTTGCATACTACTTTCAATTGTCCCCATAGACATCTTGTTAATGAACACTTTGAACAAGTTAATGCTACATTTGCTTACCCTTATTCAAATGCATATGTTCCATTATGGAATGAAAGCCCTTATCAAGCTAAAAATCTTCAAAGAAAATACATTCCACCTCATAAAAGAAATAGAGGTTCTCAAGGGTTCGTCTCTTCTTCTTTCCATCATCAAAGGATGAATGACCTCTCACCTTCTCAAATGTGTAATTCCCAAGTTGGCTTTCATTATCCTTAAGCACTTTCTAGTAATTCCACATTTGAAGAGAAGGTTTTGATGGCCTTGGGTAGCTTAGAGAAGGATACCAACTTGTTGCATTCCCACTCTTAATCCATATCAAATCTTGAATCCTAAATTGGACAATAACTAATGCCTTGAATAAAAGAGAAATTGGGAAATTACCTAGTCAACCCGAGAGGAATCCAAAAGCCCAATTTTGTGTGGAAGCAAACCCTATATCGGGGTGTTCTTCCCAAGCTCAAGCACAAGCCATCACCACCTTGAGAAGTGGTAAGCAAGGGGACAATAGGGTTGAACTACCAAGGGAAGATAGTGAATCGGTGCAACCTAAAGTTATCACCCATCCAATTCCCAATTCCACTCCTACTCCTTTGAATGAAAATGTTCCTAACCAAAATTCTCAATCTTCTTAATCATCCTCTCAAATTATAAAGTCTTGTGAGCCAAAAGCTCCATTCCCTTATGCTTTAAAAGAAACTTCGCCTTATGGGAGGCAAGAAGGGAAAGCACATGACATGATGGAAGTTTTTAAGCAAGTCAACATCAATCTTCCTTTTTTGGATGCCATTAAGCAAATTTTGCCTTATGTAAAATTCTTGAAAGATCTTTGCACAGAAAAGAGGAAGAGTAAAGGACTAAGCCCTAAAATAGTGTTCCTCACAGAGAAAGTGAGTTCCATTCTTCAATAAAACACTATGCTAAAGTTTAAAGATCCCAGTGCTCCAACTATTTCTTGTGTAATTGGAGCTCATGAAATTCGTAGAGCTCTTCTTAGCTTAGGTGCAAGTGTCAATTTGATTCCTTACTCCGTATATGTCCAATTAGGGTTGAATGAATTGAATCCAACCTCGGTGGTGCTTTAAATGGCCGATAGATTCGTCAAAACACCTAGGGGCATGGTTGAGGACATTCTTGTCAAGGTGGACAAATTCTACTTTCCGATTGATTTTGTAGTTCTTGATACCGAACCGGTTACTAATCCCTCCAACCACATCCCAATCATC
Organism: Cornus florida; assembly: GCF_030987335.1. NCBI lineage: Eukaryota > Viridiplantae > Streptophyta > Magnoliopsida > Cornales > Cornaceae > Cornus > Cornus florida. The sequence continues at coordinate 46,720,086 of NW_026775575.1, forward strand.
TTGGGAAGACCATTCCTTGCCACCGCAAATGCAACAATTAATTGTAGATCTGGGATTATGGACCTCTCTTTTAGCAATATGATGATTAAACTTAATGTTTTCCATACAAGTCGACATCCCATAGATGAAGATGAGTGTTGCCTTGTAGATGTGTTAGATGAGATTGTTGAGGAATCGATTCCAATGATGGTAATGAAACAACCAATTGAGGATAGTCTTTTATCTCTTTTATCTGATGATCCTCTCGCTTCTTGTCTTCTTGAAATATATAGAAGTTGTGGATTTGATGATGAAAAATCAATGAATAAAGTAAGCAATCTCATGGAATCTGTTGCAAGCTTAGATTTTCCATCTTAGAAAACTCCAATAGAACATCTTCCTCTACTCTCTAGTACTCCACCGGTCTCATCTTTAGTCTCTCCACCAATTCTTGAGCTTAAAACTCTACCTTCCAATCTCAAGTATACATTCTTAGGACCAAAAGAGACTCTTTCGGTTATCATTTCTTCAAGTCTTGAAAAAGACCAAGAAGATGCTCTCTTAAGTGTGCTTAAAGAAAATAAGGAAGCCATAGGATGGAGTGTGGCAGATATTAAGGGAATTGACCCTTCTATTTGTATGCATCGCATACTTATGAAAGATGATGCAAAACCCTTTAGGGATGCCCAAAGGAGACTTAATCCAAACATGAAGGAGGTAGTTAAGAAGGAAGTTGTCAAACTCCTAGATGCCGGAATCATTTACCCAATCTCTGATAGCAAATGGGTGAGTCCAACTCAAGTTGTTCCCAAAAAATTGGGGATTACGGTGGTGGAAAATGCAAAGGGTGAGGAAATCTCTAAGTGTATCACCAATTCATGGCGTGTATGCATTGATTACCGCAAATTGAATGTCGCCACTAGAAAGGATCACTTCCCCTTGCCATTCATTGATCAAATTCTAGAGAGATTAGCCGAGCAACAATATTATTGCTTCCTTGATGGCTATTCGGGGTACAATCAAGTAGCCCTCGACCCACTAGAGTAAGAGAAAACCACATTTACATATCCATTCGGCACATTTGCTTATAGACGGATGCCTTTTGGTTTGTGCAATGCACCCACCACATTCCAAAAATGTATGATGTTAATTTCCTCAGATATGGTGGAAGAGTATCTAGAGGTTTTCATGGTTGATTTTTCTGTTTGTGGGTCCTCATTTAATGTGTGCCTTAAAAATTTAGATCTAGTGCTTAAGAGATGTCGTGAAATCAACCTTATACTTAGCTGGGAAAAGAGCCATTTTATGGTTCAAGAGGGTATTGTTTTGGGTCATGTTATCTTAAGGAGAGGAATAGAGGTAGATAAAGCGAAGGTTGAGCTTATTTCTGAATTGCCTCCACCTTCAACGATGACAGAGGTTTGCTCCTTTCTAGGCCATGCTGGCTTTTACCGCCGTTTTATCAAAAACTTTAACAAAATTGTTCAACCCTTGTGCAATCTTCTTGCCAAGGAATCTCCTTTTGTCTTTGACCAAGCATGCCTAGACGCTTTTCATAAATTGTGTGAATTATTATCATCTGCTCCTATCATGCAACCTCCCAACTGGTCATTGCCATTTAAAATCATGTGTGATGCTTCTGATTATGCCATGGGAGCAGTTTTAGGACAAAGAGTGGGTAAGCTTCCTTATGCCATCTACTATGCAAGTAAAACTTTCTCGGGAGCTCAATTGAATTACTCCACTACCGAGAAAGAATTACTTGCCATAGTGTATGCTCTTGATAAATTTCATTCCTATCTCTTAGGGTCCAAGGTTGTTATTTATTCTGATCATGCTGCCTTGAGACATCTATTGACAAAAACGGAAACAAAACCTAGGTTAATTAGATGGATTTTGCTTCTTCAGGAATTTGATTTTGAAATCAAGGACAAGAAAGGCACCGAAAATGTGGTTGCCGATCATCTTTCTAGGATATCGATAGAGCCTTTCCCTAGTCTACCAATTTGTGACTCTTTTTTGGATGAACAACTCTTTCAAATTTCTAATGGAAAAATGCCTTGGTTTGCTGACATTGTGAATTATTTGGCAGTAGGCAAGCTACCAACTTCTTGGTTAAAGAACGAAAAGAATCATTTCTTTGCCAATATCTGGAATTACTATTGGGAAGACCCTGTCTTATACCGATATTGTCCAAATCAAATTGTAAGGAGATGCATTCCGGAAAGTGAAATTCCAAGTGTTCTAGTGTTTTGTCACACTCTTGCATGTGTTGGGCATTTTAGTGTAAAGAAGACCGCTTTGAAGATTCTTCAAAATGGGCTCTTTTGGCCCACTATTCATAGAGATGCCTATAATTTTTGCAAATCATGTGAGAGATGTCAAAAGATAGGGACAATGTCTAGAAGAGATATGATGCCCTTGACTAATATACTTGTTGTTGAGATCTTTGATATATGGGGCATTGATTTTATGGGTCAATTTCCTATGTCCTATGGTTTTCAATACATTCTTCTTGCTGTTGATTATGTTTCAAAGTGGGTGGAAGCATGTGCTACCAAAACAAATGACCACTCCGTGGTCATTCAATTCATTAAATCTAATATCTTTGCTCATTTTGGTATGCCAAGGGCTATAATAAGCGATGGAGGAAAACATTTTTGCAATCAATTCCTAAGGCATTTATTTCTTAAATACTCCGTCACTCATAAGGTGGCCACTCCCTACCATCCTCAAACAAGTGGGCAAGTTGAAGTGTCTAACCGGGAAATTAAGTTCTTGAGAAAACGGTTAACACCACCCGGAAGGATTGGTCAAGGAAGCTAAATGATGTTTTGTGCGCTTATCGGACGGCATATAAGACTCCCATTGGCATGTCTCCTTATAGGCTTGTATATGGAAAGTCTTGCCATCTTCCGGTTGAGTTAGAACATAAAGCCTTGTGGGCGGTTAAAAAGCTCAATTTTGACCTTGATAAAGCCGAAGAGAATAGGCTACTTCAATTAAGTGAGTTAGAAGAGTTGAGACACAATGCTTATGATAATACCAAAATCTACAAAGAACGAACCAAGGCCTTTCATGATAAGCATATTGTGAAAAGGTCTTTGGAACCCGGTCAAAAAGCTTGGCTTTTCAACTCTAAACTAAAACTCTTTCCTGGGAAATTGAGAACCAAATGGGATGGTCCTTATGAAATCATCTCTGTTGCACCTCATGGGGCGGTTGAAATTAAAAACTTGAAGAAGGGGAACATTTTCAAAGTTAATGGACAAAGGTTGAAACCTTATATAGAGGGTCAAGTCTTTCAAAGACATTTGGAAGATGCACATCTAGTTGACCCGGTGTATGAAAACATAGAAAATTGCACTGATAAGGAACCAGAAGCTCTTTTTGAGCTTAATCCAACATGTTCTTCAAAGAACCATTTGTTGGGAAAAGTTCAAAGCATTCATCACCCCAATAAGGAAGGGATGCATAACAAGATCTTTGATCCTGGCTAAAAGAGCCCAACGTCTTACTAGAGACATTAAAGACTAGCAAAAGCATTCGTAGGGTATCAAAACCCTATTCCTCCCTTATTTCTATCTTTCAATTCATTTATTGCGAAGTCTAGATACTTGTTTTTGGTTCATATGTGTTGTAAGGAACTGTGATTAGGATTGCATGAATTTTTATGTTGTGATTGAGCAGTTTGCATAAGTTCGATCAATCTCAAATGAGAGTTCGATCGATCGAACTTCCACCTGCATCCAACACTTAGAAAATTTTTGACCTGCATCCACCTGCATCCAAATCACCTCTCTGTCCCATCGTTCGAACTAATTCTCAGATCAATCAGAAGACCTTAGATCGATCCAACTTCAAAGTTTGATCGATCTCGTGCTCCAATACTTAGAAAATTTTGAGCCTGCATTAACCTGCATATTTCAGCTCTCTGACTCATCGATCAAAAACATTTCAAGATCGATCTGAAGTTCTTTGATCGATCGAATATTCAAGTTCGATTGATCTCAAGTTCCAACACTTAGCCAATTTTTGAGCCATAAACCTGCATATTCTTACTTTCTGTCTAATCGATCGAACCCTTGCTCTGATCTATCTCAGTTCTTCATTTTATTATTTTGACTTTATTTTGACTTTTCAAATTTCAAAAATCCAAAAATATTTTCGTTTTTATTTTATTTTATTTTATTTTCATTTTATTTTATTTTTCAAAAAAATTTCAAAAATACAAAATTATTTTAGTTTATTTAGTTTTTAATTATTATTGTTTATTCAATTGTTCAAAAAAAAAGAAGAGAAAAGACAAAGTTTGATCGATCTCAGTTGAGGTTCGATCGATCGAACTCTATCGGGGATGTTTTTAAAATAGAAACTAAGAGTTGTGAGATCAGTTACAAAGATCGATCCAACTCTCTCAAACTTTAACCCCTTTCTCTCTTTTGTCATCGCCACTGTGCACTCTCCATCTTTCTCATCTCCGGTGACACCTCCGGCGACATCAAGCTCACCCCGAATCTCTCTCTCTCTCTTCATCGCATCTCGGATCTCACTCCCTCTTCATCTCCACTTCTCTCTTCAGTTGAGGTAAGATCCGAAGCTTCATTTAGGTTTTAAAGCTTAGATTTTATACACAGATGCTTTACATTTTCAATCCATGCCATTTTCATGATAAATCTGCCATTGATGAGCTTCGAAACACTGAGTTTATATATGTGTATATGCTTTGTATATATTTGTGTATTTAGATTCGATTTTGGGAGTATGGGCCTTGTTTGGGTGATGGTAGTTGATTGGATTGTTGTGTTGATGGGCCCACGACCTTGTTCGTGTGGCCCCCATGCTTCCAAAGTCACAGATCAGTGACCTTTGAGTTTTCACCTTCGCATAGTTCGATCGATCGAACTTCAATCTCAGATCGATCAAAGTTTTGAGATCGATCTCAAACCTTTTTATGATCGATCGCACTTCACAAATCACACACACACACTTCATTCATCATGCCTTATGTTCATGCTATCTCATTTATGCCCAATGCCTATGATATTCCACATTAGATGCATTTCATACTTATATTGCTTAGCATGCTTCACATCCTATCACTTGTATAGATTCATGTCATATATGTTTTGTCTATCTTATTTGACATACATGTTTCTATTGTGCTTTCAATTATTTATTCTAGCGCTAACTCCCATTGCAAGATTTCTTTTTTGCAGACCATGACTAAGAATGATAGTTTTTCTACTTCAGCCACACCTGAGGCTCATGATCAGATATATCGCTTAGAAGAGTAACTTCAGAGTTTGGAGGATATACTGGTTGCCCTTAGAGCTGATATTGTTACCCTTCGTCTGAATATGCTGGCTGCCATTAGAGCTGACATTGCTCGCCTCCGTACGGAGATCTTGACTACCATTGATGACTTAGCCAGGGAGATCCGCGGAGTTCGCTCTACTCATCTTGCCCCCTCTGCTTGAGACTCCCAGTCTCTTTATCTTTTTATACTCTCTATCTATGTTGTGTGTCTGCTACACTTGTGATACTATTATTTTTGCAGCCGGGTTTGTCTGCTTTGACACTGGATGTATTGCACTTTATTGTTGTTTTTATCTATAATGGATGTCGTATGCTTTTATTGATACATCTGTCCTTTTAACTTCATCAGGTGCATTACAGTGACTTCAGTGAGAGAGTGCTACCCGATTTTCAGGACCACCCTTATGCCTCTCTTATCTCTTTTTCTATTTATCCCATTTACACTTGCATGTCCACTGTGCACTGATTATCCCATTTTGTTATCTGATGAGTTTATTCAAGTGCTAATTTTCAGGACCACAGTTCATCCCAAGTTTGGGGGGGCCATGCCACCCAATTTGGATACTTCAGTCCCGATCATTCTATGCCTTAATTGCACCGGTATACTCTTTCCTTTGTTCTCTTTGCACATTGAGGACATTGTGCCGTTTAAGTTTGGGGTTAATGGTGCATATTACAGTGTTTGCTTTTAAATTCAAAATTTTAAGCATGACTTTTGTATTTGAGAGATTTTCTATGATTGGTCAATATCTAGCTATGATTTTGATCTTTTAAGGACTATATTGTTTAAAATTTAAAAATTGATTGACTTGACAGTCTAATACTCCTTGTATGCCTTGTGGATGCCATTTATTAGTAAATTTTTCGAAAGATTGATATCTTGCTTGCATTTGTGGTCCACATCATCCTGATTTTGTGATTGTTTTGAGATTCATTCTAGGATTCTACACTAGCACAGGCACACATTAGCATTCATTTGTGGGGTACATGCTTTGTTGATTATTGAATTGCTTATATCCCAATTGGGCTAGTAGTGCATTGAAAGCTTTCATTCTTGATAAAGGTGGATAACAACCCCTTTTCACTAAGTAACTGAGATTCTAGCCTCATCAAGCATTGAACTTCTCGTGCCGAAAGGTGGAGGGCCCAAACTCTAGGTTAATAATTACACTTGCTTACAAAAAAATAATAAATAAATAAAATAAAATAAAAAAAGAGCAAAAGCAAAAGCAAAAAAAAGTGAGGACTTCTCCCAAATGGTGAGAAGTGGGAAATGATTAGATGGAGGTTGTCTTGTGGGAAATGATTAGATGGAGGTTGTCTTGATTTGTAGCCTAGTTGATTTGAGCTTGTAAGTCCGTAGGGGTGTTTGAACACCTAATGCCCTAAAACTGTCTGGTTTGGGAGTCATTTACCTAACGCTCGACCTCATGAATTGCTAGAAAGCATAATAGATTAACACATTGCACCATGCTTCCATCTTTGATCCTTAAAAAAAAAAAACAAAAAAAAAAAAAAGGTCGAGTGAAAAGAATAAGCGCACCTAGATGAATAAAGCTTTAAAAAAAGGTCCACTTTTTGTGTTGATGATCGGTACTAGATTTGTGTGCTAGTTTGAGGGTAATGATGTGATTAATTCTTTAGTTGGCTAAGATAGCAACATATTTGATGCCGGTCCACTCAAAAAGGATTCTAGAGTTGTTTTGATTTGCATGATCATTTTCTTGATGTGTGGAGGACCATACTTGCTTGCTTGATGTTGAAATTTTGGGAGATCGCTTAGAAATGGTTGAAAAATTGCATACTTGAGGTAGTTTTCTTCCAATGCTTGTTTGTAATATTGGTACCTCTTTTGAAAGAATGAGCTTAATGTTTGTGGGTATCATTTCTGGAAACCCTTACGAGACTTCACTCATCCACTAGGGGTTTAAAAGGCTTGTTGCATATGCTAAATGCAATCGTGTTCCCTACGAAAATGGCGTTATCCATTTATTGTTTTCTAGATTCATACTTATATAGTTGTTCATTTTATTCCTTTACTTTATAGTTCATTACTAGGGACTAACAATATTTAAGTTTGGGTGTGTGATGAGCGCTGAAAAGTGCGTATTTAAACCCCTTAAGCTCAGGCATTCTAGTACCTTTATCTATTTTACTTTACCGTTTTATATTGATTTCGTATTATTTCCATTTTCAGGCACTTATCCCGAAAATAAGCTAACTCAGCCAAATAAGAGCTTAATTGAAGCAATTCTGGGATGAATCAAAGAAAGGAGCCAAGTAGAAGCAAAAGGAAGAAAAAGGTGGAAATCAACATCTTCGATCGATCTCAGATCAAAGTTCGATTGATCTAACATGATCGATCTCAGCACTTCAAGATGGATCAGAGCCATGATGACATTTTCAGAGATCTTAAAAGTTCGATCGATCCAACACCATTCTTCGATCAATCGAACTGCTTTGTCTTTATCCAAATGATTGATCTTATCTAGTTGTATCACCCTACCAACAATTTTTGTCCTTTTCCCAAAAATATCTTCAAAATATCTCAGATTTGTCTTTATCCAAAAAGCGCTACCATTGAAGATCGATCCAGCCTAAGTTAGATAAATCTTAGCCAAGTTTGATCGATCCAAGTCCAAGGTTCAATCGATCGAACTTCCTCCAGTGCGAAAAAGTTAAATTTCTAGCTCATTGAAAGTTGTCCTTTATCCAATCATTGGGGAATATTGTGTGCACGACCCCAGCTCATTTTGGGTGCCATTTGACCTACCTATATAAGGATAAGGATTGCTTTTTACAAAGGAGACCTAATATCATATCTTATCTTCTCTTGGAGAGCAAGCTTAGAAGAGGAGGAGGCTAGAGACACCATTGGAGACTCATCATCCAAGGAGCAAATCTCTACCATGGAGTTAGCCCTTGAAGGTTAGAGGACCACTACCATGAGTGGCTAGACATCCTCTTGAGGCTAGAGTTAGCCCCAAGCATGCTTTCTACATCTTGATTTTGTGTATTATTGAGGGATTAGTGTTGTAATACATGTTTTGACACTTTTATATATATAGATCTTGTTTATTTCATTCTATCCATATGTTTATGTATGCTAGAATAGATGTTTATGCGTTTGTCCCAATTTCTTGTGTTATTGATGCTTGTCTATGTGTATTGATGATATAGATCTAAAGATTGTCAAAACATTGTGCTTAAAAGAATGCTCTTGTGATTTTCTAGATGGTTCATGCTCATTTCTTGATGGATTATGCCTCTCCCTTAGCTTAATTAGTTTAATTTCTTGCCTTTAGCTTATTTGTTGTGTAGGGGTAGCATAGTTGTTAGATGGGAGGACAATTCATGCTCGTTGTTTGATGTTCCATACTTTTGAATGCATGAAGCATATGTCTTTAACCTTGTGGTGTGTTTGGCTTATGAGCTTAATGAAAGGATTAATGACTTGCTAGATATATTGTGCTTTTCATGTGCTATTTAGACAATATATACTTAATTGTTAGATATATTGTGTTTTTCACATGTTGATTAGACAATGTATACTTAATTGGTCACCCTTGCTAGTTGAATCAACCAAACACACACACACATCAATATTGCAACATACATTTCCCTCAATTAGTCACTTGTTAAGGGTGTAGAAAAGCATTGTTTGTTGGTGACCTCTAAACCCTAAGAATTCTCTCTCTCTTACTTATTCTTTGTTGCATTCAATTATTTAGTTTAATTTGCTCTCTAGTTTAATCAACCAACCAACCATTTGTTTGATCACTCAACCTACTAACCCTAATAGCAATTACACAACCAAGTACGACTCCAATCCCTTGGGATGATTCCTACTCACCCTAACTATATTCTTAGTAAAGGTAGTAGTGGCTTCTATAAATGTAAAACTTGGCCCTCGCCTTAATGCACACTCTTTAAGCTTGTGGTGCAGCGACACACCAAGAGTGACTAAGAACTTGAGACTGAGCTTGATCATTTCTTGGGGCTGAATGTAGAGATGGGCAGTTCCATTTGAAATGCCTCTTCTTTTCATAATAAAAACACTTATCAGGAGCTCTATTGAAGTTCCCTTGAAAGCTTTCCCCACTTAAATCTTGTCCACCCTTTTGTGTTTTGTTGTTGGAGGGATGACGATGCTGATTTTTATGTGAACCTCGGGACCTTTCTTGAATTTTCTAAAAATTCACTTTTTCATGTTCCACACTCATGCCACTGTCTACCATGTTAGAATACTTCTAGATGCTTAGAGTCACTAATTTTTCTCGGAAGGTGGGTTGGAGCCCTCTCTCAAACTTTGAGGCCTTCATCTCCTCTGTAGCTATCAAGCACTGCCCAAACTGACTCAATTCCATAAACTTATCATCATATTCAGCAACCATTATATTACATTAAATGAGATGAAGAAATTCTTGTAGATTAGCTTCACGAACCACATCCCTAAAATATTGGCCATAAAAGAGTTCTTTAAAGGTTGTCCAATTTATATTTTCAAAATCATGCCTAATCTTCACGGTGTCCCACCAGTGATCGGCCTCATCAAAGAGCTTTTTGATTTCTATAAGCCATTTCTCAGCTTCGCATACATCATAACCCTTGTTTCCTCTAAAATTTAGAGGTTTGAGCCTCTGAAATTCCACAAGACACTTTACTTCTTTTCAGCTATTGTCAACTCCCTAACTGGATTGGGATCATGCATTTGAACTTCTCGTCCCACCAGTGCAGTGAGATCTTTTAAGGCTTGGAACACCCTTACAAGCCTCTCATCATTTGTAAGCAGTTCATTTGAAGCACTGGCAACTTCTCTAGACATCATGAGCTAGAAAGCACACTTTATAAATCAAGTTAGTCATATTGCATACAAAATCTATAGCATAAGCACATGTGCACAATTTTTGACATAATGTTATAAATTTAAAGTCACTCATCACATACCATCTAACTTTATAGCATAGGAATATGTGCAATTAAAAGGGCACACATTTAACACTTAAAACACATAATCAACAAGTTACAATCATTTATCACATAGCATGGTACAATGCAACTTGTTCATAACATCAACAATAAAAAATTATACGAATTCTCCCCAGGAACTATAGCCTAGGCTCTGATACCAAACTGTCATGCCCCAAATTTTTAAGGCACCAAACTGTCATGCCTCAAATTTATAAGGTGCGATAAATTAAGATATAAAAAGAAATTGGGACAATAATCCTTGTTGGAACAAAATTCTGCGCATTGCCTATTCAAAATTCGTATAAAATTCAATTTTAATCGAAATAGGGCAAACTAAAATTCTTTAGAGACTAGACTCAAAGGTTAATGTGACCAAATCAATCCCCGTAAATGAAACTACGCAAATGAAATCAGTTTTCAGATTGAAGATCAGCCATAATGATTGAACTAAAATCTAATAGTGTAACAAACTTTAACCATGATGGAAAATTACAGAGCTGACAAGATTGAGAGGCCTTGGATTTTAGGAACTAGACCAAAAGGACTATAGACCTGGAAATTTTAATAATTATCTGAAGTTAGAAGGTGACTCAAATAAATTTTTTAAAACCGGTTTACATACAGTGGAAATGAGTTGGACAGCAGCCACTATGGGATTTTTATAAAAATCATCACCTGCCCATTGATCCTCAAATTTTTTGAAGAATAATTAGACTAATAAGGCTGTATATGGAAAAAGTTTTGGATCATTTAGAGGAAATTCTATAAACAAAAGTTGAAAATTCATTCTAACACGTTCAACAAAGCTAGAAGCAGGCACTGTACGTAAACTCATTCCGTAATGAGCAGCAAACTATTTTTTTTTTCTTTTCTAGCTAGACAATACAAACATAATCTATTCAGTCCATTTTACACAAAACACTTTCCCTTCCTATCCCAAACAAGATTATACAATAAGTAAGATCAAGGAAAATCATGTTAGTACCTCCCTATGCTAAGTAACAACATGCTGAGATTTACATACTAAGGTCCTTTGTAAGGTAATTCAACTTATTTCACACAAAAGAGCAAAACCATCTATGCATAGAGAGTACAACTCTCAAACCAAAACAAACTATGCACGTACATTAACACCCTAGCATGAATTTTTTTCTTTACAGTAGGGCATTTATATACAATCCCAAAAACCAGGCAAAACATATAGAATAGAGCATGTTATCATCTTTAGTTTAGTACAACAACCTCATCTTCATGCAAAACACATCCAGCACTAAATAAATTCAAAGTTCATAGCTAGCATCCTTGAGTCCACCATCTCGGTTGACAACCCCTGAAAAATGTTAGAAGTGAGCAAAGCCCAATAGGAAAAATCTAATAAATGCTTCAATAAGATTTGATGCATATAATTTGAAAAATTATTAAGGTAAAACTGTACCGAGAAATTAACAGAGTAATGAGAACATTTCAATGCAAATGAAGTCAATTCATTAATTTATCAAAATTCTAAAACTGAACAAAAAAAAAAAATGGAGTTGAAATAGAAACCTTTCCATTGGGAAACTCAAATACGATTTTTATAATTCAGACATTTTATCGATTATCCTTAGAACATACCAGAGCGTTTCGTTGCTGTCCACTTCCCCTTCAAATCAGGGTGAAATTGAGTTCAAAACCAAATAATAGTGTTATTGTATTTCTTGATTATTCAATCGTCCAAAGGTATGAGATCCCTTTACAATATTTCTTGGTTTGATGAAAAATCACGTGGATTTGATCCAGAAAATTTATTAAATGCTTCCGTTGGGCCTTTAATTAGTATCAGAGCAACCCACGTGCTTTTTATCAAACCATTGTAATGATTTGAAAACTTGATTATAATCTATGCATTTATCGATGTTATATTCATGAATTGTATTTCTATGTTTCATGAATATGTTTTTATTTATTTATTTATTTATTATTTGTCTAATCTGCTAACCATGAGATGATGATCGGGTAACAGTTAATATATTAATATATATATATATATATATATTTGTATGGGCCACTACCACACATTGGCGGCAACTTGTGATCAGTTCGTGCTCGCCCATAAGATGGGCTCGCACATCAAAAGGGAATTAATATATATATATATATATATATATATCATAGATAACCACCGGTGACACAATAGACAATACCCATGAGAGTGGGTGATTACAATCACATGAGTGTCTATATTTGTGTGATCTGTATACTACACCCATGTGATAGAAATCATTTTCTGCTTCCATGAATTGATTTGTTTTGATATGAATATAATATTAAATCTATTCATTTGCATGAACTAATATTAGTACCTTATGATCTTGTATTGAATTACCCAAACGTGACCTGTACATCTTATATTGATATTGTAATGACCTGGTCATTTTTCTTCCTTTCTTTTTTCGGTAATTTCTTTTTTTCGTCTTTTTCATATTTCGTCTTGTTTCCTATTTATAGTTTTCTTTTGCATAACCTCACTTTTGGTGCTCGAATTTGATTCTAACTTTGCATGCATCCATAATAATTGATTTCCAAGATAACTGTATTTTTACTTTCATAGGAAAGCATGCTAGTTGCTTACTTTTTTCATAAAGGGCATGGATGCATAGTTTCTTGGAAACATTCTTTATTTTTGGGGTTTTAGTGTAACTATGTAAAGTAATTAATTTTCATCTTAGGGACCATTTTGCAATTTTATTTGGAAGATATTTTGGAAAAAGACCTTTTTGCAATTTTTGAAAAGTGTGACAAGCGTCACACTCTCATGAAGCCACTTGTTGGCACTGGGGTGGAGTGACTTGGAAGCCTAATCTTATAACTTTCTTATAACATATGGAGAGTGGAGATTCACCCACTTGTTGGCCTAGGATAGGTGCACTTGTTGGCTTGGATGGTTGACAAGTGTATGCTTAGGATTAAGCCTAAAAAGGAGCCATGGATTGGTAGCAAGTATAGACACCAAATTTGGTCTTGCATTAGTGTGTGTGTGAGAGGGAGTGTAAGAACACATAGTGAGTGGAGGAATACTTGATCCTCCACTCACAACATTTTATTTTATCTTCTTCACTTCCTTTACTTTCAAACCCTAACCTAGCCACCATTGAAGAAAAGCTTGGCTTAGAGCTTATCACTTCATTTTGGCCTCCTTCCACTCACCTTAGACCTTTACCCTTAGGAAGTAAAAGTTTCCTCACTCTCCTCAACATAACCCTAGTTTAGTTTTTCATTTTAAGCTTGGTTGCTTTAGATTATAGAGATTCAATTCTCTATTAAGGTAGGGGTGGTAGTATGTTTATACTTTAAGTGTTTAATGTCCCTTTGGGATTTAATATATATTGTGTACATACTTTTAGTATTATAGTCTTACATATTATAGGAAATCCTCACATTCGACTTAGGATTTGTTGATTTAAGCATGTATGATATATATTTATCTTGTGTAGAATTATTAATGTTATATACAATTCTTATTGACTTGAATTGCTATATTTATTGTGTTGATAATTCTATATTTTTGTTGATTACTATTGGTAATTATTTTAGAAGCCTATTACTATAATGTTGTAATCTAGTATATAAAGCTTATTGTTGATGCATGATTTAAATAGATAAGTTGATGGTACTATATTATACATTATATCATGATAAAGAGTTGTCATTTAGTATATCATTTTAGACTTAGAACGTAAGACATGATTTGTGTGGTTTCAAATTACTTGTGTATGGAAGGTCGTTTACATGCCTTAATTATTGTATATAAGTTTTGAACTTAATTATGATTTGGATTCTCTTGGGACATTGTTACAAAGACATGGTTAGAGTTTGGCTTTAGTGCGGGAGGTACGAGTTCACCCCATTTTATAGTGCGTATTAGGATGTTATTCCAAGCGGGTTAGTGCCCGGAATAACCGTTTAGGTCTTGGTTTACTCTGGGATTTGATGTCTAAGTTTTCTACTATTTGATTTCGCATTCAATTCCAAGTTGACAACAAATACTTAATTGTGACTTACAATTTTAGTTATTTGTGATTTGATGTTGTTAAGTACAGTGATATAGATATTGTAATGTAATAGAATCATTTAAGTTAGCTTAAGATGATCCTTTAGAACACCTTGAGTATAGACGTTAAGTGGAATGACCTCTTGTATTCGTCTATGTTAAACTTGCAATGATATTGAAACTTTAGGGTATATGCATATGCTTCTTCCTACGAGTAACTTGATTACTCACCCTAATGGTTTAGGTTGTTTTACTGGTAAGGAGACTATGTTCTTGGATGTTCATCATCCTTAGGGGCTTACGAGCAAATTGAAGCATTTTTATATATTGACATGCAAATGTTTAACATACTTTACTTTTGATGATATATTTTGTATACCATAGGTGTATGGTATTTTAGAAGCTAATGTGGCTTCCTTGATGTGTAATGATACTTAAGTACTTACTTTTGACACTATTATCATGTATGTAATGAGGCCAAGGGCCAAGCATGTTTACTTTAGCACTTTTATTCATTTGGTACCATATTTTGCTTTCAAATGTATTTTAACCGACTTTAGAGGTTTGGCAAATGAAATTCTTGTAATTGACATGTATGAGGCCGTAAGCCATTGTATTACATTCAAATATTCATATTACGTTTGTTGACATGTTCATATGCTCATATCTCTTTGAAATTCAGCTTTTAACCATTGTTTTTGAACCAATTCATGATGGGCTTTGAGGCTTGGGTTAAACCTCAATGTTTTTGGAGTATAAGAAGTTTTTTAGCACCTTCTTGAGTCATTTCGGCCAACCGAAATGTCATTTCAATTGACCGATAGCTTTTGGGAATTAATTGCACAGTAAAACTCATTTTTTAGTAGCTAAAAACATTGTTTTGGTCCATTTCGGTCGAACGATTCTTCATTTCGATCAATCTAAATGATTTTCCTTCATTTTCCAGATTTTAGGCCATTCTGGGTTCATTTCAGTCGACCTAAATGCTTCAGTTCTTTACTCTTCAGTTTTGGGACAACACTATTACTCTAACTTCAAACGGCTATAACTTCTTCATTTCTAATCCAAATGGGGTGATTCTTGAGCCTAAATTCAAGGATTTTGAATCAGATTTTTAATGGTACCAATGCTATTCTCAGATTCAAATCACAGTAGGAGTTATTCATGTTTTAGTGAGACAGTGTCAGATTTTGTTTGAATCAATAATGGGAATCATATGGGATTCTTGGCCAAAGTTCTTAGAACCCCTTGGAATGTTATGAAATGATTAAACTAGGTTGTATGGACCTCATTTGACTTGCTTGGAGTCAAATTTCTCTTCTTATTTATAAATTGAACATTTTGCCCTTGATTAATGGATTTTCTTTTTCGTTCTCTTTAAGTTTTGTGACTTCATGGAAGGTCACATTGGTGTCTTAGGAATGTTTTATATCCCTAGAGACCTTGGTTTATCTTTCGCTTCCGTATTTCGGATCCGTTACCGGGTTAACTTTTGGGTCATCACTGACGCACCGGGTTACAAAACTTGGGCCGTCACAAGTGGTATCACAACTCCTAGGTTAGAATACCTTGGACGACAGGTTTTGGGTGCATATCATGCTTTTGTTGATCTACTTTAATATATTCACATGCTTTTGATAACATGTTTTGGCGTTGTAACATGTTTACATGTTTCTTGATAACACGCTTAGTATTATGACATGTCTATATGCTTATATACTTATATATTTAAAAGCATCCTTATTTGACATGTATGCTTACTTGTTTAAGTGCTCAACCGATTAAAGGGCTTTCTTTGATTGCTTAGCATGACTGTATGTTGCATACCTTATCTTGCTTCGTGTTTCTTGCATTTATAGTGTGAGTTACATCCAGTCATAATAGCTTGTGTTATTATTGACCTCTTTCCTTTCGTATGTTTAGTATCATGGTTCTCACGCGTGGAGAGTCTTTACATCAGGGCCTTAAGGAGCAGGTGGATGACACCGAGTTTACGAGTGGTCCACGGAGGCCCAGGATTCCAGTCCATGGCGTAGATGCTAATCTGCAGTGGGCACCGACTTGTGAAGAGCGGGTGGCTCAGGGAATTAATCAGGGGATCACTGAATCCTTACAGGAATTGATATGCAGGCAGGTGGCAGGGATATAGATTTTGGCACCGGCACCAGCATCGATAGTCAATGGGGCAATGGCGTTCCTTATGCGGCTACAGAGGGTTAAGATTGATCCATTTGCGGGAAGTTCAGATCCGCTAGTCTCAGAGGCATGGTTGGACCTTATGGTTTGCAAGTTAGACAGTATGGTGGTACCCATGGACAGGTTGAGGATTTCTTTAACTGCCTCTATGTTCATGGGAGATGCAGATATCTGGTGGAGGTCATTGACCAATATCCACAATGTTGAGTTGATGATTTGGAATGAGTTCAGAGATTTGTTCTTCAAGCGCTTTTTTCCTAGAGTTATGAGGTGGGAGATGAGGAAACAGTTCACAGGTCTTTATCAGGGCACTATGAGTGTCACTGAGTATGAGACACGATTTACTTCTCTCTCTCGTTATGCTGAGGATATGGTGGAGACAGATGATGCCAGGGCAATGAAGTTTCAGGATGGGCTACATCTTGACGTCAAACCATGGGTTTCAGTTCTTGATTTAAGGACTTATAGAGAGGTGGTCCAGAGGGCTATGCTAGTTGAAGCAAAGGATCGAGATCAGTTACGGATCAGGGGTTCACATAAGTAGCCTGCGGAGACACTCTGTCATCTTCCGAGAGTTAGTGGAAGAAGGCTAAGGTAGGGAACAGTATGCACTCACAGGGGGCACCGCAGTAGATTCGTTCTGCACCCACAGTTCCCGTCTCTTTGGGATCAGCTCGAGGTGTGATTTGTCACCATTGTCAGTAGCCGAGGCATATTAAGCCTCGCTGCCCAGAGATTCGACCACAGGCCAATCAAACATCAGTTTCTACAAGAGTAGGGCAAGGAGCTTGCTTTCATTCCAGGTAACCAAGTCATCTCAAGAAGGATTGTCCAAAGTTATTGAATAAGTCACGTATGGCACAGATTCATAGATAGTACCGGTATAGTCTGCAGTGGTTCAGTCTGGTTTCAGAGTTCCTCAGGCACCACAGCGAGTGGCGCTAGTTGGCACTTATCTAGCCAAGGGCTCTACACCTACTGCTTTTACACATTGTTTGGCTATTATGGCAGTTCACAACAAGGCTCAGGGGCTCAGGGATGAGTTTATGCTCTTCCACAAACGAATGCTTCCACAGGAACCTCTTCAATTTGAGGTATCTTTCCAGTTGTCAGTTCTTGGGCACGAGTTCTTGTTGACACGAGTGTATCACATTCTTTTATTTTTTCACCATTTGCACATTCATTGGGCCTGGAGGTCACACTTCGGGATAATTTTCTCTGTGTTGACACACTAGTTGGGGGTCCAGTATCTTTGGATCATGTTTGTCAGGGTTATGCTATTGAGATAGTTGTGAAGACCTTAGAGTTTAATTTCATTGTTCTCGACATGATGGGCCTTGACATCATTCTCAGGATGGATTGGTTATCTTTCTTTCAGGCTACGATCGATTACTTTCCCGGGAGGATGTTCGTTTGCACTCCCAAGGGAGATTGTTTCCATTTTGTGGGAGATCGGAGTGATTCCCACCCGGCGATGGTTTTCAGCATTGGTGACCGGAGTGGCCACAGGTCCTACTTAGCTAGTTTGCTAATTGACGAGGATATAATTTTGGGCCGTGTTCTTCTGGCAGTTGTTGAGGATTTTGTTAATGTCTTTCCGGGGTAACTGACAGAGTTACCTCCTTTAAGGGAAGTTATTTTTTCCATTGATGTCATTCTCGGTATAGCACACATCTTTATGGCACCGTACCATATGGCACCGGCAGAATTAGATAAGCTGAAAGGTCAACTGGATGATTTGAAAGCTAAGGGCTTTAATCATCCTATTGCTTTACCATAAGGACCACTGGTTCTTTTTGTGAAGAAGAAGGATGGGTCTTTGAGACTTTGCATCAATTATCGCAAGTTAAATCACACTACAATCAAGAACAGGTATCCTTCACTTAGGATTGATGACTTATTTGATCAGTTGAAGGGAGCGACTTGCTTTTCAAAGATTGATTTGAGATCGGGTTACTATTAATTAAGGGTTAAGGATGAGGATATATCCAAGACCATTTTTCGCACACGATATGGCCATTATGAGTTTCTGGTGATGCCATTTAGTTTGACCAATGCTCCAGTAGCTTTTATGGATTTGATGAACCGTGTATTCAGTGACTATCTTGATAGATTTATGGTGGTTTTTGTTAATGACATTCTCGTGTACTCAGCTTCGGTAGAGGAGTATGAGTATCATATAAGGATAGTGTTGCAGATCCTTAGGGATAATCGGTTATACGCCAAGTTCGAGAAATGTGAATTTTGGCTACCGGAGGTGAAATTCCTTAGACATGTCGTGACAAGGGGCGGTGTTGTAGTGGATCCGTTGAAGATCAAGTCTGTGATGGATTGGGAGAGTCCGAAGACAGTGTTTGAGGTTCGGAGCTTTCTTGGCCTAGCCGGCTATTACAGAAGATTTGTTCGGGATTTCTTTCATCTAGCGATACCTATTACTCGACTTACTCGCAAGGGAGTCAAGTTCATATGGAATAAGGCTTGTAATTCTGCTTTTCAGGAGTTAAAGGTTAGGTTGACATTAGCTCTAGTTTTTATCATACCTGAACGTGGTTTGGGTTACATGGTCTATTGTGATGCTTTGCGAGAATGTTTAGGGCCTGTTTTGATGCAGACTGAACGGGTGGTAGCTTATGGGTCTCGACAGTTAAAGACTCATGAGTTAAACTATCCGACACATGATTTGAAGTTGGCAGCGGTTATCTTTGCCCTGAAAGGGTGGAGACATCATTATTTGTATGGGGAAAAGTTTAAGATTTTCTCGGATCACAAGAGTCTCAAATATCTCTTCTCTCAGAAGGATTTAAATTTAAGACAGCGCAGATGGGTTGAATTCATGGAGGACTACAACTTTGTGTTACAGTATCATCCGGGAAAGGCCAATGTGGTGGCCGATGCATTGAGTAGGAAGTCACGGAGTACTCTTGCTAGCATTTTCATCCACAGATGGAAGATGCTAGAAGAGCTTGCAGATCTTGGTTTACAGTTGTATGAGGATGTTTCACCAGCTATCTTGTTTAGCATTGTGGCTCAACCAGCTCTTGTTAGTAGTGTTATTGAGGCACAGTAAGAGGATGGGAAAATGAAGTCTATCCACGTTCGAATTTCAGGTGGTGAAAATGTAAAGGGTTGGACCTTGCATTCAGACAGTGGTCTACAGTATAGAGGGAACATGTTTGTTCCTTTGTTTTATTGTGACGCTGTTCTTCAGGATTTTATCCATTCTTGACTCATAGTTCATCCTAGTGGTACGAAGATGAATCACAATTTGCAGAGACAATTTTGGTGGAAAGGCATGAAACGGGATGTTTCTCAGTTCGTGGATAAATGCCTTACTTGTCAGTACGTGAAGGCAAAGCGTTAGAGACAGGCAGGTTTGTTACAACCACTACCAGTGGCAGAGTGGAAGTGGGAGCACGTCACTATGGATTTCATGACGGAACTTCCGAGATCCAAGGCAGGGAATGATGTCATTTGGGTCATTGTTGACAGATTGACAAAGACGGCTCACTTTTTACCTATGGCAGCGATTGGTGATGCCAAGAGACTTAGTGGACTGTATGTGGGGCAGATTGTCAAGCATCGCGGGGTTTTAGTATCCATTATTTTGGATCGGGATCCCAGGTTCACGTCTCACTTTTGGTAGAGTTTTTAGGAGGCTCTTGACATGGGGCTTCATTTCAGCATGGCATTCATCCTCAAACTGATGGTCAGTCAAAGCGTACCATTCAGTTATTGGAGGATATGCTACGGGCTTACATTTTGGATTTTAGGGGTAGTTGGGAAGACTACTTACCCTTTGTTGAGTTTGCCTACAATAGTAGTTACCAGACTAGTATTGGCATGGCACCTTTTGAGGCGTTGTATGGCAGACCTTGCAGATCTCCAGTTTATTGGACCGAGGTAGGTGATGCAGTCGTCTTAGGTCCCGATATTGTCTTTGAGACTACAGAGAAGATTAAGTTGATTCGGTAGTGGTTGGCTACAACTCAGAGCAGGTAGAAGAGTTATGCTGACAAGAAAAGGAGATCCATATCTTTTGAGGAAGGGGACCACGTCTTTCTCAAGATTTTTCCACGGAAGGGACTTTTGAGATTTTGGCAAACGCGCAAGTTGTTTCCTAGGTTCATTAGACCATTTCGGATTTCGGAATGCATCGGTGAAGTAGCGTATCGTTTGGCATTGCCGCCAGACCTGGATAGGGTTCACGATGTCTTTCATATCTCTATGTTGATAAAGTACGAGTCGGATCCATCGCATGTTTTAGTGTGGACAGATGTTGTTATTGATGGGGACATGACCTGCGCGGAGGGTCCAGTCCAGATTCTTAATTCACGGGAGCAAGTCTTGCGGACCAAGACCATTCCATTGGTTAAGGTCTTGTGGAGACCTCACGATGTTGAGGAGGCTACCTGGGAGCTCGAACAGGAGGTTTACTCTCGGTATCCGAATTTGTTCTCTCTTTGAGGTACGACTCGATTTCAGGGACGAAATCCTTTTAAGGAAGGTAGGTTGTAATGACCTGATCATTTTACTTCTTTTCTTTTTTCGGTAATTTCTTTTTTTCGTCTTTTTCCTATTTTGTTTTTTTCCCGTTTATCGTTTTCTTTTGCATAACCTCACTTTTTGTGCTCGGATTTGATTCTAGCTTTGCATGCATCCATAATAATTGATTTCCAAGATAACTTTATTTTTACTTTCATAGGAAAGCATGCTAGTTGCTTACTTTTTTCATAAAGGGCATGGATGCATAGTTTCTTAGAAACATTCTTAATTTTTGGGGTTTTAGTGTAATTATGTAAAGTAATTATTTTTCATCTTAGGGACCACTTTGTAATTTAATTTGGAAGATAATTTGGAAAAGGACCTTTTTGTAATTTTTGGAAAGTGTGACAAGTGTCACACTCTCATGGAGCCACTTGTTGGCATTGGGGTGGAGTGACTTGGAAGCCTAATCTTATAACATATGGAGGGTGGAGATTCACCTACTTGTTGGCCTATGATAGGTGCACTTGTTGGCCTGAATGGTTAACAAGTGTATACTTAGGATTAAGCCTAGGAATTAGCCATGGATTGGTGACAAGTGTAGGCGTGACGGCCCAAGTTTTTCAACCCGGTGCGTCAGCGATGAATCAAAAGAATGACCCGATAACGGATCCGAAATGCGGAAGCGAGAGAAGTAAAATGGCCTCTAAAGATGTACGTCATCTCTAAGATACCAAAGTGACTCCTAATAAAGCCACGGAACAAAAATGAGCCAAGCAATGAAGCAAGAATGCCAAACCCAAAAAGAAATGAACCAAGGGTAAAATGGTCATTTTAAACTGAAGTGGGTGCCACCGTACACACCATTGGAAACACAACAAAAAATTAACAAAAAATAGAGTCAAGAATCACTTGATTCGGAGTCCGGATGTCAAAGATATGAAGATAGAACAAGAAAGCATCCTCCGATTAGGAGATACCACAACCCTATCTCACTAAAACCATAATAACTCTCACTACAGTTGGATTTTCAGGGTACGGTTGGTACCACTGAAAGCTGACTTCAAGCTCTTGAATTTAGACTTAAGAATGACCTAATTTAGACCTCGGATGAGCAAGTTATGACCATTTGAAGACAGGTCATCGTTGCAGCCAAACTTAGTCAACTCAGTTGGCAACTGAGTTAGCATCTTTAGGCCGAGAGCACCAAAAGTGACCAAAATGAGGTGCGAGAGAACACAGTCGGCTCCTTAAAGAACTGAGTCGGCTGGATTAGGCTGAGAGCATGCAAAATGAGAAAAATGATGCCCAGATGAACCCAATCGGCTCCTTTATAAACTGAGTTAGCTCGGTTAAAGAAAGAATCGGCTCTTTTAGAACCGAGTCGGCTCTTTTGAGCCGAGAGTATGCTGCAACCTACTACTTTGGAAAAAAAATGCAAAAAATAGAAACTAAAATAGATTTAAGATTTCTGAGATCGAAACGACATTTTCTGGAAAAATGCCATGAAGAAACTATCCCTAAAATCACGTTTTCTATGTGATGGAGTCAAGACTGGAATTTGTTTCCCAAAGGAAAAACCCAAAATGCCCTTAAACGAGATTTTTCAACAAAAATGCAAAATGAGTCCAAATAAGGCTCATTTCACCAAGGAAGAGGTTTTTCTAGAAAATGATCATGTATACAGACGTAACTTACCTATTAGGATGCGCTACAATGATCCGCAGCTTAAAAATACCGTCGATGCAAAATTTGAACTATCAAACCTCAAATGGTTGAAAAATGTCATTTAAAGGCAGAAGATGCAAGAATCGGACCTAAATGCAATCAAAAGGCCATTTGGCCATTGGCCATACTTCATACATATTAAATAGGTCCTAATGAATGTACTCGTGCACACTTTGTACCACCCGATTTGAAAATGAGCCCTTAAAGGCTCGGATTTCCTATTTTAGCCCAAATATGCGCTGTATGAAACTAAAATGCAAAAATGAAAATAAAATGGTGTTTGGCCCTTGGCCATACCTCATACATATTAAATGAATGCTAGAGGATGAATTTCATACACAATGCACGCCCCAGTGCAAGAACGACATGTGAAAACCCTAGTTCTCATACTTTTGTCATTAAAGGCAAAATTCAACATTCATGACATATTTGTAATTCGAAAAGAGGTTTAGCCCTTGGCCTCTATCATATACATAAAATGAGAATCAAAAAGTACGCTTAGGTACACATTACAAGTTTAGAATCATATATACACATTTGACAAATAAGGCTACAAATGGCTTTTCAAGCCAACCTTTACAAGAATTGAAATCTTCAAGTCTACAAATCATCCAAGCATGATAAGAATCTCGAACCTTGATTCCTGTACCTGAAAAATATCCCCAGTAACGTTGGCGTGAGTAACATAAAGCTACTCGTAGAAGATGAGCATGCAAGGACCTAAGTTTTACAAGTTTGCATAATTTAATCATTGTGGTTCACTCCACCTAGCGTCTATGTCAAAGGTGAGACTCAGGGAGCATCCTAAGCTACCTTAGATTATTTCTAGCATAATCACATCATTCATGCAATTCCAAATAATATAAGGGCATGCAATACAAAACAGCAAGATATAAATTCTCAAAAGTCTTCAACTTGAAATCTAAAATGCGAAAGCAACTAAAGTGGGTCATGCCACCTAACGTCTATGTTACAAATGAATATATAGGATCATTCCTAAGTTACATTTGACCATTTTAGCACAAATGTACTTAACAACATTAAATTGCAAATAACCTAAATTACAAGTCACAATTTAGCATTGGTTGTCAACTTGGAATTTAATGCGAAATCTAATAGTGGAAGACTTGGACAACAAATCTCAAAGTAAACCAAGACCTGAATGGTTATTCCGGGTACTAACCCGCTAGGAAGACCACCCCGCGCATATTAACGACTTAGAGGACTCTTTTCCCCGTATTAAAGCTAAACCCTAACCATCTCAACGTAACCATATCCCAAGTGACTCCAAAATAAATATGTTAACAACTTATATACGTATTAAATAGTACATGAAACTACCTTCATGCACAAGTTGGTTGAAACCACACAATACATGCTCTAAATCCACAACTACTATAGGATGACAATGTTGAATCTTCAGAGTGCGATTCGTTACACGCTATAATAACATTACATGTCGAATCTTTAGTGTGCGATTCGTTATACACTATAACAATATCATTCAATACTGAAAAAACATACTCATGAATCAATTACAAGTCTAAAATCATGATTTAAGCATACTACAAATGTCAAACACTTGATTAAATCAG
Source organism: Cornus florida (assembly GCF_030987335.1). Taxonomy (NCBI): domain Eukaryota; kingdom Viridiplantae; phylum Streptophyta; class Magnoliopsida; order Cornales; family Cornaceae; genus Cornus; species Cornus florida. The sequence goes on from NW_026775575.1 coordinate 46,744,386, forward strand.
TAATGCAATAGAAACGGAAATTAATCAAGTAAACTAATTAATTTCTATAGGTTTCAATTCTCAATCAAATGATATCTAATTAGTACATGTTAAATAACATAGCATGGTCATTACATACATCCATTCAAAATCTTAATTAGACTAATGGAACAACAAAGTAGAAATTTAATTAAATCATGATAATCAAATCCCTAAATTCTAAAACAACATCAAATGGTCCTAAATTAATATATGGTAGTATGCATGTCCTAGTCATCACAGTATCAAGTTAAAAACTTAATTAAGCCAATGGAACTATTAAATAGATTTTAATTAATCCTTTCAATTAAAATCTCTAGGTTTTCAAACTCATCCAAATGCTCTCAAATTAAAGTATGTTAAAGAACATGCCAAGACTTAATTTAATAGCATATCACAAGTTATTTCCATGCAAGGTACGGCCATGAGAATTAAATTTTTACTAAATAAAATTATTAAATAAAAGTTGCAATACTTTATCAAATAATCCAAATTTATTATATGTTTTCAAGCATACCAAAGCCTAATTTACTAGCATGCCACAATTAAATTTTAAGTTGAATATCATCATAAGAATTAAATCTTAAACATAGAAAATAATTAAATTCAATTCTAGATTATGAACAAAAGCATACATACAAGTTGTATAAGCATCAATAGCATGTAAGACAACAAAAATAATAACCTATAACATCCCCCATCTCTATTTGAGATAAAATCTTAAATCCCCACCGAAAGAAAATTGCTCTGAATCTGATGATACTCCTAGGTTATGTCGGGGACAACACGGTGATCAAGAGCCCCAAGGAAGCCCCATCAAAATCACAACTTGACTTTAAACCTGAACTCATAAAATGGCCAAAACGAGATTCCAACCGGTGGAATCGAAGGCCTTGCCAAGGCGAACATAAAACACTGAGCCACTATGGCATTTTACTAAGAAAAAGAAGCTCAAAAGAGGAGAGAGAAGGTGGCATCCCATGGCTACCATGAAATCCGACCAAGAGAGGGGAGCGAGAGAGAGAGATATCTGATTTTTCAATTTAAGACCCCCTATTTATAGAAAAACTCAAAAAGTGCCCATAACGGGCCCCACCGGGTCTGGAAAAGTGGAATTCGCACAGACGTGCTCAAATGGAAAAAATCCATGAATGAAAAAGAACCGTAATGAGAAAAGATAAACAACAGAAGAAACGGTGTCAAAAACTAAGTCTCGAGCGGAAAGATATGCCATGAACAAGTTCGGCGTCAACTGGTGCCAAAAATACTAAAACTAAAGAAAAACAACCAGAAGGAAATTCTAAGAGTACACGACTCGATGAAAAGTAAAAATGAATCCTGTACGAGGATCTAGGCTCAAAATAAGGCATTTAGCAATAACTTTCATTAATTGCACAATGGCCTCTCCAAAAAGTGAAAACTGCACAACTGGCCTAGAATGAAAATATCTTCCCAAGATATTTTCTTAAAAACTCCTGAAATAAAATATCTCCAAAAGATATTTACAAAAAATACCCCAAGAAAGGAAAATGTTTCTGAAGAATTGTGCATCCATGCCCCTATGGACACTGGGAGCAACTAGAGTACTTTTCTGTAAAAGTAAAGATACGTATTTTGTGGAAACCACAAAGAATGAAGGTACGTGAAGTCAAAAACCAACTCCGAACACAAAAAGTGGGGCTATGCCAACAAAGTGACAAACGGGGAAAAGACAAAATACGAAAAATGACGAAAAGTGAATAGTGTCCAAAAAGTGAAAATATAGAAATGACTCGGTCCTCAAAGGAAGTTGTCAATCCAAATAAAAGAGTCTCGAAAACCATCCTCGAGTACTCAAGACGACACTAAGTGCTGAGAAACCGAACTCAGAAAAAAAAAAAAAAGATCAATGGAAAAAAAATATCCGTGAAAATCTAAGACAAAGGAAAGGAAGGAAAATGACCAAGTCACTACAACCTATCCTCCTTAAAGGGATTTCATTCCCATAATCCAGAACAGACAAAAGAGGACCATACAAGATCGAAGTAAGGTCAAACCAAAGGACAGATCATAAGGTGCTAAAAGACAACTCCAAAAGCCTGGAAATCATCCGAAAGAACGCAAAAACCAAGAACTAGGTGACACCTTAATGTCAATTATCGAGAGAATCCTAAGGCAATAATAAGTCAAATCAAGACAGATGGCTAAGAATTATACGGCAGTACGAACAATGACCAGAACCCACCCACACTTACTCGTCAGTAAGGTAGCATGACAGTATAAGGCACTAGTTCATAACATGCCCCCAACAGATCAACCCAGAAAGAAACTTTTCGATACAAATGACATCAATGTCAAAAATGATCATTACCAAAAGCACTATGGGAACCAGGCATCTGCAAGAGTTGGGGTAGCTAATCCCAAAACTCAATAACAATGTCATTGGCACCGTTACACTTAAGGCCTTAGATCCTCAACGCTGGAGTAACAACGACCCCCACATCTGAAAATGCTACAACAACACCAATCCCAAACCCACAACCTGACGAGTCTGTGCCCTCAAGTCAATCGATTGGACCCACAAAACTAAAAACCTAAGCACAGATTTAAAGTAGACCTACCATAAGGTTACATACAGAAGACAAAACACTGGGTCAAAATCCCTATAGTGGACAACTAAAACCTCAAAATGCAAGTCTACTACGTAGTTCACACATGACAATCCCGACAACCAAGGTCACAAAACCCCAATATAAGTGCAGGAAAGATGAAATAGTATAAACCAAATACTCGCATAAAAGTTGCTATGTGTTTTTTTTTCAAAAAAAAAAACAGAACAGAGGCTGAATTTGGCAAGTTCGTAAAATAAAAAGAAATGAATGGAATACCTCTCAAAAGACACCACGCAGAGAACGCAACACAAAACCTGGATGAGTCCAATCTCTCACTACGAGGAAAGGAACCATCCCCCAAACCAAGATGCCAACGACCTCGATAGGAACTCTATAGGATTCTACCAGAATTCTAACACAATGCCCCAAGTCTCCAAGGATAATAGAGTGTAATTAATTGCACCAGCGCAATTAATTACACGAAACTGCTCACATCCCATTCGTAGCTCGTAAGAGCTATCCAAGGTAACATAAGAAGGATTCTAGGTCAACACCCCTATCCAAATCCCGAAACCATCACTTTAAGAAGGCAAGACACAAGAACCTCTCCCTGAGGCTCACAAGGTAACTTCCCAACTCCCAAATGAAGGATTCGAGTCAGCCCTGACTCTTCATCCAATGATGCTAGAAACAAATACCTCAATGACATCATGTCACCAAGATCACTATGAAGTCCTAAGAGATGACACAGATACTGTAACCACCCGGTCATTTGCCTTCCTTTCCTTTTTCCTGAAATTTTACGAATGAAGTTTTTTTCATTTAATTTTCTTTTCTGAGCTCTGTTTCGTGTCGCTTAGTGTCATCTCGAGTGCTCGGAATTGGTTCCTGAGACTCTTTTCCATGGATTGACAACTTCCTTTGAGGACCGAGTCATTTTCACATTTTTAGTTTTTCGATACTATGCACTATTTTGTCCTTTTCCCTATTCTATCTTATCTCGGTTTGTCAGTTTTTGGCACAACCTCACTTCTCATTCTCGGAGTTGGTTTTTGACTTCACATGCCTTCATCTTGAGTGGTTTCCTTGAAATACGTATCTTTAGTTTTGCAAGAAAGTATGAGGCGTAGATGAACTTTTTTGCAAAAACACAAAGAAGAAACCTCCCTCAAAATTGAGTTTTCTACATGACACGCTATAAAATAAAAATAAAAACGCAATGTAGAATACCCAAAATTCCCCTCCATGAAATTTGGTCATGGAGGTCCAAAAAGCTGCTAAAATTGAAAAACTGAGAGCTGAACTTCGTAAGCGATTTCCGATATCAAGACGACATTTTTTGGAAAAACACGGAAAAGGTTTTTCTTGAAAACGATCATGCACGCAAACGTAACTTACCTATTAGGACGTGCTACAATAGTCCACGACTTAAAAATACAACCGATGCAAAATTTGACCCCCCAACGGCCGAAAAGGCAAAAATGGACTTAAAATGGAAAATATGGAAACCAAAATTAGGAAATGGTTTCAAATGACCGTTTGGCTCTTGGCCACACTTCATACAAGATAAATGAGACCCTATAAAACAATGAAAATAGAATTCCCACACCCGATACAACCATGGTGAAGCATTGACTTGCGATTTTTCAAGATTTTCATAGCATTTCAAGAAATTAAAAGATACATAGGATACAATATACATGTCATTGGTCTCCGGCCTCATCTCATACATGTCAAATACATTGTAAAGAGTGTACTTATGTACACATTACATACATGGAATCAAAGAATACAAGTTTTACATATAAGTCTACAAAATGACATTTCATGCTAACATTTGCATGAAATGGAAACTTAAAAGCTACACGACATCCAAGGAATGCTAAGCATCACGAACCAAGTCTTTGTACCTGAAATATGCCCCAGTAATGTAGGGGTGAGCAACATAAAGCTACTCGTAGGAGATGAGCATGTATTGACCTAGCATTTTACAATTTTATAACCTTAAGGTGAAACATGTCAAAGGGGCTCATGCCACCTAACGTCTTTGTCAAAGTGAGACTCAGGGCGCATCCTAAGCTATCATGGAGCATAAGCAATAAGAATCATGATACAAATGCACATATGAAACAAGTCAAGTTTGGGATAATCCAAAGAACATGATAAGAATTATACATGGAATCAATAATAAGGCATAATATCTATGCAAGTATACAAGGATGGAACATTCCACATAACATGACAATAAGTATGCTCGGACATATGTTAACAAGAATTACATTATCAATTGGACAAGTAATTGAGAGAATCCTGTAGAGTTCCTATTGAGATCGTTGGCATCTTGGTTTGGGGGATGGTTCATTTCCTCATAGTGAGAGATTGGACTCATCCAGGTTTTGTGTTGCGTTTTCTGCGTGGTGTCTTTTAAGAGGTATTCCATTCATTTCTTTGGATTTTACGAACTTGCCAAATTCAGCCTCTGTTCTGTTTTTTTTTTTAAAAAAAAAAACATAAAGCAGCTTTTGGGCTACTAGCAGCCGTGTGTGCGCCCAGCGCGCGTGCGGCGTGCATGGGTGTGCGCATGGGCGCGCATGGGGGCTGTCATGGCCCCCTCGTCGGGCCGCTGCGACGTCAATTCTTCTTTTGGGCTTTTCTCCTTCGTCCGGACTCCAATTCAAGTGAATTTTTTTTTGAACTTGACTAATTTTTTGTTGTCTTTCTAACGGTGTGCTCAGTTGCACCCAGTTCTTCTTAGATAATTACCAGTTTACCCTTTTTGCCTTAAGTGCTCATTTTTCTTCATCATGCCGTTTCTCCTTCGTCTGGACTCCAAATCATGTGATTCTTGAGTCCATCTTGATTAGTTTTTCGTTGTCCTTCCAGCGGTGTGCTCAGTGGCACCCGAGTCCACAGTTTTTAAAAATGACTATTTTGCCCCTGGGGGCTTATTTGTCATATTTTTAGTCTTTTGCTTCCGCGTCAGTTCTCATTAAGTTCCACGACCTTATGGAAGGTCATTTTGACTTCTTAGAATCTTGTTTTCTATTTTCGCTTCCGCATATCGGATCCGTTATCGGGTCAATCTTTGGTTCGTCACAGGACACGCTGGCCTAAAAACCAAGGTCGTCACAGACCCCTCTAACACCACCATGACTACATCACGAAAAGATAAAAGAAAATGAGATGAAACGGTGCCTCCGTGGCCTACGTCTCATCTCGCCAGACGAAGACTACAACACTACGCTCACCTGAGCCTTAACAAGAAAACTCTCCGCGAGTCAAGGCTGTGACGCTATATGCGTTAAAAGGAGACAAGATCAATAATAATATGAGATATTATGATCGAATCCAACTCACTCACTGAATGCATCAAATAAATAGCACGTTAATGTATGCAACATACGATCATGCTAAAACAATTAAAGAGAGCTGTCTAAAACAATTAAGCACTTAAACAATTAAGCATACATGTTAAACAAAGATGCTCTTAAACACATAAAGCATACAAGTATAGAGACATGTCATAATACCAAACGTGTTATCAAGAAACACATAAACATGTTACAACACCAAAACATTTTACCAAAGGCATGTGAAAATATGAAAGTACATCAACAAAAGCATGATATGATACCACTTGTAACGGCCTAAGTTTTTCAACCCGGTACGTCAGTGATGAACTGAAAGAATGACTTGATAACGGATCCGAAATGCAAAAGTGAGAGAAATGAAATGGCCTTTAGAGATGTACTTCATCCTTAAGACACCAAAGTGACTCCCCATGAAGCCACGGAACTCAAATGAGCTAAGCAATGAAGCAAGAATGCCAAACCCGAAAAGAAATGAACCAAGGGTAAAATGGTCATTTCAAACTAAAGTGGGTGCCACCATGCACACCATTGGAAACAAAACAAAAAATTAACAAAGATAGACTCAAGAATCACTTGATTTGGAATCCGGATGATAATGATATCAAAATAGAACAAGGAGGCATCCTCTGATTAGGAGATACCACAACCCTATCTTACTAAAACTACCATAACTCTCACTATTGTTGGACTTTCAGGGTGTGGTTGGCACCATTGGAAAGCTGACTTCAAGCTCTTGAATTTAGACTCAAGAATGATCTAATTTAAACCTCGGATGAATAAGTTATGACCATTTGAAGATAGGTCATCACTGCAGTCAAACTTAGTCGACTCAGTTGGCAACTAAGTCGGCTCCTTTAGGCCAAGAGCACCAAAAGTGACCAAAATGAGGTGCGAGAGAACCCAGTCGGCTCTTTTAAGAACTGAGTCAGCTAGATTGGGCTGAAAGCATGCAAAATGAGAAAAATGATGCTTGGCTGAACCCAGCCGGCTCTTTTGTGAACCGAGTCGGCTCGGTTGAAGAAAGAATCGGCTCTTTTAGAACCAAGTTAGCTCTTTTGAGCCGAGGGCATGCTGCAACCTTCTACTTTGGAAAAAAAATGCAGAAAATAGAAACTAAAATGGATTTAGGATTTTCGAGACCGAAACGATGTTGTGAAGAAACTACCCCTAAATCACATTTTTTATGTGATGGAGTCAAGACCGGAATTATTTCCCGAAGGAAAACCCCAAAATGCCATTAAACTAGATTTTTCAACAAAAATTCAAAATGAGTCCAGAGGCTTATTTCACCAAGGAAGAGGTTTTGCTGGAAAATGATCAAGCACGTAGACGTAACTTACCTATTAAGATGCGCTACAATGATCCACGGCTAAAAACTACCGTCGATGCAAAATTTGAACTACCAAACCTCAAATGCTTGAAAAATATCCTTTAAAGGCAAAAGATGCAAGAATCGAACCTAAATGCAATCAAAAGGCCGTTTGGCCATTGGCCACACTTCATGCATACTAAATAGGTCCTAATGAATGTGCTCGTACACACTTTATAGACCCGATTTGAAAATGAGCCCTTAAAGCCTCGGATTCCCTATTTTAGCCTATAAATGCATTGAATGAAACTAAAATGCAAAAAAGAAAATGAAATGGTGTTTGGCCCTTGGCCACACCTCATACATATTAAATGAATGCTAGAGGATGAATTTCATACACAATGCATGCCCCGGTTCAAGAAAGACATGTGAAAACCCTAGTTCTCATACTTTTCTCATTAAAGACAAAATTCAACATTCATAACATATATGTAATTCCAAAAGAGGTTTGGACCTTGGCCTCATATCATATACATAAAATGAGAATCAAAAAGTATACTTAGGCACACATTACAAGTTTAGAATCAAATATACACATTTGACAAACAAGGCTACAAATGGCTTTTCAAGCCAACCTTTACAAGAATTGAAATCTTCAAGTTTACAAATCATCCAAGCATGATAAGAATCTCGAACCTTAATTCCTGTACCTGAAAAATATCCCCGGTAACTTTGGGGTGAGTAACATAAAGCTACTCGTAGAAGATGAGCATGCAAGGACCTAAGTTTTACAAGTCTGCATAATTTAATCATTGTGGTTCATTCCACCTAGCGTCTATGTCAAAGGTGAGACTCAGGGAGCATCCTAAGCTACCTTAGATCATTTCTAGCATAATCACATCATTTCTGCAATTCCAAACAATATAAGGGCATGTTATACAAAGCAACAAGATATAGATTCTCAAAGTCATCAACTTGAAATCTAAAATGCGAAAACAACTAAAGTGGGTCATGCCACCTAACGTCTATGTTCCAAATGAATATATATGATCATTCCTAAGTTACATTTGAACATTTTAGTATAAATGTACTTAACAACATTAAATCGCAAATAACCTAAATTACAAGTCACAATTTAGCATTGGTTGTCAACTTGGAATTTAATGCAAAATCAAATAGTAGAAGACTTAGACATTAAATCTTGGAGTAAACCAAGACCTAGATGGTTATTCCGGGTACTAACCCACTGGGAAGACCATCCCGTGCGCACTAACGACTTAGAAAACTCTTATCCCCGTACTAGACCCAAACCCTAGCCATCTCGACGTAACCCTGTCCCAAGTGACTCCAAAATAAATAAGTTAACAACTTATATACATATTAAATAGTACATAAAACTACCTTCATGCACAAGTAGGTTGAAACCATACAATATATGCTCTAAATCCACAACTACTATAGGATGACAATGTCGAATCTTTAGAGTGTGATTCGTTACACGCTATAATAACATCATATGTTGAATCTTCAGTGTGCGATTTGTTACACATTATAACAATATAATTTAATACGAAAAACACATACTCATGAATTCATTAAAAGTCTAAAATCATGATTTAAACATACCACCAATATCAAACACATGATTAAATTAGTAATGCAATAGAAATAGAAATTAATCAAGTAAACTAATTAATTTCTCTAGGTTTTAATTCTTAATCAAATGATCTCTAATTAATACATGTTAAACAACATAGCATGGTCATTACATACATCCATTCAGAATCTTAATTAGGCTAATCGAACAACAAAGTAGAAATTTAATTAAATCATGATAATCAAATCCATAAATTCTAAAATAACATCAAATAGTCCCAAATTAATATATGCTAGTATGCAAGTCCTAGTCATCATAATATCAAGTTAAAAACTTAATTAAGCCAATGGAACTATTAAATAGATTTTAATTAATCATTTTAATTAAAATCTTTAGGTTTTCAAACTCATCCAAATGCTCTCAATGTAATGACCTGGAAATTTCCCTCCTTTTCTTTTTTGGAAATTCTTTTTTTCGTCTTTTCACTATTTCATCCTTTAGACGTTTTTTCATTTTTCCTTGCATAACCTTACTTTTTGTGCTCGGATTTGATTCTGGCTTTGCATACATCCATTATATTTCATTTCCATGATATCTACATTTTCACTTTTGTAGAAAATCATGTTAAATACTTACTTCTCTTATAAAGGGCTTAAAAACAAGACTTTTTGTAACTATCCATAACTTGGGGGGTTTTTAGATAATTAAGTAAAGTAATTATTTTTTATCTTAGGGACCATTTAGCAATTTAATTTGAAAGATACTTTTAAAAAGGACCTGTTTACAATTTCTGAAAATGTGACAAGTGTCACTTTCCTAAGGTGCCATTTGTTGATTTTGTAGTGAAGCCGCTTGTGGGCTTAATCCTTTGACACATGGAGAGTGGAGATTCAACCATTTGTTGGCCTAGGATTGGAACTCATGTTAGCATAGATGGTTGACAAGTGTAGGCTCAATGTTTGATCATGGAAGCTCACTTGGATTCATTACAAGTGTAGGCTTCACAATTAGTCTTGGAAGTGTGTGTATGAGAGGTAGTGCAAGAGCACCTAGTGAGTGGAGATCCCCACCACTTTTACTTAAGGTTTTCTAATACATTTTAATTGATTCACCACCTTTCTTCCAAGAACCTTAAGAAATCTCCATTGAAGCTAAGCTTGAATTAAAGCTTTGAGCTTCATTTTAAAAACCTTCCACTCACCTTAGAACTTTGAACTTGGAATACAATAGTATCCTCTCACTCTCCTCTATATAAAACTTAGCTTGGTTTTCCATTTTGAGCTTGTTACATAGGATTATAAAGATTCTATTCTCTATTGAGGTAGGGGGTGTTATAATTTACTTTCCAAGTGATTTAATTGTTCTTATAGTGATATCCATATTATATACATGTATTGTATTGAAATAAGAAATAAATGAATTAATTGATTTAAATTCTATTTAATTGTACCATGCTTAAATTCCATTTTTGACTTGATATATGGTATGTCCATGAGTTACTGCTTGTCATATGTTTAATTGGAATCATTTGGACAACTCTTGAAATCTAGAGAAATTACTTAATTAGTTTAATTAATTTCTATCTTATTGTTCTAATGATTTAGTCATTCAATTTATGAAACTTGTTGTGTTTTATCACATATCATGACTAGTTGCTCTACTTGTTGATTTTGGAAACTTGGGATATTATCAAGAACATGACTTGGCGAGGACTTGGTTCTAGTACGGGAGATAGAGAGCTCCCTACATTATAGTGTGCACCAGGGGAAAGGTACCCATGGGTTAATAGCCCTAAAGTGATCTCAAGAGTACGGTTTTAATCCGGGCAATATCCAAGTATCCACTTTGGTTTGATTTCGTATTTAAATTCCAAGTTGTTAACTTTGTGAATTTACATCTCATTATGCTATGTTGAAAGTTTTAATGTCACTTTAATAGCATGGATTAAATTGCATTGAATTGCAAATCTTGTATAAAGATAAACCTATGCATTCCCTACGAGTAAACTTGTTTACTCACCTTGAAGTTATCGGGTGTTTTTCAGGTAAATAAGCCATTTTGTGGGATGCACAACAATCTTAGACTTCCTAGACTATTTGGAGTACTTTTGCTTTGTTAAAATATGCACTTGTTAGCATATCTTGTTTCATTTTGCTTCTTATGACGAAACATGTATTTATTCTTCAAGACATGTAATGTGCACATAAGTGCACCTTTTGATACTCTTTGGATGCATTTGTAATAAGGCCAAGGGCCAAACATGTTTACTTTAGCACTTGTATTCAGTTGGTGCATTAGTTGCCTTAAAAGCATACTTTAACAAACTTTAGAGGATTAGCATGTGAGATTCATGTAAATGATCTGTATGAGGCCATGAGCCAATGTTTTGTATTCATTTAGTCCTTTCAAGGTTGGTGGCATGTTCACATACTCAAAATCTTCATGAAAAATCAGTTTTGAACACTCATTTTTGAACCAAATCATCATGGGATTCAAAGTAGAGGCTAAACCTTAGCACCTAGGACTCATAGCAGCTTTTTTAGCAAGTTTTCAAGGTGTTTCGGTCAACTGAAACTCCATTTTGGTCGACCGATGGCAATTGGAATTGTCATTGCACCAAAAATATCACTTTCCAGTAGCCAAAAGTACTGTTCAAGCCTATTTCGGTCGACCGAACCTCTATTTCGGTCTATCGAAATAGCCAACACTTAAAAATCATGTTTTCAGCTCTTAGCATGTTCATTTCGGTCTTCCGAAACTCCATTTTGGTCGACCGAAATAGCCTACATACTCCATGTGCTTCAGTTTAGTTTCAGCATTGCTATTCCGACTTTGAAAGGCCATAACTTCTTCACTTCTACTCCAAATAGGATGATTATTGAGCCTAAACTCAAGGATTTTGAGTCAGCTTTGCAATGGTACCAATTACATCCTTAGATTCAAAACAAAATGAGAGATATCCATGTTTTAGTGAGGTAAGGTCAATTTTCGCTTAAACCGAGAAAGGGCATTTTGTGGGATTCTTACCCAAAGTTCTTAGAACCTCTTGGAATGTTAGGAAATGGTTAAATTAGGTTGTATTCACCTTGTTTGACTTTTTTAGAGTCAATTTTCTCCTTTTAAGTGTGAATTGACTATTTTGCCCTTAGTTGACGGATTTGATTCGTTTTAACTCTAGTTCCTCTTTTGCCTTCTTTAGCTTCCGTGACCACATGGAATGTCACATTGGAGTCTTAGAGATGATTTATCTCTCAAAGGACGATGGTTTCATCTTTTGCTTTCGCATCTGGATCCGTTAACGGGTCCATCATTGGTTCATAACTTACCCACCGGGTTGAAGAAAACCCGGGTCATTACACTCAAATTCAAGTATGTTAAAGAGCATACCAAGACTTAATTTAATAGCATATCACAAGTTATTTCCGTGCAAGGTACGGCCATGAGAATTAAACTTTCACCAAAGAAAATTATTAAATAAAAGTTGCAATACTTTATTAAATAATCTAAATTTATTATATGTTAACAAGCATACCAAAGCCTAATTTACAAGCATGCTACAATTAAATTTTAAGTTGAATATCATTATGAGAATTAAATCTTAAACATAGAAAATAATTGAATTAAATTAAAATCTATATTATGAACAAAAGCATGCATACAAGTTGTATAAGCATCAATAACATGCAAGACAACAAAAATAATAACCTATAACATCCTATACCTCTATTTGAGATGATATCTCAAATCCCCACCGAAAGAAAAGTGCTCTGAATCTGATGATACTCCTAGGTTATGTCGGGGACAACACGGTGATCAAGAACTCCAAGGAAGCCCCATCAAAATCACAACTTGACTTCAAACCCGAACTCACAAAATGGCCAAAACGAGATTCCAATTGGTGGAATCGCAGGCCTCGCCAAGGCGAACATAAAACACTAAGGCACTATGGTGTTTCACTAAGAAGAAGAAGCTCAAAAGAGGAGAGAGAAGGTGGTAGCCCATGGCTGCCATGGAATCCGGCCAAGAGAGGGGAGAGAGAGAGAGAAATCTGATTTTTCAATTTAAGACCCTCTATTTATAGAAAAACTCAAAAAGTGTCCCGAACGGGCCCCGCCGGGCCCGGAAAAGTGGAATTTGCACAGACGAGCTCAAACGACAAAACTCTATGAATGAAAAAGAACCACAATGAGAAAATATGAACAAAAAAAAAATGGTGTTGAAAATTGAGTCCCGAGCAGAATGATATGCACCGAACAAGTTCGGCAGCAACCGGTGCCAAAAACAGTGAAATTAGAGAAAAACAACCAGAAGGAAATTCTAAGAGTACATGACTTGATGAAAAGTGAAAATGAATCCCGTACGAGGATCCAGACTCAAAACAAAGCATTTAGTAATAACTTTCATTAATTGCACAATGGCCCCTCCAAAAAGTGAAAACTGCACAATTGGCCCAGAATGAAAAGATATGTTCCAAAAGTATTTTCTTAAAAACACATAAAATAAAATATCTTCAAAAGATATTTACAAAAAATACCCTAAGAAAGGAAAATGTTTCTGAAGAATTGTGCATCTATGCCCCTATGGACACCGGGAGCAACGGGAGTACTTTTCTGCAAAAGTAAAGATACGTATTTTGAGAAAACCACAAAGAATGAAGGTACGTGAAGTTAAAAACCAACTCCGAACACTAAAGTGAGGCTATGCCAACAAAGTGACAAATGGGGAAAAGATAAAATAGGAAAAAGGACGAAAAGTGAATAGTGTCCAAAAAGTGAAAATATAGAAATGACTCGGTCCTCAAGAGAAGTTGACAATCCAAAGAATAGAGCCTTAGATACCATCCCCTAACACTCAAGACGACAATAAGTGCCGAGAAACCAAACTCAGAAAAGAAAAGATCAACAGAAAAATATATATATATATATATCCGTGAAAATCTGAGACAAAGGAAAGGAAGGAAAATGACCGGGTCATTACAGCAGGCGCCAAATTTGATCTTGCATTACTGTGTGTGTGAGAGGTAGTGTAAGAACACATAGTGAGTGGAGGAATACTAGATCGTCCACTTACCACATTTCATTTTATCTTCTTCACTTCCTTTACTCTCAAAACCCTAACCTAGCCACCATTGAAGAAAAGCTTGGCTTAGAGCTTATCATTTCATTTTGGCCTCCTTCCACTCACCTTAGACCTTTAACCTTGGGAAGTAAAAGTTTCCTCTCACTCTCCTCTACATAATCCTAGTTTAATTTTCCATTTTAAGCTTGGTTGCTTTGGATTATAGAGATTTAATTCTCTATTAAGGTAGGGGTGGTAGTATGTTTATACTTTAAGTGTTTTATGTCCCTTTAGGGTTTAATATATAATGTGTACATGCTTTTAGTATTATAGTCTTGCATATTATAGAAAATCCTCACATTTGACTTAGGATTTGTTGATTTAAGCATGTATGATATGTATTTATCTTGTGCAGAATTATTAATGTTATATACAATTGTTATTGACCTGAATTGCTATATTTGTTATACTGATAATCCTATATCCCTGTTGATTACTATTGGTAATTATTTTAGAAGGCTATTACTACAATGTTGTAATATAGTATATAAAGCTTATTGTTGAGGCATGATTTAAATAGATAAGTTAATGGTATTATATTATACATTATATCATGATAAAGACTTGTCATTTGGTATGCCATTTTAGACTTAGAACCTTAAGACATGGTTTGTGTGGTTTTAAATTACTTATGCATGGAAGGTGGTTTACATGCCTTAATTATTGTATATAAGTTTTGAACTTAATTATGATTTGGATTTTCTTGGGACATTGTTACAAAGGCATGGCTAAAGTTTGGCTCTAGTGCTGGAGGTACGAGTTCTCCCCATTTTATAGTGCGTACTAGGGTGGTATTCTCAGTGGGTTAGTGCCCGGAATAACCGTTTAGGTCTTGGTTTGCTTCGGGATTTGATGTCCAAGTTTTTCACTATTTGATTTCGCATTCAATTCCAAGTTAACAACAAATGCTTAATTATGACTTGCGATTTTAGTTATTTATAATTTGATGTTGTTAAGTACATTGATATAGATATTGTAATGTAATAGAATCATTTAAGTTAGGTTAAGATGATCCTTTAGAACACCTTAAACATAGACATTAAGTGGAATGACCCTTTGTATTCGTCTATATTAATCTTGCAATGATATTGAAACTTTAGGGTATACGCGTATGCTTCTTCCTACGAGTAACTTGATTACTCAACCTGGTGATTTATGTTATTTTATAGGTAAGGAGACTATATTCTTGGATGTTCATCATCCTTAGGGGCTTATGAGCAATTTGAAGCATTTTTATATATTGACATGCAAATGTTTAGCATGCTTTACTTTTGATGATATATTTTGTATACCATGGGTGTATGGTATTTTATAAGCTAATGTGGCTTCCTTGATGTGTAATGGTACTTAAGTACTTACTTTTGACACTATTATCATGTATGTAATGAGGCCAAGGTCCAAGCATGTTTACTTTAGCACTTATATTCATTTGGTACTATATTTTGTTTTAAAATTTTATTTTAACCAACTTTGGAGGTTTGGCATATGAAATTCTTGTAATTGACATGTATGAGGTCGTAAGCCATTGTATTACATTCAAATATTCATATTATGTTTGTTGACATGTTCACATGCTCATATCTCTTTGAAATTCAACTTTTAACCTTTATTTTTGAACTAATATTTCATGATGGGATTTGAGGCTTGGGTTAAACCTCAATGTTTTTGGTGTATAGCAGGTCTTTCAGCACCTACTCGAGTCATTTCGGTCGACCGATAGCTTTTGCGAATTAATTGCACAGTAAAACTCACTTTCCAGTAGCTAAAAACACTGTTTGGGTCCATTTCAGTCGACTGATTCTTCATTTCAGTCGACATAAATGATTTTCCTTCATTTTCCAGATTTTGAGCCATTCTGGGTTCATTTTGGTCGACCGAAATGCCATTTTGGTCAACCTAAATACTGCAGTTCATTACTCTTCAGTTTTGGGACAACACTGTTACTTTAACTTCAAACGGTTATAACTTCTTCATTTTCTAATCCAAATGGGGTAATTATGAAGCCTAAATTCAAGGATTTTAAGTCAAATTTCCAATGGTACCAATTCCATTCTCAGATTCAAATCACAATGAGAGTTATTCATTTTTTAGTGAGATAGTGTCAGATTTTGTTTGAATCGGAAATGGGAGTCTTATGGGATTCTTGGCCAAAGTTCTTATAACCCTTTGGAATATTGTGAAATGATTAGATTAGGTTGTATGGACCTCATTTGACTTACTTGGAATAAAATTTCCCATCTTATTTGTAAATTGACTATTTTGCCTTTGATTAACGGATTTTGTCCATGTTGACCCTTCTTTTCTTTTTCATTCTCTTTAAGTTCTGTGACTTCATGGACTGTCACATTGGTGTCTTAGGGATGATTTATATCTCTAGAGACCTTGGTTTATCTTTCGCTTTCGCATTTTAAATTCGTTACTGGGTCAACTTTCGGGTCATCACTGACACACCAGGTTGCAAAACTTGGGCCGTCACAGATTCCATTTTGAAGTCTGCCGCAATCAATTTTATTATATTTTTCATGAATATATGCATGTATTTGTATGCATATTAAAGTTTGATTGCAGGTGCAAATTAATTATTTAATCTCTCTCATGGCTCGGTTGAGTTTTAATTTATTATTTAATTATATGTGATGTAATTAATTAATAGAGGCGTCATTTTAAAGGGATGATCCAATAAGGGTTGGTTTTTTCCTAGCCGAATAAGCTTATTTTATTTTATCTTGTTTAGAATTTTTGTAAGCCCTGAATTGGGTATAGGACAAAGCCTTGAACTATATTTTTAAAATTTAGGGTTGTAATTCTTGAAGAGTTAAAAAACAGACTGAGACAAGATAAAAGTCAAGACTTCTAATAGAGGACTTTGAAGCACAAAATGATCATGAGATGATATCTAACCGGCCATGAGAGGGGATTAGCTCTTTTTTGGTGCAATATGACTTTTATTTGTTATGCTTATATTCATGTGATGATTATATGCTTGAATGTCATGTTTTATCCATGAATAGTTTTTTTTTTTTTTATGTGTTGGTTAATTTTAAACTAAATAAAATTGGAATGATTTATTTGGGTGATTTTGGAAAAATTAACACTTTCCAAAATATTTTCAAAAATAAGTTTTTCTGAAAATTAAAAATTTATTTTCAATTAAATTTTGTGGAAAGTGTAAGATTAGCCCATAGTAAAGCTTAAGAAATTAAGCTAAGTTGACCAAAATGGTTTAGGCTTATTGGGCTTAAATTAATTTTTTAATGGATTCTAATATTATTTAGATTAAAATTAATATTTTTACATGATGATATTATACATGAGATGTATAAAATTTAAGAAAACTCTATAATTTCAAAACAATCAAGTGGGAGCGGGATTTAATCTTAAATTCCACAGTGTTCCGTTATCGATCTATTGTAAGGTGTAACAAGTACCTCGCCACCAATCTTGGGTGGTCCTACGGAGGGTATTTGTTTCACTAGTTACTAAATATAGATTTCACATGATAGAACTAGCGGTAGGCGGATGGGGATGATCACCACTAGGAGATGGATCTCATTCAATTACACTTCTTCTAGACAATGGTGTACACTTGACTAAGTGGGAGTATGCTCCACCTTAAGGGGTATTTTCACTTAGAGACCAAGGTTAAATCGGTTGCCATATTTCATTTGTCATGAGATGTCTAAATAGTGGGGTATGGTGGAAATTGTTTCCATCTAATCAAGGTAATGACATGATCTCTTGGTAGTGGCATGTTCATATTGCCCCCTGAGAGAAACGAGTGAATACCTACAGGGATTATGAGTACCGATGTTTTCAATATATCAGTGGTTTAGAGAGACCCACTGAAAGACTATATGAAATCTAAAGATTAATTTTTGTTTCTGAATGTATGCCCTTTTATTTATGCATGAATGTTTATATTTTAGATGTCGAAAATTTTCAATCCACTTGCTTCCATACTTAAGGGCAACAAATTAACCAGGTTGAACTATATTAACTGGAACAGAAATCTTCACATTGTGCTCAGTCAAAAGTGCCCTTTTGAACATAGCCCTAATGACATTCAAGAGTACAAATAAATTGATTCTAGGGTTGGGGTTGTCAAGGTTAAGGGCAATAAGCAGGATAAGTCCAAAGGGAATTGTTTCCATTGTAGCAAGGAGGGACACAAGAAAATGAATTATTCGGTATATCTTATTAAGAAGCACTCTGAAGATATTTTTCATTCACTTATTGTTGAGACATTTTATGTGGTAGGATCTACCGATACCTGGTGTGTAGATTCTGGAGCCATTAACCATATTTGCAATTCATTGCAAGGGTTCTAGGAAACCAGAAAGCTGATAGGGAGATTTATGTTCAACTTGCTTGGGTAGCAGCAATATCAGTAGGAGTGGTTATTTTAAAAATAAATGGTAGGAGTTTATTATTAGAAGATTGCCTTTATGTACCAGAAAGCAAAAGAAACTTTTTTTATATTTCGGCTCTTTCAAAATCTGGTTTTTTAGTACTATTTGATTCAAAAGTTTTGATAAAGAAAAATGGAAAGTTTATTTGCTCTGGTACATTGGTGGATGGTCTATATCTAATTACTCCTACACCTCACTCATTGTATGATACTGAAATGATTGATGTATCAAGTGACTTACCACAAAAAGGAAAGTTCCTTCAAATAACTCTACATATCTTTGGCATTTGCGGTTAGGTCATATTAATTGAAATAGGATCCAAAGACTGGTTAAGGATGGGCCTTTAGGCTTTTTAGTGGTTGAACCATTTCTAGTTTGCGAATCCTGCTTGGAGGGTAAAATGACCAAAAGGCCACTTGCGGCCAAGGGACATAGAGCTAAAAAGGTACTAGAGTTGGTGCATATAGATGTATGTGGTCTTATGAATATCAGGGCTAGAAGAGGATATGAGTATTTCATCACTTTCATAGATGACTACTCTAGGTATGGCTATGTTTACCTTATGCATCGCAAGTCTGAGGCTTTTTGACGAGGGTCGTTCCTATACGCCAAAATAATGTAGTAAATGTGCGGTTCAAGAAAAGCCTTTTTGGTCAAGTTTAAATTTATAAAAACCACTACCACCACTACTACTAACGTAGCAAGAGTGAGTAGGGATCGTCCCAAGGGATTATACGTGTTGGAATTTAACTTCAACTCTAATATACCAAATGATTGCAAAGAGAGATATTGGTTGATTGCACTAAGGTGCAATGAAATTAAAATGCAAGAAAAGTAAACTAGTGAGAGATAGGGATATAAGAGATATGAAGAGATGTCTTAGGGTGTTGGAATCACCACTAAGCTCATGTAATTAACCACTTGCTTTCCATTAATGGGAAATACATTGTTGTGAACAAAATGCAACTACCAATTGCAATATTAAGCATGGACCATCAAATTCATGTATGAATTGTCTGCCTAACCAACAAATAAACTAAGTGTACAATAACCCATCAAATCTAAGCATGACCCATCAAATTAGTAACAATTGTAGCACACATCAATCTATAAAATCATGGAATTTGCAATAATAAGCCATGGAATATCAAACCAAGTATAGATTGTCTACCTACATACAAGCATGAATTAAATTGTAGAACAACTCATCAAACATAAGAATAATCCATCAAATTAATCTACAAACCCATTCAATGAAATCCCATGTCTAACCATCACTAGATTCTCAATCAACCACACATAGACATGCAATTAATAAAGAAAAACTAGTGTAGAGATCAATTCCCAAATAATCACACATAAGACAACATGTAATTACAAAGAGAATTAATAGGAAGAATTAAACCATATGAATCATGTGAGACATAATTCTCAATTTCATCACATATAGACATGTAAATAAACTAGAGAATTAATAGGAAGAATTAAACCATAGAAATCATAGAGATATACCAAGATTCATGAAATTCACAAGGCTAGAACACTAATCACAACAATATATATAGATCCCCAAAAATAGAAATACAAGGGTTTAGATTACACAAGACTTAGGGCTCATCCAAGCCCCAAGTGCAGATCTAGCCAATCATTGAGGAGGTAGATGTGGTCATGAAACCCTCAAAGGTCAGCTCCAAACATGGCTTCATCTTCTTCTTTGAAGCTCTAGAGAGAGAGAGAGAGAGAGTGGATCTAGAAATGGATCTTAAAATGTGCCTCCACTTCCCTCTTTTCTTCTAACCCTAATCTCTAACTTTCTAGAGAGAGAAACTAAAGAGAATATAGAAAATACAATGTAAAAGTATGGATATCTCAACAAAAATGATTTAATCCCTCATATATACAAGGCTTTAAGAGCCCAAAAAAGTGAGAACTCAACCCTAGAATTTGTTCTTTGAAGCACAGCTCGAGTTGGGGCGAAATGAGATTCAAATCTCCTTTTTAATAACTTTCGCGAACAGTTCGATCGATCCAACTTTTATTTTCGATCGATCAGAGAAAGTTCAATTGATCCAACTTTTGATCGATTTGGTTAGATCGATCCAACTTTGATTGATCTCAGAAATAAGTTAGATGGATCCAACTTGGCAGATTTTCAGCATCAGCCTCCTTTCGCTCCAAATTCTCACTAAAGCCTAGTTTGACTCCAAAAAGGTTGTAATAAGCCATTTTTAGCCCGTTTTAACATTATTGACCTGAAATAGACAAAAACACAAATAAGTACTAAAACGGGTAAATAAAGATAGATGAATGGACTAAAATACCCTCGCTTAAGGGGTTTAAATGCGCACTTTTCAGCGCTCATCACTTTTGATAAATTTAAAGACTTTCAAGCAAAAAGTGAAAGGCAGATGGGTAAAAGCCTAAAAACTCTTCGCTCAGATCAAGGGGGGGAATATCTATCTAGTGGATTTGAGGATCATTTACAAGAAAATGGGATTATATCATAAACATTTGCACCAGGCACACCACAGCAAAACGGTGTCACTGAAAGAAGGAATAGAACCTTACTTGACATGGTAAAATCAATGATCAGTTATTCAAGTCTACCAGTATTTTTTTGGGGACATACTCTGAAAACGACGATTTATATTCTAAACTTAGTTCCATCTAAAGCAGTTCCTAACACTCCTAAGGAATTATGGACTGAGCATAAGCCTAGTTTACAACATTTACGTATATGGGGGTGTCATGCACATGTGCAGAAAGGAAAGCTTGAGAAGATGGGACTAAGATCAGATGTTTGTCTTTTTGTGGGCTACCCAAAGGGTACAAAGGTTTATTCATTTTATGATCCTAAGGAGCAAAAAGTATTCATTAGCACGAATGCTATTTTTCTCGAGGAGGATTATATAATTAATCACCATCCTCAAAGCAAAGTTATTTAGAGGAGTTGATAGATACATCAATCAATCGAGGAGTGGACACAACAGTTGTGCCTAAGGAGACACCAGATACCACAGATCCAGAACCTCTTACTATACCGGAACCTTGACGTAGTAGGAGGGTTATAAGGCCACCTGATAAGTTAACGCTCTTAGGAGAGTCTTACAAGATGATCCTAGAAGAGTAAGATGCCTCCAGCTACAAAGAGGCTATGAATGATTATGACTCGGGACTTTGGCTAGATGCTATGAAGGCTGAGATGGAGTCTATATACTCCAATGAGGTTTGGGAGCTAGTAGTTACACCTGCAAACATTAAACCTATACAGTGCAAGTGGGTCTACAAGTGAAAAAGAGGATCAAATGGGAAGGTTGAAACATTCAAAGCAAGGCTTGTTGTGAAAGGGTTTACTCAAAAAGAGGGTATCGATTATGAGGTGACTTTTTCGCCAGTAGTCATGCTTAAGTCTATTTGTATTCTCTTATCCATTATAGCTTATCTCGATTATGAAATTTGGCAAATGGATGTCAAAACGGCCTTTTTGAATGGTCATCTTGAGGAAGACATCGAAATGATGCAACCAGATGGGTTCATAGCAAAGGGCCAAAAGCATATGGTTGTAAGTTACACAGGTCTATTTATGGACTTCAACAAATGTCTCGTAGTTAGAACATTCGATTTAATCTAGCAGTCAAATCTTTTGGATTTGATCAAAATCCGGAAGAATCTTATGTATATAAGAAGAGTGAAGGAAACGTGGTGGTGTTTCCACTTTTATATGTTGATGACATACTAATAATTAGGAATGATGTAGGAATGTTATCAACCGTAAAAATTTAGTTATCCAATCAATTTGATATGAAGGACTTGGGAGAAGCTAGTTACATTCTAGGGATTAGGCTTTTGTGAGATCGTAAAAATAGAATGTTAGGCTTATCTCAGACTGCTTATATTGATAAGATACTAGTCAAGTTTGGTATGCATAATTCTAAGAGGGGTTTATTACCTTCCAGGCATGGAATTGCTCTTTTTAAACAACAGTGGCCTAATACACCAGAGGAGGAAGAGCGCATGAAGGCATTTCCTTATGCTTTAGCAGTATGAAGCCTCATGTATGCTATACTTTGTACTAGACCAGATATCTGTTTTGCAGTTGGCATGGTCAGCAAATATCAGTCTAACCCTGGACAATAACTTTGGATAGCGATGAAGCACATCCTTAAATATTTGAGGAGGATCAGAGATTACATGTTAATCTGTGGGGGTGATGATTTACTTCTAGTGGGTTACACAGATTTTGACTTCCAGTCAGATAGGGATAACAGGAAATCAATCTCAGGATATGTGTTTACCCTTGGTGGAGGAGCCATTAGTTGGAAAAACGTGAAATAATCTTGCATTGCTGACTCCACCATGGAAGTTGAATACGTAGCAGCTTCAGAGGCAGCTAAATAGGCTGTATGGCTTAAAAATTTCCTCTTAGAGCTTGGAGTGGTACCACTGGGGTGATCTCCTATTATCTTATATTGTAATAATAGTGGGGCAATTGCTCAGTCCAAGGAACCGAGGAACCACAAGAAGGGAATGCACATTGAGCATAAATATCATCTTATTAGAGATATAGTTCAGCATGGGGACATTATTGTCACTAAGATTGTATCTGTAAATAACCTTGCAAATCATTTCACTAAGACTCTACCTATTAGGGTTTTTGAGTCTCATACTGAAGGGATGGGTGTTAGATGTAATAGTATTTGGTTTTGAGTGCAAGTGGGAGATTATTGGGATCATATGCCCTACAAACCAATTATTTATTATTTATTCAATATTTTATTAATAAATATGATATTCATACACTGGGCTTTACATATATTTGTATGAGATGCATTATAGTCCTCAAGTTGCATTATAGGTGACTTAAGTGTGTAAATGAGATTTACACGCAGGAGATTTTGGGTTCATCAGTTTCTTGTACCTTGGCATTGTTCGCAGTCAGTGATAAAAGTTGGGCACCTTTATCTGTAAGACTGTAACACAGTTGACGTCTATAAGATAGGATGGTTTGTCTCGACCATTGGGGTAGTTGACTCTAAGGTAGTGTGTTAGTGTGCTTCAAGTATATTAAACTAAATCACCATAAGATTATACCATACAATGTACTATCTTTATTTTGGTGTGTTTCTTATCTACTAAATTCATAGGCTCTAAATCCTGAGGGATTTAGTGAACTCAAGTTTTAGTACTAGTCACTTTGACTTACCAACGTCTGAGATCTTTTTAAGGTCAATACCACGGTATCATGGGTGGCTAATGTTGGAGCTCTAGGAACACAAATGCTCAATATGGATTCCACGCTCTTTATAAGAGTTAGAATATCCCCTTGACGTAATTTAATAAGTTTGATCATTGGAACCTGGCCAGGGCATTTTAGTAAAATGTTTACTAAATTATTTTTCTATTATTAATTTAGAAAAATATTTATTTAAAAAAATCCTTTTATAAAAGAATTTACTTCAGTAATCATAAAGATTAAGTTGGTTACTCAAGGAATATAAAATATAAGTAAGCCTTAGGTGGGATAGTATATATTTTCCTGCAGCTACTTATGGATATTCGGTAGTGGAGGGGCTTATATGTAATTATTTAGTAGACAGGGTCTTGTCGTAAATTCTAAATCCTAGAGTGCAATTACAATACTATTGTGGTGCTTGTTGTAATTAATTGGATAGGATAGAGTTATGAACTCTATCTCTATCCAATTGGAGCTAGGATAGGGAAGCCCTCTTGGATCCTCATCTCTAGCCCCATATATTATAACTGTCTCTCTGGTCATATATTTGGTGATACGGCAATACAAAATATATTATTGTACACTATTCAAAATACAGAGAGTGAGAGAGAAGGTTAGGGTTCCATAAACCTACATTGGGGTTATAAAGGTGAAGACTCATTGGCATTCAAGGCCAAAGGGGAAAGGGTTCATCGGAGTTTAAAGCCAACGAATAGTGTTATTGTATTCGTTGATTATTTAATCGTCCAAAGGTATTAGATGCCTTCATAGGATTTCTTGATTTGATGAAAAATCACATGGATTTTATCCAGAAAATTTATTAAATGCTTCCGTTGTGCCTTCAAGCCCCTCATTCAATTTTCCTCCTTGATCTTCTTCCTTTCGTCTATTTCTCCTTCTATCTTTCTCTCTTCAGATCCGACTAGTACCCTCTCATTCTAACTCTCTATTGTAAGACCCGGTCATTTTCATTCCTTTCCCTTTTCTCAGACTTTCATGGATATTTTTTTTCCGTTGATCTTTTCCTTTTTGAGTTCAGTTCCTCGTCGCTTAGTGTCGTCTCGAGTGCTCTGGAGTGATTTCCAAGACTCTTTTCTTTGGATTGACAATTTCCTTTGAGAACTGAGTCATTTCCACATTTTTTCGTTTTTCGACACTATTCACTTTCCGTCCTTTTCCCTATTTTGTCTTTTCCCGGTTTGTCACTTTGTTTGCAAAACCACACTTTTTGCGTTCGGAGTTGGTTTTTGACTTCATGTATCTTCATTCTAAGTGGTTTCCACGAAATACGTATCTTTACTTTTGTAAGAAAGTACTCTTGTTACTCCCGGTGTCCATAGGGGCACGGATGCATAGTTCTTTGGAATTATTTTCTTTTCTTGGGGTGTTTTTCATAAATACCTTCTGAAGATATTTTATTTCAGGAGTTTTTAAGAAAATATTTTTGGAACATATTTTCTTTCTGGGGCATTAGTGCAGTTTTCACTTTTTGGAGGGGTCATTGTGCAATTAAAGAAAGTTATTGCAAAAAATACCTCGTCTGGAACCTGGATCCTCGTACAGGATTCATTTTCACATTTCGTCACGTCGTGCACCCTTAGAATTTCCTCCTCGTCGTTGTGTTCCAGTTTCAGGGTTTCTGGCCCCAGTTGCCACTAAACTTGTTTGGGGCATAACTTTCTACTCGGGACTCAGTTTTTGACGTCGTTTCTTCCTTTGTTCATATTTTCTCATTTTGAATCTTTTTCATTTACAGAATTTTGCCGTTTGAGCACGTCTTCTCAAATTCCACTTTTCCAGACCCGGTGGGGCCCTTTCGGGGCACTTTTTGAGATTTTCTATAAATAGGAGACTTAAAGAAGAAAAGTCAGATTTTGATCATCTTCCTTCCCCTCTTGGCCAGCAGCCATTGGAGCTCCTTTGGCTGCCACCTTTTCTTCTTCTCCTCCACTTGATTTCCTAAGTGAAAAGTCTTCGGCCTTAACGTTTGTTGTTCCCCTCATCGTGCTCTATCTTTCACCTTTATTAGAACTCATTTCTTACCATTTTTTGCATTTGGGTTTGAAGTCAAGTTTTGATTTTGATGGGGCTTCTTGGGGGTTCATGTACATCGTGTTGTCCCCGACAAAACCCTTCGGTATCGTCGGATTTGGAGCACTTTTTTTTGTGGGCTTTTGAGATTTTCATCTCAAATTGAGGTAGGGGATGTTTTAGGATTGTTTATGTGTTGTATTAAGTGTTTCCCATGATTATACAACTTGTATGCATGCTTTTGTTTAAAATCTAGAATTTAATTTAATTAATTTCTATAGTTAAGATTTAATTCTCATGATGTTATATGACTTAGAATTAAATTGTGGCATGTTAGAAAATTAAGTTTTGATATATTTGCTAGCATATATTAAATTGGAATTATTTGAATAAGAATTGCACTTTTTATTTAATAATTGTCTTTTGTGAAAGTTTAATTATCATGAACGTACCTTGCATGAAATTAACTTGTAGCATGCTTTTAAATTAAGTCTTGGCAAGTTGTTTAACATACTTTAATTTGAGAGCATTTGGTTTAGTATGAAAATCTGGAGATTTTAATTAAAATGATTAATTAGAATCTATTTAAAGGTTCCGTTGGCTTAATTAAGTTTTTAACTTAATATTTGTGATGACTAGGACTTGTACACTAGCATATGTTAAATTGGGACCATTCGATATTGTTTTAGAATCTAGGAATTTAAATATCATGTTTTAATTAAATTCCATCATATTGTTTTAATGACCTAATTAAGTTTTTCATGTGGTATATGTAATGACCATGCTATGTTGTATAACATGTGTTAATTAGGGATCATTAAATTGAGACTTGAAACTTACAGAAATTAATTAGGTTATGTAATTAATTTCCATCTCTATTGTGTTGAAGATTTAATCATGTATATAACATTGGTAGTATGTTTGAAGCATGATTTTAGACTTGTAATGGATTTATAAGTTATGCTTTCAATATTGAATTATATTGTTAAAGCGTGTCACGAATCGCACATTGAAGATTCGATATATGATGTTATTATAAAGCGTAACGAATCGCGCTCTGAAGATTCAACATTCTCATCCTATACTAGTTGTGGATTTAGAGCATGTATTGTGTGGTTTCAACCTACTTGTGCATGGAATGTAGTTTCGTGCTGTATATATATATTTCGTATATAAGTTGTTAACTTATTTATTTTGGAGTCACTTGGGACATAGTTACTATAACATGGCTAGAGTTTGGCTCTAGTGCGGGAGGTATGAGTTCTCCCCATCGAGATAGTGCGCACTAGGGGTGGTATTACCAGCGGGTTAGTCCCCGTAATAGCCGTTGAGGTCTCGGCAGAATTCCGAGCTTAGATGTCCAAGTATTCCACTATTTGATTTTGCACTTTTAGATTTCTAGTTGATAGCCTAGAGAATCTATGTCTTGATGTGTGGTATTAGAAATTCTAATTATACTAAATTGCTATATTTAGTTGATTTCATATTTTAGATTTCAAGTTGATAATTTTGAGAATCTATATCTAGTTGCTTTATATAGCATGCATCTGTGTTGGTTAAATTGCATAAATATTGTGATTTGTGTCTTGTTATTCAAATGTAACTTAGGAATGATCCTATAAATTCATTAGGAATGTAGACGTTAAGTGGCATGACCCACTTTTGTCATTTTTGTATTTTAGATTTCAAGTTGATAACTTTGAGAATCTATATATTATTATTTTTTATAGCATGCTTCTATGTTATTTGAATTGCATGAATGATGTGATTTATGCTAGAAATGGTTTAAGTTAGCTTAGGATGCTCCCCGAGTCTCATTTTGACATAGACGTTAGGTGGCATGAGTCCCTTTAACATGTTTCACCTTAAGGTGATAAAATCGTAAAATGTAGGTCGATGCATGTTCATTTCCTACGAGTAGCTTTATGTTGCTCACCCCAAAGTTACTGGGGCATATTTCAGGTACAGGATACAAGATTGGAGATTTGCACTTGCTTTGGTGATTTACAGAATTGAAGTTTCTTTAGAAGCATTCTTGTTCACATGCAAGTATTAGCATGTTTAAGTTTTGACTATGAACTGTAATTTTTCCAACTTAGAGGTTTGACATGTTAAATGTTGTAAATGAATTGTAATAAGGCCATAGGCCATTTCAGCATGTTTAAAACGTTGTTTTACACTTGCGTGTATATTCACATCATCACAAACTTGAATATAATTAAGTTTGATTATGCAATGAGGGATTCAAGTGAGGCTTAAAGTCTCTTTTTCAGTTTTGGTGTACGTGGTCTAATTTGAACTATATTTTGTCCCTTTGGTTGTCATTGGTGCCATAGGGTACCATTTGACCCTTTTCATGTTAGTTTTCGCTTCCGGTTATTTCTTTGAGCTCCGTGACTTCATGGAAGGTTACATTGGTGTCTTAGGGATGGTTTATATCTCTATAGACTATGGTTTTATCTTTTGCTTCCGCATTTCGAATCCGTCATCGGGTCAACTTTCGGTTCATCACTAACGCACCAAGTTGAAAAACTTAGGTCGTCACAGGTGGTATCAGAGCTCTTTGGTTTGAATACCTTGGACAATGGGTTTTGGGTACATATCATGCTTTTGTTGCCATACTCTATGTGTTTATATGTTTCATAATGACATGCTTTGGACTGATAACATGTTTGTGTGCTTATGTGCTATATGTGACATGTTGTTTGTTTGACATGATTTTATTATAATGTATAGAGCATGACATGTAATGTATGCTAGATTTGATTTGTATATGCATGATTGTTTTGTATATTTGGCAGGACTTGGGATTAGTCATGGGATGTTCGAGTTGAGGTTGAGCTGTTAGGTGAGTTTGCACTTAGTGCAATGGTTGGTGTGTTTGGTTTTGTTTAAGCACTCTTCCTTGAGGTTGTTGGTGATTGTCCACATGGTTTTGTGGTAGTATAGGTTGTTTTTGACCTAGCTTTGGTTTTGAGGTAGGTGGTGAGACACCTTTTGTTTAGGCTCTCGTGAGGTGATTCATTTGGCGTTGCCGTAGAGCTGGATTTGTTGGTTTTGAGCCATGATGAGGTTATGGGCCTCTTAGGATCCTTGATTGTTTGGGATGATTCCTATGGGATTGTAATTTTCGTGGGCGGGTACGTTGTGGGCTGATATATGGCACTGTCATGCTACCGACTGGCTAGCCACAAGTGCAGTTGGGATGGAATCGATGTTTGTTTTGTTTTGATAGGCGTTGTCCTTTTAATTGATGACGATAATGGTTGTTTTGGGGACCAGTCATGGTGATTCATTTGGTTATTGTCGGTATGGCTATAGTTGCCATTTCATTTAATTTCTCCTTGCGTGATGACGCTTTTGGGATCAAGTCGATTGATTGATGTTTTAGGTAGAGAGAGCATCGCACTGTTAGTATAACTTGTAGTGTCACCTTTAGATTTAGAGATGGATTGTTAGAGTCTTACCATTGTGGTAAAGGCTTACATATGTTTTGAGACAGGTTGTTGTCGCATTAGTTTTTGGAGTCAGTTTATGGCTAGCATTGGTCTTTCCTTCTACCTAGACACTCTAGGACACGATGTCCATAGGGTTTATTGCTGCATCATTTTATCTTATGTAGTTTCGTTTACTACCATGTTAGTAGTTTGATATATGATATTGCGATGTATGAGTAGGTGGAGGTATGTCCACATTTGTTTTCTCATTACGTGGCTTTAACATGCCTTCCTTATATGCTTAGAGATGCCATATTGTTACTTTATTTTAGTGACATGATTTTGTGCTTACGTGGAGACATGCCGCATGTACCCTTGATTTTATCTATATGAGTAGATTTACTTTCTTGGTAGTTGCATTTCCTTGTTATTTGCATGACTTCCATGTTCAGTTTTTCCCTTTTGTTTCCCCCTCGGTCGCATGTAGTATGTATGTGGGTTTCCGTAAGGGTTTCGTTGTGAAATTCCTTATAGAGGAGTTGTCACATTTGTTTTGTCTTGAGCTACCCACTTTCTTAAGGTGGGAAGGATGCTCTATTTTCTCGTTTGTCATGTTGACACTTGTGGGAGGGAATAGGGTTTCTCCTCTTTTCTTGGTTTGAGTAAGGGGCTTCACAAGGAGTGAGTCTCTTCTCTTCGTTGCGTTGTGCACAGCTTTGGGGTTGGCTAGTACGTAAAGACCACTATCGTTGTCTTGAGTCCTTGGTGAGGATTTGGTGGATTTTGGCCGACTTACTTCCATATAGGGGGTGAAGTCTTTGACATTGCTGTCTTTCACTTCAGAGATGAAGTCTTGGTGTTGTCCTTCTTAGGATTGGTGGTTTCCTTTCCTTCGTGTCTTCCTTTGGGGAGTTTTTGCCGTGGTTGTTGACAGGTTGTGGTGCTTAGAGTGAGTGGGTTGGTGTGAGATCATTTTACGGGGACTTGTGTCCAAATCATTGATGAATTGTTTGATTCGTGAGGTGAGCTCGATGCTCTTTTGAGGATGTCATTTGGAGACTTGCTTTGGTTTTGCAGATCTAGATGTGGTTGACTCTTAGGAGAAGTTTTGGAGGATCGTTGTTGGATATGGCTTGTTTTTGGAGTTTTCTCGTAGTTATGACTAGGTATTGTTTTGAGGAATCGTAGTTTCAGTGATTGTTTATGGATGGAATTGAGGAATTTTGACTTAACTTGGTGTTGCTAAGTATAGTTTTGAGAGACTCATTTTGTGATTTTGATAGTTGTCAGAATTTTGATATGTGTGCCACTTGGTGGACTTGTGTTTCGAGGATTTAGTTATCCATGATAGGGATGTGGATCCGATGTTTGATTTTAGTGTAGTCTTGTGGTTGATATGTTTCAAGGAGATGTGTAGGACTTTCGATGAAATGTCTTATTGTGAGATTTGTTTCGATTTCTAGAGGCTTTGATTTGCTTGTCAGGCTTTAGATTCTTGATCGATGTTGTTAACAGGAATATTTTGAGACGTTAGAGATGTTGGTTTTGCTGTATTGATGATTTTGGGCCTTAAGCATAATAGTGCCTATGACATTGTTGTCAGAGTTTGGGATTGGCCAGGATGGTCTGGAACATCTTTGGACCATATTCCAACTCTCATGAATGCCTGGTTCCCACATTATTTTTGGCCATGATCGTTTTGCGACATTGATGTCATTGGTATCGAGAGGTTTCATGGGTAGACCTAGTGGGGGGGGGGGGGGGGGGGGCAGGTTATGAACTAGTGCCTTATACTGTCATGCTATCGTACAAAGTTGTGTGTTGTGGGCGGGTGCTAGTTGCCGTCGATGCTACCTTACTGACGAGTAAGTATGGGCGGGCACTAGGTACTGTCATTGCTACCACACATTTGAGTACGTCGTGGGCGGGTTCTGGCTGTTATTCGTACTACCACGTTGTCTTTGTTCAGTACCTTGATTTGATACGTGGACATCTTGGAGTTCTTTTAGTGGTTGTTTTCGGATCTGTTTGATAGTTTGTCAGGAGAGATGCTATGGTAGTTGTCTTCCGTTCCCTCATCTGACCTTGGGTTCGGTGTGTGAGTTCTGACTTGTCATGTGGCCATGTGGTCACTTTTCCTCTGAGAGGTTGTCTTGTCATGAGCATATGGGTGCAAATGACAATGGTCTGTGGATTTTCTTTTAGTTTTGAGGTCGTTGGTGTAGCGTGTTGTGTGGGATACTCGGAGATGTACTCCATAGTTATCCGGGTTTTGCCTTTTGTTTCATTGGGGAAAGATTTCGGGGATGAAATCCCTTTAAGGTGGGAAGGTTGTAATGACCCGGTCATTTTCATTCCTTTCTTTTTTCTCAGATTTTCACGGATATTTTTTTTTCGTTGATCTTTTCCTTTCTGAGTTCAGTTCCCCGTCGCTTAGTGTCATCTCGAGTGCTCTGGAGTGATTTCCAAGACTCTTTTCTTTGCATTGACAACTTCCTATGAGGACCGAGTCATTTCCACATTTTTGTTTTTCGACACTATTCACTTTTCGTCCTTTTCACTATTTCGTCTTTTTCCCTATTTTGTCTTTTCCCCGTTTGTCACTTTGTTTGCAAAACCACACTTCTTGCGTTCGGAGTTGGTTTTTGACTTCATATATCTTCATTCTAAGTGGTTTTCACAAAATACGTATCATCACTTTTGTAAGAAAGTACTCTGGTTGCTCCCAATGTCCATAGGGGCATGGATGCATAGTTCTTTGGAATTATTTTCTTTTCTTGGGGTGTTTTTCGTAAATATCTTCTGAAGATATTTTATTTCGGGGGTTTTTAAGAAAATATTTTTGAAAGATATTTTCTTTCTGCGGCATTAGTGCAGTTTTCACTTTTTTGAGGGACCATTGTGTAATTAACGAAAGTTATTGCAAAAAATACCTCGTCTGGAGCCTGGATCCTCGTACAGGATTCATTGTCACATTTCGCCGAGTCGTGCACCCTTATAATTTCCTCCTGGTCGTTGTTTTCCAGTTTCAGGGTTTCTGGCCCTAGTTGCCGCCGAACTTGTTTGGGGCATAACTTTCTGCTCGAGACTCAGTTTTTAACGCCGTTTCTTCCATTGTTCATCTTTTCTCATTTTAAATCTTTTTCATTCATAGAGTTTTTTTGTTTGAGCATGTTTGCTCAAATTCCACTTTTCCAGACCTGGGGGGGCCCTTTCGGTGCACTTTTTGAGATTTTCTATAAATAGGGGACTTAAAGAAGAAAAGTCAGATTTTGATCATCTTCCTCCCCCTCTTGGCCAGTAGCCATGGGAGCTCCTTGGGCTGCCACCTTTTCTTCTTCTCCTCCACTTGATTTCCTAAGTGAAAAGTCTTCGGCCTTAACGTTTGTTGTTCCCCTCGTCGTGCTCTATCTTTCGCCCTTATTAGAACTCATTTCTGACCATTTTTCGAGTTTGGTTTTGAAGTCAAGTTGCGATTTTGATGGGGCTTCTTAGGGCTTCAAGTGAGGCTTAAAGTCTTTTTTTCAGTTTTGGTGTACGTGGTCTAGTTTGAACTAGATTTTGTCCCTTTGGTTGTTATTGGTGCCATAGGGTACCATTTGACCCTTTTCATGTTAGTTTTTGCTTTCGATTATTTCTTTGAACTCTGTGACTTCATGGAAGGTCACATTAGTGTCCTGGGGATGGTTTATATCTCTATAGACTTTGGTTTTATCTTTCGCTGGATCTGTCATCGAGTCAACTTTCGGTTCATCACTTACGCACCGGGTTGAAAAACTTGGGCTATCACATCTATTCTCTCTTTCTAATTGTTTTTTATTTTTTAAAGTTGCTGTAAGCAGAGAAATATAAAAAATAAATGGCGTTTTAAAGCTTTGGTGTCAACCTGGAACACATAAGTGTCCTAAGCATGCAAATTGTGTGAACACCTACATTGCACTAAACTATTTGTGGACACCTGTGTTCCACTAAGACTAAAACTATTCTATATAATTAACAACATCTTACCAACTAGAAGGAATAACACATAAGCCCCATAATTCTATAGAAAGACAATTATGCATAACTTAACCAGGTAATCCCCTTTTTGTTCCTTAAATTGACACTATATTTATACTTAATAGCAAAAATGTCATCCCATAAGTAAGTAAAAAAAATAATGATAATGATATATAAATAGCAAGTAGGATGAACAAAAGAATGCAGCTCATAAAGCATATAAATATATCTACATAAAATATATTTAAAAGTAAGGCAATTAAATCCATTTAAGCTTAAAGGACCTAATTAAATTATAGGGTGTTACAATTGGTGTAGTATATTTGACTATCAAAGGCATTTAGTTAGTGGAAATGTTAGAGATAGTTGTCTTCTTCACAAAAACCACCATTGAGAAACCTTGAAACTCTAGCCTCCATTTCTAAAATTCGACCCCCTTCTCTTGGGATTTTGGTCTTTCACTTTGAAGACAAAAGTTCCTTCTCTTCTTTCTCTAGAACACCTTTGCTCGGATTCTCCATTTGCTTTCGTTTGCCTTGGAATTTAGAGGTTCCATCCTCTAGTGAGGTTGGGGATGTCGTATATTTATATCCTTAATGTTTTAGTGTGTTCTTGAGGTTAATATACATTGTATGCATGTATTTCAAATTCTAGGGTTGTATCTAGATATATCTTACATGAAATTAACTTAGGTCTTTGTATTGATTGAGGATTTTACATGATCTTTAACTTGTGTTAAGTTTGTTTCATTAAGTAATGTTTTTAAATCTAGAGATTTTCATTAGTGTAATTTATAGAAATTCTAGATAATCTTTGTCAATGATTTAATTGTGTATTTGATACTATGTTGTTGTTGTTATCATAGATTTGAAAGTTATAGTATATTAGCATGAATGTATTTCATAGGTTGATTACATAGCAGTAGCTTGATTTGATTTATTTTGTGAACTTGTACATGTAGTTGCCATTGTAGTTTTAGAGACTTCATTGTGTATATATTGAGTAGTTTAGATTGTTTTTGTATTGTGACATTTTGATATATTTACTTGTGAGTAAATCATGGTGTGTGTGTGTGTGCCACTTTAGCCTCAGGAGCATGGTGGTCATCACTTCGTTCATAAAGTTTATTTGGTTATAAGTTGTGTGTGTACGACATGCATAATGAGATTAAAGGATAGACGTTATCCGAACATTGAAAAAGTGGACATCGAGTTCATAGGGTTGAAAGTCCCTAAGAACACTTAGCCAGTGGGGTATGGAAGTGCACCATTTGTTTAATCGGATTGATTTTTGGTAAGGTATCTCATTGCATCATGGAGTTGCATGCGTGAGTTGCATAATAGTGGAGTCTATGTATAAGTTATATTAAAATTCTTGGAGTGGTATAGACTTTGTTATTCTTCTAGCTTTGTGGTAGTTGTTCTTCCAATATTTTTGTATTGTTTGATTTCGCATTTTGTTTCAATTTAACATTACTTGAATTGCAACATGTTGTTGACATTGGAAGTACCATTATTGTTTATGATCTTTGCCTATCGTGGATTGTGTTTAAATTGTTTCAAAGGTAGCTTTAGGATGATCCCTTAGTTCCATATTGAACTTAGACATTAGAGAGCATGATCCACGTGTATACGTTTATATGATACTGACAAAACTGTTAAAACTTTAGGTTATACGCATGCGCATCATCCTACTGAGTAACTCGTTTACTCACCCTAGTTGATATTGGTTTTTTTCAAGAAAAGAGACACACTTTTCAAATGCTCACCATCCCTAGCTTGGCTTTGGATCATTTGGTTAATTTTGTATAACTTTGACATGCAAGTGTTAGCATGCTTTTTTTTTCCTCTTTGATGTTGTTCAATGTATTACTCGTTTAGAAGCATGATTTGCTTCCTTTTTGACATGTAATATAAACTTAAGTGCCTTATGTTAATTCTACATTAACATATATGTAATAAGGCTAAGGGCCAAACTCTCTTGATGTATTGAATGTATGTAAAATTTCAGCCAGTTTTTATTCTCTTGACCTGATTTATCTTGGAGGCATTTTGGTCATTTTAGGTTGCAAATTATTTTTCGTTTAGACCATGGTTGATAAGAAAACTCTTTTTTTTTGGGGGGGGGGGAGGGTGTTTCTTTACAAATATTTTTTCAAAAAGTCCCGTTTTAGCCCTAAAAATCGCTCATTTTGACAAAAACACAGTTGCAGCAAATCCACTATTCACTGGGCACATTTTTGGTAAATTTTTCTAAAACTTCGAAAATTCATATCTTCTTCGTTCTAACTCCAAATCAAGTAATTTTTGAGTCAAAGTTTATTATTTTTTTGTTATCTATCCAATGGTATGTAAGGCAGTATACACTTTTTTTTAAAGACCCTTTTACCTCTATAGGCACAACTTGTCCATTTTAAAATCTTAGCTTCCACGTTGTATTCTTTTAAGTTCCGTGACTTCTCGGGAAGTCACTTTGGTGTCTTAAAGGTGGTATTCACCTCTAGAGACCCTTTCTTTTTTCTTACTTCCGCATTTGGGATTCGTTATCGAATCAGTTTTGGGTCAATCACAAACGCACTAGGTTTTTTGAAACACAGCCATCACAATATGTAAATGATGAAGCATCCTTTGGAGGAGGATGTGGATTGAAGTTGATGAGAGGCCAAGCTTTGAAGAATTTCTTTCTCTAGAAACCTTTTCTCAATCATTGAAGATTTTGGGCTGTGCTTGGAGATGGAGACTGGAGCTTCAATGTTTATCTTTGTCATCTCTATGGCTAGAGATTTATTCTCTTACGGCTTGGATGAAGGCCTAAGCCAAGTATTGCATTATTTGTCTTTAAATTTGCGGATTATTTATGTAGACTATTTTTCCTTACGAATCATACTTGGCTATACCAAGATTAGTTATGTGTTTAATTCTTCCATTAGTCTTCTTATGATCTTTACATTGTCTTATGCATTGATTGTGGTTGATTAATCTCAACATCTTCACTTTTTGTAGTTGTGTGGGTGATGGTTAAACAATGGTGCTTAATTGATGTAATTGCAATTGGTTTAATAGTTCATGCTTTAGATTTGATGGGTTATGCTAGAACACTTGTAGAAGTAGGTAAGTAGACAATTCATGCTTAGATTTGATGAGTTATGCTTATTGATGCAATTTCATATTCTCTTAACCATGATTATGTGCTTGTAGCCACAATTCTATTATTGCACAAGTATTTTTCCCAATTTGATTGCAATGGTACAATTACAAGGCCAAAGGTGGATTCTATGACCTAAGTTCCTCAATATCTCCATTCCGTTATCCATTTATCTTTTCTTTTATTTGCATTTGTTATATATTGTTTAGTTTAATTAGGATTTTAAACAAAGTATCTTTTCTATTAAATCAATTGTTCACTAATTATAAATTAAATCAAGCCATTGGTACCGTGGACGATCCCTACTCACTATGCTATAGAGTAGTAGTGGTTTTATAAATGTAAAATTGACTTTCAAAGCTTCCAAAACCATATTCATATTGACCTTATGAAGCGACCTCTCACAAAAAGAACCAGTCAGTTTTTGGCGCCGTTGCTGTGGACTACGGTTTATGTGATTCAATTTAACCTTAGTGATCTTTTGATGGTTAGTTTAGGATTTGTGTATATATTTTGCTTATTATTTGTTTTTGTGCAATTCTAGGTACTTGATCGAGAAAGGGGCAAGCTTGGGGATTATTGCTTTACTTGGGACCTTTGTGAGCTTATCTTGAAATCTTGAACTCAATGTTGTGCACTTTTTAGTTTTTTTTTATTGTTCTTGTTTAATAATTGGTCCTTATTGTGGCCATGTACTTTTGCATTTATTTTTCTTTTGTTGATTTGAGGAGGACGGGATCAATGTATATGGATGAATTGTGTTGTTGATGTTGTTGTTGCTTTGATGTGCTTTATTGAATCACTCTTTAATTCTAATGGCGGTCTATAATGACACGCATCAACCTCCTCATGAACCACATCTTTTGCCTAATCCTCCACATAGGGCCCTCAAGCATCACTATGCTCTTAAAGCCATAGTGAGGAAGAAGTTAATAAAATTGTTGGATCTGGGCTAAAGAGTAGCATCCCGTCTTGCTAGAGACGTTAAACTTAGCACCATGAGACACATCGTATCTCTTTTATTACTTAGACTTTGTAGGTTGTCATAAGCATTTTCATTTCCGTTGTTTAGTTTACTTGAATTTGGTTTCTTCGTTTTTCTTTTATATTTTGCATTTTGTTTCATGATTTATTCTTTCATTGGCTAAAAATAAAAATAAAAATAGAAAAAAGGTCGATCGATCGAGCATCCCAACACTTAGAAAAATTTATGAACCCCAAAAATCATGCTCTCGGCTCCACCGTTTGAGTGGAGCTCGATTGATTGAGTTTATAATAATAATAATAATAATAATAATTGGAAGCTCAATCGATTGATTGAGTTTGAATTTTTTTTTAAAACAGGTTTAAACATTTTTTTCCCATGTGTGCATTCATGTTTTATCTTTCATACTTTCATGGTTTATCTAGGTCTTGTTCTTATCTCTCTCTTTCATCTTATTCTATATTGCCTTGGGGTGTATTGTTTGCTTATCCTTATTCCATATTGATATTGATAAGAGTTGTGCTAGTGTGGTTCTTTCATGCAGGTTTTTGATTCCACGTTTGGGGGTGTCTTATTTCAAATTGGATCATTTTATTGCCAGACTTCATAGGCTTTTGCCACTTTTGTATATCCTCTCCATCTTTTCTCTGTCCTCATTACACATTAAGGACAATGTGCGGTTTAAGTTTGGGGGTTAGGTAGCTTTGTTGCATTCTATTTAAGTTTTGAGCTTTAATTGCATAATTGAGATTTGAGAATCATTTTGGCCATGATTTTGATCTTTTGAAGCATAGATGTTGCCTTGAAATGACAAGTTTTGAGAGTCTAATACTTCTTGTATGCTTAATGATTCCATTTAGTGATAAATTTAATTTTTTTTTTATATCATGCTTGCTTTTGTGGTCCATATCATCTTGCTTATTAAATACACTTTGAGGATTGATTCTAGAGTATTACACTTGCATAGGTGCACACTAGTATTCACATTGTGAGGTACATGCTTAGATGATCAGTGTTTTGATCATATCCTATTTGAGCTAGTAAGCTTTGAGGAGTCATCAATCTTGACAAAATGACATTGCATACCAAATAAAAATCCTTTTTGCTAAGTAACTGGGATTCTTGTCTCATTGCATTGAATTCTTGGGTCAAAAGGCAATGGACCCAAAAAAAAAAAAAAATTAGCGCTCTCACCAAAAGAGGGAAGAGTTGGGAAATGAAAAGGTAGAGTTGTTTTGATTTGTAACCTAGTTAATTTGAGCTATTAAGTCCTTAGGAGTGTCTTAACACCTAATGCCCTAAAGCCGTCTGATTTGGGAGTCATTAACCCAACACTCGTTACACAAGTCTTCTAGAGAGCTTAAGAGATCTTTACATTGCATAATTCTCTTATCTTCGATCCCATATCTAAAATAAATAAATAAATAAATATATATATATATATATATTCGTTTTGAATAAAAGGTTCATTCATAGTCTTGATGATTGTTATTTGAGATGTGTGCTAGTTTGACGCTGGATTTTGATTTTTACATTGACTATGCTAAGATAACAACATATTTAGATGCTAGTTCATTCAAAAAGGATACTAGAATTGATTTGATGGCTATGATTGACTTGCTTGATGTGTGGGGACCATATTTGCTTGCATGATGTTGAAATATTGAGAATAATTTAAAAATGGCTTATATTTGCATACTTGAGGTAGTATTCTCTTAATGATTGTGGAAATACTCTTTAATGCTTCTTTGGTGAATATGAGCCTTTGATGTTTGTGGGTATCATTTCTGGAAACCTTCACGAGACTTCACTCGTCCTCTTGGAGTAACCTATGGGTTTAAAAGGCTTGCCACATATGCTAAATGCAATCGTGATCCCTACGAAAATGGTGTTATCTTTTTATTGCTTTTAGTTATTTGGTTGTTGTATTTTTTTTATTTTCTTTGTTCATTGCTAAGGGACTAGTGATATTTAAGTTTGAGGTTGTGATAAGTGCTGAAATATGCACGTACATTTCATCCCTTAACTTTGGGTATAATAGAACCTTAACCTATCTTTATTTTCCCATTTTAGTCTTAGTTTGTTTTATTTCCTATTTCAGGTTCATAAGGATTAAATGAACTAAATCTAATATCTTAAAGCCCTTTGGAAGGTCAAACAAAATCTCAGCGAGGATTGGGAGCAAAAGGAGGCTGAGCTGAAAAATTAAGATCCTTGATCGATTGAGCCAGATCCCTGATTGATTGAGCCTGATTGATCGAGTCAGATCCCTGAACGATCGAGCCTTAAGCTTGGTCGATCGAGTTCATCGCAGAAGCCATACAAAAGTAGATTTAAAGCTCTTTTTGAACCAACTCCAGTTGTGCTTGAAATGGGAGATCTTTGGGCCGAGTTTTGACCATCCTAGAGCCAAAAATCCGAGCATATGTAGAGGATGAAGCCTTCTTTAGAGGAGGATTCGGATTGAAGTTGATGAAAGGGCAAACTTTGAAGACTTTCTCTCTCTAGAAGCCCTCTCTCAACCATTGAAGATTTTGGGCTGTGCTTGGAGATGGAGACTGGAACTTCAATGTTCATCTTTGTCATCTCTATGGCCAACAATTTCTTCTCTTAGGGCAAGGATGAAGCCCGAAGCTAAGTATTGTATTATTCATCTTTAAATTTGGGGATTATTTGTGTAGATTGTTTAACCTTGCGAATTATTCTTGGTTGTACCAATATTAGTTATTTATTTAATTCTTCCATTAGTCTTCTTATGATCTTTACATTGTTTTATGCATTTATTGTGGTTAATTGATCTTAACATCTTCACTTCTTGTAGTTATGTGGGTGATGGTTAAACAATGGTGCTTAATTGATGTAATTGCAATTAGTTTGATAGTTCATGCTTAGATTTGATGGGTTGTGCTACAACACTAGTGTAGAAGTAGGTAAGTAGACAATTCATGCTTAGATTTGATGAGTTATGTTTATTGATGCAATAATAAATATTCTCTTGACAATGATTGTGTGCTTGTAGCCATAATTCTATTATTTCATAAGTATTTTCCCCAATTTGATTGCAATGGTATAATTACAAGGCCAAAGATAGATTCTATGACCTAAGTTCCTCAATATCTCCATTCCGTTATCCATCTATCTTTTCTTTTATTTTCATTTGTTATATTGCTTAGTTTAATTAGGATTTTAAACAAACTATCTTTCTATTAAATCAACTATTCACTATAAATTGAATCAAGCCATTAGTCCTTGTGGACAATCCCTACTCACTATGCTATATAATAGTAGTGGTTTTATAAATGTAAAATTGACTTTCAAAGATTTCAAAACCACATTCATAATGACCTTGTGAAGCGACTTCTAGCAAAAAGAACCAGTCAATCATTCACAGTCTTGTGAAGTTTTTTGGTAACATAACAT
The DNA here is from genome assembly GCF_030987335.1 of Cornus florida. Taxonomy (NCBI): domain Eukaryota; kingdom Viridiplantae; phylum Streptophyta; class Magnoliopsida; order Cornales; family Cornaceae; genus Cornus; species Cornus florida. The sequence goes on from NW_026775575.1 coordinate 46,785,048, forward strand.
TGATGATATACCTTCTAAGTGTATTTCATCCTTGATCTGAACTTTAAATTTCTTTTGAATGACTTGTATCCTTTAGGCCTTCAACATTCATCATTTGTGTATTAAATAACAAACTTGAGTTTAAGCTTGCACTCAGAACAACTGGATTTTAAAATAACAGTGTACATTGTATTGGCTCTGATAAGATCATACTGATGTAAACCAATTGATAAACCACTTATTGAAGCTTGTCTAGCCCTTGCATTGCTTGAAATGGCTACACTTTCATTCATTAACTTCTAATTCTTGAACTTCTTTGCCAGAAAAGTCACTTCATCTTCTTCACAATCATAGACTAGATTTTCTTCTAGCTTGAGAGTGATGAATGAGTGATCTTCTATGAACTTGGTTGAATTTGGTAGGGTCTTGTAGCTTATTTCTTTACTTCTTTGAAAATACAACATGATAGATACGATTACATCTTTAACAAACAAAATGAGTTCAATATACATTCAAAAGGACTAGGGCTCAAAAGATGGATTAAAAATCACAATGAGACTACCAAAGACAAGTGAATGGTCCCAAAGTCATTTCCATCCTCAAAATATATATGGCTAGTCATGAATTATAAGTTCAACAAAATAATACATCATTGCTCACAATTAGTGTAATGACTCGGTCATTTACCTCCCTTTCCTTTCTGAACTCTGTTTCTTGTTGCTAAGTGTCATCTCGAGTGCTTGGAAAAGATTTCTGAAACTCTTTTCCATGGATTGACAACTTCCTTTGAGGACCGAGTCATTTCTGTATTTTCACTTTTCGGATACTATGCACTATTTCATCTTTTTCCCTATTCTGTCTTTTCCTGTTTGTCAATTTTTGGCACAACCTCACTTTTCATGCTCGGAGTTAGTTTTTAACTTCACATGCCTTAATCTTCAGTGGTTTCCTTAAAATACAAATTTTTACTTTTGCAAGAAAGTACTCTGGTTGCTCCTGGTGTCCATAGGGGCATGGATGCATAGTTCTTTGGAATTATTTTCTTTTCTTGGGGCGTTTTTCATAAATATCTTTTGAAGATATTTTATTTCAGGGGTATCTAAGAAAATATTTTTGGAAGATATTTTCATTCTGGGATGTTAATGCAGTTAACCCTTTTTGTAGGGGTCATTGTGCAATTAATGAAAGTTATTTAAAAAATATCTCGTCTGGAGCCTGGATCCTCACACAGGATTCATTTTCACATTTCATCGAGTCATGGACTCTTAGAATTCCGTTCTGGTCATTCCTCTCCAGTTTCAGAGTTTTTGAACCCGATTGCCGCCGAACTTATTCGGGGTATAACTTTCTGCTCGGGACTTGGTTTTTGAAGCCGTTTCTTCTGTTATTCATATTTTATCATTATGAATCTTTTTTGTTCATGGAGTTTTGCCGTTTAAGTGCGTTTGCTCAAAATTCACTTTTCCAGACCCGGCACGGCCCTTTCGGGGCACTTTTTGAGATTTTCTATAAAAAGGGGACTTAAGGAGAAAAATCAGATTTTTCATCATCTTTCCCATCTCTCTTGGCCGGATCTCCTAGCAACCATGGCTACCACCTCCTCTCTCCTCCTTTGATCCACTTTTCCTTGGTGAAAAGTCTTCGGCCTTAATGTTTATTATTTCCCTCGGCGTGCTCTACCTTTTGCCCTTATTAGAATTCATTTTCGACGATTTTTTGAGTTCGGATTTGGAGTCAAGTTGAGATTTTCATGGGGCTTCTTGCGGATTCTTGTTCACGGTGTTGTCCCCGACAAAACCTCTCGGTATCGTCGAATTTAGAGCACTTTTATTTTAGTGGGCCTTTGAGATTTCATCTCAAATTGAGGTAGGGGGTGTTATAATTTACTTTTCTTGTCATATTACATGCTATGGATACTTATACTACTTGTTTACATGCTTGGTTATTAAATCTAGAAATTTTGATTAATTATTTTTTTGTGTAAGATTTAATTTTTCCGGTTGCTCATGACTTGTTTTAAACATGTGGCATGATATTAAATTACCCCTTGACATGATCATTGACATATATTAAATCTAGATCATTTAGACAAGTAACGAAGATTTTATTTAATATTTATCTTAGATAAAAGATTAAATCATGTGGCCTTAACTAGTTTGGAATCAATGTATGTTAGCATATTAAATTAGGCCCTAGCATGCTCTTCAATATAGATTAATTTGAGCTTAATTGGAGATGTATTGAAATCTAGTAATATTTAATTAATTCGATTAATTAATTTATTCAGAGTGTACTATTGACTCCATTTGAATTCCGACTTGACATTTGTGATATGTATGCCATGTTCATTCACATATATTAAATATAGAATATTTGATTAGGATTTGAAACCTTTCATTTTTTTTTTTTTTTTTTTAGTATTAGAGTTTAATACTCATGACCGTACCTTACATGAAATGTACTTGTATCGTGTTTTCAACCCAAGTCTTGACATGTTGTATAACATATATTAATTTGAGACCATTTGGGTGAGTTTCAAAATTTAGAGATTTTAATTAAAAGAATTAATTAAAATCCATTCAATGGTTCCATGAGCTAAATTAAGTTTCTAACCTTGTATTCATGATTTTCTTGATGAGTTCCTTCACGTGTATCCATTTGAGAATAATTGGATAAGTTTTGAAACTTACATTTAATTATCTTCCTTGTATGGAATTAAATTCACATGGTTGTGTCTTATAAGAAATGACCTTGTAACATGATATTGAATTTGCTCTTGACATGATCCTTGACATGCCTTATTCGTAGAATACTTGGACTTGTCTTGTAATCTTGATAATTTAATCCATTAAGTAGATTAAATTTCCGTTTATGCTTCCATCGGTTTAATCATGACTCCTTGTATCTTTTTATCAAGTATCGTGACCCCTTTGTATCTTGGCTTCATTAGTGTACTTCATAGACTTGCACATTTGTCTTGGGATGTTTCAATTACACATGTGTCATTTGATAAGTAATTGATCCATATATCTTCTACTTGTGGTATATCTATTTCAATGAATTTCATGTGCTATATATCTTGTTTCTAGTCTATATAGATGCACACTATGAATTCTTGACATTTTCACATGCCATGTTAGTTGATGAACTTAGGGTATGACTTGTGTGTTCCAAAATCTTGGTTGTGCATGAAACATGGCTAATGCATTTCTTGTATTTAATACAATCTTGGTTGCACAACTTATTAATTTTGGGACTTGGGATATCAATCAAGAACGGGGGAAGGTACCATTGGGTTAATAGCCCTAAAGTAATCCCAAGACTGGGAAAGGTACCCTTGGGTTGGTAACCCTAAAGTGATCCCAAGAGTACGGTTTTAATCCGGGCGATATCCAAGTTTCCACATTGGTTGATTTCACTCTTTAAATTTCAAGTTGCTATTCCTTGAAGATTCAAACTTATCGTGTATGTCAAATGCTCCAATCTTGTTTACTTGCATAAATATTATACCTTGCTCTTGATTCATGTATAAATCTTTTCGTGTTTCATGGATTGTCCCATTCTTGTTTGATTACATAGATATTATGCTTTGCTCTTGACTCCATGTATCTTCCTTTTCGTGTTTTATGGAAAATCCCATCTTTATTTAATTGCGTAAATATTATGCATTATCCTTGATGTCCTGTGTAACTCTTTTTGTGTTATGTGAATGGTTCCAACTTTGTCTAATAGCATAGATATTATGCCATGTTCTTGACTTCGTGTGTTAACCCTATCGTGTTAATTGGAATGCTCCAACCTTGTTTAATTGTATTGATAATGCAATTCATGTTAATTTATGTTCAAGTATCCTCCTCGTCGTGTTCTTGGATTGTCCCAAACCTTGATTTGCTCGATATATATATATATATATATATATATATATATATATATATATATATATATATATATATATATACCATGATTCTAGTTGATATGTCACCATGATAGCTTAGGATGATCCCTGAGTCTAACCCCTGATATAAACGCTAGGTGGCATGAACCCTTTTGAACTACTTCATGTTGTCTAAAAATCTTAAAGAAATCGAGTCATGCATACTCATCCCCTACGAATAAAATTGTTAGTCTTGTTTATTCACCCCGAAGTTACTGGGTGTTTTGTAGGTAAAGAAGCTTTGTTGTGGGATACACAATACTCTTAAACAGGCTAGAAGTCTTAAAGTATTGTTTTTTTTTTTTTTTTTTTTTTTTTTTTTTTTTTATTTTTTATTTATGATATTGAATATGCACATGTTAGCATATCATGTTTACTTTTGTTTATTTTGACAAAACTTGTATTCTTTGACTCCATATATATAATGTGTACATAAGTGCACCCTTTGTATTGTATTTGACATGTATGAGATGAGGCCGGAGGCCAATGACATGTAATTTGTATCCCATGTAATTTTCGACATCACGAAATTTTATGAAAATATTGAAAAATGCCAAGTTATTGTTTTGCCATGGTTGCATCGGGTGTAGGAATTCTGTTTTCATTCTTTCATAGGGTCTCATTAATCATGTATGAAGTGTGTCCAAGGGCCAAACGGTCATTTAAGACCATTTCAAAATTTTGGATTTCAAAATTTCCATTTCAAGTTCATTTTTGCCTTTTTGGCCGTTGGGGGGTCGAATTTTGACTCGGTCATTTTCGGGAGCCGCGGACCATTCCCACGCACTCAAAATCATCATTTACATTTACGTGATGATCGTTTCCATGAAAAACCCTTTCGTTTGTGTTTTGAGCCCCCTATGGACTCATTTCACCTTTTTGCTGAAAAACTCGGCCTAAGGGCATTTTGGGGATTTCCTTTGGGAAACAAATTCCGTTCTAGACTTTGTCACATAGAAAATGTGATTTTAAGGGGAGTTTCTTCACGACATTTTTTTGAAAAATGTCATATTGTTCTCGAAAATCGTGCTCCAAACTCATTTTTCTACAAAAACACTGTTTCTACTGCATTTTTAGCATTCTGTTCAAGTTGAACCGGTTCAAGAATAGTTGAACCGGTTCAAGGTGTCATTTTGGTTCAGCTTGGGTGTACTGCCAAAGTTGAACCGGTTCAAGAAATGTTGAACCGGTTCAAGTTTTCCAGAGATTTCAGCTTTGGTTTTCCAACTTCAAACTGATGTAACTTCTTCGTTTTAACTCCGAATTGGTCCGTTCTTGAGTCTAAACTAACCGCGTCGAAGTAAGATTTCTAATGGTACCAATTTAAGCTTCATATTCTTTTCCTAGATCAAGATATCCTTGTTTTAGTGAGAGGGTGCCGGATTTGGTTCGAACCGAGATAGGGTTTATCTGGGATTTCAGTTCCTTTGGCCTTAGGACTTCATGTGAAGTTATCAAAGGATGTTTTTGGATGTTTCTGACCTCATTTGACTTGTTGGAAGTCAAATTCCTTCCTCCTTGGGTAAAATGACCATTTTACCCTTGGTCCTTCCTTTGGTAAGGTTTTTATACCCTTGTCTTTATTTTGCTTCCGCACTTTGCTCCTTCGGATTCCGTGACCTCATGAAAGGTTATCAAAGGGTCTTAGAAGTGTGTTATGCCTTGGGAGATCATTGTCTTGTTTCTTACTTCCGCATCTGGATCCGTTAATGGGTCAATCTTAGCCTCATCACTGTAGTACTAGGTTGAATCAAAACCCGGGTCGTTACAATTAGTCAATTAAATTGAACGATATATGTTTCAAAATAGGCTAAACACCTGGTCAACAAAAGAAGTTTTCAATAGGTTTAAAGATGAGGTTGTGGGTTGTCCAATACTTCTTCTCCATTCCCTGATATAAGTAGAGGAATGAGCACAATAGCTCAGTAGAGATTGCCTAAGTGGAAACTCCTCAACTTAAGTAAGTAAATTGCATGCTTTACACGTACAATAAAGAATAGGGAAAGGATAATGGGACCATGTTATAAGCTTCACAATGCCATTTAATCCATCAAGATATCATTATCTTCAACTCAATGTAATGAAATGCATGGAAAGCATTATGCAACCGCACACCACACATACACATACTCACGACATCATATACTCACACCGAAAACGTACAAATTAGCCGGACTTTGAATACCTCCCTCCGTCCCTATGGTGATTTGCTATCATCCCTGAAAAAAGGGTACCTCCCAATTACTATTTAGGGCCCGAATCGCTAAATTCCTCACGAGTACCTCCCGTGGCCTATTAACTAATTAGCACCACCGACAAAGGGGTACATCCCCAAATGCCGGGTTTGAGAAAAGAATTTCTCAAAAACTTTCCAAATTCACAATTCCAGAATTTTACACACATCTCTACACACCCACACCATGTTATTCATGGAATGCCAACTATGCCATGAGTATAAAGTACACCATGCTTGAACAATTCTATTTCTTATTATAAATTCACAACTCCATGACAATTTAGGCTTACAATAACATTCAACTTATAGAATTGGCATCCCATAAGAAATGGCATAACATTTAGCATGCTAAACATAACCATGTCATCATATATTCGACATCAATTAGTTATATTTTCCAACACATAGCAATTTGATGCCATGATGTTCATAATTTACACATACTATACAACCACATATAAGATATCAATTGAATAAGAAACTCACCACACATAAAACCCTAGAAAGCATATATGCAAATAACATCAAATTGGCTTGCTTGAGTGGGGGAAAAACCATGAAACTACCTACAAAACTAAAGGAAAATGCAACTTAAACAACTCTATCTCAAAGGATCCAAGAAGCCCCAATTTCGAAATCCACAAGGTCCTCTAATTAATTGCAACTTTGTTTAGATCAAAATGAAGCCCTCGTCGAGCTCAACAAGATTGCCTTTTATGGCAAAGATCAAATCCAAGTGGAAAGGGTTGAAATCAAGCCTTTAAGATGTGTGTTTTGTGTTCGATTTAGAGAGATAAAGAGAGGAAGGAAGGCATGACCGGAAGAAGAAAGAAAAATGCGGAAAAGGTAATAGTCTTCCCCTTTTGTCACATGTAAAGTCAACCATTGGGTCCTACTTTTGACCAACAATAGTTTAAAATGCCTCTCACATGAAATATATACTATAACATGCCACGCACATTTGTACATTTAAACACTTACACACATACATATGCACCAAATAATGATTATGAATTGCAAATGGACTTAAAAAGATTACCGGAAATGTATTTTTAAAAGTTTTAACGTTCAAGAAATGCCCCAAATGAACAATGAGACCCACACGGAAATCAATGCGCAAAAATAAAATAATTATTAAAAATAAAAATCAAAAATCAAAAAATACGGAATATCACACCCATGTCTTTTTACTATAATCATCAATGAAAGTGAGAAAATAATGATTACCTAGAAGTGATGTTGTATTCGTAGGTTAACATAAATCAGAGCGTAGCAACTCAAGTGGATAAGAAGCTCTATGAGCCTTCCCAATCGGAAAAGATTTCTTTGATGCTTTCCAAGTGCACATCCTTCAAAAACCTGCACTTGATGATCAAGTCTAGCATTCTCGTCACAAAATTCTTCTCGCATTTTTAGACAATGTATTAAAAATCAAGTGCCATAACGAAGATGCCATAGCCATGAAGAATTTTTCACGAGTGCACTTAAGCACGCTGATTTCTCATATCGGATACTCAAAGCAAACATATTGTTTGGGGACATCTGTAGCTTCGTAATTAGAGTATTGTCCTTGTCTCTAATTACACAAAGATCATCCTTAAATTGAATGTCATGTCCTTTCCGAATAAGCTGGCCAACACTTAAAAGATTGTAATTCAAATCTGGAACATAGAGCACATTGGAGATCTGCTTTCGTTCTCATTTCTTTGAAAGAAAAAAGAATATCTCCGCATCCTTTGGCCAAAAGCTTTTTATCATCACCGATTTTGACCTGAGATTGAATTATTTTGTCAAGATTGATAAATGCTTCTTTGTTTCTAGTCATGTGATTGTTGTAAGCACTATCAAGATACCATGTGTCACCTTGAAAATTTTCACTAACTTTGCAAGCAAGCAAAATCATTTTATCATCCTCTTTCTATGAATTTTTTAATTTCATGCATGAAACTTGATTCCACTCCTTCTTCGGACTTAAATATGCAATATGCCTTGGTGTGTCCATATTTCTTGCAATTTTAACATTGAATTTGAGATAGATTAGAGCGGTGACCTCTTCCTCTACCTCTCCCTCTTGAGTGAACATTGTTGCTTGAAGGCCCTTGAGTATAAAATTCTTTTTCATTTGCATAGCCGACACCACGACCCCGCACATTTATTCCTCTACCACGATTTGACCCACCTCTTCCTCTTCCTCTTCCTCTTCCTCTTCCTTTAAAAGAGACTTGGGGTTGAAAAGCTTGCTCAAGAGGATATGAGTTAAATTGCTTCAGGCGGAATTCATATGATTGAAGTGAACCCATCAAACTATCCAAAGACAAAGAAGACAAGTCTTTAGATTATTCAATTGCCACCACAATATATTCAAATTTTTGAGTCATGCTACGAATAATTTTTTCCATAACCCGACCTTTTGTCTTCAATTTGTTCTCCATTAACTCTTTCATTCGCAACATGTCAAATTCACCTCAAAGTGTTTGCAATCTTGCCATTTTCACTTTATCTTCTCCTTTGTATGAAACTTAAAGTGTGTCCCAAGCTTGCTTTGCCGATGAAACCAATGAAATTCTTTCAAAAATAACTTCACCTACAACTTGATAGATAAAAAAAACAATGCCTTCTTATCTTTCTTGAGATTTTATTTCAACTCACTCAGTTGTTGTGGAGTGAGAGTTGTTTGACCCATTGGCTCCGTATAACCAGTCTCAATAATCTCCCATAAATCTTGGGATCCATACATGACCTTCATTTGGATGCTCCATCGAGTGTAATTCTTCCCATTAAATCTTGGAAGTTGGGGCTGCAACATGTTGTTGTTGGAAGCCATTGATCTGGAACTGTGCTCTAATACCACTACGATGGGACAAAGGAAAGAATAATGGAGCTTTAAAGAGACTGAACTTGATATCTTGACTACAAATCACAAAACAAATGAAGGTTTATGTATACTATAACTTGAAAGTTTTGATTTCACTCTATTTGACTTTATTTTGAAAGAGATACAAGCCTCTATTTATAAGCTGCACCTTTAATACAAATTTACTAACATTCATCTCCCTTTTTAATGATTCCTCTCCCCTAACATGATTCATTTCCATAAACAACCATTATTGTAAATCCAAAAGTTACACAAGAAAATACATTAACCATAATCAACTATGCCTATATGTAGGACCCTGCATGTATGTAGAAAAACAAAATAACAACACTGTTTCTGGCATTGATCATCCCAGTCCCCTTTGGCTACTCATCTTTCTCTCCTTCTTTAGATTAGGTGGTTTGTTTTTTTTTGGCTTGTGGTCTTTGGACCTTCCGGACTTCCCCTCCCCTCTTTGTTTATTGTTTTCTCCTCTTATCTTACATTGATTTAAGGGAAAAAAAAAAAAAAAAAAAAAAAAAAAAAAAAAAAAAAAACGTATTGAAGTGTATATAAAAATAAAAAAAAATGTATATATTTTTAAAGTTCAAAAAATTAAAATGCTTTTGTAATTTATATAATAGTAAGTATAAATGATTAATTAATTAAAATAAAAGAGTTGTCTATAATTAAGAAGGTAACCCTTAATATTTTTTTATTAATTTTAAAAACGTATTAAATGTATATAAAATTTAAAAATCTGTACACCACCGACATAAAACTTTCCAGTCCATGCAAGATCTCATATATTAAACCCTTCGGAAACAAAAGAAAAAAAGATCTCATATATTTTAGGAATTTCATATTCTAATAGGCAATTTCTTTACTACTACTGATTACCTGATATAGTCTTATGCAATTAAGTCTACAATTTCCAAAATTATTATTATAGAAACTTCACCCTGGTAAATTATTTAAAACTCTTCTTCTTCATGTGACCTACCTACACCCTAATCAACCCCATCACAAAGATCAAGAGTTTTCTACAGAGGCCATCTTTACATGTTCACTATAGTTGATCTTCTACTTCCCTTGTAATTGGTGTTATTTATATAGCCACTCTCTTTTCATTCTCTATCAAAACAAGTGTCTGTATATATACAAGTTATGTTTCTTTACTTGAAATCTTCCTTATTTTCATTACCTCAAAACTTTTTCATTGATTTAACTTTTTCCTAGTAAACAAACAAGTTGGTAATCTAGGTATATGTCTTAAAATTGATGCTATTTAAGATGCATAGGAACAATGGCGCGTCTGCATGTGCATCATGCAAGCATCAGAGGAAGAAGTGCAGCGACGAGTGTGTGTTGGCACCCCATTTTCCTGCAGAAAAGAATCAGGATTTCCAAGCTGTGCACAAAGTGTTCGGTGTGAGCAACGTGACGAAGATAATCAGAAGTCTCAACAATGAAGGAGATAGGAAAAGAGCCATTGATTCAGTGGTTTGGGAAGCTCTTTGTTGGCAAAGAGACCCGGTGTTGGGTCCTTATGGGGAGTATATGAGAGTGTGTCATGAGCTCATGTTCTACAAAACTACCCAAAACCAAATTCAAGGACCAACACAAACTAATATGCTGTACAAATCAGTACCCAATTTGGTTAGATGGAATAGTTCTAACAATGGGACTTGTAATACTAACAATAACAATGCATTGAATTACAGTTCTATGGTAGATTCAAGCAATAATTACCCTTTGCATGCCATGCATGCTACAGACAAAGTACTTCGACAAGAAAGAGATGTAGGTTCTGTTGTCGTTGTGCCTCAGCAGCATCCCATCATCAGTGGTTTTAACCAGCAGTACTATGTTCCAGGTAAGTAAGCACTCAGATTGCACCAGTTTCGTTATTAAATAATAATACATTCATTATTTAAACTGTTTGCATATCTAATGAAAGTGACGACATTTCTTGTGAATCTATTCAGTTTGATGAATAATAGTCTTAGCAACTAAGCTCTCTTAAAATGAAAATGAGTTGGATTTGAGAATTTTAGAATTGAAAAAGTACTTTTTCTTTGTGAACAAGGCGATTTCAGGATTTTAGAATTCTTACAAGTTTCACATAAATTGTTATACATCTTTAATCCTCTCCAAGTATTTCTCATCTTTATTTCCCGGGTATTTATAATCCACTCCGGAGTTAGTTTTTCTAGTGTTGTCTCCTTTCTCCGGAGTTAGTTTTTCTAGTGTTGTCTCCTTTCTCTCTCTCTATTAGTATTTTCATATTTATATTTTATAGTATTTTCTCTATAATATGTCTAAGTTTTCCCTCTTCTAAAAAAAAAAAGTGGATAAATTACCAATTGAGAAGTTGATTGCTGATAGTAAACACTAAGATGGAATAGATAGATAAGAATCAAATGAATAAATTGATCTATATAACAAACATTGTATGGTCAATGTTTCTGTCATGTATTCAGTATATTGAATTCAAAGTCTAGTTGCATCAATTGAAAAAATAAATAAAAAATAAAAATAAAAAAGCTATGGGGACTAATATTCTTTTATGCTACTAGTATGCAATGCAATTAGTAGGACTGTTGAGTGCGGTCTGTTTTTTCACTTCTATTTTCTTTTCATCTCCCTTTGTTCAAAACCTTGAAATTTCGTTTATGATTGAGGAATTTAATCAATAGGTAATTTTTTGTTTCTATTTTTTGTAGGTCAATGTGGTTCAGTTGATGCAAAGTCTGTAGAGAGCACATTATGGGAAGGAGGCTCTTGAATATCCGCAGTGCTTCTTTGTTTCTCTTACAGTGTTTTTTTTTTTTTCTTTTTTTTCTTTTACTTCAGATTATTGATACAAAATTTACACCAATTAGTTCTATGATATGTTTTTGGGATAGGTTTTGATTTCTAAAGTTGAAATGAATTATCATTATCAATGTACTAAATATCATATTTATTCAAAAAATGAGAAAAAAAAAAAAAAAAAAAAAAAAAAAAACACATCAGTTTTCTTTTTTCTTCTTCTTTTCATAGGCAAACGAGTAATGTAAAAAGAAAAAGATATGGGAATGAAACAAACTCCAGAACAATATTAGATATGTGTATATTTTATAATTTGCCTTTACACTTGCCTTACCCAATACAATTCTTGAACCCAACTTGCAGAATTTCTATTTTACATAATGAAAGTATCTCCTTCCACAGTGCTTCACAGAATACACATTGATTGTGCCTGATATTATCATTGGAGTGAAGTTGTCATAAGTAGATATATATATATATATTTTTGGGCAAGTAAAGTTGTTATAAGTTTTATTTTAGGAATTCCCCATGTTACTGATGTTGGGCTCCTTCATGACAACCCTTAGCCACATACTTATTAGAATGGGGCACATGAGGGTCCCAGTGGTCATCTCTTAATAGTATCCATTTTCATTCTGTAAGATTTTCATTCAACACAATGTGCAGACTGCTATTATAGATATGTTCTAAAAGCAACAATTATTTTTATTTTTATATCAATTCTATACATAACACCATCTGACCCAAGGAGTATGTTTACATATGAAGCCCAGTGTGTCTCCTCATAGAGGATTTACTTCAATTCAGAAGCCTTTTCATACCCCAAACACCCTTCTGATTCAGGATTAATTGGATATAGCATCCCATTCGACTTCTCTGCTACTTGGTGCTTGAATTCTGAACCAGTCCAAAGGAAAGATCACAAAATTTACTACTGCGTAACTAGAATGAATATTTGAATACTAACTAAAGTCCAGCAGAATTGTTAGGTCAACTTAGTTCTAACTCTTGTTGAAAATTTTGTCCAATAATTCCTTGCAATATCAGGCCAAAAAAGCCTACCAGAGATTAATGATAGTCCAAAACATATTATTGGAAGTTTACCAATTTCTATATCATGAATAAAAACTGACATTGACACCACTAAGGATAAATAGGTCATCCCACTTTGAAGACAATTAAGGTGAAATGTGAAATTATTATATGCAAAATTGCAGAGAAAGCTTCATGAAGTAGGTAAGGAGATATAGGATCTACTCACCTAAGCCCTCTAGATTGTTAATATATATATGTGTGTGTGTGTGTGCGTATAATATATATATACACACACAGCACCATTTAAGCTCACTGAAAATGTAGCAGTAGTTACACACTGTAATATTATCAGGGAAATAACAGGTTGTTAATATATATATCCATGAAAAAAAATAAATAAAATCTAGCTCACAATATAATAGGATTTCATAAGATCAACATTTATATAGAGCACCAGGAGAGCCTATGTCCCAATCTTAGTTCCTCACATGCTGTTGTCTTAAGGGGATATTGTCAACTATGCTTCTTTCTTTCAGAAAGGCAGCCTGTTTGAATTAATGATAGACAGCAATATATATATATATATATATATATATATATATATATAGATTTAGGTTTGCTTTTCGTAAAACGAAAAATTTGGCAAAAATTTTGTAGGTGGTGGTTTATTTATTTATTATTTTTACCTGAAAGAACTTTGTAGGCATTGTTACATCAAGGCATGCGTCTGAATTTTTTTGAAAACTTGGATTTTGCACTTTTGATGCCAATGCGCAATGGCTATTAAATTCCTTTACTTCAGCATCCAACCTCATTCAAAGAAAAATTCAGTTGCTAGCATACCGTCACCACTCACCAACCATTTTTTCTGTCAAGTATGGCTCAGCCAAGAAGCATGAGCTCCCCTGCTCAAGCCTTATTGTATTAGTTTCGTAAAGCCAAGCTTTGGCTCTCAAAAGACTAGAGAAATGGATTACTTGGTACAGTTTGAATTTACTATCATATTTTTACTGATTATTAGAGCTCAATAGATGCTTAAAGATATTGACAAATTCGTTCTTCGCATCACTATACTTCTCCAACCCCGTCTGTCCTGAAAATTAATCAGATTTTGTTGTCTGTTGTAATGTAGTTTACCCTTTCCCAAAAAAGGAGAAGTTGTGATCTCCCATATATTAACCATTTTGGCCTTAGTTTCTACCTGTAATATGCTACCTTTGCAGCACTTATTTTAACAAAGGCCAGAATAATATATTTTTCTTCTGCTATAAGCTCACTGTTTTGGGGATTATTATATGTATGCTTTTGAATCTTCTTCAATTTAATTATCCCTAGCTTTGATCAGCAGTTCAAGAAGAGATATTACTAATTAGTCTTTTATAAAAATCTTTGAGATCAGGTCTTAAACCTTTCCAGTTTTTTTGATATTGGGTTACCTTTGAAAGACTGATTCTATTAATTAGTACTGCTCCATAACTAAACTGAACAGTGTATGGTTCTTAAGGTGTGCCGTTTATCATCGTCAGCTCAAAATGCAATTTATTTGTTTGTTTTAGTGAGGTAAAGGCGTAAAGCAAACACACATGCACCGCATGCACATTGCCCCACTTGGGACTCCAACCCTCACGTTTTTGGGAGGAGAGGTGGTACTACCCAAGCCAATGACCTAATGGTCAATTGCAAGCCAATGATGCAAATACTCAATTTTGTAAAATATTCAACTTAAAGTGGTAAAATGAAAGTAGTCAGTGGATTGAGATTTTTAAAATATCGAATCTAGTTCAAAGGTCTTGGTTATCTATTGGAAATTGGAAGTCATGCAATTTCGGAGGACTGAAAATTCCTCATAATCTTGGATGAGTTTAGTGGAGGTGATGAACTTCCTAGTCTTCATGATATTTCGGTAGCTAATGGTGATTGGACATAGTGTAACAAGCAGAGAAAATTTTGGTGTATTTGTGCCAAACTTAATAGCCTCAAAGTTTGTGGGCCTTGTGGCTGAAACTTTCCAGCATACCAAGATTATGGCATGATAGTTAACTGCCTCTTAAATGCAGCTTCAGGTCCAAAACCTTTCTAGTTCGTAAAGTTCCAAAACCTTTCTAGTTCGTAAAGGTTTGTGCCATGAGAAACACATTGAAGGCATTACTGAAAGGACATGAAGTATTTCTAGCTGAGGTAATTGTTGACTTTTGCTCTGATACCACTTTCTGACTTTACTCTGATACCAATTTGTCGGCTTTTACTCTGATACCACTTTCTGGTTTTACTCTGATACTACTTTGTTGGAAATAGTAGCCTAGATACACACAACACTCAATAATATTTTGGAAAAGAATGATATGAAGGAATACTTTTATTTCACTTCTTCCCTAATAAAATTGCTAAAGTACATGATTATATAGGCATTGAGAACACATATCTATCAATTACATATATATGCTCATAACTCTCATCTCTCCCACTAACATAATCTTCAATAGGCATAATTCCCACTACTCACTAACATGACCATTACTAGTTATAACTCTCATGCCTCCCACTATCTCCAATAAAAACTCACATAAATATAAAATTAAACACCAAATAAAAAACACATATTTAAAAATATAATCAAGTTTAATTTATAATGTGTAATTCCTTCAACAAATTTCTCAACCAAATTGTTTGACAAACACATAAAGTGGCTGCAACATATTCCGCTTTACAAGTTGAGAGGATGACAATGGGTTGCTTTTTTGAATACCATGTAAAAGCAGTATTTTCCATGAAAAAACAATAGCCAGAAGTACTTTTTCTATCATCCAAGTCTCCGGCCCAATCGCTATCACAATAACCCATGAGCTTGAAATCTTTAGAAAATTAATAGAATAACCCAAAATCAAGTGTACCTTTGATTTAACAAAGAATCCTCTTAGCCGCCTTGAAATGAGTTATGGTGGGTCTTTCCATAAACTGACTAACAAGCCCAATTGCAAATAATATGTCCGGCCTTGTGCATATTAAGTATCTTAAGCTTCCAACATGACTTTTGAAAAATGTTGGATCCATCGTCTCTCTATCTTCATCTCTTGACAATTTAATTCTGACTTCTATAGGCATGTTCACCAATTTATAATCTTCCATCTTAAATTTCTTGAGAATTTCCTTAGCATAGCCTTCTTGGTGAATAAAAATTACATCCTTCATTTGCTTGACCTCAATGCCAAGATAATAAGCCATGATGCCAATATCTATCATGTTGAACTCTCGAGCCATAATCTTCATGAAATCTTCAAAACATTTTTGGATTGCTACCTGTGAAGATTAAATCATCCACATACAAGCAAACAAAAAACATATCTCCATTCTCACTTATTTTGGAGTAACGAGCATGTTCATATGGGCACTTTGAAAAATTATTGTCTTGAAAATATTTGTCAATCCACTTATTCCACGCCCTTGGTACTTGCTTCAAGCCATATAAAGCCTTGTTGAATTTCAAGACTTTGTTTTCTTGCCCCTTTACAACATAATCCATGGGTTGTTGAATATACACCTCTTCTTCAAGAAACCCATTCAAGAAAGCTGATTTCACATCCATTTGGTAGATTCTCCAATTGTTTTGGGCTACCAAAGAAATTAACAATCTAATTGTTTCCAAACAAGCTATGGGTGCAGATACTTCATAGTTAATTCCAGGCTTTTGGTTGTACTCCTTAGTGACCAATCTTGCTTTATATTTTTCAACTTCACCATTTACATTCTTTTTTGCTTTATGCACCAATTTGACACCAATTACATTTTGCTCTTTTGGAAGTGTAGCAAGCTCCCATGTGTTATTCTTCTCTATAGATTTAATTTCTTCATCCATAGCATTTCTCCATTTTTTGTCTTGTGCTGCCTCTTCAAATCCAACAGGTTCACAATCCGCAAAGAGACAAAAAAGTGTTAGATCACCTAACGTTTCCATTACCTCATCCATTTTGACATATATGTCATGAAGACTCCTCATGCGAAGTGGTGGCATGTCACTTGAACTTGATGATGATGGAGTTGATTGATCTTGAATTGATGGTGGTGCAAATGATGTTGGTGGAGAAATGGGCTTGTCCATGCCTTCACTTTCTTGCTCTGATACCACTTTCTGACTTTACTCTGATACCAATTTGTTGGTTTTTGCTCTAATACTACTTTCTGGTTTTACTCTGATACCACTTTGTTGGAAATAATGGCCTACATACACACAACACTTAATAATATTTTGAAGAGAATGATATGGAGGAATACTTTTATTTCACTTCTTCCCTAATAAAATTGCTAGAGTACATGATTATATAGGCCTTGAGAACACATATCTATAAATTACATATAAATATCCATAACTCTCATTTCTCTCACTACCATAATCTTCAATAGGCATAACTCCCACTAACCCACTAATATGACCATTATTAGTTGTAATTCCCATGCCCCCTACTAACTCCAATAAAAACTCGCATAAATATAAAATTAAACACCAAATAAACACCCATAACCTTCAAAGATATTTAAAAATATAATCAAGTTTAATTTCTAACAGTAATCGCGTTCATGTGTTGACCAAACGGTTCAGGGATGTGAAATAATTTAGAATTGAAATAAGCAACAATTCGGTAACATATCTGCAAATGCAGTTTATACTAGAAAGTTTAATATATAATCAAAATCATCTTTTAGCCGATCCCTTTAAAGCTTGATTGATAAAGAGGGCAAGGTAAGACTTATTCTTGAAATCTCTTTCAGCAACGAAGAAATTCTGGCTCAAGGAAGATTGAGGAACTTAGTGATTATGGTTCTTGAAGGGATTGACAAACGGTTAGCAGATGGTTAGAGATTGGCTGTAAAATTTTATGGAAATCTTTACTAACAAGAGAGTCTAATACCTCAGCTACAGTGAGCTCCATTATATTAAACATGTCCCTTATTTCTTATCCATCCTCATGCCCGAACTATCCAACCCTCTTTCTCTCCCTTCATTTCTTAATCTTTAGTCACAATTTCTTATATCCCCTTTAATCTTTCAATCTCATTCTCTCATACTGAAATTTTTTGGACCTCCCTTCCCCTTCTATTTCATGGGGTAGCTTAGTTTGGTTTAAAAGAAGTATTCCCAAGCACAACTTTGTGCTATGGATGGCCTTTGAAAAACAAGCGATCTACCTTTGACAACCCCTCCATGTCATTTCTCCACTTTTCTAATTGTTGCCTTTTTTTTTCCAAATCCTCTCCTAAAACCATTGCTCACTTTTTTATTTCTTTGCCTCTTTTCCTCCTAAATTTGGAATTCCATTTTTACTCTTTGTGAGCTCATCAGCCCTCCAAATCGACACTCTTTTGTTAACTGGCTTTCTTTCCATTGTTGCTCTTGATGCAATCCCAAGCCTACTGTCTACAATATATGGCATGAGAGAACTTCATGAATAACTCATGTTCCCTTTCTAACATTTCAAAAAAATAAAAATTAAAAAATAAATAAATAAATAAATAAACATATGGGAAACAGTAAGGTTTGGACTCTTTTCTATCAAGTTCAAAAACCATAGAGAAGCTAGAGAGATTGCAGGCCTCTGGAGCTTGCTTAAATCTTGCATCAGTTGAATCACATTATGTTTACACCATAACTATACTTCAGTTGCAAAGGTTATCATGGCCAATTCCAATGGAAGGGTGACATACAAATAAGGATACTGATTAACGCTGAATATATGCATATTCGAGCCCCTAAGTACATATATGTTAGGGCCTAAAGTGATACTTCCATACATTATTAGACTAATTTATGTTTAATGTGTGTTTGTAGGTACTTTCCCTGGTAAATGGTTGAAACTGGGACTTTATGATAATATCAAAGCTTACAGAGTCGTTGCCGGTCATTCAGAGCAAGCTGAGAGCCAAATTGGTGAACTTTGAAGCAATTCAAGCCTTAGAGCTCGAGTCCAAGTGTTGAGGCTCAAGCATCATAACAAAGAAAATAAAAAAAAAATCAACAAGGCCTAAATGCTCGAGCATTAGTACCTTAATGCTCGAGCCTTACTACAAGGGTGCTCGAGCCTTAACCAAGGGTGCTTGAGCCTTGATCCTGAAGCTCGAGCATGAGGCGTTGGAAATTAATGAGTTAATTTGAATTAAAGGCTATGCTCCCAGGTCTCATGCATCACCTCTATGATCGAGCACTGTCCACAAAGGATTGAGCATCATCCAATATGCTCGAGCAATGAGCCCCTGACGCTCGAGCAAGGTACCTAGTGCTCAAGCCCATGAAGCTTAAATCGAGTAATGTTAAAGGAGTTCAATACTAAAAATATGCTAAGTATTGAAGAAAAAGATGCTTCAGAAAATAGTTGAAGAAAATTGGCTAAGTGTCAATTTAATGATGGAGCACCATTTACTGAAGCTCGAGCATCTATCTAAAAATGCTCGGGCATTTGTTCCTGAAGCTCGAGCATGAGCCCTAAAGCTCGAGCATCCGTTCCTGAAGCTCGAGCATTCCATGACATGTCAGATTAAAAGCTGCGGGATTACTCTCTTTACCAGCCGTATCTCATCCCAGTTGGGCCAGAAGATCTAAAAGCCCACCAAATACATATTTTCTTCTATAAAAGAAGGCGTAAGCCTTGATAGAAGAAGTCTGAAATTTCAATCTCTTTTACAGTGTTATTCAGAAGGCTGAAGGTGTGGTGACTTTTAGGGTTCCTACAACCTTGAAAGTGCAGATCCTGAGAAGAGAAGTGTTATCCGTAACGATAGAGATGAACTCAACACAGATGCTATCCAACTTGTCATAAGTAGCTAATCCCTTTCTTAGGGCACTGATGTAACCCAATGTTATATTATGGTTTGATTGTTTTGACTCTGGGTTTATTTTAATATATAATATTTTTTTTAATTATATAACTATAAGCACTTGAGACAACTCAAGTGGTTTTTCATGCTTTAGTAGAATATAAATTGTTATTACATTGTCTTAGATATAATAATTTATGTTCTATTCTCAACCTACCTTGTTGTACGGTATCTGGCAGAGCCCTGTCGAACACAAGAATAGAGGTCATATAATGGTGTTCCAATATATTTTGCAAAATAACGTTTTCATAATCTATACTTAGGAAAGGTAGTTCATTCGCACAGTAGTTAAAGTAGATAAAGTAGGTAGGCGAATAGTCCACGCTAACCGTAGATAGGTTATAATTAGTTAATTTTGAAAAATATCTTTCTTTAAACTCCGAACTGAACTAATGTTATTGAGTTCAGTTCATTTGAAAACAGAATTGGTTGAAGTCCCAGAGTTTATTCAATTGACCATAGCATAACGATTGTGGTGAAGTCAAAGCCCTAAGATTTTCCCTCTCTAATTATTCAATTTAGTTTAATTTGCTTTATTTTAATATTGTGTTTAATTCAAGTTTGTTAAATCATGATAACCAACAAACTCTCCAACCAAGTTATTTGTAAACCATGAAATTAATTTAAAGACTAATACAAATTCCATATCTCTGTGGGTTCGACATCCTCTTTGCATAGAGCTATATCCTACACAATATCGTACGATTGCGAGAGACATATCAATTTTTGGCGCTGTTGCCTGGGAGATTGTTTTTGTTTAGTTTTTAATTAGTTATTTTGGTTTACCAGGCTTTGGACTTTCTAATATCTCGCCTTACTTCTTTTTCTTTTCAGGTACAAATTAGCGGTGAGGACAAAGACGTTTAAGGGAGAAAAGCTTTGGTTTATTAAACCTTTTGTGAGTTCTTATTGTTTTTCTGCTACTTGGAATATTTTCTTTTTGTTACTATTAAGATTAGTGAAACTAGTGCATGTTAACTCGCTAAACTAGGTCAAAACCTTTAGTGCATGATCCTGAAATAGAGATAACATTAAGTTAATTAAGGAAACTTAAAAAACACTTGAATAATATTGATAGTTCCTCTGAAAGTATGGCTGAGCAACGTGATACACTAGGTAATAAAGGTAATGGTGATGGAGAATAGGTTCCACCTGTTCTTCCACCATAACCACAATTGAGGAATCATTTCATTCCTATCGCATATACTTCCCCTTCGTGTTTTATTTTTCCGGATGCTGATGCAACCCATTTTGAGATCAAGCCTGTTATGATCCAAATGCTTCCTACCTTCCATGGGTATGCAACAGAGGATCCTTATAAGCACTTGGATGTGTTTTTGAAATTGTGTTCAACTACCAAGTTGACCACTCTATCTAATGACTCATTTAGAATGTGTCTTTTCTAGTTTTCTCTCAAAGATAAAGCAAGAACTTTGTTGCAGCCCCATCCAAAAAATTCCATATCTTCATGGGACATGTTGCAATAGGAGTTCTTGAAGAATATTACACTGCAGGTAAAACCACACAAATGAGGAGAAAAATTATGGCATTTTCCCAAATCCCGGGAGAATAGCTCCATGATGCATGGGAGAGTTATAATGATCTTTTAAGAAAGTGTTTGTACCATGATATTGCTCAATGGCACTTGATATAGATATTCTATGATAGTCTTACAGATTCATATAGAAATATGGTTGATGCTTCCAGCAATAGAGCTTTTCTACATAAGAGTCCGGCTGACGCTTGGGAACTATTTGAGGCCCCACGTGAAAACTCAGTGTAACATGCTTCTTCCTCTAGGTCTAGGTCTTCACCTGGAATGCATAAGGTTGAAGGTTGAAAAACTTTATGAGGTAGATAAATCTAGTGAGTTAGCTGCTTAAATAGAAGCCTTAAACCGTAGGTTCGATCAGATCCTATCATTTGGCTTTGCTCCTGTTGCTAATCCACAAACTACCTTGCCAAAGGAAGCTTGTTCCATCTGTGTTAATTCTAACCATTTTGCTGATGCTTTCCCTATACTGGGACAATCATCTGGGATCCACAGGAGCAAGTGAATGCTGCATTCTCTAGGCCAGCTTGTAATCCATATTCTTCTACATATAATCCTGGCTGGAGAGATCATCCCAATCTGTCATGGCGTAATTCAAATCAAGGAAATACTGTTCTCAGGGGCAGTATCAAAATTCATCCAATCCTATGCCATAAAATAATTCTTTTAATCAATTTGGTATTTACCGTCTATCTCAATTTAGGAATCAATCCACTTAAGCTCCTAATCTTCCACCTCCTCTAAGAAATTCTGTTTTTGAAGAACAAGTACTCAATGCTCTAGGTGAAATTAAAGCCAACACCAAACTTCTTAATTCTCATTCTCAAGCCATAGCAAAGCTAGAGGCACAAGTTAGGCAAATAGCGAGTACTCTATCTCGAAGAGAGGGGGGAAAGCAGCCTAGTCAGCTAATAGCCAACCCGAAAGGGCAAACTTACATGATTGATGGAACCAATTACTCAGGTATTCATCATGAGCAAGTTTAGGCTGTCACTACGTTGAGGAGTGGTAGAATGGTTGATAACCAAGTTGAAAAAGGACAGGAGGAAAAAGAAAGGCTTAGGATTCCCATAATTCCTATCATTCAAAATCCACATCCCAAGGATGTTTCCTCGAGTGTTATTCCACAATCCATAAAAGGAATTGAAGATGGACTCACTTCTTCATCTGTTCCTAACCTTGAGACAGCTTAGAGCCAAACGCGCTTTATCCTGAACGTCTCAAGGAACCCTCCCACTTTAGTAAACAAGGGGAGAAAATTCAAGATATGATGGAGGTCTTTAAACAGGTCAAAATCAATCTTCCTCTGCTTGATGCTATAAAGCAAATTCCAGCCTATTCCAAATTTCTAAAGGACTTGTGCACTCTTAAGAAAAAATCCAGAAGCCAAGTTCCTAAGAAAGTTTGCCTCACCGAGCATGTTAGTGTTATTCTTAAGTATAACACTCCTCTAAAGGTTAAAGATCCTGGTGCTCCTATAATTTCTTGCATTATTGGAAACAATGTGATAGAATGAGCACTTCTTGACCTTGGAGCAAGTGTTAATCTTATTCCTTACTCGGTGTATGAGAAGTTAGGTCTGGGAGAATTAAAACCTACGTCGGTTGTTCTACAGCTTGCTGACCATTCTGTCAGACAACCATAAGGTATAGTTGAAGATGTACTCATAAAAGTGGACAAGTTCTATTTTTCGGTCAATTTTCTAGTTCTTGATACAGAACCGGTCCACGATTCCAAAAAGTATATTCCAATCATTCTTGGGTGACCTTTTCTAGCCACAGCAAATGCTTGCATTAACTGTAGGACTGGAGCCATGGATTTATCTTTTGGAAATATGAAAGTCAAACTAAACATCTTCAATGTTATTCATCATCCCCACGATGATAGTGAATGCTTCTTCCTTGATGTCATTGATTAGTTGGCTGAGGAATTACTCCCAACTATTCTATCAAATGATCCTTTAGAAGCTTGTCTGAATCACTTCAATTATGAAGATTTTGATATTGATTCTTCAATAGCTAAAGTGAATTCTTTGCTAGATTCCACTTCTATCATAGATTTTCCTCCATGGAAATCTAGGTTAGAGCCGTTTCCACCACTTTCTAGTACTCCGCCTATTCCTTCGTTAGAGTCCCCACCTAAGCTTGAGCTTAAGCCACTACCAGAAAAGCTCAAGAATGCTTTCTTGGGTTTAAATGACACCGTTCCAGTGATCATTGCTTCCAATCTTACAAGTTCCTAAGAAAGTAGTCTCTTAAAAGTTCTTGAGCAAAATAAAGAGGCTATTGGGTGGAGTATGGCTGATTTGAAAGGAATTAGTCCCACAATTTGCATGCATCAGATTCATTTGGAGGAAGATTCTAGAACATCTCGGGAACTCCAGCGAAGATTGAATCCTAATATGAAGGAGGTAGTGTTAAAGGAAGTTGTGAAGTTGCTAGATGCAGGAATAATTTACCCTATTTCAGATAGCAAGTGGGTGAGTCCTACTCAAGTAGTACCTAAAAAGACAGGTATTACAGTAGTTGAGAATTCGGAAGGTGAATTAGTTCCACAGCGCACCACCACTGGATGGCGTGTGTGTATTGATTACCGAAAACTCAACTCCGCTACTAGAAAAGATCATTTTCCACTTCCATTCATTGATCAGATTCTAGAGCGATTGGCTGGCCAAAGCTATTATTGCTTTCTAGATGGATATTCCGGCTATAATTAGGTGGCCATTGATCCTAAGGATCAATAGAAAACTACTTTCACTTGTCCATTCGATACGTTTGCATATAGAGGGATGCCTTTCGGATTATGTAATGCACTAGCAACATTCTAGAGGTGTATGATGTCTATCATTTCAGATATGGTTGAAAAGTCTCTTGAAGTCTTTATGGATGACTTCTCTATTTTTGGATCTACATTCGAAAACTGTCTCCAAAATCTTTCCCTAGTGCTTCAGCGTTATAGGGAAACGAATCTTATTCTTAGTTGAGATTAGTTAAAAAGGTTGTCAAAGAGTGGAATAAAAACAAAGGTAAACATCCTGAACAGGTTATTTCAGCTACTGAAGGGCTGCATTTTGTCCAGATGGAATTGTTGAAGGATCCATTGAATCAAAATCTTATTTCTAAGGAGATGGAAGCCAGTTTGCAGTTACAGTCTACTTCGGAATTGGAAAAAATCATGTGGAGTCAAAAGTCTAGATTGAAATGGCTTAAAGAAGGTGACAAGTGTACTTCCTTTTTTTATAACATGGTTAAGCAAAGAAGATGCTATAATTCCATTAATTGTTTACAAAATGCTGAGGGTGAGACCTCCTCAAATCCTGCAATCATCAAAGAATGGTTAGTTCAATATTATGAAAATCTATACAGCTATTCCAGATGTTGAGATAGAGTTATCCCCTCCTAGAAGAGTCCTCTCTGATACTGATAAGCAGGGTTTGGATAGTGAGGTTACTACAGAGGAGATTAAAATTGTGGTCATGGGGTTTAGTCCTGATAAATCTCTAGGTCCGGATGGCTTTCCTGCTCGATTCTTTCAAAGATACTAGCACATTGTTAGTAATGATCTCATTACTGCAATTGTTTATTTCTTTAATGGGGCTGCTCTACCTTTGGGGATTAATTCCACTTTTCTAACCCTTATTCCAAAGACAAATCATGGGGATAAGTTGGAAAACTATAGACCTATTACTCTTTGTAACTTATGTTATAAAATCATTTCTAAAATTCTGGCTAATGGATTGAGTATAATTTTGCCTAACTTGGTTGGGTTGGAACAATCAGCTTTCATTAAATGTAGAAGAATTCATGATAATATTCTATTAGTGACTAATTTGATAAAAAATTTTGGTTTAAAAAGCATAGGACCTGCTATGGCCATTAAGGTGGATCTTAAAAAGGCCTATGACTTAGTCAGTTGGAATTTTTTGCTTCAGAGTATGAAGCTGTATGGTTTTACTGAGAGATGGTGTAATTGGATTATGAACTGTGTGTCTACAACAAGATTTTCAGTGTTGTGTAATGGAGTTCCAGCTGGTTTCTTCGCATCTGAGAGGGGATTGAGACAGGGTTGTCCTTTATCTTCTCTTCTTTTCACTCTCATTACAGATTATTTTTCTACATTGATGCATGAGAAAATTGCTAATGGTTAATTAAAGGTTTGTAAAATGGTGCAGAAGTCTGGGTGTTTGGTCTCTCATGCTTTCTATGCAGATGATTTGTTCATTGTGGTTAAGGCTGACATTTCAACTGCTAAAGCTATTGATGGGGTGTTTCAAAAATTTCATGAAGTGTTAGGTCTGGCTGTGAATAAGGAGAAGAGTGCTGTCATTTTTTCAAAGTCTGTGAAGAGTAAAAGGAGGTTACTTCAGGTTTTATAGGTGAAAGTGGAGGCCTTTCCTATTAAATATTTGGGAATTCCTTTAGTTAACAGAGGCTTGAGAAGTGCTGATTGTAAAGGGATTTTTGATAAAACAACTACTATATTGGAGCTTTGGAACACAATTAATCTATCTCTTGCAGGGAGAATAGAACTTCTCAGGTCTGTTCTATATTCTTTTTTGTATCATTAGATTTTTGGTTTTAAAATTCCATGGGGTTGTGTTGTTGCTCTTGAAAGGAAGTTCAAAAAGTTTTTGTGGAGTGGAAAGCTTGATGCTAACAAGATGTCTCAATTAAAATGGAGTCAAATAACATTACCATATGCAGAAGGTGGGTTTAATCTTCGCAAGATTCTTGATGTTGATTTTGCAGCTAAAGTTATTATTTGTTGGGATTTTGTGAAGAATAAGGAAGCTTTATAGGTTAAGTGGATGCATGCCAGGTACTTACAACAGGAAAACTTCTGGACTGTTCAGCCTAAAGTGCAAGATTCCTCTATTTGGAAACAAATACTAGACACCAGAGAGTTCATACAAGAAAATGCAGAATTCAGGGTTGGAAATGGGACATCATTTAATATGTTATTTGATCCTTGGTGTGCAGGGTTGTCCTTAGTTCAGAGATTTGGGGTTGCTATTTTCACAAATTATGATAAAATGGCTAGGCTAAATACTTTAATTGTTGATGGAAGATGGTCATTTCCTCAATTTTTTCTAGCTTCGAGTGTTACTTTTATGGCTAATATTGTTCTGAAGTCTGGACAAGATGCTATTGAAAGGTCTCAGGGAAGATTTAGCTTGAAGAATGTATGGAAAATTTGTCGAGCTAGAGGACAGATAGTGGGCTGGAAGGAGCTTTGTTGGAAATTTTGTAGACCTCGAGTTGCTGTTTTGGTGGTCATTATTCTATATAACAAAAACTTGTCATGTTTTAATTTACAGAGAAGAGGATTTTCAGGTCCAGCTATCTGTCATAATTGTTTCAAGGAGGAAGACTCTAATGACCATTTGTTTTGCAAGTGTTAGATAAGTTGCACATTTTAGTGGTGAGATTTCAAGGTATAAATCAGTTTGTGGAGTGGATTTTATTGCAGGTTCAGGTTGATTGTCTCAAGTCCAAAATTATGAAAGGGATATTTTGTGTTTTTATCTAGAAGATTTGGATGGAGAGGAATGTTTCTTTGCATGGAGGTTCTAAGGAGCAGGCTTTAGTTGCTACAAATGTTGTTGTTTGGGAATTCATGCACTTCTTCTCAATTGGTTTTGCTTCTCTGAAGGGAGTCGGTTCAGGTTAAAGGGATTAGATTTCTTGATATAGCGGGTTCCTTTTCATCAATGTTTCAGTTGTAGAGCTGGATTGGTTTCATGTTAGACTTTTATTTTCTCTTGTATGGCTTGGGTCATATTTGGTTTTTTTTTTTTTTTTTTTTTTTTGAAACTTAGGTTTGGTGGATGGTAGTGGATTAATTCCATTTTATGACTTGTATTGGAGTTTTTCTCCACTTGTAATTGTATCTCTTTTGAATATTTATAATATTCAAAAAAATAAATAAATGCTCATTTAGGAAAAAAAGAGAAGAGCCATTTTATGGTTCAAGAGGGTATTATTTTAGGACATATCATTTCAAAGAGAGGCATTGAAGTTGATAGAGCTAAAGTAGATTTGATCTTCAAATTGCCTCCTCTTACCTCTGTAAGGGGAGTGCGATCATTTCTTGGGCACGTCGAGTTCTATCGACGCTTCATTAAAGATTTTCAGCAAAATTTCCCATCCTTTGTGTAATCTACTTGCAAAGGATGCTCCTTTTGTCTTTGATGAATCGTACCTTGAAGCTTTCCAAAAGCTTCGCTCTCTTTTTTCTTTAGCTCCTATCATGAATCCTCCGGATTGGGCTCTTCTAATTGAGATTATGTGTGACGCATCTGATTATGCTATGGGTGCTGTCTTAGGACAATGAGTGGATAAGCTTCCACATGTTATCTATTATGCTAGTAAAACTCTTTCAGATGCACAATTGAATTATACCACTACTGAAAAGGAGTTGCTTGTAGTTGTCTTTGCTTTGGATAAATTCATATCATATCTATTAGGTTCCAAAGTCATAGTCTATTCTGATCATTCTGCTTTAAAACATCTTCTTTTTAAAAAGGAAATCAAACCCCATTTGATTCGATGGATCCTCTTGCTTCAAGAGTTTGATTATGAAATTCGGGATAAGAAAAGGTCAGAGAATGTTGTAGCTGACCATCTTTCTAGAATTATAATTAAGGATACCTCAACTTCACTTCCAGCTTATGATTCTTTCCCGGATGAACAACTGTTTGAGGTTTCTCAAAAGGATTTTCCTTGGCTTGCTGATATTGTGAATTACCTCGCAATAAGAAAACTTCCTTTATCTTGGTCAAAGTAGGAAAGAAATCAATTCTTTTCCCAAATTAGGATGTACTATTGGGAAGATCCTCAGCTATTCAAATACTGTGTTGATCAAATCATTCATAGATGTGTTCCTGAGAGTGAGTTTCATAGTATTCTGACCTTCTGTCACAGTTTAGCATGTGGAGGTCATTTTAGTATAAAGAAAATTGCAGCTAAAATTCTTCAGTGCGGTTTCTTTTGGCCTTCACTCTTTCGGGACGCATATTTATTCTATAAGTCATGCCTTAAATGTCAACAGCTAGGATCAATTTCTAGAAGAAATATGATACCCTTAACTCCAATCTTAGTTATTGAGGTTTTTGATGTTTGGGGTATTAATTTCATGGGTCATTTTGTTTTGTCCAATAAAAATGAGTTCATTCTTGTGGCTATTGACTATGTGTCTAAATGGGTTGAAACAGTAGCACCGATCACGCAGTTGTGGTTGAGTTCATTCAAACGAACATTTTTAGCTAGTTTGGTATACCACGAGCTATTATTAGTGATGGGAGTGCTCATTTCTGTAGTAGGTATTTCCATACCTTGATGCAAAGATACTTCGTCACTCATAAAGTTGCTTCTACCTATCATCCCCAAACAAGTGGCCAAGTAGAAATATCCCATCGTGAAATTAAGAGAATTCTTAATAAAACGGTTAAGCCAGATCGTAAGGATTGGTCTTATAGACTGAATGATACTTTATGGACTTACCGTACTGCATATAAAACTTCAATTGGTATGTCACCTTACCGTCTTATCTATGGTAAAGGATGCCATCTTCCTATAGAGTTAGAACACAGAGCTTTTTGGGCCATTACAAAGCTTAACTTTGATATAACATCTGCTGGTTCTAACAGGAAAATTCAATTAACTGAACTTGAAGAATTACGTAATGATGCTTACAAGAGTGCTATTGTAGCATTCACAACAATTAGTTGTTGCTATGACATTAATGACTAAATGGAGGATGGAAAAGTTTCATATTCATCTGAAGCGAGACAAGGGGTCAAGTTGACACTTACGTATATTAAAGGAATAAGGTGTGTCAAAGACTGGAAGGAGAGACCGAACGCTTATATAAGGAAGCGGTGTACGGTGTGTATGGAAAGTCATAGTGAATTGACTTTCGCTGAATGGAATTACCGGTTGATTTTAATATCGGTATACTTATCACTAATTGGTGATGCATAGCTACAGTGGCAGGGTTAGCTTTTGAGGATGCTCCGATGTAAGCAATGGGTGTAAACAAAAGCTAGTGGTACCAAACCAGTTGGTATTTCTTGTAGACAAATGGGAAGAAGGATGTAAGGACTAAGGTTCACACCTCTTAGTTCTTTATTTATCTTGGTGAAAACAAAACGCTTCATGTTGTGAAGACGAGGTTTGGGGAATTGACAAGCAGAGGGATGTAGTGATTTTGACATCATTTCTAATATGATCAAGACAGACCATTCGAGATTCCTAGATCCTTGTAGACATTTTCTATGTTCAGGAGGAAATGATAGAACCTTTTCACGGATTTGGATGAGGGGTTACTAATCTTTACAAAGGGTCAGGATTTTAGTTGGGATGTTGGTTAGTTTCTTTATTAAATCAACTAAATTCTGGTTTATTTCAAACTGGTGGGTCATCAGTTCATCTGAATAGAGGGGAATACAAGACGACTTAGATGCATCAAGGTGGTAATTCACACTTTGCATTAAGTTCTGTTCGAGGGAAAGGAATAGGGAGGTGGACGCTCTCAATAACCGATCTTATATTCATATTTTGCGACTCATTGTTGAGTTCGTAGTTGCAATTTTGCCTGTATAATAATGACACTGGCTATTATCAGGGAAATTAAGGAAGACAACTGCAAATATTAAGGTTGATCTTCGTGGAGGTGTTACTTTACTCAACTAGAGCTTAAGGTACTGACGAAGGTTTAGTGGTTTCTATTAGGGTTGTTGGAATGAATTGTGATTTACAATCGGCACTTCTTCTTAATGTACTCGGATAATTATAAGGTACAACAGGACTTCGATTATCGCGTCACGTGAACTGGATGATGTAAGACATGTTCATTTGTCTATCTGGATTGGTTATTTTAAATTAATGCGTTTAATATACATGCTCGGATTATGTGAGATTTAGTTCTTTGTTAAGTTTAAAATCGGTATATGGTTCCATTAAGGCATGGTTGATTGGCCAAATTCTAACTAAATAGACTTAAGGTGGCATGGTTTATTTGCCAAAGGCATGGTTGAATGGTCGGCATGGTTGATTTGTCAAGTATAACTAAAAATACTTAAGGTGGCATGGGTGATTTGCCACAGACATGGTTGAATTGTCGGCATGGTTGATTTGCAACGGTTATCACAATATACAACAAGGGGGCATGGTTTATTTGCCAAAGTATAAATAACTATACTTAGGAAGGCATGGATTAATTGCCAAGTTCTGACTCAATCTATTCGTACTGATAAATCTAAGTTCTCACGAGAACGGAAATGAATTTTAATGAAAATAATTCAGAGTTTCATGAATTCCGAGGACAGAATTCCTTTTGTTAGGGGGGAAGAATGTAATACCTCTATTTTCCAAAAGGATAAAATTGAAATTTAACGTTTATTTTTATGCATTTTTAATTGATTTTTGTGTCTATTTGCTTATGTGTTTAATTGTTTTATTTCTATTTGATTTAATTGTTAATTGTGTATTTGAATTTGCCTTACGTGATTAATTATTCTATATAATTTGAATTAATTATGTAATGGCATTATTTGCTTTATTTGTATTATTGGATTTAATTAAATTATCTGAATTGTTTTTATTATTTGTGTGTCCTTGATTTATTAATATAGAGGTTTAATTATTTAATTACGTTAATAAAGTCTTTAGGGATTTCATAACTGAAACTGTTAGAAGTTTTGTAGGTGGAAGCAACAAAGTTTTTAACGAGGGTTTTATCCTATGGGCCGACTAGGGTTTAATTTAGATTAGGGTTTCTGTCACGTATTAGCATTGGAATTAGGTTTTATCTGTGCCTATATATATATGGTTATAGTCTGAAGGAAGGGTTGGAAAATCCTATTCACGTATCAAAACACAGAGAGATACAGAGTGAGGGTTTGAGAGAAACAGAGCAAGTCTGTGAGGTTTCCAACTGAGACTTCAAAGTCAGACCTAGGAGAAGGGAAGAGTAGAAGTAGAAGGGGGCTAGATAGTAACTCAATGTTGCCGAAACAGTGGACACGATGCCGGGATTTCAACTGAAATCATAGGCAAGTTCTTTTCTTTCTCTTTCCCTTTGGCTTGTGTTCTGTACACCTAGGTATGCTCTAGGGTTTTAATGGATCAATAATTGAATCGTGCATGTTTTTATATGTCAAATTAATCATATTTTTGCCTTGAATTAGTTTTGTGATGATTTTTGAAAGTTTGGTTACAGTACTTGTTTTTATAAGCATACTATAATCGGTAGGTGTTAAAGGATTTTAGTAATGCTATTTGGTGTGAAGAATGAATCTGGATGATACTGGACATACTTGGGACATCTAGTTTCAGGTTTAAAATAAACAGAGAGGGTTGGAAGTAGCCGGAGTCGGGGACGAAGGTCGTAGAATTCATAGAATCGCGGACGGCTCTCAGAAAGGGAGAGAGCCGGCTCCAGAAGGAGGGAGCCGACTCCCCCTAATTTCTTGGAGACGGCTCCAGGAATTCTTGGAGCCTTCTCTTTTGTTTTTTTGGAGCCTTCTCCTTCGTTTAGAGCCTTCTCTTCTATTTTAGAGCCTTCTACTTTTTTTTAGAGCCTTCTCCTTTTTTTTTGGAGCCTTCTCCTTTTTGAGTTAGAGTCATCTCCTTCTATTTTAGAGCCTAATCTCTTTTCTTAGAGCCTTCTCCTTTTGTTTTTGGAGCCTTCTCCTTTTGGTTTTAGAGCAGTCTCTCACAAGGATTGATTTTCTGAAGTTTTAGGTGATGTTTGGATGATTTTAATTTGGTCTGGACTGTGTGGTGAGCATACTGGGGTTCTTAATACTAATTTCAAGTGTGGTTAAAGCCTCTTGTTGCATAGTTTATGTCTCTACACTAAAGGATGGACAATATAAAACTATACAATTTAACATACTAGTAACGGGTGGAAGGAATTGAACTGTTCTGAAATTTTGGGACTTCACAGAGGGATTTAATGGTTTACTTTGGGTGTTATTAAAACCTTAGATTAGTCAAAGTTGGCCTCTGAGTCAGTGGGAAAAACAGTATTAAAATAGTAAATTTTCTATATTGTTAACAGATGAAAGGGGGATTAAGGGGGATTAATTGCTTAACTAAATTGTTACAATTTAATGGGATTTAGGATGTTTATAAAAATTATTTTTAAATGCATGATAGGGTCATCTATGTATTTGTTTTGATCTATACATGCTTTGGGATGCTAATTGTCGAAATATTAAACTTTTTCTGCAATTATTTGGATTACTGTTGGATTGCAATTGCTAGAATAATGAAATGTTTTCTGTAATTATTTGGATAATGGTTTGGACTATAAATTACTAAATTATGATTTATATATTGTAATTTACATGGATATGGAGGATTGTATGCACCGGTATAGGACGGTGGCATACTAGGGACGGCTTGGCTTCAAAACGCTAAGACCTAACCTATCGGATTAAAGGAAAGGATTGTAAAATATTGAATCCTAAATTGTGGTTAAGTCAGATCAAAGGACTATGTTGAGTGACTTCCCGGATTAGTTGGTTGTAGTTAAGTCATATCCGCTGAAAAGTTGAGTGACTACCTGGACTGTGTTTTGTATGTCACTTCAATGAAAAATTGAATGACATACTCTAGTTTTTGGACGGACTTTAGATATATGATTATGGTACCACGAGATGAACTTGAGTCTCAGACTCATTAGTTAGGGTGCGTATATGTAGTAGGTGCGTAGCTGGATATAGTAGGTAGGTGTACCCTGTTAGGTCTTGGTACTCATGCCCACCTTTGGGTGCGTTTTCGCATGATGCCTTCTATTCTGGTTGAAACCCCTATTATAGTCCAGTTAATGTCCTTAGTGTGGATATATATATACTTATGGACTAAATAGATATTCTGAGGTATCTAGGGTGTATCTGCGTATCGGGTCTCTGTATGGATTGCAGTTAGATTAGAACTTATTCGTGGGCCCGACCTACTATTATTTTTCAGGTAATGGATGGTTCCAGGTTGTGGAGCTTGTTCGTGCTGAGCAGAGACGATTACTCATTCTTCCGACGATGTAGGAGTTTTCTTCATGGTTTAGCATTGGGTTCTTCAGTTGTTATTTTTCTAGTGTTGGAGTTTATTAGAGGTCCATTAGATGGATTCCCGAGTTGTATTAAAAATGGAGAAGTTAGATGTATCAGAATAATTCTTTATTTATAAAATTTATTCTGAGGTTTCAGTTTTTGGGATTATCGTTCTAGTTTCTTTTCAGCAAATTTTATTTATTCCTGTTTATCCTAATTGTATTATGTGTTCATTTATTGCTAATTGGTTTGATATCCTCGGGTAGTTGGGCGTGGGCCTGGCCAACCCGCTTCTGGAAATCCGGGTGTGTCACACATTAGGTGTCAGAACACACCCCTAAAGACTTAATCACTTAAGCAATCTAAGTATAAACCTGAACTTGATCCTTTTCTACTTTTTTTTTTTTTTTTTTTTCAGCATATATATATATATATATATATATATATATATATATATATTTTTTCATTCACATTGGTGAACATTTTTTTTCTTTGTTACATACATACCAATTTTTCTCTATTTATTTATTTTTTCAGAATGTATCGCGGTGCCTCTAAAAATCCTCTTTAACAAAATTTATCTAATCACAGATCTTGCTATACTGCCATGAATCATCTAACGCCATCGCCGACTTCCTAACAACTCTCTGCCTCGCCGTCTCGGCATCTCTATAATCCAAGAAGAATATCTAAGCCAAACCCCCAACTCTGTGCTCCAATGCTCGAGCCTGAGGTATTGATGCTCGAGCCTGGTACTAGCTAATGCTCGAGCTTCAAGGTCCTGATGCTCGAGCTTGCTGCAAGCAAATGCTCAAGCCTCAATTTGAAGGCTCGAGCTTCCTAGTTTTCAACCGAAGCAAAACCTCTCCTAATTCTTCCAAAATCGATCCCAACTACTCCAAATCAATCCCAACCCTTCATTTCAATCACTTATGAACTCCAAATGTCGATAAGCTTTTCCTTAAACACCCCAAATCTTCCTCGCTCATGTTCTTCAAATTAGCTTGAGATTTAGAATTTCTGCGAGTTAGGATTATAGATTTAACATTAGATTAAAGTATATGAATTCACAAGGAAAGTTGTGAATAGGTTTGGGCATCAATTTTAGATGAAATTAGGGTAAATATATATATAATATATACATATATATATCTATATAAAACTAAGAGGAAGGAAGAAATTCTTACCTTTTTTACGAAGATTAAAACCCTAAAACAATGTGAAACAGGAATTTACAGAGATTGGAGAGATTTGGAATGAAGAAGAGGCAAATAGGAGCAAAGGCACGAGGGTTTCATCTGTGGCTCGAGGGTTTCTTTTATTTTAAAGTACAAAGGCTCGAGCATCAATTGGGATGCTCGAGCATAGCCGCTGAAAACCCTAGATCTTACGATGATGAGAGGCTCAAGCTTAAGGTACTGATGCTCGAGCTTGTAGCTACTGATGCTCGAACATGGAGCTAATGATCGAGCCTATGAAGACAAATTTTTTGATTTTGGATTTTTTCAATTTTTTATTTTCTTTTTCCATTTTAGTCAAACTTAAACTAACCTAAAATCAAAATAAAGACTGAAACAAACCTAAAACCTAGAAAAGAAAATAACTAAATCTAAAATTCAAAATAATGAGATAAAAATCAAAATAAACTATGATACAACATACAACTGCTGAGTTTAACGTCGATAGCTCGATAGCATGCTATGTTTAACGTCGATAGTTTAACGAAAACTTGACCTCTCTAGTCTAAGTAAATAGGATCATGAAGTTCCACTGCCTCAACTGTGCCTCTCTGCACACTACCCTCTATGTGGGGTTTAAGTCTCTGTCCATTGACCTTGGACAATTGTCTAGTCTTGCAATCTTGTATTTCTATTGCACCATAAGGTGCAATAGAAATAACCATGTATGGACTTTCCCAACGTGACTTTAAATTTTCAGGAAAAAGTTTCAGTCGTGTATTAAACAGCCAAACCTTCTTCCCAGGCTCAAAAATCTTACGCAAGATTGAGATTCTTATTATGCTTGGGTGATTTGTGGACTTGAAGGTTCTATTTTTGTAAAGGTTGGCTAGAAATGCCATTTGTAGTTTTATTTGTCAAATGTGTATATTTGATTCTAAACTTGTAATGTGTGCCTAAGCACACTTTTTGATTCTCATTTTATGTACATGGCATGAGGCTAAGGGCCAAACTTCCTTTGGAATTACATTTATGTCATGGATGTTAAATCTTGTCTTTAATGAGAATATATGAAAAATCATGCGTTTTAGTATGCTATTTTGCACCAGAGCGTGCATTGTGTGTGAAATTCATCCATTAGCATTCATTAATCATATATGAAGTGTGGACAAGGGCCAAAAAGCATTTTGAAACCATTTCATAATTTTAAGTTCCAAGTTTTCATTCCAAACTTCATTTTTGTCATTTTGGCTGTCGGGGGGTCGTATTTTGCATCGGCGATATTTTTAAGTCATGGACCATTGTAGCACACTCTATTAGGTACGTTACGTTTGAGTGCATGATCATTTTCATGAAAAACTTCTTCTTTGGTGAAATGAGCCTCTTATGGACTCATTTTGCAACTTTATTGCATAATCTGATCTAGGGGCATTTTGGTGTTTTTTTTTAGGAAATAAATTCCGGTCTTGACATGGTCACTTGGAAAACGTGATTTTAGGGGGTGTTTTTTCTTCGTGTTTTTTCTAGAAAATGTCATCTTGGTACCGGAAATCCATCACAAAGTTCCGCTTTCTGTTTTCCATTTTAGCAATTTTTTAACTCTCATGACTTGATTTCATGGAGGGGCATTTTGGGCATTTCACAGCTAGTTTTTTTTTTCATATTCTTCCACGAATTCATGTAGAAAACTCAATTTTGAGGGGGATTTCTTCTTTGTGTTTTTCCAAAAAATGTCATCTTGGCCCTCAAAAACAAACTTTTTGCCGAAAAACCCCTACTGCCAGGTTTTGGTTGATTTTTAGCACAATTATACAGGTGGTGGATTCTCCTAACCGGTTACATGTGCATGGGCAGAATACTAAAATCATTGTTTTTGCCTCCTAACTGGTTAGGAAAGCTTGGCAACCAATTAGATGTTCTTGGGTTGGCTCCTTTTGACCGTTTTGCCCTTTTTTTCTTCCCTTAGCCATATCTTCTTCATCCGAACTCCAAATCAAGTGATTCTTGAGTCTAAGTTTATTAATTTTTCGTTATCTTTCCAATGGTATACTTGATAGCACCCACTTTCATGTTGGAAATGACCATTTTTCCCCTAGGTCCATTCTTGTCCG
The DNA here is from genome assembly GCF_030987335.1 of Cornus florida. NCBI lineage: Eukaryota > Viridiplantae > Streptophyta > Magnoliopsida > Cornales > Cornaceae > Cornus > Cornus florida. The sequence goes on from NW_026775575.1 coordinate 46,821,663, forward strand.
TTTTTGAAGCGCCGCTTCCTCATTTATTTTCTTTGGGTTTCGTGACCTCATTGAGTGTCACATTGGTGTCTTAGAGATGCATTATATCTCTAGAGACCATTGTTTTATCTTTTTCTTCTGCATTTTAGATTCGTCATCAGATCTATGTTCAGTCCATCACATGGCGCACTAACCTAAAAACCAGGGCCGTCACAGATGGTATCAGAGCTCCTAGGTTTGAATACCTTGGACGATGGGCTTTGGGTGCATATCATGCTTTTGTTAATGTACTTTGATATATTCACATGCCTTTAGTAACACGTTTTGGTGCAGTATCATGTTTATGTGTTACTTGATAACACATTTGGTATTATGACATGTCTCTATGCTTATATGCTAATGTGATTAAGAGCATCTTTGTTTGACATGTATGCTTATTTCCTTAAGTACTTAACAATTTAAATAGCTTTCTTTGATTGTGTTAGCATGACTGTATGTTGTATACATTGAGGTGCTATTTATTTGATGCATTCATAGTGTGAGTTGCATTCGATCATAATAACTCGTGTTATTATTGATCTTATTTCCTTTTCACGCACATAGCGTCACAGTCTTGACTTGCAGAGAGTTTTCTCGTTAGGGCTCGGGTGAGCGTAGAGTGGTAGTCTCCATCTGGCGAGATGAAACATAGGCCACAGAGGCACCATTTCATCTCATTTTCTTTTGTCTCTTTGTGATGTAGTCATGGTGGTGTTGGAGGTGTCGGTGTCATCTCTTAGGATTTCATGGTGATCTTGATGTCATGACGCCATTGAGGTCTTTGTTTCTAGCGTCATAGGATGATGAGTCAGGATTGACTCGAATCATTCCTTGAGGAGTCAGGAGTTACTTTGTGAGCCTCAGGGCAAAGTTTTTGTGTCTTGCTTTCTTAGGGAAATGGTTTCAGGATTTAAATAGATGTGTTGACCTAGGATCCTTTTTGTGTTGCCTCGGACAGCTCTTACAAGCTACGATTGGGATGTGAGTGGTTCTGTGTAATTAATCGCACTGGCGCAATTAATTACTCTCCCTGGTCTTTGGAGACTTGGGACATTGTGTTAGGGTTCTGGTAGAATCCTATAGAGTTCCCACCGAACTCGTTGGCATCTTGGTTTGGGGGATGATTCATTTCCTCGTAATGAGAGATTGGACCCATCCAGGTTTGGTTGTATGTTTTCTGCATGGTATCTTTTGAAAGGCATTCCATTCATTTCTTTTGATTTTGCGAACTTGCCATTTATATGATCATTTTTACATGTTTATGAGCCCCATTGTTTTCGAGCATGCCTTAGAAACATGTTTAGGATATATGACTATATGGTAGTTTGTGTGAGGATGTAGATGATACATTTTCATATACAACATCTGCTTACCATGTTAGTGCCGTTGGTAGTGTATAGCGTTTCGTTATTTGTTTGACCCTATGTGATAGATGGTTTATTTGGTTTACCTTATGTGTACTGTGTGCTTAGTACTAAGGTATTCTTTAATTTATGTCATTTAATTTTTGCGAGTATGCACTATGTGAGTATTTGGTTTATATTGTTTCATCTTTCCTACACTTAGGCTGGGGTTTTGTGACCTTGGTTGTCGGGATTGTCATGAGTGAGCTACGTAGTAGACTTGCACTTTGAGGATTTTAGTTGCCCATTATAAGGATTTTGACCCAGTGTTTTGTCTTCTGTATGTAGCTTTACGGTAGGTCTACTTTGGATTTGTGCTAAGGTTTTTGATTTTATGGGTCCGATCCATTGGCTTGAGGGCACAGACTTATGAGGCAGTGGATTCGGGACTAGTGTTGTTGTTGCATTTTTACATGTGGGGGTTGTTAGTACGCCAGCGTCAGCGATTTAAGGCCTTAAGCGTAATGGTGCCAATGACATTGTTGTTAGAGTTTTGGGATTAGCTACCCCAACTCTTGCGGATGCCTGGTTCCCGTAGTGCTTTTGGTAATGATCATTTTCGACATTAATGTCATTTGTATCAAAAAGTTTCTTTCTGGGTTGATCTGGTAAAGGCATGTTATGAACTAGTGCCTTATACTGTCATGCTACCTTACTGACGAGTAAGTGTGGGCGAGTTTTGGTCATTGTTCTTACTGCCATATCATTCTTAGCCATCTGTTCTGATTCGACTTGTCGTTGTCTTGAGATTCTCTCGGTAATTGACATTGAGTTAATATGCCGATTCGTTTGGGGATTGTCACTCAGTTCTTGGTTTTCGCATTCCTTCGAAAGACCTTCAAGCTTTTGAAGTTGTCGTTTTGCACCTTATGGCATGTCCTTTGGTATGATCTTGCTTTGATCTTGTTCGGCTCTCTTTTGTCTGTTCCTGATTTCGAGGACGAAATCTCTTTAAGGAGGGTAGGTTGTAATGACCCGGTCATTTTCCTTCCTTTCCTTTTTCTCAGATTTTCACGGATATTTTTTTTCCATTGATAATTTCTATTTTGAGTTTAGTTTCTCGTCACTTAGTGTCGTCTCAAGTGCTCTGGAATGATTTCTGAGATTTTTTTCCTTGGACTGACAACTTCGTTTAAGGACCAAGTCATTTCCACATTTTTATTTTTCGGACATTCCTCACTTTTCGTCATTTTCCCTGTTTTGTCTTTCCCTCGTTTGTTACTTTTTGGCACAACCTCACTTTTTGTGCTCAGAGTTGGTTTTTGACTTTATGTACCTTCATTCAAAATGGTTTCCACGAAATACATATCTTTACTTTTGCAGAAAAGTACTTTGGTTGCTCCCGGTGTCCATAGGGGCATGGATGCACGGTTTTTCAGAAATATTTTCTTTTCTTGGGGTGTTTTTCATAAATATCTTTTGAAGATATTTTATTTCAGGGATTTCTAAGAAAATATTTTTTGGGAGATATTTTCATTCTGGGTTAGTTGTATAGTTTTCACTTTTGGAGGGGCCATTGTGCAGTTAATGAAAGTTATTGTTAAACGCCTTGTTTTGAGTCTGGATCCTCGTACGAGATTCATTTTCACTTTTCATCGAGTCGTGTACTCTTAGAATTTCCTTTTGATTGTTTTTCTCCAGTTTCAGGGTTTCTGGCCCCGATTGCTCCCGAACTTGTTCAGGGCTTATCTCTCTACTCGGGACTCGGTTTTCGACAGTGTTTCTTCCGTTGTTCATATTTTCTCATTTTGGTTCTTTTCTGTCCACGGAGTTTTGCCGTTTGAGCGCGTCTTCGCAAATTCCACTTTTCCGGACTAGGCGGACCCATTCGAGGCACGTTTTGAGTTTTTCTATAAATAGGGGGTCTTTAAGTGAAAAATCAAATTTCACTCTCTCTCTCCCCTCTCTTGGCCGGATTCCATGGAAGCCATGGGCTGCCACCTTCTCTCTCTTTTTTTGAGCTTCCTCCCTTAAGTAAAAAGTCATAGTACCTTAGTGTTTTATGTTCGCCTTGGCGAGGCCTTCAATTTCACCGATTGGAATCTCGTTTTAGCCATTTCTTGAGTTCAGGTTTGAAGTCAAGTTGTGATTTTGATGTGGCTTCCTTAGGGTTCTTGTTCATCGTGTTGTCCCCGAACTAGAAGTTTCGTCGGATTCGGAGCGGTTTCATTTTGGTGGCTTTTGAGATTTTCATCTCAAATTGAGGTATGGGGTGTTTTAGGATTATGTATGTGTTGTATTAAGTATTTTCCATGATTATACAACTTATTTGCATACCTTGTATCAAATCTAGAAAATTAGTAATATTTATTTCTTTGTATAAGATTTAATTTACAAGTATGTATATAGCTTAGAATTGAATTGTGGCATGATGATAAATTATGCTTTGATATATTTGTTAACATATATTAAATTAGAATTATTTGAATAAGAATTGCAATTTTTATTTAATAATTATCTTTTATGAAAGTTTAATTCTCATGGATGTACCTTGCATGAAATTAACTTGTGTTATACTTTTAAATTAAGTCTTAGCATGTTCTTTAACATTCTTTAATTTGAGAGCATTTGGATGAGTATGAAAATCTAGAGTTTTTAATTAAAATGATTAATTAAAATCTATTTTAAAGGTTCCATTAGCTTAATTAAGTTTTTAACTTGATATTAGTGATGACTAGGACTTGCATACTAGCATATGTTAATTTGGGACCATTTGATGTTGTTTTAGAATTTAGGGATTTCATTATCATGATTTAATTAAATTCCATTTTATTGTTCAAATGGCCTAATCAAGTTTTTGAATTGATATATGTAATGAACAAGCTATGTTATAACATGTATTAATTAGGGACCATTTGGTTGAGATTTGAAATTTAGAAAAATTAATTAGTTTACTTAATTAATTTCTGTTTCTATTGCATTATTGATTTAAATCATGTGTTTGACATTGATATTATGTTTGAAGTATGATTTTAGACTTGTAAAGGATTTATGAGATTATGTTTCCAATATTAAATTATATTGTTATAACGTGTAACAAATCGTATACTGAAGATTCAACATGTGATGTTATTATAGCGTGTAACGAATCACACTCTGAAGATTCGACATTGTCTGTGGATTTAGAGCATGTATTGTGTGGTTTCAACCAACTTGTGCATAAAGGTAGTTTCGTGTACTATTTAATGCGTATATAAGTTGTTAACTTATTTATTTTGGAGTTACTTGGGACATTGTTACTGTGATATGGCTAGAGTTTGGCTCTAGTGCAGGAGGTATGAGTTCTCCCTATTGAGATAGTGCGCACTAGGGTGGTCTTGCCAGCGTGTTAATGCCCGGAATAACTATTGAGGTGTCGGCAGAATTCCTAGGTTGATATCCAAGTATTCCACTATTTGATTTTGTATTCAATTCCAAGTTGACAACAAATGTTTAATTGTGACTTGTGGTTTTGGTTATTAGCGATTTAATGTTGTTAAGTACATTTATGCATTATGATTTTGAATAAATCATAGCATGCCTTTAATGTTGTTAAGTACATTCATGTTTTATGCTTTCTAATGAATCATTGCAGGTTTTGATGTTGTTAAGTACATCTATGCTATATTGTTCAAATGTGACTTAGGAATGATCCTATAGATTCAATTGGAACATAGACGTTAGGTGGCATGACCCACTTTGGTTGTTTTCGCATTTTAGATTTCAAGTTGGTAACCTAGAGAATCTATGTCTTGATGTGTGATATTAGAAATTCTAATTATACTAAATTGATATATTTAGTTGTTTTCGCACTTTTAGATTTCTAGTTGATAACCTAGAGAATCTATGTCTTGATGTGTGGTACTAGAAATTCTAATTATACTAAATTGCCATATTTAGTTGTTTTTGTACTTTAGATTTCAAGTTGATAACTTTGAGAATTTATATCTTGTTGCTTTGTATAGCATGCTTCTATGTTGGTTAAATTGCATAGATATTATGATTCTTGTTTTGTTGTTCAAATGTAGCTTAGGAACAATCTTATAGATTCATTTGGAACATGGACGTTAGGTAGCATGACCCACTTTGGTTATTTTCACATTTTAGATTTCAAGTTGATGACTTTGAGAATCTACATCTTATTACTTTGTGTAATGACCCGGTCATTTTTCTTCTTTTCCTTTTTCTCAGATTTTCATGGATATTTTTTTTTCCCGTTGATCTTTTCATTTCTGAATTCAGTTTCTCATCACTTAGTATCATCTTGAGTGCTCGGGGATGATATTCGAGACTCTTTTCTTTGGACTAACAACTTCCTTTGAAGACCGAGTCATTTCCACATTTTCACTTTTTGGACACTATTCACTTTTCGTCATTTTCCCTATTTTGTCTTTTCCTCGTTTGTCACTTTGTTAGCATAACCACACTTTTTGTGCTTGGAGTTGATTTCCGACTTCATGTATCTTCATTCTAAGTGGTTTCCACGAAATACGTATCCGTACTTTTGCACAAAAGTACTCTAGTTGCTCCTGGTGTCCGTAGGGGATGGATGCATAGTTCTGCAGAAACATTCTTATATCCTGGGATGTTTTTCATAAATATCTTTTGAAGATATTTTATTTCAGGGGTTTCTAAGAAAATATTTTTGGAAGATATTTTCATTCTGGGCCAGTTGTGCAGTTTTCACTTTTTGGAGGGGCCATTGTGCAATTAATGAAAGTTATTGTAAAATGCCTTGTTTTGAGCCTGGATCCTCATATGGGATTCATTTTCACTTTTCATTGAGTCGTGTACTCTTAGAATTTCCTTCTGGTTGTTTTTCTCCAGTTTCAGGGTTCTTGACCCCGGTTGCCGCCAAAGTTGTTTGGGGCATATCTCTCTGCTCAGGAATCGATTTTTGACGTCGTTTCTTTTGTTATTCATATTTTATCATTTTGGTTCTTTTTTGTTCATATAGTTTTTCTCTTTGAGCGCGTCTACTCAAATTCCACTTTTCCAGACCCGGCAAGGCCCTTTCGGGACACTTTTAGGGTTTTTCTATAAATAAGAGGCCTTAAGAGAAAAAGTCAGATTTTTCTCTCTCTCTCCTCTCTCTTGGCCGGCAGCCATGGTAGTCAAGGGGCTACCACTCTTCTTCTTCTTTTTCCTGCCACTTCCCTCGTGTAAAAAGGTGTAATGCCTTAGTGTTTTATGTTCGTCTTGATGTGTTCTACCTTTCCCCCTTATTAGAATCCGTTTTTGGCCAATTTTTGACTTCGGATTTGAGGTCAAGTTGTGATTTTGATGGGCCTTCCTTGGGTTTCATGTTCATCGAGTTGTCCCCGACAAAACCCCAAAGTTTCGTCGGATTTGAAGTGGTTTCATTTTGGTGGAGATTTGAGATTTCATCTAAAATAGAGGTTGGGGATGTTATAGTTTCAATTTGCTGTTGTCTTGCATGCTATGGATACTTATACAGCTTGTATGCATGTTTTTATTCATAATCTAGAAATTTAATTTAATTATTTCTTGTATAAGATTGAATTTATATGATTGTCTATAGCTTGGAATCAAATTGTGGCATGCTAGGAAATTAAGTCTTGATATGGTTATTAACCTATATTAAATTGGGTGGATTTGAATAAGTATTGAGATTTTTATTTAATATTTTTCTTTGGTGAAAGTTTAATTCACATGGTCATAACTAGCATGAAATTGATTTGTAATGTGATATTAAATTAGGCCTTAGTATGTTCTCTAGCATATGTAAATTTGATAATATTTAGAATTGATTTAAAATCTAGACGAAATTAATTAATTAGTTTAATTAATTTCATTTTAAGTATTGTAGTCACTCAATTAGATTTTTAATTTGATATTGTTGATAACCATGCTATGTCCCTTAGCGTATATTAAATTAAGGTCATTTGGAATAGATTTGAAATTTAAAGAATTTAATTATTTTTATTTAATTAAATTTTTTATCGAATTGTTCCATGTATTTAATTGTGCTGTAGAAATTGTTTCTATATTTAAATCATTGGATTTAGACTTGTTGTATAGTCACTTGGTTATGTTTTAAGCATTGAGCAACATTGTTATTAAAATTATATTCATGCGAAAATGTTTCCAATATTGAATATAATGTTGTCTTATGTAATGAATTGTACACCTTGTAATTGACATTATACATGCAATTTTAGAATTGAAACTCTAAGGCATGGATTGTGTGGTTTCAACCTACTTGTGCATGGAAGGTGATTTCGTTCATTATATAAATTATGTATAAGTTGTGAACTTATTTGGTTTATTGTGGAGTGTTGGGACATTGTTACAAGTGACATAGCTAGAGTTTGGCTCTAGTGCAGAAGGTATGAATTCTCTCTAATTGAGATAGTGCGCACTAGGGTGGTCTTCCCAGTGGGTTAATGCCCGGAATAACCAGTGAGTTCTCGGCAGAAATCCAAGATTTGATGTCCAAGTCTTCCATATTTGTTTTCGTATTCAATTCCAAGTTGACAACCAATGTTTAATTGTGACTTGTGGTTTTGGTTATTGGCGATATTAATGTTGTTAAGTACATTTATGCATTATGATTTTAAGGAATCATTGCAAATTTTGATGCTGTTAAGTACATCTATGCTTTATTGTTCAAATGTAGCTTAAGAATGATCCTATAAATGCATTTGAAACATAGACGTTAGGTGGCATGACCAACTTTGGTTGTTTTCGCATCTTAGATTTCAAGTGGATAACCTTGAGAATCTATATCTTATAGCTTTGTATAACATGTTGTTATGTTATTAAAATTGCATGAATGATGTGATCTATGCTAGAAATGATCTAGAATAGCTCAGGATGCTCCCTGAGTCTCACCTTTGACATAGACGTTAGGTGGCATGACCCTTTTGAATGGTTTCATGTTAATGTAAAAATTTATAAGAAATCAAGTCGATGCATGTTTATTCCCAATGAGTAAACTTGTTTACTCACCTCGAAGTTACTGGGGGTATTGTTCAGCTACAGGATTCAAGATTTGGAGATCTGCACTTGCCTTGGGGATTTGGAGATTTGAAATTTCTTTTAAAACATTCTTGTTCACATGCAAGTGTTAGCATATTTAAGTTTTGCTTATAAAGATGTAATATATAGTTAGGTTCAGTATTCCATTTTTTTTCCTTATAACATGTAAAGTGTACTTGGATACACTATTTGGAACCTAATTGACATGTATGACATGAGGCTAAGGGCCACAAGCTTTAAAGTTCAAGTGTATGCATTTAGATTCTAAGTTTCTCCTTTGAAGTGTAATTTTTTCTAACTTAGGGGTTTGGTATGTGAATTGGTGTAAAAGTTATGTAATGAGGCCATAAGCCATTGTAACACATTTTGATGTGTAAAGTACACTTGTTGGCATGCTTACATAGCTTAAAACCTTTGTTTTTGAACCAAATCATCATGGGATTTGAGGCTTTGGTTAAACCTCAATGTTCTTGGCATGTAGCAGGTCTTCCAGTAGCTTTTCGAGTCATTTTAGTCATCTGAGATGTTAATTCAGTCGACTGATGGCTTTTGGGAAACTCCTTACACAGTAAAAACTCATTTCCAGTAGCCTTTTTCATTGTTCAAGACCATTTCGGTCGACCGATGGCCTATTTCGGTTGATCGATGGCCTAATTCGGCTTACCGAAACAACCTCCACTTAAAAACATGTTTTCAGCACAATTTTTGTCCAGTTCGATCGTCCAAAACTCCAGTTCGGTCGACCGAAATAGCCCTCATTCAGCTGCTTTTTCAGTTTTGTTTCAGCACTGTTGTTCCGACTTCAAACGGTCATAACTCCTTCGTTTTTAATCCAAATGGGGTGATTCTTCAACCTAAATTCATGGATTTTGAGTCAGATTTACAATGGTACCAATGCCATGCTCAGATTCAAATCACAGTGGGAGTTATTCACATTTTAGTGAGGTAGTGTTAGTTTTTGTTTTAACCGGGAAGGGGAATTTTTGTGGGATTCTTGGCCAATGTTCTTGGAACTTCTTGGAATGTTGTGAAATGACTATGTTAGGTTGTATTCACCTTGTTTGAATTTTTTAGAGTCAAGTTACTCCTTTTTATTTGTGAATTGACCATTTTGCCCCTTGGTTAATAGATTTTATCCGTTTTGACCTTTGTTTTCGGTTTTGCTTTTTTTGTGTTCTGTGACTTCATGGAAGGTCACATTGGTGTCTTGGGATGATTTTTATCTCTATAGACTTTGGTTTTATATTTTGCTTCCGCATTTCGGATCCGTTATCGGATCAACTTTCGATTCATCACTGACGCATCGGGTCGAAAAACTTGGGCCATCACAAGTGGTATCAGAGCTTCTAGGTTTGAATACCTTGGATGACAGGTTTTGGGTGTATTTCATGCTTTTGTTGATTTGTTTTGATATGCTCACATACTTTTGATAATATGTTTATGTGCTTAAGTGCTATACGTGACATGTTGTTTGTTTAGCATGATTTTCATTCTAATCTAAAGAGTATGAAATATGATGTATGCTCGATTAGATTTGTATATGCATAACTGTGTTGCATATTTGGAATGACACGGGATTGGTCATTAAGGCACGAGTTGGGGTGATGGTGATTGTGGTCACAGTTTCGTGGTAGTATAGGTTGTTGTCGACCTAGCATTGGTTTTGAGGTAGGTGGTAAGACACCTCGTTGTTTAGGCTCTCGTAAGGTGAGTCATTCGGCATTACCATAGTGCTGGATTTGTTGGTTTTGGGCCATAATGACGTTATGGACCTCTTAGGATCCTTGGTTGTTCGGGATGATTCCTCTAGGATTACAATTTTTATGGGCGGGTACGTTTGTGGGTGGGTGCATGGCACTATCATGCTACCATACTGGCTAGCTACAAGTGCAGTTCGGATGGAATCAATGTTGGTTTTGTCTTGATAGGCAATGTCCTTTTGATCGATGATGATGATGGTTGTTTCGGGGATCAGTCGTAGTGATTGATTTGGTTGTTGTTGGTATGGCTATGGTTACCATTTTCTTTGAGTTCTCCTTGCGTGATGACGCTTTTGGGATTAAGTCGATTGATTGATGTTTTGGGTAGAGAGAACATTACATTGTTAGTGTCACCTCTAGATTCGGAGATGGATTGTTAGAGTCTTACCATTGTGGTAAGGGCTCACATTGGTTTTGAGACAGGTTGTTGTCACATTGGTTTTTGAAGTCAGTTTATGGCTAGGACTGGTTTTTCCTTTTACCTAGACACTCTAGGACACGATGTCCATAGGGTTCATTGTTGCGTCATTTTTATCTTCGGCAGTTTCGTTTACTACCATGTTAGTAGTATGATTCATGATATTGTGATGCATGAGTAGATAGAGGTGTGTCCATATTTGTTCCTTTTTTTTTTTTTTTTTTTTTTTTTTTTCTTGATGTATGGCATTAGCATGTCTTCTTTATATGCTTAGAGATGTCATGTTGTTACTGTGCTTTAGTGACATGATTTTGTGCTTACGTGGAGACGTGCTGCATGTACCCTTGATTTTATCTGTGTGAGTAGATTTATTTATTTGGTAGTTGCATTCCTTATCATATGCATGACTTCCATACTTGGTTTTCCCTTTTGTTTCCTTCGGTCGCACATTGTTTGTGTGCCAGTTTCTGCAAAGTGAGTCTCTTCTTTTCGTTGCGTTGTGCACAACTTTAGGGTTGGCTAGTCCGTGAGGATCACCATTGTTGTCTTGAGTCCTTGGTAAGGATTTGATGGATTTTGGTCGACTTACTCCCATGTAGGGGGTGAAGTCTTTGGCATTGTTGTCTTTCATTTCAGAGATGAAGTCGTGGTATTGTCCTTCTTAAGACTAGTGGTTCCTTTCCTTCGTGTCTTCCCTTGGGGAGTTTTTGCCATGGTTATTGACAAACTTGAGGTGCTCAGAGTGAGTGGATTAATGTGAGATCATTTTACGAGGACTTGTGTCCATTTGATTGAGGATTTGTTTGGTTCGTTGTATGAGCTTGATGCTGTTTAGGGATGTCTTTTGGAGACTGTTTCTATTTTGGAGACCTGAATGTGGTTGACTCTTAGGAAGAGTTTTAGAGGATCGCTGTTGGATATGGCTTGTATGTGGAGTTTTCTTGTCTTAGTTATAACTAGGCATAGTTTTGAGGAATTGTAGTTCTAATGGTTGTTTATGGGTCGAAGGAAATTGAGGAATTTTGATTTAGCTTGGTGATGTTAAGTACAGTTTCGAGAAATTCGTTTTGTGACCTTAGTTGTCAGGATTTTGATGTGTATGCCACTTGGTGGACTTGTATTTCGAGGATTTAGTTATCCATGATAGGGATTTTGATCCGATGTTTGATTACGGTAAGTAGTCTTATAGTTGATCTATTTTAGGATGATATCTGGGATTTTGGAGATGCAATTTTACTTGTCAAGCTTTGGATTCATGATTGATGTTGTGGATAGTGGTGTTTTGAGATGTTGGAGTTATTGGTTTTGTTGTATTAAGGATTTAAGGCCTTAAGCATAGCGGTACCTATGGCATTGTTGTCAGAGTTATGGGATTAGCTAGAATGGCTTAGCCGGACATCTTTGGACCATATCTCAACTCTCACAAAATGTTTGGTCTCCGTAATGCTTTTGGTAATGATGATTCATGACTTTGATGTCATTTGTTTCGAGAGGATTCATGGGTAAACCTAGTGGGGGTAGGTTATGAATTGGTGCCTTATACTGTCATGCTACTGTAGAAGTTGTATGCTTTGGGTGGGTGCTAGTTGCCGTCGATGTTACCTTACTGATGAGTAAGTGTGGGCGGGCATTAGGCACTGTCATTGCTATCACACATTTGAGTACGTCGTAGGCGGGTTCTAGTCGCTATTCGTACTGCCACGTCATCTTTGTTCAGTACTTTGATTTGATACATGGATATCTTGGAGTTCTTTTGGTGGTTGTTTTCGGATCCGTTTGATAGTTCGTCAGGAGGGACGTTTACGGTAGTTGTCTTCCGTTCCTTTGTCTAAACTTGGGTTCTGTGTGCGAGTTCGGACTTGTCGTGTGGCTTTGTGGTCACTTTTCTTTTGAAAGGTTGTCCAGTCGTGAGCACGTGGGTGCGAATGACATTAGTTTGTACGTTGTCCTTTAGTTTGGGATTACTTTTGTAGCATGTTATGTGGGATACTCAAAGATGTACACTGTAGTTATCCTGGTTTCACCTTTTGTTTTGTTGGGGCTGGATTTTGAGGATGAAATCCCTTTAAGGTGGGAAGGTTGTAATGACCCGGTCATTTTTCTTCCTTTCCTTTTTCTCAGATTTTCACGGATATATATATTTTTTTTTCCGTTGATCTTTTCGTTTCTGAGTTCAGTTTCTCGTCACTTAGTGTCATCTTGAGTGCTCGGGGATGGTATTCGAGACTCTTTTCTTTGGAATGACAACTTCCTTTGAAGACCGAGTCATTTCCATATTTTCACTTTTTGGACACTATTCACTTTTCGTCCTTTTCCCTATTTTGTCTTTTCCCCGTTTGTCACTTTGTTGGCATAACCACACTTTTTGTTCTTGGAGTTAATTTCCGACTTCACATATCTTCATTCGAAGTGGTTTCCATGAAATACGTATCCTTACTTTTGCACAAAAGTACTCTGGTTGCTCCCGATGTCCGTAAGGGCATGAGTGCATAGTTCTTTAGAAATATTCTTATTTCTTGTGGTGTTTTTCATAAATATCTTTTGAAGATATTTTATTTTAAGGGTTTCTAAGAAAATATTTTTGGAAGATATTTTTATTCTGGCCAGTTGTGCAGTTTTCACTTTTTTAAGGGGCCATTGTGCAATTAATGAAAGTTGTTACAAAATGCCTTGTTTTGAGCTTGGATCCTCATACGGGATTCATTTTTACTTTTTGTTGAGTCGAGTACTCTTAGAATTTCCTTCTAGTTGTTTTCCTCCAGTTTCAGGGTTTTTGACCCCGGTTGCCACCAAACTTGTTTGAAGCATATCTCTTTGCTCGGGAATCAATTTTTGACACTATTTCTTCCATTGTTCATTTTTTATTATTTTGGTTCTTTTTCATTCACAGAGTTTTGCCGTTTGAGCGCGCTTACTCAAATTCCACTTTTCCGGACCCGGCGGGGCCCTTTCGGGACACTTTTAGGGTTTTTCTATAAATAGGAGGCCTTAAGAGAAAAAGTCAGATTTTTCTCTCTCTCTCCTCTCTCTTGGCCAGCAGCCATGGTAGCCAAGGGGCTGCCACCCTTCGTCTTCTTTTTCCGGCCACTTCCCTTTGTGTAAAAAGGTATAATGCCTTAGTGTTTTATGTTCCCCTTGACGTGCTCTACCTTTCTCCTTTATTAAAATCCGTTTTTGGCTAATTTTTGAATTCGGGTTTGAGGTCAAGTTATGATTTTGATAGGGCTTCCTTGGGTTTTAAGTTCATCAAGTTGTCCCGAGAAAATCCCGAAGTTTCATTATTTCTTGTATAAGATTTAAATTTTATAATTGTCTATAGCTTGGAATCAAATTGTGGCATGCTAGGAAATTAAGTCTTGATGTAGTTATTAACATATATTAAATTGGGTGGATTTGAATAAGTATTGAGACTTTTATTTAATATTTTTCTTTGGTAAAAGTTTAATTCACATGGTCGTAACTAGCATGAAATTGATTTGTAATGTGATATTAAATTAGGCCTTAGTATCTTCTTTAGCATATGTAAATTTGAGAATATTTGAAATTGATTTAAAATCTAGAGAAAATTAACTAATTAGTTTAATTAATTTCATTTTAAGTGTTGCAGTCACTTAATTGGATTTTTAATTTGATATTGTTGAAAACCATGCTATGTCCCTTAGCATATATTAAATTGAGGCCATTTGGAATATATTTGAAATCTAGAGAATTTAATTATTTTTATTTAATTAAATTTTTTATCGAATTGTTCCATGTATTTAATTGTGTTGTAGAAGTTATTTCTCTATTTAAATCGTGGATTTGCACTTGTTGTATAATCACTTGGTTATATTTTAAGCATTGAGCAACATTGTTATTAAAATTATATTCACGAGAAAATGTTTTCAATATTGAATATAATGCAGTCTTATGCAATGAAATGTACACCTTGTAATTGATATTATATATGCCATTTTAGAATTAAAACTCTAAGGCATGGATTGTGTGGTTTCAACTTACTTGTGCATGGAAGGTGATTTCATGTATTATATAAATTATGTATAAGTTGTGAACTTATTTGATTTATTTTGGAGTCTTGCGACATTGTTACAAGTGACATAGCTAGAATTTGGCTCTAGTGCGGGAGGTATGAGTTCTACCCAATTGAGATAGTACGTACTAGGGTGGTTTTCCCAGCAGGTTAATGCCAGGAATAACCATTGAGTTCTCGGCGGAAATCCGAGATTTGATGTCCAAGTCTTCCATATTTGTTTTCATATTCAATTCCAAGTTGACAAACAATGTTTAATTGTGACTTGTGGTTTTGGTTATTGGCGATATTAATGTTGTTAAGTACACTTAAGCCTTATGATTTTAAGGAATCATTGCAAATTTTGATGTTGTTAAGTACATCTATGCTTTATTGTTCAAATGTAGCTTAGGAATGATCTTATAGATTTATTTGGAACATAGACGTTAGGTGGCATGACCCACTTTGGTTGTTTTCGCATCTTAGATTTCAAGTTGATAACCTTGAGAATCTATATCTTGTAACTTTGTATAGCATGTTGTTATGTTATTGAAATTGCATGAATCATGTGATCTATGATAGAAATGATCTAGAATAGCTTAGGATGCTCCCTGAGTCTCACCTTTGACATAGACATTAGGTGGCATAACCTTTTGAATGGTTTCATGTTAATGTAAAAATCTATAAGAAATTGAGTCGATATATGATCATTCCCAACGAGTAAACTTGTTTACTCACCCCGAAGTTACTGGGGGTATTGTTCAGGTACAGGATTCAAGATTTGGAGATCTACACTTGCCTTGGGGATTTGGAGATTTGATGTTTCTTTTAAAACATTCTTATTCACATGCAAGTGTTAGCATGTTTAAGTTTTGCTTATAAAGATGTAATACATAACTAGGTTCAGTATGCCATTTTTTTTCCCTTATAATATGTCAAGTGTACTTAGATACACTATTTGGAACCTAATTGATATGTATGACATGAGGCCAAGGGCCACAAGCTTTAAAGTTCAAGTGTAGGCATTTAGATTCTAAGTTTCTCCTTTGAAGTGTAATTTTTTCTAACTTGGGGGTTTGGCATGTGAATTGGAGTAAAAGTTATATAATGAGGCTATAGGCCATTGTAACACATTTTAATGTGTAAAGTACACTTGTTGGCCTGCTTACATAACTTAAAACCTTTGTTTTTGAACCAAATCATCATGGGATTTGAGCCTTGGGTTAAACCTCAATGTTCTTGGCATGTAGTAGGTCTTCCAACAGCTTTTTGAGTCATTTTGGTCATCTAAAATGTTGGTTTGGTCGACCGATGGCCTTTGGGAAAGTCATTGCACAGTAAAAACTCATTTCCAGTAGCCTTTTTCACTATTCAAGACCATTTCGGTCGACCGATGGCCTATTTCGGTTGACCGATGGCCTAATTTGGTCTACCGAAACAACCTCCACTTAAAAACATATTTTTAGCACAATTCTTGTCCATTTTGGTGGTCCAAAACTCTAGTTCGGTCGACCGAAATAGCTCTCATTCAGCTGCTTCTTTAGTTTTGTTTAGCATTGTTATTTCGACTTCAAATGGTCATAACTCTTTCATTTTTAATCCAAATGGGGTGATTCTTAACCCTAAATTCATGGATTTTGAGTTAGCTTTCCAATGATATCAATTCCATACTTAGATTCAAATTACAATGGGAGTTATTCGTATTTTAGTGAGGTAGTGTCAGTTTTTACTTTAACCGAGAAGGGGCATTTTTGTGGGATTCTTGGCCAATGTTCTTGGAACTTCTTGGAATGTTGTGAAATAATTAGGTTAGGATGTATTCACCTTTTTTGACTTATTTAGAGTCAAGTTACTCCTTTTTATTCGTAATTGACCATTTTGCCCCTTGGTTAATAGATTTTGCCCGTTTTAACTTTTGTTTCCGCTTTTGCTTTCTTTGAGTTCCGTGACTTCATGGAAGGTCACATTGGTATCTTGAGGATGATTTTTATCTCTATAGACTTTGGTTTTATCTTTTGTTTCTGCATTTCGGATCCGTTATCAGATCAACTTTCTGTTCATCACTCACGCACCGGGTTGAAAAACTTAGGCCTTCAAACTTTGGATAGCATGCTTCTATGTGGTTTGAATTGTATGGAAGATGTGGTTTATACTAAAAATGATCTAGAGTAGCTTAGGATGCTCCCTGAGTCTCACCCTTGACATAGACGCTAGGCAGCATGAACCCCTTTAACATGTTTCACCTTAAGGTGTTAAAATTGTAAAATGCTAGGTCGAAGCATGCTCATTTACTACGAGTAGCTTTATGTTACTCATCCTAAAGTTACTGGGGATATTTTTCAGGTACAGGAATCAAGGTTGAGATTCTCACTATGCTTGGGCGATTTGTGAACTTGAAGGTTCCATTTTTGTAAAGGTTGGCTAGAAATGTCATTTGTAGTCTTATTTGTCAAATGTGTATATTTGATTCTAAACTTGTAATGTGTGCCTAAACACACTTTTTGATTCTCATTTTATGTACATGACATGAAGCCAAGGGCCAAACTTCCTTTGAAATTACATTTATGTCATGGATGTTAAATCTTGCCTTTAATGAGAATATATGAAAAATCATGCGTTTTAGTATGTTATTTTGCACCAGAGCGTGCATTGTGTGTGAAATTCATTCATTAGTATTCATTAATCATGCATGAAGTGTGGACAAGGGCTAAACAACATTTTGAAACCATTTCATAATTTTGAGTTCCAAGTTTTCATTCAAAACTTCATTTTTGTCATTTTGGCCGTTGGGGGTCGTATTTTGCATCGGCGACATTTTTAAGCCATGGACCATTGTAGCACATCCTATTAGGTAAGTTACGTTTGTGTGCATAATGTTTTCATGAAAAACTTCTTCTTTGGTGGAATGAGCCTCTTATGGACTCATTTTGCAACTTTATTGCATAATGTGGTCTAGGGGAATTTTGGGATTTTCCTTTGGGAAATAAATTCTAGTCTTAATATAGTCACTTGGAAAACGTGATTTTAGGGGGGGTTTCTTCTTCATGTTTTTCCAGAAAATGTCATCTTGATACCAGAAATCCATCGCAAAGTTCTGCTTTCTGTTTTCCATTTTAGCCGCTTTTTAACTCTCATGACCTGATTTCATGGAGGGGCATTTTGGGCATTTCACAGTGAATTTTTTTTCATTTTATTCCATGTATTCACATAGAAAACTTAATTTTGAGGGGGTTTTCTTCTTTGTGTTTTTTCAGAAAATGTCATCTTGGCCCTCAAAAACCCATTTTTTGCCAGAAAACCCCTGCTGCCAAGTTTTGGTTGATTTTTAGCACAAAGTATATGGGTGGTGGATTCTCCTGACTAGTTACATGTGCATGGGCAGAATACCGAACTCACTATTTTTGCCTTCTAACCAGTTAGGAAAGCTTGGCAACTGGTTAGATGTTCTTGGGTAGGCGCTTTTTGACCGTTTTGCCATTTTTTTTTTTCTTCCGTTAGCCATATCTTCTTCCTCCGGACTCCGAATCAAGTGATTTTTAAGTCTAAGTTTATTAATTTTTCATTGTCTTTCCAATGGTGTGCTCGGTAGCACCCACTTTCATGTTGGAAATGAACATTTTTCCCCTAGGTCCATTCTTGTCCATTTTTGAAGCGCCACTTCCGCATTTGTTTTCTTTGGGTTCCGTGACCTAATTGAGTGTCACATTGGTGTCCTAGAGATGCGTTGTATCTCTAGAGACAATTATTTCATCTTTTGCTTCCGTATTCTAGATTCGTCATCAGATCTACGTTCAATTCATCACAGGCCCCACTGGCCTAAAAACCAAGGCCGTCACACAATAAAAGTATTACATGCCAAATTCTCACTAATTATCTAAACTTTTACATTTCTTATTATTCTTTAGAGAATATCAAGCACATAAAATTTAGGGGGTAATGTTTATACCATAACTATCTTCTAGTTGGAAAGGTTGTCATGGCCAATTCCAATGGAATGATGATATTTAATAAGGATGCAATCATGAAGCGACATGTGGGGTCATTAGAGAAAGCCATTTGGAACAAGTAACTACATATGGACACGTATTAACCAAAAAGGGAAGCAGTTACCTACAGTTGGAAAGATGTGTGACTTTCTAAGTGGACACGTGGCTGACAAAGAAGGAAGTAATTTTCTACAGTTAGAAAGTTGCTGCTAAATAGGACACGTGTCAGCCAAAGTGGGAATCAGTTACTTGCAGTTGGAAAAACGTGTGACTTTCCAAGTGGACACATGGCAGGCAGAGAAGAAAACAGTTACCTACAAGTTAAAGGCAGTTACAGGCAATTAGGAGATCGTGGTCCATTCCATTTGGCAGTTTTAGAATGTGGCTAGAAGCCTTCAATTGGAATTGAACCACCAAAACTACTCCTTTAAAGTTGCAATTCATGGGACATCATGTTCTTACATGTGTCAGTATTATAAGAAGCTAAGGGAGACATGAGACACGTGGCAAAAATTAGAGGTTCCACGTGGCACAAATCAGACATTCCATTTGGCACAAATCAGACGTTCCCCTTGGAAGCATCTTAACAATAGATGGAACTGCCACTGGCTATAAATAGAAGACTTGGACACAATAAAAAGGGATCTTCACACAAATCAAACAATTCCTTTTTTCATTTACACTTCATTTCGGTTCATGCACTTTATCTTTTCATAGTGTAATCCTACTTTTCAAGCACTTTAATTTCAACACTTGTATTCAATTCCTTTAATTTCCAGCACTTGTACTTCAGTTCCTAGTTTAAAGAATTTCAGACTTTCAATTCAGTTCATTTCAATATTCTAGCAGCACTTTTCAACAAGCATTTCCATCTTTTTTCCATTCTATCTTTCCATTTCCGAACTCCTTTTCCACAATAACAAAAAGAACCTTGCAAGAGTGGTCATTAATTCCAAGCTCTCCAAAATCGCCTAAACTTCAAGCCTCTCACGACCAGATTTGGAATATAGTTTAGCACTATTCTATCTCCACTGGATTCTTGGCGAATCCTGGTACGCCCGCACCTTCCACCTTTCCACCTGTAACAGACGAAATTTTTGTGGCCAAACATATTGTTTCTTATATAAGTTGATGCTTCTGCTATTAATGGACTCAGCTCTTAGTCTACTGCTTTTGTTAGCTCCGCTTCAATTGTTTTTTTGTCAACTTTTGATTCATTGTTGTTGCTATACTTGAATACTGGTTTTTTGCTATGTTATATTCTCCTTGTCTAGCTGCACATTGTTCTAGCTTCTAGCCGTATAGCTTGGTCTAGTGTAAGTTCCTACTGTTGTATTTCTCTTGTTGCCTCTTTTGAGCTGCTTGACTATTG
This sequence comes from Cornus florida, assembly GCF_030987335.1. Classification (NCBI taxonomy): domain Eukaryota; kingdom Viridiplantae; phylum Streptophyta; class Magnoliopsida; order Cornales; family Cornaceae; genus Cornus; species Cornus florida. The sequence goes on from NW_026775575.1 coordinate 46,841,610, forward strand.
CTTCTTTTATACCTCTATAACACAATTTATTTATACAATCTACCTTTATCGGGAAAAAAGGAGAGCATAAAATCTTCTTCTTTCAAACTCATTCCTACCAAGAAGAGATTAAATCATGAGGATGCTGCTTTTCTTGAATCAAGTTAGTTTCATGACGAGATTAGGGATGTGGTTATTGAATTTGATGTTAACAAATTCCCATATTCTAATAGATTTCCAGCTAGATATTTCCAACGCTTTTGGCATGTATTAAGTGTTGGGAAATGTGCAAGTTTTAAAAACTTTTCGAGGGATTTTGATTCATAGTTCTTGATTCATCACATAGAGGCAAGTTTTATGCAAAAATAAAATATGATGTATCATTCAATTAACAGATTGAATACTTACATCAAAGGTCTGAGTAAACCTTTAAATCTTTTCTCTAAAGTGAATGTTCTCACTTATTATAAATCTCTTAGCAAGATGTCTTTTTCTTGGATCTCTATCTTCTTGGTAATTGTTTTGCCTTTAGGAATCACTCATAAGCCTCCATGAATGACCTTGGAAAACTAGGTTTGTGGGAGCCTCCATTGGATGAGAACATTAACCCTAATTTTCTAGAGAGAAAATATATTATTTTTTCCTTCTTCCAAAAATCACACCCAAAATGTACATAGACCATCTATATATATAGGCAACATAAAGATAAGGAAAAGGAAACAATAAATCCTTCTCAATCTCTAATTCACATGTCTCAAATCTAATACGATTCCAATATCAAGTTGGGCTATGAGTGAGAATCCGTTGGACTTATTATTTTATTGGTTACAATGAATTAATAATTGGCCCGGTCTATGGACCTAATTCAATTAATTCATAAATTAATTTTTACTCCACTAAAAGAAATTAATTGAACTTCAATTAAATAATAAATAACCTCTAAGTCAATGTTGTACTTTAACCCCTCTATGCATAATTAGTTATCGGATAAATAAAGCCATTAATCCGACTGGTTAATTAATATATTTATTTTGGCACCTTTGATTATTTTCAGCTTGATCACAATAAAACATTTGTTTGATAAAAATAATAATTTAAATAAATAAATATATAATAAATCATTTTGTCTAAAAACACACGAATTTACTTTGTGATCAACCATAATCAATACAAAATAAATACAAGTAGTAATGATGCAAATATTGAAAATATAACCCTCTAACTATTAATTACATAATTACCCAAAGTGCTGGTCTAAGGATTCCGCCGAACAAATCAAAGTAGTTAATAATTAATAAAAGAGTCTATACTTCTCTCATACTTAAGAGTCAAATGCCATGACGGTGATAGGGAGTAATTGCATACAACGGCTCTCGCAATATATCTCAACCTAACGCGGATCTAGTTCAAGTCTTAATTAATTATGAGTCCATCCATAATTACTGATTATGAACAATTTATGATTACTATTTATATTCATGTATTGATCGCCACCAAATACATATATAAATATCTCTTGTAATCAAGTGGACGCTATCAATTCTATAATGAAGTGGACGCTATCAATTTTATAATGAATCGAAACATAATACATTGAATTCACCAATTGTATAAAGCATAAATATTCCAGAAACGTCAGGAACATATGTCACAATAATCCAAATGGGAATTTGCTGTGCCAGGCCATATAAATCCCAACATTAAGTTGATCGAGATATGGCAGCTACAGTATAATTCTATTTTGAAAAGTCTAAGCACCCAAAGGGTTTTAAAGCACCTCCACTGCTCTCATTCCTAAGAAACAGCAGGAGATATATATATATATATATATATATAGTAACAAGATTTCATATTATTGGCCTATCTCTGTATGCGATGTTATTTGTACAAAAATATTGCTCATATAGACTTGTTTTAATGTTAACTAAATTCGTTGGAAACAAACAGTCTATTTGTTGTGTAATAGGGACAAGGTTCAAGATAATATTATAATTGCTTATGAACTTATTGAGGCGATGTACTCATAAAAAATCTCAACCTCGTATATCATTAAAAGTGGATCAAGATAATTAAAGAGTGCATAACGACAGCTTGTTCTCAAACCTAGTAAGTGATTGTTTTCAAGCTGAAATGAATGTTCATCAAGGATGTCCACTCTCTTGATCACTATGAACTCTTCAATCTTGTGATTAATATTTCAATAATATGAAGGAACTAAAAGTGAAAAAATGAATGATAAAAATTAGTAAAGGCTTCTATGGAATATGGTATTAATAATCTCATTAATTTATACTTTGCAGATGATCAATTTGTCGTTGTTCAAGCCATTTATACCCTTGCAAATGCTGAAAATCACTGAATGTTTTGAGTTATAAGAACCTTAGTTAGCAAAGAAAAGAGTAGCATTGATTTTTCCAAATCTATTAAAAGAAATGTTTACTTCTTGAAATTTTAACATTTTTTTTTTCCTTTCTGTTTTTCCATACAATGTTATATATGTATACTTGAAGTATACTCTTTTTTCAGTATAAATTCCAACAAATTAAAGCTAAATTTACTAACAATAATCAAGACTTAACAGGGTAGCTAGCCTCCGCGGCAATGCCACAGATGCCTTTCTTACCAGCAGAACCGCGCTCCATCCTGATATAACCCCTTTCACCCCAACCAGTACCCCATGAATTCCTCACAAGCCAGTACTTTCTCCCACTATCAACTCCATAACCAACAACTGTCACTCCATGATTTAGACTTGTCTTGCAGAAACCCGAGAAGACCCCTCCAGAGTAGAGCTGAAACGCGTAGCCACTGGCATCAATTGCAACCGATACAGGTTGCTTGGCTGCTGCAGCTTGTAGGCTTGTTTCGTTGTTAGGAGGGAGCTTCACATAGCCACTTATGGTCACAGCATGTTGTGCTTCTTTTGCTTCGTTGCATTTTCCATCTCTTCCTACGTAAGGGTAGTTTTCTTCCGTGGTGATGCCTCCATTCCTTCTGATGAAAGCGAAGGCTTTGTCCATGTATCCACCATTGCAGCCTTGGTTCCCACTCCTCACGTCGCAGTCCACGAGCACTTGCTCTGATAGTGACACCAAACGCCCTGTTTTGATCTGGTTGATGCCTTCCACAGCTGCCACTGCTGAGAATGCCCAACAACTTCCTACATTTATCAATAGGTAAGCATTATATATTTCTCTCTTGTTTGGTTGATTGGAATTGAAAGAAATTAATGATCCGATATTCAGTGTAACAATATATACAATATATATAATGACATTACAGCTCTAATTTTTTTTTTTTTTTTTTTTTAACGGGTGACCTGTGCAGGTGTGTCTCCACACGGATCAGGTAAAGTTCGAATTATATTCGCGGGCGTTGCCCCCAAAATAATTGTTTGCACCTAATCTATCATGAAACCTAATGCTTCATGAGGCACCAAGATTCAAATATTTTCTAACGAGATCAACCCCCTGAGGTTACATTAAAGGTATATTCAGTTCAACTTAGTCAATCTTCAATTTTAATTATCAGGGTTATGGTGAGATTTGAACTCGAGACTTATTACTCTAATATAACAACAATCAACTCTAAAAGTTAGTTTTTAAATCTTCCAACACTAATCAAGTAAGAAGCATGAAAATAGTGTACCACATTGGCCTTGGTCTTTAACTGGATTCACAGCACCCTTCTTTCTCCAGTCCACGCTCGTCGGCAACGGCTTCTGATCATCATCTCTGAAGCTTTGCTCCTCATCACATGAAAGCCCGGTGTTCTCATAACCCAAGTAGATTGTTTTGAACTCCTCATTGGTCATGTCGGCGAATTCGTTGTCAACGAGCGTATAAGAAAGATTCTGAGAATTCACATAGTCAATGTACTCAACATTGGATTGGTAAATCCCAAAACGCCATTGATATTCGTCTCTATCTTTGTACTTTCTGCAATGTTGTTGGATCCACTTTTCATACCTTCTCCTCACAGGTGCTGGGTCATACCTTTGTGCTCTTGTGGGGATGCAGAGAATCCACAAAAACACAAGACTCAAGCAAGCAATATTGATCCTCAAGCTCTCCATTGCTATATATATATATAAGCTAGCTAGTTTGAGATTTATATATATAAAGGTGTCCAAAATTAATGTCTTATAAGTAGAGACTTTGTGTGAAGCACACATTTGCATTGGCTATGTGTATAATAATGTGACATTAAATAGGCTTTTGTTGATCTAGAATTTTTTGGTTTTGGTTGATCTTAATTGTACGTTGTCTTTGTTCATGCCCTTTGCACCTGTCAATTTCATCAAGGCAAGTCTTTATATGTATGGCTTTTGCTCAACCGTTTCTTGTCATCTTTCCTTCACGTCTTGTGCATGTGGATCAAGAGGGGTTGGCAATACAAGTGTTCAAGTGGAATAACTTCTTTTTTTGGTTTATTTATTAGTTTTATTGGTAATTGAAATATAGCTATAACTCAAATAACCTCAAACAATGATTGGTTGATGGGTTTGTTAGAATTGTCAATAATTATCCTCCGTGAATCACAAGTATGTTGTGTAGGGGAATTCAATCATTTTGGTAATTTTTGAGAGCTTCCAAACATTAAAAGTCCTCAATAAAGGACTTTTCAAAAATTATATATATATATATATATATATATTTTCTTTCATGACGTGGGAACCTCACTATTATCGGCCCTTTAGATTTGTAGTTGCCCAGTAAACTTCTCGATATGTGCAACCGTCCACAAGCCACACTTATTTCATTAAAAGAATTTTAAAAAAAAAAAAAAGAAAAAGAACAAAAAAAGGCGCATTTGGCGAATGATTTTTACTTTTAAAGGATATCTAGCCAAATGATATAACCTTCCTATCCTTAAAGAGGAGAGGAGAGGTTCGAACCGGTTGTGGACAAAAAAGAGTATGAGTATGTTTCTTGTCAATAAAAAATAAACGTAATAATTTTTATTTTTATTTGTAGAGAAAGAACAAAAAATCAGCCTAAAATTACTTCGTCTAATGGAATTAACTTTGACCGCAATATTATCATTTTATTCTTAAGTTGTGTTTTGGGACCAAATCCAAATTCGATTTTCCCAAACATAGAAGCATTAGTTACATCAGATTCTCCCTTAGAAGCATTAGTTACATAAGAGATTTTCAAATCCATGCTCATGGTCGTGTCAAACTGTCCATGATGTATTTAATTCATCATTTTGAATATGTTCTATTTGAATGCTATTCAATTGAATAAAGAAACCCTCTTAATTAACAGTAGAATTCTATCATGTTATAGTGAATTGAGGAAGAGAGAGCATTAACTTTTGGGGTACTCTTTGGGAATGAGGGTCATGACTGATGAATAAGGGCCATAAGGCGCTCATTTGAAAGGCATAAGATCTTAAGGATGATTTGGCTTTGTCCCATGCATTCTTGTAACTTTATAAGCAACCCGTTGGAAAGAATATACATATTATACACACAATTATACTCTCTCCACATTTGTCTAACTTGAACGTAGCCACCCTTCTATCTCTATATTTTGGTGCTATAGCGGGATCAAATTGTTAACTCTAAACTTATTTTGAACCTCTTTTTTAAAAGGAAGGATCTCTCATCTTTGGGTGTGACTAAACCCTCCAGTACCCATTCAAAAAAATAAAAAATAAAAATAAATAAACCCTCTAGTACTAGGATTTGTGTCTCTAATTTTATCAATAATTAGATTTTCATTTTAGAGTCGTATTTTGTATGATTAGTTTCTATTAGGCAAGTCTTTGCCTCTAAAGAATTTTTTGTTATGTAAGTTTTGGTTCTATAGATAGATAACCGAGATAACTAACGGGCCAGTGGCCTAGTGCTATCAACCTCTTACTTTTCAAAGGGAGGTCAGGGTCCAAGTCTCAGAAGAGACAAGTGTGTATGAATACCAACTAGGAAAATAAAATAAAATAAAATAAGAGTTGTGAGTTGAGGTTATTGTTGGGAGTTATACGTTGAGGTTATTGTTGAGAGAGAGTGGCTCGTGGAGGGCAGCCTCATGCGAGTTCACGGGTAAAGAGAGTTTAAGGTTTGGTAGAATAAATATTGATGGGGAACATATCTTGTGTTTTTCTAACTTTCTTTATTCTAGTAATTAATAAATTAATATCATGCAATATAAAACAAAGCAAAGTAAAGTTAATAATGACGCCAGGACTTTTAGTGAGAAAATTCTAGTTGATAAAATATGTCAACTGTTTGTGTGAGAAAAACCTCGTGGACTATGTAGTCTAAAGTAAACCGATCCACTATGCTTGAAACAAAGTACACTGAACTTTGACTCTGACTCACACCCTATCGTTTTTACCAAACACCAATTGCTGACAATCCTCTGGCTTTATGATTCCCCGTCCAACAGCAACTTGTCCTCAAGCTTATACTTGATATTTGTAGAAGAGTAGCAGGTAGATTAGACAACACTCCTCGAATGTTCCAACCCTTTCAAAGTGTGATCACTTTTACTTATGTTCTTCAATCGTCTAAATTCGATGTAGAAGTAAATTTGCTTTCGTCTGATCGATGTAGTTACAACTGTATGATCACGATTAGGATTTGAATGCCACAACTCTAAACTCACTATGTTTTTATGTGTATATATCCTAGAAAAATGACAGAGAAATCTCTTGGATTTTTTGCAAGACTAATCTCCCTAAGGCTTTTTAAAAATAATGAAGTTGTAGAATAAAAGCCGTTAATAAACCTATGTGTATGACATGGTTTATATAAAGGTTCGCAAAGTCCTATTCCTTCTGAAAATAAAGGAATTTTTGTACATAGGACTTGGAAGGAAAGTTGGATAAAAAAGGAATCAAATAGAACAAGGAAACTGAAAACCTGTTGCTGTCAGGACTTCTGGAACCGGTTCCCTAATCTTGGTATTGGTTCCCAAAGGACATAATGGAGTTCTCGAATCTTAGCTTCTAGAACCAGTTCCCAAATCTAGGTATCGGTTCCCACTTGACATAATCCAATTTGAACTTGGATTTATGTTTTCAAAAATTCTGGAAAACATACCATATAGGTATTTTTGTCTTAAGTGGGAAACGATGTCCTAATGTGTTGTTCTTTCCTTTGTGATGATCAACAGTACTTTCCTCTTCAGAACAACCTTTCAATCCAAAGTCGATGTCGATTCTAATAAGGAAACTGAAAACCTATTGCTGTCAGGACTTCTGGAACCAGTTCCCCAATCTTGGTATTAGTTCCTAAAGGACATAATGGAGTTCTCAAATATTAGCTTCTGGAACTGGTTCCCAAATCTAGGTACCGGTTCCCACTTGACAGAATCCAATTTGAATTTGGATTTTCTGTTTTCAAAAATTCTGGAAAACATACCATATAGGTATTTTTGTCTTAAGTGGGAAACAATGTCATAATGTGTTGTTCTTTGCTTTTCGATGATCAACAGTACTTTCCTCTTTTGAACAACCTTTCAATTCCACAGTCGATGTCGATTCTAATATGGTAACTGAAATTACAACTCGACTAGGACTTGTTTTGTTTCCGAAATATGTCAATTACAAATATATCTCACAATCTCCCCCTTTGGCAATTTCGTGACAAAACCCTAAAAACAATTTATAATCTACCCAATGCAGAAAAGTAAATTACAACTGTTTAAGGAAATACGGAATTTTTTTATCTCTGTTCTCTTCTGCTCTTGGACAAAATTTTACCTAAATTCCTGCACATGGATTAAGCAAAACTACCAGTGAAAATTTAATAAAACAAATTAAAAACTTTCCCTGAATAATTTATCCAATTTTTTCAGTTTATCTCTTAAATTAACCATTGTTCTCCCCCTTTTTGGAACAGAAATTGACAAAGCAATTAAACAGGTCATTTAGAGTAGAATCAATATTAAACAGAGAAAACAGTAATCAGTTTATTACATGTAAGTAGTCAAAAGATAATATTCAAAAAATATCAAGTCATGATAATGTAAAAACTGAACAAAAGTATGATGCAAGTATGATATGAACATAAAATCAAGAATTAATATCTCTAGCAAACGGAACTGTAGTTGTAATGTCTGTGTTATGTATATATATATATATATATATATATATATATATATATATATATATGTAATTGTGTGTGTGTGGTGTGAATTTAAAGGCAAAAGAAAAAAAAAAATTCAAAAATGGGTGGGACCCACAAGCACTTCAATGGTCATGAGACCACTTTTGATTTCATTTTCTCTCACTTCCCCGTAAGGTTCTCTCTCTCTCATTCCAAAAGCCTCCTTCTCTTTTTCTGTTTTTTTTTTTTAATTTCAAACTTCCACTCTTGATTTCTCCCTCATTACTTAGCCTTTTTCAGTGCCGTTTGCGGCTATTCGAAGCCCACGACGAGATTAACAAGTTGATAGGAGCAATTCCTTGGTTAGTGCACTATAGGAGATTCGAAAATCCTAGGGTTTGAGGTGAAAATTTGGGGGTTTTGCATGTAATTGAGGTAGGGGTTCCTAATTCATACATTCTTGTACCTTTATGAACTATTCTTCTTGTTTGATGTTTAAAATGCTATATTTGTGTTGATTTCTTTAAAATGATTCTAATTGTTATATTCATGAAAGATATGATTATATGTGTGTGTTCATGTGGTATGAGAAAATATGTTTCAATGACTTTATTTCATGCCTATTGTAATTTATGTGCTGAAATTATAACTCAGAAGCATGATGTTAAATTTTAGAGATTTCTATAAAGCATGCCTAAATGATTAATTCCATGCTTATTGTGTATTAAGTGTTGAATTTGTTAATTTAGAAGCATGATATATATATTTTATGAATCTTCTATAAGGCATGTATAGTGTACATATTTGACTTGTAAGAAATAAAAATTTCTTTATTGGTACGTCATTGAAATGCATAAGACACATATGTATTCATTGGGATAGAATGGGAAAAATTGATTTGAAAGAAAGGAAATGGATTTTGGGAAAGAATTTTGAAAAGGGTTTTTGTGAGAAACCCGGCCGCCTAGGAGTTGCCTAGGGACTGCGGCGTTAGTGAGGCCTAGAGGGGACTAGGGAGACCGCCCTAGTGTGGTTGAGTTACCTGGGCCCCAAATGCCGCCATGGAGTTGCCATAGGTCAGGGACAGTGGCCAATCCTCCTCTCATGCCGCCATGGAGTTGCCATGTGACGGGTTCACTAACGGTTTGGAAATGATAATGGAAATAGTTTTGGGAAAATGGGGAGTGACATTGCATGGCACGACATTTTAGTGCATGACATATTTATTTATGGTGTTGGATTAATGATGTGGTATCGTAGTTATACTTCTACTCCCGGCATGGTATGATCCCCATTTCCTTATTCCTATTCATTGTGTGGATTCACGGAGTCTCAAGAGGTGTGCCTTAGGCACTACCTACTGAGCAATTTTGCTCACCCCTATTATTTAACATTTTTCAGGGCTCGGAAAAGAAGTGGCAGATGACAATCCCCCCGCAAGCTTGAAGAAGATTAGGAGTTGTATTTTGTTATCTTTTATATCTGAGCTCATTTTTTTTGTATTGTCTCAAACTATTTAAAAGAGTATTTATTTTTGCAAATCATGACCCTGTAACATAACTAAGATACTTGATTATTTTTGTTGTAAACTGAGACCATGTAAATGCTCAAGTTGAAGGGGATGACGATGATGGGCTAATTTGGGAAGGTTATTGATGTTGTGGCATTGGGGAATGCATTATATTTCTTTTGTATTGTGTGTTAGGGCAGGTTGGATAGGTCTTGAAAGGCTGGTGTTTTTTTTCTTTTGAACAGGTTGTTGTAGGACCATTTTTAGCGGAGGTCATACCGAATTTTTTTTTAAAATTTTTTTTTTATTATTTTCGCTATTCAGTTTAGGGTCGTTACAGTAGTAGTCGGAATGTCCTCATCACCACCAATAGTGTCATTACCACTACCATCCTCATCATCCTCTGTATCATCATCTGTCTCATCATCCTCATCTCTCTCAGCCTCGGGAACAAGTGACAGATTTGGAGGGGCTGGTCTGTAGACGTCCTCATAAGTATTTCCCGTCCTTTGCTCTCTAAGCAATCTAACTTCTTCCTGTAGATTAAGAACAACATCCATTATGGCCTTCTGATTCTGAAAAATTAGTGAGTAGAGCAGATTTGCATCCTCTGTGGTGAAATTTCATTTAGACAGAAAAAGTTGAGTAATTTTAGGAAGAAATGATGAAGTAGCTGAACCCCTACTAAATTTCCTAGCTGAAGCCCTAGTGGATTTAAACTTGTTAAAAGTCCTAACATCCATCTCAGACATAATCTCAATATGATGAGCTCAAGGTGGAAGTGGAATCTCAAACTGCCGATACAGACCTATGACGATCATAGGGAATGGAGATGACTTCTTCTTAGTATTGCTCTTGTAGTGTGCTACCATCAAACCATAGATAGAAGCAGCAAGTTGTATCTATGCATCAATAGATAAAAGATATAACACCTCTGCACGATCTGAGGAAATAACATCATTCTTCCCGAAGTAACCAAATTAGAGATTGTAAACAAATTCAGAAACGCCGTTTCATCCGTGAGATAATGAGATGGTATAAAATCGGGGTATCTCGGCAAGTCTGGAACACACAGAGCATTGCAAATATCTTCCCATTTCAGTCCTGAATGATTAAGCGGAAGATAGTACCCTGTGTTTGAATATCTCTTGGGTGTACCAAGAACTCTTCCAATCGCCTCTTTATTGACGACATAGTCTCTACCAAATAACAACACCTCAAAATATCCAGAATCATGAACTTTTTGGATATTTGAGTAGAAGAAGTGAACCATGTCTGGGCTAAAGTATAATCCATTTTTGTGAAGAATATCCAATTGTGCTTCTCAATGTAGTCAACGAGCTTTTTCCCCAGACTATCTTTGAGCTTCTTTAAGTTCACATTCCGTTCTGATTTTATCGGACCATCTTTATACATTTTAGTGTATACCTTCTATACATGCTCATTATAGAAGTGTTCTTGAGCAAACTCAATCTTTCTGATGTCTGACACTGAAGGATACCCAGATGGTATTTCAGTAGGAGGTAAGGAAGAATGCATGGGAGAAGTTGGTTTGTCCCTTGGAGCATGTAACCCTTCTTGTGGTTCCCGGATGGAAATCGTCATTCGGGCTCTCTTGGGAGGTGGAGGTGATGCAATACCCTTTTCTTTGGCCTTTTTGGACAATCTTGGAAGCATCTTGTGTTCGAAAAATTTTGGTTTAAAGCCCTGGAGTTCACTCAGTAATTTTGTTGAACACTTGGAGTGCGCTTCAATACTTGTTCTTGAACAAGCTTATTTTGAATCTTCAAAACCCCTAACAATCAACAATCCAACAAGCACATATGATCCCAAGATCAAACCCAAGATCTTCAAGCTTCAAAAAACAAAGAACTTCACTCAATCTTAACCAATCCACTATAAAAGTTTCAAACCCAAAATCTTCTTTCAAACTTCAACTTTGAACCTTCAATCTTCAAATCTCAAGATCAAATGGACGATTCTATGTTCAAACTTGCAATATATGATGAAGTGATGCAAGATTGATAAAAAAATATATGAAGATATACATGTATATATGTATGGCGTTATGTAGAGAGAGAGAGAGAGAGCACAATATTGAGAGAGAGTGGATATGAAGCAATGCCTAATAAAAAGCAAACAATGAAGCTTTAAAGCTGTTTCACGCTTCCAGGAACCGATAGCCAATTTGGGAACCGATTCCCACTGGGCAGTGAGTCTTCATAAAGCAGTGAAGACTTTTGAACCGGTACCAAACTTGTGGTACCGGTAGCCAAGCCCCAGAGAGGTTTGGCCTTGTTACTTTGCACCTTGAACTGGTAGAGACTAGGTGGAACCAGTAGGAATATGGCAGAATGCGCTTTAAAAACTTGAAATTTTTCCAGAAAAATTTTCTAATAAACTTTTTGAATCACTCAATGATTAAAAAAAAAAAAAAAAAAAATCTACAAACTAAAATAAAAAATCTTTTTGAAATTTTTATAGTTTTTCATTTTTTCCTTTAAAAAAAAAAAAAAAAAAAAAAAAAAAAAAAAAAAATGAAGAACAAATCATTGAGTAGTCAATCAAAGTCTTTCAAGTCCACACATGATCCAAATTTCTAGAAAATTTCAGGGATATTTATGAACGAAAATTTCGACTACACAGAATATTCAATCAATTTTTATTCTCAAGAAATAATCAGAACATGAATTTTAACTTGCAAATTTTAATGAAACATTTAGAAATCAATCTAGCAAGTTCAAATATGTGTGTACAATCCATCTCATCAATTTTCAAACAATTATCAATAAATCATTGTCTAAGCCATATTGATCGAAAAGTATCAAGATAAAATTGTCTTTGAGCAATTTTTTTAAGTAAGGTGGCTTTCACTCTAAAAAAACAGACAGCAATTCCCCAATTCAACCACCTTTCTTTTTACTCATTTAACTCCTCTTCAAAATCTACTAGGAGCTTCCGAACACATCATAATAGGTAGTCTTTTCCTAAACAAAGAATTCAGCATTTTTCAAAATTTTCTTTTCTTTTCAAGCTGAATTTATTCATTTTTTTTCAGACTCCTATTTTTTTTTTTATTTTTTTTTTTTTCCAGACAATAACCTTTATAACTTTTATGATCTATATATCCTAGTCAACAATTCAAAGATTTTCAATCAAATTTATCAAACATGGACTAGTGCACAAAAGGTTATGAACTTAAGAGATTTAAATCTAAAAAATCCCTTAATCAATGCAAATCAACTTTCATTGTATAGATTACAAACCAAGAATCTATTTTTAATCAAAAATCACGAGTCCAAATTTGTATTCAAAGATAGATCATAAATTCAATGGAGGAATTTTCACAAATATATCATGAAGACTTGATCAGAAACACAAACCTAAACCAAACCCTAACATGAGATCCAATGGCAACAAATTTTCTTTTAAACATAAGCCATGATCACTAAATTTTATAAGACTTAGTTTCAAAGTGAAGTCCTTTTGGAATCTTGTTCCATGGACTTAACAGACATATAATTGATCAAATTAGACTTTTTGATCCGCACAGTTCTCACTCTTATTTTCTGAAATTATTTATCTTTCTTTACCTCTTGATGCGCACAAATGTGTACCACTTAAAAATACCACTTATAACAATAGCACATTCATCATTGCAGATTAATGCTAGAGTAGGGGGTTGTCAAACCACAAGGATTGCTAGTTTATGGCAAACAGAATTATAAAATAACTTCCTTTATTTGATAAAAGAAATGATAAATCGATTGGTTTGTCACTTAACCTACGAATTTAACTTTCAGAAAATAGTAAATAATGTAAAAAGAATGGATTGAACTTATAAAGAAAAGGCTAGGGAATTGACTTCACCTCAACCTCATAAACATGTTGAACTTGCATTCAACTTGGGGATCGACACTTACATATATATATATATATATATATATATATATATATATATAATGATGTGAAGGAGCATAAAACTACCACAACATCGTCAAAAAGATCATACATTCAGGACTAAGCATAACCCATCTTTAGTTAGCATGGTTCATCCACCTAAACTAGATTGTGGTATGAACCATCTTCCCTAGGCATGGCCTATCAAGGTCTTTCAATAGTATGTTGCAGCACATGAAATCAATTAAATATCATAGACTATCTTCAATTGGTATAGACCCTCTACCTAACTACATTAATCTAAGGGTGTAATATGGTCCATCTTTCTTAGGTATAACCTATATAAATGCTTAATTTTATGCCAATATAACCATTCCATAAATTATTTCCCATTGTCACTGTAGGAAATCAAGTGTAATATTTGTATCAATATGATTTCTAAGACAAGATAACAAATCAACACAAATATATATTCATTGGATAAATACATGCATCAATTTAATGTAAAGAACATCAAGTCAATATAAATACTTCTAATTTATGAAACTAATATATACAGTAAAAATCCCCAAATTGAAATACAAATTAAACCATGTTTACTTGGTCTTGGTTACATCAACTCCCTAAAAAAGGGAATTAGCCTCTCATGAACATGGCTACACCCTCCAGGATTGAAGAAGATTTCCTCTCTTACCATCTTTGCAAGCTTCCTCCAATAACCCTCAAAATCCTCTCTCCTCTCTCTACCTTTCCTTCCAAAACAAACTTAATAGATTCTTTCAGCCCTCTCCCCCTCTTTATCCTCGCGTGAGTTTAAAATACAAATTCCCTCATTTAATATTCAAAAATACATCTCAGGATAGACAAAATCGGGCCTAAATAAAATGGGGGCCAGTGGTTTCGTGTCCGGACTCGAAGACTAGCGTCAGGACGCGAGGCCCTAATGGTTTGGCATTCAGACGCCAAAATGGGCGTCAGGACGCGAGCTTCTGGAGGATGGCGTCCGGACGCCAGTTTCTTACATCCAGACGCCAGGCATGATACTCTGACATGGACTTCTCCTTTTAGCTCCGGTAACATTCATTGCGTCTTCATGTTATTTCTCTTTGATAATCACTTGAAATGTAAGCCTGATATAACTTGTGCTTCAAAACCCTTTAAAACTTTATTCTTATTCCTTTTTAGCAATAAGACTTGTAAAAACTCAAAAACATAAAAATGTAGTTAATCTATATAAACAGATCAAATAATGGGCTTAACTAATACAATTAAGGGTGCTTAAATATGAAATATTTGACCCTTATCAGACACCCAAACTTACATTTTGCTAGTCCCTTAGCAAAACAAAATTGAAACATAGACTTCTCCTCTTTCGTGGAAGTGACGATTTCATTTAGCATATGCAACAAGCCTTTTAAACCCCTACGTATCCCTAGAGGATGAGTGAAGTCTCGTGAGAGTTTATCATAAATGATACCCACAAACACTAAGCAACAAGGCTCATTCTAATGTACATTGAAACATATGACTTTGGGGAAAAACTCTATCAAGAAGACTACAACAAGTATGCATACAATGACATCTCAAAACACTATTCAATTCCTAGCCCTCATGCATCAACAGAATAGTCCTGTAATGACCCGGTCATTTTCTTCCTTTTCCCTTTTTCCTCAAATTTTGCGGATAAATTTTTTCCGTTGTCTTTTCTTTTCTGTGGATGGTTTTTCGTCGCTTAGTGTCATCTCGAGTGCTCAAAATTGGTTTCTGAGACTCTTTCATGTGAATTGACAACTTCCTTTGAGAACCGAGTCATTTTCGCATATTTCGTTTTTGGACACTATGCGCTATTTCGTCTTTTCCCTATTTTGTCATTTTCCCTATTTCGTCTTATCTCCGTTTGTCAGTTTTTGGCACAACCTCACTTCTTGTGCTCGGAGTTAGTTTTTGATTTCACGTATCCTTATCGTGAGTGATTTCCACGAAATACGTATCTTTACTTTTGTAAGAAAGTACTCTGGTTGCTCTCGGTGCCCATAGGGGCATGGATGCATAAATCTTTAGAATTAATTTCATTTCTTAGGGTGTTTTTCATAAATATCTTTTGAAGATATTTTATTTCAGGGGCATCTAAGAAAATATCTTTTGGAAGATATTTTCATTCTGGGGCAATTTCGCAGTTAACCCTTTTTGTAGGGGCCATTGTGCAATTAACGAAAGTTATTACAAAATGTCTCATCTGGAGCCTGGATCCTTGTACGGGATTCATTTTCACTTTTTGTTGACTTGTAAATTCATAGAATTCCGTTCTGGTCGTTTTTCTCCAGTTTCACTTGTTCGGGGCATAACTTTCTGCTCAGGACTTGGTTTTCAACGCTATTTCTTCTGTTGTTCATATTTTCTCATTTTGAATCTTTTTTATTCACAGATTTTTTCCGTTTGAGCGCGTTTGCTCAAAAATCCACTTTTCCGGACCCAGCGGGGCCCTTTCAGGGCACTTTTTGTGATTTACTATAAATAGGTGCCTTAAAGAAGAAAAATCAGATTTTCTTCTTCTTCCTCCTCTCCTTGCATGACCAAAGGCAGCCATGGATGCCCATGGAGCTTTCATCTTCTCTCTCCTCCTTTAACTTACTTTTCCTAAGTGAAAATCCTTCGGCCTTTGCATTTGTTGCTCGCCTCGTTGTGCTCTACCATTACCCCTTATTAGAAACCATTTCTGACCAAATTTTAAGTTTGGGATTTAGGCCAAGTTTGGATTTTCATGGGGCTTCTTGGAGATTCATATAGATCGTGTTGTCCACGACAAAACCTAGGAGTTTCGTCGGATTCAGAGCCGTTTCGTTTTGATAGCTTTTGAGATTTTCATCTCAAATTAAGGTAGGGGTGTCTTAGGATTATATTTGTGTTGTATTAATGAGTATATATGCTTATACAACTTGTATGTATGTTTTGTATAAATCTTGGAATTTAATTTTAATTAATTTCTTTGTAAAGGATTTAATGCTCAAGGATATGTATGACTTGGAATTGAATTGTAACATGCTAGGAAATTGTGCTTGGATATGTTGGTTAACATATATTAAATTTGGCCCATTTGATTAAGAATTACAACTTTTATTTAATATTTATCTTTAGTGAAAGTTTAATTCACACGGTTGTATCAAGCATGAAATCAAGTTGTAATGTGGTATTTAGGCCTTGGCATGTTCTCTAACATAGATTAAATTGAGGGCATTTGGAATTGTTTAAAAATCTAGAGGAAATTAATTAATTAGCTTGATTAATTTTGTTTTAAGTGCTTTAATCACTTAAATTGTCATTTGATGTTATATATGTGATGACCATGACATGTCCTTCAATATATATTAAATTGAGGTCATTTGGGATTAACTTGGAATTTAGAGAATTTAACTATTTATGTTTAATTAAATTTTATTTTATTACTCCATGGATTTAATTGCATTTTGGAAGTTGTTTTTATATTTAAATCATGGATTTGGATTTGGTGTATGTTCACTTGATTACTTTTGAGTATTGGATAACATAGTTGTTACTTTTATATTCATGAGAATATGTTTTTCCTTATTGAATATATTGTTGCTATATGTAAGGAATTGCACACTTTGTATTTGACATCTTTCATGCCATAGTAGTTGTAGACTTTGAGCATGTATTGTATATGTTTCCAAAATTTGGATTGTGCTTAGTAAATGGTTGATATCTTGTATATACATGTTGATATATATACGTTGTTGCATAATTTGTTGATTTTGGAAACTTGGGGATGTCGTTGTTGGCTACGGCTAGGACTTGGTTCTAGTATGGGGGATTGTTCCTCTATATAGTCTAGTGCGCACATAGGGAGGTTACCCATGGGCTAGTAACCCTAAAGTAACTATGTTGTCTGTTTGATCCGGCGTGACGTCCGAGTATCCACTTTGTTTAATTTCGTATTTCATTTCAAGTTGATAACTAGATGATATCGTAACTTATGGTTCCTTATTTGATTTCCTATTTTGAGCTTAAGATGTAACAAAGCATGCTTTGTGCGTTGTATTGGAAGTTCCATTGTCGGTTAAGTTGTATTGATATCATAAATTGTATTTTGATGTTCAAATGTAGTTTAGGAATGATCCTATTGATTCATTTTGAACATAGACGTTAGGTGGCATGACCCACTCTTATTGTTTTCGTATTTTGGATTTCAAGTTGAAGACTTTGAGAATCTATATCTAGTTGCTTTGTATAACATGTTTCCATGTTGTTTGAATTGCATGAACAATGTGACTATGTTAGAAATGATCTAGGTAGCTTAGGATGATCCTTGAGTCTCACTTGACATAGACGTTAGGTGGCATGAGCCCCTTTAACATGTTTCACCCTAAGGTGATAAAACTGTAAAACGCTAGGTCGATACATGTTCATCTCCTACGAGTAGCTTTATACTACTCACCCCTACGTTACTGGGGTATATTTCAGGTACAGGACTCAAGACTTGAAGATTTCATTGCCTTGGATCGTTTGGTAGCTTTATGTATCAAACTTGTATTCTTTGATACTACGTATGTAAAGTGTACATAAGTACACTCCTTTTAATGCATTTGACATGTAGGACATGAGGCCAAGGGCCAAGCAAGTTTATATTTGCACTTGTATTCAATTGGTACCATATTTTGCTTGAAAATGTATTCTTATCAACTATGGAGGCTTTGTATGCTAAAACTTGTTAATGGAATGTAAAGAGGCTTTAGGCTATGTCGGTACATCTATTTTATCATATTGCATGCACTTGCATACTCACTTTGGCAAACAACACCATCCTTGATGAAACAAAAACTCTAAGTAGCATTTTTAGAGAGTTTTATCCTATTCTGTTCCAGGGGCATTTTGGGTATTTCACAATGCATTTTTTTTCACTTTTCCTTTTATAGTCACATAGAAAACTCAATTTTGAGGGGGGTTTCTTCTTTGTGTTTTTCCAGAAAATGCCATCTTGGCCCTTAAAAATCCATATTTGTCCGAAAAATCCTTACTGCCAGGTTTTGCAGATTTTTAGTGCAAATGTACTTGGTACTATTCATCGACTTTTTTTTGAAAAGTGTGATGACCGATCTGAAACTTCCGAGGGTCTTGTGGGTGTATTTTAAGATTACATTTTCAATTTAGGCAATTTAAAAACCTCCCGAAGCCCTATTTCCTTTCTTTGGGCAGCAGCTCGGAGCAATTTTTACCCCCTTGACCAGATTTTCTTGGGGGCATTCTAGGCATTTTACAATGCATTTTTTTTGTTTCCATTCATCATCAAGCTAGGAAACTTGATTTTAGGGTGGGTTTCTTCTTTGAGTTTTTCCTGAAAAGTCAGTTTAGATGCCCGTTTTTACTCTCAGTTGCAGCAGTAGTGGGTTGACGGCACTATAGCTGTCACGGCCTTCGTCGGGCCGCCGCGACGTCGATTTTATTTTTGACCTTTCTCCCTCATCCGGACTCCAAATCAAGTGAATTTTTTTTTTTTGAAATTGTTAATTTTTCATTGTCTATCCAACGGTGTGCTCGGTTGCACTTAGATATTTTTGGATAATTACCAGTTTACCCCTTTTAGCTTTATTGCTCGTTTTTCTTTGTTTTGTCGTTTCTCCTTCGTCCGGAATCCGAATAATAAAATTCTTGAGTCCATCATGATTAGTTTTTCATTTTCTTCCTAGTGGTGTGCTCGATAGCACTTGAATCCACTTTTTTACAAAATGACCATTTTGCCCCTAGGTTCCTTTTTGTCCGTTTTTGAAACGACACTTCCGCATTTGTTTTCCTTTGGGTTCCATGACCTCATTGAAAGTCACATTGGTGTCTTAGAGATGCATTGTATCTCTAGAGACCGTTGTTTCACCTTTCGCTTCCGCATTTCGGATCCGTTATCAGGTCATCTTTTGGTCATCACTGACGCACCGGGTTTATAAAACTTGGGCCGTCACAAGTCCATATACATGATCTTCAACATCTCATTTATAATAGAATTTCATCTCAAAATCCTTAGAAGTGAACCGAAATTTCATTTTCTTTAAGAATGCACTTTTAACCCTTTTATGGCTCATTCAACATTTTCCCATCCTTAATCTATCTTTTGAAATCATAATCCAAGGCATACATTTATTTGAACACATTTTGTGTGTTTTTATTTATTTATTTATTTATTTTATATATGACCATGTGCAATGTCTAAGTTCCTTAAGCTCTCTAAAACTAGATGGTTTTAGGGCATTAAGTGTAAAGACACTCCTAAGGGCGTAATGACTCGGAATAGCTAGGCTACAAACTCAAACTAATCATACATCTTACATTCTTTCCTTGTCTTCCTTTTTAATAAGTTCACATGTTGAAAGAATGCAGTTTTATTTAAATTTTTTTTTTATAAATATATATATATGCCAAGGATTATTTCATTCATCCGAACTACCAATTCAGGGAGTCAATTAAGTAAAACCACAAGGAAGGGAATGCAATTTTGGTGTGCTCAATGTGCATTGTGAAGTCACTTAGAGATGAAAAACTCCAAAATAAAACATTTAAATCATGCAATGGACCTTTTTCATTTGAACAATCATGCTGACAACTTTCAATCATTCCTTGATATCCTATATAAGCATACAAGATCTATTAATCACATAAATCTCTCCCCCCCCCCCCCCCCCCCCCAAACTTAGTTCCAACAACGCCAAAAGTTATTTGCCTAAACATTTTTTTTTTAATTCAATTCAACAATAAATAATTTAACCATATTCAATAATGACAATCTGCTTGGGTATAGCTAACTCTCAACACTCCCAAACTTGAATTATACATTGTCCTCAATGTATGAAAACATATATAGAAATTAAGCATGCCAAAAGATGTAAAATGAGAGAGACTACCGAGTGCAATATGATAACTTCAGTGCAACCAGTGGTAGTGAAACAACGAAATTTCTTCCCCCAAGGACCTGATAATCTGTTCAGAAAACTATACACCAAGCATAAAAGCATCGATATATATGAATATATAAATATAAAGTACCACGTCATGCTTTATTTAAAACTGGGAAAAAAAATCAAAATATATACACATCAAAAAGTGCACCCACAATTGTCATGCCAAACATGGCCCAAATCCTAAAATTATTCAACACACACAAAACAGAAGGAAATAGCATGAACTAAATAAAACTAAAGAGCAACACAATGCTCAATCCTCCATAAAGGTGGAAGGAGATTGACCCGGAGCGGCACCACCACGGTCAATAAGTGACTGCACCATAGCCTGCAGAAGTTGTTGTCCTTCTCTTGTTTCCTTACGAAAATCCGTAAGATTTCCCTCCATGTTACCGACCTGCAGCTAAATAACATCAAGCCGGGTGCTAAGAGAGTCATACTCTGCCCTAATCATTGCAGGTGGCATTGGACCAATAGGCACAGGGTCATCATGCTCAGCCTCCAAAGGAATATTCACATCACCCCAATTGAACTCATCACCAATGCGTAGTTGTCTACCCTTTTTCAATTGAGAATGACTCTTCTTCCATTCAGTGAGATTATAGAGATACACATCCTCTAATTTCTCCTCATTTTGGCACACTTTGAGTCCCTTTTTCTTTAGCATTTTCGTGATCAAATAAGGAAATGGAAATGCCCATGTCAAAGCATTATCTAGTTGCTTGACAATGAGATCACGATATAGTTTCAGGATTTGATCCCGAATGAGCTGTGGAACGCAAAACCAAAAACCTCTTTTTGCAGCATAAAGGGTAGTTAGAAAAACACATTTTCTTTCTGAATGCCTAGCAACCAGAAAGACATTTTGAGTAAGGACAGAGTCTAAGAACCAAATCCGGCATGGAATGTAGGATTTGTTGGTGCTTGTTGTGTGACGATATGTAAAGTTGTTGTGACAAATTTCACGCACAATGTCTGCCAAAGTAATTGTGTCCGGACAAACACCATAAATAGGCTTATAATCATTATTCAATGGAGAAATCATAGGAACGTCCCAAGCTGTGGCAATGTCAGTAATAGTGAATGCGAAAGGCGTGCCATCAATTGTTGTCCGTATCATATTTGGCTCAACACAGAAGTGTGACATGTTAACATAGAATTACCAGACGATCCGCGAAAAGAAAACGCGAGCACATGGCTTAAATAAAGCTTCAAGACCACGATTTTTCAGCTCTAAAATAGACCAAACCGTTTCCGGATGGTCTTAAAATTTATGCTCAATTGCGAATTCAGTTTCAAATTCAATGGGCCAGTCAGTCCAATCTGGGGTAGGATTGTCCTCAGAAGACCCCTCGGAAGTACGAGGTCGCTTAGAAGCGGAAGAAGAAGCCATTGAGTGAAAGAATTTGGTTCAGGACTTTTGTCGAACACGTGGTGTGCAAGACTGAAAAGTAAAGAACACTTGTGAAGATTAGATTATTTAAATCTAACAAGCATGGATCTAGAATGAAAACACAACTTTTCCTCACTTAAAAAGAATCAATTTCCCACAAGATGATGTTTTAACCGTCATCTCTATGAACTATTCTAGAATTGAAAGATTGAAGAGAGAAAAACTTACCTCAATTTGGAGAATGAAACCGTACCCTCTTTGATTGAATTATGATGATAGAAGATGATGATTTAATGATGGATGAAGGATAAATGGAGATGGAGAGAGTGAAATATGATTATGATATGGATGTGAAAGCTAGGGTTAGGAAGTGGGAGGTGTAGGTTATGAATGAGGGGAATGAGAGATTAAAATTTATAAAACCCGAGCTGGGCTCGAGTTGCTTCATGGGCTTCCACGTCCAGACACAAGCCATGGCGTCCGGACGCGAACTGTAGCGGGGCGTTGAATGATTGATCATGATACGCTGGAGGCTGAAGGTGGTAAATTGGCGTCCGGATGCCAGTGGTGGCATCCGGACGCAAAAAGTATCAAGTGTTGGCGTCTGGACACCGGTGGTGGAGTCCGGACATGAGTGCTTCCAGGTGGTGGCGTCCGGATGCAGGTGGTGGCGTCCGGACGCGAGATGAGGCTATGATTGGTGTCTGGACACAAGGGATGGTGTCCAGAAGCAAGTGCTGTTGTAGCTTTTATGAATTGTTGATCAAAGACACCCGAAAATGTTACGAAACCTTTGTATGACTATAGAGACCCACTATGGCCACTTGAATAGACATGTAAATGATTCTTGAAGAATGCAAAGCGGGAATATTATTTAGCGATTTGTAGAGAATTTTTGGTTCATGATAACAAGTATAGAAGGAAGCTTAGAATAGAAAGAATTGCTTCCTTGGAATGCTAAATTTAATGTGATAGCTAGACATTATGGAAATCCTTCTAGTCCTCATAAATTAAATCCGTTAAGATAATAGAATCCACATATCCAACTAAGACTAAGCTATCAATGTAAGGCTTACTCCACTAACCATTGACCTTAAAAAGATTCCTATTCTTCTGGTCTTTTAGCTCAACTGCACCATAAGAGAATACAGAAGTGATTAGAAAAGGACCTTCCCAGCGTGACCGAAGCTTCCCTGGGAAAAATTGCAATCTGAAATTGAAAAACCAAACTTTTTGACCTAAAGCAAAAGACTTCTTAATAATATCTTTATCATGGAATGCTTTGGTCTTTGCTTTATAAATTTTTGCATTTTTATAAGCGTCATTCCGGATTTCTTCTAGCTCATTCAGTTGCAATTTTCTGTTAGAGCCGGCCTGATCAAGATTAAAATTAAACCGCTTTATGGCCCAAAATGCACGATGCTCTAATTTAACCAAAAGATGGCATGCCTTACCGTAAACAATCCGGTATGGTGACATGCCAATCGGCGTCTTAAACGCAGTTCGGTATGCCCAAAGCACCTCGTTAAGTTGTAATGACCAATCTTTGTGATCCGGTCGAACTGTTTTTTCAAGAATATGCTTGATTTCCCGATTAGAAACTTCCACTTAACCACTCGATTGAGGATGGTAAGGCGTGGCAACCTTATGACTGACAGAGTATTTAAGGAGAACAGATTGAAGATAACTATTGCAAAAATGAGATCCTCCATCACTCAAGAGTGCTCGAGGTGTGCCAAAGCGACTGAATATATTCTTTTGAATGAGCTGGACCACTGCAGTGTGGTCATTGGTTATGGTTGCCTCAGCTTCTACCCACTTAGATACATAATCTACTATTAGGAGAATGTAAAAATAACCATATGAAGATGGAAATGGTCCCATAAAATCTATTCCTCAGACATCAAAGATTTTAATGATTCAAATGGAGTTCAATGGCATCATGTCCCTTTTAGACATGGCCCCAAGCTTTTGACATCACGTACAAGACTTGCAAAAGTTATAAGCATCCCTGAATAATGAAGGCCAATAAAATCCACTCTGAATGACTTTAAATGAAGTCTTTTTGGCACTGAAATGTCCTCTACATTCAAGAGTGTGGCAGAATTTCAAAATGTTTTGGACTTTGAATTCAGGAATACATCTCCGGATTATTTGATCTAGGCTGTACTTGAACAATTCTGGGTCTTCCCAAAAGAAATTTTTGATTTGAGCGAAGAACCGTTCTTTCTCTTACTTAGACCATTTTGATGGAATTTTTCTAATTGCAAGATAGTTGACAATGTCAGCAAACCAAGGAGGCGACTCATGAAAAATCTGGAACAATTGTTCATTCAAAAAGGAGTCATGAACTGGATAGAAATCAGAAGTGTTCTTAATAAGAAACCTAGAAAGATGGTCTGCAACTACATTATTAGTTCCTTTCTTGTCCTTAATCTCAATATTGAACTCTTGGAGTAAGAGTATCCAACGAATAAGTCAAGGTTTGGTCTCTTTCTTCGTAAGTAGATGTCTTAACGCGGCATGATCCATGAAAACGATGACCTTGGATCCAAGAAGATATGAACGGAATTTATCTAACGCATAGACAACTGCTAGCAATTCTTTCTCAGTTGTTGTATAATTCATTTGAGCATCTGATAGAGTCTTGCTAGCATAGTAAATAGCATGAAGAGTTCTATCCACACGCTGCCCAAAATAGCACCTAATGTATAATCGGATGCATTGCACATAATCTCAAAGGGGAGTGACCAGTTAGGTGGTTTCATGATTGGGGCAGAAGAGAGTAACGAATGGAGCTTCTAAAAAGCTTCCAAACATGCTTCATCAAAGTTGAAGTTAGTGTCCTTTTCAAGAAGATGGCATAAAGGCCGAGATATCTTACTAAAATCTTTGATGAAACGGCGATAAAAGCCTACATGACCAAGAAAAGATCGAATTTGTCTCACTGAAGAGGGAGGAGGAAGGCTATGAATTAATTCCACTTTTGCCTTATCTACCTTAATCCCTCTTTTAGAGATAATATGTCCCAGGACAATCCCTTCTTGTACCATAAAGTGACTCTTTTTCCAACTTAAAATCAGATTGGTTTCTTTGCATTTTTGAAGGACGAGTGATAGATTATAGAGACAAGAGTCAAAAGAAGATCCAAAGATAGAAAAATCATCCATGAATACTTCAAGAAATTTTTCGACCATATCAGAAAATATGAACATCATGCACCTTTGAAAAGTGGCCGGCGCATTACACAACCCAAAGGGCTTGCGACGATAAACAAAAGTACCAAAAGGACAAATGAAGGTGGTCTTCTCTTGATCTTGAGGATCTATAGCCACTTGGTTATAACCAGAATAACCATCAAGAAAACGATAGTAACTCTGACCATCTAATCTCTCTAGGATTTGATCAATGAATGGGAGTGGAAAATGATCTTTCCTAGTTGCAGAGTTTAGTTTTCTGTAATCAATGCACATACGCCAACCAGTGATAGTACGTTATGACACGAGTTCTCCCGCTGAATTTTTAACAACAGTAAGGCCAGACTTCATTGGAATAACTTGAGTTGGACTCACCCACTTGCTATCTGAGATGGGGTAAATGATTCCCGCATCTAATAGCTTGATTACCTCTTTCATGACAACCTCCTTTATATTTGGATTCAACCGACGCTGCACCTCTCGAGAAGGTTTAGCTTCTTCCTCGAAAAGAATGTGGGGCATGTAAATGGAAGGGTCAATTCCTTTTAAATCAGCCACCGAAAATCCAATAGATTGTTTGTGCTCTTGTAACATTACTAGAAGGCTGTTTTCTTGATCTTTTGAAATATCCGATGCAATGATGACCGGAAGAGTTTTGTTTATACTAAGAAATACATACTTGAGATTGACCGGAAGCAGCTTTAACTTAAGTTAAGGTGGAGATTTCAATGAAGGGACAGGAGGAGTGCTGGAAATTAATGGAAGTGGTTCCTTTGGCACTTTCCAAAGAGGAAAGTCCGAGATTACATTGGCTTCAAGCAAAGTGTTGACTTCACAAATAGATTGATCAATATCATAATTTTCAAAGTTAAAGTGAGCCAAGCAAGTTTCAAGAGGATCTTGACTTAAAATAAATAGGAGAGATTCTTCAACCATTTCATCAATGATGTCAAGAGAGAAACATTCATATTCCCCTTGAGGATGTTGAGTAGCACTAAAGATGTTAAGCTTTACTTTCATATTTCCAAAAAAAATATCCATCACCCCAGTTTGGCAATTAATTGAAGCATTAGCTGTAGCTAAGAAAGGCCGACTAAGGATTATAGGAATATGTTTTATTGGATTATAGATTGGTTCAGTATCTAGAACCACAAAGTCTACCGGAAAGTAGAAATTGTCCACCTTGATGAGTACATCTTCAATGATACCACAAGGTTGCTTTACAGATCTATCCACAAGTTACAAAATAACTGAAGTAGATTTCAGTTCTCCTAAGCCAAGTTACAAGTATACTAAGTAAGGAATCAGGTTTACACTTGATCCTAAGTTAAGGAGGGCCTTTTCTATCTCATTGTCTCCAATGACACATTAGATTGTCGGGGCACTCGGGTCTTTAAACTTTGGAGGTGTATTATGCTGAATGATAGCACTTGCTTGCTTAGTTAACCTCATCTTCTTTAAGAAATTTTGCATAAGGTGGAATTTGCTTAATGGCATCAAGGAGAGGAATGTTGATCTTTACTTACTTAAAGACTTCAAATATATCCTGAATCTTATTGCCTTTCTTCCCAAAATGTGTGGACTCTATGAGGCGTTGAGGAAAAGGAGCCTTAGGCTCAAAAGATGTCTCAACATTTTGGATTGGCGGATTTGGAATTTCTGGACTATCTTTCAGATTTTTGGATGAAGAATTTGAATCCTTGGGAGCAAGAATTTTAGTTTTTTCATCAACCTTATTGTCCATAACTCTTCCACTCCAAAGTGTGGTGATTGCTTGAACTTGCTTACTATTTGATCCACTCGAAAGAGTGATCTCATTAATCATATACTGCCCTTTTGGGTTCACCACAGGTTGAGCTAGAAGTTTTACTATATCCTTCTTGTGAAGCTGATTTATTGAATTAGCCATTTGTCCCAGTTGGGTTTCAATATTGGCTATTGATTGAGAGTGAGTATTAACCAATTGCACAATTGATTACAAACCACTAAGAGTAGCTATTATCTGCTTATTGGAAATTACTAACTCATCCAATTAAGACAGTTGCGAAGGAATATGATTCTAATTTGGAAATTTTATATTATAGGAAGGAGGACGATAGCTTGAAGAAGCTTGAAATAGCCAGTTCATAGACTGAGAATTAGATTGACTTGATTGCCTATGACCTTGGAATGATGAATTTTGTAGGGCTTGTTGCCTCCATGAGAAATTTGGATAATCTCTCCAACCCGGATTATAAGTATTGGAATAAGGATTATTTCCAGGGTGAGAGAACATGGCATTTACCTGTTCTGGCATACCTTCAGAAAATTGCTCCAGTGTGGGGCAATCTTTTGCATTATGGAAAGTACTTATGCAATGTGCATACATAACACTTGATGAAGAATTTTGAAAAGATGATAGATGTGGTGCCATAAGCTGAAAAACTTTGTGAACTATGGCATCCACTTGAGAAGATTCTTCACTCAAAGTCCATGGTTGGCACGGATTTAAGGGTTTAACCACATTAGATGTAAAAGCTCTACGAGAACCTTGTTGCATAGAATTTTTGCTTATGTTCTCAAGTAGAGACCATGCATCATCTAGATTTTTGGACACAAACATGCCCCCACATGAAGAATCAATTAATTGCTTATATGGTTCTATCAAACGATCATAGAAGGCTTGCACCAATTGCCAATTTAGAATTTGGTGGTGCGGACACTTCCTCAGAAAATCTTGAAGTCTCTCCCACGTCTCATAGAATATTTCCCCATCAATTTGGGAAAAACTAAGAATGGAACGACGCATTTGATTAGTTTTACTCACAGGATAATACTTTTTAAAAAATTCTTGTTGCAGTTGGACCCATGAAGTGATGGAATTAGCAACAAGAGAGTTCAACCAATATTTTGTTTTATCTTTCAAATAGAATGGGAACAGAAGCATATGAAGTGCATCTTGGGGAAAATCCCTCATCTTTATGGTGGAGTAGATTTCCAAGAACTCATCAAGATGTTTATAAGGATCCTCATTATCAAACCCATGATATGTTGGAAGCATTTGAATTGTGGTAGATTTGATCTCATAATGATGAGCCTCAACATTAGGCATGACAATGCATGATGAAGATATGTGCGTAGAGGGTACAAAATGGTCCCTAAGAGTCATTGGTGCTAAATTTTCATTTTCAGCATTAGGATTTCCGAGATTATCATGTTCATTAGCTATTTTATCTACTTCAATTTCAAGTTCTCTTAAAATTTCAGAATCCCTAAAGTTCCTTCTTTGTTGCCTAAGAGTTCTTTCAAGTAAAGCGAGATCAATTGGTTCCTCAAGATATGGTAAGGATAATGATCTACGACCTACCATCAACTATCAAACACAACAATCACAATAACCCTTCACCAATACATCCACATACATTGATTCCTTTCTCCTCAATTCAACAATAATTAAAATAAATTAAATTAGCCACGACAAGGACCTATGCTCTGAATAAAATAATAAATTTGCAATAGCCTCGACAAGGGCCCAACAAAATATAACTAGGAACTTCAAAAGTATACCCAAAGTCCTTAAAACTTCAAATTTTGCAATTAAACCTTCTGGAAAGTCTTCAGTCCCTAACAACACAAAAACATCAAAAACATAAAAAGATATATACAATCAAATAATGAAACAATTTTTAAACTCTGTTTATAAAACCGTTTGCAATCCCCGGCAACGACGCCAAAGAGTTGATGCGCACAAATGTGTACCACTTAAAAATACCACTTATAACAATAGCACATTCATCATTACAAATTAATGCTAGAGTAGGGGGTTGTTGAATCACAAGGATTGCTAGTTTAAGGCAAACAGAATTATAAAACTACTTCCTCTATTTGATAAAAGAAATGATAAATCGATTGGTTTGTCACTTAACCTATGAATTTAACTTTCAGAAAATAGTAAATAATGTAAAAAGAATGGATTAAACTTATAAAGAAAAGGCTAGGGAATTGACTTCACCTCAACCTCATAAACATGTAAAACTTGCACTCAACTTGGGGATTGACACTTATATATATATAATGATGTGAAGGAGCAGAAAACTACCACAATGTCGTCAAGAAGATCATACATTCAAGACTAAGCATAACCCATCTTTGGTTAGCATGGTTCATCCACCTAAACTAGATTGTGGTATGAACCATCTTCCTTAGGTATGGCCTATCAAGGTCCTTTAATAGTATGTTGCAGCACATGAAATCAATTAAATATCAAAGACTATCTTCAGTTGGTATGGACCATCTACCTAACTACATTAATCTAAGGGTGTAGTATGGTCCATCTTTCTTAGGTATAACATATATAAATGCTTAATTTCATTCTAATATAACCATTCCATAAATTCTTTCCCATCGTCACTATAGGAAATCAAGTGTAATATTTGTATCAATATGATTTCTAAGACAAGATAACGAATCAACACAAATATATATTCATAGGATAAATACATGCATTAATTTAATGTAAAGAACATCAAGTCAATATAAATATTTCTAATTTACGAAACTAATATATATAGTAAAAATCCCCAAATTGAAATGTAAATCAAATAATGTTTACTTGGTCTTAGTTACATCAACTCCATAGAAAAGGGAATTAGCCTCTCATGAACATGGCTACACCCTCCAAGATTGAAGAAGAGAATAGAATTCCCTCTCTCACCATCTTTGTAAGCATCCTCCAAGAACCCTCAAAATCCTCTCTCTATCTTTCCTTCCAAAACAAACTTGATAGATTCTTTCAGCCCTCTCCCCCTTTTTATACTCCCGTGAGTTCAAAATACAAAATCCCTCATTTAAAATTCGAAAATACATCTTAGGATAGACAAAATTAGAGTTAAATCAAATAGAGGCCCGTGGTTTCGCATCCGAACACTAAGCCTGGCGTCCGGACGCGAGGCCTTGATGGTTTGGCGTCCAGAAGCCAAAATGGGCGTCTAGATGCGAGCTTCTAGAGGATGGCATCCGGACGCTAGTTCTTGTATGCGGACGCCAGGCATGCTACTCTGACACAGACTTCTCTCTTTAGCTCTGGTAACATTCATCGCCTCTTCATGTTATTTCTCTTTAATGATCACTTGAAATGTAGGCCTGATATAACTTGTGCTTCAAAACCCTTTAAAACTTTATTCTTACTCCTTTTTAGTAACAAGACCTGCAAAAGCACAAAAACATAAAAATGTAGTTAATCTATATAAACAGATCAAATAATGGGCTTAACTAATGCTATTAAGGGCGCTTAAATATGAAATATTTGATAGAAATTTTAGGTATTGCAACATCCTTTTTCTTCCTAGAACGCACCTTTTTCTTAGCAAGTAAATTTTGAGAATGAATTTTAGAAAAGTCTTTCTTTTTCCTGTGACGGCATGAGTTATACTTATGTCCATTTTTTCCACAAAAAGTGCAATACAACAATTTAAGCACATAAGACATATCATAATGAGATGATCAGACAAACATGGTTTAAGTATATTAGCATGTTTAACAAAACTTGTTTTACCTTGACTACTATAAGAGACTTTAACAAATTCTAACCCTGTTTTATCATTCACATCCTTACCCATGTTGATTTTCTTATTCAAACTGTTTTGACTCAAATTGAATCCTTTCAGTTTATCTAGTTCAGATTTCAATTCAATTTCAAGAGAATCATTTTTCAAAGCAAGACATTCCTTCAATGAGTTAGCAATACTTACCTTATCCTCAAGAATGATGATCTTCTTCTCAAGCTCAGTGATGACAAAATTGCTTTCAAAAGCTTTCCTTTTGCCTTTATCAATCTATTTCTTTAGATCTTCATTCTCTTATTTTGCTTGGATAAGCTCTTTTGCTAGCTTATTAATTACCTACTTGACTTCAATGGTTTCTTTGACCATCTTCTTCAATCTTTCATCGTCCATTCCAGCCTCTTGAAACTGTTTATCACAAACTTCATTGTCTTCGTTATCTAAAATATCAAAGTCAAATAAAGTAACAACATGAGGACCTCTATCAAGAAAAATGTTATAAGAAAAATCAATAATGTCATCATGAGGAGAATCATTATCACTTAAAGCAGAATTTTCAGTTATAGAAACTTTCATTACAAACTTTATTCCTATCCTTTTGTTCTTTCCTAGGACTAGGACAAACATTGGATGCGTGACCTTTCCCATCACTATTCCAGCAAGTGAATTCAGTTT
The DNA here is from genome assembly GCF_030987335.1 of Cornus florida. Taxonomy (NCBI): domain Eukaryota; kingdom Viridiplantae; phylum Streptophyta; class Magnoliopsida; order Cornales; family Cornaceae; genus Cornus; species Cornus florida. The sequence continues at coordinate 46,872,825 of NW_026775575.1, forward strand.
CTTTAGATTTTTCTACTTTCTTTTCATAAAACCTAAATTTTGACGTCTTGTCAAAATTTTGAGGATTAGCCATGTTGTTATTCCTTCTTCTCTGTTGTCTTTGCAAAATCTGATTAAATTGCCTTGATAGAAAAGTAAAATCATCATCAAAGTTGTCATCCATAGAATTCTCAACCTGTGTAGATTTTAAAGCAAGATTCTTCTCCTTCTGATTTAAATCAAAGTTCTGCATCTCAAACGTTTTCAATGAACCTACCATCTCATCAACTTTACAGGTAATCAAATCCCAATGTTCAGTGATGGTTTCAACTCTAATTTGGAATCTTTTAGGTAAAGACCATAAGATTATTTCACATGTTTTTTTATCACTAACTTTTTTACCTAAGTGATGCAGTTCAGAAATTATTTCAAGAAGACTAGAATAAAAATCATAAAAAGATTCATCTTCTTTCATCACGATGTTCCTAAAGTTATGAGAAAGCATCTGAATTTTGGATAACTTCACTTTTGAAGTTCCTTCATGAGTAATTTGCAAAATATCCCAAGCTTTTTTAGCAGTTTTACAATAAGAAATTCTAGCATATTCAGATAAAATAACAGAATTAATAATTGCATATAAAACTTTACCATTAGCATCATTACGCTCAGTCTCAATAGCAGTAAAAGCAAAAGCATCTTTTAAGACCTTGACTTCTTTACCATCTACAGTTGTATCTTTTGTAGGTGGTGAGTAGCCAGATTCAACCTTAGCCCAAGTTTTACCACCAGAATTTTGCAAATAGGCTTTCATCTTTGATTTCTAAAAATTGTAATTATCTCCTTCAAATAAAGGGTCACGTTGATTAGAACCACCTTCTTTCAATGCATAAGACATGATTATAAATCAAATTTTGAAATCAAGATAAAACTTTCTAATAAAGATTAACTCAATGTGTAGAGATTAGCTCTGATACCAATTTGTGAATTGTACGCAGTGAAATATTTAGGAAGTTTTAATTATTTTAAAAATAAATCTTGTGTTTTTCTAACTTTCTTTATTTTAGCAATTAATAAATTAATATCATTCAATATGAAAAAAAAGCAAAGTAAAGTTAGAGATGACACCAGGATTTTTAGCGAGGAAACCCTAGTTGATAAAATACGTCAACTGTTTGTGTAGGAAAAACCTCGTGGACTGTGTAGTCCAAAGTAAATTGATCCACTATGCTTGAAACAAAGTATACTGAACTTTAACTCTGGCTCACACCCTATTGTTCTACCAAACACCAATTGCTGACAATCCTCTAACTTTACGACTCCCCATCCAACAGCAACTTGACCTCAAGCCTATGCTTGATATTTGTAGAAGAATAGCAGATAGATTAGACAATACTCCTCGAATGTTCCAACCCTTTCAAAGTGTAATAATTTTTACTTCTGTTCTTCAATCGTCTGAATTCGATGTAGAAGTAGATCTGCTTTTGTCTGATCGATGTAGTTACAACGGTATGATCACGATCAGGATTTGAACACCACAACTCTAAACTCACTATGTGTTTATATGTATGTGTTCTAGAAAAATGATAGAGAAATCTTTTAGATTTTTTGCAAGACTAATCTTCATAAGGCTTTTTAAAAATAATGAAGTTATAGAATGAAAATAAGCCTATGTGTATGACATGGTTTATATAGAGGTTTGCAAAGTCCTATTCCTTCTGAAAATAAAGGAATTTTCATACATAGGACTTTGGAAGGAAAGTTGGATAAAAAAAAAAAAAAAAAAAAGAATCAAACAGAACAAGGAAACTGAAAACCTGTTGCTGTCAGGACTTCTGGAACTGGTTCCCCAATCTTGGTACCGATCCCAAAGGACATAATGGAGTTCTCGAATCTTAGCTTCTGGAACTGGCTCCAAAATCTAGGTATTGGTTCCGACTTGACAGAATCCAATTTAAACTTGGATTTTATATTTTTGGAAATTCTGGAAAACATACCATATAGGTATTTGTGTCCTAAGTGGGAAACAATGTCCTAATGTGTTGTTTTTTCCTTTTCGATGATCAATAATGCTTTCCTCTTCTGAACAACCTTTCAATTCCGCAATTGATGTTGATTCTGATATGGTAACTAAAATTACAACTCGACTAGGACTTGTTTTGTTACTGAAATATGCCAATTACAAAAATATATCTCACAGCAAGGTACACAGAGAAGAAAAACTCTAGTGTAAGAGTTTGTGTACATATTCCGTTGTTAGTTATTCTCTACTATTGTAATATATCTACATCAATATAATAAATATCTCTTCATCCATGGATGTAGTCCAGAGTTAAGGTATCTTATGTTTGCGTGAGTGCTTTATTGCTTCTGTTGGATCTCGATATTATTCTTTTATCATTGTACCCGAACATGTGGTATCAAAGCCGACGGTTCGTATTGGGATGTTTGACCTTTATTTGAAAAAGATCTAGAAAACACAAGGAATCTTAACATATGTTGCAACAGGGTTTAGTTCCAAGTGGAGTCCATTAATTGGCCTATCTGGTCACGATAGTTAGAAAGGTTCTATCAAAGCATATATTGATCGCAACAAGCCCAATAGGGTGCAGTTAAAATGGAAGCATCAATTGATAGATCAATGAAATTATGATATGTTACACAACATGGAGCTATAATAGCCAAGGTGAAGCCTTGGAGTTTTGATTGAGTGAGCAGGGAGATGATGAGAGTTGTGCAAGATTGAATCCGCGTGAATTGTCCAATTCAATTCTCGAGGGAAGCGATAATTGATCTAATGGAATTTAAGCCAATGTGGAGATCGTTAGGATTTGTATCTCAAATTCTATCAAAAATTAGGTTTCCATTTTAAAGTCATATTTTACTCCCTTCATCCCTAAATTCCTAACCTTTTTTCTATTTTTGGATGTCCCAAAAATCTTGTCCATCAATGTTAAAAGGTGATTTACTTCCTAAAATATTCTCAACTTTTTGAAAACTTATCCAAACACTACTTTTAAATTGGTAGTTTTGTAATTTTAAAAGTGGACAAAATATTAAATGTTTGTCCCTTTAAAAAGTTAAACTTCCGAGACATGAATTTTGGGACGGAGGGAGTATATTGTAATTTTTGGTTTGGCAAGTCTTGGCTTCTAAGGAATTTTATGTTAGGTAAGCCTTAACCTCTAAGGAATTTGTAACGACCCAAACTGTGATGACCCTAGTTTTACAAGCCAGTGCATCCTATGATGACCCAAAAGTTGACCCAATAACGGATCATGAATGCGGAAGCAAAAACATAAATAAGACCTCTAGAGATATACATCATCCTTAAGACGCTAAAGTGACCTTCCATGAAGTCATGGAACTCAACGAGAACGAAAACAGAAGCTATAGTTGAAAATATACCAAGTATAGCCCCAAGGGTAAAATGGTCTTTTCACCCAAAAAAACATAATCTCTAGAGATGCACGTCATCCCTAAGACGCCAACGTAACTTCCCACGAAGCTACAAAACTCAAAAGATAACAAGATACAAAGTGACATTTTAAAAACGGACAAATGCAACCCTAGGGGTAAAATGGTTATTTCAAAACAAAATTGGGTGCCACCATGTACACCATTGGAAATACAACAAAAAATCAATGAAGTTAGACTCGAGAATCACTTTATTCGAAGTCCGGACAAAGGAGTTATGGTCAAATGAAAATAGGGCATTAAGGCTTCCAAAAAGAGCACCATGGGCGCCCGCAGGCGCGCTCCGCGTGCTCATTGGTGCACACTGCGCGCACGCGCTGTGCACGCGGCCAACACTCTGACAAGTCATAGGGTTTGCACCAGATTTTTGAGGTTCAAAGGGAATTTTGAGAGCTTAAATGACATTTTTTGAAAAAAAAAAAAAAAAAAAAAAAAAGAAGTTATGAAGTGACCCCCCCATCCCGCGGGCAAAAAAAAAAAAAATCATATTTTCTAGGTGACCATGTCAAGAGAAGTTTTTATTTTTCAAGTGAAATACCCAAAAGGCCCTTAAGACCAAATTTGTCAAAAAAGAAGAAAAAAAAAAAAAAAAAAGTTACTCTAAGTGTTCCTTTCGCCAAAAAGGGTGTTGTGTGCAATTGTGTGCATGCATACAAACGTAATATACATTTTAAGACGCACTACAATGGCCCGTGGCCTTAAAATACGCCTAATGCAAAATATGACATGCTAAACCTCAAATATCCACAATATTGCTTAATAAGCAAAACACAAAACCAAAAGAGTATAAGTGTAAATAAAAGACGTTTTGACCCTTAGCCACATGTCATACATATAAAAAGGGTCATGAAGGGCATGCTTATGCACATTTTACTTATTCCAAATTACAAACGACAAGTTAAAACCTCCAAGTTCATAATATTGCTTTTAAAGGTAAATTACAATACCAAAGTACATAGGTGTAAACAAAACGGTGTTAAGCCCTTGGCCGCACTTCATACATATTAAATAAGCCTTAAAGAGTGTACCTAAGTACACTTTACATATTACAAGGAAAAAACTACATATTAAACCAAAAGAAGCATTACAACTTCAAAGGCAAAAAGTAAACATGCTAACACTTGCATGTACTTAAAATTACTCAAAAACACATTAATGGAACCAAGCCACTCTAAAGATATTATGCATCCCAATATAAGTTCTCCTTACCTGAAAAATGTGACATACAACTAGGGTGAGTAAACAAGTTACTCGTAGGAAGAAGTGCATGTCTATACCCTAAAGTTTCAAATGTCATGCAAATTCAATATAGATCATCACAAGGGATCATTCCTCCTAAAGTCTATGTTGCAAGGTGAACTAAGGGATCATCTCAAGTTATTCTAAACAATTAAAATAAAATATGCAACATATATGTATACTAGGCATAAGTATACTAGACAACTCCAAAAGTTATCAACTTGAATTTAAGTACTAAATCAACAAATGTGGAATACACAACAACAAGTTACAACATCAAATGTTATCAACTTGAGATTAAATACAAAATCAAACAAATGTGGATATACACATCAACAAGTTACAACTTCATAATGTTATCAACTTGAAACGAATTGTGAAATCAACAAAGTAGATACACTTGGACATCATGTCGGATCAAACCGAACAATAACAACTATTTTGGGTTACTAGCTCGTCGAGAACTACCATAATAAGCACGTGTGGGGAGAACTCTTATCTCCCAGATTAGAGCCATACTCTAACCTTAGTCACAACAACGATATACCAAGTTTACAAAATCAACAAATTGTGCAACAATTGTATATACACATAAACCTAAAGCGCTTAACCACTTACCATGCACAATCAATTCATGGAAACACATAAGCCATGTCCTAGGGTTTCGAGTCTAAAATAACATTCAAAATGTCAAATCTTCAATGTGCGATTCGCTAAACATACAAAGCATATAAATGTTGAATCTTCAATGTGCGATTCGCTACACGTACAAGGCATAATATCACATATCATGCTAAATCATCTCATCATCAAAGTAAGCTATGAATATTAAACCTACAACAATTTAGTAATAAGCTTGCAAGGTAATGTAATTAATATTCTTCAAGAGTTCATTATCACAACACTTATGAAATCTCTAGAATCTAATAAACTACTAAATGAAATAATCATCCTACATGAGATACATAGACTACACATGGTTTAAATCATTAAAGCCTAAATTAAGTATATAGAATCTACATCCAAATGTAATCCTACACATCATTTATAAGCTATACATGCTTTAAATCATTAAAGTCTAATTTAAATACATAGAATCTACATCTAAATGTAATCTTACACATGACATAAAAGCTATACATGCTTTAAATCATTAACGCCTAATTTAAATACATAGAATCTACATCTCAGTGTATTCCTACACATGACATACAAGTTATATATGCTTTAAATCATTAAAGCCTAATTTAAATACATAGAATCTACATCTAAATGTAATCCTACACATAATAGATATGTTATACATGCTTTAAATCATTAAAGCCTAATTTAAATACATAGAATCTACATCTACATGTAATCCTACACATGACATACAAGCTATACATGCTTTAAATAGATATGTTATACATGCTTTAAATCATTAAAGCCTAATTTAAATACATAGAATCTACATCTACATGTAATCCTACACATGACATACAAGCTATACATGCTTTAAATAGATATGTTATACATGCTTTAAATCATTAAAGCCTAATTTAAATACATAGAATCTACATCTACATGTAATCCTACACATGACATACAAGCTATACATGCTTTAAATCATTAAAGCCTAATTTAAATATATAGAATCTACATCTAAATGTAATCATACATATGATATATATGTTATACAAGCTTTAAATCATTAAACCCTAAGGCAAGTGTATAGAATCTACATCTAATATAATCCTGCAATTCATTAAGCACGTAAACATTATATAGTAAACCACATAAACGATAAAAACACTAAGGACATAAACATACAATGGCCCCTACCTCAATTTGAGATGAAATCTCAAATGACACCAAAACGAGACCCTTCTGAATGCGACGAAACTTTGGGGTTACGTCGAGGACAACGAAGAGAACGATAAGTCCTCTTACGACAACACCCAAATCCAAACCCGAGGTAAATCCTGAACTCAAAATTGGCCAAAACTGATTTCTAAAAGGATGGAAATGAAGGCCTGGTCAAGACCGACATTAAAGCCTTCAACGGTTAAGGAAGAATCAAAAGAGAATGAGGCTTAAAGGAGGAAAGAAAGTGTAATAAAAAGGAAAAAAAAAAAAAGGGGGCAGCATCCGGCCAAGTGGGGGAGAAGTTTGATTTTCTCTCTTTCTCCGCTCATTTTATAGAATTCCTAAAAAGTCCCCCGAACGGGCCCCGCACGGCTCCAAAAAGTGAAAATTGCACAAGCGCTCTCAAACGGGAAAAGACCACGAACGAAAAAGTACCAATATGAAAAAAATTGATGTGACGACCCTGGTTTTTAGGCCAGCGTGTCCTGTGATGAACCGTAAGGATGATCCGATAACGGATCCGAAATACGGAAGCGAAAACAGAAAACAAGACTCTAAGAAGTCAAAGTGACCTTCCATGAGGTCGTGGAACTCAATGAGAACTGATGTGGAAGCAAAAGATCAAAAATATGACAAATAAGCCCCCAGGGGCAAAATAGTCATTTTTTGAAAAATGTGGATTCGAGTGCCACCGAGCACACCGCTGGAAAGACAAAAAAAAAAAAAAAAAAAAAAATCAAGATGGACTCAAGAATCACATGATTCGGAGTCCGGACAAAGGAGAAATGGCCTGATGAAGAAAAACGAGCACTTAAGACTAAAAGGGTAAACTGGTAATTATCCAGAAAGATCTGGGTGCAACCGAGCACACCGTTGGAAAGACAGTAAAAAATTAGTCAAGTTTAAAAAAAAGTTCACTCGATTTGGAGTCCGGATGAGGGAGAAACGAGGGTTTGAAGTTGAGACGTCGCGGCGGCCCAACGAAGGCCATGGCGCACACGGCGCCCATGCACGAGCCCACCGGCGCCCATGCCGGCCCCCAATGGCATGCACAAGCTAATAGCAAGAAAAAAAAAAAGTGAGATTCCAGAACTGAGGCTTGAAACGGAGGCCAAAACGAGTTTTTCTGGAAAAATACAAAGAAGAAACCCCCCCTAAAATCGAGTTTTCTACCCGAATTTGAAGACGAAATCGAAAAAAACTCACTGTGAAATCCCCAAAATGCCCCTAGATCAGAACTGGACGAGAGGGCAAAAAGCTGCTACAGGATCTGTCTACATCTGAGATCAAAAACGGGCAAGAAGATGAATTTTTCTGGAAAAACACAAAGAAGAAACCCCCCTCAAAATTGAGTTTTCTACATGACAAATAGGAGAATTCAAACAAAATGCAACGCAGAATGCCCGAAATGCCCCTCCATGAAATCTGGTCATGGAGGTCCAAAAAGCTGCTAAATAAAAAAAACATAAAGCTGAACTTTGCGATAAATTTCTGATACCAAGACGATGTTTTCTGGAAAAACATGAAGAAGAAACCCCCCCTAAACTCACGTTTTCTAAGCGACCATGTTGAAAGAAGAAAATAAAACTGATTTGAAAAGTCTATAATGCCCCTAGAACAGATTATGCAACAAAATTGAAAAATGATTCCATAGGAGGCTTAAATCACAAAGGAAAGAGTTTTTCCCAGAAATGATCATGCACGCAGACATAAATGGTGATTTTGAGCGTACGGGAATGGTCCGCGGCTCCCGAAAATGGCCGAGTCAAAATCCTACCCCCCAACGGCCAAAAAGGCGAAAATGAAATTGAAATGGAAAATATGGAAACCAAAATTAGGAAATGGTTTCAAATGACTGTTTGGCCCTTGGCCACACTTCATACAAGATAAATGAGACCTAGTGGAGGTGCCGGAATACACTTTACACCACCTGATTTGAAAATGAACCCTTAAAGGCTCGGTTTCTACTATTTTAGCCCAAAAATGCAATATGTGAACTAAGATGCAAAAATGAAAACTAAAAGGTGTTTGGCCCTAGGCCACACCTCACATATGGAAAATGAATGCTTAAGGATGAATTACATACACAATGCACACACCGGTGCGAAAATAACATATTGAAACCAAGTTTTCATGCTTTTCTCATTAAAGGCAAAATTCTACATTTTTCAATATACATGGATTACAAATGAAGTTTGGCCCTTGGCCACATATTATACACATAGAATGAATACCAAAAAGTGTGCTTAAGCACATAATACAAGTTTTATCAAAATAAACAAAAGTAAACATGATATGCTAACATATACATATTCAATGTCATCAAAAATACAAAAAAGGGATCATGTCACTAACGCCTACGTCAAGATTAGACTCAGGGATCATCCTAAGCTATCTTAGATCATTTCTAGCATAACTCACATCATCTATGCAATTTAAACAATATGGAAGCACGTTATACAAAGCAACAAGATAAAGGTTCTTAAAGATATCAGCTTGAAATCTAAAGAACGAAAACAACAGAAGTGGATCATGTCACCTAACGTCTATGTTCCAATTGAATCTATAGGATCATTCCTAAACTACATTAGAACATCAAAACACAAATCGCAATATCGATGCCATCTAACTAACATTAGAACTTCTAATACAACACGTAAAGCATGGTTTCTCAAAGTAAACATCCTGAAACTTAAAACGAGAAAACAAGTAAGAAACAACAAGTCATAACATCATCTAGTTATCAACTTGAAATGAAATGCGAAATCAAATAAAGTGGATACTTGGACGTCACGTCGGATCAGACCGACAACATAGTTACTTTAGGGTTACTAGCCCATGGGTAACCTCCCTATGTGCACACTAGACTATATAGAGGGACAATCCCCCGTACTAGAATCATGTCCTAGCCATAGCCAAACAACGACATCCCCAAGTTTCCAAAATCAACAAGTTGTGCAACAACGTATATATCAACATGTATATACAAGATAATCAACTATCTACCATGCATAACCAAATTTGGAAACCTATACAATACATGCTCTAAGTCCACAACTAATATGATATGATGAATGTTGAATCTTCAGTGTGCGATTCGTTACACGCTATGCATGAAAGATGTTAAATACGAAGTGTGCAAATCATTATACAAGGCAACAATATGTTCAATAAGGAAAACATATTCTCATGAGTATAAACATAGCAACTATGTTATTCAATGCTTAAAACATAACCAAATGAATATACAACAAGTCCATGTCCAGGATTTTGATATAGAAATGACTTTCAAACACAATTAAATCTATGGCTCAATTAGATAGAATTTAATTAAATAAAAATAATTAAATTCCCTAGATTCTAATTCAATTCCAAATAACCTCAAATTAATACATATTAAAGAACATAGCATGATCATCACCTATATCCATTCTAAAACTCAATTAGGTTATTGGAACAACAAAGTAGAACTCTAATAAAATCATGCTAACTTAATTACCAAGGTTCTAAAGTAACTTCAAATGGTCCACAATTAATATATATTAGTAAACAAGTCATGGCCAATACAAATATCAAGTTAAAATCTTAATTAAGCTAATGGGACCACAAAATAGATTTTAATTAATTCTTTTAATTAAAATCTCTAGATTTTCAAACTTAACCAAATGCTCTCAATTTAATATATCTTAGAGAACATGCCAATGACTAATGTAATATCACATTACAAGTTTATTTCATTCAATTTACGACCATATGAATTAAACTTTCACTAAAGTTAAATATAAAATAAAAGTTACAATTCTCATGCAATTAATCTTAATTTAATATATGTGAACAACCATACCAAAGCTTAATTTTATAGCATGTCACAATTCAATTCTAAGTTGTATATCACCATGAGGATTAAATCTTAAATAAGGAAATTAATTAAATAAAAGGTTTCAAAACCTCACCGAATATTCTAAATCAAATATATATGAAGCTATATGGCATGTAAATCAAGAATATCAAATCGGAATTCAAATAGAGTGAATAGTGCACTCGGGGTAAATTAATTAATCAAATTAATTAATAATTACTAATTTTCAAAACACCTCCAATTACTTTCAAATTCAACTATGTTGAAGAGCATGCTAAGGCCTAATATAATATGCTAAGGCCACATTATTTAATATTTTATTCAAGATAAATATTAAATAAAATCTTCAATACTTGTCCAAATAATCTAAATTTAATATATGTCAATCCACATATCAAGGAATAATATTCTATCATGCCACATGTTTAAATAAAGTTATGGATAACCGGGAAAATTAAATTCTTCACAAGAAAAATAAATAATAAAATCTCTACATTTTGAATCCAAGCATGTAATCAAGTTGTATAAGCATCACAAGCATGTAATATAGCAACAATTTAAATTATAACACCCCCTACCTCAATTTGAGATGAAAACCCCAAATCCCCACCGGAAGATAAGTGTTCCGAATCCACCGAAATCGAGGGGTTTTGTCAGAGACAACACGATCTACATGAATCCCCAAGAAGACCCATGAAAATCACAACTTGACTTCAAAGCCAAACTCAAGAAATGGCAGAAATGAATTCTGATAAGGGGGAATGGTAGAACACGTCGAGGGGAACAAAAACCGTGAAGGCCGAAGACTTTTCACTTAGGAAAAGTAAATCAAAGGAGGAGAGAGAAGGTGGCAGCTCCATAGGCATCCATGGCTACTTCAGGTCGTGCAAGGGGAGTGGGGAAGATGAAGAATGAAATATCTCATCCCCCTTTTATAGAAATCACAAAAAAAGTGCCCCGAATAGGCCCCGCCAGGTCCGGAAAAGTGGATTTTGAGCAAACGCACTCAAACAAAAAAAATTCGTGAACGAAAAAGATTCAAAATGAGAAAATATGAACAACGGAAGAAACGGCGTCAAAAACTGAGTCCTGACCAAAAAGTTATGCCCCGAACAAGTTCGGCTGCAACCGAGTCCAGAAACTCTGAAACCGGAGAAAAATGACCAGAAGGAAATTCTATGAATTTTCGAGTCAACGAAAGGTGAAAATGAATCTCGTACGAGGATCCAGGCTCCAGACGAGATACTTTGCAATAATTTTCGTTAATTGCACAATTGCCCCTACAAAATGGGTTAACTACGAAACTACCACAGAATGAAAATATCTTCCAAAAGATATTTTCTTAGACACCCCTGAAATAAAATATCTTCAAAAGATATTTATGAAAAACACCCCATGAAATGAAAAAGATTCTGAAGAATTGTGCATCCAAGCCCCTATGGGCACCGGGAGCAACCAGAGTACTTTGTTGCGAAAGTAAAGATACGTATTTCGAGGAAACCACTCAAAATGAAGGCACGTGAAGTCAAAAACCAACTCTGAGCATGAGAAGTGAGGTTGTGCCAACAATGTGACAAATGGGGAAAAGACAGAATTGGGAAAAGGACGAAATAGGGAAAAGGACGAAATACGCATAGTGTCCGAAAAGTGAAAATGTGAAAATGACTCGGTCCTCAAAGGAAGTTGTCAATTCACATGAAAGAGTCTCAGAAACCAATTCCGAGCACTCGAGATGACACTAAGCGACACGAAACAGAGCTCAAAAAAGAAAATTAAACGAAAAAAATTCATTCGTAAAATTTCAGGAAAATGGAAAGGGAGTCAAATGACTGGGTCATTACAAATAAACAATGGAAGAAATGATGATAAAAACTGAGCTTCAAGCAGAAAGATATGCCCCGAACAAGTTCAGCGGCAATCGGGGTCAAAAACCCTAAATCGTGGGAAAATGATCGAATGGCAAATCTAAGAGTACGCGACTCAACGAAAAGCAAAAATGAATCCCATATGAGGATCCTAGCCCAAAACGGGACAGTTGGCATTAACTTTCGTTAATTGCACAAAGGCCCCTCCATAAAAGGATAACTACACAAATGACCCAAAAGATAAATATCTTCCAAAAAATACTTTCTTAAAAACCTCTAAATCAAAATATCTTCAAAAAATATTTATGAAAAACACCCGAAAAAAGAAAAATGTTTTCGAAGAAACTATACATCCATACCCCTACGAAGAAAAGTAATCAACTAGAATAGTTTTCTACAAAAGTAAAGATACGCATTTCATAGAAATCAAATGGAATAGGTGAATGCAAAGTCGGAGTCAAATCCGAGCATAAACCCTAAGGTTACGCGGAAAGAAACGATAAACGAAAAATGAATGAAAGGAGAAAAATGCTGAAAAAAGAAAAGAGAGATGACACAGTCCTTACAAGGACGCTACCAATCTCCAAAAAAAAGAGTGTCGAAAACTATTCCCTGGTACTCAACACGATCCAAAGGGACAAAACCCAAACTCGAAAAAGAAAACATCAATGGAAAAAGAAAATCCGTAAAAATGGAAAAAAAAAAGAAATGAAGGAAAATAACAGGCTCATTACACAAACCCGGGGGTCTGAATCATTATCCAGGTCTTTAACCGAACTCGAGGTCATCTAAGGGCAACACGGTCATTTCCAAGGTCAATGTGAAATTAATACTCATTACTGGTCTTTATAATGTGCAATAGCATCATTGAACGGGTCGTGATTGGACAAAATGGGAAAGGAAAAGAAAATGGAAAACTATATAAACCGGTCAACGTGTGCAAACTACACGTCAATCGAATCAAGCAACTCGATCGACATCTGGGCCTCAGACGTGGACTGGTTTGTCCCTACACAGTGTAAATGGCTACTACCCAAAATAATGAGATACCGATCGACGTCTGGGTTGCCACACGTCGACTGGTTCTCTGCAAAAAATGCTTCTAAGGCCTGCTTGTGTGCCTGAGTCCATTACAACCCCTTTGGTTCATTTGTGAGCATAAATATAATGTAAATCTGTCCCCAAAACATACAATTTACTTCAAAAAACCACAAAAGAACATCCATACATGTTATATATGTGAGATATATATTTTGGGGAGATTGTGAAAAATATAATTTTGTATATTGGCTAATTTTGTTGTCAAAATAAGTACGATCAAGTTATAATTTTTGGGGTCAAAATTTCAAAGATTAAAGATCAGATGCGGATTTGAAGAAGTTCAAGTGTTCATGGTATACTACACTTTGAGATGATGAGAAGAATGCTTTAGGAAGTTTTGAGAGGTAGTGAGAATATTTAGGAAGAGTTTTGGAAGTTTTTAATGGAGATTTTACATTCGGTCTATCTTGAACTGGTTCAAGGGGGCTGAACTGGTTCAACATCAGCAGAACTTTAAGATTGGCCATCTTGAACTAGTTCAATAGGGCTGAACTACTTCAAGACTCAAAGGAACTCTTCAAAAATCCTTGCTGGCCATCTTGAACTGATTCATCCCCTCTGAACTGGTTCAAGGTGATGTGTGTCTAAGTTTACCTCACAATAGGATGATTCCGTGTAGAATAGTGCTATCAAAAAAGATGTCAAACCCACAAAGAGATGAGATTTATTTCAGTCTTTAATTTCATTTTATGGTTTACAGGTAACTTGGTAGAAAATTTTGTTGGTTGTCACGATTAAAAACAAACTAAAATTAAACTGCAATATTAAACTAATAAACTAAGTAATCAAAGAGAAGAATCTTAGGGCTTTAACTTCCCCACAATCATATACTATGATCAATTGAATCAACTCTGGGAATTTAACCAATTATGTTTTCAAATGAATTAAACTCAATAACATTCGCTCAATTCAGATTTTAAAGAAAGATGTTTTACAAAATTCAGTTAACTATAACCTATCTGCGGTTAGCGAGGACTATCCACCTACCTATTCTAACTACTCTAACTACTTTGTAAACAATCCACCTTTCCTAAGCATAGACTATGAAAACATTCTTTTGCAAAAAACGTTAGAATACCATTATATGACCTCTATTCTTGTGTCTGGCAGGGCTCTGCCAAATACCACATAACAAAATAGGTTGAGAATAGATAATAAACCATTACATCTAAGATAAGGGAATAACAGATTATAATCTACTAAAGCATAAAAACCAATTGAGTTGTCTCAATTGCTCATAGTCATATAATCAAGAAAACATTATATATTAAAATAATCCCAGAGTTAAAATAATTAAACCATAATATCATATTAGGTTACATCAGTGCCTTAAGAGAAAGATTAGCTACCCATAACGATGTTGGATGTCGTCTATGTTGGAGTTGTCTCTATCGTCACGAACGACACTTCTCTTCTTAGGATCTTCACTTTCAAAGTTGTAGAAACCCTAAAAGTCACCACACTACCAACCTTCTGAATAACACCAAAACAAGAACTTAAAATTTTAGACCTCTTTTATCAAGGCTTACACCTTCTTTTATAGAAGAAAATAAGGATCTGGTGGGCTTTTAGGTATTCTGACCCATCTGGGATGAGATACGACTGTTAAAGAGAACAATCCCGTACTTTAAATCTAACATGTCATGGAAGGCTCGAGCTTTAGGAACAAGGCTCGAGCTTCTCTAGATTGATGCTCGAGCTTCAAGAATTGGTGCTTGATCTTCACTTTGACACTTAACCAAATTTCTTCAACTATTTTCAAAAGCGTCTTTTTCTTCAACACTTAGAATTCTTTTGGGATTGAAATCTGTTAACATTGCTCAATCCAAGCTTCATGGGCTTGAGCACTAGGTACCAAGCTTGAGCATTTGGGACTCCTGGCTTATACTTCAATGGATAGTGCTCGATCTTGAAAGTAAAGCACAAGACCTGGGAGCATAGCATTTCAATTAAAATCAACTCTTTAACTTCCAACGCCTCATGCTCGAGCTTGAGAGTCAAGGCTCGAGCACCCTTAGGTAAGGCTTGACCACCAAGGTATAAGGCTTGAAATTTAGTGCCTTGTTGACTTTTCTTCTTTTCTTTATTGTGATGCTTGAGCCTCAACACTTGGGCTCGAGCTCTAGGGCTTGAATTTCTTCAAACTTCACCATTTAAGCTCTCAGCTTGCTCTAAATGACCGACAACGACTCTGTAACCTTCGATATTATCATAAAGTCCCAGTTTTAACCATTTCTCTGGGAAAGTACCTGTAAACACACATTAAACATAAATCAGTCTAACTATGGATGGAAGTATCACTTTAAGCCTTAACCTACGTATATTTAGGGGCTCAAATATGCATTTATTCAGCATTCATCACACCCCCAAACTTATATATTGCTAGTCCATTAGCAATATAGAACTAAAAAGCCACTTTCATAGGAATCACGGTTGCATTTAGCTTATTCAACGAGCCTTTAAACCCCTAGGTTACCCCTAGTAGATGAGTTGTAGTCTCATGAGAGTTTCCAGTGAAGATACCCACAAACTTACCAAATCAGTGCCTTAACTACACAGTAAGCTTATTTAAGTCTGTTTTCAAATCATATCATCCTGCAGTTCATTAATCAGTCAAATACAGCAAGTATACCAATCATGTAATCAGAAAAAACTTTCAACTTCCAATCTCAATTAAGCAACCATAGTCCCCACATATTAGTTTAATCATTCATCCAGTAATCTTAATCTCTAAAATACTTTAAAAGTGATCCTATAATTCAATGTGTGGCTTACTGTCTATACTTGCATTTATTCCTTGTTATTCCTCAATTCACAGGCAAACTTTTCAAAGTCCGATTCCCAAGGCATTATTATTCTTCTATGAGTATGTATTTTTTCAAAAAGGATACTGTGCAATATTCAAGTTTATTAAGCTTTCTAAATCACCCATGTAACAAACTTTCAACCAATGACTCCCGGACCAGATGATCTTAGGGCATTAAGTGTTAAAACACCCCTAAGGACTTAATTGCTCAAGTAATTTAGGCAACCTAAACCCCTTATGTAACAAGCTTTCAGCCATTAACTCCCAGACCAGATGATCTTAGGGCATTAGGTGTCAGAACACACCCCTAAGGACTTAATCACTCAAGCAATCTACGTACAAACCTGAACTTGATCATTTTCTACTTCTTTTTCATTTTTTTTTTCATTCACATTGGTGAAGAATTTTTTTCTTTTATTGTATTGCATACATACTAATTTTTTTTTATTATTATTATTATTTTTTTATGCCTTGGTCATCAAAATTATCAAATCCACCTACTCATCTTAGTCTAACTCGAAACAAAATAAGGCTTCCAATATCTACCCCACAGAATTCATGTAAGTGTGAATATGTGCAAAGTATAGTCTCTCAGAGATCAACATCATTAAACAATAATCATCCTAAAAAAGTGGACCACAGGCCACCAACTGATTTCAAAAAATTTCAAAAAAACCATTCTCACAATATTTTAGCATACAAACCATTTTTAACCAGCATCAGACGGCAAACAGAGTATATCACCATCAACAGACTCAAACACATGTTTATATCCTTAACTATCAAATCACATCCTTGTGTAAGCAAAAAATTTAAATTAACACAACCTTACCCCCAAACTTAGTGTGCACCTTGTCCTCAATGTGTGAGAACAAAAAAGAGTTAGAAAGATATTACCATTTAAATAGACCAACAAAGATATAACAAACTAATGGGCAGACGGGTAAAAATGAATATCCAGCATCGTCTCCTTCAACATAGTGGTTTCTCTCAAAACCACCCAATGGTGCTGTTAGGCAAATCACCCCCAAACTTAATCTGTAGTATCTGGCAAAATCAATAAACTCCACTACATATTAGAGTATCAAGTATATGGAGTAAGCATAGAGAAATATCATTGTGAATTAAAATATCAACACAAGGAAAATAGAAGCAAAAAGCATGTATATATATCAGAAATCTGTACAATGCTTTTGAAAGAAAGATTTAGGGCAGATATACATCATATAGAAATAAATACATCAAAAATTCTTCCCTAGTCAATAAAAATATAGAAAAGCCCTACAAAGCTAATCTATAGAAGGTAGGGGTGGATCGGAAGAAGTAGATGGAGTGGACGGAGTACGGCGTAGTAACTCCTCCAATATGCTCTGCTGCGGAATCAGCATCTGCCTCAGCACCGTCTGACCATCCTGCAGCTCAGCCACCCTGGCTTATAAAACTCTAATCTCAACCTGAGAAAAACTCTTAGGCTGGGCTACAGGAGCGGGCCTCCTCCTCAGGGTTAACTTTCAGGCTCGAGCATTGAGACAAATTTTTGGATATTTGTTATTTTTCAATTTTTTATTTTCTTTTTCTATTTTATTCAAACCTAAACTAACCTAAACCTAAATGAAGACTAAAATAAACCTAAAACCTAGAAAAGAGAATAACTAAATCAAAACTAAAATAACGAAATCAAAATCAAAATAAACTACAGTATAACATACAAGTGCTAAGTTTAACGTCGATAGCTCAACAGCATGCTAAGTTTAACATCGATAACTCGATAAAAACCTGACCTCTATAGTCCAAGTAAAAAGGATCCTGAAGTTCTACTGACTCCACTGTGCCTCTCTGCACACTACCCTCTATGTAGGGTTTCAGTCTCTATCCATTGACCTTAGACAATATTCTAGTCTTACAATCATGTATCTCAATTGCACCATAAGGTGTAACAGAAAGAACCATGTATGGACCTTCCCAACGTGACTTTAACTTTCTAGGAAAAAGTTTCAGTCGTGTATTAAACAACCAAACCTTCTTCCCAGGCTCAAAAGTCTTATGCAAGACATGCTTGTCATAAAATGCCTTAGTCTTTGATTTATATAAACCTTAGCACTCTCATAAGCATCATTACATAATTCTTCAAGCTCAGTTAGTTAAAGCTTCCTGTTAGAATGAGCAGATGACATATCAAAGTTGAGTTTTTTTATGGCCCAGAAAGCTCGGTGTTCTAACTCTACAAGAAGATGGCACCCTTTACCATATATGAGACGGTGTGGTGACGTACCAATCGGAGTCTCATAAGCAATACGGTAAGCCCATAAAGCATCATTCAGTCTTAAAGACCAATCTTTACGATCTGGCTTAACCGTTTTCTCAAGAATTCTCTTAATTTCACGATTGGATAATTCAACTTGGCCACTTGTTTGGGGATAATAGGGAGAAACAACTTTATGAGTGACGAAGTATCTTTGTACCAAAGTACGGAAATACCTATTACAGAAATGAGCACCTCCATCGCTAATAATAGCTCGTGGCATATCAAACCGACTAACAATGTTCATTTGAATAAACTCAATCACAACTGCGTAATCAGCAGTTTTAGTAGCTACTGCTTCAACCCATTTAGATACATAATGAATAGCCACAAGAATGTATTAATTTTTATTGGACTGAACAAAATGACCCCTGAAATCAATACCCCAAACATCAAAAACCTCAATAATTAAGATTAGAGTCAAGGGCATCATATTTCTCCTAGAAATTAATCCTCGCTGCTGACATCTAAGGCGTGACCTACAGAATAAATATGCATCCCGAAAGAGCGAAGGCCAAAAGAAACCACATTGAAGAATTTTAGCTGCAGTTTTCTTTGCACTGAAATAACCTCCACATGCCAAACTATGACAGAAGGTCAGAATACTATGAAACTCACTCTCAGGAACACATCTATGAATGATTTGATCAGCACAGTATTTGAATAGCTAGGGGTCTTCCCAATAATACATCCTAATTTGGGAGAAAAATCAATCTTTTTCCTGTTTTAACCAAGACAAAGGAATTTTGCCTATTGCGAGGTAATTCACAATATCAGCAAATCAAGGCAAATCCTTATGAGAAACCTCAAACAGTTATTCATCTGGAAAGGAATAACAAATTGGAAGTGAAGTTGAGGTATCCTCAATTAGAATTCTAGAAAGATGGTCAGCTACCACATTCTCTGACCTTTTCTTATCCCAGATTTCATAATCAAACGCTTGAAGCTAGAGGATCCATCGAATCAAATAGTGTTTGGTTTCCTTTTTGGAAAAAAGATGTTTCAAAGCAGAATAATCAAAATAGACTACGACTTTGGAACCATTAGATATGATCTGAATTTGTCCAAAGCGAAGACAACTGCAAATAACTCTTTTTCAGTTGTGGTATAATTCAATTGTGCATCTGAAAGAGTTTTGCTCGAAATAGACTACGACTTTGGAACCATTAGATATGATCTGAATTTGTCCAAAGCGAAGACAACTGCAAATAACTCTTTTTCAGTTGTGGTATAATTCAATTGTGCATCTGAAAGAGTTTTGCTCGCATATTAAATAACATGAAGAAGTTTATTTACTCGTTGTCCCAAGATAGCACCCATAGCATAATTAGATACATCACATATAATCTCAAATGGAAGAGCCCAGTCTAAAGGATTCATTATAGGAGCTGAAGATAGAAAAAACTGAAGCTTTTGGAAAGCGTCAAGGCACGATTCATCAAAGATAAAAGGAGGGTCCTTTGCAAGTAAATTACACAGAGGACAGGAAATTTTGCTAAAATCCTTAATGAAGAATCGATAGAACCCAGCGTGCCCAAAAAATGACCGCACTCCCCTTACAGAGGTAGGAAGAGGTAATTTAGAGATCAAATCTACTTTAGCTCTATCAACTTCAATACCTCTCTCTGAAATAATATGTCTTAAAACAATACCCTCTTGAACCATAAAATGGCTCTTCTCCCAACTAAGAATAAGATTGGTTTCCCTAGAATGCGGAATCACTAGGGAAAGATTTTGTAGACAGTTTTCGAATGTGGATCCGAAAATAGAGAAGTCATCCATAAAGACTTCGAGAAACTTTTCAACCATATCTAAAAAGATAGACATCATACACCTTTGGAATGTTGCTGGCACATTACACAATCCGAAAGCCATCCGTCTATAAGCAAATGTACCGAATGGACTAGTGAAAGTAGTTTTCTCTTGATCCTTAGGATCAATGGCCACTTGATTATAGCCAGAATATCCGTCTAAAAAGCAATAATAACTCTGGCTAGCCAATAGCTCTAGAATTTGATCAATTAATGGAAGTGGAAAATAATCTTTTCTAGTAGCGGAGTTGAGTTTTCGATAATCAATACCCACACGCCATCCAGTGGTGTTGCACTGTGGAACTATTTTTCCCTCAAAATTCTCAACTACTGTAATACCTGTCTTTTTGGGCACTACTTGAGTAGGGCTCACCCATTGCTATCTGAGATAGGGTAGATTATTCCCTCATCTAGTAACTTCACAACTTCCTTCAAAACTACCTCCTTCATATTAGGATTCAATCTTCATTGGAGTTCTCGAGATGTTCGGGATTCCTCCTCCAAATGAATCTAATGCATGTAAATGGTGGGACTAATTCCTTTCAAATCAGCCACACTCCACCACATAGCCTCTTTGTTTTGCTCAAAAACTTTTAAGAGACTACTTTCTTGGGAACTTGTAAGATTGAAAGCAATGATCACCAGAAGGGTGTCATTTAAACCCAAGAAAGCATATTTGAGCTTTTTCGGTAGTGGCTTAAGCTCAAGCTTAGGTGGAGACTCTAAAGAAGGAATAAACGGAGTACTAGAAAGTGGTGGAAGAGGCTCTAACCTAGATTTCCATGGAGGAAAATTTGTGATAGGAGTCGAATTTAGCAAAGAATTCACTTCAACTATTGAAGAATCAATATCGAAATCTTTATAATTAAAGTGATTTAGGCAAGCTTCTAAAGGATCCTTGGATAAAATAGTTGGGAGTGATTCCTTAACCAACTCATCAATAACATCAAGGAAGAAACATTCACTATTATCATGGGGATAATGAATAACATTGAAGATGTTTAACTTGACTTCCGTATTCCCAAAAGATAAATCCATGGCTCCAGTCCTACAGTTAATGCAAGCATTTACTGTAGCTTGAAAAGGTCGCCCAAGAATGACTGGAATATACTTTTTAAAATCATGGACCGGTTCTGTATCAAGAACTAGAAAATCGACTGAAAAATAGAACTTATCTACTTTTACAAATACATCTTCAACAATACCTCGTGGTTGTCTGATAGAACGGTCAGTAAGCTAACAACCGATATAGGTTTTAACTCTCCCAAACCTAGCTTCTCATACACCGAGTAAGGAATAAGATTAACACTAGCTCTAAGGTCAAGAAGTGCTCGCTCTATCACATTGTTTCCAATTATGCAAGAAATTATAGGAGCACCAGGATCTTTAACCTTAAGAGGAGTGTTATACTTAAGAATAGCACTGACATGCTCGGTGAGACAAACTTTTTTATGAACTTGGCTTCTGGATTTTCTTTTAAGAGTGCACAAGTCCTTTGGAAATTTGGAGTAGGTTGGAATTTGTTTTATAGCATCGAGCAAAGGAAGATTGATTTTGACCTGTTTAAAGACCTCCATCATATCTTGAATTTTCTCCCCTTGTTTACTAAAATGAGAAGGTTCCTTGAGACGATCAGGATAAGGCGCTTTTGGCTTATAAGCTGTCTTAGGGTTAGGAGTAGATAAAGAAATGACTCCACCTTCAACTCCTTTTGTGGATTGTAGAATAGAATTTGAGAAAATATCCTTGGGATATGGAGTATGAATGATAGGAACAACGGGAATCTTAAGCCTTTCTTTTTCCTCCTGTCATTTTTCAACTTGGTTATCAACCACTTTTCCACTCCTCAATGTAGTGACAACCTAAACTTGCTCATGATGAATACCTGAGGAATTAGTTTCATCAATCATGTAAGTATGACTTTTCGGGTTGGCTATTGGCTGACTAGGCAACTTTTCATCTTCTCTTCGAGATAGAGTACTCGCTATTTGCCCAACTTGTGCCTCTAGCTTTGTTATAGCTTAAGAACGAGTATTAAGAAGTTGGGTATTAGCTTTAATCTCAATGAGAGCATTGAGTACTTGTTCCTCAAAAGCAGAATTTCTATGAGGAGGTGGAAGATTTGGAGCTTGAGTGGGTTGATTCCTAAATTGAGGTGGACGATAAATACCAAATTGGTTAAAAGAATTCTTTTGTGGCATAGAATTAGATGATGCCCCTGTGATTGAGGAATAGTGGTTCCTTGATTTTGATTACGCCATGATAGATTATGATGATCTCTCCAGCCAGGATTATATGTAGAAGAATATGGATTATATGCTAGTCTAGAAAATCCAGCATTCACTTGTTCCTGTGGGATCTCATATGATTATCCCAGCATAGGGAAATTATCAGCAAAATGGGTGGGATTAACACAGATTGAACAAACTTCCTTTGGCAAGGCAATTTGTGGATTAGCAACAAGAGTGAATCCGGATGATAAGATTTGATGGAATCTACGGTTCAAGGCTTCTATTTGAGCGGTTAACTCACTAGATTTATCTACCTCATAAAGTTTTTCAACCTTATGCATTCCAAGTGAAGACCTAAACCTAAAGGAAGAAGCATGTTGAACTGAATTTTCACTTAGGGCCTCAAACAGTTCCTAAGCGTCAGCCGGACTCTTACGCAGAAAAGCAACATTACTGGATGCAACTACCATGTTTCTACAAGAATCTGTAAGACTATCATAGAAAATCTGTATTACGTGCCATTGAGCAATAGCATGGTGTGGACACTTTCTTAGAAGATCATTATATCTCTCTCATACATATTGGAGCTGTTCTCCCAGGATTTAGGAAAATGCCATGATTTCTTTTCTCATTTGTGTGGTTTTACCCACAGTGTAGTATTTCTTCAAGAACTCCTATTGCAACATGTCCCGTGTAGATATGGAATTTTTTGGAAAAGACTGCAACCAAGTTCTTGCTTTATCCTTGAGAGAGAATTGGAATAGACGCATTCTAAATGAATCATTGGTAAGAGTGGTCAACTTGGTAGTTGAACACAATTCCAAAAACACATCCAAGTGCTTATAAAGATCCTCTATTGCATACCCATGAAAGGTAGGAAGCATTTGGATCATAGCAGGCTTGATCTCAAAATGGGTTGCATCAGCATCCGAAAAAATAAAGCACGAAGGGGAAGTGTATGTGGTAGGAATACAATGATCCCTCAATTGTGGTTGTGGTGAAGGTACAGGTGGATGCCATTCTCCATTACCATTACCATTACCATTATTACCCGGTGTATTACGATGTTCAGCCATGTTATCAGAGGAACAATCTATATTATTCAAATGCTTTTTAAGTTTTCTTAACTGACTCAAAGTTCTCTCTATTTCAGGATCATACACTAAAGGTTTTGACCTAGTTTGGCAAGTTAACATGCACTAGTTCCACTAATCCTAAATAGTGACAAAAAAAAAAAAAAAAATCCAAGTAACAAGAAAAACAGTAAAAACTCATAAAAGGTTTAATAAACCAAAGCTTTTTATCCCTTAAGCGTTATTATCCTCACTGCTAATTTATACCTAAAAAGAAAAAGAATTAAGGTGAGATATCAGAAAGTCCGAAGACTGGTAAACCAAAATAAACTAATTAAAAACTAAACAAAAACTAATCTCCCTAGCAACAATGCTAAAAATTGATGTGTGTCTAATTTTACCACTCGCGATAGGACGATTCTGTGTAGAATAGTGCTATAAAAAGAGATGTCGAACCCACAAGGAGATAAGATTTATTTCAGTCTTTAATTTCGTTTTATGGTTTACAAGTAACTTGGTAGGAAAATTTGTTGGTTATCACGATTAAAAACAAACTAAAATTAAACTGCAATATTAAACTAATAAACTAAGTAATCAGAGAGAAGAATCTTAGGACTTTGACTTCACCACAATCATATACTATGGTCAATTGAATCAACTCTGGGAATTTAATCAATTATGTTTTCAAATGAATTGAACTCAATAACATTCGTTCAATTCAGATTTTAAAGAAAGATGTTTTACAAAATTCAGTTAACTATAACCTATCTGCGGTTAGCGAGGACTATCCACCTACCAATTCTAACTACTCTAACAACTTTGTAAACAATCCATCTTTCCTAAGCATAGACTATGAAAACATTCTCTTACAAAAAAGGTTAGAATACCATTATATGACCTCTATTCTTGTGTCTGGTAGGGCTCCGCCAGATATGACACGACAAGATAGGTTAAGAATAGACAATAAACCATTACATCTAAGACAAGGAAATAACAGTTTATAATCTACTAAAGCATGAAAACCAATTGAGTTGTCTCAATTGCTAATAGTCATATAATCAAGAAAATATTATATATTAAAATAATCCCAGAGTTAAAACAATCAAACCATAATATCAGATTGGGTTACATCAGTGCCCTAAGAGAGAGATTAGCTACTCATGACAATGTCGGATGTCATCTGTGTTGGAGTTGTCTCCATCGTCACAGACGGCACTTCTCTTCTTGGGATTTTCACTTTTAAGGTTGTAGAAACCCTAAAAGTCACCACGCTACCAGCCTTCTGAATAACACCATAAAAAGAACTTTAAATTTTAAACCTCTTCTATTAAGGCTTACGCCTTATTTTATAGAAGAAAATAAGGATCTGGTGGACTTTGAGGTCTTCTGACCCATTTGGGATAAGATACGGCTGATAAAGAGAGCAATCCCGTACTTTAAATCTAACATGTCATGGAAGGCTCGAGCTTTAGGAACAAAGGCTCGAGCTTTAAGGTTCAGGCTCGAGCTTTAGGAATAAGGCTAGAGCTTCTCTGGATTGATGCTCGAGCTTCAAGAATTGGTGCTCGATCTTCACTTTGACACTTAGCCAATTTTCTTTAATTATTTTCTGAAGCGTCTTTTTTTTCAACACTTAGAATATTTTTGGGATTGAAATCTGTTAACATTGCTTGATCCAAGCTTTATGGGCTCAAGCATTAGGTACCAAGCTCGAGTATTTGGGACTCTTGGCTCGACCTTCAATGGATAGTGCTCGATCCTGAAAGTGAGGTACGAGACCTGGGAGCATAGCCTTTCAATTAAAATCAACTCTTCAACTTCCGATGCCTCATGCTCGAGCTCGAGGGTCAAGACTCGAGCACTCTTAGGTAAGGCTCGAGCACCAAGGTAAAAGGCTCAAGCTTTAATGCCTTGTTGACTTTTCTTCTTTTCTTTGTTGTGATGCTCAAGCCTCAACACTCAACACTTGGGCTCGAGCTCTAGGGCTTGAATTTCTTCAAACTTCACCATTTAAGCTTTCGGCTTGCTCTGAATGACCGACAACGACTCTATAAGCTTCTTTATCATCATAAAGTCCCGGTTTTAACCATTTCTCTGGGAAAGTACCTATAAACACACATTAAACCTACGTATATTTAGGGGCTCGAATATGCATATATTCAGCGCTCATCACAAGGCATCCTGACAGTGTTGAAAACTTTCCTTTCTTGCTCTGTTTATTTCCTAGTTGGTTTAGAATTCTTTCTAAGTCTTATGCACGAAATTTTTTATATTTTCAGAGGGATTAAGACATTCTAAAGTCTATATAATTTATGATAGTCATCTTGGTTTATTCACGGCTTTTGCATACAATATTCAGATCCATTAGAAAACCATCTTTGAGCGATATTTTTATTCAGAAAATCAATCTGATTTTTTTTTATTTTATTTTTGAGAACACACACATAAACACAAGAGTGATTTTGGAGTGTTATTCTCTAGTTCATCAGAATTGAAGCAAAATTGAAGATTCAGAGATTCCCAAAAAGCAGAATTCATTCGTTCTTCATCAAATTCAAATCTAGAAGAAAAGGGGTGAAGCGATCACACTTTGAAAGGGTCAAAGCATTTGTGGAGTGTTGTTTGATCTACCTACAACTTTTCTACAGAGATCGAGAGTAAGCCTGAGGGCGAGAGCTATTGGACGGGGGAGTCGCAAAGCCAGGGATTGTCAGCCATTGGTTTTTGGTAGAATGATAGGGTGTGAGACTGAGTGAAAGTTCAGTGTACTTTGCTTCAAATATAGTGGATTGTTTATCTCTGAACTGCACAGTCCAACGAGGTTTTTCCCACAATTGGTCTATTCTACCAATTGGGGTTTCCTGACTAAAAATCCTGGTGTCATCTCTCAAACTCTAATTACTTTACTTGCACTTTATTTTTGCTTTGTGGTTTGATTTTAGTTTTATTTCGGTAAAATTAAAATAAGTAAAAATTGGATAAAGGAGCAAGTTAAATCTATTCACCACCCCTTTAGGTTATCTATCCATATTATATTCCACAACCATTCCGCTGCGCACAAACTCAATAGTATAATCATCATACGAGCTTGATACATTACATGCGATCATTTAAATCCGTTTACATCATAAGTTGGCCACAAAGCCATACATGGGAATAGAAATCCTAATAAGACCACAAAAGGCAAAAGAATGGTCTCAAAACTATTTTCATCCACAAAATGAATACGAGTAATGATTAAATACAAGCTTGTAGCAAAATAGGTTACATGACCATTACAAATTACTTTATGCATCAAAATTACAAGCTTCAAAATAGACAAATGCGTAGTCTACAAAAGAAGTCCACGATATTATCATGGAAGAGGTTGTGGGTCGTCCATTACCTCCTTTCCATTTCTTGAAAAATGATAAGTAGACGATTGAGCACAATGGCTCAGTAATGATTTCCTAAGTGGCATCTCCTCAAGCAAGGTAAGTAATCTCATGCCTTACACGCAAAGAATAGGAATGAGACAAAATAAAATATGCTAGGGATTCACATACTCATTTCCATCATCAAGTAACCATTGTCATCATTCAGACGCAATGCAATGCATGAAATACACCATGCAACCACACACCACACACATACCTTCGCATATCCACACACCTATTCCAAAAACGTGTTAACTAGCCGGACTTTGGTACCTCCGCCGTCCTTAGGGAGAACTTGTTAGTCGTCCCTGGCAAAGGGTAACTCCCAACTACCATTTAGGGCCCGAGGTCGTTAAATTACTCATGGGTACCTCCCGTGTCCCTATTAACTAGCTAGCACCACCAGAAAAGGGGTAGCTCCCCAACTACCGGGTATGAGAAAAACCTTTTTCCCAAAAACTTGTCAAATCCATACTTTTATCTTTTTAAAATCCCACACATGCATCCCAACACACACAACTCATATGCTTATGAAACATCATCAATGTTGTGTAGATGAATGCATAAAATCTCAACCATTTCACATATTGACATGATTTGTTAACATTAAGTAAAATTTATGATCATAATAAGGACTAAATTGATAATTATCCATCAATGAAAAGTAATTCAAGTAATTAGTATGTTATCACATAGCATGTCCACACATTTAGCATACTTTAATCATGTCATTCATCATATATCATTATTTATAGCACATAGTCCACATTTATCCACAAAATCAATCAAATAAATCAACATGACTTAACTATTTACATAAACTTTAAATTCAGCAAACCCTAATCATCAATTACACATATAACACCTCAAATTAATATGCTAAAGAGAGGGAAAAACATATAATTAGTTACAAAACTTAAGGAAGACATCCAATTAGACAACTCTACCTTATTTGATGCAAAAACCTCAATTTTTTGAAAATCCCTAGGTCACCCAAATGGAACTTTGTTTCAATCAATTCAAAGCTCTCGTCTAGCTCTACAACCTTACCTTCAATGGTAAAGATAAAATCCTAAAGAAAAATGTGACGACCCTGGACTTTTACAAACCCAGTGTGTCCTGTGATAACCCGTAACGAATCCAAAATGCAGAAGCAAAAAAGAAACACGGCCTCTAGAGATATATATCATCCCTAAGACACAAAAGTGGGTTCCTGAGGAGTCCCGAGGCTTAACGGAAGCAAGAAAGAAACAAGGATTCCAAAACCCTAAAAGAAATGGACCAAGGGCAAAATGGTCATTTCACCCAGAAATGAGTGCTACCATGCACACCATTGGAAAGGTAACAAAAAATTAATAAATTTAGACTCAAGAATCACTAGATTTGGAGTTCGAATGAAGAAAATATGAAAATAGAACGAAAAGGCATCCTCCGTTTAAGAGACAGCACGACCCTATTTTACTAAAACTGGTATAACTCTCACTACGATTGGAGTTTTTGAGTGTGGTTGGTATCATTGGAAAGCTAACTTCAAGCTATTGAGTTAGGCTCAAGAATGACCTAATTTAGATCAGAAACGAAGAAAAAGAAAACCAAGCTTCAGGGAGGATCAGCGAGCTGATGTACAGTACCAGCCGGCTGAAACTCAATCATCAGCCGGCTGATGTACAGTACCAGCCGACCGAAATGCCCTTTTAAGAATGCAACTCTTGGGAAAAACACTGTGGACACTCATCGGTCAATCGATTTCTGCTATCAGCCGACCGATGGACCAGGTAGCA
The DNA here is from genome assembly GCF_030987335.1 of Cornus florida. Classification (NCBI taxonomy): domain Eukaryota; kingdom Viridiplantae; phylum Streptophyta; class Magnoliopsida; order Cornales; family Cornaceae; genus Cornus; species Cornus florida. Next base: position 46,901,610 of record NW_026775575.1, read on the forward strand.
ACATAAAAAGCTGCTGCAAACCATGGGAAAGATTCTTGGCTCTATCCTAAAGCTATGCATGCTTCCTAAATGATCCAAAGAAGTTTACAAACCTCCTATGGACTCAAACAAGCATCCAAAACATGCCAAAAGAAAGAGGGACTTCAAATAACACCCCAATGCATGAATTTTTCATAAAAATTCATAAAATCTGAAACTTAAGAGTTTTGTGAAATGTGAATATGCGCGCAAACGTAAAAAGACATTTAAGATGCGTCCCAATGGTCCGCGGCCTCAAAATAACCCCAATGTAAGATATAACCTCTCAACAGCCAAAAATGACTTAAAATGCAATTAATAAAACCAAAATGCAAAACCTATAGCAAAATGGTGTTTGGCCCTTGGCCACACCTCATACATGATCATAGAGACTCTACGAAAGAAAAAGAATGGCATTCCCACGCCCGATGCAACCATGGCAAAGCGAAAACTTGCGATTTTTCAATATTTCCATAATAAACCTTAAAAGCAAAAGTGTATAGAATACATGAAACATGTCATCGGCCTCCGGCCTCATCTTATGTTAAATAAATTACAAAAGGTGTACTTATGTACACATTACATATATGGAATCGCAGTTACAAGTTTTGATACATAAGGTTACAAAAATGGTATTTCATGCTAACATTTGCATGAAATGGAAACTTAAAAGTTACAAGTCATCCAACAAATGATGAGCATCATGAGCCAAGTCTTCATACCTGAACAAAAACCCCAGTAACTTCGGGGTGAGTAAACAAGTTTACTCGTAGGGAATGAGTATGCATAGACTCGATTTCTTCACAGATATTTACATTAACTTGAAACAATTCATAAGGATCGTGCCACCTAACGTCTATGTCAAGATGAGACTCAGGGAGCATCCTAAGCTACCTTAGATCATTTCTAGCATAAATCACATCATTTATGCAATTTAAATAACGTAGAAGAATGATATACAAAGCAACAAGATGTAAATTCTCAAAGTCCTTAACTTGAAATCTAAAACACGAAAACAACTAAGCGGATTATGCCACCTAACGTCTATGTTCCAAATGAATTTATAAGATCATTCCCAAACTACGTTTGAACATAAAAACATAAATCACGATATCGATACAATTTAACCAACATTGGAACTTCCAATACAACGCATAAAGCACAAATTCTCAAACTTAGCATTTTGTAACTAAAAATGGGGAAAATCAAATAAGGAACAACAAGTTACAACATCATATAATTATCAACTTGAAATAAAATGTGAAATCAAACAAAGTGGATACTTGGACATCACACCAAATCAGACTGACACCATAGTTACTTTAGGGTTACTAGCCCATGGGTAACCTCCCTATGTGCGCACTAGACCTGTAAAGGGACAATCCCTCGTACTAGAACCATGTCCTAGCCTTAGTCAAACAATGACATCTTCAAGTTTCCAAAATCAACAAGTTGTGCAACAACGTATATATCAACATGTACATACAAGATAATCAACTATCTACCACGCACAACCAAAATTGGAAACACATACAATACATGTTCTGAGTCCATAACTACTATGGCATGAAAGACGTCAAATACAAAATATGCAACTCATTACACAAGACAATGATATATTTAATAAGGAAAACATATTCTCATGAATATAAATATAACAACTGTCCAATGCTTAAAATGTAACCAAGTGAATATACAACAAGTCTAAGTCCATGATTTGAATATAGAAACAACTTCTAAAACACAATTAGATCCATAGAGCCATTAGATAGATTTTGATTAAACAAAAATAATTAAATTCTCTAGATTTCAAATCAATTTCAAATAATCTCAAATTATTATATGTTAAACAATATAGCATGTTCATTACATTTATCAAATCAAAAGAGCAAAATAAGCAAGACATTATCATGTAGAATTTAATTAATTTAAATTAATTAAATCTCTAATTTTCAAAAGTTGTTCAAATGATCCTAAATTAATATATGACAATGACTAAGTCATGGTCATACCATATATCAAGTCTAAAATGGAATACAAATAAAACACAATTAACTAAAATTTAAATCAAATTAAATTCATTAAATCTCTAGATTTGAAAACTTATTTAAATTATCCCAATTTAATATATAACAAGGATCAAGTTATGGCCATGCCATATATCAAGTCTAAAGTAAGTTACATGCAAGTTACCATTTAATCATTTATTTCTCAAATCAACGTAAGACATGTATACAACTTATATTTCATTACAAAAGCAAAAAAAAACCACATGAAAAATAAACTATAACACCCCCTACCTCACTAGAGAAGTGTCCCTCTGGAATCCAAGGCAAATCAACACAAAATGGCAAACCCTTCAAGGGTTTTTTAGAGGAGGATGAGGGGAATAAAAAGTATTTCAAGCTTCATGGTCAAAGGTGAGTGGAAGGGCCTCAAAAATCAAGGTTAAGGCCTAAGCATCAAGCTTCTCTAATGGTGGCTAGGGTTTGTGGTGAGGAAGAGAATGAAATAAAAAATATTAAGTGTGAGTGGAGGAAATAGAAATCCTCCACTCACTATGTGCTCTTACACTACCTCTCTCACACACACAATGTAAGACTAAATTTGGAGCCTACATTTGTCACTCATCCAAGCATCCATTGTAGGCTTAATCCTAAGCCTACACTTGTCAACCATCCATGCCAACAAGTGCACCTATCCTAGTTTAGCAAGTGGGTGAATCTCCACCCTCCATGTGTCATCATCCAAACCACCAAAGTGTCTCCACACAAATGTCAACAAATGGACCAATGAGAGTGTGACACTTGTCACACTTTTCAAAAATTGCAAAAAGGTCCTTTTTGAAAATATCTTCCAAATTAAATTAAAAAATGATCCCTAAGACGAAAAATAATTACTTTACATAATTACACTAAAACCCAAAAAGTTAGAAAAATTACCAAAAAGTTATGCATCCATGCCCTTTACAAGAAAAGTAAACATTTAACACGTTTTCTACAAAAGTGAAAATGTAGATATCATGGAAATCAAATATCATGGATGCATGCAAAGCTGGAGTCAAATTCGAAGGCAAAAAGTGAGGTTATGCAACGAAAAAGGAAACCGGGAAAAGACAAAAAGTGAATAGTGACGAAAAATGAAAAATGTGAAAATGACTCGGTCTTCAAAGAAAGTTGTCAATCCAAGAAAAGAGTCTTAGAAACCATTTTTGAGCACTTGATATGACACTAAGTGACGAGAAACCAAATATAAAAGAGAAAGGACAACAGAAAAAATTTATCCGTAAAATTTGAGAAAAAAAAAAAAAGAAAAGGAATGAAAATGACCAGGTCATTACAAAAAAGGAGAAATGGAGGCTTTAAAGTTACATTTTAGAAAGAGAAAGAAATTTAGAGAAAGAGGGCTGGTCTCGGCTGCAAGAAGGATAAGAATGAGCCAAAAATCATATATATGTGTCGTTATATGCCTTGGTAAAAAAGGTGTGGTCCCCACTTTGACTAATTAAAAGCCTAAAATGCCCCTTGGTGTATGTACACACCATAACATCCTATAACTATACATCTAAATACATAATCACATAAATACACACCAAATAATAAATATGAAATGCACATGGCCCCAAAAAGATTGTCCGAACACAAAAAAAAACTAGGCGTAAGACCCATACGGGACCTCCCGGACCAAAATTCTGAAAAATACTAAAATCAAAATTTATTTCTAAGAGTTCTAAGCTCAAAAAAATTTATTCCTAAACCACTCTTGGAACCCTTGTGACACGCTAACCGGTGCATGGCACACAAACAAGGCATAAAATAAAATAATCCGAAAAATTCAAAAAATGTCAGAAAAATAAAAAATTGTGAAACTTCACAATCTCCCTAACATAAAGAGATTTCGTCGCCGAAATCAAGTCACCTCATATATGAAGGACAACATGGTACCTAAACAAAGTACGTCTCCAAGTACCCCACACAACACGCTGCGTAACAGAATCTTGATCTAAAGAATCTCACGTCATAATGTCATTCGCAACCCTATGCTCATGACCCAATGTATCCTCAATGAGCAGTGATGAGCGTTGAAAAGTGTGCATTTAAACCCCTTAAGCTTGAATATTCTAAGACCTTTATCTATCTTATTTACCCGTTTTAGTACTTATTTGTGTTTTTGTCTATTTCAGGTCAATAATGTTGAAACGGGTTAAAAATAGTTTCTTAAGGCCTTCTTGGAGTCAAACAAAGTCCTAGTGATGATTGATAAGCGCCGAATATTGCATATTCAAGCGCCCTTAGCTGCATTAGTTAAGTCTATTATTCGATTATTCTATATAAATTATCTTCATTTGCACGTTTTTATATATTTTCAGGTTCATTGGCCAAAAAGGAGCAAAAATGATGTTTTGTTCAAACTTTGAATAACAATGAGCTCAAGGCTTAAGTTCTGGCAGCAGTGGAATCTGACTTTGCTCGCCATTTTTGACCTATCAAACTCAAGAACTGGACTTCCATTAAAACATGGCGTATTTAGAGCTTTGAATTAGCTTTCCAAATCTTCAAACGGTTTGTCATTTGGAGTTCGGAGTAGAAAGTTATGGCTGTTTTACCAAAGCAGTGCAAAGCAGGTCAAGAGGAAGGAGCATATTGGTCCAACTTCGAGCGCTCGAAGTGCTTAGTTAGAGCGCTCGAACTATGGGTAGAATGCTCTCCGGGATCCTTCACTTCAGCCCACTTTCTCCTTGATTCCCTCATTTCTGATTTCTATCTTTATGGGTTGGTTGGAGATGTTTTTTGGTGAGGAGTTGAGCCTTGTTTGGTAGGGGAAGATGTCTAGAAGTGGAGGGAAGCCACACATAACATATGATATCTCATCTTTGCAAGATTTTTTGGAGAGAGAAAGAGGAGAAAAAGATAGAGTTCTTGAAGCCAAGGGAAGGGAGCTCGAAAATGGAGGTTGCATCCAAGCTTCTTCCTTCTTCTAAGGCTCCCATGGGTAACTAAGCCTCCATCTAGGGAGGTGATGAGGCCCCTCCCTTGTAAGTATGTTCTAATTTAGGCTATATTTTGGGGATTACAATGTATATTCTTTGGTCTTTTCATGGTCTAGAGCATTTTGCATTTTGTAATGGATCTTCATATATTTAAATGATTAATGTTGAGTCAATTATCTATCTTAAATGGTTTATTCTTTTAATCATATTGCTGCACTCTCATGGTGACACTTGTAGTGAGATCATGGAATTGTTTTAATGGCATGGAGTTGGAAGACTTTGATAGATCATTGCTTAGGTGAAACCTTTGATGATTTATGCTTATTTCTTACCTTCATGTGCTTCATCATTTTATCTAAGGCTTGATAGTCTTTCATTCAAGTAAATGTGGTTAAGCTACACCTTAGTTAGGTAGTCTAAACATGTTAACCTTTGATGGATCATGCTTGATTCAGATTTAATGAACTTCTTGAGGATATTATAGCAACCAAGTGTTGCTATGTATCATGACCATAGTATATAATGTTTTTCCCCCAATTTAGCTCTAACCTAGCATGTGTATAGGGATGGAGCCGGATTCACTTCCCTAGTCCCCTTTACTTGTATTTCATCTCCTTTAAATTCTTGCAAGCTTTTAATATATGCACCTTAATTTCATAGCTTAAGTGACAATCAACAAATCCTCTATGAATACCCCTATCATTCTAAAAAGACTCTAGACACTTAGGTTGCTATAGATTAGCGCAGTCCCAGTGGTTCGACTTACCCGATCAATAGCCCTATTTTACAATGATTTGTGCTATTACGAAGGTTGATTTATTATAGATCGAATTCTCAACTGATCAATTTTTGGCACCAATGCCGGGGACTACAAATGGTTTAGCAATCGAAGTTTTAGGGTTAATTTTAGTGTGATTGTTAATATTGTGTTTTGTGGATATTTCTTGTGTGGTTTTGACAATTCTATTGTTGTAAGTTGTGTGAGATTCTAGGAACTCGGGGCTCACTAAGGGAACGCTAGCAAATTTGTAATTCTAGGGGACTCCAGGTAAGTTTCTTGACCTTCTAGTTTCGAATTTGTAATATATTGTGCATGTGTTAACCTTAGTGATAATTTAGTTTTAAAGCCCTGGTTAAGGCTATTATCTTGTTTAAATTTCATGTACAAGCATCAGTCCTTGTCATGGCCATTTAAATTCTGTCTTGATAATTGAGGAGAATGGGAACATCGTATGTGGAGTTGTGAATGATGAATAGTAGCATTGATAGCAGTATGTATTGTTGATGTTTGGTCGTAGATCGCTCTCCCTACCAACTCTTGACTCGCCAGTTAACATAAATTCACTTGAAAGAACTCTTAGACGAAACCTTAGGGAATCTTCTAACGTAAGAGAACTTGAAACTGAATTTAATACAATGGCTGAAAATGTAGGAGATGTCAGAAATGAGGGAATTAATAATGATAGGGCCGAAATTCCAAATGTAGAGCCAATGACTCTCAGGGACCATTTCATCCCTACTACATATGCTTCACCTTCATGTATAGTGATGCCAAACATCGATGCGGCTCAATATGAGATCAAATCAAGTACTATTCAAATGCTTCCATCTTTCCATGGCCTTGATAATGAAGATCCGTATAAGCATCTTGATGAATTCCTTGAAATCTGTTCGACCATCCGGTTGAGAGGTTTTCCTGAGAATGCACTCCATCTGCATCTTTTCCCATTTTCTTTAAAAGATAGGGCAAAGTATTGGTTAAACTCACTCACTCCAAATTCCATCACTTCTTGGGCTGAATTACAACAAGAATTCCTTAAGAAGTATTATCCGGTGAGTAAAACCAACCAAATGAGGCGTTCCATTCTTAGCTTTTCTCAAACGGATGGAGAACAACTCTATGAGACTTGGGAAAGGCTACAAGACCTTCTTAGAAAATGTTTGCATCATTTGATTCCAAAATGGCAATTGGTGCAAGCTTTCTATGCTGGCTTAACCGAACCCCATAGATTCATGGTTGACTCTTCTTGTGGTGGGATGTTCATGTCCAAAAATGCGGATGAGGCTTGGACCCTACTAGAGAATTTAAACGAAAATTCACTTCAACATAATTCTTGTAGGGCTCTAACATCAACCAATGCAAAGAACACCAACCCTTGTCAACCAAAATCAATAAGGGAGGAATCATCCCAAGTGAATGCCATAACTCATAAATTCTATCAATTGATGGCACCACATCTCTCTCCTTCATTATCTCAAAATTCGACAAGTTCGGTATGCTCATCATGTACTAGTCCATTCCATCTCATGGAAGATTGCCCCACACCGGAGCAATATTCCAATCCAAATCAAGAGCAAGCTAATGCCATGTTTTCAAGATCCGGGAATAATCCCTATTCCAATACCTACAATCCGGGATGGCGAGATCACCCAAATTTTTCGTGGCGGCAACAAGCCCTACAAAATTCCCAATTCCAAAATCAAGGGCATCAAAATCAGCTCCCTCCTCAATTTCAAAATAGGCAATTTCCAGCCTCTTCAAGCTACCGTCCTCCGTATACTCCAAATGTCTCCAATCAACCTCCGGTGTACCCAACTGATGAAATTGTGGCTGCAAACAAGCAAATGATGGAGTCATTAAACAAGCAAATCATGGATTCCAACAAGCAACTCTTGACATCTTTGCAGCCTACTCTTCAAATGGTTCACTCTCATACTCAATCCATAGCTAAGCTCGAAAATCAAGTGGGCCAAATAGCTAACTCTATGAACCAATTGCTTCAAAAGGACAAAGGTAAGCTTCCCGCTCAACCATTTGAAAATCCTAGAGGGATGCATGCGATTGATGAAACCCCTCCATCGAGTGGGCCGAGTCATGAGCATGTTCAAGCAATCACCACCCTTAGGAGTGGTAGAGTGGTAGAGTGGTTGACAACAAGGTTGATGGAGACAAAAATGAACAAGAACCTCCTTTAAAAAATCCAAATTCAAGCTCTTCCAATCAAATTCCAAGCTCTTCTCATCCAAATACCATTCACGAAAATCCCACACATGTTAACCCAAATGTGGAAACTACTTATGAGCCAAAAGCTCCGTTTCCGCAATGTCTTCAAGAGTCAACACATATTGGGAACAAGAATTGTAAAATTCAAGACATGTGGGAAGTTTTTAAACAAGTGAAGATCAACTTGCCCCTCTTGGATGCTATCAAGCAAATCCCTCCCTATGCAAAATTTCTCAAAGACTTGTGCACTCAAAAGCGCACTTCTAAAAGTCATTTGCCAAAGAAAGTGAGGTTAACTGAAAATGTCAGTGCTATCATTCAGCACAGCACTCCTCCAAAGTATAAGGATCCGGGTGCTCCCATAATCTCTTGTGTCATTGGTGACAACAAAATCGAGAGGGCCCTCCTTAACTTAAGAGCTAGTGTGAATTTAATTCCATACTCAGTTTACTTACAGCTTGGCTTGGGAGATTTAAAGCCGACTTCCATGGTTTTACAACTTGCTGATAGATCGGTCAAGCATCCACGAGGCATTCTTGAGGATGTTATCATCCAAGTGGACAAATTCTACTTCCCGGTAGACTTTGTGGTTCTTGACACGAAACCGGTCCACGATCCAAAAAAGCATATTCCCATGATCCTTGGTAGGCCATTCTTAGCTACGGCTAATGCATCAATTAATTGCCGAACCGGGGTGATGGACATTGCTTTTGGAAACATGCAAGTCAAACTCCATATCTTTCATGCAACTCAACATCCTTCCAATGAGGATGATTGTTTCTTTATTGATGTCATTGATGAAGTGGTCGAAGAATCTCTCCCCTTCATTCTAAGCAAGGACCCCCTTGAAACTTGCATGTCTCATTTCAACTTCTCAAACTTTGATATTGATCAATCCATCTAAGAAGTTAATTCTCTGCTTGATGTCGATGCTATCATGGATATTCCCCCTTGGAAAATTTCAAGAGAACCGCTTCCTCAGCTTTCCACTACTCCTCCGGTTCCGTCTCTGAAATCTCCACCACTACTTGAGCTTAAGCCACTCCTGGCCCATCTCAAGTATGTATTTCTTGGTTTAAATCAAACTCTCCTGGTCATCATTGCATCGGATCTTCTAAAGGACCAAGAAACCAACCTTTTAGCGATGCTACAAGAGCACAAAAAAGCTATTGGTTGGGCAGTGGCTGACTTGAAGGGAATTGACCCCTCCATTTGTATACACCGCATTCATATGGAGGAGGATGCAAAGCTTACTAGAGAGGTTCAGCGCCGGTTAAATCCTAACATGAAGGAAGTGATAAAATTGCTAGATGCGGGAATCATCTACCCCATCTTTGATAGCAAGTGGGTAAGCCCCACACAAGCTGTTCCCAAGAAATCCGGTCTCACCGTTGTTGAAAATTCAGCGGGTGAGCTCGTGCCACAACGAACCACCATCGGGTGGCATGTGTGTATTGATTACCAGAAGCTCAATTCGTCAACTAGGAAAGATCATTTCCATTACCATTTATTGATCAAATCCTAGAAAGGCTAGCCAGCCAAAGTTACTATTATTTTCTTGACGGTTATTCCGGCTATAACCAAGTGGCAATTGCCCCCCAAGATCTAGAGAAAACAACATTCACATGTCCCTTTGGAACTTTTGCATATCGATGCATGCCTTTTGGGCTATGCAATGCTCCTGCAACGTTTCAAAGGTGTATGATGTCCATATTTTCCGATATGGTTGAAAAATTCTTGGAAGTTTTCATGGACGATTTTTCTGTCTTTGGCTCCTCCTTTGATTCTTGTCTAAAAAATTTATCTCTTGTGCTCCAAAGATGTAAGGAGACAAATCTAATTCTAAGCTGGGAGAAAAGCCATTTCATGGTCTAAGAAGGCATTATTCTAGGACATGTCATCTCCAAACGGGGAATCGAGGTAGACAAGGCCAAAGTTGAGTTAATCTCTAATCTTCCTCCTCTGAATTCCGTCCGTCAAATCCGTTCTTTTCTTGGCCATGCCGGATTCTATCGTCTCTTCATCAAAGACTTTAGCAAAATCTCATGGCCCTTATGTAATCTCTTAGCCAAGGATGTTCCATTCGATTTTGATAAAACTTGTATGGAAGCTTTCATTAAACTTCGCACTCTCCTCTCATCTGCCCCAATAATGAAACCACCTAATTAGTCTCTTCCTTTTAAGATCATGTGTGATGCATCCAACTATGCATTAGGCGTGGTTTTGGGCCAACGTGTGGACAAGCTCCCATACGTCATTTATTATGCTAGTCGAACTCTTTCTGATGCTCAATTAAATTACACAACTACTGACAAAGAGTTGCTAGCTGTAGTTTATGCCTTGGACAAATTTCGCTCCTATCTTCTAGGTTCCAAGGTCATAGTTTTCTCGGATCATGTCGCCCTTTGGCACTTGCTATCAAAGAAGGAAACCAAACCCCGCTTCATTCGATGGATACTCTTACTTCAAGAGTTTGACATTGAAATTCGGGATAAAAAAGGGGCAGAGAATGTTGTCGCCGATCATCTCTCTTGCTTACTCATTGAAAAATCTTTCGATTTCGCTGTTGTCCGTGATTCTTTTCTGGATAAGTAACTCTTTCAGATTTCCCATGCAAATATTCCATGGTTTGCGGATATTGTTAACTACCTTGCGGTAGGTAAAATTCCAACTCATTGGTCCAAACAAGAGAAGGACCAGTTCTTTTCCCAAGTCAAGCATTTCTTTTGGGAAGATCCGGAACTATTCAAATACTGCCCGGACCAAACCATCCGGCGATGTATTCCCGAAACTGAGACCACAAGCATCCTCAATTTCTCTCATACTCTTGCTTGTGGAGGCCATTTCAGTGCCAAAAAGAATGCTCACAACGTTCTTCAAAGCGGATTCTATTGGCCCTCCTTGTTTCGAGATGCATACAATTTCTGTAAATCATGTGAAAGATGCCAAAGGCTCGGATCCATGTCCCAAAGAGACATGATTCCCCTCACTTCCATCTTAATAATTGAAATTTTTTATGTGTGGGGAATCGACTTCATGGGACCATTTCCACCTTCTTATGGCTATGAGTACATCCTTGTAGTGGTGGACTACGTTTCTAAATGGGTGGAAGCCGCGGCCACCAGAACCAATGATCATAAAGTCATGATCGAGTTCATTCAATCTAACATCTTTAGTCATTTTGGTACGCCCCGAGCAATCATCAGCGATGGCAGATCACATTTCAGAAATCGTTATCTTAAATCCGTCCTTTTTAAGTATTCCGTCATTCATAAGGTTGCTACACCTTATCATCCTTAAACGAGTGGTCAAGTAGAGGTTTCTAACCGGCAGATAAAGCACATTTTGGAAAAAACGGTTCGACCGGACCGCAAAGATTGGTCACTAAGACTAGATGATGCACTTTGGGCTTACCAGACGGCTTATAAGACACCCATTGACATGTCGCCATATCGACTTGTCTTTAGCAAAGCATGTCATCTTCCGGTAGAATTAGAGCACTGTGCTTTTTGGGCCATAAAAAGGCTAAATTTTGATCTCAAACAAGCCGGCTTTAATCGTGCTTTGCAACTGAATGAACTTGAGGAAATCCGAAATGAAGCATATGAAAGTGCCAAAATCTATAAGGCAAAGACTAAAGCTTTTCATGACAGGCACATTGTTAGCAAGTCTTTCGCTCCGGGACAAAAGGTTTGGCTTTTTAATTCCCACTTGAAACTCTTTCCCAGTAAACTCCGGTCAAGATGGGATGGTCCATACATCGTCACTACTGTCTTCCCTCATGGAGCAATCGAACTCCAAGATCCGGCAAAAGGATCGTTCTTCAAAGTTAATGGCCAACGGCTTAAGCTTTGCATTGACGGCATAGTCCCAACCCGAAAAATTGAGAAAGTCCTCTTGACGGACCCAATTTGTGAGGATTAATGCCTGCTCTAGCTTTGTCTAGCTATCGACTTTAAATTTAGCAAAGCAAGGGAAGCAATTCTTTCTATTTCCAGGCTTCTCTACATTTCCAATTGCCTGAGCCTTGAAATTTTCTAGGAAATGGTTAAGAAAAGCCAAAACTTTAACCTTATCTAGTACTATTTTAAATTGTGTTCCCGCAATTCAGGCTGGTTTTCTTAGACCTTCTCAACCCTTGTTTTCATTCCCGGATGTTTCCATCTCTTTCCAGAAATTTCATCGAATCTTTGGAATGCTACACATGTGTGTAACCTCTCATTTTTAATACATTATTGGATCATGGTTCCCCAAATTCCATCCATGTATTGGAGTGATGTTGCAAAGTTCGAAAATTTTCTCCAAATTCCATCCATGCATTGAACAGATGTTGGCAAATTGGCAATTCCAGTCATTTTACCTAGGCTTTTGCTCACTGATCAAATTTCGAGCACTCGAAGTCCAAGCTTCGAGCACTCGAAGTCCAAGCTTTGAGCACTCGAAACTTCCATTTTTCATTCCAGAGCCTACTGCCTCAAGTTCGAGCGCTCGAAGACACACTTCGAGCGCTCGAAAGTCCATAGAAGCTCACTGCCTCAACTTCGAGCCCTCGAAGTACTCACTTCGAGCGCTCGAAACTCACTGCCTCAAGTTCAAGCGCTCGAAGGCCTAACTTCGAGTGCTCGAACCCTCCTTCCCTCCTTTTTAAATCTGAGCTCTCTCTGTCCCGCTTCTTTCCAGTCCCTCAACCCACGACCTTCTCCCTCCATTTTTAATTTCCTCTCTTCCATTACTTCCCTTCCACCCCACCCCACTCCTTCCATCCACCCACAACCTCAACCTTTTTAACTTCATCTCTTCTTCCATTAACTTCCACCCCACCCCACTACTCTCCTTCATTTACCAACAACCCACGACCTCCAACCTTCCAACTTCCCCTTCCTTCCATAATTCATCCACCCATTTCACTCCTCTCCTTCCTCCACATCCATCCCTATATATCACCATCACCCCCACTATTCCTCCTCATTCCATCCGTGCTTCTCTCCACTCCTCTTTCAAGGTATGTCTTTTCCCTCTTTCTCTTCAATCTTTTTGTTCCATTTATGTTACATTTGAGGAGTATGGGCATCAAATCCTTGGAGTATGGTTGTGCTTGTTGCTATGCTCTACCATAGAGAGCATTGTGTCTGAAAATTTTTGGGTTTCTTCATCAATTCCTCTCATTCTCACATTCTTTCTTTCTTTGTGCATGCCAGGTGCTCGCTGAAATTCCCCAACCACGTCCGCCTCTCCAAATGTCTCGTGCCGACCCTTCTCGTCGTCCTAGACCCTCTGAGGATGTTCCTATCATTCCTTATGAGCAGCCCCTTAGCTCGACAAAAAGCTCAATTATGAGCTTCTCTTCCCGCTCACGGGTGTCTTTGACATTCTTCCCACCACTTCATGGGCTACCGCGGAACTAGTCAACCGACGCCTTCAGCACATTTGCCAACCCGTTGCAAAGGTCACCTACCTACGTGTGGTGCGACTCTTCTTCCAGAATCTTAATTACCCCGAAGAGCCGCCGGTCTCTCTCACCACATCCATTGATAGCATCCCTTTTCCTTTCACTCTTGCTGACATGGCGGCGGTCTCCGGCTGTCCTCTGGAGTGCCCCGATGACATTGTCAATTGTGAGAATCTCCCTTTATATGAGGAGCCGGATACTTTAACTGTGGAGCAGGTTGTCGCTGCTATTTGCAACGTGGATGACCCTCATCGACCTCGGAGCTTTACCCTCAAATCCACCTTTCCGGAGCGAGTTTGGTTCCTTGACTCCGTTCTCAAGCATAATGTTTACCCCTTGGTGCACAGCACCGAGCGCCGAGGCCTAATGTTGCAAGCCTTGTATGCCATGAACCAAGGGAAATGGTTCTTTGTCCCGGAGCTCATTTGGGACACATTTATGCGGTTTTGGGACGAGTGTATCAATACACGGCAGCAGCGTCTTAAAAATCGGCCTTTGCCATTACCATTCTTCGTTATCAAGCTCTTGAAGCACAAAGGCTTCATTGTTCCTCCTCATAAACCGAGGGGCAAAAAGATTCAAACTTTTAGTCTCCGCCGGTGGACCAATGTTCTAAGCCATTGTCGGCACCCTCGGTTCGCTGCTCCTCCATTACCCCACTCTCCATCTCCTCCTTTTTTCTGAGGATAACCCCATGGAGGAGGGCACTGAATAAGACGAGCCTCCTGTTGATCTTCCGCCAGACCAGGCCTTCATCCGGGCTAGTCTTGCCAGTATTCATGAGTGGATGGATCGTTTTGAGATTTCTTTGGCAGACTACACTCGGACTGTGCGTGAGGACTACTTCCGTGCGGAAGAAGACCGTCGTCTTGCTGCAGATGACCGACGTCTTACTGCAGACGACCGTTATGTTACGGCGGAGGACCGTCGCGTGGCACAGGAGGAACGACGTGAGACTCAATCTCTCCTCCATGCCATCTTCGCCCGTTTTCCCCCGGCCCCATAGATAGTTGCCAGTGTTGGACTTTATCATTTTGTTTCGCATATGTATATGTTTCCTTTCTGTTTTTGTTTTACTTTTCAACTTTAGGACTGTGCTAGGCATAAGTTGCTCTGGTTAAACATGATTGACTTTCAATTCCTTTTGTAATCATGTCATTTTGAATAAAAATCCTTTAGCATTTCTGTTATCTTCTATTCAGCATTTTTCCTTCCATGTTTTACTGTTTGTTACTATTTTTGTAGTTGTTTCTGCCTTTTTTTCGTGTCCCATTACAGGTGGCACATTTCACGTTTGGGGGAAACATTTTCACTTTTACATAGATGGAAACCTTTGCCTTCGTCACTTTACTTGGTATTTTTGTTCTTTTTATCCCTTATGCCCTTTATTTATCCATATTTGTCTCACACATTGAGGACAATGTGTACTTCCAGTTTGGGGGTGCAAGTTGCATTGTTGGTTCCATATTTTTGCTAAGCAATGACAGTATAACTTGAAACTTGTCGGAGATGAAGCATATGTTTAATACCTTGTATATAGAAGCAATTGTGAATTTTTGAAAATAAAGAAAAATGTGAATTTAAAATGATCATGTGGATTCAAATTAGTCTGTATAAATGTCTCAATTAGATTCTTGCTGGATTTTACACTCTTTTATGCTTCACAATGCACAGATGCACATTGGAAACTTAACCATGAGGCATGTAACTTGATTAACCTTGATCTTGACCTAGTTAATCTGAATTGATGAACCTAATAGATGGATACCTTTGGCATGTAAGTTGATTTAAAAAATAAAATAAAATAAAATAAAATAAAATAAGAAAAAGAAAAAGAAAATAATGACCAGTTTGAGTTTGTAGCCTTTCCAACTCGAGTTATTAAGTCCTAGGAGTGTCTCTACACTCAACACCCTAAAGCCATCTAGTTTGGGAGTTGTTGGCCTAACGCTTGTTACATGGGTTGGTTAGAAAGCTTAAAAAACTTAGACATTGCACGGTCATTCAAAAAAAATATATATTGTAATAAACATGGCTCGTTGGAGTTTGTAGCCTCGCCAATTCGAGCTATTAAGCCCTAGGAGTGTCTCTACACTCAGCACCCTAAAGCCATCTGGTTTGGGAGTTGTTAGCCTAACGCTTGTTACATGGGTTGGTTAGAAAGCTTAAAGGATTTCAGCATTGCACAACCATATTATGTATCATTTTTGAGTTATAATAAATTGTCAACAAGCAACAAAGTTATTTTGTAAATAAATTCATGCCTTAGGGACTTCATTTAAAAGGGAATTCAATGATTTGAAAACTTGTGTCTTGAAATTGGAAAAAGAAAGTAAAAGCCGCATGTTGTGAATCCAATCCACTTTCACTGAAGCTAGAGTTGATTTCCAGTCAAGAGATGACAATTGAGTTATTTATATGGACTAGGATGTTGATGCATGTATATTGAAATATGTTTAGCTAATTTTTGTATCAATGCTTCATATATGCATGGTAGTCTACTCAATGACCCCGTCTCCAATCCTGTGTCTGTTTCGAGTTATATTTGTGCTATGTATATATTTCATTTTGCCATAGTTGATATTTTTGTGGTAGCATTCCCATTGTTGTCATTTCATTGAGTTTTTCATTTTAGTTTTGTTAAAGGACTAGCAAAATGTAAGTTTGGGGGTGTGATAAGCGCCGAATATTGCATATTCAAGCGCCCTTAGCTGCATTAGTTAAGTCCATTATTCGATTATTCTATATAAATTATCTTCATTTGCACGTTTTTATATATTTTCAGGTTCATTGGCCAAAAAGGAGCAAAAATGATGTTTTGTTCAAACTTTGAATAGCAATGTGCTCAAGGCTTAAGTTCTGGCAACAGTGGAATCTGACTTTTCTCACCATTTTTGACCTATCAAACTCGAGAACTGGACTTCCATTAAAACATGGCATATTTAGAGCTTTGAATTAGCTTTCTAAATCTTCAAACGGTTCATCATTTGGAGTTTGGACCAGAAAGTTATGGCTGTTTTACCAAAGTAGTGCAAAGTAGGTTAAGAGGAAGGAGCATACTGGTCCAACTTCGAGCGCTCGAAGTGCTTAGTTAAAGCGCTCGAACTATGGGCAGAATGCTCTCCGGGATCCTTCACTTCAGCTCACTTGCTCCTTGATTACATCATTTCTAGTGTCTATCTTTATGGGTTGGTTGGAGATGTTTTTTGGTAGGGAGTTGAGCCTTGTTTGGTAGGGGAAGATGTCTAGAAGTGGAGGGAAGCCACACATAACATATGATATCTCATCTTTGTAAGATTTTTTGGAGAGAGAAAGAGGAGAAAAAGATAGAGTTCTTGAAGCCAAGGGAAGGGAGCTCGAAAATGGAGGTTGCATCCAAGCTTCTTCCTTCTTCTAAGGCTCCCATAGATAACTAAGCCTCCATCTAGGGAGGTGATGAGGCCCCTCCCTTGTAAGCATGTTCTAATTTAGGCTATATTTTGGGGATTACAATGTATATTCTTTATTCTTTTCATGGTCTAGAGCATTTTGCCTTTTGTAATAGATCTTTATGTATTTAAATGATTAATGTTGAGTCAATTATCTATCTTAGATGGTTTATTCTTTTAATCATATTGCTTGCACTCTCATGGTGACAATGGTAGTGAGATCATGGAATTGTTTTAATGGCATGGAGTTGGAGGACTTTGATAGATCATTGCTTAGGTGAAACCTTTGATGATTTATGCTTATTTCTTACCTTCATGTGCTTCATCATTTTATCTAAGGCTTGGTAGTCTTTCATTCAAGTAAATGTGGTTAAGCTACACCTTAGTTAGGTAGTCTAAACATGTTAACCTTTGATGGATCATGCTTGCTTCAGATTTAATGAACTTCTTGAGGATATTATAGCAACCAAGTGTTGCTATGTATCATGACCATAGTATATATTGTTTTTCCCCCAATTTAGCTCTAACCTAGCATGTGTATAGGGATGGAGCCGGATTCACTTCCCTACTCCTCTTTACTTATATTTCATCTCCTTTAAATTCTTGTAAGCTTTTAATATATGCACCTTAATTTCATAGCTTAAGTGACAATCAACAAATCCTCTATGAATACCCCTATCATTCTAAAAAGACTCTAGACACTTAGGTTGCCATAGATTAGCGCAGTCCCAGTGGTTCGACTTACCCGACTAATAGCCCTATTTTACAATGATTCGTGCTATTGCGAAGGTTGATTTATTATAGATCGAATTCTCAACCGATCAATGATTTGGAGCAAAAGGAGACTGATCTGGAGCAAAAAGAGGCTGATGTTGAAAGCTGCCAAGTGAGAACGATCGAAAAAAGTGAGAACAATCAAACTCTGATCGATCGAACTTTTCTCTAATCAACCGAACTTTTCTCTGATCGATCGAACTTTTCTGAGATCGATCGAAAATGTGCTAGCAGCGAGCTGTCTTATTCCCGCGCACGCCCAAAACTCCACCTATCACATAGTACGGGATTAGATATTTTTGGAGCTATATTTCTGACTTAGTAGCTAAGAAAAGGACCTTCTATATAAAGGGAAGTGACCCATTTTTTAAAATAGCTTTTTATTATTTTACTTTTACATTATAATTTTAATTTCTCTTTCTAGAAAAGTTAGAGATTAGGTTTAGAAGAAAAGAGGGAAGTGGAGGCACATCTCAAGAACCCATCTCTAGATCCACTCTCTCTCTCTAGAGCTTCAAAGAAGAAGAGGAAGAAGAAGATGGAGCCATGTTTGGAGCTCACCCTTAAGGGTTTCATGACCATATCTACCTCCTCCATAATTGGCTAGATCTACACTTAGGGCTTGGATGAGCCCTAAGTCTTGTGTAATCTAAACCCTTGTATTTCTATTTTTGGGGATTTATATATATTGTTGTGATTAGTGTTCTAGCCTTGTGAATTTAATGAATCTTGGTATATTTCTATGATTTCTATGGTTTAATTCTTCTTATTAATTCTCTAGTTTATTTACATGTTTATGTGTGATTAAATTAGGAATTATGTCTCACATCATTTATATGGTTTAATTCTTCCTATTGATTCTCTATTTTAATTACATGTTGTCTTATGTGTGATTATTTAGGAATTGATCACTGGTTTTTCTATATTAATTGCATGTCTATGTGTGGTTGATTGAGAATCTAGTGATGGCTAGACATGGGTTTTCATTGAATGGGTTTGTCAATTAATTTGATGAATTATTCTTATACTTGATGGGTTGTTCTACAATTTAATTCATGCTTATAGGTAGGTAGACAATCTATACTTGATTTGATATTCCATGGCTTATTATTGCAAATTCCATGATTCTCTAGGTTGATGTGTGCTACAATTGTGAGTAGTTTGATGGGCCATGCTTAGATTTGATGGGTTGTTTTACACTTAGTTTATTTGCTGGTTAGGTAGACAATTCATACATGAATTTGATGGTCCATGCTTAATATTGCAATTGTCAGTCGCATTTTATTCACAACAATGTATTCCCCATTAATGGAAAGCAAGTGGTTAATTACATGAGCTTAGTGGTGATTCCAACACCCTAAGACCTCTCTTCATATTTCTTAAATCCCTATCTCAACTTAGTTTTATTTTAATTGCATTTTCTTTAATTGAAGTAGTTTAATCATCTCATCAAATCTCTTTGCAATCTTGTGGTACATTAGAGTCAAAGTTAAATTCTGTGACGACCCTAGTTTTTAGGCCAGCGTGTCCTGTGATGAACCGTAAGGATGATCCGATAACGGATCCGAAATGCATAAGTGAAAACAGAAAACAAGACTCTAAGAAGTCAAAGTGACTTTCCATGAGGTCGTGGAACTCAATGAGAACTGATGCGAAAGCAAAAGATCAAAAATATTACAAATAAGCCCTTAGGGGCAAAATAGTTATTTCTGAAAACTATAGATTCGGGTGCCACTGAGCACACCGATGGAAGGACAACAAAAAACTAATCAAGATGGACTCAAGAATCGCATGATTCGGAGTCCGAACGAAGGAGAAACGGCATGACGAAGAAAAACGAGCACTTAAGGCAAAAGGGTAAATTGGTAATTATCCAGGAAGAACCCGGTGCAACCGAGCACACCGTTGGAAAGACAGTGAAAAATTAATCAAGTTCAAAAAAAATTCACTTGAATCGGAGTCCGGACGAAGGAGAAAAGCCCAAAAGAAGAATTCACGTCGCGGCGGCCAGACGAGGGGGCCATGACAGCCCCCATGCGCACACCCATGCACGCCGCGCGCGCGCTGGGCACACACATGGCTGCCAGCAGCCCAAAAGCTGCCATGTGTTTTTTTTAAATAAAAAAAAAAAAAAACAGAACAGAGGCTGAATTTGGAGGCCTAGATGAATTTTTTTGCAAAAACACAAAGAAGAAACCCCCCTCAAAATTGGGTTTTCTACATAACTCATGAAGAATTATAAAAAAAAAAAAATGCAATGTAGAATGCCCAGAATGCCCCTCCATGAAATCTGGTCATGGAGGTCCAAAAAGCTGCTAAATTGAAAAACTGAGAGCTGAACTTCGTAAGCGATTTCCGATATCAAGACGACATTTTCTGGAAAAACGCGGAAACCCCCCCCCCCCCCCCCTAAAATCATGTTTTATATTCAACCATGTTGAAAGAAGAAAATAAAACCACACTGAAAAGTCTATAATGCCCCTAGATCAGAATATGCAAAAAAAGTGCGAAATGAATTCAGAAAAGGCTCAAATCACCAAGGATGAGGTTTTACCCAGAAACGACCATACACATAAATGTAACTTACCTATTAGGACGTGCTACAATGGTCCACAACTTAAAAATACCACCGATGCAAAATTCGACCCCCCAACGGGCAAAAAGGCAAAAATGGAACTTGGAATGAAAACTCGGAATCCAAAAATACAAAACTGGATCAAATGACCGTTTAGCCCTTGGCCACACTTCAAACATGATTTATGAGACCCTATGAAAGAATGAGAACGAAATTCCCACACCCGATGCAACCATGGTGAAGCAATGACTTGCAATTTTTCAAGATTTTCACAATATTTCATGAAGTTAAAAAGTACATAGAATATAATATAATGGTCATTGGCCTCCGGCCTCATCTCATACATATCAAATACATTGAAAGGAGCGTACTTAAGTACACATTACATACATGGAATCAAATATACATATTTTGACATATAAGTCTACAAAATGACATTTCATACTAACATTTGCATGAAATGGAAACTTGAAAGCTACACGACATCCAAGGAATGCTAGGCTTTACGAACCAAGTCTTTGTACCTGAAATATGCCCCAGTATCATAAGGGTGAGTAACATAAAGCTACTCGTAGGAGATGAGCATGCATCGACCTAACATTTTACAAATTTATCACCTTAAGGTGAAACATGTTAAAGGGGTTCATACCACCTAACGTCTATATCGAAATGAAACTCAGGGAACATCCTAAGCTACCTTAGAGTGTTTCTAGTATAAATCACATCATCTATGCCATTTAAATAATATGGAAGCACGTTATACAAAGCAACAAGATATAGGTTCTTAAAGGTATTAACTTGCAATCTCGAATACAGAAACAACTAAAGTGATCATGTCACCTAACGTCTATGTTTTAAATAAGTCTAATGGATCGTCCTAGGCCATGCTGAACAATCAAAACGCAAATTACAACTTCAATGCAATCTAACCACAAAAAAGCATATTATACAAGGCAACAAAATACAATTTCTTAAAGCTATCAGCTTGAAATCTAAAGCACGAAAACAACAGAAGTGAGTCATGCCACCTAACGTATAAGTTATAAATGAATCAATAGGATCAATCCTAAACTTTGTTAGAACGTTAAAACACAATTTTCAATATCGATGCAATTTAACCAACATTGGAACTTCCAATACAACGCATAAAGCACAATTTCGCAAAGTTAACATCATGTAACTTAAAATGGAACGAAAAATAAGAAACAACAAGTTACAACATCATCTAGTTATCAACTTGAAAATGAAATGCGAAATCAAACAAAGTGGATACTCGGATGTCACGCCGGATCAAACCGACAACATAGTTACTTTAGGGTTACTAGCCCATGGGTAACCTCCCTATGTGCGCACTAAACTACATAGAGGGACTATCCCCCGTACTAGAACCACGTCCTAGCCATAGCCAAAAACGACATCCCCAAGTTTCCAAAATCAACAAGTTGTGCAACAACGCATATATTAACAGGAATATGCAAGATAATTAACTCTCTACCAAGCACAACCAAATTTGGAAACCTATACAATACATGCTCTAAGTCCACAACTAATATGATATGATAAATGTCGAATCTTCAATGTGCGATTCGTTACACGCTATGCATGAATGATGTTAAATATGAAGTGTGCAAATCATTACACAAGACAACAATATATTTAATATTGAAAACATAAGCTCATGAGTTTAAATACAACAACAAGGTAGAACTTTAATTAAATCATGCTAATTTAAATCCCAAGGTTCTAAAACAACTTCAAATAGTCCCAAATTAATATATACTAGTAAACAAGTCATGGCCAATACAAATATCAAGTTAAAACCTTAATTAAGCTAATGGGACCACAAAATAGATTTTAATTAATTCTTTTAACTAAAATCTCTAGATTTTCAAACTTAACCAAATGTTCTCAAATTAACCTATGTTGGAAAACATGCCAAGGACTAATGTAATATCACATTACAAGTTTATTTCATTCAATTTACGACCATGTGAATTAAACTTTCACTAAAGTTAAATATAAAACAAAATTTGTAATTCTCATGCAATAAATCCCAATTTAATACATGTGAACAACCATACCAAAACTTAATTTTCTAGCATGCCACAATACAATTCCAAGTTGTATATCACCATGAGGATTAAATCTTAAACATGGAATTTAATTAAATAAAAGGTTTCAAAACTTTACCGAATATTCTAAATCAAATATATGTGAAGTTATATAGCATGTAAATCAAGAATATCAAGTCGGAATTCAAATAGAGTGAATAGTGCACTCGGGGCAAATTAATTAATAATTACTAATTTTCAAAACACCTCCAATTACTTTCAAATTCAACTATGTTGGAAAGCATGTTAAGGCCTAATTTAATATGCTAACACATATTGATTTCAAGCTAGTTAAGGCCATGTGAATTAATCTTTCACCTAAGATAAATATTAAATAAAAACTTTAGTACTTATTTAAATGCTCTAATTTTAATACATGACAATGAGCATATCATGGGGCAATATAATATCATGCTACATGTTTAAACCAAGTCACGAGCAACTGAAAAAATTAGATCCCGTACAAGAAAAATAAATAATAAAATCAATAGAATTTATATTTAATCATGCAAACAAGTAGTATAAGCATCACAAGCATGCTATATAACAAGAATTTAAATCTAGAACATCCCCTACCTCAATTTGAGATGAAAATCTCAAATCCCCACCGAAACGAAAATGCTCCGAATCCGATGATACCTAGAGGTTTTGTCGGGGACAACACTGTGAACAAGAATCTGCAAGAAGCCCCATGAAAATCTCAACTTGACTCCAAACCCGAACTCAAAAAATCGTCGAAAATGGATTCTAATAAGGGCATAGGATGCGCGGCGTCAAGACAAACATTAAACGCTAAGGCCGAAGACTTTTCATCAAAGAAAAGTGAACCAAAAGAGGAGAGAGAAGATGGAAGCCATAGAAGGCCATGGGATTTGGTCCAGAACATATGGGGAAGAAGAGGAAAAATCTGTTTTAATTTTTCAAACCCCCTATTTATAGAAAATCATAAAAAGTGCCCCGAAAGGGCCCCACCGGGTCTAAAAAAGTGAATTTTGAGCAGACGTGCTCAAATGGCAAAACTCCATGAACAAAAAAGATTCAAAATGAGAAAATATGAACAATGGAAGAAACGGCGTCAAAAATTGAGTCCCGAGCAGAGAGTTATGCCCCGAACAAGTTCGGCGACAACGGGGTCCAAAAACTCTGAAACTGGAGAAAAATGATCAGAACGGAATTCTAAGAGTCCACGACTCGACAAAATGTGAAAATAAATCCCGTTCAAGGATCCAGGCTCCAGACGAGATATTTTGCAATAACTTTCATTAATTGCACAATGACCCCTACAAAAAGGGTTAACTGCGAAACTGCCCCAGAATGAAAATATCTTCCAAAAGATATTTTCTTAGATACTCCTGAAATAAAATATCTTCAAAAGTTATTTACGAAAAACACCCCAAGAAATGAAAAAGATTCTAAAGA
Source organism: Cornus florida (assembly GCF_030987335.1). Lineage (NCBI taxonomy): Eukaryota > Viridiplantae > Streptophyta > Magnoliopsida > Cornales > Cornaceae > Cornus > Cornus florida. The sequence continues at coordinate 46,925,378 of NW_026775575.1, forward strand.
ATTGTGCATCCATGCCCCTGTGGGCACGGGGAGCAACCAGAGTACTTTCTTGCAAAAGTAAAGATATGTATTTTGAGGAAACCACTCAAGATGAAGGCACGTGAAGTCAAAAACCAACTCCAAGCATGAGAAGTGAGGTTGTGCCAAAAACTGACAAACGGAGATAAGACAGATTAGGGAAAATGACGGAATAGCGCATAGTGTCGAAAAACGAAAAATGTGAAAATGACTCGGTCCTCAAAGGAAGTTGTCAATCCACGGAAAAGAGTCTCAGGAACCAATTCTGAGCCCTCGAGATGACACTAAGCGACATGAAACAGAGCTCAGAAAAGAAAATTAAACGAAAAGAATTCATTCGTAAAATTTCAGGAAAAAGGAAAAGAAAGCAAATGACTGGGTCGTTACAAATTCCAACACGTATAATCCCTTGGGACGATCCCTACTTACTCTTGTTGCGTTAGTAGTAGTGTTGGTAATGGTTTTTATAAATATAAATTTGACCTAAAAGGCTTTTCTTGAACCGCACATTCACTACATTATTTTGACGTATACAAGCAGCCATCATCAAGCAGCGACCATCAGTCACATGCTACCTCACCCCCAAAACAGCTAACTAGACACAAAGGTACACATTGTACTAGACAAAAGCTCCATACCGTCACTTAGCACAATCAAGGACACCATCACCCCCTCCGAGAAACCATTAAGAACACGAGGCACAAATCCCCAATACAATTTGATCCCGCGACTCCATCCAGACCTAATCAATCAAAACTATTAAAATCAACATTCCCTAAACATAACTACCAATCAATAATATATCCTCAAATGATGATCCTCGTCAATCTACATGGATTCACTTATCTCAAAGGAACTCACTTAACTTAAATCATCACAATACGTAACCATCTGCCCCAATTTACACAAGATCAAGGGAACTGCTAAACCCAAAGTCAAAAGTGACCCCAAAATACAAACTCGCACCAACTAGTCTTTATAAGACATCTCACCAGAAAACTATTGGATTCCTTACCAGGTAGATCCAACTCGCAACACCCCAACATAGTCCATGCTAAACACCCTAAGTGCTCACAAGGATAACAGTTACAAAATCGTTTAACATACTAACACGCGAGCTCAATAACTACACAAGCGATTACCAATCGTACAATCAAGTAACCCATCATACTCATTAACTCCCAAGGGGAATAATGAGGATAAACTCTTTCTCTTGACTATTTCAACAAGGAATCGCCCACATCCTCAAGTGTGCAAACAAACACTCAATGCACAAGTCTTGTGACGACCCTGGTTTTTAGACCAGTGTGTCCTGTGATGAACCGTAAGGATGATTCGATAACGGATCCGAAATGCGAAAGCGAAAACAAAAATCAAGACTCTAAGAAGTCAAAGTGACCATCTATAAGGTCGTGGAACTTAATGAGAACTGATGCGGAAGCAAAAGATCAAAAATATGACAAATAAGCCCCTAAGGGCAAAATAGTCATTTTTAAAAAATATGGATTCGGGTGCCACCGAGCACACTGCTAGAAAGACAACAAAAAAATAATCAAGATGGACTCAAGAATTACATGATTTGGAGTCCGGACGAAGGAGAAACGGCCTGACGAAGAAAAACGAGCACTTAAGGCTAAAAGGATAAACTGGTAATTATCCAGGAAGATCTGGTGCAGCCGAGCACACCGTTGGAAAGACAATGAAAAATTAGTCAAGTTCAAAAAAAAGTTGACTCGATTTGGAGTCCAGACGAGGGAGAAACGAGGGTTTGAAGTTAAGACATCGCGGCGGCCCAACGAAGGCCATGGCGCACACGACGCCCATGCACGAGCCCACCGGCGCCCAATGGCATGCACAAGCTGATAGCAAGAAAAAAAGTGAGATTCCAGAACTGAGGCTTGAAACGGAGGCCAAGATGAGTTTTTCTGGAAAAACACGAAGAAGAAACCCCCCCTAAAATCGAGTTTTCTACCCAACCTTGTGAGCGGAATAAAAAAAACTCATAGTGAAATCTCCAAAATGCCCCTAGATCAGAACTGGACAAGAGGGCAAAAAGCTGCTACAGGATCTGTCTACATCTGAGATCAAAAACGGGTAAGAAAATGAATTTTTCTGAAAAAACACAAAGAATAAACCCCCCTCAAAATTGAGTTTTCTACATGATGCGTGTAAGAATTCATAAAAAACACAATATAGAATGCCTGAAATGCCCCTCCATGAAATCTGGTCGTGGAGGTCCAAAAAGCTGCTAAATAAAAAATTAAAAAAACTGAACTTTGCGATGGATTTTCGATGCCAAAATGACATTTTTTGGAAAAACACGAAAAAGAAACCCCCCCCCCCCCCTTTGAAAATGAACCCTTAAAGGCTCGGATTTTACTATTTAGCCCAAAAATGCAAAATGTGAACTAAAATGCAAAAATGAAAACTGAATGGTGTTTGGCCCTTGGCCACACCTCACATATGGCGAATGAATGCTAAAGGATGAATTACATAGATAATGCATGCACCGTTGCGAAAATTACATAATATCTCATGAATTTTCAATATTTCCATAATGAAGTTTGTAAGTAAAAGTGCATAACATACATATTATATGATATTGGCCTCCGGCCTCATTACATACACATCAAAAGAGTGTCAAAAGGTGCACTTAAGTGTACATTACATGGCTTAAACAATAAGTACAAGTTTTGTCAAAATAAACAAAAGTAAACATGATATGCTACCATGTGCATATTTAATGTCATCAAAAATACTTCAAGACTTCTAGCATATCTAAGAGTGTTGTGTATCCCACAACAAAACTTCTCTACCTGCAAAACACTCAGTAACTTCGGGGTGAATAAACAAGTGTAACAAGTTTATTCGTAGGGGACGAACATGCATGACTCGATTTCTTTAAGAGTTTTAGACAACATGAATCATTTCAAATAGGGATCATGTCACCTAACGTCTATATCAAAGATTAGACTCAGGGATCATCCTAAGGTATCTTAGATCATGTCTAGCATAAATCACATCATCTATGCAATTCAAATAATATGGAAGCACGTTATACAAAACAACAAGATAAAGGTTCTTAAAGGTATCAACTTGCAATCTAGAATACAGAAACAACTAAAGTGATCATGCCACCTAACGTCTATGTTTTAAATAAGTCTAAGGAATCATCCTAGACCATGTTGAACAATCAAAACACAAATTACAATTTCAATGCAATCTAGCCACATAAAAGCATGTTATACAAGGCAATAAAATACAAATTCTTAAAACTATCAACTTGAAATCTAAAGCACGAAAACAACAGAAGTGGGTCATGCCACCTAATGTTTATGTTCCAATTAAATCTATAGGATTATTCCTAAACTACATTAGAACATCAAAACATAAATCACTATATCGATGCCATCTAACTAACATTAGAACTTTAATACAACGCGTAAAGCATGGTTTCTCAAAGTAAACATCCTGAAACTTAAAACGAGAAAACAAGTAAGAAACAACAAGTCATAACATCATCTAGTTATCAACTTAAAATGAAATGCGAAATCAAATAAAATGGATACTTGGACGTCACGCCGGATCAAACCGACAATGTGGTTACTTTAGGGTTACAAGCCCATGGGTAACCTCCCTATGTGCGCACTAGACTATATAGAGGGACTATCCCCCGTACTAGAACCACGTCCTAGCCGTAGCCAAACAACGACATCCCCAAGTTTCCAAAATCAACAAGTTGCGCAACAACGTATATATCAGCATGTATATATAAGATAATCAACTATCTAATATGCATAGCCAAATTTGGAAACCTATACAATACATGCTCTAAGTCCACAACTAATATGATATGATGAATGTCGAATCTTCAATGTGCGATTCGTTACACGCTATGCATGAAAGATGTTAAATACGAAATGTGCAAATCATTACACAAGGCAACAATATATTCAATAAGGAAAACATATTCTCATAAGTATAAACATAGCAACTATGTTATCCAATGCTCAAAACATAACCAAATGAATATACAACAAATCCATGTCCAGGATTTTGATATAGAAACGACTTTCAAACACAATTAAATCCATGGCTTAATTAGATAGAATTTAATTAAATAAAATTAATTAAATTCCCTAGATTCTAATTCAATTCCAAATAACCTCAAATTAATACATATTAAAGAACATGGCATGGTCATCACCTATATCCATTCTAAAACTCAATTAGGTTATTGGAACAACAAAGTAGAACTCTAATTAAATCATGCTAATTTAATTACCAAGGTTCTAAAGCAACTTTAAATGGTCCACAATTAATATATATTAGTAAACAAGTCATGGCCAATACAAATATCAAGTTAAAATCTTAATTAAGCTAATGGGACCACAAAATAGATTTTAATTAATTATTTTAATTAAAATCTCTAGATTTTCAAACTTAACCAATGATGAGCACTGAAAAGTGCGCATTTAAACCCGTTAAGCTTAAGCATTCTAGTACCTTTATCTATCTTACTTTGCCATTTTAGACTTATTACGTGTTATTTATATTTTCAGGCACTAATCCCAAAATTGAGCTAACTCAGCCAAATAAGAGCTTAATTGAAGCAATCCTGAGATAAACCAAAGGAGGGAGCAAAGTGGAGAAAGAAAGGAACAAAAAGGAATCAAGTTGTGCAGCTGAAAAGTTCGATCAATCCAACTTAGAGTTCGATCGATCGAAAATCTATGATCGATCATAGTACTTCTCGATAGATCCAACCTTGGCCTTTGCTGAAATTCCAAGTTCGATCGATCGATCGAACCCTATTTTGTCCTATTCAAATGATTGATCTTATCCACAGCTGTACGCCTACCAACCACTTTTTTCTTTTTCCCTATAAATATCTTGAAAATATCCCAGCCTTATCATTATCCGGAGGAGTCAGACCACTTCGATCGATCCAAGATGCAGTTCGATCGATCGAACCCATTTTCGATCGATCCAAGTTAAAGGTTCGATCGATCGAACTTCCTCCAACGAGAAAAAGTTAAAGTCCAACTCATTTATTCCGTCCTTCATCCAATGATTGGAGAATATGCCTTGCACGACCACAGCTCATCATGGGGTGTATTTGACCTACCTATATAAGGAATATGATACACTTTTTGGAGAAAGTCTCTTGTCACACATTGAAAATCATCTTAGAGGCTATTCTTGGAGAGGAAGAAGGGAGGAAGCTAGAGCACCATTGGAGGAGATCTTCACCAACAAGGAGCAGCCATGGAGTTAGCCCTTAAGGGTTGGATCATCACTACCATGAGTGGCTAGACATCCTCTTGGGGCTAGAGTTAGCCCCAAGCATGCTTTCTATACTCTAATCTTGTGTATTATTGAGGGATTAGTGTTGTATGATACATCTTGATATTCATGTATATATAAATCTTGATTATTTCATAGTTTATATGGTTTAATGCTTCCAATTGACTATTTTATTCTATCCATATGTCTATGTATGCTAGAGTAGGATATTCATGTGCTTATCTCTAGATTTAGTGTTTTTGATGTATGTCTATGTGTATTGATGCTATAGAACTAGAGATTATCAAGATGATATGCTTAATGAATGCTATTTTGGTTCATTTGATGGTTTATACCTATTCTTGATGGTTTGGGCCTCTCCCCTAGTCTAGATAGCTTTATTTTCATGCTAGTAGTGTAGATTTAGTGTAGTGGTAGTGTAATGTTAGATGCGAGGATAATCTATTCTTGATGTTTGATATTCCATGCTTGTGAGTCCAAATGGCATATTCCTCTAATATTGTGTTATATGTGGATTGTAAGCTTAATGAAGGATTAATGACTTGTTTTGATCTATTGTGCTATCCCCATGTTGTCTAGACAATATATGCTCTATTGTTTAGATATATTGTGCTCTTCACATGATGTTTAGACAATACTTGTTTGATTTGTCATCGTTGCCAATTGAATCAACCTAATGCACACACACCCTTATCATATTGCAACACATCCATTACCCTCAATTGATCACTTGTTAGTAGTATAGAAAAGTATTGCTTGGTGGTGATCTCTACACCCCAAGACCTTTCTCTCTCTTGTTTACTTCATATTATTTTATTTAGTTGAATTCAATTTAGCTTAATCAACCAACCAATCAATTTGTGTGATCACTCGACCTACTAACCCTAATTACCATAGTTTTACAATTTGATACACCATCAAATCCCTTGGGACGATCCCTACTCGCCCTATCTATATTTTATATAGAGAAAGGTAGTAGTGGCTTTTTATAAATGTAAAACTTGGCCACCTCCTAAATTCACAACTCTTCAAGCTTGACTTGGTATCGCGACCCTTGTTGTAAAGGCAAGGACCGATCAATTTTTGGCGCCGTTGCCGGGGATTTTAAATTGGCAACGTCGAATTGTGAAATTCAATTAGGATTAGTACTCTTTTGATCGTGTCTTTACTTTCTTTTTATTTTCTATTTTTGATTGCTTATTGAATTTGTTTTCCATTGACTAGGTGCATTGAGCAAGGAGCTAGCAAAGTAATTCCAAGCTAAGGAGCAAAGCAAAGCAAAGGAAAAATGCTTAAAATGAAAATTTGTTAAGTAAAATTGCTAAGCTAAGCTTTTAATTTTGGAGTTGAAGTGCTAAAGGACTATTGTGAGACCTTCTTACTCAATCTCCTTAGTTAAATCGGGGGCCCACGTGGAGGCATTTATTTGACATACATTGCATTTGAAAATTGTGGTTGTGAAGTTTAATTGCATTGTTGAGAAAGTTGATTATTCGTGTTGCATTGTGCATGCATGGTCGACGTTCATTGAGACCTACTCTTGTCCCTCTTGATTTGCATTTAGAATCCACTATTAGGAATCCAAGGGGAAGAGGAAGTTTACATAGAACCAATCTACCAATGGACGCTCTCAATGATGATCATGTTGAAGACCTTGGTCACATAGATTAACAAGGCATCCTTCATCCTAATGTGCAAAATGATAATATGCAAGTTCCATTAGGCATGCCTAGGCCATACATTCATCAACCTCCTTAACAACAAGGCCAAATTCCAATGGGAATTCCAAGGCCAATGTATGCACCACAACCCCCCATCATTAATCAAGCTCAATATAACCAAGGTGTCCATGTTGCACCTCAAGTTGCTAATCCACCACTCGCATTGAGAGATCACTATATGCCTAATGAGTATAATGCACCCACATGCATTCAATTGCCACCATTTAGAGCACACCATTATGAGATTAAAGCACAAACTATCCAAATGCTACCTAACTTTCATGGACTTCCTAGTGAAGAACCTTACAAGCATTTGGATGAGTTTCTTGAAGTTTGTTCTACCGTTCGATACACGGACATGCCGGAAGAAGTTTTAAGGCTGAAACTTTTTCTATTCACCCTTAAAGATAAGGCGAAGTATTGGTTTAACAACCTTAGGCCTTTTTCTGTAACTTCTTGGGCAGAAATGCAACAAGAATTTTTGAAAAAGTACTATCTGGTTTCTAAGACCAATGCTATGAGAACCGCCATTAGAGAATTCACACATGGGGAAGGAGAAACTTTCCACGAGGCATGGGAACGCTTCAATGAATTGCTTAGGAAGTGTCCTCACCATAACATGCCTAAATGGCAATTGGTCCAATTCTTCTTTGAAAGCTTATCGGACAATTATAAAGGCATGGTTGATGCTTCAATGGGAGGTTCTTATATAGACTAGCAAGAGGAAGACGTGTGGCATCTTTATGAGAGCATGAGTGAAAACTCTTTGCATAGAACATTGTCATCTAGGAATGGTAGAAATTCTCAAGGTAGGAAGAGTGTTGGCTTGCATCAAGTTAACCACTCAAATGATATAACCGCCGAGATGAAGTCTTTATCTCAAAAGTTTGATCAATTGATCAATCAAAAATTGGCGAATCAAGTGTTTTCCTTTCCTAACCATTCTCCTAGAGCTCAAAATGAATCATGTATGACTTATTCTAGTGTTCTTCATTCTACTTCTAATTGTCCTTATGGACAAATTCAAAATGAACCCATTGAGCAAGTTAATGCAACATTTGTGAACCAAGGGAACAATCCTTATGGTAACCATTACAATCCCGGTTGGAGGAATCATCCTAATTTTTCTTGGAAAAACCAAGGGGAGGGCTCAAACTCTTCCCAAGGCGGTTTTCAAGGGAAATACATTCCACCTCCACTTCAAAACCAAGGATCCCAAGGTTCAAGACCATATAACTCACAAGGAAATCAATTTGCTAGTTCTCAATTTCCTAACCAATCATATTCTCAAGGAAATTCTAGAGGTTCCGCTTTTGAGGAAAAGGTTTTAAATGCTTTGGGCACTCTAGAAGCAAGTACTCAATTGTTGCATTCTCATTCTCAATCAATTGCCAAGCTAGAAACCCAAGTAGGGCAAATAGCTGAAACACTTAATGCTAGAGAGAAGGGAAAGATGCACATGAATGCCCCAATCAAACAACAATGTGTTGTAGAAACCAAATCCTCATTGGAAGGGCATAATGTTGAGCATGTCAATGCGGTAACAACCTTGAAAAGTGGTAGGGTAGTAGACAATCAAGTTAGAATGCCTAATGAAGAGAGTGAACCGGTACAACCTCAAGTTGTCACCCGTCCCGTTCCACACACTATTCCTCCTTCATTGCATGTGCATGATCTTGAGAATGAGAAGCCCTCAAATTGTGAGTTGAAAGATGATTTCCAAAGAGATTCATTAAAAACAGTGTTGAAAAATGTGTTTGAGAAAAGTTCTTTGAAAAATGTTATTCATGATTCTTCTTTGAAAAGTGATTTGAAATCCAATGAATTGAACAAGTCCAATGCTGAAAATTCTTTGAAAGAAAATGCTGAAAGAGTTTTTTGAAAAAGCTCCATTTCCGGACGCCTTAAAAGGGTCCATTTCAAAAGAAAGGCAAAAGACCAAGAACAATGAGATAATGGATATGTTTAGGCAAGTCAAAGTCAATCTTCCACTTTTGGATGCAATTAAGCAAATTCCGGCTTATGCCAAATTCTTGAAAGACTTATGCACCCAAAAGTGGAAGAACAAGAGCCAAACATCAAAGAAAGTGGTCTTAACCGAACAAGTGAGTTCCATTCTACAACACAACACTTTGCCAAAGTTTAAGGACCCCGGTGCACCTACAACATCTTGTATCATTGGTGAACATGTCATCAACCGGGCACTTCTTGACTTAGGGGCTAGTGTTAACCTTCTTCCCTATTCGGTTTATGTCAAATTGGGCCTAAGTGAATTGAAACTGACATCGGTGGTTTTACAACTTGCCGACCGATCCATTAAGAAGCCTAAGGGGATAATTGAGGATGTGTTGATTAAGATTGATAAGTTCTTCTTCCCGGTTGACTTTGTCGTCATTGACACGGAACCGGTGCCCAATCCAAAGAACCAAATTCCGGTTATCCTTGGCCGTCCTTTCTTGGCAACCTTAAATGCCAACATAAATTGTAGGACGGGGATAATGAAGATTTCTTTTGGGCACATGAGAGTGAAGTTGAACATCTTTAACCCTACACCCAATCTATTTGACAAATATGAGGAAGAGGTTAGAGGAATATCATGATCTTGCTTGTGAAAGGAATGAGCTTTTGTGTATGAACAATATTTCAAAGCCTTCATCTTCATCTTCAGCATTGCATGCAAGAAAAGTGATTTCGAACTCTTGTTGTGAAAGGGCGTGGAAGCCCAAGGAAAGTTTTGACAAGGAACTCAAGACGTCTTTTGAGTTTACCCCAACAAGTTCTTCCAAGAACCATTTGTTGGGAGTGACTCGAAACATCTCTCATCCCAAAAAGGGGGGGATGCATTGCAAGATCTTTGATCCGAGTTAAAAGAACCCTAGGTCTTGCTAGAGACGTTAAAGACTAGCACCGAAATTCGTAGGATGTCAAAACCCTATTCCTCCCTCATTTATATCTTGCATTTTGATTCTTGCGAAGTCTAGATACTGTTTTTTGTGGTTCATATACATTGGAAGGAACTGAGTAAGGGATTGCATGAGCATTCAAGTCATTTTGAGCATTTAGGCATAATTTTGATCGATCCAAGTTTTGGTTCGATCGATCCAAGTTTTGGTTCGATCGATCGAACATTGGTTCGATTGATCCAACTATGGACTCGATCGATCCAGCTCTCATTTTGCACCCAACACTTAGAAAAATTTTGGACCTGCATCCAAATTCCAAAATGCATGCTCTCGGGATCTCCAAATTTTCAAAAGTTCGATCGATCGTAAACCATTTCGATCGATCGAACTATCTTTCGATCGAATCTAACTTTTGATTCGATCGATCATGAGTCCCAACACTTAGAAAAATTTTGGACCTGCATCCAAATTCCAAAATGCATGCTCTCGGGACTTTTCAAAATTTTTCATGTTCGATCGATCGAATTCCAAGTTCGATCGATCCAAGGTTCCAACATGTGTCAACTCTTGAGCCCTTAAACTTGTACATTCTTTATCCTCTTCGATGGATCGAAATCTTTCTTCGATCGATCGAAATTTGCATCTCATTAATTTAATTTCCTTTGATTTTTCAAAATTCAAAATTCAAAAAAAAAAAAAAAAAAAAAAAAATTTAGAGTGGAGACCTAGGTTCGATCGATCGAACTTAAAGTTTGATCGATCGAACTCTGCATATTGTGTTTTTAAAATATAACCGAGTTGGATCGATACACTTGGATCGATCCAACCTCGAAACAAACCCCAACCCTAAGTCTCCCTCTCTCTCAATCTCAAGCTCAATCCGGCCAACCTCCATTCCAGTTATCTTCCTCATCTCCGGCGAGCCAATTCCGGTAAGGTAGAGCCTTATTTTCACCGCGGCTTCGCCCCCTCTCTCTCATCTCATCCCTCTCAGTTTTAAGGTAAACCGCGAGCCATTTCTTGATTTAAAAGTTTAATCGATGCATGATTCATGATTTTCTATATTGATTTATGTTGTATATGTATTAATCATCCATTTTGAAGCATCAATTTCATGATTATGATATACATATACACACATGCATTCGACCGAACCAAAATTGGGGATTGTGATGTGATTTGTGGAGTTTGGGGAGTGTTTGGGTGTTGTTGATTGGATGTTTGGTGTGTAGATGGGCCCTCAAACACGTTTGTGTGGGCCCCGTGCTCTAGATCTCACAGATCTGCGACTTTTCAGATTCAGCATTCGCACAGTTCGATCGATCGAACTTGTGCTTCGATCGATCGAAGTAGTGAACTTCATTTCAGTACCTTCAAGCGATCCAACCTTGTGCATGTTCATGCTTCGATCGATCAAAGTGTTAGATTGATCCAATTCACTTCGATCGATCCAACTTTTGAACATTTTTCACTTCGATCGATCGAAAATTTTCGGTGATCGATCGAACTTAAAGTTCGATCGATCGAACTTTCAAAGATCACACATACACACTCCATTCATCTTGTGTCGTCTTCATGCTATCTTTATATGCACAATGCCTATGATATTCCACATTGGATGCATTTCATACCTACATTGCTTAGCATGATTCACATTTCATCATTATCATAGATTCATGTCATCCGTATTTTGTCTATCTTATTTGACATACATGTTTCTATTACGCACTTAAATTCTTATATATCTGGCACTGACTTATATATTGAAATTTTCTTGTCTTTTTACAGATCATGCCTCCGCGGTACAAAAGTACAGCCAGGAGATCTTTGGGGCCACAGTGATCCCGCCGACATATACGGCCCAGGATAGAGATGGTTGCAGAGCCATCTCATACTCAGGAGGAACCCGCATAGGCTATTCCCTCTCAGTCCCCATCCCACGAGGCTGAGGAGGGAGCTGACCACGCGCCATCTACATCCCAGGCTCCTCCAGCCTTCACACCATCACCTTCTCCTGCGCGCCATCAGGCAGATGCAGCCGCCATGCCATCACCGCAGCCACCTCTACCGGCTCAGCACCGTGACCAGTTGCTGCCGAGATATGCAGCCATGACCGTGGCTCAGGAGTCGTACTTTGATACTGAGTACTTCTCCGAGTCTATCCTGACCTGGTCTGGCTACCAGGACATCATGCAGCGGGGCCTATCATCTATCCTTGCCCCAGTCACCGGCCTTGTATACCCGCAACTGGTGCGGCTATTCTTTCAGCATCTCCGGCCCTCGCCACGATCTACCGCGGAGATGATCACTACAGTGGACGGCCACGAGATTGTCATCACAATTGACACTCTGGCCCGTGCTTGCCGGTGCCCACACCGGTGTCCACCTGAGCTTGCAGAGACATACCCGAGGCTGCATAGGCCTTCATTTTCTGACATGGCTGTCTCCTTGACAGGCCATCATGCCGGTGGTCAGACATTCGCCACCAGGACCTTCTTGCCTGACAACCTCTGGTTCATCGACACAGTTCTCTTCCAGAACATTTACATGGCGGGCCACAAGATCCAGAGGCGTCATGACTAATTGACAGCTCTTTACGCTTTTTACACGGGCTGCTGGGTATCTATCCCAGTCCTCATCTGGAGCGTGATGAGGTTGCTGTACGATTCTTTCATTTCCAGGGAGGACCCTAAGCGGTCCAAGGTCCTACCCTTCGGACACCTCATCATACAGATCCTTCTTGACCAGCGCTACATAGTGCCCCCAGATGAGGAGCCCCTTGCACGGTCCAGCTTCTATAGGAGGAGCGACTAGAAGAAGAGCTATAATGCTCTTATTCGGAGTCTTCAGGAGCCAGCTGTAGAGGCAACAGCTGAACTAGAGGAGGAGGAGGCAGCTCAGGCACAACCGGCACCTCCAGCAGCAGCAAATATCGCAGCGGATGACGCACCAGTCGGTCCGGCTGCCGATCGCATGGACATTGACCTGGAGCGACCTGCGGAAGAGTATACTGATGCTGCAGATGATGCTGATGCCAATGATACCAGTGATCGAGCCGCTGCTCAGGAGCGAGTTCGGGAGTCTTCTTCAGAGGCATCTCTGCCTGAATCTCCAGTTCCCACTCACGGATTCGGAGCACACTTGCAGACACTGGAGGAGGACGTAGCAGCCATGCGAGCCGACATCACTGCCCACTGAGCTGAGTTCACCTCTTTCAGGACGGATGTCATGGCTTGCTTTGCCGATCTCTCCAGCCGACTCCCTGCACCTGTACCCACACCTGCACCTCCAGCCACTGCAGATCTTCACGACCAGGCCTCCTGAGACTCCACTTTTAGTTGTTCTATGCTTTCATTTCTTTTATTCTGGATCTGTATTATACTGTCACTGTTCTTGTATTATACTTTGCGGCCGGTCTGTCGGCTTTATTATTTTATTGATGTACCTGCACTTTATATTCTCTATATATTGCTTTTTGATTATGGATGTCTCTTAGTATCTCATATTTGTATGTTTGACTCCATCAGGTACACCACAGTGACTTCAGTGAGAGAGTGCCACCCGATTTTTCAGGACCACCTTACACCTCTCTCTATTCTCTATCTTTCATCCCATTTACACTTGCATGTCCACTGTGCACTGATTATCCTACTTTGTTATCTAATGAGTTTATCCGAGTGCAAACTTTTCAGGACCACAGTTTATCCCAAGTTTGGGGGGGCTATGCCACCCACTTTGGATACTTCTATCCCGATCATTCATGTCTAACGCACTGGTATACTCTTTCCTTTGTTCTCTTCACACATTGAGGACAATGTGCAGTTTAAGTTTGGGGGTATTGGTGTATGTTTCAGTGTTGCTTTAAAATTCAAATTTTGAGCATGTCTTGTGTATTTGAGGGATATTTTTATACTTGGTCCATTTCTAGCTATGATTTTGATCTTTTGAGGACTATATTACTTAAAATTTAAAAATTGCTTGACTTGAGAGTCCAATACTCCTTGTATGCCTTGTGGATGCCATTTAGGAGTAAATTTTTCAAAAGATTGATATCTTGCTTGCATTTGTGGTCCACATCATCCTGAATTTGTGATTGTTTTGAGATTCATTCTAGGATTCTACACTAGCACCGGCGCACGCTAGCATTCAATTGTGGGGTACATGCTTTGTTGATTATTGAATTGGTTATATCCCAATTTGGCTAGTAGTGTATTGAAAGCTTTCATTCTTGATAAAGGTGGATAACAACCCCTTTTCATTAAGTAACCGGGATTCTTGCCTCATTAAGTAGTGAACTTCTCGCGCCGAAAGGTGGAGGGCCCAAACTCTAGGTTAATAATTGGTTAAAAAAAAAAAAAAAAAGTTACAAAAGCAATAAAAGTGAGGACTTCTCCCAAAAGGCGAGAAGTGGGAAATGATTAGATGGTTGTTGTCTTGATTTGTAGCCTAGTTGATTTGAGTTTGTAAGTCCGTTGGGGTGTCTTAACACCTAATGCCCTAAAGCCACCTGGTTTGGGAGTCATTGACCTAACGCTCGCTATATGAATCTTCTAGAAAGCTTAAGAGATCAACACATTGCACAATATTTCCATCTTTGATCCTCAATAAAAAAAATAAAAAAAAAAATGAGTGAAAAGAATAAGCGCACCTAGAACAATAAAGCTTTAATAAAAGGTCCACTCTCTTATCTTGATGATCGGTACTAGATTTGTGTGCTAGTTTGAGGGTAAGGATGTGATTACTTCTCTAGTTGGCTAAGATAGCAACACACTTGATGCCGGACCTCTCACATGGATTCTAGACTTGTTTCGATTTTCATGATCATTTTCTTGATATGTGGAGGACCATACTTGCTTGCTTGATATTGAAATTTTGGGAGATTGCTTAGAAACGGTTGAAAAATTGCATACTTGAGGTAGTTTTCTCCCAATGCTTGTTTGCAATATTGGTGCCTCTTTTGAAAGAATGAGCTTAATGTTTATGGGTACCATTTCTGGAAACCCTCACGAGACTTTACTCGTCCACTAGGGGTAACCTAGGGGTTTAAAAGGCTTGTTGCATATGCTAAATGCAATCGTGTTCCCTACGAAAATGGTGTTATCATTTTACTTGCTTTCCAGTTTATACTTGTATAGTTATTTATTTCATTCCTTTACTTCTTAGTTCATTGCTAGGAACTAGCAATATTTAAGTTTGGGGGTGTGATAAGCACTGAAAAGTGCGCATTTAAACCCATTAAGCTTAAGCATTCTAGTACCTTTATCTATCTTACTTTGCCGTTTTAGACTTATTACGTGTTATTTATATTTTCAGGCACTAATCCCAAAATTGAGCTAACTTAGCCAAATAAGAGCTTAATTGAAGCAATCCTGAGATAAACCAAAGAAGGGAGCAAAGTGGAGAAAGAAAGGAGCAAAAAGGAATCAAGTTGTGCAGCTGAAAAGTTCGATCGATCCAACTTAGAGTTCGATCGATCGAACATCTATGATCGATCACAGTACTTCTCGATAGATCCAACCTTGGCCTTTGCTGAATTTCCAAGTTCGATTGATCAATCAAACCCTATTTTGTCCTATTCAAATGATTGATCTTATCCACAGCTGTACGCCTACCAACCACTTTTGTCTTTTTCCCCATAAATATCTTGAAAATATCCCAGCCTTGTCATTATCCAGAGAAGTCAGACCACTTCGATCGATCCAAGATGCAGTTCGATCAATCGAACCCATTTTCGATCGATCCAAGTTAAGGTTCGATCGATCGAACTTCCTCCAGCGAGAAAAAGTTAAAGTCCAGCTCATTTATTCCGTCCTTCATCCAATGATTGGAGAATATGCCTTACATGACCACAGCTCATCATGGGGTGTATTTGACCTACCTATATAAAGAATATGATACACTTTTTGGAGAGAGTCTCTTGTCACACATTGAAAATCATTTTAGAGGCTATTCTTGGAGAGGAATAAGGGAGGAAACTAGAGCACCATTGGAGGAGATCTTCACCAACAAGGAGCAGCCATAGAGTTAGCCTTTGAGGGTTGGATCATCACTACCATGAGTGGCTAGACATCCTCTTGGGGCTAGAGTTAGCCCCAAGCGTGCTTTCTATACTCTAATCTTGTGTATTATTGAGGGATTAGTGTTGTATGATACATCTTGATATTCATGTATATATAAATCTTGTTTATTTCATGGTTTGTATGGTTTAATGCTTCCAATTGACTATTCTATTCTATCCATATGTCTATGTATACTAAAGTAGGATATTCATGTGCTTATCTCTAGATTTAGTGTTTTTGATGCATGTTTATGTGTATTGATGCTATAGAACTAGAGATTATCAAGATGATATGCTTAATGAATGCTATTTTGGTTCATTTGATGGTTTATGCCTATTCGTGATGGTTTGTGCCTCTCCCTTAGTCTAGATAGCTTTATTTTCATGCTAGTAGTGTAGATTTAGTGTAGTGGTAGTGTAATGTTAGATGGGAGGACAATCTACTCTTGATGTTTGATGTTCCATGCTTGTGAGTCCAAATGGTATATTCCTCTAATATTGTGTTGTATGTGGATTGTGAGCTTAATGAAGGATTAATGACTTGTTTTGATCTATTGTGCTATCCCCATGTTGTCTAGACAATATATACTCTATTGTTTAGATATATTGTGCTCTTCACATGATGTTTAGACAATACTTGCTTGATTTGTCATCCTTGCCAATTGAATCAACCTAATGAACACACACCCTTATCATATTGCAACACATCCATTACCCTCAATTGATCACTTGTTAGTAGTATAGAAAAGTATTGCTTGGTAGTGATCTCTATACCCCAAGACCTCTCTCTCTCTTGTTTACTTCATATTATTTTATTTAGTTGAATTCAATTTAGCTTAATCAACCAACCAACCAATCAATTTGTGTGATCACTCGACCTACTAACCCTAATTACCAAAGTTTCACAATTCGATACACCATCAAATCCCTTGGGACGATCCCTACTCGCCCTATCTATATTTTATATAGAGAAAGGTAGTAGTGGCTTTTTATAAATGTAAAACTTGGCCACCTCCTAAATTCACAACTCTTCAAGCTTGACTTGGTATCGCGACCCTTGTTGTAAAGGCAAGGACCGGTCAACCAAATGTTCTCAATTTAACATATCTTAGAGAACATGCTAAGGACTAATGTAATATTACATTACAAGTTTATTTCATTCAATTTACGACTATGTGAATTAAACTTTCACTAAAGTTAAATATAAAATAAAAGTTGCAATTCTCATGTAATTAATCCCAATTTAATATATGTCAACAACCATATCAAAGCCTAATTTTCTAGCATGCCACAATTCAATTCCAAGTTGTATATCACCATGAGGATTAAATCTTAAACAAGGAAATTAATTAAATGAAAGGTTTCAAAACCTCACCGAATATTCTAAATCAAATATATGTGAAGCTATATGGCATGTAGATCAAGAATATCAAGTCAGAATTTAAATGGAGTGAATAGTGCACTCGGGGCAAATTAATTAATCAAGTTAATTAATAATTACGAATTTTCAAAACACCTCCAATTACTTTCAAATTCAACTATGTTGAAGAGCATGCTAAGGCCAAATATAATATGCTATCATACATTGATTTCAAGCTAGTTAAGGCCAGATGAATTAATATTTTATTCAAGATAAATATTAAATAAAATCTTCATTTCTTATCCAAATGCTCCAATTTTAATATATGTTAATCAACATATCAAGGTGTAATATAATGTCAAGCCACAAGTTTAAAACATGCTATAACTCACCGGGAAAATTAAATTTCATACTAGAAAATAAATAATCAAAAATTCTAGATTTAATATCCAAGCATGCAATTGAGTTGAATAAGCATCACAAGCATGTAATAGAGCAAGAAAGTAAATTATAACACCCCCTACCTCAATTTGAGATGAAAACCTCAAAGGCCCACCGAAAAAAAAGTGTTCCGAATCCGCCGAAACTGAAGGGTTTTGTCGGGGACAACACGATCTACATGAATCCGAAGGAAGCCACATGAAAATCACAACTTGACCTCAAACCCAAACTCAAGAAATGGTCAAAAATGAATTCTAATAAGGGGGAATGGTAGAACACGTCGAGGGAAACAAAAAACGTGAAAGCCGAAGACTTTTCACTTAGGAAAAGTAAATCAAAGGAGAAGAGAGAAGATGGCAGCTCCATGGGCATCCATGGCTGCTTCAGGTCGTGCAAGGGGAGTGGGGAAGATGAAGAATGAAATATCTCATCCCCCTTTTATAGAAATCTCAAAAAGTGCCCCGAACGGGCCCCGCCGGGTCCGGAAAAGTGGATTTTGAGCAAACGTGCTCAAACAGCAAAACTCTATGAATGAAAAAGATTCAAAATGAGAAAATATGAACAACAGAAGAAACAACGTCAAAAATCGAGTCCCAAGTAGAAAGTTATGCCCCGAATAAGTTCGGCGGCAACAAGGTCCAGAAACTAAAACTGGAGAAAAACGACCAGAAGGAAATTTTATGAATTTATGAGTCAACAAAAAGTGAAAATGAATCCCGTATGAGGATCCAGGCTCCAGACGAGATATGTTGCAATAACTTTCATTAATTGCACAATGGCCCCTACAAAACGGGTTAACTGCGAAACTGCCCCAGAATGAAAATATCTTCCAAAAGATATTTTCTTAGATAACCCTGAAATAAAATATCTTCAAAAGATATTTATGAAAAACACCCCATGAAATGAAAAAGATTCTGAAGAATTGTGCATCCATGCCCCTATGGGCACCGGGAGCAACCAGAGTACTTTCTTGCAAAAGTAAAGATACGTATTTCGAGGAAACCACTCAAGATGAAGTCACGTGAAGTCAAAAACCAACTTCGAGCATGAGAAGTGAGGCTATGCCAACAATGTGACAAATGAGGAAAAGACAGAATAAGGAAAAGGACGAAATAGTGCATAGTGTCCAAAAAGTGAAAATGCGAAAATAACTCGGTCCTCAAAAAAAGTTGTCAATTCACATGAAAGAGTCTCAGAAACCTTTTCCGAGCACTCAAGATGACACTAAGTGACACGAAACAGAATTCAGAAAAGAAAATTAGACGAAAAAAATTTATTCGTAAAATTTCAGGAAAAAGGAAAGGGAGGCAAATAACCGGGTCGTTACAAGTCTCCAAAATACTGTTCAAGGATCAAATAGTCAAACCACCCAAACTAATTGGACACGTAGTCTTGAACTAAACGTGACACTACTTATGATAACCCATATCAATTCTTAGAAGTATCGTCATTCCCAAAGACACCTATTGTAATACCACTAATTTTTTAAAAGATTTATTTGGATTTATTTAATTATTTTAATTGCATTTTTGTTTGATTATGTGGCTATGTGATTATGTGTTTATTAGATTATTTGTTTTTTTTGAAATATGTGATTTAATTGTGTGTTTTAATTAATTAATAGTGTGCGAATTGTTTGTTAATTGTCTGATGTTACTTGTAATTATTTGCTAGGATTAGATGTTGTATTTTGTTTATTTTATTTTATTTTATTTAAGTTAAAGGGCACAGATTTGGATAGTAGTAATGGACCAAATTGGTCACATTGAATACTTGGATAAGAGCCTTAATGGGTAGGATTATGACCCATATGTATGAGTTGTGGATATATATATACATATATTGATGAGTATTGATAAGTGCTTAAATGTTGCACATTTCGGCACCTAAGTTAGGGTATTCCAGTCTTTGCATCTATCTTAATTTCATGTTTTAGTCTTAATTTATGTTTATATGTATTTCAGGGCAATAAAGTTAAAATGAGCTAAGAACGGTCCATTAAAGCTTTTTTGGAGTCAAGCAAAGATATTCAGAAAAAGTTCAGAAAATGACAAAAAGAGGTCGTAACCCATTGCTCGTATAGTGTGTTTATTCTTCGAAAGCGGTTAATCTCGGGCCTTTGATGATGTTCCCAAAGATGAAGAAGCAAACCAATTAACTTGGAGCCAAAATGGAGCTAAATAAGGCTTAAAAGAAATTTCCAACTCTGGGGGGATCGATCCCCCAGGGTAGGGGATTGATCCCCCAGGACTTGGCAACATTACAGATTTTTTTTTTATTGTTTGGGCTTATTTTGTGAACTATTGGGCTTTAATAGGGTTGTTACTTAAGGCCCAGTGAGCCATTAGATTAGGGTTAGTATTTATTTTATTTAGGTGAATATTATTATTTTATTATGAAGTTTTAGTATTCTGTATCGATATTTTTATTCTCCCTGGAAAACACGAAGAGGAAAAAGCTAGGGTTCTTGAGAAAAGCTCAGAGAAGAAGAAGAGGAGCCAGATGAATCAAAGGATGGGGATTGTTGACATCTTGCATCCATCAACCATGAGTGGCTGATTCTTTAACTTAGGGTTGGATAAACCCTAAGCATGTAACCTAATTCTTAACTCTTGACTTTTAGGGATTAATTTGTGTAATTTATGTTTTAGCCTTGATATATATATATATATATATATATATATATATTAATTCTTTCATTTGATTGTCTATGTCAATTTCATATTGTCTTTTATGTTTTTGAATGATAATCAATTTCTACACTTGATTTCTTTGTGACTTGAATCTTGTGATGGCTACACATTGTATTAATTAGATGTAATTGTGTTTTGATTTGATGGAAATTGCTTTTATTAGATGGGTTGTACTACAAAATTAGGTTAATGTCTTGTCTAAATAGTTTAATTTCAGGCTTAGTTAGTTTAATTTAAAGTTAATTAATTTAATTACAATTTAATTCCTAGGTAAGTAGACAATCCATACTAGTGCTTGAAATCCATACTTATTGTTACAATTGCATTACCCTCTAGATTAATGTGTGTTGAAATTGTAACTTAAATTGATGAATCATGCTTTGAATTGGTGAATTACACTACACTTAGTTTAATTGTCATTAGGTAGTTGATTCATGCTTGAAATTGATGGTTTATACTTTTTATTGCAATTATTAGTCACATTCTAGATTACACATTTTTATTCCCCAATTAGTTAAAAGTTAATGAGTTAGAATGTGCTTAGTAGTGAATCCTACACCCTAAGTCTCTTTCCAATCTTTTATACTCTACTCTCTATTTCCATTATTAAGTTTAAAATTAGTCTAATCACAAAACCAAACTTTTTTAGCAATCACATAAGCACTAAAGTAGAATTCAATTCTGGAAAACCTATAATTGTTTAGATCTCTTGGGACGATCCCTGCTCACTTCATACTCCATAGTATAAGTGTTTAGTGGTTTTATAAATTTTAAAATATGGTGCCCACTTGACATTATTTCTAAACCTAAAGTGTTGTGCATTATTTTGTGTACACGCTCCGGTCGCACCATAATTTTGGCGCCGTTGCCGGGGATCTAACGGTTTTTAAATAATTGAATTACACATTAGTTCTTTGTTGATTGTTTACTTTTAAGTCATTTTAATTTTTATTTTCTCATTTAATGTGCAATTAGGTATTTGATACAAGAAAGGTGAACATTGGAGCTTAAAGCAATCATTGGAATTTGAAGTTGCTTAAGGACCTTTGTAAGCAATTCTTACCCTAATTGTTCATTTTTCTATGCTTGCGAGATAGTCCTTGTTGAGACTTTCATAATGCTTAAATATTTTATCCAAGCATAGGTCCTTGTCGAGGCCATTACTTTCATTGTTATATGCATGAGCCATTGTCGAGGCAATTATTTTATGGTTTTTGAATTGTAAATGTGAATAGAGCCCTTATTTGATCCAAGTTTGGGGAAAATTTTTACCCTTTATCCGTATGCATCTCCATCATATCATGATCCTTATGAGAGTGAGTCCAATGCATTTCATGAATCGTCATCATATAATGGAATTGATCACTCTTATGACTACTACCCTCCCCCACCATTTTATGAAGAACCATCTCCATTACCTTACTCTCCCGGATTTGAAAATAAAATGTTAGCTCTAATTGATGAACTTAATGAAAGGAGACAACTTATTAATTCTCATTCTCATAAGCTAGTGATGCTAGAAGCTCAAGTTGAGGAAATTGCAAGTACTCTTTCTCATTAAAAGGAAGAGGAAGAAGAGGCAAGTCAATTAATGACTAATTAAAGTGAGCAAAACATGATAATAAAAGAGGGTGAGGCAAGTGAGCTAGTGACTAATCAAATAGAACATAAATTGAATTATGAGGACATTCCTTGTAATCTTGAGCATGAGGAAATTAATACCTTAGAGAGTGTGGAGTTGTTGACCACTATAGAGGTAGGAGAGTAAAAGGAGGAACTTGTAAAAGAGAACCTTTCTTTTATTATCTCCAACGACCCTCTTGGGGCGTGCCTTTTGAAAATGTATGAAGGATGTGGTTTTGACATCGAAAGCTCCACATATGAAGTGAACTTTCTAATGAACTCTATAGGTAACTTGGAAAGTGAAGAGATGGTGATCATTGAGAATGAGAAAAGGGATGAAAAGAGTGCGTTCCCTAATAATTCAATTGAGTCTTTGAAAGACATTGCCTTGCCAAGTGCAAGGCCACCCATTATTGATTTCATTTTCAAGACCATGGATGAAAGGAAACAAATTGCATCTTACGTCATTTCTTTTCAAGCCATTCTTTTGGGAGATGAATTTGTTGTTATGAGAGAGGATCCACTTGGGAAGATAGACAAACGAATTAATGAAGATGTCTTATATTCCGTTTTTGATACTTTTGATTAGCATGTTGCCTCAACGTCATACTAGAGACGTTAAACATTAGTATTTTTCATAGAGTTTCACAACTTTATTTCTCCCTTATTTCTTTTTGTTTTTCATTTGCATTTTTATTTCTTTGCAATTTTATTTTGCTTATACATACTTTGTTGTAGTTTTTTTTTTTTAAAAAAAATATATATATAATAATAATAATAATAATAATAATAATAAAATAAATAAATAAAAATTTTGCCTATCAAGTGTCGGGCGATCATTCACCAGACATTGGGCGACCATCGCCCAGAGAAAAAAAAAAAAAAAAATTCTTTTACCCCTTGTATAGTGCTTGTTTACTTTCCTTTTTCATTTTTTTTTTTATTTTTCTTTCATTTTGTTTCTTTACATGCTTTCATTATTTTAGTATATATATATTTCATTTTAGTATATATATTTCATTTTAGTTTTGCTTTATTCAAAAAAAATTAAAAAAAAAGGTAAAAAAAAAAAAATAGTATTAGTTAGTTTAGGCTGGTATGTGATTTTATTTCAATTCTATTTATTATTATTTTTATTTTTATCTATTTTTCATTTTAGTGTATATATTCTTTGTAGTTTTGCTTTAAAAAAAATATAAAAAACAATTGGGAGGTCAATCCCATTCTTTGGCATAGAGCAACAAAAAAATGCCCAATGTGGATCGATCCCCCAATGATGTGAATCGATCCCTTTTTCCATGTATCTCCCCTTTCTCAGTCCACAGTGAAGGGAAATTTTTTTGCATAAAATTAACGATCCCTCACTTAGGGTGATCGAGCCCCTTAGCTTGCCCTACTCTCCATGCCCAAACAAGATTTTCTTCCTTTCCCCACAAATCTCTTCAATCCCAAATACATCAATCTTCCATTTCCCAGCAAACCCTTAACCCACATCCAATCCCAATTTTTCATCCATCCCTCACTGTTTTTTTCTTCTTTACCGCGGCATCTAAAGCTACAAATTCCGGCGCCATCTTTGCCTGACGGTTCGAGTTCGCCCTTTGGGTTTCGGTAACAGCCATTATTGGCTGAATTGAGTACGATTACAAAGGTGGGTTTGCCGTTCCTGAAAAACAGCGGCGTTTGCAGGTCCGATTCTGGCTGGGCTCTTCTCCGGCCACGATTTGAGACTCGGGCTTCGTTTCGCTTAAACTGTCAAACGCTGAAACTTCCGGCCGTCCTTGTCCTTCACGTAGATGAGTCCTATTTCGGCCGGGTTTTTCTCCAGCAAAACCGGCTGGATTCTCTTCAGCGATTTTGAGTGGGTCTTTCCGGCGAGAATGCGAAACGTCGTTCTCCAGCGATTTTGGCTGGATTTCGACTGGTTCTGCTTCAGATCTCGGTTGGGTCGCGATGGGTCGCTATTCTTCGCTGATTTTTCTGGGTTGCGTTTCCTTCCGGCGAATTTCTGAATCGCCGTTTTCTTCCGGCGAGCTTTTGAATCGCCGGGTTCTTCTCTGATCGCGACTGCTCTCTCTCCGACGAACGTGGCTGGGCTCTTCTCGCGGCTGTTCGTAGTTCTTCTCTGGCGTCGAGCCTGAGTTTTTCCAGCTATTTAGGCTAGTTTCACCGGCGATTAAGGCTAGTTCTTCGACTTGGTTGCTGGGCTCTTCTCTCGGCTATTTCTCTTCCAGCGACGTCCTCTGGGTCGCTTTTCTTCGCCGTTATCTGGGTCATCCTCCGGCGTCGCGGCTTGGCTGCTGGGTCTCACTGACAATTCTTGGACTGGGTTTACCCAGCGCTGCCGGTTGTCTTCTCCGGCGAGCCTGTGATGTTTTAAAAAAAAAGAAAAGAAAAAGAAAAAGAAAAAATTAAATAAATAATAAAAAAAATAACAAAATTAAATAAATAATAATAATAATAATAATAATAATAATAATAATGTATAAAAAAAAAAAAAAAAAAAAAAAAAAAAAAAAAAAAAAATTTCCTAATAGCATTCCGTCTTACTAGAAACATTAAAATTAGTCCATTTTATTTTTTATTTTTATTATTTTGTAGGTTGTATATACATGTTCTTTTTCTTTACTTATTTTAATTAATGTAAAAGAACAAAAAATCAAAAATCAAAAATAAAAAATTGGTGTTCCCATTATGCCCCTCTACATGCATATTCTCATATTTGTTTCAAGAGCTTCATCTTATATATCTTTGCATCATATTTTATATTGTTTAGAGTGTATGATTCTTATCCCATTTGATATTTGATGTGAGTTGCTAGTATGGTTTTTCAGTAGGTTTTTGAATCCAAGTTTGGGGGAGACCTCTCTTTTCTACTGGATACTTGTCGGACTTCCTCATCTTTGCCATCATGGTATACTTTTTCCATCATTTTTCATTATTCTCATTGCATATTGAGGACAATGTATAGTTTACGTTTGGGGGTAAGGTCATTATGCTTCATTCTATTTTAAGTCGAGCTTTAAATGCATGATGCAATTTGAGATGTATTTGGCAATAATTTCAAGCTTTTGAAGCATAATGCCTTTGAAAAGCAAGTTGTTAAAGTCTAATACTTTTTGTATGCTCTAGGATGCCATTTAGGGGTAAATTTTTAATTTTTGATATTATGCTTGCTTTTGTGATCCACATCATCATGTTGGTTGAAAATGCTTTGAGAGTTGATTCTAGAATTCTACACTTGCACTTGCGCACACTAGCATTCAATTTGTGGGGTACATGCTTAGTTGATTATTGTCTTGGTTTATCCCAATTGAGCTAGTATGTTTTGAAAGCTTTCATTCTTGATAAAATGACCTTGCAAAAAAGAAATAAAGGCACTCACCAAAGGTGAGGAAAAAAAAAAAAAAACTACATTCTTTCAACATATCAACTGATTAAAAAGGAAGACAAGAAAAGAATATAAGATGTATGATTAGTTTGAGTTCGTAGCCTAGCCATTCCGAGTCATTGCGCCCTTAGGAGTGTCTTTACACTTAACGCCCTAAGACCATCTGGTTTGGGAGTCGTTGGCTCAACGTTTGCTACATGGGGTGATTAGAGAGCTTAAGGAACTTGGACATTGCACATGCTCATACAGAAAAAATAATAATAATAAAAAAAAAGAAAAAAAAAAAAAGAAAAAGAAAAAAAAAGAATGTATGATTGAATAACAAGGTTCATTCAATGTCTTGATGTCTGGTACTATATTTGTATGCTAGTTTGAGGGTAAGGCTATGTCATTACTTTGATTTGCTAGGATAGCAACACATTTTGATGCCGGTTCACTCAAAAAGGATGATATAATTGATTCAATTTGCATGATTAATTGATTGATGTGTGGAGGACCATTTTTGCTTACATGATGTTGAAATGTTGATAATAGCTTAGAAATGGCAGAAATTTGCATACTTGAGGTAGTCTACTTTCAACACTTATTTAATATGTGTCGTTGCTTCTCAAGTAAGAAAGAGCTTTTGATGTTTGTGGGTACCATTTCTGGAAACCCTCACGAGACTTCACTCGTCCACTAGGGGTAACCTAGGGGTTTAAAAGGCTTGTTACATATGCTAAATGCAACCGTGATCCCTACAAAAGTGGTGTTATCTTTATTTGCTTTATTAGTTCATAGTTGTATATATGTTTGTTTCATTTCCATGCTTTAGTTCATTGCTAGGGACAAACAATATTTAAGTTTGGGGGCGTGATAAGTGCTTAAATGTTGCACATTTCAGCACCTAAGTTAGGGTATTTCAATCTTTGCATCTATCTTAATTTCATGTTTTAGTCTTAATTTATGTTTATATGTATTTCAGGGCAATAAAGTTAAAATGAGCTAAGAACGGTCCATTAAAGCTTTTTTGGAGTGAAGCAAAGATATTCAGAAAAAAGTTCAGAAAATGACAAAAAGAGGTCGTAACCCATTGCTCGTATAGTGTGTTTATTCTTCGAAAGCGGTCAATCTCGGGCCTTTGATAATGTTCCCAAAGATGAAGAAGCAAACCAATTAGCCCGGAGCCAAAATGGAGCTAAATAAGGCTTAAAGGAAATTTCCAACTCTGGGGGGATCTTAATTTATGTTTTAGTCTTAATTTATGTTTATATGTATTTCAGGGCAATAAAGTTAAAATGAGCTAAGAACGGTCCATTAAAGCTTTTTTGGAGTGAAGCAAAGATATTCAGAAAAAAGTTCAGAAAATGACAAAAAGAGGTCGTAACCCATTGCTCGTATAGTGTGTTTATTCTTCGAAAGCGGTCAATCTCGGGCCTTTGATAATGTTCCCAAAGATGAAGAAGCAAACCAATTAGCCCGGAGCCAAAATGGAGCTAAATAAGGCTTAAAGGAAATTTCCAACTCTGGGGGGATCGATCCCCCAAGACTTGGCAACATTATAGATTTTTTTTTATTATTTGGGCTTATTTTATGAACTATTGGGCTTTAATAGGGTTGTTACTTAAGGCCCAGTGAGCCATTAGATTAGGGTTAGTATTTATTTTATTTATGTGAATATTATTATTTTATTATGAAGTTTTACTATTCTGTATCGATATTTTTATTCTCTCCGGAAAACAAGAAGAGGAAAAAGCTAGGGTTCTTGAGAAAAGCTCAGAGAAGAAGAAGAGGAGCCAGATAAATCAAAGGATGGGGCTTGTTGACATCTTGCATCCATCAACCATGAGTGGCTGATTCTTCAACTTAGGGTTGGATAAACCCTAGGCATGTAACCTAATTCTTAACTCTTGACTTTTGAGGATTAATTTGTGTAATTTATGTTATAGCCTTGATATATATATATATTAATTCTTTCATTTGATTGTCTATGTCAATTTCATATTGTCTTTTATGTTTTTGAATGATAATCAATTTCTACACTTGATTTCTTTGTGACTTGAATCTTGTGATAGCTATACATTGTATTAATTAGATGTAATTGTGTTTTGATTTGATGGAAATTGCTTTTATTAGATAGGTTATACTACAAAATTAGGTTAATGTCTTGTCTAAATAGTTTAATTTCAGGCTTAGTTAGTTTAATTTAAAGTTAATTAATTTAATTGCAATTTAATTCCTAGGTAAGTAGACAATCCATACTAGTGCTTGAAATCCATACTTATTGTCACAATTGCATTACCCTCTAGATTAATGTGTGTTGAAATTGTAACTTAAATTGATGAATCATGTTTTGAATTGGTGAATTACACTACACTTAGTTTAATTGTCATTAGGTAGTTGATTTGTGCTTGAAATTGATGGTTTATACTTTTTATTGCAATTATTAGCCACATTCTAGATTACACATTTTTATTCCCCAATTAGTTAAAAGTTAATGAGTTAGGGAATGTGCTTAGTGGTGAATCATACACCCTAAGTCTCTTTCCAATCTTTTATACTCTACTCTTTATTTGCATTATTAAGTTTAAAATTAGTTCTATCACAAAACCAAACTTTTTTAGCAATCACATAAGCACTAAAGTAGAATTCAATTCTGGAAAACCTATAATTGTTTAGATCTCTTAGGATGATCCCTGCTCACTTCATACTCCATAGTATAAGTGTTTAGTGGTTTTATAAATTTTAAAATATGGTGCCCACTTGACATTATTTCTAAACCTAAAGTGTTGTGCATTATTTTGTGCACACGCTCGGGTCGCACCAAGTATGTATTATTATTATTATTATTAAAGGAAGGAATAGTTATATATATATATATATATATATATATATATATATATATATATATATATATATTCCTGTGTGTGTATATATATATATGTATATAGTCAGATTGTAGATATTAATATAATTACTATAATAGTTATTTTATTTTCCTTTTCTATTTTTATATGTCAGACGTGAGTTATAGAATAACTAGAATTAGGGTTAGTATTATATTAGCCTATATATATATGTATTAGTCTGTTAGAATGGGTTGTTTTACATAAGAATTAGAGAGTAGATAGAAAGAGGCAGAGAGCACTCAGAGAGAGGAAAATAGAGAAAGTTCTGTGAGAGCCAAGGCCAAGATCAAGGCCGAACCATGGAAAGGAAAGAAGGAGGTTATGCTTGGGTTAGGACCGGACCAGCAAAGGTGCACGATGGCAACCCAAAGGCTACTGGTGTTGAGTAGTTGGCCAGAGAAGGAAGGAGTTGGGTTTTAATCCGAAATCCTTAAAGGCAATTTCTATTTTCTACTCCTCTTCTTTGATCTAGGGTTATTACATGTTTAGGACAGCTTTAGGATGATTATAGAAGATTAATGAACCTGTTTGCATGCTTTAATCGGATCAAAATAAAAACTAAATATGTGTATATGCGTGTATTCTTGATTTGTATGATTTTGTGACTTAAAGCATGATTTGCTGTTTAATCTTGTTGTAAACATATATAATCATCTTAAATAAATTATTGGGGATGTTTGGGACTTAGAACTGAAGCTTAGGACCTATAACAATGGAGTTTGGAGGAGTTGAAAAACGGAGAAGATGACCCACAGCAGGAACAAGCCGACTCAGTTACTGAATGAGTTGACTTACAGAATGAGCTGACTCAGTTGGGAACTTAGTGAGCCGACTTAGTTGGTCTAGAGTATAGTTTTTTAGAGTTTTTGGTTTCAAATGATGTTGTAACCTATTTTTATCAATTTAAATAGGTTAAATGAATTTATTAAAATACCAGAATGTCTACTATACATTTATATGCTAGAATATGTAATTATAAAGGCTCGAATTGATTATTACAAATTATAAGTTAGTATTCAAAGCAAGACATTTTAGTTAAGCATTTTAGTGGTATTATCTGGCCTCTGGGGCGCTGCCCCAGACCCCCAGGTTTGACCAATTATATTGTTAGCGTAGTGGGTTCATGGTTAATGGGAGTTGTATTTATGATTTATGATATGAATCGGATTATTAATCATAAAAGGATAATTTGCTGAGATTTATATTATTACTTGTGTTGTAAATGATAATAACCATCATATGAATACAACTGAGGATTAAGATATTAACCATACTAGATTAATGTGGACTAGGAGTGGTTATGCAATTTAATTGACATGTAAGTTAATTACTTGTTTAGTAAGTTAATTACATGCTACTTAGAATTGCTATTTATATTGCTTAATTAAATGCAATGGATATATGTATGATCATTATCATGTGTATTTCTAGATCATTTGATGTACTTATATGTTTGCATCATTTATTGGATTATGTGGGAACTATTGTCAGGATACGGTTTCGGATTAATATATTGGATTATGTGGGAACTATTGTCAGGATATGGGGGCATATTATGGATGGACTGGCTAATAAGTTAAGTCTCATCTCTTCGTGTCAAGTCACGGAACCATGTGGATGATATGCCATTGAAAGACTATGGCGGATAGTTTAGTTTTTTATATTTTGATAGGATATGGATTTATATATATATGCATGTACCATGATATGAGTTTAAGTCCTCAGGATCGATGGTTAGGAAGGCTATATTACCCCGGATGCATAGCTGGATATAGAGAATGTGTGTGTACCTTGGTACACGATAGTGTTCATGACTACCTATATATTTTGCATGATGCCTACTATCAGGATTGTAATAACCCGAACCCAGGGTCCAAATCGCTAACTGGGTCCTTACCCAAACCTGAGGTCGTCTAAAGGCATTATGGTCAATTCCAACGTCGATATATGATATACGTGTCATCCCTAGGCTTATAGCACAACATGTCTCTAACATCCCAAAAGGGTCACAAATGCAGGTGGGTAAAACAGCGTCGGCCGGCTGGCAACCTTATGTTGGCCAGCTAAAACTGCAGGGTCGGTCGGCTGACTGAGTTAGTTAGCTAGCCAAAATGATAGATTCAGAAACCCAACTCACTGTTTGGCCTGGAAGTGCACTGTCGATCGGCTGGCAAGCCTTACCAGCCAGCCGATAGGCCCTGAAAACTATAGTTTTTATAGCAGTCTTATATCCCACCGGGCTCAAATGTGACCTAAAACCTGTTACAAAACCTGTCCCAACTCACAGCAAATATGCTATAATGTCCCATAATCATCATCATTAACATATATACATTCATTAAACAATCATTTTGTACATCTTTAATAATCAAATTATACAAATTCTCTTTACATGATTTCAAAGAATTTAAGTACATGAATGACGTCGTTATGGCCTTAAATGCAACATTATAACACTATAAAGAATTCTAGCATCATCTAAGTCCGTGAATGCAATTCATACGT
This sequence comes from Cornus florida, assembly GCF_030987335.1. NCBI lineage: Eukaryota > Viridiplantae > Streptophyta > Magnoliopsida > Cornales > Cornaceae > Cornus > Cornus florida. Next base: position 46,956,286 of record NW_026775575.1, read on the forward strand.
CCATACTCCTCCGGTTTCCTAAAAATAGTAAAATAAGGGGGGTAAGCTCAACAGCTCAGTAGGAAATGCCTAAAACACCGGTTTTGGACTTCCTAGAGCCAACAACCAAAGAATGAGAAAAAGAAGTCAGGATCATACACGAGGAATTATCAAAATCACAATCCACGTCATTCAATTCAAAAAATTATCATCATATAATCAATCATAATCATATGTGCCAATATGCCATGAAATGCAATGCCTTCCCGACCACAGTCCCGACCCAATACAACATACACTAAAAACTCCTAACCGACTTTACTGAGGTGAGATTGATAGTTATCCCTGGTTCCAAATGCGGCAACCATTTAGGGCCTAGTATCAACTTTTTCACGCCTTACCTGCCGCTAGGTCGAATTAGCCCCGAGCTCGCAAAACCCAGTTTCTTTCACAAAACCATTTCCTCACATCCCTTTTTAAACACATTCTTTAAAATCATTTCAATCTCATTTTTCCCAAACCATGCCCATGTCATGAATGGAATCATACATGAATGAAATCGACATATACATGCTTTTAACTTTATCAATTTAACCATACATACTCATCATCATTATGTATATATATGTAACGTCAAGAAAATAATTTAACGCAAGTCATGCTCTTTAAACAACTTTGCAACCAAGCACATATATATATACACACACACACACACAAGCAACATCATATTGAGCATGCTTCACCACATAAACGCATAACTAACATTTAAATTCCAAATTTTATCATTTTAAGCATGCTTAGCGAGAAATTAAATGAAAGAACTTAACCAAAGTCAAAACGTAGTGGCTTAAATATCGCTACCTCAAAATGCAGCTAAAAGGCATCCCAAGCCAAAAAGTCAACGCCGGTCAACGTTGGTCGAATGGAAAATTGTTCGTTGAGAATGTAGTCGACGCTGAGGAAAGCAAACTGTCCCAGAGGCGCGGCTCCAGAATCCAGTTCAAAAAGGCTCAAAACCTACTCCGAAGTCTTAAATTTAAAACTTTCAAAAATTCGTAAAATATTCATCGCGCAACAAAAAATTAAACCCTTGGACTATGTGGTAGATAATAATGAGGGAAACACTTTCCATCAAGGAACTGAGCTCGGAAACCAACCCGATTGGTCAAAAAATGGTGGAGAAAAATTAAAGCTTAAAAGAAAAAGAAAAATTAGCCATGATTTGCCCAAGTGAAGTCTACGTGACCCCAAAATATCTATTTTGTCCCCACACATACACACACACACACACACACACACACACATATATATACATATATATGCACCACATAAATGAATTTAAACATCTAGCCACACAATTAAGCACTAAATAAAGATACAAGAAATATATAAAGGCCCCAAAACACAATCCCGTGCACGACAAATTCGATTGCGTGTCCCGCCCAGGACTTTCCGGCCCGAGAAACTGAAAATGCCGAAATGGCTAACAATGCATTTCTAAGAGTCCCGAACTCGAAAAAATACCCCAACCAATTCTCAAAACTTGTGATACCCCCTAATTTTCGAACACGGATTGATCAAGTCCGCGCACAAAATCAAGGGATATCAAAACAATTTAAGTATTTAACAAGCACAGAATACAAAGATGAATAATAAAGAATAAATAAACTGCTGAAGAAAACTAATAAATAAATATTACTTAATGATTCTCCAACAATTTCAATTCGGAAATCCCATAACTCAAGGACCCCTTAAAACATTATCCAATAATCCAATACTATTTAAAAGTACACAAGATGAATAGACGAATGACAGTCTCCCAGCTGCGGATCCTCAACCTCGAGACTGGAACCTCTAATAACCTGAAAAATAAATCGTGGGTTAAACCCTACGAGCAAGTTCACTCTACCAGGTCTCTGAAAACCAATAAGCAGATCATCTCTGATCAAAACCAAACCTAATAAAGTTTTAACTTTAATAAAGCACGATATACATGTCTATATATAATTATATATACTATACTAATCACATCCATTAATAGGTTTATTAAATTTTCATACCTATTAAATAATTATTAAAATAATATTCATACCTAGACCAATCTACCATTTCATTTTATAAAAACTCCTTTGACCTTAATCCCATCCTAGTCAGTTGTCTAATCATTTAAACAATCCCAACCCGATAATGATTTTAATTGTTTAAATCACATATCCAAAATCCAAGTTTTGACAAATCATCCACGTCTTCCCCAATATTATTTTATTAATGGAAAATAATACACTAACCAGTAAGTACTAAACTATTCTCATTTAAGAATATCTAACCCTAATCCAATCCATACATACAACAACCATAGATGATATTTTAATCATCTAACACATAACAACGTAATTATGCTTTGGCAATCAACCATGCCATTGTAAATATTTTTATTTATATATTGGCAATTCAACCATGCCTCCATAAGTATATTTATTTATACATTGGCAATTCAACCATGCCTCCGTGTATGTATATTTATACATTGGCAATTCAACCATGCCTCCACAGGTATATTTATTCATACATTTAATTAGCAATTCATCCATGCTTTCCATATATGTATTCTATTCATACAAATATTTAGGCAATATATTTAATCATTTGACAATTCATCCATGCCCACACTTTAACCATGAATTAACTTTAAAATTAACAATACGCTAAATCATACATAGCCATCACATGCATATTATACGCATATCATTAGTTTAACAACCAGCCTATTAAGATATGCCAAATAAGAATGATAATATTAATCATCTTAAATGATTTATATATATATATACCTACACATATGTTATTTAATGTATATATGTGTTTAACACCTTCTTTAATAATCCTTGATTATTTAAAATCAATATACATACATACATACATACATATATATATATATATATATATATATATATATATATTCATCCTTCTATACAACTCATAGACAAATTAAACTATATATACACATATATAAATAATTATATATATATATATATATATACACTTCCTTCCATAACAAATTATTAATTTATTATATTTACCCAAATTAGTGCAACTAAATATGTCAGAAATAGTTTCCTTTAAATACTCCATACCGGTTTAAATAGTTTTCCGACACCGTCTCACTAAAACGTAAATATCTCTTGTTAGGATAAGAATCTGATAATGAAATTGGTACCATTGGAAAGAGGACGAAAAATCCTTGAATTTGAGCTCAAGAATGACCCAATTTCGATTTAAGATGACTAAGTTATGACCGTTTTAATTTTATGTCACAAACAGACAAAATAATTGGCTAAGCTCAAACACTACTGTGAGCGCGCCCACACTTAATTAGCTCACTTGAGCTCACACAAACGCACCCACACCAGATTAGCTCACTTGAGCTCACATGTATGCACCCACACCAGATAAATCTTCTGTTGACCAAACTTAATCCATGGTCCAGATTCACATGCGCACTCTTTTATGTACACCGTAATGCACCGAATCATTCCACTTATATTTAAACTATTCCAATGGCCTAGATCAGTGATGTAACCTTTTACTATGCATTCTACCACACTAGATCATACCTCGAATCACCCATCTCCTGATTTATACGCCGATTCACACAGAGTGCATAGAATTAATTTAAAATTTAATAAAAATAATTCTAAAATAAATTCCAGAATATAAAAAAATTACAAAACAAATTCTAAAAATATTCTGAAAAGTACAGAAAAATTCCAGAAAATATAAAAACCAAAATTAATCCCCTTAGGTCACAGTTCCACCTATACATTGATTTTAATATATATATCCAACATCTACATATACAAATAAAATCCAATAATCCAAAATTAAAAATATATAATAATTCATACTTTTAAATAATCATATCTAAACACAATTTAATAAAATAAATTAACTTGATGCTTTTAATTAATCCAAATTAATAATTTAATTAGAGCCTTAATACTTAAGATGAAATCCTTATAGGTTCTAAGAGGAAAAATAGAGAAAACTCGCCTGAAGGTTTCGAAACGAAACCGACACTTCAAGCTTTAATTATCTCTTCCAATTCCGACGTCCTCCTTTTCAGATCCGACCTCCTCCTTGTCAGCCCTTCTTCTTCCTCTCTCTCTGTCTGTTTTATTTTTCTAACGTGTAAAACCTTTAACCCTAAAGCCTTATGTGTATTTTTATACACCTTAAATTCCAAATCCTATTCCAACTAGTATTATGAATTAAAATAATAATCTTTAAATAATTTATATCTATAAACATATATATATATATAAATATATATTCCTTCCATAATTAACTCATTAGTTAATTAAATCATATATACTTATAAATATCAATAAATATATATCTATATATATATCTTTCCATAACAATTATTAATTAATTATATTTATATATAATTATATATATATATATATATATATATATATATATATATATAATTGATACAAAAGTGATCATTTAAATAATTAAATAACCACGGACCTTCATTAATTAACCCAATAAGGTTTCATACAAGCCCAAGACCATATCTTTTGGTCCAACTTTCCTTAAGCCCAATCCAATTAATTTAAATAAATAAGATAATTAATTAAATACAGAAATTAAAATAACTAATTACATGAAGCACATAAACAAACAAGAATTTACAACTAAGTCATATAATACCAATAAAATCAACACACCAATAATTCAATCAATAATCAACCACACAAACAATCAATCATCATACATAATCACGAAATATAACTTAATTAAAATAAGATAATTAATCTAGCACTCAATAAAATAAAATAAATCATTGAAAAATAAAATAAAATAATTAATCCTAATTAATAAATCTTTTAAAATTATCGGGGTATTACATTCTTCCCCCCTAACAAACGAAATTCCGTCCTCGGAATTCACAAATCCATGAAATAAAAACTTTGATTATTTAATTTCAAATTTCATTATTCCTTTTATCCGTGTGGAAATTAACCCATCCACACATATTCATTATTAGCAGACACATCACGTAATTAGCTAATTCCATATTTATATAATTGATAAATATAAGTACACACTAGAGACTCTCACTGGACTAAAGCAGTTTCAACCGGATAGTGAGTATCTCATGTAAAACGCACACAAAGGTGGTTACGAGTCCTCCTTCTACCAGAGCCCACACATCCTTAAACCCAGCTACCCATCTCAATCAGCAATATACGCCTCCATCCTAACCACTGATCCTGAGACTCAAGCTTATATCATGGCCCATATATGTGTGTGTGTATGTATATATATATATATATATATATATATATATATATATATATATATATAATCCATTATATCCACATAAAAGTAAACTATCCAACCATATTATTTCAATGGCATACCATCCAACTATTCCGTTGACCTGATACGAATAAGTAGGACTTAACGCTATGGTTAATCCGTTCCCTTATAAATATATAGGTAGGACTTAACTTCTTTGGTTAATCCGTCCTTGAAATGCCACCGTCCCATACCGGTGTATTAAACCATACCATTCATAAATAAATAGGTAGGACTTAACTATTCCGTTAATCCGTCCCTAAAATACCTCCATATTATTTTATTGGTGCATAAATCCATAAAACCCATACTTCAAAATTAGGGGAAGACTCAACGATTTACCAATACCTTCTAAATCGATGTCTTACCATTTTCCTAATAAGACTCAATGATTTACCATTAGGACACACTAACGGACCGAATATAGAATACAATGAATCCTAAACTTAAGCTCTAAGTAAAAGAGTACACAACGCGGAAGTCACACAACGAAAGACACCCTAGGGACACTTGAACCTGGAGTGCTCTGATACCAACTGTGATACCCCCTAATTTTGGAACACGGATTGATCAAGTCCGCGCACAAAATCAAGGGATATCAAAACAATTTAAGTATTTAACAAGCACAGAATACAAAGATGAATAATAAAGAATAAATAAACCGCTGAAGAAAACTAATAAATAAATATTACTTAATGATTCTCCAACAATTTCAATTCGGAAATCCCATAACTCAAGGACCCCTTAAAACATTATCCAATAATCCAATACTATTTAAAAGTACACAAGATGAATAGACGAATGACAGTCTCCCAGCTGCGGATCCTCAACCTCGAGACTGGAACCTCTAATAACCTGAAAAATAAATCGTGGGTTAAACCCTACGAGCAAGTTCACTCTACCAGGTCTCTGAAAACCAATAAGCAGATCATCTCTGATCAAAACCAAACCTAATAAAGTTTTAACTTTAATAAAGCACGATATACATGTCTATATATAATTATATATACTATACTAATCACATCCATTAATAGGTTTATTAAATTTCCATACCTATTAAATAATTATTAAAATAATATTCATACCTAGACCAATCTACCATTTCATTTTATAAAAACTCCTTTGACCTTAATCCCATCCTAGTCAGTTGTCTAATCATTTAAACAATCCCAACCCGGTAATGATTTTAATTGTTTAAATCACATATCCAAAATCCAAGTTTTGACAAATCATCCACGTCTTCCCCAATATTATTTTATTAATGGAAAATAATACACTAACCAGTAAGTACTAAACTATTCTCATTTAAGAATATCTAACCCTAATCCAATCCATACATACAACAACCATAGATGATATTTTAATCATCTAACACATAACAACGTAATTATGCTTTGGCAAATCAACCATGCCATTGTAAATATTTTTATTTATATATTGGCAATTCAACCATGCCTCCATAAGTATATTTATTTATACATTGGCAATTCAACCATGCCTCCGTGTATGTATATTTATACATTGGCAATTCAACCATGCCTCCACAGGTATATTTATTCATACATTTAATTAGCAATTCATCCATGCTTTCCATATATGTATTCTATTCATACAAATATTTAGGCAATATATTTAATCATTTGACAATTCATCCATGCCCACACTTTAACCATGAATTAACTTTAAAATTAACAATACGCTAAATCATACATAGCCATCACATGCATATTATACGCATATCATTAGTTTAACAACCAGCCTATTAAGATATGCCAAATAAGAATGATAATATTAATCATCTTAAATGATTTATATATATATATACCTACACATATGTTATTTAATGTATATATGTGTTTAACACCTTCTTTAATAATCCTTAATTATTTAAAATCAATATACATACATACATACATATATATATATATATATATATATATATATATTCATCCTTCTATACAACTCATAGACAAATTAAACTATATATACACATATATAAATAATTATATATATATATATATACACTTCCTTCCATAACAAATTATTAATTTATTATATTTACCCAAATTAGTGCAACTAAATATGTCAGAAATAGTTTCCTTTAAATACTCCATACCGGTTTAAATAGTTTTCCGACACCGTCTCACTAAAACGTAAATATCTCTTGTTAGAATAAGAATCTGATAATGAAATTGGTACCATTGGAAAGAGGACGAAAAATCCTTGAATTTGAGCTCAAGAATGACCCAATTTCGATTTAAGATGACTAAGTTATGACCGTTTTAATTTTATGTCACAAACAGACAAAATAATTGGCTAAGCTCAAACACTACTGTGAGCGCGCCCACACTTAATTAGCTCACTTGAGCTCACACAAACGCACCCACACCAGATTAGCTCACTTGAGCTCACATGTATGCACCCACACCAGATAAATCTTCTGTTGACCAAACTTAATCCATGGTCCAGATTCACATGCGCACTCTTTTATGTACACCGTAATGCACCGAATCATTCCACTTATATTTAAATTATTCCAATGGCCTAGATCAGTGATGTAACCTTTTACTATGCATTCTACCACACTAGATCATACCTCAAATCACCCATCTCCTGATTTATACGCCGATTCACACAGAGTGCATAGAATTAATTTAAAATTTAATAAAAATAATTCTAAAATAAATTCCAGAATATAAAAAAATTACAAAACAAATTCTAAAAATATTCTGAAAAGTACAGAAAAATTCCGGAAAATATAAAAACCAAAATTAATCCCCTTAGGTCACAGTTCCACCTATACATTGATTTTAATATATATATCCAACATCTACATATACAAATAAAATCCAATAATCCAAAATTAAAAATATATAATAATTCATACTTTTAAATAATCATATCTAAACACAATTTAATAAAATAAATTAACTTGATGCTTTTAATTAATCCAAATTAATAATTTAATTAGAGCCTTAATACTTAAGATGAAATCCTTATAGGTTCTAAGAGGAAAAATAGAGAAAACTCGCCTGAAGGTTTTGAAACGAAACCAACACTTCAAGCTTTAATTATCTCTTCCAATTCCGACGTCCTCCTTTTCAGATCCGACCTCCTCCTTGTCAGCCCTTCTTCTTCCTCTCTCTCTGTCTGTTTTATTTTTCTAACGTATAAAACCTTTAACCCTAAAGCCTTATGTGTATTTTTATACACCTTAAATTCCAAATCCTATTCCAACTAGTATTATGAATTAAAATAATAATCTTTAAATAATTTATATCTATAAACATATATATATATATATATATATATATATATATATATATATATTCCTTCCATAATTAACTCATTAGTTAATTAAATCATATATACTTATAAATATCAATAAATATATATCTATATATATATCTTTCCATAACAATTATTAATTAATTATATTTATATATAATTATATATATATATATATATATATATATATATATATATATATAATTGATACAAAAGTGATCATTTAAATAATTAAATAACCACGGACCTTCATTAATTAACCCAATAAGGTTTCATACAAGCCCAAGACCATATCTTTTGGTCCAACTTTCCTTAAGCCCAATCCAATTAATTTAAATAAATAAGATAATTAATTAAATACAGAAATTAAAATAACTAATTACATGAAGCACATAAACAAACAAGAATTTACAACTAAGTCATATAATACCAATAAAATCAACACACCAATAATTCAATCAATAATCAACCACACAAACAATCAATCATCATACATAATCACGAAATATAACTTAATTAAAATAAGATAATTAATCTAGCACTCAATAAAATAAAATAAATCATTGAAAAATAAAATAAAATAATTAATCCTAATTAATAAATCTTTTAAAATTATCGGGGTATTACATTCTTCCCCCCTAACAAACGGAATTCCGTCCTCGGAATTCACAAATCCATGAAATAAAAACTTTGATTATTTAATTTCAAATTTCATTATTCCTTTTATCCGTGTGGAAATTAACCCATCCACACATATTCATTATTAGCAGACACATCACGTAATTAGCTAATTCCATATTTATATAATTGATAAATATAAGTACACACTAGAGACTCTCACTGGACTAAAGCAGTTTCAACCGGATAGTGAGTATCTCATGTAAAACGCACACAAAGGTGGTTACGAGTCCTCCTTCTACCAGAGCCCACACATCCTTAAACCCAGCTACCCATCTCAATCAGCAATATACGCCTCCATCCTAACCACTGATCCTGAGACTCAAGCTTATATCATGGCCCATATATGTGTGTGTGTATGTATATATATATATATATATATATATATATATATATATAATCCATTATATCCACATAAAAGTAAACTATCCAACCATATTATTTCAATGGCATACCATCCAACTATTCCGTTGACCTGACACGAATAAGTAGGACTTAACGCTATGGTTAATCCGTTCCCTTATAAATATATAGGTAGGACTTAACTTCTTTGGTTAATCCGTCCTTGAAATGCCACCGTCCCATACCGGTGTATTAAACCATACCATTCATAAATAAATAGGTAGGACTTAACTATTCCGTTAATCCGTCCCTAAAGTACCTCCATATTATTTTATTGGTGCATAAATCCATAAAACCCATACTTCAAAATTAGGGGAAGACTCAACGATTTACCAATACCTTCTAAATCGATGTCTTACCATTTTCCTAATAAGACTCAATGATTTACCATTAGGACACACTAACGGACCGAATATAGAATACAATGAATCCTAAACTTAAGCTCTAAGTAAAAGAGTACACAACGCGGAAGTCACACAACGAAAGACACCCTAGGGACACTTGAACCTGGAGTGCTCTGATACCAACTGTGATACCCCCTAATTTTGGAACACGGATTGATCAAGTCCGCGCACAAAATCAAGGGATATCAAAACAATTTAAGTATTTAACAAGCACAGAATACAAAGATGAATAATAAAGAATAAATAAACCGCTGAAGAAAACTAATAAATAAATATTACTTAATGATTCTCCAACAATTTCAATTCGGAAATCCCATAACTCAAGGACCCCTTAAAACATTATCCAATAATCCAATACTATTTAAAAGTACACAAGATGAATAGACGAATGACAGTCTCCCAGCTTGAATGGCTTGAGCTCATGGCATTGTGCTCGAAACGAAAATTTTCGTTTCGAGCACAATGCCATGAGCTCAAGCCATTCGATATTGCTAACTTTGGGGTTTTGGCTTGAGCCTAACTCCTTCAGCTCGATGTTTTATAACATCCTTGTTTTTTCTAATCATTCTTTCTTTCTTTTCTTAATTTCAAACCCTATTTCACATTCTCCATCTATTCCTGGTATGGTCATTGACATTCCCCTTCCAGATTTGTGTGTCTAATATAGGTAACATTCTTTCTCATTTTCCATTAAGACAATTTTTTTATTTTTAATTTTCTGAATTAAACTAAAGTTATTCTAAACTAAAAATAAAAACAAAATTACTTAAAATAAACTAAAGGCCTAAAAAATAAATTAAAATCCTTGAAAACTAAAATGAAAACAAATAAGAAAAGAAAAATAAAACAAGAACACGCAAAACTAAAGTGTAACATACAAATGCTAAGTTTAACGTCAATAGCTCGACAGTAATGCTAAGTTTAACGTCGATGGCTTGACAGCAATGCTAAATTTAATGTCACTAGCTCGACAATAAGTGACCTCTCCAGTCGAAGTAAATAGGATCATGAAGTTCTACGGTCTCCACTGTGCCTCTCTACACACTACCCTCTATATAGGGTTTTAGTCTTTGTCCATAGACTTCGGAAAATTCTCCAGTCTTGGAATCCTGTATGTCTACCGCACCATGGGGCGTAACAGAAATAACTATGTGTGGACCCTCCCAACGTAACCTAAGCTTTCTAGGAAAAAGTTTCAGTCGTGTATTAAATAACCAAACTTTCTGCCCAGGCTCAAAAGTCTTATGCAATATGTGCCTATCATGAAATGCCTTAGTCTTTGATTTATAGATCTTAGCACTCTCGTAAGCATCATTACGCAATTCTTCGAGTTCAGAAAGTTGAAGCCTCATATTAGAGCCAGCAGAGTTGAAATCAAAATTGAGCTTTTTTATGGCCTAAAAAGCTCGATGCTCTAACTCTATAGGAAGATAACAACCTTTACCATAAACAAGATGGTAAGGTGACATGCCAATCGAAGTCTTAAAAGCTGTTCGGTAAGCCCACAAAGCATCATTCAATCTCAACGACCAATCTTTACGATCTACCTTAATCGTTTTCTCAAGAATGTTCTTAATTTCACGATTGGATATTTTAACTTGGCCACTTGTTTGGGGATGATAGGGAGTGGCAACTTTATGAGTGATGGAATATTTGAGTACCAAGGTACGGAAAAACCTATTACAAAAGTGAGTAGCTCTTTCACTAATAATAGCTCGTGGCATACCAAACCAACTAAAAATGTTCGTTTGAATGAATTCAACCACGATTGCGTGATCGGCGGTTTTAGTAGCCACTACCTCAACCTATTTAGACACATAATCAACAGCTATAAGTATGTACTCATAATTGTGCGAAGTAATAAAGGACCCATGAAATCAATACCCCAAACATTAAAGACCTCTATGATTAAAATCTGAGTCAAATACATCATGTTCCTTCTGGAATTCGATTCTAACTGCTGACATCAAACACATGACCTATAAAACATATAAGCATCCCTAAAGAGTGAAGGCCAAAAGAAACCGCACTGAAGAATTTTAGTTGTAGTTTTCTTTTCACTGAAGTGACCTCCACAAGCAAGAGTGTGATAGAAGGTCAGAATACTATGAAACTCACTCTCGGGAACACATCTACTGATGATTTGGTCAGCTTAATATTTGAAGAGTTAGGGATCTTCTCAGAAGTACATCCTAATTTGGGAGAAGAATCGATCTTTTTTCTGCTTTGACCAATGTAAAGGAATTTTGCCAATTGCGAGATAATTTAAAATATCAGCAAACCAAGGCAAATTCTCATGAGAAACCTCAAACAGTTGCTCATCCAGAAAGGAATCACGAACTAGAAGTGAAATTGAGGTTTCCTCAATAAGAATTCTAGAATGATGGTCAGCTACCATATTCTCTGACCCTCTCTTATCCCGGATTTCGTAATCAAACTCTTGAAGTAAGAGGATTCATCGAATCAAATGAGGTTTGGTTTCCTTTTTAGACAGAAGATGTCTCAAAGCAAAATGATCAGAACATACCACTAACTTAAATCCTAATAGATATGATCTAAATTTATCCAAGGCAAAGACAACTGCAAGCAACTCTTTTTCAGTAGTGGTGTAATTCAATAGTGCATCTGAAAGAGTTTTGCTCGCATAATAAATAACATGAGGAAGTTTATCTACTCGTTGTCCTAGGACAGCACCCATAGCATAGTCAGATACTTCACACATGATCTCAAAAGGAAAAGCCCAGTTTGGAAGATTCATGATAGGAGCAGAAGAAAGAAAAGAGTGAAGCTTATGGAAAGCTTTAAGGCATGATTCATCAAAGACAAAAGAGTGTCCTTTGCAAGTAGATTACACAAAGGACGAGATATTTTACTGAAATCTTTGATAAAGTGTCGATAGAACCCGACGTGCCCAAGATATAATCGTACTCCCCTTACGGAAGTAGAAGGAGGCAATTTAGAGATCAAATCTACTTTGGCTCTATCAACTTCAGTACCTCTCTCTAAAATGATATGTCCTAAAACAATACCCTCTTGAACCATAAAATGGCTCTTCTCCAAACTAAGAATAAGATTTGTTTCCCTACAACGCTGAAGCACTAGGGACAGATATTTGAGACAGTTTTCAAAAGTGGATCCGAAAACAGAGAAGTCACCCATAAAAACATTAAGAAAATTTTCAACCATGTCCGAAAAAATAAACATCATACACCTCTGGAATGTTGCAGAAGCATTGCAAAAACCGAAAAGCATCCATCTATATGCGAATGTACCGAATGGACAGGTGAAAGTAGTTTTCTTTTGATCCTTAGGATCAATGGCCACCTAATTATAGCTGGAATATCTGTCTAAAAAATAGTAATAACTCTGGCTAGCTAATCACTCTAGAATCTAATCAATGAATGGTAATGGAAAATAATCCTTTCTAGTAGCGGATTTGAGTTTACAGTAATCAATACACACACGTCATCTAGTGGTGGTACGCTGTGGAACTAATTCTCCCTCAGAATTCTTAACTACTATAATACCTAACCTTTTAGGTACTACCTAAGTAGGACTCACCTACTTGCTATCTGAGATGGGGCAGATTATTCCTGCATCTAGTAACTTCACAACTTCCTTTATAACTATCTCCTTCATATTAGGATTCAATCTTCTTTGGAGTTCCTAAGATGTTTGGGAATCCTCCTCCAAATGAATCTGATGCATGTAAATTATGGGGCTAATTCCTTTCAAATCAGCCACACTCCACCCAATAGCCTCTTTATTTTGCTTAAGAACTTTTAAGAAACTGCTTTATTGGGAACTTGAAAGATTGGAAGCAATGATCACTGGGAGGGTGTCATTTAAACCCGAGAAAGCATACTTGAGCTTGTCCAGTAGTGGCTTAAGCTTAAGCTTAGTTAGAGACTCTAAGGAAGGAATAGGCAGAATACTAGAAAGTGAAGGTAAAGGCTCAAGTCTAGATTTTCATAGAGTAAAATCTGTGATTGGAGTAGAGTTGAGCAATGAATTCACTTCAGCTATAGAGGAGTTAATGTCAAAGTCCTCATAATTGAAGTGATTTAGACAAGCTTCTAAAGGATCCTTGGATAGAATAGTTGGGAGTGATTACTCAACCAACTCATCGATAACATCAAGGAAGAAGCATTCACTATCATCGTGGGGATGATGAATAGCATTGAAGATGTTTAGCTTGACTTTCATATTCCCAAAAGAAAAATCCATGGGGCATGTCCTACAGTTAATGCAAGCATTCACTGTGGTTAGGAAAGGACGCCCAAGTATGACTGGAATATACTTTTTGGAATTATAAACCAGTTTTATATCAAGAACTAAGAAATCGACCGAAAAATAGAACTTGTCCACTTTTATGAGTACATCTTCAACAATACCTCGTAGTTGCCTGACAGAATGGTCAACAAGCTGTAAAACAACCGACGTAGGTTTTAATTCTTTCAAACCTAAATTCTTACACACCAAGTAAGGAATGAGATTCACACTTGCTCCCAGATCAAGAAGTGCTCGCTCTATCACATTGTTTCTAATGATGCAAGAAATTATTAAAGCACCAGGCTTTAACCTTAGGAGGAGTGTTGTGCTGAAGAATAGCACTGACTTGCTCGGTGAGACAAATTTTCTTAGAAACTTGGCTTCTTGATTTTCTCTTTTGAGTACACAAGTCCTTTAGAAATTTAGAGTAAGCAGGGATTTGTTTTAAAGCATCCAGAAGAGGAAGATTGATTTGGACCTATTTAAAGACCTCCATCATATCTTGAATTTTCTCCCCTTGCTTGCCAAAGTAGGAGGTTTCCTTGAGATGTTTAGGATAAGGCGTTTTTGGCTCATAAGCTGTCTCAAGATTCGAAGCAGATAAAAAAGTGACTTCACCTTCAACTCCTTTGGAATTTTGTGGAATAGAATTAAAGGGAACATCCTTGGGATGTGGATTATGAATAATAGGATTAATGGGAATCCTAAGCTTTTCTTTTTCTTTCTGACCTTTCTCAACTTGGTTATCAACCACTTTACCACTCCTCAATGTAGTAATAGCCTGGACTTGCTCATGATGAACACTTGAAGAATTAGTTTCATTAATCATGTAAGACTGCCCTTTCAGGTTGGCTACTAGCTGACAAAGCATCTTTCCATCCTCTCTTCGAGATAGAGTACTCATTATTTGCCCAACGTGTGCCTCTAGCTTTTCTATGGCTTGTAAATATAAATGAAGAAGTTGGGTATTTGCTTTAAGATCAGTGAGAGCATTAAGTACTTGATCCTCAAAAGCAGAATTTCTAGGAGGAGGTGGAAAATTAGGAGCTTGAGTAAATTGATTCCTAAACTGAGGTGGACGATATATGAAAGATTGATTGAAAGAATTATTTTTGGGCAAAGGATTAGATGGATTTTGGTATTGCCCCTATTATTGTGGAACAGTTGTACCTTGGCCCTGATTCCGCCACGATAGATTTGGATGATATCTCCAGCCAGGATTATAAGTAGAATAATATAGATTATAAGCTGGTTTGGAGAATGCGGCATTTACTTGCTCCTTAGAGGTCTCAGATGATTGTCTTATCATAAGGAAGTATCAACAAGAAGTGAAGGATTAGCACAGATCAAGCATACCTCCTTTGGCAAAGAAGCATGCAACAGGAACATAGCCAGATGATAAGACTTGTCGAACCTATGGTTCAATGCTTCTATTTGAGTGGCTAACTTGCTAAACTTTTCAACTTCAAAATTTTTTTCAACCTTATGGATTCTAAGAGTAGACCTAGACATAGAGGAAGAAGCATGCTACATTGAATTTTCACTTAGGGACTCAAACAGTTTCCAAGCGTCAGCTGCACTCTTATGAAGGAAAGCTCTATTACTGGACGCATTAACCATGTTTCTATGTGAATCGGATAATCCATCATAAAAGATCTGTACTAAGTGCCATTTAGCAATATCATAGTGTAGACATTTCCTCAATGGATCATTATACCTTTCCCATAAATCATGGAATTGTTCACCTGGGATTTGGGAGTACGCCATGATCTCTCTTCTTATTTGTGTGGTTTTACCCACAGTATAGTACTTTTTCAAGAATTCCTATTGCAACATGTCCCATATATATATGGAATTAGTTAGAAGGGAATGCAACCAGGTTCTTGCTTTGTCATTGAGAGAGAACTGAAAAAGTCGCATCCTAAATGTGTCATCTAAAAGAGTGGACAACTTGGCAGTTGAACATAATTCCAAAAACACATCCAAGTGTTTATAAGGATTTTCTGTTGCAAATCCATGGAATGTAGGAAGCATTTGGGTCATAGCAGGCTTGATCTCAAAGTGGATTACATCAGCTTGTGGAAATATAAAGCACGAAGGAGATGTATATGAAGTGGGAATAAAATGATCCCTCAATTGTGGTTACGGGGGAGGAACAAGTTCTTGTGGCACATGTGCACCATTTGGTGCTACATTATCATTAGCCATGTTACTTTTAGAGGATTTTCCTAATAAATTCGAAGTCTTTTTAGGTCTTCTAATTTGCTTAATGGTTTTCTCTACTTTAGGGTCGTATACATCTCATTAAGAATGGTGACCTAACATGCACTAAATCCAATTGCACGGGTAGTAACAAAAATAAAAATTTCAAGTAAAGAAAACAACAAAAACTCACAAAAGTCCTGACACCGAAGCTTCTTCTCCTTAGGCGTTTTCGTCCTCGCTATTAATTTCCTACATTTGAAATAAATAAATAAATAAATAAGGTGAGATATCAAAAAGTCCTAAGACTTATAAACCAAAATTAACTAATTGAAAATAAAATAAACACAAATCTCCCCGACAACGGTGCCAAAAATTGATGTGTGTCAAGATATACCACTTGCAATAGCATGAATCCTTGTAGAATAGGGTTATATTAAGGGTGTCGATCCCATAGAGAGATGAGTGTTTACTGTTAATATCCAATTAATTTACTTTTGATTCTGAGATAAAAGATCTTTTGATTGGTTGTTTGTCACGAACATGAAAATAAAATTAAACTAAACTAAAGCAAAGAGATCAGAGAGAAAAAATCTTGAGGCTTGATTTCACCATGAACTCTATATTATGGTCAACTGTTTAACCTTGGGATTTCAACAATTTATATATCATATGAATTAAACTCAATGACATTCATTTAATTCGATTTTAAAGAAAGATGTTTCATGAATATCAACTAACTATAACCTATCTTCGGTTAGCATGAACTATCCACCTACCTACTTTTAACTAATTTTGCAATATAATTTATCTTTCCAAAGTATAGCCTATGAAAACATTCATTCATGAAAAATGTTGGAACATCATTCCATTATCTCCATTATTAATGTCGAGAAGTCCTTATGCCGCCATCTCGTCCATTAATAATGGGTTGAGAATAATTTAAAAACAATTATATCTAAGACAAGGTAATAATTATTCAAAAACTATTATTTCATAAAACACCAATTGATATTACTCAATTGTTCATAATCATGCAATCAAAATATATAATTCATTAAAATTCCTAAAGTTAGAACAATCAAACCATAATACTCAGATCGGGTTACATCAATGCCCTAAGAGGAGAATTAGCTACTCGTGACGATGCAAGATATCATCTGTGTTGTTGTGGTCTTCATCGTCACAGACTGCACTTCTCTTCTTTGGATCTTCACTTTTTCTAACCCTAAAAGCCACTACTAACCTAGAGCAAAAAACTGAGATAAAAATTAAATTAAAACTAGGAGAGATAAAGAGATTTTTCTGTGGCCTTGTGCCTCCTTTTATAGAAGAATTAACTTCTATTAAGGTATGAATGGGCTTTTAGGTCTTTTGGGGTGATTTGGGCCCATCTAGGATGAAATATGACATAATTAGAATAAATCTCGCAACTTAAAGCTATAACGTATCTTCAATGGCTCGAGCCTAGAAACCTCGGCTCGAGAAATTTGGTCAATGGCTCGAGCTATATGGAAGGGTGCTCGAGCCCTAACTTTTATACTTAGCCAAATTTCTTCTAATCTTTTCCGAAGCGTCTTTTTCATCAACACTTAGAATATTTTTGGATTTTTTCTTTTAACAGTGCTTGATCCTTCCTTCATGGTGCTCGAGCTTTAGGTCTTTGGCTCGAGCTATTTGATTTTTGGCTCGAGCTCTTGAGTCTTAGCTCAAGGCCCTGGCAACATTGATTTTCTTGAAGTAACTTTTCATATTCCGATGCATCCTACTCGAGCTTTTTAGCTTCGGCTCAAGCACCTTGAGGTTTGGCTTGAGCCCTAGGATATCGGCTCGAGCTATTTTGCCTTAGTAAGTTTTCTTGCTTTTTGCTATTATGCTCAAGCCAATGGACTTAGGTTCGAGCTCTGGCATTTGAATTCTTCTAATATTCACCATTTTGACTCCAAACTTGCTTTGGATGATCAGCAACAATTCCGAAAGCTTCAATATCAATCTTTTCATCTTAAAGTCCCGATTTTAACTATTTCTTTGGGAAAGTAGCTACAAGCATGAAATAAACATAAATCAGTCTAACAATTGATAGAAGTATCACTTTAGGTCTTAACATACGTATATTTAGGGACTCGAATATGCAATATTCAGCACTCGTCAGTTGTGAAAAGATATCTCCATGATACCCGACCTACAATTAATTGTGGCATTGGCGGTGGCAAGGAAAGGTTGACTTAGTATGATGGGAATATAATTGGTAGGATTGGGCACCAATTCCATGTCAAGGACCACAAAATCAACCGGGAAATAAAAAATTTCCACTTTGATAAAGATATCATCAACTATTCCCCGTAGTTGTTTCGTAGACATATTGGCAAGTTAGAGAACAACCGATGTAGGTTTTAGATCACCTAACCCTAATTGACAATAAACCAAGTATGGAATGAGGTTAACATTTACTCCTAAATCTAAAAGAGCCTTATGAATTTTATGGTCCCCAATGATACAAGAAATTGTGGGGGCACCAGGATCCTTGAATCTTGGAGGAGTGTTATGTCGGATGATTGAGCTTACTTGCTCAGTAAGGATCACTTTCCTAGGGACTTGATTTCTTAATTTCCTTTTTTGAGTACACAAGTTCTTCAAGAACTTGGCATAAGGTGGAATTTGACGAATGACATCAAGAAGAGGAAGATTAATTTTGATTTGTTTGAAAACTTCCATCATGTCATTGATTTTCTCCGTTTGTTTTCCCGAAAGGAAAAGTCCTTTTAGAGCTAAAGGAAATGGGGCCTTTGGCTCGTATGGTTTCCCTAAAGGTGGAAGCAATGATGGCAATGATGGATTCTCTTCTTTTGCACTCTCATAAGATGGTGTGGTTTATGGAATGGACGAAGGACTTAGTATTGGATACTTAACATTTCTCACCGGATCACTATCCTCACTTGGCATCTCTCTAACTTTGTTATCAAAAACTTTGCCACTTCTCAAAGTTATGATGGCTTGAACTTCTTCCTGCATAGAAGGTCCCGAGGAGGGATTAGCTTCCATAGTGTAATGCGTCTTTAAGTTTGGCTCAGGTTGACTAGGCAAATTTGTAATTTACCCAATTTGGGATTCAAGCTTTGCAATGGATTGGAAATGAGAATGAAACAATTGTGTATTTGCCTTAAGATTACCCAAAGCGGCCAACACCTTATCCTCAAAAGCGATTTTCCTTTGAGGTGCTTGAAAGGAATGTGAATTAAAAGCGAGAACTTGATGATATCAATTTGAATAAGAGTGACCGGAATTTTGATGATGAGAATATTGAGGTGGATGATATGATTAAGAATGAGAATGTTATAGATGAAGGGGAATTAACTTTCCTTGAGAAGGATTCGCGCTTGCCTGTTGATTTCTCCATGAGAAATTTAGATGATCTCTCCACCCGGGATTATAAGTGTTTGACTATGGATTATTTCCCGGGCAAGAAAATATGGCATTGGCTTGCTCTTGAGGTTCATGTGGGATTGGTTGTCCATTAGGACATTCCCAAGTAATATGATAAACATTAGATCAAATCATGTAAGCTTCATTCAAATTTGAATGAGCAGAGGATGATGGAGGTGTCAGAGATTAGCTTAACAAGAATTGGTCAAACCTTTAAGTTAGAGTTTTAACTTGACCAATAACCTCCAAAGAATTATCAATTTGATACATATTTTCAGATTTTTTCCCCCCAAATGAGGACATTCGGCCCGACCTAGCGGAAGAAGTACGGTGCATTAAATTTTTACTTAAATTTTCAAAGAGTGTCTAAATTTCATCTTCATGTTTAAGCAACATCGTACCCCCACATGAAGCATCTACCATTTGCCTATTTATGTCAGATAAACTTTCATAAAAACATTGAACAAGTTGCCATTTTGGAAAGTCATGATGAGGACATTTCCTTAGCAAATCATTTAATCTTTCCCAAGCCTCATGAAATTGTTCCCCATCACTTAAGGTGAATCCCATGATAGTCATTCTCATATGATTGGTTTTACTCTCAGGAAAATGTTTCTTAAGAAACTCTTATTACATGTGAGAAGTGATTGTGCTTTCCCTTAGAGTATTAAACCAATGTTTAGCTTTTTCCTTGAGAGAGAAGGGAAATAGTTTCATTTTTAAAGCTTAATCCGGTAAACCGGTGATTTTGACGGTAAAGCACAATTCTAAAAATTCACTCAAATACTTGTACGGATCCTCATGTGGAAGGCCACAAAAGAGGGGTAGCATTTCGATGATTCTGGGCTTGATTTCAAAATGATTTACAGCAAAATTAGGCAATTGATAGCATATTGGAGAATTGTACACATTTGAGGATTAGGCAATGGGTGCAGTTCATGATGAGGGGCCTAAGGAGGAATTGGTTCAGGATGTGGTCTGGAATGAGGTTGAGGAATGTCATTATTTGCCATAAGATCAAATGATTGATTGTAATGGGAAGGAGGTTTCTTATTACGTCTTCTAAATTCCCTAAAAGTTTCAATTTCAAGGTCTATTGGAACAAGAGGATTATGAAAGGACCTTCTACTAAGCATACATCACAAGAACACACATTATCACAACAATCTCAACAACTTCACCACCAAAACATCTACATACATTGATCCCGTTCTCCTTAATTCAACAATAATGAAATACAAAATTAAAATAGCCATGACAAGGACCAATGCTTGAACAAGAAATTAAACAAAGATAGCCTCAACAAGGACTATCTAAGAACTAAGCTTGAAAGTGCACAATAAAAGTTCAAGAGGTTGAGATACGCTCACAACGGTCTAAAGCACAATGTCATGATCCCGAAGCTCACTCTCTCTTAATCAAGTGCCTAATTTCACACAAAAACAATTGATAAGAAAATTATATGTAAAGGATTCTAAAGTAGCAATTAAATGAACACTGATCTTAAAGTCAATTCAATTAAACCGTAGTCCCGGGCAATGGTGCCAAAAATTGATACGTCGCTTATCAATGCAATTAGAATTGTGGAATGTGGACGTTTGGAAAACACCAATTTTGAATTTATAAAAACCACCATAACAAGGGGAAAAAAACTATATTTTGAGTATAGTGAGTAGGGATTGAACACAAAGACTATAGGTTTGAATTGAGTTTAACATTAATGAACATGAGATTGAAAAGATGATGATTGGTTTGTTTAGACTAATTATGAAATTAAGCTAACTAGAAATGCAATTGAAATTATTCGAAAACTAAATCGGATTAAAATAAGAGTGAAAGGGACTTAGGCCATCGATTTCACCACTAAGCCAACATAATTACACCAAATGCCTTCAATTAATGGGGAAAATAAATTGTATAATGATGAAGTGGTTACAAGCACACATCAATAAGCAAGCAAATAATACAATTGTAATAAATAAGCATAAACTATCGAACTAAAGCATGGATTGTCTACCTAATTACAATTATTCTAATGGTGTAGCATAATCCATCAAGACTAAGCATAATTCATCAAATCAAGAGCAATTATATCCAATGTAAACTAATGCATAGCCATCATTGAACACAATTACAAAAGGTACTTAATGTAGAGATCAATCAACAATCAACTACATATAAGACAACATATAGATAATTGAAGATTAATTGGAAGAATTTAGCAATACAATGCTTTGTACAACCAAGTATGAATTCACAAGACCAAGCAAACTCATACAACTCCCAAAACCAAAGTCAAGAGATCCAACTACACAAACTTAGGGTTCATCCAAACCCTAAGTGAGGATTTAGTAGGCCATAGAGAGGGTGAATGTCATCTTCAAGGCTTCAATTCCCATCCCCAAGCCCATCCACTATTTCTTCTTTTTCAACTTGAGAGGAAACCTTAGAGAGAGAAAGTACTTTTCCTAATTTGATCCCTAAAAAATGTAATCTCCTTGTAAAAATGGTTTGATCTTCTATTTATATTTCATCCATGGGTTGCCAAAGTGGTCAAAAACTGTACACAAGGATTATCATTTAAGTGTACCACATACTGGTCTTTAAATCTAAAGTGCGCAACTTTCAAGCATGCATCCTATCAATCAAATTAAGGGTCCGGTCAATTGGATTCCGAACAATGATCCGAACAGAAATTCAATTGATCAGATTCCGAGCATTCAATTCGATCGATCGGGTCTTCTTGATTCTGACTTTTCAGCTTCTCTTCAATTCCTTTCCAAAGGTTGGTATTTTAAAACCTTTAAAGCACTGGAATTAACCCTGTTGGTTCTTAAGTACCTGAAAATGGAGAATGAAGCAAATCAAGACTAAAATGAAAAGGAAAAATAGGTTAAGGTGCAAACTAATGCAAGAGTAAGGGCTGAATAGTTCATATTTCTGCACTTATCAGAAATGTTTCCTTAGCAAAATAGAGAGAGAAGTATGAGACACTTAGAAAAGCTAAATCGAAAATGTTCCAATTTTGGCAATGACCCTATTCACCCCTCTCTAGGGTTAATTCTTGGTAACACATATTGTGATACCCTCTAATTTTAGAGCCATGGGTTGATCAAGTCCATGTCTAAAACCGGGGGATGTCAAACAATTAAAGTAATAAATGAACACGGAATACAAAAAGATAAATAAGAAATAAATAAATAAAGCTGAATGAAAACTAATTAATTAAATGAATAATTCCTCCATGAATAAAATCCTTTAATCCTCAAAGATAAAATCAAAATAATACAACTCGGGAATCCTCTAACATGGACCCTTAATAAAAACCCATAACTGAAAATAATAAATGTCTAAAAACTGAAATAACTAATCAGAAGATAAAATCCTATGTTGATGACACCAGAAGAGTGATGATGACAAGTGTCTGATCTGCACGAACAACTGCTAATCTTGCTACTAATGAGGACCTAAAAGATATAACAATGGTGGTCAAAACCCACAACAAGTCATTTCTACGACAACCCAAACAGAGACCGGAGAAACTACACATCTATAGTTAACTCATGCAATAGCTACATAGTCGATAAGTATATACAAATATACACACTAAAGACTCTCACTGAATTAAGGCAAACTCAACCGTGTAGTGGGTATCTCATATAAATCACACACAAAGATGGTCACGAGTCTTCCTTCTACCAAGGCACACATATCCCTAATTCAGCTACCCATTTCAATTGGTAATATACGCCTCTATCCTAACCACTGATCTTGAGATCTCAAGCTCCTATCGTGGCATATATCCATAACTATATAAATCCATATCCTATCTGTTAGCCAAGAATTGACTCTAGAGGGGGGTGAATATAGTCAATGGCCAATTTTCATAATTTATAGAAATACAATTTCTAATCAATAATATGACCAATTATGCAATAATCAATATATGAAATCAAGATATGAAAGTAAATAATTTATAGCACAATTTTAAAAGAGATAAGGGAAGAGAAATTGTAAACTATAACACGGTGATTTTTGCGAGGTTCAAAAACTCTTACTCCTTGGCTCAAGATCCCTCTTGAGACTTCCCAATCCACTATAGCTTATCCTTACGGGTGGAGAGCAAACATTTACATGAAGCAACTCCTTGCTTTACCTTGCTAAGAGAACAACCTTCCCTTAGTCTTTCTTTGGGTCACACCAACTGGGTAGGTCAAACTAACCCCTTACAATTGATAGTAACTAGATCAATAAATATCTCTTAAAGATTGATGTACAAACTTAGCTCTCAACTAGAGTATATATGAATATCTATGAAGCTCAATACTCTATGAAAAATATGAATGAGAGAAGATGAAATATGTGAAGAACATAAGCTCTTATAAACTCAATAGAATCTCTCAAGTGTATAATAGAGCAAAAACTCTATGAAGATTAAAACAAGAGCAAAAGCCCTTTTAATCCTTACTAGAATCTCTCAAGATAGAATAAGAGTGAAATGAGAGAGAAGATGAGAACAAAAGCTCTCTTTGTAATGTAATGTCACTTAAATGGTGTATATATTATGCTTAGACATTCCCTTGGTATTTATAGAGGTTTTAGAAGTTGAAAAATGATGCAAAAGGTGGACAGCACAAAGCACAAGATAAAAGAACCGTTGGATTTGAATTTCCAAGAGTAGAGCCTGCTCTACTTTGAATGGAACCGGCTCTATTTGCTCTGAGAGCCTGCTCCTTTCAAAAGGAGTTGGCTCTATTGCTGGGAGTTGGAAGTTTCGTGACAATTTGGCTACTGGAATGAAAAGAGCCGGCTCAACTTGAATGGAGTCGGCTCCATTGATGGGCAAAACTTCAAATACACATAACTCAGTCCATTTAACTCCAAATGAGGTAAAATTTAAGTCTAAATTTATTACCTTGAAGTCAGCTTTCTAATGCCACTGACCTTACTCAAAACTTCCAATCACAAAAATAGTTATGCTTGTTTTAGTGCAATTACCTAGTCAGAAATTTTACAAACCAGAAATATGCATCTTGTGATGGTTATATCTCACTCAATTCAAATCCAATTTAGGTGAAATTTAAGTCTAAAATCAAAAGCTTGAAGTTAGCTTTCCAATGCTACTGGGCTTACTTAAAAACTCTAACTACAAAAATAGTTATAGCAGTTTTAGTACAGGCTAGTCTGAAAATTTTTTGGGCTGAAAATTACTTTTTATGAGATAGCCATCTTTCTAGCACCTAGGACTTTGCTGTATGGTTCAATTTAGTTTAAGTCCAGTTTCTAAGAGTCTAGGGACATATAAGGATGATAAACATCAAGTGAATTGTGTCCTAGAGTCATTTACCAAATCATGGTAACAAATGCTTTAAAGATGAAAGATTAAGTTCAAAGCATTTTCCTTTACTTTCTAGAGACCAAAATAAATCTTATGATTAATGTGCATGGTCCTAGAATTTCTAGCTTAAATGTTGAGTCCTTTTAAAGCTTAAGTAATCTTGAACTAACTCATTCTTTAGCAATAACTTCATACGTCAATTAGATGTGAATGAAGTTCATAGTCTATTTTTAATGGTCATAGGAACTTATGAATGATGTAATGATATGCATGGTCCTATAGAGATGAGTTTCAAATGTATTCATAAAGACTTTGGCATTAAATCCTAAACACTCACCAGCCTATCTACCCCTTTCTTCATGCTTTGTCCATGATCGTGCAGGCTTTGAGGTAGTATTGTTTTTTTCCTTCCTATGAGTTGTTTTCTTGCTCATTATAGTCCAAACTATCTTTGGATGGACATTGCATTTGGTTCCTTGCAACTTCATGTCTTCATTATATCAATTTATTTCCTTGATGTGATCTTGAATAATGGAATACTTAGAATGATCTTTAGTGCTAGCTTTATTGAGGTCATTCTTTGAATGTGAATAATCTATATAACACTCAATGTAAACATTAGTCCTTAAACACAATTAATGGTTTGTTATCATCCAAACCTCTAGATTGTCCTTGGATGAAATCCTTAAGGTCAACACTATCCATAATAATAAAATAAACTATCCGCCATAGTTTTTCAATGGCATTTCATCCACATGGTTCCATAACTTAACACGAAGAGATGAGACTGAACTTATTAGCCAGTCCATCCACATCCACATAATCCAAAACAAAGCCATATCCTAATAATGGCATCCTTAGAACCAAATCCTGACATTGGTCCTTAAGCAAATCCCAACATATATATATTATGTCTCAAGATTATAAAACACATATATGCAATTGATTATAATCATATCATATCATAATAAACAACATAATAATATGTTATCAAATCACAGGAATGACTTATAATTTATATAAGCTTCCTTCATTATGTATCTCACACAAACTGAATCTTAAGCATGCTGATAATTTATTTTACAGCCAAGTAAGCATTCTCTAACTACATCTCATGCTAAACATTTAATCTCAATTGTTAAAACAAATTAAAAGATTAAATTCATCAAATCTTTAAGTAATTCAAATTGCATGCAACATGGTATTCATGCCCATTTAAATTCACATAAAATCATCCTTAAGTCCCTATTTAGTGCTCGGGACCCTTCATAATCAATTTGGGGTCAATTTAATCACTTTTGTCAAAATTCACCAGAGGGTGATCAATCACCCTTTCCTAAGGGTGCTCGATCACTATTTCAGGAAACAGCCCGAAAACTCCGTTTTAAGCCATGTTCTCCATTGTTAAGGATCCTAAAGCGTGTTACTAAGTTCCATTAACACACAAGCACGAAAATACATTATTATAACATACAGAAATTCATTAAAAATCAGATTTAAGCCATGAATTTATCAATTCATACAACAAGAACAACCATAAACATAAACTCATAAAAACCTATGTTCTAGATCAAATTAAACATAGATTCCAATTTTAATAATCCTTTAAACATCCCTAAAGTTATACTAGAGGCATATAGATCACAAATCTAAGGGAAAGTGTAGAACATAGAACTTGCCTTAAACTTACGGATCGAAAGGTAAAATCCTTCTTCCTTTTTCTTTTTCTCTAATGGTCCTTCTTCTTCTTTTTCTTTCTTTCTCTTCCTCTTTCTCTCTCTATCTTTCTCTCTCTAGCTTTCTCTTTCTAAATCTACTCTCTAGGTATATATATAGATAAAATATACTACCTATTCTTCTAAACCTAACATACGTCTGACAATTCCCAAACTAGGTAACTAATTTAATAAAACGTTATTTTTAATGAAAGTAATATAGATATATATATACACACATTATTATTATTATTATATATATATAAATACAAATCATCATGGGTCACTATCCAACCCATATAGGATCCCACTCAAATAGTTCAAGACACATTTAGTTGGTCCATGGGCTATAACCCAAATCCTTAAAATAAAATAAAAATAAAACTAAATTAAAATCTTTTAACTAACCAAATTAAACATTTAAAACAATTCAATCACACAAACACATCACAAGGAATCAAATAAGAATACACATATAATTAGCCAACATAAATATATTTAATTAATTCAAATAACACAATTTAACAAACAATTAATCAATTAAACACGTAATTAATAAAAGCAAATAAACAAATAGCCACATAAATAAATAAAATGCAATTAAAATAATTAAATTCAATTCAATTAAATCCTTTAAAAATTAGGGGTATTACATTCTTCCCCCTAACAAAAGGAATTCTGTAACGACCCGGATTTCTCAACCCGGTGCGTTAGTGATGAACCGGAAGTTGACCCGATAACGGACCCGAAATGCGGAAGCAAAAAAAGCCAAATGACCTCAAGAGATGTACGTCATCCCTAAGGCCCCAAAGTGACTCTCCATGAAGCCACAGAACTCTAATGAGCCAAGCAAATGAAGCAAGAATGCCTAACCCGAAAAGAGATGAACTAGGGGCAAAATGGTCATTTCTCACTGAAAAGGGTGCCACCGTGCACACCATTGGAAGGACAACGAAAAATGAACAAAATTAGACTCAAGAATTGTCTAATTCTGAGTCCGGGTAGAAAAGATATGAAATTTTAACACCCGATGCGAAAGTTATGAAGCAATGACTTAACATTTTTCAATATTTTAATAATAAACTTTGAAAACAAAAGTGCAAAGAAAACGAGATACATGTCATTGGCCTACGGCCTCATCTCATATATGTTAAATATATTGAAAAGAGTGCACTTACACTTTACATATACGAATTAACCAATACAAGTTTAAACAAATAGGGCTACAAAGAGGCATCTTATGCTAACAGTTGCATAAAATAGAAACTTAGAAACTGTAAGCCATCCAAGGAGCAATGGAATCATCAAATCCTGAGTCCTGTACTTGAAATATGCCCCAGTATCGTAGGGGTGAGTAACATAAAGCTACTCGTAGGAGATGAGCATGCATCGATCTAGCATTTTACAATTTTATCACCTTATGGTGAAACATATTAAAGGGGCTCATGCCACCTAACGTCTATGTCAAGATGAGACCCAGGGAGCATCTTAAGCTACCTAGATCATTTATATCAAAATCACATTGTTCATGCAATTCAAACAACATGGAAACATGTTATACAAGGCAACAAGATATAGATTCTCAAAGTCTTCAACTTGAAATCCAAAATACAAAAACAATAAGTGTGGGTCATGCCACCTAATGTCTATGTTCAAAATGAATCTATAAGGTCATTCCTAAACAACATTTGAACATCAAAACACAAATTATGATATCGATGCAATTTAACCAGCAATGGAACTTCTAATACAACGCATGAAGCATGCTTTCACAAAGCTACATCTTAAGCTCAAAATAGGAAATCAAATAAGGAACAACAAGTTACGATATCATCTAGTTATCAACTTGAAATGAAATACGAAATCAAACAAAGTGGATACTCGAACGTCACGCCAGATCAGACCGACAACATAGTTACTTTAGGGTAACTAGCCCATGGGTAACCTCCCTATGTGCGCACTAAACTATATAGAGGGACAATCCCCCGTACTAGAACCAAGTCCTAGCCGTAACTAAACAACGACATCCCCAAGTTTCCAAAATCAACAAATTGTGCAACAATGTATATATATCAATATGTATATACAACATATCAACTATTTACCAAGCACAATCCAAATTTTGGAAACTTATACAATACATGCTCAAAATTCACAACTACTATGGCATGTAAGATGTCAAATACAAAGTGTGCAATTCCTTACACATAGCAATAATATATTCAATAAGGAAAAACATATTCTCATGAATATAAAAGTAACAACTATATTATCCAATATTCAAAAGTAATCAAGTGAACATACATCAAATCCAAATCCATGATTTAAATATAGAAACAACTTCCAAAATGCAATTAAATCTATGGAGTAATAAAGTAGAATTTAATTAAACATAAATAGTTAAATTCTCTAAATTCCAAGTTAATCAAAATAACCTCAATTTAATATATATTGAAAGACATGTCATGGTCATCATATATATAACATCAAATGACAAGTTAAGTGATTAAAACATTTAAAACAAAATTAATCAAGCTAATTAATTAATTTCCTCTAGATTTTTAAACAATTCTAAATGCTCTCAATTTAATCAATGTTAAAGAACATGCCAAGGCCTATTTAAATACCACATACAACTTGATTTAATGCTTGATACAACCATGCGAATTAAACTTTCACTAAAGATAAATATTAAATAAAAGTTGTAATTCTTAATCAAATGATACAAATTTAATATATGTTAACCAACATATCTAAGCATAATTTCCTAACATGTTACAATTCAAATCAAAATTATACATCATTATAAATTTTAAATCTTATATAAAGAAATAAAAATTACTAACTTTCTAGATTTGATACAAGGCATACATATATGTTGTATAATCATGGCAAACACACAATACAACACACAAATAATCCAAAAACATTCCCTACCTCAATTGGAATGAAAATCCCAATTACCACCGAAATGAAATTGCCCCAAATTTTTTGTCCGCAAAACAGATTTTTCAGCTTGCTACCTTCAACTTGTAAAATTCATAAAAAATTCAATTCTAACCCAAATTGAATGAATCCAAAGCCCAATGAAAGCTTAAACACTGTAATTTGATAATATCAATTTAGTTTAACAAAATATTTTCCCAATTGAAACAGTTTTGACCCACAACTTTGAAACAAATTCTGCCCAGAAAACACATTTTCAGCCTGTAGCTTCCAACTTTGGAAATTCATGAAAAATTCATTTGACATCCAAATTGGGGAAACCTAATTTATTTTGGAAGTAAACATATGAGAGTATAAAACTGGAAATTTAAGCCATGATCCAATGTCAAAAGGTTAGTGAAATAAATCATCTAAAAATATGTTTTCCAGCTGCAATAAAAACATGGACAGCAGATAGTTTCAGATGCTTAAAAACATTTAGAAATGCTCTAAAATCGTGAAAAAATTTTGAGTAGTGTAAAACCCATGAAATAAGTTCCAGTAAAAATTTGAAGGCAATTAAAGCACCACAGCTCCATATACAAATTCATTTCCGGACCGAAAAGGAAAAGCTTCAAATTTCCAGCAACTAGCTTGCAACTTCAAAAAGTCATAACTAATTCATTTTAAATCCAAATTACATGAAACCAAAACTAAATGAAAGCTAATTGAGTATATTTTCATATTCTATATTTAATTTGACAAGATTAATTTCAAGTTAAAACAGTTTAAGGGCAAAATACAAGTCATTCTCTTCCATGCATGTAAAACACTCAATAATGACATAAAAATACTTCAAAATAATAGATCAATACCTCACTAGAGAATTGAATCTCTAGATACCAAAGCAAAACTAGGAGTTAGGCTAGATCTTTCAAGGGTTTTGAAGAGGAGGATGAGGGGAACAAAAAGTATTCCAAGCTTTATGGTCTAAAGTAAGTGGAAGGGCCTCAAAGATCAAGGTCAATGCCTAAGGCTTCAAGCTCCATCCATGGAGGTTAGGGTTTTCTTGTAAGGAAGAGAATGAAATAATGTGGTTAAGTGTGAGTGGAGGAAATAGAAATCCTCCACTCATTATGTGCTCTTACACCATAGTTAACACATACATCTATGGTCAATTGCACAAAAACCTTCCTTTAAAACCATAATTTCAAAGTGGCCCAAAGATATTTGCAAGACTAAATTGTGAACCTACACTTGTCACCAATCCATGGCTCCTTCCTAGGCTTAATCCCACACCTACACTTGTCAACCATCCAAGCCAACAAGTGCACCAATAATAGGCCAACAAGTGGATGAATCCTTACCCTCCAAATGTCATCATCCAATGCATTAAAGTGTTTCCACACAAATGTCAACAAGTGGACCAATGAGAGTGTGACACTTGTCACACTTTTCAAAAATTATAAAAAGGTCCTTTTTGAAAATATTTTCTAAATTTAATTGCAAAATGGTCCCCAAGATGAAAAATAATTACTTTATTTAATTACACTAAAACCCCACAAGTTAAGAATAATTACACTAAAGTATGCATTAATGCCCCTTTATGAAAGAAGTAAGCAATCAACATGCTTTTCTAGAAAAGCAAAAATACCACTATCATGAAAATCAAATATCATGAATGCATGCAAAAATCGGAATCAAATCCGAGCACAAAAAGTGAGGTTGTGTAAGGAAAAAGGATATACGAGAAAAAGACAAAATGTGAATAGTGTTCAGAAAAATAAAATATGAAAATGATACAATCCCCAAAGGAAGTTGTCAATCCAAAGAAAAGAGTCTCGAAAATCATTCCAGAGCACTCGAGACGACATCAAGTGATGAAAAACCGAACCTAAAAAGGAAAAGACAACGGAAAAAAAAAATATCTGTTAAAATCTTAGAAAAAGAAAAGGAAGAAAAATGACTAGGTCATTACAACCTTCCTACCTTAAAGGGATTTCGTCCCCGAAATCCAGCCCCAACAAAACAAAAAGGCGAAACCAAGATAACTACGGAGTACATCTCTGAGTATCCCTCACAATATGCTATGAAAGTAATCCCAAAACTGAAGATAACGTACAACCCCATGTCATTCGCACCCACGTGCTCATGACAGGACAACCCCTCAAAAGAAAAGTGATCACATAGCCACACCATAAGTCAAAACTCACACACAGAACTTAAGGCCAGACGAGGGAACAGAAGACAACAATCGAAAGCACCCCTCCTGACGAACCATTATAAGGAACCAAAAATAACCACCAACAGAACTCCAAGATATCTATGAATCAAATCAAAGTACTAAACAAAGACGACATGGCAGTACGAATAGTGACCAGAACCCGCCCACGACGTACTCAAATGTGTGGTAGCAATGACAATTCCTAGTGTCCGCCCATACTTACTCGTCAGTAAGGTAGCATCGACGGCAACTAGCACCCGCCCACAGCACACAACTTGTACGGTAGCATGACAGTATAAGGCACCAATTCATAACCTGTCCTGACTAGGTCTACCCATGAAACCTCTCGATACAAATGACTTCAATGTCAAAAATGATCATTACCAAAAGTACTACGGAAACTAACATTTTGTGAGAGTTGAGATATGGTCCAAAGATGTTCGGCCCGACCATCCTGGCCAATCTCAAAACTCTGACAACAGTGCCATAGGTACCGCTACGCTTAAGGCCTTAAATCTTCAATACAAAAAGACCAACAATTTTAACATCTCAAAACACTACTACTATTAACAACATCAATTACGAATCCAAAGTCTGATAAGCAAAACAGCATCTCCAAAATCCCAGATATCATCCTAAAATAGATCAACTATAAGACTACTCACCGTAATCAAACATCGGATCAAAATTCCTATCACAGATAACTAGATCCTCGAAATACAAGTCCACGAAGTGGTACACACATCAAAATCTTGACAACCAAGGTCATAGAACGAGCCTCTCAAAATCGTACTTGACAACACCAAGCTAAATCAAAATTCCTCAATTTCGATCCATCTATAAACAACCACTGGAACTACGATTCCTCAAGGCCATGCCTAGTCATAACTAGGACGAGAAAACTCCACAAGCAAGCCATATCCAACAACGATCCTCCAAAACTCCTCTTAAGAGTCAACCACATCCAGGCCTCCAAAACTGGAACAAGTCTCCAAAAGACATTCTCAAAAGAGCATCGAGCTCACCTCACGAATCAAATAATCCTCAAAGATATGGACATAAGCCTCTGTAAAATGATCTTACACCAATCAACTCACTTGAGCACCACAACCATCAATAACCATGGCAGGAACTCCCCAAGGGAAGACACGAAAAAAAGGGGACCACCAGTCCTAAAAAGGACAACACCACGACTCCATCTCTGAAATGAAAGACAACAAAGTCAATGACTTCACCCCCTACATGGAAGTAAGTCGACCAAAATCTATCAAATCATCACCAAGGACTCAAGACAACAACGATGATCCTCATGGACCAACCAACCCCAAAATAGTGCACAACGCAACGGAAGGAAAAAAACTCACTCCTTGTGAAGTCCTTAACACGAACCAGCACAAAACCATTGTGGAAACCCGCATACAGACTACGTGCGACCAAGGGAAACGAATGGGAAAACCAAACCTGAAAGTCATGCATATGACAAAGAATGCAACTACCAGAAAGAAAATCTACTTATATTGATGAAAATCAAAAGCACATGCTGCACGTCATGTCATTAAAGCACAGTAACAACATGGCATCTCGAAGCATATAAGAAAGGCATGCTATTGCCACACAACAAGAAGGTAAACGTGGATAAACCTCCACCTACTCATGCATCACAATATCATAAATCATACTACTAACATGGTAGTAAATGAAACTGCAGAAAATAAAAGTGATGTAACAATGAACCCTATGGACATTGTGTCCTAGAATGCCTAGGTAAAAAGGAAGGACTAGTCCTAGCCATACACTAACTCCAAAAACCAATGCAACAACAACCTGTCTCAAAACAAACGTGAGCCCTTACCACAATGGTAAGACTCTTACAATCCATCTCTGAATCTAAGGGTGACACTATAAGTGACACTAACAATGCAATGCTCTCTCTACCCGAAGCATCTATCAGTCGACTTGACCCCAAAAGCGTCATCACGCAAGGAGAACTCAAAGAAAATAGCAACTATAGCCATACCAACAACAACCAAATCAATCACTATGAATGATCTCCAAAACAACCATCATCATCATCGATCAAAAGGACTACACCTGTCGGAACAAAACCTAACGCTGATTCCATCTGAACTGCACTCGTAACTTGCCAGTACGGTAGCATGACAGTGCCATGCACCCGCCCACAACGTACCCGCCCACGAAAATTGCAATCTCAGAGGAACCTTCCAAAACAACCAAGGATCCCAAAAGGTCCAAAACCTAACCATGGCCTAAAATCAACAAATCCAGTACTACGGTTGTGACTAATGGCTCACCCCACGAGAGTCTAAACAAAAGGTGACTCTCTACCTACCTCAAAACTAACTCTAGGTCAACAACAACCTAAACTACAATACAACCGTGACTATAATCACCATCAACCTCAACTCGAGCCTCAATGACCAATCTCGTGTCATGCCAAATATGCAACACAGTTATGCATATACAAATCTGATCTAGAATACATCATATGTCATGCTTTTTACATAATAATTAAATCATGCTAAACAAACGGCATACCACATGTAGCACGTAAGCACATAAACATATATCAAACCAAAACATGTTATCATGAACCATATAAACACATAGAGCATGGCAACATAAGCATGATGGGCCTTCCTCCAGCTCGAACTCTCCCCCCCAAAACCCATCGTCCAAGGTATTCAAACCTAGGAGCTCTGATACCACCTGTAACGACCTGGATTTCTCAACTCGGTGCGTTAGTGATGAACCAGAAGTTGACCCAATAACGGACCCGAAATGCGAAAGTGAAAGAAGCCAAATGACCTCAAAAGATGTACGTCATCCCTAAGGCCCCAAAGTGACTCTTCATGTGTAACGACCCGATCATTTGCCTTCCTTTCCTTTTTCCTGAAATTTTACGAATGAATTTTTTTCGTTTAATTTTCCGTTCTGAGCTCTGTTTCGTGTCGCTTAGTATCATCTCGAGTGCTCGGAATTGATTTCGGAGACTCTTTCATGTGAATTGACAACTTCCTTTGAGGACCGAGTCATTTTCGCATTTTTTGTTTTTGGACAATATGCGTTATTTCGTCTTTTCCCTATTCTGTCATTTTTCCTATTTCGTCTTATCTCCGTTTGTCAGTTTTTGGCACAACCTCACTTTTCATGCTCGGAGTTGGTTTTTGACTTTACGTGCCTTCATCTTAAGTGGTTTCCTCGAAATAAGTATCTTTACTTTTGCAAGAAAGTACTCTGGTTACTCCCGGTGCCCACAGGGACATGGATGCACAATTCTTTAGAATCTTTTTCATTTCTTGGGGTGTTTTTTGTAAATATCTTTTGAAGATATTTTATTTCAGGGGCATCTAAGAAAATATCTTTTCATTCTAGAGCAGTTTTACAGTTAACCCTTTTTGTAAGGGCCATTGTGCAATTAACGAAAGTTACTGCAAAAATGTCTCGTCTGGAGCCTGAATCCTCGTACGGGATTCATTTTCACTTTTCGTTGACTCATAAATTCATAGAATTTCCTTCTGGTTATTTTTCTCCAGTTTCAGAGTTTCTAGACCCGGTTGCCGCCGAACTTGTTCGGGGCATAACTTTCTGCTCAGGACTAAGTTTTTAACGCCGTTTCTTCCAATGTTCATATTTTCTCATATTAAATCTTTTTGTTCATGGAGTTTTGCCGTTTGAGTGCGTCTGCTCAAAATCCACTTTTCCGGACCCAACGAGGCCCTTTCGGGGCAGTTTTTGAGACTTACTATAAATAGGATGCCCTAAAGTGAAAAATCAGATTTTGGTCACCTTCCCCACCTCTCTTGGCCGGATTTCCTAACAGCCATGGCTGTCACTTTCTCTCTCCTCCTTTGGTCCACTTTTCCTTGGTAGAAATCCTTCGGCCTTAGCATTTATTGCTTCTCTCGACGTGCTCTACCTTTTGCCCTTATTAGAATCCATTTCTGACGATTTTTCAAGTTTAGGTTTGGAGTCAAGTTGAGATTTTCATGGGGCTTCTTGCGGATTATTGCTCACGGTGTTGTCCCTGACAAAACCTAGTAGTTTCGTCGGATTCGAGGCCGTTCCATTTTGATGGCTTTTGAGATTTTCATCTCAAATTGAGGTAGGGGATGTTCTAGGTTTAAATTCATATTATATAGCATGCTTGTGATGCTTATACTACTTATTTGCATGATTAAATGAAAATCTAGAGATTTTATTATTTATTTTTCTTATACGGGATCTAATTTTCCCGGTTGCTCATGACTTGGTTTAAACATGTAGCATGATTTTATATTGCCCCTTGATATGCTCATTGTCGTGTATTAAAATTGAAACATTTAAATAAGTATTAAAGATTTTATTTAATATTTATCTTAGGGGAAAGATTAATTCACATGGCCTTAACTAGCTTGAAATTAATATGTGTTAGCATATTATATTAGGCCTTAGCATGCTCTTCAACATAGTTGAATTTGAAAGTAACTGGAGGTGTTTTAAAAATTAGTAATTATTAATTAATTTGCCCCGAGTGCACTATTCACTCCATTTGAATTCTGACTTGATATTCTTGATATACATGCCATATAGCTTTACATATATTTGATTTAGAATATTCGGTGAGGTTTTGAAACCTTTCATTTAATTAATTTACTTGTTTAAGATTTAATCCTCATGGTGATATACAACTTGGAATTGAATTGTGGCATGCTAAAAAATTAAGCTTTAGTGTGGTTGTTCACATATATTAAATTGAGATTAATTGCATGAGAATTGCAACCTTTATTTTATATTTAACTTTAGTGAAGGTTTAATTTACATAGGTGTAACTTGCATGAAATAAGCTTGTAATGTGATATTACATTAGTCCTTGGCATGTTCTCTAAGATATGTTAAATTGAGAGCATTTAGTTAAGTTTGAAAATCTAGAGATTTGAATTAAAAGAATTAATTAAAATCTATTTTGTGGTCCAATTAACTTAATTAAGATTTTAACTTGATATTTGTATTTGCCATGACTTGTTTACTAGTATATATTAATTGTGGACCATTTGAAGCTGCTTTAGAACCTTGGTAATTAAATTAGCATGATTTAATTAGAGTTCTACTTTGTTATTCCAATAACCTAATTGAGTTTTAGAATGGATATAGGTGATGCCCATGCCATGTTCTTTAATATGTATTAATTTGAGGTTATTTGGAATTGAACTAGAATTTAGGGAATTTAATTATTTTTATTTAATTAAATTCTACCGAATTGAGCCATGGATTTAATTGTGTTTGAAAGTCATTTCTATATCAAAATCCTGGACATGGACTTGTTGTATATTCATTTGGTTATGTTTTGAGCATTAGATAACATAGTTGCTATGTATATACTAATGAGAATATATTTTCCTTATTGAATATATTGTTACCTTGTGTAACGATTTGCACATTTCGTATTTAACATCATTCATGCATAGCGTGTAACGAATCGCACACTGAAGATTCAACATTTATCACATCATATTAGTTGTGGACTTAGAGCATGTATTATATAGGTTTCCAAATTTGGTTGTGCTTGGTAGATAGTTGATTATCTTGCATATTCCTGTTGATATATGCGTTGTTGCACAACTTGTTGATTTTGGAAACTTGGGGTTGTCGTTGTTTGGCTATGGCTAGGACGTGGTTCTAGTACGGGGGATAGTCCCTCTATATAGTCTAGTGCGCACATAGGGAAGTTACCCATGGGCAAGTAACCCTAAAGTAACTATGTTGTCGGTCTGATCCAGCGTGACGTCCGAGTATCCACTTTGTTTGATTTCGCATTTCATTTTCAAGTTGATAACTAGATGATGTTGTAACTTGTTATTTCTTACTTGTTGTTCCATTTTAAGTTACAAGATGTTAACTTTGCGAAATTGTGCTTTATACGTTGTGTTGGAAGTTCCAATGTTTGTTAAATTGCATCGATATTGAAAATCGTGTTTTGACGTTCTAATAAAGCTTAAGATTGATCCTATTGATTCATTTATAACATAGACGATAGGTGACATGAACCACTACTGTTATTTTGTGCTTTAGATTCTAAGTTGATGGCGTTGAGAACTTAAACCTTGTTGCATTATATAACATGCTCTTTTGTTGTTGAATTGCATGGATAATGTGATTCTTTTTAACTTGTATTCAAATATGCTTTTGTCATGTTGTATGGATTACTCTAGACCTAGTTCAATTGTATTGAAAATGCAATTCATGTTAATCTATGCTCAAGCATTCTTCTTGTCGTGTTCTTTGGATTATCCCAACTATGATTCGTTTCATACACTTATGTATATCATGATTCCTGTTGCTTAGACTCTAAGATAGCTTAGGATGCTCCCTGAGTCTCACTTGAACATAGACGTTAGGTGGCATGAGCCCCTTTAACATGTTTCACCTTAAGGTGATAAATTTGTAAAATGCTAGGTCGATGCATGCTCATCTCCTACGAGTAGCTTTATGTTACTCACCCCTACGATACTGGGGCATATTTCAGGTACGAAGACTTGGTTCGTGACGCCTAGCATTCCTTGGATGTCGTGTAGCTTTCAAGTTTCCATTTCATGCGAATGTTAGCATAAAATGTCATTTTTTAGACTTATATGTCAACATATGTATATTTCATTCCATGTATGTAATATGTACTTAAGTACACTTGTTTCAATGTATTTGATATGTATGAGATAAGGCCGGAGGCCAATGACCATTGTATTATACTTTATACAACTTTTTAACTTCATAAAATATTATGAAAACCTTGAAAAATCGCAAGTTATTACTTCACCATGGTTGCATCGGGTGTGGGAATTCAATTTTTATTCTTTCATAGGGACTTATTAATCTTGTATGAAGTGTGGCCAAGGGCCAAACGATCATTTGACTCCATTTTACATTTTTGGATTCCATGTTTTCCATTCCAAGTCCATTTTTGCCTTTTTGCCCGTTGGGGGGTCGGATTTTGCATCGGCTATATTTTTAAGTCGTGGATCATTGTAGCATGTCCAAATAGGTAAGTTACGTTTGCGTGCATGGTCGTTTTCGGGCAAAACCATATCGTTTGTGTTTTGAGCTTCCTATGGACTCATTTTGAAATTTTGTTGCATAATCTGGTTTTAGGGCACTTTGGGGTTTTCCTTTAGGAAATAAATTCCGTTCTTAATATGGTCACTTAGAAAACGTGATTTTAGGGGGGGTTTCTTCTTCGTGTTTTTCCAGAAAATGTCACCTTGGTACCGGAAATCCCATGCAAAGTTCAGCTTTCTGTTATGCATATAGCAGCTTTTTTAATCCTCTTGCCCTTTTCTGATCTAAGGGCATTCTGGATACCTCATAGTGTTTATTTTTCATTTTCGTCCACGCATCGGGTAGAAAACGTGATTTTAGGGGTGGTTTCTTCTTTGTGTTTTTACAAAAAAAATCATCTTGATACCGAAAATAACTCGCAGATCTGGAAAATCTGGTCGTTCCAGATTTTTCCCGAAAAAAGTGCTGATCTATGGGGCATTTTGGGCATTTCACTTGTAAAATAAAATCTTCTCTTGACATGGTCATGTAGAAAACATGATTTTTGGGGGGGGGGGGGGGGGGTTTGTTCACAACTTTTTTCCAAAAATATGGTTTAAGCCCTCAAAACCACATTTGAAGTCCAAAAATCTGTGCAGGTCCTGCCCAGATTTTAACCCAGAACGTTGTTTTTTTTTAAACTTTGAGGCTTCATATCTTCTTCGTCCTGACTCCAAATCAAGTGATTTTTGAGTCTAAGTTTATTAGTTTTTGCTGGTCTATATAACGGTATACACGATTGCATCAAATTATATCTTAAAAGACCATTTTACCCCTTGTAAAGTACCCTTGCCGCACTGATTTTAAACCCAAAAGTTAGTTTTTATGAAACTTTGACGTTTCATATCTTCTTCGTCCGGACTCCGAATCAAGTGATTCTTGAGTCTAAATTCTTTA
This sequence comes from Cornus florida, assembly GCF_030987335.1. NCBI lineage: Eukaryota > Viridiplantae > Streptophyta > Magnoliopsida > Cornales > Cornaceae > Cornus > Cornus florida. Next base: position 46,996,489 of record NW_026775575.1, read on the forward strand.
ATTTTTACTGCTCTATCTAACGGTATGCTCACTTATATTCAGTTTTGTCAAAAAAGACCATTTTACCCCTTGCGAAGTACCCTTGCTGCATTGATTTCAAACCCAAAATGTGATTTTTATGAAACTTTGAAGTTTCATATTTTCTTCATTCAGACTCCGAATCAAGTGATTCTTGAGTCCATCTTGATTATTTTTTCGTTGTCCTTCCATTGGTGTGGTTGGTGGCACCCGAGTCCACAGTTTTCAGAAATGACTATTTTGCCCCCTAGGGGCTTATTTGTCATATTTTCGGTCTTTTGCTTCCGCGTCAGTTCTCATTGAGTTCCACGACCTCATGGAAGGTCATTTTGACTTCTTAGAGTCTTGTTTTCTATTTTCGCTTCCGCATATCGGATCCGTTATCGGGTCAATCTTCGGTTCATCACAGGACACGTTGGCCTAAAAACCAGGGTCGTCACAGGTGGTATCAGAGCTTCCGGGTTCGAATACATTGGACGACGGGTTTTGGGTGCATATCATGCTCACGTTGTTTTGCTTTGATGTGTCATTTATATCTTGATAACATGCCTTCTTTGATAACATGTCTTGTATGATAACATGTTTTGGTATTATAACATGTTTACGTGCTTTATTTGATAACATGCTCGGTGTGATGACATGTTTTCTGTACTTATATGCTTATGTGTTTAAAAACATCTTTGTTTGACATGTTTGCTTATGTGACATCTTGAGTAGATAGTCCGTTGCTATGTTGCATACTAGCTACTTCCTTTATGTCAGGTTTTAACATTGTCTCATAGGATTTGTCGTATTCCTTGGATGCATTCTTGTTTCACGAGTTTCTTCCTTGGATAGGAGAAATTCATTCTGTAAGGACCCATGTCGGGAACCTTCTTATCTGTTTTGTTGATGCTAGTAAGGCTCATGTGAGTGTAGAATCGCAGTTCTTGTCTGGTGGACTGAGACGTGGGCTAGGGAGGCACCATTTCATTTCTTTTCCTTCGTGACTTCTAGATCTAAGGCCTTAAGCGTAATGGTGCCAGTGTCATTGTTATCAGAGTTTTGGGACTAGCTACCCCAACTCTCGTAGATGCCTAGTTTCCGTAGTGCCTTTGGTAATGATCATTTTCGACATTGATGTCATTGGTATCGAAAAGTTCCCTTCTGGGGCATGTTACGAACTAGTGCCTTATACTGTCATGCTACCTTGTTGACGAGTAAATGTGGTCGGGTTCTGGTCACTGTTCGTACTGCCTTGTTACTCTCTTCTTCTATCATGTTTCAACGTTTTGTTGTCTTGGGATTCTCTCGATAGTTGACGTTGAGTTAACGTGCCGATTCCTATGAGGTGTTGTCTCCGTTCATGGCTTCGCGTTCCTTCAGTTGATCTTTAGACTTCAGGATTTGTCCTTCAATGCGTTGTGAGCTGTCCTTTGATTTGACCTTTTGTTCGGTCATTATTCTGTTCTCTCTGGTGTGTTCCTAATTTCGGGGACGAAATTCATTTAAGGAGGGTAGGTTGTAACGACCCGGTCATTTGCCTTCCTTTCCTTTTTCCTGAAATTTTACGAATGAATTTTTTTCATTTAATTTTCCTTTCTGAGCTCTGTTTATTGTTGCTTAGTATCATCTCGAGTGCTCGAAATTGGTTTCTGAGACTCTTTCATGTGAATTGACAACTTCCTTTGAGGACCGAGTCATTTTCGCATTTTTCATTTTTGGACATTATGCGCTATTTCGTCTTTTCCCTATTCTGTCATTTTCCTTATTTCGTCTTATCTCCGTTTGTCAGTTTTTGGCACAACCTCACTTTTCGTGCTCGGAGTTGGTTTTTGACTTCACGTGCCTTCATCTTGAGTGGTTTCCTCGAAATACGTATCTTTACTTTTGCAAGAAAATACTCTGGTTGCTCCCAGTGCCCACAGGGGCATGGATGCACAATTCTTTAGAATCTTTTTCATTTCTTGGGGTATTTTTCGTAAATATCTTTTGAAGATATTTTATTTCAGGGGCATCTAAGAAAATATCTTTTCATTCTGGGGCAGTTTTGCAGTTAACCTTTTTTGTAGGGGCCATTGTGCAATTAACGAAAGTTATTGCAAAAATGTCTCGTCTGGAGCCTGGACCCTCATACGGGATTCATTTTCACTTTTCATTGACTCATAAATTCATAGAATTTCCTTCTGGTCATTTTTCTCCAGTTTCAGAGTTTCTGGACCCGGTTGCCGCCGAACTTGTTCGGGGCATAACTGTCTGCTCAGGACTCAGTTTTTGATGCTGTTTCTTCCATTGTTCATATTTTCTCATTTTGAATCTTTTTTGTTCATGGAGTTTTGCCTTTTGAGCGCGTCTGCTCAAAATCCACTTTTCCGGACCCGGCGGGGCCCTTTCGGGGCAGTTTTTGAGACTTACTATAAATAGGATGCCCTAAAGTGAAAAATCAAATTTTAGTCATCTTCCCCACCTCTCTTGGCCGGATTTCCTAGCAACCATAGCTGCCACTTTCTCTCTCCTCCTTTGGTTCACTTTTCCTTGGTAGAAATCATTCGGCCTTAGCATTTATTCCTTCCCTCGACATGCTCTACCTTTTGCCCTTATTAGAAACCATTTTCAACGATTTTTCGAGTTCGGGTTTGGAGTCAAGTTGAGATTTTCATGAGGCTTCTTGCGGATTCTTGTTCACGGTGTTGTCCCCGACAAAACCTAGTAGTTTCGTTGGATTTGAGGCCGTTCCATTTTGATGGCTTTTGAGATTTTCATCTCAGATTGAGGTAGGGGATGTTCTAGATTTAAATTCTTGTTATATAGCATGCTTGTGATGCTTATACTACTTGTTTGCATGATTAAATGAAATTCTAGAGATTTTATTATTTATTTTTCTTGTACGGGATCTAATTTTCCCGGTTACTCATGACTTGGTTTAAACATGTAGCATGATTTTATATTGTCCCTTGATATGCTCATTGTCGTGTATTAAAATTGGAACATTTGAATAAGTATTAAAAATTTTATTTAATATTTATCTTAGGTAAAAGATTAATTCACATGGCCTTAACTAGCTTAAAATTAATATGTGTTAGCATATTATATTAGGCCTTAGCATGCTCTTCAACATAGTTGAATTTGAAAGTAATTGGAGGTGTTTTGAAAATTAGTAATTATTAATTAAATTGCCCCGAGTGCACTATTCACTCCATTTGAATTCTGACTTGATATTCTTGATCTACATGCCATATAGCTTCACATATATTTGATTTAGAATATTCGGTGAGGTTTTGAAACCTTTCATTTAATTAATTTCCTTGTTTAAGATTTAATCCTCGTGGTGATATACAACTTGGAATTGAATTGTGGGATGCTAGAAAATTAAGCTTTGGTGTGGTTGTTCACATATATTAAATTGGGATTAATTGCATGAGAATTGCAACCTTTATTTTATATTTAACTTTAGTGAAAGTTTAATTTACATAGGTGTAACTTGCATGAAATAAGCTTGTAATGTGATATTACATTAGTCCTTGGCATGTTCTCTAAGATATGTTAAATTGAGAGCATTTGGTTAAGTTTGAAAATCTAGAGATTTGAATTAAAAGAATTAATTAAAATCTATTTTGTGGTCCCATTAGCTTAATTAAGATTTTAACTTGATATTTGTATTGGCCATGACTTGTTTACTAGTATATATTAATTGTGGATCATTTGAAGTTGCTTTAGAACCTTGGTAATTAAATTAGAATGATTTAATTAGAGTTCTACTTTGTTGTTCCAATAACTTAATTGAGTTTTAAAATGGATATAGGTGATGACCATGCCATGTTCTTTAATATGTATTAATTTGAGGTTATTTAGAATTGAACTAGAATCTAGGGAATTTAATTATTTTTATTTAATTAAATTCTATCGAATTGAGCCATGGATTTAATTGTGTTTGAAAGTCGATTCTATATCAAAATCCTGGACATGGACTTGTTGTATATTCATTTGGTTATGTTTTGAGCATTTGATAACATAGTTGCTATGTATATACTCATGATAATATGTTTTCCTTATTAAATATATTGTTGCTTTGTGTAATGATTTGCACATTTCGTATTTAACATCATTCATGCATAGCGTGTAACGAATCGCACACTGAAGATTTGACATTCATCACATCACATTAGTTGTGGACTTAGAGCATGTATTGTATAGGTTTCCAAACTTGGTTGTGCTTGGTAGATAGTTGATTATCTTGCATATTCCTGTTGATATATGTGTTGTTGCACAACTTGTTGATTTTGGAAACTTGGGGATGTCGTTGTTTGGCTATGGCTAGGACGTGGTTCTAGTACGGGGGATAGTCCCTCTATATAGTCTAGTGCGCACATAGGGAGGTTACCCATGGGCTAGTAACCCTAAAGTAACTATGTTGTCGGTCTGATCCGGCGTGACGTCCGAGTATCCACTTTGTTTGATTTCGCATTTCATTTTCAAGTTGATAACTAGATGATGTTGTAACTTGTTGTTTCTTATTTGTTGTTCCATTTTAAGTTACAAGATGTTAACTTTGCGAAATTGTGTTTATGCGTTGTGTTGGAAGTTCCAATGTTTGTTAAATTGCATCGATATTGAAAATCGTGTTTTGACGTTCTAATAAAGCTTAAGATTGATCCTATTGATTCATTTATAACATAGACGCTAGGTGGCATGAACCACTACTGTTATTTTGTGCTTTAGATTCTAAGTTGATGGCGTTGAGAACTTAAACCCTGTTGCATTATATAACATGCTCTTTTGTTGTTGAATTGCATGGATAATGTGATTCTTTTTAACTTGTATTCAAATATGCTTTTGTCATGTTGTATGGATTACTCTAGACCTAGTTCAATTGTATTGAAAATGCAATTCATGTTAATCTATGCTCAAGCATTCTTCTTGTCGTGTTCTTTGGATTATCCCAACCATGATTCGTTTCATACACTTATGTATATCATGATTCCTGTTGCTTAGACTCTAAGATAGCTTAGGATGCTCTCCGAGTCTCACTTGGACATAAACGTTAGGTGGCATGAGCCCCTTTAACATGTTTCACCTTAAGGTGATAAATTTGTAAAATGCTAGGTCGATGCATGCTCATCTCCTACGAGTAGCTTTATGTTACTCACCACTATGATACTGGGGCATATTTTAGGTACGAAGACTTGGTTCGTGACGCCTAGCATTCCTTGGATGTCGTGTAGCTTTCAAGTTTCCATTTCATGCAAATGTTAGCATGAAATGTCATTTTGTAGACTTATATGTCAAAATATGTATATTTGATTTCATGTATGTAATATGTACTTAAGTACACTTCTTTTCATGTATTTGATATGTATGAGATGAGGCCGGAGGCCAATGACCATTGTATTGTACTTTATACAACTTTTTAACTTCATGAAATATTATGAAAACCTTGAAAAATCGCAAGTCATTGCTTCACCATGGTTGCATCGGGTGTGGGAATTCCATTTTCATTCTTTCATAGGGTCTTATTAATCTTGTATGAAGTGTGGCCAAGGGCCAAACGGTCATTTGACTCCATTTTACATTTTTGGATTCCATGTTTTCCATTCCAAGTCCATTTTTGCCTTTTTGCCCGTTGGTGGGTCGGATTTTGCATCGGCTATATTTTTAAGTCGTGGACCATTGTAGCACGTCCAAATAGGTAAGTTACGTTTACGTACATAGTCGTTTCCTGGCAAAACCTTATCATTTGTGTTTTGAGCTTCCTATGGACTCATTTTAAAGTTTTGTTGCATAATCTGATTTTAGGGCACTTTGGGGTTTTCCTTCAAGAAATAAATTCCGTTCTTGACATGGTCACTTAGAAAACGTGATTTTAGGGGGGGGTTTCTTCTTCGTGTTTTTCCAGAACATGTCGCCTTGGTACTCGAAATCCCATGCAAAGTTCAGCTTTCTGTTATGCATGTAACAGCTTTTTTAATCCTCTTGCCCTTTTCTGATCTAAGGGCATTCTGGATACCTCATAGTGTTTATTTTTCATTTTCATTTGCAATACGGGTAGAAAACGTGATTTTAGGGGGGGTTTCTTCTTTATGTTTTTACAAAAAAAAAATCATCTTGATGCCGAAAATAACTCGCAGATCTGGAAAATCTGGTCGTTCTAGGTTTTTCCGGAAAAAAGTGATGATCTAAGGGGCATTTTGGGTATTTCACTTATAAAATAAAATCTTCTCTTAACATGGTCATGTAGAAAACATGATTTGGGGGGGCGGGGGGAGGGGGGGTTTGTTCACAACTTTTTTCCAAAAAATGTGGTTTAAGCCCTCAAAATCACATTTGAAGTCCAAAAATCTGTGCAGGTCCTGCCCAGATTTTAACCCAGAAAGTTGTTTTTTTTTTAAACTTTGAGGTTTCATATCTTCTTCATCCCGACTCCAAATCAAGTAATTTTTTAGTCTAAGTTTATTAGTTTTTGCTGGTCTATATAACGGTATGCACGATTGCATCAAATTATATCTTAAAAGACCATTTTACACCTTGTAAAGTACCCTTGCCGCACTGATTTTAAACCCAAAAGTTGGTTTTTATGAAACTTTGACGTTTCATATCTCTTCATCCGGACTCCGAATCAAGTGATTCTTGAGTCTAAATTCTTTAATTTTTACTGGTCTATCTAACGGTTTGCTCACTTACATTCAGTTTTGTCAGAAAAGACCATTTTACCCCTTGCGAAGTACCCTTGCTGCATTGATTTCAAACCAAAAAATGTGATTTTTATGAAACTTTGGAGTTTCATATTTTCTTCATCCATACTCCGAATCAAGTGATTCTTGAGTCCATCTTGATTAGTTTTTCGTTGTCCTTCCAGTGGTGTGGTTGGTGGCACCCGAGTCAACAGTTTTCAGAAATGACTATTTTGCCCACTAGGGGCTTATTTGTCATATTTTCGGTCTTTTGCTTCCACGTCAGTTGTAATACCCCTAATTTTAAAAGGATAGTCTCAGTATTTATTTATTTATTTTTATTGTATTTTTTTTAATTGTTTAATGGATTATTTGACTAATTGTTTATGTGTTTAATTGAATTAAGTGTTACTTGATTAATTGGCTACTTATCTATGTGTTATTTGTATTTTGTCTAAGTGTTATTTGTATTATTTGTTTAATTAGATTGTGTGCTTAAATGATGTATTTGATTAATTGTAATTAATTGTAAATTAAATGATTAAATGTTTTATTTTATTTTATTTTATAGTTATGGTTAGTGGTAATAGGCTAACTAATTGGGTCCCATGGACTACTTGGATAGAAGGTTGGATGGGTATGGATAATTACCCATGGATAGTTATATATGTATATATATAGATATATATGTATATACATATATATAAAAAGGAAAGTAATTTATTAATATTATAGTAACTTTAGTATTAATAAATAATCTGATGTATATATTTTATATATTTATATAATAAGGATATACATATATTTTATACGTAATATGTTTTAAGTTACCTTTTTAATATTATGGTAACTTTAGTATAAATAAATAATCTGATGTATATATTTTATTTATTTAATGAGAATACAGATAGATTATATACGTAACATATTTTAAGTTACTTTTTAATATTATGGTAACTTTAGTATAAATAAATAATCTGATGTATATATTTTATTTATTTAATGAGGATATAGATAGATTATATACATAACATGTTTTAAGTTACCTTTTAATATTATGGTAACTTTAGTATTACTAAATAATCTAATGTATATATTTTATTTAATTAATAAGGATATACATAGATTATATACGTAACATATTTTAAGTTACCTTTTTAATATTTTCATTTTTTTTTATTTTTCTTTATTAAGTTGACTTGGATTGGGAAAAGGAATATGGTTATTATTTAGCCCATAAATACACAACTATAGGCTGAACAAGGAGTGAAAATATATCACGTAATATATTCTAAAGAGAGAGAGTTAGAGAGAGAAAGAGAAATAGGAAGGAAGGAGGAGAAAATCCTTTAGAGAGAAGATCAAGGAAGAAGAAGTTTCACTTTCAATCCGAAAGTTTAAGGCAAGTTCTTCTTCTATCTCTTTCCCTTTGATTCGTGTTTCTGTACATGCCTAGGAAATTTCAGGATTTATTAAACACATAAAATTAAATAATTATGCATGTTTAATTGGATTAGAACATAGGTTTTATGAATTTTGTTCATATCTGTTCTTGTGTTATGAATTGATAAATGCATGATTTTGATTTGATTTTCGGTGTGAATTTTTACATGTTTAAATTATGTATTTTTCATATTTGTGGAATGATGGAACGTAGAAACATGCCTAGGATTCCTGAACATTAAATAGGAACTAAGTTTAGGTTTAAATAAATTTAAATAGATTCAATCATAATGATGCTTGCTATTTGAATGTTTTAAACAAACAAATGAATTTAATCTTTTAATATATTTTAGCAATTGAGATTAAATGTGTAGGATGAATTGGATATGGAGAATGCTTATTTGACGGTATAATAAAATATCATCATATGTATAAGATTCAGTTTATATAGAACATATGATATAGGAAGCTTAAATAAATAATAAGTCATTCATATTTTGTGATAACTTGATATCATATTATCATAGTTATTTTTGGATTGTTTGATGTATTTCCTTAATCGTAATATTAATTGTTGGATTGTGTGGTTTAATGCACCGGTATGGGACGGTGGCATTCTAGGGACGGATTAACTTATCAATTAAGTCCTACCTATTTTATATAAGGGAATGGATTAACTAAAATGTTAAGTCTTATTTATATTCAAGTCAGGTCAGTTGAACAAGTTGAATGACTTATGGAGGATTAATTTATTATATAAGGGAATGGATTAACTAAAATGTTAAGTCCTACTTATATTCAAGTCAGGTCAGCTGAACAAGTTGAATGACTTATGGAGGATTAATTTATACTGAATAGGATGGTTACTAGATTATATATATATAGGTATGGTGACATGATATGAGCTTGAGTCTCAGGATCAGTGGTTAGGGAGCGTATATCGCCAGGGATGTGTAGCTAGATATAGTGTAGTTGTGTACCCTGGTACGTCTAGGTACTCATGCCCACTATATGTGCGTTTTGCATGTTGCCTACTATTCAGGTTGAAACAACCCTATAGTCTAGTGAGATTCCTTTAGTGTGTATATATATATATATATACGGACTACTAGTTACTGTTGGATTGACTAGAATGTATACGTATATCGGATCTCTGCTTGGACTGTAGTAGAGTAGAACTTGTTTGTGGGCCTGACCCGCCATTTTTTTTCAGGTGTTCGTCAGGAGTAGAGGTTGTTCTTGCTGAGCGGGGATCAGTCTACTTCATTCTGCCAATGCTACATAGGAGTTCCTTTATGATTCAGTTTCCTGATTTAGACAGTTATTGCTGTCGTTTGTTTAGTTTGATTTTCTAGGGGTCCACACAGTATAGATTCCCGAGTTGTATTTTGGAGGATCAGTTGTATCAGAAGAGTTTATTAATTAATGGAAATATATTCTGAGGTTTATTATTAGATTATCATTTTAGTTTCTTGTCAGCATTTTATTAATTCTTCTTTATTCTTTTGTACTCTGTGTTCGTTTATTATCAATTTGTTTTGATATCCTCGGGTATTCGGGCGTGGGCCTGGCCAACCCGCATTCGAAAATCCAGGGGTATCACAGTTGGTATCAGAGCACTCCAGGTTCAAGTGTCCTTAGAAGTGTCTTTCGTTATGTGACTTCCGCGTTGCGTCTCTTAAAACTTAGAGCCCATATTAGGATTCATTGTACTCTATTTACGGTTTGTTAGGAGAAGCTAATGTCAATTATATTCTATAGTCATAGAATGGTTGGCACTAGGAAAAGGATGGGTTCAAGGCGAAAGCGATAAAGACTCAAAGGTGTAAAGGAGTACGTTATTGATTTCGTTGCCAGAAGGTAGAGTTAATGATCGATGGTTTAGGTTCGTTTGGCGTTACTTTAAAAGTATAAGCCAAGGAAGGATTTAGGTGTACGTGATGGGTCACCGCATATCGGGGCCAACACGACTTCAGTTGATCTCAAAAAGGAGACAAGTGAGGAGTAGGAGCTGAAGAAGATCCTAATAAAGGAGATTTATGTGTATCCAATACAGAAGGTACTAAATCTTGAAGATTGATGATCGCGCACGGTGATCTGAATTGCTAGTAATATAGCGAATGTTATTAGTAGAATTGGGGTTGATCAATCTACAAATAATTAAGCTTTCTTATCATATCTAAAAGAGGTATATAAGAAGTATTGTTCAGGAGTTTGGAGATCGGATGTGTTTTTATCATAACGAAATACATAATTTTTAAATCACAGACAAGAGGGCATTAGTATTATGTTGTGACGTTCTAATTCGCTTTATAAAGCTAAGTTAGACAGTTTACATTCCGCATATAAGAAGGATGAGGGTTAAGCACTTGGTATTTGCTTAGGCAAACATTTGTGTTTTTAAGCGATGTTTTAAAGGATATGTTTTAAGGTTGGATGATGATTTACGAAACTATAAAAGAAAATTTTGAAACAATCTAGTAAGGTTGATTTCAAAGGAGACTTTCTTTTCTAGAAATAACGATGTCCTAAGCAGAAGTATATTTTGTTTTATTGTGTTTATCATACGTGTTTTATTTTTTTTTGTTAATTACTCGGGATTTGGTATGTGGTTTAGTTGGGGACACAAGTGTGTGATCAGCTAACTATTGTTTTAATAACATGGACTAATAACACTATTTACGCTAGATTTGTGAGCATACGGTCGTAGGATTTGGTAGACACATATAAATCTAGCCAATCTATTGGACCTGGACATGTGTCATTATGGTATGTTTTGGGATGGGATAATTAAACCATCACTACGAGTCAAACAATCTAGAACGATTTGGTTGATACACTTTATGTTAGGTATGGATTCATATCATATTACAACACCATGATATTGATGGTTGTTAATGTTTCGGTATGCGTGAGGTAGTGGTAAATAAAGATCACTGTAATGCCATGATGATTTATCAGAGGTGCTGGATTTACTGAACATCTTCTTGAAAATTTTAGAAGTTATTACCAAGTCGAAAGGAAGATTTAGTACTAGATTAAGGACTTATTGGAATGACACCGAGTGAAGATAAGAGACTGAATAAATATTCATCAGTAAATTCTTAATCAATAATTTATTCAAGAGGGTGTGTCATTAGGAGGAATTTGTCGGTGTTACACATAGAGGAGGAAACTAAGTCTCTACATTTCCATAAATAATATGGAATTATTTTTTTAGTCACAATTTGCAACAATTAGCTGTTGGAAGGAAATTGATGACTTATGTAGAGGATGGAAAGATTTCATATTCTTTTGAAGTTAGACAAAGAAGTCAGATTGTCATTAACTTGCCTTAAAGAAGAAGAGTGTGTCAAAGACAAGATGGTGAGACCAAATACTTATATAAAGATGAGGTGCATGGTATGTATGGAAAGGTCGTAGCTTGTTGACTTTTGTTGAGTTAAAGTCATAGTTGACTATTGATAAATGGAATTACCGATTGATTTTTAATATCGGCAAGTTTATCATGAATCAGTGGTGGATAGATTTAGTTATAGAATTCGCTTTTGAAGATACTCCAATTTAAAAGTTGGGTACATACGAAACCTAGTGGTACCAAACTAACGGTACTTTCTATAGACAAATTGAATGGAGGATGCACGGACTGAGTTTCACAACTTTTAGTTCTTCATCCTGGTGGAAACATGATGCTTCACGATAGGCAGGAGAATGGACATAGTGATTTATCTCCAAGTCTAATATTTATTAGATAGTAGAGATGGACCATCAAAGATCACTAGATCCTTTGCAGCCATTTCCTATACTAAAGTGGAAATGAGAGAGCATTTTACAGATTTAGTTGCGGGATTTCTGATTTTACACAAGGGTCAGGATTCTGGATGGGATATTGGTTGACTTATACATTAGGTCAACTTGATTATTGTCTATTTCGAACTGATAGGACTTTAGTTCATACGAATAGAATGGATCACGAGACGGTTTAGATGGATTACAGTGGTGATTCACACTTTATATCAAGTTCCGTCTGGTGGAAGCAATGATGTAAATGGATGCTCTCAACAAATGATAAAATATTTAAATCTTTCGGTTAGTTGTTGAGTTATTAGATGCATTTATAGCATGTGTAATAATAACACTTGTTATTACTACGGTAGTTGAGAATGTCAACTTTGAATATTGGAGCTGACCTTGGAGACGGTGTTACCTTACTCAGATGGAGTTTAAGGTACTCGAGGAGGATTTCGTAGTTTCTGTAAATAATGATATGAAGGTCGGGCGACTGAGCTAGAAAATTTATAATTTTTCTTGGTGTGATCAAACGGTTAGAAGGTACATCATGACATCAAATGTTGATTTTGGTGAGCAGATACAGATAAGGATGCATATACAATTGCCTTAAGTGTAAAACCTGCTACAAAGGTGGAAAGTTGATCATCGGATATCGTAGGAATCTTTAGCCACTTCCTATAACAAATATGGAAGTGGAATTAAATAGGAGTGATGGTCAATGGGAAGGATCGACATTGATTTGGAATTTCAATTTTCCATATGGAATCTGAGTGGTGGATTGAGAAAGATCGCTTGAGGACATAAATTTGAGTGATACTTACTTTAGAACTTCATAGTAGTTCTATAGTTTAGTGATAGTGGTGTTATAGCATCTGGATGTCCATATTAGTGGATGCAAAGTGTTATTTCGAAGGAGCTTTATGAAGATTTTGGAGTAGCAGCTCTACTTCATATCTATAGACGAAGGAATTAATCGAGAGATTAAATTAGACCATAAAGGATATGTTTGAGGTGTATATTTGCTCGTTCTGTTTTCTATGTAGGAAGAAGGCAATTTTTGGAGAAAGGTAAATTTTACTTATTACATTGACTTTTAGAAGATTGTGTTTCGCAATTGAGGCAGTCGCCTCTGAATTAGCGTTACCAAATTATTAGCGCTGGGTGCATAGGAGTTTGTGTGTATATTTTATGGCACTTGGAGGTATGTAGATCATTCCCTTATCGACATGGGAGGATTACGTTGTTATTTGATACAACCTACGCATCGTATGATTATTGTGTTTCTTAAAATATAGGAACCCTGTCTACCACTTGGTATATTGGAGTTAAGTGGAGCCCTTATAGTGAGGTTGCGTCTACTTGGGAATCGGAGGGTGTTTTTCGCTCACAGTTTCCAAGCATAATGGAGGAATAATGGAAGGAAGTAAAGGCGAATTCCGAGGACGGAATTCCTTTTGTTAGGGGGGAAGAATGTAATACCCCTAATTTTAAAAGGATAGTCTCGGTATTTATTTATTTATTTTTATTGTATTTTTTTTAATTGTTTAATGGATTATTTGACTAATTGTTTATGTGTTTAATTGAATTAAGTGTTACTTGATTAATTGGCTACTTATCTATGTGTTATTTGTATTTTGTCTAGGTGTTATTTGTATTATTTGTTTAATTAGATTGTGTGCTTAAATGATATATTTGATTAATTGTAATTAATTGTAAATTAAATGATTAAATGTTTTATTTTATTTTATTTTATGGTTATGGTTAGTGGTAATGGGCTAACTAATTGGGTCCCATGGACTACTTGGATAGAAGGTTGGATGGGTATGGATAATTACCCATGGATAGTTGTATATGTATATATATAAATATATATGTATATACATATATATAAAAAGGAAAGTAATTTATTAATATTATAGTAACTTTAGTATTAATAAATAATCTGATGTATATATTTTATATATTTATATAATAAGGATATACATATATTTTATACGTAACATGTTTTAAGTTACCTTTTTAATATTATGGTAACTTTAGTATAAATAAATAATCTGATGTATATATTTTATTTATTTAATGAGAATACAGATAGATTATATACGTAACATGTTTTAAGTTACTTTTTAATATTATGGTAACTTTAGTATAAATAAATAATCTAATGTATATATTTTATTTATTTAATGAGGATACAGATAGATTATATACGTAACATGTTTTAAGTTACCTTTTAATATTATGGTAACTTTAGTATTACTAAATAATCTAATGTATATATTTTATTTAATTAATAAGGATATGCATAGATTATATACGTAACATATTTTAAGTTACCTTTTTAATATTATCATTTTTTTTATTTTTCTTTATTAAATTGACTTGGATTGGGAAAAGGAATATGGTTATTATTTAGCCTATAAATACATAACTATAGGTTGAAAAAGGAGTGAAAATATATCACGTAATATATTCTAGAGAGAGAGAGTTAGAGATAGAAAGAGAAATAGGAATGAAGGAGGAGAAAATCCTTTAGAGAGAAGATCAAGGAAGAATAAGTTTAACTTTCAATCCGAAAGTTTAAGGCAAGTTCTTCTTCTATCTCTTTCCCTTTGATTCGTGTTTCTGTACATGCCTAGGAAATTTCAGGATTTATTAAACACATAAAATTAAATAATTGTGCATGTTTAATTGGATTAGAACATAGGTTTTATGAATTTTGTTCATATCTGTTCTTGTGTTATGAATTGATAAATGCATGATTTTGATTTGATTTTCGGTGTGAATTTTTACATGTTTAAATTATGTATTTTTCATATCTATGGAATGATGGAAAGTAGAAACATGCCTAGGATTCCTGAACATTAAATAGGAACTAGGTTTAGGTTTAAATAAATTTAAATAGACTCATCATAATGATGCTTGCTATTTGAATGTTTTAAACAAACGAATGAATTTAATCTTTTAATATATTTTAGCAATTGAGATTAAATGTGTAGGATGAATTGGATATGTAGAATGCTTATTTGACGGTATAATAAAATATCATCATATGTATAAGATTCAGTTTATGTAGGACATATGATATAGGAAGCTTAAATAAATAATAAGTCATTCCTATTTTGTGATAACTTGATATCATATTATCATAGTTATTTCTGGATTGTTTGATGTATTTCCTTAATCGTTACATTAATTGTTGGATTGTGTGGTTAAATGCACCGGTATAGGACGGTGGCATTCTAGGGACGGATTAACTTATCAGTTAAGTCCTACCTATTTTATATAAGGGAATGGATTAACTAAAATGTTAAGTCCTACTTATATTCAAGTCAGGTCAGCTGAACAAGTTGAATGACTTATGGAGGATTAATTTATTATATAAGGGAATGGATTAACTAAAATGTTAAGTCCTACTTATATTCAAGTCAGGTCAGCTGAACAAGTTGAATGACTTATGGAGGATTAATTTATACTGAATAGGATGGTTACTAGATTATATATATATAAGTATGGTGCCATGATATGAGCTTGAGTCTCAGGATTAGTGGTTAGGGTGCGTATATCGCCAGGGATGTGTAGCTAGATATAGTGTAGTTGTGTACCCTGGTAGGTCTAGGTACTCATGCCCACTATATGTGCGTTTTGCATGTTGCCTACTATTCAGGTTGAGACAACCCTATAGTCTAGTGAGGTTCCTTTAGTGTGTATATATATATATATACGGACTACTAGTTACTGTTGGATTGACTAGGATGTATACGTGTATCGGATCTCTGCTTGGACTGTAGTAGAGTAGAACTTGTTTGTGGGCCTTACCCACCATTTTTTTTCAGGTGTTCATCAGGAGTAGAGGTTGTTCGTGCTGAGCGGGGATCAGTCTACTTCATTCTGCCAATGCTACATAGGAGTTCCTTTATGATTCAGTTTCCTGATTTAGACAGTTATTGCTGTCGTTTGTTTAGTTTGATTTTCTAGGGGTCCACATAGTATGGATTCCTGAGTTATATTTTGGAGGATCAGTTGTATTAGAAGAGTTTATTAATTAATGGAAATATATTCTGAGGTTTATTATTAGATTATCATTTTAGTTTCTTATCAGTATTTTATTAATTCTTCTTTATTCTTTTGTACTCTGTGTTCGTTTATTATCAATTTGTTTTGATATCCTCGGATATTCGGGCGTGGGCCTGGCCAACCCGCATTCGAAAATCCGGGGGTATCACATCAGTTCTCGTTGAGTTCCACGACCTCATGGAAGGTCATTTTGACTTCTTAGAGTCTTATTTTCTGTTTTCGCTTCCGCATATCGGATCCGTTATCGGGTCAATCTTCGGTTCATCACAAGACACGCTGGCCTAAAAACCAGGGTCGTCACGCCATGAAGTCATGGAACTCAAATGAGCTAAGCGAATGAAGCAAGAATGCCTAACCCGAAAAGAGATGAACTAAGGGCAAAATGGTCATTTCTCACTAAAAAGGGTGCCACCGTGCACACCATTGGAAGGACAACGAAAAATGAACAAAATTAGACTCAAGAATCGTCTGATTCTGAGTCCGGGCAGAAAAGATATGAAATTCCAACACTCGATGCGAAAGTTATGAAACAATGACTTAACATTTTCCAATATTTTCATAATAAACTTTAAAAACAAAAGTGCATAGAAAACGAAATACATGTCATTGGCCTGCAGCCTCATCTTATACATGTTAAATACATTGAAAAGAGTGCACTTATGTACACTTTACATATACGAATCAACGAATACAAGTTTAAACAAATAGGGCTACAAAGAGGCATCTTATGCTAACAATTGCATAAAATAGAAACTTAGAAACTGTAAGCCATCCAAGGAGCAATAGAATCTTCAAATCCTGAGTCCTGTACCCGAAATATGCCCCATTATCGTAGGGGTGAGTAACATAAAGCTACTCGTAGGAGATGAGCATGCATCGACCTAGCATTTTACAATTTTATCACCTTATGGTGAAACATGTTAAAGGGGCTCATGACACCTAACGTCTATGTCAAGATGAGACCCAGGGAGCATCCTAAGCTACCTAGATCATTTATATCATAATCACATTGTTCATGCAATTCAAACAACATGGAAACATGTTATACAAGGCAACAAGATATAGATTCTCAAAGTCTTCAACTTGAAATCCAAAATACGAAAACAACAAGTGTGGGTCATGCCACCTAACGTCTATGTTCAAAATGAATCTATAAGGTCATTCCTAAACTACATTTGAACATCAAAACACAAATTATGATATCGATGCAATTTAACCAACAATGGAACTTCTAATACAACGCATGAAGCATGCTTTCACAAAGCTACATCTTAAGCTCAAAATAGGAAATCAAATAAGGAACAACAAGTTACGATATCAACTAGTTACCAACTTGAAATGAAATACGAAATCAAACAAAGTGGATACTCGGACGTCACACCGGATCAGACCGACAACATAGTTACTTTAGGGTTACTAGCCCATGGGCAACCTCCCTATGTGCGCACTAGACTATATAGAAGGACAATCCCCCGTACTAGAACCAAGTCCTAGCCGTAACCAAACAACGACATCCCCAAGTTTCCAAAATCAACAAATTGTGCAACAACGTATATATATCAACATGTATATACAAGATATCAACTATTTACCAAGTATAATCCAAATTTTGGAAACTTATACAATACATGCTCAAAATTCACAACTACTATGGCGTGTAAGATGTCAAATACAAAGTGTGCAATTCCTTACACATAGCAACAATATATTGAATAAGGAAAAACATATTCTCATGAATATAAAAGTAACAACTATGTTATCCAATGCTCAAAATTAATCAAGTGAACATACATCAAATCCAAATCCATGATTTAAATATAGAAACAACTTCCAAAATGCAATTAAATCCATGGAGTAATAAAGTAGAATTTAATTAAACATAAATAGTTAAATTCTCTAAATTCCAAGTTAATCCAAATAACCTCAATTTAATATATATTAAAAGACATGTCATGGTCATCATATATATAACATCAAATGACAAGTTAAGTGATTAAAACACTTAAAACAAAATTAATCAAGCTAATTAATTAATTTCCTCTAGATTTTTAAACAATTCCAAATGCCCTCAATTTAATCTATATTAGAGAACATGCCAAGGCCTATTTAAATACCACATACAACTTGATTTAATGTTTGATACAACCATGCAAATTAAACTTTCACTAAAGATAAATAATAAATAAAAGTTGTAATTCTTAATCAAATGATCCAAATCTAATATATGTTAACCAACATATCTAAGCATAATTTCCTAACATGTTACAATTCAAATCAAAGTTATACATCATCATAAATTTTAAATCTTATACAAAGTAATAAAAATTACTAACTTTCTAGATTTGATACAAGGTATACATATATGTTGTATAATCATGGCAAACACACAATACAATACACAAATAATCCTAAAACATTCCCTACCTCAATTGGAATGAAAATCCCAATTACCACCAAAATGAAATTGCCCCAAATTTTCGGTCCGCAAAACAGATTTTTCAACTTGCTACCTTCAACTTGTAAAATTCATAAAAAATTCAATTCTAACCTAAATTGAATGAATCCAAAGCCCAATGAAAGCTTAAACACTGTAATTTGATAATATCAATTTAGTTTAACAAAATATTTTCCCAATTGAAACAGTTTTAACCCACAACTTTGAAACAAATTCTGCCCAGAAAACACATTTTCAGCCTGTAGCTTCCAACTTTGAAAATTCATGAAAAATTCATTTCACATCCAAATTGGGCAAACCTAATTTATTTTGGAAGTACACATATGAGAGTGTAAAACTGAAAATTTAAGTCATGATCCAATGTCAAAAGGTTAGTGAAATAAATCATCTAAAAATATGTTTTCCAGCTGCAATAAAAGCATGGATAGCAGATAGTTTCGGATTTTTAAAAAAATTTAGAAATGCTCTAAAATCATGAAAAAATTCTGAGTAGTGTAAAACCTATGAGGAAAATTCTAGTAAAAATTTCAAGGCAATTGAAGTACCACAGCTCCATATAAAAATTCATTTCCGGACTGAAAAGGAAAAGCTTCAAATTTCCAGCAACTAGCTTGCAACTTCAAAAATTCATAACTAATTCATTTTAAATCCAAATTACATGAAACCAAAACTAAATGAAAGCTAATTGAGTATATTTTCATATTCTATATTTAATTTGACATAATTAATTTCAAGTTAAAACAGTTTAAAGGTAAAATACAAGTCCTTCTCTTCCATGCATGTAAAACACTCAATAATGACATAAAAATACTTCAAAATAATAGATCAATACCTCACTAGAGAATTGAATCTCTAGATACCAAAGCAAAACTAGGAGTTAAGCTAGATCCTTCAAGGGTTTTGAAGAGGAGGATGAGGGGAACAAAAAGTATTCCAAGTTTTATGGTCTAAAGTAAGTGGAAGGGCCTCAAAGATCAAGATCAATGCCTAAGGCTTCAAGCTCCATCCGTGGAGGCTAGGGTTTTCTTGTAAGGAAGAGAATAAAATAATGTGGTTAAGTGTGAGTGGAGGAAATAGAAATCCTCCACTCACTATGTGCTCTTACACCATGGTCAACACACACATCTATGGTCATTTGCACAAAAACCCTCCTTTAAAACCATAATCCCAAAGTGGCCCAAAGATATTTGCAAGACTAAATTGTGAACCTACACTTGTCACCAATCCATGGCTCCTTCCTAGGCTTAATCCCACAGCTACACTTGTCAACCATCCAAGCCAACAAGTGCACCAATCCTAGGCCAACAAGTGCACCAATCCTAGGCCAACAAGTGGGTGAATCCTCACCCTCCAAATGTCATCATCCAATGCATTAAAGTGTTTCCACACAAATGTCAACAAGTAGACCAATGAGAGTGTGACACTTGTCACACTTTTCAAAAATTGCAAAAAGGTCCTTTTTGAAAATTTCTTCCAAATTTAATTGCAAAATGATCCCCAAGATGAAAAATAATTACTTTATTTAATTACACTAAAACCCCACAAGTTAAGAATAATTACACTAAAGTATGCATTAATGCCCCTTTATGAAAGAAGTAAGCAATCAACATGCTTTTCTAGAAAAGTAAAAATACCATTATCATGGAAATCAAATATTATGAGTGCATGCAAAAATCGGAATCAAATCCGAGCACAAAAAGTGAGGTTGTGCAAGGAAAAAGGATAAACGAGAAAAAGACAAAATGTGAATAGTGTTCGAAAAAATAAAATATGGAAATGACACAATCCCCAAAGGAAGTTGTCAATCCAAGGAAAAGAATCTCGAAAATCATTCTAGAGCACTCGAGACGACATCAAGTGATGAAAAACTGAACCCAAAAAGGAAAAGACAACGGAAAAAAAATATCCGTGAAAATCTGAGAAAAAGAAAAGGAAGAAAAATGATCGGGTCATTACAAATTCCGTCCTCGAAAATCAGAATTCGCCCTTACCTTATTCCATAATTTCTAGAAACTTTGAGCGAATTTCATCATCCCGTTCCCAAGTAGACTCGGACTCATTATGATGGCTCCACTGAACACGCACAAAAGGTATAGTTTTGTTGCGAAGAATCTGATCCCTTCGGTCTAGAATATGACACAGTGGCTCACATATGTTGCATCAAGCTGCAACTCAGTCTCGCCAACATCTATATGCTGATAGCGATCCTCATCTTGTAGAAATTTCCGCAACATGAACACATGAAAGACATTATAGACATGATGTAAATGGTCCAGAAGTGCTAACTGATAAGCTACAACTCCAACCTGATTCATAATCATAAAAGGATTGACAAAACGCGGTGGCAATTCCCCTTTCTTCCCAAAGCGCATTACTTCCTTCATAGGAGATACTTTGAGTAAAACCTAATCTCTAACCTAAAACTCCAATTCATGAGTACGACGGTCGGCATAACTCTTTTGCCTATTCTAAGCAGTGCGCATACGATCCTTGATAAGAGCGATTTTCTCTGAGGTATCTTTAATGAACTCAGGACCCAAAAATCTACTCTTTCCAACCTCCAACCAACAAACAGAAGATCTATATGGTCAGCCATAAAATGCCTTAAACAGTGCCATACCAATAGTCTTCTGAAAGCTATTGTTGTATGCAAATTCCACAAGTGGCAAATAATCCTCCCAATTGCCTTTAAAATCAAGGACACAAGAACGAAGCATATCCTCTATGATCTGATTAACTCTCTCGGTTTGTCCATCAGTTTAAGGATGATAAAAGCCTACATCAACTCTTTAGGAAGAGGTTTAGTTGCTCATGGACAAGATGGAAGCCTCCTTGGTGGAAGAAAGCATCATCTCCAAGGTAGACTCCATGAATGATCTTTAATCTTCAAGAACAGAGCTTTCTCTCTCTAGAACTCTCCCTTTCTCTCTCTATATCCCAAGATAAGGCCCTCTATGCAAGACAAGCTCAATGTATCTCTTATGAAAAAAAAAATGTATCTCTTGTGTTGTCCTCCAAGAGAGAGAAATTCATGCCCCCAAGCTCTGCTACCAGATCCCCAAACAAAGGGAAAAGCAAAACTTTCCAACGATTATTTTGTCATGAGATGAAAAGGTGGGTGACTGGTCGCAGGGCGTCATGCACGCACGTTGGTGCGTGCTGGGCTTTGGCGATGACACTGGGTGATCAGTCCCTTCGTAAGTAATTATCTGATTTTTTTTCTTCTTTTACAATTGGCTTCCAGACCTTAGCTTGGCAACAGGTCATAATCAATTCTGAGCCTAAGTGAAGACAAGATCATAGGCCGAGTAATCAATCTCAAAAGAATAAAGTTAGTCCATCCCTCCATTATCAACCGATCGCCGAACCCATGCTTTATATGGGCGACCGATCACCAATGAAGGGATGGACCAACTTTCTTCTTTTGAGATTGATTACTCGGCTTATAATCTTGTCTTCACTTAGGCTCAGAATTGATTATGGATTTGGTCCAAGTACTTAAAGTCTTCACCCGGAACTCGCTTGGATAGACGCATCATATGAAGTCCCAAAATTCTTAATTTAACTCGATTTTGAGGATAAATGCCTGAAAATAGCAAAAACACACAAATGGCATAAAAGTACCAAATAAATAAAACTAAATAGCTAACGTGCATAAATAAGAGAGTTTGAATGTGCAACATTCGGCGCATATCAATGTCCGATTTATCAAGACTTTGGATCATCAATATCTTGATTGTGGGTGTCTATATTTAATTAGTGACATGTTGCTGGTGTGGAAGTGGGTAGTAAGGGTGGGGTGGAGTTTCGCGGTTAATGGTGGAAGGGTGTGTTAATGGTGGAAGGGCGTGTTAATGACACGGTGAGAGTACAAAATTTTGCGCTTTATATATTTCAGTTAAAATAATGGGTTAAGTGCAAAAAACGAAATGTTTGGGAATTATCGAAAATGTTTATTTTACATTCCATGATTTTTTATTAGTATTTCATTCTATTGACGAGAGGGTATTATAGTTTTTTTAAGCATATAAGTCCTTATTTGAAACAAATTTTAAAGTAGGGTGTTTTATACCATACATGGGGCATATGCACTATATCGACAGTGTATGGCAATTTTTTATACTTAACTCTTCATTTTTTTCTTTAATTCATTGAATAAAGGAAATCCGTGGATCATTAGTTGAGGTGAAACTCGATCAATGATTGATTGCAGTGTTTACAATTTCAAGGGTGGTGGTTTTCTAATTTCGTTTGGCGGTTGATGGTGGAGGGCCGTGTTAATGACACAGTGAGAGTACAAAATTTTGCGCTTTATATAGTTCAGTTAAAATAATGAATTAAGTGCAAAAAACGAAATGTTTGGGAATTATTTAAAACGTTCATTTTACATTTCATGATTTATTATTATTATTCCATTCTGTTGAGTATTGACGAGAGGGTATTATAGTTTTTTTAAACATAGAAGTCCTTATTTGCACCAAATTAAAAGTAAGGAGTGTTTTCTACCACACATGGGGCATATGCACTGTATCGATAGCGTAGGGCAATTTTTTGCACTTAATCCTTCATTTTTTTTCTTTGGTTCGCCGAATAAAGGAAATCCGTGGATCATTAGTTGAGGAGAAACTCAATCAATGATTGATTGCAGTGTTTACAATTACAAGGGAAGTGGTTTCTTATTTCATTCTTTGACATTTTCTAACCTTGTCAAATAGTTAGTAATGAATCCATGTCAAAAAACGAAATGTTTGGGAATTATCTAAAATGTTCATTTTACATCCCATGATTTTTTATTATTATTTCATTCTAAAAACAAGAGGATATTATAGTTTTTTTAAGTATAGAAGTCCTTATTCGCACCAAATTAAAAGTTAAGGGGTGTTTTATATCACACATGGGGCATATGCACTATGTTGATAGTGTATGGTAATTTTTTGCACTTAACCCTTTAGTCTTTTCTTTGGTTCACTGAATAAAGGAAATTCATGGATCATCAGTAGAGGAAAAACTCAATCAGTGATTGATTGCAGTATTTACAATTACAAGGGCCGTAGTTTTCTAATGTCGTTGTTTGACATTTTCTAATCTTGTCAAATTGTTTGTAATGAATCCATGTCTATTGTGGTGGTGGTGGTGGTGGTGGTGGTGGTGGTGGTTTGGGTTTGAGGCGAGAGAAGGAGTACATATAGATAAAAATGGGTCGAGCAATTTTTTAATATGTATAATGTGAAAAGGGAAATATAGGAAGGAAAAAAAAAAAAAAAAATGGCAAAATGGGGATATCAGATTTACTTTATTCAGTTTTTGCCAAAAAGTTGTAAGGGTGTAATTGCACAAATGTTTTTTTTTTTTTTTTTTTTTCCTCTCTTCCTGTCAAAAATAGGAATTAACAATGTTCATTTTTAAAAACCAGGGGGTGATCGGTAAGTGTGCACAAAACTATTTTTAACCTTATTTTAATTCGGATGGATTAACTTGCGATTTAATATTACACTTGAAGAAAACTTACGAGTCTCTCTAAATGCTACGTGCTTCTTTGACAATTAATTTACACATTGCAAAATTTTCCATTTATTTGATTGATGATTAATTGGGGGTTTTTTTGAATCAAAAGAAAAGAAAGTGGGGGTGAAGGAAGGAGGATTATGCAGGCGACAGTGTGACCCGTGTGAATATTAGCAACTCCCCCCACCCCCTAGCGCCGGGCGGTGCCGTGAGAGAGAAGGGGCAATTTAGGGGGGGAAGGTGTACAGAGAGATAAAAAATGAAAAAAAAAAAAAAAAAGAAGGTAAAATGAGGATATCAAGTTTATTTTATTTAATTTTCGCCAAAAAGTGATTAGACAGGTGTATTTGCATAATTATTTTTTCTTTAAAAAATATGGACCAACAACGGTCACTTTTTAAAATTAGAGTGCAACTGGTAAGCCTGCATAAAATCTATAATGTGGGATTTTTTTTTGTAAATTAACCTTATATTAATTTGGATGAATTAACTTCCAATTAAGTGTTATACGTTAAGAAAACTCGTGACTCTCTTTGAATGCTAGGTGCTTGTTGGCAATTAATTTACACCTTGCAAAATTTACCATTTATTTGATTAATGATTAATTGAAGTTTTTGAATAAAAGAAATAGAGGGAGGGTGGGGTTTTGAAGGAAGGAGGGTTCACGCAGACTGCAGTGTGACCCGTATGTATGTTAGCGAGCCACCCCCCCCCCCCCCCCCCCCCGGCCAAATGACAGCTGGCTGGTCGGAGAGGGTAGGGGCAATTTGGCGCGCCTTAACCACGTGACTCACGCCCTCTCTCTCTCCTCGTAAAAGACCCCATTCGCTTTCCTCTACGATTACGATCCATCCATCGTAAATTAATAATATCGTAATAAAAACCCAAAACAAAATATCGAATCCAACCCCCGCCTCTCTCTCTCTCTCCCTCCCTCTCTCCCTCTCTCCCTCTACCATCACTCTCTCACTCTACATCGCCAGTCTCTCTCTATGTTTCTAGTCTTTTTCTGGTCTTCAAGCTTGATTTAAACATGAAGTTGAGTTCTCTTGAAGGTTAAAGATCCAAATGCTATTGTTAGACGGAGGGGGAGGAGATTCAAGCGCTCGGATCTGCTGGTGGTGAGATCATCATTCTCTCCTCTGTGATCACACATACACTTATATTCATGTATGTATTCACTTTTAATATTTATGTCTGCAATGTTTTTGAATGCCAGTTTTGCTTGTTATCGATTAGATTTTGATTAGGAAGTGTATTCTATAGGCGGTATGGATGGGATTAGATGGTAAATGTTAAAATTTGGAATGAATTGTTATTGAGCTGTTGAATTTTTGAACTGAAATTTTAAGGATCAAATATTTGGTAGAGAGGCAGGGTTGAATTATGTTCTTCTATTGATTGATTATGAGGTTTAAGATCATTAGATTTGTATTGGTGATAGAATGTATATATAAATTGAAGATTGCAGTTAAGTACTGTGTCTTGTAGTTCTTTATAGTAGTAGAAGTAGTTGAAGATCTTGGTATTCATTCTAAAGCCGCATTTAGATTTCAGAATTCAGAACCAATTAAGAGTATATTCCTTAAATCCAATGCTTTAAGGAAGACTGATGTAGGATGAACATAGATAATTACAAGCTCTGATACCAATGTGAAAACACTCTCGTACAAACTCCAAAATTAAATTTAATGTGGGGGCAGCATTGAAAGGGCTTCCAATGGGCTGGATATTATTAGTTTTATGTGTTTAAAGGTTAGTGAGGGTCCATTCTTGCAGGGAATGTAAGGGGCAAGGGTTTGAGCCTTTTCTACTCAACGTAAGGCAAAGCTTGGGGCCAGTTTGGAAACAGTCCCAGTGAACAGTATTTAGGAGTTGGTTTTGTAGTTTTTGGCATGCAATTTGTTTTAGGTGTTTTGTTTTTGGTTAAAATAGAAACAATGTTTTTGCTATAAGAGCGTTTTGGAAAAAAATCGGAAGTACGTTTGGGAACGATATTTTGTTGTGGAAATGTCGGAAACAGAAACATGCACAGTTATAATTTTGGGCCATGAACAATTGTCAAAACAAGAAAAAAACATCTTTTTCGTATTTTGGTTTTATGCCACTGTTCACGAAGTGTTTTAGCACTGTGTAAAATAAAACAAGGCTGCACCAAACATACTTTATTACTAAAATCGACACTGTAGCAGTCCAAAAACAAAAATAGTAGAAACAAAACGCATGCCAAACGGAGCATTAGTTTCTTATTTTTATGGGCTAATGGGTTTATTTTATTTTTTATTTTATTTATTTATTTATTTTTTCCTGAATGGGGTATTTTATAGATATTCAAAAATAGTACAATTACAAGAGGAGAATACTCTCCAAAAATTGAAAAGGAAATGACATTTCCATTTCCAACAAGCAACCTATCTCAAAAGATGAAAAATTACAAACCAAAAACAATCAAAAGATCTGCTAAGCTAATATTTAGATATGTGATAACTTCCCAAATAATAACTTGCACTACATGTGAGCTCTGTTCTTGTATCCCCATTTGAAGCATGGCATTTCTGATGGACCAAATCTTCCATATAGTAACTGGGAAAATACCATTTAAAATTGAGTTTAATTGTACATCTGTGGGGGAGATATTATGGACAAATTGAGGCTATAGAGTCCTATTTTTGTACATGGGACACACTCATTCAAGGACATTTTATTTACTTTTACAACTTTAAGTTCATGAAAAATTGTCACGAACTTAATTTTCTAAAATGAATGAAATTCCGTTTAAAAAGTTAGTGAAGAAATGTACTTATAAAAAGGCCCTTGAAAGAATATACTTCTATAAAAAATACTATTGGAAAAAAGCATTTTTTTGGCTTCTAAAGATATCCTACAACTAGGATTTAAATAGTTTCAATAAAATTAGGCTTTTTCAAAAATAACCTGGTTAATTTAAGCTATATTTTGAAGTTTATTTACATCAAAACAATAAGTTTTAACTCTCATCACAAGCCTATAACTCTCAAAATTAAAACTCGTAGCAAATGAATGAACCCCATTGACGCGTGTGTGTGTGCTAGATCTTGTTTCTTCATTTTGATTTACTGTTTGTGTATCTTTAAGTGGGCATTCTAGTTCATAGGATAAGCTTCTAATTTGCTTCCCACATATCCCTATAATTCTGCTTGCTATGTTTATTGCTTACTGTTTATATGGGCCACTAAGATTTTTAGGTTTTATTAGATATTTGAATCTGGATTTGAACTAGCTGATGTAGGAAATGCATATTAATGTGAATATGAATCTTTTTTTCCCTCCTTGCAGGTCATCTGACCTCCAGCTTAAGGGAGTCACAACAGAAGAAGTTTGTAATGCAATGATTTGTTGTCTTAAAACACTTTATAGATTACGAAGGTCTTTTATGGGGTAAGACGCGGCGAAATGGTATTACATTTCAATTATTTATGGACATGGAGGAGACACGAGATGATGCAGGGCCAGCAGAACAAAGGACTCGACACGCTACTTGGTGGCCTTCAGATTTCATTGAAAAATTTGGATCTGTTTCTCTGGATTCTAAGGTAGAAACTTTGAGTACCAAAGATTCAGATAACTATAATGAACATGATGACAGGCTGTCATCTCAGACAGCGTCACAGATTCTGTGGAAAACTGGAATGCTTTCTGAACCAATTCCAAATGGTTTTTACTCCGTCATTCCTGTGAGCATTCTTCTTCTTTTTGTTGTTGTTGTTGGCGGTGTTGCCAAAAAGTTGATGTTATTATGTTTTCTGCTGATCCTTTCTCTGGTAAATTTTTGCTGGAATCTGAGATATCTGAGATCTACTATTTCTCTTTTTCACAAAGAAATCTATTTTAAAGTTTGCGCATTTGATAACTATTTAATTTGTTAGTGAAATGAAGTTTGAATTATTGTTTTTAGCATTTGAAATTTGTTTTCCAGTCAAAGCTACTAGAACCTGCTCAGCCAAATGAGGAAAATTTGAACCATTTGTGTGGTAATTTTAAGCATAGGTGTGTAAGGATGCATTTTGCTTTTTTTCTTTAAGAGACGAAGCCAAGTAAATATCATGTATCTTGATGCAAGCTCTTGAATTAAATGTTGTAGTTGTAATACAAAGAAGAACCATTTTTTTAAATTATGGGCGCTGCTGTGCTATTGGGAGTAATGATTCATAGAATGACTCCTGAGAGGATGTCCATACCTTGAGTCATGAATTTGTTTTCTGAATCCACATATTAGTGTTTAAGTTAGACAAGGTTTAATAATGGAATGCAATTTTATTGTTTTTTTAATCCGCTTTTTGGAAGAAAATTTTGAATTTTCATTTGATATACTATACCTAAAACCTACAAGATTGAATAATTTAAAACTGTTGGACAACAAAAATTTATATGTGGTTTTCATCCTTTGGATCAATACAGCACGGGTACGGACACGGCGATATGACAAATATAAAAAAAATAGAACATGGACACGATATAGATACAAAAAAAATAAAAAATTATATTATAATATATAATTTATATGCAGTTTTAATCCTTTGGACCAATAAAGCACGGGTACAAAGTCTACGGACACAGCGATATGACAAATATAAAAAAAATAGAACATGTACATGATATAGATACAAAAAATTATATATTATAATATATACACAAAAAAGTTTCTCGCTAAATCACTAATTTGGAGCAGAGCTGGATGTGCGTTGTTTTTGTTTCTAAAACTTTATATTATTTTTTCTATCAACTCATAATATGATTTAAAATTGCATTGGAATCCCTTTTCTTAAATATTGCAATACTACCCGTCATGTTTGGAAAGTGCCAAACATGTCCTTAATGTGTCTCCTTTGTGTTCATGCCGTGTTCAACTAGAAAATAAAATATTCAAACTCTTGGACACTCCCAAGTCTTGCGCATGTCAGACATGTCTCCGACTGTGTCTACGTGTGTTGAACACCGCTATGGCACTCCCTAGAGGAGTGCGTGTGCTTGCTAGCTTTGGACTTCCGGCCTAATGCAAGTAACCTTCTATGTAATTTCTGGTATAGCATATTAACTTTTGAGAATAGTAGACTTAGGTTACATAGGAGTTTTATACTTCAACAAAAAAAGTAAGTAGCAATTGCTTATTATGTTGGAGACAGGATTATTAGCTTAGCAACTCAAGTGTATGTCTTGGGAATCTTACAATTAAAAGCTAGTAATGGAGTTTGATTACCATTATGTTATTCACATCTCGATAGGTGCTGGAACAGCCTTAGCCCTTTATATATGTGAACTGGCATAACTTTGCTAAAGCTAAATTGGCCTGTAATGGTAAGAAGAGGGGCTATTTTGATTACATCAAGGCTGTTTTTTCATTTCTTGTTTAGAACTAATTATTTTGTAAAAAAGTAACAGGTTAATTTCTAAATCTGCCTAGTCACTAACATGTTTTTATATAGCAGAATAGGAAAAGATTCTTCTTTAGTAATAAGCAACAATTGCCTGTTCCACATTGCTATAACCCTTCTAATGAACTTCTATTATAGAGTCAGATACCTCTCTCTCATAGTAAACTTACTACACCAACCATCTTTCCTAAAACTGATCTCTGCCCATCTCCCAGCACAAAACTCCAGGACTCGGAGGAGTCATTCCTTCTCATCAACTCTACTTCCCCAATGGCCATTCGTCTCGACTGCTACAATAATTACAGTCTACCCCCATCCTTAATTTAAATTCCTCTCTAACTCATATCTCTACAGCCATTTGCCCTAAAAGTAAAGAGCCTTATTGAACAAGCGCTTAATTTTTTTTTGGTTTATTGTTGTTGTTGTTATTGTTAATTGTTACTTTGAAGTCGAGCACACCTCCAGTCCATATAGATGATATGTGAACTCATCCCTTAATGCATTTCATAAGAAATCTTTATGGAGTTTGTCCAACTGGTCTTTACTGAAGCTGGGAAAGCAAGCGGGGACATGAAATAGAAACAAGATCCTCTTTTCTGGAATAGGTCTACCTTCTTAAGAGAGGCACTTCCTATTTTATCCTACAAGTCTCATATCACATCTTTCATCAACTGCATCCTTTACTGCCTTTGCCTTGACCAAGAAGCCATGTGTAAGAGATCAAAGTTGAGCGCAACTTGCATTGCATATTTTCTGGTGAATCTGCTATCACCAAATCCTATGCAACTGGGGCCATCTTGCTCTTACTCAAATCTGACCTAGAAGTCTATAAGGCTATCTTGAAATGAGTTCTACACATTGTGCAGCCAAGGCGGTCTTCGAGATGATTGATTGATGCTTGGAAAGGGTGTCATGTGGATCTCGCGCCCGTGATTTTTGGAAGGTGGTGCCCTTTTGCATCTGGTGGTGCTTATGGAAGGAGCGAAATAGAAGATCCTTTGATGGAGAGGAATCTTCTATTAGGGTTTTAAAATTTTTTATTGTTAGCTCTCTTTTTTGTTGGGTTATGGGGAGAAAATTTAAATCTATAGAGCTAGTTGATTTTTGGGTTCCTTGGGTCCTTACTCCTTAGAGTCCCTCTTGGCCTTGGCCTTTGTGTAGCTTTTGGGATGCGTTCCCCCTTTGAACTCTCTCTAATGGATGCGTTTCCCTTTTGAACTCTCTCTAATGCACTATTACTTATCAAAAAAAAAAAAAAGGGTGCAGTTTATTACTGTTGTTATGTAATGATGTGTCCTCTAACTCTTGATTATGGTTGTTATTTGCCCGCTAGGAAGCACGGACACTCCAAAATGGGCGAAGAATCCGTGTCCGACACGTGTCGGACACGGACATGCGTCGGACACGCCCCGACACGTGTCGGACACGCCAAAAAACGTGTCTGGAATTTTTTTTTTTTTTTTTTAATTTTCGGACACGGCTGGGACACGGCTCGGACACGCCACGGACACGGCTCAGACAGCTCAGACACGGCTCGGACACGGCTCAGACAGCTCGGACACGGCTCAGACACGGCTCGGACACACTTTTCTGGAATTTTTTTTTTTTTTAAAATTTTTAATTCTGATATGTTAATTTTTTTTTTTTTTTTTTTTTTTTTTTTTTAATGCTGATATGTTCTATTTTTTGTTTTGTACTACCCTAAAGATGTTGATATATATATATATACTAACCTAAAGATGCCACAATTCGCCGTGTCCGTGTCCTAAAGATGCTGATATATATATATACTAACATATCAGTGATATATATATATATTCCAACCTAACCATATCAGTGTTTTTTTTTTAAAAATTATTAATGCTGATTTATATATATATATATATATATACACTATTCGCCGTGTCCGTGTCCTAATTTTTTTGGATTTGCCGTGTCGCCGTGTCTGTGTCGTGTCGTATCCGTGTCCCGTATCCGTGTCCGTGCTTCTTAGTTTGCCCGTATATCTGAATCATTTTTTTTTTGTAGTTCTTTTATTTGTTTCTGATATACTGAATGTATGACTGCAGTGGTTTTCCATTTGATCCCTATTTTCCAATTGTTGACATGTAATGCAGGAAAGAAGGCTTAGAGAGCTTTTTGATGATATTCCTACTCTGGAAGAGCTTTGTGATTTGGAGATTGATGGTTTCGGAGCTGATGTCATACTCGTAGATGCTGGGAAAGATAAGAAGCTTTCTATGCTAAAGCAATTGATTGTGGCACTGGTGAAAGGTTTGAACTCAAATCCTGCGGCAGTAATAAAAAAGATTGCAGGATTGGTGAGAATTTACGTGACCCTCAATTTACCATTAGCATCTAACCCTTAGTTCACCTTCACTAAATTTTGTTTTGTTCTTGGATTACTTTTTGTTATCTTTCCACAATGATAGTGTTTCTTTCAGCAATGCTTCTGTGATGAAAATATTGAATTGATGCATCTTTGATATAATGGGATGTGAATAGATATTGGTATGGTTACTGGTGCTGAACAACCTAGTGATACATATAGTCAATTGTTTGAAACAACTCAATTTTTTCTCATATAATACGTATCCATATGTACATGTTTGTGCGAAAAAACAATTTGCTGACCGTCTTTCCTCCCACTGTCCTGCCTAGGCGGGACTAACACTGATAGTGGCCTTTGCTATGCATTTGTCCTTTGTTTGACATATGTTTATACACAAACACACACATATAACTTAGTGTGCATGTGTATATATTAGTTAAAGACATAGTTATTAAAGGCCCAAGACGCACCTAGGCGCTTGAGGTCCTTTGGAGCCTAGGCGTGAGGCGCACGGCGAGGCCCGCGCCTAAGTGAGATGAGGCGCACAATTGAAAATTTAAACTACCATAATAACATTCATATCTCATAAGTCATATCAATATTCTAAAAATTAATATCAAATATAAAAAAGTAAATCCATCAACTATACAAGCATCCAACAACCATAAAACAAAGTACAAATTTGTTTTCTTGAAAGGCAAAGCAAAATGTGTTTTTTGAATGGCAAAACAAAGCACAAAAAGAATAAATATGTTAACAAAAAAAAAAAAAAAAAAAAAAAAAAAAAAAATGAAAGCAAAAAAAAAAAAAAAAAAAGACAGCGAGATGAGAGAACTAGACGAAGATAGAGATGTAAACAAAGATAAGAAGAGAGGAGAAGAGAGAAAAAAAAAGAAAAGAAAGAACTGACGTGGCTTCGTCGTTCATCTTTGCAACTAGGCTTTGTCTTCGTCTCGCAATCTCATTCTATTTTTGTTTGGTTAACACTCTGACTCTTGGGCTTTCTTATATTTTTATTCTTTTGAACAATAGTTCCTTATATCGTATGATTGAGATTTCTTTTTTGTTTATTAAGTTGCCAAAAGTACCCTTTTTGGCTTAAGAAATAGAACAACCGTATTTTTTTAAACAAATATCAGTGAGGCGCGCCTAGGTGCACCTCACAAACAGGATGAGGCGCAACTGAGGCGCGCGCCTAGTAAACATCAGTGAGCCTGGGATGACAATAGGCGCTAAACCTGAGCCTCGAGCCTAGGCGCCTATGCGCGCCTTTAACAACACTGGTTAAAGAGTATGACATTTTGTATAGGTGGCAAATTACTTTCAACAACTTTTAAATGTGCAATATCCTAGAGAAGACATTGAGAATAATGAGCCTAATCTTAGTATGATAGATAATATCAATAGGAATGAGGTAGAGAACACATCGCGAAAAATGGGAGACAATAAAGCTGGAGGACCGGACAACATCCCTATATAAGCGTGGAGAACCTTAGGAATGGAAGGAGTTGAATGGCTAACAAATCTATTTAATAAAATTTTAGAGAAAGGTACAACGCCCAATGAATGGAGGAAAAGTACTATGCCTTAAAGTATCATAGCATTTTAGGAATCACCTCATCTTGGTTTGAACCTTTAAGCAGGCCTTGGAAAGTTGATAGAAGAAATAACCAAGGGTGGATGTAGGGGTGGGCTTTGAAATAATTTTTTTTAGTATAGGCAATTTTAGCCCAGTCCCAAAAAAAAAAAAAAAATTTAAAAATTACTAGTATTAGTCCACCCAAAGAAATATTAGCCCACCCCATTAATAATTCCTGGATCCGCCCTTGGAAATAACCATACATGTAGATCATTGTCAACTAATCTGTAAACATGCAAGGAGTTGCATACTTCAGATGAGGGGTTATTCTCTTGTAATAAGAGCCTGAACGAGTCTTTCATAGCTCTTGTTCCTAAGAAGGGTGTTGCCATTGATGTGATGGACTTTAGGCCTATTAGCTTGGTGGGTGGCATCTTCAAACTTGTATCTAAAGTCCTTGCCTTGTGGACGACGCGAGTTATGGATTTGTTGATCTTGGAGTCACAAATTGCTTTTGTTGGAAGTTGGCAGATTTTGTATTCGGTGCTTGTAGCTAGTGAGTGTGTGGAATTTTAGGATCAGCGGAGGCGCCCCGGGAATTTTTTGCAAATTGGATGTGGAGAATGACCATGTGAATTGGAATTGCTTGCTATATATTTTGGAGAGGATAGGCTTTGGGGAGAGATGGGGGAGGTGGATCTAGTCTTTCTTATCTACAGTGAGGTTCTTAGTGTTGGTGAATGGGGCCACATAGAGTTTTTTTTGACAATTCCCAACTGTTGATTTAGGGGATCTACTTTCTCTATTCCTTTTTTAATCATTGTTATGGTGGCATTTAACAGGTTGATGAGGAGGGTGGAGGCTCTGGCGTATGTTACAAGCTTTCAGGTTGGCAGGGATCCTACCCACCAACCCGAGTTATCACATTATTTGCTGACGATACGATTTTTTTTTTGAGGTGTCGGAGGATCAGTTGAGATACCTAAGTTGCCCCCTGGTCTGCTTCCATGCAATGTTTAAGCTGAAGGTTAATCTTGGAAAAAGCAAGATAGTCTTATGCTGTGTTTGTTTGGAGGAAGGGATTGAGGAGGGATGGATGAGAGGGTGGTTAAAACAACTTTTTCATGTTTGGTTGGAGGGAATGAAAAAGAGGGAGGAAGCAAGGAGGGATGCTTCATCCTTCCTTTCTTTGTATTTTTCTATCCGCCCAAAATTGGGAGGGAGAGGAGAGAGAGAAGTAACCATTAACAAAAATATGTATTTTCCATTTCTAACCTTCCTATAAACTTGGAATAAATATAGAATTTTTATAAATTTAAATAATAAGGGTATATTGGTAAAAGAATATAAAAACCCTCTCTCCCTTCCTTCCAACCAAACAAAAATAATGTGTCACCTCATCCATCCTTTCTCCTATCCATTCCATCCAACCAAACAAAATTTGAGGGAGACATCTTCCCTTCCCTAGGGATGCCTCATCCATCCTTTCTACTCTCCCTTCCATCAATTTTTCCATCCCTCCAACCAAACAGAGCATTAGTGGGGGAGGTTAGAGGGATTTCTCTTCTAGTTGGTATCTTGGGTTGTGGGGTTGGATTATTCCCGATTACTTATTTGAGCTTTCCGCTTGTACTTCCTTCGAGGAGGATGGCTTCTTGCATCCAGTCGTGGAGTGTTTTGAGAGGAGCTAGCAGGGATAAAGAAGCAATACCTTTCTAAAGGGGGCCATCTAACTCTCATGAAGAGTACCCTCTTGAACATTCCAACCTATTATTTATCCTTGTTTCGGATCCCTTCGTCCATTGTGAAGAGGTTTAAGAGGCTGCAAAGGAACTGCCTATGGGGTGTTATTGGTGACAATATGAAATACCACTTAGTGAATGGAAGAAGGTGTGCAACCCAATCCAGTGTGGAGGACTGGGGATTAAGAGGATGGAGTGGTTCAACAAAGTCTTGTTGGATAAGTGGCTGTGGTGGTTTGGGGAGGAGATGGATTGGTCATGGAGGAGAGTTATTCAGTGCAAGGTGGGAAAGGGTAGGAGTGGATGGTGCTCGGAGGAGGTGAGGTGCCCTGCTCGTATGGGGTCTTGGAAATTCATTCAGAAGGGCTGGAATGATTTCTGCCAACATATTCGGTTCAAGATGAGGAGTGGGAGGCCTATTCTCTTTTGGGAGGACCTCTGGTGTGGGGATAGGCCTTTAGCTTGCACATATTTGAGGCTCTATCTTATAGCGGTGAACAAGCAGATGTTGATCACCGACTATTATTGCATCGATAATGAATGGAAGGTTGACTTGGGACATTTGGTTGGAGTGGGATGTGCAAGATTGGGCGACCGAAGTTATTGTCTTTATTGTATACGCAGCAGGTGGTAGGGGAGGAGGATGATGTGTGGCAATGGAAAGGAACTATGCATGGTGTTTTTGAGGTTGGCTTGTTTTATTAGAGATGTGAGAAGCCGTGGGGACTGGACTCTCTTTTCCTTGGAAGGCATTTTGGAACACTAAAGCCCCGCTCAAGGTGGCTTTTTTTTGGGTGGACTGTTGCTTTGGGTAGGATTTTAGCGATTGACAACCTAAGGATGAGGTGCCTCACTGTGGTGAATCGGTGTTTGATGTGCAAGAGAGATGTGGAGACGATGAATCACCTTCTTATGCACTGTCGTGGCTATAGATATTTGATCTATGATATTTTCTCTGTTCGGCGCTCATTATGTTTTGCCGGATTCTACGAGGAGTATGCTTGAGGCTTGGAGTGGGTGTATAGTGGATGGCAAGCCAATGATGCTTGGAAAGTTACCCGTCATTGTTTGTGGTGGGGGACAATGGAGGGAGAGGAATAGGGAATCCTTTGAAGGGGAGGAAGCTCATTTTTGGGGCGCTTAAAGATCCAATTTTGAGCTCTTTATTTTTTTGTATTAAAGGGTCTCATTGAAAATCCACGGTGGATAGAGTTGAGTTTTTAGATAGTTTGACAGCATAATCGTTTGTTTGGGATTCTTATAATTTGTGCATGGCTGTGCTCCCCGTTTGAGCGTTACTTTAATATACTTTTTTTGGAAGATCTCATTAGAGCATCTCCAATGCCCTCTCAAACTGAAAATATAGCAAGTGCATGAAAATAAGGCACTCCAGTGGCCTCTCAAAAGACCTCTCATAATTTGAGATTGTCAAAAGTATTGCCAAATATTGCAGCTCTCAAATGGCCTCTCAAACTCAAAATATAGCAAGTGGATGAAAATAAGGCACTCCAATGGGCTCTCAAAAGACCCCTCATATTTTGAGATTGTCAAAAGTTGATAAAATGAAAATAAGGCACTCCAATGGGCTCTCAAAACATGGAATGGTTGTTGTGTCAAAAAATAGCATTTTGGATGAAACACACTATTGGAGCAGAATTGCAAAAAACATAGCATTTTGACACTGTAGCTCCTCTCAAAATATAGATTTGGCATGGAAATATAGCATTTTGCATTGGAGATGCTCTAAGCTTGTTCCTAATTTACAAATGGATTACATGCAAAAGTGCTTCACAAACGAGAGCTTTTCATGAGGTTGTATCAAGGTGCTTGGCAATGTTCCAAGCAATCTACGTTAAAAGTTAAAACCCTTAAAATTTGAATTTCTAATTTGAAGGATTTTATTTGATTATTATGGAAGATACTGATAGGAGATACAGACTAGTTTTGGATAGCTAAATTGAATTGTGCTTTTGGTGTGTTAATGATGGAAACGCATCAGTTGGGCTGCTCCAATCTGGGAGTCCCAGTGAAGGACTTAGCCTGGAAACGAGTCCTCATTGCAGGAGTGATGAAACCTATAACATCCCTTTATTCGTTGCCCTATCTGGCGATCTCCTATGTGTTGGTGAGAATCAGTTGGGTTGCCCTGTGGGAGATTTATTCTTTACTGGGAACTTCCTATGGGGGTTTTGGTAAGGGAAATAAAGTTCCTTGGAATTGTCTTTTTTGGTTGTGTTATGGATTATTTGGACTGAGAGTGAGTTGAGAATTTTCGAGGACAAGAATTATATTGAGGAACTTAATGGCAGAGTGCTTTTCTTGATTTATCCTTTAGTTTGGGCTGCTGATGGCCATTCAATTCCATAATAAAAGATTCAGTAGTTGTGACTTCATCTCTACCTCATAGGACACACCTTAAGTATATTGGATGCCTCCACCTAGTAGAAGTCTAGAAGCTTTCGTAACTGTAATTCATTCACAACAAGGGGATTTTGATCTTTTTCTTCCATTGGCATTATATGTAGCACACTACTCAACAACATTGACATTACCCAGAGCTGATCCCAACTGCACTGCCCAACCACAAAATCTTATTCTCTCCTATGTTCAATTGCTTTTCTACTGTTTTTGTGCTTGATCCTGGTATATGCCTTTATATTCTATGTTGACTCATGGTATTTCCTCAACAGGTATCTGATTTTTACAAACGGCCAAATTTGGAACTAAGTCCAGCAAAAACTGCTTTCGAGGTAACATCTCACGGCTCTGAGAACCGAAGTGTCCAGATGCTGGGGCAAATAAAGCATGGTTCATGCCGTCCACGCGCAATATTATTTAAAGTTCTTGCAGATACTGTAGGTCTTGAATGTAGGCTCGTGGTGGTAAGCTTTTCTTTCTTTTGGAATAATATATGATTTATTTGTTTAGCTTTCTTTCTTTCTTTGGTCTATTTAAGTAGTTTCAGGTCAGTTACAGAAAAATGAACAGAAATCGTTTCATTATATGTTTGATTGGTGTTCATCATAGCTAAATTTAGAAGGCATGCATCTTCACTTTTTCTTACAATACCTTTTTTTTTTTTTTTTCAATCAGGGTTTACCCAATGAAGGGGCTGCTGTGTGTGTAGACTCAGATAGGCATATGTCTGTAATACTTACATTGAATTCTGTGGAACTACTGGTTGATCTCATGCGATTTCCTGGCCAACTGATACCCCGATCAACCAAGGCAATTTTTATGACTCATATATCTGCAGCAGGGGAGAGTGATTCTGCAGAAAATGACTCCTGTGATTCACCACTAGAACCAAACAGTCCTCTTTATGGGTTTTCAGATAGAGTTGACCCTGACAGGTTAATATTAATAGTAACATGATCAACATTTAACCCAGTTTAATTGTCCTTTAATGTTACAGACATTGTCTAGAAAATTTTCAGATTTTAATTTTTGAGCAATTGACGTATGATATTATCTTATACAGCAATTGATGCTTTTCTTATAAAATTGGTCAGATAGTTATTAATGTTGTTCCATATACTGCAGTACTGAGAAAGATGAGGGCCTCCAATCTCAGCGGAGGTTGGAAGTTTCTTCAAATGTTTCAGGACTTTCTTTGAGGAATATGATGTCACGATCTTCTACCTCTATAGACAGAAACTTGAGGTAGTATAAGTGCTCATCTTGATAGAATTTATTTTGATTACGGAATTTGACTGGTCTCTTGCCTTTTCTAATACTTAGTTCTCCCTTTTACAAATGTGTTCTTAATTAAAAACATTTTTTCCCCTAATGATCATATGGGCTGGTTGTTATTGGTTCTATTTCGTTGCCTCAGTTTATCACGTAGCGAACCCAATATTGCAACTACATTTTGGCGGAGGAGCCGGAAAAAGGTCATTGCTGAATCACGGACGGCAAGTTCAAGGTTCTTCTTCATGCCATGTGATATTGATGGCTATACATATGGATTTAGATCATGTTTTGCTAGAAACTTGTTTTTAATTAAATTTTTTTCCTGTTTAGTTGCTTCTGTAGGTACTTGAATTTCCCTAGATTTCTGTTTGTTTAATAGACTCAATTGTGAGACATCAAAAATGTATATCCAATTGTGTGTTCACATGGATACTGTGTGCTCTACACTTCAGTTATCCTCCCCAGGGGCAAAAATAGAAAAAAAGAAAAGAAAAGAAAGAAAGATAATCCTGGTTAGAGTACCTGTAATTATTTGCAAGTTTTTGGTATATAAAAATCATTGTAAACATAGTTTTGGCTCTACAAATTTGAAAAGGAGAAATAGTGATTTAGGCATGTTTCAGTAGTATGTGGTGTCTTGGAGGAAGATGTATTTTCAGCACAAGAATATCTCTTTGGTAGATGTTGTCCCAGGCTCCCAAAAAAAAACCAATATATGTGGTGGATTTACTAGATTACTATTAAGTATCATCCCAAAGGCATCAAATTTGTCTTGTTATATCCATGCTAATAAGTCCTGTTTCATAGGTTTCTGAACTTCTCCCATAGAGTTTGTTTTAAGTATAATTTAAAAACAATGACTTTTGTACTCGGGCTCTTAGTTTATAATTTAAAAATTTTGTTGGCTTAGCACCAATATAAAGCAAAGCATGTGAATATGATTCTTTCATGACTTGAAACAAAAGCAATGAACCCCAAGGATTAGTGGGCATTTTAACTGACTGTAGTGTTCAAGAGGATGACAATATCGATTTCTTAGCAATTGCAGTGTACTTTTGTGGATGATTCTTGTATTAAAGGGCGGATTTGGAAATAAATGATATTCAAGCTATGATTTAATTAATGTTTGAGCTGATTTTTTTGAAAAATTGGTGTGAAAGCTATTCTGGTTTCCTCTGGTTGGTTGGCAACAACTCTGGCAGTCTTTGCACCATGACAAAGAAGTTCTTGAAGACCCTACTTTTATGACAATGCCATAAAAACCAGAAACAAAATGCAACTACATATTCCCAATGCACAGCACCAATTTGGTAACCAACCAAGTTATCTTGGTTTCCATCCCTTCAATCTTTCCGCTTAGAGAGTAAGCGATGTTGTGGCCTGAATTTTGTTTTAGCCTGGGTTGCGGCGGCTCGGATTCAACCCAAAAAGTGAGCTTTGTGAGATTGTATTCTAGGGTTTGGGAGTGAAGCAGAAGAGAAGAAAAATATTATTGTGGAGTTGAAAAAAACTTAATCAGATTCTACACCACTCTAAAATTATATATAAATAGCAGGGAGACAAAAATGCCCTTAATACAATACTGCCCAATAACCCAACTCTCTAACTGCCCAATAACCCAACTCTCTAACACTCTCCCTCAAGCTGGAGCACACAGATTGAACATGCGCAGCTTGAAACACAATTGCTGAAATGTACCATGAGCTAACAACTTCGTAAAAATATCACCCATCTGATCGTCAGAACAAATATAGGGAGTAACAATCTGTTTCCGCATCAACAAATCACGAATAAAATGGCAATCAACATCTAGATGCTTGGTGCGCTCGTGAAAAACAGGATTGCTAGCAATAAAGATAGCGGCCTGATTGTCACAAAGCATAGACATAGGAGAAGGAACATCGATACCCATCTCCTGAAGAAAAGAGCGAACCCACAACATCTCTGAAGCGGTATAAGCCATAACACGATACTCAGCCTCAGCACTAGAATGAGCAACAATAGTTTGCTTTTTACTGCGCCAAGTAACAAGATTACCACCAACAAATGTGCATTAACCAGATGTAGAGTGCCTATCACAATGATTGCTAGCCCAATCAGCATCACTAAAACCTGTCATAGATAAGGAGGAAGAGGGTTTATATAACAACCCATTCCTAGGGGCACCCTTCAGATAACACAAAATACGACAAACAACTTCAAAAGTGTGGTTGACGAGGAGCATGCATATACTGACTAACCACACCAACAACATAAGTAATAATAGGACGGGTAACAGTAGGATAGTTTCAACTCAAACAGACTAGATTTATGATCTTTTCTTGAACTTCTATTAATGTTATGCACGCTCTGTTTAACCTGTGTTGAAATTATGCCCCTAAATTGAATAGTTGTCCCTTGATTATATATTGTCAACATGAAATATTTATTTCTAAGGCGGGTTCTTAGTTTTTGATGTTTGAATTGTTTTCTGATTTTGCAGTCCAGAGCATCCTTCTTTCCGATCACGTGCACGATCCATGCTTAGCGGTGATAGGAAATCATTCAGGGATTACACTGAGGACTTGGCTACATCAAGGTGGTGACATCCTTTTTTCTTATAGCTTGAATATATGTGTGCGCGCGCGCGGCTGTTCAGCATATATTGCAATCTGAGGAAATGATTTCTTCTTATTTGTGCCATTGATCTTTGATCCATCCTAGACTTCCTAGTAGAAAGCTGTTAGTCCTTTTAACAGCTTGTGGCCTTAAAGCTAATAATTATGGTCAACCAGGGATATTCCCTTTGTATTTGGGGTGCTGATACAGTGATATTGTAACAAACTTTAAGCACTTGTGGCCTTAAAGCCAATAATTATAGTTAACCAGAGGTATTCACTTTGTATTTGGGGTGTTGATACTAGAACAAACTTTAGGCACTGTTGGATTGTTTTTGCTTGAATTTTAAATCTGAGGTTGATGGAGGAATTCTTTTCTCACTGTGATGTGATGTGGATGCATTTCTTGTTGTTAGGGGATTGACTTTTAAGATGAGGTTGATTCTAACTTATTTTTGTTTCTCATTTTTCTCTCCGTAACATGCAATTCAAATGCGTTTCACCTGTAGTCTGAATTCTAAATTTAACAAAATTGATTTGGGGGGAATGCGGTAAGAGAATCTACATTCTACATGTCTACAATCGATCATTCTTTGTTGAAACTTTGGGTTTTGCTTTTCTGTATGTCTGGAGTTGATCATCCATAAGTTAAAGAATTATGTTGTAATGAGTTATATTGCCTGATATATATTGAAGTAGGTACTAAAACAATGTTGCTTGTGAGTCTGTGGTATTGACTATTGAACATGACCCTAGGGCATCTTAAATCTCAAGTGCAATATATTATAGGTTTAATTATATTATATTTAACAAATATGAAAACTACTACCACTAAAAAAATTATAAATAGATATCTCTCCTAAGTTGTTGATTCATATATTTTTGAGTCGTCTATTAACTTTATGCTAAAAGATTAGTTGTATTGCCAACACCACATAAAATCTGAATTGTGGTGCTCCTGAGCTATCAATTAGGTGATTTTTTTCTTTTAAATTTTGTTTTGTCTTTCTGTCTTTCTTCTTTTGTTTAGTTTTTTTTCTTTAATTATTTGTTTTTTTCTTCCTTTTCCTATTGAAACAAACTATTTATTTATTTAATTTTCTTTGGGTGGGGAGAGTAGATGAATTGACTTTTGTGTGCGTTAAAGAATAAAGAAAGCATGTAGCAGAGTGTTATTTAGGTTCTCTCCATTTATATGTTATTTTTTTTACCTATCAAAATAATTTTGTTTACTAATTACTTTTCTTTCGGAGTTGGTTGGTGACTTTTATATAAGCTAAAAAATCAAAATCCACATTTTCAAATGTTATACTCTTATTATTATGATTAAGCGTGTGACAAAGCAATTGATGAGGTGAGTCTTATTGTTTCTTCCCTCTCCCTTCCCTTTTTGTCTTTTTCCTTTTTCTAGGATTAAGTGAGGTGACAGGTATACGTTGGAGTAGCGTATACTATTTAGGCATTGAACTGTAACGTGAATAGGCACACAAACATGTAACCATGTACGCTTCTATAATTTTTGGCTCTAAGAAGACAACATTCTTTGTATATAAATATCATTCTAGTTGTTTAAGATTGTATACTGTTGTGATTTGATGATTTTTTTACAATGATGTTTAATCTGTTGGTGTCCATATAACTAGTTCTTGATTAAAAAATTATGTTTATTCAATTATTTTTATTTTTTTATTTCAATATAATTTTATATTCCAATGTAGCTACAGGTCAGAAGGTGCCTCAACATCAGAAACCCGTAGAATAAGAAGAAGAAGCATAAGTATTACTCCAGAGATTGGGGATGATATCGTAAGGTTGATGCTTGCTTTATTATGCCTTATCGACTTCATTTTGAATTAAGTGGACCTTGTTTATATTAAATCCTACTCCATGATGGGATGTTACCTTTCTTATTCCTTTTAAATGTTCATTTAGCTTTTCTTATTTGTTTTGTCTTTTTATTTTCTCTCAATGATTACACTCTCTAAATTTAGGTTATTTCATAAGTATTTAGGTGCTTTTGTGAAATAATAATCTTCACTATCATATTTGGGATGGCATTGTTTAACTTGTTTACCTTCTCTTCAATATATAATGCCAATTGGATTCTAGAAAGATATTGCTAAATTGTAAACCAGAGGGCTTGTGATTTTTAAAGAGGACACTGGCTCGGAAAGAGAAGAGAAGGAGAAATAAAGAGAGACAATGCTTGGCCAGAGAATAGGTGGAGAAAGAAAGCGAAACAATAAGACATGTCTAGGGGATATCACATCATCCCCAAATTATAATCCAGAGGCTATAAAGTGGTGCTTGCAGTCTTTTGAATTATTTGAAGGTTTTTGTTTTAGTCTAATTCTAAGAATCAATTCCTCATTAATCGACACGGGACCGTGAAAAGGTGTTGGTAGATCATGTAGGCAATAAAACAGTTAATTCACAATCGTATCTTATGCTGATCAATTTTGAAATGGAGGTATTGTTGGAGCTAAAAATCGGATAGTCAAAGACATTGGCTATGTTAAGCAATTGATTTGTTTGATTTTTCATCAGATAGTTTAAAT
Source organism: Cornus florida (assembly GCF_030987335.1). NCBI lineage: Eukaryota > Viridiplantae > Streptophyta > Magnoliopsida > Cornales > Cornaceae > Cornus > Cornus florida. The sequence continues at coordinate 47,040,338 of NW_026775575.1, forward strand.
CCTAATGGACTATTCTGCTAATCATTAATATACTAAGCAAATATCTTTGAATAGTTAGAGCCAGACGTAACTGTAATAGAGATTGTAGTCACTACCCACTTTAAATATTTTTGTTAAATGTGTGGAGGTTAGGCTGCGTACATCTAACTCTCCCCAGATCCCACAGTGGCGGCTAGCCCTTTTTTTACCCACTTGAAATCCAGGAAACCATCTTTTTAGTTTCTAAGCCCAAAAATATCACAACAATTACCTGTTTCTTACTTGTCAAAAAAAAAAAAATAACAATTACCTGTTTCCCAAACAATGACCTGAGAGGGGGGTGAATTGGGTCTTTTGGCAAACTATAAGAAATTTTCAGATTAATGATTCTAAAATTAAGATTTAACTAATATGTGCATACACAACATAGATAAGCTGAATGTAAAGAGAGTTAAGGATAGAGAAATTAAAACACAAGGAACACAAAGTCGTAACTTGGTTTGGCACCCTGCCTATGTCCACGCCTCAAGAGCACCTCTTGAGAATTCAAAAATACACTATCAACTCTCCTTCACTGGTGGAGAGCAAACCTTTACAACTCTCCTTCACTAGTGGAGAGCAAACCATTACATTTATCCCTAAGTGAAAAACCCTTCACTTTGAATCCAAGGGTTGCACCAACCCTCTTTGCGCTCTCAAAGAATAAGAATTGAAGTTTGGAATTACAAAAATAGATATATCTCAAAGATAAGATATACCAATACAAGCTCAAGAACCTAGAGTTTAAGGCTCAATAGTGGTTTCTACCAATGAATGATGTTCATGTTTAAGCTCAATGGTAGTTTCTACCAACAAAGGATGTACAATTATATTCACAACAGTTGTTGTCTCTAACTTAAATGTCCAAGACATTTAGTATGTATAGCCATTTTAGAAAATATGACCATTAGGGGACTTTAGGATGTGTTTGGGAGTAATTAAATTTACCTTTTTCAAATGTCGTCGTTCATATAGACGTCTGTATGATTTCAGATAGACGTCTATGTGCAATTTACTTTTTCCAGTTAGACATCTATAGATTTCTTTGTAGACGTCCATTAAGGAATCGACGTCTATGCCTTTCAACCTAAAAGTCTTGATCTTAACTTCCCTCCTTTCACCTCCCAAAAAGTGTGCAAAGACACCCATCTGCATAAAAATCATTGTCTAATTAATTGTTTTTTTATTCGTCTTCTGTGATCATTCGTGTTGTTCGACTACTACTTAAGACGCTGTTTTTTGGCTTCATGAACTAGGGCTGTGCGAGCGATGAATGAAACACTGAAGCAGAACCGTCTTTTAAGAGAACCGGGGAATGATGGATCGTTTTCCTATACTTCGAACGATGATATCAAAGGTTCAGATCTTCGGAAAAATGTACGTGTAGGACCACATTTATTCTTTATTTCTCAAATTCATGATGTAGATTACTAATTTTTTATTCAGTGGTCATAACTGTGTTAACATTGATTTCCATGTCTGCGATGTCCTGATATATTATCATATCATTCTAAAAGTTGGTTATAAGTCGATAAAATGTTTATTAAGTGAACAACTTCACTTTTTGTTTTTTTTTTTTTTTGTTTTTGAAAAAAACTGTCATGGAACTAATTTTGGAATTTGGTTTGTTATTTTTTAATTGAAAACAGTATTTATCCAATGCAATCTTTTAATTGTTTAGCTTGTGTAGTATCATGTGGATGCACCATATTTGATGTCTTTATCACCTGCTTAATGTTTGGGAGACTTAAAATGCTGGAATACTTCTAATGGAGGCAGTGTGGTTTTGGTTTGTATTGGGGGAGTGATTATGTTTTCTGCCACATGGAATTTTCAACAATTATGCTATAAGAAGAATAGGTTATGACATTACCTTTTTCAAATGACCAGTCCTTGGTATCTGTTGAAGGAATTAAATATTAAAGTTGCACCCTCTCTAATATCTTAATCTTTTGGAGTAGATGATTGTTAAGAGAGTATTGGAGCAAGCAAGGTCATGTGTTCAAACCTCACCATCACCCTAATAATGAAAATTGAAACCCGCGTTGGACCAAAAGAGTGCCACATGTGAGGGGGTGGTTTGAAGATATTTAAATTTTAATTATTAAAGTTGCACCCTTTCAAATGACCACTCCATGGTATCTGTTGAAAGGAAGTACTGTTTTCAAACCTCACAGTCACCCTTATAATTTAAAATTGAAACACGTGTTGGACCAAAAGTAGGCCCACATGTGAGGGGATGTGTTGAAGGATTTATATATTAAAGTTACACCCTCTCAAATAGCTTAAACCTTTGGAATAGATGGTTGTTAACAGTATCATTATATATTTCCATCACATAACTTGGTTCTTTTTTTTATTTATTTTTATTTTTATTTTTTTTATTACTATTTGTTTGATTCAAAATTTTGCTTCGTATTGTTATATATGTTTCCGTCACACAAACTGTTTCTTATATTCTTTTCCATGTTATTTTCTTTTTCTCTTGTTTGCCTTAACTATTCTTTCTTTTTTTGATAAATAAGCAATTCATTAAAAGTGTTCAAAAGGGGAATGCATCCCTACAAGACCACAAAAACCTAGGTACCCTAAGGCCCCAGGGAAGCCAAAAACTCAATAGTCTCCTCAGCAGAGGAACACAGTCTACCCAAACCCCCAAAAAATAAAGAGCTAATAACAGAAGAATTGAGAACAATAACCAAAGATTCCTCTCCTTCAAAGGATTGCTTTAACTATTCTTTCATTAAACCATTTCTTGTTAAACATGCTTTTAGAAACACAATTGACTAATAACCTTGTAAAACTGGTGTTTAAGAGTAAAACTATATTAGATATATGCCTGAATACCTTGAACAAAGGTTTGCTTTTGTTCTTGTGGCCTAGCGGTACAAGGCTCCTACTTCCCAAAGGGAGGTCAGGAGTTCCCATATGGCCTTATTGTGTGTATAATATGTCTTTAAAAGTTCTTTCTCTTTCTTACCAAAAGACATTGATGGGGTCAAATCATGCAGTGCGTGAAGAGGCACATAATTGTTATTTCTGGGTTTTGATCAATGATCAATCAAGCACAAAAGAAACATGGACTTCAATGCATTTTTGAAGCAAAAAATTGGATTGGTCTAATCTTTGGATAATGAGGATCTAATAGCATCGGTTATTTTCCTTCACTTGTTTTTCTACAAGACCTTATACGCATTTACTTTCATTTTACAAAATTCAGTATGTTTCAGCTTTTTTGAAGGCATTTGTACCTCTTTTACCTGATTTTAATCTGATTTGTCTTGGTACTTTTATATCTAATTCTGGTTGATAAGAATCGTATAGTGCCATTGCTACTTCTTTGATCAACATGCAATTTCAGCCATTGTTCCGAGACTTAAAATTTTCTAGTATCATAAATATGGTATGCCTGAATGTTGTTGAAATTCATGACATGTTGATTATTAGCTTATCCAATGTTGCTTTAAATGGCCCTAGCTTTTTTAGAATGTCTCTTTTATTTTTTCATCTTTGTGAATGTAATAACCTAGCGCACCAATTCAGGTATCTGATTTCTGCCTTGATGATCGTGATGGGGTATCCGGTAAGGCAATATCATTGCCTTCATCGCCACATGAGTTTAGGAGTCAGGCTTCTGAGAGAAGTGGGACTTCAGACTCTATAGTAAATGATGAAATGGTCTCAACGTGGAACAAAGTTCTAGAATCACCCATGTTCCAGAATAAGCCTCTTTTACCTTATCCAGAATGGAATATTGATTTCTCAGAACTGACTGTTGGAGCTCGTGTTGGAATTGGTAAGCATTACTCTTCTCTCTAATCTCTGCAGCATTGTTGGCTTTGAAACTCTTTTAGGTCTGCTGCTTTGGTAGTACACCTAATGCTACAGCATTTTCTATATATGAGAAGCTAGAAATAAGAACTATTACTAATAAGAAAAGCAAGATACAAAGGCGTAGAAGGTTGAAGGATTTTTTCCAAGAGGTTACAAGAACCAAGAAATAAACAAAACTGAAAAGGATAAACAACTGTAAAGGGGTAAAGACTGTAAAGTGACCCCTAATTGGCATGACCGACTGATCAAAGGTGCTCTCTTCTTAGCCTGGAAATCAGCCTGGTAATTGAACTGATATATGAATCCATCTGACCTCTGCCTCAAAAACCAAGACTATCACCTTTGGCATCTTGTGTATTCTTTTGGGAGGGCTCCCCTCTTGAGCGCCTTTAATGAAATCTTACTTATCAAAAAAATAAAAAATAAAAAAATCCAATACAGTATCCAATATATTTTTTAGAAAGCAACCATACTGCCAAGACACAAATACCAAAATGTTGAGAACTCAACCAGCCTACTATTTCTCCAATAATTCATAGGGTGTCCAAGTACTTAGCCGAGTGGAAAAGAGCTTCTATTTTGATTTTAAGGTAGTAAGAGCCTTTTTAATGTATGCGTTAGCCATTGTTCGTCATTAATTAATTTCGATATATATAATGCCAGGCTGTGTCATATCTGGGATTCGAAAAATTCCGGAGATGTTTCTTTTGTCCTGTGACTAGTAATATCTCTAAGACCATTGCTTAGGTGGGTGGATATTCTCAGACATGAGCTGGAGTGGTCTAGGATTGGCTAATGTAGTACTAGGGAACCATGTTCTTGTTAGTAAATGTTTGGAGATATTCCCCAAAGGGTTTAACTCACTTTGACATGTTATTAAGTGGAAGTATATATAGTATTTGACAAATCGAACTATTAGGGGCTCAAGTTCCCTTGTTGCCTGGCCAAAAAAATAGAAGTAAGGTCTTTCACAAACTAGGTAGGATATGTAGTTTAGGTATTAGGAAGACTTCCTTTGCCCTCTGGGCTCCATTATCTATGGGTGCCTAAGTTTCATGTTGAGACAGGTTCTTTGTGGGGCTGATATTTGAAATTTTCTTCGAACTTCTTGGTGGGATATTGTTATCAAGGTTGTGTTACTCATTCATTTCATGATTTGATATCCAGTGGAACTCCAATCTCTCCTTTTCTGTGTTTCGAAATGCATTGTCTTCGAAATTCAGTTTTGCTCCAGAAATCTTACTGAGTATGAATTGGAAAGCTATCAAAATGGGAAAAAAAAAAATAATAAATAAATAAAATAAAAGGAAAGAAAATAAGTTTATGAATTGAAAGAAAGTTTGCTTCTTTTCTTTAGCCTTTTAAAGGAATCTATGTTCCTTCCTTTTTCCACAAAAGTAATGGTTCTTTTAGCTTTATATGTTTTTCCATGTTCTCTCTTTGACTTGGATGATGCCTCCTGTTTCCACACCTGCTGAGGTGATTGGGTGGCAAATATTCCCTCTACTCCAAGGTTTCAATTTGGATCACAGCTTCTAACTTGTCGACGTGAATGAGAATTTCCATACTAGAAAAACACTTGTGTAATTTGCGGGAACTTTACTGAGATGGTTGATTATTGATTCATTGCGAACTTTCTTATGCTTTTCTGGCAGGACTTTGCTTTGGCCACAGGTTGGCCCCTTCAAAAAAATTTCTTTTTGTGATTACTTAAGATGATGCTTGATAGAACTATAAACCCCATCTTTGTTATGAGGCAGCATAAGGTGTGGGCAGCTTTTAAGTTTTGGGTTTCAAAAGGGTGATTTTTATTTATTATTTATTTATTATTATTATTGCTATATAGATGGACAACAAATAGAAAATGATTTGTAATTATATGTCATAATATTCAAGAATTCCTGGAAAAATAAAATATTGTTGGCAATTGCCTGCCCTATGTAGAGCAGCTAAGATTCACCTATGCATCCAAACTAGTTTGAACTTGGAATATGGCTTAGTCTTCTAGGTCATAATACATTTCTTTCACTTTCATGCACACCTGTGCTTTGTTGTGTTTGACTTTTGTTAGAATCTATGTAGGTGTATTTTTGTATTTCTTATAAAGACATGCTGGTCTTTTTACTGTAACATTATTTTGTCATATATATAGGAGTTAGGAGATTGTAACCCTTTCTGGAAAATTTCCCCAAACACAGTCTACTCTTTCCTTCTCTTTGAACACTAATTTCAACATGATATTAGAGCAAGTTTATTGTACCCTACTCTAGATCGTTCTTCCGCTCACATGATTGATTTTCTTTTGCCATTATTTTGCACGTTGCATCATTTCGTGCATTTCTTTGTCATGTCAAGTCAACTAAATAGTGACATCTTCGAAGGAGTCTCTTTGTGACCATATCATTAAGGGGGAGCCTCCTCACCAAATGTCATCGCATATTTTCATCTTGTGTTGGAATATTTGGGAATATTCTGTAATAAGCATAAATAGTGGGATTGGCCAGAATATTTAGTAAGCATACTCAGTGGGATTTGACCACAATTATTGTAATTCAAATCCTATAATTATTGTAATTATATTTCTGAAGAATATAAATATATAGGTGTAGAGATGTCAGAATCAATTTTTTACGACCCTTTCTTGCATTCTTTTTCTACTCTGTCTTCTTCTCTCTTTCTCGTATCTTTCTTCTCCAAAATCCTATAATTCAACTTGATATTAGAGCCAGGCAAAGTTCCGTGTTCATTTCTCTTCTTAGCTTGAAGAAGGCCTAGAAGTGTGCTTACGTCAGCATGTTGGTCAAAAGTCTTCATCCTGAATCACCCCTCTGCGTGGAAGATCACAATATATTTTTCCTGATTTTGATGCCATCTTCTAGAAAAAAGAGGGGTTGTTTGTTGTGATCTGGTTGATGGAGCCTTTTCTATTGGATTTTCTGCTTATCAGAGGTGCAACTCGGCAGTGTTGATGATTGTCTGAAGTTTGGTTGCATGATTTGAAGCATCTAACTCAGGTCTGATAATTATATAATTGTCCTGTATATTTCTAGTTGAGTTCATCCTTAGATTCCTTGTTTATTCTTTTGCTATTGTATCTATTCTTGAGATTAGATGTCAGAAGTCTCTACTAGTATTGAGAAAGTTGGATTAAGTCGTGTATCGACTATTGTTGACAAACCATCTCTTCAAATCAGTCCTGTGAAATTGGACGGGAGCAATTACTTAGCGTGGTCTCGATCATGCCTTCTGTGAATTCAGACACATGGCCTAAGTGGTTATTTGACTTCCGACAATTCACTGGTGATGTCTTGGTTGCTATAATCCATGCAACCACATATCAGTCAAGGACTCGAGGTGGAGGATGGTCTAGCTCTGCAAGGTCACATGCTCATTTGTCGAAGGTTTCAGAGACAATGTCTAAGCCAAACAGTGGGGGGACTCTGCCACTCTCGCTACATATGAATTGTAGACACTTAGAGGCTTGATGGCTTGCTTCAGTACTCGATCTACCTCAACTTCTGCTATAGTCTAATCTTCTAACTTTGATCACACAAGTATATCTACAAGGGCTTTTATTGTCTTTCTACCTTCTCAACCATGGGTCATTGATTCTGGAACCTCAGATCATATGACAGGTTCTTCTAATCTTTTCTCCTCTTATTTAACTTGTTCTAGTAGGGATAAGGTTAGAGTTGCAAATGGCTCTTTGTCATATATTTCGGAAAAATGGGCTTGTCTAATGTTCCCCATCCATGTCACTTTCTTCCGTATTATATATTTCAACTTTTTTTTAACAATTTTGCTTTCTGTGAATCAAATCACCAAGTTTCTAAATTGTTTTGTGAGTCAAATAACTATTTAGTACGGGTGTTTTTAAGACCTTCTAGGGTGGTGTTGTTCTACCACTGCATACCTCATTAATCGGATGCCTTTGAGAGCTCTCGACTTTATGTTTCCTATTGATTTGCTTCAAGGTCGTGGAATCATCTATTCCATTCCTCCACAAGTTTTTGGATGTGTATGTTTTGTTCATGATCACCAACGTTCCAGAGGGAAACTTAATCCCAAGGCAGTAAAATGTGTGTTTATTGGATACTCGACAACACAAAATGGGCACAAGTCCTACTATTTTTTTTTTTGATAAGTAAGATTTTATTAAAAACGCTCAAAAGGGGAGCGAAGCCCAAAGAAACAAAAGGAAACAAAAGGGCCAAAGGGCGCCTTAGACCTTCAAAGAGGCCAAGAAAACAATACAAGTCCTACTATTATCCTCCTACAAAAACTTTTGTTAGCTTGGACGTCACTTTTCATTAGTTTGAGCCCAATTTTCTTCCTTCAGAACGATCTCTTCAGGGGGAGAATGTGGAGGAGGAAGAGGTTTTTTCATTCTGAAGCTTATATTCGTATTCTTGTTCAAGCTCAACCTTAGGAGGAATTTGATTTGGAAAACAGGTGGAAGATTCCACTATTCATAATAAGGGGGAGCAGGGTCATGAACAAGCTGATTATAGGAGATTAGATATGGAGAATTTCTTGACGTATTCTCATCGGCCTAGATGTCAGATGGAGCAAAATCCCACTAATGTGCCTCCACCACAGCAGTTGTAATCTCCCTCCAATTTTTGAATCCAATGTACCTCCTCTCCCATCAGGTGATAAGTCTTCTGCTATTCCTATTGTTGATAATAATGACCTTCCAATTGCTGTTAGAATGGGAATCAGGAGTTGTACTCAATATTCTATTTCTAATTTGATTCCTATGATTCTTTATCTTCTTCTTTTTGTGCATTTGTTTCTATTACGACAAACGCAGCGAACCCAAGCAACAACACACCACACAAAGAACACAAATTGGACCAATGGGCCAGTGGCCTAGTAGTACCAAGCCCCTACTTCCTAAAGGGAGGTTAGGGGTTCAAGCCTCAATGGAGGCATCTGTGTGTAAGTACTAACTAGGAAAAAAAAGAACACAAATTGGAGATCCGACGAAAGTCTTCATTATGCGTAAAATTAGAGAGTACAAGTTTCAACCCCCTCACTCTCTTTCTGTATGATTTTCAGTATCTCTCGATGTCGCACTCCAAAACCTAAGCGCCCTTATATATCAGGCTACAAGAGTGTACTAATTAACCTACAAGCAAAAACGGGTTGCAACGCGACCTAGCACCAAATTCGGGCCATAACATCACAAATCTCCACCTCGGCTCGAATTACACCAAGCTCCACAATCTCCAACTATTCCTTTCGCCTCCTCCATATGCCCCTAGGGGTCTTAGCAATTGCAATTACCAATCAAGTCCAAATAGTATTTGAACTTGAGAGTAGAAATAACCTTAGTCATCATATCTGTCGGATTCTTTGCTGTCCCAATCTTCCTTACTGCAATAGCTCCCTGTGCAACCATATCTCTGATGAAGTGATACCTAACATCAATGTGCTTGGTCCTCTTATGGAACATCTGATTTTTAATCAGATGTATGGCACTCTGGCTGTCTCAAAACACACGCAAATCATCCTGCCACAATCCCAAATCACCAACCAAGCCTTTCAACCATATAGCTTCCTTCAGTGCCTCTATAGCTGCCATGTAATCAACCTCAGTAGTAGACAATGCAACTATGGGCTCTAAAGTAGCCTTCCAATTGATCACACTCCCACAAAGAGTGAAGACATGCCTTGTCAAGGACCTCCTCATATCAAGATCTCCAGCACAATCCGAATCAACACATCCAACAGCACTACCACATGTGTTGCTGCCTCTATCATAGATTAAGCCAACATCTGCAGTGCCTCACAAATATTGCAATATTTACTTCACAGCCTGCCAATGGACCTCCCCAAGTCTATCCATGTATCCGTTCACTATAGTAACTGCATGTGAAATGTCTTGCCTAGTGCACACCATAGCATACATGATGCTACCAACTGCACTAGCATAAGGAACACGAGACATGTGCTCCACCTCCTCCTCGGTCTGTGGTGACAATCGTGCTGAAAGTCCAAAGTGGGCAGCCAATGGAGTACTCACAAGCTTTGATGCTTGCATACCTAAGCGTTCCAGCACCTTCTCAATGTATTTCCTCTGTGACAAATACAATTTGCCCGCTCCTCTTTCCCTGTGAATTTCCATACCCAATATCCTCTGTCCAGTACCAAGATCCTTCTTCTCAAATTCACCACTAAGCTAAGCATTCAACGTGTTGATTTTAGACATGTTCTTGCAAGCTATCAACTTCTAGCAACAAGTACAAATATGAACCATCTGAGAGCCTCATGTGATACACACAATTGTCAAACTTTCTCCTATAGTAGCCATAAAGGTGTCAAATCGCTTGTGCCACTGTCTAGGACTCTGCTTCAGCCCATAGAAGGACTTCTTCAGTAGACAAATATGATCTTCCTTTCCAAGAATCTCAAATCACTCAGGTTGATGCGTATAAATCTACTCTCCCAACTCACCATGCAAGAGCAGCCTTGACATCAAGCTGCTCAAGCTCCAAGTCATATAGAGCAACCATAGTAAGTAACACCCGGATTAAGCTATGTTTCACCACACGAGAAAACACTTTATTAAAGTCCACCCCTTCCCTCTGTGTATAGCCCTTTGCTACCAAGCGTGCCTTATACCTCGCATCTTCCGCCCCTAGAGTTCTTTCCTTCTTTTTGAAGACCCATTTATAGCCCACAATCTTCTGGCCCTTAGGCTTCTTAACTAGTTCCCAAATCTGGTTCTTATGAAAAGACTCGTTCTCCTCACTCATGACAACATACCAATGTGATCTCTATCCGTGATGGCCTCATGATAAGTACATGATACCTGCCCATCAATATCCTGTGCCACACTAAGTGCATAAGCAACCAAATCAATGTGTGAGAACTCATACTTTTGAGGTGGCCTAATCTCCCTCCTAGGCCTGTCTCTAACCACACTATACTGCTGCAACTGTGCATCTCCCTCAGCCCGAAACTACACCTGCTTATGAGTGGATCGATCAGGATTATCCTTTAACTGAACCTTTACATGCTCCACCAGCTCATTGACACCTTGAACTCTCCCTGAATCAGTTTTTTCCTTCTGCGGAGTATGCATCGCAGACTCATGAAAAGTCACACCCTTGCTAATAAGTATCTTCTTTCTTGAAGCCTCTGGGCACCATAATCTATATCCCTTTACCCTAGGCTGATAACCAAGAAATATGCATTTTTTAGCCCTCGGTTCAAGCTTCCCCTCATTCACAGGAGCATATGCTGGACACCTAAATATTCTTAGATTACTATAACTAACAGGAGAACTAGAACATACCTCCTTCGGAGTCTTATAGTCGATAGTAGTCAATGGAGATCGATTCATCAAGTAACTAGCTGTAGAAACAGTTTCAACCCGGAACCCTTTGTTTAACCCTGTATTAGATAGCATAAATTGTGCCCTCTCCTACAATGTTCTTTTCATCCGTTCTGCAACTCCATTTTGTTGTGGAGTCTTTCTCACTGTGCGGTGCATCACAATCCCGTGAGTCTTACAGAACTCATTAAATTCTCCGTCACAAAATTCCAAGCCATTGTCCGTCCTCGAGCGCTTTCTGTTTTTCGGTATGCTTCTCAATCAAGGTCTTCCACTGCTTGAACGTGACAAAAGCCTCATTCTTGTGCTTCAGAATGTAAACCTAAACATTTCGAGAAAAGTCATCAATCACCGTCATCATATATCTACCACCACCATGTGAAGTAACCTGAGAGGGACCCCAAAAATCAGAATGAATATAATCCACCGTACCCTTGGTCCTGTGAACTCCCGTACTGAACTTCACTTTGCACTACTTCCCGAAGACACAATGCTTACACCACCATGCATACCTTGCTTACTCAGAACATCCATCCCCCTCTCATTCATATATGCCTAAGCTGCATATACCATAATCTAGTAGTATTTGAATTTGGATCCAAGGACGATACAACAACTGAACCCGTGACTGTGCTACCCTGCACAACATATAAACCATGCTTCTTCAGTCCCTTCATCACCACAAGAATACCCTTTGAAACCCGAATGACTCCACCTCCAGCCTTGTAAATGCACCTGATGGAATCTAGCGTACATAGGGAAATCAAATTCTTTCTCAGTTTTGCTACATGCCTGACATCAGTCAATGTACTCACTATGCCGTCATACATATTTATTCGAACTGTACTAATACCTATAACTTTGCACGCCGAATCATTCCCCATCAATAGATCGATAAGAGGTAAACCAGTCCCTGTTTAAACAAGTATGAAACGAGTAACCCAAATCAAGAATCCACTCATTGCAAGAGCTGCCGACTAAAATCATAAAAATGTTACCACCATCTGAATCATTACCCCCTGCAACATCCACACTATCAACTTCGGAGGATTTTCCCTTTTCCTTACACAGCGAACAGTCTTTCCTGAAGTGCCCTTGTGACAGATGTAGCATCTCAACACCTTCGTTCTGTTCTTAGACTTGGAATGATTTCTGCTACTAGACCACCCTTCCTTCTGATTCGTTCTCCCTCTAACAAACAACCCCTCTGCCGAACTTTCTCTATTGCCCTCAAATGCCCTCCTCTGCAACTCTTTGGAATTCAGAGTTGCCTTTACGTCTTCCATAGACAAAACAGTTCTACTATAGATTAATGTATCGACAAAGTTCTCATACGAGGGTGGTAGAGAACACAACAGAATTATAGCCTGATCCTCATCCTCTATCTCTACATCAATATTATTTAAGTCCATGATGATACTGTTTACCTTGTCAAGATGGTCTTTCAGAGCCGAACTTTCGTGTATCTAAAGAATTAACAACCTCTTCTTTAGATACAAGCGGTTCGCAAGAGATTCTGTGGGACTTCAATTTCTTCCAGAACCCATCCGCCGTAGTCTCTCCAGCAACTTCTAGTAGAACCTCATTACTCAAGCTACACAACATAACTGTACTTTATGCTTTCTCCATAACCTCATCTTTGTCCTTAATCTTTTTTGGCAGTACATCCTTCCCCTTCAGTGCCTTGGATAACCAATGTTGAACCAACATAGCTTGCATCCTAACCTGCCACTGGTTGAAATCATTTCTACCGTTAAACTTCTCGATTTCCAGAAACTTGGACGCCATCCCTGCTTCAAACCAAAAGCTTTGATACCAGTTTGTTACGACAAACGCAACGAACCCAAGCAACAATCATGAAACATGATAGAATAGTAAACACACCACACACAAAGAATACAAAGATTTATACACAGTTCACTACGTCCACGATGGAGATCCGGCGAAAGTCTTCACTGTGTAAAATCGGAGATTACAAGTTTTATAAGCTTCTGTACCATTTTCAATGTCTCTCGATGTTGCACTCCAAACCCTAAGCGCCCTTATATATCGGGCTACATGATAATACTAATTAGGGTCCACTACTCAAAAGCAAAAACGGGTTGCAACGCGACCCAACACCAAATTCGGGCCACAGCATCACAGTTTCATCTTTGTCTACTATAACTATTCCTCAGAGTTGGAAAGAAGCTCTTGCAGATCCTAAGTTGAAAGAAGCAATAGCAGAAGTAATGAGAGCTTTAGGGAAGAATGGGATGTGGGAGCTCACTCCACTTCCAAATGACAAAAAATTGTTGGATGCAAGTTACTTGGAGGAGCAAGAAACAATCTGTAGTGGCTAGGTCGAGTGCAGAAGCAGAATACAGGATTATGGCTCATGGGTATGTGAACTCATGTGGATTTAGACGTTGATGAGTGATTTGGGTATTATAGATGATGGTCCCATAAGACTTTATTGTGACAATAAAATGGCCATTAGCATTGCACATAACCTGGCTCAACATAATAGAACGAAGCATATTGAGAGTGACAGGCATTTCATTAAAGAGAAGTTGAATGATGGAGTGATCTATATGCCCTTTGTGAAGTCAGAACAACTAGCTATTGTTTTCCTTAACAGGGCATGAAGCCGATGGCTTTTATTATTTTGATTTTGAGCCTCATCCCACGGTTTGCCATTCTTCCCTATCTCCGTTTAAATGGCACTATCGTCTTGGTCACCTATCACTTTCAGTTTTGCAGCGTCAAGTGTCGGGTCTTAGTCATATGTCATCTCTGTCTTGTGAGGCTTGTGAACTTAGCAAGCATCATCATGTGTTTTTAAAATCTAGGATTGATAATCGTGTGTTTAGTTCTTTTCAATTGATCTATTCATATGTATGGGTTCTAATAAGGCATACTTCCATTAATGGATTTCGCTATTTTGTGACTTTTGTGATGATCATTCTTGTATGATTTGATTGTTCTTAATGAAAGATCCATCAGAGTTATTTTCTATCTTCCAAATATTTCGCATGGAAGTGAAAACCCAATTTGGATGCTCAATCTGCGTCTTGCATTCTGATAATGCCAGAGAATATGTCTCAACTCCTTTTGATACTTATCTTCGTGATAAAGGCATTATTCATCAAACATCCTTTGTTTCCACCCCCACAATAAAATGGTGTGGCTGAATGTAAAAATCGACACCTATTGGAAGTGACTTGTGCTCTCTTATTTCACATACATGTCCCAAAACATTTTTGGAGTTATGATGTGCTTACTGCATGCTATCTCATTAACTGTGTTGAATGAAAAAACCCCTCACTCTGTTTTGTTTCCTAATTCTTCCTTGTTTTCTCTTACTCCTATAGTTTTTGGGTGTATTTGTTATGTTAACCTTGGACCTGGTTATGATAAACTTGATCCTCGTGCCACTAAGTGTGCCTTTTTCGGTTATTCTTGTTCCTAGAAGGGTTACCACTATAACAGTCCTGTCCTTCAACAATATTTCACTAGTGCAGATGTCTCTTTTTCTGAGTCTATTCCGTAATTTTCAGATAGTAGTCCTTTTCTTGATCTTACCCTTGAGACGCTCTATTCCTCTTTCTCTCCCATCATTATGCAACCACTCTAGTCTAACACAACCCATTGCTCCATTAAAGGTTTATACTCGGAGATCGAAGCCATCTGCTGCTATGCCCTATCAACCTTCTTTAGAGTCTTTGGATCTGACACCATCTGTTGCATTCGACTCTTTGCCTATTGTCCTTCGTAAAGGTACTAGGACTTGTGTCACTAATATTCCCATTGCTAATAATATTTCCTATAAATTCCTATCACCATCTTTCTCATGTTTTTCCTCCAAGTTGTCAGTTACTTTTGTTCCTAAGAACGTGATGCTCTATCTAATCCGAGTTGGCAAAAAGCAATGGAAGATGAAATGGATGTCTTACATCATAATGGAACATAGGATCTTGTTCCACTGCCTCCTAGGGCCAAGCCTGTTGGTTGTAAGAGGGTCTATACTATCAATTATCTTGTTGATGGTTTTATTGAGCGGTTAAAAGCTTGACTTGTTGCCAAGGGTTATACGCAAACCTATGGAGTTGATTATGATGAGACATTTTCCCCTGTTGCCATGATTTCTTCGATTCAGGCTTTACTTTCTCTTACTGCTAATCTTAATTGTCCTCTGTTTCAGTTAGATGTCAAAAATGCCTTCTTATGTGGCAACTTAGCTGAAGAGGTCTATATGGAGCAACCACCTAGGTTTGTTGCTCAGGGGGAGTATCGCTACACTGCTTGTCACCTAAAGAAGGCCCTGTATGGATTGAAAGAATCCCCAACAGCTTGGTTCGGAAAATTTTCCAAGGCAGCATTAGAATTTGGTCTTAGTAGGTGCCAGACAAATCCAGATCATTCGGTTTTTCACCAACATACTAGAGCAGGTTTCATTTTTCTCGTAGTGTATATGGATGACAAGTGATGACTTTGAGGGCATTGCTAAGTTGAAGTTGTTTCTACAGCATCAGTTTCATACTAAAGACTTCGATAAACTCAGATATTTCTTAGGCATTGAAGTTTCTAGATCTAAGAAAGGTATAAGTTTGTGGTAAAGGAAATATGTGTCGGACTTATTAGAAGAAACAAATCTGTGAGGTGTCAATTTAACTCCCAATTAGGTCAAATTTGAGTTGAATTTTATTGCCTTGAAGTCATCTTTCTAATGGCACTGACCTCACTCAAAAACTCCAACTACAAAAATAGTTATAGCAATTTTAGTGCAACCTGGTGTGCTGAAAATTGCTTCTTTATTAGATCTCTCTCTAGGAACTAGAACCTTGTTGGATGATTTAGGTAAGTACAAGGTCATTCTTGGTTTGCCTTTACAATGTCAAAAGTATGCTCACAGGTCCATTTCTGCCGTGTATTACAAGTTTTGGCATGCATTGATCATTTCTGGCTACCTCATGGGTAATATGGTAATTTCCAGTATGTATGAGTCCATTTAAAATTCATTGAGGGAGATGGTACATTGTCTCACAGACATCCGCACATGTTAATTCTGCCTAATTCAGAATTCACACAGTTTCTGATCATCAATGTTGGTATCTGTCCAGCATAAGGGTAGTTCTGTAATTTCCAGCATCTATGTTATCATTTTATATCTTCCTTGGATGATGCATTGAGGTTTTGAGCTCAGGAAGTTAAATTACAGTATGTGTATAGACGTCCTATTGATGTTCCTATGGATCCAAATACAAATCGTCCTGTTGATGTTCTTATAAATCCCAGTACAAAACTCTTGGTTGATGAGGGTATTTATTTTAGGACCCTAGTAGATACCGGGGACTTGGGAAATTGATTTATCTCACCATTACTTGGCCTGAGATCTCATATGCAGTTAGTCTCGTAAGTCAGTTTATGAGAACTCCTAGGGTGCCACATTGGAATGTTGTTCTACGAATTATTCGATATCTCAAGCGAGCTCCAGGTCTGAAGTAGTTGTATAGACCAAATGGATATCTCAGGGTGGAAGGTTTTACAAATGCTGATTGGGCTAGTTCTACCTCGTATAGGAGATCCACTACGGGATATTGCACCTTTGTGGGAGGTAATCTTGTTACTTGGAGAAGTAAGAAGCTGACAAAGTGGTAGCTTGGTGTAGTGCTGAAGCTGAGTACAGGGCAATGACCCATACCTCTAGTGAGTTGACATGGCTAGAACATTTTCTTGAGGAACTTGGTCTGAAAGTCAAAGCTCCTATTCCGTGTTCTATGATAACCAAACAGCTCTTCACATTGCCTCAAATCCTGTATTCCATGAGAGGACCAAGCATATCGAAGTCGATTGTCACTTTAAGATATTGAGTGGACACATTTCTACACCATTTGTTAAATCTGAAGATCAACTTGCTAACATGTTTACTAAAGCTCTAACTCATAATCAGTTGATGGTTATTTGTTCTAAGCTTGGATTATGTGATATATATACTTACCAGCTTGAGGGGGAGTGTTGGAATGTATATAGGTGTATTTTTTATTTCTTATAAGGGCGTGATGGTCTTTTTACTGTAACATTATTCTATCATATATATAGAAGTGAGAGGAGATCGTAACCCTTTCTGGAAAAATTCCCCAAACACAGTCTACTCTCTTTTCTTCTCTTTGAACACTAATTTCAACAAGTTTAAATTTATTTAATTAACTTCTAAACCTTACAAATTTGTTTCTTGGTGTTACTCTGTTTTCTAGTTTACAATTTTGTTCTGTTCAGTTCAGTTAAAGTCACATAATACATATTTATACGTTTACTTCTAGGGTTCTTTGGAGAAGTCTTTCGTGGCATTTGGAATGGAACCGATGTGGCCATCAAGGTTTTTTTGGAGCAAGATCTGACTGTTGAAAATATGGAGGATTTTTGTAATGAAATATCCATCCTCAGGTACGTTCTCTTTGGCATGTTGAAGTTCTTTGTTTCTCAATGCTATGTATGTGTATATAAATTTTGATATTTTTCTAACTTTATGCATTTTTTTTTTTTTTCTTTCTATTTTTCTCTTTTCCCCCTCCAGCCGTCTCCGACACCCAAATGGTACTCCTCTTCTCCTTTTTATCAAATTATACTTTTTGTTTTGTAATTTGTTCGTTTTTGAGTTTGGCGCATGTGATTGTTAATATAATACAACCTGGAATTGTAAATATAACAAGAACCCTCCACCCCCTAAAAAGAACAAAATAAATAAAAAAAATAAGAAAGAGATTGAGAAGCAAATCTGCAAATGAGGTACTGATGATACCGTTGATTTCCTCCTTTTGTTTTAAAGAGATCAATATTTAAAATTAAAGTAGTTAATGAAGAAGAAATTGTTGTGTTATTTTAATGTCACTGAACCAATGAATGCTCTCTCTTGCAGTTATCTTGTTTCTTGGTGCATGCACAAAGCCTCCACGCTTGTCAATGGTTACTGAGTACATGGAGATGGGATCCTTGTACTATTTGATCCATCTAAGCGGCCAGAAGAAGAAACTCAATTGGCGGAGGAGACTAAAAATGCTGCGGGATGTATGCAGGTGCGCGAAGCTGTGTGCAAATTCATTGATTTTCTTCCGTGTCTTAAAGGATATATATTGCTTTATGGAATACCAATTTTTTTTTTGTTTTTTTCTTCTCTATTTGGTAGTTATATGTCGTTATTTATGAGGGGTCAAACTTAAGTTGGTGATGTTTTCATTATCATCTATATCTCTATGTTCAAAGCAATCAGTTTTCTTCCTTTATTTATTTATTTATCTTTTTTATGATGAAAAAAGAAAGAGCCTTTTGAAAGTCTCAGATAGAGAATCGTGCAAGGTCCACTGACATAGACCTAAGAAAAAAGAGAAGAAGGGGGGTGGGGGTACAGTATAGCAGATAGTAAAAATCTTAACAGTTTTTTTACATGGAAAACCCTAGAAAGAGAAAAACCACAGGACCTAGTCCCCTAGGTTAAGAGACTCTACCCGAAGAATCCCCTACTTACCTCCTGACGTAGAAGATTCAAAACTTTTGCCCCGAAAAGTCTCCAGGCAACTGTTCCAGTCTTCAAAAACCTGCTTCTTTAGCAATTCAGTCTCGGCCACTAGTCATCCAGGTGTCAATCTGATTGTGGATTGAACAGTTGTGTTGAACTTCTCTTTGTACTACAAAGCTGAGGGTTGTCAATGCATATAAACTACACTCACCATGTAATGCAAATAAAAGAAAGTTGAGACGCACTCTCAAAAATTCGCTCTCAATTTGATATTCTGTATAGGTAAAGTGAAAAAACCAACCCTTGAACTATGACTCTTTTAGCAAGAAAACCCTAACTACAAATGTGGCAGAAAGCCCCCTGAACTTTACGTTCTGGGTGCAAATATTCCAGTCCGGCGATTGGCCGATTGTTTTTGACCAGTAAATCGTATATGCTTGTCACGTGACATCCAAATTTTAATTAAATGACCATACAACCCTTATGAAAGTTAAAAGACCATAGTACCCTTCTTATTACTGTTAGCAACCAAACATGCCCCTATTTCTCTTTCCAACATGAAACAATCTCCCTCCTCTCTCTCTCTCTCTGACCATTGAAACCTTCGGACAAAATCAAAGAGTCATACACGCAGCAGTGACGAATATGATGGTGACAAATTCCGACGGCGACAAGAAGAATCAACGCGACAACGGCAAAAGGCTCAACCAATTAGCGGTGGCTACGAGTGCTGTCATGGTGTTTGTACAGCGAGACTCACTGACGTGGCTGTTGCAGCAAAGTGGTTTCGGTGAAAGTTCTGTTATTTGGGTTTGAAGATTATGGGTTGAGAATTTTGCGTTTGCGATTAGGTTTGCTTGGTGATCGGCAACTACATATTTGGGTTTGAAGATAATGGGTTGAGAATTTTGCGTTTGCGATTAGGTTTGCTTGGTGATTGGCAACTACATATTCTTTGAGTTTTGCGAGTGGGTTTGCTACCCTAACTCTCTGTATCTCTCTATCTTTTATCTTTATCTGCCTATATATATATATATATCAATCAATCAATCATTCAATTTTGCGAAGTGGTATGCGTCTCTTTCTCTTTACACAGTCACATATATACTGTAATTTGCAAGCTTTATTTTATATTTTATTTTTTGATAAGTAAGAATATATTAGAAAGCAAGTGTTCAAAAGGGGCTCGCATCCCAAATACAAACACCTACGGGCCCAAGGATCCCAAAAAAGTCTACAAATTCATCAATTGAAGTACAATTTCTCCCCATCACCCAACTGAAAAGAGAACTAATAATATGAAGTTTCAAAAGCGCAATGGATGATTCCTTCGCTTCAAAAGATTTATTATTCTGCTCCTTCCAAATGCACCACCACACGCAACCGGGAACCGTTCTCTGAAAATCCCGGACATGGGCCCCCGCAGAACAACCTCTCCAAGTGTTGATCAAACCCCTCGAAGACCGAAGCATAACCCAATGGATTCCAAAAAGGCCAAAGATGATATTCCAACAGTCGCTACAGGACAATGTAAAAGTAGGCGATCCACTGACTCTCCGTCCCTTTTGCGAGCTTTATTGGGACACAAAACCAGGTCGGATCAGCGAATGATGGGAGAAGATGAAGTGGGTTGATCTCAGTCATCTTCTTCCACCTCTATTGCAATCTTAGTCGTTCAAGCTAAGCCACACCCATACCTCTCCAATGCTGCTTCTTCTTCTGAGCCGACTCGTTCGACTTCGATTTTCTCTTTCCACCCTGTTTCCATTTTGACCTTGTTTCTTCAAACCCATTAAAGCCTTTTGTGTTCTGATCATCACAAGACATGAGAATTAAAGTAGCCTTTAACAACCGATGAAGAAAATGGTTTTTAAGAGAGAGAAAGATGGGTTTGAGAGAGAGAATCCTATTGGGATGTTGAAGTTTTCTATCATTAATACTCTTTTTTGTTGGGTTCTTGGGAGAAATTGTAAATCCTTGGAGGAGATTGTAGATTTTTTGGAGGCTTTGAGGGTTTAGAGGTCCTTTTTGGCCTTGTATAGCTTTTGGGGGTTGCGTTCACCCCTTTGAACGCTTTTTATACAATCTTTACTTATCAAAGAGAGAGAGAGAGAGAGAGTTCTGTGCAGAGTGATTGTATGAGACTGAATGGAGGTGGTTGCTTAAGGAAGAGACAAGGCTGGTGAGGTGTCGATCTTTGAGTGGTTCCTTTTTATTGTGATCCACCACGCCATTTGGTAAAGTTTATAAATGCGAAGCAAGAGTGAAACGACGTCATTTTAAGTAAAGATAAAAATTTCCTTAAGGAATTCCGGTAATAGCAGTTGACTGGAGATATCTTCTCTGTCCTTAAATGCAACAATTCCATAGTTCAATGGGGTTATTTGTAGTTCGGGGGTGTTAGTTGCACTAGAGGCATAGTTCAAGGAGGTTTTTTGCACTTTACCCTTCTGTATATATGAGATCTGTCTAAGTCTGCCCTAGTATTATATTTACATGGAGAAAGATAGTCTAGAAAACTTGGGATTTTTCAGAGTTTAAAACTAAGTTCGAAAGTGCTATTAGCTCTATCGATCAAAATCGATGTCAATTGATCGACATCACTCCAAAAGGCTTTGATCGATACCTCAATGGATCGAAATCTTTTGAAGGCTTTTTACTTGGAAAATTTTCAGTAGAGAAGTTTCCAGAAACAAATTTCATGCAATTTTAAAGCAATTTAGGGTTTAAATCAAATTGAAATCATGAAAACTTAAGGTACCCTAGATATGCATGCATGAACCCTAATTTGGTGAGTGCATCAATGTTCCAATTTACCTTTATATCCTTGTAGACAAAGATTACCAAAATACCCTTGAATATAGCTTGAATTCCATCTTTGACCTTGGGAGATAACTAATACTAACTAGATTTAGAAATTCTAAGGCTAAAAATTCAAGTTTTGTTCTACGAAATTTGCCAACTTAAGTCCCATTGACCTAATAATGTACTCCTTTGACAATTTCGTAGCAATCAAATAAAATTTGTAACAATCTGACAATACTCTCAATATTCTGACAATCTCCTCCTCTGACAATTTAGTGACAAAACCAAATAAAATCTGCCAATACATCAGAAAAGAAAATATTAAAAAAAAAAATGCAATATTCTCTTTGAAAGATTTTCAAACTTGATTTGCAAACTTCAAATTGTCAATGAAAATAGGTTTATTTACGTCTTTTTACATGGTTTGACATGGTTGTGGGATTTGAATTTAGGGCAGGAAAGAGCAAATTGATTCTATTAGATTGGTTCTACTACGGTTTTTGATGCAGTTGGTTCTTTGACAGCTGACTAAGGGTGCAAGTTTCACCGCTTCTGATCTTTTGATGTGATTGGAATCCACCTTTGATGTGTTTTCTTGTGGTTTATCATTTGCATGCTTAAAGGAGTTTTGAAGGCTCGCTATCTGCCCCTTACTGGTTATCAACCATACTATCATGAGCCAATGGGGGGAGGGAGGGAGGAAGGGAGAGAGAGAGAGAACAACTATCAAAGCAAATATCTGTGAGGGTTTGAAGAATTATTGTCCAGGAAAAATTGAAATGTTGGAAGGAATGCTTTCCCTTCGTATTTGATCATGGGTGGGGTGGTGGATTGTGTTATTTGGATAATAAATAAGTACATTTGGGTCCTATTTTTGTAGGATGCTTTCATGGTTGGGAACCAGAAACAATGCTGCTGTTCTTTGAGAAGTTACAATGCATGCTTTTTCTTGGCAAGGAAGTCGATATAATGGTTACAACACATGTATTTACTTGAAAATACATTTTCTAGTGCTTTATCTTAAATTTGATAGTTCTAGAATCAGCAATAAAGCTTCCTGATTGGAGTATTTCCAGCTATAGGTATGCAACTCAAGATCATCTTAAAGTGGCTTTCTTTGTAGGATCACTCCTGTTTGACTCGGGTATGATAATGGATTGCCTGATTTGCAGGATTTAGTGATTTAGTATTCCATTAAATATGCAAAAGTAATGAAGAATCTATTGACCTCCTCTTGATGTATTTTAATTAATTACTCAAAAGCTTAGGCCTACCTTTTCTCTTTGATAAAGATCGAGTGGGTCGTGGGTAGTGCAAAGATCACTTGTGGACTGACCATCTTAAACCAAGTGATTGTTTAAGAGTGTTGGCAAAATCAACAATGAAGGTGTTTGTGATGTGGAACAAAATGTCTAGACATTTCCATGTTCATCAAAGTTATCTTGATATATTGATGAGAATAAAAATTGGAAGTGACTTACGTTGGCCTTAACGGCCGACTCGGCCCTTTTAAGCTGGCAAACTCACAATTCCTTCCATTTTTTCTCACTCTCTTCCCCCAACAGCCCTTTTCCACCTCTAAAACTCTTTCTAAACCCTATATCTACGAATCTAGTCTAAATTATGGGTTGGCCTAGATCTTGGATCAAATGACTCCAAGCTTTCAAATAATTGGTAAGTTTTTTATTATTTTCCCCCCAACATAATTCTAACATGAAATTATTTAACATTAGATTTATAAACTCTCTTTGTTGGTGACAAGTTTTCCTTGTGTCCAAGTTACAACTTCCGTTATAGGACATTTATTTATTTCGTATTTAAATATATTTGGAGAGTGATATATACAAACAAGTAAATGTTTACTGTCAATCGCAACCTAAAATACAATATTTAGGTTGATAGTCATGATAAATCACCTTTAAATATGTATCAAAATCCACTAAAAATCATTAACAAAGCTATATTTATTAGACTTTGAAGTATGAGTTTTGTATAGGCTCATTTAGATTCATATTGATTTCTAACTGACGATAGCTTTGTGTTGTCAATTAAAGGGGGTTGATGTGCCTACACCGGATGAAGATTGTCCATCGCGATGTAAAAAGCGCAAATTGTCTCGTTGATAAGCATTGGACAGTTAAAATTTGTGATTTTGGACTGTCAAGAATAATGAGAGACACCACCATGAGAGACTCCTCATCAGCCGGAACTCCAGAATGGATGGCTCCAGAACTTATTCGCAATGAACCATTCTCTGAGAAATGTGATATTTTCAGCCTAGGGGTGATTATGTGGGAGCTGTGTACTCTAAATAGACCATGGGATGGTGTACCACCGGAGCGGGTATGTTGACATATGGTTGTACCAGTTTCTTGCTTGTGTTCAATTCAGTAGGTTCTTTTAATGTTTGTTTGTTACGAGAGAGTGAAACTTTTATTTGACATTTGCTGAAAATAAGAGTGAAAAGCTTGTCTGTCATGCTCCTTACTATTTAGGTAGTTTATTCCGTTGCCAATGAAGGGTCACGGTTGGAGATTCCTGAAGGTCCCCTGGGCAGGCTCATTGCAGGTATACCAAATCATCTTTTTATGACTTGGGTGGGAAAAAAAATTGTTAAATCAACGTTATATTTTCATTTCTCTTAGAAATAAATTTTGTCGCACCTCATGCCTTCTCTCATGTCTCGGTTGCAGATTGCTGGGCAGAACCGCATGAACGACCTACTTGTGAACAGATACTCACCCGCTTGCTAGACTGCGAGTACTCTCTCTGTTAAAGTAATCTGTTGTTGTATAGAAAACTACATAGTAGAGGTGTTACATTGTCTTCTCGGCTCAAGTTGTAAACTTTTGTACAATTTTTCCAGTTCGAAAAACATAATACTGATTCTTCTTCATTTTCAAATGGCAAATTTGTGATCTTTTTGTGCAATCAAAAGCAAAATTCAGTTTTAGTAGATTCATTTCTTTATATGTTGGGACTCGCACTAAACACAGCTCTTATATTATAAAAGGACAAAATGTCAAAGAACTTTGATTCTCAAAAATCATACAAGCCTGGTCAGGTGGAATTTCTTGCATTACTATAATCGAAATTTTAGGTTTTTACCAGGACAGAGTGCTAACTTATCTCAATCAGAGATCTGACGCCTATTCAACGATTCTTCAAAGCGACTACATGAGTCCACTCTCATCTCTGTACTCATATCATTCTCGGGCGCTGGATAGTAATCTTCTCTCAACTGTACATCCCTAAGATTCGGAATTCTTAGAAGGAAATTCATGAAATGTTCATGAGCTGTCCCGTGAATGAAAAGCTTCCTCAGCGTTGCACATTCTGCAAGCAAGCCTGCTGCCGGAAGTGAGAGACTCCTCTGGTTGACATCCCTGTCTTGTGGCGGCCAATAATCGAGTTCATTCAGATTCAAATTTCCAATCCCAAACAGGTAGAACCGCTCCCAGAGGCTCAGGTCCATCTGCCCAAATGGTGCAGTGTGGGCATAACCTATTGTGTCTCCGCAATCCAAATGCATCTTTGATAGCCGAGGAAAACAAGTGAGGGAGCTTAAACCAAATGCAAATGCACGCTCTGAAGGTCTCGACCATTCCCTACAATCTCCTTCAACCCTAATTCGAATCTCCTCCAGATTAGGGCAATTCTCGAGACCTATTGTTTGCAGCGGAGTCAAAAGCTCTCCAACAGCAATCCAGAGTGAAAGATATCGCAGGCTGTCCCATGTCTTGTGACAATATCCATGCCCGTTGCCATTGCTTTGTATACGGGAGGAACAACTCAGATCATCAGCATACTTGCATTTCTTCTTCCTTTTGCAGATTTCCTCATAGTCTCTACTTTGAAAGAAATTTGCAGATTCCACTGTCTGTTTCGAATTCCTCTCCTCTTCCGGTTCATTGAGATCAAAATTGTATTCAACCCTACCAAAATTCTCCAACTGTTCGACGCTATCCCAAACACAATCTATATGTATCCTCTGAATACGATCCTGAATTGGCTCCAGAGCTTTTATAGAAGATGCTGCACCAAGATTATTGCAGCAAGAAATCTTGACATCCACCAAAGTCCGACGAAGCAAACAGGCCAACGTCCTCATTCCTCTCATCGTAATCTTCTTGCACCCCTCAACTTCAAACTTTGCCAACCTTGAACACCCTCTAGCAATGGCTATCAATCCCATATCAGTCAAGTCTGCCGAGTTCTTAATCGACAAAGCTTCAATCCCTTGACAAAGGGCAATGCCATCCAGCCGAGAATCAATCGTGGTACACAACCCATGAAACTGTCCCAGCTTAAGCGATCTCAGCTTGGGACACTTCAAATTCAGCATCTCCAAAGCTGGTCCACTGTTCTTGACATTCTTACAAACATCCAGAGTAAGCTCTTCGAGCAATGGCAAACCCGAAAACAGCTCCACCAGAGTAGCAACACTGATCACAGAGTCCTCCTGAGCAAACCCTTCATCATTCGGATCACCCCTCGCGTTCAACAGAGCCGACGAATCCACCAAATGAAGCAGACACAGTTTCGGACAATTAGCAGCAATGGACAGCAAAGCTTCATCATTCACAAACCCAATGTATCTAGAGTCAAACATGCAAGCTATTTTCAACTCATTCAGATTAGGGCAAGCTTCCGTGATTGCTCTGATCTCCACAGACTTGAAACCCTCCGCGAAAGAGGGATTAAGCAGATCTAGCTTCGTGAGGTTGGATGCGAGATTGGGAAAGGATTGGAGCGCCGGAGCAATATCGTCGGTCCAGCAATAGAAGGAGGAGAGATCGAGAGAACACAGAGCAGAGCAGTGTTGGAAGAGAGGAGCGAATTCGTCTCCGGGAGGCAATTGAGGCCTCTGGTGCCATCGGACGAGCTTGATGTGATTCAATTGCGGCCATTGCGGGACCAGGAGTTGCAGAGTGTTAGGGTTTCGAGAGTAGAGAGTGAGGGAGGTGAGGTTGGGGAAGGAGGTGGAGAGGAGGTAGGGATCGGGGAGGAGAGAGTGACCCCAAGGAGAGAGGAGAGAGAGGTCGAGGAGAGTGACGGATCGGAAGCAGTTCGGAAGGGAGAAGAGGTTGCGGACGTTGCCGCGGAGGGTGAGGGAGGTGCGGGTGGCGCGCTCCAGGACCAGCCACTTGACGCAGACGAGTGCTGCGGCGTTGCGGCTGCGGGTGTCGGAGACGGCGGCGATTATGTTGGAGAGGATCACGTCGGGGAGGTCGTTGATGGTGGTGGTGGTGGTGGCGGAGGAAGGTCCAGGTCCAGGTCCAGGTCCAGGTCCGGCCATGTAGGTCAGGTCAGGTCAGGTTAGTAACTCTCACGGGTCTCTGGTGATGTTTGTTGTTTGTACTTTGTATATCTTTTTCTTATGGTGTATTGGTGTGTTTCTAGAGAGAGAGAGAGAGGAGAGAGAGAGAGAGAGGATGGGGATGAGTACAGTGATGGGGTACTGAGGGATTTGTCGACGTATGCTCAAATCTGTACTATGTAGGAAATGATGGTCTAGGCTTCCCACACGCGCTTGTGAAGTGCGTGGGTCTTTTGTTGAGATGAGAAATTTTAATCCATTTGTGTATGTAGGTACACAGTAATTTAAAGACGAATTTGGAATGATCCAGATTTTTTTTGACTTTTAGACGCATATAATGATTCTTCTTTAGATGTTCCGTGTTTGGTTGGAAATAAACGGAAGGGAAAGAAATGGAGGAGATGGGTGAAGGTATTGGGTGTGCCCGCGCACAATCAAGCTCGAGTAATACTTATTGTGTGCGTGTTGGGTATGTACACTTCGGATGAATAGGTACATCGTGCACCGTGCATTTGGCATACCAAATTTCTCTATTCAAGAAATGGAGAGATATGATATTTAGAGTTTCCTATAAAACTTAGGATGGAATAGAAAAGAATGGAATGATTTGGAGAGACACAATAAAATTTTTTTCCTGACAAATGGTGGGGAAAATTCAAATACGAAAACACTCGCTTAGGAGTTAAGCATTCTAATAAGGTCACTAGATAATGTCCAAGATTTATTAAAGTTTGATAAGTTGATTTTATTATCCTCCTAAAATAGGAGGAAGACTAATACTTTTAATGATTTGTTTTTTAATACTAAATTTGTGCTTCTTTTTAGTAAATTTATTAAAGATAATTGGTTAACACTATCATTGCCTCTTCTTACTTTATTTTCTATGTGCTACTAATATTTATCATTTTATTTATTTATTTTTTCATTATAACAAATTTGTGCACTTATCTCCGGGATAAGTTTAACTCTCTATAAATTATTGATCGGGAATTGCACCAATAATAAATGAATTATATTTGAATTTACACATGTAATAGAAAAACTAATATTTTTATATCACACGATACAAACATGACCCATAAATTCCATTTGTTCCGGACTCTCTTTCGATATTTAGTAGATAATTGTCTATATTATAAATATAAAATAAGAAATGATACACTTGAGAGAAAAGTAATGCTATCTAGGTTGCCCTCTCATAACAAAAGTCTTGAATTATTTTAATAGTCTTACCTTAATATATGGAGTATATATATATATATATATCTTGAAAGTGAAATAAAAAAAAGGTAGATCTCTATACAAATTAATTAAAAAGGAGAATCCAAAGGCAAAACACCCACTAATACACTGGAAAAAGGTACAAGTTGGAAGCAAAATTTTCTTTTTATCCCTCAAAAAAGTCTTGCACTTCGATTATGACATAAATATGGTGCAAACTTGATCTTCGAGAATATCTATTGTAATGTAAATCAAAAGGAATAATTTTTAATATTTCTTAATTATCAACTTGTTTTCCTTTTCTAAGTGGTTATAACTGATACTTATTAGTTCTAGAATTTGTGGTAAAGAATATGTTCCACCGAGGAAACTATAATATATATATATATACACACACACATAAAAGCTGTAGAAGATTTTTGTTCAGTTCTCACTTTATCTGAACAAAATGATCGTGTTGGATTTTTTTATTTTTTTATTTTTTATACAGTAGTGTGTAATAACTGTGAGAGTTGTACAAACATAAAAGTGGTTGTCAAAAACATCTCAATTACCTGGTTAACCTCATTTCAGTGTCACCCTACGCCTCTTTGAAATAGCCAGGAACACTGACATAGGCCAATTGAAAGGGTTGTCAGGGTTTTTAAGCGGTGATTGTGGCAATTTTGTAGGTGGGTGTGTATGAGTGAGTGGATGCGAGTCATTGTCAAACTATCATACTGATAGATTATAGGTTCACGATCCCACATTACTTAGATAATATGAAGGTAAAGTTTTTATGTATAGTAGTTTTATTTCTAAACGGTACTAGATATTTTGAAAATAAAATTTAAGAACAAAACTATGTAGATTGCGCTGTTAGACTCCCAATAAAAAGTAGTCTTGTATAATATATTGACTGAAAACAACATTGTATGTGAATATTGATTCAAGATTCACTCAAATCATGTTTGAAAATTTTTAGAACATGCATTTTAGAACCTTTTAGATTTAGAAAATCTTAAACTCTTACAAGTTTTGACACCTCAAAATATATTCATTAATTAAAAACAAATTAAGTATCCTCAAACAGTTAGGGCCCGTTTGGCATGTGCTTTGTTTTTGGCGTTTTGTTTTTAGCTAAAACGGAAATAGTGTTTTTGCTGTAGGAGTGTTTTGGAAAAAATTCGGAAGCTCGTTTGGGAACGATGTTTTGCTGTGGAAATGTCGAAAGCAAAAACATGCAAAACATGTTTGGTAAGTCATGCGTTTCAAAATTTTTAAAAACAAAACATGTTTGGTCAGTCCAACTGTTGTAAAAAAAAAATAATAATAAAAAAAAAATAAAATAAAAAAACAGAAATAAAAAAACATGTTTGGTTATCCTTGTTTTTTATTTGTTTTTATAAATTTTATGTATATTTATAAATAGTTATCATATTTTTAATAGATATGGAGAAAGTTGAACCCACAAACATGTATATATATATATATATATATATTTTCAATAACCTATTTACAAGTTGTTTGCAATAACTCACCTCAATTTTATTATTATTATACATGTATAGTCCAACACAACATTAAAAATAAAAACATTTCTAGTCACATTTTACTATACTACATGAGAGTCAACATTTGTAAAAAAAATTAGCAATAACCTATTTACAAGTTCTTTGCAATAATCTGCTTCAATTTTATTATCCTGTTACCTGTATAGTCCAACACAATATTAAAATAAAAACAAACCCAACTGAAAGCATAATTGAAATAGAGTGTATACCATTTACAAGTCTTTAAATATTCAACCAACAAATTAAACAAGTTTAAGTTGTACATAAAATGTTTGGAACAAAGCATTAACAATACATAGTTGTCAGTAAAAATTGATAAGAAGTTCATAAAGTGGATGACAATGGCAACGATACATCATCTTCATAACAGCACATGTGGCCTTTAAGAGAGCATCAACACACTTCATATCTGCAATAATAGCATTTAAGTTGAATTATATATCTGCAAAAATGATTTATATTACATATATATATTACAAGCTTACAATAGCAACAAATATATGACATATAAAAGAAAAAATATACCATCACTTTCAGAAGGATCAAAAGTGCTAAAGAGAATTCCAAATTCAATCAGCAATAGTATTACGCAACTGATCCATTTCTCGAAGCTGAGCCGAAGGCACATGCTCAACAATCTCATCATCTTCACCATCACTTTGAGGAGGATCGTTACTATCAAATAAATCATCAGGCTGATGCTGATTTATGATGAAATTGTGTAATGTGCAACAAGCCATTACAATCAATACTTGTGTTGAAAACTTATAAGGAGGCATTGCCCTCAAAATAGCGAATCTTATCTTCAACAACCCAAAGCATCGATCAATTATATTTCTCAAAGATGAATGCCTATGATTGAACACTTCCTCCCGACCACGAGGTTGTCTAGTCCTACGATATTCCTGAAAGTGGTAAGTATGACCTCGAAATAGGGCCAAATAACCAGGCTTGTTGGCATATCATGAGTCTACCAAATAATACTTACCTGCCATGTTTAAAATACATAAAGATATATACAGTAAGATAAACTAACCATATATTAAGTGAATTTGTAAGATAATATTACCTGCTGGTGGAGCTGGAAAGTTCATTGCCTCATTCTCAATACACTCCTTTAGGATTCTCAAATCATTAGCGGAGCCTTCCCACCCAGCTAGCACATATGTGAATCTCATGTCAAAGTCACATACAGCCATTACATTTTGTGTGGTATAACCCTTTCTACCACGAAATGGAAGTTGTGTACTTGCTGGCAGAGTTGCAGGAATGTGGGTTCCATCTATAGCTCCTACGCAATTCTTGAAGTAAGGGAAAAACCTAGAAGACTCCCTAATCTTATTCGGAATCACAGAAAAATCAGGAGGGGCAATGATATGGGTGCCCAACTGACATACTACATGTAACACAGCATGGAAGTGTCTGGAAATGGTTTCAGTGGAGTGTTGAAATCTCTCAGCTACAACACGATTCCTTTGATTATGAGATAAAGTGAGCAAAAAGATTGCCACTTGTTCATAAACAGTTAAAAATTTAGAATCTTTCAGCCCTATACCTTTCAGGGTACTACACAATATTCTAAAAACTTCAGGGTACATCCTAAAATTTTCATAACATCTTTCTTTGTGGCTGTTTAAAATCTCCATAACATACATTTCCCCTTGTAAAATGGAATCCCTACAACGCCTCTTTTGATAGAAGTTCTGCTCTTCTAAAAGAGTAGCAAATATTAAGACACTCTCATTGTCCTCCTCATCGTCATAAAATTGAATTATTCTTCTTATATGGTTCCACATATCCATTGCCCTATTTAAAGATTTAATAGAAGCAAAGCATTTAAGTTAATAAGCAAAACAATTAAATAATAAACAAAATATTTAAATAATAAACAAAGCATTTGAGTTAATAAGCTTAACATTTAAGTAATAAATAAAATATTTAAGTTAATAAGCAAAACATTTAACTTAATAAGAAAAACATTTAAATAATAGCAGTACAGTCATCCAAGAAATAAAAGTATTTAGTTATTACAGTCATCATAATGTGAGATAGTAATAAGTTCAACAAACAACAAAACACAATCATCCATAAAGAAAGACTCAAACATTTAGTGCCCAACCAATTCTTATCTCCTCAGGAGAACTGAGAAAAAATTTCTGCCACTTCTCAGAATCATGTAACAACTTCGATACCTTAGCAAATTGGGCCATCTCAATTCCAGGTATTTTTTGTAAAAGGAGCATGCAGGCTTCAAACATTTCATCATCTTTATCCTTTTTAGAGGGAGAGAGAACTTCATCATCTCCTTTCTCACATGAAGATACACGAGTAGAAGTAGAAGATGCTTTAATTGCTTTCTCTATTGCAGCTTCCATTCTCTCAGTTCTCCTCGCAGAATTCTCATCCATACCTGACAAGAGTGCAGCTATACTGGGAGATAAACTATCTCTTTTGGCTTTCTTACTTTTACGTAAAGGTGGGGGACTGACATGACAACCCTCTTCCTCATCATCGTCATCATTGGGAGTGGGCAAAATGATTGTGGGGGGTGCTGTAGTGGAGGGGTGGGCATGCATTCCTGTTGCATATGTGTCCCCAAATATAGTCGACATCTTGTTAAAATGCTTATATCCATGTCTACGAAACTTATTTGTACCCTTAATAACCTACAAAATTTTGTTACAATGTTAACCTCATAACAAATAATATACGATATTTTATTATTTATTTAGGACTAATAATTAAATTACTAACCTTGCTCAACCTGCCCCATCTCTCTTCCTCAACTATAACCATGCCCGTCTCATGGTTATATCCCACGCCAGTCTCCAATAACAATTTCTTAAACTCGATATAAATTGTCCTTAATTGGTTAAACTTATTCCGAAGTTGGGTTTTGTCAAATTTTATCCCTGTTTGAACCTTCATTTCTTTTACCATGGTAGTTCAACCTTTTGGATTAAATGTTGTGTCAGTACGATTGCCAGCCCTAACTTGTTCCTCCATAATATTACAGAATTTTTCCATAAGTGAGTCATCCCATAACACTTTTCCATCTTTCGTAACTTCAGCCACCCCTTCTTCTTCAATTGTCAGGTATTCACCACATTGTTCCACATTCTCAACATTGATATCCATCTAACAGATTAATAACAACACTATAATTAATAACAACAAAAATAATATATATTACTTCAATAACTCATGCTATTATTTAATAACTTATACTATTACTTCAATAACTCAAAGCCCTATAAGTTGTTCCATTATTCAATGAATGATTTATAGCTGTCTTATTTCAGGTTAGTTTTACATTAATATATATTATTTTGGTCTGATTTATAATCCTTAAAATGTTTAGAATATTCATGATAGTCAAAGTTTACAACTATTGATCCTCGTAAACATAAGAAAAATCAGTAGAGCCTATAGATACCTATGTATTATTACTTTTCTAGGGAATTAATTTATAAGAATTCATAATTCTCTTATTTGTGATACAATCTTACCTTAGGACTTAGGAGCATGGGCTCATTTTTCCATTATATGCTCAAGGATTGTGAAATACTTTTAATCTTACAATCCTACCTAAATATAGTCAGTAATCTATATAAAAAATCTTTTATATCTTGTTTTATATTAAAGGGCATACTATGACTTACTTTTCAAATATAAAAATAATTAAAATTTATATAAAAAATTTCATAATTTTATTTTCATACTACTGGTTAGATTTCAAATCCTGCAAGTTAAACTTCAGTTGTCCACCCTTGCTTAGGAGGTGATTCCTAAGAATTTATAGGTGGGATTCCATTCTTCTTCTTCTTGATAGGCGGCCCCCTTGTTTTGCACTAAAACCCTACTCTACCAAGCACAAATCAACTGTAAGCAACTAACTCTGTGCAGTTCTTGCAACCAACCACTTTATAAAAGTGATAACTTATAACTAAGCCAAATCCAACCCTTTCCATATACAAATCTTACACCCTATATTCTGCTCTCCCAAACCCTTCTTTACACAAGCTTTCAACATCCTTACTAAATGATCCTACTTTTTTGTTCAAGTTCCTAAATTATACAAATCACGAATAACATTGACTTGCAAATTGAACTCAGAAATTTAAAGCATAAAGTGATTTCTGTGAAGGGAACTTTTGGTTCAGTGACAGTGTATAAATCAGATTGAAGATCCAATCACTTTTTATTATTATTATTATTATTATTATTGTTATTATTATTATTATTTTTGGTAAATCAAACATCTCATGTCATTTTGTAATTGTGGCTCGAATTTTATGTTATGACAAATTTCGATAAATTACAAACACAATCAAGAATCGACAGAAAATATAGAATCATGGATTACACAACATACAAAAATTTTCGAAAAAACTTTAGATGCTATTTTCCAGTCTCTAAAAGCTTCTTTTGACGTTTTCCCTCATCAATGCCAGGGGAGTGGATTTGAACAAGAGATGAATGAAGTTTCAACCCAACAATTCAAAAACTGAAATATTCAAACAAAAAAAGTTCAAACCTGTTGAGATCGTCGAAAATAGCAGCAAAGGAAAGCAGATCTCGGCAGAAAATAGCAGTCCTTTGATGTTGCCAAGAATCGCCAAGGACGCCAGACCAAAATCGCAGCAAACCAACCCTAGAATTGTTTCAAGTTTTCCTTTTATACCTCCTTCGATTTGCTTCCTCCGCCACAGTTAAATAAGGATTTGCTTCTTCCGCTACAGTGCAAATACAACCGGAAGCGACAAAAAACACCAAAATGGTGTTTCATCTTTTGAGCCAAAAATTGATTCTGTTTTGCAACTGTTCAAAATGCAACAAGCCCAACCAAACATGTTTTGGGTTTCAAATGGGCTACTGTATCAGGCCAAAAACAAAACAAAACACTTGCCAAACAGGGCCTTAGCTAGTGTGTTCCAAGTTGATATTGATGAATATCATTCCAATTATGAACCTTTATAACACAAATACTCAAAACAAAATTACAATTCAATGTCATTTTAGACACATATTTTGCCATCGCACAATACGATTTTTAACAATTAGGATAATATAATGACTCTCAATTCTCTTAATCTCACTATATACATATATATATATACACACACACACACACACACACACACATGGTAAAACTGCTATTCATGCAATCCATGAATTAAAATAGTAGTCTTTCATATTTTTGGAAAAAAACTTACATTGTGAATGCTAAAAGGGTAGTAGCAACTTCAATCTTAGATCTATGAGTTTCGCAATGATTATTTACAAGATTTAAGAACTGAGCTTGCATGGCCGTAAATGTACTTGGCACAACTAATTTCATACTTGGTGAGATTTGGGTATATGATTGATACACTAAATGAAAACTAATATTGAAAAAGAACTTTAATTCTGTAACCACCTTCTACTCCGAAAGTTTAAGCATATCCCCTCACGTCACGGACAGACCAGAACATATATGAGAGGAGGCAACCTTTAACAAAAAAAAAAAAAAAAATTTGTGGAGGGCAATAGTAGAGTGTTTTTTTCTAGTTTATATGGGGCAAACTCATAATTTTGTAAGTATATAATTCAAAAAAGCAATATTAGTAGGTAAAATAGCAAAAATCATCATAGATATGTGCCTACCTCACGTGTTCCCTTCTTTTGACAGTGAGATTTGATTTGACTCTAATATTATATTAATCACCATCTATTCTAATTGCCCCCACTAAGCCTATCATAAATCCGTGCCTACCTCACGTGTTGGCTTCTTTTGACAGTGAAAGATATGTGCCTACCTCACGTGTTGCCTTCTTTTAATGGTGAGATTTGAACATAAGACCGTTTGACTCTGATACTATATTAATCATAATCTATCCTAATTGCCCCCACTAAGTCTGTTATAGATCTATACCTGTCTCACGTTTTGCCTTCTTTTGAGAGTGAAATTTGAACGTATGATACTATATTAGTCACCATTACTCTAAAAAGCAATGAGAGAATGTGTAAGTATAATATTTACATCCTATAATACATCTTACTTATACAATAAAGGATCCAACCTCTCAAAAAAGAGGGTGGCTAATAGCAAGCAAATCATGCCATTTGTGCCGGCCTCCACAAGTCGTAGTCATTGTCGCGCCGCGTCCGCAGGTTGATGAGTATCATCCACTCGGCTGGCACACAGGTTTTGGAGGTACCATTAAAGCCCTCAAAAAGATTTTCTAATCGAACTTTTTACATACACTCACCCACCCCACACTATTTTGCGTGTGGACAAGAAAATTATTGGGATTCCAGTGAACAGAAGTACAATAGAAATCATGCTATGTGTACCAAGTGGAAATAGATTATGTATTTTTAGTTAAAAAAAGGAATACACCATGTGGAGTTTGTGCAACAAGCACTTGAAGCATTTTTTAACAAGCACTTCAAAATCACCCGCCCAAAACGCCTTATTTCACTGTCATCCGACTTCAATATCTTCTAATGACTATTTAGAGCCCGGAAAAAAAGTTTTCTCCACTCTCTCACTAGATGTCGTTTTTCTAACGGTAATATTAATGACATTTCCTTAACTGAGTATCTAACGGTAATATTAACGACATCTTCCTAACATATTCTTGTCATCGCCAATTCAACAAATGAAAAAAGAAATTTATTCAACTACATTTTGTTTTACCACATGTATAAATACCACTCTATACGTTATATTTTATGCAATATATTATACAAAGTATATTAATATACCATTCAACTTTACCTTTTGAATGAAATTAAAATATATTTTTTTTTACCTTTTCTTCTTTTTTGCATCAAGAAAGAAATAATTATAACTTCAGTAAGTTTTTTTTTATTATTTTGTTCTTCCCTCTAACTGGTATAACATTTGTTCTTCTTCAGCCCCAAATATTATCAAAAACTGAAGGATTATTCGTATCAAAGAGAAAGATTCACAAATTTACCTTTTGATCGAAATAAGAATTCTTTTTTTAATTTTTCTTCTATTGATCTCATTGTTTTCCTGTAGTTATTGTTCTGCATTTGGGTTTTTTTCTTTTTTAGGTTTTTCGTTCTTTCTTTTGGGGATATTCAAATTTCAATCAACTGGACCATGAAGTGAAAGTCAAATTTATTAAAAAATAGATATATTGTGTATGGAATTTGTATGTATATATTAGAAGTTTAGTAAATATGAATTTAACTCAAATTAATGTCAAATCAGCTTTTTTACCCCCTCACTCAACCAATCCAGTGACAGGATAACGTAGCCCTTAAAATTTGGATAAGAATCATCTAAGTTAACTATTATGTACGTTATCATAAGTTGAATACTGAGAACTTAACATGTGTACCATCACACAAATCTACAGACGATATGGCACCACATCGTTTAGTAGTGAAATGGCACGTGTACCATCACACAAATCTACAAGTGATAGTGCACCACATCATTTAGTAGTGAAATGGACAAACACTCTTATAATTTTTTTCTATTTGCCCATGTGGATCATTTTGAGTCCGATATCCATGTAAAATGTCATGTGTCCAACTCTCATTAATCAAATTACAATGATATACGAAGCAGTTAACTTAGTGGATTCAAGTCCCTAAAATTGTAATCTCTCTTATATTCTTAGGCCTCAACCAATAACATGCCAAATGTATTGGTAACTATGAGCCCTACAATTTGATTCATGCTTTATTCATTTTCATCAAACGAATATATGTATCGGCTAGTGACTCCTAGTTTTTCTCCACTTTCCTATCTTTTCTATTAAACTCTCCTAAGAGCATCTCCAATAGTTGTTTACATTTTTTTGTGTAAATCTAATGTGTCACAATAGATTTACACAAACATAGATTTACACAAAAAATTTGGACCAATTTTTTTTAGCTACAACCATTGTTTTATACCTTTTGTGTAAAAATATATCTGTCAATAACAATGTGATAGCCCAAGTTTTTATAAACCCGGTGCGTCTGTGATGACCGAAAGATGACCCGATAACGGATCAAAAATAAGGAAGCAAAAGATGTAAAATGGTCTTTAGAGATGTACGTCATCCCTAAGGCACCAAAATGACTCCCCATGAAGCCACAAAACTGAAATGAGCTAAGAAATGAAACAAGGATTTCAAACTCGATAAGAAATGAACCAAGGGTAAAATGGTTATTTCAAACTGAAATGGATGCCACCGTGTATACCATTGGAAAGACAACGAAAAGTGAATGAAGTTGACTCAAGAATCACCTGATTCGGAGTCCGGACGGAAAAGATATGAAAATAGAACAAAGTGGCATTCTCTGTTTAAGAGATACCACGAACCTATCTCACTAAAACTGTAATAACTCTCACTATGGTTGGAGTTGTGATGTGTGGTTGGTACAATTAGAAAGCTAACTTCAAGCTCTTGAATTTAGACTTAAGAATGACCTGATTTGGATTAGGGATGAAAGAGTTATGACCCTCTGAAGTCAATGCAAGAAAACTATCCAAGGAAAATTGAAAAGGTAAAGCTCCAGGGAGGATCAACCGACCGACAGCAAGGACCAGCCGGCCGAAACTCCATCATCAACTGACCGAACCCCAATCATCAACCGGCCAAAACGACTCTTTTCACTAGAAAGTCTACTGGAATTGGTCTCGAGCATGTATCAGCCAGCTGATGGCTCTTATCAGCCGACCGACGTAGCAAACAGCAGCATGTATCAGCCGGCTGATGGCTCTTATTAGTCGACCGACGTAGCAAACAGCAGCAAATGCTGCTGCTGCAATGCATGGGAAGGTATTCGGTTTAACTTTAAAGCTATGCATGCATTCCAAATGATCCGAAACAAGTTTGAAAACATTTCCTAGCCTCCTTCAAGCATAAACAACATGCTAAATCAAAAGAGAACTTTAAATCATGTTCCAATGCATGAATTTTACATAAAAATTCATAAATCATCCAAAAATAGTTCAAAAGCTGGAACTTAAGAGTTTTATGAGATATGAACATGCCCGCAAACGTAATATGATGTTGTAGACGCGTTACAATAACCTACGGCCTCATTATAATCCATTTACAAAATTTGACATACCACACCTCCAATTTTCACAAAATAGGCTTTTATGGCCAAACTTGAGTTTTAAAAACATACCTGAGAACTTTAAATTTAACAGCCCTTGGCCTCATGTTACGCATGCAAAACAAGCATCGCCAAGTGTACTTAGATACACATTACACAATAATAAAGTCACCTTAGCTTGCAAAATACCATACATCCATGATATACCAAAAATATAACATCAAAAGTAAAGCATGTTAAACAAGTGCATGTCAATATACAAAAAAGTTCCAAATTGCTCATAAGCCACTAAGGATGATGAGCATCCGAGAACATAGTCTCTTTACCTGTAAAATAATACAAACAACTAGGGTGAGTAATCAAGTTACTCGTAGGAAGAAGCATATGCGTATACCCTAAAGTTTCAACATCATTGCAAAATTAATATAGACAAATACAAGGGATCATTCCACTTAACGTCTATGTTCAAGGTGTTCTAAGGGATCATCTTAAGCTAACTTCAATGATTCTTTAACAACACAATATCAACATCAATGTACTGAACAATATCAATTCGCCAATAACAAAAATTACAAGTTACAATTAAACATTGGTTGTCAACTTGGAATTAAATACGAAATCAATTAGTGGAAAACTTGGACATCAAATCCCAGATTAAACCAAGACCTAAACGGTTATTTCGGGCATTAACCCGCTGGGAATACCACCATAGTGCGCACTAAAAATGGGGAGAACTCATACCTCCTGTACTAAAGCCAAACTCTAGCCATGTCATTTGTAACAATGTCCTAAGAGAATCCAAAATCATAATTAAGTTCAAAACTTATATACAATAATTAAGGCATATAACCACCTTCCATGCACAAGTATTTTGAAACCACACAAACCATGTCTTAGGGTTCCAAGTCTAAAATGGTATACCAAATGACAAGTCCTCATCATGATATAATGTTCAATACAATACCACTAACTTATCAATTTAAATCATGCCTCAACAATAAGCTTTATATACTAAATCTTAACATTTTAGAAATAAACCTTTAAAATAATTAAAATTAATAATCCACAAGAATATAAAATTATTACCACAATAAATATAGCAATTCAAAACAATAAGAATTTTATATAACATTAATAATTCTACACAACTTATATACATATCGTACATGCTTAAATCAATAAATCCTAAGTTAAATGCGAGGATTTTCTATAATATGCAATACTACAATTCTAAAAGCATGTACACAATATATATTAAACCCCAAATGATCATAAAACACTTAAAGCATAAACATACTACCACCCCTACCTCAATAAAGAATTGAATCTCTATAATCCTTTACAACCAAGCTTAAAAATGAAAAGCAAAACTAGGATTTTGTAGAGGAGAGTGAGATGAAACTTTTACTTCCCAAGGTTAAAGGTCTAAGGTGAGTGGAAGGAGGCCAAAATGAGACAATAAGCTTTAAACCAAGCTTTTCTTCAATGGTGGCTAGGTTAGGGTTTTGAGAACAAGGGAAATGAAAGAGATAAGGTGAAATATGGTGAGTAGAGGATCTAGTATTCCTCCACTCACTAAGTGCTCTTACATTACCTCACACACACACACAATATAAGACTTAATTTGGTACCTACACTTGTCACCAATCCATGGTTCCTTCCTAGGCTTAATCCTAAGCCTACACTTGTCAACCATCCAAGCCAATAAGTGCACCTATCGTAGGCCAAGAAGTGGGTGAATATCCACCCTCTACATGTCACAAGATTAGGCTTCCAAGTGACTCCACCCCAATACCAATAAGTGGCTCCATGAGAGTGTGACACTTGTCACACTTTCCAAAAATTGCAAAAAGATTATTTTTCAAAATATCTTCCAAATTAAATTACAAAGTGGTCTCTAAGACGAAAAATAATTACTTTACATAATTACACTAAAACCCCAAAAATCAAGAATGTTTCTAAAAAAGTATGCAACTATGTCATTTACAAAAAAAAGAAAGCAACTAGCATACTTTTCTACGAAAGTAAAAATACAAATATCATGGAAATCAAATATTATGGATGCATGCAAAGCCGGAATCAAATCTGAGCACGAAAAGTGAGGTTATGCAAGAAAAATGATAAACGGGAAAAAGACGAAGAAAGAAATTACTAAAAAAAAAAAAAACAAATGACCGGGTTATTACAACATACCCTCCTTAAAAGGATTTCGTCTCCAAAATCAAGTCGTACCTGAAAGAGAAAACAAATTGGAATACCGAGAACGAACCTCTTGTTTGAGCTCCCAGGTAGCCTCCTCAACGCTGTGATATCTCCACAAGACCTTAACCAATGGAATGGTCTTAATCCGCAAGACCTGCTCCTGTGAATCAAGAATCTAGACTGGACCCTCCTCGTAGGTCACGTCTTCATCAACAACAACATCTGTCCACCATAAAATATGCGATGGATTCAGCTCGTACTTCCTCAACATAGAGACATAAAAGACATCGTGAACCCTATCCAGGTCTGGCGGCAATGCCAAACGATAAACGACTTCACCGACGCGTTCCAAAATCTGAAATGGTCCAATGAACCTAGGAGACAACTTGCCCGTCTGTAAAAATCTCAGAAGTCCCTTCCGTGGAGAAATTTGAGAAAGACGTGGTCCCCTATCTCAAAAGACAAGGATCTCCTCCTCTTGTCAGCATAACTCTTCTGTCTACTTTGAGCTGTAACCAACCGTTACCGAATCAACTTAATCTTCTATGTAGTCTCA
Organism: Cornus florida; assembly: GCF_030987335.1. Lineage (NCBI taxonomy): Eukaryota > Viridiplantae > Streptophyta > Magnoliopsida > Cornales > Cornaceae > Cornus > Cornus florida. The sequence continues at coordinate 47,081,756 of NW_026775575.1, forward strand.
AAGACAATATCAGGACCCAAGAAGACTATATCACCTACCTCGGTCCAACAAACTGGAGATCTGCAAGGTCTATCATACAACGCCTCAAAGATGCCATGCCAATACTGGTCTGATAACTGTTATTGTAGGCAAACTCAACCAAAGGTAAGTAGTCCTCCCAACTACCCCCAAAATCCAAAATGCAAGCCCGTAGCATATATTCTAATATCTGAATGGTACGTTTCGACTGACCATCAGTCTGAGGATGAAATGCTGTGCTAAAATGAAGTGTCCTGAAAACTCGTGTCAAGAGCCTCCTGAAAACTCTGCCAAAAGAGAGACGTGAATCTGGGATCCCTATCCGAAACAATGGATACTGGAACCCCGGAAAGCCTGACAATCTGCCCGACATACAATCCACTCAGCCTCTCTGTGTCATCTGTCACTGTCATAGGCAAAAAATGAGCCGTTTTAGTCAATCTGTCAAAAATGACCCAAACGGCATCATTCCTTGCCTTGGATCTCAGAAGTCCCTTCACGAAATCCATAGTGATGTGCTCCCACTTCCACTCTACCACTGGTAGTGGTTGCAACAAACCCGTTGTTCTCTGATGCTCTGCCTTCACTTGCTGACAAGTAAGACATTTAGCCACGAGTTGAGAAACAACCCGTTTCATGCCTTTCCACTAAAATTGTCTTCGCAAATTGTGATACATCTTCGTACCACTAAGATGAACTGCGAGTTGAGAATAGTGAAAATCCCAAAGAACAACGTTACGATAAGACAAAGGAACAAACATCTTCCCTCTGTACCTAAGACCACCATCTTAATGTAAGGTCCAACCCTCTACATTCTCGCTGCCTGAAATTCGAACATGGATGGACTTTATCTCCCCATCCTCCTATTGTACCTCAATAACTCTGCTAACAAGAGCCGGTTGAGCCACAAGGCTAAACAAGATAGCTGATGGAACATCCTCATATAAGTGTAAACCAAGATCTACAAGTTCTTCTAGCATCTTCCATCTGTGGACGGAAATGCTAGCAAGAGTACTTCGTAACTTCTTACTCAATGCATCGGCCACCACATTGGCCTTTCCCGGATGATACTATAATTCAAAGTCGTAGTCCTCCATGAACTCGACCCATCTGTGTTGTCTTAAATTCAAATCTTTCTGAGAGAATAGATATTCGAGACTCTTATGATCGGAGAAAACCTCGAACTTCTCCCCGTACAAATAATGTCTCCATCCTTTCAGGGCAAAGATAACTGATGCCAACTCCAAATCATGTATCGGATAGTTCAACTCGTGAGTCTTCAACTGTCGAAACCCATAAGCTACCACCCGTTCAGTCTGTATTAGAACACACCCTAGGCCTTCTATCGAAGTATCATAATTGACCACGTAACCCAAACCACGTTCAGGTATGATCAAAACTGGAGCTGATGTCAATCTGATCTTCAACTCCTGAAAAGCAAAATTACAAGCCTCATTCCATATGAACTTGACTTCCTTACGAGTAAGTCGAGTCATAGGTGCCGCTAGATGAGAGAAATCCCGAACAAATCTCCTGTAGGTAGCCGGCTAGGCTAAGAAAGCTCCGAACCTCAAACACTGTCTTCAGACGCTCCCAATCCATCACAGATTCAATCTTCGATGGATCCACTGCAACACCGCCCTCTAACACGACATGTCCAAGGAACTTCACCTCCAGTAGCCAAAATTCACATTTCTCGAACTTGGGATACAATCGGTTATCCCTAAAGATCTACAAAACTGCTCTCAAGTGATACTCATGCTCTTCCCTCGAAGCTGAGTACATGAGAATGTCATCAATGAACACCACCACAAATCTGTCAAGATAGTCACTGAATACACTGTTCATCAAATCCATGAAAGCCACTGGAGCATTGGTCAAACAAAATGGCATAACCAGAAACTCATAATGGCCATAATGTATACGAAAAACGGTTTTGGATATATCCTCATCCTTAACCCTCTACTGATATTAACACGACCTCAAATCAATCTTCGAAAAGCATGTCGCTCCCTTTAACTGATCAAACAAGTCATCAATCCTAGGCAAAGGATACCTGTATAAGAGCCAAACTCTAGCCATGTCATTTGTAACAATGTCCCAAGAGAACCCAAAATCACAATTAAGTTCAAAAATTATACACAATAATTAAGGCATATAACCACCTTCCATACATAAGTATTTTGAAACCACACAAATCATATCTTAGGGTTCCAAGTCTAAAATGGCATACCAATGACAAGTCCTCATCATGATATAATGTTCAATACAATAGCACCAACTTATCAATTTAAATCATACTTCAACAATAAACTTTATATACTAAATCTTAACATTTTAGAAATAAGTCTCTAAAATAATTAAAATTAGTAATCCACAAGAATTTAGAATTATAACCACAATAAATATAGCAATTCAAAGCAATAAGAATTTTATATAACATTAATAATTCTACACAACTTATATACATATCATACATGCTTAAATCAATAAATCCTAAGTTAAATGCGAGGATTTTCTATAATATGCAATACTACAATTCTAAAAGCATGTACACAATATATATTAAACCCTAAAGGATCATAAAACACTTAAAGCATAAACATACTACCATCCTTACCTCAATAGAAAATTGAATCTTTATAATCCAAAACAACCAAGCTTAAAAATGGAAAACAAAACTAGGATTTTGTGGAGGAGAGTGAGATGAAACTTTTACTTCCCAAGGTTAAAGGTCTAAGGTGAGTGGAAGGAGGCCAAAATGAGACAATAAGCTCTAAACCAAGTTTTTCTTCAATAGTGGCTAGGTTAGGGTTTTGAGAACAAGGGAAATGAAAGAGATAAGGTGAAATATGGTGAGTGGAGGATCTAATATTCCTCCACTCACTATATGCTCTTACACTACCTCTCTCACACACACAATGCAAGACTTAATTTGGTGCCTACACTTGCCACCAATCCATGGCTCCTTTCTAGGCTTAATCCCTACACTTGTCAACCATCCAAGCCAATAAGTGTACCTATCCTAGGCCAACAAGTGGGTGAATCTCCACGCTCCACATGTCACAAGATTAGGCTTCCAAGTGACTCCACCCCAATGCCAACAAGTGGCTTCATGAGAGTGTGATACTTGTTATACTTTTCAAAAATTACAAAAAAGTCCTTTTTCCAAAATATCTTCCAAATTAAATTACAAAGTGGTCCCTAAAATGAAAAATAATTACTTTACATAATTACACTAAAACCCCAAAAATCAAGAATGTTTATAAGAAAGTATGCATCCATGTCCTTTACGAAAAAAGAAAGCAATTAGCATACTTTTTTACAAAAGTAAAAATACAAATATCATAGAAATCAAATATTATGGATGCATGCAAAGTCAGAATCAAATCCGAGCATGAAAAGTGAGGTTATGCAAGAAAAATGATAAACGGGAAAAAGACGAAAAAAGAAATTATCCCCCCCTCCCCCACCCCCCCCCCCCCCCCACCCAAAAAAAAGGAAGGAAAATGACCGGGTCATTACAAACAACCAACCACGTGTCAAGCCCAAGACCCCACATAACTTTTACAAACCTATTTAATATGGGGTTGATTCGTTAATGGAATAAGAAAAAGGGAGGAGAGAGAAAATATGTTTGTTGTGGCTGTCTAAAAAGGTTGTGCAAAATACACAACAATTTTACATATTGGTGAGGTGACAATGTATCTTAATATACTGCTGAAAAAATAAAAATAAAAATAAGTTTTACACATTGTATATATTTTACATAAAATGGTCTTTTAACACACTACCGGAGATGCTCTAACATTGTTTTCTCCTCGTTGCAGTCTCTCCATCAAACTAAAATCCTATCCATCTCTCTCCTTACCGCATTCCATCTATTTTTTTTTTTTCTTTCACATCTATCTCTTATTTTTTATTCTGTCACATCTTTTTGTATTTCTAAATTCTTCTATATTCGTTTCCTTGTAAATTTTCACTTTGTATGTGTTACAATTTAATACTCGATTAAAATTTCGTACTCATTTTTATATTCCTCACCTAAGACTTCAAATTTTATTGAGGCGCATTTATAATTTTAGCTCGAATTCTAACAATCAGTGAAGATCACACACAAACTAATGCTCATCTAGAATAGTGTGATTCAGATTAAAGGAGAAACAATCTTAGCAATTTTTGCCTCTCTAAAAGCTCTTGGACTTCCAAAAAAATAAGTTTTTATTAATTAAGATCATAGCCGATTATATATAGAAAAAATAAAATCTATGTTTTTTTGTTTAAGAAGTCTTTTAAAAATATTGAAAGGGGCCTCTTAAAAATCAAGAGTTGGGTCGTGTATGGGGATAAGAATTCAAAGTCTTAATTGAAATAAGAGAAGTTGGATCAAGTAACTGTTAAAATAATCAGGTGCAAACATAATTTTACATGGTTCGGCCAAAATCGGCCTACGTCCAAGGATAAAAATATATTCTACTAGAATTTTGTAGGAATATTATAATAGTAGATAATATCTAACACCACATCAAGTCATGTAATCCATGAGGTTCCCTTTTGCCATCAATTTTCTCTACACTCTACGAACCCGTAAACTATCTCTACTTATCATTAATTCCCTCACGAGTCTATTGTCGTGGTGCCGCCCCCTATATCATTGGGGATATTAACTCCGTCCAATCCATTCAATGGTCGGTTGTTGTTGAGAGTTAAATCCCTCCTTCATCACAAACAGTAGAAACATCATTATCATAATATCATTACACAAGCATATATGAAGATAACAATTATACACATCCATGCACAACACAATATTTTACATGGTTCACCTAACTCTAGGGCTTTGTCCATGGAGAGAAATATTCATTATTACCCCACTTACTCTCACTCATCATTCTTAAAGCCAGATCTTTACACTTGGGAATTATATATACTTTCCCATCTCCTCACAACACTCACCTTTAAACTCTTCACATCTTCGCTTTCTTTTCTCTCTCTTCTCACTCTAATCTCCCACACTCATCTCTAATTATAGTCTTCAACCCCAATTCCTTGTTGGACAAGATCGAATTCTTGCCTACCAAAGAGTTTCCATGTCAATTACAACTTTATAATAGCATACACAACTTCTTTCCAAAATTTTTAATCTTTTTCCCAAGTCTTTTGGCTTCCAAAATGGATTAGGAAACCATTTCTTGCACATATCAAGTACTTGAGACCAATCTAAGGAAAGTTGGACCTATTGTAGCCAAAAAACAATTGTCACGTTTCTTAAGGTGTTGGATTAGTCCAACTCTTTCAGAACACGTTGCTAGTATTTCAAGTCACAAAACCGAACATATACTGTTATAAATTTAAAGTTACACCTTTTTCAATCTCATAGGTCTCAACCTATAACTTATGTATCTATTTATAGAGCCTAAAACCTAATTCGTTGTTGGACAATGATTACAATTCCTTCAAACTCATGACTTGCCTAACAAGAAATTACTTAATAAAAAATAATTGTAAAAACCAAATTAGAATAGGAATTTGAGACACAAATCTTAACAATCTCTGGCTCAAATTCCATAAGGTTAATTGGTGTTTCTCACGAGAATTGAGTCGAACAATTCATGCACCTTTAATATTGCATAAGTCTGATTTTCTCCTATGTTGCTCGGTGAGTCAAACTTCCTAGGCTCCACCTTGTGATGTAGAGGAAGCTGTGTAATCGTTCACAAAGAACAAGGGTTACTTTGAATCCACAAAGCAAGGTAACTTTGAATCCACAAAGTTGAATAAAAATTGCAAAGCAATTGAAATATTATTAAATAAAGGTTATATTATGCTCTCGCAATACATGCATATTTATAATAGAGAAAACCTAACACTCGAAAGAAACTAAAAATATAAGGAAACTAATCAAATAAGCCTAAAAATAAATTCTCTCTAAAAATTCTGAAAAAAACGCAATAAGAAACCTAATCAATAAAAACTACTAAATATAAAATCTCAGAGCATTCCGACTTCGTTTAGGTCTCAAACAAAAATTCTAAAATAATCAATAGGTCTCATATAACACAATAAAATGCGATTTCAGAGCCTTAAACAAAGGTTTTCAGCCGAAAACCAGCATGGACCAAGGTAAGGCTAATAGGTTTTTCCCAATGGATAGTTTCCACCCAAAAAAACACTTCTTTCACGTAAAAAATGGAATTGTCAAATTGTCCAGAATTCATCAGTCCCTCCACTTCAAAAAAAAAAAAAAAAAAAAAACTCGTCCTCGAGTTTGGCTACGAATGACATGAAGTTTTGTATACTGTTTATTGTCTTGGGCAAAGAGCGGAACTTTCTTGTTTTTAGGTACATCAAAATACTCAAAAAATTCTTCAACTTCTTCAAATTAGCCCAAGATCTCTTCAATAATAACACTTCCATCGAAAGTAAGTAAATCAAGTTTTACTTGAAATTCACGATTGTTGCATCTACCTCGATCATTGAATCCAAACTCCTCATCATCAGAATAATTCGCATAGGTTAGAGACCTATATGGATATACAAAAACATAACCCATATTCGATTGACTATGAGATACAACATCAGCGTGAACTCGAACTGAACGATGAATCTGGTTGCCACCAATCCCAAAACCTGTTGTTATGTACCGTTCTAGAGTATGCATGGCATGGGGCCTTCATTCTATGATCAACGTCGGCAAAATAGGTACTACCAAAACGAGTAATCATTATTAGACCAAGGTAAATTAAGGCTTTTATACCAACTAACGTAGCGGAAGCTGTGTAATCATTCACAAGGAATAAGGGTTACTTTGAATCCATAAAGTAAGATAATTTTGAATCCACAAAGTTGAATACAAATTGTACAACAATTGAAATATTATTAATTAATTGTTAAATTATGCTATCGCAGTACATGCATATTTACAATAGAGAAAACCTAACATTAGAAGGAAATTAAAACGTAAGGAAAATATCCTAGAAATAAGCCTCTTTCTAAAAATTCTAAAAAATATATAATAAGTAACCTAATCAATAAAAATTACTAAATATAAAATCTCAAGCATTCTGACTTCGTTTAGGCTTCAAAGAAAAATTCCAAAATAATCAACAAACCTCCTATAACACAATAAAACGCGATTTCAGAGTTCTAAACGAATATTTTCAGCCGAAAACCAACATTCCCCACAAGCTAAAGTTAGTGGGTTTTTCTCAATGGATAGTGTCCACCCCAAAAAACACTCATTTCATATAAAAGACGGACTTATCAAACTATCCATGAGATTCTCTCTTGTCATCAGTGTTCTCTTCAATCTACGTCCACAAATGAGAAGAAATTACACAATGTTTCCGTATAGATATTACAACATAAGGGTATACCCATCACCAAACCGTGTACATATATAAACCCATGTACTCTCCACGAGACTCTCTCATGTCATCAATGTTCTCTTCAATCTACTAATTCGTAACTACTCCTACCCAACAACTCCCTTTGAAGAAGTTTCACTTTGATCAACTCCATCATTTGACAATGCTAAGGACAGTTGTGCAGTCCCGACTGCACAACATAAATTCTAGAATTTGTGAGATCTAAAGATCCAAGAACTGAACTTGTACAATCCTTTTTTTTTTTTTTTTTTTTTTTTTTTTTTTTTTTTCGGTAAAATCACCACTGTAGTTAAAACAGCAGCTGTTTTTACACTTGGTGAGATTTGATTATATATTTCGACACACTAAATAGAAACTATACATACATACATACATACATATATATATGAAAAAGAAACCCAATCCCGTACATTTTACTATACAACAAAGGAGCCAATTACCTCTCAAAACAGTGGGTGGCTAAGGGCAAGCAAAGCATTCCATTTGTGCCTCCACAAGTCGTAGTCATTGTCGCGCCGCGTCCGCAGGTGTGATGAGCATCATCCACTTGGCTGGTACACAGGTTTTGGTGGTACCATTAAAGCTTTCAAAAAGATTTTCTAATAGAACTTTTTACATACACCTTAGACACTCACTCACTCCACACTAGCTTGTGTCTGGACAAGAAAATTATAGTGAATCCATTGAACATAAGTACAACAGAAATGGATTGAGTTCATAAGTCATGCCACGTGTACCATGTGGGATTAGACGCTGCAGTTTGTGCAACAAGCACTTGAAACCATATTTCACTTGGCTCTTGTGTTTGGAAAAGGAAAAAAAAAAACAGAAAACACAGTATAATTTTTCAATGGTTGGTAGTATAATTTTTCAATACATGAGGGTGTTTTTTGTAATTTTGCTTAAGTAGAGGGAAGGTTTGGTTGATTTATCTCTATTTTTTATTGAATAACGTTGTAAGGGCCGAATTCGGCAATTTTTGAATTCAATTTATGTGAGTGTAGTGGTGGGTCCCACAATGTGTTATCACTATGATATCATGTGACATCATTTGACGAGTCCCACATTTTCTCTCACATAAATTGAATTCGATAATTATTAAATTCGATCCCTAAATGACTACTTTTTTATTTGGTTGTGTACCATGGTAACATCAATAAGAGCAGGAGAATGTAATTTGAAAAAAAATAAATAAAAGAGGAAAGATAAGCAAATGAATCATGAAATCATTTTAAAACTTGGGTGAATTGCATGACATCTCCTGAAGTTTTTTTAATCAATGTCATTTAGATTCAAGTCAACCTCATGTCGTCCTATTGCCCGTCAGGTTTGAAAATTTTGTACACTCCCTCTGGACCACTTACAAATGAAAAAACAACCTAAATACCATTTGACTTGTCAACCATTTCATTTGAATCATAAAATTATAAATATAATTTCCTAACTAATTTTATTGGATCAAACCATCCTCTTCATCTCTATGCAGAATACTCATTTTCACTCTCTACAATCTAAATCTGTATATATATCTCACTCATAAGTTTCTCTCTCTCTCTCTGTGTTATATATAACAAAACAGTCATGGCCAACTCAGACACCACCACAAAATAAATTTGTTTTTTTTTTTTTCAATTTTATAAAATAGCTGTGTCTAGCCTAGACACCACCCCAATAGAGTGAAAAATAAAAAAATAAAAATAGCCATGACTATTTTTATCTCACCATTTCTACCACCAATTCTCTTATTTCCAACCAAAGGACCAGCTAGCTCAGCGGTATCACCCCTTCGTCCCCAAAGGAAAAGTTGGAGGTTCGAATCTCGGTGGAAGTAGGGTGTGTTCGAACCTCGGTGAAAGTAGGGTGTGTGCGTAATCGCTTTAACTTTCAAAAAAAATTAAATAAATAAATAAATTATTCTTATTTCCTCTCATACTAGCCACTTTCCTTCCCTTAGTCTCACTCACAAACCCAACACCACCACACTGTAACATTTTTTTCCCAAATTCTGCAAACTTGCCCTAGCCACTGTGTCCTCAACCGCAAGTCATGTTTCCCTTCACCGGTGAGAAGAAGTTCCAATTTACACAAAGAGGGGGATTACGGGAAGAGAGAGATCTAATGATGAGGGATAATTTCGTCAATTAACATCCTAATATTTTGTGGATTACAAATTAAATAATCAGGAGTAAATTTAACATTTGAAATCTAAAAGGGTGTCATTGTGCAAAAAATCATTGACCGGCATATAGTTGACCATAACCTCCCAGGGTGTCAAATAGTCAATTCAATTTACCCTAAAGTGCATAAAAACCTCCCTTCACTAGAGGTTATGTGCACAATGCATCTCTCCCTTTTGAAAATATGTATTATAGTCCATTAAATTCAAACAAAAGTGTAAATAAGCTCCTCTGACCACTCTTTGATCAAAATAAACATAAAATAAATTTAAAAACCCCAATTTGCCCTTTTTCTCATATCACCAAGATTAAAGAATATGTTTTCTTTTACTTTTTCTTTTTTTTGTTTTACTTTTAGTATGAATCATATTAAATGCAAATATTTATTTCTTTAGGTCAAAGATTATATGAATGTTTTACAGTTTTGGTTTTAATATGAAACGTATTAAATGTAAATATTTATTTTTGTAGGTCACAGATTATATTAATACTATACAATTTTGCTTTTAGTATGAATCATATTAAATATAAATATTTATTTCTTTAGGTCTGAAATTATATGAATACTATACAGATATATTTTCATATTTTATGTAATGCTTTCAAATTATTTGTTTATTCTTCCTAGTAAATTTTGGTAAGGAATTTCTAATTTTTCAATTATACATATAAAATCGTTTACTTTTACCTTTTCAAATATGTTCTTTATTTTATTTTATTTTTATTTATTTTTCTCTGATGAAACAAAATAAATTATATATATATATATATATATATATATATATATATATATAATATAACTTTGTTATTTTTCATTAAAAAAAAGTAGGAAAAATAAACTTAATTTATTGACAAGAGGGTATCATAATATTTTTATGCAAATAGGGAGTATTTGTACCAAATTGATAGTATAGAAAGTTTTATATTATACACAACCTTTTTGCACTGCATCGATATCGATAGTAGATGAGAGTTTTACACTTAACCCTACCCTTAAATCTCCCTCTATACTATTTATATTATAACAAAATAAATATTGCTATCATTTTTACTGATATTCAAATTACTTTATCAAAATTATCTGGATGAGTGTTTAATCCCGTCAAAATTAGACAAGCTTTGAATTAACTCAAACTTGTTACTTAAAGCCCATATAAAAATTTCTATTTAACATAACCACCTTATCTTTGCCCAAATTACCTATATATATACACACACACACACTATTATAATAAATCGAGATTGACATTTTTGGTGTTATAAATCGAGATTGACTTTGAACATTGGATTCATCTCTAACTCAATAGTATCTTGATTATCTTCATAATATTTAAACTCAAAATAATAATCGGAACCATGGAACAAAAGATAATGTGGGTGATTTAATAATTCTATGCAAAGAAAGCGGATGAGGTGCTCATTTTTTCCATCTTATCTTGTTTCTCTCTCTCTCTTCTTTTCCATAGTGACACTCCTCTGTCTCTCCCTCCTTATCCATAGTCACGCTCCCTCTCTCTCCACATGAGTGTGATCACACGCACCTTTAGTCCACCTTTTAGTCCAACAAAATAAGTAGCTCAATCTTTTCTTATAACAGGTGAGTCGGTGTTATCCGACTGGTATAGAGTCCGAACTTAGGGTTCGATCTCTCTCTATCCTAACTATTAACTAATCATTGTTAAGATAAAAAAAATATATATTTAATATAGAGTCGGAACTTAGCGTTCCATACTCTATAAGTTCATAATCCGATTTCTCTCTCCCCTAACTATTAAATAACCATTGTTAAGATTAAAAAAAAATTAATATAGAGTCAGAACTTAGTGCTCCTTACTTTATAAATTCACAGTTCGATTTCTCTCTCCCATAACTATTAACTAACCATTGTCAAGATAAAAAAAAAAAAAAAAAAAAAAAAAAAAAAAAAAAAAAAAAAACATTAATTTTCTTTTTCTTAAAACGAGAACCAAGAGAAAATTTGTTTGATTTATAATTATGGAAACAATTTTTTGTTCTCAGAAAACAGAAAACATTATAAAAAATTCTGCTTAATTCAATTTTCTGGAAACTCATTTATAAAAATGTCTGTTATCAAATAACAGTCTTTTATAATTCTATGAAAACTCTTTCTCTACTTTCTGAATTTCTAAAAACTGTTTTCAAAGTTATAAATCAATTAATTCCTATAAGAATATAATCAAATTTAGGTTTCATTTACATGGATTAATCCCTATATTATTTGAGTTACCATTTATAGGTCTAATTTGAGCTACGATTAGCCCAAAACATATTGTTGGGTTCAAATCCTTTTTAAAAAAATATTTGGGTAAATTACACTGACACCTCTGAAGTTTTGGTCGCTACCACTCAATGGATGGTCAATGATTATTTTTACATTGACACCCCCCTAAGGTTTCAAAAATGTGCATAGACATCCTTCCAGACCTCTTAAACCATATGAAATTACTTTTTAACCCTTTAACTTGTCAACAACTCCATTTAAATCATGAAATTACAAATTTAATCTTCTAACTAAATTTAATGGACCAAACGAACCTCTTCATCTTTTCTATACATATAGATATGCAGGGACAGATCCAGGATGTAAAGTAAGTAGGAGGCAATAATATATATTTTTAGTAATTTCAAAGGGAGCAAAGGTAATATTTCATAGGTATATTACTTAAAAAAAAAAAATTATAAGGGTATATTACTAAAAAAAAAAAAGATTCAGTGGATATGGTTTGTATATAATAATACTTATACCACCATAACAATATAAAAATAAAAGAGAAAATTAATTTTTTTTTTAAAATGGCAAGATAATGCACACCACCATAACCACCACCACAAATAAAAATAAAAAACAAATTTTTTATTTTTAAATAGTGTACACCACCATAACCACCACCGTGACATAAAAATAAAAAATAAAATTAATTTTTTTAAATAGCAGACCACCACCACAGCATGAAAATAAAAAATAAAATATATATATATATATATATATATATATATATATATATATATTTTGAAATAGTGAGATAATTGTACACTACCCTAACCATCACTACCACACCCAAACACCACAGTAGAAAAAAAAAAATTGAAAACAACCATGGTCAACCTATACTTATATGTGTCAAATGCCACCAAAACCACCACCACACCAAAACAACACCAGCAACACATCCAGACTCTACCAGAACCACCACCACCACCACCACCACTATCGCCACAATAGAAAATAATAATAATAAAAATTCCCGCATCTGAGTGACATTGGCCAAAACCTCAAGGGATGTCAATGTAATTTATCCAAAAAAAAGTTATATGCATGAGGGTTTTTTACAGTCTTAGGGTAAAAACAACACCAATAAATCATTTAGTTATGAGTGGTGAGCCTTGGCTTGCAGTGTTGCTCCATTATTATTCAAAGTGAGACACAAAATTTCTTACATCTAATCCTTTTCAAATTCTGCAATAATAGGAGAGCACCGAACTATGGTTTTATTCTAAGCTTGTCAATGCATCTGATGTGATTGAAATAAATTGATGCACTCCTACTCATACACTCATTTTGTCGTTTGGAGATTCGAACTCTTACCATTTATTTTAAAAAATAGAGAAGATATCACTAAGTCATGAGATGTTGGTCATAACCGATAACAATCAAGATCAAGTTCACTTCGAGGCTCAAATCAATGGGTAAAATGCAGATGGTGATTGCTAGTACTAACCGAATTTATTTTTTCTTAATTAACCTTCCAAAAAATAATTAGACACAACAAGAATCGATAGATATAAAAATTACAAATACTTTCAACAAACATTTAATTATGAATTCAACTGTTTATACATCACACATCACGTGAAACCCATGCTTTGGACCAGAAGGAGAAGAAAAATGAGAAAGGATAGGACAAGTGTATAAAATATGAAATTTGGTTCACGACTTTTTTTTGTAATACTCTTTTATATTTCTTTCCCTCCTTGTAATTTGTAACATAAGTTGGGTATTATTTCATGGCTTAATGTCAATTATGTTACAAGTGGGATTTGTTTCACATCAAATTTAAATAATTATGTAGTACTATCCAACAGCTTGAACTTTTGAATAAATGGGTAAGTACCCATCCGTTATAATTAGTATTAAAGGTAGACTCAATTCTTAATCCAGTGTCATGCCACGCACTCGGGTACGCAAGGTGGCCCGACAACAACGAAGGAGTTGTCCAAATTTGAGACTCACATCGAATTTGAATGAGGGTTAAATTGTATAAATAGGTGAATATGTAATTTAAACTTTTAAATAAATAAATAAATCCCACTCATTACACTTACTTAGCAGAGTGTGCCGCTCTTTGGCTGGGTGTGCACTGGCCGGATGTGCACGTTTTGAGTAAATGGATAAACCCATTACACTTACTTAGTAGGGTGTGCCACTCTATTATCCTAATTTTCTAGGATAAAAATAGAAATTGCAATATAAGTTGCATTAGTATTTCATTGCATTAATAGTCTCTCTTTCTCTCTTTAAAAAATATAAAAATAAAAAAATAAAAAAATGAAAAAAAAAATGGTATATTTTGACATTTTGAAAATTCTGAAATCTACCTTATCCTGACAAGAGGAGGGATTCTTCGTGGATTAGGTTTTTGGTACTATATGGGCCCCAAAAAGATTGTAGTTGTTGTTGGTTGATTATGATATTTCAGATTGGGAAGGGATAATTCCTGAATTTTAATTTTGAATTACAAAAATTAATAGTGAGTTTTTATCACAATTGACTAGAACTCAAGATTATCTCTCCACATGTTCCTCCATTTTAGACTTTACTAAAATAAATAGGGACCCAAAGGAAATAGAAATTGGACTAATGGGTCACAAGATGCTCACTATCACATTGTCCTAATTTGAATAATCAATTGAGATTATTCCTCAATAGGACTAAGGTCACATTGATTCTCTCCATCACATTGGCTTCATTGGAATAATGAATTGAGAATATACCTAACTCAGGGAAAATATAAATAAAATATTTGATCCTAACAAAATATAATAATTTTTATCAAAAAGGAAAAGAACAAAATTAATATAAGTATGATAAGTCGAGTTCTCTTTAAATACATGTCATTTTGACTCATCAACCATACCATTCACCTATACAATTGATATTTTTTAGAATTTTTATTAGAAGCATTGCAGGACGAACACTTGTAATGATTTTTTTTTATTTTTTATTTTTTTTATTATTATTATTTTTTTTAACGAATTCACCACTCTCACATAGTCACATAAAACGTCGCATTCGTTAATATATATATATATATATACATATATATATATATATATATATATATATCACAAATAAATTAACATTGTTTCTGAAAGTATGAAATTGGTACCTTAAAATTTGAAAAAAATATTGAAATAATTTTTTTTTAAATTTAAATTTTAAGACACCAATTCTATGTCACCAAATATAATTATGATGTTTTTCTTGTGTTTATATTGAGTATTACTCCTAATATATGTTTAAAAACAAGCAAAATATGGAAGTAATTTGTATAGCTATATATACCACATTATGTACCTTCCCGTGGTACTCTCTTCAAACTCCAATAAGTTTCCACATTTTAAGTCCTTTTTTTTTTTTTTTTCTTTTTTTTGGATAATGATCCCCTTTTTATAAGTCATTCGTAAGATGGGGCCCACTTAAAATAGTGGCATGTGAAATGTTTGCCAAGTTTTTATCCATCTTTTGAAGATTCTCTCCACTTGAAATTTTTTAGAAGACTTTTTTTTTATCTTGCTTTTCAATTTGCACCTACTCTACTCAAATACCAAAAGTTAAATAAAATGTACATTTACTATACTAACCCACCATTCATTATATTAAAATAATAATAATTATTATTATTTAATTCATTTAACTGTTTTAATTTTGAAATAGTATATTTTTGTTCGATTTTTCCCGTTCAAAAAAATACTCTAATTAACAAGGAGAAAAAGTTGGAAGAAGGGGCATCTTATTTCTCTTAGCGAAAACTTCCAAATTGAGGAAGCATCCAAAACTCTGCATTCATTTTCTTGTCCATAAGCTAGTCTTTTGACTTTGGTTACGGATAGGGAAAAAAATGATAGTCCCACCTAAAATTCTTCACGTTTTTACTGGTGCACTCAGTCTATCTACTCTTGCTCACAGAAGAAGACGTTTTACCAACCAAACCACTAAATAATGTCTGATCGATCTGCTCACTCATCAATCATGTTATTTAGTTAACTCATAAATTATTATTTTACTATATAAATAAAAGAAGTTGGGGACTTGGGGGTGGTCTTATTTTTTTAAAAAAATGATAGTCCACCTAAATCTTCACGTTTTTACTGTTGCACTCAATCCATCTATATATATATATATATATATTTATATATATATATATATTTTCCTGTAAATTAGGAATAGAGAAACTCAAATACGAATATACTCGTTCGGAAAACTAAACGTTCGGTCAATTAGATCACTAAATAATACCTAATCAATCTGCCGACTCATCAATAACGTCATTTAGTTAACTCATAAATTATTATTCTACTAATACTATAAAACTAAAAGGGGTTGAGGGTGGTCTTACTTTAAATAAATGAAAACTTGTGAAGCTTGAAACGAAGCGGGTATGGAGCGGACTAATGTGGATTCAGATTCATATTCACATTTTAATGTCATGATCCGGATTTGAGTTGGGTTCTATGGACATTATCCATAACAAATAGAGTAAAACATGTTTATTTTTTGAATGTAAAGCAAAATCCAATGCATTTAAGAAACATCAAGATTCGTATCCAATATGAATTTTGCAAATTCATATTCGGTTCATTTTTTAAATCTAATCAAAATTAAAACCTAAACCCATGAAA
Organism: Cornus florida; assembly: GCF_030987335.1. Classification (NCBI taxonomy): domain Eukaryota; kingdom Viridiplantae; phylum Streptophyta; class Magnoliopsida; order Cornales; family Cornaceae; genus Cornus; species Cornus florida. The sequence continues at coordinate 47,098,260 of NW_026775575.1, forward strand.
ATGAACTTCAAATCGGATCGAATCATGGGCCAAACTAACTTTTTTATTTGTTAGAGTGACCCTACAAGTATGGGCCTATTCATATACTTTGGGCCAGAGTTAAGTGACCCTACAGTTTGGGCTATGGGCTAGGCTTTTATGATATTGAACCCAAAAAAGTGCCAGCCCCAAATTGCTAATAGTTGAGTTTTCTAACAATTAGCAAACACCACTAATGTTTTGGAAACTACAATCTCACCTCTTGAGTAAATCAATTATTTGCAGACTTCCCCTTCTACTTAGACAAAACAGTTATAGAAAGAGTTATAGAAAGGGTTGGAAATGGAAGAAGAAAACAATACCACTGAAGCTTGGATATAGTTTTTTGGATAAAAGTTTGACTGCTTAATTTTCAGAAATTTTGGTCTCAAATACAAATATATATATATATATATATATATATATATATATATATATTTCTTGAAAATAAAAAATTGAACTATATTTAAACTTCACATTATACTTCGGGCCGTTTGGCATACGATATGTTTTTCGTATTATGGTTTTAGTTGATACCAAAACAACCGTTTTGGTATTGAAGTGTTTTAAGTAGAAATCGGAACCATGTTTGGTAACGCAAATTTGTTTTCGGATAATTTAAAATTAGAAACATGAAAACACGTTTGGTAATGTCATGCATTTCAAGAAATCCAAAAACAAAACACGTTTGGAAAGTCCTTTTTGTTGTCAAAAATTCTGAATCAATAACATGACACCTGTTTGGTAAAGACTGTTTTGTTTATGTTTTGAATAATTAAATATATATTAATAAAATTATAAGTTTATATGTAATATTCCATTTTTTATGATTTGAGATAATTTGTTAAAATAAAAAATATAAAATCTTCCTTAAGACTTAAAAAAAAAAAAAAAAAAAATTACATTAACACTTGGAATAAAATTACATGTTTAATACAATCATGTGGAATAAGTACGAGACACAAACATAATTAGAGTAACTTGTATTTCACTTATGTCATTGAAAATATATTATATTGATATAATTATTAATTGATATCTAATGGTCATGGTTCAAGAAATTTAGAAAAAATATATATATCCAGCAATACTTCTAACCATTAGTTTTTATATGTTGGAGTGTATAGGGACACTCAAGTACCATCTTCATCTTACAAGCATGTCTTTCTTAACAGTGAAAACTTCAAAATACCCCAAATAAATATGTGGTAATAGGGATTTGCAAAATTTTTAACTTTGTTCATCAACTCCTAATTCATGTTCCTTTGGTTTGATATAATTGTGGGTTACACAATGTTGAATATAAGTTAGTGATTCTATATTGGCTTGCATTCTATTACACTAAACTGAAAATTTTAATTGGCTTGTATTCCTTTTTTTATTCTACATTGGCTTGCACTTTGCAAAATATCCCAAGTTTTGATTCTACATTGGCTTGCATTCCATTACACTAAAATGAAAATTTCTATTCAAATTATATAAACTGGTCCAAAGCACATACAAAAATTACATGAATCTGAAAATTACATTGGTAGAAAATTAAAATTACATTGGCAGCATTCTGCACAAATTTGAAAATTACTATAGGCTGCATGCGCACTAATATGAAAAATACATTGCAGCATTGTGCACAAATCTGAAAATTGTTATTGGATGCATGTGGACTAATATGAAAAATACATTGCCTACATTTTGTAATAACCTGAAAATTACAATAATATAAACTACTCCTAACTCTGCACTACTTGTGTCAATGTATCATACAAATAAGAAGAACCACCATCCAACATTTAAATGAATCATACATTGTGCACTAATCTGTGAACATGAGATTCCAGCAACATTGGAGAGTAACACCAATGTAGTAACAGCATGCATCAACAACCATTTTGTAAGCAAATGCCAAATGTCAAATGTCCATCGTAAGCAACTGCCAGTTGCATTGCAAAACCCGAGGTATAATAAACAAATGTCCATAATCACAGATGGATAGTAAGCAAATGTTATACTAAATAAGTGTCCATAATCACAGATGGACAGTTCATAATTACAGATGGATAGTAAACAAATATTATAGTAAACAAATGTCCATAATCACATATGGACTATCCATAATCACACACAATCTAATAACTAGTAAATAAAATATAGGTAATCTTTTTTCAGTCTCAGTTATAAATTTCTGAAAATGACTTCAAGCTCAATCCCAATATGACAGTTGCAGTACACAACAGCAACCAAACACATGCGTAACCAAACACATGAAGAAGATTAGACAAACATAAAATAACATTTAGTAGGAGTAAAGCAAGAACTACTAAATGAAATATAGGTAACCATTTTGTGCATGTGTTTGGTTGCTGTAGTGTACTGCAACTGTCATATTTGGATTGAGTTCGAGGTCATTTTCAGAAATTTGCAATTGAGTCTGAAAACAAACACATGAAGAAGATTAGTCAAATATAAAATAACAGATGGCAGGAATCAAGTAAGAACTAGTAAATGAAATATAGGTAACCTTTTTTCAGGCTTAGTTGAAAATTTCTAAAAATGACCTCAACCTCAATCCCAATATGACTGTTGCAGTACAAAACATCAACCAAACACATGCACAACAAAACACATGAAGAAGATTGTACAAATATAAAATAATAGATGGTATGAATCAAGCAAGAACTAGTAAATAAAATATAGGTAACCTTTTTTCAGACTCAGTTGTAAAATTCTGAAAATACCCTCAAATTCAATCCCAATATGACAGTTGTAATCCACAACAGCAACAAAACACATGCACAACCAAACACAAGAAGAAGATTAGACAAATATAAAATAAAAGATGGTAAGAATCAAGCAAGAACTAGTAAATGAAATATAGGTAACCTTTTTTTAGGCTCAGTTACAAATTTGTGAAAATAACCTCAAGCTCAATCCCAATATGACAGTTGCAGTACACAACAGTAACCAAACAAATGCACAACCAAACACATGAAGAAGATTAAACAAATATAAAATAACATATGGTGGGAATCAAGCAAGAACTATAAAATGAAATATGGGTAACCTTTTTTCAGGCTCAGTTGCAAATTTTTTAAAATGACCTCGAGCTCAATCCCAATATGACAGTTGCAGTACACAACAACAACCAAACACATGCACAACCAAATACATGAAGAAGATTAGACAAACATAAAATAACAGATGGTAGGAATCAAGTAAGAACTAGTGAATGAAATATAAGTAACCTTTTTTCAGGCTTAGATGGAAATTTCTGAAAATGATCTCAAGCTCAATCCCAATATGACTGATGTAATACAGAACAGCAACCAAACACATGCACAACCAAACACATGAAGAACATTAGATAAATATAAAATAACAGATGGTAGGAAGCAAGCAAGAACTAGTAAATAAAATATAGGTTACCTTTTTTCAGGCTCAGTTGTAAAATTCTGAAAATTATCTCAAGTTCAATCCCAATATGACAGTTGTAGTACACAACAACAACTAAATGCATGCACAACCAAACACATGAAGAAGATTAGACAAATATGTAATAACAGATGGTAGGAATCAAGCAAGAACTAGTAAATGAAATATAAGTAACCTTTTTTCAAGCTCAGTTGCAAATTTGTGAAAATGACGTCAAACTCAATCCCAATATGATAGCTGCAGTACACAACAACAACCAAACACATGCACAACCAAACACATGAAGAAGATTAGACAAATATAAAATAACAGATGGTAGGAATCAAGTAAAAACTAGTAAATGAAATATAGGTAACCTTTTTTTAGACTCAGTTGCAAATTTTTGAAATTGACCTCAAGCTCAATCCCAATATGACAGTTGCAGTACACAACAGCAACCAAACACATGAAGAAGATTAAACAAATATAAAATAATAGATGGTAGGAATCAAGTAAGATTGGTAAATGAAATATAGGTAAGCTTTTTTCAGGCTTAGTTGCAAATTTCTAAAAATGACCTTAAGTTCAATCCCAATATGACAGTTGCAGTACACAACAACAACCAAACACATACACAATCAAACACATGAAGAAGATTAAACAAATATAAAATAACAGATGGTAAGAATCAAGCAAGAACTAGTAAATGAAATATAGGTAACCTTCTTTCAGACTCAGTTGCAAATTTCTCAAAATGACATCAAGTTCAATCCCAATATGACAGTTGCAGTACACAACAGCAACCAAATGAATGCATAACCAAGCACATGAAGAAGATTGGACAAATATAAAATAACAGATGGTAAGAATCAAGCAAGAACTAGTAAATGAATTATAAGTAACCTTTTTTCAGGCTCAGTTGCAAATTTTTTAAAATGACCTCAAGTTCAATCCTAATACGACAGTTGTAGTATACAACAGCAACTAAACACATGAAGAAGATTAGAAAAATATAAAATAACATATGGTAGGAATCAAGCAAGAGTTAGTAAATGAAATGTAGGTAACCTTTTTTCAGGCTCAGTTGTAAATTTTTTGAAAAGGACCTCAAGCTCAATCCTAATATGCAGAAAGTATAATGAAAAATATTAGACAAATGTCCATAACTGATACTAGTAAGCAAGTAAGAACTGTATTATATGAAATATAACTAACCTTTCTTTAGGCTCAGTAGAAAATTTTAAGAATGCCTTTAAGCTCAATCCCAAAATGACAGAGAAGAGAACACAGCAGCAAGGTCATCAAAATAAAGAAAATTATGTATATATTGCATACCAAGTTAAATACAGAAAATTAACTAAGTATCTATTAGACCATTACATGTCATATATTATACAAGATAGAAGTTTATCTAATTTCATTTTTCAATTACAACGATAATGAGCAAGAAGAAGACAATCACAATAAACATGATTGTAATAGTAAAATATCTATAACCTAGAAAGAGCATGTACTTTTGTCTACATTGTTCATTTTGAATCATTGCAATGACTCTGTCCAAGTCATCATGAACTTGTTCTTCAACTTGTGCACCTTGGTGCAACTCATCCACCCATATAAATGCATGGATTTGTGACTACAAGATATATAAATTATACAATTAGGAAACAATAAGAGAAATAACACCTAAAATATTAAAGTCAGATTTTTCACCTAGTCATACCTCCCAAGTTGGACACATAGAATTGTTTGGATATTTTATATTTATTTTTTTACTTTTTCAGTCAAGATTCATTTTTTGTATAAACAAAGATGCGACGATACTGGATTTACCTTAAATACCTTTTGTGAAAATTGTTAAAGAAATCATAGAAATATACCAAGATTCATTAAATTCACAAGGCTAGAACACTAATCACAACAATATATATAAATCCCCAAAAATAGAAATACAAGGGTTTAGATTACATAAGACTTAGGGCTCATCCAAGCCCTAAGTGTAGATCTAGCCAATCAAGGAGGAGGTAGATGTGGTCATGAAATCAAGCTCCAAATATAGCTCTATCTTCTTCTTCATCTTCTTCTTTGAAGCTCTAGAGATGGAGAGAGAGTGGATCTAGAGATGGGTCTTGAAATGTGCCTCCACTTCCCTCTTTTCTTCTAACCCTAATCTCTAACTTTCTAGAAAGAGAAATTAAAATTACAATGTAAAAGTAAAATAATAAAAAGCTTCTTTACAAAATGGGTCACTTCCCTTTATATAGAAGGTCATTTTTTTAGCCATTAGTCAGAAATATAGCCCCAAAAATATTTAATCCCGTACTATATGGTAGGAGGGAGTTTTGGGCGCGCGCGGGAATAAGACAACTCGCTGCCAGCAAAAATTCGATCGATCAAGCTTTTTCTTCGATCGATCAAAGAAAAGTTCGATATCCAACTTTTTCTGAGATCGATCGCTTTTTCTGAGATCGATCGAAGTTGGATCGATCGAAAATAAAAGTTGGGGAAAATAAAACTTGGATCGATCCAACTTTTATTTTCGATCGATCCATCCAACTTTTATTTTTGATCGATCCAACTTCGATCGATCTCAGAAAAAACGATCGATCTCAGAAAAAGTTGGATCGATCCAACTTGGCAGTTTTTCAGCATTAGCCTCATTTTGCTCCAAATCAGCTTCTTTTTGCTCTGGATCCTCACTAAGACTTAGTTTGACTCCAAAAAGTCCTTAAGAAACCATTTTTAGCCCATTTTAACATTATTGACCTGAAATAGACAAAAACACATATAAGTACTAAAATGGGAAAATAAGATAGATAAAGGTCCTAGAACACTCAAGCTTAAGGGATTTAAATGCGCACTTTTCAACGCTATCAAAATGCTCTCCCATTTCCACTCTGGTATTGGTAGTGGTTGTAGAGCTTCTGGCGGCCTCTGATGATCAATCTTGACCATCTAACAAGTACTACACTGAGAGACAAATATAGCAATATCCCTCTTTATACCTGCCCACCAAAACTGCCGCTTCATATCCTGATACATCTTGTCTCCTCCTGATGAACAAAAAACTCAGAATAATGAGTCTCAGTCATCACATCCTTCCTCAAATCGTCAGCAGAAGGTACCACTAATCGTCCCTTGTACCTCAAACCTCCATAAGTTCCAACATAATAAAATGGAACCTCCCTGGAAGCTATCTCTGTAACTCTGTTAATGCATTGCTGATCCGTGAGTTGTGCTTTTAAAACCTTGTGAATAATAGAAGTTGTAACTACCATACAAGCCATGAAAGCATTCGACAACTCATCTACCACCTTCAAAGCATTCCACTCACTGGCGAATAAAGCAGAAAGACTAGCATCGGGTCGGCGACTGAATGCATCTGCCACCACATTTGCTTTCCTGAGATGGTACTGTATTGAAAAATAAGTCTTTTACAAACTTTAACCATCTGTGCTGTCTCATATTCAGCTCCCGCTGAGTGAACAAATACTGCAGACTCTTGTGATCACTAAATAATCTGAAAGATTTGCCCAACATATATTGCCTCCTGATGCATAAGGAAAAGACCACAGCTGCCAACTCCAAATCGTATGTTGGATAATTAAGCTCATGAGGCTTAAGTTTTCGAGATCCATATGAAATTGGTCGCTCTTCTTACATTAAAACACATCCAAGACCTTGCAAAGAAACATCTGTGCAGACAAGATACTCTATCCCGCTCTGTAGAGTAGACAGAACCAGCACAAAAGTCAACTTACTTTTTAGCTCATCAAAAGCTGTTTGACAGTGCTCATCCCACACGAACCGTACACCCTTTTTAGTCAAACAAGTGAGTGGTCCCGCTATCTTGGAGAACCCCTGTATGAACCGACTATAATATCTTGCCAATCTGAGGAAACTCCGAATCTCGGTAGGTGATATAGGTTGTCCCCACTCGACCACTACTGAAACATTGGCTGGATCTACCGCTATTCCCCTTTCTGACACCACATGATCCAAAAACTTCACTTTCTGCTGCCAAAATTCACACTTCTCAAACTTGGCAAATAACTGGTGTTCTCGAAGCGTCTGCAACACTAGGTAAAGATGTCTAGCATGATCATCTTCTGACTTAGAATAGATCAAGATATCATCAATAAAGATAATGACAAACTGATCCAAATAAGCCCTGAAGACTCTGTTCATTAGATCCATGAAGACTGCTGGTGTGTTAGTCAATCCAAACGGCATGGCACGAAACTCATAAGATCCATATCTAGTAAGAAACGTTGTCCTTAGAACATCCTGCTCCCTAACTAGAAGTTGATGATATCCAGAACGCTTATCAATCTTAGAGAAGTATGTAACTCCCTTCAACTGATCAAAAAGATCATCAATCTTGGGTAGAGGATACTTGTTATAAATAGTAACCTTGTTCAACTCCCTGTAATCTATACACAGGCGGATCGAACCATCATTCTTCTTCACAAACAAAATCGGTGCTCCCCAGGGTGAAGTACTCCTATAAATAAAACCCTGGCTAAGTAATTGCTGAATCCGATCCCTCAGTTCACGCATCTCCATCGGTGCCATCCTGTATAGTGCTCTAGCAATAGGCGTAGTGCCTGGAGCTAAGTCAATCACAAAGTCTATCTCTTAACTAGGTGGCAATCTTGGAATCTCCTGAAAAACATTCGAAAAGTCCTATACAATTGGTATGCAATCCAATGACACAATAACCTCCTCCTCCGTTTCTTCCTCCACATAGAACAAATAAGTGCTAGTAACCCTGTTAGAACGTGGCATAACGACGACGTACATATCCTGACCAGGTATGGTGAAAATAATAGACCTATCATAACAATTAACTTGGGCATGGTAGTGAGATAACCAATCCATCCCAAATATCACATCATAAGTGTGCATGTCCAGGAACAATAGATTGGCTAGAAATCTGAGTCTACTAATATCTAATGTCACAGGCCAATCACTCTCATGTAAAATGGCAGTATTGCCTAATGGTGTAGAAATACCCTGAGGTTTATCGCATACCCACGTCGCCATCCCAGATAAAGCAACAAAAGATCTAGCTACAAATGAGTGTGTAGCACCTATATCAAATAAAACACGTCCCTGTGAACCATGAATAGGAAACTTACCCTCAACCACCTAAGGTGCCTGCATATCCCGTGGCATGGGGTTGTACACCCTGCCATAATACAACTGTTGCGGTGCCTGTCCCTGAGGCTGTGGTGGTGCTGGTAAAGCCGGATATGTCTGTCCTTGAATCCGTGGAATTTGTGGAGCGGATAAAAGTGTTGGTGCCTTCTGCCCCTGCTGCACATGCTGCCCCTGTCCCTGTCCTACTTTAGGACACTGCCTGGAAGTATAACCATACTCTCCACAAGTATAACAACTACCCTGGAAAGTGCCAAATGAACTCTTCTGTCGGTTAGGCTGTGGCTAACCCTGTCCTGCCTGTGGTCCCCCATTCTGCTGCCTCTGAACAGGTGCCCCATTCTTATGAGCATCAGAACCACCCTTATGCTTCTTCCAAGACTGTTGTCCCTGGAATCTGCCCTTGTCATTTTGTCGGTATCCATTGCCATTCTCTTTCTCAGCTGACTGATTAGCAGAGTCTCTGTCACCCCGCTTCTCACCCCGAGCCTGTCTGAAGTCTACGGTCAACTGATACTGCTGCAAAGTGGCGTCCACCACCTGAGCATAAGTAGTATAGGCTGGACTGCCTGTAATAACTCGCTTAATAGACCATATCAGTCGCTTAACGAAACTATTGCGCTTCTTCTCCTCTGTATCCACCTCATCTGGAGCAAAAAAAGATAAGCGTGTGAACTGCTGCTCATACTCTGCCACTATTGTGTTCCCTTGATCTAGATTGAGGAACTCTGTCTTCAAAGCTGCCCTAACTGCATAAAGAAAATACTTCTCATCAAAGCGAGCACTGAACTGATCATAAGTCAATGAAGTCCTCTCCTCTACGGTGGTAACTGACTCCCACCACTATAGTGCATCTCCGACAAGCTTGAAAGTAGCAAGCATTTGCTTTTGAACCTCTATACACTGAACTATGTGACGATGTCGCTCGACGTCCTTCTTCCACTGGTGAACTGCTTTCACATCGGTGGAGCCTGAAAAATCAGGTGGACTCCCCTTTGTGAAAGAACTCCTAGCCTTTTCCCAATGATCAGTAGGAACCACTGGTGCTGGTATAGGTGCTGGTATAGGTGCCTGCTGAACCTGTGGTTGATTTGGAAGTGCAGCTATTATCCCTGTTTCTATAACCCGAGTAATGAGGTCATTAATATGAAGAAGATATTCTGGATCTCTGCCCCGATCCTGAATCTGCTGAACTTCCTTCTACTCTTCATGAAACTGACCATCATCATCCTGAAACCCACGCATTTGCTGCTCTTCCTCCATTTGCTAACGCCGTAGGAGATCTTGCTGCCTACGTGCCATTTCCCTTTGTCGCTGATTGTTCTGTCTGGTTCTAGCGTTAGCCATTCTGTTAACACAGAAAGCCAGACATCAGTACGATTTAAACTGAACCGTAAAGGAATACAACGAATCCTAAACTTAAGCTCTAACCAAGAAAAATACGCTACGCGAAAGTCTTAATACGAAATACCCCAGAGACACTGAACCTGGAGTGCTCTGATACCAACTGTGATATCCCTCTATTCTAGAACCATAGGTGATCAAGTCCAAGCACAGATCCAAGGGATACCAAACAATTAATTTGTAAATAAGTAGGAATACAAAAAGAATTAAGAAATAAATAATAGATAAACGCTAAAAGAATTATAAATTAAAAATCCTCAAAATTATGTAATTAAAATCCAATAATCCAAAACCTCTATTAATTAAACAACTCGAGAATCCATCTAGTGGACCCCTAATAAAAACCCAAACTGAAAAGGAAACAACTGAAACAAAATCCAAAGCTAAGCATGGAAAGCAATCCTACGTAGTAGGAGGAATGAGTGACTGTATCTGCTCAGCACAATCAAGCTCTAAGCCTGGAACTGACAAACACCAGAAAAAAAAATATAAGAGTGGGTCAGGCCACTAGCAAGTTCTATCCTACTACAATCCATAAAGAAACCCGATATGCAGATACATCTTAGATAGCTTAGCAATAACTAAAGTAATCCATATAGCTATAAATACACACTATAGGACGCTCACTAGCCCACAGTTCTGTCTCAGCCTGAGTAAAAAGTAACATGCAAATCGCACGTAACGTGGTCATGCATACCTAGACCTACCAGGGAATATCATTAGGTCCAGTTATCCATCCTAGGCGATATACGCACCTTAACCATGATCCTGAGACTCAAGCTCATATCACGGCACCATAATGATATATATATAAAAATCTGTTCAGGGTATGTCATTCAAACGGTTTATTGACCTAACACATATTTATAAGTAGGACTTAACTTTTGTAGTTAATCCATCTTATTTCAGAATAGGTAAGACTTAGTGTTTTGAACTAATCCGTCCTAAATATGCCACCATCCCATACTGGTGCATATACTTATATATAAGTAGGACTTAACTTTTATAATTAATCTAACTTATTTCAGAATAGGTAGGACTTAGTATTTTGAACTAATTCGTCCCAAGTATGCCACCGTCCCATACCGGTGCACATAATTCACAAATCAAATGATTGATGCAGTAAATGATAAATTTAATCATCAACCATACTCTAGAATAAGCATAAATAAAGTCTAATATGTATTTAACCATATTATGCATCAAATACAAGATTTAAAAATTATGTCACAATCCTTTAAATTGCTAAATTAAAACTAGACATTTAAATCCTCCAAACAATCCAACAATTGGTGCAATTTACAATAAATTAAAACATTAATTAATCCAATCTAAGCATAATTATTTTCAGAAAATCAACTATGCTTATAACACTGCTATAATATGATTAAACACTATAAAATCATGTATAGAAAAAAATTGCTAAATATCAGTACGCAATTAAATCAACTATTCGATATTTAACATGTAGGCTCTCTTTTTAACTTCATGTTGTTCCATTTCTTAACACATTAATGTAATAATGCTTCCAAGTATTTTTGTAGATCCAAAATAGTTATTTAAATCATTTATTGCAATTTAAACAACTGGCCAAACAGAACCCTAAAAATCAATTTCTACGCGTTCCAGGGCGAGAGCGGGCTCCCAAACATTGAGAGCCGCCTCTACCCTCGTGGGAGCCAGCTCTGTAGTGTTGGGAGCCGACTCTCTCCATGTGGGAGCCGGCTCCCTCCTTTAAAGAGCCAGCTTTCTCCTTTTGAGAGCCGTAACTTCAAATATGTTCATCTTCTTCGCCTCAAATTCAGAGCCTCTATATTGTGTTTATTAATATTCCTAGGGTTCAATCTCTGTCCTAAATTAATTAAAAGAAACTATCATGCATCAATGACACGAATTTAAACATAAGTTTAAAATCAATGAACAAGTTTTAATTATGAACATCAATCAGCCATAATACAGATTAATTCCACACAATTAAATTCAATTTAAGCATGCTCAAAAGATATATCTTAACATTAATTTAAACCCTGGAGTCTACCTAGGCATGCACAGAACACAGGTTTAAGGGAATGAGTTAGAATAGGAACTTGCCTTCGGTTTCAGTTTTGAAACCTTATACCTCCGTCACTGATGAATCTGACGACCTTGGTGGTTTCCACAGACCCTCCGTTGCCCCTGGTTCAACCAACGAGCAAGCTTCAACCAACCCTCCTTAGATCACCCCTTGATCCCAGCCAAATCCTAATTCTCCCTCTCTCTGTTTTTCTCAAACCTCACTATTCGTGAAACTTAATTTGTGTCTTAAACCCTAGGCAAACATAATACGATAATATATAGACAACTCTCATAACCTTTTTTTTTTTTAATTATACTTAGATAAGGTAAACGAAACTAAAAAGAAAATAACCCTATCTCTAAGTCAGCTAACCTACGATGCCATAAAACATAAAACCCTAATAGTATTTTATATAGTTAAACAATTAATAAAACAAAGTTAATCAAATAAACCAATTAATTCATTTAAATAGAATAAATAATACAATTAAACCATTAAACAATTAAAACAATTAATTCAATTAAATAAAACAAATAACACAATTAACTCAATTAAGCAAATAAACAAATAATCAAGTAAAAATACACTAAAACAATAATTAAAATGCCGAGACTATCCTTTTAAAATTTGGGGTATTACAACATGGTATACCGTACAATGTCTCAAACGGTGCCATACTAATAGTCTTCTGAAAGCTATTATTATACGCAAACTCCACAAGTGGCAAATAATTCTCCCAGTGGCCTTTGAAATCAAGAACACAAGAACGAAGCATATCCTCTATGATTTGATTAACCCTTTCGGTCTGACCATCTGTCTGTGGATGATAAACAATGCTAAGATGCAACTCTGTACCCAAAGCCTATTGAAAACTCTTCCAAAATCCGACATAAAGCTCAAATCCCTATCCGATATAATAGATAATGGAATGCCATATAACTTCACAATCTCTGTAATTTAAAGTCTCACCAACTATTCTGAAGTGAAATCAGTGCAAATAGGCAAGAAATGAGCTGATTTCGTCAACCTATCAACGATTACCCAAATGGAATTGTGACCCTTGAATGAATTTGGCAATCCCTTCACAAAATCCATAGAAGTCTCCCATTTCCACTCTGGTATAGGTAGTGGCTGTAGAGATCCTGGCGGCCTCTGATGATCAATCTTAACCATCTGACAAGTACTACACTGAGAGACAAAAATAGTAATGTCCTTCTTCATACCTGCCGACCAAAACTGTCGCTTCATATCCTGATACATTTTGTCTCCTCCTGGAGGAACAGAAAACTCAGAATGATGAGTCTCAGTCATCACATTCTTTCTCAAATCGTCAGCAGAAGGTACTACTAAATGCCCTTTGTACCTCAAACCTCCATCAGTCCCAACATAGTAAAATGGAACCTCCCAAGAAGCTATCTCTGTAACTTTGTCAATGCACTGCTGATCCGTGAGTTATGCCTTCAGGACCTTATGAATGATAGAAAGTGTAACTACCATGCAAGCCGTAAAAGTATCAGATAACTCGTCAACGATCTTCAAAGCATTCCACTCAGTGGTGAATAAAGTAGAAAGACTCGCATAGGATCGGCAACTGAGTGCATCTGTCACCACATTCGCTTTCCCTAGATGATACTGTATAGAGAAATGATAATCTTTCACAAACTCTAATTATCTGCGTTGTTTCATATTCAGCTCCCGCTGAGTAAACAAATACTACAGACTCTTGTGATCACTAAATAATCTGAAGGACTCTCCCAACAGATAATGCCTCCAAATGCGTAAGGCAAAGACCACTGCTGCCAACTCCAAATCATGTATTGGATAATTAAGCTCATGAGGCTTAAGCTTACGAGATTCATACGAAATTGGTCGTTCCTCCTGCATCAAAACACACCCAAGACCTTGCAAAGAAGCATCTATGTAGACAAGATACTCTATCCCGCTCTGTAGAGTAAACAGAACCGGTGCAGAAGTTAATTTGCTCTTTAGCTCATCAAAAGCTTTCTGACAGTGTTCATCCCACACGAACCATACCCCCTTCTTAGTTAAGTGAGTGAGTGGTCCCGCTATCTTCGAGAAACCCTGAATGAATCTACGATAGTATCTTGCCAATCCGAGAAAACTCCGAATCTCTGTAGGTGAAGTAGGCTGTCCCCACTCTACCATTGCTGATACCTTGGCTGAATCTACTGTTATCCCCCTTTCTGACACTATGTGACCCAGAAACTTCACTTCCCGCTGCCGAAATTCACATTTCTTGAACTTGGCATATAACTGGTGTTCATGAAGCATTTGTAACACTGTGTGAAGATGTCTGGCATGATCATCCTCTGACTTAGAATAGATCAAAATATCATCAATGAACACGATGACAAACTAATCTATGTAAGTCCTAAAAACTCTGTTCATTAGATTCATGAAGACTGGTACGTTAGTCAATCCGACGAGCATGACACGGAACTCATAAGAACCATATCTAGTGAGAAACGATGTCCTAGGAATGTCTTGCTCCTTAACCCGAAGTTGATGATATCCGGAACGTAGTTCAATTTTAGAGAAGTACGTAGCTCCCTTCAACTGATCAAAAAGATCATCGATCTTGGGTAAAGGGTACTTGTTTTGAATAGTTACCTTGTTCAACTCCCTATAATCTATACACAAGTGAAGTGAACCATCCTTCTTCTTTACAAATAAAACTGGTGCTCCCCAGGGTGAAGTACTCCTATAAATAAAACCCTGGTTGAGTAATTGCTGAATTTGATCCCTCAACTCTCGCATCTCCACTGGTACCATCCTGTATGGTGTTCTAGCAATAGGTGTAGTGCCTGGTGCTAAATCAATCATAAAGTCTATCTTTCGACTAGGTGGCAACCCTGGAATCTCTTAAAAAACATCTAAAAATTCCTGTACAATTGGTATGCTATCCAGTGACACAGTAATCTCCTCCTTAATTTCCACCTCCACATAGAACAAATAAGTGCTAGTAACCTCGTTAAAACGTGGCATAGTGACGATGTACATATCCTGATCATGTATGGTGAAAATAATAGACCTATCACAACAATTAACTTGGGCATGGTTGTAAGAAATCCAATCCATCCCAAGTATCACATCATAAGTGTGCATGTCCAGGACTAAAAGATTGGCTAGAAATCTGAATCTACCACTATCTAGTATCATAAGCCCATCACTCTCATGTAAAATGGCAGTATCGCCTAAAAGTGTAGAAATACCATGAGGTCTATCGCATACTCGCGTTGTCATCCCAGATAATGCAACAAATGATTTAGACATGAATGAATGTGTAGCACCCGTATTAAATAAAACACGACCATGTGTAGCATGAATAGGAAACATACCCTCTACAGCCTGAGGTGCCTGACCATCCTGTGGCATGGGGTTATATACCCTGCCATAATACAACTGCTGCGGTGCCTATCCCCGAGGCTATGGTGGTGCTGGTAAAGCCGAATATGTCTGTTCCTGAATCCATTGAATCTGTGGAGCGGGTAAATGTAATGGTACCCTCTGTCCCTGCTGCACACACTGTCCTTGTCCCTGTCCTATTTCAGGATACTGCCTGGAAGTATGACTAAACTCTCCACAAGTGTAACAGCTACCTTGGAAAGTGCCAAATGGCCTCCTCTGTCGGTTAGCCTGTGGCTGACCCTGTTCTGCCTGTAGTCCCCTATCCTGCTGCCTTTGAACAGGTACCCCATTCCTGTGAGCATCTAAACAACCCTTGTGCTTCTTCCAAGACTGCTGTCCCTGGAATTTGCCTTTATCACTATGCCGGTGTCCATTGCCACTCCCTTTCTCAGCTAACTGATTAGCAGAGTCTCTGTCACCCCGCTTCTTACCCCTAGCCTGTCTGAAATCCACGGTCAACTGACACTGCTGTAAAGCGGTGTCTACCACCTGAGCATAAGTAGTATAGGCTGGACTACCTGTAATTCACTTAATAGATCACATAAGTCCCTTAACGAAACTATTACGTTTCTTCTCCTCTGTATCCACCTCCTTTGGAGCAAAAAGAGATAAGCGCATGAACTGCTGCTCATACTCTGCCACTATCATGTTCCCCTAATCTAGATAAAGAACTCTGTCTTCATAGCTAGCCTGACTGCATATGGAAAGTACTTCTCATCGAAACCAGCACTGATTATAGGTTAATGAAGTCCTCTCCTCTACGGTGGTAACTGACTCCCACCACTAGAGTGCATCTCTGACAAGCTTGAAGGTAACAAACATCTGCTTCTAAACTTCTGTGCACTGAACCATTCGAAGATGCCGCTAAATATCCTTCTTCCACTGGTGAGCTGCTTTCGTATTGGTGGAGCCTGTAAACTCAGGTGGGCTCCCTTTTGTGAAAGAACTCCTAGCCTTTCCCCAAGGATCAGTCTGAACCACTAGTGCTGGTATAGGTGCCTGCTGAACTTGTGGTTGATTCCGAGGTGCAACTGTCACACCTACTTCTATAGCCCGAGTAATGAGGTCATTAAGATGAGGAGGATATTATGGATCTCTTCCCTGATCCTGAGTCTGCTGAACTTCCTCCTGCTCTACTTGCAGTTGACCACCATTGACCCAAATCCCAGCCAATTGCTGCTCTTCCTCCATTTGCTGACGCCATAGGAGATATTGCTGCCTACATGTCGCTTTCCTTTGCTGCCTGTTTCCTTGCATATTATGTCCTCTTCTAACATTAACCATTCTGTTAACACAGAAAGACAGACATCAGTACGATTTAAACGGACCGTAAAGGAATACAACGAATCCTAAACTTTAGCTCTAAACAAGAGAATACGCTATGCGGAAGTCTTATTACTAAATAACCCTAGAGACACTGAACCTAGAGTGCTCTGATACTAACTAAGATACCTCTCGATTCTAGAGCAACGGGTGATCAAGTCCGAGCACAGACTCGAGAGATACCAAACAATTAAGTATATAAACAAGCATGAGTACAAAAGAATTTAAAGAATAAATAATTAAATAAGCTGAAAGAAATCTAAATACTAATCCTTAAAATTATATAATTCAATATTGCCAAAACCTCCAATATTATTACAACTCGGGAATCCATCTTGTGGACCCCTAATAACATCCCAGTAAATAACTGAGCTAGAAAGGAAAACCAACAACTAAAACATAAGTAATAGTCCTACGTAGTCGGAGGAGTGAGTGACTGTTTCTGCTCAACACGATCAAGCTCTAAGACTGAAACTGTCGAATACCTAAGAAAAATAATAATAGTGGGTTAGCCCCACGAGCAAGTTCTACTCTAACTACAATCCAAACAGAGACCAAATACGCAGATACATCCTAGACAACTCAACAATAACTAAAAGGTATTGTACCAGGATGTCTGGTACAATACCTTTTATTTCCAAAATCAGGATTATAGCCATTCCTGGCTTATCCTTTTCCAAAAGAATTTCAATCTAAATGTCCCCAGATGGTTCATTGACTGGTGGCATATGTTTGGTCCCTGCCAAGAAATTATCCCTGAAACGGTGTCCAAGGGATTTTCAATTTTCAATGAAAAATTCTAAGCTCCTCCTGAGTTTTTCGAATTTCCCAAATCATTCTTATTTTTTGCAAATTTCGCATTGTCATGGATAGTTCTATGGCAATTCGAAATCCTCAAAACCCCTTCTAATCTTCCTCTTCTAGGAAGGATTTTCAAAGTCAAATGGTAGGACCAATTCTCTATCAAAGATGTTACTCCAGAAGCAATTTCATAATGGTTCTCAAAGCACCCTGCAATATCATATTCTGGCTTAAGAGAGCTTCGGCTTTCCTCCTATCCAAAAGCCAGGCCCAAGCAAAGCTTTCTTCAGCAAAATCCCAAAATGAGTATGAAGCCTTCCTCATGGAAGCTTTAGCCCAAGTCAATCCCATAGCCTTCTCAAAAATAGGCTCCAACAGAAGTGAAGGCTCAGGTTCTTTCCATAGTTCCCAAACAGATCTGGCCCAACCCAATGAAGATGACTGTTTTGGTATTTTTACCCAACAGCTCCACTAAACAATATTCTCAAAAATCATCATTTCATTTCAAAAAAGTTTCTGACTTCGGTCATTCAATGCCGCTGCATAGCGACCAAAAAAAAAAAAAAAAGAGGCGAAATCTACAGTTTAAAATTTTATTTAACAATTCTCCATTTTCAGGCTTTTAGCACCTTTCGGTGCTCATGACAGACAAGCATTTCAAAAAAGGAATCCAAGGCAAGTCAGTGGCCATCACCTCAATTCAGCCTTTCAAGCTTTGCACATGACCTCCAGCATCATTCAGAAGACATCACCTCAAATCAGCCTTTCAGGCTTTGCACATGGCCTCCTGCTGCATCCTTATCACCAAGGAATCCAAAGCTCCCCTAGGCTCCTTCGAGGCCCTATAAATAACAGCACCTCAAGACATTGAAGGAAGGCTCATTTCAAGTTTAGTTCTTAGTTTCCATTTCAAAAGTTCTCAGTTCAAATTGTAATTTTTAAGTTTAAGTTTTTAGTTTTACTTCATCCAAGGAGCTCGGCTCAGAACAAAAGTGTTGTATTCAAAGATCAAAGTTGTAAGTTCCATGTTTTAATCAAAAGTTCTTCAAAGTTATTCATGTTCTGTTGTTTATTATTAACTTGCATATTTCTATATTTTATTTCATTATTTCGTTGATTATTTAACCTTTTCAATATTTTGTTTCTCTCATAGTTCATTATCAGTTATTTATCCTGGGTGTTTATGGTATCAGAGCCATCAGGTGGTGATTAAGCCCATTTAACCTTTCTACATTTCTGTTTCCGGACCTGGATCCCGTTTAGGCTAGGTGTGCCGCTTTGGTTTGGTCGGACGGACGGTCATTTAGGTAAGGTTCAATGAGTTTTTTCAACCGTAACATGTCTTCGGCATCGTCAGCTCCTCTTGGAGGAAGAGTGATTGTTAACCAAGAAGAACAGCATATTGATAGTGGTCAGAATGATAAATGGGATACTTGGAATATACCCAAGGTTCCCATTAGGGATATTTACAAATCTTCGACTTTCAACCTCAAAATAGGATACTCCATCAAAACTGTTGAACAAACTATTTCTCTCAAAAACCCTTTTGAAGTCATCCAACTTTTGCAAAAAAGAGCCATAGTAGAACATAAAAAGAAGTACAAATTCCTACATATAGGGCTTGTCCAAGTTGCAGTTAAACCTCTTACCTCAAGGGGACTTAACACTACTATCATGCTTACTCTAAGGGATTGTAGGCATCTCGATTTTGAAACCTCTTTGTTAGGAGTTTGCCAAACTAGTCTTTTTGATGGCCCACAATACTTCAATTGTTTTCTAAATTATTCAAGAAATAGAAAGACCTAGATCCTCTTTTTCTCATGCTACTCATACAAACTATTCAAAAGCCACTTCCCAAAAATCATTTTCAGTAACGCTTACAAGGTATCCAAACTGAGGAAGAAGACATCAATCCTCTTCGCAGTACTCCTTTACCTACCCAAATTAATTCTCAAAACAAAGGTCTGCAAAACCCTCCCCTAAACGAAGATCATCATAATTCCACTCCATCCCCAAATGATTCTCAATTTGAAGATCCCGATCATCAGGTTCATCAGCTTTACATGATAGAAAAGGTTTATAAGATCGATAAAGACTTCTTACGCAAAGATTTCTACTCTGCGATCAATGATTCCAAAAGACAATGGTATTTCCAAACCTTTTCTGCTCAAAAAACCATCCTTATTAGAGAAGAGTGGTATGCTTTCTGCATAGAAATCAAGTTCTCAGCCCCTTTCTTCACATGGTTTGAAAAATATTGTCTCGACAACAATATTGATTTTCCTTTCTCCACAATCAAATCCTTAAATGTCACAACCAAATCCACCATTACCTGGCAAACATCACGTGGTGAGGCTCTTGAAGCCATCCATCCCCCAGCTGAGGCAATCGAATTCAAGATAAAGGCGTCAGGAACAGTCACACTTACTGTTTCTCCTTTCAAGACAAAGGCAGTCGCCAACGACAATACCACATCCACGACCCGTGATGTCCGAAGCATCATGGAACAAACTAACTACACAAACCAACACCTCCAGACACTTGGCGATCAGCTTTCTCGTGTGGAAACATTGCTTCAGAAAGAACAAATTATCCTCATTCAATCTGATAATGCTCCCCCTTTCATACCCCATGAAATCCCCTTACACTTGTCTAAACAACTATCAAAACGTAGTGCCATTGAAGAAGCATAGGACAGGATTAAGCGTATCGAATCCTTTATGACCTCCACAACTACGATTCCTGATACGCCTGAAAGACCTCTTAGAGTCATCAATACTCTTGACCAAGAAATTGGTACTGATACTAAAATTGATGAAATTACTGAGGTCTTCCAGAACCAACACGTTAATACTTTAGAACCAACTTCTTCTCGAAACTACTATCCCAGGCCAACTTTCCCTGACCTCCAGATCGAAGAACGAGGCCAGTTTTCCCAAGCTGCTTATCATGGTGGTACCATTTATGAATGGAACATAGATGGCAAAACTGAGTATCACATTCTCAATACACTTCAAAAAATAACAATGGTCAGCACTGCTTACAAAACCAAGAATGACTCTTCTGATCATGCTATAGCACAACCCCTAGTAGGAGGATTCACAGGCCAACTCAAAGGATGGTGGGACAACATCCTCACTCCAGATAAATGATAAGTCATTCTTAACTCTGTCAAAACAACTCCTGAAGGAACAATTATCAAAATAGAAGAAGGTGCAGATATAGAAGATGCAGTTGCTACTCTCATTTTCTCTATCGCCAAACAATTCCTCAGTGACCTCTCAATTGTTAGAGACAAGACCTCAGAAATTCTAGCCAACCTTCGATGTCGCAAACTTCAGGATTTCAGATGGTACAAGGATGTCTTCCTCTCAAAGGTCCTCACTAGGACTGATTGTAACCAAGCCTTTTGGAAAGAAAAGTTCATTGCTGGACTCCCCAATCTTTTTGCTGAGATAATTCGCAAGCAATTCAGATCAAAACACAATGGCCATATTCCTTATGACTCCCTCACCTATGGTGACATCATCAGTACCATCACAGCTGAAGGAATTGCTCTCTGCACCTATTTCAAACTCCAACAACAAATCAAGCATGAGAATGCCACTAGCAGAAAGGAATTAGGAACTTTTTGCCAACAATTCGGCTTCGAAAACCTAACCCCTCCTTCCAAATGAAAAAGTCACACCCGCTACCGAAAGCCTTTTCCCAAAAGATACGAAAACAGGTCACGGTATAACAAGAAAAAACCCTCTTTTGCAGATAAATATCTCTCCTCTGAGAAAAATAGATAGAAAATTGCCTCGGAGCTTTGATATTTTTACCCCAGGCTGCCGGAGTAAGGACTTTTTGAATGGTACATGTGGTGTGAGAAATGAAAGACTCATCACCTGGTTTTGAATGAGTTCAAATTTTGATGGAATCGGTGTCCACTAAAATAAACTCATAAAAATTTTGTGTTTTCCGAAAATCTGATGTTGGATAATGAAAACCTTTGATAAAATGATTTTGAGATAGTAAAATTGGGTTTTGGTTAAAAAGTTCTTTTCAACCACACAAATGGTTGATGAATTTGATTTTTGAAAATAACGAGATTTTTTTAGAGTAGGATTGTTGACCACCACTTGCTGTGAAACAAATCTTGAGGAAATTTGTTTATCTGATGCTGAAGAAATTGTAGCATAAGTTTTTTGAAGGGGAGGAAAAACTGGTTGTTGGGATTGTAAGTATGTTTGGATGGGGTCATAGTGGATTGGGGACATGTCTATGACATGTTAGGGAATTGTGGTTAGGGCTGAAAATTGGTTTGTAATTTTGTTGTGCTTGGTTCCATGTGCCAGAGGCGAACTGAACTAGTTGTTCCTTATCACCTATTTTTTGTTTTAGGATACCTCCATATCCTAATTCAGAGGCATCAGTTTCCACAATTTTGAAGGCTTCTTGATCAGCAATAGATAGGCAAGGAAGGTTTTTTGCTTTGCTTTTAAGGATTCTGACTGTTTTTGTATGCTCATCGGACCATAGGGGAGGGGACTTTTTTAATATTTGGCGTAGTGGAGCACAAAGAAGATAAAGATCCTTGAAAAACTCAGAAAGATAATTTAGGCACCCTAAAAATCTTTGAAGCTGGGTTTTGTCTTTAATTTCATCAGGGAATTTATCAGCAAATTGGATGGATCTGTTGATTGGGATGACAGTTCCTTGGTGGATCTGAAAACCTAAGAACCTAATCTTGGTCTGAAATAAGGTTAACTTTGATAAAGAAGGGACTAATCCATTATGCTTGATGGTTTGAGCAAATACATTGAGATGTTTCCAATAAGCATCTATAGAAGAAGAAAATATTAGTATATCATCAATATAAATAATTGAAAAATTTGTAAGATGAATAAAAATATCATTCATAATTTTTTGGAATTCTGAAGGGCCATTTTTTAATCCAAAAGGCATCACA
Organism: Cornus florida; assembly: GCF_030987335.1. Lineage (NCBI taxonomy): Eukaryota > Viridiplantae > Streptophyta > Magnoliopsida > Cornales > Cornaceae > Cornus > Cornus florida. The sequence goes on from NW_026775575.1 coordinate 47,120,813, forward strand.
TTCCATTCGTAGTGGCCAAAAGGAACCGTGAAAGCTGTTTTGTATCTATCTTTTTCAGCAATTTGTATTTGCCAGAATCCTGACTTGAGATCAAACTTTGAAAAAACGGTTGCATGAACGAGACGTTGGATTAGGTCCTTTTTATTAGGCAGGGGATACCTGATCCATTGAAGAACTTCATTGAGGGGCTTATAATTGATAACTAATCTGGGAACACCTCTTTCTATTTCAGCATTCTTTTGGATATAGAAAGCGGCACAGCTCCATGGGGATCGGCTTTTTCGGATGAGGGATTTGTTCAATAATTCCTGTACTTCCTTCATACAATAATCAAGAAGTTTTTTACTCATTTGGCTAGGATGGGCTTTGGTAGGGATATCCTTTTCATTGAAAGATTTTTCATAAGGTAATTCAACAATGTGTTGTCTTCTGTGCCGAAAAGCGTTTGGGAGATCAGAGCAAACCTGACTTTCAAGTCTTAATCTGAACCTTTGAATAGAGTCTTGGAGACTTTTTTGACTGAGTTGTTTATCAATCTGTTTGAAGATTAGTTCTTGTTTGAGAAAGTTTAAATGCTTTGTTTTGCTCTCAATCCTGTTGACAGCAGGGACCTGAGTAACATTGGAATCCTTAATGGTATTGAGATCCTTGGTGTCTATAGGATGAGCAAAAGGAAAGCAAATTTCTTGTCTAACTAGACTTGTTGAAATGCCTTGGCTATCAACTTTGAACGGGTAAAGAAGAGAAATAAATGGAGTTCCCAAAATAACAGGGGTATTGAGGTTTTTGACAAGGATGAAAGGTATTTTAATACAAAGACCCTGATTACAAACATGGGCTTTGGTTAACTTGTACTGAACAGTGAGTCGTGAACCATTAGCACCTTGAAGTCGTTCTTTGGTTTTCTCAAAGCATTTCGTAGGGACAAGTCCTTCATTGATACAATTGAGATCAGCACCGGAGTCAATAAGAGCCACTGTATGAATGGTATAGTCTTTGTTGATGACAATTTTTAGATTAACATGCCATTTCTGAAATGTTATCTGGGTCAGAAGGTTGATGTAAGTCTCATTGTCCTTGGTGGGATTTTCAGAAACTTGTTGTTCAAGTTTTGCAGAGGACTTATGATAGTCCACTGCTCATGATATTCTTATATATCCATACTAAGAGAATCTCACTAGACTACAAGGCGGTCTCAACCTGACTAGTAGGCAATATGCAAAACGCACCTGAAGTGGGCATGAGTACCTAGACCTAACAGGGTACACCTCTACCATCATAACCAGCTATGCATCCCACTGGATATACGCTCCCTAACCATCGATCCTGAGACTCAAGCTCATATCGTAGTACCATAATCATATATATATATATATATATATATATATATATATATAAATCCATCCAAAACGAAAGTAATGTCATTCAACTATTCGTTGACCAGACATGAATATAAGTAGGACTTAACTTTTATAGTTAATCCACTCCCTTATTCCAGAATAGGTAGGACTTAGTGTTTTGAACTAATCCATTCCTAATATGCCACCGTCCCATACCGGTTCATATAATCCACAAAACAATCCAATAATTGACGACATAATTATGCAATACAATCATCAATTACATCCAGAGATAAGTATAATAACAGTTAGACAATTAACTGAATTTATTACTGCTAATACATAATAAACATTATATAATATCTATGAAATTTCTTAGAACAATTTCAACCATGAATTAATCATTAAATCAACACGCAAATTTAACTGTAATTTCATATTGATTACTTCCATCACATAAAGGTATAGATTTAAGCATTCTGGGATTTTAACAATGTTCAGTGTAGCCATTTAAAACCCCCACAACAGTCTAAGTCACTTCAGAAGACCCCAATTACCTAAAACAGTAGCCAGAACCCATTCATGTAGGGTTTCCAACAAGGGAGCCTACTCCCTTCTCCATGGAGCCGGCTCTCTCTTCTGAGAGCCGTACAAATTTCTTTTGGGAGCCAGCTCTCACCCCTTGGGAGCCAGCTCTCAACCTATTTTGCGTTATCTTCCTCGTCTCTGACGAGTTCCAATCCCTTTGTTCTCCATTGTTGATGGTTCTAAGAGTCTGAACTATGTCCCACATCATTCCAAATAATTTTATACATTTGATATGCATCTCAAACATAGATTAAATCAAGCTTGCATATAATAAAATTTAAAATAATCAAGAACACATGAACAACACATAAGAACAGTTTTAAATCAATTTAAGCATGTAGACATGATCAATTTAATCTCTGATTAATCCTGGAATTAACCTAGGCATGCACAGAACACAAGTCTAAGGGAAAGAGTAAGATATAGAACTTGCCTTTGAGATTTCGAATTAAAATCTCAACGTCGTCTTCCTAGATTTTTAAGCGACTTCTGATTATCGTCAAGCCTTATACTACGCTGGTTCTACCCCACAAGCAGACCCTATTCCTTTTTCCCTTGGTTCTCCCTTCTCTCCCCACGATTCTCTCTCTCAACTCTTTGTTCTTTCTCTCTGTCTCCACTGTTACGTGAATAGGGTTCAAAAACCCTTGGCGGACACAACCTTACATATATATAGGTTTATACAAACCCTAATCCCAACCCGATATTAAGTCGGCTAACATAAAAGAAAAGAAAAGAAAATTAAAAATATATATATAATTACATACACATATAATGTCCTATACGTGATATCAGATAAATAAATATATAAAACCCTAAACTATATAATACATACATACTCAATAATGATACTAATAATAATTAATAATTAAATTAACCCTATATACATATATACCCATATATATATGTATAACCATCCATGGATAACAACTGTACCCATTTAATCTCCTATCCAAGTAGTCTATGAGACCCAAACAGTCGATCCATGACTACTGTCCAAGCCCAACTCCTTTTTAAAATAAAACAATTAGTTCAAATTCACATAAGCATATAATTTCAATTAAAATGAATAAGTCAATTTAAATAATTAAACAATTACACAAATAGCCAAATAATCAAATAATGAATTTAAAAATGCAATAAATCATAAAAAAAATACCGAGACTATCCTTTTAAAATTAGGGGTATTAAAACGAGTGTTTAGGGAATTCCTTCAGTATTGCTAACTATAGGAATTCGGACTTTGTTGTATCCTGGGAGTGTTTTGCTACAGAACCCGTTAGCAAACTCAATTTGAGTGGGAGCAAATAACACTTTAAGGAAAGTGAATACATGCCTCAAAGTCTATATTTTGCTTGGGTTGTCATGTTGAAGAAGTTGACATCAGTGTTTTACTATCATCATGCTTGAGAAAGTCTGGTTATCTCCAACAATTTCTGGGTCAATTTTTTTTAATAGGTAACATTTCAAGTAACGAAACCCAACTCGAAAACTATATGAATGGAATCCAGTGGTGGTGAAGAACTAAACAGTGGCAGATTTGCGGTCGGCAAAATAGTGTTGGAGTTGCTCTGCACAATCAACCGGATTTGATACCAATTGTTGTGGCGGAAACGCAAAATAAACAACACTGTTCAAGGAATAAACAAACAATCACGAAGTAATACTGAAGTCCTATATACTTGGTCCTTAAATGAAATGCTGAATTCTTTGCCAGATGTATCACACTTTGACTATCATTGTGCAAAAAAAAATTTCACATGTTCAAATCCCAAGTCTGTCAACAAACCTTTTAACCAAATCATCTCCTTGCTGGCCTCTGTCATCGCCACATACTCTGCCCTCTGTAGTAGATCACGCTACAATCCTCTATATTTGCGAAACCCAACTAACTACAGTTGTACCCACCGCGAACACATACCAGATAGTACTTCTTCTGTGGTCTACCTCACAAGCAAAGTCTGAATCTACATAACCATGTAACTTCACCTCATCCCTTCTGAAACATAGGCATCTGTCTATGGTACCCCGTAGATATCTCAATATCCACTTAACTACTTTCCAGTGTAGCTTGCATGGATCCTTCATGAACCTGCTTACTGTTCCTATTGCATATGCAATGTTCGGTCTTATGCACACCATGGTATACATCAAACTTCCAATGGCTGAGGCATATGGAATTTTAGCCATGAAGTTTTTCTCATCATCTGTCTTCGGATACTGATCTTGAAATAATCGGAAGTGACTAGCTAAAGGAGTACTCACCGCCTTAACATTATTCATGTTGAACCTCTTTAGAACCCGTTCAACATATTTAGCCTGAGACACTGCAAAGTACCTTTCTGCTTCTCTCTGCTAATCCTCATCCCAAGAATTTGCTTTGCTGCACCAAAATCCTTCATCTCGAATTCACTAAACAACTGCTTCTTCAATTTGCTGATTTTTTTCAAAATCAGGACCTGCCACTAACATGTCATCAACATAAAGTAGAAGGATAACGAAACTTGACTTGAACCTCTTGAAGTAGCAACAATGGTCAGCGTAGCATTTGTTGTAGCCATATCGCTTTGTAAAACCATCAAACTTCTTGTACTGCTGTTTCAGGGCTTACCTCAAACCATATAAGGTTGAGTCGATTACAATTATAAATCAACCTTCACAATAGCACAAATCATTGTAAAATAGGGCTATTGGTCGGGTAAGTCGAACCACTGGGACTGCGCTAATCTATGGCAACCTAAGTGTCTAGAGTCTTTTTAGAATGATATGGGGAGTTCATAGAGGATTTTTTGGTTGTCACTTAAGCTATGAAATTAAGGTGCATAAAGTAAAAGTTTGTAAGAGTTTAAGGGAGATGAAATACAAGTAAAGAGGACTAGGGAAGTGAATCCGCCTCCATCCCTATACACATGCTACGTTAGAGCTAAATTGGGGGAAAACAATATATATATATGGTCATGATACATAGCACATTTGGTTGCTATAATATCCTCAAGGAATTCATTAAATCTGAAGCAAGCATAATCCATCAAAGATTAACATGTTTAGACTACTTAACTAAGGTGTAGCTTAATCACATTTACTTGAATGAAAGACTATCAAGCCCTAGATAAAATGATGAAGCACATGAAGGCAAGAAATAAGCATAAATCATCAAAGGTTTCACCTAAGCAATGATCTATCAAAGTCCTCCAACTCCATGCCATTAAAACAATTCCATGATCTCACTACCATTGTCACCATGAGAGTGTAAGCAACATGATTAAAAGAATAAACCATCAAAGATAGATAATTGACTCAACATTAATCATTTAAATACATGAAGATCCATTACAAAAGGCAAGACTCTAGACCATGAAAAGACCAAAGATTATACATTGCAATCCCCAAAATAGAACTATACTAGGACATGCTTACAAGGGAGGGGCTTCAACACCTCCCTAGAAGGAGGTTTAGTTACCCATGGGAGCCTTAGAAGAAGGAAGAAGCTTGGTTGGAACCTCCATTTTCGAGCTCCCTTTTCTTGGCTTCAAGAACTCTATCTTCTCCTCCTCTTTCTCTCTCCAAAAATCTTACAAAGATGAGATATGATTTGTTTGTGTGGTTCCCCTCCTTTGTATAGACATCTCTCTCCACCAAACAAGGCACAGAAAACCACCAAAAGACATCTCCAACCAACCCATAAAGATGGAAATCAGAGATGAGAGAAACAAGGCACAAGTGGGCTGAAGTGATGGTTCCCGGAGAGGAATCTGCTTGGAGTTCGAGCGCTCGAACTAAGGACTTCGAGTGCTCGAAGTTAGTCCAGTAAGCTCCTTCCTCTTGACCTGCTTTGCACAACTTTGATAGAACAGCCATAACTTTCTGCTCCGAACTCCAAATGACGAACCGTTTAAAGATTTTGAAAGTTAAATCAAAGCTCTAAATATGTCATGTTTAAATGGAAGTCCAGTTCTCGAGTTTGATTGGTCAAAAATGGCGAGCAAAGTCAGATTCCGTTGCTGCCAGAACGTAGCCCTGAGCGCATTACTATTCAAAGATTGAATAAAACACCATTTTTGCTCCTTTTTGGCCAATGAACCTGAAAATAAATAAAAGCGTGCAAATAAAGATAATTTATAAAGAATAATCATAAAATGGATTTAACTAATGCAGCTAAAGGCGCTTGAATATGCAATATTCGGCGCTTATCACACCCCCAAACTTACATTTTGCTAGTCCCTTAGCAAAACTAAAATGAAAAACTCAATGAAATAACAACAATGGAAATGCTACCACAAAATCAACTATGGCAAAATGAAATATATACATAGCTCGAATAAAACTCGAAACAGACACAGGACTGGAGATGGGGTCATTGAGGAGACTACCATGCATATATGAAGCATTGATACAAAAAAAAAATTGGTTAAACACATTTCAATAAACACACATCAACATCCTAGTCTATATAAATAACTCAATTGTCATCTCTTGACTGGAAATCAACTCTAGCTTCAGTGAAAGTGGATTGGATTCACAACATGCGGCTTTTACTTTCTTTTTCCAGTTTCAAGACACAAGTCTTCAAATCGTTGAATTCCCTTTTAAATGAAGTCCCTAGGGCATGAATTAAATTATAAACAACTTTGTTGCTTGTTGACAGTTTATTTTAACTCAAAAATAATACATAAAATGGTTGTGCAATACTGAAATCCTTTAAGCTTTCTAACCAACCCATATAGCAAGCGTTAGGCCAACAACTCCCAAACCAGATGGCTTTAGGGTGCTGAGTGTAGAGACACTCTTAGGGCTTAATAGCTCGAATTGGCAAGGCTACGAACTCCAACGAACCATGTTTTTTTTAAAAAAATATTTTTGAATGACCGTGCAATGTCTAAGTCTTTTAAGCTTTCTGACCAACCCATATAGCAAGCGTTAGGCCAACAGCTCCCAAACCAAATGGCTTTAGGGTGTTGAGTGTAGAGGCACTCCTAGGGCTTAATAACTCAAGTTGGAAAGGCTACAAACTCAAACTGGTCAAATTTTTTTTTTTTTTCACACCAAAGGTATCCCATCTATTAGGTTCATCAATTCAGATTGACTAGGTCAAGATCACGGTTAATCAAGTTACATGCCTCACGGTTAAGTTTCCAATGTGCATCTGTGCATTGTGAAGCATAAAAGAGTGGAAAAATCCAACGAGAATTTAATTGAGACATTTAAATAGACTAATTTGAAACCACATGATCTCTTTAAAATCACATTTTTTCTTTATTTTCAAAAAAATTCACAATTGCTTCTATATCCACGGTATTAAACATATGCTTTATCTCCGCCCAGTTTCAAATTATACTGTCATTGCTTAGCAAAAATATGGAACCAACAATGCAAGTTGCACCCCCAAACTGGAAGGACACATTGTCCTCAATGTGGGAGACAAAGATGGAAAAAATAAAGGGCAAAGGGGATAAAAGGAACAAAAATACCCAGTGGAGCGACGAAGGCAAAGGCTTCCAGCTATATAAAAGCGCAAAATGCGTCCCCCAAACTTGAAATGTGCCACCTGTAATGGGACATGAAGAAAAAGCAGAACAACGACAAAAATAGTAACAAACAGTAAAATATGGACAGAAAATGTCGAAAAAGAAGATAACAGAAATGCTAAAGGATTTTTATTCATAAAAACATGATTACAAAAGGAACTGAGAGTCAAACATGTTGAACCAGAGCAACTTGTGCATAGCACAATCCTAAAGTTGAAAAGTAAAAGAAAAACAGAAAGGAAACATACACAATTACGAAACAAAATGAAAAAGTCCAACACTGGCAGCTATCTACGGGGCCGGAGGAAAACGGGCGAGGATGGCATTGAGGAGGGATTGAGTCTCACGCCGGTCCTCCTGTGCCATGCGACGGTCCTCCGCCGCAACACGGCGGTCGGCGGCAGCAAGGCGACGGTCTTCTTTGGCACAGAAGTAGTCCTCCCGCACAGTCCGAGTGTAGTCGGCTAAAGAAATCTCAAAACGATCCATCCGCTCATGAAGACGGGCAAGACTAGCCCGGAAGAAGGCTTGGTTGGGCGGAAGATCAATAGGAGGCTCGTCCCGCTCAGCGTCCTCCGCCATGGGGTCATCCTCAGAAAAAGGAGGAGATGGAGAGTGGGGCAAAGGAGGAGCAGCGAGCCGAGGGTTCCGAGAATGGCTTAGAACATTGGTCCACCGGCGGAGAGTAAAGGTTTGAATCTTTTTGCCCCTTGGTTCATGAGGAGGAACCATGAAGCCCTTGTACTTCAAGAGCTTGATAACAAAGAATGGTAATGGCAAAGGCCGATTTTTAAAACGCTGCTGCCGTGCGTTGTTACACTCGTCCCAAAACCGCATAAATGTGTCCCAAATGAGTTCGGGGACAGAGAACCATTTGCCTTGGTCCATGGCATACAAAGCTTGCAACATCAAGCCTCGGCGCTCGGTGATGTGTGCCAAAGGGTAAACATTATGCTTGAGAACGGAGTCAATGAACCAAACTCGCTCCGGAAGGGTGGATTTGAGGGTAAAGCTCCGAGGGCGATGAGGGTCATCCACGTTGCAAATGGCAGCGACAACCTGCTCCATAGTTAAAGTATCCGGCTCCTCATATAAAGGGAGATTCTCACGATTGACAATGTCATCGGGACACTCCAGAGGACATCCAGAGACTTCCACCATGTCCGCAAGAGTGAAGGAAAAAGGGATGCCATCAATGGATGTGGTGAGAGTGACCGGCGGCTCTTCGGGGCAATTAAGATTCTGGAAGAAGAGCCGTACCACACGGGGGTAGGTGACCTTGGAAACGGGTTGGCAAATGTGCTGAAGACGCCGGTTAACTAGCTCCGCGACAGCCCATGAAGTGGTGGGAAGAGTGTCAAAGACACCCGTGAGCGGGAACAGAAGCTCATAATTGAGCTCTTTGTCGAGCCAAGGGGCTCGGGGCTGTTCATAAGGAACGACGGGAACATCCTCAGAGGGTCTAGGACGACGGGAAGGGCCTGCACGAGACATGTGGAGAGGCGAACTTGGTTGGGGAATTTCAGCGAGCACCTGGTATGCATAAAGAAAGAAAGGATGTGAGAATGAGAGGAATCTATGAAGAAACCCAAAAAAATTTAGACACAATGCTCTCTATGATAGAGCATAACAACAAGCACAATTAAACTCCAAAGATTTGATACCCATACTCCTCAAATGTAATAAGAAAACACAAAGATTAAAGAGAAAGAGGGAAGAGACATACCTTGGAAGAAGAGTAGAGAAAGGCACCGGTGGAATGAGGAGGAATAATGGGGGTGATGGTCATATATAAAGGGATGGATGAAGAAGAAGGAGAGGAGTGGGATGTGGGCAGGAGTTAATGGAGGAAGAGAGGAAGGGGGAAAGGTGGAGGTTGTGGGTGATGGAGGGAGTGGGGGAGGGGTAGGAGTTAATGGAGGAAGAGAGGAAGGTGGAAAGGTTGTGGTTGTGGGTGATGGAGGGAGTGGGGGAGGTAGGAGAGAAGTAATGGGAGAGAGAAAAGGTGGAAATGGAGGGAGGAGGTCGTGGGTTAGGGAGTTAGAAAGACGCGGGAGAGGGAGAGATCAGATTTAAAAACTGGGGAAGGGGGGTTCGAGCGCTCAAAGTTAGGCCTTTGAGCGCTCGAACTTGAGGCAGTGAGTTTCGAGCGCTCAAAATTGAGGCAGTGAGCTTCGATGGACTTTCGAGCGCTCGAAGTAAGGACTTCGAGTGCTCGAACTTGAGACAGTAGGCCCTTAACTGAAAAATAGAAGTTTCAAGGGCTCGAAGCTTGGACTTTGAGTGCTAGAAATTGGACCAGGGAGCAAAGCTTGGGTGAAATGACTGAAATTGCCTATTTGCCAACATCTCTTCAATGCATGAATGGAATTTGAAGTGAATTTTCCAATAATGCAAATATATATATATATATATATATATATATATATATATATATATATATATAGGTTATACACATGTGAAGCATTCCAACAATCCAATAAAATTGCCGGATGGAGCTGAAAATTTCCAAGTATGAAAACAAGGGTTGTAGACAGCCTAAGAGAACCAGTTTGAATTGTTGGACACAATTTAAGACAATTCCATAAAAAGGCTAAATTTTGGCTTTCCTTAGCAATTTCCCAGAAAATTTCAAAGCCCAGGCAATGAAAATGTAGAGAAGTCTGGAAATAGAAAGAAGTGCTTCTCTTGCTGTGCTAAATTTAAAGTCGATAGCTAGACGAAGCTAGAACAGGCATCAATCCTCATAAATTGGGTCTGTCAAGAGGACTTCCCCAATTTTTTGGGTTGGGACTATGCCGTCAATGCAAGGCTTAAGCCGTTGGCCATTAACTTTAAAGAGCGATCCTCTTGCCGGATCTTGGAGTTCGATTGCTCCATGAGGGAAGACCGTAGTAACGATGTATGGACCATCCCATCTTGACTAGAGTTTACCGGGAAAGAGTTTCAAGCGGGAATTGAAAAGCCAAACCTTTTGTCCCAGGGCGAAAGACTTGCTAACAATGTGCTTGTCATGAAAAGCTTTAGTCTTTACCTTATAGATTTTGGCATTTTCGTATGCATCATTTCGGATTTCCTCAAGTTCATTCAGTTGCAAAGCACGATTAAAGCCAGCCTGTTTGAGATCAAAATTTAGCCTTTTTATGGCCCAAAAAGCACGGTGCTCTAATTCTACTGGAAGATGACACGCTTTGCCAAAGATAAGTCGATATGGCAACATGCCAATGGGTGTCTTATAAGCCGTCCGGTAAGCCCAAAGTGCATCGTCTAGTCTTAGTGACCAATCCTTGCGGTCCGGGCGAACCGTTTTTTCCAAAATGTGCTTTATCTGCCGGTTAGACACCTCTACTTGACCACTCATTTGAGGATGGTAAGGTGTAGCAACCTTATGGATGACGGAATACTTAGAAAGGACGGATTTAAGATAACGATTTCTGAAATGTGATCCGCCATCGCTGATGATTGCTCGGGGCGTACCAAAACGACTAAAGATGTTAGATTGAATGAACTCGATCACAACTTTATGATCACTGGTTCTGGTAGCCGCGGCTTCCACCCATTTGGAAACATAATCCACCGCTACAAGGATGTACTCGTAGCCATAAGAAGATAGAAATGGTCATATGAAGTCGATTCCCCACACATCAAAAATTTCAATTATTAATATGGAATTGAGGGGCATCATGTCCCTTTGGGACATGGATCCGAGCCTTTGGCATCTTTCACATGATTTACAGAAATTGTATGCATCTCGAAACAAGGAGGGCCAATAGAATCCGCTTTGAAGAACTTTGTGAGCGGTCTTTTTGGCACTGAAATGGCTTCCACAATCAAGAGTATGAGAGAAATTGAGAATGCTTGTAGTCTCAACTTCAGGAATACATCGCCGGATGATTTAGTCCGGGCAGTATTTGAATAGCTCCGGATCTTCCCAAAAGAAATGCTTGACTTGGGAAAAGAACCGGTCCTTCTCTTGTTTGGACCAATGAGTTGGAATTTTACCTACCGCAAGGTAGTTAACAATATCTGCAAACTATGGAAGATTTGCATGGGAAATCTGGAAGAGTTGCTCATCCGGAAAAGAATCACGGACAACAGCAAAATCGGACGATTTTTCAATGAGTAAGCGAGAGAGATGATCGGCGACAACATTGTCTGCCCCTTTTTATCCCGAATTTCGATGTCGAACTCTTGAAGTAAGAGTATCCATCAAATAAAGCGGGGTTTGGTCTCTTTTTTTGATAGCAAATGCCGAAGGGCGGCATGATCCGAGAAAACTATGACCTTGGAACCTAGAAGATAGGAGCGAAATTTGTCCAAGGCATAAACTACAGCTAGCAACTCTTTTTCAGTAGTTGTGTAATTTAATTAAGCATTAGAAAGAGTTCGACTAGCGTAATAAATGACGTATGGGAGCTTGTCCATACGTTGGCCCAAAACCACGCCTAATGCATAGTCGGATGCATCACACATGATCTCAAAAGGAAGAGACCAATTAGGCGGTTTCATTATTGGGGCAGATGAGAGGAGAGTGCGATGTTTAATAAAAGCTTCCATACAAGTTTCATCAAAATCGAATGGAACATCCTTGGCTAAGAGGTTGCACAAGGGCCATGAGACTTTGCTAAAGTCTTTGATGAAGCGGCGATAAAAAAACCAGCATGGCCAAGAAAAGAACGGATTTGACGGACAGAATTCGGAGGAGGAAGGTTAGAAATTAACTCAACTTTTGCCTTGTCTACCTCGATTCCCCGTTTAGAGATGACATGACCTAGAACAATGCCTTCTTGGACCATGAAATGACTCTTCTCCCAGCTTAGAATTAGATTTGTCTCCTTACATCTTTGGAGTACAAGAGATAGGTTGTTGAGACAAGAATCAAAGGAGGAGCCGAAGATAGAAAAATCGTCCATGAAAACTTCCAAGAATTTTTCAACCATATCGGAAAATATGGACATCATACATCTTTGAAACGTTACAGGAGCATTGCATAGCCCAAAAGGCATGCGTCGATATGAAAAAGTTCCAAAGGGACATGTGAATGTTGTTTTCTTTTGATCTTGAGGGGCGATTGCCACTTGGTTATAGCCGGAATAACCGTCGAGAAAACAATAGTAACTTTAGCCGGCTAGCCTTTCTAGGATTTGATTAATAAATGGTAATGGAAAATGATCTTTCAGAGTTGACGAGTTAAGCTTTCGGTAATCAATACACACATGCCACCCGGTGGTGGTTCGTTGTGGCATGAGTTCACCCACTGAATTTTCAACAACGGTGAGACTGGATTTCTTGGGAACAACTTGTGTGGGGCTTACCCACTTGCTATCAGAGATGGGGTAGATGATTCCTGCATCTAACAATTTTATTACTTCCTTCATGTTAGGATTTAACCGGCGCTGAACCTCTCTAGTAGGCTTTGCATCATCCTCCATATGAATGCGGTGCATACAGATGGAGGGGTCAATTCCCTTCAAGTCAGCCACTGCCCAACCAATAGCTTCTTTGTGCTCTTGTAGCACCGCTAAAAGGTTGGTTTCTTGGTCCTTTAGAAGATCCGATGCAATGATGACCGGGAAAGTTTGATTTGAACCAAGGAATACATACTTGAGATAGGCCGGGAGCGGCTTAAACTCAAGTAGCGGTGGAGATTTCAAAGACGAAACCGGAGGAGTAGTGGAAAGCTGAGGAAGCGGCTCTCTTGGAATTTTCCAAGGGGGAAAATCCACGATAGCGTCGACATCTAGCAGAGAATTAACTTCTTGGATGGATTGGTCAATATCAAAGTTTAAGAAGTCGAAATGAGACATGCAAGTCTCAAGGGGGTCCTTGCTTAGAATGAAGGGGAGAGATTCTTCAACCACTTCATCAATGACATCAACAAGAAAACAATCATCCTCATTGGAAGGATGTTGAGTTGCATAAAAGATATGGAGTTTGACTTGCATGTTTCCAAAAGCAATGTCCATCACCCCGGTTCAGCAATTAATTGATGCATTAGCCGTAGCTAAGAATGGCCTACCAAGGATCACTGGAATATGCTTTTTTGGATCATGGACCGGTTCCGTGTCAAGAACCACAAAGTCTACCGGGATGTAGAATTTGTCCACTTGAATGATAACATCCTCAAGAATGCCTCGTGGATGCTTGACCGATCCATCGGCAAGTTGCAAAACCACGGAAGTCGGCTTTAAATCTCCCAGGCCAAGCTGTAAGTAAACTGAGTGTGGAATTAAATTCACACTAACTCCTAAGTCAAGGAGGGCCCTCTCGATTTTGTTGTCACCAATGACACAAGAGATTGTGGGGGCACCCGGATCCTTATACTTTGGAGGAGTGCTGTGCTGAATGATAGCACTAACATTTTCGGTTAACCTCACTTTCTTTGGCAAATGACTTTTAGAAGTGCGCTTTTGAGTACACAAGTCTTTGAGAAATTTTGCATAGGGAGGAATCTGCTTGATAGCATCCAAGAGGGGCAAGTTGATCTTTACTTGCTTGAAAACTTCCCACATGTCTTGAATTTTACAATTCTTGTTCCCAATGTGTGTTGACTCTTGAAGACGCTGCGAAAACGGAGCTTTTGGCTCATAAGTAGTTTCCACATTTGGGTTAACATGTGTGGGATTTCCGTGAATGGTATTTGGACAAGAAGAGCTTGGAATTTGATTGGAAAAGCTTGAATTTGGATTTCTCAAAGGAGGTTCTTTTCCATTTTTATCTCCATCAACCTTGTTGTCAACCACTCTACCACTCCTAAGGGTGGTAATCGCTTGAACATGCTCATGACTCGGCCCACTCGATGGAAGGGTTTCATCAATCGCATGCATCCCTCTAGGATTTTCAAATGGTTGAGCGGGAAGCTTACCCTTGTCCTTTTGAAGCAATTGGTTCACAGAGTTAGCTATTTGGCCCACTTGATTTTCGAGCTTAGCTATGGATTGAGTATGAGAGTGAACCATTTGAAGAGTAGGTTGCAAAGATGTGAAGAGTTGCTTGTTGGAGTCCATGATTTGCTTGTTTAATGACTCCATCATTTGCTTGTTTGCAGCCACAATTTCATCAGTTGGGTAGACCGGAGGTTGATTAGAGACATTTGGATTATACGGAGGACGGTAGCTTGAGGAGGCTAGAAATTGGCTATTTTGAAATTGAGGAAGGGGCTGATTTTGATGCCCTTGATTTTGGAATTGGGAATTTTGTGGGGCTTGTTGTCGCCACGAAAAATTAGGATGATCTCGCCATCCCGGATTGTAGGTATTGGAATAGGGATTATTCCCGGATCTTGAGAACATGGCATGAGCTTGTTCTTCATTTGGATTGGAATATTACTCCGGTGTGGGACAATCTTCCGTGAGGTGGAATGGACTAGTACATGATGAGCATACCGAACTTGCCGAATTTTGAGATAATGAAGGAGAGAGATGTGGTGCCATCAACTGATAGAATTTATGAGCTATGGCATCCACTTGGGATGATTCCTCCCTTATTGATTTTAGTTGACACGGGTTGGTGTTCTTTGCATTGGTTGAGGTCGGAGCCCTACGAGAATTATGTTAAAGTGAGTTTTCGCTTAAATTCTCTAGTAGGGTCCAAGCCTCATCTGCATTCTTGGACATGAACATCCCGCCACAAGAAGAGTCAACCATGAATCTATGGGGTTCGCTTAAACCAGCATAGAAAGCTTGCACTAATTGCCATTTTGGAATCAAATGATGCGGACATTTTCTAAGAAGGTCTTGTAGCCTTTCCCAAGTCTCGTAGAGTTGTTCTCCATCCGTTTGAGAAAAGCTAAGAATGGAACGCCTCATTTGGTTGGTTTTACTCACCGGATAATACTTCTTAAGGAATTCTTGCTGTAATTGAGCCAAAGAAGTGATAGAATTTGGAGTGAGTGAGTTTAACCAATACTTTGCCCTATCTTTTAAAGAAAATGGAAAAAGATGCAGATGGAGTGCATTCTCAGGAAAACCTCTCAACCGGATGGTCGAACAGATTTCAAGGAATTCATCAAGATGCTTATACGGATCTTCATTATCAAGGCCATGGAAAGATGGAAGCATTTGAATGGTACTTGATTTGATCTCATATTGAGCTGCATCAATGTTTGGCATCACTATGCATGAAGGTGAAGCATATGTAGTAGGGATGAAATGGTCCCTGAGAATCATTGGCTCTTCATTTGGAATTTCGGCCCTAATTCCCTCATTTCGGGCATCTCCTACATTTTCAGCCATTGTGTTAAATTCAGTTTCAAGCTCTCTTACGCTAGAAGATTCCTTAAAGTTTCGTCTAAGCGTTCTTTCAAGTGAATTTATGTCAACTGGCGAGTCAAGAGTTGGTAGGGAGAGTGATCTACGGCCAAACATCAACAATATATAATGCTATCAATGCTACTATTCATCATTCCCAACTCCACATACGATGTTCCCATTCTCCTCAATTAGCAAGACAGAATTTAAATGGCCACGACAAGGACCGATGCTTGTACACGAAATTTAAACAAGATAAGAGCCTCAACCAGGGCTTTAAAACTAAATTATTACTAGGGTTAGCACATGCACATTATATTACAAATTCGAAACTAGAAGGTCAAGAAACTTACCTGGAATCCCCTAGACTTACAAATTTGCTAGCGTTCCTTTAGTGAGCCCCAAGTTCCTAGAATCTCACAAACACTTAAAACACAAAGATGATCAAAACCGCACAAAAAATATTCACAAAACACAATATCAACAATCAAACTAAAATTATCCCTAGAACTTCGGTTGCTAAACCATTTGCAAGTCCCCGGCAACGGCGCCAAAAATTGATCGGCTGAGTCGATTACAATTATAAATCAACCTTCGCAATAGCACGAATCATTGTAAAATAGGGCTATTGGTCGGGTAAGTCGAACCACTGGGACTGCGCTAATCTATGGCAACCTAAGTGTCTAGAGTCTTTTTAGAATGATATGGGGAGTTCATAGAGGATTTTTTGGTTGTCACTTAAGCTATGCAATTAAGGTGCATAAAGTAAAAGTTTGTAAGAGTTTAAGGGAGATGAAATACAAGTAAAGAGGACTAGGGAAGTGAATCCGCCTCCATCCCTATACACATGCTACGTTAGAGCTAAATTGGGGAAAAATAATATATATATATGGTCATGATACATAGCACATTTGGTTGCTATAATATCCTCAAGGAATTCATTAAATCTGAAGCAAGCATAATCCATCAAAGATTAACATGTTTAGACTACTTAACTAAGGTGTAGCTTAATCACATTTACTTGAATGAAAGACTATCAAGCCCTAGATAAAATGATGAAGCACATGAAGGCAAGAAATAAGCATAAATCATCAAAGGTTTCACCTAAGCAATGATCTATCAAAGTCCTCCAACTCCATGCCATTAAAACAATTCCATGATCTCACTACCATTGTCACCATGAGAGTGCAAGCAACATGATTAAAAGAATAAACCATCAAAGATAGATAATTGACTCAACATTAATCATTTAAATACATGAAGATCCATTACAAAAGGCAAGACTCTAGACCATGAAAAGACCAAAGATTATACATTGTAATCCCCAAAATAGAACTATACTAGGACATGCTTACAAGGGAGGGGCTTCATCACCTCCCTAGAAGGAGGTTTAGTTACCCATGGGAGCCTTAGAAGAAGGAAGAAGCTTGGTTGGAACCTCCATTTTCGAGCTCCCTTTTCTTGGCTTCAAGAACTCTATCTTCTCCTCCTCTTTCTCTCTCCAAAAATCTTGCAAAGATGAGATATGATTTGTTTGTGTGGTTCCCCTCCTTTGTATAGACATCTCTCTCCACCAAACAAGGCACAGAAAACCACCAAAAGACATCTCCAACCAACCCATAAAGATGGAAATCAGAGATGAGAGAAACAAGGCACAAGTGGGCTGAAGTGATGGTTCCTGGAGAGGAATCTGCCCGGAGTTCGAGCGCTTGAACTAAGGACTTCGAGCGCTCAAACTAGCACTTCGAGCGCTCGAACTAAGGACTTCGAGTGCTCGAAGTTAGTCCAGTGAGCTCCTTCCTCTTGACCTACTTTGCATAACTTTGATAGAACAGCTATAACTTTCTGCTCCGAACTCCAAAAGATGAACCGTTTGAAGATTTTGAAAGTTAAATCGAAGCTTTAAATATGTCATGTTTAAATGGAAGTCCATTTCTCGAGTTTGATTGGTCAAAAATGCCGAACAAAGTCAGATTCCGCTGTTGCCAGAACGTAGCCCTGAGCGCATTGCTATTCAAAGATTGAATAAAACATCATTTTTGCTCCTTTTTGGCCAATAAACCTGAAAATAAATAAAAGCGTGCAAATAAAGATAATTTAAAAAGAATAATCACAAAATGGATTTAACTAATGCAGCTAAGGGCGCTTGAATATGCAATATTCGGCGCTTATCAAGCTTTTCTTCACTTGCACACTAGTTTCTTTTTCCCTTTGACTGAGAAACCCTCTGGTTGTTGCATGTAAATCTCCTTCTCTAGGTCACCATGGAGGAAAGCAGTTTTGATATCTAATTGCTCAAGGTGCAACCCCTCTGCTGCAACAATGCAAGAACTGAGCGAATGGTACTCAGTTTCACAACCGGGGAAAAAATATATGTTTAGTCAATGCCTTGCTTTTACTGAAAGCCTTTGACCACCAATCTCGCCTTATATCTCTTAGAACCATCATGTTTCTCTTTTACCCTATACACCCATTTGTTGTGAAGAACTTTCTTCCCCATGGGCAACTTGGCTAGTTCCCATATTTTGTTGGAGATAAGGGACTTCATCTCATCTTCCATTGCAAGCTCCCACTTGCTAGCATCTTCAACCTGACATGCTTTATCATAGCATTCAAGCTCACTATCATCTGTGAGCAACATATAATCCATATATTTTCGATTCGGTACATGAGGATGTGTGGACCTTTTGGGAGTAGGCTTAGGAGTTGGAATCTGCGGTGAACTGTGCTCTATAAGTTCTGGCCAAGAACCCTAATCTCTCTGCTCCGCGACAATACTCTTTGAATCAACATCTAACTCAATAAACTTAGGCTCACTTTATACAGGACTAGTTGACTGTGCTGCATCTTTATCCTTGTACATCATATTTTCGTTGAAAACCACATCTTTACTTCTGATGATTTTCTTGTTCTGATTATTCCAAAGTCGATAACCAAGCTCATCTTCGCCATACCCAACGAATATGCATTTTAGTGACTTGGGGTAGAGCTTTCCCCTAGCGTGATCACTAATATGCACATATGCAATACAACCAAAAACTTTCAACCATGAAAGATTTACCTCTTTGCCACTCCATACCTCTTCTAGTTTTCGATGCTCCAAAGGCACCGATGGTCTATAATTAATTAGGTAGGATGTTGTATTGATTGTTTCTGCCCAAAACTATTTGGGTAGACCCGAATGTATGTGCATGCTTTTGGCTCTCTTTGTCAATGTTCAGTTTATCCTTTCTGCCACCCCATTCTGCTGTGGGATTCCTTGCATAGTCCTCTCTAATCTGATCCCATTATCAAAACAGAACTTCTTGAACCTAGTGTCTTTATACTTACCACCATTGTCTGACATCAACCTCTTGATCTTCAAACCTATCTCATTTTCCACCATGGCCTTCCACTTTTTGAACACCTCAAATACCTTAGATTTGTGCTTCAAAAAATAAACCCATACCTTCCTCGTGTGGTCATCAATGAAAGTCACGAAGTAAGATTTTTTGCCAATGAATGAGACAGTGGCTAGCCCCCAGACATCTATGTGAACTAACTCAAGTTTCTCATTTCTGAGATATCTGCCACCCTTCTTAAAACTGACGCTCTTCTTCTTACCCATCATGCAACTCTTACAGAAGTTAAAATCAATTGCCCGTATGCCTGGTAGTTTCCCCTTTGAGTGTATAATCTTGGGCCCCCTTTCACTCATATGACCTAGTCTCTGGTGCCAAAAGTTGTGATCTTCTCTATTTTCTACAACTATTATAGACCCACAAACACTGGTAGTTGTGTAGAGAGTGCCAGATTTTCTACCACGTACAATGGTCATAGCGCCTCTGGAAACTTTCCACAGGTCTCCATTGAAAGTTGTAACAAAACCTTCCTCAAGTCAGGATTGTGTCTTACATCCTTCAACCTCCAAGCTAACTCATTAAACTTGATTTGCACCTCACCCTTGCCAACGACGTTGCAAGGCTGATCATTGCCAAGATACACCTAACCAAGGCTACCTGGTTCATAGCTATTAAATAGCTCTTTGCTTGAGGTGCTATGAAATGATATGCCGAAATCCAAAGCCCATGACTCCGTCTTACTCTCCAAAGAGCATATCAATGCATCATTTGATTCTTCTGAGACAACGTTTGCTTCAGTTTTTCTTTCGGTTCCCTTCTTTGGAAGTCTGCAATCAACACGGTAATGTCCCTTCTTTCTACAATTCCAACACTCGATGTCACTGAGATCTGTGGAATTCCTGTAATTTTGAGACTGTGTCATTCCATTCTTTAACTTGGATCTGCCTCTATTTCTATTTCCGTTGCCCTTCTTCTTGTTTGAACCCTTGCCTCTACTTTCAACATTCAATGCTGAACCACTAGTGGAATTTCCTACTGTTTGTCTTCTGATTTCTTTAGTCAGAATCATGCTCACAACTTCATCAAACTTCAACTTGGTCTTCCCTGCAAAGCTACTGGTCGTTGTAACTGTGCCACTCCAACACTTGAGTAATTGCCCTAGAATTAGTAATGCTCGGACCCCATCTTTGAAGTTGATATCAATAGACTCTAATTATCCAACTATCTCATTAAACGTATTTAGATGTTCGTTGAACTTACCACCTTCGACTATCTTCATGTTGAACAACTTCTTAATCAAGTGCACCTTGTTCGCTGTAGAAGGCTGTTCATATATACTAAAAAGGGCTGCCATGATAGACTTCGTCATCTTCTCATTCTTGATGTTGAAGGCGACTGACTTTGACAACGTCAATCTGACGGTGCCAAGAGCCTTCCTATCAAGTAATTCCCATTCTGCATCAATGGTATCCTCTGGTTTCTCTCCCAAAGGATGGTACAAATTTTTCTGAAACAAGAGGTCTTCTATTTGCATCTTCTAGAAACTAAAGTTTGTGTCATCAAATTTCTCGATCATAGATATGGATGTCTTATCTTCTGATGCCATTACTCTTACTCGAACAGACAGATCTAATCGAAAGACTTTCAGAATTTCGTCAAATACCTTTTGTTCCCTAGGTTCTCAACCAAAGGCTCTGATACCAACTGTTGGAGTTACTTTGCACAATCAACTGGATTTGATACTAGTTATTGTAGCAGAAACGCAAAATAAACAACATTGTTCAAGGATTAAACAACCAATCACAAAGAATAAAAAAAAAATCACACACAAGAACACAAGATATAAATGTTCACCCAAATCTTATGGCTACATCCATGGAGCACACCGAAGAAATTCACTATAAAGAAGATGAAGAATTGCAATGGAGAATTTCTCTCAATCTCTCTCAATTGTTCTCTCTTGTATTGGCACAAATTTATCATACAACACGTATGATGTCTTTCTTCAAGTTATCTCTAACTCTCACACACCCTAAAAATTGATTAGGGTTGATATTTATAGCCCCAAATAATTTCTCCTACAAGAAATTACCCTTTGTAGAATCCAAAACCAATAAGGAAGTTAAACCAAATCAGGAAATTGAATTTTCCCTAAAATTTAGTAGTCTTGAACCGGTACAGGAAATGGCTACCAATTCAGGATGACCAGAGAAAATTCCTTCGTGAATTGGCTACCGGTTCAGGAATTGGCTATCGGTTCCCAATGGACAGAAGCTAATCTCTAAACGTTGAACCTGTTCCTTGATTATCTATCACTCAGTTGAACCAGTAGAAGACTTTTGAACTGGTTCAAACACGCCAGTGGCCAAAACATAGAAACAGTTAGCTCCACAAAAAACTTTCACGTAATCACGTGATTAGACTCCACAAAAAACACAACAAATAAATCCAACAAGAATGGATGATTGAACGGAATAACGGACGGTGGACATAAACCAACGATGAAGGCATAAACCAGCAATGACGACAGACGGTGGGCATAAACTAGCAATGAAGACATGAACCAGCGATGACAACGGACGGTGGGCATGAAACAATCTGAAACACTTGTGTTGGGACTAATTTTTTCTCAATAAATTTGACATTACCACTTAAGCCTTTGAAGTCACTTGATAAAAATTTTTGTAACAATTGTTAGCGTTCTCTATTTCCTTCCTCAATTGCTGCAACCACTACTTTTGTGGCATCATAGGATTGTAGCGCAAAAATCCCAAGTTCATGATTTTCTTCTTCTGGATGCTCCTAAGCAAACTTTTTATGAAATTTTAGTTAGAAATCTTGTGAATGTCCAAGGTTCAGGGAAATAGCTCCTGGTGCGTAAAACCCCTTGCATGGTCGGCAATGGCGATGTGGCAACAGCATTGAGTGAAAAGCAATGTTGTTGCTTTTACCGGCGTGCAAGAACGACGAGATGAGCTTGGCAAGGACGGTGGGCGACTGTGGACTGAGCTTGGTGATGATGAGCTCTAAGTTAGGCCGGCAAGCTCGGATGATGGAGGTGAAAAAACGGAGGCGAACAATAGAGATGGTTTTCCTTGAAGAGAGAAAATTAAATAAATAGATAAAAAGCAAATCTCACAGCAATGGGTTAAATCCGAATAGTTGGGCAATATCCAACTTAATCCGAACTTTTGTTTTTGGACACTTGTTTTAAATCTATTGGGCCACATCATCAAGATGGATGTAGTTCATCCAACCTGGATTGGACACAAGCATTGTCCTTATAGTTTTTGCTTTCTTACGATTTATATATCTTTTATTCTTTCTAATAGTATATAATTTATCTTGACTAAATGGTAAAAATATGGTTAAGGTTTTTGTGGTAGTTTTTAAAAGTAGTTTTGATTCTTAGATTTTTTTTTTTAATGATTTTTCATATTTAATTCTTTTATTTATGCATTTTCTCTAATTTTATTTATTGATGTTGATTTCTTTATAATTTTTTATGGTTGTGATGGCGTTGTTATGGGTTGTTCCTTTGATCCAAGTCCCAATAGATATTGTTCCGAAGGAGTGGAAGACACGACAAAATAGGTATTAAGGTGGCAAGCTCGAATTGACGAATATAAATCATTACCATATGTGTAACTCAAAAAATTATTTTGTTTTTGACTATTCTGTAATTTCTTTTTAAAAATAAGATTAAAAATTAATTTCATCATGTGCATCCACGTATCTTTGGACGCAAGAATTCTGTAAGCATCACGTGATGCAAACTTCATTATAAGATATAAAACATAAAAAAATGAATACATAACATATACTGCAAAGAGTAGTATTAACAAAGAATTGGACGCATAATTCTTGTGATATAGTAATGGGTGACTTGAAATGCACTTGCATATATACTGAGAGATATTCTGTAATAATATGGTACTATACGAAAATAACATTGATTAAACACTTGTAAAAGTTTTTTTGAAACCCTCACTTCAGAATCCTTATTATTTCTTTAATAAGTCCACATAAAATAAATACATAATGGTACAAGGCTCTATTCTTTTTATGTCAACCAAAAAATCGTGCAGTTTCGACCGGAATGGGAAGATAGGAGATCCATACCAGATCCAAAATGGGCTTAATGGGCAGGGCCTGAGATGAGCCTACTAATAAATGTGGTTGCACTATGCTTACTAAATCTTGGACGAAAACAAAATAAAGCAATATGGGCCCATTTTGCTACATTCTGGGCCTGAGACGAAAGTCATATGGGCTTCAGTGATCACATCTCAGTCCTAACATCTCATAAACCAACTGCTGTTGTGGACTATAAAACAGACTTGAGAACTAACAAAAAGACAAGCCAATGAATGGTTGCCAATTTATCTAAAATTTACACCAACAAAATACTATAAAATTAGCTGCAAAAATAATTATTTACACTAATTAATATTTTATGATTGTTTTCAATATTAGCAAAACACTAATAATAAAATTAATAAATTGTTTTATTTCACTAATTATTCTAAACATATAATTATGTTTGCAGATTTATCAAGTAATCTCTAGCGGCAACTAGGGATGGCAATTTGTACCGCCCCGCTCTCCCCGTCCCTCTAATGTCATAGGTATGGGAATAGTTTATGTACTGCAAGGGCGGATATGAATTTATATTTGAAACTCGATGAGGGTTACGAGATGGGTATGGGTTTTGAGAAACCCCTGTCCAACCCCGCTCTTTATACTTTATTTCTTAAATATATATATATATATATATATATATATATATATAGATGTATGCACATTATTATGTTTATATATTTATATATCATTATTTACTATATATATCATTATTTATATTGTATAGACTTTATAAATTTTATCAATTTATTTATATAGATAACCAAAAAAAAATTGTAAACGGGGCGGGGCGAACACAGGACACTCTTCTTTTAACTGGGCGAGTATGGATTTGTCCATAATTAAATTGGGCGGGTACGGATTTAGACAAACCCGCCTCATTGCCATCCTTATCTACAATTGACCATGGATCCATGAATTCTTGGCAAGAATAAGGAAAGAGGGGACTCGAACATGGCTATACCGCCACGGTGAGCTTGACACTCTACCAACTTGACCAAAAGATAATGCAATTGCAAATTCATGCCCCCTAACAAAATTTTCAATCTCTAAAAACAAAAGATCAAATTTTTAAAGGATTGAATAACACCTTTAACTTTATTTTGTCAAATTTGATTAAATAGTGAGTCAAAAAAATCTCCAACATGTCACGCGTGACAAAATCGTATGCTCAAATACTTGTAATGACGTCTCAATCCATGCATGTAGTTTTCCTTGACCTTCATGATAGTGAGTTAAAGCCAACTACTAATTTATTTGTGAATTTTCAAAGAGGGCATGCCCTATTTTGCTGGTCACTATCAAAACTGTTGCGAGAGAGAGAGAGAGAGAGAGAGAGAGAGAGAGAGAGATCTTTTAGGAGTTAATTAATTAACTAGTAAATTAATTGGATCATGCCACAGAATGATGATTCCCAATTTCCCACTTGAATTGTTGGATTATGAAACAAAAATTTTAAATCATTTCAGTCCTTTTCATTCAATGATTTTGTATATTTGTATTTTCAGATTCGGACATGAATTTTAAAATGCAAAAGTATAAATCATGAGCATTTTATATGCAAATTTATTATACTTAGACTTTTTTTATTTTTCATATTAAACGACAGAGTCTCCATTAAGTCCGTGACACTATTCCTTTCAAATGTATACAATTCATGGTTCGCATTCGCGATCACAATATAATGAATTCGGACGAATATCGGTGTAAATTGATCGATTTTGTAACGATATCAGACCTTGAAAAAATAATTACGAATCGACCAATACGGCAAACCATGATACAATCACTTCAAAATCATTTTTCGATAAGTTAATTAAAAATTGAGATTTCTAAATGTTTTGTTTAGAAGTAGAGAACTATTTTCAGATTTTAAAGAATAAGATACTAAATTTTTTTCTTTTTATTTTTAATTAATCTACAAAAACACCACATATATATATATTGTCGGCCACTTGAAAATGGATAGATAACTTTGTGCACTCCATCTCAGAAAATAGTTTGGCATAATAAATGAAAATCCATTTCAGCTTAGCTTTAGTGAGAATATCTTCTCTATTGTTTGTATTGATGTTGCCAAAAGAATCGATATCTTTTAAATGTTTGGCTCTTCAAAAATTCAGAAGTCATGTAAACAACAAATCAAGAAATAACTATTCAAAATATACAAGGCCAGGTTACTCTATCTCTCTCTTACTTAATTTTTGGGAAAAATCCCAAAGATAGATTTTTTTTTTTAATATAAATAATTTTAGAAACTATATTGTAAAAAATATTTACTTTCGAATGTAGAATTTATGACAAACATGAATTACAAAATACTTTTGAAAAGGTGCTTAGTTTTGTTGGGCTGGTTTTGGCTCCTTTTTGTTGCATTGCTTTTTGATTTGCTTGGGCTGCTTGCCCTTTTGTTTTTTATTGGATTGATGGAATCAGAAGATAAAGAAAGGAAAAGAAAGATAGAATAATTCATGTTTGATTTGATAATGAAAAAAGTTGAGAAAAGAAGAGGGAAATGAATAAAATGTTGTGTTATTTACCCCGAAGAGTACATTAATGCATTAAAATTTACAGCAATACACTTTATTTTCTTTTCTTTTTTTACATTAATGGTATGTTCGGCTGTATAGAACAGTTTTAGAATTAAAATTAGTGGAATTTAAAAAAATAAATTAATTTAATTTTCTAAGTTACTTTTCTTGAATGTCAACAATTTTATTTTTAAGGTTACATATCATGCAGCGAAAAATAACCTCAAAAGTATTATTACACAAAATATCGATAATATATTTTTCTCAGTGCACTTATCCCACATTTTTAACATATGTTTCCTTGTAGAACTTCAAAGTAAATATTTAAATGATAGTGCTAATTAAAAGACGAAAAATGGCCATGATTAAATAACTAGTGAAATTATTAAGCACCATGAGACTTGGTGGTATTTTTTTACTTTCAAAAATAAATTGTGAGAGTTCGAGTCTTTAAACGGACAAAATAAATACATGAGTAGTGTATGCATGAATGATTAAGGCATGAAATTGTAATGAGATTACTCAAGTTCATGCACGCTCATGCCGCATCAGTTGGCTTTTAAAATGTATTCATTTTTCTATCATTTTTCTTTTTCGTGTGTTTTTTTTTTTTTTTTCTTCTTTTCTTTTCTTTTCTTTTCTTAGAGAGTCCAAGCTTAAAAGAAATTCCAATCACATATGAATTGTGATAAAGGCATATCCAAGTCCATGAAAAAACTTGGAAATAGTTTCCAAGCATGGATAAAATGGTTTTCCCTAATCGCCTTACTAGCTGCGCCCACCTATTTAATAAATTCTAATTATCAACGAGATCTCATGACACTTGTCATAAGATAAAAATAAATAAATAAATAAATAAGTAAATTAAAAAAAGGGGAAGCCAAAGTTAATATGATACTTTTAATAGCCTTACCATTTAGTTACTTATAACTTTATTGGTCAAGTATAATTCAAATCCTCAATTAAAATTTTATTTTAGAGTAAATTGCACTTATACTCTATAGATTTAGATTAAAGACATTCATTTACAATTTATACACTTTTTGAATAATGACAATTCCTAAATTTGTTAAATTAATCAATCACACCCCAGTCACCTTTAAACTAATATAAAATGTCTAAATTGTCAATAAAATATTATATTTTGAACCAAAATATCAGCTCAACAAAATGACCAAAATACCCTTTATACCTTTTAGTCTCCTCTATTACCCCCCTAATCTCTTTCCCTCTCCACCGACCACCGCTGCCACCACCAAGTGATAAAAACAAAATTAAAACTGTTAATTTATATAATCAATTTGTATATTTATATATAAACATATGTATATTATATATACACACACACAGACACACGTATCATCATCATCTCCTTTTATATATATATACACACACACACACAGATAATGGGGGAAGAGGATGGCGATGGGAGGCGTTGGCGTTGCCCTGGGCACCAAATTGGGTACCAAGAGTCCCACAAGACTATGCTGGTATTTCAAAAGGTTAATCGAGTTTGTTATCAATCAGTGATATAATGTTTGTGACAAAAATTTCTTCTTTTTTGTTCTTTTTATATTTATTTTTTGTAAATATGATAGAATTAAATGTTAGTAGATCAATATTGTATGTGTTGTCTGATAAAAACTAGTATTAAAAAAATTTAAAACTTAAAAATAAAAAGATAATAAAAGAAGAAGAAAGTGAAGCCCCTGAGAACTTTTCATTAGTTTTAATCATTTTATTAAACATTTGGAGACCCTATATAGATTGATCAAATTATGAAAAAGTTTTCATTCATAAAAAACAGAGGCGAAGCCAAAAAAAAAAGAAAAAAAAAAGTAGACACTGTAACAAACAATTAATGGATGTTCCAATTTATTATGGAATCCACTTTCAATCAGACAAATTTTATTTGTTTTCTCATTCCTTAGGATCATTTTGGTTTATTAATAGAGGTTTGAAAAGTACATTTAATGATTCATATGGATCTATTCAGATGTCATAGAACAAGTGTGTATTTTTCTCATATTATGGTTATAAGTAGTTTAGCAAACCAAACCCCGAGTATCATTATTCCAAAAGTATCTTAGGGCAATCTTTAACCAAAATTTAGGAAGGTGTCAATGCAATTTATCCTTTATTTTAATAGGTCACGATGTCATTAGTGTAGATGGTAGGAGCCTTGGTGACCGGTTCGAGCCTCGCATAAGGTGGTTTGGTGTGTGTCCCTATTGTCTACTTTTTTAAAAAATATTATTACAAAACGCATGTTGATGGCTTTTCTCTCTTCTGGAATTGTTTTTGTTGTTCGATCTTGTTGGAGAAAAAAAACAAAAGAGGTGTACACATATATGCAGTACTTTCGGAGTGATTAGGCATGGTATTGAAACGTGTTAAACAAGTCTTTTAATTGCAATTTCCAAAATTACTAAGATAAAAAAAATAAAAATAAAAGGCAGGTTGACTACTAAAAAATTAAATTGCATGATGGCAATAATATTTGTTTCAGGATTAAACTAATGAGCCATTTTCTCTCTGATGAGGATCGGTATTAATATTATTACTTTTCTTAAATAAATCTACATACAACTGACTCACTCCCGACCCCATGACCAGTCTCGTGCGTTAGGCTGACTTTTTTTTCTTTTCTTTTTTTTCTAACTCAATATTATTGCCACCATGCATACAATTTAAACTAATATACTTACCGAAAAAAAAAATTTAAACTAATATTTGTTTGAGCATTAAACTAATGAGCCCCTTGTTTTAGGGTTTCACAGTGCAGTGGTTTTGCCTTTTTCTTTTTTCTTTTTTCTCTTTCTTTTAAATAACAATAAATGCTACTAGCCTACTAGCTATATTGAGTCCATATATACTATATACCATTTTGCCTCATTCATACAAATAGAAATGTGTTGCACCAACTCATATACAGTTGGAATCTTGTTAATGATGAATGACATTGAAGAGTATATATATATACAGTTGGAATCTTGTTAATGATGAATGACATTGAAGAACAATATATATATATATGTTTTATATTCAGAGAAACATGTCAACACTCTTTTTAGGCACCATTATTAATGATGCGCGCATTTGTGCTAGTCACCTTCCTCACGTGATATTATTGATTCAGATTCCCAATTGTTGTAATATAGGTGGTGCCAAAACTTCAGGTGATAACCAACAATGGAATTTTTATATATAGAACATCAAACAAACCAGACAGGTAGCTTAATACATATAAACTTCTAGATTGTTCAACTCGACTTTGATTGAAATCAAGAATTAATAATGTTGTGTCAGGGAGCTAGCATGAAACAGTGTTTTGAATTTGGGATTGAAAATTTTAAATTAAATTTATTTGAATTCTGAATCCATGCTGTTCAAGCACGGGTCTAACAAATTATGTAAGAGGGGGCGGCTTTGACAACAAGATAAGAATAATTCACAGAAAAAAAAAAAAAAAAAAAAAAAAAAAAAAACCCAAGATAGAGAATATTGTGGGGTCAATAGTGGGGTTGTTTTGTAATTTGAGTGGGGCAATTTTAAAATTTTATAGGTATTTATTAATACAAAAATAATAATAATAATTGGTATATGTTACCCAAAAATTTAATAATCTAGTGCAACACTGCTAGTGAGGTAAGTCCATGCATACTACAGATTCAATGCTCCCAAATATAGCATAACATTAAAATAAGGGCTAATGTATAGCTATACATAATTTGGTTGGTGTAATCAAAGTCGTCATCAACTCTCACCTTTTTCTACTCTAATTCTAATTTATATTATTATGATTGTTTTTCCTTTACAATTCTTAAAGCATCAATGTGTTACCTTTCTCTGCTATAATTCTAAGAAAAAATTATTGTGATTTTCATTGAATTTTATTTGGTTCCCACTTAGGAAGCACAGGTACTTCTCTAACTGTCATGGTGGTAGTGGATACTTGGACACTTTCTAGATATGCATATACACTCGGACACGTCCGTGTCAAATATGGCTAGAAGTTTCCTGAATAGTAAATATTTTATTTTCTGGTCAGAAACGCTGCGATACACCAATGATACGTTTTGAACACTTTCAGAATATAACGAGGTGATTTTGTAATTATTATTCAATGCAATCCAGATTATATTATGAATTCATCAAAAAAATAATATAAACTTTAAGAAAACAAACTAGAGAGCACTAAAATCTTTGATGCAACAAAGTATCGTGCATTAAAATCTTTGATAGACTTTTTAATTTATTGGTTAGAATCAATATTATTGCCTTCTTGCAAAAATCTCCAAAGGCCGTGTTTGTGAGGACGTTGAATTACTGTATTTTCTTTAATCATGTAAAAATCTCCAAACGCCTTGTTTGTGAGAATATTAAGTTACTGTATTTTCCTCATCATGTGCACAGTCAGCTCTCCAAACGCGGTGTTTGGGAGTAATATTTGTTTCAACATTAAACTAATGAAACCCTAGTTTAGTGATTTCACAGTGCAGCTACATGCAACTAACTAGAGTCCATAAAACCATTTTGCCTCATTCACGCATATAGAAATGTGTCTGCACCAACTCATAGCTTTGAATATTCTTGCTAATGATGAATGACATTGAACTAAGACAATGTTTTAACTTTTAACTCAAAGAAACATGTCAACCCTTTTTAGTCACCATTAATGATGAATTTGTGCTGGGCACCTTCCTCACATGAGACTAGATTGAGGAAACACTACTGGACGGTTGATTTCTAGCCTATAATCCTCAGGGTTACATGCGTACACCTACTGAAAGAATCGTTGAAATTGTTGAATATATCAATAGGAATCTCACTGAATCGTCACTTTGGTTCGGTTTTTTTATAGTTCGATTCCAATTTTAAAATGAGAAACCGCTAAGTTACAATTCCAGTTCCAGTTGAACCGAATAGAAAACTAAATATATACTGTATTATGTATGTATGTGTGTGTGTGTGTGTATATATATATATTACAATATTAATACACAACAATATAACATATGTTACACTAATAAAACTACACATAAGTACAGAACAATCTATTTTTTAGACCACACACAATAATAAGGCTACTCTCAAATGATTTTTTTTATTTCTAAATTTCATATTTATTTCACAAAAAAAGAATAATAGCTCATTTGCTTCTAGATTACAAATATATTTTATTTTTTGATTAAGAGGTTTATTGTTGTCTATTTGTTATATAAACTTGAAATTGTTGCCTATTTTTTTTTGGATGGTAAAAAATAAAAAACCATCAAGGTTCGGTTCGGGCCTCAACGATTCCGATTCGAACCTTTTAGGAACCTAGAAACGGTTCGATATTAATTGAGTCAAGGTACCGAACCAAACCGTGTGCTCCATTCTTATATATCCTTAAACATGACCGATTTTTTTTTTAACGAAAAAATAACGGGCACATTTACTCTATTTCTAAGAGAATTTAAACCCTCAATTTTTTATTTTGAGAGATTATGGATATAATGCTGGACTACATCTTAGTGACATATATACCATGCCTGACTCTCTATCGATATAGGTTGAAACCTAAAATAAGAATTACAATCTCTTATTCTCTTTTAATATTTTATATATTAATTAAGAAAAAGCTTGATAAAGTCTATTTGAATTAAAAGGAAACAAAAAAGAAGCAAGTGCTTGAACTATAATATACTTCAAAATTTAAATTCACGGTGTCACCTACAAAATATAATTATTGAATAAGATGTATATTTTAAACTCAATATATTGAATGAGGCCTTTTTTCATATGGGGTTTAAAGTAATTTTCTTAAACTGCCTATTGAAAGAATTGGGCGTCCATGTGGTGCAAGTGATACCATGGAGATTTGGACATTGGGTTTATTTCTAATCTGTAAATCAACTTTAGAGCCTTTCATGAGTGATAGTCTTAATCACATGAGTATCTTTGATAGACTTTTTATTTATAGAGTGTCAAAGTGGGTTGCTTTTTATAAAAATTAAGCTAAAAAGTTTGGAAAACTTATGCAACTTGGATGTGGACACCTTGTATATTAATTCAATTATTCTAATAAATTAAAAAAAAAAAAATTTCATCAAAATTAGCATGTTAAGAACTTTATTTTTATTTATTTATTAAGTAAATACTCACACACATTCTCAAAGAGTTCGTAGTTTAGTGGGGGTAGGGGAATGAGATTCGAATCTAGGATCATAGGGTGGGAGTTACTTAAGGACTGACACTTTATCTGTCGGACAATACCACCATACCTCTATAAAATACAATTGAGTTAATAGAGTTATTTTCTCCAACACAACATGTAAAAGTTACTACTCCCTTGAAGAATAGTGTTATTAGCCTAAGTCACATAAAACGGGAGGGGAAGTAAGGGCGAATTTAAGAGCGGGAGCGCGAAAATGACAAAATTAAGTCACAAATAATAGAAACAGGAGCAAGAGCGTGCGCGGAACATGAGAGCGAAAACGCGTTCAAAGCATGAGAGCAACACCCGTTAAGAAAGATTATGTTACTTAGTTATTAGCACCATAAATTTTACTTCAAATCTTCCTATCTACTTTTTCTTTAGGGATAATTACACTTAGCTCCCTGGAAGAATGCCCAAATAAACAGGGACATCCAGTAGGGTTTCAAAAATAACACTGACCTCCCTATCAGTGTTGACTTTGACCAGAAAGTAATAAATGACTATTATACCCATGATACTTTTAGCATTACAACATATGGAAAAAATCACATTTTCAAGCTTTTTAAGGATATTATGGGGTTTTAAGTAAATATTGAACATGATATCAACAGCCAAGAATGTCAAATTTTATTATATGGGAGGTTAGTTTTACTAGCTCAAATGTAAACTAGAGAGGTGGTTTGTCATTTTTGAAACTAATATGGAGGTCCTTTATATTTGGGCATTCTTCAAGGGAGGTAAATATAATTATCTCTTTTATTTATTGAGTGAGAAATGAAACTTGGGACTTTTTTATTATTATTATTCAAAAGAGGAAGAGCAATGGAAACTTTGGAATTTTTTCTTTGATATATTGACAAGAAGATAGAGAAAAAGAAAGGAACATTGGTATAGAATCTCAACCTTTTTTTCCCTCCATATAAAGGCAATCAGAGTTCAAAAGCATCATAAAAGAGAGAAAAAATTCTAAAATGGAAAAGTGAGAGTATAAACGGACTCACTATTAACAGAATCGTACTATGTTCAATTAAGAAGGTGTTTGTGTTACAAAATAAATAAATAAAGAGCTTAAATAAATATATAAAAAAATAAATAAATATATAAAATAAAAAACCCAATATTATCATTTTTTTTATTATAAAACTCTAAATTGTTGTAAAAATCTTAGTATTATAAAGTTATCACTTTGCTCCAATTTGTTAGTTTGGGACGCTCACTGATCTTCACATGCATTGTCAATCAAATTTTAGTAACAAAACTAACCCTACAAGAACATGTGTCAATCATGTGCTATCAATTTTTGTTGGGTTAAAATAATAACTACCGTATGATACTCCCGGATTTCCGGATGTGGGTTGGCCAGGCTCATGCCTGAACGTCCGAGGATGTCAAAACGAATCAATAATAATTGAACACAGTATACAAATATGATAAATAGGAATAAATAAAATTGTTGAAAGAAACTAAAACGATAATCCATTAACGAAATCCTCAGAATAAATTCTTATAAATAAATTCTTCTAATACAAATAATCCTCTAACTTGTACAACTCGGGAATCCATACTCTGTGGACCCCTAGAAAATCAAAACTAAACAAATGACAGACATAACTGTCTACATCAGAAAACAGAAACATAAAGAAAACTTCTAAGTAAATAATCCAGAAGAATGAAGTAGATGATCCCTGCTTAGCCCGAACAACCCCTACTCCTGACGAATACCTGAAAAATAATGGTGGGTCAGACCCCCAATCAAGTTCTATTCTAACTACAATTCAAGCAGAAACTCGATACGCAGATACATCCTAGACAACCTTAACAATAGCTAAGTAGTCCATATATGTATAAATACACACTATAGGACGCTCGCTAGTCCATAAATCTGTCTCAACCTGAATAGGAGGTAATATGTAAATCGCATGTAAAGTGGCCATGTACACCTAAACCTACCAGGGAACATCAATCTATGTTCCAGTTACTCATCCTATGCGATATACGCACCCTAACCATGATCCTGAGACTCAAGCTCATATCACGGTACCATAATCATATATATATATATAATATTCTTCCTAATACAGAATATAAAAAACAACCATTCGGTATGTCATTCAACTGTTTTAGTTGACCTGACATAAATATAGGTAGGACTTAACCTTTATAGTTAATCCATTCTTTATTCCAGAATAGGTAAGAGTTAGCGTTTTGATCTAATCTGTACCTAATATGTCATCGTCCATACCAGTGCATATAATTCACAAAACAAACCAATAATTAATGAAACAGATAAAACAGTTCAATAATTAAAATTCAGAATAAGCACAATAAATATCTGATATGTATATAATCATATTATGCATTTATTACAAGATTTAAAAATCATGTCACAGTCCTTTAAATTGATAAACTAAGATTAAACAATTAAATCATCTATATCCATTAACAACATGCTAATTTGTTTAAAATTTCATATTGTTCTAACCAATAGCGTATTATGCATCCAATATAAAATTTACAATCAGATCATAATCACAATCATTAGATTGCTAAAAGAATATTTAAGCAATTAAATTCTCCTCATCCGATAACAATATGTAAGCTTATTTAAAATTTCATATGGTTTCAATCACTAACATATAGATTTAAACTATCCATTCTAGGACTTTAATATATTTTTAGAACTCATTTAAATCCTCCATGGAAGCTCCTAAATTAAACTGGAACCCCAAAACCCAAGCCCCGTGGCTATAAATTGTCAAAACCCATCACACAGGGAAAAAGCCGCCTCTTTCCATCAGAGAGCCGCCTCCTTCCTCAAAGAGCCGCCTCTTTGTTAAGTAGAGCAGGCTCTTTGCTAAGTAGAGCATGCTCTTTGCAAAAAAGGCCGCCTCTCTGCTAAATAAGACGCCTCCAATCCTACAAACTCCATCTTTTCCAACTCCATCTACTTCCTTACTTTCCGATTGCCGTTGTTAAAGTTCCTAACCCACTGTTCTAAGTTCCAGATAATCCCAATTAATTATAATAAGAAATTTTGCATCACTAACATGAATCAAAACAAGTTTATATTCAAGAAAAATCAAGACTAAATCAAGAACATAAACCAACCGTAAAAACAGTTTTAATTTATTTCAATTCCATTCAATTCAAGCATGCTAATTAGATAAATTTTAATGTCCGTTTAAGTTTTGGAGACTAGTTAGGCATGCACAGAACACAAGTCAAAGGAAAAAAGTAAGAAATAGAACTTGCTTCTAGGTTTCGAATTGAAACCTTTAACCGTCATTTGTCTAAACTTTCCGACGACCTTTGATTGTCGTCAACTCCTTTATTGCTCCTGGTTCAACCCATAAGCAAGTTTCCAATACCCCTCCTCAGTTCAGCCCTTGTCGTAGCCAAACCCCAACTTTCCTCTCTCTGTTTCTCTCAACCCTTACTATTCGTGAATTCTCTGTATACGTAAATAGAGTTTTCTTAACTCTAGACAAACTTATAATGACATATATATAGGCTTCTAATAAATCCTAATTCTAGTCGTGTGAGGAGACGGAAAAGAACACAGAAAAGAAAAATATAAAAAAATATAAACCAAAAGATATATATATATAAGTCGGCACTTCATAAATATATAAAACCCTAAAAGTATATAATACATACGTACTAAATAATTAATTTAACCATTATGAATAATTAATAATAAAATTAAACCTGTATACACATATACCCATATATACATGTATATCCATCCATGAGTAAAAACTGTATCCATTTACACTATCCAAATAGTCCATTAATCCTATCTAAACCCAAATCCGTTTAAACCAAAAATAAAATAAAACACATATTTAAACAAGTAACTACAATTACATTTAAACCACACATCATCTTTTTAACAAATAATCATACAATAATTAATTTAAAAACACTTAAACACACACAAAAAAAAAAAAATTAATTAATTCATTTAAATACATAACATGAATCCACATATACACATAGCCACGTAAACACTAAAAATGCACAAGAAATAAAAATGTAAATTCTAATTATATCCCTTTTGAAAACTTGGGGTATTACATTCTCCCCCCCCCCCCCCCCCCAACAAAAAGAATTCCATCATCGGAATTCACGAAACTCTGAATTATTTTTGTTAACATTCATTTCCGTGCCGTTGTGGATGTTGTCTCTGTGTATGGGCTCCACTGAATTCCAAATCCTCAAAGAAAAATTTATTGGTCCGATATGTGAGAAACACATAAAATTATTCTACACGTAGATTGTATCTAACAACTACTCATCCTTACTCAATTTTTATACAGGGTATATATCCACATTCCTCCAAGTTCCATAGCATAGATTTGCAAAACTTATATGCGTCCAATCCTAATGTTTTAGTAACGTCAATCTATAGGCTACCGCCTCAATTGAGAAACACAATTCATGAAAAGTCAATTTAATACATAAAAACTAACCTTCCTCGAAAATGCACCTTGCTTCCGATATAGAAGACATCCCAATCAACTGTTTCCTGATAGAAAACTCTAGTGTACGAGGGTAACGATTTACAAAATCGTACTGCCGCCACCAAACCGCGCGTAATCCATTACAAAGGAGAGTATTTATCTCCGATGTATCCTTTAATGAAGCCAAGGTCTCATTGTACAACCCTCGCTGCCAATTCAAACCAATAGGTAAGAGCTCTACACTATATAATATACAAAACCTCAAACGTTATCATACAATCCTCCTTGTGCCAACAATATAAAAAGTGAAGTAAGCACTTCCAATTATCCATGAAAACCTAGGATATACATCCCAAGTATCTCCTCCGTGATCAAATTTACATTCTCGATCAAATCCTCCGTCTAGAGATATGAAGCAAAACTATTGGCTCCAAAATCCTCATAAAGCTCCTTCTAAATAGCATTTTCCATCCATTATAATGGACATCCACATGCTATAAAGCTCTAAAGTGAACACTACCCGAATAATATCCATAAGAGAACCTGTTCAATCCATCATTCTTTAACCTCTATGGAAATCAAAATTCCAATAAAATGTCGATAATTCTTACCAACCATCCAGTCCTGATTAGTCCTACTCCCAAGTTAAGATAGGAAGTGGCAAAAATCTCAAATGATATCCGATTATCAACTTTTCACCTTTCCACCAGGTGTTAACTTATAGACAGTTTTGTACATGTCCCGATTCGTACCGGCGCACCAAAACTAACATTAGATGTCCAGATGTAACGCATAACCATCTGAGTATACCGTAAAATTATATATTTTACATTTTAGGCACTCAGACATCTATAACATTAGTTACAGAATCTACCAAACCTCCTCCAGTACCTTAAACTCTATCTGAGTAAGGTAACACCTCCGTTAAGGTCAGCTCCGGTATTTGAAGTTGACCTCCTTAATTTCCTTGGTAATAGCAAGTATTATTATTACACAAACTAAAAACTTCAACTGGTAACTCGACAACTAACCAAAAGATTTAAATATCATATCGGTTGTTGAGAGCGTCCACTTCCATATTCCCGTCGACCAGACAGAACTTAATACAAAGTGTGAATCACCCATTTTATTCATCTAAGCTGTCTCATGATCCATTCTATTTGTATGAACTAATATCTTACCAGTTGTAAATAGACAAAATGAAACTGACTTAAATTTATCAGTTTACCAATGTCCCAACCAAAATCTTGTCCCTTGCGTAAAATCAACAATCGCTCAACTAAATCCGTAGAAAATGCTCTGTCATTTCCACTTTAGTATAGGAAATGGCCGCAAGAATCTAGTAATCTCTGGTGGTCCATCTCACTCATCTAAGAAATATTATATTTGGATATAAAATCACTATGTCCCTCCTCCTGCCTGTCCTCCAAACATTTGCTTCATACCGTGAAACATCATGTTTCCACCAAGATTCTCAGTCCTTACATCTTCATTCCCATTTGTCTACAGAAAGTACCGTTAGTCTGGTACCACCAGCTTTCGTTTGCACCCATTGTTTAAATTGGAGCATCTTCAAAAACTAACTATGCAACTAAATACTTACATATTGATCCATGATAACCTTACCGATATGGAAAGTCAATCGGTAATTCTATTTATCAAAAGTCACCTAACTACATCTTTTCTATATACACCGTGCACCTCTTCTTTATTTAGGTGTTCGGTCTCACCTTCATATCTTTGACACACCCTGTTGCTTTACCACAAGTAAATGTTTATTAGACTTCCTATCTAACTTCAAAAAAATATGGAATCTTTCATCATCCAAACAAGTCATCAATTTCGTAGCAGCAGCTAATTGTTGCGAATTTTGACCCTAAAATTTTTTTTCCATATTTTACAGTGTAGAGACTTTGGTTCCTCCTCCAATTGCAACACCGACAACCCTTTCAAATGACACACTCATGACTAGTGTCCTGGTTAAGAATAAACTGATGAAGATTTAGTCTGTCTACTATCCTCAGTCGGTGTCATTCTAATAAGTTCCTAATCTAGCCCGAAATCCTCCTTCCGTCTTGGTGATAACTTCTGGAATGTCCAAGAAGATATTCAACAATTCCAGTACCTCTGATAAATCATTGTGGCATTATAGTGATTTTTATTTACCACAACCTCACGAATACCAAAATATTAACAACCACCATTATCATGGCATCGTAATATTATACGAATCCACACCTAGGGTAGTATATATCAAACTAATCGTTCCAGATTATTTGACTCGTACTGATGGTTTAACTATCCCATCCCAATTAACGTACCATAATTACGCATGTCCAGGTCCATTAGATTGGCCAGATTTATGTGTATCTCCCAAATCCTACGACCTCATGCTCACAATTCTAGCTTAAATAGCGCTATTACTCCATGTTATTAAAATCAATAGTTGGCTGATCACATACTTGTTGTGATACCCCTCGGATCCAAGACACGACTTGATCAGGTCTAAGCTCAAACCTGAGGAAATATCAAACAATTAATATTTTAAAACGAACACAGAATACAAAAAGAAATTTAAATAATGAAACCGAAAGAAATATTAAATATAAAATTCTTTAAAAGATAATGAATGATAGAATCCAATTCTCCAAAACCTCCAAGAGTGCAACTCGGGAATCTATCTAGTGGGCCCCTAAATCAAATCCCAACTGAACATAAAATAACTGGAAATAAAACCAAATCTAAAATATGGAATGAAACCCTACGTCATCGGTAGAGTGAATGATAATCTCTGCTCAGCACGATCAAGCCTAAGACTGGAACCGTCCGATACCTGAAAAATATAAGTGTGGGTCAGCCCACGAACAAGTTTTGATCTAACTGCAATCCATACAGTAACTCGATACGCAGATACACCCTAGATATCTCACAATATCTATCTAATCCATAAATACATATATATCAAAACTAAGGGACATTCACTGGACTATGAAAACGCACCCAAAGGTGGGCATGAATACCTAGACCTAATATGGTACACCTCAACTTATCATAACCAGCTACGCATCCACTACATATATGCACCCTAACCAACGAGCCTGAGACTGAAGCTCATCTCGTGGTACCATAACCATATATCTAAAATCCATCCAAAACCAGAGTATGTCATTCAATTATTCATTGAGCTGACATACAATTCATAATCCAGTTAGTCACTCAACTTATTCAGTTGATATAACTTAACTATAACTAACTAATTCAGGAAGTCATTCAACTTAGTCAGTTGATCTGACTTAAACATAATTAGGATTCAATATTTTACAATCCATTCCTTTAATCCGATAGGTTAGGTCTTAGCGTTTTGAGCTAAACCATCCCTAATATGCCATCGTCCCATATCGGTGCATACAATCCTCAATATCCATGTAAATTACAACACATAAATAATAGTTTAGCAATTTATAGTCCAAAATCATTATCCAAATAATTACAGAAGAGTGTCTAATATTTCAGCAATTAAAATCTAAGCGATAACCCATGTAATTGCAGAAAAAGGTTTAATATTTCAACAATTAGCATCCAGAACATGCATAGATCAAAACTAATAAATAAATGACCCTATCATACATTTAAAATAAGTTTTATACTCATACTATATCCCATTATATTGCTAAAATTAAGCCAAACAATTAATTTCCTTCTATCCGTTAACAACATAAAAAGTAGTTTAATTTTATACTGTTCGTCCCATTAACTTAGAGGTAAAGCTTAATCAATTAGAGGTCTTAATAACACCCAAAATTAACTACTTAATCCCTCTGTGAAGTCCCAGAATTAATCAGAACAGTTCCAACCCTCAAATAGTGCGTCAAAACAATTCCAGCAAGTGTAAACTTGAGAGAGCCTGCTCCATAAACTTCGGAGCAGGTTCTTTTGTGCATGGAGCCAGCTCCATGCATCTTGGAGCCAGCTCTAAGGGTGTGGGAGCTGGCTCCCACTTCCATGGAGCCGGTTCTCTCCCCATTTGAGAGCCTCCAGTCCAGTTTCGCTCCGTTTCAGCCCATCTGCTCTGTCTCTGGCCACTCTAACCCCTCTGTTCCTCTTTAATACTGAACCTAAAAGTCTTATATAATCCCAGTAGCATCCCAATGGTTTGTTTACAATAGTTGAAAGCAATTACAGTGATTATAACCATACTGATTTAACATGCTTAAAGAACAAAATTGAAACTCAAACATGCAAGAACTGTAACAGAATTAATTCAACACATACAGATCATCAATATAACATATAATAAACATATAAGTTTCAGTTAATGATCAATTAAACCCTAGAGACTATCTAGGTGCACAGAACACAAGCCAACAGGAGAGAGGAAGAAAAGAACTTGCCTGTGATTTCAGTAACAAAATCTCGGCGTCGTCTCTAAGTTTCCGGCAATACTGAACACCGTCAAGTCTCCTATTACTCTGGCTCTTCCCTTCTCTTAGGTCCGACCTTTAAGCCGCAGCCAATACCCTCACCGAACGTGCTTTGTTTTCTCAAAACCTCTTTCTGTTTCTCTCTGTAGCTTTGGTACGTGAATAGGGTTTTGTTTTTAACCCTAGCAGATGTACTGTTCTATATATAAAGGTTAAACAAAACCCTAATCCATGTATAATTAGAGATAAAACCCTACCTAGTCGGCCTATAGAACAACCTAAGTTATAATATATGCTAGATACACATACGTGACGTCTCAAAGAAAACCCTAAACAATTAACGTGTTTAAAATACTCATCTTATTTACATAATTAAACCATTATAATAAATCAATTAAGGACACATAATAAATAAAAACAATTTACCAATTAAATCAAATAATTCAATTAAATCAAATAATGCAATTAAATCAAATCATCCAAATAATTCAAATAACCACAACAAAATAATTAAATAATTAAAAATGTAACAAAATACTTAATTAAAATACTAGGACTATCCTTTTAAAATTAGGGGTCTTACACTTGTGTCCCCAATTAAACCATATTCTCAATCCTGAATAACTAACGAAAATAAAACACGCATGATACATACAATAAAACAAAATACAATCCTGCTTAAGACATCGTTCTTTCTAGAAAAGAAAACCTCTTCTGAAATCAACTTGCAAAAGTTGTTTCACAAAATTTCCTTTTATAGTTTCGTAAGTAATCATCCAACCTCGAAACATATCCTTTAAACCTAACTGCAAAACAACATTCATTTGCCTAAGGAAATACCAAGGGCTTAATCCCTCATCCTCTTTAAAGGCGGAATGCAAACCGTCTAACGTGGCTTTATAAAGCAATTTAGAACGTCACAACATAATCCCCATACTCTCCTGAACATGATATAAAATCATGTATTTCATTCTGATAAGAACTCCATCAAATCCCCAAACTCCTAAAGAGTACTTTTCATCTACCTCTTTTAGAGATGATACAAAAGTTTAACTATATGTAGATTGATCCACACCAACTCTACTAGTATCATTCACTATACTACTAGCGAATAAGATCACCCTCATGAGA
The DNA here is from genome assembly GCF_030987335.1 of Cornus florida. Classification (NCBI taxonomy): domain Eukaryota; kingdom Viridiplantae; phylum Streptophyta; class Magnoliopsida; order Cornales; family Cornaceae; genus Cornus; species Cornus florida. Next base: position 47,162,747 of record NW_026775575.1, read on the forward strand.
TCATTTATCTTCAAGATTTAGTATCGACTTTCTTGAATACGTTGAAATCTCCTCCCTTAGGATCCTCTTCGGACTCCTACTTTTCGCTTGTCTCCTTTTTGAGATCAAATGAAGTCATGTTGGCCCCAATATGCAGTGACCTAACACATACACCTTAATCCTTCCTTGGCTTATACTTTCCAAGTAAATGCCAACCCCGGAACTAAACCTTCGATTCCTAATTCTGCCTTCTGACAAAGAAATCGATAATGTACTCCTTTACTCCTTTGAGTCTTTATCGCTTTCGCCTTGGACCCCATCCTCCTCCTAATGTCAACCGTTCTGTGATTACAGAATATAATTGACATCTGCTCCTCTTAACGTACCGTAAATAGAGTATAAAGAATCCTAATATGGGCTCTAAGTTTTAAGAGACGCAACGCGGAAGTCATATAATGAAAGACACTCCTAAGGACACTTGAACCTGGAGTGCTCTGATACCAACTGTGATACCCCCGGATTTCCGGATGCGGGTTTGCCAAGCCTAGGCCCAAATGCCAGAAGATATCAAAACGAATCGGCAATAATCGAACACAAAATACAAATATGATAAATATGGAATAAATAAAATTGTTGAAAGAAACTAAAACGATAATCCATTAACGAAATCCTCAGAATAAATTTTTATAAATAAATTCTTCTGATACTAATAATCCTCCAACTTGTACAACTCGGGAATCCATACTCTGTGGACCCCTAGAAAATCAACTAAACAAATGACAGAAATAACTGTCTACATCATAAAACAGAAATATAAAGAAAACTTCTAAGTAAATAATCCAGAAGAATGAAATAGACGATCCCTGCTCAGCATGAATAATCCCTACTCTTGACGAATACCTGAAAAATGATGGTGAGTCAGGCCCATGATAAGCACCGAATATTGCATATTCAAGCGCCCTTATTTGCATTAGTTAAGTCCATTAGTTGATCCTATTATATATATTATCTTCATTTCCTTGTTTTTGTTTATTTTCAGGTTTGCTTCGCAAAAAGGAATAAAAATGCATTTTGGTGAGTTTTTGATAATCAAAGCCTGCCATTATCGGGGATCTTCAATTTGCAGACATCAAAGCATGAACTATATTGTTTCACCCAATGCAGTCCCCTTGACCCAATGGATAGCTCTGCACTCTTCTAGGGATTTCTATCCACTAATTTACTTAATTTTGGGAGGATATTTGGCTCATAAAAGGGGCTTATATGGTTGTAATCTCATATCTCACATTGTAAGAAATATCTAGTAATAGAAATATTGGGTTTTTGAGGGTTGTGTGTGTGTTGGCTCCTAGTTGTGAAAATGGAGGGGAAGATCACCTCTATTCCTTCCTCCCTTACTTCTATAGGTAACTAACTCCCTTTTTAGGGAGGTGATTAAGCCCTTTTTTGTAAGCGTGCTCTAGTTTTGATTTTAATTTCGGGAATGAAGTGTGTATATGGTATTTTCATAATCTAGGGCACTTTACATGTTGTAATGGATATTAATGTCTATAAATGATCATTTTGAGTTGATTATCTTGTCTTAGATTGTTTCTTCTCATGATTATATAGCTTGCATCTTCATGGTGAGAATGAAAATGAGATTGTGAAATGGGTTTATTGGCATGTTGTATGAGAAACTTGTTAGTCCATAGCTTAGGGCCTCATTTTGATGGATTTTTTTTGGTTCTTAGCTTCATGTGCTCTTATCATAGTGATTAAGGGGTTTGATAGTCCCTAGCTTAGTGAGCATGTCAAAGCTACACCCTAATTTAGATAGTTCAAACATGTGGAACTTTGAGGGATTATGCTTAATTCTTGATTCTATGAACTTCTTGAAGATAATGTAGTAATCTTGCAATTGCTACCTATCATTGCTTTATATCTAATTTGTTTCCCAATTTATTATTAAGCTAGCATGTTTATAGGGTTGACAGTTGATTCACTTCCCTAGTCCTCTATACCTAATTCTCTTTCCTTTTAAATTCCTCCAATTTAGTGTTTTATGCAATTTTCAATTCTAAGTTTCTAAGTGACAAACAAAACCAACTTTACACCTCTTTCATCAAACAAAGTAATTTTAAAGACCTTGGTTGCCATAAACTTGCAGTCCATGTGGTTCGACTTACCCCTATGATAGCCTTATTTTACAATTGATTTATGCTATTGCAAGGGTTGATTATTATTAGTAGCATATACCGACGCCCACCAGCCCACAAACAAGTTCTATTCTAACCATAATCCAAGTAGAAACCCGATACGCAGATACATCTTAGACAACCCCAACAATAACTAAGTAGTCCATATATGTATAAATACATACTATAGGATGCTTGCTAGTACATAAATCTGTCTCAACCTGAATAGGAGGTAACGTGTAAATCGCACATAAAGTGGCCATGTACACCTGGACCTACCTACTAGGGAACATCAACCTATGTTCCAATTACTCATCCTATGCGATATATGCACCCTAACCATGATCCTGAGGCTCAAGCTCATATCACGATACCATAGTCATATATATATATATATATATATATATATATATATATGACTATGGTATCGTGATATGAGCTTGAGCCTCAGGATATATAATATTCTTCCTAATACAGAATATAAAACACAACCATCCAGTATGTCATTCAACTGTTTTAGTTGACCTCACATGAATATAGGTAAGACTTAATATCTATATAGGATATATATATGATTATGGTACCGTGATATGAGCTTGAGTCTCAGGATATATAATATTCTTCCTAATACAGAATATAAAAAACAATCATCCAGTATGTCATTCAACTGTTTTAGTTGACCTCACATGAATATAGGTAGGACTTAACCTTTATAGTTAATCCATTCATTATTCTTCCTTATATAGTTAATCTATTCCTTATATATATATGATTATGGTACCGTGATATAAGCTTGAGTCTCAGGATACATAATATTCTTCCTAATATAGAATATAAAAAACAACCATCCGGTATGTCATTCAACTGTTTTAGTTGATCTCACATGAATATAGGTAGGACTTAACCTTTACAGTTAATCCATTCCTTATTCTAGAATAGGTAGGAGTTAGTGTTTTGATCTAATCCGTACCTAATATGCCACCGTCCCATACCGGTGCATATAATCCACAAAATAAACCAATAATTGATGAAACAGATAAAGCAGTTCAACAATTAAAATCCAGAATAAGCACAATAAATATTTGTTATGTATATAATCATATTATGCATCCATTACAAGATTTAAAAATCATGTCACAGTCCTTTAAATTGTTAAACTAATATTAAACAATTAAATCCTCTATATCCATTAACAACATGTTAATTTGTTTAAAATTTCATATTGTTCTAACCAATAGCGTATTATGCATCCAATATAAAAATTACAATCAGATCATAATCACAGTCATTAGATTGCTAAAAGAATATTTAAGCAATTAAATTCTCCTCATCCAATAACAATATGTAAACTTATTTAAAATTTCATATGGTTCCAATCACTAACATATAGATTTAAATTATCCATTTTGGGACTTTAATATATTCTTAGAACTCATTTAAATCCTCCATGGAAGCTCCTAAATCAAACTGGAACCCCAAAACCCAAGCCCCGTGGCCATAACTCGTCAAAACCCATCACACAGGGAAAGAGCCGCCTCTTTCCATCAAAGAGCACCCTCCTTCCTCAAAGAGCCGCCTCTTTGTTAAGTAGAGCAGGCTCTTTGCTAAGTAGAGCAGGCTCTTTGCAAAAGGAGCCGCCTCTTTGCTAAAGAAGCTGCCTTTAATCCTGCAAACTCTATCTTTTCCGACTTCGGCTATTTCCTGACTTTCCGATTGCCCTTGTTAAAGTTCCTAACCCACTGTTCTAAGTCCCAAATAGTCCCAATTAATTATAAGAAGAAATTTTGCATCACTAACATGAATCAAAACAAGTTTATATTCAAGAAAATTTAAGATTAAATCAAGAACATAAACCAACCGTAAAAGCAGTTTTAATTCAATTCAATTCCATTTAATTCAAGCATGCTAATTAGATAAATTTTACTGTCCATTTAAGTCCTGGAGACTACCTAGGCATGCACAGAACACAAGTCAAAGGGAATGAGTAAGAAATAAAACTTACCTCTAGGTTTCGAATTGAAACCTTAAACCGTCCTCTCTCTAGACTTTCCGGCGACCTCTAATTGTCGTCAACTCCTTTATTGCTCCTGGTTCAACCCACAAGCAAGCTTCCAATACCCCTCCTCAGTTCAGCCCTAACTTTCCTCTCTCTGTTTCTCTCAACCCTCACTGTTCGTGAATTCTCTGTATACATGAATATGGTTTTCTTAACCCTAGACAGACTTATAATGACATATATATAGGCTTTTAATAAAACCTAATTTTAGTCGTGTGAGGAGACAGAAAAGAACACAGAAAAGAAAAATATAAAAAATATAAACCAAAATATATATATATATATATATATATATATATATATATATATATATATAAGTTGGCACTTCATAAATACCCTAAAAGTATATAATACATACGTACTAAATAATTAATTTAACCATTATTAATAATTAATAATTAAATTAAATGTGTATACGCATATACCCATATATACATGTATATCCATCCATGGGTAAAAACTGTACCCATTTACACTATCCAAATAGTCTGTTAATCCTATCCAAACCCAACTCCGTTTAAACCAAAAATGAAATAAAACACATATTTAAACAAGCAACTACAATTCCATTTAAAACCACACATCATCTTTTTAACAAATAATCATACAATAATTAATTTAAAAACACTTAAGCACACACATAAAAATAAACAATTAATTCATTTAAACACATGACATGAATCCACATATACATATAGCCACATAAACACTAAAAATGCACAAGAAATAAAAATGTAAATTCCAATTATATCCCTTTTGAAAACTAGGGGTATTACACCCCGTTACTTTCAAATTTTGATCATAAAACCCCAACCTATTTTTAAAAACCCCTATACTTTTAAAAAGTGATCACACTGCCCTAATCTCCATGTCCGACCCATTAACTGAGTTATGAAATGACAAATTTAACCTCACAATTTAATGTTAAATTAAAAACTAATAATTATTTCTTAAAATTATAAAAATACCCTTTAGTCTTCATCTTCGCCCCCTTTCTCTCTCTCAAACTCCTACCCCTCTCTCTCTATCAAACATAATTTTTGTAATTTTAAAGGGTATTTTTGTATTTTTTAAAAAATATTTTTTAGTTTTTAATTTAACATTAAATAGTAAAGTTAAATTTTTCATTTCATAGCCCAGTTAACGGACCGAATATGAATATTGGGGCAGTGTGATCATTTTTTTTTTAAAGTGTAAAGGTTTTCTGAAACAGGTTGGGGTTTTATGATTAAAATTTGAAAGTAGTGGGAGTTTTATGATGTTAACACAAATATATATTTGTTTTGTGCAAGAGGATAATGTTGTAATTTGTAAAATATGAATTTTTATTTTTTAAAAATAAAGTGGTATATCATAAGGGTAATTTAGTCATTTAATAAGTCCTTAACAGTTCATTGATAGAATTGGGACAAAGGGATAACTTTGTAATATTGTTTAGGGTTTTTACAAACATGTTATGGTTTTATGATAAAAAAATGATAGGACTGTGGGTTTTATGATTTAAACCCATAAATAAATTAGAAAGGTTGTTAATGCCTAATTATTTTGGAGGTCTAATAATCAAATCAAAATACCAAGAAAAACACGATGCCTAGTGTCTCCTAGCCTTTCAAAAATGTAAAGTGGAGAATTTGAGTCCCTTCAAGAACATTGTAGGCATTTTTTTTTTTAATTAGTACTCACACACCCTCTTTCAAAGAATTGTTTACATCTAAGAAGAATCGATATTAAGAACTAATGCTTCTTCTGGCATCAGGGCTCAAGTTTTTTCCAATTATGCTGACCACTTTGGGTGTAAAAAAGGTCGTTTCAGATTTTAATTTTTTTTCCCTATACTGTTCATTGCTACAATGTGGTTATTATACAAAAACATGTAAAAATATTAAATTGGTATTTCAACTTTATACCACTATTTATGAAGCATTTCGAAACTGTACAATATGAAGCCCTTTTGGGAGTACTATTATAAAAATAAGAATAAATGAATGGAGGAAAAAAGAGTGAATTATCATGAATTTAACTCAGGGTTAATTACAACGGCACCCCCTGAGGTTTGACATAATAACAGCTACATATAAGTTGAACTATTTTTGAATAATGACACCCCCTCAAGTTTAATAAAGTTAACAAAGACATCCTAATGGTCCTTAGATATAGTGAATTGACATTACTACCCTTTGACACATTCAATTACCAATTTATCCAATACAATTGTTTTTTATTGACCAAAATACCCTAAATAAACCTATAGCCACCACACTCACCACGACTTGTTGACACCGACTGCTACCATTTCACAGCCCTACCATAGCCACCGCCCACTAGTCACCACCACCGCAACTACCGCCCTCCAATACTACCCACCCCTTTCTTTCTCTCTCTCCACCTACCACTGCAACCTCTGCCACCACAACCAAAACCAATTGATTGAACCCTTGAAAAACTTACTCAAATCCAGCCAATTGACATGAAAAACCAAAACCCAGCCAATTGAACCCAGGAAAAAACCCACAAAAAATCCAAATTGAACCCACCATTACCATTGCCGCTATGTTTGGTTTCCGTCAACGACTCTTGAGATTGCATCCAACTCTCACGAGTCAGCCATTGAAATCGGTTGACAAAACCTCAAGTTTCCAGTGGTTCGAGACGAACCGATGAAGCTTCTTCTCTTCAACAACGGTGGCGATCGAGACATCCTTACGCGTTGACGCTTCGGATCGGTGAGCTAATCGGCGATTTCCTAAGACAACTCGCCGTTGCGGACGTTGGCCGGTAAATTCCTCACCATCGCAGTTCTGCCGGAGAAGGAATATGGGTCTGTGTGCTGAAGAAAGATATCTCAAACAAGTCTCGACCACTCCCGGAGCTACAGTGCACCTTCCTTGAATTGATCAACCTCCTTCTCTAACCTATAACACTTTAGGGGCATCTTCTTCACCAAACAAAACTTCGATTTCACCTAGGGTTTGTGGAATTTTATGAAACAAGTGGTATTGATTTGATCTTCACCAGACGGTGGAGCTTAGGGTTTTTGCAGTGGTGACGAAGACCCACCCTTCTTGTTCAACGACGACAACGAGCCCAAAGACCCACCACCAATAATTAAATTACGAATGACGAAGACCACTTCTATGATTTATGAGTAGCAATCGTGAATCCATGTTATAGTTCTAGCACCACAATTTTTACAGCATCTGCTTGTGGCCGCAATTTTGACTGCTAGAGAGATAGATTGGGTTAAAGATGGAGAGGAGGAATAGATGTTTGTGGTTCAAGGAATCAATGTGCAGGAGAGGACGAGATGACAGAACATAGTTGTGAAGTAAGAAATTTTGATAAAGCTTGCTGTTGGTGGGTTTATATGCTTACAATATATATATATATATATATATATATATATATATATATATGATCGATTTTCTATGTTGGTTTCTTTGGTTATGTACTCTGTGTATATTGTATGCCTATATATATCAAATTTCTTTGGGTCTTGCAATAATAGGTTTTTAAATTTTGGGTTGTAATAATGGATTTCTTTGTGGTTATGGACTGGTGGTGGCTGCAATGGGTGGTAATGGTGGCGATACGGCTGCTCTCTTTTCCCCTCGACTCTCCCAATAGTGTATATAGTGTATATATATAAGGGCAAGTTTGACTTTTCATCAGTTATGATATTTCAATAAAAATAAATTAAATATTGAAGGGTAATCTCGTCTTTTTTTAACGTTTTAAGGGCTTGTTTGTATCAAAATTATCAAAGGGGGTCTCTCTGTCCAAAAAACAGTTAAGTTATATATGGTTGTCAATACATCAAATCTCAGAGGGTGTCGTTGTAATTAACCCTTTAACTTAAATTGTAGGGGAAAAAAATTATATGGGTGGTCCAGGGAATAAAGGGTCTTTTGGGACAAGTAATTAATTTGAACCTTCTCACCATGAGCTTTTAATATGTGAGGTTGGTTTGTTATTCCATTTTACAAACCAACCAATTAGGGACTTGTTTAGTTAGTGAAAACATTTTGTATTTATGTTTTCATCTGACACGTAAACAACATTTTTGCTGTGAGGTGTGTCCAATGCATGTTTGGTAGCATAAAACTTGTTGTAAGATTTTTTAAAGTAAAAATATGAAAACATGTTTGATAAAAAGTTTGAAAATTAAAAGGTGTTTGAAAATTAAAAGGTTATTCCATAATTTTTAATATATATATATATATATATATATATATATTGGTACTTTTCATTGCTACAGTGTTGTTAGTGTGCAGATTAATGTAAAAATATCATATTGATGTTTTGACTTTAGAGTACTATTTATGAAGCATATCAGAATTATACAAAATAAGTCATTATTTACCAAACATATTGTAGCCCAAAATAATCCCGCCCTAAAAAAAAAAAAAAAAAAAAAAAAATTTATTATTCACAGTGTTATTACCAACACTGTGCATCTTGAAGTATCAGATTTTGATTTTATGCATCTACTAATCTAACAATTAACACTTCTTGCCTTTTAAAAAAAACCACACACATACACAAAGTAATAGTAAAAAAAAATAAGTAGTTACCGGATAGAGTGAGTAAGTTTATCATGAAAGTGATTATTAAATAACTAGAAAAACTGCTAATTGGGAAAGCTTGTCAGATATATAATATGTGAGGTTTGTTTGTAATTGCATTGTACAAACCAACCAATTAGGGGCATGTTTAGTCCGTGAAAATGTTTTGTATTTTTGTTTTCATCTAACATAAAAACAACGCTTTTATTGTGAGGTGTGTTCAATGCATGTTTGGTAGTATAAAAATTTTTGCAAGATTTTTTAAAGTAAAAATATGAAAATATGGTTGATAAAAAAAGTTTGAAAATTACCATTGTTTAAAAAGGTCATTTCATAATTATTAATATATATATTATATTGGTGTTTCGAGACTATTATTTATGAAGCATATCCAGATTGTACAAAACAAATCATTATTTACCCAACATATTGTAGCCCAAAATAATGCTACAGTATCTCGCCCCCCAAAAAAAAATTTATTATCAATGGATGAGTGCATTCTATGGATCTTGGAGTGCCGGATTTTGACTATATGCATTTATTATTCTTGTCTTAAAAAAAAAAAAAAAACATACACATACACACAAATAATAATAATAATAATAATAATAATGATGATGATGATAATAATAATAAAAAATTTGTTACCGACTATTAGATAACTAGAAAAACTGATAATTAGGAAAGGCTTTAAGCTTATGAGATAACTAATCTTTAATCAACAACTATCATGCACCACCGTAAAAGTTGAAAAATATCTTTTGAGGTTCCAATGGAATATTCTAATATTCTATTTTCACTTTTAGAGGGTTCCCCTTTGATGATGTACGTTTACACGTTAGATTAAAATATTATTATTATTATTATTTTTTTTGACATTTGCTGTTCAAAGAAATTAAAATATCAATTTTACCCTTGTAAAAGGCATTTAATAAAATTGTCCTACTTCATGAATCTAAGTAAAATTCCATCCATATTCATCAAAATAATAATTCTACACAGTGTTGGATTAAAAATATAATTCTTCAAACTGGTCGCCGTCATTTTTGTTTTGTATTTTTTTTTAATAAAATTAATAAAAATCGAAAAACAAGAGACAAACCCATATTTGACAAACATTTGTCATGTTTTTCACCGTACTACACTTGAAAAAAAAAAAAAAGAATTCTCAAATCAAAAACAAATATAATGTAAAATACATATTCTTTTACAATTATTCAAATAGTCTTTTATTTTTTAACTCTTAAACATTTTATAAAACAAATTTAGTTATTGAATTTATTTCTATTTTTAAAGAAATTGCAGCATAACAAATACTAGTATATTACAGAGTATTACCGTCCACAAGACTCCTAAAAGACTATTTTTGTATTTGACCTCCCTCACAATGGAACAGCCACACATTAATTTAATAAAAAATTAAAAAAAAAACCAGAAATAATTAAAAAACGAGCAAAAAAAAAAAAAATTACAGCAAAACAAAATATTATTACCTTAATATGAAACACAAGTCCGAAAAGTGAGAAATTAACAGCACAACAAAAAAAACTAACAACAAAAACAATTGACAACGCGCAATTTTAGTGTAATTTTGCATCAAATTAAACGCTAATTACTTTCATTGGAGTACTTAATAGGTAGACAAATTTCGCAAAAAGACGCAAAAGCTCTCTCTCTCTCTCTCTCTCTCTCTCTCTCTCCTCTCTTGCTCAACATAAACCCAACCAGAAGCGCTTGGCTCACTTCACGTCTCTCTCTCTCTCTCTCTCTCTCACACACAAAGAGACTACTGTGGTTCACGGTCTGGTATGTGTCTCGTGATCATCCAAGTTTTCTACTCATCTTTTTCATTTTCGTTCTCTCTCTCTGCTCTTCTCGTGTAGAAATCATCTGAAACCCATCTCCCCATATCATCATCTTTACATGGGTATCACGAGATTCGTCTCACAGAGCTTCCTCTGTCTACACCATCTATAGTTTTTCACTCTGTTTTCTCCATATATATACTTCTAATTTTCAAAAGTTAATGCTAATATTGCTCCAACCCAACTCAATCCGTGATTGTGGTTGAGAAATTTCTCGACTTCTCGTGCCCTTTCTGCTTCTTGATTCGTCGATAAATCACAGGAACTGCAAAACCCATCCAGATTCAGAGAACAGAGAGAGTTCGTGTGTGAGAAATGGCTACTCGGAACTTGGAGAAAATGGCTTCAATCGATGCGCAGTTGAGGCTATTGGCACCTCGGAAAGTGTCTGAAGATGACAAGTTGGTTGAGTATGATGCTCTGCTGTTGGATCGGTTTCTCGATATTCTTCAGGACTTGCATGGGGAGGATATCAGAGAAACGGTAATGGGTTTGAATTTTTTTTTTTCCCCCTAAATGACAAATGGGTTTGAATTTTGCCTTCACTGTTTTAAGTATTTGTTGTTGAAGTAGTTCTACCATTAGTTTCTCAATATTAATTGAATGAAATTTATTAAAAACACATTTATGTGTGTGTCTAGAAGTATATTTACTTTTGTATATCTTGCCTAGGATTCTATGTTTTAGTTCAAGTAGAATGACCTTCTGATACTTCTGAGAAACTTGCATCAATAAGTAGTTCCAAGTAAAAAAAAAAAAAAAAAAAAAAATGTTACATGCTTCTTCCCTTTTGATTTGTTATTGTTTTTGTTTAAGAAAAACCCCTCTCTGCAGCAGTATTGAAGTTGAGGTTGGTTTTAATTCTTTGTAGAGTGAATAATAGTTGTTACAATTTACTTTATGAAGCTTTAAGCATAATTTTTTTGCTTTTATGGTATGAAATGAACTATAGAATGATGAGATAGGAATTGGAGGCAATAGTAAGAGATATTTTTGGGAATATAAGGAGTAAATGACTTAGTCAAATTCTGTTACAATTTGGTAGGTTCAAGACTGTTATGAACTTTCAGCTGAGTATGAAGGGAAGAATGAACCACAGAAATTGGAGGAGCTTGGGAATGTGCTGACAAGTTTGGATGCTGGGGATTCTATTGTAGTTGCCAAGTCTTTTTCCCACATGCTTAACTTGGCCAACTTGGCTGAGGAGGTTCAAATAGCTTTTCGACGGAGGATTAAGTTAAAGAAGGGTGATTTTGCTGATGAGGCGTCTGCAACGACCGAGTCGGATATTGAAGAGACCATCAAGAGGCTTGTGGTGCAATTGAAGAAGTCCCCGGAAGAAGTTTTCGATGCTTTGAAAAACCAAACCGTAGATTTGGTCTTTACAGCACATCCTACTCAATCTGTCCGTAGATCTTTGCTTCAAAAGCATGGGAGGTTTGTTCTTCTGCAATTTGCAATATACTAGTTTGCAGCCCTCTGATTTGCATATTTGAATTTTTAGATGCTCAATGACACTTGCAATTCATTATTAAGTATTAGCCCACTTCATGATGCCATTTGGGCAAGTAGATGGTAGTTGTTTTTCATTTCCTGTGTTTGTCTTGATATTTAGTATTGATATTTAGTGCTTCCTCTTTTATATTTCAGGATCCGAAACTGTTTGGCCCAGTTGTATGCAAAAGACATCACTCCTGATGATAAGCATGAGCTTGATGAAGCTCTACAAAGAGAGGTGTGTAGTTTCAGATATTGGGGTCAATTTCTCTGCTGTTCTGTACATAGGATGGCATAGTTCAATAGATTATTATTATTATTATTTATAATCATGGCTGTCTTCCATATTTTCCAGTTGAACAGCTCTGTACCACTATAAAATCTTCTAACAATTTTTAAGATGTCCTTTTGCTGACGAGGATAACACTCTTTTAACATTAGTGAGGGGCACCTGGGAAATCCATTTCACCTTTGGCTGAAAATTTTTCTACTCCCATTTATGTAAGAGTAGATATTCTATTATTTGTAATCCTTGAATGGCTTCATGTTAGAGTTCAAAATAAATATATGAACAGCACATGTGTGGTGAAAGTGTTGTGAAATGGGAATGATGCAATTTAGTATTCAGGATAAGTCATAATATGCTATGCGCAACTTTGGATGTAACTGTAGTAAATTTGCACATTCATCGTTTACGTTTGGCATCTGACAATTGTTTGAAACTGGTTCTTCTCAGCTGGGAGAATTTGGGAGACTTTGTTAGCACCTCATCTTTCGTAAATTAACTTAGAACTCTCTCTCTCTCTCACACACACACAAATTAGTAGTGTATTTGAACTGGTGGAACTGTTAAGTTTCCCATGGTGGGCATCGGATGACTGTGTTAGTAAGAAACTAGATTAAAATAAAAGGATTCAGGTATCTGTGCTTTGAGATTTATTTATTCTTAAAACCATCTGATATAATATGTAAAAATTTATTTTCCATCAAAATAAAGACAAAACCATTTGCTTTGCCATACTTTCTCACAATAACCAAACCAGTCTCGTATTCTGATGTTTCATAAACTTCATCATATTTCTGCTTAAAACTTTATTCTGAGGAATGCATCAAATGTATTTTCATCAGGCATTATGGAATTAAATCTGGAAAATTCCTTGCGTAAGTGAGAGTAACTTTATATTCCTTTTGTTTTCCTTCTTTTTGGCCTTGTGTTTGTAACCAAATTATCTTTCCTAACATTAGATACAAGCTGCATTTCGTACGGATGAAATCAGGAGGACCCCTCCAACTCCACAAGATGAGATGAGGGCAGGAATGAGCTACTTCCATGAGACAATCTGGAAAGGAGTCCCAAAATTTTTGCGCCGTGTTGACACAGCTTTGAAGAATGTAGGAATAAATGAGCGTGTTCCTTACAACGCCCCTCTTATTCAATTCTCTTCTTGGATGGGTGGAGATCGTGATGGTACAGTCCTTCACAACCTATTTCTTCACGAACATCTATTTTTAGATAGATATAAAACTGTTACTTGTCAAAAATGCAAAAAAAAATAGGGAAGCACCAATGTAAGTGCAATTTTCATAATTGTGGAACAAATGGAGGGTACGAGATGGTTAGAATTTCTTGTTTAAAGGCTCAAATATCTCATACTACAAGGATATTTCTATGTGTTTGTGATACCATTGTTCAATGTAACACAAAGTATGGGCATGGGATGTGTTTTACTGTTGGATACATGCTCGACAAGTGTGTCTGATGAAGGAAGACAGGAAAATACATGTTGGTCACTCTGGGTTCTTTCAGACATAAACTCTTAGTTACTTCATTACAATACTGTTTATTTTAATATAGAATGTTACCTAGGCCTACAGCGACTAATTAAGATTTTTTTTTTCCTTTTATCACTCTTTCTTGTTGATGATTTTGCACATGTAATATTTAAATCATCACTCCCACTGTAGCAAACAGCTAATCACCCTTGGAAGCATTGCTTCCAAACATCTTTCCCATTGGCAGTCTTAAGATCCATTTGATGTGTTAAAATTGTTAACTGTTAAAAGAGTTTGCAACTTGAGTATGTATTATGCTCTAATAAATCCATCTCATATGCAACAAACTCCTCTCCATGAGTGGGGCAAACATGTGCATGCATTACAACTATGAGGTATGCTACGAGATTCAAGCCCGTGATTTTACCCACCCTAATACCATGTTAAACAATCAACTACTCGAATTGTTTAATCTATTTGGGAGAGTGTAATGTATTTACTTATATTTAGATGTTGACTGCAGGAAATCCGAGGGTAACTCCTGAAGTTACTAGGGATGTATGCTTATTGGCCCGAATGATGGCTGCTAATTTGTACTTTTCCCAGATAGAAGATCTCATGTTCGAGGTATCAAAACCACTACTCCTGCTCTATAACTTGCCTTTTTTCCTTTTTTGTCCATGGAACATTAACGATTAACGTACTGCTTGGTGGATTTCTCAAACCCCTCTGATCACTTCTCTCTTTCTGTGCTTTCTTTGCAGATGTCAATGTGGCGTTGCAGTGATGAACTTCGTGCTCGTGCAGATGAACTTCATCGGTCCTCAAAGAGAGACGCAAAGCACTATATTGGTATGCAATCATGGTTCTTAATTTTGGTTTTTACTTGCACATTTTGGAACTTTTGACAATCTAAATGAAAATATGAAATTTCTTTTCATGCTTCTGCAAAAAAGTCATTATTGGTTTGAAATTTTTGAGTAGTAAACTGTTGGTTTTAAAATGTCAATGTCCTCAACTTCATCAAAATTAAAATTTCCATAGACTCACGTGTCTATTCTATACAATTCCCCAATTGATTTATTCTTTTGTTTCTTGTTTTAGATATTACCTTTTTTTAAGGTATTGCTTTATAAGAATTTATCATTGGGCAAATTAGTCTCATATTTTTCATTATTTTTGTTGACATATTGTTCTCACTAATATTCCGCTGGTGTAGAATTTTGGAAACAGATCCCTCCAAATGAGCCCTATCGTGTTATTCTTGCTGATGTGAGGGATAAGCTGTATCATACGCGTGAACGTTCTCGACAGTTATTGGCCAATGGGAACTCTGATATTCCCGAGGAGGCGTCTTTCACTAATGTTGATCAGGTCTATCCATCTGAGAGACTTTTACTTTTTCTCTTGCAGATTATGACTTGAAAATTTAATTGTTTACTTTAATCTAGTACTTCCAATAACAAATAAAATCTTTGTTCCCCTCTCTTCAGATTTTTCTCTTTATGGCAAAAATAATGATATGTGATAGGTATTTTTGTGATGATTTGGTGGACTGTTTTTGTATCCTTGCCTAACTATGTCTGTAGGCATGCATCTAGTATCTTCTCATATAAATGTGATCAGATGGTGGTTATGCATGTTTTGGTAGTCACTTAGTAAATTAGGCTTGCATCACCATGTCTAGTTTTGCATGCAGCGGTTCCCCATAACATGTATTTTACATGAAACTATTAAAGATATTTCGTCTTATTGAGAACTTTACTATTATGTATTTAAAAGAGAAAGGAAAAGACGATGTATTCACAAGAATCACAACCTTGTCCTGACTAAAGTGAAAGATATCCCTACATGAATTCGCATAGAAATGGCCATTGCCTAGTCTTGGTCCCCCTACTGCATGGTATTGGGAGGGGCAAACTGGATACAAATCTAACATTTGGTACTATTTGTACGAAATGGGTATTTTCAGATTGAACTTTTTTTTCTTCCTTTTTCATGCTTGCTACTCAGACCATTTTACTATTGAACCAAACAATATTAAAATGAAATAGATATACTGATTGATTAATTACAATGAGAAGAAAATCAGGTATAATACAATTTCTTTCTTTTTTATTGATTATTTTAATTTTTCCTCTCTAGTTCCTGGAGCCTCTCGAGCTCTGTTACAGATCACTTTGCTCTTGTGGTGATCGGTCTATTGCTGATGGAAGCCTTCTTGATTTCTTACGCCAAGTTTCCACATTTGGGCTCTCACTTGTAAGACTTGATATCCGGCAAGAATCAGACAGGCATACTGATGTCATAGATGCTATCACAAGGCACCTGGAAATTGGGTCCTACCGGGAATGGTCAGAAGAACGCAGACAGCAATGGCTCTTAGCTGAACTCAGTGGCAAGCGACCTTTGTTTGGCCCCGATCTTCCCAAAACTGAAGAAATTGCTGATGTTTTGGAGACTTTCCATGTCATTTCTGAACTCCCTTCAGATAACTTTGGTGCCTACATAATCTCAATGGCCACTTCCCCTTCTGATGTTCTTGCTGTTGAGCTTTTACAACGTGAGTGCCATGTCAAGAAGCCACTGAGGGTTGTTCCATTGTTTGAAAAACTTGCTGATCTCGATGCTGCACCGGCTGCTGTTGCTCGTTTATTTTCAATAGATTGGTACCGAAACCGGATTGATGGAAAGCAAGAAGTCATGATTGGGTACTCAGATTCAGGAAAGGATGCTGGCCGTTTTTCTGCTGCTTGGCAGTTATACAAGGCTCAAGAGGAGCTTGTAAAGGTGGCAAAACAATATGGGGTGAAACTTACAATGTTTCATGGCAGAGGGGGGACAGTTGGAAGAGGAGGAGGTCCCACCCATCTTGCTATATTGTCCCAGCCTCCTGACACAATCCATGGGTCTTTCCGTGTGACGGTTCAAGGTGAAGTTATTGAACAGTCATTTGGGGAGGAGCACTTGTGTTTTAGAACTCTCCAGCGTTTCACAGCAGCTACCCTTGAGCATGGAATGCGTCCCCCTGTCTCACCCAAGCCAGAGTGGCGTGCACTCATGGACGAGATGGCAGTTGTTGCTACAGAGGAATATCGTTCTATAGTTTTCCAGGAACCCCGGTTTGTTGAATACTTCCGCCTAGTAAGTGTCTTTTGTCTTTTTGTCCTCCGGTTACGCTCAAACCCACATTATAAAAAAAATAATCCTAATTTACAATATGTTATGAATTGCAAGTGATGCATTCAATAGATTCATGCAGGTTTATTTGCAACTTTCAGTTAAATAATTTTTGAATAGCATCAGCATATTTGAAGAATGATGGCTTTTGTTTCTCTTTTGCTAATATGAATTTGGTACCTCTTCGACATTTATCTTAGTTCTATCAATCCTGAATATTCTTGAGGAGATCTTCCTAGAGTTTATTTTTTCCGCTAAGTAGCTAATGATTATAATAGAATAAATGTGGTCCTTTTTTTCTGTCCTTTTAATATACGTCACTTACCTCATTGACGTTTTAGGCTTTTACTCAGATATTCTAGAGGATCTTGCTAGATTTTGTTATTGCAACTAAGAAACTATGGGATTATAATAAAATATATGTGATTCTTTTTTTCTTTTTTGTCCAATACTGCAGGCAACTCCAGAGTTAGAGTATGGTCGTATGAACATTGGGAGTCGTCCATCAAAACGGAAGCCAAGTGGTGGGATTGAATCACTTCGTGCAATCCCATGGATCTTTGCATGGACTCAGACAAGGTTTCATCTCCCCGTCTGGCTTGGGTTTGGGGCTGCATTTAAACATATTATTGAGAAGGATATAAGAAATCTTCAAATGCTTAAGGAGATGTACAGTGAGTGGCCTTTTTTCAGGGTGACAATTGACTTGCTTGAGATGGTCTTTGCCAAGGGAGACCCAGGAATTGCCGCTTTGTATGACAAGCTCCTAGTATCGGACGAATTGTGGCCATTTGGACAGCGCTTAAGGACCAATTACGAAGAAACTAAGAGCCTTCTCCTCCAGGTAACAAAAAAAAAAAAAAAAAAATTAGCCTTCTCCTCCAGGTAACAAAAAAAAAAAACTGTTTAACTAATGTAAATAGGGGTCATTAATTGGTACTATGGTAAAAGCTTGGGTTGACGTGTGTGAGGATGTGGGTTCGAGTGTTTTGTGCGGTCAATTTTGTGAAATGTAATATCAGAAGTTAGGTTTGTCTTTCAGTCTTTCCGTCCCAGCACATTGCTAGGTGCCAGAGTAATGCGAGTGAAGAAAATAGATTATATAGGACAACTCAATCTAACATCCATGAAGTTTGTTCTTTCTTTTCATTACCTATCATCACCAGGTCTGGGAAAAATTTATGTCTATTTACTTCGTGTAGAACTCAAGAACATGCAAAATACAGTTAAAAGTGATGCCCACTTCTGACACCATATTTGATGATCTAAATTGTTGATAAAAGCATAAAATAAAAATCTGAATGTGAGAAAACCAGGATTTAGAGTGGTAAGGCTGGTGAAAGGATCCATTTCGGAGTTTAATTTGGTTTCCTCGGTGAAACTTCTCTACAGCTTTTCATTTAAATGAAATCAAGCAACAGGTTTACTGGAAGAAGTTCTGGAAACTCATTCTTCTTTTTACCTGTTTATCTGTAGATTGCTGGTCACAAGGATCTCCTTGAAGGAGACCCCTACCTGAAGCAGAGACTTCGTCTCCGTGATTCATACATCACCACCCTTAATGTCTGCCAAGCCTGTACACTGAAACGGATACGTGACCCAAGCTACGATGTGAAGGTGAGGCCACATCTGTCGAAGGAGATAATGGAATCTAGCAAACCTGCTGCAGAGCTCGTGAAGCTTAATCCCAAGAGCGAGTATGCTCCTGGGCTGGAGGACACCCTCATATTGACTATGAAGGGAATTGCTGCAGGAATGCAGAACACTGGTTAAGGCCTGGTTCCACCTCGTGAGTTGCCACAGTAGCCATGTCTGTCAATTATCCGAATATAGTGTGAGAAAGACTTGTCTTTTTATCAGAGATGTGAACGAACTTCCAATACTGCCTGCTAAGATCTGCTTTCGTACAATAAATTTTGTTTGTGCCAATCTAAAATTTTCTACTGTTTTCTGTGTTATATGCAAAATCATCTTATCTTATCCCATATTCCTGAAGCATTGATTGTGTGAAACAACTTTCTGGATTCTAGGTCAGCGCATGTGCCTTCTTTCAAGGGCTTGAGACAGGTTTTTCTTTGTGATGGAGGTAGAACTTGATATTGTTCTGGATTTTGAAGCCAGTATCAAACTTCAGTGGTTGTGGAATTTCATCAAACAGTTGGTGAAAACTAGGGTTTCACGTAGTCTGTCCATTTCAATTATTACTGCACTCGTCTTCCATTCACAAACCTTCTAAGCCTGCAAACCACACACACAGCTTGTCAAGTCACTTTGGAAAAAAATTTGTAAACCAATTCACCCCCTACCCCTTGGTTTTCATCAATTGGTATCAAAGAATCTCTACTGTGTTGGTTGAGAACAGGACTATTTGGTTCAGAATCATTTCTTTTTTCTTTCAATTAACAGAGAAAAAAACATAAACGTTGCATTTGGAAGATTGACTCTTTCAAAAAAAAAATATAATTACAAGGGTTCAAAAAAATTAATTTGTAACCTTAGCCCCCTTTCTTAAATTAAATCGTTCAAATTTTTTTTTTTTTTTTTAAAAAATAAATAAATAAAAAAATTCAGGTTTCTAATTGGACCTAGACCTCTATCAACAGATCCAAATATATACACTAGTTTGAGGGTTGCAAACAAACATTTGTAAATAAAACCATTTAATTTAGTAATCTATATGAGAAAAGTCAATTTTTTTTTTCGGAAAGTAAGATTTTATAAAGCAAACCAACTGTACAAAGGCAAGCCCACGAAGCATGGGCAACCTAATGTTACAAACCATAGAAGCAGAAAAACATAGAACACAGGGCAAAGCCCAACACTACAAAGACGAAATCCAATGGTAAATTAGAGTAATCTTGTGTACGACCTAACAAACATCCGGTTAGAGAAGGATTAGAGCAAAGCAAAGTGAAGCCCTAAAATGGGAGGTCTGGCGGCTCCGGCGGTGGGCTAATAAAGGACGGAAGATCCCAGTCACGCTTCAGTCGTCTTGCTATGTTCGAGTCCTTCACAGAGGTGGATAAAAGTTTCTGTCTGATCATGTTTGTGATTTGCCTGAAGATCATCATTTGCGAACATTTCTTGGATCTGAAGATCTTGTTGTTGCGTTCTTGCCAGATACGGTTGATGGAGGTGGACAACATGAGCTTATTCACTGAGTTCTTGAGGTTCTTACTCGCCCAACGCCTCAATGCCCATCGAGTGAACCCATTCCAAGAAGAAGGTATAGCATGAAATCGACACTTAAGTTGAAGAGAGATCCAAATTGGCCTCGTAAAAGAACAAGCAAAAAAGAGGTGATTATGCGATTCTTCTACCATATTGCACAAGCTACATACTCTGGATCCCTAGAATCCCCTCATACTGCTTCTACCAAGAGTTGGGAGTCTGTTTTGCACGGCAAGCCAAAGTGAGAATTTACAACGCGGGACAGAAAGGGAGCTCCACACTAGGTGTTGCCATGGTTTGAGGCTGCGCTGTGATTTAATCCATCCAATAGTGTGGCTGAGTGAGAATGATCCCGAAGGCGACGGCAACCAAATCGCAGAGTCTGCAGAATTGGACGGCGGCGCAATTAAGGTAATTTCCGGGAATTGGGTAATAAGAGAGTTAGGGAATTGCCACTCCCCTCCAAAGCAGAATGAAGCCAATTTTTGAAAAGGATAAATAGGAGATGCAGCGATGGTGTCCCTGCTAACTCTCCCAGAAAGAGGTCCCCCCTGAAGCCAATTGTCTTCCCAAAAAAACATGTGGGAGCCATTCCCTACCTTCCACTTGTGTCTTCACCCACTCAGCCCTCTCAGGTATAGAATCTTCTTCTAATTACTAGTGCAAGCCTGTGGGATACCGATTGTCCAAAAACATCAATCTCTAATCAATTGTGTCTTCACCCACTCAGCCCATAGATTAGTCCTACAATTGGAGATGAGAGTTCGGATGTGTCTGAGGGCCGCTGCCGTATTGGCATCGCCCAAGTCTCTGAATCCCTATCCCCCACACTCTTTAGGTTGACAACAGGCAGCCCAGTTAACCTTAGCCCTGGTGTGCTTGAACTCATTTCCAGACCATAGGAAGTTCCTTATAAGCTTTTTGACCTCAGTGAGCACCGCATAAGATAGAAAAGTGGAAGACCAGTGATTGATTCTTTGTGCAATTCTCTCCACCAGTCCCCTACAATCATCAGCTTTGAGTCTAGTTGAGAGTAAGGGAACTCCCAAGTATTTCATAGGGAGTGAGCCACATTCAAACCCAAGTAGAGATTTGATGTCAATTGTGAGGAATGTGTCTACTCCTGAGACAAAAAATAAGCTCTTTGTGTTGTTAATGCAGAGCCCTGAAAGAGTAGAGAAATGGTCAAGGGCCCTCTTAATAGTAGAGATAGAGGCTAAGTTCCCATAAGAGAAAATCATGAGGTCATCTGCGAATATGAGATGAGAAATGGCCAGTGATTTGCATCTTGAGTGGTATTTGAAGTTGGGGATTTCTGCGATGAACCTCTTGATGATTGAAGTAAAGACCTCCATTACAATTACAAATAAAAGTGGTGAGGCAGGATCACCTTGTCTGAGACCTTTAACCCCTTTGAAATGCCCATGGAACTCCCCATTCAGTGAGACTGTGAAGGAACGGGAAGTGATGCAGGCTTGTAACCACCCAATGAAAGATTGAGGAAAACCAAAAAGGAGCAAGGTGTTCAACATAAAGCTCCACCCAACAGAGTCAAATGCTTTCCTCATATCCACCTTCATAGCACATCGAGGTGGTGACAATGGCTTGTGATAACCCTGCATTAGTTCTTGAGCAAGTAGCACGCTGTCCCCAATGTGTCTTCTCCTCACAAAAGCATTCTGGCAAGGGTCAATAATGGAGGGGAGAACAAGCTTCAGCTTGTTGGCCAAAAGTTTGGTTATACACTTATAGATTGTATTACAGCAGGAGATAGACCGAAACTCATTAAGGGTTGTAGGATTAGGAACCTTAGGGACCAATGCAATGTAGGAGTTATTTACCTCCCCAAGCAACTTTCCAGTGATAAAGAAGTCCTTAATGGCATAAGTCACATCTCTACCCACAATAGGCCCAGCCCTATGAAAGAAGTGAGCGTTGAAGCCATCGGGGCCTGGGGACTTATCTTTGTTAAGGGATAGGAAACATGACTTGAATCTCCTCTTCAGTAGGAATAACATTTAGCATAGGAAAAAAAGAAGATGGTACTCTTTTGGTGATAAAAGGGTGGAGTGCTTCCACACCAGGATAGTTAGGAGGAGAGCAGCCAAGCAAGGTGTGAAAGTATGCCACAACCTCAGCCCTCACAAGGCTCTCATTATCGATAGATTCACCAGTGGATGATGTAAGGCAGGTAATTTTTCTTCCATTAAGCTCTCATTGGTACAACTGCTTTCATTTGCTTCTCTAATGCTTCGTTTAGTTGGAGGGGTGGAAAAATGGATGGAAGAGTTAGAGGGATGGATGGACGAGGAATCCTAGGGAACGGAAGATGTCTCCTCCATTTTTTGTTTGGTTGAATGGAATGGATAGTAGAAAAGATAGATGGGGTGATACTCTTTTTATATTTTTTTACCAATATATCCTCACTGTATAAAA
The DNA here is from genome assembly GCF_030987335.1 of Cornus florida. NCBI lineage: Eukaryota > Viridiplantae > Streptophyta > Magnoliopsida > Cornales > Cornaceae > Cornus > Cornus florida. The sequence goes on from NW_026775575.1 coordinate 47,185,443, forward strand.
TAATAAAAAGTAGATATCTATTTGAATTTTTTGAAAAGGTTAAAATTGAAAATTGCATATTGTTGGTAGTTATTCATTTTCTCTCTCATCCCTTCCCCCTAAAATTGGGCGGATAGGAAAACATGAAGAAAGGAGGGATGAAGTATCCTCCTTGCTTCCTCCCTCTCTTTCCTTTCATCTAACTAAACACGAAAAACCTCATCCATCCCTCCAACCAAGTTGTTGATGCTGTGGACCAGCAAGGCATACAATTTGTGGAGTGTAAGGAGTTACCTAACTTAATGCAATCCAAAAAAATTCTCAAATCGTGTTGGGTACGAAATTTAATACCTTCAAAATAAATATTAATAAAAAAAGAAGCAAATTAATTAAAAATGTAAATAAATAAATAAATAAGAATTTATATACCATATTTTTAAAAAACGGGGTTGATGTTGAAATCAATGGTTTTCATCAACTTGAAGTAAACACGAATAGTTGGGAAGACTTCCAAAACGGGGTTGATGTCGAAATCAATGATTTTCATCAACGTGATGGCAGCACTGAAGTAATCATGAATCGTTGGGAAGGCTTCCAAGGCACAAGTGCCATGTTTGTCCCATTAATATTATTAGCACAGTGCAAAATTCATTAAAAAAATACAAAAGTTCACATTTATATGGCTGCGGACCATGACCATTATTTATGGAGGTGTCAAAAACCATTTAGATTGAAATTTTGCCTAATGTGAATTTGGCAAGATGTACTTATAGAATTGCAATAACGAATTTGGCAAGATGTACGTATAAAATTGCACTAACTTAACTGGTGGGCCATTGTATACGCAAGGTAAAATAATCAAAATTAATTGAATTTGTTTGTGGGTTTTTTTAGCCTTCAATCTTCACTCCTCTTGCAGTCACTCTCGCCCTGGGAGTGGTTTGTAATTTACAAATGACATCCTCTCCAATTTATAGCTCATCATTTCTACCTAGTAGAATTTCTTAAACAAATCTCTTGTAACTCTACAAAGCTCTCTTTTCTTTTAAGATTTTCCGTACACTAAAAATGTTTCAAACTCTCTATGCAATACTCCACAGTTCTCTATGCAATTTTGGAAGACTCTAAAAGTCCTCTGACCTCTCGCCAAAACCTTGAAAACGAAATTCTTGGTTGAATGGCAATTCAATGAAAAAATGGCTTGTTCCAGGGTATAAACGGGAATTGATCGATGGGTCTTTTTGATCACACAAGGGAAGACCATTAAAGCCTTGTATTACATTGATGTGGGGAGCTAGGAATTAGTGTGAACAATCAATCAATCGTATTATATAATTCGAAGACTACACCTAACACTTTCAGTAATTAAAATCATTGTTCTGTACTAATAAAACTTCAGACTTTTTATTTTTCTTGATGTTAATTTGTACTCTATTGATTAATTGCTATTTGAAGAATATTTCTGGATCTACTTTATAGCCAATGCAGGCTTATTTCTCTTGCAACTTTGAAACAATTGTGAAACAAATGATAAAAATAATAAGATTCTAAAGTCCTTCAGATTCTAGATTCTAAATTCCAGGTGCTGAAGTGATCACTAATGACTAATTCCTCCACCAAACAAAAATCTAACAATAGATCTTCTGTACTTATCTTTTGGAGACCAGCATCCATCCTTGATCTTCCCTTTCCCCTTCCTAATCCCAGTTTTATTAGTGACTATATACTTCTTTATAGTAGTGTCCTTCGTTGATGTTTGGCAAAGGTTGAGGTTAAAGTCGAGTCGATTGGGTGGGGGCATGTTAATTAGTCCGTCAAAAATTAATGAATAAGTTATTTTTATTAACTTTTAATATTCTTTTTTTAATAAATATTTTATGACAACCAAATACTTAAAAAATATTTTTTGAAAAATATTTTAACGGAGCCTTAATGAACTGTATTTTCATTTGTTGAAATGAAAAAGGAATGGGGTTGGTCAACATTGAAGTGGTTAAAGCAAATTATTGGGTAAGTACAATGATACCCTTGATGTTTCCCGAAAAATATCTTCGAAATAAACACCGAATCATGAGGTGGGATTGACTACGTCAGACTTTTAAGAAAAAGAAAATTTTTTGTTTGAACACCCCCCGTCTTTAGATATAAACCAAGACTCCATCTTTTAGAAAAATTTCTAAGTAATTTGGAGATTTTATAAGTCTATCACTTTCACTTTCACTTTCTCTCAACTTTGTAGGCTTGGAATTTTATCCAATAGACCCCAAAGATTTATACAAAATATTATCAAAACTATATAATAAAAGAAAATAAAAAAACCCCAAAAATTGTGAAAGAGAGTATCGATTGAATAACTATTGGAGAAAAAAACTCGTTACAAAGCCTAGAGGGAGTGTGAATCCCAGATCGATATTGTTGTGAGAATGCGTTCAGTTATTTAACTTTTTAAATTTGTGAGAACTTATATATATATATATATATATATATATATATATATATATATATATATATCCCAGATCGATTTTGTTGTGAGAATGTGTTCTGTTATTTAACTTTTTAAATTTGTGAGAACTTATATATATATATATATATATATATATATATATATATATATATTTGTGTGTATATATATATATATATATGTTAGATTTGTGTATTTGACCACCATATCTTCACACCATTGCCTTTCTCTATCCACGATCATTGAGCAGACTTTTATTATTTTATTTTTTCCTTCAATTTACGCGAAAAATTATAGAGGATGTTTATTCTCTGAATCATACCTTTTAAGGAGTATGACGTGGCCAAGTCACGTCACTATTCTGTGACTATTTCGGGGATAAGATTCGGTTGCTGTATCACTACTCGTAGAAAAATCATTACATGGTCCAGATCAACCACGAAGCGACACATAAACAAATATGTCAGCTTTATATCACTCGTAATAAGCTATTTGTTTAATGTTGCTTCGTGATTGACGGGGACCAATGGATTGGTCCCGAAACCATGTAATAATTTTTGAATGAGAAATATTTGTACATATTTTATTTGAGTTATATAATGCTTGATTACCAATATATGTGTGTGTGTGTGTGTGTGTGTGTGTGTGACATATGGAGAGTTTGTATTTCAACCATATATACTTTAACACGGACAAAGATTTCAACCATTATATATCAGATATTTAAAATTAATGAAGCACGGTAAGTACCAACCACACCCCAATAAAAGTAGCAGTTTTATTATATGTGAAGGCCTAAAGCACAGCATTCAATTAAATGTTGTAATCCATGGACACTTTAGAACTTACTACTAATACAACCGGTAATTTTGTACCACATGTGATCTAAAGAATGAAAATAGGAAAATCTCGATGATTTGCTGTATAATAAAGGACCACAGACACCCCAAAAACCAACTTCAAATCCTAGCGCCAAACTCAAATAAAACCAATCCACTTCAGGTTCATTGCCTTTGTCTCTTCCATTTTGAATCTTAGGGATTACATCATTCACACTGCAAGTGTTTGTGACAGGAGGTCCACAGAGGTTGTTTCCGATGAAGCTAGAAGTACTGAAGCTCTGGAGTTGAGTGCTGGATGAAATTTTTCCGGATAAGTAATTATATGACAAATTCAAGTAACTCAAAAATGTCATATTGGACATACTTGTCGGGATTTCACTAGAAAGTTGATTCCTTGATAAATCAAGAGACTCCAACTGTACCATATTACCAATGGTACCTGGAATCAAACTTGTCAAATGATTTCCCGATAAATTTAGCGATCGCAAGAACAAGAGACTTGTTACCTCCTCGGGTATTTGTCCTGATAAGATGTTACTTGAAAAGTCTATACTGGTTGCAAACATGAGAATGGTGTCGTATTGGATCTCTCTTCCTTTTGTTACTACAAATGCATTCTCCAACAGTCCAGTAAAATTGGATCGGATAATGAGACTACCATCATCATCAATTAAGTTCCCTTTCAGTGCCATGGCAGTGAATTTGTCGATACACCGCGGTATTGCTCCTGACAAATTGTTGTGTGCAAGATCCAAGATTTGAAGAGATGTGAGGTGACAAATTTCACGAGGAATTTTGCCATCAAATTTATTTGAACGAAGTCTAAGAACTATTAATTTTGAAAGCCTTTTCCCAATCCACAATGGTATTCTTCCAGCAAACTTATTCTCACCCAAGTCAATTGTCAATAAATTTGTGCAGTTTTGTAAAGATAAAGGTAGTTCTCCAGAGAGGCTATTATTGCGTAGGTGTAATGATTGTAAACTACTTAGAAATCCCATGGAGCTCGGAATGGTCCCAGTTAAATTGTTATTTTGTAAATTGATGAATTCTAACCACCGCCAATTCATCCAACATTCTGGAATATTTCCTGACAAAACATTTTCATCAAGTTGAAGAATTTCCAGTCGATGCGGATTGTCACTGGAGTGACACAGGAAGTTAGAAATATCTCCTGAAAATGAATTGTTGGAAAGATCTAGCATATTTACACTAGGAGAGACAATGGGCAATGGACCGCTAAATTTATTGGAGTTTAAGATAACCGAAGAGACAAGAAGATGAAATTTTGGAATGTTTGGGATCTGTCCATGGATTTGGTTGTGAGAAAGGTTTACATGATAGGCGTAGGAAGACAAGTTCCAAAACCAAGAGGAAATCTCGTCGGATATACCAGCGGAGGATAGTTCCAAGTATGAAATTTCTTTTTGGACTCAACTGCAAAGTCAATGAATTCAAATCTTTTAAATTCTGGCCCCACACGCAAAGAACTCAAATCTATTCTAATAAGTTGGAAGGGTGGGATCCAGTTTGGACTCAACTGCAAAGTCAATGAATTTGAAGATGCAAATAAGTCTTTTAAATTTGCAAGACTAGCGAAGTGAACTTCAGAAACAACCCCTTCCAACAAATTATCACCGATCGAAAGGACTTCCAACTTTGAAAGGTGTCCAAGATTTTCAGGAATGGTACCGGAAATTAGATTACTCGATAGACAGAGGAAGCGCAAACTTTTAAACTGTCCAAGTTGATCTGTTAAATGACCAGAAAGTTGATTGGAATATAAACTCAACGACTCCAAAGCATATATAGCACATACGGACAGACTTTTAAACACTTGTGATACCTCTCCACTAAATCTGTTTCCTCCCAAAACAATCGCCTTCAAGTTACAAAGATTCTGTAATTCACTTGGTATTTTCCCTTCAAGTTGATTGGCTGGTAGGTGGATATCAATGAGAGAAGTCATATTTCCAAAGGCACTAGAGATCACACCTTGCAGAGAAGTTAAACCAAGGTCAACGGACTCAAGACGCTTAAAGCTGTACAACCAAGTGGGTATGGTAGAATTCAAATAATTTTCAGACAGATCGAGATGTACAAGAGTACTAGACATGTTAAGAAGACCACTTGGAATTGGACCTCGCAAACTATTGTCACGTAGATTAAGAGAGGTGAGGCCTTTTATACTGAAAAACCAATCACGTAACAGAGAACTAACACTATTTCGAGAAATATCAAGGACTCTAAGAGACGTAAAATTAACGGAAGGTAATGGATCAAAGTGAGTGAGACTAGAATAGGACAAATGTAATTCAACCAAACAAGGCAGGGCGTTCATCACCTGCAGCCAGTTATATGTTCTTGTTAAGTTCACCCCACTCATGTCCAGGTGCTGTAGCAAAGCAAGCCCAGAAAGCCACTCAACATTCTCACCACTCCGCAAGGAATTGTGATTGTAGTAGTAGTAGTAATAGGAAATGAGATCTCGAAGAATAAGATAACGCAAGCTGGAGAGATTTCCAAGCTGGTGTGGAACCACCCCTTCAAATCCTGCACAAGAGAGATTAAGGTATCTTAAACTTTTCAGAGAACCAATGAATCCGGGAATTCGAATTCCTCCGAAGTCATTGTTGCTTAGGTCCAGGTAACGCAGATGCTTCAAGTTTATCAGAGAAGCATTAATGTTACCACCCAACTTTAAGTCCTCCTCGTCATATAGAGGACGAGGAGGACGAGGACGAGGACGAGGAGAAGCACGAAGGTGGAGCTTCTGGACATGACCGTTTAAGTTGTTGCAAACAACTCCAGCCCATTTGCAGCAGTCTTCTTGGATGGTCCAAGACAAGAGCCTATTGGAAGGATCTTTAAGATGTTGCTTAAACCTCAGGAGGGCTTGTCTCTCACTTTCAATGCAAACTGAATCTGAGTTTGGAGCACATAGGCCTTTAATGCTAAAAGTTGTTGCTATGATGACAAAAGCAAGCAAAAACTTCGTAAAAGTTGTCATGGTCATGGAAGGAAGATGAATAAGAAGATAACAATTGTGTGGCTCTTATAGAGAGGTGTCCACACACTTTAATTGGTTAGCTCATTGCGTATGTAAGGGTGTGGTGACTTGCTTAGCTTCTTCGAGGAAGTTTAACGCTCACTTAATTGGTGGGAAAAAAATTACGGACTTTTTTTCTTTAAAAGATCTAATCAATTGACAATTGTGATCATAGAGAGCCCTGTTCTTCATACAATGTGTGACTTAAATTTCGTTGATCTTTTCATTTTGCATTCCCGTCAAAGGCTCTCCGAAAGCTATCAAGCTATCGTATCATAGCATTTTGATTTTTCTCATAGAACAAGTTAGGGGTGCACACAGATTCGATCACACATAAAATCCAATGGGAGCCTTAATCCAATCCGATCTGATTTGTAAACATCAATCGGATTGGATTGAATTGGTTTTACAAATTGAACTTTTTACGGTTATTTAAAAAAAAAATTTCACTTTTTCTTGAGAGAGAAAAAAAATAAAAAAATTCAGAGTTGATATTGTGTATCACACAGTTTCAATAATCCCATAAACGTTCGTTTGCATATACGTTATAAATCAGGGCAGGCATCTCTTCCAAGGTTTCATACGTTATAAATCAGGGCAGGGTTAAAGGTTAAAGGTTACAGGTTAGAGAAAAGTTAAAAGTTAAAGGTTAAAGGTTAAAAAGAGTTTTTTATACATATATGACAACAAGAAGTTAAAAGTTAGAAGTTAAAAAAAGAGCATTTTATCCATATATGACAACAACAAGAGCTTAGCATAAAAACAGTATTTTATACATATATGACAACAACAAGGATTAGGGAAAAAAATTTGAACGATTAAATTTGAAATTAAATTCTTTTTTGAAAGACTCTCAATAACAAATTAATTTCTTTTTAAAAAAATATTTGAACCTACCCAACTTCATTTAAGAAAGGAGGCTCGGGGTACAAATTAATTTCTTTTTTGTAAGACTCAATAACAAATTAATTTTTTTTTTTTTTTTTAAATAAACCTAACCAAATTCATTTAAGAAAGGAGACTCGAGTTACAAATTAATTTCTTTTTTGTAAAAATTATTTTCTTTTTTTAAAAAAAAACAAAAATTTGAAACTACCCGACTTTATTTTAGAAAGGAGGCTCAGGGTATTACAAAAAGGAAGTCATTTCCCTTTTGGAGGAGGGAGTCATTTATAGAGGTCTAGGTTCAATTAGAAGTATAATTGTGAGAGCTTTACATAAAATGATCAGAATTTCATCTTCGAATTATCAATAAAAAAAACTAGACCTCGCCATTTATTACACAAATCCATTCTAATTTTCGGAAGCCTCTTTTTTTTTTTTTTTTTTTTTTTTTTTTTTTTTTTTTTTTTTTTCAATCTTTTGATGTTCAATTGTTCACCGAAGAATCTACACATATAAATGAAATGGAATGTGAAATCTATAAATTCGGGAGATGTTTTAGTTAACTGTGCATGGCCAACCGCTAAAAAGAACTGTAATATAAGTCACACAATTTTTTTCACTTCTCAACATGTTTGGAGTAGACTCCTGCTCTCATACTCGGCGCCCGCTCTCGCTCCAAGGTTGTGTAGCATCTTCGGTCCCCACTGGCGTTGGATACTTTCTATCTGCATTTGAAGTTTAGGTCGACTGATTCCATGAATAAGAAGGCTAATTTCTTGGCCTCCCTGCTTGTTGGGAATACACACCAGTACTCACCACCTATCAAACGAATATAGGAAGAAAGTAGAACATCTCAACTTGTTGAGTTAGGTCGGGGAAGAGGGCGCGGAATCAATAATAACCCACCACCTGCGAGAGCTAGTTTTAGCTCTGCATGGCTTAAATTTTGCCACTTTCACGCTCCCACTCTATGTGAATTAGGCTGTGATATGTACTCAAGAAGTAATGAGGCAAGGGTGTCTTCATGAGACACAAGAAAACAAACAATTGTTTCAAACTTGCAACACGAAGAAGCCCGCACTGGCTAAAAAGTACAGTAGATCCGGAAACATACTTCAACTGCTTCAATTTCATCAAATAATCGATAAAGTACAAATTAACATTAAGAAAAATAAAAACTATGAATACAAAACAATGATTTAATTAAATATTGGGTGTAGTCTTGAAATATATAATGCGAATGATTACAGAAAATACTACGAAACCTTTCTATTGTTTCTGCAACTGTTTCCCTCCCCGAACACGTCCAATCTAGAAATACAACATCTGGGAACGGCACCGGCAATGTTATGGTTGTTCACATTATCTCCCATCCCACATTTCCAGGTGATCATTGTCTTTGCTATTGTGCAGCCAATATATATGCAAACAGTAATCTGCGCAACTACGAAGCAGATAAAATAGCAAATCAATTGTTAGACAGATTTTAAATGGCTATTCAAAGGTTGAAATGTATGAACCATGTGTATAGCTTTTGGAAAATTTGCACGACGACTCTGCCAAAATATTTGCACAATTAATCAGAAATCTAGACTGTCAGGTTGATGATTTTTGATAGAGAGATCAGCAATTCAAAAAGTTCAAATTGGGTAGGGAACAGAATTTTTTTAACAATAATTCTTTTTTTTCTTTTTCTGGGTTTTGGATCAAAACTAAATCGGAAAACGAAAAGAAAGGATATATACCTTGTAGTTTCATCGGAAGTCCTAAGAAGAGGGCAACTCATGCACACAGGAAGTACATCCCATTAGACTTGAGTCTTGTTTTCAACAATAGTCAATGCTTCTTCAATAGCTTGGATAAAAGTAGCAATCTTGTATGTGAAAAATCCTACTAGCATTGGTATCAATTCTAGGTGCATAAATCCATAGTCCGGAACGAGAATCCTGCAATCAACCACACATCCTTGGGGGTAAATACCAAAGAGAGATAACTACTGAGCTCACCAATCACCATATAAACCCAAGGCCCTCTATAGATTCATAGAACTGTGGGGGGAAAAAAAAAAAAAAAACAAATAAATTCATTAATAAATAAAGAAGAAAATTGGCTGGACCAAGGACCATGCCAATCTGATATTTAATCTTTTACCAATTCGTAACAAGGTGTTTCTTAATCCCGTCAAAATGAAATTGTTCTAGTCTTTTAAGCAAACGTTACAGAACAAACCTTTTACAGGAAATCCTTCCAATGACAAAAAGGGTATAATGATGTCAATCCTAGAGACAATCCAGTACATAATTCAAAATGGACAAGTTTCATATGCTATGAAAAACAAGCTCGAGTCCTCTCCAAAAATGTCTGAAACACAAAGGAGCAATTTCACTTCATTTATCATCCAACTGCCCCAAAAATGCATTTCATTTATTTCTAATGAAGATAATGTTCTCAAGGTACAACTGGTGTTCAAGCCAATATCATTGACACAGTGACTAGGACATATTCTAACAACAAGCCTTTAGAATTAGTCAAATTTGGAAGGTTACAGAAGGAGCTATACGTAAATTAATCTAGTGAAGTGGATTCTAAACTGCCTCAAATAATTTTTATCAGAAGCAGAAATTCTTCGATCATGTCTTTTCGTCCTTTCCAAATTAGTGTAGAGGAGTAGATAGCCAATTAACAATATGAAGCAAAGGGTGAAGCAGAGAAGTAATAGTATGATACTAAACAATGATGAAAGTTATAACTGTTGATGTGAAATTATGGTATGGTTTATGGATGAAGGGCCAGTCATGACATATGATGAAACTATGCTAGAAGAAAAGCTTACCCATTCCACCGGTTATAAAACATGACCAACACAACAGGAACCAGTAGCCTTGGCTGTCCTATTGCTCCCCTGCAAGTTAACATCCGTAAGAAAATGGCTATCCTTGCCTTCCAAATTAAAGAGGCCACAAAGATTCAAACACAACTTCACTTCTATATGATTCTTACCATCAGTGGCAACTTGACAATGCATGTATAGCTACTGCAATTCTACAAATTCCAATTTGTAGGTGTAACTTACATTTTAATTTAGTATTCAAGGGTAAAGTGCAAAAAAAAACTCCTGCTATATAAAAAATGTGCAAGAAATACTCTTGTTATTTAGTATGTGGCACTATGTGCTTATAAATCCCTATAATTTGAAATTTTGTAGCAAAATTGCCCCCTGGTTGTCAATTTTGACCAATTTTTTTATAAAACCCCCAAAATACCCTTAATAAATTTTGTGCATACAAGTGCTTTTTATTTTTCCTTTAAGAGTATTTTAGTCTTCAAATTGAGAAAATGTCCTCAGTTTGAAAAATGTAAGGGGTGTTTTTTAACACACCAGGGTTTCTTTTGCACATTCTACAATCTACATAAATCAAGGGAGTTTTTTTCACTTTACCCTAGTATCTATAACAAATGCCTTATGGGCATAATCTCTGACCCATAATTTTGATTTCATATTGAAATGCAAAAAAATAATTCTTGATAATCCGTATCAGTAAAAAGGATAGCATGAATCTTATTTATCTAAATCGTCTCTATAAAATTTTCTTGCGAAGTTTCATTTATGATTGAAGGTGAAAACAATTTTTTGATTGTTTCACGAGATGATACATTCAAAAAAGGATCACACATTTTAGGCAAGTATCCTTTTTAGTTTCATTTCATATTAAAAAGTATAATATACATTTTATATATTTCATGTGAAATCAAAATTAAGGGTCACAGATCATTTGCCCATAAAAAAAAGTTGAGGAAAATGCTTTGTTGAGTTGAGTATTGAAATGTATAAAAACATCTACGCTTCACAAGATCCTAATGGAAGATTGGCGATACAATCAAAACAATATTCGCTAATAAATCAACTACCTTCCATAATCGTGGGCCGCGCGCAAGGGGGGGTGGGGGTGGGGATCGTTTGGGGAGAGAAACATATGCATAAACTTGAGTTCCAAAAAAAAATTCACATTTGCATCCATGTGCCTAGTTTATTGGGTATTGTCCAAAAGATTGCATGTGGAAGGCAACAAGTATAAAGTTCTCACAGATTATACACTCAATAAGACACCCCAATAACTTAAAATACTTATAGTGTTGAGTTACTTACCAAAAAAGAAAATTAATAATAAATAAAATAAAATAAAAAAGGACTTATAGTGCTGAATTTACACATCATTTATAAATAAATAAAATGTCATCTGCAGATTTTTTTGCCCACCAAATTGTGAGAGAGGAACAAAGTAATACATACTTGATAATCCCTCTGGCTCCATCTGCCATAGAATCTATACTGGTCCCAAGCATACGAATATATACCAAAGAACCAAGGAATCCAGCACCATAGCTGCATATGTGAAAAAGGACATGAAAATCAATTCAGCTGGAGAAAGAAAATTTTTACAGAAAAAAAAAAAAGAAGAAGGTATTTTTAGATGTTTCAGCAAGAAATGTCGACTTGAATATAACTCTGGCACCATAAATGTTTAGTTTAGCTATCTCAAAAAGAGGAACCGTGGAGAGGGAAAAACAAAACAGAAAAAAGACAAGAAGGATGGAAGAAATAAATCAAAAAATAAAATGAAAAACTACAAAAAGACATGTACGAAAGGTGTTGATTTTAAATTTGTCCTTGTGCAGTCATCAATCACCACAACAGCAACATAAATCACAACAAATCACCACTTACTGAGAACACCGATTGATTCAAGATATGCAAGTAAGGAGACAGATACCATCCACCAGAAATTAATCACAAAGTTAAATGGAAGTTAGAACGTGTCTAATAACATATTTACCTTGCTGCAATTTCAGGAGAATACGAAATGTAGGCTGAGAGAAGACCAATTCCACCTACACCCAAAGTGAGGATCTGCAACTTCTTCTTCAACTGCAAAAGTGATTCCAAGGGAGAAAAGTTAACATGTATCAGTTGTAGAAACATAAGACATCAAGGATGTGTAATTGACCAAAGTAGTGCTACAAAGCACCTTTAAATACTGCTCCCTTGACTGAGCAGCCAAAACTTTTGGGTCTCCACGAGGTCTCCTTGATTCTCGAAGCATCACATCCTACAGCAGAGGGACAATTTAAGACTTCAAACCTAAGAAGCATCCTTTCCATATCATATATTACTGAAACGAAAGCGCATGCAAAATTTTTCCAAAACTGAATTGCCAAATGATGCAAAAGATTTACACTGCCTCCAGTTGCAGCCTTAGTTGCTCTGTCCCACTTCTCTTGCTCACGCCGAGTTGGTGCTGGTCTCCATCTTCGTGAAATGTTGACACTGGCCTGAAAACCATTCTACTGCCAATGAAGAAAAGGGAAAATACGGGATTGCAGGACTAACCACATGTAAAGAATTCAAAATGAGAACTTGAACAAATATCTTACTTGAGTTGTATCAACCTTCTTTTCTATAACAGGTTTTGAAGGGGCTGTAAGCTCTTTACTCAAATCAACTTCCAAACTATATATCCATAAATCATTTGGTTTTAGGGAGGAAGTCCATCAATAAAGTTTTCCAAAAGTACCAATATGAATGAGAAACTTACCTGTCAAGGGACATAACCCTATTAAAGCTAAGAAACCCAGAAGACGCCTCCTGCTTACACCAGACCAATATAATATCAGAGTCAAATTGAAAAATCTGATAACCACACACACACACACACAAAACCTAACAGAAGCCCTTAAATTTCTTGAATTCACCATACTAGGAAATGAAACCACAGAACTCCATTACCAAATAAAAACTCTTGTGAATTTGATTACCCTAAAGAAAGGATCCATTTCATTTCAATAAGAAATAAACCAAGTAACAAACAAAAACCTAACAGATCATATTTAACATTTATAAAATCATCATCATCCTCCTTGCCTTGATCCCATATGAAATTATGAATAGGGTCGGTCGCATGAATTCTCTCTCGCCAAGCTTTTCTATTAAATGCCAATTCACCAACTATATTTAAAATTTTAAAATCATTTTTAATAACCTCATCCCATATGATTTTTGGGCGCCGCCTCTTACCTTCTATTACAAATAGTCTTCCTCGTTTGACGGTGTCGTAAGTCTCCAATGTATATATTATGTTCAACCCATCGAAGTCTACTCTCTCAAATTTTCTCACCAATGGGTAGCTAATTTTCCTCACACTTTCATTAGTGACCCTATCTCTTCTAATCACTCCACTCATCCAAACCTAACAGATCATATTTACCATTTAAAAAATAATTTAAAAAATGATTAACTAGTCAAATGAAACAGTAACTCCTCAGAAACTTAATCACTAAAGATACCCATTTGAGCTTAATAAACACTAAAAAGATTGAACAGTTGATTTAATGACAAAATTAAACAATCAAACTGCAAAATTCAATGGCAAAACAAAAACCCATTTGATTTTCACCTGCCACTAAAACTAGAACAATCACCCAAACCACATAATCAAGAGCAAACGCATAAACAAATCCAAATCATAGAAGAACAAAAAAAATAAAAAAAATAAAAAACCAGATGAGCAAGAACTAAGAGTGAATTATACCTTAGCAGGAGGAGACGATTGAAGCTCAGACGACTCATCAGGGTCCTGAATCAACCGTTTCATCCTACCCATGAAGTCTTTGTTCCAAATGTAGTCGTCAGAGGTGATAGGGTCCTCTCCTTCGCCGCCCCAGTACTTCCGAAGCTTCGTAGTGGCCGGTGGGCCACCGTAGTCCCCCGGGGCAACTCCGGTGGACCATTTGAGGGGCTTCTTCTTGGGGAGCAAGATCTTGGTCTGTCTAGGGTCTGGTGGTGATGGTGTCGATGGAGAGTCCGGAGAGATGGGTGTGGCTGTGGAGGTCACTGTGATGTAGCAATTCAAGACTACCATTGTATATAGCTTTTGGTGTATGATGATAACTGACCGACCTTGCAAAGGTTCAACACACACCCCTAAAATGGAAGAATGAAAATATCTACAGTAATTCTATATATCTATGTGCTGTGGTGGTGGGGATGAGTTTTGATGAATTTGTGTTCACTGATTGTCCGTCCACTCAAGTTGTTCTCAGAAAATTGAGATTGCCAGGGCAATAAATCCTAGATAGAGATAGGGCGTGAGAAAATCGAAAGCATTAACCTTTTTTTTTCGAAAGGTAAAGCCTTAAGGTTTTTTTTTTTTTTTTTTTTTTTGTAAAGCATTAAGGTGACCACATGAGTTTCTTGTTAATAAATAAAAATAAGAAAATAAGAAAATAAAATAAAAGTTTAAAATGCAGGATATGGAGGAATTCTCAAGCAAAAAGTTACTGTACAAAACATATGAATGACGACAAAAATATGTTTGGATACATCTTTTTGTTTTAATTTGGTCCAAAGCAATCCACAGCATACAAGCTACAAAATTGAGAGGACAAAAATAACTTTGTTGTGCTTCTCGTGTTTCTTGTACTCTTCATTCGTAATTTGTAAGTATTTTCAATCTTAATATTATTAGCTTGTTTATATTTATCATAAGTCTACAAAACGGTAAGCACCACTTAAAATGAACTAAGAAATATCATTTATCACTTAATGTTGAACGTTAAAAATTCAAATTTCAGTACTTAATTTTCAATTTTATCAAACAACACATTTATCATATAAAAAGAATTACACATCTCAAATAAAATTCGAAATACTTTGATAGATATTACACTTTTTTTATTTAAGTAATAAAATTCTAAAAGAATGTTAGATGGATGGCTTATCTAGGGGTGGGCAAATAATCCGTAAATTCGTGAATCCGATCCAATCTGTATGGATCGAATTGGATTGCTGCACCCGTAGATCTTTGGTGGATTTAAAAAAATCAAATCCATAACTCACGGATTAGACTGTTAAAAATTCGATCCGATCGGTGAAATTTATATATATTTTCAAAAAATATATTAGTTAATGATAATTTAATATATTCTAAGTATGTACTAGTTAATAATTATTTAAATATATGAATTAATATTTATAAATTAAAATTTTATGTATTGGGTTAGGGTTAAAAGATAAATAAATAATAAATAATATTACTTATAAAAATAAAAAAATAATAATAATAGATAATTTAAATAAAATTTAATTCGCGGATTCAATTCAATCCGATTTGTGGGATAATGGATCGATGACGGATTAAAAAAAATTTTAATCCATTGATAACAAATCGAATTAGGATTAATGCATAATCTGTTCCAATCCATGACCACCCCTAACTCATTGTGGCCGGAATGGCATCTACCACAGGCTATTCATATGGATTGTACTCCTTGGCTTATGTTTGAATTGAATCTTTGATTGAAAGAAAAAAAAAATAACAATAAATAAATAAATTTGCCCATTCAAGAGGGAGGTGAGATTCTGGGAAGGAAAAATCAAACTATATTTCTTTCTCTAATTTTATTTTGTCTTTACTTATATCATTTGGGTAAAGTGCCACAAAACCCCATAGGATCTATGCTCCAATAAAATAAATAAATAAATAATCCCTGAACTAACCATTTTGGTTGCAAATTGCCCGGTAATATGAAAAGACTATCATGCCCCTTTTGTGAACATATCTTAATGCTTACAACCAAACATGGTCTTACTCAAATCATCTCAAACACATGATGGAACCCTAACCCAATTTCATAAAATTCCCATATTGAAATGTTCTGTCTTTTATCAAATCCACTAAATTACCTCTCCATCCTTCACTCTCAATTTGTTGGATGTTGAAGTGGCGGTGTGTGAACCAGGTTGACATTGAGGTCACGATGATGTTGGTGGCGGAAGTGGGTGGTGGCAGTGGGGGTTCAATTGGGGTTAGTTCGAGTTGGTGTGTGATTGAGTATGAATTATTTGAGTTTCCAAGATAGTGGTTTGATTCCGGTGAAAATGTTGCGGTGGTAGCAATGATGGAGTTGGCAGAAGTGGGGTGGTGATTGACCAAATTGACAATGAGAATCACACCGATTGCAAAGCACTTGATTAGTGAATAGGGGGCAAAAATCAAAATACTAATTTAGTATTTTTATATGTTTTGTACTGTAACAAAATGTACTATAATAATGAATAGTATTAAATTTTTTTTTTAAAAAAAAAAAACTCTAAAACGTCCTTTTTAAACTAATCCTTATATTTTTTAAAATTGCAATACTTTTTTACCAATCATATTTGTATGTTTTTGCTTCCAAAAATTTTGCAACAAATAAATATTATCAGACATATTTCTGTTTACTATTCAAAACACTATACAATAAATTGACTACTCAATTCAGTGCTTAATTCTAAATGTATTAAATGCTTATCTAATTAAGTAATTTGATAATGCACTTTGAGTATGGCTTAAAAATTCAAAAAAAAAATATCAAAAAATATTTATCTTTTTAATTACCACTTCAAAACTTCAACACTTATTCAATTCTTAAAACTTTCAGTTTTATTAAACAGTATGTTATGTTCCATGAGTTGGAGTCTTAGAATTTAAATTGGAGAAAAATAACTCACAAAATTAAACTAAATTGTTCTTTAACTTGTATTTGACGATATAGCCTTAATTTTACCAATTTCAACTCTAAAGCTCTAATTTTATCTCAATGCAACCTTTATATTATTTTATTTTGGTTAAAATAAAAAAGTCCTCTTGATAAATGTTTGGAAAGTAATCGGACTGAGGGAAGTCCACGAGACTTAGCATGAAGGCGCTCTCATAGTAGCCGTACCCTCTGAAAATGATGAAATTTTTTACTGTAAACAAAGAGAGATTTGCAAGTAGTACCGTAGCATCTTTTATAGCTTAAGGTTAGCTTTCTTTAATAAACCCTTCCCCCACTCTCCTCTCTCTCTCCTCTTGGCGTTCCTTGGAATCTGATAATCAATGGCGAACAGCAATTTACCTCGAAGGATTATCAAGGTACTTTCCGATCCTCATCTTGATGTCTCAATTTCAACTATTTCTCTCTCTATACATACATTTATATGTATATATATAGTTTTCTGGCTTTGACGCTTACATGGATCTACGATTGAACAGGAAACACAGCGGCTTCTCAGTGAACCAGGTTAATCTCTACCTAATTAGATCCCTCTTTCTTTATGTATGTGTGTGTATATTTTCTATATATCTGTATCTGTAATTTATTAGAAAATCAAGAACTTGCATATGGATTGATAGAATCTAGGTTGTTGGTGATAGTTAAAATTATATTCTTGACAATTTAAAGAAGGTTGGTGGACTGCTGTGGTTTGATTGAAATTTAGATGCGTGAATGCTGCTGTAAAATTCTACTTTTGTTGACTTGCCACAAAAAAAAAAAAAAAAAAAAAAAATTCTGCTTTTGTTGAAAGAGTAATGATATTTGTGTTATCATCTGTGATATGTGATACAGCTCCAGGAATTAGTGCTTCACCTTCAGAAGATAACATGCGATATTTCAATGTAATGATACTTGGTCCATCGCAATCCCCTTATGAAGGTAACATCTTTCGAAAGTTGTTAGTATCATCTCTCTGAAGTTGTTTCTACGTCTGTTGTGATGGAAATGTGGTCTTAACCATGTTTTAATTGATTTTTTGTTTTTCGTTTTTAATGTACTGTTAGCAATGTGTTAGTTAATTGAGAACTTATTTTCTGGTGCTGGTGCTACTGCTAATGTAATTTGAATGGTCTACAAATTAGTTACGTATCCTTAACCTCTTGGATATGCGCCAATGAATGATTAGTGTTAAAGAGGGGAAAAGAAAAGAGGAGAAAAAGAGAGGCAAGATGAAATTTTTGCTGCAATAATTTTATTAGGATTCTCAGATCTCGGCAACTTATGGGCAACAGTTGGTTTCTGAATTAGGGCAAAAGGAAATGTGTGAATGTTTTACATCAACAAATTATTTAAAATATAATTTTACCAATTTCCTTTCCCCTTGTGTTGAACTTCAAACTGCATTTATCCGTCCTGTAGTCACAGCAACAATTTTTTGTTTGATCTTGGCAATAGTGGATTGGCTATCGTTATTTGAAAGTTTGTTTTCTTTTTTATCTGGGGGTCCACATATGGTTGATAGCTTCATCAAGGCCTACTATGGTTAGAAATACCTAAAGAGCGTGTTTTGATAAATGTCATGCTTTGGATGCATGGTGTGGATTTAGAGACCCGTGTCTCCTCAGTCCTCACTTTATTGTTTGTGAGAAAGTAGTGGTCCTATCATTTTGTCAATATATGAGTGATGTTTTGGTTATGAGTAACGACAAAATAAGGCATTAGAGGCGCTTTAAGGCGTATCTAAATACTTACAAAAAGAAAAAAGAAAAAAAAAAGGTGTGTCTGAATAAAAGTTCACATTCCGACTGGTGATTAGAGGTGTTTTTGCGATATAATTTGTGAGGTCTTGAAAAAGAAGTTTTATCTCCAAGATGGTATTTACATGTTGACTGTTACTTGATTGACATTTTATGGATCTTAATATCAAGGCTGCTAAAGACTTTGGTGAGTCGCTTGATTTTCTCAATTGACAGTGAAGAGTTGCTACAAAATTGATATAGCTGATGGTGGCATGATAATAATCATAATATATTACTTCTGCAGCAAGGCACATGAGTTGGCTCCTGCAATAGCCTAGACATGCATCTTATGAAACCATATGATATGAAGTAATCTAAAGTACCTAAAGTAAGGTCCATGTCAAGGTCTTTTGTCAAGCCTCAATAAAGGTCAGATAGTAATCTTATGTAATTTGGTAACATGTAATGGTGCGATCATATACAGTAGAACATTAGACTCTTGCCAAACATGGCTCGTAGGATGATGTGGGTTTGGTCACTTTATAATGGTTGAATCTTAACCTTAATAATCAATCTGGTTGTTCAGTTGCATAGTTCTGGCCCTTTATTGTTGTATTTTTCTTTCTTTCTTTCTTTCTTCTCTGAGGAATATCTTTCTTCTCTGAGGAATACAAGGTATCTAAGGTTTGATTATGATTTATGGGGTTTCAACCTTATACACACCATGATTGATTCTTTTAGACAATATTTGTGTAATTAGTTCATCTTGATGCTTGTGCATACTATGTGGTTGATCTTAACCTTTTTAATCAATCTGTTTGTTCAGCTTCATAGATCTGGCCCTTTATTGTCATATTTTTCTTTCTTTCTTTCTTTCTTTCTTCTTTGAGGAATAAAAGGTATCTAAGGTTTGATTATGATTTATGGGATTTCACTCTTATACGTATCATGATTGATTCTTCTAGACTATATTTGCGTAAGTAGTCCATCTTGATGCTTGTGCATATTATGTGGTTGATGGACTGCCCCTTAGTCTCTTCATTGTGGAGTAGACCTTGTTTGTGTTGGATTCTTATATGTAAGTGATGCAGGACAAAATTCAAAATCCTACTGTCTAGAATTGATTTAATGATGGATTTAGGATATGGAAAGCTTGTAGATTTCAGGTTATATTGGTGGCAAGGAAGACCTACCAGGCAAACAGAAAGGGCTGGAATTGGCTCGAGGATGATTGGTTTCTGAAATTGCAAAGAACCCATTGTTTTGGTGCTTCTGGAGGTTACATATTTTAGGGTTTTAGTGCTAAATCAGAGCCCAAAAACAGGGGAATTGGTTGTGTTAGCTCCAACTCACCCTTTGTGATAAGGTTGTATTGCAAAACTCACAATCTCAAATTCTTGAGACTTAAGTCCATTGAAATAGAGAGATTAGATAGTTATAAATACCCTGTTGTAGTTCTTTTGCTTTTACTTAGTCTCCAAAATAGGAAATTTTGACACTTAAACCATTTAGACCATCTTACATCTTCTAAAGGTTAATCAAATTTAATATTAAAGCCACTACTTACATTATTGCAAGCCATGAAAGGCTGAGTACAAATTATAGCAGCCTTTAAGAGCTTGGTTTGGGGGATTTGACAGGGTAAAGATTGCATGTGGATAAAAGCAAAGTCAAATTGATGGCACAATAATCATCAAAGACTAATGATAGTATGTTATAGAACTTATATTTTATGTGGATGGAATGGGAGCCATTGGTTGGTGCAATGGTAAAAACTGGGGTGGTAAGTGTGAAGATGCGGGTTCAATCATAAGAGTGGCCACTTGTGCAGAATAATAGGAAAGGTGGTAAGTGTGAAGATGCGGGTTCAATCATAAGAGCAGCCACTAGTGCAGAATAATAGGAAAGGTTTGGTCTTTCTCCAATCTTTCTTTCCCAACACCCAACATAGTCGAGATTGGTTTTGGGTAATGGTCTCCCTTTATATTTATATTTTATCTATGTGGATGGCATGATTAAGAACTTGAGGTCTACTTGCCAAGAGATATATGACTTGGAGTACCTATAAAATCTTTTCAGGTTTGAGGTTGATAAATCCTTGAAGGCCATCTCCGTTGCAATTTGTAAGAGTACAACCTTTATCGATTGGATGATAACGGAAGTTTGGTGCTCTTATATTACCCTTTTTTGGTGAATATGATAAAAGTACTTCTCTTTGTGCTGGCAGTTACTGGAGGCTGTGGGATAACGTATTTCTCATGCAGTCTGTGTAGAGTTAGTCAATTCAACTGTTTAAGGATCTCAATTTAGGAACAGTTTTTATTCTTTGGTATTTTAACCATCATTGTTGCTATGCCTTGTAGTGTATGAGTATATATCCGGACATCGATTAGCAGAATGTAATTGATTTAGGACACACAAGGAAACTTAGAATTGCTGCCTACATCTGCTCTTATATTGCCTCGTTTTAACCACTGTTGCGGGATTAGAATTTGAAAGGGTGGAAGGAGTGTAGGATTTGAACAAGGAAGAGGTTTGGAATTTGCTTGCTTTAGAAAGTGTTAGATTTCTGAAATTCCAGAAGATTAGCTGTTAACCGTTATGCACATCATCTTGTTTTGAATTTGTGGTCTTAGATTAAAGGCTAAAGGCTAGGGTAAAGGATTATGGTTGATTAGGTTTAATAGGGTAGAGTTTTGGGAATAAGATAGGGGCTGTTTTGTGGCTGTGAGCTGTAAAACCAGAATATTAATCAAGGAGCAGAAGAATAATTTAGGAATCCCTCCTAGAATTCATTAAGATCTACCACGCAGATGAGGTTTAAGGTTGCATCACACATGAAACAATATTCATTCCTCAATCCTCTGGAACTCAGCATTATTGATACAGAATTACATGGATATCTATGGGCTGCCTGGCTTTCTCAACTCTTATGAGGACTAAAATTTCAGTACAGGAAGTTTTGAAAGTTTGACCCCTAAAGAGTCCTAAGACTTTTCTATGCATGTCAAGGGTCATACTTATTTTTTTGATAAGTATCAAGGGTCATACTTAAGAGCCAGATAGTACAAATTGACCCAAATTATGATTTGTGGTCAAGTACTACTGTTCATGTCCTGCAACATTGGAATTCCAAATATGGATCTTCTAAAACCTAATAAAATATTAATAGAACTGCTCCAGTAGGATACTATAGTTTTTTCTTTTTATTGAAAAGGAAAAAAACCTACAATTCAAGTTACTATCATGGACTCTTTCCTTTGGACCAAAAAGTCTTATCCAATGGCGTGATGTCCATACTTCTAGTTTAGGCTTCCAAATTAGATATGTCAAAATATACTTGTCAAAAAATTAGATACGTTAAATATTATTGAAATGAAGGTCTTGGTATCACCAGTAGAGGAATAGAGCAAGCCCATGTTGAACATTTATTAAAAAGTAAAATGCAGATTCTTTGTTTTTTGAGGCACTGCTTAATCAAATTTGGTAATAACGCCTTAGTGTGTGTGTGGATTCCTTTGGCTGATGTTGTTATTGGTGAAGATAAGATCCATTTTGTAAGAGCAAGTAAAATTTCATTTTGATAACAAGGCTGCAACTACTAATTTCATCACTTACTGCAAGATGTTTGGACAAAATATATGGAGTGGATAGCCATTTCATGAAGGGATAATTGAAATTGGTTAATTTGCATCCCTTCAGGAGACTAGAGACCAATTTGTGGATGTTCTTACGAGGAGCATTACTCAACAACTTCTTTGCTTTATTTCTCAAGCTGGTCATGTTTGATACATTCTGACTAGCTTGTTAAGAATGTAAAGCAAAATGCAACGGTAGTTTAGTTCATTGTGAAATGTTTCAAGTTTGTTGCCATATTGTATATTACTAAGTGGTTAGGAGAAAAATTCAATTCATATGTTCACCGCTTCTTCATTTTCTTCTTATTTTTACTTCATGATCATCCTAAAGAATCGAACTTGTCAGACTGTAAATGCCACTGTGTTCATATTACTTAAGGCTAGAAGTTGATTTTGTATCTGGAATTTTTGTATCGATTGTCCTCAAGTCACATTTATATACTAACCTGCCAGTGATGTTTATTTTATTGGACACTTTTTTCTTGTTTCTTTCTCCCTTTTCTCAGTGTCATTTTGACTTATATGCTGATCTTTTTCTGGATATTGATATCTATATAGGAGGAGTATTCAAGTTGGAATTGTTTTTACCTGAAGAATATCCCATGGCAGCTCCCAAGGTATTTCAATGCTGATTAATATGTTTAAATCCATCTCTTGTTTCTTACCGGTGATTCTAGGTTCGAGTAATTGCTCGTTATGTCATTATGGAACTTGTCGTGAACTTGTTTAGTGGAAGCTCTTGTGATGTGTGTTTTGTTTCTTTGTTTGATGTTCTTTATAGTTGTGTTATTATGACTTGCATTTTCCCCATGTTCATTAAAACAAAGCCTATGTTAGAAATTTGATGTTTTCATCCCATGAAAATTTCCACGCCTATATATATATACATATTCTTGTTTTTTTGCGGAATTATTTTCCTTTCAGACTATTGAATTTACTCTGAATACTATGCTATGCAGCAAGTTGATGCAAATAATTTACCATTAAGTAGCACTATTAAGTGAGCTACATTTCTGTCATTTTTTGTTATTGTTACGTCTCATTTCCTAGGTAATTGTATGGAAGGAATTGTTGACCATATTTATTGGTTTTATCATCTTTTGCATATTATAAACTTTCTACTTGGATTTTTTTCCCCTTTAACTGCTGCTTAAAGTTTATTGGTACTGCTCTCCTTGTAAAATTGTGTTGAAGTTATACTTTTCTTTTTTGCTAGCTGTAATTTTTCTGTGACTGCATTTTAACTGTTGAGAACATTGTTAACTTCTTGTGGCTGGCTTTACCCGATTTTAGTATCTTGAATTAAATATGGGTGTTTTGAGGCATATAATATTCCTTTTGTGGTTTTATGACATCTACTATATAGATTGCTTCTATTTCCTATAAACTTTTTATAGTTGTACAGCATATCTTTATTAGCCAACACATGAGATGTACTCTAGCAAATTCCTGTTATGCATTTTTGTGATTGTATAGTGGTGTAAAATTAATTTATTGTCTATCAGTTTCATTTCTCATCCTTCCCTTTATTTATTCAATTTTTTTTTTTCTTCTTCTTTTTTCTTGTTTTTTGGGGTGGGGGAAATGGATTGTGTTGGGGAAGATACAGAAATCTTGTGGCAAGTAAAGTTGTAAGAAGTTAAGCATATTTGCTTTCAGGACTTGAATGACTTAAAGATTGGTGAGAACCGTTGAGAGAAATTCTTTTACTATCCTGTATTAAATTTATATTTCCCTGCAATATTTAAAATTTAAAATTCTTATTATGTAAGTGAAACTGGAATTACTACTTTGTGGCATTATTATTTATAGACGTCAGTTCTTTCATTTTTACTTTTATTTCTGGGACAGGCTTGCTTCTTAAACTTGCTGTTGGCTGCAGCTTTTCTTTAGTTGTTTCTTGTTCAGGCTTTAGACTAATTATGATGAGCCTAGTTCATGGTTGAGTATTGCCATTATTGTGTCATAAATGCCAATCCTGGTTGGAAAGCCTTTATGTTATGTTTGGGAGCACCGAATTGGTGCCTAGGTTTTGAGATTGGAGGACGTTTAGTTTAAATTTTGTGCTAAATTTTCTCCAATCCCAAATCCAAAGCGATGATTCGGTGCTGCCAAACATAGCATTAGGATTAAGGTTCAGATCTGGTTTCGTTCATGTATTATTCACCTTTCTATTATTACCTATGGTGCTCTCAATTTTTTTTTTGTCCTTTTATGTCCCTTTTGCTTGTACCTGTTAGGGTGTCCCCGGCCATTTTTAGTAATCCTTATGTGGTCAAATCCTGGCAGATGCTGAACAATTGTGGCCCTCTTTATGTTATTGCTGGCTTTCAAATTAATGTTATAATTAACTCCTCTTTGGCTTTCATCGTTTGATTTTCCTTTTACAGGTTCGTTTCCTCACCAAAATATACCATCCTAACATCGACAAGGCAAGCAGCTATCCGTCTTCTGTTGCTTCATAGTTCAAAATTACCTTTTTTGCTCTAGATTTAATTGATTTCTTTCTGCAGCTGGGGAGAATATGCCTAGATATTCTTAAAGATAAATGGAGTCCAGCCCTCCAGATCCGCACAGTATTGCTGAGGTGATGTGTATGTGTTCCCTTAGTCAGGCGCTACATATATATTTGTTTAGGAATCAGTTTCTCGGTCTATAAAAATGGGGAAATATCCTTTTGACTACATGTCAGGATTATACTTGGAAACTGAGACACGGTAGAATCTTAGTTAAAGAATTCAGCTTAAGCAAGTGACTAGCATTTATATTTCTTTTGGTGGCCGGGGGGTGGGTAAGCCCAGGGCAAAGATTTTAGTGGCTCCAGGATATGAACACGAGACTACTCTTGTTTGTGCTCATAGGCTCTATGCCAACTCAGCTACCCGTGAGGGTTAACTGAATAGCACATACAGTTCAATGGTGGATTCTGGGTAGTAACACTTGGAAGGAAATTGATGGACTATATTAACAATATTGCACTGTTTTCTGAATCAGCATCCAAGCTCTTCTTAGTGCTCCAAACCCAGATGACCCACTTTCGGAGAACATTGCAAAGCATTGGAAGATGAATGAAGTTGAAGCTGTTGAAACAGGTAATGTTCCTCCATTCCAAGTTAGGTTGTTTTATATGTGCCTATTAGGCATTTAGCCCCAGAAAAGTTGTGTCGCTCGCAGCTTCCACAGAAAAATGTCATTTTAATAAATAATAATAAATAAAAAAAAAGTGCCATTACAATGTTTTATTTTTCTAGGAAATTGTATGATTTTTGTTGTTAAAGAAGAGATTGGCCTCGTGCCTCTCGCCCCAAGTGCCGGAAACACAGAAAATGACATTTTTGTTGATAGGCTCGGAAAATGATTTTGGAGGATTTATTGGTAAGTTGCTTTTGTTAAATTTTGGGAAATTATTTTCCTCCATAAAAGATTTTCTTTGAATTTGGGACTACCAAGTACCGGCAAACACAGAAAATATTTTTCGGAAAATGTTTTACACTCAAACAGAGCCTTGATGTGCGTATAAATTTGGCTTTGATTTGCAAGAGATGTTTAGTTATTTGTTTTATTCACCGGGTTTGTGAAACTGTAAACTTGCAGCGAAAGAATGGACCCGTTTGTACGCGACCGGTGCATGATGACAGGAATGTGCGTACTACTTGCAAATGTCATTTCTGAAAGTGTATTATGTTTAAGCTGAATGGTTGTCATTTCTGAACAAGTCATTGTATGAACAATCAGGAATTAATCTACTCCAGCCCTTGGGTACTACTGGCTGTGTTGATAGTTGTTATCTCTTCTATGTGAAAGATTATATGGAAGTTTGATGATCATCGATCTCGACTTTTACATAATTGCGGAACTTGTCAATAGATTCTGAAATATTTCGAATGTTTGGCGCCAACACAACTATTCTTATATATTGTTTCTCTCTCTTTTAACATCTGTTAACCTCCACCACATCTGTTAACACACACACACACACACACACACACACACACACACACACACACAGAGTTTGCATTATGAGCATTCTTTGTGGATAAAGAGATCTGTTATGAACTTGATTTCAATTGACTTTGAGATTAATTGAGAGATTAATTGAGAAGCATTTTTTAAAAAAATTTGGAGAAGTGTTGGAGGTAGTTTTTGGGTTTTTTGAAACTCAGGTCGTTGACAACTGAGAGATTAAAAAACGTTGCGTTTTGTTAATCTTCGTTGTTTCCAATTTCAGAAACTAATTTGATTCATAATTTAATAGTCTTTGAAAACTCTAAGCAGAGTTTGGAAATATGTCAAATAATAAATATTGGCATGTTTTGAGGAATTTTTATTTTCATTTTCATTTTTTAAATCGTAAACACCCCCACGATGCAATTCCAGAAAGTAGCATTCAATCAGACTAATAATAATTCAATTGTTAGACCAAATTTATCTTTAAACAGTCTCCAGACTCGATTAATCAGGTAATTAAGGCCAAACACATTGAAATCCAGCAATATCATTTACTCATTTAGCTATGGTTAAGACTGTGTTAGAATTTACTGGAACTACCATATCCATTTATCCAAACAGACCACAACTGATACTAAAGAGACATATATGCCCTTGCATTCTATCAGAAACCTCGAATCCACCACTAACCGTTTCCCAGTTCAGATTTGTTTTTCTCACGCAGAGAAACACAGAAAAACCACCAAAATAACAGATAGCAGTTAAATTTCTAGTTTTCTACACAATTCGTACAGTGATTGCTTACCTCCCTTGGAATCAACACTTTCCGACCGAGACGAGCGCCGAAGACGACGAGCTAAAGCCACCGACGGTACAACCAAAACCACCGTCGTCGACATTCTTCACATTCTTCTTCCTCCTCCTCTTTAGTTTCAGCTTCATCGCATCATACTCGACGATCGCCGACGAAAAAGCCGACTGTAAACCTCCGGCATCGGCATCGCCGCCGGTGGCGGCATCGGCAGCAGCAGTAGTAGTAGCAGCTTTGTCCTCGATGTGTTTCAGTTTCCGAATCTTCCTTCGAGGCTTCGACTTCGCATTCGGCTTCGACGTGTCGGCGTTGTGGAGAACCAACTCGTAGTTCACCGAGTTTAGCGTTTGGATCGAAGTGACACAGCATTCTTGCCAGTTGAGATCGGCGAGGTCGCTGATGGCTTCCTCCAGAGTGATGAATGCGCAGGAAGAGATGTTGCTGTCTTCGAGTGTGGAGCGAGACGGATCCATGAGCTCGATTGCGTCCACCGCATCGATCAGAACCTTCTGTGAACTCGAACACAACAGAACAGAACAGAGAGTAACAAAATCGGAACAGTTTAGGCTGATTTCTAGAGAGAGAAACAATAAGAAATGCTTAATTTCAACATCACCTTCGGTTTCTTGTGGATCTTTTTGAATCCGTGCATTTCGATGACCTTTATATAAACATAGAAAAACATATAAACAGAGAAGGAAAAATTATTGAAATCGGAGTAATGTATTCAACAAAACTCATTCATGAAACCGTACAGAAATACACAAATTGCAATTCATGATGAAATAAACACAAAACTAGAACAAGTTTCTACTACTGATACTAAATCGATCGACAGTGAATGAAATTGGACACAATACAAACTTAATCTACAGAATTAACGAAGAGTAGTTCAAAGAATAATTCAAACAGATGTTCGTTCTTAAATTCATTCAGATAATTAACTAATGAGTCGAACTTCAGTGAGGAAAATCCATGCGATTGTTGAAGTGATTCAAAGAATTCATGATGATAATATATATGTATATGTATGTGTATAGAGAGAGAGAGAGAGATGAGAAATGACCTGATTGAGGTGGTTGACGGTGAGATCGAATTGCTTCTGGCTGTCTATGAAATCGACGTAGTCTTCGAGAGAGATGATCTTCACCGTCGACCTTCTCGTTCTTGGATTTCGTTGCAGACTCATCAATTCCATGGCTTCGCTCGCTATATCACTCAGACTCTCCCTTGCTGCTTTTGAGAGCTCAAGTCACTCCACTGTCTATTTATATAGACTACACATTACTCTCCTCACATTACTCTCACACGCGCGTATTAATTTGTTGAATTATTTGAATTTTGCTGGCGAGGATTAAAAAAGAACTGAGAGGTCTCGAGTCACGTGAGAGTTTGTTAACTCACGTGTTTTGTTTTGCAAGTTGCAAATTAAAGCAGAAGGCAGATAATTAGCAAATAAAAAGGCAGAAGGCATAGGCTTTGATTTATTTATTTTATTTTATTACTTTGTCTTGGGTCTTTTAAGCACCCACCCAACACATTCTATATTCTCATTTGAACAAAATATTAATTGGGATTTGAAATCCCAATCTTTGATATTCCAAAATCATTTTTTTTAGAATAAATAACACAAACATAATTACTATTTTGAGGTTTCTTATATTAGAATGACTCTCTCACCATCTTTTTTTCCTTTGAAAGAGGGAGCAAAAGAGAGACCTTCCAATAAAATTCCTCTTTATGTAGCACTCGGCACTTAGCACTTGTTATGGATGATTTCAGTATGCAAGGAGTTTCGATGCTAAAACTCAACTGATGAATAATCTAATGGTACGGAACAACTAGGGTTTTCTAGAACTTCTCGCATGAGAGAGTGGCACTAACTTAGGTAGACCACAAGGTGACACTAAAAACAACATTTGTACAATGTCTAATGCATGCAATGCAAAAAACGTTTTCCTACTTACACCTAGTTTTTTAATGTGACTGAAAAATGTAATGTTTATAGCTTTGGGGTTGTGGCACTAGAAACACTTATGGGAAGGCATCCAGGAGAACTCCAATCATTGGCATCAGCATCTACTCAAAATATAATGCTAAATGATGTGTTAGATGCACGCCTCCAAGCTCCATTGCGCGGTGATGAGCGCTGAAAAGTACGCATTTAAACCCCTTAAGCTCGAATATTCTAGGACCTTTATCTATCTTACTTTCCCGTTTTAGATTAATTTCATGTTATTGTCCTTTTCAGGTGCTTATCCCAAAAATAAGTTAATTCAGCCAAATTAGAGCATAAAATAAGTAATCTCAAGCTGAATGGAAGAAATGAGCAAAGTGGAAGCAAAGTGGTGGAAATCAGTAATCTTCGATCGATCAGGAATATTTTCGATCGATCTCACATTGATCGATCCAGCCTCATCAAGATGGATCAGAACCCTTGTCCTTATCCTCAAAGAATTTTCATCTTTGATCGATCCAACTTTCTTTAGATCGATCGAACTTCTTTGATCTTATCCTCACCTACCACTTTTGTCTTTTTCCCAAAATATCCCAAAATATCTCAGAGATTTGTAGTATTCCAAGAAGGCGCTACCAAGGATTGATGGATCTGACCTTAATTCGATGGATCTGGCCACAATTCGATCGATCTCATCTGAATTCGATCGATCGAACTTCCTCAAGTCCGAAATAAAACAGAGTCCAACTCATTAAAAGAGGGCTCGTGGTGCAATCATTGGAAGGGACCCTTGTGCATGAGACCTGACCATTGGGTGTGACACTTGAGCTACCTATATAAGGATTTTGAGCCATTTTTACATATAAGATAGATACCTTAATATAGAATCATATATCACATATCTTGGAGAGGAGGCTAGAGCTTGGAGAGACATACACTATTTTAGGAGTTTTTCTAATCTTCTAGGGTTTCCATCAGGAAGAAGAGCATTCCTACCATGGAGATGGCCCTTGAGGGTTGGATGATTACATCAATGAATGGCTAAACATCTTCTTGGGGTTTGAGTTAGCCCTAAGCATGCCTTTTAAACCTTAATGCTTTGTATTTTGAGGGGATTTGTGTTGTAATCTTGTCTTGACATTTGATTTATATATGAATCTTGTTTTTACAATGGTTTGTGTTGATTAATACTTCCAATTGATCATTTCATTCTATCCATATGTTTATGTATGCTAGAGTAGATGTTCATGTGTTTATCTCTTAGTTTTGTGATAGTGATGCATGTCTATGTGTATTGATGCTATGAATCTAGAGATTGTCAAGGCATAGTGCTTAAATAGAATACTCTTGTGGTTTGTGTGATACCCCTCGATTCTAGAGTCACGGGTGATCAAGTTCGAGCACAGATCCGAGGGATTCCAAACAATTAATATGTAAACAAGCAGAAAATAAAAACTGAATTAAGAATAAATTAATAACACGTTGAAAGAAATCTAAAATAAGAATCCTCAAACTTGAAATAATAAATTAAGTAAAATTTAAAACCGTATAACTCGGGAATCCACCTAGTGGACCCCTAATCCCAAATCCTTGAATAAATTTACAGAATTAAAATTCAAAATTAAAATAGAAAGGAAATCTTATGTAATCGGAAGAGTGAATGTCTGTATCTGTATCAACATGATCAGGCTCTAAGCCTGGTACTGTCGAACACCTGAAAAACAATAGAGCGGGTCAGGCCCACATGCAAGTCCTGATCTACTATGATCCAAACAGGAATCCGATACGCAAATACATCTTAGATAGACTCAACAATATCTAGAGTAGTCCATATATGTATATATTACACACTATAGGATGCTCACTAGTCCAATAGGTATGTCTCAGCCTGAGTAGAGATACCATGTAAATCGTACGTAATGTGGTCATATGTATCTAGACCTACCAGGGAACAAAACCACTGTCCAGTTATCCATCCTAAGCGATATACGCACCCTAACCATGGTCCTGAGACTCAAGCTCATACCATCACACCATAACATAAATATATAAAGTCCGTTCAAGGTGTGTCATTTAAATAGTTTATTGACCTGACACATAATTATAAGTAGGACTTAACTTTTGTAGTTAATCCATCTTATTTCAATATAGGTAGGACTTAGTGTTTGAACTAATCCATCCCCAATATAGGTAGGTCTCAGTGTTTTGAACTGAGCCGTCCCTAATATGCCATCGTCCCATACCGGTACATAGATATCCATATAAGTAGGACTTAAACTTTTATAGTTAATCCAAATCATTCCAAAATAGGTAGGATTTAGTATTTTACTAATCCATCCCTAGTATGCCACCGTCCCATACCGGTGCACACAATCCTCCAAACAGCATAATTGTAAAGACAATAATTATTACTGTCCAGTTATCCAGAATATGCATAAATACAGTTTAGTACATATAACATGACATTAGGCATTCATTACAGAACCTAAACATCACATTCCAACCATTTAAATTGTTAATATGAGTAATAACATTTAAATCCTCCATTTACCATAGTTGACCAAAAACTGTATAAATAGTTATCAACTATATTCCAAAAAAAACACAGATATAATTTCACATGTGTAAAACTAAATCATGCATCCACTAACAGAGTTAGAATCCAAATCCCAGTCCTTTAAATTGACAAAATCCAACTATGCAATTACCTCCTCCAAACAGTGTCGTAACAGATGAGATATATAACAGACTTAATTGTCAGTTAATCCCAACTAAGCATATATATAATTAAATAACAGAATGCTTATAACTCAGCTGCAAAACATGATTTATGATTCTAAGTCATGCAGAGAAACTTAAATCCCTAAAACAGTAAGCCATTCCCAGTTTATGTCAACCCTTTCTCCTACAGGTTTACTTTGAACCTTAGGCTAATTCCATCCCAAATTTCTGGATTTAAGCTTACTTCTCAATTCTTATATAAGTCTTAAGTAGTGTATTACATCATTTAGTATCCTTGAAACCGTTTCAGAAACTCAGTCTTAGCCAAACAGTCCATTAAAACTCAGTATACGCAAAAACAAAAGAAAAAGAAGGCTCTGAAACTTAGAGAGCCCTCTCTATTCAAGGAGAGCTGGCTCCCCTTCCTTGGGATCCGGCTCTAGATGGTTAAGAGCCGGCTCTCAACCCTAGAGAGCCGGCTCTTGTGTTTTGGGAGCAGGCTCCCTCCATTTTTGGAGCCTGTTCTCACCTCTAAGAGCCGTGGCTGCGTCTGCGTGTGTCTTCTCCGACTCCGGTGGTTTCCAGTCTTTAAAAATAGTTTCATTACAGATTTTTAAAGTCCTATCCTCATCCCAGATTGATCACAAGATAGAGTCATACCCATTTTCATTGAATAACAGATCAAAGTTTGAAACAATGGCAACCATATAAAAGACTGAACTTGTAGTCGACTGAAAACCAGATTTAATTCCATGATGCTAGAAACTTATTTAACATGTTTAATTTTAGGTTTTAAGATCCCACTCACATCCCAGAGTAACCACAAGATAGAGTTATACAAACAAGAACGGAATTAAACATCAATTTGTAAATCATCGACAATCAGATTTTAAACTGAACGTGTAAAACTATGAAAACATATTATATTCAATGATGTTTAATACTGTTACAACATGTATAAACGATGTCATTAAGTCTTACTTTAATTCCTGGAGTATAACTAAGCATGCACAGAACACAAATTCCTGGGAAAGGGAAGATCAGAAACTTGCCTTTGAATTTCAGATTTGAAATTCTAATTCACTGTCTCTGTATGATAAGTTTGTGTCCTAAATTGCAAGTCTGCTCCTCCAATGCCTTTGTTCAACCCAGAAACACCTCTCCTTCCTCCTTTTTAGTCCAACCTTGATCCAGACCAAAACCTAGACCTCCTCTCTTTATCTTCCTCTGTGTCTCTTGTAATACTCCTAATTTTAAAAGGATAGTCTCGGTATTTATTTATTTGTTTTAATTATATTTTTTAATTATTTAATTAATTATTTGACTAATTGCTTATGTGTTTAATTGAATTAAGTATTACTTGATTATTTGATTATGTGTCTATGTATTATTTGTATTTGTCTATATGTTAATTGTTTAATTAGATTATGTGCTTAAATAGTATTTTGATTAATTGTAAATTAAATGTTTTCTTTTCTTTTATTATTTTATTTTATTTTTCTTTTATGGTTATGGTTAATAGTAATGGGCCAACCAATTGGGTCCCATGGACTACTTGGATAGGAAGTTGGATGTGTATGGATTATTACCCATGGATAATGTATGTATATATATAGATATATATTATATACATATATAAAAAAGAAAGTAATTTATTAATTATTTTTATGGTAACTTGGGTAGTAATATTTAATCTGATATATATGTTTTATATTTAAATAATAAAAATATACATAGATTTGATACGTGTTATGTTTTAAGTTACTTTATAATATTATGGTAACTTAAGTATTATTGGATAATCCATTAATAAATAATGAAATGTGTATAATTTATTTATTTAATAAACATATACATAAATTATATACGTAACATATTTTACTTACCTTTTTAATATATATATATAAAAGATAAAGTAATTTATTAATTACTTTTATGGTAATTTGGGTAGTAATATTTAATCTGATGTATATGTTTATTTAAATAATAAAAATATACATAGATTTGATACGTGTTATGTTTTAAGTTACTTTTTAATATTATGGTAACTTTAGTATTACTAAATAATTTAATGTATATATTTTATTTAATTAATAAGGATATACATAGATTATATACGTAACATATTTTAAGTTACTTTTTTAATATTTTCATTTTTTATTTTTCTTTATTAAGTTGACTTGGATTGAGAAAAGGAATATGGTTATTATTTAGCCTATAAATACACAACTATAGGTTGAAAAAGGAGTGAAAATATATCACGTAATATATTCTAGAGAGAGAGAGTTAGAGAGAGAAAGAGAAATAAGAAGGAAGGAGGAGAAAATCCTTTAGAGAGAAGATTAAGGAAGAAGAAATTTAACTTTCAATCCGAAAGTTTAAGGCAAGTTCTTCTTCTATCTCTTTCCCTTTGATTCGTGTTTCTGTACATGCCTAGGAAATTCCAAAATTTATTAAACACATAAAATTAAATAATTATGCATGTTTAATTAGGTTAGAACATAGGTTTTATGAAATTGGTTCATATCTGTTCTTGTGTTATGAATTGATAAAATGCATGATTTTGATTTGATTTCTTATGTGAATTTTTACATGTTTAAATTATGTATTTTTCATATCTATGGAATGATGGAACGTAAAAACATGCCTAGGATTCCTGAACATTAAATAGGGACTAGGTTTGGGTTTTAATAAATTTAAATAGACTCAATCATAATGATGCTTGCTATTTGAATGTTTTAAACAAACGAATGGATTTAATCTTTTAAAATATTTTAGCAATTGAGATTAAATGTATATGATGAATTGGATATAGAGAATCCTTATTTAACGGTATAATAAAATATCATCATGTATAAGATTCAGTTTGTGTAGGACATATGATATAGGAAGTTTAAAGAAATAATAAGTCATTCCTATTATGTGATAACTTGATATCATATTTATCATAGTTATTTATGGAATGTTTAATGTATTTCCTTAATTGTTACATCAATTGTTGGATTGTGTGGTTTAATGCATCGGTATGGGATGGTGGCATTCTAGGGATGGATTAACTTATCAGTTAAGTCCTACCTATTTTATATAAGGGAATGGATTAACTAAAATGTTAAGTCCTACTTATATTTAAGTCAGGTCAGCTGAACAAGTTGAATGATTTATGGAGGATTAATTTATTATATAAGGGAATGGATTAACTAAAATGTTAAGTCCTACTTATATTCAAGTCAGGTCAGCTGAACAAGTTGAATGACTTATGGAGGATTAATTTATACTGGATAGGATAGTTACTAGATTATATATATATAAGTATGGTGCCATGATATGAGCTTGAGTCTCAGGATCAATGGTTAGGGCGCGTATATCGCCAGGGATGTGTAGCTAGATATAGTGTAGTTGTGTACCCTGGTAGGTCTAGGTACTCATGCCCACTATATGTGCGTTTTGCATGTTGTCTACTATTCAGGTTGAGACAACCCTATAGTCTAGTGAGGTTCCTTTAGTGTGTATATATATATATATACGGACTACTAGTTACTGTTGGATTGACTAGGATGTATACGTGTATCGGATCTCTGCTTGGACTGTAGTAGAGTAGAATTTGTTTGTGGGCCTGACCCACCATTATTTTTCAGGTGTTCGTCACGAGTAGAGGTTGTTCATGCTGAGCGGGGATCAGTCTACTTCATTCTTCCGATACTATATAGGAGTTCCTTTATGATTCAGTTTCCTGTTTTAGATTACTATCATTTGTTTAGTTTGGATTTTCTAGGGGTCCACACAGTATGGATTCCCGAGTTGTATTTTGGAGGATCAGTTGTATCAGAAGAATTTATTAATTAATGGAAATATATTATGAGGTTTATTATTAGATTATCATTTTAGTTTCTTGTCAGCATTTTATTTATTCTTCTTTATTCTTTTGTACTTTGTGTTCGTTTATTATCAATTTGATTTTATATCCTCGGGTATTCGGGCGTGGGCCTGGCCAACCCGCATTCAGAAATTCGGGGGTATCACATCTCTCAACACCTCACTGTATCTCTGTTCTATAGAAAACTTATGTTTTGTTTTGTGTTGTTTTAAACCCTAATCCACTATAATATACATATATATAGGTTTAGACATTAAACCCTAATCCATATATAACCCGGCCCACATGTAAACCTAGGTTACAATCAATGACGGCTGCCTATGAAAACTATAAACCCAATGAAAAGTTATATAACAGTCATGTTGAGAACTAACTAAATTAACTATCACAAAAGTAACCTAATTAAAATAATTAAATAAAACAGTCAAATCCATAATTACGACAATTAATTAATTAACTTAAACAATGAATGTAATTAAAAACAATTACACAAATAATCAAGTAAACTAACACATAACTAAATCAATTAATCAATGAAAAATAAAATAAAATTTCCAATTCTATCCTTTTTGAAAACTAGAGGTATTACAGTTTGTTTGATGGTTCATACTCATTTCTTGATGGATTGTGCCTCTACCTTAGTTTAATTAGTTTAACTTTTATGTCCTTAGCTTAGAAGTAGTGTAGTTGCTTTACTTTCTTAGATGTGAGGACAATCCATACTTGTTATTCGATGTTCCATATTTATGAGTGCAAGTAGTACAATTCTCTATCTTGTTAGTGTGTTGATTGTGAGCTTAAAGGAATGATTAATGGCTTAGTTTGATATATTATGCTATTCACTAGGTTGTCTAGACAATGTATACTTAATTAGTCAATCCATGCTTGTTGATTCAATCAATCACATCTCTTTGTATTGCAACACATGTTTCCCCTCATTCATTACACATTGAGTATCTAGAATGGTGATATTTAGTGGTGACCTCTAGATCCCAAGACCTCTCTCTCTTGTTCTCTACCCTTTTATTTACTTCAATTGCTTAATATTGAATTCATTTACATTGTAATTTAATTAACCAAACAAACAA
The DNA here is from genome assembly GCF_030987335.1 of Cornus florida. Taxonomy (NCBI): domain Eukaryota; kingdom Viridiplantae; phylum Streptophyta; class Magnoliopsida; order Cornales; family Cornaceae; genus Cornus; species Cornus florida. The sequence goes on from NW_026775575.1 coordinate 47,222,011, forward strand.
TCTTTTGATCACTCGACCTACTAATCTGACCTGGTTTCCATATTAACATAGCCCCCAATCCCTTGGGACGATTCCTACTCACCCTAACTATATTAGTAGTTAGAGGTAGTAGTGGCATTTTATAAATTTAAACTTGGCCACACTTTTATTGCAACTTGTTGGTCGACACGACTAGGGCCACTCCACGCGGGATGTTGATCTGGTTGCAACTGTTATGTTTCCGATTTTTATCATTTTCTATTTTTTGAAATTTTTTGTTTTTGCGAGGGCATTTTCGTCTTTTCTCATTTTACGTGTCGAACACCGTGGGTGTGCCAGGTGTGCCTGATAGTTGGTTGGGGCATTTCATTGAGTTCAGAACTTTTTGAAATTCAATGGTTGCCATTTCGGCATTTTTTCGTTTTCTGGACCAAAAAGTCCCGGGTGGGACCCGCTACCTGAATTGTTGTGTGCGGAGATTTTATTTCGGGTCTATTGCATTATACGAATTATTATTTTGTACATATTTGCATGGTTATATGTTGGTTTGTGTGGTGGTAAAGTAATTAGTGAATATATATATATATATATATATATATATGTATGTATATATATATATTAATGATATGAAGGAAGATTTTTTTTTTTTTTACTTGTGGGGCCCACTGGTATGTTCATTATAATGGCCTTGAGGCCATTATACAGACTTCAATTCACTCCCTTTTTCTCACGCCATTCTGCTTCTTCTTTTCTTTTCCATTTTCTAAGCTTGATCTACACAATTCTACTTGGATTTTGGCTTTGACATTAAAAGCAAAGTTGACGAGCGCATCGAGGCCTAGGTTTTGATCGGAGCAAAGTTCATTTTTGGCCAACCTAGGGATTTCAAAAAAAAAAAAAAAAAATTGAGCATAAATTCGGGGTTTTCTCTCAATTGAGGTTGGAGTTCCTAATCCACGAAATTTCTTGTTCCTTTGTGAATTTCCTTTGTTAATTGTTTCCTAGCATGCCTAAATTGTGTTGATATTTTTTTTTAGTGATCAAATTATTATATATGAAGTATATGATTAAGTGTATTTGTTGATTTATATGAAAAACATGCTCAAGTGAAGATATTCCATGTCTACCATGTTTAACTTGTTAGGATTTGTAATGTGGAAGTATGTTGGTTATTATTAGAAATTTTTCTTCAATGCTTGTTACATGGTAAATATTGATTTGTATGGTTTGTGACTCCTTATTCATGTATTGTTGAAAAGCATGGAACATACATGCATTTCATTGGGCATGGAATGGAAAAGAAACGTTTTGAAATGGAAAAGAAACGTTTTGAAATGGAAAATAAATGTTTTGAAATGGGGAAAGAATTGTTTTGAAATGACAAAAAGGGTTTTTGGGGAAAAGTTTTGATAAAAGGTTTGCGAAAAGGGTTTTTGGGGAAAAGTTTTGATGAAAGGTTTGCGAAAACCCGGTCGCCTAGGAGTTGCTTATGGGTCCGTGGTGTTAATATGTCCTAGAGGGAACTAGGGAGACTGCCCTAACGTGGTTGAGTTAACTGGGCCCCAAATGACGTCTTGGAGTTGCCTTGTGGTCAGGGACAGTTAGCCAATCCTTCTCTCGTGCCACCATGAAGCTACCATAGAACGGGTTGCATTAACGGTTTGGAAATGATGACGGAGAAAGTTTTGGATATGGGGAGCGACATTGTATGACATTGCATTCCATAGCATGGCATGGTTTGTTTATGACTTGGATTATTGTTGTTGATGTTGTGATTATATTTTTCCTGGAAATAACATGATCCCGATTCTTTTTCCTATTCCTTGTGTGATTTCACGGGGTCACAAGAGGTGTGTCTTAGGCACTACCTACTGAGCAATTTGCTCACCCCTTATATTTAATATTTTTCAGGACACGAAAGGGAAGTGGCGGACGACGCTCCTCCACAGGGTTCGATGGGTTAGTAGACCGTTTTAACATACTTTGTAGCTATGATCTCATTTTATTATTTATTTATTTATTTATTATTATTATTATTATTATTATTTATAAATCCTGGGATGACACGTATTATTATTATTATTATTTATAAATCCTAGGATGACGTGTATATTATGTATTGACATAGGAAAGGACTGTAGTGTCCTTAATTGACCTCGGGTTCGAATAAGGACCAGATTAGCGATTGTCGGGTCCGGGTCTTTGCAAAATTGGTATCAGAGCAATGGTTCAAAAACCATTTAGGATAACAGGTAGAGGCCTACTTAGGGTTTTGTGGAAGGTGGATTGCATTGTTTATGTGCTTATATGTTAAAGTATTTGTTACCTGAGAAGTATATTTACTTGCTTATGTGTTTACAGTTTTAAAAAGGCATACTTATTTGCTAAGTGTTCACATGCTTAAATATTTAATTGCTAAAATGTGTGTTATATGACCATAACGATGAAATATATAAATAATTGAAAACATATTAATTATGATATTATGACAAGTGTAATTTATGTGGTAACGACAAGTGTTATGCACGGTGTGTGCAGTTTAATTTTAAATGATAATGTGGCAAGTAGTGAGCACGGTAGGTGCAAGCATGTCTTGTATCGTATTGTGATGGTTATTAGGCATTATTATACAAGTATTTTTAAAAAAAAATGAAAAACGGGGTATTTAAAATAAATAAATAAATAAATTTAAATGATGGGACATGATTGTATTATGGTATGGGATACGGTTATTATATATATATGTATACATGTATAGGAGTATGCACTTGAGCATGGATTGTTGTGTGGGTTTTGACCTGAGTAGGCGAGGAGCTCGGTTGCTCTAGGGTTGTTTGGGATGCCAGTTCTTATCGAATGAATGGCATGGACTTCTAACTCATGGATTGAGCTATTCAGTGTGTAGTCATCCTAATTTTCTTATTACATTTTGTGCAGTGCTTAGGGCACGACTTTAGAAAAGGTTCATATTTCATGGCATGGTATCTTTGTTGTGTGTGAGTTTCATGCATCAGTGGATGGGTTCCTGTGACCACGGAGGTCAGGGTTTGCGAGTGAGGGTTTCGAGGGAGAAAGGTATGTTTGTAACTTGGGTTACAGTTTGGTGCGGAGGTTCTTTTCGAACCAGTCGTGGTAGGTATGACAGAAGGTGTTTGAGTCACAAATGTAGTCTATGGGTTGTAAATGTGTATTGTGGGTGTTCTAGTGCGGTCTAAGAAAGTGTGTTGGTTGCGGTTGGTTGAGGGGTGATTTTCCATTTCGAAAAGTTGCGGGAGTGTGTTATGGGTAATCGACCCTCGGTGAGTCGGTTGCATGGCTCGTTCGATAAGCGGGGTTCTGGGTTGGTGCGGCTATCTAGAAAGTCTTGAGGTGGTGTATAGTGGTTAATTTTAGTTGTGTAGTGCATGATTGCACAATAAGGCAGGTAGTATGGGGTCATTGGAGTGTTTGGTTGTTTATGGATGAAGTGATAGCTGGTGAGTATTATGTTATCAAATGAATTGTGTTTTAGAATTTGAAAGCTGTGGATTAGGGTTGTATTTCAGATTGCGTCTGGAGTATCAGGAGATAATGCTTGTTGTTTGAGGATTCGGAGAGATAGATTAACAATTGGAGTGATTGGGATGAAGTTGATCTTGTAGCTTAGTTGGTAGCCCCATTTGATTTTTGTCGGGGCCAAGGATGTTTTAAGGAACGGGAATGAGGAAAAGTAACGATGTTGAACTTACGGTATGAAGTTTCCTTGTTTGGATGCGTAAATCGCTTAGAAAGAGTGGTTTGATGTTGTCGGTTAAGCGTTAATGATTGATGGTATTGAGGTGACAATTGGGTGCTGAACATTTTGAGATTTGTGCTCATTTTGTTTTGAGGGTTTATCAGCATGACATTGAAGTATGGAGGTTCTTTTCTAATGATAAAAAGTGGTTGTTGTGGGGGAATATCGAGAGTAATGCTTATTCTTTTGTTATGATGGTATTATTTGAAGGAGGTCTGAGAAATAATCACTTAGTAGTGGCTTGATGATAATAGAGGTTCGAATTGTCCTTTGGGAAGAATGGTAATAGAGGTGTTATAGTGTAATGTTTAGCGCCGATGAGCAGAACAGTTTAAGGTATGATCCGAATGTAGTTTGGGGATTATTTGTTATGTGTTGTCAGGTAATTGATGAGATTGTGCATTGGTTGAGGCGATTGGGGATTGATTAGTTTTTAGAGTCAGTGAGGATGATGTTTCCAAATAGGCACATTTTTTTCTTTTGACGAGTAGTGGGTTGATGTGACTGACGTCACGAATCTTGTACATGGTATTCGAGGTAGTGTCGCCTAGAAAGGTAGAGATGGAATGGGTGGTAAAATGTCATTTTATGGGATAGAGGTTATCATTTGGGAGTGACTGTATCTAGGTAGAATGGGATGCGGTGTCCGATAGGTTGTGATCGTTTCTAGTGTTGGTATGTTGTGAGCATTGATGCTCTTGTCTGATGGTTGTGTTGTGAATTGTATTTTAGTACTCGACGAATGGGTGGTATGGATCTGATTAGTTTTGGTTAGCATGGGTGTTGCGGAGTATCGTATGTGAGGTTTCTGTGTTGATAGGGTATGGCAGTCCGTTAGTGGCGAGGTCGCCTAGAATTGAGTTCATAGTTCCATATGGTATCCAATTGGTTCGTGTAGGGAGTTCATTTCATCTTAGGTGAGATTGAGCATCCACGGTTGGACAATTGGTACGTAGCGTGTGACAAGGTGTCGGGTGCATTCAGGTGCGAGTCGTCAGTCTCTTATGATAGTGGGGTTTGTTACCCTTTCGCTTTGTTCTAGTCCTAGCAAGGACGTCATTTGTCGTGAGCCCTGTTCTCCATTTAGGAGTTGTGCGCGTCCGTGGGTGGGCGGACCTGTGTGTAGTTTGTTGCGTTATAGGAGTTATCAATAAAGATTTGACTGATTTGGTCAACTCTCTCCCACGGAGGGAGATAAAGTCATTGGTTCTTAGTAGTGCTTGTTTTGAGGGTGGTTTTGACGACACGAGTTGCTGAATAGGGATTGTGTTTTCAATGTTTGGTGCTATCGGTGATGACTGGGGGATGTGTCGTGAACGGCAGTTTGAGGATGATTAGGTGATGTGATGTGAGTTATATACTCGGGTGTTTTTATTGATGTTTGATTTGAGCAGTGTCTTGAGGACAAGTAATGGTATGGTTTGAGTGCTATGTAGTAAGAGAGTGAATGCTTGATTCCATTGAGGAATAATAGAAGTGATTGACTTTGGTTTTGAGGTTTCAGGCATGAGACGGTCGTATTGTGTGTTTTGGAGAAGTAAGAATTGAATCGAATGATGTTATGGGGTTGTCTACCTGATATTGGTGCTATGAAATCATTAGAGAGTTTTTATGCCGGTTAATGATTGTGACGTTTGGTGCTGTGTTATTTTTTAGTTTGTTAGGGGTTGTGTGATTAAAGTATGATTGGGATTTTTAGAGTAAGTATATGACTCTATAGTTGTCGAGGTTGCGTTGAGCGATGGATTGATAGTGAATGGATCTCATGGTTATTTTGTGGACTGTGTTTGAGGTTTAGACCTAAAGACAGGAACGACATCTATGCTGAGATCGGATCGAGGATCAAATTAAAGTGTTTAAGCTTTCATTGGGCTTTGGATTCATTCAATTTGGATTAGAATTGAATTTTTTATGAATTTCCCAAGTTGAAGGTAACAAGCTGAAATATCTATCTTGCGGACCAAAAATTTGGGGCGATTTCACTTTGGTGGTAATTCGGATTTTCATTCCAATTGAGGTAGGGGTTTTCTTGGCTTTTGTGTGCCTTGTATTGAGTGTTTAGCATGATTATACAACTTAATTGCATGCCTTGTATCGATTCTAGAAAATTAGTATTAATTCGTTCTTTGTATGAAATTTAATTCACAAGGATGTGTATAACTTAGAACGGAATTGTGGCATGCTAGAAAATCATGTTTTAATATGTTTGTTAACATATATTAAATTGGTATTGATTGAATAAAAATTGCATATTTTATTTAATATTTATCTTTTGTGAAAGATTAAATCCCATGGCCGTACCTTGCATGGAATTGACTTGTGATATGCTTTTAAATTTTGTCTTGACATGTTGTTTAAAATACTTTAATTTGAGAGCATTTGGACAAGTATGAAAATCAATTTAGTTTAACAAAATATTTCCCTAATTGAAATAGTTTTGACCCACAACTTTGAAACAAATTCTGCCCAGAAAACACATTTTCAGCCTGTAGCTTCTAACTTTGAAAATTCATGAAAAATTCATTTGACATCCAAATTGTGCAAACCTAATTTATTTTGGAAGTAAACATATGAGAGTGTAAAACTGGAAATTTAAGCCATGATCCAATGTCAAAAGGTTAGTGAAATAAATTATCTAAAAATATGTTTTCCAGCTGCAATAAAAACATGTACAGCAGATAGTTTTGGATTTTTAAAAAACTTTAGAAATGCTCTAAAATCGTGAAAAAATTCTGCGTAGTGTAAAGTCCATGGGGAAAGTTCCAGTAATAAATTTAAGGTAATTGAAGTACCACAGCTCCATATAAAAATTTGTTTTCCGACCGGATAAGAAAAGATTTAAATTTCTAGCAACTAGCTTGCAACTTCAAAAATTCATAACTAATTCATTTTAAATCCAAATTACATGAAACCAAAACTAAATGGAATCTAATTGATTATATTTTCATGCTATATATTTAATTTGACAAGATTTATTTCAAGTTAAAACAGTTTAAGGGCAGAATACAAGTCCTTCTCTTCTATGAATGTAAAACACTCAATAATGACATAAAAATACTTCAAAATAATATATCAATACCTCACTAAAGAATTAAATCTCTAGATACCAAAGCAAAACTAGGAGTTAGGCTAGATCCTTCAAGGGTTTTGAAGAGGAGGATGAGGGGAACAAAAAGTATTCCAAGCTTTATGGTCTAAAGTAAGTAGAAAGACCTCAAAGATCAAGGTCAATGCCTAAAGCTTCAAGCTTCATCCATGGAGGCTAGGGTTTTGTGGTGAGGAAGAAAGAGATGAAAATGTGAAAATATGTGAGTGGAGGAAATAGAAATCCTCCACTCACTATGTGATCCTACACCATGGTCAACACACACATCTATGGTCAATTGCACAAAACCTTCCTTTAAAATCATAATCCTAAAGTGGCCCAAAGATATTTGTAAGACTAAATTGTGAACCTACACTTGTCACCAATCCATGGCTCCTTCCTAAGCTTAATCCCACACCTACACTTATCAACCATCCAAGCCAACAAGTGTACCAATCCTAGGCCAACAAGTGGGCAAATCCTCACCCTCCAAATGTCATCATCCAATGCATCAAAGTGTTTCCACACAAATGTCAACAAGTGGACCAATGAGAGTGTGACACTTGTCACACTTTTCAAAAATTACAAAAAGTGCCTTTTTGAAAATATCTTCCAAATTTAATTGCAAAATGGTTCCCAAGATGAAAAATAATTTTTATTTAATTACACTAAAACCCCACAAGTTAAGAATAATTACATTAAGTATGCATTAATGCCCCTTTATGAAGGAAGTAAGCAATCAACATGCTTTTCTAGAAAAGTAAAAATACCACTATCATGGAAATCAAATATCATGAATGCATGCAAAACCGGAATCAAATCCGAGCACAAAAAATGAGGTTGTGGAAGGAAAAAGGATAAAAGAGAAAAAGACAAAATGTGAATAGTGTTTGAAAAAATAAAATATGAAAATGACACAATCCCCAAAGGAAGTTGTCAATCCAAGGAAAAGAGTCTCAGAATTCATTCCAGAGCACTCGAGAGGACATCAAGTGATGAAAAACCGAACCCAAAAAGGAAAAGACAATGGAAAAAAAATATCTGTTAAAATCTGAGAAAAAGAAAAGGAAGAAAAATGACCGGGTCATTACATATTTGATGTTGTATCGTTGTTTAAATCATGATTTAGAAGCTTATTGTATATTCATATGAAATTAAATTTCTATGTTGTTTGTATAGTGGTGGCTTGACTTAGTGTATATTGTGAAGTTCTAGAAATTCTATATAATTGTTTCCATTGATTTGATTGTATAATTGAGATCATATTGGTATCTAAATCATGGATTTAGGACTTGTTGTATATTCACATGAATGGGTTTTATGCATTGATACCATTGTTGTTATATGTAACAAATCACACAATGAAGATTCAATTTTGTCTATGCTATGGTTATGTGTAACGAATTGCACATTGAAGATTCGACATTTTGTATGCCATTATAGCTTAAGGACTTAAGGCATATATTGTGTGTTTCCAATAATTTGATTGTGCATGGTAAGTGGCTAAGTGCATTATGTATAGGTGTATATATACGTTGTTGCATAATATGTTGATTTTGGAAACTTGGGATGTCGTTGTCTTGACTATGGCTACAACATGGTCCTAGTGCAGGGGATAAGAGTTCCTCCCAAATTGTGCGCACTAGGGTAGTTCCCGGCAGGCTAGTAACCCAAAATAGCTACTATTATTCGATTTGATCCGACGTGATGTCCAAGTATATCCACCTTTATTTGATTTCGCGTTTTCTTTTCAAGTTGATAACACTAAATTGTTGTGACTTGTTGGTTCTTCATTTGATTTCGCTTTTTGTTTCAAGTTGATAACGTTATGAAGCTATAACTTCTTGTTATATATTAGGTTTTCTAATGTTATTAAATTGTATCAATATTGTGGTTTATGTTAAAATGTTCTAAAGTAGCTTAGGGATGATTCTATAGTCTAACTTTGGACATAGATGTTAGGCGGCATGAACCATATGGATCAGTTTATATTAACTTACAAAACCATTAAAATTAATTTAGGTTATACGTATGTTCATTTCCTACGAGTAACTTGTTTACTCACCCTAGTTGTTTTGGATATTTTTCAGTTAAGGAGACCTTATTTTGGGATGCACAACATCCTTAGGTTGCCTTGTTGTTTTGACGCCCTTTTATGTAATTTCACATACATGCAAGAATTAGCATGCAATGCTTTCTTTTGAACTTGTAATATATAACTTGGTTTCAACATGTCATTTTTACTTTGGAGTATGTAAAGTGTGCCTAAGTACACTATTCGTGACTCATTTTATATGTATAACTTGTGGCCAAGGGCCAAACATCTTTTAGTTTTCATCTCTTTGTTTCCGTGTTTTACTTTTTAAAGCAATTTTATGAGCATCGGAGGTTTGACATGTGATATTTTGTGTTTGGCGTATTTTGAGCCGTGAGCCATTGTAGCGCGTGTTAAAATACATATTATGTTTGCGTGTATGCTCACTTTTGCACATAACATCACATTTGATGAAATAGATGTTCTTTAGACTCATGTATTTCCATTTTTTACAAAATATGCGCAGAAGGGCATTTTGGGTATTTCACTTGAAAAATAAGAGTTGGCTTTGATATGGTCGTGTAGAAAACCATATTTTTTTTGGGGGGGTTTCTCCACAAACTTTTTCCAAAAAAATCTGTTTTGGTGTCAAAAACCTTGCGTTTTCCAAAATTTTCTGGTGTAAGCCCTCATTTGAAGTTATGACAAGGTTACTATTCATCAACCTTTTTCGGAAACTGAACCGACCATTCCGAGACTTCCCGGGTTCTTGTAGGTGTATTTAAATACTGCATTTTCAATTTAAACCTTTTAAAAACGTCCTGGAGGCTTTTTCCCATTGTTTAGGCAACAACTTTAGCTTTCTACTACCAGTAGTAGCTTGTCAGGGCGCTTGCCGGTGTGCACATGTGTGCACACGGCGTGCACCACGGGTGCCCATGGTGTCTTCCTTGGTAGCTTCTTAACTAGATTTTGAAACTATCATAACTTCTTCGTCCGAACTCTGAATCAAGTGATTCTTGAGTTTATCTTTATTATTATTTTTTTGTTGTTTTCCCAATGTTGTGTACGGTGGCTCCCACTTATGTTTCGAAAATACCATTTTACCCCTAGGGTTGTACTTACCCGTTTTCAAAATTTCGCTTCCGTTTTTGTTCTCTTTTAGTTCCATGACTTCATGGAAAGTCACCTTGGTATCTTAGGGATGATGTATATCTCTAGAGACCTTGGTTTTATCTTTCACTTCCGCATTTCAACTCAGTTGTTGGGTTAATTTTTGGGTTATCACAAGACGCACCGGGTTGTAAAACCAAGGTCGTCATATGATTAATATTCTATTATTTTCTTGGAGCTCTGTAATCTCTCTTAATGTGCCCTTTCTTACCACAATTCAAGTAGCTATTAGATTTTTGGTCATATTTTTGAGTTTTAGATTGACTCCTTAACTTTGATTGCCTATAATTCTTGTGATTTCCTTTGTTGTTTTCTTTCCCCTTTCATTAGTACTCAACACAAAGCCAGATAGCGAAGATTCTCCTAAATTCTTTCTTCGGACTTCTTCTCATAAAATAAATCCAGCAACATCCTCTAATTTTAACTTAATTTGCAGATGTAGATAAATTGCTCACTGTCAAGACCAAGCCATCCCAACTGTTCGACAAACTTTAAAGGAGTAGTAGGGCTCTGACCTCGTCGTTGAACATGATACCAACTAATTTCAACTTATTTATGATGGTGTTGAAATTGTTGAGGTGTTCAACCATGACAACATCGTCAGCCATCTTCAAGTTAAACAACTTCTTCATCAAATAGACTTTATTTGATGTAGAAGGTTTCTTGTACATCTTCTCTAGGGCTGCTAACAACTCTGTTGCCATCTTTTCTTTAGAGATGTTAGAAGCAACAGATGGTGTAAGACTGATATGTATCGCTCCCAGGGGTTTTTTTTTTTTTTTTTTTTTTTTTTTTTTTTTTTTTTTTTTTTCCTGAAGGTTCGTTCCTGGGCTTTATAATCAAGTATGGCCAAATGTCCATCCTTCATCATGCTTGGCTTCTTTCCCGCGAGAGGCTAATACAAACCTTTCTAGTACATATACTCTTATATCTGCATATTCTAGAAGTCAAAGTTCGAATCATTGAACTTTTCGATCTTAACTTTCTAATCTTCTGCCATTGTACGTTACTTGGCTCTGATACCAATTGTTGGGAAACAAATAAGCACACAAAGTAGAAAACCAATTTACACAAATAAATCACTTGGGAAACAAAACAAAATAAAAAGAAAAATGACACAGTGGTCCGACAAGATCATCTACGTCTATGACTCACACTAGTTTCACTATTTTTAGAAATGGAGAAGTACAATGACATGATTACAAGCCCTCTCACTCTCTCAGGTGGGTAGGTAGCCAACAATGAAATTAATAGTTTACATACTACGGTTACATCACAATTATTGTAATACTCTTTCGTAACCAAAATTAATTTCACCCACTTTTATTTCCTAAATAAAATGGCTCGAGTTTCACCCACGCAATCAGGCTCCACGAACCCAACACTACAACCTCTTCACTCCCATGTCGTTCAAACTCCCAATATGATTTAAAGTCTTATATCAACTTCAAAACCATCTGTGCCAAAATTTTGGTAGAAACTATCAACATTACTATATATACATAGTCGATTTTTGTGGTTTTAAAAATAAAATTTATAGTACTTTTTCAAATCAAAAACTTGTTTTTATAACCTCCATACAGTTCACAAATTGTGGGATTAATAAATAATAATAAAAAAAATTAGCGGCAGTTGCACTACTATGTACTATTTTAGGTATTTTGTCTCTTCAATTTTAGCAATTAACATTTCTAGCATCATGTTTAGCGTTTTTAGACTCATTTTAATTCTAAAAAATCACAAAAAATAAAATAAAAATTACGGACATTGTATTAATGCATCTCTATTCTCTATGCTAAGCCGAGATGCTACCAAAATTTCTAAAAGGGACTACAGAAGTTAAATAAAAGAAATGGATTATTGCTGAATGGGGAATAATTTCGTGTGAGGTATTTTGCACATAGTTTGAACCTTATTGTGAATGATGGAATAAATGAGGTAAAAAAGTCCATCCTTCGTGTTCATGAGTTTGTGAAATATGTAAGGAGTTCTCTTTCAGGATTGCAAGCATTCAAAAAATGCATTCAGGAGGAAAGAATTTGGAGTTCAAAGTCTTTATGTTTGGATGTTCCTACTAGAGGGAACTTAACATATCTAATGTTAAAATCAACCATTGATTTTCAAAAGGCACTTGAACATTTGGTAGAGTAAAATCCTAGTTTGGGATTACGTTTAGTGGAACAAGATACAAGTTTGGAAGTTTCTGAGGAGCCGATGAGTGATGAGGAATGGTTGAAAATAAGGGATCTTTCTAAATTTTTAGAGTACTTCTACAATGTCACAAAGCACATATTAGGGTCCAAATATATTACTTGTAATAAATACTTTCGCGAAGTGTTTGGAGTGCAAACTATCCTCTTAAGATGGATAAAAATTGATGACTTGCATTTTTGAGAAATGGCTATTAAGATGAATACCAAATTTGAGAAGTATTATATTATTCAAAAGTTAAATTTGATCTTGATTTTTGCTGTGGTTTTTGATCCATGTTTAAAGATGAAATATGTGAAGTTTTGTTACAAGAAATTATATTCATCAGAAAAGGAAGATGAGATCATTGGAAAGGTGAAGAGTTTGATGGAGAGGCTTTTCAAACACTACAAATCATTGGAAATAACTTCCCCTATAGGCTTGGGTGCTCATTTAGCTCAAAACTTTGAAGATGTTTATGTGCTAAATGAAAAAGAAGATGGTTTGGAAGAAGACAAAGATTGGAAAATTTTTTTGAAATAAGAGGAAAATAAGGTGGCTAAATCTGAGTTGGATAGATACTTAGAAGATGGTGTGGAAGAAGATCAATTAAAATTTGACATTTTAAGTTGGTGGAAGGGAAAATCTTCTACATACCATGTACTCTCTCTTATGGCTTGGGATATTTGTGATACCCCTGAATTCCTAAATGCGGGTTGGCCAGACCCACGCCCGAATACCCGAGGATATCAAAAACAAATCGGCAATAATCGAACACAGAATACAAAAGGAAAAATAAGAATAAATGAATTTCTGAAAGAAAACTAAAGTGATAATCTAACAATTAAATCCTCAGAATAAATTTTTATTAAATAATAAATTATTCTGCTACAACCAACCCTCCAAAATATAACTCGGGAATCCATACTGTGTCGATCCCTAGAAAATCCCAAACCAATATAATTAACAGTAACAAATGTCTACAACTAAACACTGAATCATAATGGAAAGTCCTACGTAGATAATTCAGAAGACTGATGATGACTGGTCTCTGCGCTATATGGACCAATCTACATTAACCTGAAAATTAAATAGTGGGTTAGGCCCACAAACAAGTTCTTTCTACTACATCTAATAGAGACCTAAGGAACAAATACATTCTAGTCAACTCATGCAATTGCTACATAATCTGTACATATATAGATACACACTAAAGGACTCTCACTAGACTATAGGGCAGGTTCATCCTTTTTTTTTCCTAAATAAAAGGATTGGATATATAAACAAAGTAGTATAAAGAGATATATGAGGGCATACCCTCATAAGAAAAACAAAACAAAGTCCTAAAAAGGACATAAACCACCTATGCTAGCAAACAATAGAAAATTACAAAATGTCCTGAAGATTTATCCCCAACACATCAAAAACCTCCCATAGAATACTTTTAGCTAGATCCTTAGCCTCTCTTATTTCCTTTTCATGTAATCGATTAATCATTTCCCACCATATAAAGTACAATGTAGTAGTAAAAATAACTCTGGTCATCTTCTTGATTTATCTTCTTTGCACATTCTGAACAAACTGTTTAGCCAAGTCTTGAATACTTAGACCCCTCTGTAAATTCCATTCATGGGTCTCAAACAATTCACTCCATATTTTCCAAGTATAATCATAGTTAGAGAACAAGTGATCCAAAGTTTCTACCTCTCTGTAGCAAAGATAATATCTTGTTGCCATTTCAAATCCTCTTTTCTGCAGAAAATTCTGAGTTATAATTGCTTTCTGCATAACCAGTACTGAATTTACTGACCACCTTGGTCTCCCTCCACTCCAACAAATTACAGCCCAATCTACTTCCTCCAAATTCACTCTAGTAGCATCCCATGTTTCTTTAAAACAAAAAGGTTTCGTCCATTTCAACTGATCTTCCCCTCCAGTTATCTTCTAATTTTTAAACAGCATCAGCATGTCTTGTGTAGTATTGCTCAACTTTCAATCATCCCATTGTCTTTGTGTGATGAATGCACTCATACAAATCTTTTTGTCACGACTCAAATACCCCAAAATCCTATGGTTATAAATTTCTCTTATGAACCTGTCTTCACACCATGGACCCGTAAACACTTTAATATTTTATCTAGTACCTATAATGTATCTGCAATTGGTCTTAATAATATCTCTAACATCAATAATACTCCTTCATACAGTAGAAGAAACAACTTTAGGAATCACATTCCAATAAGAAGCCTTTCTCAAATAGCATTGTCGAAACCATGCTACCCAAAGCCTGTCCTTGGACAACAGAAACTCCCAAGCCAGACAAATTTTCCTAGCAGTATTAATATCTTCAATTCTTCGTAGCCCCAAACCCCTTCCTCTTTAGGGGCAGTAATCTTCTTCCATCTTAAGCCATGCATTTTTTTCCTACTATCAACATGACCCCACACAAAGTTCCTCATTCTCCTTTTAATGCAGCTAGAAACAGCAAAATGGAGGGCATAAACTGCTATCCAGTACTGAACCATTGGAATTATAACAGCTCTGCTAAGTTCCACTCTACCTACCATAGACAGATTTACACCATTCCATCTAGAAGTAATTGCAATAATATTGTCCACCAAGCTCAAATAATCACCTCTCCTCAACATTTTATCAGATATAGGTAATCTCAAATAAGTAAAAGGTAAATTTCCTACCTCACAGCCCAAAGTCCTGATAATGGAGTTCCTTCTTATAACTATTCTAGTAAGATAAACTTCAGATTTATCTTTATCACAGCTAGACCATAAGTAATTTCAAATTGGTTCAGTAATTTTTTTACAGTTAGAACACTTCGGATATTTGCTCTAATCACCAATAACAAATCATCTGCAAAAAATTGGTGTGTAATAGGAAGTCCGGCCTGAATAACTACTTGAGAAGGCACCACAACACCCCTCTTAACTTCCCAATCCATCATCCCTAAAAAATAATCAGTGACCAATGTAAACAGCATAGGAAACAAAGGACATCCTTGCCTAAGACCCCTCTCTGGTTGGAAAAACCCTTGGGGGGTACCATTAATAAGAATAGAAAACCAAACAAATGAGATGCATTCTATGATCCACTTTATCCACTGATCCCCAGAGCCAAATAACTTCAATAACTTTAACAAAATGGTCCACTACACTAAGTCATAAGCCTTTCTCAAATCCACTTTCCATGCTATTGTAGGTTTAGTTCTCTTAGCTCCAAAACCCTTTAAAAGTTCATTAGCTATAATGATATTATCTTGAATTCTTCTGTCTTTTATAAAAGTTATCTGTTCTTTTCCAACAATACTCCTTAAAACCTTAGCTAATCTATTAGCTAAGATCTTAGCCACAACTTTATAAAACACATTAGATAATGAAATAGGTCTGTAGTCACCAACCTGAGTAGTGTTCTGTCAGTAAAATTTTACCATTCACAATAGAACAAATCCTTGTAGGATAGCACTACAGAGAGGGTGTCGAACCCACAAGGAGATGAGAATTTATGTTCAGCCTTTAATTAATTTCTACTGGTTCACAGGTAACTGGTTGAAGTGTCTGATTGGTTGTCACGATTAAAAACTGAAATTAAGCTAAAATTAAGCTAAGCGATCAGAGAGAGAAATCTTAGGGCTTTGACTTCACCACAATCATCATATTATAGTTAATTATTTCAACTCTGGAGATTTAACAGATTATATTTTAAATGAATTGAACTCAATAACTTTCGTTCAATTCGGGTTTTAAAGAAAAATGTTTTATAAAATTCAGTTAACTATAACCTATCTGTGGTTAGCATGGACTATCCACCTACCTACTTTAACTACTTTGTAAATAATCCATCTTTCCTCAGCATACACTATGAAAATATTCTTTTATAAAAACGTTGGAACACCATTATAAGACCTCTATTCTCATGTCCGGCAGGGCTCCGCCAGATACCGTCCAATAAGAATAGGTTGAGAATAAAGAACAAATAGTTATATCTAAGACAAGGTAATAACAATTTGTAATCTATTTAAAGCATTAAATCTAATTGAGTTGTCTCAATTGCTCATAGTCATATAATAAAAAACATAATATACATTAAATAATCCCAACGTTAAGAACAATCAAACCATAATACTAGATTGGGTTACATTAGTGCCCAAGAGAGGAATTAGCTACTCATGACAATGCAGGATATCATCTGTGTTGGAGTCATCTCCATTGTCTCGGAGGACACTTCTCTTCTCAGGATCTTCACTTTCTAAGGTTATAAAAAGCCTAAAAGCCACTGCCACAATATCAGCCTTCTAAAACAATATGAGAAAAAGGGCATCCTCTATCGAGGCCTATACCTTCTTTTATAGAAAAAAATAAAGTCTTGACGGGCTTTTAGGTTTTCTGGCCCATCTGGAATGAGATATAACTTGTAAAGAGAACAATCCCGTAACTTAAATCTGACATGTCATGGAAGGCTCGAGCTTTAGGAATAAGGGCTCGAGCTTTAAGGTTTAGGATCGAGCTTTAGGAATAAGGCTCGAGCTTCTTTTGATTGATGCTCGAGCTTCAATGAATGGTGCTCGATCTTCACACTTAGCCAAATTTCTTCAACTATTTTCCGAAGCGTCTTTTTCTTCAACACTTGGAATATTCTTGGGCTTTATCTCTTTTAACATTGCTCGATCTAAGCTTCATAGGCTCAAGCACTAGGTACCAGGCTCGAGCTTTAGGTACTCAAGGCTCGAGCTTTGGGTAATGGTGTTCGATCCTTGAGGTTAGGCACAAGGCCCTAGGAGCTTGATTCTTTCATGGAAATCAACTCTTCAAATTTTGATGCCTTGTGCTCGAGCTTGAGGGTCAAGGCTCGAGCAACCTTTGTTAAGGCTCGAGCTTGAAGGTACAAGGCTCGAGCTTTAATTCCTTTTTGACTTTTCTTCTTTAACTTGTAAGGCTCGAGCCTCAAGACTTGGGCTTGAGCTTTGGATTCTAAATCCTTCCAAACTTCACCATTTAAGCTCTAAGCTTGCTCTAAATGACCGGCAACAACTCTGTAAGCTTCAATATCATCATATAGTCCCAGTTTTAACCGTTAAACACACATTAAACATAAATCAGTCTAAAAATGGATAGAAGTATCACTTTAGGCATTTACATACATATATTTAGGGGCTCAAATATGCAATATTTAGCGCTCATCAAGTAACATCCTTCTTCTTTTGAATCAGAGTTATAAATATACTGTTAGAATCTTTACCCAAAAATGGATTTTTAAAAAACTGTAATATAGCTTCAATAAAGTCTTCCACAACTATTGACCAATATTGTTGAAAAAATCTTACTGTAAATCCATCTGGTCCAGGAGCTCTATCTGATCCCATCTCAAAGACTATAATTTTCACCTCTTCCTTTGTAACTTTAGCCTCCAACATACACACATCTGCAACCTCTATACTTTTGATCAGGTTCAATTAAGCTGGTAGTACCACTTGAATAAGCTTTTTGAAAATGCTCTACAAACAGTTTACTAATCACACAAGGATCAGTGATTAAAACCCCATCATGTTGAATAACTGTCAAATTGTTTTTAGATCTGTGGTGTTTAATCTTCTGATGAAAGAACTTAGAACATCTATCATGTTCTTTCAAGCAAGTGACCCTTGATTTCTGTGATAAGAGAATAGTTTCATTTGAAATTGCAACCTCCAACTTAGCTCTACACTTATTCTCCTTTTTAATCAACTTCCCATTCATAAGATCAGTAGCCAATACCACTTGAGATTCTGCCAACTTCTTTCTACATGAGATAACTTCTTCATAGATTGACCCAAATTTCTCAATATTCCATTGCTTTATAGCCTTCTTACATAGCTTCAATTTGTATAACAGTTTAGTAATTAGATCCCCCTTAAACTGAGAATTCCAAGTTGCAGCCATAATATCTTACCACATGTTGCTTATTCCATACCAACAAAAATCTAAAAGGTTTAGGACCTGAAGCAATCTAAACAGGCAACTTTATGCAAAATCCCTAATGATCTTAAGTCTGTGGTGGAGTCAATAATACAAAAGAATCAGGATAAACTAAAGCCCATTCCTCATTCATCAGACCTCTGTCTAATTTAGCATATATCCTTCTATTACTAAACCTCTTATTGCACCAAGTATAGACCCTTGGAGGGTGAATTCGACCACCCTTCTTTTCACTATTAACCCTAACAATATTCCAATCACCCAACAATAACCATGGACTATCAACCCCCTAAGCAAAATTTTCTAAATCATTCCACAACTGAACTCTTTCCAGAACAGTGTTCTTAGCATACACAAAAGTAACAAAAAAACTAATATCAGTCCCTCTAACATTAACTTTTAAATGAATCAACTGCTCCTTAGAAACAAGAATATCCACCCCAAGCTTCCAAATATCCCATCCACACCATATATGACCACTAACATCAGCATTATAATTATTAATCCACTCCCAATTACACCTAATCCTATTCTTTATTTTCTGAAAATTAGAAACATTAACTCTGGTTTCCACCAAACCACACAACAAAATTGAGGAATCACTCAATCAGGCCATTACTTCCTTTTGCATTATTTGCCTATTGAGCCCTCATTCCATATACCTATCATTGAGATACAGAATTTGGTGGAACAACCCCCCACCAGCTACCATCCATCTACTGATTCTCAACACACCATGGGTTTGATAATGAGGATCCTTATAAACATCTTGATGAGTTTTTCGAAATTTGCTTCACCATTAAGATGAGGTACTTCCCCCAAGATGCACTTCATAGCTTCTCTTTCCATTCTCTTTGAAAGATAAAGCAAAATATTGGTTGAACTCTTATTGCTAATTCCATCACTTCATGGGTCCAATTGCAACAAGAATTTCTTAAAAAGTACTATCCTATGAGTAAGACCAATCAAATGCGTCGTTCCATTCTTAGTTTTTCTAAATTGATGGGGAAATATTCTATGAGACATGGGAGAGACTTCAAGATTTTCTGAGGAAGTTTCCACACCACCAAATTCCAAAGTGGCAATTGGTGCAAGCCTTTTATGATGGTTTGACATAACCACATAGATAATTAATCGATTCTTTGTGTGGGGGGCATGTTATGTCCAAAAATCAAGATGATGTACGGACTCTACTTGAGAACATAAGTAAAAATTCTATGCAACATAGCTCTCATAGAGCTTCTACATTTAATGTGGTTAAACCCTCAAATCCGTGTCAACCATGGACTCTTAGGGAAGAGTCTTCTCAAGTGGATGCCATAGCCTACAAAGTTTTTCAGCTTGTGGCACCACATCTCTCATCTTCTCAGAATTCTTCATCAAGTGCTGTGTGTGCACATTGCACAAGCACTTTTCATAATGCAAAAGATTGCCCCACACCAGAACAATTTTCTAAAGGTATGCCAGAATAGGTTAATGCCATGTTCTCTTACCCTGGAAATAATTCTTACTCAAATACATACAATCTGGGTTGGAGAGATCATCTAAATTTTTCATGGAGGCAACAAGCCCCACAAAATTCATCATTTCAAGGTCATGGGCAATCAACTCAATATAATTCTCAGTCCATGAACCGGCCATTTCAAGCTTCTTCAAGCTATCATCCTCCTTCATATAATGCGAATTTTTCCAATCAAAATCATGTTCCTTCGCAACAGACCCAATTGGATGAGCTAGTAAATTCAAACAAGTAGATAATGGTTGCCATTAGTGGTATGCAATCAATTGTACAATTGGTTAGTACTCATTCTCAATCAATAGCTAATATTGAAACTCAACTAGGATAATTGGCTAATTCAATAAATCAGCTTCACAAGAAGGACACAGGAAAACTTCCAGCTCAACCTGTGGTGAACCTGAAAGGACAATATATGATTTATGAGATCACTCCTCCGAGTGGATCAAATCTTGAGCAAGTTCAAGCAATCACCACACTTCAGAGTGGAAGAATTGTGGACAACAAGGTTAATGAAAAAATTGAAACTCTTGCTCCCAAGGATTCAACTTCTTCATTAAAAAATCTGAAAGATAGTCCAAAAATTCCAAATCCGCCAATCCAAAATATTGAGACATCTTATGAGCCTATGGCTCCTTTTCCTTAACACCTCATAGAGTCCACACATTTTGGGAAAAAGGGTGATAAAATTCAAGACATGGTTGAAGTCTTTAAGCAAGTAAAGATTAACATTTCTCTCCTTGATGCCATTAAGTAAATTCCACCTTATGCAAAATTTCTTAAAGATTTGTGTACTTAAAAATGCATTTCTAAAAGCAATATTCCAAAGAAGGTGAGGTTAACTGAGCAAGCAAGTGGTATCATTCAGCATAATACACCTTTAAAGTTTAAGGATCTGGGTGCCCCGGCAATCTCGTGTGTCATTGGAGATAATGAGATAGAAAAGGCCCTCCTTGACTTAGGATTACATGTAAATCTGATTCCTTACTCAGTATACTTACAACTTGGCTTAAGAGAACTCAAATCCACTGTGGTTGTCTTACAACTTACGGATAGATCTGTAAAGCAACCTCATGGAATCATTGAAGATGTACTCATCAAGGTGGACAATTTTTACTTCCCGATAGACTTTGTGGTTCTAGATACTGAACCTGTCCATAATCCAATAAAATATATTCCTGTGATCCTTAGTCGGCCTTTCTTAACTACGGCTAATGCTTCAATTAATTGCTGAACCAAGGTGATGGATATTTCTTTTGAAAATATGAAGGTGAAGCTTAACATCTTTAGTGCTTCTCAACATCCTCAAGGGGAATATGAGTGTTTCTCTCTTAACATCATTGATAAAATAGTTGAAGAATCTCTCCCATTTATTTTAAGTTAAGATCCTCTTGAAACTTGTTTAGCTCCTTTTGACTTTGAAAAATTTGATATTGATCAATCCATTCGTGAAGTCAACTCTTTGCTTGAAGCTAATCTAATCTCAGACTTTCCTCCTTGGAAAGTGCCAAAGGAACCTCTTCCATTAATTTCCAGCACTCCTCCTTTCCTTTCACTGAAATCTCCACCTTAACTTGAGTTAAAGCCGCTCCTAGTTAATCTCAAGTATGTATTTCTTGGTATCAACAAAACTCTTCCGGTTATAATTGCATTGGATCTTTCAAAGGACCAAGAAAACAGCCTTTTAGCAGTGCTACAAGAGCACAAAGAAGCTATTGGTTGGTCGATGGCTGATTTAAAAGGAATTGACTCTTCTATGTGTATGCACCACATTCTTTTAGAGGAGGACGCCAAACCTTCCCAAGAGGTGCAGCGTCGGTTGAATCCTAAAATGAAGGAGGTTATCATGAAAGAGGTAATCAAGCTATTGGATGCGGGAATCATTTACCCCATCTTGGATAGCAAGTGGGTAAGTCTCACTCAAGTTGTTCCAAAGAAGTTTGGCCTCATTGTTGTTGAAAATTCAGTGGGAGAACTTGTGCCACAATGTACCACCACTGGTTGGCGTGTGTGCATTGATTACAGTAAACTAAACTCTGTAACTAGGAAAGATCATTTTTTACTTCCATTCATTGATCAAATCCTAGAAAGGTTAGTTGGCCAAAGTTACTATTATTTTCTTAATGGTTATTCTGGCTAAAACCAAGTGGCTGTAGATCCTCAAGATCAAGAGAAGACCACCTTCACTTGTCCTTTTGGAACTTTCGCTTATCGTAGCATGCCCTTTGGGTTGTGTAATGCGCCGGCCACTTTTCAGAGATGCATGATGTCCATATTTTCTGATATGGTTGAAAAACTTCTTGCGGTATTCATGGATGATTTTTCTGTCTTTGTATTTTTTTGGACTCTTGTCTCTATAATCTATCACTCGTGCTGCAAAAATGCAAAGATACTAATCTGATTTTAAGTTGGGAAAAGAGTCACCTCATGGTACAAGAAGGGATTGTCTTGGGACACATTATTTCTAAAAAAGGGATTGAGGTTAATAAGGCAAAAGTTGAATTAATTCATAACCTTCCTCCTCCCCCTTCGATGAGACAAATCCAATCTTTTCTTGGCCATGCTGGCTTTTATCGCCGTTTCATCAAGGATTTTAGCAAGATATCTTGGCCTTTATGTCATCTTCTTGAAAAGGACACTAATTTCAACTTTGATGAAGCATGTTTGGAAGCTTTTAAGAAGCTCCATTCACTACTCTTTTTTACCCCAATCATGAAGCCACCTAATTGGTCTCTCCCCATTGAGATCATGTGTAATGCATCCGATTATGCATTAGGTGCTATTTTGGGCCAGCATGTGGATAAAACTCCTCATGCTATTTACTACGCTAACAAGACTCTTTCAGATACTCAAATGAATTATACAACAACTGAGAAAGAATTGCTAGCGGTTGTTTATGCCTTTGATAAATTCCGTTCATAACTTCTTGGATCCAAGGTCATCGTTTTCACGGATCATGCCACGTTAAGACATCTACTTATGAAGAAAAAGACCAAACCTTGTCTCATTTGTTGGATACTCTTACTCCAAGAGTTCAACATTGAGATTTAGGACAAGAAAGGAATTGATAATGTAGTTGCAGACCATCTTTCTAGGCTTCTAATTTAGAGCACTTCAGATTTTTCTCCAGTTCATGACTCAGTCCCCGATGGGCAGCTGTTCCAGATTTCTCGTCAGTTGCCTCCTTGGTTTGCTGACATTGTCAACTATCTTGCGGTTGGAAAAATTACATCAAAATGGTCTAAGCAAGAGAAAGACCGGTTCTTCGTTCAAATCAAAAATTTCTTTTGGGAAGACCCGGAATTGTTCAAGTATTGCCCGGATCATATAATCCGGAGATGTATTCTTGAATCCGAAGTCCAAAATATCTTGAAATTCTACCACACTCTTAAACGTGGAGGACATTTCAGTGCCAAAAAGACTTCATCTAAAGTCCTTCAGAGTGGATTTTATTGGCCTGCATTATTCAAGGATGCTTACAACTTTGAAGTCCTGTACGCGATGTCAAAAGCTTGAGGCCATGTCTAAAAGGGATATGATATCATTGAACTCCATTTTAATTATCGAAATCTTTGATGTCTGGGGAATAGATTTTATGGGACCATTTCCATCTTTATATGATTATTTTTACATTCTCCTAGCAGTGGATTACGTATCTAAATGGATAGAAGCTGAGGCGACCATGACCAATGACTACACTGCAGTGGTACAGTTCATTCAAAAGAACATATTCAGTCAGTTTGGCACACCTTGAGCACTCTTGAGTGATGGAGGATCTCATTTCTACAATCATTATTGTAATGACCCGGCCATTTTCCTTCCTTTCCTTTTCTCAGATTTTCACGGATATTTTTTTTCCGTTGATCTTTTCCTTTCTGAGTTCAGTTTCTCGTCACTTAGTGTCATCTTGAGTGCTCGGGGATGGTTTCTGAGACTCTTTTCCTTGGATTAACGACTTCCTTTGAGGACCGAGTCATTTTCATATTTTTACTTTTGTGACACTATTCACTTTTGTCTTTTTCTCGGTTGTCACTTTGTTGGCATAACCTCACTTTTTGTGTTCAGATTCGATTTCGGTTTTGCATGCATTCACGATATTTAAATTCCATACTACGTGTATTTTTACTTTTGTAGAAAAGCATGTCAAGTGCTTACTTTTCTTGTAAATGGTATAGATGCATGACTTTTTTGTAATTTTCTAAACTTTATGGGTTTTGTGTAATTACTGTAAAGTAAATATTTTTCGTCTTAGGGACCATTTTGCAATTTAATTTGGAAGATATTTTCAAAAAGGATTTTTTTGCAATTTCCGGAAAGTGTGACAAGTGTCACACTCCCATTGGTCCACTTGTTGACATATGTGTGGAAACACTTTGAGGCCTTTGATGAGGACATGTGGATGGTGGAGATTTAACCACTTGTTGGCCTAGGATTGGTGCACTTGTTGGCTTCAATGATTGACAAGTGTAGGCTTGAGATTTAGCCTAGGATGGAGCCTTGGATTTGTGACAAGTGTAGGCTCACAATTTGATCTTGCATTAGTGTGTGTGTGAGAGGTAGTGTAAGAGCACATAGTGAGTGGAGGATCTCTATCCCCTCCACTCACATTTCATCTTCACCATTTTTCATTTCCTCCCTCTTTTGTAAAGAAAACCCTAGCCTCCATGGATGGAGCCTAAAGCCTTAAGCTTTGACCTTGATTTTTGAGAGTCTTCCATTGATTTCCAAGCTTGAACTTGGGAATACATGTTGTTCCCCTCATCTTCCTCTTCATAACCCTAGAAGGGTTTTCCATTTTGTGTTGATTTTGCCTTGGATTCTAGAGAGACACTTCTCTAGTGAGGTAGGGAATGTTATAGGGTTATATGTTTGTTGTCTTGAATGTTTTTGATACTTATACAACTTGTATGCATGTAGTGTATTAATTTAAGGAATTAAGATTAATGGTAGTTTGCTTATAACTCATTTTAGACTTGGTAAATGGCATGGCCATGAGTTGATCTTTGATATATATTAATTTAGGTTGATTTAGATGAGTTTTCAAATCTAGAGATTAAATGGATTTAATTTGGTTTAAATTCTAGTAAATTGTGTTTTGCTTGTAATCCATCTTAGACTTGATATATGGTATGACCATGACTTAGTGCTTGATATAAATTGATTTGAGATCATTTGGACAACTTTTGAAATCTAGAGATTTAATTGATTTAAATTAATTAAATTCTATTTGATGATATCTTGCTTATCTTGCACTTTTGATTTGATATATGTAAAGACCATGATATGTTGGTTAACATTTATTAATTTGAGGTTATTTGAAATCTAGAGAATTTAATTACCTTGTTTAATTAAATTCTATCTAATGGCTCCATGGATCTATTGGTATTTGAGAAGTTGTTTATATATTCAAATCATGGACTTGAACTTGTTATGTATTCACTTGATTGTGCTTTGAGCATTGGACAACTTTGTTGTTATATTTATATTCATGAGAACATGTTTTCTTTATAGAATATATTGATGCCATGTGTAGTGAACTGCACACTTTGTAATTGACATTATGTATGTCATTTTAGATTTGAAACTCTAAGGCATGGATTGTGTGGTTTCAACCTACTTGTGCATGGAAGGTGTTTTCATGCATTATATAAGTTATGTATAAGTTGTGAACTTATTTGGTTTAATTTTGGAATCTTGGAATATTGTTGAGTTGAGATGGCTAGGGTTTGGCTCTAGTACGGGGACATGAGTCCTCTAAGTCATTGAGATAGTGCGCACTTAGGGTGGTCTTCCCTGCGGGTTAATGCCTGGAATAACCATTGAGGTCTCGGCAGAATTCCGAGCTTAGATGTCCAAGTCTTCCATTATTTGTTTTCGCATTCAATTCCAAGTTAACAATCATGTTTATATTATAACTTGTGGTTTTAGTGATTGGCGATTTTGATGTTGTTAAGTACATCCATGTATATGATTTTAATGAATCATTTTGATGTTGTTAAGTACATCCATACTAAATTGATATATTTAGTTGATTTCACACTTTTAGATTTCTAGTTGATAACCTAAAGAACCTATGTCTTGATGTGTGGTATTAGATATTCTAATTATGCTAAATCGTTATATTTAGTTGATGTTGCATTTTAGACTTCAAGTTGATTACCTTGAGAATCTATATGTTGTTGCTTTGTGTAAGCATGACCCTATGTTGCTAAAATTGCATGAATGAGGTGATTGATGCTAGAAATGATCCTAGGTAGCTAGGATGCTCCTTGAGTCTCACCTTTGATATAGACGTTAGGTGGAATGAACCACAATAATTAAATCATGCAAACTTGTAAAATGTAGGTCGATGCATGCTCATTTCCTACGAGTAGCTTTATGTCACTCACCCCTACGATACTGGGGCATATTTCAGGTACAAGAATCAAGGTTGCGATTCTCGTCATGCTTAGATAATTGGTGGACTTGAAGATTTTCATTTCTTGTAAAGGTTGGCTTGAAAAGTCGTTTGTAGCCTTACATGTCAAAATATGTATATTTGAATTTAAACATGTAATGTGTACATGAGTGCACTCCTTATAATGTATTTGACATGTATAAGATGAGGCCAAAGGCCAATGACATATATTTGTATTCTATGTAGTTTTAACTTCATGAAATATCATGAGAATATTGAAAAAATATTAAGTTTTGTCTCACTATGTTTGCATCGGGTGTGGAAGTTCCGTTTTGATTCTTCCGTAGGATCTCATTAATCATGCATGAAGTATGGCCAAGGGCCAAACGGTAATTTCCAACCATTTGCTAATTTTGGTTTACAAAATTTCCATTTCAAATTCATTTTCGCCTTTTTGGCCGTCAAGGGGTCGGTTTTTGCATCGGTCATTTTCGGGAGCCACGGACCATTTCCGTGCCCTCAAAATCACTTATTACGTTTGCATGCATATTCATTTTAGCCTAGAAGTGCATTTGGGGTCAAATGTATGTTTGGTGCAAACTTACATTTTTGCCGTTCTGAGCCTAAACTGAGCGTATGGGCATTTTGGGGTTTTCACTTGAAAAATAAAGTTTTCTTTTGGTATAGTTGGTTAGAAAACATGATTTTGAGGGTAGTTTCTTCTTTGTGTTTTTCTCAAAAAGGCCCAGAAAGTCCTCAAAATTGCATTTCAAGTCAACACTTCAGGAGCAGCCTACAGGAGTTCGAGCGCTCTAAATGGGGAGTTCGAGTGCTCAAACGTTGGGCAGATTTCTTAGGGCCATTTTTGAGCGCTCAAAGTCCTTATTCGAGCTCTCAAAGTACTGTTCATGGGTGTGTGTGTCTTGGTTCAGCATTGCACCTCCGACTTCAAATCATCATAACTTCTTCATTTTAACTCCGAATTGGTCCGTTCCTAAGTCTAAATTGATCGCGTCAAAATCAGCTTTCCAATGGAACTAATTAGAGCTTCAGATTCTTCTTGTGGCTCAAGGTATTCAAGTTTTAGTAAGGTAGTGTTTGTTTTTAGTTCGAATCGGGATAGGGTTTCCCTTCCTTCGACTTCAGAACTTGATATCTTTGTCGTCCGGACTCCAAATCAAGTGATTCTTGAGTCTATCCTTATTAATTTTTTGTTGTCTTTCCAATGGTGTACACGGTGGTACCCATTTTAGTATGGAATGACCATTTTGCCCCTAGGTTTATTCTTATCCGTTTTTGAAATGTTGCTTCCGTAATTTCTTCCTTTGGGTTTTGTGACCTCATTGAGGGTCACATTGGTGTCTTAGAGGAGTGTTGTATTTCTAGAGGCCATTGTTCTATCTTTACTTCTGCATTTTGGATCCATTTTGGGTCATCACAGGACACACTGGGTTGAAAAATCCAGGGTCGTCACAGGTGGTATCAGAGCTCCTAGGTTTGAATACTTTGAACGATGGGTTTTGGGTGCATATCATGCTTATGTTTCCATGCTCTATATGTTTATATGCTTCATGATAACATGTTTTGGTTTGATAACATGTTTATATGCTTATATGCTTATATGGTATATGTAGTATGCTGTTTGTTTGAGCATAATTTTATTCTAATGTAAAGAGCATGACATGTGATGTATGCTAGATTAGAATTGTATATGCATTGTTGTGTTGTATATTTGGCAGGACTTGGGATTAGTCATTGGATGTTTGAGTTGAGCTTGAGTCGTTTGGTGAGTTTTTACTTAGTACGATGTTTGGTGAAATTGGTTTCATTTTGGCATTCTTCCTTGAGGTTGTTGGTGATTGTCCACATGGTTTTATGGTAGTATAGGTTGTTGTCGACCTAGCATTAGTTTGAGGTAGGTGGTGAGACACCTTTCGTTTCGGCTCTCGTGAGGTGAGTCCTTTGGCGTTGCCATGGTGCTGGATTATTGGTTTTGGCCCACGATAAGGTCATGGACTTCTTAGGATCCTTAATTATTTTGGAAGGTTCCTCTGATATTGCAATTTTCGTGGGCGGGTACATTGTGGGCGGGTGCATAGCACTGTCATGCTACCGTACTGGCTAGCTACAAGTGCAGTTCAGATGGAATCAATGTTGGTTTTGTTGTGATAGGCATTGTCTTTTTGGTTGGTGATGATGTGAGTTTTGTTTTGGGCATCTGGTGTTGAGACGGTGATTAATGGTCATTTTGAGGACGATTTTGGAGATTGAATTGGTTGTCTGATTGTACGGCTAAAGTAGCCATTTTGTTTGAGTTCTCTTTGTGTGATGATGCTTTTGGGATCGAGTCGATTGATCGATGTTTTGGGTTGGTGAGAGCATTGCATTGTTAGTGTCATGTATAGCGTCACCTCTAGATTCAGAATTGGATTGTTGGAGTCTTACCATTATGGTAAAGGCTCACGTTTGTTTTGAGACAGGTTGTTGTCGCATTGGTTTTTGGAGTTAGTTATGACTAGGACTGGTCTTACCTTTTTCCTAGACACTCTAGGACACGATGTCCATGGGGTTCATTATTGCATCATTTTATTTTCTGCAGTTTCATTTACTACCATGTTAGTAGTATGATTTCTGATGTTGTGATGTATAAGTAGGTGGAAGTGTATCCACATTTGTTTCCTCGTTGTGTGGCATTAGCATGCCTTCTTTATATGCTTAGAGATGCCATGTTGTTGCTGTACTTTAGTGACATGATTTTGTGTTTACATGGAGACGTGCTGCATGTAACCTTGATTTTTATCTATGTGAGTAGATTTATTTCTTAGTAGTTGCATTTCCTTGTCATATGCATAACTTCCAGGTTTGGTTTTCCCCATTCGTTTCCCTCGGTCGCACGTAGTGTTTATGCGGGTTTCCACGAGGGTTTTGTGTTGGTTCGTGTTAGGGATTTCACAAGGAGTGAGTCTCTTCTCTTCGTTGCAATGTGCATAGCTTTGGGGTTGGTTGGTCCGTGAGGATCACTATCATTGTCTTGAGTCCTTGGTGAGGATTTGATGGATTTTGGTCAACTTACTTCCATGTAGGGGGTGAAGTCTTTGACCTTACTGTCTTTCATTTCAGAGATGGAGTCGTGGTGTTGTCCTTCTTAGGACTAGTGGTTCCCTTTCTTTTATGTCTTCCCTTGGGGAGTTTTTGCCGTGGTTATTGACGGGATGTGGTGCTCAGAGTGAGTGGATTGGTGTGAGATCATTTTAAGGGGACTTGTGTCCATTTGATTGGGGATATGGTTGACTCGTTATGTGAGTTTGACGCTATTTAGGAATGTCTTTTGGAGACTTGTTTCAGTTTTGGAGACCTTGATGTGGTTGACTCTTAGAAGAGTTTTGAAAGATCATTGTTGGATATGGCTTGTCTGGGGAGTTTTCTCGTCCTAGTTACGGCTAGGCGTAACTTTGAGGAATCGTAGTTCTGATGATTGGTTGTGGATCAAAAATTGAGGAATTTTGATTTAACTTGGTGTTTCCAAGTACGGTTTGAGAGATTCATTTTGTGACCTGGTTGTTGGCATTCTGATATGTGTGCCACTTGGTGGATTTGTATTTAGAGGATTTAGTTATCCATGAAAGGGATGCGGATCTGATGTTTGATTACAGTGTAGTCTTGTAGTTGATCTGTTTCAGGGAGATATGAAGGACTTTCGATGAAATGTCTTATCGTGAGGTTCATTTTAATTTCTGTAGGTGTTGATTTGCTTGTCAGGTTTTGGATTCCTGATTAATGTTGTTAATACGGGTATTTTGAGACATTGGAGATGTTAGTTTTGCTGTGTTGAGAATTTGGGGCCTTAAGCATAGCGGTACCTATCGCATTGTTGTCAGAGTTTTGGGATTAGCCAGGATGGTCTGGCTGGACATCTTTGGACCATATCTCAACTCTCACAAAATGTTGGTCTCCGTAGTGCTTTTGGCAATGATCATTTTTTTGACATTGATGTCATTTGTATCGAGAGGTTTCTTGGGTAGACCTAGTGGGGGGCAAGTTATGAACTAGTGCCTTATACTGTCATGATACCGTACAAAGTTGTGTGTTGTGGGTGAGTACTACTTACCGTCGATGCTACCTTACTGACGAGTAAGTGTGGGCGGGCACTAGGTACTGTCATTGCTACCACACATTTAAGTGCATCGTGGGCGGGTTTTGGTCACTATTCGTACTGCCAAGTTGTGTTTGTTCTGTACCCTGATTTGATACGTAATTATTTTGGAGTCCTTTTTGGTGGATGTGTTTTGGATCCGTTTGATGGTTGTCAGGAGGGATGCTTTCGGTTGTTGTCTTTCGTTCCATTGTCTGACCTTGGGTTCTGTGTGTGAGTTCTGAATTGTTGTATGGCCGCGTGGTCATTTTCCTTTTGAGAGGTTGTCTTGTCATGAGCACGTGGGTGCAAATGACACTGGGTTGTGGGGTTCCTTTTAATTTTGAGGTCGCTGGTGTAGCGTGTTGTGTGGGATACTCGGAGATGTACTCTGTGGTTTTCCTGGTTTCACCATTTATTGGTTGGGGCTGGATTTCAGGGATGAAATCCTTTTAAGGTGGGAAGGTTGTAATGACCCAGCCATTTTCCTTCCTTTCCTTTTCTCAGATTTTCACGGATATTTTTTTTTTCCGTTGATCTTTTCCTTTCTGAGTTTAGTTTTTCGTCACTTAGTGTCACCTTGAGTGCTCGGGGACAGTTTCCGAGACTCTTTTCCTTGGATTGACGATTTCCTTTGAGGACCGAGTCATTTTCATATTTTCACTTTTGTGACACTATTCACTTTTGTCTTTTTCTCAGCTGTCACTTTGTTGGCATAACCTCACTTTTGTGTTCGGATTCGATTCTGATTTTGCATGCATCCACGATATTTAAATTCCATACTACGTGTATTTTTACTTTTGCAGAAAAGTATGCTAAGTGCTTACTTTTCTTGTAAAGGGTATAGATGCATGACTTTTTTGTAATTTTCTAAACTTTAGGAGTTTTTGTGTAAATACTGTAAAGTAATTATTTTTCGTCTTAGGAACCATTTTGTAATTTAATTTGGAAGATATTTTCAAAAAGGATTTTTTTGCAATTTCCGGAAAGTGTGACAAGTGTCACACTCCCATTGGTCCACTTGTTGACATGTGTGTGGCATCACTTTGAGGCCTTTGATGAGGACATGTGGGTGGAGATTTAACCACTTGTTAGCCTAGGATTGGTGCACTTGTTGGCTTGGATGATTGACAACTGTAGGCTTGAGATTTAGCCTAGGATGGAGCCTTGGATTTGTGACAAATGTAGGCTCACAATTTGATTTTGCATTAGTGTGTGTGTGAGAGGTAGTGTAAGAGCATATAGTGAGTGGAGGATCTCTATCCCCTCCACTCACATTTCATCTTCATCATTTTTCATTTCCTCCCTCTTTTGTAAAGAAAACCCTAGCCTCCATGGATGGAGCCTAAAGCCTTAAGCTTTGACCTTGATTTTTGAGAGCCTTCCATTGATTTCTAAGCTTGAACTTGGGAATACATTTTGTTCCCCTCATCTTCCTCTTCATAACCCTAGAAGGGTTTGCCATTTTGTGTTGATTTTGCCTTGGATTCTCGAGAGACACTTCTCTAGTGAGGTAGGGAATGTTATAGGGTTATATGTTTGTTGTCTTGCATGTTTTTTATGCTTATACAACTTGTATGCATGTAGTGTATTAATTTGAGAAATTATGATTAATGATAGTTTACTTATAACTCATTTTAGACTTGGTAAATGGCATGGCCATGAGTTGATCTTTGATATATATTAATTTGGGTTGATTTAGATAAGTTTTCAAATCTAGATATTAAATGGATTTAATTTGGTTTAAATTCTAGTAAATTGTGTTTTGCTTGTAATCTATCTTAGACTTGATATATGGTATGACCATGACTTAGTGCTTGATATAAATTGATTTGAGATCATTTGGACAACTTTTGAAATCTAGAGATTTAATTGATTTAAATTAATTAAATTCTATTTAATGATATCTTGCTTATCTTGCACTTTTGATTTGATATATGTAAAGACCATGATATGTTGCTTAACATATATTAATTTGAGGTTATTTGAAATCTAGAGAATTTAATTACCTTGTTTAATTAAATTCTATCTAATGGCTCCATGGATCTATTGGTATTTTAGAAGTTGTTTCTATATTCAAATCATGGACTTGAACTTGTTATGTATTCACTTGATTGTGTTTTGAGCATTGGACAACTTTGTTGTTATATTTATATTCATGAGAACATGTTTTCTTTATAGAATATATTGATGCCATGTGTAGTGAATTGCACACTTTGTAATTGACATTATGTATGTCATTTTAGAATTGAAACTCTAAGGCATGGATTGTGTGGTTTCAACCTACTTGTGCATGGAAGGTGTTTTCATGCATTATATAAGTTATGTATAAGTTGTGAACTTATTTGGTTTAATTTTGGAATCTTGGAACATTGTTGAGTTAAGATGGCTAGGGTTTGGCTCTAGTACGGGGACGTGAGTCCTCTAAGTCATTGAGATAGTGCGCACTTAGGGTGATCTTCCCTGCGGGTTAGTGCACGGAATAACCATTAAGGTCTCGGCAGAATTTCGAGATTAGATGTCCAAGTCTTCCATTATTTGTTTTCGCATTCAATTCCAAGTTAACAGTCATGTTTATATTATAACTTGTGGTTTTAGTTATTGGCGATTTTGATGTTGTTAAGTACATCCATGTATATGATTTTAATGAATCATTTTGATGTTGTTAAGTACATCCATACTAAATTGATATATTTAGTTGATTTCACACTTTTAGATTTCTAGTTGATAACCTAGAGAACCTGTCTTGATGTGTGGTATTAGATATTCTAATTATGCTAAATCGTTATATTTAGTTGATGTTGCATTTTAGACTTCAAGTTGATTACCTTGAGAATCTATATATTGTTGCTTTGTGTAGGCATGCTCCTATGTTGTTGTTTTGTGTAAGCATGACCCTATGTTGCTAAAATTGCATGAATGAGGTGATTGATGCTAGAAATGATCCTAGGTAGCTAGGATGCTCCTTGAGTCTCACCTTTGATATAGACGTTAGGTGGAATGTACCACAATAATTAAATCATGCAAACTTGTAAAACGTAGGTCGATGCATGCTTATTTCCTACGAGTAGCTTTATGTTACTCACCCATATGATACTGGGGCATATTTCAGGTACAAGAATCAAGGTTGCGATTCTCGTCATGCTTGGATGATTGGTGGACTTGAAGATTTTCATTTCTTGTAAAGGTTGGCTTGAAAAGCCATTTGTAGCCTTACATGTCAAAATATGTATATTTGAATTTAAACATGTAATGTGTACATGAGTGCACTCCTTACAATGTATTTGACATGTATAAGATGAGACCAGAGGCCAATTACATGTATTTGTATTCTATGTAGTTTTGACTTCATGAAATATCATGAGAATATTGAAAAAATATTAAGTTTTGTCTCACTACGTTTGCATCGGGTGTGGAAGTTCCGTTTTGATTCTTCCGTAGGATCTCATTAATCATGCATGAAGTGCGGCCAAGGGCCAAACGGTAATTTCCAACCATTTGCTAATTTTGGTTTACAAAATTTTCATTTCAAATTCATTTTCGCCTTTTTAGCCGTCAGGGGGTCAGTTTTTGCATCGGTCGTTTTCGGGAGCCGCGGACCATTTCCGTGTGCTCAAAATCACTTATTACGTTTGTGTGCATATTCATTTCAGCCTAGAAGTGCATTTGGGGTCAAATGTATGTTTGGTGTAAACTTACATTTTTTGCCGTTTTGAGCCTAAACTGAGCATAAGGGCATTTTGGGGTTTTTACTTAAAAAATAAAGTTTTCTTTTGGCATGGTTCGCTAGAAAACATGATTTTGAGGGTAGTTTCTTCTTTGTGTTTTTCTCAAAAAGGCCCAGAAAGTCCTCAAAATTGTATTTCAAGTCAGCATTTCAGGAGCAGCCTACAGGAGTTCGAGTGCTCTAAATGGGGAGTTCGAGTGCTCGAACTTTGGGCAGATTTCTTAGGGCAATTTTCGAGCGCTCGAAGTCCTTGTTCGAGCGCTCGAAATACTGTTCACGGGTGTGTGTGTCTTGGTTCAGCACTGCACCTCCGACTTCAAATCATCATAACTTCTTCGTTTTAACTCCGAATTGGTCCGTTCTTGAGTCTAAATTGATCGCGTCGAAATAAGATTTCCAATAAGATTTCAAGTTATTCAAGTTTTAGTAAGGTAGTGTCTGTTTTTGGTTCGAACCGGGATAGGGTTTCCCTTCCTTCGACTTCAGAACTTGATATCTTTGTCGTCCGGACTACGAATCAAGTGATTCTTGAGTCTATCCTTATTAATTTTTCGTTGTCTTTCCAATGGTGTACACGGTGGCACCCATTTTAGTGTGGAATGACCATTTTTCCCCTTGGTTCATTCTTATCCGTTTTTAAAATGTTGCTTCCGTAATTTCTTCCTTTGGGTTTTGTGACCTCGTTGAGAGTCACATTGGTGTCTTAGAGGAGTGTTGTATCTCTAGAGACCATTATTCTATCTTGGCTTCCGCATTTTGGATCAGTTTTGGGTCATCACAGGACATACTGGGTTGAAAAATCCAGGGTCGTCACAATTATCTTCGATCTGTTCTCCTTAAATACTCTGTTAGTCATAATGTTGCCACGCCTTACCATCCTCAATCGAGTGGTTAAGTAAAAGTCTCCAATCGGGAAATCAAGCATATTCTTGAAAAGACGGTTCGACCGGACCACAAAGATTGGTCATTACGATTGAACGATGCACTATGGGCCTATTGAACTGCATTTAAAACGCTAATTGGCATGTCACCATACTAGGTTGTTTACGGTAAGCCATGTCATCTTCCGGTTGAATTAGAGCATCGAGCTTTTTGGGCCATAAAATGGTTTAATTTTAATCTTGATCAGCTAGCTCTAATAGAAAATTACAGCTCAATAAGCTAGAAGAAATCTTAAATGAGGCTTATGAAAATGCAAAAATTTATATAGCAAAGACTAAAGCATTCCATGATAAATATATCAATAAGTTTTTTGCTTCAGGACAAAAGGTTTGGTTTTTCAATTCCAGATTGCAACTCTTCCCAGGGAAGCTTCGATCACGCTGGGAAGGTCCTTTTCTAATCACTTTTGTATTCTCTTATGGTGCAGTTAAGCTGCAAGACCCGAAGAATAGGAATCTTTTTAAGGTCAATGGTCAGCGGCTTAAGCCTTACATTAATAACCTAGTCCCGGTCAGATATGTGGATTCCATTATCTTGATGGATCTAGTTTATGAGGACTAAAAGGATTCTCATAATGTCTAGCTATCGACATTAAATTTAGCACTTCAAGGAAGCAAATTCTTTCAATTCCAAGCTTCTTTATTTACTTGTTACTGTAAACCAAAAATCTCTAAAAATGCCTAAGTGGAAACTCCACTTTGCATTCTCCAAGAATCATTTAGATTTCCATTCAGTGGTCATCGTGGGTTTTTATAATCATTAAAAGGTTTTGGTAACATTTTTTAGGAGTTTTCATACAACAACTAATCAAAGTCACAGGGCATATTTGCGTCCGGATGCAAGATCCTGCATCCGGACACCAAACCCTGGAGCTCCCGCGTCCGGACGCCACTTCTGGCGTCTAGACACCATTATACATATATCACTCCTGAGCTTTATTGTTGCTAGAATCACGCTGCGCTACAGTTTGCGTCCGGACGCCATTGAGGAACCCGAGCCCAGCCTTGTGTTTATAAATTGATCCCTTCCATATACAATTGCACTTCCTCCTTTCCATTCTCAAAACATACGTATCCCACCTTCTAGCCCTACCTTTCCCACCTTCTTCAATTTGATTTTAACATTTTCCATCTCCATTAATCATCAAATCTTCCTCTTCCATTAGCATCAATCTATCAAAGAAGGCAAGATTTAAATCTCCAAATTGAGGTAAGTTCTTTTATCTTCAATCTTTTAATTCTTGAATACTCCATGAAGATTAGAACTTCATTTTGTGTGAGATTGATTCTTTTTTAAGTGAGGAATTGTTGTGCTTTAATTCTTTATTCATGCTTATTGGATTCAAATAATCTATATTCATAAGTGTTCTTTACTTTTCAGTCTTGCACACCACGTGTTTGACAAAAGTTCTGAACTAACTTTCTTCACTCAATGGCTTCTTCCTCCACTTCTAAGCGCACTCGCAAATCTAAGGGTTCTTCTGAGGAAACTACTGATCCGGATTAGTCTAAATGGCCCCTTAAATTTGAAACTGCATTTGATGTTAGGAATGTCTTTCGTAAGCGTGCTGACACAGACTGGCAGTCAAAAATCTCAGAAAACGTGGACTGGTATCCATTTTTCAGCCATGTCATAATATGGTTCATCCTCGTTTAGTTTGTCAGTTTTACCAGAATCTTTCATATAGACCTCAAGAACTATCTAAGCTTTTCACTGTAATTGATTGCACCATGTTCTTGTTTACATTAGAGGATATTGCAGTTGCATGTGGATGTCTAATCAACTCCCCAGTTGATGTGGATGGTCAGCATCTGATCGGTTGGTTAATTAAACATCAACCTTCGCAATAGCACGAATCATTGTAAAATAGGGCTATTGGTCGGGTAAGTCGAACCACTGGGACTGCGCTAATCTAGGGCAACCTAAGTGTCTAGAGTCATTTTAGAGTGATAAGGGGTGTTCATAGAGGGTTTGTTTTATGGTCACTAAACTAGGAATTCAAAGTGCATAAAACACTAATTTGCAAGGAATTTAGGATGAAATAGAACAATACAGAAGAGGAGACTAGGGAAGTGAATCCGCCTCCATCCCTATACATATGCTAGATTAGACCTAAATTGGGGAAAAATAACATATGATGGTCAAGACTTACATAGCAACACATGGTTGCCATATAAGTAATCAAGAGGTACATTAGGTCTCAAACAAGTATAATCCATCAAAAGATAAACATGCTCAGACTACCTAACTAAGGTGTAGCTTATACACATTTACTTAAATGAGAGACTATCGAGTTCTTGACAAAATGATAAAGCACATGGAGTTAGAGATTAAGCATACACCATCAAAGGACTTCCTAAGCAATAGTCTATCAAAGTCACCTATCAACATGCCATGAAACCATTTCATAACCTTGCTTCCACTCTCACCATGAAAAACTCAAGCAATATGATTACTCTAAGACATCATCTAAAGCAAGATAATCAACTTAAAGAAATCATCCATACATGTATCAACATTCATTACAACAAATGAGGTGCTCTTGGTTATGAAAAGACCATAAAATATACATGGCAAATCCCCAAAATAGACTATCCTAGGGCATGCTTACAAGGGAGGGACTTCATCACCTCCCTAGAGAAAGAGTTAGTTACCCATTGCTAAGCTAGAAGAAGGAAGAAGCTCCATCTTCATGGCCATTTTCGTGCAACCTTCTTGGAGCTTGAAGAACACACCTCCTTTGCTCCCTTCTCTCTCCTCTAATCTTATAGAAAATGGAGGATACAAATGTGTGGCCTTTGGTAGCCTTTTATTCTCCAACAAAACCCTCTCTCTCCTCCAAGGAACACCTCCAACCACTTCATAAAGAAGGAAGATGGCATTGAGGAAACCAATGTGCAAGTGGCTGAAATTGAGCCATTTCCGAGTGCAATCTGCCTGATTTTCGAGCACTCGAAAAGTGGTCTCGAGCACTCTAAATTAGTGTAATGTGCAACATGCTCTTCTTGCTCAACGCTGAGCTACTTTGGTAAAACTGCTATAACTTTGTGCCCTGAACTCCGAATGATGATCTGTTTGAAGATTTGGAGAGCTGATTCAGTGCTTTAAAAACTTCATGTTTTGATGAAGACCCAATTCTCAAGTCTGGTTGGTCGAAAATGGGGAGAAAGGTAGTACTTCAGTGCTGCCAGGCAGTTCTGCGCACCTCTGTTAAGAAGATCCTAACTCTCTGCTCCGAACTCCGAATGATGAACCGCTTGAAGATTTGGAAAGCTGATTCAGAGATCTAAATCTTTTATGTTATGATGGAAGTCTAGTTCTTGAGTTTGCTAGGTCGAAAATGGTGACAAAGGTCAGGATCACTGCTACCAGAAATTCAGAAATGGCACCCTTTTTGTTCAAAATTCCACAAGGCATCATTTTTGCTTCCTTGCACTTTAACCTGAAAATGCATAAAAACATGCAAATGGAGTTAATCTACATAAAATAATCAATTAATGGACTTTGTTAATATAATTTAGGGCACTTGAATATACAATATTCAGCGCTTATCACACCCCCAAACTTACATTTTGCTAGTCCCTTAGCAAAACCAAAATGCAAAGCTCAATGGAATGAAAACATGGGAATGCTATTACAAAAATATTCACCATGGCAAAGATAAACATAAACATAGCTCAAATACAACTTGAAATAGATAAAGAGCTGGAGACGGGATCGTTGGGAAGACTACCTTGCATATATGAAGCATTGATACAAAAATTGGGAAAAACCATTTCAACATGCATGCATCAACATCATAGTCCATATAAATAATTCAATTGTCATCTCTTAAATGGAAATAACTAAAACTCCAGTGAAAGTGAATTGGATTCTCAACATGCGGCTTTTACTTTCTTTTCCAATTCCACAGCACAAGTTTTCAAATCATTGAATTCCCCTTTAAATGAGGTCCCTAAGGCATGATTTTATTTACAAGACAACTTTTGTTGCTTGTTGACAAATTATTGCAACTCATAAGCGAAACATAGAATGGTTGTGCAATGCTGAAGTCCCTTAAGCTTTCTAACCAACCTATGTAGCAAGCGTTAGGCCAACAGCTCCCAAACCAGATGGCTTTAGGGTGTTAAGTGTAGAGACACTCCTAGGGCTTAATAGCTCAAGTTGGAAAGGCTACGAACTCCAACGAACCATGTTTATTACAATTTTTTTTGAATGACCGTGCAATGTTTAAGTCCCTTAAGCTTTCTAACCAACCCTTGTAGCAAGCGTTAGGCCAACAACTCCCAAACCAGACGGCTTTAGGGTGCTAAGTGTAGAGACACTCCTAGGGCTTAATAGCTCTAGTTGGAAAGGCTACGAACGTCAACTGGTCAAATTTATTTATTTATTTATTTATTATTATTATTATTATTATTATTTTAATAGAAACATGCCAAAGGTATCCATCTATCAGGTTCATCAAATCAGATTAACTAGGCCAAGGTCAAGATCAATCA
The DNA here is from genome assembly GCF_030987335.1 of Cornus florida. Taxonomy (NCBI): domain Eukaryota; kingdom Viridiplantae; phylum Streptophyta; class Magnoliopsida; order Cornales; family Cornaceae; genus Cornus; species Cornus florida. Next base: position 47,261,427 of record NW_026775575.1, read on the forward strand.
AGTTGCATGCCTCACAGTTAAGTTTCCAATGTGCATCTGTGCATTGTAAAGCTTATAAGAGTGTAAATCCAGCAAGAATCTAATTGAGGCATTTATACAGACTACATTGTATTTGCATGATCACATCAAATTCAAATTTCTTTATTTTCAAAAATTTCTCAATTGCTTCTATACACAAGGTATTAAACATATGCTTTGTCTCCGACAAGTTCCAAGTTACACTATCATTGCTTTACAAAAATATGATACCAAAACTATGCCAAGAATGCTTTGATGCACCCCCAAACCTAAACTACACAGTGTCCTCAATGTGGGACATGGATGTAAGTTAGAGACAAAAATGACAAAGAGTAAAAGTAAAAAAAAAAAAAAAAAGGAACAAAAATACCCAGGGGGAGGAAACGGCATCTTGATACAAAAACCCCCAAACTTGAATTGGACTACGCAACCTGGAGAGCATCATGAAGAACAAAAAGAAACAACCACAAACAGCATTAATAGCACAAGCATAAATATAGAAAAAGAAAGTACCGAAAGTTAACAGAACAGAAAGAATTTGCATTGCAAAAAGAGTTTACATGATTACAAAAAGAGCTGTACAGGGATCATGTCGACTAGAGCAACCTATACATAGCAAATTCTTACAGTTCAAAAGGAAAACAAAAGATACAAGAGAAATAGGTACATATGAAACAAAAAGATAAGGTCCAACACTCGCAACAAGCTACGGTCCAGAGGGTAAACGGGCGAGGATGGAATGGAGGAGAGATTGAGTCTTACGCCGTTCAGCGGAGGCCAAACGACGTTCCTCAGTGGCGACACGATGGTCTTCAGCAGTAAGACGACGATCTTCTTCAGCACGTGAAGAAGTCTCACACAGAGTCCGAGTGTACGCGGACAAAGAATTCTCAAAACGATCCAATCGCTCATGAATACCGGCAAAGCTAGCCCAGATGAAAGCCTGGTCCTGGTGAGAGTCAACCGGAGGCTCTACCCTTGCAGCGGCTGCTGCGGTGGAAGCATCCTTAGAAGGAGGAGGAGGTGGAGCGTGGATGAACAGGGGGGCAGTAGGCTGAGGGGTACTAGAATGGCTAAGAACATTGATCCACCGGCGCTGGGTAAAAATTTTAATCTTTTCGCCTTTTGGTTCATGGGGAGGAACAATGAAACCCTTGTGCTGAAGGAGCCAAGTGATGAAAAACGGCAAAGGCAATTTCTGATTTTCAACTCGCGGAACCCGTGCATTATGAGCATCATGCCAAAACTTCATAAATGTGGTCCAAATGAGCTCTGGGATGGAGAACCATTGGCCTTGGTCCATGGCATATAAGGCTTGCAAAAGGAGGCCCCGATGCTCGGTGCTATGCACCAAAGGGCAGACATTATGCTTGAAAACAGTGTCAATGAACCAGAGGCGTTCTGGAAGATTGGTTTTGCGGATAAAAGACCGGGGCCTATTGGGATCGTCAACAGTGCAAATGGCAGCGGCAATCTGCTCCACAGTTAGTGTATCCAGCTCCTCATATAAGGGGAGATTCTCATGATTGACAATGTCATCGGGGCACTCAATGGGGCAACCAGAAACCTGAATGATGTCAGTCATAGTGAAAGCATAGGTGGTGCCATCAATGGATGTAGTGAGAGAAATGGGTGGCTCTTCATGGCATTGGAGATTCTGGTAGAAGAGGCGCACTACACGGGGGTAGGCAACCCTGGCAAGGGGTGCTCAAATGTGCTGCAGACGTCGGTTAGTCAATTCGGCGACAGCCCACGAAGTAGTGGGTAGAATGTCAAAGGCATCCGTGAGCGAAAATGAGAGTTCGTAGTTGAGTTGTTTGCGATCCCAAGGATCACGTGGTCGCTCACGATTGACAGCACGGGCACCCGAAGAAGGTCTAGGAGGGCGAGAAGGACCGGCATGAGACATTTAGAGAGGTGGACTTGGGTGAGGAATTTCAGCGAACACCTGGCGTGCACCACAAAAAGGAGAGGGTGAAAATGAGTGGGGTGGATGATGCAAACTCAAAAATTTTGACAAGCAACGAAGCTCTAGCATAGAGCTAGGATCAACAAACCATCAACACAACAAAACACCAACATTGCAAGCCCATCCTCCTTGTAAAATCATCATGAATGAACAAAGGCAGGAAAAACAAAGGTAGAAGAGACTGACCTGAATTGCACTCTATCCTAGAGTAAGAAGAATGGTAGGAAGAGGGAGGGGAGATGATGGGGTGGTGGTTGTGGAGGAGGGTAGGTAGGTGAGTAGGGGGAATTGCATGGGGGAGAGAAAGGTGGTGGTTGTTGAGGGAGGTGATGAGAGGGTGCAGAGAGGGGGTGGCTGCCGAGAGGATGGATGAGAGAGGAAAGGTGGTGATGGTTGATGGAGGTGGTGAGGGTTTAGAAAGAGTGAGAGAGGTGAGGTTTGGGTGAGTTGTTGTGGGTGAAGGGAAAGAGAGAGATGAGCCGAGAGGGAGAGAGAGATGAGCCGAGAGGGTGGGGATTGTTGGGGGTGAAATAGAGGAGGGCTGGGGGTTAAAAGGAGTGAGGGGTTGGGTGGGTTCGAGTGCTCGAAGAGGCCCTTCGAGCACTCAAAATAAGGACAGAGGGCTCGGGCCAAGGGCAGGAAGAGGTCGAGCACTCGAAGCTTGGGCTTCGAGTGCTTGAAATAGAAGCAGTGGGTGAGGTTGAAAGAAGTGGGTTTGGAGATGGGGTGTGTATGGTTGGTTGAAGGTTGGTGGAGATGTTTGGTGTGGTGTGTGAGTGAAGTGGGCTGAGGTTTGTTGGGTTGAGTTGCCGAGAGTGAGGGTGGTGGATGGTGGGTTGGTGAGGATGTGGGGTGTGGTTTGCATGGATGGGGTTGGTGGTGGGAGGTTGAAGGGCATGGTGGAGAGTGGTGATGAGTTAGGTGAGAAAGCTGCGTGGGTTTGCATGCATGCATGCATGGAGCTTGCATGCATGCATGGATGTGTTGGGTGGTGAAGGTGGTTAGTTTGGGTTGAGGGAGTGGTGCATGGTGTAGATGGTTGGGGTTGCATGGTTGAGTGTGGATGAGGTTTGTTTGGTTTGAGTGGCCGAGAGTGAGGGTGGTGGATGGTGGGTTGGTGAGGATGATGTCGGGATGGGGAGGTGGGGTTGAGGTTGAGTTGGTGTGGTGTGTGAGGTTGGTGAGGTGGTTAGAGGTTGGGATGGGTTTGCATGCAAGATTTGCATGCTTTGTTAGGGAGGTGTGGGTGGTTTTGCATGCATGGGCATGTAGGGTTGTGGGTTGAGAGGAGGAACAAAGGTGGAGGGGCATGCATGCATGGGGCTTACATGCTAGAGGTTTGAGGTTGGTTGATGCTTGGTTGGCATGGTTGAGGCTGGGTTGGTGAGGAGGTTGATTCGAGTGCTCGAACTGAGCCTGCGAGCACTCGAATTGAAGGCAGCCGAGAGAGGTTGTAAGATGGATGCAGGTTGGTGGTTTGTGGAAGTTGGTCTACATGGGTTGGGGGGGTGGTTTGTTGATGGAGGTCGAGCACTCGAAGCTTGGTCTTCGAGTGCTCGAAATTTGGGCAGTGAGTTGGGTTAAGAAACTTGGGCACTCGAAAGGGGGTTGGGATTGCTCGAAAGTAAGGCAGAGAGTTGGGGTCTTTGGGTGAGAGAATTTCGAGCACTCGAAGTTCAACTTCGAGGGCTCGAAGCTTGGACAGTGAGCTCCACTGATGAGTGCATGTGAGTGCAAAGTTTATGAGGGCATTTAAAGAGCAATCAAGCTGTTGCATGCAGTGGCTTGAGTGTTGGGGAGGAGGAGTTCGGATGAATGAAGCTTGGGAGGAAAACTGGAGCACTCAAAGCTTGCATGAGGATTAAAACAATGCATGAATGCAATGCAATAGTGCTTTAATGCAACATGTGAACCTGAACTCTAACATTTCTTGACCATTTCATGCAATGCAAGTTCTGGAACCTGAACTTAATACAATGCGAGTTCCTTTGCATGCATGAATAAACTGTGCATCATGTTGGCATCAAAGCTGCATGCATTATGATTATGATTATGATAAAAATATGTATATATATAAAGAGGTGATTAATGATTATTTATTTATTTATTTATTTATATATATATATATATATATATATTTATATATATGCTAATGGAAAACTTTCCAAGCCTTGATACATTGCAACATGATGCAAAATGGATGGAATTCTCAAAAATGAATATTTCAAGCATAGAGAATTTTTGAAAATTTTGCATGTCAGTCCTAAATTCAAGCCATGCATGGAAAATTTGAAACTTGGCACATTATTCCAATCCAATGCATGGATGATTTTGAGAAAAAGTTGGAAAAATTTTCGACTTCTCTCTAATGCATGGATGATTTTGAGAAACCATGATCCAACAATGCATTGAAGATAAGAGGCTATGCATGTGAGAGCCATGTCGAAAGTCCGAGAAAATTGCCCGATAGAGCCAAAAACTTCCGGGAATGAAAACAAGAATTAAGAAGGTCTAAGAAGCCAGTCTAAAAATGTGGAACACAACTTAAGATAGTTCCAGAGAAAGTTAAATTTTGGCATTTCTACACCGTTTCCCAGAAAATTTACAAGGCACGAGCAATTTCAAAGAGAAGGAAGCTTGGAAATTGAAAGAATTGCTTCCCTTGCTTTGCTAAATTTATTGTCGATAGCTAGACAAAGCTAGATCTGGCACTAATCCTCATAAATTGGATCCGTCAAGAGGACTTCCTCAACTTTTCGGGTTAGGATGGTGCCGTCAATGCAAGGCTTAAGCCTTTGGCCATTTACCTTGAAGAGTGATCCACTTGCAGGATCATGAAGTTCGATTGCTCCATGAGGAAAGACGGTAGTGACAATGTATGGACCATCCCATCTTGACCGGAGTTTACCGGGAAAGAGTTTTAAGCGGGAATTGAAAAGCCAGACCTTTTGTCCCGAGGCAAAAGACTTCTTGACGATGTGTTTGTCATGAAAAGCTTTAGTCTTTGCCTTGTAAATTTTTGCGCTTTCATACGCGTCATTACGCAATTCCTCAAGTTCATTTAATTGCAATGCACGATTAGAGCCGGCTTGTTTGAGATCAAAATTGAACCTTTTTATGGCCCAATAAGCACGGTGCTCTAATTCTACCGGGAGATGACATGCTTTGCCAAAGACAAGTCGATATGGTGACATGCCAATGGGTGTCTTATAAGCTGTCCGGTAAGCCCAAAGCGCATCGTTTAGCCTTACTGACCAATCTTTGCGGTCCGGTCTAACCGTTTTTTCCAAAATGTGCTTAATCTCCCGGTTAGAAATCTCTACTTGACCACTCGTTTGAGGGTGGTAAGGTGTAGCAACCTTATGAATGACGGAATACCTAGCAAGGACGGATTTTAGATAATGATTTCGGAAATGAGATCCACCATCACTAATGATTGCTCGGGGCGTACCAAAACGACTAAAGATGTGAGACTGAATGAAATGGATCACGACTTTATGATCATCGGTTTTGGTAGCCTCGGCTTCAACCCATTTAGACACATAATCCACCGCTACAAGGATGTACTCATAGCCATAAGAAGATGGAAATGGTCCCATGAAGTCAATCCCCCACACATCAAAAATTTCAACAATTAAAATGTTGGTGAGGGGCATCATGTCTCTACGGGACATGGATCCAAGTTTTTGACATCGTTCACCCGATTTGCAAAAATTGTATGCATCCCAAAACAAGGTAGGCCAAAAGAATCCGCTTTGAAGAACTTTGTTAGCGGTCTTTTTGGCACTAAAATGGCCTCCACAAGCAAGAGTATGGCAAAAATTTAGAATGCTTGTGGCCTCGGTTTCAGGGATGCATCGCCGTATGATTTGGTCCGGGGAATACTTGAATAGTTCCGGATCTTCCCAAAAGAAATGCTTGACTTGGGAGAAAAACCGGTCCCTCTCTTGTTTGGACCAATGAGCTGGAATTTTGCCAACCGCAAGATAATTGACAATATCCGCAAACCATGGAAGAGTAGAATTTGAAACTTGAAGAAGTTGCTCATCCGGAAAGGAATCACGGATGGTTGCGAATTTTGAAGATTTCTCAATAAGTAAGCGAGAGAGATGATCGGCGACAACATTGTCGGTCCCTTTTTTGTCCCGGATGTCAATGTCAAACTCTTGAAGTAAGAGGATCCATCGAATTAAACGGGGTTTTGTCTCTTTTTTCGCTAACAAATGCCTAAGAGCGGCATGATCTGAAAAGACGATGACCTTGGAGCCAAGAAGATAAGAGCGAAATTTATCCAAGGCGTACACCACAGCTAGCAATTCTTTTTCAGTGGTGGTGTAGTTCAATTGGGAATCGCAGAGAGTTTTGCTAGCATAATAAATGACATGTGGAAGTTTATCCACACGTTGGCCCAAAACCGCCCCTAATGCATAGTCGGATGCATCACACATGATCTCAAAGGGAAGAGACCAATTAGGGGGTTTCATGATTGGGGCGGAGGAGAGGAGAATGCGAAGTTTGATGAAAGCTTCCATGCAAGCGTCATTAAAATTGAACGGAACATCCTTGGCTAAGAGATTACACAAGGGCCGTGAGATTTTGCTAAAATCTTTGATGAAGCGACGATAGAATCCGGCTTGGCCAAGAAAAGAACGGATTTGACGGACGGAATTCGGAGGAGGAAGATTAGAGATTAACTCAACTTTTGCCTTGTCTACCTCGATTCCCCGCTTAGAAATGACATGTCCTAAAACAATGCCTTCTTGGACCATGAAGTGGCTTTTCTCCCAACTTAGAATGAGATTCGTCTCTTTGCATCGTTGGAGCACAAGAGATAAATTTTTGAGACACGAGTCAAAGGATGAGCCAAATACGAAAAAATCGTTCATGAAAACTTCCAAGAACCTTTCAACCATATCGGAGAATATGGACATCATGCACCTTTGGAACGTTGCCGGTGCATTACATAGACCAAAAGGCATGCATCGATAGGCAAAAGTACCAAAGGGACAGGTGAATGTTGTTTTCTCTTGATCTTGGGGGGCGATTGCCACTTGGTTATAGCCGGAATAACCATCAAGAAAACAATAGAAGCTTTGGCCGACTAACCTTTCTAGGATTTGATCAATAAATGGGAGTGGGAAATGATCCTTCCTAGTTGATGAATTGAGTTTCCGATAGTCAATGCACACACGCCACCCGGTGGTGGTTCGTTGTGGCACGAGCTCACCCGCTGAATTTTCAACAACGGTGAGCCCGGATTTCTTGGGGACAACTTGTGTAGGGCTCACCCACTTGCTATCAGAGATAGGATAGATGATTCCCGCATCAAGCAATTTGATCACCTCTTTCATGACCACTTCCTTCATATTTGGATTTAACCGGCGCTGGACCTCTCTAGTAGGCTTTGCGTCATCCTCCATATGAATGCGGTGCATACAAATGGAGGGGTCAATTCTTTTCAAATCTGCCACTGTCCAACCAATAGCTTCTTTATGCTCTTGGAGCACCGCTAAAAGGTTGGTCTCTTGGTCGTTTTGAAGATCCGAGGCAATAATGACCGGAAGGGTTTGCTTTGGACCAAGGAACACATACTTGAGATGGGCCGGGAGCGGCTTAAGCTCAAGTTGTGGTGGAGATAACAATGATGGGACCGGAGGAGTGGTGGAAAGTTGGGGAAGTGGTTCTTTTGGGATTTTCCAAGGAGGTACATCCATGATAGCATTAATATCAAGCAAGGAATTTACTTCTTGAATGGCTTGGTCAACATCAAAGTTTGAGAAGTCAAAATGGGACATGCAAGTTTCAAGAGGATCTTTGCTTAGAATGAAGGGGAGAGATTCTTCGACCACTTCATCGATGACATCCACAAGAAAACAATCATTCTCATTGAAGGGATGTTGAGTTACATGAAAGATGTGGAGTTTGACTTGCATGTTTCCAAAAGCAATGTCCATCACCCCGGTTCGGCAATTAATTGATGCATTAGCCGTGGCTAAAAATGGCCTACCAAGGATCACGGGAATGTGCTTTTTTGGGTCATAGACCAGTTCCGTATCAAGAACCACAAAATCTACCGGGAAGTAGAATTTGTCCAGTTTGATGATAACTTCCTCGAGAATACCTCGTGGATGCTTGACCGATCTATTGGCAAGTTGCAAAACCACGGAAGTCGGCTTAAGATCTCCCAAACCAAGTTGTAGGTAGACTGAGTATGGAATTAAATTCACACTAGCTCCTAAGTCAAAGAGGGCACTCTCGATTTTGCTGTCACCAATGACGCAAGAGATTGTGGGGGCACCCGGATCCTTATACTTCGGGGGAGTGCTGTGCTGAATGATAGCACTATCATTTTCAGTCAACCTCACTTTTTTTGGCAAATGATTTTTAGAAGTGCGCTTTTGAGTGCACAAATCTTTGAGAAATTTTGCATAGGGAGGGATTTGCTTGATAGCATCCAAGAGGGGCAAGTTAATCTTCACTTGCTTGAAAACTTCCCACATGTCTTGAATTTTACAATTCTTGTTCCCAAAATGTGTCGACTCTTGAAGATGTTGAGGAAACGGAGCTTTTGGCTCATAAGTAGTTTCCACATTTGGGGTGACATGTGTGGGATTTCCGTGAATGGCATTTGGACAAGAATTTGGATTAGAAGAGCTTGGATTCGGATTTTTCAAGGGAGAAAATTCCTCACTTTTGTCTCCATCGACCTTGTTGTTAACCACTCTACCACTCCGAAGGGTGGTGATAGCTTGAACTTGTTCATGAGTCGGCCCACTCGGAGGAGGGGTTTCGTCAATCACATGCATTCCTCTAGGATTTTCAAAAGGTTGAGAGGGAAGCTTGCCCTTGTCCTTTTGAAGCAATTGATTCACCGAGTTAGCTATTTGGCCCACTTGATTTTTGAGATTAGCTATGGATTGAGTATGAGAGTGAACCATCTGGAGAGTAAGCTGCAAGGATGTCAAGAGTTGCTTGTTGGCATCCATTATTTGCTTATTTAATGATTCCATCATTTGCTTGTTTGCAGCTACTATCTCGTTAGTTGGACACACAGGAGGTTGATTGGAGACATTTGGATTGTAGGGAGGACGGTAGCTTGAAGAGGCTTGGAAAGGTCTACCTTGATATTGAGAAGAAGGCTGATTTTGCCGCCCTTGGTTTTGGAATTGGGAATTTTGTGGGGCTTGTTGCCGCCACAAGAAATTCGGATGATCTCGCCAACCTGGATTGTAGGTGTTGGAATATGGATTGTTCCCGGGCCGCGAGAACATGGCATTAGCTTGCTCTTGGTTGGGATTGGGAAATTGCTCCGGTGTGGGGCAATCTTCGGAGAGATGGAATGGACTAGAACATGAAGCACAAACTGAACTTGCCGAATTTTGAGACAATGAAGGAGGAAGATGTGGTGCCATCAATTGGTAGAATTTATGAGCGATGGCATCCACTTGAGATTATTCCTCCCTTATTGACTTTGGTTGACAAGGGTTGGTGTTGTTTGGAGTGGTTGCGGTCGGAGCCCTACGAGAATTATGTTGAAGTGAATTTTCACTCAAATTCTCAAGTAAGGTCCAAGCCTCATCCGCATTCTTGGACATGAACATCCCACCATAAGAAGAATCAACCATGAATCTATGGGTTTCGGTCAAGCCAGCATAGAAAGCTTGCACTAATTGCCATTTTGGGATCAAATGATGAGGACATTTTCGAAGAAGATCTTGTAGCCTTTCCCAAGTCTCGTGGAGTTGTTCTCCATCAACTTGAGAAAAGCTTAGAATGGAACGCCTCATTTGGTTGGTTTTACTCACCGGATAATACTTCTTAAGAAATTCTTGTTGCAATTGAGCCCAAGAAGTAATAGAGTTGGGAGCGAGGGAGTTCAACCAATATTTTGCCCTATCCTTTAGGGAGAATGGGAAAAGATGGAGATGAAGTGCATTGTCCGGAAAACCTCTCAATCGGATGGTCGAACAGATTTCAAGGAACTCATCAAGATGCTTATATGGATCTTCATTATCAAAGCCATGAAATGATGGAAGCATTTGAATGGTACTAGACTTGATCTCATATTGAGCTGCATCGATGTTTGGCATCACTATACAAGAAGGAGAAGCATAGGTGGTAGGAATGAAATGATCTCTAAGAGTCATTGGTTCTACATTAGGAATTTCAGCCCTTTCATTCCCCGGATTTCCTACGTTATCCCCCATTATATTGAATTCAGTTTCAAGATCCCTTGTAAGAGTGGGTTCCCTAAGGTTCCATCTAAGAGTTCTTTCAAGTGAATTTATATCAATAAGCAAGTTAAGTGTGGGTAGAGAGAGTGACCTACGGCCAAACATCAACAATTCACAACAACATCATCACAACAAATCTTTATCATCAACTCCACATACGACGTTCCCTTTCTCCTCAATTATCAAGACAGAAAATAAATGGCCACGACAAGGACCGATGCTTGGAATTGAAGCCTCGACAAGGGCTTGCAATTTATCTACTTCTAAGCTTAACACATGCACGATATTCACAATTTGAAACTAGAAGTCACGAGACTTACCTGGGGTCCTCTAGACTTACAATTTGCTAGCAATCCCACGGCGAGCTTCGAGTCCCTAGAATCTTACAACACGAAGATGATCAAAACACACAAGGAAAATTCACAAGACACACTATTAACAATCAAACTAAAATTAACCCTAGAACTTTGGTCGCTAAACCGTTTGCAGTCCCCGGCAACGACGCCAAAAATTGATCGGTTGGTCAATTAAACATCAACCTTCGCAATAGCACGAATCATTGTAAAATAGGGCTATTGGTCGGGTAAGTCAAACCACTGGGACTGCGCTAATCTAGGGCAACCTAAGTGTCTAGAGTCATTTTAGAGTGATAAGGGGTGTTCATAGAGGGTTTGTTTTATGGTCACTAAACTAGGAATTCAAAGTGCATAAAACACTAATTTGCAAGAAATTTAGGATGAAATAGAACAATAGAGAAGAGGAGACTAGGGAAGTGAATCCGCCTCCATCCCTATACATATGCTAGATTAGACCTAAATTGGGGAAAAACAACATATGATGGTCAAGACTTACATAGCAACACATGGTTGCCATATAAGTAATCAAGAGGTACATTAGGTCTCAAACAAGTATAATCCATCAAAAGATAAACATGCTCAGACTACCTAACTAAGGTGTAGCTTATACACATTTACTTAAATGAGAGACTATCGAGTTCTTGACAAAATGATAAAGCACATGGAGTTAGAGATTAAGCATACACCATCAAAGGACTTCCTAAGCAATGGTCTATCAAAGTCACCTATCAACATGCCATGAAACCATTTCATAACCTTGCTTCCACTCTCACCATGAAAAACTCAAGCAATATGATTACTCTAAGACATCATCTAAAGCAAGATAATCAACTTAAAGAAATCATCCATACATGTATCAACATTCATTACAACAAATGAGGTGCTCTTGGTTATGAAAAGACCATAAAATATACATGGCAAATCCCCAAAATAGACTATCCTAGGACATGCTTACAAGGGAGGGACTTCATCATCTCCCTAGAGAAAGAGTTAGTTACCCATTGCTAAGCTAGAAGAAGGAAGAAGATCCATCTTCATGGCCATTTTCGTGCAACCTTCTTGGAGATTGAAGAACACACCTCCTTTGCTCCCTTCTCTCTCCTCTAATCTTGTAGAAAATGTAGGATAGCAAATGTGTGGCCTTTGGTAGCCTTTTATTCTCCAACAAAACCCTCTCTCTCCTCCAAGGAACACCTCCAACCACTTCATAAAGAAGGAAGATGGCATTGAGGAAACCAATGTGCAAGTGGCTGAAATTGAGCCATTTCCGAGTGCAATCTGCCTGATTTTCGAGCACTCTAAATTAGTGTAATGTGCAACATGCTCTTCTTGCTCAACGCTGAGCTACTTTGGTAAAACTGCTATAACTTTGTGTCCTGAACTCCGAATGATGATCTGTTTGAAGATTTGGAGAGCTGATTCAGTTCTTTAAAAACTTCATGTTTTGATAAAGACCCAATTCTCAAGTCTGGTTGGTCGAAAATGGAGAGAAAGGCAGTACTTCAGTGCTGCCAGGCAGTTCTGCGCACCTCTGTTAAGAAGATCCTAACTCTCTGCTCCGAACTCCGAATGATGAACCGCTTGAAGATTTAGAAATCTGATTCAGAGATCTAAATCTTTCATGTTATGATGGAAGTCCAGTTCTTGAGTTTACTAGGTCGAAAATGGCGACAAAGGTCAGGATCACTGCTGCAAGAAATTCAGAAATGGCACCCTTTTTGTTCAAAATTCCACAAAGCATCATTTTTGCTTCCTTTTTGCACTTTAACCTGAAAATGCATAAAAACATGCAAATGGAGTTAATCTACATAAAATAATCAATTAATGGACTTTGTTAATGTAATTTAGGGCGCTTGAATATACAGTATTCAGCGCTTATCAGCATCTCTATGCTCCCCTACCGAATATTCTTGATTTATTGGATGACCTAACTGATGTTTTGAAAGAAGTAGCATACAGTAATCTCAAAAGCTTAGATAGCACCTCACCTAAAAGATCTTTTGTTCCACCCCGGATTTAGTTCATTGAGGTTTTACTGGCTACGAATGTTCGTCCAATTGGAAAACCTACAGCAAATAACATTGTCCTTTTGGATTGTCTCTTTTCAGCAGAGAATGAATTTTGGTTTTCTGTTCCCACTTTGATTATGAATTAAATCTTGAAGGTTTATAACAAAAAGCTCTCTGACTTGGTCATTTCCATTTTCTTATCTAATCATGAAGATGATTAAGAACCAGGGATTTGTGATTTCATGTAATGAGAAATGAGAAACTACAAAGAAGGTTTACAATTTCAAAGATTGGAAGGAGCAACTTCTTGCTCACACTGGTGTAATCACTGAATGATCATGCTTCTGAAGGAGCAGACATTGCACCCTCTATTTTGTAGGGCGAACTGATTTTATCTTTAGTTTTTATAATTCCTGCTATTTATTTCTGTTTTGTGTGTTTTGAATAATTTTAAGATTTGGGCCATGTTTTGCATGACAATTGTGGGTGCACTTTTTGATGTGCACATATTTTGGTTTTCTTTCCCGGTTTTGAATAAAGCATGACATATTACTTCATAATTATATCTTTATATATGTATATCATTTTATGCTTGGTATATAGTTTTTGTGAATAGATTATCACGTCCAAGTTTAGGGGAAGAAATTTCGTTTTTTCACTACGACTGGTTGCACTGAAGTTATTATTTCACACTCGGTAGTTTCTCTCATTTTACACTTCTTTATATGCTTAATTTCTATACATTGAGGACAATGTATCATTTAAGTTTTGGGGTGTTAAGAGTTAGCCATTCATAGGCAGATTGTCATTGTCGAATATGGTTGAATTGTTTATAGTTGAATCGGTTTAAAAATAAATAAATAAATAAATAAAATTTGTATGTTTAGGCAAATGATTTTTGGGGTTGTTGGAACTAAGCTTGGGAGGGAATTTATGTGATTAATACAGCGTGTATGCTTATATAGGATATTAAGGAATGATTAAAAGTTGTCAGCATGATTGTTCAAATGAAAAAGGTCCATTGCATGATTTAAATATTTTATTTTAGAATCTTTCATCTTTAAGTGACTTCACAATGCACATTGAGCACACCAAAAATTGCATTCCCTTCCTTGTGGTTTTACTTAATTGACTCCCTGAATTGGAAGATCGGATGAATAAAATAATCCTTGGCATATAAAATAATAATAATAATAATAATAATAATTTAAAAAATAATAATTTGAATAAAACTGCATTATTTCAACATGTCAACTGATTAAAAAAGAAGACAAGGAAAGAATGTAAGATATATAATTAGTTTGAGTTCGTAGTCTAGCCATTCCGAGTCATTACGCCCTTAGGAGTGTCTTTACACTTAATGCCCTAAGACCATCTGGTTTGGGAGTCGTTAGCTCAACGCTTGTTACATGGGATGATTAGAAAACTTAAGGAACTTAGACATTGCACACGGTCATACATTAAAAAATAAAAATAAAAAAAATAAAAAAAGAAAAAAAGAAAAAAGAAAATATGTTCAAATAAATGTATGCCTTGGATTATGATTTCAAAAGATAGATTAAGGATGGGAAAATGTTGAATGAGCCATAAAAGGGTTAAAAGTGCATTTTAAAAGAAAATGAAATTTCAATTCACTTCTATAGATCTTGAGATGAAGTTCTAATATAAATGAGATGTTGAAGATCATATATGTGGACTAGTTTGTTAATGCATGAAGGTTGGGAATTAAATATTGTTTTGAGATGTCATTATATACATACTTGTTGTAGTCTTCTTGATAGAGTCTTTCCCCAAAGTCATATGTTTCAATGTACACTAGAGTGAGCCTTGTTGCTTAGTGTTTGTGGGTATCATTTATGGTAAACCCTTACAAGACTTCACTCGTCCTCTAGGGATACTTAGGGGTTTAAAAGGCTTGTTGCATATGCTAAATGCAATCATCATTTCCACGAAAGAGGAGAAGTCTGTGTTTCAATTTTTGCTAAGGGACTAGCAAAATGTAAGTTTGAGGGTCTAATAAGCGTCAAATATTGCATATTTAAGTGCCCTTAATTGCATTAGTTAAGTTTATTATTTGATCTTTGTATATAGATTAACTACATTTTTATGTTTTTATATTTTTGCAGGTATTATTGCTAAAAAGGAATAAGAATAAGGTTTTAAGGGTTTTTGGAGCACAAGTCATACCGGGCCTACATATCAAGTGGTTTTCAAGGAGAAATAACCTGAATAGACGATGGATGCAATCAGAGCTAAAGAGAGAAGACCAAGTCAAAGAAGCAGCCTCGCGTTCGGACACCACCTCCCAGTACCTTGTATCCGGAAGCAAGAATGGCGTTCGGACGCCACACTACCTGGACCTTGCATCCGGACGCCATTCTGCGTGGCCGGACACAAGGCTACAGGCCTCCTTTTTAATTATACCCGATTTTATTCTATCTTGAGGGAAAATTCAAATTTTAAATGTATTATTTTATTTGGAAACTCTTGTAAGAATAAAGAGAAGGGAAAGGCTTGCATCGGTTGGTTAGTTTTGGTTTTTGAAAAGAATATTGTGAGGGAGAGGATTTTTAAGGTTCTTGGAGGCTAAGCTTTGTAACAATGGTGAGAAGAGGGATTTCTTTATTTTCTTCCATCCTGGAGGTTGCTGCCATATCCATGAGAGGCTAAATCCCTTTCTAGGGAGTTGATGTAACCTAAATCAAGTAAACATGTGTTAATTTGTATTTCAATTTGGGGATGTTTTATTGTATATATTCAGTTTCATAAATTAGAAGTAGTTACATTGAATTAATGTATTTTGCATTGAATTGATGTATAGTTTATCATTTGAATATATATTTGTGTTGGTTTGTTATCTTGTCTTAGAAATCATATTGATACAAATATTACACTTGATTTCCTAGAGTGACAATGGGAAATAATTTATAGAATGGTTATATTGACATGCAATTGAGCAATTATATAGGTTATACTTAAGGAAGATGGACCATACTACACCCTTAGATTAATGTAGTTAGGTAGATGGTCTATATCAACTGAAGATAATCTATGATATTTAATTGATTGCATATGCTGCAACATACTATTGAAGGACCTTGATAGGCCATGCCTAGGGAAGATGGTTCATACTGTAATCTAGTTTAGGTGGATGAACCATGCTAACCAAAGATGGGTTATGCTTAGTCCTGAATGTATGATCTTCTTGATGATGTTGTGGTAGTTTTATGCTTCTACACATCATTTTTTATATATAATTGTCTATCGCCAAGTTGAATGCAAGTTTAATATGCTTATGAGGTTGAGGTGAAGTCAATTCCCTAACCTTCTCTTTATTTAAAATTTATTAAGCTTTAGTACGACGAACTAAGTTCCGAAAATAAGCCCAAAAATAAAATATCTCTAAAAATTCTTGAAAAATATAATAAGAAACATAATCGACAAAAACAACCAAATTTAAAATATGAGGACAATCGAACTTCATTTCAGCCTCCGACAAAAATCACAAAAATACTGCGATGCCTCTTAACAATTACTAAAACACGATTTTAAAACCTTAAACGATGGTTTTCGGCCATAAACTGACATGGCCCACAAGCTAAGACTAGTGGGTTTTTCTCAATCGATTGTTTTCACCCAAAAAACACTATTATTTGGTCAAAAACGGAATTATCGAACTGTTGTTCAGAATTATGTCCAAACAGACAGAATTGTCTTAGATCGTTTGAAGATTATTTTCTAATAATTATACAAAGTAGTTTAATAATTTAATTATAGTAATTAAGCATGTAGATATCAAGTTATAATAACAATTCATGCATCAAATTACAAAATCATACAAAATATGCATACATATATTTTATGACGGCCCAAGTTTTTCAACCTAGTGTGTCAGTGATAAACCGCGTTGAAAAACTTGGGCCGTCACAAATGGTATCAGAGCTCCTAGGTTTGAATACCTTAGGACGACGGGTTTTGGGTTTATATCATGCTTTTGTTGATGTACCTTGATGCATTCACATGCTTTTAATTACATGTTTTGGGATTATAACATGTTTAGGTGTTTCTTGATAACATGCTTAGTAGTATGATATGTCTTTATGCTTATATGTTTATGTGGTTAAGAGCATCCTTGTTTGACATGTATGCTTAATTGCTTAAGTGCTTAATTATTTAAAAGCTTTTGTTAATTGCTTTAGCATGACAGTATGTTGCATATCTCGTCTTGCTTCATGTCTTGTGCATTCATAGTGTGAATTGCACTTGGTCATAATAACTTGTTTTATTGTTGACCTCATTTCTTTTGTGCGTTTAGCGTCATGGTTGTCACGCGTGGAGAGTCTTCGCGTCAGGGCACTGAGGAACAGGTGGCTGACACCGAGTTCACACGGGGTCCGGGGAGGCCCAGGATTCTAGTTCGTGGCGTGGAAGCTAATCCGCCACAGGCACCAACTTATGAGGAGCGAGTGGCTTAGGGAATCAATCAGGGGATTGCTGAATCTCTACAGGAGATGATACGTAGGCAGGTGGTAGTAGTGCAGATTCCAGCACCGACACCGGTACCGATAGTCAATAAGGTGCTGGAGTACTTTATACGACTACAGAGGGTCAAGATTTATCCATTTGCGGGGAGTTCAGATCCGCTAGTCTCTGAAGCTTGGTTGGACCTTATGGTACGCAAGTTAGACATTACGGCGGTACCCACGGACAGGTTAAGGAATTCTTTGACTGCTTCTTTGTTCATGGGGGATGCAGATATCTGGTGGAGGTCTATGACCAATGTCCACAATGTTGAGTTGATGACTTGGAATGAGTTTAGGGGTTTGTTCTTCGAGCACTTCTTTCCTAGGGCTATGAGGCGGCAGATGAGGACACAGTTCGCAGGTCTTTATCAGGGCACTATGAGTGTCATTGAGTATGAGACACGATTTACTTCTCTCTCTCGTTATGCCGAGGATATGGTAGCAACAGACGAGGCCAGAGCAATGAAGTTTTAGGATGGGCTACATCTTAACATCAGGCCACGGGTCTCCATTCTTGATTTGAGGACCTACAGGGAAGTGGTCCAGAGGGCTATGCTAGCTGAAGCAGAGGAACGGGATCAGTTACGGATCAGGGGTTCATACAAGCAGCCTTGCAGCGACACTCCGTCATCTTCCGAGGGCCAGTGGAAGAAGGCTAAGGCCGGGGACAGTTCACGCACTCAAGGACAATCATAATAGGCCTGATCTGTATCTGTAGTTCCAGTATCTTTGGGGTTTTGTGCAATTATGTAAAATAATTATTTTTCGTTTTAGGGACCTTTTTGTAATTTATTTTAGAAGCTATTTTGAAAAGGACCATTTTGTAATTTTTGGAAAGTGTGACAAGTGTCCCACTCTCATGGAGCCATTTGTTGGCATTTAGGTAAAGAGACTTGGCACCATGACTTCTTGACATTTGGTGGGTGGAGATTCATCCATGTGTTGGCCTTAGATTAGTGCACATATAGCCCTTGATTTGTGACAAGTGTGGGCTTAGGATTTAGTCTTGGAAGAGGCATTGGATTAGTGACAAGTGTAGGATCAAGGTTTAGTCTTGCATTGTGTGTGTGAGAGAGGTAGTGCAAGAGCACATAGTGAGTGGATGATTTCTAGCCCTTCCACTCACCATTTTACACTTTACCTTCTTCATTTCATTATCACTCTTGAACCCTAACAAATCCACCATTGGAGGAAAGCTTAGTTCATAGCTTCTCCCTTCAATTTGGTTCACTTCCTTACACCTTAGAGTAGAAACCTTGGGAGAGACAAGATTAATCTCACTCTCCTCTTCAATAACCCTAAACTTGTTTTACATTTAGGGCTTAGTTGCTTGGATTATAGAGATTCAATTCTCTATTGAGGTAGGGGTGGTTGTATGTTTATCCTCTTTGGGTTTTATATATATTGGAGCTTGATATATATTGATTACATGCTTTAAAATTCTTGTATTTGCATATGAATAGAGATTTTGTATGCTTGACTTAGAATTTGTGGATTAAAGCATGTATATAAATATTAAATTGTATAGGTAGATTATTGCTTAATGATTTGCCTATTACTTGTGATTTCATTGAGGATTTATGATGAATATCTTGAGATTACTTTTGTGTTGTTAAGTAATATAGATTTCATTGAAAAACTTGTAAGTATCACTTGAAATTGCTTGTAGGTAAATTGTTATATTGCATAATTAGTAATTATGGCCTACATTAATATTAAATATATGTGGCATAATGTGTAGTATCATTAGCTTGCCACTTTAGACATGAAACCTTAGGGCATGGTTTGTGTGGTTTTACCCTACTTGTGCTTGGTAGGTAGTTCATGCACTGAGATTGTATAAATGTCATAAACTTGTTGATTTTTGGAAGCTTGTAAGGATACGAAATGTTTGATGGCTAGAGTTTGGCTCTAGTACGGAGGATAGGAATTCTTCTAAGTCATAGTGCGTGCTAGGTAGTACCTTGTGGGTCATAATTACCCAAAATAACTTGTATGGTCTCGTGGCCACATATCCTAGTCATTCCATTACTTAATTTCGCATTACTTTCCAAGTTGTAAATCATGGATTTCTTATACCTTGTGATTTGATAAATCTTAGTTTTAATGTGGTTAGTGTACTTGCTTATGTATACTTGGATGTTACGTGTTTACCGTTTCAACATTTTTATAGCTTGAGATGATCCCTTAGAGCACCATGGGAACATAGACGTTAGGTGGAATGCACCCTTGTGATGGTCTATGTTTGGTTCACATTATACTTGAAACTATAGGGTATGCACATGCACCACATCCTACGAGTAACTTGATTACTCACCTTAGTGGTTTGGGTTATTTTTCAGGTAAAGAGACTATGTTCTTGGAGGCTCATCATCCTTAGAAGCTTTTGAGCTAAATGAAGCATTTTTGTATATTGACATGCAAGTGTTTAGCATGCCTTTCTTTTGATATCATATTTTAAATGCCATGGGTGTATGGTACTTTTGGAGCTTTAGTAGCTTTCTTGATATGTAATGGCACTCAAACATTTACTTATGACATTATAAACATGTATGTAAAGAGGCCAAGAGCCAAACATGTATACTTTTGTACTTAGACACTTTTGGTATCAACCTTTGCATCAAAAGTGTATTTAAACCAAAGTTTGAGGTTTGACATATGAAATCTTGTAAATGAAGTCTATGAGGCCATGGGCCATTGTTTTATATTCATTTACTCATATCAAACTTGTTGACATGTTTACATTCTCAAAACTTCATGAAAAATCAGTTTTACACATGCATTTTGAACCAATTCATGAAGGGATTCAAAGTAGAGCTTAGACCTTAGCATCTTGGACTCATAGCAGGTTCAACAGCAGGTTTTTGAAGTGTTTCGGTCAACTGAAACTCCATTTCGGTCGACCGATGTCAAATGGTTTTGTATTTGCACAATAATATCGCATTCCAGTAGCCAAATACACTGTTCAAGGGTCATTTCGGTCGACTGAACCCTTATTTCAGTCTACCGAAGCAACACAAACCTTTTCTTCATGATGTCAGGTCTCAGCACTTTCATTTCAGTCATCCGAAAGTCCATTTCAGTCTACCAAAATAGCTTGAAACCGAGCCTTGCCTCTGTTGAGTTTCAGCACTGATCATCCAACTTCAATGGGTCATAACTTCTTTGTTTCTTATCCAAATGGGGTGATTCTTGAGCCTAAACTCAAGGATTTTGAGTCATCTTTCCAATGGTACCAATATCATTTTAAAATTCCAAACACAGTGGGAGTTATGTCTGTTTTAGTGAAGTAGTATCAGTTTTCACTTCAACCAGGACGAGGCATTTTGTGGAATTCTTAGCCAATGTTCATGGAACCTCTTGGAATGTTTCAAAATGATTAGATTAGGTTGTATTAACCTTGTTTCACTTGTTTAGAGTCAATTTTCTCCTTTTAATTGGGAATTGACCTTTTTGTCCCTTGGATAGCAAATTTTGTTCTTTTTAACCGTTGTTTCCGTTTTTATCCTCTTTAAGTTTCGTGACCTCATGGAGGGTCACATTTGTGTCTTAGGAGTGACTCCTATCTCGAGAGACCTTAGTTTATTATTTGCTTCCACATTTCGGATCCGTTATCGGATCAACTTTCGGTTCATCACTGACGCACCGGGTTGAAAAACTTAGGCCGTCACATATTTAAACATATAAAATCTTTGTCTTAATCCGATTTAAAAATGCTAACTAGTTTATTAATCTTGTTTAATCATCCTAAAGTCATCCTAGACATGTACTAAACATTAGATCAAAGAAGATGAGTAGAATATAGAACTTGTCTTAAACTTTCGGATCGAAAGTTAAACTCCTTCTTCCTTGTTATTGTTTTCTAATGATCATTCTTCTTCTTCTTCCTTCTTTCTCTCTCTAGTTTTCTCTTTCTAGATCTGAACAGGAATATAGTTTTCGAACCCTTTCACAGACCCCCAATACATATATATATATAGCTAACTATAAAATCCTATTCCCAATCCAACTTTACCTTACTAATTAAGAAAAGAAAAAGAAAAATAGAAAATATATATACAAATATACCAAGTTTGTTACATATATATATATATATATATATATATAATTCTAACTATCCATAATAATATTATTATTATTACTATCCATATATACATATATCCCCATACATATATATATATACAACTATCCATGGATAAATATCCGTACCCATTAAGACTCTTATCCAAATAATTCATGGGACCCAAATGGTTGGTCCATTATTACTATCCATATCCAATTTCTTTTAAAATAAAATAAAATAAAATCAACAAACAATTTAAATACAAACAAACACAAAACATTTAAACAAATACACAATTAATTATATAATCATATCACACAAATACACACAAATAAAACATACCATACACATCAAATAATTAAATCATTTAAGCACATAACACATAAACACATAGCCACATAAGCAAATAGCCACATAATTAATTAAAAGTGCAATAAAATAAATAATTAAATCCCATTTATATCCTTTTGAAAATTAGGGGTATTACATTCTTTCCCCTTAACAAAAGGAATTCTGTCCTCGGAATTCACAAAACTCTGAATTATTTTCTTTTAAATTTATTTCCGTTCTCATGTGGACTCAGTCTCTGTGTATGAGCTCCACTGAACTCCAATGCATCACTTAATGTATATAATTCCTATATTTAAGAAACACCATAAACGTACCACACATAGGTTGTATCTAACAACAACTTAAACTAACCTAACATTTATACAAGGGTAACTATCCGTATTCCTAAAAGTTCCATAGCATATATGCACAAAACTTCCTATGCACCCAGCACTAACCATTTGGTAACACTAATCTATAGGCTATTGCCTTAATTAATGAACCAAATCCGTGAAAAGTCAATATAATAAGTGAAAATGAACCTTTCTCCAAAAATCGCATTACTTCCTACATGGAAGACATCACCAGCAAACTATTTCCTGATAGAAAACTCTAGTATACGAGTTTGACTATTTACAAAATCCGGCTGTCGCCCCTAATCCACGCGCAACTATTACAAAGGAGTATTTTTCTCCAATGTGTCTTTAAATGAAGTCAAGGTTTGATTGTACAACTCTTGTTTCCATTTTAAACAATAACTGAGAAGTCTGCACTATATAATATACAAAACCTTAAACATCGTCACACCAACGTCCTTGTGCCAACATTATCACAGATAAATCTCTTAAAAACGAAATAGATGCTTCCAATTGTCCACGAAAACCTAGGATATATGCTTTAAGCATATCCTCCACGTGCTCAATCCATTGCTCTTAATCCATATGGAATTAAAATTACAATTCAATGTCGATAATTTCTACCGACCATCCACTCCTGTTTAGTCCTAATCCCATTTCGACATAGGAAGTGACAAAAAAAATTCCCAATGATATTCGGTTATCAAAATTTTCACCTTTCTAACAGGTGCTACATTTAGAGACAATTATGCACATGTCCCTACCCATACCTGTTCATCCAAACTGACATTTGATGTCCTAACATAACTTATAACCGTCTAAGTGCATTCAGAAAAATTTACGAAATTTTACATCTCAGTCACTTCGACATCATTTACAGAACCTACTAATCCTCTCCAGTACCTTAAGCTCTATCTGAGTAAGGTAACACCTCCTCTAACGTCAGCTCCGATATCCTAAGTTGACCTCCTTAATTACCCTAGTAATAGCAAGTGTTATTATTACACATGCTATAAATTCAATTGATAACTCAACAACTAACCGAAAGATTTAAATATCATATCGATTGTTTAGAACATCCACTTTCATATTTGCTTCCACAGACGAAACTTGATGCAAAGTGTGAATCACCACTCTGTCCATCTAAGTTGTCTCATGATCCGTTCTATTTGTATGAACTGATGTCTTAAACTAAGGTAGACACAAAAATAATTAAATCCCTCTTTCTGCCTATCCACTAACTTCTGCTTTATACTGTGATGTAGCGTATCTCAACCAGGATGAATAGAGAACTAGGAGTTGTAAATCTCAGTCTTTGCATCCTCCCTCCAAATTCGTCTGCAAAAAGTACCATTAGTCTGGTAACACTAGCCTTTGTCTGTGCCCATTATTTAAATTGGAGCATATTCAAACGCTACCTCTGCAACTGAATCCATGCATCATTGATCCGTGATAGACTTACCGATATTGAAAGTCAACCGGTAATTTAATTTATCAAAAGTTAACCAACTACAATTTTTCATACACACAGTGCACCCCTTCTTGTTATATAGGTGATTGGTCTCACCATCATGTCTTTGACACACCCTGTTTCTGTAACGCACGTAAGTGTCAATCAGATTTCTTATCTAACTTCAAAAGAATATAGAACCTTTCCATCCATCAATTAAGTCATCAATTTCTTAGCAACAACTATTTGTTGTGAAGTGTGACCTAAATTTTTTTTTTTTTTTTTCCATATTATTTATATAAGTGAAGAGACTTGGTTTCCTCCTCCACCTACAACACCGACAACTCCTCCTAATGACACACTCTTGAAAATAAATTTTAATTAAGAACAGACTTAGGAAAATTTATTCAGTCTACTATCCTCACTTGGCATCATTTTATAAGTACCTAAACTAGTACAAAATCCTCATTCCGACTTAGTAACAACTTCTAGAATTTTCCAAAGAGATGTTCTGCAAATCCGGCACCTCCGATAAACTATCGTGGCGTTACAGTAGTCTTTATTTACCACCACCTCATGAATACCGAAATATTAACAACCACCATTATCATGGGGTTATAATTAGATATGAATCCCGACCTAGTGTAAAGTATATCAAACTAATCGTGCTAGATTATTTGACTCGTAGTGATGGCCTAACTATCCCATCCCACACAACATTCCATAATGACGCATGTCCAGGTCCAATTGATTGGCTAGAATTATGTATATCTACCAAATCCTAGCGTTAAAATAATGCTATTACCCCATGGTGTAGAAACAGTAATTGACTGATCACATACTTGTGTCCCCAACTAAACCACATACCAAAATCCCAAATAATAAATGAAAATAAAACACGTATGAAAAACAAAATACCACAAAATACTCCTACTTAAGACATCGTTCTTTCTAGGGAACATCTCCTCTGAAATCAACTTGCAAAAATTATTTCACACAATTTCCTTTTATAGTTTCGTAGGTAATCCTCCAACCTCAAAACATATCCTTCAAACATAGCTTAAAAGTAACATATGTTTGCCTAAGCAAATACCAAGGGCTCAACCCTCAGCCTCTTTATACATGGAATCTAAACTGTCTAACTTGCCTTTATAAAGCAAATTAAAATGTCACAACATAATACCATTGCTCTCTTAAATGTGATATAAAATCATATGTTTCGTTTTGATAAGAACTCCATTAGATACCTAAACTCCTGAAGAGTACTTATTATATATCTCTTTTAGAGATGATAAGAAAGTTTAACTATATGTAGATTGACCAACACCAATTCTACTAATATATTCGCTATGCTACTAGCAAATAAGATCCCCCTCGCGCAATCATTCATCTTTAAGATTTTGTACCCTCTTTCTTGGATACTCTACAATCTCCTCCATTAGGATCATTTTCAGGTTCCTCCTCCTTGTTTTTCTCCTTTTTGAGAATAACTGAAGTCGTGTAGGTCCCAAGATACGATGACCTATCACACACACTTAAATTCTTCCTTGGCTTATACTTTAAAGTAGCGCCAAGATCCCTAATTCTGCCATCTGGCAAAGAAATTGATAGCGTACTCCTTTACTTTTTCTTTTGGGTCTTTATAGCTTTCACCTTGGACCCCATCCTCTTCCTAGTACCAACTATTCTATGACTATAGAATACAATTGACATCAGCTCCTCCTAACGAACCAAAAATAGAGTATATCAAATCCTAATATGGGCTCTAAGTTTTAAGAGACGCAACGCGGAAGTCATATAACGAAAGACACTCCTAAGGACACTTGAACTTGAAGTGTTCTGATACCAACCGTGATACCCCCGTATTCTAGAATGCAGGTTGGCCAGGTCCACGCCCGAATACCCGAGAATATCAAAAACAAATCGGCAATAATCGAACACAGAATATAAAAGAATAAATAAGAATAAATAAATTTCTGAAAGAAAACTAAAGTGATAATCCAACAATTAAATCCTCAGAATAAATTTTTAATAAATAATAAATTATTCTTATACAACCAATCATTCAAGATACAACTCGGGAATCCATACTGTGTGGACCCTTAGAAAATCCTAAACCAATATAATTAACAGTAACAAATGTCTATAACTAAATACTGAATCATAATGGAAACTCCTATATAGATAATCTGGAAGAATAATGATGACTGGTCTCTACGCTACATGATCCAATTTACATTAACCTGACAAATAAATAGTGGATCAGGTCCACAAACAAGTTCTTTCTGCTACATCTAATAGAGACCTAAGGAACAAATACATCGTAGTCAACTCATGCAATAGCTACATAGTCTGTACATATATAGATACACACTAAAGGACTCTCACTAGACTATTGGGCAGTTTCATTTTGATACTAGGTATCACGCAAAACATATAGGTAGTCATGAACATTGTCATCTATCAAGGTCCACCACATCCTCTATATCCAGCTATGCATCCCACGCAATATACGATCCCTAACCATTGATCCGAGACTCAAGCTCCTATGATGGCATATATTTATATATATATATAATCTATCATATCCAAACATAAAAGTAAACTATCCAACCATATTATTTTAATGGCATGCCGTCCAACTATGTTGTTGACTTGATACGAATAAGTAGGACTTAACTTTATGGTTAATTTGTTCCCTTATAAATATAAATAGGTAGGACTTAACTATTCCATTAATCCGTCCCTGATATGTCCCCATATCCTAACAATGGTGCATAAATCCAATAATTGATGCAACCAATATAATAATACATCAATTAATCCAGAATTAAACATGAAAATAATCATAAAGATATCCATTGCATTTAACTAAGCAATATACAACTTTAAGTAGCATTTAATTAACTTAAAACACTAGTAATTAATCTACATCTCAATTAAATTGTATAATCCTCCACATCATTGCATATTATTGTATATTATGCAAACTATGAATTAATCAACTTATCATCCAATATATATATTCATAAATCACATTATGATTATCATCATTTATAATATAATTAATATTATCTATCAAAATATCCAATAATAATAATGATACAATAAAGATCATTTATCAACGAGAATGAATAATGATACTTAATAACGTTTATCATATTACACCATATACTCCAATTACGATTATTATATTTTAATACCATACTTAGTATATTTTCAACATGATTAATATTATTTATCAAACATACATCCTATATTTAACTCATCATTAAAATTTATCGAGTTTTAGTACGACGAACTAAATTCCAAAAATAAGCCTAAAAATAAAATACCTCTAAAAATTCTGGAAAAATATAATAAGAAATATAATCAGCAAAAACAGCCAAATTTAAAATATAAGGACAATCGGACTTCGTTTTAGCCTCCAACAAAAATCACAAAAATACTGCGATGCCTCCTAATAATTACAAAAACGCGATTTCGAAACCCTAAACGATGGTTCTTGGCCATAAACTGACATGGCCCACAAGCTAACGGTAGTGGGTTTTTCTGAATTGATTGTTTCCACCAAAAAAAACACTATTATTTGGTCAAAAACGGAATTATCGAACTGTTGTTCAGAATTCTGTCCAAACAAACAGAATTGTGTCTTAGATCGTTTGAAGATTATTTTCTAATAATTATACAAAGTAGTTTAATAATTTAACTATAGTAATTAAGCATGTAGATATCAAGTTATAACAACAATTCATGTATCAAATTACAATATCATATAAAACATGTATACATATATTTAAACATATAAATTCTTTGTTTTAATCTGATTTAAACATGCTAACCAGTTTATTAATCTTGTTTAATCATCCTAAAGTCATCCTAGATATGTATTGAACACTAGATCAAAGGACATGAGTAGAACATAAAACTTGCCTTAAACTTTCGGATCAAAAGTTAAACTCCTTCTTCCTTATTATTCTTCTCTAATGATTCTTCTTCTTCTTCTTCCTTCTTTCTCTTCCTCTTTCTCTCTCTAGTTTTTTCTTTCTAGATCTAAATAAGAATATGGTTTTCTAACCCTTTCACAAACCCTCAATACATACATATATATAGATAACTATAAAATCCTATTCCCAATCCAACTTATAAAATATTAAATCATATTCTCAATCCAACTTTACCTTAGTAATTAAGAAAAAAAAAATAGAAAATATAAATATAAATATTCCAAATTTGTTACACACATAGAGAGAGATATATATATATATATATATATTATATATCTATATATAATTCTAACTACCCATAATAATAATATTATTATTACTATCCATATATACATATATTCCCATAAATATATATATACAACTATCCATAGATAAATAACCGTACCCATTAAGACTCATATCCAAGTAGTCTATGGGACACAAATGGTTAGTCCATTACTACTATCCATATCCAACTTTTTTTAAAATAAAATAAAATCAACAAACAATTTAAATACAAATAAACACATAACATTTAAATAAATACACAATTAATTACATAATCATATCACACAAATAAAACATACCATACACATCAAATAATTAAATCATTTCAGCACATAACACATAAACACATAGCCACATAAGCAAATAGCCACATAATTAATTAAAATGCAATAAAATAAATAATTAAATCCCATTTATATCCTTTTAGAAATTAAGGGTATTACAATATTTTGGCCATTCCCTTGTCAATAGTTGCTTCTAAACTTTCTTTTAGTACGGGAGGTAGATTGCTTGACAGATTTTGAAGTTCTTTAACTCTTAAAATTGTAGAAAGTTTGATTTGTGCTCAAGATTAGCTAAGAGCTTCACCTAATCCAGGTGAGATTGAAGAGACGTTGGAGGCTCTTGAGGTTGTCGAACAAGGTAATCAATTTCTAACCTTTAATGAATATTTTATCCCCTTGATACATGTATAATAGGAGAATCTTACATACTTTTAATTTGCATGTTGTAAAAATTGCTGATGGTTTTGAAGGTCTAGTCATTCCGTCAATAATTGGCAATTGAAAAAAGAAGTTCAACATCAGATATCTATCTTGCTCTGTGTTGGGTTATTGCTTCTTGTGTTTTAATGTTTCTCTTTATGAGATTATGTGGAGCTTGGGCACTAACATATGGTTATTTGGGTTTTTGGAACGGTTAAATGCCAAATTTCTTTCTTTTGATAGTATCTTTGGAAATGAACATGAACAACCAAGTTTGTTGGACAATTTATGTGGTGTTTCAGCTGTTGTTGTTACTGCTACAATTGTCATGTCATTGTCATTATCACAATTGTGTGTGTACAAGTACAGTTTAATTTTGAGAGTGTTACTTTTGTTCAGTTTTGGGTGTTTGCGTGTAGTTGTTGTTTTGGGTTGAATAATATTAGATGGAATTAAGTTTGGTAATGTTATTGATTGTTGTTCAAAGAGTACTATATCGTTATTGTTCTTATAGTGATATTTGTGTGTGTGTGTATATATATATATATATATATATATGTATATATGTGAGATATTATTTTATAATTGGCAAATTTTGGTAACAAAACAAGTCCTAGTCGAGTTGTAATTTCAGTTACTATATCAGAATCGACATTAACTACGGAATATGGAAGGTTGTTCAAAAGAAGAAAATACTGTTGATCATCAAATGGAAAGAACAACACATTAGGAAATCATTTCGCACTTAAGACACAAATAGCTACAAGGTATATTATCCTAAGTTTACCAAATACAGAAAATCCAAGTTGTAGTTGGATTCTGTCAAGTGGAAACTGGTACTTGAATTTGGGAACCGATTCAAGAAGCTGAGATTCGAGAAAAACAATTCTGTCATTTGGGAACCGGTACCAAAATCCTCCTACCGGTACCACTGCTATTTCATTTTATGGAAACTTAGTCCTGATCAGTGGTTTAGAAGTTTACCAAAAGTCTTATGCATGAAATTTCCTTTATTTTTCGAAAGAATAGGACTTTAAAAACTCTATATAAACCCTGATACACATTTAGGTTTATTCATACCTTTTGCACTATCAATTCATTATTCATAAAAGCCTTAGGAAGATTATTCTTGCAGAAAATCTAAGAGATTTATCTGTCATCTTTCTAGAACACGTACACATAAACATTTAGTGAGTTTAGAGTTGTAGTGTTTAAAAATCTTGATCGTGATCATACAGTTGCATCTACAATGATCAGAGAAAAGCAGATCTACTTCTACATCGAATTCAAATATTGAAGAACAGAAGTAAAAGCGATCACACTTTGAAAGCGTTGGAGCATTCGAGGAGTATCTAATCTACCTGCTACTCTTCTATAGATATCAAACATAAGTGTAATAACCTGGGTTTTTATTCAACCCAGTGGGTCAGTGATGAACCAAAGATTGACCCGATAATGGATCCAGATGCGGAAGCAAGAAACAAGACAATGGTCTTCCAATGCATAACACACCTCTAAAACACTAAGATGACCCTCCATGAGGTCAAGGAACTCAAGGGAAACAAAAACGTGTGAACAAAGGATAAACCTAAGTCTCTAGAGATACGAACCATCCTTATGACACCAAAGTGACTTTCCATGAAGTCACGGAACTCAAGGAAATAACTAGAAGTGAAGTCTAGGATAAAAAGGTTAAATGGTACCCTATGGCACCTCTGACAACCGAAGGAACGAGATCTAGTCCAAACTAGACCATGTATGCCATTAAATGGCTTAAACAAGATCAACAAGGTCAAGTGGGAGCAAATGAAACAAGGTTAACCTGTCTAGGCAACAAACCAAACAAACTCACAAGGCAGCTCCATTTCGGTCGACCGAAATGGAGCATCGGTCTGCCGAAATGAGCCAGGAGAAAAGAGAAGAAAGAGCTCCTAGTTCGGTCGATTGAAGTGACAAACTGGTTGACCGGTTTGAGGCTCAAGATAAAAAGATGAGTTTCGGTCGACCGAAACAGAGAACCGGTTGAGCGAAATGGGCCTCGATAGTGAAAATGGCTACTAGAGTTTGAAGATTTTGATGAATAAATGAAACCAAAACAGAATCGGTCGACCGAAATGGCTCGAGAATGTGCATATGAACCTATTATGCACCTAAATGGAAGAAAAGACAAGTCTTATTGGAATCCCCCATGGCATGATCAATTTGCATTATAAGCTAATGTGTGACGATGTGAACATACATGCAAGTGTAATATGACATTTTAAACATGTTACAATGGCATATGGCCTTATTACATCATATTCACAAGATTTGACATGCCAAACCTCAAAGTTAGGAAAAATTACATTTTTAAACAAAAGGTGGCGCCAAATGAGTACAAGTGCAAATATGAACATGTTTGGCCCTTGGCCTCATGTTATACATGTTGAATACAATGAAAAGAGTGTACTTATGTATATATTACACAATGGAATCAAAGAATATAAGTTTTGTACATAAGGCTACCAAATGATATTCCATGCTAACACTTGCATGAAGTGGAAACTCGAAGCTACAAGCCATCCCAATGAACGACAAGCATCACAAACCAAGTCTTCATACTTGAACAAATCCCCCAGTAACTTCGGGGTGAGTAAACAAGTTTACTCGTAGAGAATGAGTATGCATCAACTCGATTTCTTTAGAGATTTTTAGACTAACATGAAATAGTTCAAAATGGTCATACCACCTAACGTCTATGTCAAAGATGAGACTCGGGGAGCATCCAAAACTACCTTAGAGTGTAAACAACAAGAATCATGATATATAAACATATATGAGACGAATCAAGATTGGGATAACCCAAAAATCACGATAAGAAGGATACTTGAATATTGATTAACATGAATTGTATTATCTCTACAATTAAGCAAGATTTGGAATAATCCATATAATACGACAACAGGATACTAGCTATATAAAGACCACATTATCAATACAATGAACATAATTGGGACATACCAATTAACACGACAAGAAGCATTCTCGGATACAAGTTAATAAGAATTACATTATCCATGCAATTAACATGATTGGAGCATTCCAATTAACACGATAGGTGTAACACACGAAATCAAGAACAAGGCATAATATCTATGCAATTAAACAAGGATGAAACATTCCATGAAACACGAAAGAGTTACACATGAATCAAGAATAAGGTATAATATCTATACAAGTAAACAAGATTGGAGCATTTCACATATACGATAAGTTTAAATCTTCAAGGAATAGCAACTTGAAATTTAAAGAGTGAAATCAACTAATGTGAAAAACTTTAATATCGCCCGGATTAAAACCATACTAATGAGATCACTTTAGGGCTACTAACCCATGGGTACCTTTCCCCTAGTGCGCACTATAGTGTAGGAGAACATTCTCCCGTACTAGAACCAAGTCCTAACCATGTCAATTCTTGATTGATATCCCAAGTCCCAAAATCAACAAGTTGTGCAAACCAAGATAGTATCAAAATATAAGAAATGCATTAACCACGTTTCATGCACAACCAAGATTTTGGAACACACAAGTCATGCTCTAAGTTCATCAACTATCATTGCATGTGAAATGTCTAGAAATCATAGTGTACATCTATATAGACTAGAACTAAGATATATATAGCACATGAAATCTATTGAAGTAAATATACCACAAGTATAAGATACCTGATTCAATTATTCACTAAACAACACATGTGTAATTAAACCATCCCAAGACAAATGTGCATGTTTATTAAATACATTAATGAAACTTAGATACAAGGAGTCACGATGCTTGATAAAAAGATGATGGTACATGAAATACAAATCCGATTCATAAGTTAACACGAGTTCAATATCAAAGCATGATTAACACGATGGAAGCATATATAGGAAATTTAATCTACTTAAGGGATTAAATTATCAAGATTACAATACAAGTTCAAATGTTCTACGAACAAGTTATGTCAAGGATCATGTCAAAGCCAAGTCTAATGTCGAGTTACAAGTTCATTTCATACAACATACGGCCATGTGAATTAAGTCCCATACAAAGGAAATAATTATATATAAGTTTCAAAACTTATCTAATTATTCTCAAATTTAATACACATGAAGGAACTTGTCAAGGAAACCATGAATACAAGGTTAGAAACTTAATCAAGTACAAGGGACCATTGAATGGATTTTAATTAACTCATTTAATTAAAATCTCTAGATTTTGAAACTCATTTAAATGATCTCAAATTAATATGTGATATACAACATGTCAATACTGGATTTAAAAACATGATACAAGTGAATTATAAGCAAGACACGGCCATGAGTATTAAACTTTAATACTAGAAAAATAATAAATGAAAGGCTTCAAAGCCTAATCAAATATTCTAGATTTAATATATGTGAAACTATATGACATGCATATCAAGAATATCAAGTCGGAATTCCAATGGAGTGAATAGTATACTCGGAATAAATTAATTACTCAAATTAATTAAATATTACTAGATTTCAAAACATCTCCAATTTCTCTCAAATTCATCTATGTTGATTAGCATGCTAGGGCCTAATATAATATGCTAACATACATTGATTTCAAGCTAATTAAGGCCACATGAATTAATCTTTCACTTAAGATAAATATTAAATAAAAACTTTAATACTTGTCCAAAAGCTCTCAATTTAATATATGTCAATGACCATATCATGGGGTAATATTCTATCATGCCACATGTTTAAACCAAGTTATAAGCAACCGAGAAAATCAAATCTCATACAAGAAAATAATTAAATAAAATCTCTAGATTTGATATCCAAGCAAGTAAACAAGTTGTATAAGCATCACAAGTATACTATATAATAAGAAAATAAATTATAACACCCCCTACCTCAATTTGAAATGAAAATCTCAAAAGCCCACCGAAATAAAAATGCTTCGAATCTGACGATACCGAAGGGTTTTGTCGAGGACAACACGGTGAACAAGAATCCCCAAGAAGCCCTATGAAAATCACAACTTCACTTCAAACCCGAACTTAAAATTTGGTCAGAAATGGGTTCTAATAAGGGTGAAAGGTAGAGCTCGTCAAGGGGAACAATAAACGTGAAGGCCGAAGACTTTGCACTTAGGAAATCAAGTGGAGGAGAAGAAGAAAAGGTGGCAGCCCAAGGAGCTCCCATGGCTGCCGGCCAAGAGGGGGAGGAAGATGATCAAAATCTGACTTTTCTTCTTTAAGTCCCCTATTTATAGAAAATCTCAAAAAGTGCCCCGAAAAGGCCCCGCCTGGTCCGGAAAAGTTCATTTTGAGCAAACGCGCTCAAATGGCAAAACTCCGCGAATGAAAAAGATTCAAAATGAGAAAACATGAACATTGGAAGAAACGGTGTCAAAAATTGAGTCTCGAGCAGAGAGATATGCCCGGAACAAGTTCGGCAGCAACTGGGGTCAGAAACTCTGAAACTGGAGAAAAATGACCAGAATGGAATTCTAAGAGTACATGACTTGATGAAATGTGAAAATGAATCCTGTACGAGGATCCAGGCTCTATATGAGATATTTTTGCAATAACTTTCGTTAATTGCACAATGACCCTTCTAAAAAGTGAAAACTGCACTAATGCCCCAAAATGAAAATATCTTCCAAAAATATTTTCTTAAAAACCCCTGAAATAAAATATCTTCAAAAGATATTTACGAAAAACACCCCAAGAAAAGAAAATAATTCTAAAGAACTATGCATCCATGCCCTTATGGACACCGGGAGCAACTAGAGTACTTTCTCGCAAAAGTAAGGATTCGTATTTCATGGAAACCACCTCGAATGAAGACACGTGAAGTCAAAAACCAACTCCAAGCACAAAAGGTGAGGTTTTTCCAACAAAGTGACAAACGAGAAAAAGACAGAATAGGGAAAAGGACAAAAAGTGAATAGTGTCCGAAAAGTGAAATGTGGAAATGAGCCGGTCCTCAAAGGAAGTTGTCAATCCGTATGAAAGAGTCACGGAAACTATTTCCAAGCACCCAAGATGACACTAAGTGACGAGAAATAGAGCTCAGAAAGGAAAATTAAACGGAAAAAAATTTATCCATAAAATTTTAGGAAAAAAGAAAGAAAGGTAAATGACTGGGTCATTACAATAAGCCTAAGGTCAAGTTGCTATTGGACGGGATATCGTAAAGCCAGAGGATTGTCAACAATTGATGTTTAGTAGAATGATAGGGTGTGAGCCAGATTCAAAGTTCAGTATACTTTGTTTTAAACATAGTGAATCGGTTTACTTTGGACTGCATAGTCCACGAGGTTTTTCTCGCGTAAAAAGTTGACGTATTTTATCAACTGGATTTCCTCGCTAAAAATCCTAGTGTCATCTCTAACTTTTACTTTGCTTCATTTTATTTGCATGTGATTAATTGTTTAATTACTAAAATAAGTAAAGTTGGAAAAGATACAGATCTGTTTTCAAAAATACAAAACTTTTTAAATATTCCGTTGCGTACAGTTCACAAATTAGTATCAGAGCCAATCTCTACACATTGAGTTGATTCTTATGGAAAGTTTTGTTTGATTTCAAAAATTAGTTTTCATCATGTCTTATGCGTTGAAAGAAGGTGGTTCTAATCAACGTGGTCCTTAATTTGAAGGAGATAATTACAATTTTTAAAAATTAAAGATGAGAGCCTATTTGCAAAATTCAGGAGGTAAAACTTAGGCTATAGTTAAATCTGGCTATACACCACCTACAGAAGATAAAACTGTAGAGGGTAAAAAAGTCATTGTTTTAAAAGATATTTTTGCTTTTACTGCTGTTGAAACTGAGCGTAATGATGCTAATGTAAAAACTTTATATGCAATTATTAATTTTGTTGTTCCATCTGAATATGTTAGAATTTCTGATTATAAAACTGCTAAAGAAGCTTAGGATATTTTGCAGGTTACTCATGAAGTAACTTCAAAAGTGAAGTTATCCGAAATTCAGATGCTTTCTCATAACTTTGGGAACATCGTGATGAAAGAAGATGAATCCTTTTCTAATTTTTATTCTAGTTTTCTTGAAATTATTTCTAAACTGCGTCACTTAGGTAAAAGAGTTAGTGATAACAAAATCTGTAAGAAAATCTTAAGGCCTTTACCTAAAAGGTTTCATATTAGAGTTGAAACCATCATTGAACATTGGGATTTGACATCCTGTAAAGTTGATGAAATTGTCGGTTCATTGAAAACTTGAATTTTGATTTATATCAGAAGGAGAAAGATCTTGCTTTAAAATCTACATAAGTTGAGAATTCTGTTGATAATAACTCTGATGATTATTTTTCTTTTTTGTCAAGGCAATTTAATCAGATTTTGCAAAGATAACAAAGGAGAAGGAATAACAACTTGGCTAATTCTCAAAATTTTGACAAGACGTCAAAATTTAGGTTTAATGAAAAGAAAGTAGAAGAATCAAAAGAAACTGAATTCACTTGCTGGAATTGTGGTGGCAAAGGTTATGCATCCAATGTTTATCTTAGTCCTACGAAAGAACAAAAGGATAGGAATAAAGGAAAAACAATGAAAGTTTCCATGTATGAAAATTCTGCTTTAAGTGATAATGATTCTCCTTATGATGATTCTAATGATTTTTCTTATGTCGCTTTTCTTGAAGAAGGTCCTCATGTCATTACTTTATCTGACTCTGATATTTCAGATAATGAAGACAATGAAGTTCATGAAGAACAGGTGCAAGAGACTGAAAAGGACGATGAAAGATTGAAGAAGATGGTCGAAGAACACATTGAAGTTAAACAGACAATCAATAAGTTGGAAAAAGGAGCTTATCCAATCAAAAATGTGAGAATGAAGATCTAAGGAAACAAATCGATGAAGGCAAAATGAAAGCTTTTCAAAACAATTTTATCATCACTGAGCTTGAAAAGAGGATCATCATTCTTGAGGATAAGGTAAGTTGTGTTAACTCATTAAAAGAATATCTTACTCTAAAAATTAACTATCTTGAATTTGAATTGAAGTCTTAACAAGACAAACTGAGAGGATTATCTATGAGTCAAGACAGTTTGAATAAGATGATCAACATCAGTAAGGATGTGAATGATAAAACTGGATTAGGATTTGTTAAAGGTTCATCTAGTAGTCAAGGTAAAACAAAAATTGTTAAACATGTTGATTATCATATGCCTGATTCATATTTGCCTGATGTATTACATTCTAACATGTCATATGTGCCTAAATTGTTGCATTGCACTTTTTATGGTAAGGATGGACATAAGCATAACTCATGTTTTCATAGGAAAAAGAAAGACTTTTCTAAAATTCATTCTCATAATGTTCAAGCTAAGAAAATGGTCCGTTCTAAAAAGAAAAAGAATTTTATCACACCTAAGACTTCTAGAGCTGAAAATTTGCCTAAGAAAGGAGTAAAGAAAGAAAGAGAATTTCAGGAAATGAGAGTGAAAATTGTGTGAATCAAAAAGTCCAATTTGATCAATTATGTGCTTGTTGAGTCCGTGGAACTATTTTCCAAAAGGACTTCACCTTTAAACTGAGTCCTGTGAAATCGAATGATCATGGCTTGTGCTTAAAAGAAAATTTTGTTGCTATTGGATAACGTGTTAGGGTTTGGTTAGGGTATTGAGTTTCTAATCATAGTCTTTATGATATATTTGTGAAAATTCTTTCATTGAATTTATGATCTAACTGTTAATTGTGACACATGATTTTTGATTAAAAATAGATTATTGGTTTGTAATCTATACAATAAAAGTTGATTTGCATTGATTAGGAGATTTTTTAGATTTGAATCTCTTAAGTTCATAACCTTTTGTGCACTAGTCCATATCTGAGAAATTTGATTAAAAATCATTGAATTGTTGACTATGATATATTGATCATAAAAGCTATAAAGGTTACTGTCTAAAATAAAAAATAAAAAAAATAGGCGCTTAAAAAAAAATTTAAAAAAATTCAGCTTAAAAAGAAAAGAAAATTTAAAAATTGCTGAATTCTTTGTTTAGGAAAAGGCTACCTATTGAGATGTGTTCGAAAACTCCCATTAAACGTTGAAATTGAGCTAAATGAGTAAAAAGAAAGGTGGAGACAAGTTGAATTGGGGAATTGCTGTCTGTTCTTTAGAGTGAAAGTCACCTTGCTTAGAAAACTTGCTCATAGACAATTTTATCTTGATGTTTTTTGGTCAATATGGTTTGGATAATGATTTGTTAATCATTGATTGAAAATTGATTAGATGGATTGCACACACACATTTGAACTTGCTAGATTAATTTCTAAATGTTTCATTAAAATTTGTAAGTTAAAATTCATGTTGTGATTATTTCCTGAGAATTGAAATTGATTGAATATTCCGTGGAGTCGAGATTTTCGTTCATAGATATCTCTGAAATTTTCTAAAAATTTCAATCATGTGTGGACTTGAAAGACTTTGATTAACTGTTCAATGATTTGTTCTTAATTTTGTTTTAAAAATTAAAAAAAAATAAAAAAACTATAAAAAAAATTCAAAAAGATTTTTTATTTTAGTTTGTAGGATTTTTTTTCATTGATCATTGAGTGATTCAAAAAGTCTGGTAGAAAATAGTTTTTATGAAAAATTTCAAGTCTAAATATGGGTTCTACACAGTTGCTACCGGTTCAACAAGTTCTTTACCGGTTTAAGGTGCTAAGTAACAAGGCCAAACCTTTCTGGCGCTTGGCTACCGATCCCATAAGTTTGGTACCGATTCAAAAGTCTTCACCGCTTTACAAAGACTCATTGCCTAGTGGGAACCAGTTCCCACTTTGGCTACCGATTCCTGGCAACGGGTAAAGGCATAAAAGAGGTTTATTTTGCACTATTGGGTATTGTTGCATATACATTCTCTCTCTATATTGCACCTTCTCTCTCTCTCTCTTTTTACATCACTCCATTCATATATAATCATATATATCTTCATATATTATATCAATCTTGCATCACTCTTATCATAAATTGCATGTTAAACATGAAACCATCACTTTGATCTTGAGATTGAAGATTGAAGGTTGAAGTTGAAGATTGAATTGGAGTTTGGGTTTTTGAAAGAAAACTTGGAGGATTTGGTTGAGATTAAATCTTTGGGTCACTTTGTTGAAGATTGAGACTTCTTTGGGTTGTGATTGAAGCTTTGTGCTACATTGTTGTTGATTGTTGGGGTTTTTGAAGAATCAAATCAAACCTGTCCAAGAACAAGTGTTGAAGCGCACTCCAAGTGTTTAACAAAATTACCAAATGAACTTTGGGGCTTCAAACCAAAATTATTTGAACATAGATGCCTCCAAAATTGTCTTGAAAGGCCAAAAAGAAAAGGAATTGCAGCTCTAAGACCTCCTAAGAGAGCTCAAACAATGATTTCCATCTAGGAACCACAAGAGGGTTCACATGCTTCAAGGGATGAATAAAGTTCGCCTATGCATTCTAGTTCACCTTCTACTAAGGTACCACTTGAGTATCCTTTAGTTTTTGACATTGGAAAGGTTGAGTTTGTGAACGAACACTTTTATAATGAGTATGCATGGAAGGTATACACCAAAGTATACAAAGACGGTCTGATAAAGTCAGAACGGAATGTAAACTTGAAGAAGCTCAAAGATAGTCCAGGTAAAAAGCTCGTTGACTACATTGAGAAGCACAATTGTTTTTATTGCACGAAGATGGAGCGTACCTATAGTTCAAACATAGTACATTACTTTTACTCTAATATCCGGAAAGTCTATGATAGTGGATATTTTGAGGTTTCTTTGTTCGGCAAGGACTATGTTACCAATGAAGAGGAAATTGGAAAAGTTTTTGGTACACCCAAGAGATATTCAAGCATAGGCTATTATCTTCCACTTGATCATTCAGGGCTGGAGTGGGAAGATATTTGTAATACCTTGGTGTTCCAAACTCGCCGAGATACCCTGATCATATTCCATCTTGTTATCTTACAGATGAGGCGGCGTTTATGAATTTATTTGCCATTGCAAATCTTGGTAACTTCAGGAAGGACGTTATCTCTTCGGATCGTGTAGAGGTATTATTTCTTTTATCTACTGGTGAACAGATTCATCTTACAGCGTCTATCATAGGTTGATGGTTGCACACTACAAGAGTAACACTAAGAAGAAATCATCTCCATTCCCTATGATCATTATGGGTTTGTATAGGAAGTTTGAGATTTCACTTCCACCTAGAGCTCATTATGTTGAAATTATGTCTGAGATGGATCTTAGGGCTTTTAATAAGTCTAAAGCTGCCAGAGCTACATCTAGGAAGGTTAGCATAGGTTCAGCTGCTACTTCATCTCTTTTAGAGATTACACAAAATTTTTCGTCTAAACGGAATTTCACCACAAAGGACGCGAATCTGCTCTACTCACCATTTCTATAAAATTAGAAGGACATGATGGATGTTATTTCTGATTTAAAGGCTGAGATGAGATCGCTTCAAGAGCAGAGGACGGGTATTAAGTCAGAGGATGTCTACAGACCAGCCCTTCCAGATCCGTCACTTGTTCTTGAGGATAAAAGAGATGAGGAAGATGAGACAGATGATGATGATGCAGGGGATGATAAGGATGGTAGTGGTAACGACACTGATGGTGGTGATGAGGACATTCTGACTACTACTGTTCCATTTGCTAGAGATGTTAATGCTTGATTCTATGTTCATATCATACATGTATCCTATTTTATTCAGTTTTTACATTGTCATGACTTGATATATTTTTAGATAATATCTTTTGAATGCTGACATGTAATAAACTGATTACTGTTTTCTCCTTTAGTTATGTTTCTACTCTAAATAACTAGTTTAATTGCTTTGTCAATTTTGTTCCAAAAATGGGGAGAACAATGGTTAATTTAAGGGGGAGAAAATACTGAAAAATTGGATAATTTATTCAAGGGGAGTTTTTAACTTTTTTTTTTTTTTTTTATAACTTGTTTTATTAAACTTTCATTGGTAGTTTTGCTTGATCCATGTGAAGAAATTCAGGTGAATTTTTGTCCAAGAGAAGAAGAGAATAGATATTGAAATATTCCGTGTTTCCTTGAACAAATTGTAATTTACTTTTCTGCTTGGGTAGATTGCTAAAATTATTTTTAGGGTTTTGTCATAAAATTGCCAAAGGGAGAGATTGTGAAATATTATTTTATAATTGGCAAATTTCAGTAACAAAATAAGTCCTGGTCTAGTTGTAATTTCCGTTACCATATCAGAATCGACATCGACTGTGGAATATGGAAGGTTGTTCAGAAGAAGAAAATATCATTGATCATCAAAAGAAAAGAACAACACATTAAGAAGTCGTTTCCCACTTAGGACATAAATACCTACAAGGTATATTTTCCAAAGTTTACCAAATACAGAAAATTCAAGTTGTAGCTAGATTATGTTAGGTGGGATCTGGTACCTGAATTTAGGAACCGGTTCAAGAAGCTGAGATTCGAGAAAAACAATTCTGTCCTTCTGGAACCGGTACCAAAATCCTCCTACTGGTACCACTACTGTTTTAATTTATGGAAACTTAGTCCTGATCAGTTTAATTGCCTTGTTGGAAGTCGTTATGGCTAGGGCGATGATGATATTGTTTGATTTTGTAAAGTCCGCTCCATTGACTTGAGGGCATAGACTTGTCAGGGTTTGGATTCGTGACTGATGTGGTTGACAATGGTGTTTTGAGACTTGGGGTCGTCAGTTTTTCCAGTATTGAGGATTTAAGACCTTAAGCGTAGCGGTGCCTATGACATTATTGTCAAAGTTTTGGGATTGGCCAGAATAGTTCGGCCGGATATCTTTGGACCATATCTCAACTCTTACAGAATGCCTAGTTTCTGTGGTACTTTTGGTAATGATTGTTTGACATTGATGTCATTTGTATCGATAGGTCTCACGGGTGAGCTTGTTGGGGGCAGGTTACGAATTAGGTCTTTATACTGTCATACTACCGTACAGGTTGTGTGTAGGCGAGTGCTAGTTCTCGTCGATGCTACCTTGCATTACCTAGCTAGTAATATGAGTGTGGGCAGGCACTTGACACTGTGGATGCTACCACACCTTGGGTACGTTGTGGGCTAGTTCTAGTCGTTATTCGTGCTGCCATGTTGTTTCTGATTACGTTCTTGTTTTGACATGTAGTCGCCTTAGTCTCCTTTGGGGTGGTTGACATTGGGTTAGTACGTTAATTCGTTTGGAGAGGTGTCTCAATGTTCGATGTTTCATGTCTCTTCGTTGATCTTGAGACTTTTGGAGTTGTCCTTGGGTACTTTATAATCTGTTCCATGGTGTGACCTTGTGTACGGTTCTTATTCGGTTCTTCTGGGAATGTTCCTGATTTTGGGGACAAAATCTCTTTAAGG
The DNA here is from genome assembly GCF_030987335.1 of Cornus florida. Classification (NCBI taxonomy): domain Eukaryota; kingdom Viridiplantae; phylum Streptophyta; class Magnoliopsida; order Cornales; family Cornaceae; genus Cornus; species Cornus florida. The sequence goes on from NW_026775575.1 coordinate 47,303,102, forward strand.
AGGGTAGGTTGAATGACCCGGTCATTTTCCTCCCTCTCATTTTTCCTCAGGATTTTACGGATGAATTTTTTTTGTTGAAATTTCTTTTCTGAGTTCAGTTTCTTGTCGCTTAGTGTCATCTCAAGTGCTCGAAAATGATTTCTGAGACTCTTTATTTTGGATTGACAACTTCCTTTGAGGACTGAGTCATTTCCACATTTTTCGTTTTTCGACACTATTCACTTTTCGTCCCTTTCCCTATTTTGTCTTTTCTCCGTTTGTCACTTATTGGCATAACCTCACTCCTTGTTTTCAGAGTTGGTTTTTGACTTCACATATCTTTATTCTAAGTGGTTTCCACGAAATACATATCTTTACTTTTGCAGTAAAGTACCTTGGTTGCTCCCGGTGTCCATAGAGGCATGGATGCACAATTCTTCAGAAACTTTTTCTTTTCTTGGGGTGTTTTTCATAAATATCTTTTGAAGATATTTTATTTCAGGGGTTTTTAAGAAAATATTTTTGGAAGATATTTTCATTCTGGGTCATTAGTGTAGTTTTCACTTTTTGGAGCGGCCATTGTGCAATTAATGAAAGTTATTGCAAAAATGCCTCGTTTTAAGCCTGGGTCCTCGTACGGGATTCATTTTTACTTTTCATCGAGTCGGGTACTCTTAGAATTGCCTTCTGGTTGTTTTCCCCCAGTTTCATGGTTTCTGGTCCTGATTGCCGTTAAACTTGTTCGGGGCATATCTTCCTGCACGGGACTTGGTTTTTGATGCTGTTTCTTCCGTTGTTTATAGTTTCTCATTATGGTTCTTTTTCATTCGCAAAGTTTTGCCATTTGAGCTCGTCTGCTCAAATTTCACTTTTCCAGACCCAGGCTGGGCCCATTCGGGGCACTTTTTGAGTTTTTCTATAAATAGGAGACCTTTAAGTGAAAAATCAGATTTCTCTCTCTCGCTCCCCTCTCTTGGCTAGATTCCATGGCAGCCATGGGCTGCCACCTTCTCTCTCTTCTTTTGAGCTTCCTCCCTTTAGTAAAAAGTCGTAGTGCCTTAGTGTTTTATGTTCGCCTTGGTGAGGCCTTCGATTCCACCGATTGGAATCTCATTTTGGCCATTTTTTGAGTTCAGGTTTTAAGTCAAGTTATCATTTTGATGGGGCTTCCTTGAGGTTCTTGTTCACCGTGTTGTCCCCGATAAAACCTCGAAGTATTGTCGAATTCGGAGCGGTTTCATTTTGGCGGTTTTTGAGATTTTCATCTCAAATTGAGGTAAGGGATGTCTTAGGTTTATATTAAAGTTGTATTAATTGTTATATAAGCATATACAACTTGTAAGCATGCCTTTGTTCAAGTTTTAGAATTTAATTTAATTATTTTCTATGTTTAAGATGTAATCCTCATGAAGGTGTGTACCTTAGAATTAATTATGGCATGCTAGTAAATTAGGCCTTGGTATGTATATTAACATATATTAAATTGTGAGCATCTGAATAAGAATTTCAAATTTTATTTAATATTTATCTTTTATGAAAGTTTAATTCACATAGTTGTATCAAGCATGAAATCAACTTGTAATGTGATATTAAAATAGGCCTTGATGAGTTCTTTAACATATGTTAAATTGAGGATATTTGGAGTTGTTTAAAAATCTAGAGAAAATTAATTAATTAGCTTAATTAATTTTATTTTAAGTGTTGTAGTCACTTAAATTGATTTTAGGTAGAATATATGTGAAGAATATGTTATATTCTTTTACATATATTAATTTGAGCCTAATTAGAATTTATTTAAAATCTAGAGACTTTTCATGTTAAGGTGATAATCTCATGAAATGTAATGCAATAAATTACCTTGTGAGTATATTACTAATTAGATGTAGAATTAATACTTGGGGCATCTTAAAATGGTAATTGGACTTAGCATGACATGTGATATCATTGTCTTGAATAACTTGTTTAAATATATCTTGTGTAGGTATATAGCTTGTTAGAATATTACAATTGTTTATCTTGAGGACATGTTGTTAAATTGAAACTTATTTAGTACTTGTAGCCTAGGATGGTGAAAGCTTGTGAGGACATAATTTATGTGATGACTAGGGTTTGGCTCTAGTACGTGGACAAGTGTCCTCTAAGTCATAAGTGCGCACTAGGTGGTACCTTGTGGGTCGTAATTACCCAAAAATACTTGTTTGGTCTAGGGACCACATGTCCTAGTCTTTCCACTATTTGATTTTGCATTTAATTTCAAGTTGTTAATCATGGATTACTTGTAACTTGAGAATTAATGCTTACTTTGGGTATTTAAATTCTATTTTGTATACTTGAAACTGTATATAATTGTTTCTTGTATTTAGATCTCATTTAGCATACTTGAACTTGTATCCTTGGTTGTGTATCTAAACCTTAATTAGTATACTTACGCATTGTAAGTTTGATTTGTGCAATCGGACTTCATTATGTATACTTGTGTCGTGTATGCTTATCTTATGCGTAATTCATGTAGCTTAGTATACTTGTGCCTGTATACTTAATTCATGCGTTTTCCATGTTAATTGTATATTTGTATATGCATGCTTAGACATTACATAACTTATTAATATGGTTTAGTATACTTATAAATATATGCTTATATATCCTATATCATGTTTTAATACTGACTTGCTTACTTGAGCATATATACTTGTATGCCATGACTCAATGCATAAGTAGCTTAGGATGATCCCTGAGTCACATCTTGTCATAGACGTTAGGTGGCATGATCCCCTTTAACATGTTGCACCTTAAGGTGATATAATTGTTAAATGTTAGGTCGATGCATGCTCATCTCCTATGAGTAGCTTTATGTTACTCACCCACGTAGTGGGGACATTTTTGAAGTACAGGGATCTTGATTTGGGATGCACACTATGCCATGGAAGTTTCGTAGACTTGAAGTATCATTTTCATGAAAATGTTAGCATGAAATTCTATTTGTAGCTTTGTATGACAAAACTTGTAATTTTGTTCTAAAGATGTAATGTGTACATAAGTACACCTTTTGTAATGTATTTGACATGTATGACATGAGGCCAAGGGCCAAGCATGTTTATTATTGCACTTGTACTCATTTGGCGCTAGATTTTGTCTAAAAATGTAATTTTCCTACCTTTGAAAGTTTGGCATGTCAAATTCTGTAAATGAATTGTAATAAGGCCATGGGCCATTATAGCACATCAAAAATGTCATTTCACATATACGTGTATGCTCACAATAGCACACAAGTGCACGGTTTTGTAACGACCCGAATTTTTTTCAACCCGGTGCATTAATGGTAACCCAAATGTAAATCCAATGATGAATCAGACAGTGGATGCAAAAGGTAAATCAATGGTCTCTAGGGATACTACGTGTCTACAAGACATAATTGTGACCCTCATTGAGGTCACGAAACCCAAAGAAAATAATTGCAGAAACGACGTTTTAAAGACGGACATAAATGAGCCTAGGGGTAAAACAATCTTTTCCAATATGGAAGTGGGTACTACCAATCATACCATTGGAAAGACAACAAAAAAATAAATCAAATGGACTCAAGAATCACCTGATTCGGAGTCCGGGCGAAAAAGATATGAATTTAAGAATAAACGGCATTCTCTGATTTAAAGCTACCATGACCCTATCTCACTAAAACGGTCATAACTCTCACCACGGTTGGAGTTTTTGAGTGTGCTTCATACCATTGGAAATCTAACTTGAAGTTCTTGAGGTTAAGCTCAAGAATGACCTAATTTGGATTAGAAATAAAGAAGATATGACCCTCTAAAGTTGCCCCAAGAATTCTGTCCAATATGCTAAAAGTAAACAATGCTTCAGGGAGGATCAGTCGGCTGAACCCCCAGCATCAGCAAACCAAAACTCAATGGTCAGCCAGCCGAACCCCAATCATCAGTAGGCTAAAACTTTAATTTTCACAAAAATGGCTACTGGAATGGTGTGAGACAATCATCAGCCGACTGATGATTGCCATCAGCCGACTGGTGGGCTTAGCAGCAACAGAAAAAGCTGTTGTAACCTGCTGTGATCCATGGGAAAGATGCTTAGATTGGTTCTAAGGCTATGCATGCTTCCTAAATGATCCAAACAAGTCTCAAAACACTTCCTGGTCTCATGCAAGCATCTAAAACATGCTAAATCAGAACGAAGCTTTGAATGCTACCTCAATGCATGCATTTTTGCTTAAATTTGCATAATTCATCCATAAATAGTTCAAAAGTTGAAATATAAGAGTTTTGTGGATTTTAAACATGCACACATACGTAAAATGATAATGTGGATGCGTTACAATGGCCTACAGTCTCATTAGATGTCATATGCAAGATATGACCCTTCAATGCATGAAGTTCCTTATATACCACATACAAGCTATGAAAATAAAGTTGCATACATGGCATAAAAGTATCTTTGGCCCTTGGCCTCATTACAATACACATCTAAAGAGTAACAAAAGGTGCACTTAAATACACATTACATAGCTTAGACAACAAATACAAGTTTTTATACAATACACCAAAAAGATCATGATATGCTAACAAGTGCATATTCAATGTTACCAAAAATACTTTAAGATTTCTAGTAAGTCTAAGAATGTTGTGACTGCCGCACTAAAGCTTCTTTACCTACAAAACACCCAGAAACTTCAGGGTGAATAAACAAGTTTATTCGTAGTGAATGAGCATGCATATGATTGACTTATTACAAGTTTGCAATTTAATAGTGTTTAGTTCATGCTATTAAAATGACATTGAGACTTTTAACATAGCACATTGAAATGCAATATCATAAGATTACCAAGTTTAGGGATTAAGGAGTGAAATCAAACTAAGGTGAATACTTGGATATCGCCTGAACTAAAACTGTACTCTTGAGATCACTTCAGGGCTATTAACCCATGGGTACCTTTCCCCTAGTGCGCACTATAGTTTAGGGAGCTCTCTATCTCCCGTACTAGAACCAATTCCTAGCCATGTCAAGTTCTTGATGATTTCCCAAGTTTCCAAAATCAACAAGTAGAGCAGCAAGTCATAATATGTGATAAAACACAATAAGTTCCATGAATTACAAGACTAATCACAAGATCAACATCATAGAAATTGAGTAGATCAACGAGGTAATTTCTCTAGATTTCAAGAGTTGTCCAAATGATTCCCATTAAATCTATAGCAAGGAATAAGTCATGGTCATGCTATATTTCAAGTATAAAATGGAATTCAAACATGGCATAATTAAGTAGTATTTAAATCAATTTATACTAATTAATTCTCTAGATTTAAAAGCTTATTTAAATCATGTCAAATTAATATACAACAAGGTTCAAGTCATGATCATACCATATATAAGGTCTAGAGTGAATTATATGCAAGCTACAATTAAATCATCAATTTCTCAAATTAGTATTAGACATGCATACAATTTATACATCACTATATGGACAATGATTTACTTGAATAATAAATTAGAACACCCCCTACCTCACAAGAGGATTGTCCCTCTTGAATCCAACGAAAGTAAAGAAATTTCAAGTTTTCCTTCTAGGGTTATGAAGAGAAAGATGAGGTAAGGCTTTTGTATTCCAAGCTCAAGGGTCTAAGACAAGTGGAAGGGCACCAAAATGAAGCTTTAAACCTTGAATCAAGCTTTGCTCCAATGGTGGTCAAGTTAGGGTTTGAGAGGAAAAGATGAAAAATGAATAAAATGAAATCAAACCCTAAGTTAAAGGTGGTGGGATTCTCCACTCACTAGGTGCTCTTGCACTACCTCTCTCACACACGTGTAAGACTTAATCTTGTGCTTACACTTGTCATGAATCTAAGGCTCCTTCCTACACTAAATCCCTAGCCTACACTTGTCATGAATCTAAGCCAACATGTGTTCCACTCTTAGGCCAACAAATGGGTGAATCTCCACCCTCATATGTCATCAAACCTAGCCTCCAAGTGGTTTCACAACCAAGCCAACAAGTGGCACCATGAGAGTGTGACACTTGTCACATTTTTCGAAAATTGCAAAAAGGTCATTTTTGAAAATATCTTCCAAATTAAATTGCAAGTTGGTCCCCAAGATAAAAAATAATTACTTTACTTAATTACACAAAACCCCTCAAGTTATGAATATTACTAAAAAGTCACGCATTCATGCCCTTTACAAGAAAAGTAAACATTTAACATGATTTTATGTTTAGGTGTTGATTTGAGACTTCAAGTTTAGTCTTTAGCTGCACCTAATAAGCTCCATCCTCTTATTAGGTCTTGTTGGAGAATTTTATTATAAATTTATTGTGGTGGGAAAATCAAGAGGTGATAGAACCCTTAATTTGTCTTCATCACCATCAAAGAGTCTTCATCCTTTGATTCGATCTTATAACCACTATGGTTTCAATAATTCTCTCTTTGAAATTTTTTTTTTAAAAAAAAAAAAAAAAAAACCATGAAATCCACCCGGCCTGTCCAAAATATTCGGATCGAGTTATGGACATAACCCATTTTTGGTACAATTCGGACTGGCTCAACCCAACCCGATTTCGACTTGAGGTTGGATTGGGACTGAGCTAGGTTGGGCCAGCCCGAAGCCTACTAACATCTTCAAAAATCACTATTTTTTGAAAAAAAAAAAAAAAAAAAAAAAATGGTTAAACCAATTTGGTCACTTCTAAAGTTTATTTTGCTACTGGAAAACTCATTTTACCGACACTAACAAAATCTTAAAAATAGTACCAAAAAATGGAATTTTGGCATAATCGAGCTGGACATGTCGATCCATAGACATGATCTTGGTATCACCGTTATTTTATATATTTAATAATATATATATATATCAATCATTCTGCACATAGATTTGTAAGTGATCATGCATGTGTTGAAGATATTGTTGTGAGCTGAATTGATTTGAACATTATCAACCTACTTATACAAAATTGGTTTAAAAGACTATACTAGTGATCAAAGTGCCGCTAAAGAGCTAACTATAGATTTTGGGGTTTTGAGCGGTTAACCTAGTTGTAAAATCTTTTCTTTTTTCGAATCCCTAACCTCTCTTTGAAAAGTAAGAACTTGGTACCGCTAGGTTACTAGACTGTTGATTTTTATAATCTTTTTCATACAATGAATTTAATTTAACTAGATTAAGTCTTATGATTTTTACTTTTTTATGGCACGATGATTGATAGATTTTTGTTATATTGTTCTAATCCAAGTTAGATTTTTGGTTTACTGCTTAAAAAAAAAAAAAAAAAAATTTATTCCATAAAATTTTCAGTTCGAGTTAAGTATATTGCGTGTGTAACAAGAATAATTGTCCATTATTTAGAGTCGTACTACACATAACTACACACAATAATTGACCATAAAACACGGGTGTAGAATGTGGCCCTACTAATCAAGAATGTGATAAAAAGGGATAAACTGGATGATGTCAAAGCACATTGATACACAAGCAATTAACCACACCATTCAATGATGTGACTCTTTGGTATATAGACACAAGAAATCATTTCTAGGGTTTGAGAATGTGTTTTCTCAAGCACCAAGAGGCCATTTATTTGGTTTACTGCTAAAAAAAAAATTATCCTATAAAATTTTCAGTCCGAGTTAAGTATATTACACGTGTAACAAGAATAATTGTCCATCATTTAGAATCATAACACATGATAATTAACCATGAGATACTAGCGTAGACCCATCATAACAGTATGCACTCATGTTTCTTAGTCAATTATCGCGTGTAATTTATCAAGTTCGGAAGTTTTCAATCCTTTAATGATGATGTCACTATTCAGTGTGGTGCTACTAATCAAGAATGTGGTAAAAAGGGTAAACTGGATGATGTCAAAGCACATTAATGCACAAGCAATTACCCACACCGTTAAATGATGGACTCTTTCGTATACAGACACAAGAAATCATTTCTAGGGTTTGATATATGCCTTGGAAGTCCACCACAAATTGAAAAAATAAGATAGAAGAAAGGTGGATAAAGTTGCCATAGAATTCATAGAATCATAAGAAAATTATACACATATGAAGGGGTAAAATGAAGGAAGAAAGAGGAAAGAAGAAAATTAACACCAATATGTATAATTGTGTGTATATATATATATATATAAGAAATAAAAATTAAAAAGAAGGATTGCACCCTTTACAACATTGAAATCAACATAATGTTTGATTTACAGAAACACGCATGCCCTTGTCTTCCGTCGCCTTTTCTTCGGTTTAGGAGGCTGCAGAACAACCTTGATTGCAGCATCAAACACAGCCTTCACATTCTGAAAAATCGCAAAGGAAAAAAAAAAGAAAAAAGAAAATGAGGCTCAATTAAATTTATTAAATTCACCATTAAAGATTTTCTTTACAAATTACTTTCTTTCTAAGAAACTTTGTGAAAAGTTTGAAGTTTTGAAGTTTAAAACAATATTTTAATTTATTTGCATGCCTGAGAGATATCCTTCTCTTCCACTTTTTTATTATTTTATTATTTATTATTATTATTATTATTTTTTTCAAACAAATGCATTGCTATTAATATTTGTCATCTTACCCACTCTCTTCAAGTCTTAGTAAAGAAAAGAATATTCATAGAATTTAGTTATAAAAATTAGAATATTAGATGTAAACATTATATTATAAACACAAGTGACACAAGATATTGATTATAACCTGTTGAGTCTTTGAGCTGCACTCTATGTAAACAGCAGCACCAATCAACTTCTTCAGCTCCTCACCCTGCCCAATATTATCTTAGTCAATACAACTCATTATGAGAATAACAAGAACACACACACTAATACACACAACTATATATATAGTTTTCATGTACTAAATACATGGTTCATTTGCTAGCTGTGTCAAATTAATTTGACTTGCCTGGGCAGTAGTTATTGGGGTTGCACCAGGGTGATTGCTCAAAAATTGCTTATCTTCGCGTAAATCTGCAAAAAATTACATAATCAAGATGCATGAAAGTAGTCGAGAAAGTTATATCGAGTAGAAAACAAAACTTGTTTAGCTAACAGTTTGTTTTCTAATTGAAAAGGGTCTAGAACAGTCACTAACTTTAGCTTGTAATTTTCTGAAAACAGAACTGTTTTATGAATTTTAAAGAATTATTTTCAGAAAACTGAACGAAGCGAATTCAAATTATCTTACCTAGTTTGGTCCCGACTAGCACGACCGGCACAGTGGGAGCATAATGCCTTAGCTCTGCAATCCACTATGGCCAATTCAACAGTTTAGGTAAGAAACCAGAAATTAAAAAAATATGAATCCAACACAAAAATAAATGTTTAGAGAAATAAAAAAATAAAATAAAATAAAAATAATATATATATATATATATATAACCATTGTGCTTTGTTTAACCACCTTCTTTGAGATATTCTCATAGCTGGCTTTGCTAATGAGAGAGAAGGCCAACAAGAAAACATCTGCTCCTCTGTAACTTAGAGGCCTCAACCTGTTATAATCCTCCTGTCCTGAAAATACATTTCACCAAACTATATTGAGTACTTGGGTGTTATATTGCAATTAATAACTAAAATTAATTTGTTACCTAAGCACAATTATAAATCTTTATTTCTTTTACTGTATGTATCACTATTCAAATTATAAGCTTAAAGAGCGTTGTGATGATGAACTTTGAGTACTGTTTGGTCAATCAATTACCTTGTGGTGATGAGCTTTGAGTATTGTTTGATCAATCAATTACGTTTAATAATACAACTTGAATATCACTTAAAGTAAGTACGTCATACTTTAAACGTTAAATAGTATAAAATTTTAAGTCACTATAATTCTTATCATTTTGAAAACTGGCCAGTTAAATATTCAAAATGATATAAAAAAATCTCATTTTTTAATTTCCACTTAAAAACTTCAAAATTTCTTTTTTTTTTTACTCTATAACGCAAATAAACTCGTCAATCGCGATTATCACGGCCATGGGTATCATTTTTCTAGCATAAAAAAAAAATTAAAAAAAGTAAAAAATACTCTAAAAAAGAAGATGACATATACTCTGTCCACACCTGCAGTATCCCAAAGCCCAAGGTTAACTGTACTGCCATCGACCACCACATTAGCACTGAAGTTGTCAAACACCGTAGGCACATAATCCTACCAAAAAAAAAAAAAAAAAAACACACACACACATACACAGTTACGCACACACAAATAAAGACATCATAATTAAATTAATATAGCATTGATAAATTTCACTAATCACACAAATAGAGATTGAATATACAATATATATATATACACACACACACACATATATATCATACCGTGGGAAAGGTGTTGCTAGTGTAGGAGATGAGCATGCATGTCTTGCCAACTGCTCCATCCCCAATAGTGACACACTTGATGAATCTTGCAGTGTTCATTTTTTCAGCTTAATTATCTTCTCTTTCTCTCTCTGTCTTGTCTTTCTCACTCCTGCTTCTGTGCTAATAATACATGTCTTTTTCTCTCTAGAAAATGATAAAAGGTAGAAGAAGAAGAGGGTATGGAGATATTTTGGAGATGGAGATGGGTTTGAATTTTGAACAGAAATGGAGGGGTGGGAAGGTGGCATTTATTAACCTGCACACTTTACCCACTTTTGTTTTACCTCTTTTTTTTTTTTTTCTTTTTTTCTTTTGTTTTTTCTTTCCCTTTACAATCATTGTATTTGGCTTTCTGTTTCTTTAAGGAGAAGGACAGAGCCAGACTCTAAATAAAGGGGTGTTTGGTGTTGGTGTTGTTAGTTAGAGTTGGTGTTGAACATAGTGTGAAATTCAATGATGGAAATTAAAGAAAATTAGCTTGCTTAGCTACCAAAAGTACCACATATATATATAATGTATTTATGAAAAGGTGTAAAAAAATTAATTACTAACACCAAAGTTTGATGATGGGACCATGCGCTATGCACCATGTCATTCAGAATCATACTCCCAATAGTTACATCGGTGTTATTTTATTTTTACTTTATTAATTCGATTACGGAAAAACGGACACCCGAGATGTCTTGATCGGATTCATCTTTGTTTTGAGGTATATTCCTTGTGATTAAAACAATTCATAATTTAATTAAAAGTGAAATTGTCACAACAACATTTGAGTTGAGTAATTATATTTAAATCTATTTCTAAAGGAAATAATTTGACCTAATTAATTATTACCATCAGGCGTTTTAAAGTGAATTATACGAAAGATCTACTTTAATGTATATGAAAATTATAAGCGGTAACTTAGAAAATCATTTTCTTTATAGATTTGATTTTTATAATTATTGTAATGAATCTTTTCTTCTAAATAGAAATTGTATTTATTTACAAAAGTTAGCTAGGTAGTTAATAATTTGGTCTTGCAAAAATGGAACCTGAATTTGTTTTTTTTTATTTTTTATTTTTTAAAAAATAAGATTTCGCCTGTAATATGATGACTGTAAAAGCTCCTTGTTTCAGATGGCCATTGTGGAATTTAAACGTAAAATAAAAGTCATTGTTGGTAGAGTTGTAAGGGAAAATAATAAAAAAAGAAATAAGAAACAAAAAAGCACACCTGTCAAAAGTATATGATAACTTCAATAAATTCATTTATACTTTAGTTGTTGTCACCACAATTAAAGGAGAACTTACTTTTGAGTGGGCATGAGCTGGTTTTGTTTGGCTCCACAATTAAAGCTAATCTTTCTCTTGGTATGAGAATGTTTAAAATACAATTTTATTTTTAAAAAGTATTTCAACGTCTTAGCTTTTGAAAAATGAAGACCAGTATGCCTCACAAATGAGCACATTTACAGGCTTGCACATTTGGTAGGCAAATTTGCTGGAAAAAAAAAAGAGCAAATTGTTTTCTCTGTAATGAGATGCCTAGAAAACAGCGGCGACTTTAATACTGGGCCATTAAGGCCTTTGCTAAAAGCCTTGTCCAGAAATAAAGGCCCTTAGAGAAATATCTTAATAAGATTTCTCCGCTACATTAGGTTTTATTTATTTAATGTATAATGTACTCTTCAACTTATTATTTTTGAATTAAAGTACCTTTTCATTGTTTTTAAGAAATATTTTGTATATCAACTAGTAAGAAGAATAAAAATATATATTACTTACCAAAAAAAAAAAAAAAACAATTTTATATCAAATTTCTTTTTAAGGGTAGGTGTTAGACCAAGAGGGGGAGGGTTGAATTGGTCTAAGTACTTTTCTTCTCATTCTTTTGATTCATCATTAAGCATTCAATTCAAATACAAACAATACACAACCATCCACAAGTGCATAAGGAATTTACAGGAAAACTCTCATAATATGGAAAAACCCTGGTTCTTGGCCTCAACCAATAAGATATTCACTAGTTGTATGCAAGTAGTTACACACTAAACTGTCTCACACTCTGCACACCCCCTTGTATAAGTTAAGACACTAGTTTTCATAACATTTACACACATACTAGCTCTACTAAGTGCATACTGCACTCCCCCTATCCACAGCACCCTTGCTTAGACCCAATGAGCTCTCTCAGCTCACCAAATACTAAAGAATGTACATATCAATATAGTACAATGGTTGTAACATAAGATTAGAATCACAACACAACTCAAAGTACAAAGAACTAGAAACCCTAGCTCACACAGCTTTATAATCAATGGGATATAACTATCAAATCACAATGCAGCTTCAATAGTAGCTCACACAAGGTTTCACAGCCTTGTTATAACCTTATACACTTACTTAAATGAAGTACACAATTAGATACGCAAGGTAACATAGTGAAAGTACTCAACAGGCTCAAACCCCAAATATGAGGGTAGTAGAATAGTCACTTCACAATATAACTTCAATTCTGCAATATCCCTAATTTTAAAAGAATAGTTTTGGTATTATTTTCAATATTTTAATTGCATTTTTATTTATTTACTTAATTATTTGGTTATTTGATTACGTGTTTAATTGAATTGGTTAATTAAATATTTTATTTGATTAAATGTTTTATTTGACTTAACTGATTAATTGAAAGTATGTGCTTGAATATTATTTAAATTAGTTGATTTAATTGATGTGTTTTGTTTATTTGTAATTAATTGTAGATTAAATAATTAAATATTTATTTTGTTTTATTTTATGGATATGGTTAGTAATAATGAACCAACCAATTGGGTCATATGGACTACTTGGATAAGAGGTTTAATGGATAAGGATAATTACCCATGAATAGTTATATATATATATATATATATATATATATATATATAAGGAAAATAATTTATTAATTAATATTATTGTGACTTAGTATTAATAATCTGATATATATATTATTATATTTGTATAATAAAGATATACATATATTATATACGTAACATATTTTTAGTTGTCCATGAATAGTTATATATATATATATATATATATATATATATATATATATATATATATAAGGAAAGTAATTTATTAATTAGTATTATTGTGACTTAGTATTAATAATCTGATGTATATATTTTTATATTTGTATAATAAGGATATACATAGATTATATACGTAATATATTTTTAGTTACCTATGAATAGTTTTATATATATATATAAAAGGAAAGTAATTAATTAATTAATATTATTGTAACTTAGTATTAATAATCTGATATATATATTTTATATATTTTTATAATAAGGATATACATAGATTATGTAGGTAATATATTTTTAGTTACCTTTTTAATATTTTAATTTTATTATTTTCTTTTATTAAGTTGACTTGGATTGAAAAAAGTATTGTGTTATTTTATTTAGCTTATAAATATATAAATATAGATTAGTAAAAGGGGGCTAGAAATTAAATCACATAGTATATTTTGGAGGAAAAAGGCAGAGAGTTTAGAGAGAGAAAGAAAGAAGAAAAAGAAAGAAAAGAGGAAGACGGAGGTTAGGGTTTTTATCAAAATCTTTAAGGTAAGTTCTTTTCTTCTTTTCTTCTTTGATTCAGATTATATACATGCTAGATTAGTTCCAGGATTAATTAATTAAATTAATTGAACTTATTTGCATGATTAAAAACTGAAATTACAATGTATGTATATGTGTAATGGGTTTGTGTATATATTTGGTAATTTGGACAAATTGATGCATGATGTGTGTTTACAATATGTTATTAAATCTGTTTTAAAGATTTTTAAATTATTAGATTAGATTTATGGAGGATTTTAAAAACATGATTTAAGTACACATGTTAAATATGAAATTTAACTAATTTAAAAGGTTAAATTAATTAAATATGGTTGGATTAAATTATTTTAATCAATTATTTGGTTTTAAATAAATTTGATCAGATTGTGGGAGAGTACAATTATTTGAAATGTATGTTAATTTTTATGAGATAAATTCAATGCATGCTACTTAGAATTGTTACATTTTGCTCAATTAAATGTAAAGGAATATCTGTATGATTTATATCATGTTATGTATGAATTTATTTGATGTGATATTATAACTGTAGCATCATTTATGGATTGTATGCATTATATGTACCAGTATAAGATAGTAACATATTAGGGACGGATTAACTGAACACGTTAAGTCATACATATTCATGTATAACGAAATGGATTAGTTAAAATGTTAAATCCTACATATTTTCATGTCAGGTCAACTGAATTAGTTGGATGACATATCAGATATTTATTTTATGTTTGGATAGGACAGATTATATATATATCATCATATGCCATGATATAAGCTTGAGTTTCAGGATCATGGTTAGGGTGCGTATATTGCCAGGGATGTGTAGCTAGATATAGTGTAGTTGTGAACCTTGGTAGGTCTACGTACTCATGCCTATTATATGTGCATTTTGCATGTTGCCTACTATTTAGGTTGAGACAACCTTTTTATCTAGTGAGGTTCCTTTAGTGTGTATATATATATATACAGACTGTGTAGTTATTGTTGGATTGACTAGGATGTATATGAGTTCTGAGTCTCTGTTTGGGATGTAATAGATTAGAACTTGTTTGTGGGCCTGACCCACCATTATTTTTTAAGTGTTCATTAGTTCCAGACTTAGGGATTGTTCGTGCCTAGCAGAGACGATCAATTCACTCCTCTGACTTAACGTAGGATTTCCTTCTTTATGTTTTAGTTAGATATTATTTATTTTAGTTTGGATTTTAGATTAGGGGTCCACATGATCGATTTTTGAGTATTAATTTTAATTAATTACTGGTATAAGAGGACTTAGTTTATTGGAGGTTTATTATGGGATTAATTCATAGGGATTTTATTATTTAGTTTCTTTCAGCTATTATTTTTTATTCTTAAATCTATTTTGTATTCTATGCTTGTTAAATATTTTAATTGTTTAATATTCCCTCGGGTTTGGGCTTGGGCTTGATTAACCCATGTCTCAGAGTCGAGGGGTATCACAATTGGTATCAGAGCACTCTAGGTTCATTGTATTCCTTTACGGTCCGCGTAGCGTATTCTTTTGTTTAGAGCTTAAGTTTAGGATTCATTGTATTCCTTTATGGTCCGCCTAGATCACTCTGACATCTATCTTTCTACGTTAACAAAATGGTTAACACTAGAAGAAGATGGGACAATCAGAGAAACAGGCAGCGAAGAGGAGCTACATAGGCAGCAGAATCTCCTACGATGTCAGCAAGTTGCAGAAGAGCAACCACTGCAAAGGTTTCAGGAGGAGGGTGATCAGTTGCATATCGAGCAGAAGGAAGTACAGTAGACTCAAGAGTCTCAAGATCGGGGCCACACTCAGGGCAGGGATCCAGAGCATTTTCCTTAGTTAGTTTACATTATTGCTCAGGCTGTAGCAGCAGGCGTAGCAATTGCACTTCAAAATTAGCCACACGTTTAGCAGATACTAGTAGTAGTACCAGTGGTTCAGACTATGTTTAATGGTCATTGCTATAAGTGTGGCAATTTTGGGCATTCGGCCAACCACTGTCCTGAATTAGCTCAGAAACAGTAGAATGGGGGACCATAAGCAGGGCAGGGCCAGCCACAGGCTAACCAACAGAGAAGATAGTTTGGTACTTTCAGGGGTAGTTGCAATACTTGTAGAGAGCTAGGACACACTTCCAGGCAGTGTCCTAAACAATAAGAATCTGGAGCATCTAAGAAGGAGGGTACCGGAGCTCAAGGATGAATACTCTTTTAAGAGTGATACTTATTCCAAATAGCAGTGGAAGTATTGTTAGCAGAATAGTACTGTTTAAATTATATACACTGGTATTTGATTATCTTTAAAGAATATATAAGGATTATTCTTTTGGAAGTTCATGGTTTAAAAAAGTTCTTAATAAAGTGAACTGGTAGTTTTAATAACTTTGTTTTGTTCATGAGAGCATTTTTTTTTTTTTTTTTTTTTTTTTTTTTTTTGTGATATTTGCATAAATGGTTTTATTAAATCATATTGGAAAGTGCATGTTGTGAAAATAAAGGAGTACCAAATTGAGTGATTAGTATTTGGGTAGGCAAACAAAATTTTTGCTTATAACTGCGTTGTGTTGAGACAGGACGATTACTGATGAGTTTATAAAAGGAACTTGTGGGAATCAATTCTATAAGTTTGATTTCAAAGGAAAGGTTCCCAAAAAAGAGCGATTTCCTACACGTGAATATATTTAATAGTGTATTATGTGCTATCTGTGTTTTACTCTATGGAGTATTCAAAAATATTGTTTATAGTTTAATTGATAACACAAGTATGTAATTGACCACATAGTATTGCTACACCTATAGGTGATACCGCTATTTTACATGAGAGTGATGGGCCTGCGACACTAGATATTGGTAGACATAGGTTTCTAGCCAATCTATTGGTCCTGGACATGCACACTTATGATGTGATACTCAGGATGGATTGGTTATCTCATTACCATGCCCAAGTTAACTATTATGATAGGTCTATTATATTCGTTATACCTGGTTAGGATATGTACATTATCGCTATGCCACGTTCTAACAGGGTTTCTAGTACGTATTTATTTTTTCATTGAGGAGAAGACCGAGGAGAAGGTTATTGTATCATTGGATAATATACCAATCGTACAGGAATTTTTGGATGCTTTTTTTCAAGAGATTCCAGGGTTGCCACCGAGTCGAGAGATAGACTTTGTTACTGACTTAGCTCCAGGCACTACGCCTATTGCTAGGGCACCATACAGGATGGCACCGGTGGAGATACTAGAGCTGAGAGATCAGATTCAGCAATTACTTAGTCAGGGTTTTATTCATAGGATTACTTAACCCTAGAGAGCACTGGTTTTGTATGTAAAGAAGAAGGTTGGATCACTTCGCCTGTATATAGATTATAGGGAGTTAAACAAGGTTACTATTCGTAATAAGTATCCTTTACTGAGGATTGATGATCTTTTCGACCAGTTAAAGGGAGCTACTTACTTCTCTAAGATTGATTTGCATTCTAGGTATCATCAACTTTGAGTTAGGGAGCAAAATGTTCCTAGGACAGCGTTTCTCATTAGATATGGTTCTTATGAGTTATGTGTCATGCCTTTCAGATTGACTAACGCACCAGCAATCTTCGTAGATTTAATGAACAGAGTCTTCAGGGCTTATTTAGATCAGTTTGTCATCGTATTTATTGATGATTTCTTGATTTATTCTAAGTCAGAGGATGATCGTGTTAAACATCTTTACACAGTGTTGTAGACGTTTTGTGAACATCAGTTATATGCCAAGTTCGAGAAATGTAAATTTTGGCAGCGAGAAGTGAAGTTTCTGGGTCATGTAGTGTCAGAAAAAGGGATAGCGGTGGATCCAGCCAAGGTCTCAGCAATGGTAGAATGGGGACAACCTACTACACCTTTGGAGATTCAGAGTTTTCTGGGATTGGCAGGATACTATTTTAGGTTCATTCAGGGGTTCTTGAAGATAGCAGGATCACTCACTCATTTGACTAAGAAGGGTGTACGGTTCATATGGGATAAATACTGTCAGAACACTTTTGATGAGCTAAAGAATAAGTTAACTTCTGCACTAGTACTATCTACTTCACAGAGTGGGATAAAATATCTGTCTACACAGATGCTTCTTTGCAAGGTATTGGGTGTGTTTTGATGCTGGAGGAGCGACCAATTTCGTATAGATCTCGTAAGCTTAAGGCTCATGAGCTTAATTATCCGACGCATAATTTGGAGTTAGCAGCTGTGGTCTTTGCCTTATGCATTTAGAGGCATTATCTGTTGGGAAAGTCTTCAGATTATTCAGTGATAACAAGAGTCTGCAGTATTTATTCACTCAGAAGGAGCTGAATATGAGACAGCGCAGATGCTTAGAGTTTGTGAAAGACTATCATTTCTCAGTACAATACCATCCAGGGAAAGCAAATGTGGTGGCAGATGCACTTAGTCACCGACCTTATGTTAGTCTCTCTGCATTATTCACCACTGAGTAGGATGCTTTGGAGACGGTTGATGAGTTGTCCGATGCTTTCATGGCATGCATGGTAGTTACACTTTCTATCATTCACAAGGTTATGAAGGCACAACTCACGGATCCACAGTGCATTGATAAGACTGCATAGTTAGCTTCTCGGGAGGTTCTATTTTATCATGTTGGGACAGATAGAGGCTTGAGTTACAAGGGACGTTTAGTGGTACATTCAGCTGACGATTTAAGGAAGGTTGTGATGACTGAGACTCATCATTCTGAGTTTTCTGTTCATCCAGGAGTGGATAAGATGTATTCGGATATGAAGTGGCAGTTTTGGTGGACATGTAGGAAGAAGGACATTGATATCTTTGTCTCTAAGTGTAGTACTTGTCAAATGGTCAAGATCGATCATCAGAGGCTACCAGGATCTCTACAGCCACTACCTATACCAGAGTGGAAATGGGATAGCATTTCTATGGATTTTGTGGAGGGATTACCTAATTCGTTTAAGGATCTCAATTCAATTTGTGTCATCGTTGATAGGTTGATAAAAATCAGCTCATTTCTTGCTTATTCGCACTGATTTTACTTCGGAACAGTTGTCGAGACTTTACATTTCAGAGATTGTGAAGTTATATAGCATACCGTTATCTATTATATTAGATAGGGATTTGAGCTTTGTGTCAGGATTTGGGAAGAGTTTTCAGCAGGCTTTGGATACAGAGTTGGATCTTAGTACTGCTTATCATCCTCAGACTGATGGACAGACTGAGAGGGTTAATCAGATCATGGATGATAAGTTTTGTTCTTGTGTCCTTAACTTTAACGGTCACTGGGAGGACTATTTGCCACTTGTGAAGTTTGCATATAACAATAGTTTTCAGAAGACTATTGGTATGGCATTGTTTGAGGCATTATATGGTCGACCATGTCGATTTCCTATTTGTTGGATGAAGGTTAGAGAGAGTAGATTCTTAGGTCTTGAATCCATTAAGGATACCTTAGAAAAGATTGCTCTTATTAGGGATCGCATGCGCACTACCTAGAGTAGGCAAAAGAGTTATGCAAATCATCGTACTCGTACTTTGGATTTTCAGGTTGGAGATTAAGTTTTACTCAAAGTGTCTCCTATAAAAGGAGTAATGCGTTTTGGAAAGAAAGGGAAGTTGTCACCACGATTTGTGGGTCTTTTTTATGATTACGGATCGAATTGGAGCAGTAACTTATTGCTTAGCACTTTCGGACAACTTAAATCATGTCCATAATATGTTTCACGTTTCCATGTTATGGAATTTTTACGAGATGAAGATCGTTATCAACATATTGATGTTGGTGAGATTGAGTTACAGCCAGAGGCAATATATGTGGAACCGCCGTGTTGTATTGTAGACCGTAGGGATCAAATTATTTGCAATAGGGTTATACCTTTGGTTCGTATCCAGTGGAGCCATCATAATGAGGCTGAATCTACTTGGGAATGGGAGGATGTCATTCGCTCCACATTTCCAGAAATAATGGAGAAAGTAAGGACAAATTCCGAGGACGGAATTCCTTTTATTAGGGGGGAAGAATGTAATACCCTTAATTTTAAAAGGATAGTCTCAGTATTATTTTAAATGTTTTAATTGCATTTTTATTTATTTACTTGATTATTTGGCTATTTGATAACGTGTTTAATTGAATTGGTTAATTAAATATTTTTATTTGCTTAAATATTTTATTTGATTTATCTGATTAATTTAAAGTATGTGCTTGAATGTTATTTGAATTAGTTGATTTAATTAATGTATTTTGTTTATTTATAATTAATTGTAGATTAAATAATTAAATGTTTATTTTATTTTATTTTATGGATATGGTTAGTAATAATGGACCAACCAAATGGGTCACATGGACTACTTGGATAAGAGATTTAATGGGTAAGGATAATTACCCATGAATAGTTTTATATATATATATATATATATATATAAGGAAAGTAATTTATTAATTAATATTATTGCGACTTAGTATTAATAATCTGATGTATATATTTTTATATTTGTATAATAAGGATATACATAGATTATATACATAACATATTTTTAGTTACCCATGAATAGTTATATATATATAGATATATATATAAAAGGAAAATAATTTATTAATTAATATTATTGTGACTTAGTATTAATAATCTGATGTATATATTTTTATATTTGTATAATAAGGATATACATAGATTATATACGTAACATATTTTTAGTTACCCATGTATAATTATATATATATATATATATATATATATAAAAGGAAAGTAATTAATTAATTAATATTATTGTAACTGATGTATATATTTTATATATTTTTGTAATAAGGATATACATAAATTATGTACGTAATATATTTTTAGTTACCTTTTTAATATTTTAATATTATTATTTTCTTTTATTAAGTTGACTTGGATTGGGAAAATGATTAAATTATTATATTTAAGTTATAAATATATAAATATAGGTTAGTAAAAGGGGGCTAGAAATTAAATCACGTAGTATATTTTGGAGGAAAAAGGCAGAGAGTTTAGAGAACGAAAAAAGGAACAAAAAGAAGGAAAAGAGGAAGAAGGAGGTTAGGGTTTTTATCAAAATCCTTAAGGCAAGTTCTTTTCTTCTTTTCTCCTTTGATTCAGATTATATATATGCTAGATTAGTTCCAGGATTAATTAATTAAATTAATTGAACTTATTTGCATGATTAAAAACTGAAATTACAGTGTATGTATATGTGTAATGGGTTTGTGTATATGCTTGGTAATTTAGACAAATTGATGCATGATGTGTATTTACAATATGTTATTAAATCTGTTTTAAAGATTTTTAAATTATTAAATTAAATTTATGGAGGATTTTAAAAATATGATTTAAGTACACAAGTTAAATAGAAAATTTAATAAATTTAAAAGGTTAAATTAATTAAATATGGTTGGATTAAATTATTTTAATCAATTATTTGGTTTTAAATAAATTTGATCAGATTGTGGAGGAGTACAATTATTTGAAATGTATGTTAATTTTTATGAGATAAATTCAATGTGTGATATTATAACTGTTGCATCATTTATGGATTGTATGCATTATATGCACTAGTATTGGATGGTGGCATATTAGAGACGGATTAACTAAAAACGTTAAGTCCTACCTATTCATATATAACGAAATGGATTAACTAAAATGTTAAATCCTATATATTTTCATGTCAGGTCAACTGAATCAGTTGGATGACATATCGGATATTTATTTTATGTTGGGATAGGACAAATTATATATATATAGTTATATGCCATGATATGCACTTGAGCCTCAGAATCATGGTTAGGATGTGTATATTGCCAGGGATGTGTAACTAGATACAATGTAGTTGTGTACCCTGGTAGGTCTAGGTACTCATGCCCACTATATGTGTGTTTTGCTTATTGCCTACTATTTAGGTAGAGACAACCCTTTAGTCTAGTGAGGTTCCTTTTGTGTGTTTCTATATATATACGGACTATGTAGTTATTGTTGGATTGACTAGAATGTATATGAGTTCTGAGTCTCTGTTCGGGATGTAATAGATTAGAACTTATTTGTGAGCCTGACCCACCATTATTTTTCTAGTGTTCGTCAGTTCTAGACTTAAGGGATTGGTCGTGCCTAGCAGAGACGATCTATTCACTCCTCCGACTTAACGTAGGATTTCCTTCTTTATGTTTTAGCTGGATATTATTTATTTTAGTTAGGATTGTTGTTTTGTATAACGTGCTTCCATATTGTTTAAATGGCTTAGATGATGTGATTTATGCTAGAAACACTCTAAGGTAACTTAGGATGCTCCTTGAGTCTCATTTCAATATAGACGTTAGGTGGCATGAACCCTTTTAACATGTTTCCCCTTAAGGTGATAAATTTGTAAAATGCTAGGTCGATGCATGCTCATCTTTTACGAGTAGCTTATGTTACTCACCCCTACGATACTGGGGCATATTTTAGGTACGAAGACTTGGTTCGTGATGCCTAGCATTCCTTGGATGTCGTGTAGCTTTTAAGTTTCCATTTCATGCAAATGTTAGCATGAAATGTCATTTTGTAGACTTATAGGTCAAAATATGTATATTTGATTCCATCTATGTAATATGTAGTTAAGTACACTCCTTTCAATATATTTGATATGTATGAGATGAGGCCGGAGGCCAATGACCATTATATTATATTCTATGTACTTTTTAACTTCACGAAATATTGTGAAAATCTTGAAAAATCGCAAGTCATTGCTTTACCATGGTTGCATCGGGCGTGGGAATTCCATTCTCATTCTTTCATAGGGTCTCATAAATCATGTATGAAGTGTGGCCAAGGGCCAAATGGTCATTTGATCCCGTTTTGTATTTTTGGATTCCGAATTTTCATTCCAAGTTCCATTTTTGTATTTTTGCTCGTTGGGGGGTCGGATTTTGTATCGGTGGTATTTTTAAGTCATGGACCATTGTAGCATGTCCAAATAGGTAAGTTACGTTTGCGTGCATGGTTGTTTCCGGGTAAAACCTTATCGTTTGTGTTTTGAGCTTCTTGTGAATTCATTTCGCACTTTTTTTGCATATTCTGATCTAGGGGCATTAGACACTTTTCACGGTGGTTTTATTTTCTTCTTTCAATATGGTTGAATAGAAAACATGATTTTAGGGGGGGTTTCTTTTCCGTGTTTTTCCAGAAAATATCATCTTGATATCGAAAATTGCTTACGAAGTTCAGCTCTCAGTTTTTCAATTTAGCAGCTGTTTGGACCTCTATGACCAGATTTCATGGAGGGGCATTTAGGGCATTCTACATTGCGTTTTTTTTTTTAATTCTCACACGAGTCATGTAGAAAACATAATTTTGAGGAGGGTTTCTTCTTTGTGTTTTTGGAAAAAAATTCATCTAGGCTTCCAAATTCAGCCTCTGTTCTGTTTTTTTTTTTTTTTTTTGAAAAAAAAAACACATAGCAGCTTTTGGGCTGCTGGCAGCCATGTGTGCGCCTAGCGCATGCGCGGCGTGCATGGTTATGCACATGGGCACATAGGGGGGCTGTCATGGCCCCATCGTCGGGCCGCCGCGACGTTAATTCCTCTTTTGGGCTTTTCTCCTTCGTCCGGACTCCGATTCAAGTGAATTTTTTTTTTTAACTTGACTAATTTTTCGCTGTCTTTCTAACGGTGTGCTCGGTTGCACCCGGTTCTTCCTGAATAATTACCAGTTTACCCTTTTTGCCTTAGGTTCTTGTTTTTCTTCGTCATGCCGTTTCTCCTTCGTTCGAACTCCGAATCATGCGATTCTTAAGTCCATCTTGATTATTTTTTTATTATCCTTCCAGCGGTGTGCTCGGTAGTACCCAAATCTACAGTTTTCAGAAATGACTATTTTGCCCCTAGGGGCTTATTTGTCATATTTTCGATCTTTTGCTTCCGCATTAGTTCTTGTTGAGTTCCACGACCTCATGGAAGGTCACTTTGACTTCTTAGAGTCTTGTTTTTTTTTCACTTCCGTATTCGGATCTGTTATCGGATCATCCTTACGGTTCATTACAGGACGCGCTGGCCTAAAAATCAGGGTCGTTTCAGGTAGTATCAGAGCGTTCGGGTTCGAATACCTTGGACGACGGGTTTTAGGTGCATATCATGCTCACGTTGTTTTGCTTTGATGTGTCATTTATATCTTGATAACATGCTTTGTTTGATAACATGTCTTGTATGATAACATGTTCACATGCTTAGGTATTTTGAGACATCTATTATTTGTTAAGCATACTTTATGTGTATATATGCTCTTGATAACATGTTTTGATTTGATAACATGTCTGTTTGCTTATGTGGCACCTTGAGTAGATAGTCCATTGCTATATTGCATGCTAGCTGTTTACTTTTATGTCTGGTTTTTATAGTGTCTCTTAGGATCTGTCGTATCCCTCGGAAAACTTCTTGTTTCACGAGTTTCTTCCTTAGATAGGAGAAATTCATTCTGTAAGGACCCATGTCGGGAACCTTCTTATCTGTTCTGTCAATCGATGCGAGTAAGGCTCATGTGAGTGTAGAATCGCAGTTCTTGTCTGGTGGAGTGAGACGTGGGCCAGGGAGGTACCGTTTCATTTCCTTTTCCTTCGTGGCTTCTAGATCTAAGGCCTTAAGCGTATGGTACCAGTGTCATTGTTGTCAGAGTTTTGGGATTTGCTACCCCAACTCTCACAGATGCCTAGTTCCCGTGGTGCTTTTGGTAATGATCATTTTTGACATTGATGTCATCCGTATCAATAGGTTTCTCAGAGTTGACCTGGTTTGGGGCATGTTATGAACTAGTGCCTTATACCGTCATGCTACCTTGCTGACGAGTAAGTGTGGGCGGGTTCTGGTTGTTGTTCGTACTACCTTGTCACTCTCTCCTTTCATCGTGATTCAACGTTCCTTTGTCTTGGGATTCTCTCGGTGGATGACGTTGAGTTAACATGCCGATTCGTATGAGGTGTTGTCTCAGTTCATGGTTTCGCGTTCCTTCAGTTGATCTTTAGACTTTAGGATATGTCCTTCAGTGCGTTGTGAGCTGTCCTTTGATTTGACCTTTTGTTCTGTCATTATTCTGTTCTCTCTGGTATGTTCCTAATTTCAGGGGATGAAATTCCTTTAAGGAGGGTAGGTTGTAACGACCCGGTTATCTGCCTTCCTTTCCTTTTTCATGAAATTTTATAAATGAATTTTTTTCGTTTAATTTTCTTTTCTGAGCTCTATTTTGTGTCGCTTAGTGTCATCTCGAGTGCTCAAAATTGGTTCCTGATACTCTTTTCCGTGGATTAACAACTTTCTTTAAGGATCGAGTCATTTTCACATTTTTCGTTTTTCGACACTATGCACTATTTCGTCCTTTTCTCTATTCTGTCTTATCTCCGTTTGCTAGTTTTTGGCACAACCTCACTTCTCATGCTCGGAGTTGGTTTTTGACTTCATGTGCCTTCATCTTGAGTGGTTTCCTCAAAATACGTATCTTTACTTTTGGAAGAAAGTACTCTGGTTGCTCCCGGTGCCTACAGGGGCATGGATTCACAATTGTTTAGAATCTTTTTCGTTTCTTGGGGTATTTTTCGTAAATATCTTTTGAAGATATTTTATTTCAGGGTTATCTAAGAAAATATCTTTTGGAAGATATTTTCATTCTAGGGCAGTTTCGTAGTTAACCCTTTTTGTAGGGGTCATTGTGCAATTAATGAAAGTTATTGCAAAATGTCTCGTCTGGAGCCTGGATCCTCGTACAGGATTCATTTTGACATTTCTTCGAGTCGTGGACTTTTAGAATTCCGTTCTGGTCATTTTTCTCCAGTTTCAGAGTTTTTGGACCCAGTTGCCGCCGAACTTGTTCGGGGCATAACTTTTTGCTCGGGACTCAATTTTCGATATTGTTTCTTCTGTTCTTCATATTTTCTTATTTTGAATCTTTTTCGTTCATGGAGTTTTGCCGTTTGAGCGCGTCTGCTCAAAATCCACTTTTCCAGACCCGGCGGGGCCCTTTCGGGGCACTTTTTGTGATTTTCTATAAATAAGGGGTTTGAAAAATTAAAACATAATTTTCCTCTTCTTCCCCACACATTCTGGACCAGATCCCATAGTCTTCCATGGCTGCCATCTTCTCTCTCCCGTTTGGTTCACTTTTCTTTGATGAAAAGTTTTCGGCCTTAACGTTTAATGCTTGTCTTGACGCCGCGCATCTTATGCCCTTATTAGAATCCATTTTCGACGATTTTTTGAGTTCGGGTTTGGAGTCAAGTTGGGATTTTCATGGGGCTTCTTTTAGATTCTTGTTCATAGTGTTGTCCCCGACAAAACCTCTCGGTATCGTCGGATTCGGAGCACTTTCATTTTGGCGGGGATTTGAGATTTTCATCTCAAATTGAGGTAGGGAATGTTCTAGGTTTAAATTCTTGTTATATAGGATGCTTGTGATTCTTATACTACTTGTTTGCATGATTAAATATAAAATCTAGAGATTTTATTATTATTTTTTTTTGTACGGGATCTAATTTTCCCGGTTGCTCGTGACTTGGTTTAAACATGTAGCATGATATTATATTGCCCCATGATATGCTCATTGTCGTGTATTAAAATTAGAGTATTTAAATAAGTACTAAAGCTTTTATTTAATATTTATCTTAGGTGAAAGATTAATTCACATGGCCTTAACTAGCTTGAAATCAATATGTGTTAGCATATTAAATTAGGCCTTAGCATGCTCTCCAACATAATTGAATTTGAAAGTAATTGGAGGTGTTTTGAAAATTAGTAATTATTAATTAATTTAATTAATTAATTTCCCCCGAGTGCACTATTCACTCTATTTGAATTCCGACTTGATATTCTCGATTTACATGCCATATAGCTTCTCATATATTTGATTTCGAATATTCGGTTAGGTTTTGAAACCTTTTATTTAATTAAATTCCATGTTTAAGATTTAATCATCATGGTGATATACAACTTGGAATTGTATTGTGGCATGCTACAAAATTAAGTTTTGGTATGGTTATTCACATGTATTAAATTTGGATTTATTGCATGAGAATTGCAACTTTTGTTTAATATTTAACTGTAGTGAAAGTTTATTTCGTATGGTCATAAATTGAATGAAATAAACTTGTAATGTGAGATTACATTAGTCATTGGCATGTTTTCCAACATAGGTTAATTTAACAGCATTTGGTTAAGTTTGAAAATCTAGAGATTTTAATTAAAAGAATTAATTAAAATCTATTTTGTGGTCCCATTCGCTCAATTAAGGTTTTAACTTGATATTTGTATTGGCCATGACTTGTTTACTAGTATATATTAATTCGGGACTATTTGAAGTTGTTTTAGAACCTTGGGATTTAAATTAGCATGATTTAATTAAAGTTTTACCTAGTGGTTGGATTTAAACTCATTAGCTTATGTTTTCAATATTGAATATATTGTTATCTTGCGTAAAGATTTGCACATTTCATATTTAACATCATTCATGCATAGCGTGTAACGAATCGCACACTTAAGATTTGACATTCATCACATCGTATTAGTTGTGGATTTAAAGTATGTATTGTATAGGTTTCCAAATTTGGTTGTGCTTGGTAGATAGTTGATTTTCTTGTATATTCCTGTTCATATATGAGTTGTTACACAACTTGTTGATTTTGGAAACTTGGGGATGTCGTTGTTTGACTATGGCTAGGACGTCATTCTAGTATGGGGGATAATCCCTCTATGTAGTCTAGTGCGCATATAGAGAGGTTACCCATGGGCTAGTAACCCTAAAGTAACTATGTTGTCGTCCAAGTATCCACTTTGTTTGATTTCGCATTTCATTTTCAAGTTGATAACTAGATGATGTTGTAACTTGTTGTTTCTTATTTGTCGTTCCATTTTAAGTTACATGATGTTAACTTTGCGAAATTGTGTTTTACGCGTTGTATTGGAAGTTCCAATGTTGGTTAAATTACATCGGTATTGAAAATTGTGTTTTGATGTTCTAACAAAGCTTATGATTGATCCTATTGATTCATTTATAACTTAGACGTTAGGTGGCATGACCCACTTCTATTGTTTTCGTGCTTTAGATTTCAAGCTGATAGCTTTAAGAAATTGTATTTTGTTGTCTTGTATAATATGCTTTTATGTGGTTAGATTGCATTGAAGTTATAAATTGTGTTTTGATTGCTCAGTATGGCCTAGGATGATTCCTTAGACTTATTTAGAACATAGCCGTTAGGTGACATGATCACTTTAGTTGTTTCTGTATTCGAGATTGCAAGTTAATACCTTTAAGAACCTATATCTTGTTGCTTTGTATAACGTGCTTCCATATTGTTTAAATGGCTTAGATGATGTGATTTATGCTAGAAACACTCTAAAGTAGCTTAGGATGCTCCCTGAGTCTTATTTCGATATAGACGTTAGGTGGCATGAACCCCTTTAAAATGTTTCACCTTAAGGTGAAAAATTTATAAAATGCTATGTCGATGCATGCTCATCTCCTTATGTTACTCACCCCTATGATACTGGGACATATTTTAAGCACGACGACTTGGTTCGTGACGCCTAGCATTCCTTGGATGTTGTGTAGCTTTCAAGTTTCCATTTCATGCAAATGTTAGCATGAAATGTCATTTTGTAGACTTATATGTCAAAATATGTATATTTGATTCCATGTATGTAATGTGTACTTAAGTACACTCCTTTTAATTTATTTGATATGTATGAGATGAGGCCGGAGGCCAATGACCATTATATTGTATTCTATTTACTTTTTAACTTCATGAAATATTGTGAAAATCTTGAAAAATCGCAAGTTATTGCTTCACCATGGTTGCATTGGGTGTGAGAATTCCATTCTCATTCTTTCATAGGGTCTCATAAATCATGTTTGAAGTGTGGCCAAGGGTCAAACGGTCATTTGATCCCATTTTGTATTTTTGGATTCCGAGTTTTCTTTCCAAGTTCCATTTTTGCCTTTTTGCCCGTTGGGGGGTCAGATTTTGTATCGGTGGTATTTTTAAGTCGCGGACCATTGTAGCACGTCTAAATAGGTAAGTTACGCTTGGGTGCATGGTCGTTTCTGGGTAAAACCTTATCGTTTGTGTTTTGAGCTTCTTGTGAATTCATTTCGCACTTTTTTTGCATATTCTGATTTAGGGGCATTTTACACTTTTCACGGTGGTTCTATTTTCTTATTTCAACATGGTTCAATAGAAAACATGATTTTAGGGGGGTTTCTTTTCCATGTTTTTCCAGAAAATGTCGTCTTAATATCGGAAATCGCTTACGAAGTTTAGCTCTTAGTTTTTCAATTTAGCAGCTTTTTGGACCTCCATGACCAGATTTCATGGAGGGGCATTTCGGGCTTGTCATGGCCCCCTCGTCGGGCCGCCGCAACGTCAATTCTTCTTTTAGGCTTTTCTCCTTCGTCTGGACTCCGATTCAAGTGAATTTTTTTTTAACTTGACTAATTTTTCGCTGTCTTTCCAACAGTGAACTCAGTTGCACCCGGTTCTTCCTGGATAATTACCAGTTTACCCTTTTTTCTTTAAGTGCTCATTTTTCTTCGTTATGTCGTTTCTCTTTCGTCTGGACTCCGAATCATGCGATTCTTGAGTCCATCTTGATTATTTTTTTATTGTCCTTCCAGCGGTATACTCGGTGGCACCCGAATCTACAGTTTTTAGAAATGACTATTTTGCCCTTGGGGGCTTATTTGTCATATTTTCAATCTTTTACTTCCGCATCAGTTCTTGTTGAGTTCCACGACCTCATCACTTTGACTTCTTAAAGTCTTGTTTTCTGTTTTCGCTTCCGCATTCGGATCCGTTATCGGATCATCCTTACGGTTCATCACAGGACACGTTGGCCTAAAAACTAGGGTCGTTTCAAACCTAGTAGTTTAAGGCTTGTTGCATAAGCTAAATGCAACCATGATTCCCTTGAAAGCGGCATTTTAGCTTTGTATTGCTAAGGGACTAGCAATATGTAAGTTTAGAGGTGTGATGAGCGTTGGATATTGCATATTCGAGCCCCTAAATATACGTATGTTAAAACCTAAAGTGATACTTTTATCTATTGTTAGACTGATTTATGTTTATTATGTGTTTATAGGTACTTTCCCAAAGAAACGGTTAAAACCGAGACTTTATGATGAAAAGACTGATATTAAAGCTTATAGAGTCCTTGTCGGTCATTCAAAGCAAGCCGAGAGCTGAAATGGTGAAGTTTGGAGGAATTCAAGTACCAAGGCTCGAGCCTCAGTTCTGAGGCTCGAGCTCTGCAAGGAAAGAAGAAAATCAACCAAGGCATTAAAGCTCAAGCTTTGACCTCTAGAGCTCGAGCCTTACACAGTGGTGCTTTAGCCATACCCAATGGTGCTCGAGCCTTTACCTAAAAGCTCAAGCCTGAGGCATCAAAATTTGAAGAGTTGATTTCAGAGAAAGCCAAGCACCAAGGGCTTGATGCCAAACCTCAAGGGATCGAGAACTGTCACTTTGAGCTCGAGCCCTAAGCCAAAAGCTTGAGCTTTGAACCTCAAGCTCGAGCCCTATGAAGAAAGGATCGAGCAATGTTAAACGGAAGAAAACCCAAAAATATTCCAAGTGTTGATGGAAAAGAAGCTTCGGAAAATAGTTGAACAAATTTGACTAAGTATAAAAGTGAAGATCGAGCATCATTCTTTGAAGCTCGAGCCTTAAATCAAGAAAGCTCGAGCTTTGCCTCAAAAGCTAGAGCCTGTTCCAAATAGCTCGAGCTCTGCTTCTTAAGCTCGAGCTCTGCGTGACAGAAGGGATTTATAAGTTATGGTAATTATCCTTTTTAAAGTCTAATTTCATGGCAGATGGGCCAGAAAACCTAAAAGCCTGTCAGAACCTTAATTTTTCTATTAAAGAAGGCACAAGGCCTCAGAAGAACTATCATTTTTTCTATCATATTGTTTAGAGTTATAATATTATGGTGGCGGCTTTTAAGGTTTCCATAACCTTAGAAGGTGAAGATCCTGATAAGAGAAGTGTTGTCCATGACGAATGAAAACGACAACAACACAGATGATATTCTGCATCGTCATGAGTAGCTAATTCCTCTCTTAGGGCACTAATGTAACCTAATCTAAGTACTATGGTTTGATTGTTTTAACTTTTGGTATATTTAATATATTATATTTTTTATTGCATGATTCTGAGCAATTGAGACAACTCAATTGTATTTTAATGTTTTAAATAGTTTTTGAATAGTTATTACCTTATCTTGGATATAACTGCTCTTAAATTATTCTTAACCTATTCTTATTGGATGGTATCTGGCGGAGCCCTGCTGGACATAAGAATGGAGATCATATAATGGTATTCCAATGTTTTTTTATAAATGAATGTTTTCATAGTCTATGCTTAAGAAAGATGCATTATATTGTAAATTAATTAAAGTAGTTAAAGTAGGTAGGTGGCAAGGGAGGAACTATTAATGGGCTAACCTGGGCTATAGCCCAGGTCCAATTTCAAAAAAAAAAAAAATTAGTACTGCTGTGCATATAAGCCCAGTGCATATGTAATCAATTTATAGTATTACTCTTCCTCTTCCTTTTAGCCTAACTGTTTATGTGTTTATCTGGGCTATATGTTGTTACTATCATTCTTCTTCGAACTGTTCCTATGTTTATCTTTGATTTCCCCCCCCCCCCCCCCTCTTAAGCAAGAGCATAAATTATATTAATTAGAAACCACAATTCAAAAAGTTTACAACTACTAGAAAGTGAGGAAACCTCCAACTTTTCATTCAAATTAGGACATAAACCCATATTCCCTAGAACATGGGTAGTCTTATTTCAAAATCTAAGCACCTTTATCAATTAATAGCTGAATGGATCTTCAAGATTCAATTGGATAATTTTTTATTTTATTTTCACCCGGAAAACGAATTCCAATGGATACTTTGATGGTGGATAACAAACATGTTTTTATACTTGATTTTAAGTTAAGATCTAAACTTGGTAAATTAGGTTTCTAGGTCCTTTCGGATCGGATCTTCAGTAAAAAATGATCAATTTCATGATCTAGTTACTTGGATATGGAAATAAGACCATATTACCATATCTCACTTTTATAAGAAAATTTTCTAGTATTACACAACTTTTATTGTCTTCATCTTCAAATTTTCTTATCTTTAGCCCTCCCTATTTTGCAATCCTGGCTCCTCCCCTGGTAGGTGGATAGTCCATGTTAACCGCAGATAGGTTATAGTTAATTGAAATTTATAAAACATCTTTCTTTAAAACCGAATTGAACGAAGGTTATTGAGTTCAATTCATTTTGAAATATAAATTGTTAAAACCCCAGAGTTGAATGATTGACCATAGTACAAAGCTTGTGGTGGAGTCAAATCCTTAAGACCCTCTCTCTCTGATCTCTTTAGTTTAATTTTAGTTTAATTTCATTTTATGTTCATGACAACCAATCAATCAAATCCAATCAGTTACTTGTAGACCAAAAATAAGTAGATTAGTTAAAAACAGAACAAAGAACACTCATCTCCCTGTGGGATCAACACCCTTTATATAGTCCTATCCTACAAAGATTCGTATTATTGCGAGTGGTAATATAAAACATACATCACTTGTTATGACTTGATTGTTTTAATTTCATGTTGACTAAGCATATTCTTTGAGATTCAAGTATCTATCTAGTTCAAAAGTTGGGAATGATTGCTATAATTGAATTTTTCATCATACATTAGTGGTTAAACTTGATCTCCCAAGACTGCCTTATAAACCCAATATAGGGGTTCTACTATTTAATGTTTTCTGAAAAATTAGAGTTCATAAAATTTGTTTAATCGATATACAATGCTGAACCTTCTAAAAAACAAAGTCTTGGGCTAAATTAAAAAAAAAATTATATCATGTTTTGGTACTTAAAATGTTTCTTGGGACAAACTTAACACTTGTATTTAGGGGTTAGGAGGGTAATGTCCCAGTTGAAAGGGGTACGAGTTACCCGTGGGTTAAAGTCCCACTACCCACGTGGGTACCCATAACAATAGGGGTTTGGAGTTAGTTTTTCCCTGATTCGAAAGGGGAGTGGACAGCAGCGAAACACTCTGGTTTGTTCTAAGGATAATCGATAAAATGTCCTAATAATAAAAATCGTATTTGAGTTTCCTAATGGAAAGGTTTCTAATTCAACTCCATTTTCTTTTTTAGTTCAGTTTCAGAATTTTGATAAATTAAAGAATTGACTTCCTTTGCATTGAAATGTTCTCATTACTCTGTTAATATCTTGGTACAGTTTTACCTTAATAATTTTTTAAATCATATGCATAAAATCACATAGAATCATTTATTAGATTTTTTCTACTGGGCTTTGCTCACTCCTAACATTTTTCAGTGGTTGTCAACCGAGATGGTGGATTCAAGGATGCTAGCTATGAACTTTGAATTTATTTAGTGCTGGATGTATTTTGTATGAAGCCGAGGTTGCTGTACTAAATTGAAGATGATAACATGCTCTTTTCTATGTGTTTTGCCTGGTTTTTGGGATTGTATATAAATGCCCTACTGTAAAGAAAAAAAATCATGCTAGGGTGTTAATGTATGTACATAGTTTGTTTTGGTTTGACAGTTGTACTCTCTATGTATAGATGGTTTTGCTCTTTTGTGTGAAATAGGTTCAATTACCTTACAAGGGACCTTAGTATGTAAATGTCAGTATGTTGTTACTTAGCAAAAGGAGGTGCTAACATGATTTTCCTTGACCTTGCTTATTTTATAATCTTGTTTGGGATAGGTAGGGAAAGTGTTTTGTATAAAATGGAATGAATATAGTATGTTTGTAATGTCTAGCTAGGAAAAAAAAAAAAAAAGTTTGCTGCTCATTACAAAATGAGTTTATGTACAGTGCCTGCTCCTAGCTTTGTTGAACGTGTTAGAGTGAATTTTAAATTTTCTTTATAGACTTGTTGCCCTCTAAATGCTCCAAAAATTTTTTCATACGTAGCCTTATTGGTCTAATTGTTCTTCGAAAAATTTAAAGATCATTGGACTGGTGATGATTTTTATAAAAATCCCATAGTGGCTGTTGTCCAACTCATTTCCACTATTTGTAAACCAATTTTGAAAAATTTATTTGAGTCACCTTCTAACCTTAGATAATTATTAAAATTTCCAGGTCTATAGTCCTTTGGTCTAGTTCCTAAAATCCAAGGCCTCTCAATCTTGTCAGCTCTGTAATTATCCATCATGGTTAAAGTTTGTTACATTATCGAATTTCAGTTCAATCATTATGGCTGATCTTCGATCTAAAAATTAATTTCATTGGCAAAGTTTCAGTTACAGGGATTGATTTGGTCATGTTAACCTTAGAGTCTATTCTCTAAAGAATTTTAGTTTGCCTATTTCGATTAAAATCGAATTTTATACGAATTTTGATTGGGCACTGCACAGAATTTTGTTCCAACAGGGATTGCTGTCCCAATTTCTTTTTATATCATAATTTTTCGTGCCTTAAAAATTTGGGGCATGACACCAACACTACCTCTCTCTCACCCACACACACACATCCACCCTCTACTTGTCTCCATCCTAGGCCTCCTCATAAGAATCTATCTAGGCTTTACACTTGTCACCATCCCAAGGCAACAAGTGTTCCAATGGTAAGTCAACAAGTTACCCCATAGAAAGTGTGGTACTTGTCACTCTTTTTCCTATTTGTAAGTTAGTCCCTCCACTAAATATCTCAAAGAATATTTGCTAACAGGTCCCTAAAGCAAAATATCTCGCAAACTTAATTACACAAATAACCCCAAAAAACAAAAATGTTTCCGAAGAAACTATGCATTCATACTCCCTGAAAATAAAAATAAACGAGCATGTTTTTCTATAAAATTAAGATTTATGTGGGTAGTAAAAGATTAAATAACCTAATATATATGGTGCCGGAAATCGGTTCCGGACACCAAAACCTACTTTGGGTCGAACAAAACCCTTAAGCCACAAGAAAAAAACAACAACTAAATAAACAAATAAATAAATAATAAATAATAATAATAAAATTCGCAAAAAATGAAACGATGACACGGTCATCACATATATGCTCAAATTTGTCACTCAAGGATGGTCAGAACTCGGCCCAAGGATCTCCTATTTCAAGCATAACTGGAGTTGGTTTGAAAAGAGCTTTAGATCTGCTTTTGTATAGCTTCTGTGATGAACTCGATCTATCAGGCTTAAGGCTCGGTCATTCAGGGATCTAGCTCGATAGATCAGGGATCCGGCTCGATCGATCAGGGCGCAGCTCAGTCCCTTTTGCTCCTAATCCTCGCTAAGACTTCATTTGACCTTCCCAAGGGCTTTAAGACATTAGATTCAGCTCTTTTAAGCCTTATGAACCTGGAACCAAAAATAAAATAAATTAAGACTAAAACGAAAAAATAAAGATAGATTAAGGTTCTATTATACCCAATGTTAAGGGCTGAAATGTGCATATTTCAACACTTATCAATGATTTCCTCTCATAAGAAGAGAAGCTTGTTCAAACAGATGTTTCTAACCTCATTAGGATCAATAAGCACACCTTGAAGTCTTATCTTACTCAAAATCTAAAAGATGAACAGAATCACGTCAATGAAGGTCAGACTCAAACTAGAAAGCACTCTATCAACTCGAAGAATGATTCATGGCACTCAAAAGATTATTGGAGAAGAGCTTCATCAGATTGTAAGGGCAACAAGAACAATCACTCTGATTCAATCATTCTTAAGTTTCCATTAAGTAATTTAAATGTTACATCCTTTACTGTCAAAAAGTCATTTATGCTTACACATAAGTTTGTTAAAAATCTTAGCTTTCAAGTGAGAACCAACAGAAAATGGTTAATACACTGCAGTATTGGGACTATAAGACTCTCACTAGCCTATGTGGAGAAGAAAAAACATCCTGAAGTGTATTTGTCATAGAAGCTAAATGAAGAAGATGTCATAACCATAACAGCCTCAAGTGACTTCCAAGAATAATATCTATCTACAACTTAAGTCTGAAAATAGCCTTTCAAGTTCAAAGATCAAAGGATTCTGTTAATCTATTTACCAATAAAGCTCATCTAGTGAATTCTCAAGACCATTAATTGTTCACTACTTCAATAATAAGGCAACGATGAACTTAGCTCAAAAGTTAAATTGTAAAAGTTTTTCCATCAGGACCAAATTAATGTGGATTCTCACAAAGCTGAAACCAGAGAAAATCAATGACAATTCTAAATATGGAGTTTGAAAGAATTCTTGGTCATCCTTGGAATAAAAGGAAACTACAAGGTCTTCATCGGAGGTGTACACTGTTTCAAGATGGCTTACAAGTTGTCATCACAGTCAATTCAAAAATAGAGATGAGTTAGGATACATAAGATTAAGACCTGATGAGTTCAAGGATGTTAAAAATCTGCCAAGTTTGAAGAAGAAGGGACATCACTCATTCAAAGTTTGTCTACAAAAAAGTCCAATGAAGAGAGGTTATAAAAGATGTTTTGAAGCCACTCACTATATACTCTAACAGGTCAAGCCTAAATATTGGTGGATAAAAAAAACAAGTTTAGACAATGATCACACTCTTTAAAACTCTCCAAAGACACCATCTCTCAGAGACAAACAAGTTCAATCCATGTTTGTAGAAGATAAAAGTTATTTGGGCTACAGAAGACTTGTTGTTGTGTGTTTTTGCATACCACTTATAAATTTACCACTCACAACAGCACGAATCCTTATAGGATAGCACTATAGAGAGGGTGTCGAACCCACAGGGAGATGCGTTATTATATTTTATTTTTAACTAATTTTTATTGGTCTATAGTTAACTGGTTCAATTGATTGATTGGTTGTCACGATTATAAGCTGAAATTAAACTAAAATTAAACTAGAGTGATCAGAGAGAGAAAGGTCTTAGGGTTTTGACTTCACCACAACCTTCGTAACTATGGTTAACTGTTTCAATTCTGGGGATTTAATCACATTATACTTCAAATGAATTGAACTAAATATCATTCATTCAATTTGGGTTTTAAAAAAAGATGTTTTATAAAATGCAGTTAACTATAATCTATATGCGGTTAGCATGGGCTATCCACCTACCTACTCTAACTAATTTAACTACTTTGTAAACAATCCATCTTTCCTAAGCATAGACTATGAAAATATTCTTTTATAAAAAATGTTAGAACACCATTACATGACCTCCATTCTTATGTCTGGCAGGGCTCCGTTAGATACCGTCCAATAAGAATGGGTTGAGAATAGAAATGAACAGTTATATCTTAGACAAGGTAATACCAATTCAAAAACTATTTAAAACATTAAATCCAATTGAGTTGTCTCAATTGCTCATAGTCATGTAATCAAAAACATCATATATATTAAAAATATCTTAGAGTTAAAACAATCAAACCATAGTACTAGATTGGGTTACATCAGTGCCTTAAGAGAGGAATTAGCTACTCATGACGATGTCGAATATTATCTGTGTTGTAGTCGTCTCCATCGTCACGGACGACACTTTGGAATTTCAGACCTCTTCTATCAAGGCCTATGCCTTCTTTTATAGAAGAAAATAAAGATTTGGTGGGCTTTTAGGTCTTCTGGCCCATCTGGAGTGAAATACAACTTAAAAATGAATAATCCCGTAACTTAAAATCTAATCTGCCATGGAAAGCTTGAGCTTTAGAAAATAGTGCTCGAGCTTTGAGGTTCAGGCTCAAGCTTTGAGAACAAGGCTCGAGCTTCTTTAACTTAATGCTCGAGCTTCAAGGAATGGTACTCAATCTTCACTTTGCCACTTAGCCAAATTTCTTCAACTATTTTTTAAAGCGTCTTTTCCTTCAACACTTAGAATATTTTTGGAATTTATCTCTTTTAACATTGCTCGATCCAAGCTTCATGAGCTCGAGCACTAGGCACTAGGCTCGAGATTTAGGTACTCAAGGCTCGAGCTTAATTCTTTAACTCTTTGAATTCCGACGCCTTGTGCTTGAGCTTGAGGGCCAAGGCTTGAGCACTCTGAGGTAAGGCTCAAGTACCCTTTGTTAGGGCTCGAGCTCTGAAGGTACAAGGCTCGAGCTTCAATGCTTTGTTGACTTTTTTTCTTCTTTTCTTGCAAGGCTCGAGCCTCGAGACTTGGGCTCGAGCTCTGGTTCTTGAATTTTCCAAACTTCACCATTTAAACTCTCGGTTTGCTCTGGATGACCGGCAACGACTCCGTAAGCTTCGATATCATCATAAAGTCCCGATTTTAACCATTTCTTTGTAAAAGTACCTATAAACACACATTAAACATAAATCAATCTAACTATGGATAAAAGTATCACTTTAGGCCTTAACATACATATATTTAGGGGCTCGAATATGCAATATTCAGCGCTCATCACACCCTCAAACTTATATATTGCTAGTCCCTTAGCAATACAGAACTAAAAAGCTGCTTTTATGGGAATCACGGTTGCATTTAGCCTATGCAACAAGCCTTTAAACCCCTAGGTTACCCCTAGTGGACGAGTTATAGTCTCGTGAGAGTTTCCAGTGATAGTACTCGCAAATATCTCAAACAGTGCCTTAATTGCACACTAAGCTCGTTCAAGCCTGTTTTCAAATCATACTATCCGTGCAGTTCATTTAATCAGTCGAATATAGCAAGTGCAACCAATCATGTAATCTTAAAAACTTTCAACTTTCAATTTCAATTTAGCAGCCATGTTCCCCATATATCAGTTTAATCATTCATTCAACAATCTTAATCTCAAAAACACTTTTTGAAAGTGATCTTACAATTAAACGTGTGGTTTAATGTCCATACTTGCATTTATTCCTTGGTATTCCTCAATTCACAAGCAAACTTTTCAAATTCTAACTCCCAAGGCATTATTATTTTTCTACAGGTATGTATTTTTCAAAAAGCATGCAGTGCAATGTTCAGGTCTATTAAGCTTTCTAAATCACCCATGTAACAAACTTTCAGCCAATGACTCCCAGACCAGATGGTGGTAGGGCATTAAGTGATAAAGCACCCTCAGGACTTAATTGTTTAAGTAATCTAGGCAGCCTAAACCCCTTATGTAATAAGCTTTCAGCCAATGACTCCCAGACCAGATGGTCTTAGGGCATTAGGTGTCAGAACACACCCCTAAGGACTTAATTGCTTAAACAATCTAGGTACAAACCTGAACTTGACCCTTTTCTACTTCTTTTCTACACTTTTTTCTTCTTCTTTTTTTCATTCACATTGGTGAAGAATTTTTTTTCTTTTATTGCGTTGCATACATACCAACTTTTTCTTTTATTTATTTTTTCTTTTCTTTTATTTTTTTTTCTTATGCCTTGGTTATCAAAATTATCAAATCTACCTAGTCATCTCAGTCTAACTCAAAACAAAACAAGACTTCCAGTTTTTACCCCACAGAATTCATGCAAGTGTGAATATGTGCAAAGTGTAGCATCTCAGAGATCAACATTATTAAATAATAATTATCCTAACAGAGTGGACCATAGGCCACCAACTGATTTCAAAAATTTTTAAGAAATCCCTTTTCATAATATTTTGGCATACAAACCATTTTTAACCATATCAGACTGCAAACAAAGTATATGACCATCAACAGACTCAAACTCATGCTTATAACATCAACAATCATAACCTTGTGTGATCAAAAATATCAAAAATATTTAAATTTCCCAACCTTTACCCCAAACTTAGTGTGCACATTGTCCTCAATGTGTGAGAACAAAAGAGAGTTAGAAAGATATTACCATACAAGCCGACCAGCAAAGATAGATCAAAATGAAGCATAGTATGGTAAAAATTAAGAAATCACCCCCAAACTTAATCTGTAGAACATGGCAAAATCAATAAATTACAACACACATTGGAGTGTCAATTATGGAGTAATAATAAAGAAATATCACAATGAACTCAAATATCAACAAAAGGAACGTATAGGCAAAAAACATATATATATATGATCAATATCAGTACAATGCTTTTGAAATAAAGACTTAGGACAGACATACATCATAAAGAAATAAATACATCAAAAATACTGCTCTAGTCAACAAAAGTGCCTAACTACTAAAAGAAAATACAGAAAAGCCCTAGCAAGCTAATTTATAGGAGGTAGAGGCGGATCAATAGAAGTCGAAGGGGCAGACGGAGTGCAGCGTAGGAGCTCTTCCAAAATGCTCTACTTTGCAGTCAATATCTGTCTCAACACCATCTTTCTGTCCTGCAGCTCGGCCACCCTGGCCTATAAAGCTCTAATCTCAACCTGAGAAGAACTCTCAGGCTAGGCTACAAGAGCTGGCCTCCTCTTCAGCGGGGCCTGGCTATCAGAAAAATCCATCTCGTCCTCTGTGGCCTCGTCATCCTTTGCCTCCTCAGCCACTATTGCCTCCTCAGGATCAACTGAGCGAATAGTAGGTGGAGGTGGGTAAGGTGGGACATGAAACATATATGGCATACCCCGTGCCTCGGCATCCAAGTGTCATCGATCCTCTCAGATCTTATCGTCAACCCTCCACTCACCCTTCCATGTCTTAGGCATATAGCCAAAGACATTGTTCCACTGAGTGAAACGGTACTGGGTGAAGATGGTGACGGTAGCCTCATTCGGGGGTATCGAAACCCCTGAGATCTCTATCAGGTGTATAACAAGCTTGGGAAAATGTATATGGTGATTAGGAGGGCATCAGCCCTCTCCTATCTCGTCGTAGAGCTGGCGCATCTAAATGAATACTAGCTAGGGAATGGACACCTAGTAGCCGGAGTGGAATGCATAGTGCACATCCACCATCTCTATGCACCGCCCTATCTTATGTCCGATAGGGCGAGCATTGGCTACAAAGACCATATCCAAAAACCAGAAACGTCGCGGAAGCTGTGACTTCTGGATCATCTCCCAGGTGGTGGAGTGTTTCCCCTAGCCCAAAGCTCTGACCATCGCCTCCCTGGACATACCAGGGAGAATCGAAGGAAACTATCCCTGAAGAGCAGCAAAGCATCTGTGGTGACAGCCCATAGCCTACGCTATAGCCTCACAGTCCACTGTCAGCTCTACGCCCTCGACAATGGCTGTGAAGTAATCCTCTCCATCATGGAAATCATCGCCTGTATGCAGCTGTAAGGTGCGATAGAATGCACGCACCAGTCGAGGATAGGTAACCTATGCTGCATGCCTTAGGAATCCTGACAGATGTTGAGCCTGAAGGGCCTCTACTACCCCAAAATGTATCTCTGTGGTGCTGTAAATCCTCTAATACAAAATCTGTCTCATAGCAGATAGTGCTGTACTGCCATGCATCATCTAGTGCCATTGCTAGAGTCTGAACTACCCTCTGTCGTGGATGTCGAGGCATCGCTAAAATCCAAGGCCCCGGCACACCCCCTCAACACTATCCAAATAAATCCCAAATCTGTGCTCTAAGGCTCGAGCTTAAGATCAAATAGCTCTAGTTTTACCCTGGCTGAGGCTCGAGCTTGAAGTACCAAAGCTCGAGCATGCTGCAAGCAAAGGCTTGAGCCGTAATATGAGACCTCGAGCTTCTTGGTTTTCAACCGAAGCTAAATCTTCCTCAAATCCTCCCAAAAACATCCAAAACAACTCCAAATCACCCCTAATCTTCTCCTTAATCACCCAGCAACCCCAAACTTCCTTTATTTGCACCTCAACCCTCCAAAATTACGTAACCCACATTCTTCAAATCCAATTTTAGATTCGGAATCTCTGTAAGGTTGTCAATGTATTCATGATTAGATAGGATTCTAAAGTATTAAATCTAATTTTTAAGGAAATTTTGACAAGGTTTTGGGGAAAATCAGTGCGTATATATATATATAAACTAAGAGGGATTGAAAGATTCTTACCTTTTTGATGTGGAATCGAAGCCTAGAATGATGAGGATGATGAATTTGTAGAGATTGTAGAGATTTGGGAGAGAAAGGAGGCAAAAATGAGAAGTGACACGAGGATTTCAAGCTCGGCTCGAGGGTTTCCTTTTATTTTAATGTACAAAGGCTCGAGCCCATGGTTTAAGGCTCGAGCTTAACCGCTGAAAACCCTAAAGTTAACGATGATGGAGGGCTCGATCTTAGCGTGTGCAAGCTCGAGCCTTTAGTAGCTGATGCTTGAGCCCCAAAGTGAAGGCTCGAGCTTTAAGACAAATTTTTGGATTTTTATATTTTTTTCAATTTTTATTTTCTTTTTCTTATTTAAACAACCTTATCTAACCTAAAAATTAACTATTAATAAAAACTAACTAAAAACCTAAAAAAAAACTAAAGCAAAAATAAGAATAAGAATAAGAATAAGAATAAGAATAAGAATGAAAATAAAAATAAACTACAGTATAACATACAAATGCTAAGTTTAACGTTGATAGCTCGATAGCATGCTAAGTTTAACGTCGATAGCTCGACGTAAACTGACTCTCTAGTCCAAATAGATAGGATCATAAAGTTCTACTCCCTTCACTATGCCTCTCTGTACACTACCCTCTATGTAGGGTTTAAGTCTTTGTCCATTGACTTTGGACAATTGTCCAGTCTCGCAATCCTGTATCTCTATTGCACCATAGGGTGTAACAGAAATAACCATGTATGGACCTTCCCAATGTGACTTCAGCTTTCCAGGAAAAAGTTTCAGTCGTGTATTAAACAACCAAACCTTCTTCCCAGGCTCAAAAGTCTTACGCAAGATATGCTTGTCATGAAATGCCTTAGTCTTTGATTTGTAAACCTTAGCACTCTCATAAGCATCATTACATAATTCTTCAAGCTCTATTAGTTGAAGCTTCCTATCAAAACCAGAAGAGTTCATATCAAAGTTAAGCTTTTTTATGGCCCAAAAAGCTCTGTGTTATAACTCTACAGGAAGATGGCACCCTTTACCATAGACTAAACGGTAAGGGGACATACCAATCGAAGTCTTAAAAGTGGTACGGTAAGTCCACAAAGCATCATTTGGTCTAAAAGACCAATCCTTACGATTTGGCTTAACCGTTTTTTCAAGACTTCTCTTAATTTCACGATTGGATATTTCAACTTGGCCACTTGTTTGGGGATGATAGGTAGTAGCAACTTTATGAGTGACAGAGTATCTTTGTACTAAAGTACAGAAATACCTATTATAAAAGTGAGCACCCCCATCACTAATAATAGCTCGTGGCATACCAAACCGACTAAAAATGTTCGTTTGAATTAACTCAACAACGACTGCGTAATCGGCGGTTTTAGTAGCCATTGCTTCAACCCATTTAGACACATAATCAATAGCCATAAGAATATATTCATTATGATTTGACTACACAAAAGAACCCATGAAATTAATACCCCATACATCAAAAACCTCAATAACTAAGATCGGAATTAAGGGCATCATGTTTCTTCTGGAAATTAATCCTAACTGCTGACATCGAAGGCATGACCTACAGAACAAGTTTGCATCTCGAAAGAGTGAAGGCTAAAAGAAACCATATTGAAGAATTTTAGCTACAGTTTTCTTGGCACTGAAATGACCTCCACAAGCCAAACTGTGACAGAAGGTCAAAATACTATGAAACTCATTCTCAGGAACATATCTACGAATTATTTGATTAGCACAATATTTGAAGAGTTGGGGATCATCCCAATAGTATATCTCAATATGGGAGAAGAATTAATCTTTTTCTTGCTTTGACCAAGACAAAAGAATTTTGCCTATTACGAGGTAATTCACAATATCAGCAAACCAAGGCAAATCCTTATGAGAAGCCTAAAATAGTTGTTCATCTGGAAAAGAATCACAAACTGGAAGTGAAGTTGAGGTATCCTCAATCAGAATTCTTGAAAGATGGTCAGCTACCACATTCTTTGACCCTTTCTTATCCCGAATTTCGTAATCAAACTCTTGAAGTAAGAGGATCCATCGAATCAAAAGGGGTTTGGTTTCCTTTTTGGAAAGAAGATGTTTCAAAGCAGAATGATCAGAATAAACTGTTACTTTGGAGCCTAACAGATATGATCTGAATTTATCCAAAGCAAGGACAACTACAATCAACTCTTTTTTCAGTAGTGGTATAATTCAATTGTGCATCTGAAAGAGTTTTGCTCGCATAATAGATAACATGAGGAAGTTTATCTACTCGTTGTCCTAAGACAGCACCCATAGCATAATCAGATGCATCACACATAATCTCAAATGGAAGAGCCCAGTCTAGAGGATTCATGATAGGACCTGAAGAAAGAAGAGAGCGAAGCTTATGAAAAGCTTAAAGGCATGATTCATCAAACACAAAAGGAGCGTCCTTTGCAAGTAGATTACACAAAGGACGAGAAATTTTGCTGAAATCTTTAATGAAACGTTAATAGAACCCAGCGTGCCCAAGAAATAATCGTACTCCCCTTACGGAGGTAGGAGGAGGCAATTTAAAGATCAATTCTACTTTAGCTCTATCAACTTCAATACCTCTCTCTGAAATGATATATCCTAAAACAATCCCCTCATGAACTATAAAATGGCTATTCTCCCAACTAAGAATAAAATTGGTTTCCCTACAACGCTAAAGTACTAGGGATAGATATTGGAGACAGTTCTCGAATGTGGACCCGAAAATAGAGAAGTCATCTATAAAGACCTCAAGAAACTTTTCAACCATGTCCAAAAAGATGGACATCATACACCTCTGGCGCATTACACAATCCGAAAGGCATCCGTCTAATGCAAACGTACCAAATAGACAAGTGAAAGTAGTTTTCTCTTGGTCCTTAGGATCAATGGCCACCTGATTATAGCCGAAATATCCGTCTAAA
Source organism: Cornus florida (assembly GCF_030987335.1). NCBI lineage: Eukaryota > Viridiplantae > Streptophyta > Magnoliopsida > Cornales > Cornaceae > Cornus > Cornus florida. The sequence goes on from NW_026775575.1 coordinate 47,347,848, forward strand.
AAGCAATAATAGCTCTGGCCAGCCAATCGCTCTAGAATCTGATCAATGAATGGAAATGGAAAATGATCTTTTCTAGTAGTGGAGTTGAGTTTCTAGTAATTAATACACACACGCCATCCAGTGGTGGTGCGCTGTGGAACTAATTCTCTCTCAGAATTCTCACTGTTGAACCACTGTAATACTTATCTTTTTAGGTATTACCTGAGTCGGATTCACCCACTTGCTATCTGAGATGGGGTAGATTATTCCCGCATCTAGCAACTTCACAACTTCTTTCAAAATAACCTCCTTCAGATTAGGATTCAATCTTCTTTGGAGTTCCCGAGATGTTCGGGAATCCTCTTCCAAATGAATTTAATGCATGCAAATTGTGGGACTAATTCCTTTAATTCAGCCACACTCCACCCAATAGCCTCTTTATTTTGCTTAAGAACCTTTAAGAGACTACTTTCTTGGAAACTTGTAAGATTGGAAGCAATGATCACCGGGAAGGTGTCATTTAAACCCAAGAAAGCATACTTGAGCTTGTCCGGTAGTGGCTTAAGCTCAAGCTTAGGTGGAGACTCTATGGAAGGAATAGGCAGAGTACTAGAGAGTGGTGGAAGAGGCTCAAGTCTAGATTTCCATGGACGAAAATATGTGAAAGGAGTGGAATTGAGCAAAAAATTCACTTCAGCTATTGAAGATTTGATATCGAAATCCTCATAATTGAAATGACTTAGACAAGCTTCAAAAGGATCTTTGGATAAAATAGTTGGGAGTGATTCCTCAACCAACTCATCAATAACATCAAGGAAGAAGCATTCACTGTCATTGTGTGGATGATGAATAGCATTGAAGATGTTCAGCTTGACCTTTATATTTCCAAAAGATAAATTCATGGCTCCAGTCCTAAAGTTAATGCAAGCATTTGTTGTGGCTAGAAAAGGATGCCCAAGAATAACTGGAATATACATTTTGGAATCGTGGACCGGTTCTATATCAAGAACTAAGAAATTGACTGGAAAATAGAATTTATCCACTTTTATGAGTTCATCTTCAACAATACCTCGTAGTTGTCTAATAGAACGGTTAACAAGCTGTACAACAACTGACGTAGGTTTTAACTCTCCCAAACCTAGCTTCTCATACACCGAGTAAAGAATAAGATTCACACTTGCTCCAAGATCAAGAAGTGCTCGCTTTATCACATTGTTTCCAATGATGCAAGAAATTGTAGAAGCATCAGGATCTTTAACCTTTAGAGGAGTGTTATATTTAAGAATAACACTGACTTGCTCAGTGAGACAAATTTTCTTAGGAACTTGGCTTTTGGATTTTTTCTTAAGAGTGCACAAGTCCTTTAAAAATTTGGAGTAGGCTGGAATTTGCTTTATAGCATCAAGCAGAGGAAGATTGATTTTGACATGTTTAAAGACCTCCATCATATCTTGAATTTTCTCCCTTTGTTTACCGAAATGGGAGGGTTCTTTGAGACGTTTATGATAAGGCGCTCTTGGCTCATAAGCTGTCTCAAGGTTAAGAGTAGATGAAGAAGTGACTCCACCTTCAACTCCTGTGGTGGATTATGGAATAGAACTTGAGGAAACATCTTTGGGATGTAAATTATGAATGATAGGAATAATAGGAACCCTAAGCCTCTCTTTTTCTTCCTTTCCTTTTTCAACTTGGTTATCAACCACTTTACCACTCCTCAATTTAGTGATAGCCTGAACTTTCTCATGATGAATACCTGAGGAATTAGTTTTATCAATCATGTAAGTCTGCCCTTTCGGGTTGGTTATTGGCTGACAAAGCAACTTTTGATCGTCTCATTGAGAGAGAAAAATTGTTATTTGCCCAACTTGTGCCTTTAGCTTTGCTATGGCTTAAGAATGAGAATTAAGAAGTTGGGTATTGGCTTTAAGATCAACAAGAGCATTGAGTATTTACTCCTCAAAAGCAGAATTTCTAGGAGGAGGTGGAAGATTAGGAGCTTGAATGGGTTGATTCCTAAACTGAGGTGGATAATAAATACTAAATTGATTAAAAGAATTATTTTGTGGCATAGGATAGGATGAATTTTGATACTGTCCCTGTGATTGAGGAATAGTAGTTCCTTGACTTTGATTACACCATAATAGATTAGGATGATCTCTCCAGCCAGGATTATATGTAAAAGAATGGATTATAAGCTGGTCTAGAGAATGCAGCATTCACTTACTCCTGTGGGATCTCAGATGATTGTCCCAGCATAGGGCAAGTGTTAGCAAAATGGGAAGGATTAACACAAATTGAACAGACTTCCTTTGCCAAGGCAGTTTGTGGATTAGTAACAGGAGCAAAGCCATATGATAAGATTTGATCAAACCTACAGTTCAAAGCTTCTATTTGAGTGGCTAAGTCGCTAGATTTGTCTACCTCATAAAGTTTTTCAACCTTATGCATTCCAGGTGAAGACTTAAACCTAGAGGAAGAAGCATGTTGCACTAAATTTTCACTTTGGGCCTCAAACAGTTCCCAAGCGTCAGCCAGACTTTTACTCAAAAAGGCTTCATTACTGGATGCATCAACAATGTTTCCATAAGAATCTAAGAGACTATCATAAAAAATCTGTATTAAGTGACATTAAGCAATATTATGGTGTAGACACTTTCTTAGAAGATCATTAGATCTTTCCCATGCATCATGGACTGTTCTCCCAGGATTTAGGAAAATGCTAGGATTTCTCTTCTCATTTGACAGGTTTTACATACTGTGTAGTACTTTTTCAAGAACTCCTATTGCAGCATGTCCCATGTAGATATGGAATTTATTGGAAGGGACTGTAACCAAGTTCTTGCTTTATCCTTGAGAGAAAATTGAATGAATCATTAGTAAGAGTGGTCAACTTAGTAGTCGAACACAATTCTAAAAATACATCCAAGTGCGTATGAGGATCCTCTGTTGCAAACCCATGGAAGGTAGGAATTATTTGGATCATAGCAGGCTTGATTCAAAATGGGTTACATCACTATCCGGAAATACAAAGCACGAAGGGGAAGTATATGTGGTTGGAATGAAATGATCCTTCAATTGTTGTTGTGGAGAAATGAGTGACACCCGTTCTCCATTACCAATACCATTACCATTGCCATTACCCGATGCATCATGCTGATCAGCCATATTATCAGAGGAACTTCCTATTGTATTCAAATCTCTTTTAAGTTTTCTTAATTGACTAAGAGTTTTCTCTATTTCAGGATCATGTACTAAAGGTTTTGACTGAGTTTGGCGATTAACAAGCACTTGATGAGCGCTAAATATTTGCATATTCGAGCCCCTAAATATACGTATGTTAAGGCCTAAAGTAATACTTCTATCCATAGTTAGACTGATTTATGTTTAATGTGTGTTTATAGGTACTTTTCCAGATAAATGGTTAAAATTGTGACTTTATGATGATATCGAAGCTTATAGAGTCGTTGCCGGTCATTTAGAGTAAGCCGAGAGCATAAATGGTGAAGTTTGGAAGAATTTAAGCCTCAAAGCTCGAGCCCAAATGTTGAGGCTCGAGCCTTGCAACAAAGAGAAGAATAAAAGTCAACAAGGCATTAAAGCTCAAGCCTTGTACCTTGGTGCTCGAGCCCTAACAGAGGGTGCTCAAGCCTTACCAAAGGATGCTCGAGCCTTGACCCTCAAGCTCGAGCACAAGGCATTGAAAGTTGAAAAGTTAATTTTAATTGAAGAACCATGCTCCCAGGTCTCGTGCCTAACCTCAAGGATCGAGCACCATTACTTAAGGCGCGAGCCTTAAGTACCTAAAGCTCGAGCCTGGTACCTAGTGCTCAAGCCCATAAAGCTTACATCGAGCAATGTTAAAGGATTTTAATCCCAAAAATATTCTAAGTGTTGAAAAAAAAGACGCTTCGAAAAATAGTTAAAGAAAATTGGCTAAGTGTCAAAGTGAAGATCGACACCATTTCTTGAAGCTCGAGCATGAATACAGAGAAGCTCGAGCCTTGTTCCTAAAGCTCGAGCCTGAACTTTAACGGTCGAGCTTGACTTCTTAGAGCTCGAGCTTTCCATGGTAGATTAGATTTCAAGTTACGGGATTATTCTTTTTTGAGGCGTATTTCACTACAGATGGGCCAGGAGACCTAAAAGCCCGTTAAATCCTTATTTTCTTCCATAAAAGAAGGCGTAAGCCTTGATAGAAGAGGTCCAAAATTCCAAATCCTTTTTACGGTGTCATTCAGAAGGCTGGTAGTGTAATGGCTTTTAGGGTTTCCACAACCTTAGAAGGTAAAGATCCTGAGAAGAGAAGTGTCGTTCGTGACGAGGGAGATGACCCCAACACAGATGATATCCGACATCGTCATGAGTAACTAATTCCTCTCTTTGGGCACTGATGTAACCCAATCTAGTATTAAGGTTTGATTATTTTTAACTTTGAGATATTTTAATGCATATTATGTTTTGATTATATGACTATGAGCGATTGGGACAACTTAATTGGATTTAGTGTTTAAAATAGATTACAAACCGACACAACAATTTTTGTGTGCTCAACCTATCTTATCTTAAATATAACTATTTATTTTCTATTCTCAACCTATCTTATTGGACGGTATCTGGCGGAGTCCTGCCAAACATGAGAATAGAGGTCATATAATGGTGTTCCAACATTTTTATAAAAGAATGTTTTCATAGTCTATGCTTAGGAAAGATGGATTATTTGTAAAGTAGTTAAAGTAGTTAGAGTAAGTAGATGGATAGTCCATACTAACCACAGATAAGTTATAGTTAACTGAACTTTATAGAACATCTTTCTTTAAAATCTGAATTAAATGAATGTTATTGAGTTCAATTCATGTAAAATATAATTTGTTAAATCCTTGAGTTGAAACAATTAACCATAATATAATGATTGTCGTGAAGTCAAAGCCCTAAGATCTCTCTATCTGATCACTTAGTTTAATTTAGCTTAATTTTAGTTTATTTTCAGTACTTTATTATCGTGACAACAAATCAAACAATTCAACCAGTTACCTGTGAACCAATAGGAATTAATAAAAGGCTGAACATAAACTTTCATCTCCCTATGGGTTCGACACCTTCTTTATAGTACTATCATACAAAGATTCGTGCTATTGCGAGTGGTTTAATTTTAATCGATACACAAACCGACACAATAATTTTTGGCGCCGTTGCCGGGGAGATTTGTTTTTAGTTTAGTTTTTAATTAGTTTATTTTGGTTTACCAGTCTTCGGACTTTCTGATATCTCACCTTAAATCTTTTTCTTTTCAGGTACAAATTAGCAATGAGGATATAGACGCTTAAGGGATAAAAAGCTTCGGTTTATTAAACCTTCTATGAGTATTTAATGTTTTTTGTTACTTGGAATATTTTATTTTTGTTACTATTAGGATTAGTGGAGCTATTGCATGTTAACTCACCATAATCGGACAACACCTTTAGTGCATGATCCTGAAATAGAGAGAACTCTTAGATAATTAAAAAAGCTTAAAAGACATTTGAATTCCATAAGAATTTCCTCTGATAATATAGCTGATCAACGTGATGCACCAGGTAATAATGGTAATGGTAATGGTAACGGAAAACGGGTTCCGCCTGTTCCTCCTCCACAACCACAATTGAGGGATCATTTTATTCTTACCACATACACTTCCCCTTCGTGCTTTATTTTCCTGGATGCTGATGCAACCCATTTCTGGATGCTGATGCAACCTATTTTTTTGGATGCTAATACAACCCATTTTGGGTTCGTAATAGAGGATCCTTATAAGTACTTGGATGTACTTTAGGAATTGTGTTCGACTACCAAGTTGAAGACTCTTACCAATGATTTATTCAGAATACGTCTCTTCCGATTCTCTCTCAAAGATAAAGCAAGAACTTGGTTGCAGTCCCTTCCAACAAATTCCATATCTACATGGGACATGTTAAAATAGGAGTTCTTGAAGAAATACTATACTGTGGGTAAAACCACATAAATGAGAAGAGAAATCATGGCATTTTCCTAAATCCCGAGAGAACAGCTCCATGATGCATGGGAAACATATAATGATCTTCTAAGAAAGTGTCCACACCATGATATTGCTCAATGGCACTTAATACTAATTTTCTATAATAGTTTTACAGATTCTTATAGAAACATGGTTGGTGCATCCAGTAATGAAGGCTTTTTGCGTAAGAGTCCAACTGACGCTTGGGAGCTATTTAAGGCCCTAAGTGAAAGTTCAGTGCAACATGCTTCGTCCTCTAGGTCTAGGTCTTCGCCTGGAATGCATAAGGTTGAAAAACTTTATGAGGTAGATAAATCTAATGAGTTAGCCGCTCAAATAAAAGCCTTGAACCATAGGTTCGATCAAATCTTATCATCTGGCTTTACTCCTGTTGTTAATCCACAAACTGCCTTGCCTAAGGAAGTTTGTTCAATCTGTGTTAATCCTACCCTTTTTAGTGACACTTTCCTATGCTGTGACAATCATTTGAGATCCCACAAGCGCAAGTGAATGCTGCATTCTCTAGACCAGCTTATAATCCATATTCTTCTATATATAATCCTGGCTGGAGAGATCATCCTAATCTATCATGGCGTAATTAAAATCAAGGAACCACTATTCCTCAATCACAGGGGTAGTATTAAAATTCATCTAATCCTATGCCACAAAATAATTCTTTCAACCAAACTGGTATTTACCATCCACCTCAGTTTAGGAATCAACCCACTCAAGCTCCTAATCTTCCACCTCCTCCTAGAAATTCTGCTTTTGAAGATCAAGTACTCAATGCTCTTATTAATCTTAAAGCCAATACATAACTTCTTAATTCTCATTCTCAAGCCATAGCAAGATTAGAAGCATTAGTTAGGCAAATAGTGAGTACTCTATCTCGAATGGAGGATGGAAAGCTGCCTAGTTAGCTAATAGCCAACCCGAAAGGGCAAACTTATATGATTGATGAAATCAATTCTTCAGGTATTCATCATGAATAATTTCAGGCTATCACTACATTGAGGAGTGGAAAAGTGGTTGATAACCAAGTTAAAAAAGGACAGGAGGAAAAAGAGAGGCTTAGGATTCCTATTGCTCATATCATTCATAATCAACATCCCAAGGATGTTTCCTCAAGTTTTATTCCACAATCCACAAGAGGAGTTGAGGGTGGAGTCACTTCTTCATCTGCTCCAAACCTTGAGATAGCCTATGAGCCAATAGCGACTTATCCTGAACGTCTCAAGGAAACCTCCCACTTTGGCAAACAAGGCGAGAAAATTCAAGATATGATAGAGGTCTTTAAAAAGGTCAAAATCAATCTTCTTCTGTTTGATGCTATAAAGCAAATTCTAGCCTACTCCAAATTTTTTAGAGACTTGTGCACTCTTAAGAGAAAATCAAAAAGCCAAGTTCCTAAGAAAATTTGTCTCACCGAGCAAGTCAGTGCTATTCTTAAGTATAACACTCCTCTAAAGGATAAAGATCATAGTGCTCCTATAATTTCTTGTATCATTGGAAACAATGTGATAGATCAAGCACTTCTTGATCTTGGATCAAGTGTAAATCTTATTCCTTACTCGGTGTACAAGAAGCTAGGTTTGGGAGAGTTAAAACCTACGTTGATTGTTCTACAACTTGCTGACCGTTCTGTTAGACAACTACGAGGTATTGTTGAAAATGTACTGATAAAAGTGGACAAGTTCTATTTTCTGGTTAATTTCCTAGTTCTTGATACAGAATCGGTCCATGATTCCAAAATGTATATTCTAGTTATTCTTGGGTGTCCTTTTTTAGCCACAGCGAATACTTGCAATAACTGTAGGACTGAAACCATGGATTTATCTTTTGGGAATATGAAAGTCAAGCTAAACATCTTCAATGCTATTCATCATCCCCACGATGATAGTGAATGCTTCATCCTTGATGTTATTGATGAGTTGGTTAAGAAACTTTAGAAGCTTGTTTGAATCACTTTAATTATGAGGATTTCGATATTGATTCTCTATTAGCTAAACTGAATTATTTGCTCAATTCCACTCCTATCACAAATTTTCCTCCATGGAAATCTAGGTTGGAGCCTCTTCCACCATTTTCTAGTACTCCATCTATTCCTTCCTTAGAGTCTCCACCTAAGCTTGAGCTTAAACCACTACCGGAAAAGCTTAAGTATGCTTTTTTGGGTTTAACTGACACCCTCTCGGTGATTATTGCTTGAAATCTTACAAGTTCCTAAGAAAGTAATCTCTTAAAAGTTCTTGAGCAAAATAAAGAGGCTATTGGGTAGAGTGTGGCTAATTTGAAAGGAATTAGTCGCACGATTTACATGCATCAGATTCATTTGGAGGAGGATTCCTGAACATCTCAGGAACTCCAATGAAGATTGAATCCTAATATAAAGGAGGTAGTTTTGATGGAAGTTGTGAAATTGCTAGATGCGGGAATAATCTATCCCATCTCAGATAGCAAGTGGGTGAGTCCTACTTAGGTAATACCTAAAAAGACAGGTATTACAGTAGTTGAGAATTTCAAGGGAGAATTAGTTCCACAGCGCACTACCACTGGATGGCGTATGCGTATTGATTACCAAAAACTCAGCTCCGCTACTAGAAAAGATTATTTTCCACTTCCATTCATTGATCAGATTCTAAAGCGATTGGCTGGCCAGAGCTATTATTGCTTTTTAAATGGATATTTCGGCTATAATCAGGTGGCCATTGATCCTAAGGATCATGAGAAAACTACTTTCACTTATCCATTCGGTACGTTTGCATATAGACAGAGGCCTTTCGGATTGTGTAATGCACCAGCAACATTCCAGAGGTGTATGATGTTTATCTTTTCAGACATGGTTGAAAAGTTTCTTGGGGTCTTTATAGAAAACTTCTCTGTTTTCGGGTCCACATTCGAAAACTGTCTCTAAAATCTTTCCCTAGTGCTTTGGGAAACCAATCTTATTCTTAGTTGGGAGAAGAGTCATTTTATGGTTCAAAAAGGGATTATTTTAGGACATCATTTCAGAGAGAGGTATTTAAGTTGATAGAGCTAAAGTAGATTTGATCTCTAAATTGCCTCGTCCTACCTCCGTAAGGGGAATGCGATCATTTTTTGGGCACGCCGGATTCTATTGACGCTTCATTAAAGGTTTTAGCAAAATTTCCCGTTCTTTGTGTAATCTACTTGTAAAGGATGCTCCTTTGGTCTTTGATGAATCATGTCTAGAAACTTTCCAAAAGCTTTGCTCTCTTCTTTCTTCAACTCCTATCATGAATCCTCCGGACTGGGCTCTTCCATTTAAGATAATGTGTGACGCATCTGATTATGCTATGGGTGCCGTTTTGGGACAACGAGTAGATAAATTTCCTCATGTTATCGACTATGTGAGCAAAACTCTTTTAGATGCACAATTGAATTATACCACTACTGAAAAAGAGTTGCTTGCAGTTGTCTTCACTTTGGATAAATTCAGATCATATCTATTAGGTTCCAAAGTTGTAGTCTATTTTGATCATTCTACTTTGAAACATCTTCTTTCCAAAAAGGAAACCAAACCCTGTTTGATTCGATGGATCCACTTACTTCAAGAGTTTGATTACGAAATCCCGGATAAGAAAGGGTCAGAGAATGTAGTAGCTGACCATCTTTCTAGAATTCTGATTATGGACACCTCAACTTCACTTCCAGTTTGTGTTTCCTTTCCGGATGAGCAACTATTTGAGGTTTCTCATAAGGATTTGCCTTGGTTTGTTGAATTGTGAATTACCTCGCAATAGGCAAAATTCCTTTGTTTTAGTCAAAGTAAGAAAAAGATCGATTTGTTTCCCAAATTAAGATGTACTATTGGGAAGATCCCCAACTTTTCAAATACTATACTGATCAAATCATTCGTAGATGTGTTCCTGAGAGTGAGTTTCATAGTATTTTGACCTTCTGTCATAGTTTGGCATGTGGAGGTCATTTCAGTGCCAAGAAAACTGCAGCTAAAATTCTTCAGTGTGGTTTCTTTTAGCCTTCACTCTTTCGGGATGCATACTTTTTCTTTAGGTCATACCTTAGATGTCAGCAGTTTGGATCAATTTCTAGAAGGAACATGATGCCCTTAACTCCAATCTTAGTTATTAAGGTTTTTGATGTTTGGGGTATTGATTTTATGGGTCATTTTGTTCAATCCAATCAAAATGAATATATTCTTGTGTTTGTTGATTATGTGTCTAAATGGATTGAAGCAGTGGCTACTAAAATTGCCGATCTCGCAGTCATGGTTGAGTTCATTCAAACGAACATTTTTAGTCGGTTTGGTATGCCACGAGTTATTATTAGTGATAGGGTTGCTCATTTCTGTAATAGATATTTTCATACCTTGGTACAAAGATACTCAGATTGTTTATCCTCGTCTTGTTCAATTGTTTTACCTAAATCTTGTGTATAGAGAGGATGACCATTGGGAGCTTAGGACTAAGGTTGATGGGCATGAGTTGATTATTAATCCTGATGCTATTGCTGTAGCTCTGGAATGTTATAATACAATTCCTGAGGTAATAGATGAGTGACGTAGTTGACCTACATTCACACCTTTTCCTGGGGTACTAATTACAGAAAATCTGATTCAAAAATTATGTGATGGTAGGTTTGCCAGGCGAAAATGTAGTAGTACTACCAAGGCCAAGATTCCAAAGAGGTTATGGATTCTAGATTCTAATTTCTTAGTTAATGTCCATCCTCTTAGGCATAAGAATATTAGGAATACTGATTTTCTCCAAGTACTTTATACTATTCAGTTTGAGCACTGGTATTCGCTCCCTAGGATGATTTTCTGCCAACTACTGGAGTTTTGATCTAAGATTGGGCCACATAAGAATGTTCCTACACATGTGCTACCTTTTCCATATATGATTAGCAGGCTATTAGAGCTACAGGGTTTTATGATAGGTCACCAGGAGGAATCTTGTAATAAGTCTCCATATTTTGGAATGAAGGAATGGGATAAGGTGTGAAGACATATGCCGGCACATCGCCGTAATGTAGTAGAGTTTGGTGACGAGGGTTATACTGTAGTTACTACTAGGGACGACGATGATGATGAGGCTATAGATGAGGAGATGGATCTCTTCGATAGTCAGCCCCCGCTTAAGAGGAAGCCCATTCTTGTAGCCCAGCCTGAGAGTTCTTCTCAGGCTGAGATTAGAGCTTTACAGGCCAGGGTGGCTGAGCTGCAGGATGGCCAGATGGTGCTGCGGTAGATGCTAACTACGCAGCAGAGCATATTGGAGGAGTTACTACGCCACACTCCGTCCGCTCCATCTACTTCTACAAATCCATAACCACCTCTTATAGATTAGCTTTCTAAGGCTTTTTTGTATTTTTGTTAACTAGGGCAGTCTTTTTGATGTATTTTTTTTCATATGATGTATGTCTGCCCTAAGTCTTTATTTCAAAAGTATTATACTCATTTTTCTGATATATATACATGTTTTTTGCCTATACTTTCCTTGTGTTGATATTTTAGTTCATTATTTCTCTATGATTACTCCATATACTTGATACTCTGATGTGTGTTAGAGTTTATTGATTTTGTCAGATACTACAGATTAAGTTTGGGGGTGATTGACTGAAAGCATCATTGGGTGGTCTTAAAAGAAACCACTATGTTGAAGAGGCGATGCTGGAAACTCATTTTTACCCGTCTGTGCATTATTTTGACATATTTTTGCTGGTCTGCTTGTATGGTAATATCTTTCTAACTCTCTTATGTTATCACACATTGAGGACAATGTGCACACTAAGTTTGGGGGTAAGGTTGTGGTGGGAGAAATTTAAATTTAAATTTTTTGCTTACACAAGGACATAATTTGTTAGTTGATGTTATAAGCATGAGTTTGAGTCTGTTGATAGTCATATACTCTGTTTTCAATCTGATGTTGGTTAAAAATGATTTGTATGCTAAAATACTGTGAAAAAGGGATTCCTTGAAAAAATTTGAAATCAGTTGGTGGCCTGTGGTCCAATTTGTTAGGATAGTTATTGTTTAATGATGTTAATCTCTAATATGCTACACTTTGCACATATTCACACTTGCATGAATTATGTGAGGTAAAAATTGGAAGTCTTGTTTTGTTTTGAGTTAGACTGAGATGAGCAGGTATATTTGATAATTTTGATGACCAAGGCATAAAAATAATAATAATAATAAAAAGAAAAAAAAAAAAAAAAAGGAAAAAAATTGGTATGTATGTGATGCAATAAAAGAAAAAATTCTCCACCAATGTGAATGAAAAAGAAAATGATGAAAAAGAAGTAGAAAATGATCAAGTTCAGGTTTGTACTTAGATTGCTTGAGTAATTAAGTCCTGAGGGGTGCTTCAACACCTAATGCCCTTAGACCATCTGGTTTGGGAGTCATTGGCTGAAAGCTTGTTACATAAAGGGTTTAGGTTGCCTAGATTACTTGAACAATTAAGTCCTGAGGGGTGCTTCAACACTTAATGCCTTAAGACCATCTAGTCTAGGAGTCATTGGTTGAAAGTTCGTTACATAGGTGATTTAGAAAGCTTAATAGACTTGAACATTGCACAGTATCCTTTTTTAAAAAAATGCATACTCGTAGAAAACAATAATAATGCCTTAAGAGTTGGAATTTGAAAAGTCTGCCTGTGAATTGAGGAATAGCAAGGAATAAATGCAAGTATGGACAGTAAGCCACACGTTGAATTGTAAGATTACTTTAAAAAAAGTGTTTTGGAGATTAAGATTATTGAATAAATGATTAAACAGATATGTGGGGACCATGGTTGTTAAATTGAAATTGGAAGTTGAAAGTTTTTCTGATTACGTAATTGGCTATACTTGCTGTATTTGATTGATTAATGAACTGCAAGGATAATATGATCTGAAAACAGGCCTGAATAAGCTTACTGTGCAGTTAAGGCATTGATTTGAGAAGTTTGTGGGTATCTTCATTGAAAACCTTACGAGACTACAACTCGTCTACTAGGGGTAACCTAAGGGTTTAAAGGCTTATTATATAAGCTAAATGCAACCGTGATTCCCACGAAAGCGGCTTTTTAGTTCTGTATTACAAAGGGACTAACAATATGTAAGTTTGGGGGTGTGATGAACGCTGAATATTTGCATATTCGAGCCCCTAAATATATGTATATTAGGGCCTAAAGTAATACTTCTATCTATAGTTAGACTGATTTATGTACAATCTGTGTTTATAGGTACTTTTCCAGAAAAATGGTTAAAACTGGGACTTTATGATGATATCAAAGCTTATAGAGTCATTACCGGTCATTCAGAGTAAGCCGAGAGCTTAAATGGTGAAGTTTGGAAGAATTCAAGCCTCAGAGCTAGAGCCCAAGTGTTGAGGCTCGAGCCTTGCAACGAAGAAAAAAAGAAAAGTCAACAAGGCATTGAAGCTCGAGCCTTGTACCCTGGTGCTCAAGCCCTAACAGAGGGTGCTTGAGCCTTACCTAAGGATGATCGAGCCTTGACCCTCAAGCTCGAGCACAAGGCATCAGAAGTTGAAAAGTTAATTTTAATTGAAGAACCATGCTCCCAAGTCTCACGCCTAACCTCAAGGATTGAGCACCATTACTTAAGGCTTGAGCCTTGAGTACCTAAAGCTTGAGCCTTGTACCTAGTGCTCGAGGCCATGAAGCTAATTGAGCAATGTTAAAGGATTTCAATCCCAAAAATATTCTAAGTGTTGAAGAAAAAGATGCTTCGAAAAATAGTCGAAGAAAATTGGCAAAATGTCAAACTGAAGATCGAGCACCATTCCTTGAAGCTCGAGTATGAATGCAGAGAAGCTCAAGCCTTGTTCCTAAAGCTCGAACCTGAACCTTATGGCTCGAGCCTGACTTCTTAGAGCTCTAGCTTTCTATGGCAGATTAGATTTCAAGTTACAGAATTATTCCTTTTTGAGGCGTATTTCACTACAGATGGGCCAGAAGACCTAAAAATCCACCAAATCCTTATTTTCTTCTATAAAAGAAGGTGTAAGCCTTGATAGAAGAGGTCCAAAATGCTAAATCCTTTTTATGGTGTTATTCAGAAGGCTGGTAGTGTGATGGCTTTTAGGGTTTCCACAACCTTAGAAGGTGAAGATCCTGAGAAGAGAAGTGTTGTCCGTGACGATGGAGATGACCCTAACACAGATGATATCCGACATCGTCATGAGTAGCTAATTCCTCTCTTAAGGCACTGATGTAACCCAATCTAGTATTATGGTCTGATTGTTCTTAACTCTGGGATATTTTAATGTATATTATGTTTTGATTATATGATTATGAGCAATTGAGACAACTCAATTCGATCTAATGTTTTAAATAGATTACAAATCATTATTACCTTGTCTTAGATATAACTGTTTGTTTTCTATTCTCATCCTATCTTATTGGACGGTATCTAGCAGAGCCCTGCCGGACATGAGAATAGAGGTCATATAATGGTGTTCCAACGTTTTTATAAAAGAATGTTTTTATAGTCTATGCTTTAGAAAGATGGATTATTTGCGAAGTAGTTAGAGTAGGTAGGTGGATAGTCCATACTAACCGCAAATAGGTTATAGTTAACTGAACTTTATAGAACATCTTTCTTTAAAACCCGAATTGAACGAATGTTATTGAGTTCAAGTCATTTAAAATATAATTTTTTAAATTCCCAGAGTTGAAACAAATAATCAAAATATGATGATTGTGGTGAAGTCAAAGCCCTAAGATCTCTCTCTCACTGATCACTTAGTTTAATTTAGCTTAATTTTAGTTTATTTTCAGTAGTTTATTATCGTGACAGCAAATCAAACAATTCAACCAGTTACCTATGAACCAATAGGAATTAATTAAAGGCTGAACAAAAACTCTCATCTCCCTGTGAATTCGACACCTTCTCTATAGTACTATCCTACAAAGATTCGTGTTATTGCGAGTGGTTTAATTTTAATCAGTACACAAACTGACACAACAGCACTAATTCCACTAATCCTAGTAGTAACAAAAATAAAATTTTCCGAGTAAAAGAAAATAGTAAAAACTAACAGAAGGTTTAATAAACCGAAGCTTGTTATCCCTTAATCGTCTTTATCCTCACTGCTAATTTCCTGTACCTAAAAAGAAAAAGAATTAAGGTGAGATATCAGAAAGTCTGAAGACTGGTAAACCAAAAATAGAACTAATTAAATACTAAACTAATAACAAATTTCCCCGGCAACGGCGCCAAAAGTTGTTGTGTGTTTTTGCATACCACTTATAAATTTACCACTCGCAACAGCACAAATCCTTGTAGGATAGTACTATAGAGAGGATGTCGAACCCACAGGGAGATGAGTTATTATGTTTTGCTTTTAACTAATTTTTATTGGTCTACAGGTAACTGGTTGAATTGATTGATTGTTTGTCACGATTATAAATTGAAATTAAACTAAAATTAAACTAGAGTGATCAGAGAGAGAGGGGTCTCAGGGCTTTGACTTCACCACAACCTTCGTAACTATGGTTAACTGTTTCAACTTTAGGGATTTAATCACATTATATTTCAAATGAATTAAACTTAATAACATTCGTTAAATTTTGATTTTAAAGAAAGATGTTTTATAAAATACAGTTAACTATAAGCTATCTGCGGTTAGCATGGACTATCCACCTACCTACTCTAACTATTTTAACTACTTTGTAAACAATCCATCTTTCCTAAGCATAGACTATAGAAACATTCTTTTATAAAAAACGTTAGAACACTATTACATGACCTCCATTCTTATGTCTGGCAGGGCTCCGCCAGATACCATCCAATAAGAATGGGTTGAGAATAAAAAATGAACAGTTATATCTAAGACCAGGTAAAAACAATTCGAAAACTATTTAAAACTTTAAATCCAATTGAGTTGTCTCAATTACTCATAGTCATGTAATAAAAAACATAATATATATTAAAAATATCCCAAAGTTAAAATAATCAAGCCATAGTACAAGATTGGGTTACATTAGTGCCCTAAGAGAGGAATTAGCTACTCATGACGATGTCCAATATCATCTATGTTATAGTCATCTCCATCATCACGGACAACACTTCTCTTCTTAGAATCTTCACCTTCTAAGGTTATGGAAACCCTAAAAGCCACCACAGTATCAGCCTTTTGAATAATATGAGAAAAAGGACTTAGAATTTTGGACCTCTTCTATCAAGGCCTATGCCTTCTTTTATAGAAGAAAATAATGATCGGGTGGGCTTTTAGGTCTTCTGGCCCATCTGGAGTGAAATACGACTTGAAAAGGAATAATCCCGTAACTTAAAATCTAATTTGCCATGGAAAGCTCGAGCTTTAGGAAGTAGAGCTCGAGTTTTGAGGTTCAGGCTCAAGCATTGGGAACAAGGCTCGAGCTTCTCTAACTTAATGCTCAAGCTTCAAGGAATAATGCTCGATCTTCACTTTGACACTTAGCCAAATTTCTTTAATTATTTTTTGAAGTGTTTTTTCCTTCAACACTTAGAATATTTTTGGGATTTATCTCTTTTAACATTGCTCGATCCAAGCTTCCTGGGCTTGAGCTCTAGGTACCAGGCTCGAGCTTTAGGTACTTAAGGATCGAGCTTTGATTGTTGGTGCTCGATCCTTGAATCTTGGCACAAGGCCCTAGGAGCTTGGTTCTTCAACTTTTCAAATTTCGACGCCTTATGCTTGGGCTTAAGGGCCAAGGCTCGAGCACCCTAAGGTAAGGCTCGAGCACCCTTTGTCAGGGCTCGAGCTCTAAAGGTACAAGGCTTTAGCTTCAATGCCTTATTGAGTTTACTTCTTCTTTTCTTGTAAGGCTCGAGCCACAGGACTTGGGCTGTAGATCTGGTTCTTGAATTCTTCTAAACTTTACCATTTAAGCTCTCGACTTGCTCTGCATAACCGGTAATGACTTTGTAAGCTTCGACATCATCATAAAGTCCCGGTTTTAACCATTTTTCTGGAAAAGTACCTATAAACACACATTAAACATAAATCAGTCTAACTATGGATAGAATTATCACTTTAGGTCTTAATATACGTATATTTAGGGGCTCGAATATGCAATATTCAACGTTCATCACCTGTTCACTTGAAGCTCAAAGATTTATCAATCATTCTAAAGGTTAAAACCTTAAGGCCACCTCCACTCAGAGACAAGGTATTTCTTAATTCACATGCAAATATTCTATTCAATCCCTAAACCATTTATCATCATTGTTGGTCTAATTCACCTTTTGACTTCTAATGTCAAAAAGGAGGAGAAATGGATATATTCTCTATAGAGTATAGAGAGTTTTGGGTTTTAGAATTTTTGTCATTGAAAGGTAAAAGGGGGAGATTGTTGGTCTTAGCTTGTTGATTGGGTTTGCTCTTTCAATGTCAAAAAAGTGGCTCTTAGTACAATTCACTGATGTTCATTAAACAGGCTGCATTAATCATATATGATGTGGTCAAGGGCAGTATGGTACTTTCCAGAGTATATTAGATTGTTTCGAGGCCTTTGATGAAGGTACATAATTTCTGGAAGTTTTTTCAAGCCATTACAACTCAATCTCTGGTATAACTATGACTCTACAGGTTCACATTGATCACAATCATTCTTAGGGGCAATTTAGTCTTTTTACAAGTATGTGTGATCTTGGGACATATGTTTAGGGTACTACATTACACTATAGATATCAAATTCAGGGTTAAATTGTATATATAGATGCTACTGAAATGGTTTTATGGTTTAAGTGATAAGTGTCCACTTAAAGGGTATTTCAGTAATCTCATCTTCATCCTCAAGGATATTTTACATTCACTTACTGGGAGTGAATGTAATCCTATAAGGAAGGTACACTGCAATGGAGACCTATTCTTCAGCTGAAAAGGTTTATTACAAGTGTGTGTGCTTGATATGTGTAATTCTAAGGGGCACTGTGGTAATTTTGTATGGAGTTGTTGTGTGATGACACGTGTTATGTGGTCTTAGTGTGAGAAATATTACAAAGTTGTACATTTCTTAGTCCTTAAAGCTAGATAAGTATGGATATACACATACATAGTAAGCTATCAAAAGATAGGTATACTAGTGGACAACCAAGTGAGTTGAGACAAGGGTATTGTGGTCTTTTCATCAAAAGAATGTCAGAATATTATCCTCTATATGAATGGCTAAGCGTGACACCTGTAATTCCTAGCTAGGGTAGGATTTCTAGCTGAAGTTCAATATAAAATCACTACTATAGCTCATTTTCAGGTTGAGCCTCTTTTAGAGAACCCTAAAAGAAAGTTATTTTGTTAGTGTCTCGAGAGCCAATATGAACAAAGTTTTTCTGAGTTTTTAATCAATGACTTGAGCTTAATTTCAACTCAGAATTCTATGAGTAAGAGAGCATTTCACTGAAGTGAAAATGGGGGCATTGGGTATTAATTTTCTGGTGCAAAGGTGTGGCTGAAATGTTTATAATCTATAGTGGTCACTTTTGGAGCTTATGAAAACACTAAACATATGTATTTGTCCAATTTACATCTGCAAAAGGTGCTCATTTGTACAAAATTGAGCTGCAGTAAGTTTTCATATCTCAGACCTACATTTAAGCTTATTTTTCTGGTTTAGCCTTTTTATTTGAGCATATAGTGTTAATACCTTGATGTGAGATGCATGTTTATCATCCTAGCAAGTTTATATTATTGATTCAAAACTATTGAAGTTGAATATTTACCAGAAAAATGACCATCTCATAGTTTAGCCTTACAAACATGAGTAACTAGGGTTTTAAGTCTATTAAGATGAGATTTGAACAGTGAAGATTATATACCATGCTATTATTAATGAGATTTCTATTTGAGCATGAGTACACTCAATATATGATTAATGGAATCGAGTTCAAGACAATGTTGCTGTGAAATACTATTTTTGTCCCTAAGAACAGAGTTTCTGCAGAATTGTGTTTGAGAATCACTTTGAACTGTAATTTGATTTAATCTTGTTATACACTAAGTGTTGTTGATCTGAGTAAGTTTCATTTGTTGAGGGAATGCTGTGGGAACTTACTTTGAGCCCCAATTGTTGCTACATTACACATTGACCTATCAAACCTCACATCTGCAGAATTCTATATGTTAAGAGGTTTCATTAATTCTATCCTAGTACTTGATATGTGCTATAAGTGTTACTCTTGTTAAAATAACTGTGTTATCTGGTTGAGTGAGTGTATTGTGTGATATTTGGGAGCTGTGTGAATTATTATTCAACCTCTACTGTGGTTAGTTCTTGTTTTCAACTTTGAGATCAAGCAAACTAGGGTTTTTTGCATAATGGCCTACTTCATGTGTTGAAATTGTTAATCCTTTCTGCGTTCATAGAGGTTATTATATATGCCAGTAAATAATGCCAATTTGAAGTTGTGGGAACCTTGTTTAGCACTTGTTTCAAGTGATTTGACAATTTTACCCTTTAAAGCTTGAAAGCTAAGTTTTGTTGGGGTTTAAGCCTTTTCAGTGGCTATATTGTTACACCTTGCTATTTGAATTATCTTTATCAATTGAGCAAGTGTACTTTGGTGATACAAGGATGTGGAAGTTAATTGCATGTCTAAATTTGTAACAACCAACTCCACCACATGATATGATATTGTCCGCTTTGGGGCCGATCCCGCACGGTTTGCTATTGGGTTTTACCCCAAAAGGCCTCAAAACAATTGGAGATAACACCACCACATATATGCACATCACTTTCCCTTACCCAGGCGATATGGGATTGTGCACCTGTAACTCGCCCAGTGTGGTAGTCTGCTAGTGTCTCGCACCCACCCACAGCACACCCACTCACAAGGTCGCCACAATCACCCCCCCTTTGGGGTCCAACGTCCTCGTTAGCCACACTTCCGGCTGGGTCAGGTTCTGATACCATTTGTAACAACCCACTCCACCACTTGGTATGATATTGTCCACTTTGGGCCCGATCCTGTACGGTTTTTCTCTTGGGTTTTACCCTAAAAGGCCTCATACCAATTAGAAATAATACCACCACATATAAGCAAATCACCTTTCCCTTACCCAGGCGATATGGGATTGTGCACATGTAGCTTGCCCAGTATGGTAGCTTGCCAGTGTCTCGCACCCACCCACAGCACACCCACACATAAGGTTACCACAATTGTGATACCCTTCGACTCTGAGACATGGGTTGATCAGGCCCAAGCCCAAACCGAGGGAATATCAAACAATTAAAGTATTTAACAAGCATAGAATACAAAATGGATTTAAGAATAAAGAATAATAGCTGAAGAAAACTAAAAAATAAAATCCCTATGAATTAATCCCATAATAAATCTCCAATAAACTAAATCCTCTTATACCAGTAATTAATTAAAACTACAACTTGGGAATCAATCATGTGGACCCCTGATCCAAGATATAGGTTCTTAAATGTATTAACTTGCAATCTCGAATACAGAAACAACTAAAGTGATCATGTCACCTAACGTCTATGTTCTAAATAAGTCTAAGGAATTATCCTAGGCAATGCTGAACAATCAAAACACAATTTATAACTTCAATGCAATCTAACCACATAAAAGCATATTATACAAGGCAACAAAATACAATTTTTTAAAGCTATCAGCTTGAAATCTAATGCACGAAAATAACAGAAGTGGGTCATGCCACCTAACGTCTAAGTTATAAATGAATCAATAGGATCAATCATAAGCTTTGTTTGAACGTCAAAACATAATTTTCAATATCGATGCAATTTAACCAACATTAGAACTTCCAATACAACCCATAAAGCACAATTTCGCAAAGTTAACATCATGTAACTTTAAATGGAACGACAAATAAGAAACAACAAGTTACAACATCATCTAGTTATCAACTTGAAAATGAAATGCAAAATCAAACAAAGTGGATACTCGGGCGTCACGCCAGATCAGACCGACAACATAGTTACTTTTGGGTTACTTGTCCATGGGTAACCTCCCTATATGCGCACTAGACTACATAGAGGGACTATCCCCCGTACTAGAACCACGTCCTAGCCATAGTCAAACAACGACATCCCCAAGTTTTCAAAATCAACAAGTTGTGCAACAACGCATATATCAATAGGAATATGTAAGAAAATCAACTATCTACCAAGCACAATCAAATTTGGAAACCTATACAATACATGCTCTAAATCCACAACTAATATAATACGATGAATGTCGAATCTTTAGTGTGCGATTCGTTACACGCTATGCATGAATGATGTTAAATATGAAGTGTGCAAATCATTACGCAAGATAACAATATATTTAATATTGAAAACATAAGCTCATGAGTTTAAATCCAACCACTAGGTAGAACTTTAATTAAATCATGCTAATTTAAATCCCAAGGTTCTAAAACAACTTCAAATAGTCCCAAATTAATATATACTAGTAAACAAGTCATGGCCAATACAAATATTAAGTTAAAACATTAATTAAGCTAATGGGACCACAAAATAGATTTTAATTAATTCTTTTAATTAAGCTAATTTGACCGTAAAATAGATTTTAATTAATCCTTTGTGCCAAAAATTGACAAACGGAGATAAGACAGAATAGGGAAAAGGACGACATAATGCATAGTGTCGAAAAATAAAAAATGTGAAAATGACTCGGTCCTCAAAGGAAGTTGTTAATCCACGGAAAAGAGTCTCAGGAACCAATTCTGAGCACTCGAGATGACACTGAGCGACACGAAATAGAGCTCAAAAAAGAAAATTAAATGAAAAAAATTCATTCGTAAAATTTTAGGAAATAGGAAAGGAAGGCAGATGACCGGGTCGTTACAAGGTTACCCCTTGTGGTTGAGTTGTAGTCTCTTGAGGGTTTCCAGTTATGGTACCCACAAACATCTCAAACAGTGCCTTAATTGCACAATAAGCTTATTCAAGCCTGTTTTCAAATCATAATATCCCGGTAGTTTATTAATCAATTAAATACAGCAAGTACAACAAATTATATCAATCAAAAATCTTTCAAACTTCCAATTTTAATTTAGCAGCAATAGTCTCCATATGTTAGTTTAATCATTTATTCAATAATCTCAATCTCAAAAACCCTTTAGAAGTGAACTCACAATTTCAAATATGTGGCTTACTATCTATACTTGTTTTCATTCTATGTTATCCCTTAATTTACAGGCAAACTTTTCAAATTCCAATTCCCAAGGTATTATTTTTTATTTTCTACAGGTATGCATTTTTCAGAAAGGATACTATGCAATGCTTAGGTCTATTAAGCTTTCTAAATCACCCATGTAATGAACTTTCGGCCAATGACTCCCAAACCAGATGGTTTTAGGATATTAAGTGATAAAGTACCCCTCTAGACCTAATTGTTCAAGTAATCTAGGCAACCTAAACCCCTTATGTAACAAGCTTTCAGCTAATTACTCTAAAACCAGATGGTTTTAGGGCATCAGGTGTTAGAACACACCCCTAAGGACTTAATTGCTCAAGCAATCTAGGTACAGACCTGAACTTGACCATTTTCTACTTGTTTTGTTCACTTTTTTTTTCTCATTTATTTCATTCACATTGGTGAAATTTTTTTTCATTTATTGCATACATACCAATTCTTTCTTTCTTTCTATATTTTTCATATCTTGGTTATCAAAATTATCAAATTCACGTGTTTATCTCAGTTTAACTAAAAATAAAACAAGACTTCCAGTTTATATTCAATAGAATTCATGCAAGTGTAAATATGTGCAAAGTGAAGTTTTTTAGAGATCAAAATCATCAAACAGTAATCATCCTGACAAAGTGTCAAAGTGGACCATAGGCCACCAACTATTTTCAAAAATTTTCAAAAATTCCTTTTTAACATAACTTTGGTATACAAGTCATCTTTAACCAAAATCAGATTGTACCAAGATATCATAACAATCAATAGACTCAAAAATCATGCTTTTAACATCAAAAATTCATGCCTTTTTGCTCAATATAGCATCAACAAAAATTTAAAATTCCTTTATCCCCAAACTTAATTTGCACATTGTCCTCAATGTGTGAAAACAAACTAGAGTTAGAAAAATATTACCATACTACACCAGACCAGCAAAGATATACCAATATGAAGCGCATAAGGGCAAAATAGAAAAATCATTCCCAAACTTAGTCCTTAGTACCTGGCAAAATCATCAAACTCCAACGCACATCAGACTATCAAGTATATGTAGTAATAATAGAGAAATATCAACATACAGCTCAGATATAGCAACAAATATCAACACAACAGTATAATAGGCAAAAAACATGTATATATATAATTATGATCAGTACAATGCTTTAAATAACAGACTTAGGATAGAAATACAGCATATAGAATGAAATACATCAAAAATACTGCCTTAGTCAACAAAATATGCCTATCTATCAAAAGAAAATACAGAAAAGCCCTAGACAGCTAATCTATATGGGATGGCGAAGGGTCGGTAGAAATAGACCCGACAGAAGGAGTGCGGCATAAGATCTCAATAAGAATGCTCTGCTGCTCGGTCAGCATCTCTCGCAGCAATGTCTGGCCAGCCTGTAGCTCTGCCACTAGGGTATGTAACTCTTGAATCTCAGCCTGAGAAAAACTCTCAGGCTGTGCTGCTGGGGCTGCCTGCCACCCCTGCTATGCCTGGGCATCAAAGGTATCCATTTCATCCTCTATGCCATCATCATCATCGTCATCCTCCTCATCCTTAGCATCATCGGCAGAATGGTCACCGTCATCACCAACCGTAACATTAGCATGATCTGCTGGTAGAATAGTAGATGGAGGTGGATAGGATGGTCTATTAAGTACATATAGCACACCGCGGTCCTCAGCGTCTAACCACCGTCTATCCTCCCGAATCTCATCATCTAACCCCCAATCCCTCTTCCTTGTCTTCGGCATATGGCCAAAGATATTGTTCCACTACGTGGAACGATATCGAGTGACTACTGTCATGGTTGCCTTATTCAAGGGTAGTGGAACCCCCGAGATCTCCATCAGATGTGTAATGAGCTTAGGAAATAGAAGTGGGTGGTCTGGAGGGCGTCTAATCTCGCCCATCTCATTATACAACTGACTCATCTACAAGAATATAAGCTTGGGTATGGATACCCAGTGGTCGGGCATGGAATGCGTTTAATGCATCCACCATCTCTGTGCACCTCCATATCTTATGTCCAATAGGGTGAGCATTGGTCACTAGAACTGTCTCAAGAAACCAAAATTGGTGCGGAAGCTATGACTTCCTCATCATCACTAAAGTAGTGGCATGCTGCCCCTGACCTAGTGATCTAATTATGTCCTCTCAAGGTCAGGTCAGGGGGTACTGAAGTGAACTGTCCCTGAAGAGTAGCGGGGCACCTATGGTGGCAGTCCTATAGCTGCACAATCTACTGTCAGCACTATCCCCTCAATAGTAGCTGTAAAATATCCCTCGTAATGCCCGGCATCATCTTCGGCATGTAAAACTAAAGTGCGGTAGAACTCATGCACTAACCTAGGATAGGCTATCTCTACTGGATACCTCAGAAATCTTGTCAGCTGACGTGCCCGTAGGGCCTCTACTTCCTAGAATGTATATCTGTGATGCTCAAAGTCAGCAAGGACAAATCCGTCCCCATCTGTATGGAACAAAATCTCCAAGCCTCTACTAATGCCTAAGCCAGAGTCGTGACAACTCGCTGCCTCGGATGTTTAGGCATCGCTATAATAATGTCCAAAAGCTCTGCAACACCCCATACAACAACTGCTCAAAAATCTCAAAATTCCCTTTAAGCCTTTTGAACTATGGCTCAAGCTCTCTACTATGTAAGGCTCGAGCCTAATGTACCAATGCTCGAGCTTGTTGAAAGTAATAGCTCAAGCCTGAAGATGAGAGCTCTAGCTTTTTGGGTTGAAATAGAATAAAAAATCCCTCCAAATTAATCAAAATCTACACTAAATCTACATAACGTCACCCTAACTACGTCTACACCTCTAAAACAATACCCCGTTTCACCAATTTTTAACCCAAAACTATAAAATCCCCAAATCTATGTTCGTTGAATCCGAGTTCTAGATCCAGGATTTATGCAAATTTAGAGGATGAATCAAGGTTAGAATGGAGTTCTATGGGATCAAAACATCCTATTAGACAATTTTTACAAGGGGCTTAGGGCAAAACCGAGAGCTATATGTACTTATACACACACACACACACACACATATATAAACGTATATAAACCCATATATATATATATATATATATACATAAAATCAAAATAAATGGAGGGATTCGTCATTACCTTGGTACAAATCGAATCTTGAGATGAAGAGGAAGATAATTGAGGGATTTTGAGTGTGATTTAGGGAGAGAGAAAAATTAGAACAACAAAGGGCATGAGGTATAAAATGAAGGAATGAGGCTCGACACGAGGGTTTCTAAAGATTTTAACGCATAGGGCTTGAGTCCAAGGCTTTGGGCTTGAGCTCTTGACCCTAAAACCCTAAAAATATCGATGCAGTATGGCTTGAGCCTAGCGGCTATAAGCTCGAGCTTCAGGATGAAAGCTCGAGCTTTGAAGACATTTTCTTGTATTTTTTTAAATTTTATTTTTAAACTAAGTCTAAACTATTCTAAAAATAAAAATAAAACCAAGAAATTAAAAACAAAGACAAAACCCAAATAATAATAAATAAATAAACACAAACATAAAAGAAACTAAAGTACAACATACAAATGCTAAGTTTAACGTCGATAGCTCGACATCAGTGCTAAGTTTAACATTGCTAGCTCAATGATAAGTGACTTCTCTAGTCCAAGTAAGTAGGATCATGGAGTTCTACTGCCTCCACTGTATCTCTCTGCACACTATCCTCAATGTAGGGTTTTAATCTCTGTCCATTGACTTTAAACACTTGTCTAGTCTTGCAATCTTGTATTTCTACTGCGCCATGGGGTTTAACTAAAATAATTATGTATGGACCCTCCTAACATGACTTAAGCTTTCCAGGAAAAAGTTTCAGTCGTGTATTAAACAAACAAACCTTTTGCCTAGGCTCAAAAGTTTTACGCAAGATATGCTTGTTATGAAATGCCTTGGTCTTGGATTTATAAACCTTAACACTCTCATAGGCATCATTACGCAATTCTTTGAGCTCAGATAGTTAAAGCTTCCTATTAGAGCTGGCAGAGTTCAAATCAAAATTGAGCTTTTTATGGCCAGAGAGCTCTATGCTTTAACTCTACAGGAAGATGACACCCTTTACCATAAATGAGATGGCAAGATGATATACCAATTAGAGTCTTAAAAGCTGTTCGATAAGCCCACAAAGCATCATTTAGTCTGAATGACCAATCCTTACATCTGGCTTAACCGTTTTTTCAAGAATTTTCTTAATTTCACGATTGGATATTTTATCTTGGCCACTTATTTGGGGAGGATAGGGAGTAGCAACTTTATGAGTGATGGAGTATTTTTGTACCAAAGTACCTATTACAAAAGTGAGCACCTCCATCACTAATAATAACTCGTGGATACCAAACTAACTAAAAATGTTCGTTTGAATGAACTCAACCACAACTGCGTGATTGGCGGTTTTAATAGCCACTGCCTCAACCTATTTAGACACATAAACAACAGCTCCAAGAATATACTCATACTGATTTGACTTGACAAAAGGACCCATGAAATCAATACCCCATACATCAAAAACCTTAATGACTAAGATCGAAGTTAAAGGCATTATGTTTCTTCTGGAAATTGATCCTAACTGCTGACATCGAATGCATGACCAACATAACATGTAAGCATCCCGAAAGAGTGAAGGCCAAAAGAAACCACAATGAAGAATTTAGCTGCAATTTTCTTTACACTGAAGGGACCTCCACAAGCCAAACTTTGGCAGAAGGTTAGAATACTATAAAACTAATTCTCAGGAACATATCTACGAATGATTTGGTCAGCACAATACTTGAAGAGTAGGGGATCTTCTTAATAGTACATCTTAATATAAGAGAAAATTTAATCTTTTTCCTACTTTGACCAAGATAAAGGAATTTTACCTATTGCGAGATAATTCACAATATCAGCAACCAAGGCAAATTCTTATGAGAAACCCTAAACAGCTATTCATCCAGAAAGGAATCACAAACTGGAAGTGAAGCTGAGGTATCCCCAATCAGAATTCTAGAAAAATGGTCAGCTACCACATTCTTTGACCCTTTCTTACCCCGGATTTCATAATCAAACTATTGAAGCAAGAGGATCCATCGAATCAGATGGGTTTCCTTTTTAGAGAGAAAATGTCTCAAAGCATAATGATTAGAATAGACCACTACTTTGGAACCCAACAGATATGATCATTTG
Organism: Cornus florida; assembly: GCF_030987335.1. Taxonomy (NCBI): domain Eukaryota; kingdom Viridiplantae; phylum Streptophyta; class Magnoliopsida; order Cornales; family Cornaceae; genus Cornus; species Cornus florida. The sequence continues at coordinate 47,375,175 of NW_026775575.1, forward strand.
TCCAAAGCAAAGACAACTACAAGCAAATCTTTTTCAGTAGTGGTATAATTTAATTGTGCATCTGAAAGAGTTTTGCTTGCATAGTAGATAACATGAGGAAGTTTATCTACTCATTGTCCTAGGAGAACACCCATAACATAATTAGATACGTCACACATGATCTCAAATGGAAGAGCCCAGTTCGGAGGATTCATGATAGGAGTTGAAGAAAGAAGAGAGGAAAGCTTATGGAAAGCTTTTAGGCATGATTCATCAAAGACAAAAGCAGCATCATTTGCAAGTAGATTACACAAAGGACGAAAAATTTTGGTAAAATCTTTAAAGAAGCGTCGATAGAACCCATTGTGCCCAAGAAATGATCGCACTCCCTTTATGAAGGTACTTTAACTCTATCAACTTCAATACCTCTCTCTGAAATGATATGTCCTAAAATAATACCCTCTTGAACTATAAAATGGCTCTTCTCCCAACTAAGAATAAGATTTGTTTCCTTACAACGCTGAAGCACTAGGGACAGATGTTGGAGATAGTTTTCAAAAGTGGATCCAAAAATAGAGAAGTCATCCTTAAAGACCTCAAGAAACTTTTCAGCCATGTCTGAAAAGATAGATATCATACACATCTGGAATGTTGCTAGCGCATTACACAAATTGAAAGACATCTGTCTATGTGCGAATGTCCCAAATGGATAAATGAAAGTAGTTTTCTCTTGATCCTTAGAATCAATGGCCACCTGATTATAGCCAGAATATCCGTCTAAGAAGCAATAATAGCTCTGGCTAGCCAACCGCTCTAGGATCTGATCAATAAATGGTAATGGAAAATAATCCTTTCTAGTAGCAGAGTTGAGTTTTCGGTAATCAATACACGCACGCCATCCAGTGGTGGTGCGTTGTGGAACCAATTCTCCTTCGGAATTCTCAACTACTATAATACTTGAATTTTTAGGTACTCCCTAAGTAGGACTCACCCACTTGCTATCTGAGATGCGGTAGATTATTCCCACATCTAGCGACTTCACAACTTCCTTCATAACCACCTTCTTTATATTGGGATTCAATCTTCTTTGGAGTTCTTGAGATGTTCGGGAATCCTCCTCCAAATGAATCTGATGCATGCAAATTGTGGGACTAATTCCTTTCAAATCAGCCACACTTGTAATAACCCGGTCATTTTCCTCCCTTTCCTTTTTCTCAAATTTTACGAATGAATTTTTTCTATTTAATTTTCTTTTCCGAGTTCTGTTTCTCATCACTGGGTGTCATCTCGAGTGCTTGGAAATGGTTTCTGAGACTCTTTCATTTGGATTGACAAATTCCTTTAAGGGCCGAGTCATTTCCACATTTTTACTTTTTTGACACTATTCACTTTTCGTCTTTTTCTCGGTTGTCACTTGTTGGCATAACCTCACTTTTCGTGTTTGGATTTGATTCTGGTTTTACATGCATCTATGATATTTAAATTCCATGCCATGTGTTTTTTTACTTTCTTAGAAATGCATGCCATTAGTGCACTTTCTTCCTTAGGGGTGTGGATGTACACTTTCTTTGAAAACTTTCTTGTTTTTGGGGTTACTTGTGTAATTACTTAAAGTAATTATTTTTCACCTTAGGAACCATTTTACAATTTAATTTAGAAAATATTTTCAAAAAGGACCTTTTTGCAATTTCTGAAAAGTGTGACAAATGTCACACTTTCATTGGTCCACTTGTTGACATTTGTGTGGAAACACTTTGATGCCTTGGATGACGACATGTGGAGGGTGAAAATTCACCCACTTGTTGGCCTAGGATTGGTGCATTTGTTGGCTTAGATGGTTGACAAGTGTAGGCTTAAGATTAAACCTAGGAATGAGCCATTGATTTGTGACAAATGTAGACTCCAAATGTGGTCTTAAATATGTGTGTGTGCGTGTTGACCATGGTGTTAGTTCACCTAGTGAGTGGAAGACTTCTAAATCCTCTACTCACATTTCATCTTCATCATTTTATCTTATCCCTCTCTTGTAAAGAAAACCCTAGCCACTATTAGAGAAGCTTGATGCTTAAGATTTGACCTTGATTTTTGAGGCCCATCCACTCACCTTAGACCATAAAGCTTGGAATACTTTTTGTTCCCCTCATCCTCCTCTTCATAACCCTTGAAGGGTTTGCCATTTTGTGTTGATTTGCCTTGGATTCTAAAGAGACTATTCTCTAGTGAGGTAGGGGGTGTTATAATTTATTTTCCAAGTGGTTTTATATAAGTTGTATGCATGTCTTTTGTTAATTTGAGAAATTAATGATGTATCATAGCTTACATATAACTCATTTTTGACTTGGTATATGGCATGGCCATGACTTGATCTTTGTTATATAATTATTTGGGGCCATTTGAACGAGTTTTCAAATCTAGAGATTTAATGAATTTAATTTAATTTAAATTCTAGTAAACTGTACCTTACTTGTAGTCCATTTTTGACTTGATGTATGGCATGACCATGATTTAATCCTTGTTATATATTTATTTGAGATCATTTAAACAACTTTTGAATTCTAGAGATTTATTTAATTTTAATTAATTAAATTCCACATGATTATATCTTGCTCACTTTGTGAAATTGATGCGATATTTGAAATCACCATGGAATGGACATTCACATATGTTATTTTGAGAATTTTTGGAAAACTTGGATTTCTAGATAAATTAATTAATTAGGTTAATTAATTTCTACTTAGTGTTCTAATAAATTGGACACCTATTTCGTGGGGCTTTTGCAATTTTTATCATGTATCATGACTTATTATATCTTGGCTTCATTAATGTGGTTAATGAACTTGCACCCTTGCATTGTAATGATTTAATTGTTCATGACTTGTTAAACATGTAATTAAATTAATCTTATACTCGTGGTATATTTACATCAATGGATTCTATGTGCTATATATCCTGGTTCGTAGTCTATGTGGATGCATACTATGATTTCTTGACATTTCACATACCATCATAGTTGAGAACTTAGGGCATGACTTGTGTGCTCCAAAATCTTAGTTGTGCATGAAACGTGGTTAATGCATTACTTGTATCTTGATGCTATCTTGACTTGCATAACTTGTTGATTTTGCAACTTGGGATATCAATTAAGAATTGACATGGTTAGGACTTGGTTCTAGTACGGGAGATTGAGAGCTCCCTATACTATAGTGTGTACTAGGGGAAGGTACCCATGGGTTAGTAGCCCTAAAATGATCCCAAGAGTACGGTTTTAATATTGGCGATATCCGAGTTTCCACATTGGTTGATTTCACTCTTTAAATTTCAAGTTGATATTCCTTGAAAATTTAAAACTTTTCGTGTTATGTGAAATGCACCAATCTTGTTTCATTGCATAGATTTTATGCTTCATCCATGATTTCACTCCTTAAATTTCAAGTGTTGTATTCCTTGAAAATTTAAGACTCTTTTCGTGTTGTATGGAAGATTCCATCGTTGTTTAATTGCATAGATATTATGCCTAGTTCTTGATTTCATGTATAACTCCTATCGTGTTAATTGGAATGTTCCAATCTATTTATTTGCATAGATATTACGCCTTGTTCTTGATTTCATGTATTAAACTTGTCATGTTGTATGGAATTTTCATTCTTGTTTAATTGCGTAGATATAATGCATTATCCTTGATTTCATGCCTTGTCTTTGTCGAGTTAATTGAATTGTTTCAATCTTGTTAATTTTCTTGGTTACCTCGTTTCATGTTACTTTATGCTATTGTGTCTTAGGAATGATCCTATATATGTAACTTAACTTAGATTCTAAGTGGCATGGACCACATGTAATGATTTATATCAACATGCAAAATCTCTAAACCCTTAGATTTCATGTGTTATCTCTTGAAGATCTAAGAACCTTGTCGTGATATATGGAGTATTTCCTGCCTTGTTTAATTGCATAGACATTATGCTTACTTCATGTATTTAGACCTCATTCAACATACTTGAAACTGTACACTTGCTTCTTGTGTCTAGATTTCATTTAGTATACTCGTGTCTCGTATACTTACCTTTTCATGCTTTATAGAATATTCCATCCTTGTTTAATTGCATAGATATTATGCCTTGTTCTTGATTTCATGTATAACTCTTGTCGTGTTAATTGGAATGTCCCAATTATGTTAATTGCATTGATAATGTAATTCTTGTTAATTTACATTCGAGTATTCTTCTTATCGTGTTGTATGGATTATTCCAAACCTTGCTTAATTGTATTGATAATGCAATTTATGTTGATCTATATTCCAGTATCCTTCTTATCATGCTCATTGATTATCCCAACCTTGATTCATTTTATATATTTCTATATATCATGATTCTTGTTGATTTATACTCTAAGGTAGCTTAAAATACTCCCTGAGTCTTACCTTGACATATACGTTAGGTGGCATGGCCCTTTTAAATTGTTTCAAGTTGATGTTATAATCTCTAAAGAAATCGAGTCTATGCGTGCTCATTCTGTACGAGTAAACTTGTTTACTCACCCCGAAGTTACTTGGGGTTTTGTTCAGGTACGAAGACTTGGTTCGTGATGTTCTTCATTGCTTGGATGATTGTAGAGTTGAAGGTTTTAATTCTTGAAAAGGTTGGCTTGAAATGCCACTTGTAGCCTTTTATGTCAAAATGTATATGTTTGATTCCATTTATGTAATGTGTATATGAGTACACCTTTTGTATTGTGTATAGTATGTATGAGATGAGGCCGAAGGCTAATGACATGTATTTTGTATCCAATATAAAATTTGACTTCATGAAATATTATGAAAAGATTGAAAAATGCCAAGTTATTATTTCACCTCGTTTGCATCGGGTGTGGAAATTCCATTTTCATTCTTTCATAGAGTCTCATTAATCATGTATGAAGTGTGGCCAAGGGCCAAATGGTTATTTGAAGTTATTTGTAAATGTTGGATTTCAAAATTTCCATTTCAAGTTCATTTTTACCTTTTTGGCTGTTGGGGGGGTCAGATTTTGACTCGGCCATTTTCGAGAGCCGCGGACCATTCCCGCACGCTCAAAATCATTATTTATGTTTGCGTGCATGATTGTTTCCATGAAAAACTCTTTCGTGGGTGAAATGAGCCTCCCACGGACTCATTTCACATTTTTCTTCCATAATCCAATTCAAGGGCATTTTGGGGATTTCATTTGAGAAATAAATTCCGTTCTCGACTCTGTCACATAGAAAATGTGATTTTAGGTGGAGTTTCTTGACGACATTTTTTTGAAAAATGTCATCTTGATCTTGAAAACCGCGTTCCAAACTCATTTTCCTGTAATTACATTGTTTTTGCTGCATTTGTTAAACTCTGGTCAAGTTGAACCGGTTCAAGAAGGTTAAACCAGTTCAAGATGTCAGTTTTGGTCTAGCACGGGCGTACTACCCATGTTGAACTGGTTTAAGGAGGTTGAACCAGTTCAAGTCTTGCAGAACCTATTTGTAGGTTCAGCTTTGGTCTTCCAACTTTGAACTATTGTAACTTCTTTGTTTTAACTCTGAATTGGTCCGTTCTTGAGTCTAAATTAACCATGTCAAAATAATCTTTCCAATGGTATCAATTTTAGTTTCAGATTCTTTTCCTAGCTTAAGATATCCTCATTTTAGTGAGAGGGTGTCAGATTTGGTAGAGGGTTCATCTGGGATTTCTCTTCCTTTGGCCTTGGGGTTTCATGTGAAGTTACCAAACAATGTTTTTGGATGTTTTTTTATCTCATTTGAATTGTTGGAATTCAAATTCCTTCCTCTTAGGGTAAAATAACTATTTTACCCTTGGTCCTTCTTTCGGTAGGGTTTTGATATCCTTATCTTCGTTTTGCTTCCGTTAAGCCTTGAAACTTCTTAAAAGGCCATTCTTGTGTCCTAGGAATAGCGTACCTCTCTATGGACTTATTTTCATTTTGCTTCCGCATTCTGGATCCGCTTCGTGTCACCATAGGACACACTGGGTTAAAAAATCTTTGGTCGTCACAGGTGGTATCAGAGCATCCTGGTTCGAATACCTTGGACGACAGTTTTGGGTGCATATCATCCTTACATTGTTATGCTTTGATATGTCATTTGTATCTTAATAACATGTCGTATTTGATAACATGTCTTGTATGATAACATGTTCACATGCTCGGGTGTTTTGAGACATCTATTATTTGTTTAGCATGCTTTATGTGTATATATGCTTCCTGATAACATGGTCTGGGTTACTATCATGTCCTGGTGTGATATCATGTTTGCGTGCTTATGTTACCATGACGGTATGCGACGTATGTCGGCATACCTTACGTTTTTCATTCACGTGTATCGTCGTACTATGTACTTATGTGCTTCTTGATAACATGTCCTGGTGTGATAACATGTCTGTTTGCTTATGTGGCAACTTATTTAGGAGATTACCTTGACTTTCTTAATTTGTGATTTATACTTATTTACCTTAGCATATGGTACCTGCTTGTTATCTTAGCATGTGGTATATGTTTGTCTGCCTGAGTATATTATATATGCTTGTTCATCTTGACATGATTATATGCAGCATATCGTCGTGTTTTACGTTTTTCTCCTGCATACACTGACATGTCTTATGTGATCTTACTACTTGTGTGAGTAGATAGTCCGTTGCTATGTTGCATGCTAGCTGTTTACTTTTATGTCTGGTTTTGGCATTATCTCTTTGGGTCTGCCGTATCCCTTGGATGCGTTCTTGTTTCACGAGTTTCTTCCTTGGATAGGAGAAATTCATCCTATAAGGACCCATGTCGGGAACCTTCTTGTCTGTTTTCTTGGTTGGATGTTTCAGGACCTTAGTCTGACGGTTGATGCGAGTAAGGCTCATGTGAGTATAGAATCGCAATCCTTGTTTGGTGGAGTGAGACGCGCGCGAGGGAGGCATCGTTTCATTTCCTTTTCCTTCGTGGCTTCACGACATGGTCGGGGAGTGTCATGGGTGTTTTGCAATATAGGAGCTGCTGGCTCTACTTACACTGTGGATCTAAGGTCTTAAACGTAACGGTGCCTATGACATTATTGTCAGAGTTTTGGGATTAGCTACCCCAACTCTCACAGATACCTGGTTCCCGTGGTGCTTTTGGTAATGATCATTTCTGACATTAATGTCATCCATATTGATAGGTTTTTCCGAGTTGACTCGGTTGGGGGTATGTTATGAACTAGTGTCTTATACTGTCATGCTACCTTACTGACGAGTAAGTGTGGGCGGGTTCCGGTCGCTGTTCGTACTACCTTGTCACTCTCTTCTTTTATTGTGTTTCAACGTTTTGTTGTCTTGGGATTCTCTCGGTGGTTGACGTTAAGTTAACGTACCGATTCGTATTAGATATTGTCTCCATTCATGGTTTTGCGTTCCTTTAGTTGATTTTGAGACTTCTGGAGTTGTCCTTCAGGGTTTCTTGAGTTGTTCTTTGATTTGACCTTTTGTTCGGTCATTGTTCTATTCTTTTCCGGTATGTTCCTAATTTCGGGGATAAAATTCCTTTCAAGAGGGTAGGTTGTAATGACCCGGTCATTTTCCTCCATTTCCTTTTTCTCAAATTTTACGGATGAAAATTTATCGTTTAATTTTCTTTTTCGAGTTCTATTTCTCATCATTGGGTACCGTATCGAGTGCTTGGAAATGGTTTCCGAGACTCTTTCATTTGGATTGACAAATTCCTTTAAGGACCGAGTCATTTCCACATTTTTACTTTTTTGACACTATTCACTTTTCGTCTTTTTCTCGGTTGTCACTTGTTGGCATAACCTCACTTTTCGTGTTCGAATTTGATTCCGGTTTTGCATCCATCCATGATATTTAAATTCCATGCCATGTGTATTTTTACTTTCATAGAAATGCATGCCATTAGTGCACTTTCTTCCTCAGAGGTGTGGATGTACACTTTCTTTGGAAACTTTCTTGTTTTTGGGGTTACTTGTGTAATTACTTAAAGTAATTATTTTTCATATTAGGGACCATTTTGTAATTTAATTTAGAAGATATTTTCAAAATGGACCTTTTCGTAATTTCTGAAAAGTGTGACAAGTGTCACACTCTCATTAGTCCACTTGTTGACATTTGTGTGGAAACACTTTGATGCCTTGGATGATGACATGTGGAGGGTGGAGATTCACCCACTTGTTGGCCTAGTGATCGGTTGGTCAATTAACATCAACCTTCGCAATAGCACGAATCATTGTAAAATAGGGCTATTGGTCGGGTAAGTCGAACCACTGGGACTGCGCTAGTCTATGGCAACCTAAGAGTCTAGATTACTTTTAGAATGATGAGGGGGTATATAGAGTTTTGTTGGTTTGTCACTTAGTCACTAGAATTGAAATGTGCTTAAAGAAATAAATGCAAGGAATTTAAGAAGAAGAAGTCTAGAAAAGGAGGTCTAGGGAAGTGAATTCACCACCAATCCTATAAACATACTAAATTTCTATTAACTTGGGAAACAATTTCACTACATGGCAATGATATGTAGTAATACTAGATTGCTACATTATCCTCAAGAAAATCATAGGATCAAGATTTAAGTATAATCCCTCAAAGAGCCACATGCTAGAACTACCTAGATTAGGTGTAGCCATAACATGCTCACTAAGCTAGGGACCATCAAACCCCTTAATCACTATGGTAATAGCACATGAAGTCAAGATACAAGATTAATCCATCAAAAGGAAGTCTTAAGCTATGGATTAACAAATTTCTCATACAACATGCCTTTAAACCCATTTCACAATTTCATTTCCATTCTCACTATGAAGATGCAAGTTATATAATCATGAGAGGATAAAATCTAAGACAAGATAAGAACTCAACATGATCATTTATAGGCATTGAAATCCATTACAACAAGTGTAAGTGCTCTAAATCATGAAACTACCATGTACATGAATCATTCCCCAAATTAGATGAAATTAAAGCATGCTTACAAGAGAGAGCTTCATCACCTCCCTAGATGGAGGTTTAGTTATCCATGGATACAAAAATGGAAGAAGGAAGATTGGAAGAATAAGCCATTTTCGAGCTCCCTTCCTTTGGCTTCAAGAACACACCCTCCTTGCTCTCTTCTCTCTCCTCTAATCTTGCAAAATGAAGCTTAATGATATATGTGGCCTTTGGGTAGCCTTTTATGCTCCAACCATACCCTCTCTCCTCCAAGGGACACCTCCAACCACTTCATAAAGAGGGAAGATGGCATTGAGGAATCCAATGTGCAAGTGGGCTGAAATGAGCCATTTCCGAAGGGCATTCTGCCTGATTTTCGAGCGCACGCTTGGTGACTTCGAGCACTCTAACTTAGTGCAATGTGTAACATGCTCCTCTTGCTCAGTGCTGACCTATTTTGGGAAAACTGCTATAACTTTGTGCCCCGAACTCCGAATGACGATCTGTTTGAAGCTTTGGAGAGCTGATTCAGTGCTTTAAAAACTTCATGTTTTGATGAAGACCCAAATCTCAAGTCTGGTTGGTCGAAAATGGGGAGAAAGGCAGTACATCAGTGCTGCCAGGCAGTTCTGCGCACCTCTGTTGTGAAGATCATAACTCTCTGCTCCGAACTCCGAATGATGAACCACTTGAAGCTTTGGAAAGCTGATTCAGAGCTCTAAATCTTTCATGTTATGAAGGAAGTCCAGATCTCGAGTTTGGAAGGTCAAAATGGCAAGCAAAGACCAGGCTCTACTGCTGCCAGAATTCAGCATTGGCACCCTTTTGTTGCTCAAGACTCCACAAGGCCTTATTCTTGTTCCATTTTGGCCAATGAACCTGAAAATGCATAAAAACATAGAATTGGAGTTAATCTACATAAAATAATTAATAACTGGACTTTGTTAATGTAATTTAGGGCGCTTGAATATACATTATTCGGCGCTCATCACACCCCCAAACTTACATTTTGCTAGTCCCTTAGCAAAACTACAATGAAAAACATAAAGAAAAGACAACCATGGGCATGCTACTACAAAAAATATCCTCCATGGTAAAATGAGATAGATACATAGCTCAAATACAACTTGAAACAGATAAAAACTAGAGATGGGGTCATTGGGAAAACTACCTTGCATATATGAAGCATTGATACAAAAATTGGCTAAATACATTTCCACATACATGCATCAACATCAAAGTCTATATAAATAACTCAATTATCATCTCTTGAATGGAAATCAACTCTAGCTTCAGTGAAAGTGAATTGGATTCTCAACATGCGGCTTTTACTTTCTTTTCCAATTCCAAGGTACAAGTTTTCAAGTCAATGAATTCCCTTTTACATGAAGTCCCTAAGGCATGATTTTATTTTCAAGACAACTTTTGTTGCTTGTTAACAATTTATTTCAACACATAAGCGAAACATAGAATGGTTGTGCAATGCTGAAGTCCCTTAAGCTTTCTAACCAACCCTTGTAGCAAGCGTTAGGCCAACAACTCCCAAACCAGATGGCTTTAGGGTGCTAAGTGTAGAGACACTCCTAGGGCTTAATAGCTCGAGCTGGAAAGGCTACGAACTCCAACGAACCATGTTTATTACTAGTTTAATTTTTTTTTTGAATGACCGTGCAATGTTTAAGTCCCTTAAGCTTTCTAACCAACCCTTGTAGCAAGCGTTAGGCCAACAACTCCCAAACCAGATGGCTTTAGGGTGCTAAGTGTAGAGACACTCCTAGGGCTTAATAGCTCGAGCTGGAAAGGCTACGAACGTCAACTGGTCATTATTATTATTATTATTATTATTTTTTTTTTTTTTTTTTTTTTTTTTTTTTTTTTTTTTTTTTTTTGAATAAACATGCCAAAGGTATCCATCTATCAGGTTCATCAAATCAGATTAACTAGGCCAAGGTCAATCAAGTTGCATGCCTCACAGTTAAGTTTCCAATGTGCATCTGTGCATTGTGAAGCTTATAAGAGTGTAAATCCAGCAAGAATCTAATTGAGGCATTTATACAGACTACATTGTATTTACATGATCATTTCAACTCAAATTTTTCTTTATTTTCAAAATTTTTCAATTGCTTCTATACACAAGGTATTAAACATATGTTTCATCTCCGACAAGTGTCAAGTTATACTATCATTGCTTTAGCAAAAATTATGGAACCAAAAATATGCCAAGAATGCTTGATGCACCCCCAAACTTAAACGACACAGTGTCCTCAATGTGGACATGGATGCAAGTGAGAGACAAAAATGACAACGAGTACAAAAGGAACAACAATACCCGGGGGAGGGAATGGCATTTGGAGACAAAAACCCCCAAACTTGAACCGGACTGCGCAACCTGGAAAGCAATATGAAGAACCAAAAGAAACAACCACAAACATATTAATAGCACAAGCATAAAGACAGAAAACGAATGTATCGAAAATTAACAGAACATAAAGAACTTGCATTGCATAAAGAGTTTACATGATGACAAAAAGAACTGTACAGGGATCATGTCGACCAGAGTAACCTATACATAGCAAATTCTTACAGTTTAAAAGGAAAACAAAATATACAAGAGAAATAGGTACAGATGAAACAAAAGAGAAGGTCCACACGCGCAACAAGCTACTGGCCAGAAGGTAAACGGGCGAGGATGGAATGGAGGAGAGATTGAGTCTTACGCCGTTCAGCGGAAGCCAAACGACGGTCCTCAGCGGCGACACGGCGGTCTTCAGCAGCAAGACGACGATCTTCCTCAGCACGTGAAGAAGACTCACACAGAGCCTGAGTGCACGCGGACAAAGAATGCTCAAAACGATCTAGTCGCGCATGAATACCGGCAATGGAAGCTCGGATGAAAGCCTGGTCCTGGTGAGAGTCGACCGAAGGCTCTATCGTCGCAGTGGCTGCGGCGGTGGAAACTGCCTCAGAAGGAGGAGGAGGTGGAGCGTGGATGAACAGGGGGGCAGGAGGCGGAGGGGTACTAGAATGGCTCAGAACATTGATCCACCGGCGCTGGGTAAAAATTTTGATTTTGTCGCCTCTTGGTTCGTGGGGAGGAACAACGAAACCCTTGTGCTGAAGGAGTCGAGTGATGAAAAACGGCAAAGGCAATTTCCGATTTTCAACTCGCGGAGCCCGTGCATTATGAGCATCATGCCAAAACTTCATAAAGGTGGACCAAATGAGCTCTGGGATGGAGAACCATTGGCCTTGGTCCATGGCATATAAGGCTTGCAGAAAGAGGCCCCGACGCTCGGTGCTGTGCACCAAAGGGCAAACATTGTGCTTGAAGACAGTGTCAATGAACCATAGGCGTTCCGGAAGATTGGTTTTGCGGATAAAAGACCGGGGCCGAGTAGGATCGTCAATAGGGCAAATGGCAGCGGCAATCTGCGCCACAGTTAATGTATCCGGCTCCTCATATAAAGGGAGATTCTCACGATTGACAATGTCATCGGGGCACTCAATGGGGCAACCAGAAACCTGAATGATGTCAGTCATAGTGAAAGCATAGGCGGTGCCGTCAATGGATGTAGTGAGAGAAATGGGTGGCTCTTCAGGGCACTGGAGATTCTGGTAGAAGAGGCGCACTACACGGGGGTAGGCAACCCTGGCAAGGGGTGCGCAAATGTGCTGCAGACGCCGGTTAGTCAATTCGGCGACAGCCCACGAAGTTGTGGGTAGAATGTCAAAGGCATCCGTGAGCGGAAATGAGAGTTCGTAGTTGAGTTGTTTGCGATCCCAAGGATCACGTGGTCGCTCACGAGTGACAGCACGGGCACCTGAAGAGGGTCGAGGAGGGCGAGAAGGACCGGCACGAGACATTTAGAGAGGTGGACTTGGTTGAGGAATTTCAGCGAACACCTGGCGTGCACCACAAAAAGGAGAAGAGGAAAGTGAGTGGGATGGAGGAGCAAACCCAAAATTTTTAACAAGGAAACAAGCACTAGCATTGACAAAGCAACAACAAATCATCAACAAAACCAAACTCCAACATTACTAGCCCATCCTCCGTGTAAAACACCATGAATGAACAAAGGAAAAGAAAAACAAATGAAGAGGACACAGACCTGAATTTCAGTGTATCCGAGAGCAAGAAAAAAAGGCAGGAAGAGGGAAGTGAGATGATGGGGTGGTGGGAATGAGAGAGAGAAGGGGTGGGTTGGTTTAGGTGTTGATGATGTGGGTGGAGAAAATGGTTGAGGTGGGTGAGGTTGAAGAGAGAAAACCGAGAGGGGCATGCATGGGGAGGTTCATGCATTGTGGGTGTTGGAAAGTGAGAAACCTAGAGATGGTAAGGGTGGATGATGGGAGATGAGGGAAGATTGAGGTGCATGCATGGGGCTTGCATGCAAGGGGAGTAAGGTGGTTGTGGGGATGGTGCCGAGAGGGGTGAGTGAGAGTGAGGGGGTTTGGTTTTAAAAGAGAGAGAGAGAGAGGCTTGGTTCGAGCACTCGAAGGCCCACTTCGAGTGCTCGAAATGGGGGCAGAGAGTTGGGTGAGGGTCTCGGGTGTGTGAAGGGGAGTTCGAGCACTCGAGGCTGGGTCTTCGAGTGCTCGAAGTTTGAGCAGTGTGAGGGTTTGAGGTTGGTTGTGAAGGTTGGTTGGGATGGTTGGTAGGAGGGTGGTGAGGGGTGGAGGCCGAGAGGTGGTAGGGGTGCAGGGTGTTGGAGGGTGTGTTGTTGAGAGAGAGAGAATGTGGGTTTGAGAGGTGGCATGCATGCATGGACGTGCATGCATGCATGCATGGTGGGGATGTATGGTTTGGTTTGGGAAGAGAGAGAGAGAGGAAGGTTGGTGTGCATGGTGTGAGATAGAGTTGAGGGTTTGCATGCAGGGTGTGGTTTGCATGGGATGGCTGCGAGGGCTTGGGATTGAGTGAGCTGAAAGCTGAACATGGTTGGTGGGTTTTGAATGGTGGTGAGGTATGGTTTAGAGAGAGATGGTGGGTGGATGGGGTTGTCTGCAGAGATGCCGAGAGGAGGTGGATGGTTTGGGTTGTGGTGCGTTGGGTTGAGGAGAGAGATAGGAGTTGAGGTTGGAGTTGCTGCTTGCATGGTTCTATGTGTGCGAGGTGGTGAGGTGGTGCAAGGTGTTGTGCATGGTTCTATGGGTTGCAGAGAGGTGGGATGATGTTGGTTAGGGTGGGAAGGGTGGTTGTGGGAGGGGTGATGAGGTGAGAGGGGTGGCATGCACGCAGGGTGGTGGAGGTTGAGAGGTTTGCTGAGTGGGATGGAGTCTTCGAGCACTCGCAAGGGGGAGGGCGAGTGCTCTGCATGGAGACAGCAGGCTCGAGTGGGTTGCATAGGGAGTTCGAGCACTCGGAAGAGGAAGCTCGAGTGCTCGAAATGAGAGCAGTGAGTTGGCCAAGAAAATGGTGAAGCTTCGAGCACTCGAAGCTTGGGCTACGAGTGCTCGATTCTGAGGCAGTAGCATGCAGCTGCGGAAGATGGGCTAAAAAGCTTAGAGCACTCCAACTGGGAGCTAGAATGCTCTAAATGAAGGCAGCAGGCTCATGATTTGTGGTGCTTGAACCTTGAATGGAGCTTGAAGGCTGTTGCATGGCCATGCATGAGCTTGCATGGATGGAAAAAAATGCATGGAAAAAATTTTTCTGGAAATTTTTCATGGAAATGTTTTTCTTTACTGATGCATGCATGAATTTAAATTGCATGGAAAAATTTACAACTTTTACAACATCACACAAAGCTTGAATGCAATTTCTGAAGAAAAATTTTTTAAACGTTGCAAATTCATTCCATTCCAATGCATGGATGAAATTTTTTTTTTTTTTTTTTTTTTTTTTTTTTTTTTTTTTTTTTTTTTTTTTTTTTGAACTTTGCACTGCACACAATGCATGGATGAGTTTAAGAAAATTTTCAAGCTTTTGGCAACATGATGCAAAAGGGATAGAATTCTCAAAAATGAAAATTTCAAACTTAAAACATTTCAACATGATGCAAAAGGGATAGAATTCTCAAAAATGAAAATTTTAAGCATAGAGAATTTTTGAAAATTTGCATGTCAGTCCTAAATTCAAGGCATGCATGGAAAATTTGAAACTTGACACATTATTCCAATCCAATGCATGGATGGATTTTTAGAAAAAGTTGGAAAACTTTTCAACTTCTTTCTAATGCATGGATCAAATTGGAAATTTTTTTAAAATGTAACACCTCTCCAATGCATGGATAGAAAATTTGTGGAAAAATTGTCAAATTGCTCAACATTTCTAATGCCTGGATGAAAATTTTTCAAACCTTGCAGCTTCTCTCTAATGCATGAAAATTTTTGAGGAACCATGATTCAACAATGCATTGAAAAGGAGAGGTTGTGCACATGAGTTGCATGCCATAGGTCCTATGAAATTGTTCAAAAGCGATAGAAATTTCCGGGAATGAAAATTAGAGTTAAGAAGGTCTAAGAGGCCAGTCTAAAATTGCGAAACACAACTGAAGACCATTTTAGAAAAATCAAATTTTTGGCTTATCGAAACCATTTCCCAGAAAATTTCAAGGCACGAGCAATTTAAGAAGGTAGGGAAGCTTGGAACATCGAAAGAATTTCTTCCCTTGCTTTGCTAAATTTAATGTCGATAGCTAGACCAAGCTAGAGCAGGCACTATTCCTCATAAATGGGATCCGTCAAGGGGACTTCCTCAACTTTTCGGGTTAGAATTGTGCTGTCAATGCAAGGCTTAAGCCTTTGGCCATTTACCTTGAAGAGTGATCCACTTGCAGGATCATGAAGTTCGATTGCTCCATGAGGAAAGACGGTAGTGACAATGTATGGACCATCCCATCTTGACCGGAGTTTACCGGGAAAGAGTTTCAAGCGGGAATTGAAAAGCCAGACCTTCTGTCCCGGGGCAAAAGACTTTTTGACGATGTGCTTGTCATGGAAAGCTTTAGTCTTTGCCTTGTAAATTTTTGCATTTTCATATGCGTCATTACGCAATTCCTCAAGTTCATTCAATTGCAACGCACGATTAGAGCCGGCTTGTTTGAGATCAAAATTGAACCTTTTTACGGCCCAATAAGCACGGTGCTCTAATTCTACCGGGAGATGACATGCTTTGCCAAAGACAAGTCGATATGGTGACATGCCAATGGGTGTCTTATAAGCTGTCCGGTAAGCCCAAAGTGCATCGTTTAGCCGTAATGACCAATCTTTGCGATCCGGTCTAACCGTTTTTTCTAGAATGTGCTTAATCTCCCGGTTAGAAATCTCTACTTGACCACTCGTTTGAGGGTGGTAAGGTGTAGCAACCTTATGAATGACTGAATACTTAGCAAGGACGGATTTGAGATAACGATTTCGGAAATGAGATCCGCCATCACTAATGATTGCTCGGGGTGTACCAAAACGACTAAAGATGTGGGATTGAATGAAATGGATCACGACTTTATGATCATCGGTTTTGGTAGCCGCGGCTTCAACCCATTTAGACACATAATCCACCGCTACAAGGATGTACTCATAGCCATAAGAAGATGGAAATGGTCCCATGAAGTCAATCCCCCACACATCAAAAATTTCAACAATTAAAATGTTGGTGAGGGGCATCATGTCTCTTCGGGACATGGATCCAAGTTTTTGACATCGTTCACACGATTTGCAAAAATTGTATGCATCCCGGAACAAGGTAGGCCAAAAGAATCCGCTTTGAAGGATTTTGTTAGCGGTCTTTTTGGCACTGAAATGGCCTCCACAAGCAAGAGTATGGCAAAAATTTAAAATGCTTGTGGCCTCGGTTTCAGGAATACATCGCCGGATGATTTGGTCCGGGCAATACTTGAATAATTCCGGATCTTCCCAAAAGAAATGCTTGACTTGGGAGAAAAACCGGTCCCTCTCTTGTTTGGACCAATGAGCTGGAATTTTGCCAACCGCAAGATAATTGACAATATCCGCAAACCACGGAAGAGTAGAATGTGAAACTTGAAGAAGTTGCTCATCCGGAAAGGAATCACGGATGGCTGCAAATTCCGAAGATTTCTCAATAAGTAAGCGAGAGAGATGATCGGCGACCACATTGTCGGTCCCTTTTTTGTCCCGGATGTCCATGTCAAACTCTTGAAGTAAGAGGATCCATCGAATCAAGCGGGGTTTTGTCTCTTTTTTCGCTAACAAATGCCTAAGGGCGGCATGATCTGAAAAGACGATGACCTTGGAGCCAAGAAGATAGGAGCGAAATTTATCCAAGGCGTACACCACAGCTAGCAATTCTTTTTCAGTGGTGGTGTAGTTCAATTGGGCATCACAGAGAGTTTTGCTAGCATAATAAATGACATGCGGAAGTTTATCCACACGTTGGCCCAAAACCGCCCCTAATGCATAATCGGATGCATCACACATGATCTCAAAGGGAAGAGACCAATTAGGGGGTTTCATGATCGGGGCAGAGGAGAGGAGAATGCGAAGTTTGATGAAAGCTTCCATGCAAGCGTCATCAAAATTGAACGGAACATCCTTGGCTAAGAGATTACACAAGGGCCGTGAGATTTTGCTAAAATCTTTGATGAAGCGACGATAGAATCCGGCATGGCCAAGAAAAGAACGGATTTGACGGACGGAATTCGGAGGAGGAAGATTAGAGATTAACTCAACTTTTGCCTTGTCTACCTCGATTCCCCGCTTAGAAATGACATGTCCTAAAACAATGCCTTCTTGGACCATAAAATGGCTTTTCTCCCAACTTAGAATGAGATTCGTCTCTTTGCATCTTTGGAGCACAAGAGATAAATTTTTGAGACACGAGTCAAAGGAGGAGCCAAATACGGAAAAGTCATCCATGAAAACTTCCAAGAACCTTTCAACCATATCGGAGAATATGGACATCATGCACCTTTGGAACGTTGCCGGTGCATTGCATAGACCAAAAGGCATGCGTCGATAGGCAAAAGTACCAAAGGGACATGTGAATGTTGTTTTCTCTTGATCTTGGGGGGCGATGGCCACTTGGTTATAGCCGGAATAACCATCAAGAAAACAATAGAAGCTTTGGCCGGCTAACCTTTCAAGGATTTGATCAATAAATGGGAGCGGGAAATGATCCTTCCTAGTTGATGAGTTGAGTTTACGATAGTCAATGCACACACGCCACCCGGTGGTGGTTCGTTGTGGCACGAGCTCGCCCGCTGAATTTTCAACAACGGTGAGCCCGGATTTCTTGGGGACAACTTGTGTGGGGCTCACCCACTTGCTATCAGAGATAGGATAGATGATTCCCGCATCTAGCAATTTGATCACCTCTTTCATGACCACTTCCTTCATGTTTGGATTTAACCGGCGCTGGACCTCTCTAGTAGGCTTGGCGTCATCCTCCATATGAATGCGGTGCATACAAATGGAGGGGTCAATTCCTTTCAAATCTGCCACTGTCCAACCAATAGCTTCTTTATGCTCTTGGAGCACCGCTAAAAGGTTGGTCTCTTGGTCTTTTTGAAGGTCCGAGGCAATAATGACCGGAAGGGTTTGCTTTGGACCAAGGAACACATACTTGAGATGGGCCGGGAGCGGCTTAAGCTCAAGTTGTGGCGGAGATAACAATGATGGGACCGGAGGAGTGGTGGAAAGTTGGGGAAGTGGTTCTTTTGGAATTTTCCAAGGAGGTACATCCATGATAGCATTAATATCAAGCAAGGAATTGACTTCTTGAATGGCTTGATCAACATCAAAGTTTGAGAAGTCAAAATGAGACATGCAAGTTTCAAGGGGATCTTTGCTTAGGATGAAGGGGAGAGATTCTTCGACCACTTCATCAATGACATCCACAAGAAAACAATCATCCTCATTGGAGGGATGTTGAGTGGCATGAAAGATGTGGAGTTTGACTTGCATGTTTCCAAAAGCAATGTCCATCACCCCGGTTCTGCAATTAATTGATGCATTAGCCGTAGCCAAAAATGGTCTACCAAGGATCACGGGAATGTGCTTTTTTGGGTCATGGACTGGTTCCGTATCAAGAACCACAAAATCTACCGGGAAGTAGAATTTGTCCACTTTGATGATGACGTCCTCAAGAATACCTCGTGGATGCTTGACCGATCTATCGGCAAGTTGCAAAACCACGGAAGTCGGCTTAAGATCGCCCAAACCAAGTTGTAGGTAGACCGAGTATGGAATTAAATTCACACTAGCTCCTAAGTCAAGGAGGGCCCTCTCGATTTTGCTGTCACCAATGACGCACGAGATTGTGGGGGCACCCGGATCCTTATACTTCGGGGGAGTGCTGTGCTGAATAATAGCACTAACATTTTCAGTCAACCTCACTTTTTTTGGCAAATGATTTTTAGAAGTGCGCTTTTGAGTGCACAAATCTTTGAGAAATTTTGCATAGGGAGGGATTTGCTTGATAGCATCCAACAGGGGCAAGTTAATCTTCACTTGCTTGAAGACTTCCCACATGTCTTGAATTTTACAATTCTTGTTCCCAAAGTGTGTCGACTCTTGAAGACGTTGAGGAAACGGAGCTTTTGGCTCATAAGTAGTTTCCACATTTGGGGAGACATGTGTGGGATATCCGTGAATGGTATTGGGACAAGAATTTGGATTAGAAGAGCTTGAATTTGGATTTTTCAACGGCGAAACTTCTTCACTTTTGTCTCCATCGACCTTGTTGTCCACCACTCTACCACTCCGAAGGGTGGTGATAGCTTGAACTTGTTCATGAGTCGGCCCACTCGGAGGAGGGGTTTCGTCAATCACATGCATTCCTCTAGGATTTTCAAAAGGTTGAGAGGGAAGCTTGCCCTTGTCCTTTTGAAGCAATTGATTCACCGAGTTAGCTATTTGGCCCACTTGATTTTCGAGATTAGCTATGGATTGAGTATGAGAGTGGACCATTTGGAGAGTAGGTTGCAAGGATGTCAAGAGTTGCTTGTTGGCATCCATTATTTGCTTATTTAATGATTCCATCATTTGCTTGTTTGCAGCTACTATCTCGTCAGTTGGACACACAGGAGGTTGATTGGAGACATTTGGATTGTAAGGAGGACGGTAGCTTGAAGAGGCTTGGAAAGGTCTACCTTGATATTGAGAAGAGGGCTGATTTTGCCGCCCTTGGTTTTGGAATTGGGAATTCTGTGGGGCTTGTTGCCGCCATGAGAAATTCGGATGATCACGCCAACCCGGATTGTAGGTGTTGGAATATGGATTGTTCCCGGGCCGCGAGAACATGGCATTAGCTTGCTCTTGGTTGGGACTAGGAAATTGCTCCGTTGTGGGGCAATCTTCCGAGAGATGGAATGGACTAGTACATGAAGCACAAACTGAACTTGCCGAATTTTGAGACAATGAAGGAGGAAGATGTGGTGCCATCAATTGATAGAATTTATGAGCGATGGCATCCACTTGAGATGATTCCTCCCTTATTGACTTTGGTTGACAAGGGTTGGTGTTGCTTGGAGTGATTGCGGTCGGAGCCCTACGAGAATTGTGTTGAAGTGAATTTTCACTCAAATTCTCAAGTAAGGTCCAAGCCTCATCCGCATTCTTGGACATGAACATCCCACCACAAGAAGAATCAACCATGAATCTATGGGTTTCGGTCAAGCCGGCATAGAAAGCTTGCACTAATTGCCATTTTGGGATCAAATGATGAGGACACTTCCGAAGAAGATCTTGTAACCTTTCCCAAGTCTCGTGGAGTTGTTCTCCATCAACTTGAGAAAAGCTTAGAATGGAACGCCTCATTTGGTTGGTTTTACTCACCGGATAATACTTCTTAAGAAATTCTTGTTGCAATTGAGCCCAAGAAGTAATAGAGTTGGGAGCGAGGGAGTTCAACCAATATTTTGCCCTATCTTTTAGGGAGAATGGGAAGAGATGGAGATGAAGTGCATTGTCCGGAAAACCTCTCAACCGGATGGTTGAACAGATTTCAAGGAACTCATCAAGATGCTTGTATGGATCTTCATTATCAAAGCCATGAAATGATGGAAGCATTTGAATGGTACTAGACTTGATCTCATATTGAGCTGCATCGATGTTTGGCATCACTATGCAAGATGGAGAAGCATAGGTGGTAGGGATGAAATGATCTCTAAGAGTCATTGGCTCGATATTAGGAATTTCAGCCCTTTCATTCCCCGGATTTCCTACGTTATCCCCCATTATATTGAATTCAGTTTCAAGGTCCCTTGCAAGAGTGGGTTCCCTAAGGTTCCGTCTAAGAGTTCTTTCAAGAGAATTGATATCAATGGGCGAATCGATTGTGGGTAAGGAAAGTGACCTACGACCGAACATCAACAATAAAGCATATACTCAACAAAGCAATTCATCAACCACAACTCCACATACGATGTTCCCTTTCTCCTCAATTATCAAGACGGAAAATGTAAATGGCCACGACAAGGACCGATGCTTTAACACAAAATTTAAACAGGATAAGAGCCTCAACAAGGGCGTCACAACTAAACTAAAACTAAATTTAACACATGCACAATATTCACAACTCGAAACTAGAAGTCACGAGACTTACCTGGGGTCCTCTAGACTTACAATTTGCTAGCATTCCCACGGCGAGCTTCGAGTCCCTAGAATCTTACAACACTTAAAACACAAAGGTGGTCAAAACACACAAGGAATATTCACAAGACACAATATTCACAATCAAACTAAATTTAACCCTAGAAACTTCGGTTGCTAAACCGTTTGTAGTCCCCGGCAACGGCGCCAAAAATTGATCGGTTGGTCAATTAACATCAACCTTCGCAATAGCACGAATCATTGTAAAATAGGGCTATTGGTCGGGTAAGTCGAACCACTGGGACTGCGCTAGTCTATGGCAACCTAAGAGTCTAGATTACTTTTAGAATGATGAGGGGGTATATAGAGTTTTGTTGGTTTGTCACTTAGTCACTAGAATTGAAATGTGCTTAAAGAAATAAATGCAAGGAATTTAAGAAGAAGAAGTCTAGAAAAGGAGGTCTAGGGAAGTGAATTCACCACCAATCCTATAAACATACTAAATTTCTATTAACTTGGGAAACAATTTCACTACATGGCAATGATATGTAGTAATACTAGATTGCTACATTATCCTCAAGAAAATCATAGGATCAAGATTTAAGTATAATCCCTCAAAGAGCCACATGCTAGAACTACCTAGATTAGGTGTAGCCATAACATGCTCACTAAGCTAGGGACCATCAAACCCCTTAATCACTATGGTAATAGCACATGAAGTCAAGATACAAGATTAATCCATCAAAAGGAAGTCTTAAGCTATGGATTAACAAATTTCTCATACAACATGCCTTTAAACCCATTTCACAATTTCATTTCCATTCTCACTATGAAGATGCAAGTTATATAATCATGAGAGGATAAAATCTAAGACAAGATAAGAACTCAACATGATCATTTATAGGCATTGAAATCCATTACAACAAGTGTAAGTGCTCTAAATCATGAAACTACCATGTACATGAATCATTCCCCAAATTAGATGAAATTAAAGCATGCTTACAAGAGAGAGCTTCATCACCTCCCTAGATGGAGGTTTAGTTATCCATGGATACAAAAATGGAAGAAGGAAGATTGGAAGAATAAGCCATTTTCGAGCTCCCTTCCTTTGGCTTCAAGAACACACCCTCCTTGCTCTCTTCTCTCTCCTCTAATCTTGCAAAATGAAGCTTAATGATATATGTGGCCTTTGGGTAGCCTTTTATGCTCCAACCATACCCTCTCTCCTCCAAGGGACACCTCCAACCACTTCATAAAGAGGGAAGATGGCATTGAGGAATCCAATGTGCAAGTGGGCTGAAATGAGCCATTTCCGAAGGGCATTCTGCCTGATTTTCGAGCGCACGCTTGGTGACTTCGAGCACTCTAACTTAGTGCAATGTGTAACATGCTCCTCTTGCTCAGTGCTGACCTATTTTGGGAAAACTGCTATAACTTTGTGCCCCGAACTCCGAATGACGATCTGTTTGAAGCTTTGGAGAGCTGATTCAGTGCTTTAAAAACTTCATGTTTTGATGAAGACCCAAATCTCAAGTCTGGTTGGTCGAAAATGGGGAGAAAGGCAGTACATCAGTGCTGCCAGGCAGTTCTGCGCACCTCTGTTGTGAAGATCATAACTCTCTGCTCCGAACTCCGAATGATGAACCACTTGAAGCTTTGGAAAGCTGATTCAGAGCTCTAAATCTTTCATGTTATGAAGGAAGTCCAGATCTCGAGTTTGGAAGGTCAAAATGGCAAGCAAAGACCAGGCTCTACTGCTGCCAGAATTCAGCATTGGCACCCTTTTGTTGCTCAAGACTCCACAAGGCCTTATTCTTGTTCCATTTTGGCCAATGAACCTGAAAATGCATAAAAACATAGAATTGGAGTTAATCTACATAAAATAATTAATAACTGGACTTTGTTAATGTAATTTAGGGCGCTTGAATATACATTATTCGGCGCTCATCACCTAGGATTGGTGCACTTGTTGGCTTAGATGGTTGACAAGTGTAGGCTTAAGATTAAGCCTAGGAAGGAGCCATTGATTTGTGACAAATGTAAGCTCCAAATGTGGTCTTGTATGTGTGTGTGTGTGTTGACCATGGTGTTAGTTCACCTAGTGAGTGGAAGACTTCTAAATCCTCCACTCACATGTCATCTTCATCATTTTATCGTATCCCTCTCCTATAAAGAAAACCCTAGCCACCATTAGAGAAGCTTGATGCTTAAGCTTTGACCTTGATTTTTGTGGCCCTTCCACTCACCTTAGACCATAAAGCTTGAAATGCTTTTTGTTCCCCTCATCCTCCTCTTCATAACCCTTGAAGGGTTTGCCATTTTGTTTTGATTTGCCTTGGATTCTGACGAAGGGCCGTTCCTACACGCCAAATTGATGCAGTGAATGTGCGGTTCAAGAAAAGCCTTTTGGGTCAAGTTTGAATTTATAAAAACCACTACCAACACTACTACTAACGTAGCAAGAGTGAGTAGGGATCGTCCCAAGGGATTATACATGTTGGAATTTAACTTCAACTCTAATGTATCAAATGATTGCAAAAGATAGAGATTGGTTGATTAAATTAGAAATCAATTAATGAAAATGCAATTAAAATAAACTAATGAGAGATAGGGATTTAAGAGATATGAAGAGAGGACTTAGGGTGTTGGAATCACCACTAAGCTCATATAATTAGCTACTTGCTTTCCATTAATGGGAAATACATTATTGTGAACAAAATGCGACTACCAATTGCAATATTAAGCGTGGACCATCTAATTTATGTATGAATTGTCTACCTAAACTAAGTGTAGCACAACCCATCAATTTTAAGCATGACCCATCTAAGTAGTAACAATTGTAGCACACATCAATCTAGAGAATCATGGAATTTGCAATATTAAGCATGAACCATCTAATTTATGTATGAATTGTCTACCTAAACTAAGTGTAGCACAACCCATCAATTTTAAGCATGATCCATCTAAGTAGCAACAATTGTAACACACATCAATCTAGAGAATCATGGAATTTGCAATAATAAGCAATGGAATATCTAAGCAAGCATAGATTGTGTACCTACCTACAAACATGAATTAAATTGTAGAACAACCCATCAAGCATAAGTATAAACCATTAAATTAATTGACAAACTCATTCAATGAAAACCCATGCTTAGCCATCACTAAATCCTTAATTAATCACACATAGACATGCAGCCAACATAGAGAATCTAGTGTAGAGATCAATTCCCTAAATAATCACACATAAGACAACATGTAATTAAAGTAGAGAATCAATAGAAAGAATTAATCCATATGAATCATGTAAGAAATAATTCCTAATTTAATCACACATAGACATGTAAATAAACTAGAGAATTAATAGGAAGAATTAAACCATAGAAATCATAGAAATATACCAAGATTCATGAAATTCACAAGGCTAGAACACTAATCACAACAATACATATAAATCCCCAAAAATAGAAATATAAGGGTTTAGATTACACAAGACTTAGGGCTCATCCAAGCTCTAAGTATAGATCTAGCCAATCATGGAGGAGGTAGATGTGGTCATGAAATCAAGCTCCAAATATGGCTCTATCTTCTTCTTCCTCTTCTTCTTCTTCTTCTTTGAAGCTCTAGAGATGGAGAGAGAGAATGGTCTAGAGATGGATCTTGAGATGTGCCTCCACTTCCCCCTTTTCTTCTAACCCTAATCTCTAACTTTCTAGAGAGATAAAAGTAAAATTACAATGTAGAAATAAAATGATAAAAAGCTCCTTTACAAAATGGGTCACTTCCTTTTATATAGAAGGTCATTTTCTTAGTCACTAGGTTAGGAATATAGCCCCAAAAACATTTAATCCCGTACTATGTGATAGGTGGACTTTTGGGCGCGCACGGAATAAGACAGCTCGCTGCCAGCAATGTTCGATCAATCAGAGAAAAAGTTGGATTGATCAGAGAAAAAGTTGGATTGATCCAACTTGGCAATTTTTCAACATTGGCCTCCTTTTGCTCCAAATCAGCCTTTTTTTGCTCCGGATTATCACTAAGACTTGCTTTGACTCCAAAAAGGCCTTAAGAAACCATTTTTAGCCCATTTTAACATTATTGACCTGAAATAGACAAAAACACAAATAAGTACTAAAACGGGAAAATAAGATAGATAAAGGTCCTATAACACTCAAGCTTAAGGGGTTTAAAAGCATACTTTTTAGCGCTCATCACACCCCCAAACTTAAATATTGGTAATCCCTAGCAATGAACTACGAAGTAAAGAAATGAAATGAACAACTAAACAACTATAACTAGAAAACAATAAATGGATAACGCCACTTTCGTAGGAAACAAGATTGCATTTAGCATATGCAACAAGCCTTTTAAACCGCTAAGTTCCCCTAGTGGACGACTAAAGTCTCGTAAGGGTTTCCAGAAATGATACCCACAAACATTAAGCTCATTCTTTCAAAAGAGGCACCAATATTGCAAACAAGCATTGGGAGAAAACTATCTCAAGTATGCAATTTTTCAACCCTTTCTAAGCAATCTCCCAAAATCTCAACATCAAGCAAACAAATATGGTCCTCCACACATCAAGAAAATGATCATGCAAATCAAAACAACTCTAGAATCCTTTTCAGCAGACCGGCATCAAATATGTTGCTATCTTAGCCAACTAAAGAATTAATCACATCCTTACCCTCAAACTAGCACACAAATCTAGTACCGATTATCAAGACAAAAAGTGGACCTTTTATTAAAGCTTTATTGTTCTAGGTGCGCTTATTCTTTTCACTCCAAATTTTTTTTTTTTTTAGGATCAAAGATGGAAGCATAGTGCAATGTGTTGATCTCTTAAGCCTACTAGCGATTCATGAGGCCGAGCATTAGGTCAATGACTCCCAAACCAGACGGCTTTAGGGCATTAGGCGTTCAAACACCCCTACAGACTTACAAGCTCAAATCAACTAGGCTACAAATCAAGACAACCTCCATCTAATTATTTCCCACTTCTCACCTTTTGGGAGAAGTCCTCACTTTTTATTACTTTTGTAACTTTCTTTTTTTCTTTTTTTTCTTTTTTTTTTTTTTTTTTTTTTTTTTTTTTTTCAAGTTCAATTGTTAACCTAGAGTTTGGGCCCTCCACCTTTCAGCATGAGAAGTTCAGTGCTTGATGAGGCTAGAATCCCGGCTACTTAGTGAAAAGGGGTTGTTATCCACCTTTATTAAGAATGAAAGGTTTCAATGCACTACTAGCTCAATTGGGATATAACCAATTCAATAATTAACAAAGCATGTACCCCACAAATGTATGCTAGTGTGCGCCTCTGCTAGTATAGAATCCTAGAGTGAATCTCAAAACAATCACAAGATCAGGATGATGTGGACCACAAGTGCAAGCAAGATATCAATCTTTCAAAAAATTTACTCCTAAATGGCATCCACAAGGCATATAAGGAGTATTAAACTCTCAAGTCATGCAATTTTTAAATTCTAAGCAATATAGCCCTCAAAAGATCAAAATCTTAGTTAACATGGATCTCCAATCTCAATTATGTATTTAAAGTTCAACTTTAAGTAGAATGCAACAAAGACACCTTACCCCCAAATTTAAACCATACATTGTCCTCAATGTGCAATGAGAACAATGAAAAATATGGAAAGAGTATACCGTGGTGGCAAAGATATGAAGCCCGGTAGTGATCCAATTCGAAAGACGTCTCCCCTAAACTTGGAATCAACAACCTACTTGAATAACCACACTAGCAGCTCACATCAAATATTAAATGGGATAAGAATAATCAAGCATTCTAAGGCAATATAGCACAAGATAAAAGAGAGATATGAGATCAAGCTCAATATAAATCATAAGGTATGCATGACTACTCATAAGGGTACAATGGTGAATATTTTTATATTTTTCTTTTTATGAAAGCAAGTATATACAAAATGCAAGAAAAACAAAGAATAAAATGCATGAACAAAATGCAAAAGTAAAAAAAAAAAAAAAAAAAAAAAATGCAATGAAAGAATATATACAATGCAAGAAATGAAAAACAATATGTACAATGCAAATATATACAAAATTTTCTTACTTTTTGTTTTTCATATATATATATATATATATATATGACATAACAAATATGTACACACACAATAAAATGCAAAGAAATAAAGATGCAATAAATGAAAATGCAATGAAACAAAGATAGCAATTTTTTTTTTTTTTTTATTTATTTTTTTTTATGAAAGAATGTACAATGAAACAAAATGCAAGAAAAATAAAGAAATAAAAATGCAAATGAACATGAGCTATAAAAAAGATAAAAGACACAATGTGTCATGTGAGTGCTAAGTTTAATGTCTCTAGCAAGACAGAATGCTACATTGAAAAACTGTCTTTTTTTTTATTTCTTATTTTTTAGACAAAACAAATATGCACACAAACAAAAATAAAAAGGCAAGAAATAAAAATGCAAGAAAATAAAGAATGCAAACAAATTTTATTTATTTATTTATTTTTTATTTTTTAAAATTAAAAATTAAAAATTAAAATTAAACAAAATATTTTTGGATTTTTTTTTAATGAAAAATAAAATAAAATAAACTAAATAAAATAAAAGAAATATTTTTGGGATTTTTGAAATATAAACAAAAATAAAAATAAAAGTAAAAGTAAAAATAAATTTTCAAAACCTGCAGAGATGTTCAATCGATCTAATAAAATACTCAATCGATCTGACAGAGAGGTGAAAATATGCAGGTTTTTGGGTTCAAAAATTTTCTAAGTGTTGGAACTTAAGATCAATCCAATAATGAAGTTGGATCGATCGAAGAACTTCAGATCGATCTTGAAATATTTTCGATCGATGGGACAGAGAGCTTAAATATGCAGGTTTATGCAGGGTCAAAATTTTTCTAAGTGTTGAAACTTAAGATCGATCGAACTTAATGTTTGGATCGATCGAAGGTCTTCTGATCGATCTAAATGAGAATTGAGATCTGAAGATTTTCTTGGATCGATGAGACAGAGAGTGATTTGGATGCAGGTTTGCTGCAGGAATGAAGTTCGATCGATCGAACTCTAATTTGAGATCGATCGAACTTATGCAAAATGCTCAATTTCAACATGAAAGCTAATGCAATCCTTATCACAATTCCTAGCAATGCATATGAACCCAAAGCAAATATTTAGGCTTCGCAAGAAATGAAATTTAAAATAGAAATGAGGGAGGAATAGAGTTGTGAAACTCTACGAATACTAGTATTTAACGTCTCTAACAAGACGTTGGGTCAACTCACTAATCAAAAGAATCAAAAACCGGATATGAAACATCCTTATTGATCCTCTTTTCACTTTTCTCATTTAATGTCCCACTTACAACAATGAAATCATCCTCTAAAAGAATGACTTAAAAAGAAATGAAAGAGATGATATTATTCATTTCATCCACGGTCTTGAAAACAAAATCAATCATGGGCGGCCTTACTCTTGGCAAGGCAAATTCTTTCAAAGATTCATTTGGAATGTCAAGGAACATCCTCTCTTCATCCCTCTTCTCTTCCTCAAAAATAACCATCTCCTCACCTTCCAAGTAAGCTAAGGAGTTCATTAAAGAGTTCACTTCATTTTTGGAGCTTTCAAAGTTAAAACCACAATTTTCATACATTTCAAAAAGACACTCCTCAAGAGGGTCATTAGAGATAATAGAAGGAAGGCTCTCTTCAACAAGTTCCTCCTTCTTCTCTCCTACCTCAAGTGTGGTCAACATCTCCTCACTTTCTAGAGTAGCAAGGTCATAGATAAAATCATAATCAAAACAAGGAAAGTCCTCATTAATCATGTTATGTTCTATTGGATTAGCCACTAACTCACTTTCCACTTCCTCCTTTATACAAGATAGAGTGCTAGCCATTAGCTCACTTGTCTCATCCTCCTCAATCTCATCATCCTCATCTATATACATTGAAGTTCTTGCCATTTTTTCATTTGCCTCTTCCTCCTTCTCTTGACGAGAAAGAGTACTTGCAATTTGCTCAACTTGAGCTTCAAGCTTGGCTAAAGTTTGAGAATGAGAATTAATAAGTGAAGTGTGTGAAATTGTGACGACCCTGGTTTTTAGGCCAGCGTGTCCTATGATGAACAGTAAGGATGATCCGATAACGGATCCGAATGCGGAAGCGAAAACAGAAAATAAGACTCTAAGAAGTTAAAGTGACCTTCCATGAGGTTGTGGAACTTAACAAGAACTAATGCGGAAGCAAAAGATCGAAAATATGACAAATAAGCCTCGAGGGGCAAAATAGTCATTTCTAAAAACTATAGATTCGGGTGCCACTAAGCACACCGCTGGGAGGAAAATGAAAAACTAATCAAGATGGACTCAAGAATCGCATGATTCGGAGTCCGGACGAAGGAGAAACGGCATGACGAAGAAAAACGAGCACTTAAGGCAAAAAGGGTAAACTGGTAATTATCCAGGAAGAACCGGGTGCAACCAAGCACACCGTTGGAAAGACAACAAAAAATTAGTCAAGTTCAAAAAAAAATTCACTTGAATCGGAGTCCGGACGAAGGAGAAAAGCCCAAAAGAAGAGTTGACGTCGCGGCGGCCCGACGAGGGGCCATGACAGCCCCATGCGCACGCCCATGCACGCCACGTGCGCACTGAGTGCACCATGGCTGGCAGTAGCAGCCCATAAAACTGCTATGGGGTTATTTTTCAGAAAAATCCATAACAGAGGCTGAATTTGGAGGCCTAGATGAATTTTTTTGCAAAAACACAGAGAAGAAACCTCCCTCAAAATTGAGTTTTCTACATGACATTTAAGAAAATAAAAAAAAAAAAACGCAATGTAGAATACCCGAAATGCCCCTCCATGAAATCTGGTCATGGAGGTCCAAAAAGCTGCTAAATTGAAAAACTGAGAGCTGAACTTCGTAAGCGATTTCCGATATCAAGACGACATTTTCTGGAAAAACACGGAAAAGAAACCCCCCCTAAAATCATATTTTATATTCAACCATGTTTAAAGAAGAAAATAAAACCACCGTGAAAAGTCTACAATGTCCCTAGATCAGAATATGCAAAAAAAGTGCAAAATGAATTCACAAGAGCCTCAAAACACAAACGATAAGGTTTTACCCAGAAACGACCATGCACGCAAACGTAACTTACCTATTTGGACGTGCTACAATGGTCCACGACTTAAAAATACAACCGATACAAAATTCGACCCCCCAAAGGGCAAAAAGGCAAAAATAAAACTCGGAATGAAAACTCGGAATCCAAAAATACAAAATGGGATCAAATGACCATTTGGCCCTTGGTCACACTTCAAACATGATTTATAAGACACTATGAAAGAATGAAAACAAAATTCCCACACCCGATGCAACCATGGTGAAGCAATGACTTGCGATTTTTCAAGATTTTCACAATATTTTATGAAGTTAAAAAGTACATAGAATACAATATAATGGTCATTGGCCTCCGGCCCCATCTCATACATATCAAATACATTGAAAGGAGTGTACTTAAGTACACATTACATACATGGAATCAAATATACATATTTTGACATATAAGTCTACAAAATGACATTTCATGCTAACATTTGCATGAAATGGAAACTTGAAAGCTACACGACATCCAAGGAATGCTAGGCGTCACGAACTAAGTCTTCGTACCTGAAATATGCCCCAGTATCGTAGAGGTGAGTAACATAAAGCTACTCATAGGAGATGAGCATACATAGGCCTAGCGTTTTACAAATTTATCACCTTAAGGTGAAACATGTTAAAGGGGCTCATGCCACCTAACGTCTATGTCCAAATGAGACTCGGGGAGCATCCTAAGCTACCTTAGAGTCTAAGCAACAAGAATCATGATATACATACGTGTATGAAACGAATCATGGTTGGGATAATCTAAGAACACGACAAGAAGAATGCTTGAGCATAGATTAACATGAATTGCATTTTCAATACAATTGAACTAGGTCTAGAGTAATCCATACAACATGACAAAAGCATATTTAAATACAATTTAACAAGAATCACGTTATCCATGCAATTCAACAACAAAAGAGCATGTTATACAATGCAATAAGGTTTAAGTTCTCAAAGCCATCAACTTAGAATCTAAAGCACAAAATAACAGTAGTGGTTCATGCCACCTAACGTCTAAGTTCTAAATGAATCAATAGGATCAATCATAAGCTTTATTAGAACGTTAAAACACGATTTTCAATATCGATGCAATTTAACCAACATTGGAACTTCCAATACAACATATAAAGCACAATTTTGCAAAGTTAACATCCTGTAACTTAAAATGGAACGACAAATAAGAAACAACAAGTTACAACATCATCTAGTTATCAACTTGAAAATGAAATGCGAAATCAAACAAAGTGGATACTCGGACGTCACGCCGGATCAGACCGATAACATAGTTACTTTAGGATTACTAGCCCATGGGTAACCTCCCTATGTGCGCACTAGACTATATAGAGGGACTATCCCCCGTACTAGAACCACGTCCTAGCCATAGCCAAATAATGATATCCCCAAGTTTCAAAATCAACAAGTTGTGCAACAACACATATATCAACAGGAATATGCAAGATAATCAACTATCTACCAAGCACAACCAAAATTAGAAACCTATACAATACATGCTTTAAGTCCACAACTAATATGATGTGATGAATGTCGAATCTGCAGTGTGCGATTCGTTACACGCTATGCAAGAATGATGTTAAATATGAAATGTGCAAATCATTACACAAGGCAACAATATATTCAATAAGGAAAACATATTCTTATGAGTATAAACATAGCAACTATGTCATCCAATGCTCAAAACATAACCAAATGAATATACAAGAAGTCCATGTCCAGGATTTTGATATAGAAACGACTTTCAAACACAATTAAATCCATGGCTCAATTCGATAGAATTTAATTAAATAAAAATAATTAAATTCCCTAGATTCTAATTCAATTCCAAATAACCTCAAATTAATACATATTAAAGAACATGGCATGGTCATCACCTATATCCATTCTAAAACTCAATTAGGTTATTGGAACAACAAAGTAGAACTCTAATTAAATCATGCTAATTTAATTACCAAGGTTCTAAAGCAACTTCAAATGGTCCACAATTAATATATACAAGTAAACAAGTCATGGCCAATACAAATATCAAGTTAAAATCTTAATTGAGCTAATGGGACCACAAAATAGATTTTAATTAATTCTTTTAATTAAAATCTCTACATTTTCAAACTTAACCAAATGATCTCAATTTAACATATCTTAGAGAACATGCCAAGGACTAATGTAATATCACATTACAAGATTATTTCATGCAAGTTACACCTATGTAAATTAAACTTTCACTAAAGTTAAATATAAATAAAGGTTGCAATTCTCATGCAATTAATCCCAATTTAATATATGTGAACAACTATACCTAAGCTTAATTTTCTAGCATGCCACAATACAATTCCAAGTTGTATATCACCATGAGGATTAAATCTTAAACATGGAATTTAATTAAATAAAAGGTTTCAAAACCTAACCGAATATTCTAAATCAAATATATGTGAAGTTATATGGCATGTAAATCAAGAATATCAAGTCAGAATTTAAATAGAGTGAATAGTGCACTCAGGGCAAATTAATTAATCAAATTAATTAATAATTACTAATTTTCAAAACACCTCCAATTACTTTCAAATTCAACTATGTTGAAGAGTATGCTAAGGCCTAATATAATATGCTAACACATATTAATTTCAAGTTAGTTAAGACCATGTGAATATCTTTCACCTAAGATAAATATTAAATAAAATCTTTAATACTTATTCAAATGTTCCAATTTTAATACACGACAATGAGCATATCAAGGGGCAATATAAAATCATGCTACATGTTTAAACCAAGTCATGAGCAACCGGGAAAATTAGATCCCGTACAAAAAAAATAAATAATAAAATCTCTAGATTTTATATTTAATCATGCAAATAAGTAGTATAAGCATCACAAGCAAGCTATATAATAAAAATCTAAAACTAGAACATCTCCTACCTCAATTTGAGATGAAAATCCCAAAGGCCCACTAAAATAAAAGTGCTCCGAATTCGACGATATCGAGAGGTTTTGTCGGGGACAACACCGTGAACAAGAATCCGCAAGAAGCCCCTTGAAAATCTCAACTTGACTCCAAACCCAAAATCAAAAATTCGTCAGAAATGGATTCTAATAAGGGCAAAAGGTAGAGCACGTCGAGGGAAGCAATAAATGCTAAGGCCGAAGGATTTCTACCAAGGAAAAGTGGACCAAAGGAGGAGAGAGAAAGTGGCAACCATGGCTGCTAGGAAATCCGGCCAAGAGAGGTGAGGAAGATGACCAAAATCTGATTTTTCACTTTAGGGCATCCTATTTATAGTAAGTCTCAAAAACTGCCTCGAAAGGGTCCCGCCGGGTCCGAAAAAGTGGATTTTGAGCAGACGCACTCAAACAGCAAAACTCCATGAACAAAAAAGATTCAAAATGAGAAAATATGAACAAAGGAAGAAATGTCGTCAAAAACTGAGTCCCGAGTAGAAAGTTATGCCTCGAACAAGTTCGGCAGCAATTGGGTCCAAAAACTCTGAAACTGGAGAAAAATGACCAGAAGGAAATTCTAAGAGTCCACGACTCAACAAAATGTGAAAATGAATCCCGTACGAGGATCCAAGCCCCGGACGAGACATTTTGCAATAACTTTCGTTAATTGCACAATGGCCCCTACAAAAAGGGTTAACTGTGAAACTACCCCAGAATGAAAATATCTTCCAAAAGATATTTTCTTAGATGCCCCTGAAATAAAATATCTTCAAAAGATATTTACGAAAAACACCCCAAGAAATGGAAAAGATTCTAAAGAATTGTGCATCAATGCCCCTGTGAGCACCGGGAGCAACCAGAGTACTTTCTTGCAAAAGTACAGATACGTATTTCGAGGAAACCCCTCAAGATGAAGGCACGTGAAGTCAAAAACCAACTCCGAGCACGAAAAGTGAGGTTGTGCCAAAAACTGACAAACGGAGATAAGACGAAATAGGAAAAATGACAGAATAGGGAAAAGACGAAATAGCGCATAGTGTCCGAAAAATGCGAAAATGACTCGGTCCTCAAAGGAAGTTGTCAATTCACATGAAAGAGTCTCAGAAACCAATTCTGAGCACTCGAGATGACACTAAGCGACATGAAACAGAGCTCAGAAAAGAAAATTAAACGAAAAAAATTCATTCATAAAATTTTAAGAAAAAGAAAAGGGAGGCAAATGACCGGGTCGTTACAGAAATATGCACATCAAGTAAAGCTAACACTTTTTCTTCAAATCTGGGTGAGTACCTAGAAGGTGGTGGATTTGGTTCTTCATAAAATTGTGGTAGAGGGGCATAAGGTGATACATGAAATGAATTGGACTCAATCTTATAAGGATTAAAATATAATGGAGGGGCATAAGGTGAGGGGATATAATTTCCCTCCAAACTTGGATCAAACAATTCTTCTATTCACAATTAAAACCCAAATGCAACAAATAATGGCCTTAACAAGGGCCTATGCTTAGACAAAGATAAAACAATATAAAAGCCTCAACAAGGGCTATCACAAGCATTCAAAGAAGTGAAACAATTAAAATACAAGAGTTCCAAGAATTGCTCACAACGGTCCTTAAGCAACTTCAAATTTTAATATTAGCTTTAAGCTCCAATTATTGCTTCAAGTTCCAAAGTTTGCCTTCCTTGTAGTCAAGTACCTAATTGAACACATAATAATGAGAACAAGAGAAAAGAATATACAACGAAAAATAAAATAAAAATAGAAGAAATCAAATGAACACTATTGTCTAGTTTAATTCCAATAAAACCGTGAATCCCCGGCAACGGCGCCAAAATTTGACGAAATAATTAAAAAGCAAGTAAAGTAAACTAATGAGAGATAGGGATTTAAGAGATATGAAGAGAGGACTTAGGGTGTTGGAATCACCACTAAGCTCGTGTAATTAACCACTTGCTTTTCATTAATGGGGAATACATTATTGTGAACAAAATGCGATTACCAATTGCAATATTAAGCGTGGACCATCTAATTTATGTAAGAATTGTCTACTTAAACTAAGTGTAGCACAACCCATCAATTTTAAGCACAACCCAACTAAGTAGCAACAATTGTAGCACACATCAATCTAGAGAATCATGGAATTTGCAATAGTAAGCATGAACCATCTATTTTATGTATGAATTGTCCACCTAAACTAAGTGTAGCACAATCCATCAATTTTAAGCATGATCCATCTAAGTAGCAACAATTGTAACACACATCAATCTAGAAAATCATGGAATTTGCAATAATAAGCCATGTAATATCTAAGCAAGCATAGATTGTCTACCTACCTACAAGCATGAATTAAATTGTAGAACAACCCATCAAACATAAGTATAAACCATCAAATTAATTGACAAACTCATTTAATGAAAACCTATGCTTAGCCATTACTAAATCCTTAATTAATCACACATAGACATGCAACCAACATAGAGAATCTAGTGTAGAGATCAATTCCTCAAATAATCACACATAAGACAACATGTAATTAAAATAGAGAATCAATAGAAAGAATTAATCCATATGATCGTGTTAGAAATAATTCCTAATTTAATCACACATAGACATGTAAATAAACTAGAGAATTAATAGGAAGAATTAAACCATAGAAATCATAGAAATATACCAAGATTCATGAAATTCACAAGGCTAGAATACTAATCACAACAATATATATAAATCCCCAAAAATAGAAATACAAGGGTTTAGATTACACAAGACTTAGGGCTCATCCAAGCCCTAAGTATAGATCTAGCCAATCGTGGAGGAGGTAGATGTGGTCATGAAATCAAGCTCCAAATATGGCTCCATCTTCTTCTTCCTTTTCTTCTTCTTCTTCTTTGAAGCTCTAGAGATGGAGAGAGAGAGTGGTCTAAAGATGGATCTTGAGATGTGCCTCCACTTCCCCCTTTTCTTCTAACCCTAATCTCTAACTTTCTAGAGAGATAAAAGTAAAATTACAATGCAGAAATAAAATGATAAAAAGCTCCTTTACAAAATGGGTCACTTCCTTTTATATAGAAAGTCCTTTTCTTAGTCACTAAGTTAGGAATATAGCCCCAAAAATATCTAATCCCGTACTATGTGATAGGTGGACTTTTGGGCACGCACGGAATAAGACAGCTCACTGCCAGCAATGTTCGATCGATCAGAGAAAAAGTTGGATCGATCAGAGAAAAAGTTGGCTTGATCAGAGAAGTTGGATAGATCAAAGAAAAAGTTTCCAACTTGGCAGTTTTTCAGCATTGGCCTCCTTTGCAATGGCCTCTTTATTTTGCTCAAAAACTTTTAAGAGACTTCTTTCTTAAGAACTTGAAGGATTGGAAGCAATGATTACCGGGAGGGTGTTATTTAAACCCAAGAAAGCATACTTGAGCTTATCTGGTAGTGGCTTAAGCTCAAGCTTTGGTGGAAAGTCTAATGAAGGAATAGGTGGAGTACTAGAAAGTGAAGGAAGAGGCTCAAGTCTAGATTTCCATGGAGGAAAATCTGTGATAGGAGTGGAGTTGAGCAATGAATTCATTTCAGCAATTGATGATTTGATATCGAAGTCTTCATAATTGAAGTGATTCAGACAAGCTTCTAAAAGATGCTTGGATAGAATAGTTGGGAGTGATTCCTCAACTAACTCATCAATAGTATTAAAGAAGAAGCATTCACTATCATCGTAGGGATGATGAATAGCATTGAAGATGTTTAGCTTGACTTTCATATTCCTAAAAGATAAATCTATGGCTCCAGTTCGATAGTTAATGCAAGCATTTGTTATGGCTAAAA
Organism: Cornus florida; assembly: GCF_030987335.1. Taxonomy (NCBI): domain Eukaryota; kingdom Viridiplantae; phylum Streptophyta; class Magnoliopsida; order Cornales; family Cornaceae; genus Cornus; species Cornus florida. The sequence continues at coordinate 47,412,524 of NW_026775575.1, forward strand.
AAGGACGCTCAAGAATAATTGGAATATACTTTTTGGAATCATAGACCGGTTTTATATCAAGAACTAAGAAATCAACCAAAAAATAGAACTTGTCCACTTTTATGAGTATATCTTCAACAATACCTCGCGGTTGTCTGACAAAACGGTCAGTAAGCTATAGAACAACCGATGTAGGTTTAGGATAAGGCGCTCTTGGCTCATAAGCTATCTCAAGGTTGGGAGCATATGAACAAGTGACTCCACCATCAAATCATGTTGTGGTTTGTGGAATGGATTTTGAGAGAACATCCTTGCGATGTGGATTATGAATGATAGGATTAATAGAAACCCTAAGCCTCTCTTTTTCTTCCTGACCTTTTTTCAACTTGATTATCAACCACTTTACAACTCCTTAATGTAATGATAGCCTGAACCTGCTCATAATAAACACCTGAGGAATTGGTTTCATCAATCATGTAAGTTTGCCCTTTCGGTTGGCTACTGGCTGACTAGGCAGCTTTTCATCATCTCTTCGAGATAGAGTACTCGCTATTTGCCCAACTTGTGCCTCTATCTTTATTATGGCTTGCGAATGTGAATTAAGAAGTTGGGTATTGGCTTTAAGATTAATAAGAGCATTGAGTAATTGATCATCAAAAGCAAAATTTCTAGAAGGAGGTGGAAGATTAGGAATTTGAGTGGGTTGATTCCTAAATTGAGGTGGATAATAAATGGAAGATTCATTAAAAGAATTATTTTATGGCGGGGGGTTAAATGAATTTTGGTATTGTCTCTATGATTGCGGAACAGTGGCTCCTTGACTTTGATTATGCCGTAATAAATTTGGATGATCTCTCCAACCAGGATTATAAGTAGAAACATAAGGATTATAGGCTGGTTTGGAGAATGCAGCATTCACTTGCTCTTGAGGAATCTTAGATGATTTTCCCATCATAAGGCAAGTATCAACAAAATGAGAAGGATTAGCACAGATTGAGCAAACTTCCTTTTGGCAAGGCAGTTTGTGGATTAGCAACAGGAACATACCCAGATGATAAGACTTGGTCAAACCTATGGTTCAACGCTTCTATTTGAGTGGCTAACTCACTAGATTTTTCTACCTCAAAAAGATTTTCAACCTTGTGAATTCCAGGTGTGGACCTAGACCTAGAGGAAGAAGCATGTTGCATTAAATTTTCACTTAGGGCCTCAAACAGTTCCCAAGCGTCAACCGGACTCTTACGAAGAAAAGCTTCATTACTGGATGCATCAACCATGTTCCTATAAGAATCAGAAAGACCATTATAGAAAATGTCTACTAAGTGTCATTTAGCAATATCATGGTGTGGACACTTTCTCAGAAGATATTTATATCTTTCCCATTAATCATGAAACTGTTCACCCGGGATTTGGGAAAACGCCATAATATCTCTTCTTATTTGTGATATTTTACCCACTGTGTAGTACTCTATCAAGAACTCTTGTTGCAACATGTCCCATGTAGATATGGAATTAGATGGAGGGGACTACAACCAAGTTCTTGCTTTGTCCTTGAGAGAAAATTGGAAAAGTCACATCCTGAATGAATCATTGGTAAGAGTTGTCAACTTGGTAGTTGAACACAATTCCAAAAATACATCCAAGTGTGTATAAGGATCCTCTATTGCAAACCCATTAAAAGTAAGAAGCATTTGAATCATAACAGGCTTGATTTCATAATGGGTTGCATCAGCATCTGGAAATAGAAATCACAAAGGGGATGTATATGAAGCGGGAATAAAGTGATCCCTCAATTGCTGTAGTAGAGGAGTAGGTGCTTGTGGCACTTGTTCTCCATTACCCGGTGCATTATAATTATCAGCCATGTTATTATTAGAGGAACTTTCTATCAAATTTGAATCCTTTTTAAGTTTTCTAAGTTGACTAAGAGTTTTCTCTATTTCAGGATCATACAATATTAATGGTTTTGACAGAGAACGACGAGTTAACATACACCAATTCCACTAACACAAATAGTAACAAAAATAAAAATTCCAAGTTTAAGAAAAACAGTAAAAACTCACAAAAGGTCTTATAAACCGAAACTTTTTATTCCTTAAGCATCTTTGTCCTCACCGCTAATTTTCTACACTTGAAAAGAAAAAGAATTAAAGTGAGATATCAGAAAGTCCGAAGACTAGTAAACCAAAAAAAATAAAAATAAAAAATAAAAATAAAAACTAATTAAAACTAAACAAATAAACAAATCTCCCCAGCAACAACGCCAAAAATTGATGTGTGTTTTATTTTACCACTCGCAATAGTAAGAATCTCTGTATGATAGGACTATATAGAGGGTGTCAATCCCTATAATACCCCTAATTTTTAAAGGATAGTCTCGGTATTATTTTAAATGTTTTAATTACATTTTTATTTATTTACTTGATTATTTGGCTATTTGATTATGCGTTTAATTGAATTGGTTAATTAAATATTTTATTTTCTTAAATGTTTTATTTGACTGAACTGATTAATTGAAAGTATGTGCTTGAATGTTATTTGAATTAGTTGATTTAATTGATGTGTTTTGTTTATTTGTAATTAATTGTAGATTAAATAATTAAACGTTTATTTTGTTTTATTTTATTTTATTTTATTTTATGGATATGGTTAGTAGTAATGGACCAACTAATTGGATCACATGGACTACTTGGATAGGAGGTCTAATGGGTAAGGATAATTATCTATGGATAGTTATATATATATATATATAGATATATATATAAAAGGAAAGTAATTTATATACATAGATTTTTAACTTTACCCAGGAAAAAAAAGAAGAAAGTAACTTATTAATTAATATTATCGTAACTTAGTATTAATAATCTTATGTATATATTTTTATATTTCTATAATAAGGATATACATAGATTATATACGTAACATATTTTTAATTACCCATAGATAGTTATATATATATATATAACTATATATATATATATATATATATATATATATATATATATATAAGGAAAGTAATTTATTAATTAATATTATTATAACTTAGTATTAATAATATGATGTATATATTTTTATATTTATATAAGAAGGATATACATAGATTATATATGTAACATATTTTTAGTTACCCATGGATAGTTATATATATATATATACACATATATATATATATATAAAAGGAAAATAATTAATTAATTATTGTAACTTAGTATTAATAATCTGATGTATATATTTTTATACTTATATAATAAGGATATACATAGATTATGTACCTAACTTATTTTAAGTTACCCATAGATAGTTATATATATATAGATATATATATATATAAGTAAAGTAATTAATTAATTACTATTTTTGTAACTTAGTATTAATAATCTGATGTATATATTTTATATATTTGTGTAATAAGGATATACATAGATTATGTACGTAATATATTTTTAGTTACCTTTTTAATATTTTAATTTTATTATTTTCTTTTATTAAGTTAACTTGGATTGGGAAAATGATTAGTTTATTTTATTTAGCCTATTAATATATAAATATAGGTTAGTAAAAGGGGGATAGAAATTGAATCACGTATTATATTTTGGAGGAAAAAGGCAAAGAGTTTAGAGAGAGAAAGAAGGAACAAAAAGAAAGAAAAGAGGAAGAAGGAGGCTAGGGTTTTTATCAAAATCCTTTAGACAAGTTTTTTTCTTCTCTTTCCCTTTGATTCATATTTTGTGCAGACCTAGATTAATTTTAGGATATTTAATTTAATTAATTGAACCTATTTGCATGATAAACTCTGAAATTACAGTATATGTAATAACCCGAGTTTTATTCAACCCGGTGCATCAATGATAACCCGAAAGTTAACCTGGTAACGGATCCGAAATGCAGAAGCGAAAGATAAACCAAGTTCTCTAGGGATATAAATCATCCCTAAGACACCAATGTGACCTTCCATGAAGTCACGGAACTTAAAGAGAACGAAAGAGTAAATGAGATTCAAAATGGGTAAAATCCGTCAGTCAAAGGGCAAAATGGTCAATTAACAAATAAGAAGGGAAATTTGACTCTAATCAAGTCAAATTAGGTCTAATCAACCTAAACTAATCATTTCACAACATTTTAAGAGGTTCTAAGGACTTTGGCCAAGAATCCCACAAAACACCTATTCCCGGTTGAAGCAAAAATTGATACAATCTCATTAAAACATGAATAACTCCTATTTTAATTTGAATCTGAGAATGAAATTGGTATCATTGGAAAGCTGACTCAAAATCCTTGAGTTTAGGCTCAAGAATCACCCTATTTGGATTAGAAATGAAGGAGTTATGACCGTTTGAACTCGAAATAACAATGCTAAAACAAAATCTGGAAGACTGGTGTATGAGAGCCATTTCGGTCGACCGAAATGGAGTTTTGGACGACTGAAATAGACAAAAACTTTCTTGAAGGCTGGTTTTTGAGGGAAGGTCACTTTGGTAGACCGAAATAAGGCATCGGTCGATCGAAATGGTGTTTCGGTCAACCGAAACACCTCGACTCCTGTTAAAAGCTCTACTAAACATGTGAGATTTGCAATAGGACCTATAGGATTCATTCTACCCACATGCATAGGTCAAAAAATGATTCTTTTTAAGGAAGTTTGAGCATGTGAACATGTCAACAAGTAGAATATGAATATTTGAATGTAATACAATGGCTCACGGCCTCATACACATTAATTACAAGAATCTCATATGCCAAATCTCCAAAGTTGGTTAAAATACATTTTTAAAGCAAAATATGGTACCCAATGAGTACAAGTGCTAAATTAAACATGCTTGGCCCTTAGCCTCATTGCACACACATCTAAGGAGTATCAAAAGGTGCACTTAAGTGCACATTACATAGTTTGAATAATAAATACATGTTTTGATGTTATAACCAAAATAAAGCCTGATATGCTAACAAGTGCATATTCTAATATAACAAAAGTGCTCTAAGGAGTCAAGCAAGTCTAAGAGTGTTGTGCATCCCACACTACTGCTTCTTTACCTGAAAAACAATCCGGTAACTTTAGGGTGAGTAAATGTGACGACCCTGATTTTTAGGTCAGTGCGTTAGTGATGAACCGAAAGGATGATCCAGTAACGGATCCGAAATGCGGAAGTAAGAAACAAGACAACGATCTCCCAAGGCACAACACACGTCTAAGACACTTTGATGACCTTCTATGAGATCGTGGAACTCAATGAAATAAAGTGCGAAAGCAAGAGATCGGAACAATAACGATTAAGCCCCCAGGGGCAAAATAGTCATTTTAGAAAATATAGAATCGGGTGCTACCGAGCACACCACTAGGAAGATAATAAAAAATTAACCAAGTTAGACCCAAGAATCATTTGATTCGGGGTCCGGATGAAGAAGATATGAAACTCCAAAGTTTCATAAAATCAAACTTTTGAGTTAAAATCAATGTGGCAAAGGTACTTTACAAGGGGTAAAATGGACTTTTAAGACAAAACTAGATGTAACTGAGCATACCATTAGATAGACAAGGAAAATTTAATAAATCTAGACTCAAGAATCACTTGATTCGTTGGGTAGACAAGCAAAAGCTAATAAACTTAGACTCAAAAATCACTTGATTTGGAGTCAGGACAAAGGAGATATGAAGCCTCAAAGTTTCATAAAAACCAACTTTTCCGGGTACGAAAATTTGGGCAGGAATAGTGTTTTGACATAAGGCAATTTTTGATTTTTTTCCCAGAATTGAGGCTAAAAACGGACCCTTCAACGAACTTTTCTGGAAAAACACGAAGAAGAAACCCCCTTAAAATCATGTTTTCTACCCGGTTACGTGGAAGAAACAAAAAAAAACACACTGTAAAATTACTAAAATGCCCCTAGAACAGTGTAGTCAAGAGGGACCCAAAAAGCTGCTACATGCATTTTTTTTCCAAAATCAGCCAGAACAGAGAGTAAAAACGGGCTAGTAGATGAATTTTTCTGGAAAAACACAAAGAAGAAACCCCCCTCAAAATTGAGTTTTCTACATGACTTATGGAGAATTAAAAAAAAAAAAACTCACTGTAAAATGCCCAAAATTCCCCTAGCTCAGTAAGGGGTCAAAAACTAAAAAAATGCAACTTTGCACCAAGTATGCATTTGGCCCTAAATGCATTTTTAGGTTGAAAAAAATGTGCACGCAAGTGTATTTAGTGTTTTTAAGCGCGTGGGAATGGTCCGCGGCTCCCGAGAAGACCCGATGCAAAATCCGACCCCCCAACGGCCAAAAAGGCGAAAATGCACAAGAATTGGGAAATTTGAAAACCAAAATTAACAAATAATTTCAAATTACAATTTGGCCTTGGGTTACACTTCATACATGATTAATGAGACCCTATGAAAGAATAAAAATGAAATTCCCACACCCGATGCAAAAGTTATGACACAATGTCTAAGCATTTTTCAGTATTTTCATATTAAGCCTTGAAAACGAAAGTGCATAGAAAGCAAGATACATGTCATTGGCCTTTGGCCTCATCTCATGCATGTTAAATACATTGAAAAGAGTGCACTTATGTACACTTTACATACATGAGGTCAAATATACAAATTTGATACAAAGAGGTTACATAATGGTATTTCATGTTAACATTTGCATGAAATAGAAACACGAAAGCTACAATCCATCCAAGAAGCAATGAGCAACACGAACCAAGTCTTCATACTTGAAAAATGTCTCCACTACGTGGGTGAGTAACATAAAGCTACTCGTAGGAGATGAGCATGCATCGACCTAGCGTTTTACGGTTATATCACCTTATGGTAAAGCATGTCAAAGGGCTCATGCTACCTAACATCTATGTCAAGATGAGACTCAGGGAGCATCCTAAGCTACCCTAGAGTATAAGCAACAAGAATCATCATACATAAACATGTATAAAACAAATCAAGATCGGGATAATCCAATGAATATAACCAGTAAGATACATACAACATGATAAGAAAACAATGGAATATAAAGATCATATTATCAATGCAATTTACATGATTGGGACATACCGATTTAACACGAAAAGAAGAATACACGAAGTCAAGGATAATGCACAAAATCTATGCAATGCAGCAAGGTAGAGATATTCCATAAAGCACGACAAGAAAATTACTCAAATATAAATTAACGAGAATTACATTATCGATGCAATTAACATGATTGGAATTAAACCAATTAACACGATGAGAATTATACATGGAATAAAGAACAAGGCATAATACCTATGCAAGTATACAAGGATGAAACATTCCATATAATATGACAATAAATATGCTCTGACATATGTTAACAAGAATTACATTATCGATACAATTAACATGACAATGAGTATACTTGAAATCACGAGTGAGGCATAATATCTATGCAATGAAACAAGATTGGAGCATTTCACATAACACGATAAGTTTAAATCTTCAAGGAATAGCAACTTGAAATTTAAATAGTGAAATCAACCAATGTGGAAACTCGGATATCGCCCGGATTAAGACCGTACTCTTGAGATTACTTTAGGGCTACTAACCCATGGGTACCTTTCCCCCAGTGCGCACTATAGTTGTAGGAGGACTTTCCCCCGTACTAGAACCAAGTCCTAGCCATGTCAATTCTTGATTGATATCCCAAGTCCCAAAATCAACGACTTGTGCAAGTCAAGATTGTATCAAATACAATAAATACATTAACCACGTTTCATGCACAACCAAGATTTTGGAACAGGCAAGTCATGCCCCTAGTTCATCAACTATCATGGCATGTGAGATGAAAAGAAATCATAGTATACAACTATATCGACAACATCCAAGATATATAGCACATGGAGTTCATTGAAGTAAATATACCACAAGTATAAGATACATAATTCAATTACTTTCTAAGCAACATATGAGTAATTAAATCATTCCAAGACAAGTGTGCATGTTTATTAAGTACATTAATGAAACCTAGATATAAGGGGTCATGATTAAACCGATGGAAGCATAAAAAGGAAAATTTTATTAACCTAAGGGATTAAATTATCATGATTACAAGGCAAGTCCAAATGTTCTATGAACAAGGTGTGTCAAGGATCATATCAAGGTCAAGTTCAATGTCAAGTTACAAGTACATTTCATGTAAGACATAACCATGTGAATTAAGTTCCATACAAAAGCATGAATTCCAAGTTAGAAACTTAATCAAGACCAATGAGCTATTGAATGGATTTTAATTATTACACGTAATTAAAATCTCTTAGTTTTGAAATTCATCCAAATGATCTCAAATTTAAATATGTTATACAACATACTATGACATGATTTAAAAACATGACACAAGTGAATTCCATGCAATGAATGGCCATGAGCATTAAACTTTAATACTAGAAAAATAATAAATGAAAGATTTCAAAACCTAACCAAATATTCTAGATTTAATATATGTGAAACCATATAGCATGCATATCAAGAATGTCAAGTCGGAATTCCAATGGGGTGAATAGTACACCCGAAATAAATTAATTAATCAAATTAATTAAATATTACTAGATTTCAAAACAACTCCGATTACTCTCAAACTTTCCTATGTTGAATAGTGAATTAAAGTCTAAGATAATATGCTAACACACATTATTTTCAAGCTAGTTAAGGCCATGTGAATTAAATATTTATTCAAGATAAATATTAAATAAAATCTTTAATACATATTCAAATTCTCTCAATTTAATATATGTCAATGACCATCTTATAGAGTATTATATTACCATGCTACATGTTTAAAACAAGCCATGAGCAACCGGGAAAATCAAATCCAATACAAGAAAAATAAATAATAAAATATCTAGATTTCATATTTAAGCATGTAAACCAGTTGTATAAGCATCAATAGCATGTTATATAACAAGAATTAAACCTATAACACCCCTTACCACAATTTGAGATGAAAATCCCAAATCCCCATTGGAAGAAAAGTGTTCCGAATCCACCGAAACTGAAGGGTTTTGTCGGGGACAACACGATCTACATGAATCCGAAGGAAGCCCCATGAAAATCACAACTTGACCTCATACCCAAACTCAAAATTTGGCCAAAAATGGATTCCAATAAGGGTGAAAGAAGCGCGTAGTCAATACGAACACAAAACGTAAAGGCACTTCAACTTTTTAACAAAAGAATGATGTTCAAAAGAGGAGAGAGGTGGTGGCAACCTCCCTTGGGCTGCCCTGGGAGCTCTGGTCGTGCAAGGCGTGTGGGGAAGATGAAAAATGAAATATCTCCTCCCCCTTTTATAGAAAAATCCAAAAAGTGCCCCAAAAGGGCCCCGCCGGGTCCGGAAAAGTGCATTTTGAGCAAACGCGCTCAAACAGCAAAACTCCATGAACAAAAAAGATTCAAAATGAGAAAATATGAACAACAAAAGAAATAGCATCAAAAATTGAGTCTCGAACAGAAAGTTATGCTCCGAACAAGTTCGGCGGCAACTGGGTCCAGAAACTCTGAAATTGGAGAAATATGACCAGAAGGAAATTCCAAGAGTCCACGACTCGACGAAATGTGAAAATGAATCCCGTACGACGATGCAGGCTCCAGACGAGGTATTTTGCAATAACTTTCGTTAATTGCACAATGGTCCCTACAAAAAGGGTTAACTTCGAAACTACCCCAGAATAAAAATATCTTCGAAAAGATATTTTTTTAGATACCCCTGAAATAAAATATCTTCAAAAGATATTTATAAAAAACACCCCAAGAAATGAAAAAGATTCTGAAGAATTGTGCATCCATGCCCCTATGGACACCGGGAGCAACTAGAATACTTTCTTACAAAAGTAAAGATACGTATTTCGAGGAAACCACTCAAGATGAAGGCACGTGAAGTCAAAAACCAACTCCGAGCATGAAAAGTGAGGTTGTTCCAACAATGTGACAAATGGGGAAAAGACAAAATAGGGAAAAAGACGAAACAGGGAAAAGGATGAAAGATGCATAGTGTCCGAAAAGTGAAAATACGAAAATGACTCGGTCCTCAAAGGAAGTTTTCAATTCACATGAAAAAGTCTCAGAAACCAATTCCGAGCACTCAAGATGACACTAAGCGACACGAAACAGAGCTCAGAAAAGAAAATTAAACGAAAAAATTTCATTCATAAAATTTCAGGAAAAAGGAAAGGAAGGTAAATGACCGGGTCATTACAGTAAACAAATTTACTCGTAGGGAATGAGCATGTATAAGATTAACTTAATATGACTTGCAATTCAATACAATTTAATTCATAGTGTTTAACCGACATTGAAACTTCCAACACAACAAAACAAGATGTAAACTCACAAGGTTATCAACTTGGAATTTAAATGCGAAATCAAACCAAAGTGGATACTTGGATATTGCTCAGATTAAAACCGTACTCTTGAGATCACTTTAGGGCTATTAACCCATGGATACCTTCCCCTATTGCACACTATAGTGTAGGGAGCTCTCTATCTCCCGTACTAGAACCAAGTCCTAGCCAAGTCAAGTTCTTGATAATATCCCATGTTTCCAAAATCAACAAGTTGATCAACAAGTCATGATATATGTTATAAACACAAAAACTCTATGAATTAAATGACTACATCATTAGAACAATGAAATAGAAATTAATTAAACTAATTAATTAATTTTCTCTAGATTTCAAGAGTTGTTCAAATAATTCTAAATGAATATATAACAAGAACTAAGTCATGGCCATGCCATATATCAAGTCTAAAATGGAATACAAGCATGGTACAATTAAGTAGAATTTAAATCAATTTAAATTAATTAATTCTCTAGATTTAAAAGCTCATTTAAATCATGTCAATTCAATATACAACAAAGATCAAATCATGTCAATATCATATACCAAGTTTAAAGTGTGTTATATGCAAACTACTATTAATCATAATTCCTCAAATTGGTAAGAGTCATGCAAACAACTCCAATATCACTACAAAAGCAATTTATTCACTTAAATAATAAACTAGAGCACCCCATACCTCAATAGAGAATTGTATCTCTATAAAACAAGGCAACCAAGCTTAAAAATGAAAAATGAAACAAGGGTATTATAGAGGAGAGTGAGAGGAAGCTAAAGTATTCTAAGATTAAAGGTCTAAGGTGAGTAGAAGGAGGCCAAAAATGAAGTCAAAGCTTTAAGTCAAGCTTTGCTCCAAAGGTGGCTAAGTTAGGGCTTGAGAGGAAAGAGATGAAATGAAAAAAATAAAGTGGAAACCCTAAGCTAAATGTGATGAGATCCTCCACTCACTAGGTGCTCTTGCACTACCTCTCTTACACACACAATGCAAGACTAATTATGGTGCGTACACTTGTCACCATCCTAACTAAACTTCCAAGATTTAATATTAAGCCTACACTTGTCAACTATCCATGCCAACAAGTGCTCCAATCCTAGGCCAACAAATAGGTGAATCTCCACCCTCCATGTGTCAAGAGATTAAGCCTCCAAGTAGTTCTACCACAATGTCAACAAGTGGCTCTATGAGAGTGTGACACTTGTCACATATTTTGAAAATTACAAAAAGGTCCTTTTTGAAAATATCTTCCAAATTAAATTACAAAATGATCCCTAAGATGAAAAATAATTATTTTATTTAATTACACTAAAACCCCAAAAATTAAGAATATTTCCGAGAAGTTATGCATCTATGCCCTTTACAAGAAAAGTAAACATCTTGCATGTTATTCTATAAAAGTAAAAATGTAGATATCATGAAAATTAAGTATCATAGATGTATGCAAAGTCGTAATCAAATCTGAGCACAAAAAGTGAGGTTATGCAAGGAAAAATGATAAACGAGAAAAAGACGAAATAGCGAAAAAGACGAAAAAAGAAATTACCGAAAAAAAAAGAAAGGAGGAAAATGACTGAGTCATTACAGTATATATAATTTATGTAATGGTTTATATATTGTGTGTGTATAAATATTGTTTAATCTATTTTAATAATTTTTAAACTGTTAAATTAGACTATGGAGGATTTTAAAAACATAATTCAAGTGCACATGTTAAGTATGAAATTTAATTAATTTAAAAGGTTAAATTAATTAAATATGGTTTGATTAAATTATTTTAATCAATTATTTGGTTTTAAATAAATTTGATTAGATTGTGGAGGAGTACAATTATTTGAGATGCATGTTAATTTTTATGAGATAAATTCAATGCATGCTACTTAGAATTGTTATATTTTGCACAATTAAATGCAAAACAATATTTGTATGATTTATATCATGCTATATATGGATTTATTTGATGTGATATTATAACTGTAGTATTATTTATGGATTGTATGAATTATATGCACCAGTATGGGATGGTGGCATATTGGGGACGGATTAACTAAAAATGTTAAGTCCTACCTATTCATATATAACGGAATAGATTAACTAAAATGTTAAATCATACATATTTTCATGTTAGGTCAACTGAATCAGTTGGATGGTATACAGGATATTTATTTTATATTTTGATAGGACGATTTATATAGATATATTTATATGCCATGATATGAGCTTAAGTCTCAGGATCATGGTTAGGGTGCGTATATTGCCAGGGATGTGTAACTAGATACAATGTAGTTGTGTACTCTAGTAGGTCTAGGTACTCATGCCCACTATATGTGCGTTTTGCATGTTGCCTACTATGCAAGTTGAGGCAACCCTTCTAGTGAGCTTCCTTTAATGTGTATATATGTATTTACAGATTATTAGTTATTGTTGAATTAATTAAGATGTATATGAGTTCTGAGTCTCTGTTTGGAATGTAACAGATTATAACTTATTTGTGGGCCTGCCCACCATTATTTTTCAGGTGTTCATTAGTTCCAGGCTTATGGATTGTTCGTGCTGAGTAGAGATGATTTATTCACCCCTTTGTCTTAACGTAGGATTTCCTTATTATTGTTTTAGTCAGATATTATTTTATTTTTGTTGAATTTTGGATTAGGGGTCCACATGATGGATTTTCAAGTTGTAATTTTAATTAATTATTGGTATCTAAAGATTTTGTTATTAGAGGTTTATTATTAGATTAATTAATGAGGATTTATTAATTAGTATTCTTTCAGCTTTATTCTTTATTCTTTATTCTTATTTCATTTTGTATTCTGTGTTCGTTTAAATACTTTAATTGTTTATTATTCCCTCGTGTTTGGGCTTGGGTCTGATCAACCCTTGTCTCGGAGTCGAGGGGTATCATAGTTAATATCAGAGCAATCTAGGTTCAAGTGTCTCTAGGGATCGATCGTTATTTGACTTCTACGTAGCATATTCTTTCGTGTAGAGCCTAAGTTTAGGATTCATTGTATTCCTTAACGGTCCGCCTAAATCATTCTAACGTCTATCTTTCTATGTTAACAGAATGGTTAACACTAGAAGAAGACGGGACAATCAAAGAAACTAGCAGCGAAGAGGAGTGGCACGTAGGCAACAGAATCTCCTACGACGTCAGCAAGTTGTAGAAGAGCAACCACTACCAATGTTTTAGGAGGAGGGTGATCAGTTGCACATCGAGCAGGAGGAAGTACAGTAGACTCAGGAGTCTCAGGGTTGGTGCCACACTCTGGGCAGTGATTTAAAGTATTCTCCTCAGTTAGTTTACATCATTGCTTAAGCTGTAGCAGCAGGTGTAGCAGCTGTACTTCAGAATCAGCCGCACGTTCAACAGACACTAGTAGCAGCACTAGTGGTTCAGACTATGTTTAACGGTCATTGTTACAAGTGTGGCGATTTTGGGTGTAATGACCCGAATTTTCAAGGATATTTTTTTTTTTTTTTTTTTTTTTCCGTTGTCTTTCCTTTCTGAGTTCAGTTCCTCTTCGCTTAGTGTTGTCTCAAGTGCTCTGGAGTGATTTTCGAGACTCTTTTCTATGGATTGACAACTTCCTTTGAGGACCGAGTCGTTTCCATATTTTTCGTTTTTTCGACACTAATCACTTTTCGTCCTTCTCCTTATTTCGTCCTTTTCCCTATTTTGTCTTTTCCCCGTTTGACACTTTGTTGGCATAATCACACTTCTTGTGTTCGAAGTTGGTTTTTGACTTCATGTATCTCCATCTTGAGTGGTTTCCACGAAATACATATCTTTACTTTTGCAAGAAAGTACTCTAGTTGCTCCCAGTGTCCATAGGGGCATGGATGCAAAGTTCTTTGAAATTATTTTCTTTTCTTGGGGTATTTTTCGTAAATATCTTTTGAAGATATTTTATTTCAGGGGTTTTTAAGAAAATATTTTTGGAAGATATTTTCATTCTGGGCCATTAGTGTAGTTTTCACTTTTTGGAGGGGCCATTGTGCAATTAATGAAAGTTATTGCTAAATGCTTTGTTTTGAGCCTGGATCCTCGTACAAGATTCATTTTCACTTTTCGTTGAGTCGCGTACTCTTAGAAATTCCTTCTAGTCATTGTTTTCCAGTTTCTGGGTTTTTGGCCCCAGTTAGTGCCAAACTTGTTTGGGGCATAACTTTCTGCTCGGGACTCAATTTTTGACACCGTTTCTTCTGTTGTTTATATTTTCTTATTGTAAATCTTTTTTGTTCATAGAGTTTTGTCATTTGAGTGCGTCTGCTCAAATTTTACTTTTTCGGACCTAGCGGGGCCCGTTCGAGGTACTTTTTGAGATTTCTATAAAAGGGGGGTGAGATATTTTATTTTTTCATCTTCCCAACTCTCTTGCACGACCTGAAGCTTCCATGGCAGCCTAAGGGAGACTGCCACCTTCTCTCTCCTCTTTCGAGCTTCATTCCTTCATCAGAACATAGAAGGGCCTTTGCGTTTAGTGTTCGTGTTGACTACGCGCTTCTTTCACCCTTATTAGAACCCATTTCTGACCATTCTTTGAGTTTGGGTTTGAAGTCAAGTTGTGATTTTGATGGGGCTTCCTTGGGGGTTATGTGCACGGTGTAGTCCACGACAAAACCTAGAAGTTTCGTCGGATTCGAAGCGGTTTCCATTTGGTGGCTTTTGAGATTTTCATCTCAAATTGAGGTAGGGGATGTTCTAGGCTTTTGTGTGTGTTGTATTGAGTGTTTAGTATGATTATATAACTTAATTGCATGCCTTGTATCGATTCTAGAAAATTAGTATTAATTATTTCTTTGTATGAAATTTAATTCACAAGGATGTATATAACTTAGAATGGGATTGTGGCATGTTAGAAAATCATGTTTTAATATGTTTGTTAACATATATTAAATTGGAATTAATTGAATAAGAATTGCATATTTTATTTAAGATTTATCTTTTGTGAAAGATTAAATCCCATGGTCGTACCTAGCATAAAATTGACTTGTGATATGCTTTTAAATTATGTATTGGCATGTTGTTTAACATACTTTAATTTGAGAGCATTTGGACAAGTATGAAAATCTAGAGATTTTAATTAAAATGATTAATTAAAATCTAATTAAGGGTTCCATTGGCCCAATTAAGTGTTTAACTTGATATTTGTGATAACTATAACTTATGTTCTAGAATATGTTAATTTGGAACCATTTGATGTTGTTTTAGAAGTTAGGAATTTGATTATCATCATTTAATTAAATTCCACTTTATTGTTCTTATGGCCTAATCGAGTTTTGATGTGGTGTATGTAATGACCATGCTATATTGTTTATCATGTATTAATTAGAGACCATTTGATTGTGATTTGAAATATAGGGAATTTAATTAGTTTATTGATTAAATTCCATTTCTATTGTATTATTGATTAACTCATGTATTTGACATTGATAGTATGTTTAAAGCATGACTTTTGACTTATAATGGATTTATGAGTTATGTTTCAATATTGGATTATAATGTTATAGCGCATAACGAATCGCGGTCTGAAGATTCGACATGTGATGTTATTATAGCGCGTAACGAATCGCGCTCTAAAGAATCGACATTGTCATCCTATAGTAGTTGTGGATTTAGAGCATGTGATGTGTGGTTTCAGCCTACTTGTGCATGAAGGTAGTTTCGTGTACTATTCAATACGTATATAAGTTGTAAACTTATCTATTTATTTTGGAACCACTTGGGACATTGCATGATGGCTAGGGTTTGGCTCTAGTATGGGGACAAGAGTCCTCTAAGTCAAAAGTTCGCGTGTTGGGTAGGTTACCTGGGGGTTAGTATGTAACAACCCGGTCATTTGCCTTTCTTTCTTTTTTCCTGAAATTTTATGAATGAATTTTTTTCGTTTAATTTTCCTTTCTGAGCTCTATTTCGTGTTGCTTAGTCTCATCTCGAGTGCTCGGAATTGGTTTATGAGACTCTTTCATGTGAATTGACAACTTCCTTTGAGGATCGAGTCATTTTCACATTTTTCGTTTTTCGATACTATGCGCTATTTCGTCCTTTTCCCTATTTCGTCTTATCTCCGTTTGTCAGTTTTTGGTACAACCTCACTTTTCAAGCTCGGAGTTGGTTTTTGACTTCACGTATCCTTATCGTGAGTGGTTTCCACGAAATATGTATCTTTACTTTTGTAAGAAAGTACTCTGGTTGCTCCCGGTGCCCATAGGGGCATGGATGCATAAATCTTTGGAATTAATTTCATTTATTGGGGTGTTTTTTCATAAATATCTTTGAAGATATTATTTCAGGGGTTTTTAAGAAAATATTTTTGGAAGATATTTTCATTCTGGGCCATAAGTGCAGTTTTCACTTTTTGGAGGGACTATTGTGCAATTAATGAAAGTTATTGCAAAATGCCTTGTTTTGAGCCTGAATCCTCGTACGGGATTCATTTTCACATTTTGTCGAGTTGTGTACTCTTGGAATTTCCTCCTGGTCGATGTTTTCCAGTTTTTGGGTTTTTGGCCCTAATTTTTGCCAAACTTGTTTTGGGCATAACTTTCTGCTCAAAACTCAGTTTTCAATGCTGTTTCTTCCATTATTCATATTTTATCATTTTGAATCTTTTTTGTTCACAAAGTTTTTCCATTTGAGCGCGTTTGCTCAAATTTTACTTTTTCGGACATAGTGGGGCCTATTCGGGGCACTTTTTGAGATTTCTATAAAAGGGGGGTGAGATTTTTCATTTTTCATCTTCTCCCCTCTTCATGCACGACCTGGAGCTCCCATGGCTGCCCAAGGGGTGCTGCCATTTTCTCTCTCCTCTTTTGGTTCACTTTTCCTTGATGGAAAGTCTTCGGCCTTAACGTTTGTTGTTCCCCTCGCCGTGCTCTACCTTTCCCCCTTATTAGAATTCAGTTTTAACCATTTCTTGAGTTTGGTTTTGAGGTCAAGTTACGATTTTGATGGGGCTTTCATTGGGGTTATGTTCACGGCGTTGTCTCCGACAAAACCTAGTAGTTTCGTCGGATTCGGAGCCGTTCCATTTTGATGGCATTTGAGATTTTCATCTCAAATTGAGGTAGGAGATGTTCTAGGTTTAATTCTTGTTATATAGCATGCTTGTGATGCTTAAACTACTTGTTTACATGATTAAATATAAAATCTAGAGATTTTATTATTTATTTTTCTTGTACGGGATCTAATTTTCCCGGTTGCTCATGACTTGGTTTAAACATGTAGTATGATTTTATATTGCCCCTTGATATGCTCATTGTCGTGTATTAAAATTGGAACATTTGAATAAGTATTAAAGATTTTATTTAATATTTATCTTAGGTGAAAGACTAATTCACATGTCCTTAACTAGCTTGAAATTAATTTGTGTTAGCATATTACATTAGGCCTTTGCATGCTCTTCAACATAGTTGAATTTGAAAGTAATTGGAGGTGTTTTAAAAATTATTAATTATTAATTAATTTGATTAATTAATTTGCCCCGAGTGCACTATTCACTCCATTCGAATTCAACTTGATATTCTTGATCTACATGCCATATAGCTTCACATATATTTGATTTAGAATATTCGATGAGGTTTTGAAACCTTTCATTTAATTAATTTCCTTGTTTAAGATTTAATCCTCATGGTGATATACAACTTGGAATTGAATTGTGGCATGCTAGAAAATTAAGCTTTAGTGTGGTTGTTCACATGTATTAAATTGGGATTAATTGTATGAGAATTGCAACATTTATTTTATATTTAACTTTAGTGAAAGTTTAATTTACATAGGTGTAACTTGCATGAAATAAGTTTGAAATGTGATATTACATTAGTCCTTGGCATGTTTTCTACGATATGTTAAATTGAGAGTATTTGGTTAAGTTTGAAAAATCTAGAGATTTTAATTAAAAGAATTAATTAAAATCTATTTCGTGGTCCCATTAGCTTAATTAATGTTTTAACTTGATATTTGTATTAGCCATGACTTGTTTACTAGTATATATTAATTTGGGACTACTAGAAGTTGTTTTAGAACCTTGGGATTTAAATTAGCATGATTTAATTAAAGTTCTACTTTGTTGTTCTAGCAACCTAATTGAGTTTTAGAATGAATATAGGTGATGACCTTGCCATGCCCTTTAACATGTACTAAATTGAGGTTAATTGAAATTGAATCGGAAATCTAGGGAATTTAATTGTGTTTATCTATTTAAATTCTATCAATTTGCTCCATGATCTAGTTGTGTTTTAGAAGTGGTTTCTATATTCAAATCATGGAAATAGACTTGTTGTATATTCATTTGGTTATGTTTTGAACATTGGATAACATAGTTGTTATGTTTGTATTCATGAGAATATGTTTTCCTTATTGAATATATTGTTGCCTTGTGTAATGATTTGCACACTTCGTATTTAACATCATTCATGCATAGCGTGTAACGAATCGCACACTGAAGATTCGACATTCATCACATCATATTAGTTGTGGACTTAGAGCATGGATTGTATAGGTTTCCAAATTTGGTTGTGCTTGGTAGATAGTTGATTATCTTATATATTCATGTTGATATATGCGTTATTGCATAACTTGTTGATTTTGGAAACTTGGGGATGTCGTTGTTTAACTATGGCTAGGACGTGGTTCTAGTACGGGGGATAGTCCCTCTATATATGGTCTAGTGCGCACATAGGAATGTTACCTATGGGCTAGTAACCCTAAAGTAACTATGTTGTCGGTCTGATCCGGCGTGACGTCCGAGTATCCATTTTGTTTGATTTCGCATTTCATTTTCAAGTTGATCACTAGATGATGTTGTAACTTATTGTTTCTTATTTGTTGTTCCATTTTAAGTTACAGGATGTTAACTATGCGAAATTGTGCTTTATGCGTTGTATTGGAAGTTCCAATGCTGGTTAAATTGCATCGATATTGAAAATCGTGTTTTGACGTTCTAATAAAGCTTAGGATTGATCTTATTGATTCATTTATAACATAGACATTAGGTGGCATGAACCACTATTGTTATTTTGTGCTTTAGATTCTAAGTTGATGGCTTTGAGAACTTAAACCTTGTTGCATTGTATAACATGCTCTTTTGTTGTTGAATTGCATGGATAATGTGATTCTTGTTAACTTGTATTAAAATATGCTTTTGTTATGTTGTATGGATTACTCTAGACCTAGTTCAATTGTATTGAAAATGCAATTCATGTTAATATATGCTCAAGCATTCTTCTTGTCGTGTTCTTTAGATTATCCCAACCATGATTCGTTTCATACACGTATGTATATTATGATTCTTGTTGTTTAGACTCTAAGGTAGCTTAGGATGCTTCCCGAGTTTCACTTGCACATAGACGTTAGGTGGCACGAGCCCCTTTAACATGTTTCACCTTAAGGTGATAAATTTGTAAAATGCTAGGTTGATGCATGCTCATCTCCTACAAGTAGCTTTATGTTACTCACCCCTACGATACTGGGGCATATTTCAAGTATGAAGACTTGGTTTGTGAAGCCTAGCATTCCTTGGATGTCGAGTAGCTTTCAAGTTTCCATTTCATGCAAATGTTAGCATGAAATGTCATTTTGTAGACTTATATGTCAAAAAATGTATGTTTGATTCCATGTATGTAATGTGTACTTAAGTACACTCCTTTCAATATATTTGATATGTATGAGATGAGGTCGGAGGCCAATGACATGTATATTGTATTCTATGCAACTTTTTAACTTCATGAAATGTTATGAAAAACTTGAAAAATCGCAAGTCATTGCTTCACCACGGTTGCATCTGGTGTGGGAATTCCATTTTCATTCTTTTATAGGGTCTTATTAATCTTGTATGAAGTGTGGCCAAGGGCCAAACGGTCATTTGATCCCGTTTTGTATTTTTGGATTTCGAGTTTTCATTCCAAGTTCCATTTTTGCCTTTTTACCCGTTGGGGGTCGGATTTTGTATCGGTGGTATTTTTAAGTTGTGGACCATTGTAGCACGTCCAAATAGGTAAGTTACGTTTGCATGCATGGTCATTTCCGGGCAAAACCTTATCGTTTGTGTTTTGAGCCTCTTGTGAATTCATTTCGCTTTTTTTTTTGCATATTCTGATCTAGGGGAATTATAGATCTTTCACCTCAGTTTTATTTTCTTCTTTTAACATGGTCACTTAGAAAACGTGATTTTAGGGGGGGTTTCTTTTTCGTGTTTTTCTAGAAAAGGTCGTCTTGGTACCGGAAATCGATCGCAAAGTTCAGCTTTCTGTTATGCATATAGCAGCTTTTTAATCCTCTTACCCTTTTCTGATCTAGGGGCATTCTGGGTACTTCATAGTTTTTATTTTTCATTTTTGTCCATGGTTCGGGTAGAAAACGTGATTTTAGGGGGGGTTCTTCTTTGTGTTTTTACAAAAAAAAAAAAAGCATCTTGATGCCGAAAATAACTCGCAGATCTGGAAAATCTAGTCGTTCTAGGTTTTTCTGGAAAAAGTGCTGATCTAAGGGGCATTTCGGGTATTTCACTTGTAAAATAAAATCTTCTCTTGACATGGTCATGTAGGAAACATGATTTTGGTGGGGGTTTGTTCACAACTTTTTGCCAAAAAATGTGGTTTAAGCCCTCAAAACCACATTTAAAGTCCAAAAATCTGGGCAGGTCTTGCCCAGATTTGAACCCAGAAAATTGTTTTTTTTGAAACTTTGAGGCTTTATATCTTCTTTGTCCTGACTCCAAATCAAGTGATTTTTTAGTCTAAGTTTATTAGTTTTTGCTGGTCTATATAACAGTATGCATGGTTGCATCAAATTATATCTAAAAAGACTATTTTACCCCTTGTAAAGTACCCTTGCCGCACTGATTTTAAACCCAAAAGTTGGTTTTTATGAAACTTTGACATTTCATATCTTCTTCGTCCGGACTCCGAATCAAGTGATTCTTGAGTCTAGATTCATTAATTTTTCTTGGTCTATCTAACAGTATGCTCAGTTGCATCTAATTTGATCTAAAAAGACCTTTTTATCCCTTGCGAAGTACCCTTGCTGCATTGATTTTAAACCCAAAAATGTGATTTTTATAAAACTTTGGAATTTCATATCTTCTTCATCCGAACTCTGAATCAAGTGATTCTTAGGTCTAATTTGATTAAATTTTTGTTGTCTTTCTAGTGGTGTGCTCAGTAGCACCCGATTTTATATTTTTAGAAATGACGCTTTTGCCCTTGGGGGCCTGTTCGGTCTTTTTCTGACCATTCGTTCCTGCATTAGTTCTTATTGAGTTCCATAACCTCATGGAAGGTCACTTTGACTTCTTAGAGTTTTGTTTTCTATTTTCGCTTCCGCATTCGGATCCGTTATCGGGTCAACCTTCGGTTCATCACAGGACACGCTGGCCTAAAAACCAGGGTCGTCACAGGTGGTATCAGAGCGTCCGGGTTCGAATACCTTGGATGACGGGTTTTGGGTGCATATCATGCTCATGTTGTTTTGCTTTGATTTGTCATTTGTATCTTGATAACAGGTCTTGTATGATAACATGTTCACGTGTTCAGGTGTTTTGAGACATCTATTATTGGTTGAGCATGCATTTGTGTATATATGCTTCCTGATAACATGTTCTGTGTCACTATCATGTTCTGGTGTGATAACATGTCTGCGTGCTTCTTGATAACATGCTTGATTTGATAACATGCCTATTTGCTTATGTGGCAACTTGTTTACTACTTGTGTGAGTAGATAGTTATGCTATGTTGCATGCTACTTGTTTACTTTATGTCAGGTTTTTGCATTGTCTCTTAAGATTTGTCGTATCCCTTGGATGCGTTCTTGTTTCACGAGTTTCTTCCTTGGATAGGAGAAATTCATTCTGTGAGGACCCATGTAGGGAACCTTCTTGTCTGTTCTGTTGGTTGATACGAGTGAGGCTCATGTGAGCGTAGACGACTGCGATTTATTTCCTTTTCCTTGTCTGGTGGAGTGAGATGTGTGCCAGGGAGACACCGTTTCATTTCTTTTTCCTTTGTGGCTTCTAGATCTAAGGCCTTAAGCGTATGGTGCCAGTGTCATTGTTGTCATGGTTTTGGGATTTGCTACCCCAACTCTCGCAGATGCCTGGTTCCCGTGGTGCTTTTGGTAATGATCATTTTCGACATTGATGTCATTGGTATCGAAAAGTTCCCTTCTAGGGCATGTTACAAACTAGTGCCTTATACTGTCATGCTACCTTGCTGATGAGTAAGTGTGGGCGGGTTCTGGTCACTGTTCGTACTGCCTTGTCACTCTCTTCTTCTATCATGTTTCAACGTTTCATTGTCTTAGGATTCTCTCGGTAGTTGATGTTGAGTTAACGTGCCGATTCGTATGAGGTGTTGCCTCAGTTCTTGGTTTTGTGTTCCTTCAGTTGATCTTTAGACTTCAGGATTTGTCTTTCAGTGCGTTGTGAGCTGTCCTTTGATTTGACCTTTTGTTCGGTCATTATTCTGTTCTCTCTGGTGTGTTCCTAATTTCGGGGACGAAATTCCTTTAAGGAGAGTAGGTTGTAACGACCTGGTCATTTGCCTTCCTTTCTTTTTTCTTGAAATTTTATAAATGAATTTTTTTCGTTTAATTTTCCTTTCTGAGCTCTATTTTATGTCGCTTAGTGTCATCTCGAGTGCTCAGAAATGGTTTCTGAGACTCTTTCATTGAATTGACAACTTCCTTTGAGGACCGAGTCATTTTCACATTTTTCGTTTTTTGATACTATGCGCTATTTCGTCCTTTTCCCTATTTCGTCTTATCTCTGTTTGTCAGTTTTTGGCACAACCTCACTTTTCAAGCTCGGAGTTGGTTTTTGACTTCACGTATCCTTATCATGAGTGGTTTCCATGAAATATGTATCTTTACTTTTGCAAGAAAGTACTCTGGTTGCTCCCGGTGCCCATAGGGGCATGGATGCATAAATCTTTGGAATTAATTTCATTTCTTGGGGTGTTTTTCATAAATATCTTTTGAAGATATTATTTCAGGGGTTTTTAAAAAAATATTTTTGGAAGATATTTTCATTCGGGCCATAAGTGCAGTTTTCACTTTTTAGAGGGACCATTGTGCAATTAATGAAAGTTATTGCAAAATGTCTTGTTTTGAGCCTGAATCCTCGTACGGGATTCATTTTCACATTTCATCGAGTTATGTACTCTTGGAATTTCCTCCTGGTCGATGTTTTCCAGTTTCAGGGTTTTTGGCCCCAATTTTCGCTAAACTTGTTTTGGGCATAACTTTCTGGTCGAGACTCAGTTTTCAATGCCATTTCTTCTGTTGTTCATATTTTATTATTTTGAATCTTTTTCGTTCACAAAGTTTTGCCATTTGAGCGCGTCTGCTCAAATTTTACTTTTTCAAATTTGGTGGGGCCCGTTCGGGGCACTTTTTGAGATTTCTATAAAAGGGGGTGAGATATTTCATTTTTCATCTTCTCCCCTCTTCATACACGACCTGGAGCTCCCATGGCTGCCCAAAGGGTGCTGCCATCTTCTCTCTCCTCTTTTGGTTCACTTTTCCTTGATGGAAAGTCTTCGGCCTTAACGTTTGTTGTTCCCCTCGCCGTGCTCTACCTTTCCCCTTTATTAGAATTCAGTTTTGACCATTTCTTGATTTTGGTTTTGAGGTCAAGTTGCGATTTTGATGGGGCTTTCATGGGGGTTATGTTCACGGCGTTGTCCCCGACAAAACCTAGTAGTTTCGTCGGATTCGGAGCCGTTCCATTTTGATGGCATTTGAGATTTTCATCTCAAATTGAGGTAGGAGATGTTCTAGGTTTAAATTCTTGTTATATAGCATGCTTGTGATGCTTATACTACTTGTTTACATGATTAAATATAAAATCTAGAGATTTTATTATTTATTTTTCTTGTACGGGATCTAATTTTCCCAGTTGCTCATGACTTGGTTTAAACATGTAGCATGATTTTCTATTGCCCCTTGATATGCTCATTGTCGTGTATTAAAATTGGAACATTTGAATAAGTATTAAAGATTTTATTTAATATTTATCTTAGGTGAAAGATTAATTCACATGGCCTTAACTAGCTTGAAATTATTATGTGTTAGCATATTACATTAGGCCTTAGCATGCTCTTCAACATAGTTGAATTTGAAAGTAATTGGAGGTGTTTTGAAAATTAGTAATTATTAATTAATTTGCCCCGAGTGCACTATTCACTCCATTTGAATTCTGACTTGATATTCTTGATCTACATGCCATATAACTTCACATATATTTGATTTAGAATATTTGGTGAGGTTTTGAAACCTTTCATTTAATTAATTTCCTTGTTTAAGATTTAATCCTCATGGTGATATACAACTTGGAATTGAATTGTGGCATGCTAGAAAATTCAGCTTTGGTGTGGTTGTTCACATATATTAAATTGGGATTAACATAGAAGACAGTTTGGTACTTTCAGGGGTAGTTATTATACATGTAGAGAGCTGGGACACACTTCTAGGCAGTGTCCTAAACGAGAAGATGTTGGAGCATCTAAGAAGGGGGGTACTAGAGCTCAAGGATGAATACTTTTTTAAGAGTGATGATACTTATTCCTAATAGCAGTGGAAGTATTATTAAAAGAATAGTATTGTTTAAATTATGTGCACTAGTATTTGATTATATTTAAAGAATATAGGATGCTTATTATTTTGGAAGTTTACGGTTTAAAGAAGTTCTTAATAAAGTGAATTGGTGGTTTTAGTATCTCTATTTTGTTTCATGAGAGCATTTTCTTTTTTTAATATTTGCATAAATACTTTTATTCAATCATATTGGAAAGTGCATGTTGTGATAATAAAGGAGTATCAAATGGAGTGATTGGTATTTGGGTAGGTAAACAAATTTTTTCCTTATAACTGTGTTGTGTTGAGTTAGGCGGATTACTGATGAGTTTATAAAAGGAACTTATGGGAATCACTTCTGTAAGTTTGATTTCAAAGGAAGGGTTCCTAAGAAAGAGCGATTTCCTAAATGTGAAAAGATTTAATAGTGCATTATGTACTATATGTGTTTTACTCGACGGAGTATTCAGAAATATTATTTATAGTTTAATTGATAACACAAGTATGTGATCGACCACATAGTATTGCTACACCTATAGGTGATACCGCTATTTTACATGAGTGTGATGGGCCTGTGACACTAGATATTGGTAGACTTAGGTTTCTAGCCAATCTATTGGTCCTGGATATGTACACTTATGATGTAATACTCAGAATGGATTGGTTATTTCACTACCATACCCAAGTTAATTGTCATGATAGGTCTTTTGTTTTCGCTATACCTGGTCAAGATATGTACGTCGTCACGATGCCACATTCTAACTGGGTTTCTAGCACATATTTATTTTACATTGAGGAGAAGACCGAGGAGGAGGTTACTGTATCATTAGCTAATATACCAATTGTACAGGAATTTCTAGATGTTTTTCAAAAGATTTCAAGGTTGCCACCTAGTCGAGAGATAGACTTTGTTATTGACTTAGCTCCTGGCACTATGCCTATTGCTAGGGCACCATACATAGTGGCACCAGTGGAAGATGAGTGAACTGAGGGATCAGATTTAACAATTACTCAGTTAGGATTTTATTCATAGGAGTACTCCACCTTGAGGAGCGCCAGTTTTGTTTGTGAAGAAGAAGGATGGGTCACTTCGCTTGTGTATAGATTACAGGGAGTTGAACAATGTTACTATTCGTAACAAGTATCCTTTACAGAGAATTGATGATCTTTTCGATCAATTGAAGGAAGCTACTTATTTCTCTAAGATTGATTTACATTCTGGATATCATCAACTTCGGGTCAGGAAGCAAGATGTTCCTAGGACAGCGTTTCTCACTAGATATGGTTCTTATGAGTTTCGTGTCATGCCTTTCGGATTAACTAACGCACCAGCAATCTTCATAGATTTAATGAACAGAGTTTTCAGGGCTTTCTTAGATCAGTTTGTCATCATCTTCATTGATGATATTTTGATTTACTCTAAGTCAAAGGACGATTATGATAGACATCTTCGCACAGTTTTGCAGACACTTCGTGAATACTAGTTGTATGCCAAGTTCGAGAAGTATGAATTTTGGCAGTGAGAAGCGAAGTTTCTAGGTCACGTAGTGTCAAAAAAGGGAATAACGGTGGATCCAGCCAAGGTTTCAGCAATGGTAGAGTAGGGACAGCCTACTACACCTTCGGAGATTCAGAGTTTTCTAGGATTGGCAAGATACTATCGTAGGTTCATTCATGGGTTCTTGAAGATAGTGGGACCACTCACTCATTTGACTAAGAAGGGTGTACGGTTCGTATGAGATGAACACTGTCAGAAAGCTTTTGATGAGTTAAAGGACAAGTTGACTTCTGCACCTGTTTTATCTACTTCACAGAGCGGGATAGAGTATCTTATCTACACAGATGCTACTTTGCAAGGTCTTAGGTATGTTTTGATGCAGGAGGAGTGACCAATTTCGTATGGATCTCAAAAGCTTATGACTCATGAGCTTAAATATCTAACGTACGATTTGGAATTGGCAGCTATGGTCTTTGCCTTACGCAGTTAGAGGCATTATTTCTTGGAGAGTTTTTCAGATTATTCAGTGATCACAAGAGTCTACAGTAATTGTTCACTCAGCGGGAGCTAAATATGAGACAACGCAGATGGTTAGAGTTCATGAAAGACTATCATTTCTCTATCCAGTACCATCTAGGGAAAGCGAATGTGGTGGCAGATGCACTCAGTCGCTGACCTCATGCGAGTCTTTTTGCATTATTCACCACTGAGTGGAATGCTTTGAAGACGGTTGATGAGTTATCCGATGCTTTCATGGCGTGCAAGGTAGTTACACCTTCTATCATTCACAAGGTTCTGAAGGCACAACTCACGAATCAGCAGTGCATTGATAAAGTTACAGAATTAGCTTCTAGAGAGGTTCCATTTTATTATGCTGGGACTGATGGAGGCTTAAGGTACAAGGGACATTTAGTAGTACCTTTTTGCTGACAATTTAAGGAAGGATATGATGACTAAGACTCATCAGTCTAAGTTTTCTATTCATTCAGGAAGGGACAAGTTGTATCAGGATATGAATGGGCAGTTTTGGTGGGCAGGTATAAAGAAGGACATTGCTATTTTTGTCTCGAAGTGTAGTACATATCAGATGGTTAAGATTGATCATCAGAGACTGCCAGGTGCTTTACAACCACTACCTATACTAGAGTGGAAATGGGAGAGCATTTTTATAGATTTTGTGGAGAGATTGCCTAATTCATTTAAGGATCACAATTCCATTTGGGTTATCGTTGATAGGTTGACTAAATCAGCTCATTTCTTGCCTATTCGGACTGATTTCACTTCGGAACAGTTGGCGAGACTTTATATTATATAGATTGTAAAGTTACATGACATACCATTATCTATTATATCGGATAGGGATTCGAGCTTTATGTTGGGATTTTCAAAGAGTTTTCAGCAGCATTTGGGTACAGAGATGCATTTTAGTACTGCTTATCATCCTTAGACTAATGGACAAACCGAGAAGGTTAATTAGATCATGGAGGATATGTGATGGCCCTGGTTTATAAGCCAGCGCATCCTGCGATGAACCGAACGTAGATCCGATAATGAATCTAAAATGCGAAAGTAAAAGATAAAAAATATAACAAATAAGCCCCCAAGAGCAAAAATAGTCATTTTACATGGAAATGACGTCCCTAGAATGTATATTATTCTTGAGACACATCCATGACTTCCCGTGAAGTCACGGAACTCAAAAGAAATTAGCAGAAACGAATTACAAGAAAACCGAACAAAAATAGTCCCAAGGGCAAAATGGTCATTTCTGAAAAATATAAAATCGAGTGCTACCGAGCACACCACTAGGAAGACAATGAAAAATTAATCAAATTAGACTCAAGAATCACTTGATTCGGAATCCGGATGGAAGAGAAAAGTCAACAAAGTTTTGACATCGCTGCGGCCGTGAATAGCAACTTGGGCAAAATGCTGAAATCCGTGTGCCGTTTTGAGGCACTAAACGATGTTTTCTGGAAAAACACGAAGAAGAAACCCCCCTCAAAATAAATTTTCCAAGCTAAATATATCAAAAGAAAATTTTATTTTTAACGTGAAATCCCCAAAATGCCCTTACAACAAACTTTTTCAAATAGTGCAGATGCGTATAGGAAATAAGATTTGACGCGGGGTTTTCGGGTCCGAGATGACATTTTCTGGAAAAACAAAAAGAAGAAACCCCCCCTAAAATTGACTTTTCTACCCGACAAAGTAGAAGGAAAAAAAAAAAAAAACACACTAAAAAATTCCCAAAATGCTCCCAGATCAGAACTAGACAAGATGGCAAAAGTTGCTACAGTAACTATCCTAATCTGAGAGCAGAAACGAGTTATCAAACGAATTTTTTTGGAAAAACACGAAAAAGAAACCCCTCCCGAAATCAAATTTTTTACCCAATAATGTGGAAGAAAATGAAAAAAAAAAAACTCACTGTAAATTGACCAAAATGCCCTTCCATGAAATCAGGTCATGAGGGTTAAAAAGCTGCAAAAATACAAACTGAAAGCTGAACTTTGTGAGGGATTTCCGGTACAAAGATGACATTTTCTAGAAAAATACGAAGAAGAAACCCCCCCTAAAATCACATTTTTTAAGTAACCATATAAAGACCGGAATTCATTTCTCGAAGGAAGACCCCAAAAGGCCCTAAAATCAGATTATGCAAAAAATGTCAAAAGTAAATCCATACGAGGCTCAAATCACCAAGGATAAGGTTTTTCTTGAAAACAATCATGCATGCAAACGTAACTTACCCATTAGGACGTGCTACAATGGTCCACGGCTTAAAAATATGGCCAATCCAAAATTCGACCCCCTCACGGTCAAAAAGGCAAAAATGAACTAGAAATGGGAAATTTGAAAGCTAAAATTAACAAATGATTTCAAATTACCATTTGGTCCTAGGCCATACTTTATGCATATTAAGTAAAGTCCTAATGAATGTGCTCATGCACACTTTGTATCACCCGATTTGGAAATGAACCCTTAAGGCTTGTATTTTACTATTTTAGCCCAAAATGCAAAGTATGAAACTAAAATGCAAAAATGAAAACAAAATGGTGAATGGCCCTTGGCCACACCTCATACATATTATGTGAATGCTAAATAATGAATTTCATACCCGATGCACACTCCGGTGCAAAAATGTCAGGCTAAAACCATAATTTCTCATATATTCTCATTAAAGGTAAGATTTCAACATTTATGAATATACATGAATTTCAAAAATGGTTTAGCCCTTGGCCTCATATCATATATAGAAAATGAGAATCAAAAAGTGTGCTTGGGCACACTTTACAAGTTTAGAATCAAATATACACATTTAACAAATAAGGCTACAAATGGCTTTTCAAGCCAACCTTTACAAGAATGGAACCTTAAAGTCCACAAATCACCCAAGCATAACGAGAATCTCAACCTTGATTCTTGTACCTGAAAAATGTCCCCACTACGTGGATAAGTAACATAAAGCTACTCATAGGAAATGAGCATGCATCGACCTAACGTTTTACAAAGTTATTACATTAACTTAAAACAATTCAAAAGGGTCATGCCACCTAACGTCTATGTCAAAGGTGAGACTCAGGAGCATCCTAAGCTACCTTAAAATATTTCTAGCATAAATCACATCATTCATGCAATTCAAACAACATAGAAGCATACTATACAAAGCAACAAGATATAGATCCTTAAAGCCATTGACTTGAAATCTAAAATGCGAAAACAACTAAAGTGGGTCATGCCACCTAACATCTATGTTCCAAATGAACTATAGGATCACTCCTAAGGTACATTTGAACAATATAGCATAGACGTACTTAATAACATCAAAAACCTACAATGATTCATTAGAAATCATAATGCCTGAATGTACTTAACAACATGAAAACCTATAATGATTCATTAGAAATCATAATGCCTGAATGTACTTATCAACATTAAATTGTTAATAACCAAAACCACAAGTCACAATTAAACATTGGTTGTCAACTTGGAATTGAATGCGAAATCAAGTAGTGGAAGACTTGGACTTCAAATCTTGGATAAAGGCAAAACCTATGGTTATTCTGGGCATTAACCCACTGGGAATACCACCCTAAGTGTGCACTATAAATGGGGAGAACTCATACCTCCCGCACTAGAGCCAAACTCTAGTCATGTCTCTATAACAATGTCCCAATTGACTCTAAAATAAATAAGTTAACAACTTATATACGAAATATATATAAAGCATGAAACTACATTCCATGCACAAGTAGATTGTAACCACACAGCTCATGCTCTAAATCCACAACTAGTATAGGATGACAAATGTCGAATCTTCAGAGCGCGATTTGTTACGCGCTATAATAACATCACATGTTGAATATTCAGTGTGCGATTCATTACACGTTATAACAATATAATTCAATATTGAAAACATAAACTGAAGAATCTAATACAAGTCTAAAATCATGCTTTAAATATACTACCACTGTCAAACTCATGATTAAAACAATAATGCAATAGAAACATAAATTAATCAAATAAACCAATTAATTTCTCTAGGTTTCAAATCTCAATCAAATAATCCCTAATTAACACATGTTAAACAACATAGCATGGTCATTTCATATATCCATTCAAAAACTTAATTAAGCCATGGAACAATAAGGTAGAATTTAATTAAATCAAGATAATTAAATCTCTAACTTCTAAAACAACACCAAATGGTCCCAAATTAATATATGGTAGTGTACAAGTCATGCTCATCACAAATATCAAGTTAAAAACTTAATTAAGCCAATGGAACCATTAAATAGATTTTAATTAATCCTTTTAACTAAAATCTCTAGATTTTCATACTCATCTAAATGCTCTCAAATTAAAGTATGTTAAAGAACATGTCAAGACTTAATTTAAAAACATAGATTTTCATACTCATCTAAATGCTCTCAAATTAAAGTATGTTAAAGAACATGTCAAGACTTAATTTAAAAACATATCACAAGTTATTTTCATGCAAGGTACGGCCATGAGAATTAAACTTTCACCAAAGAAAATTATTAAATAAAAGTTGCAATACTTTATCAAATACTCCAATTTTAATATATGTTAGCATGCCATAATTTAATTCTAAGTTGAATATCATCATGTGAATTAAATCTTAAACATAGAAATTAATTAAATTAAATTCTAAATTATGAACAAAAACATGCATACAAGTTGTATAAGCATCAATAGCATGCAAGACAACAAAAATATAAACCTATAACATCCCCTACCTCGATTTGAGATGAAAATCTCAAATCCCTATCGAAAGAAAAGTGCTCCAAATCCGACGATACTTTAGGGTTTTGTAGGGCACAACACGGTGAACAAGAATCCCAAGAAAGCCCCATGAAAATCAAAACTTGACTTCAAACCCGAACTCACAAAATGGTCAGAAATGGGTTCTAATAAGGGGATAGGTAAAGCACGACGAGGCCTACGATAAACGTTAAGGTGGAAAACTTTTTACAAAGGCATACAAGTGGAGAAGAAGAAAGAAAGGTGGCAGCCCCTTGGGCTGCCATGGCTACCAGCCATGAAGTGGAGAAGAAGGCTGAAAAGTTAACTTTTTAAATTAAGGCAACCTATTTATAGAAATCTCAAAAAGTGCCCTGAAAGGGCCCCGCCAGGTCCGGAAAGGTGGAATTTGAGCAG
Source organism: Cornus florida (assembly GCF_030987335.1). NCBI lineage: Eukaryota > Viridiplantae > Streptophyta > Magnoliopsida > Cornales > Cornaceae > Cornus > Cornus florida. The sequence goes on from NW_026775575.1 coordinate 47,444,596, forward strand.
ACGTACTCAAATGACAAAACTCAATGAATGAAAAAGAACCAAAATGAGAAAATACAAATAACGAAAGAAACAGTATCAAAAGCTGAGTTACGAGCAGAGAGATACGCCCCGAACAAGTTCGACGGCATCCGGGACCAAAAACCCTGAAACTGGAGAAAAATGACTAGAAGAAAATTCTAAGAGTACACGACTCAACAAAAAGTGAAAATGAATCATGTACAAGGATCCAGGCTCAAAATAAGGCATTTAGCAATAACTTTCATTAATTGCACAATAGCCCCTCCAAAAAGTGAAAAATTGCACTAATGGCCGAGAATGAAAATATTTTCCAAAAATATTTTCTTAAAAACCCATGAAAAAAAATATCTTCAAAAGATATTTATGAAAAACACCCCAAGAAAAGAAGAAGATTCTAAAAAACTATGCATCCATGCTCCTACGAACACCGGGAGCAACCAGAGTACTTTACTGCAAAAGTAAATATACGTATTTCATGGAAACCACTTAGAATGAAGATACATGAAGTCAAAAACCAACTCTGAACACAAAAGTGAGGTTATGCCAACAAAGTGACAAACGGAGAAAAGACAAAATAGGGAAAAAGATGAAAAGTGAATAGTATCAAAAAATGAAAAATATGAAAATGACTCGATCCTTAAAGAAAGTTGTCAATCCAAACGAAAGAGTCTTGGAAACCATTTCCAAGCACTCGAGATGACACCCAGTGACGAGAAATAGAGCTCAGAAAAGAAAATTAAACTGAAAAAATTTATCCGTAAAATTTCAGAAAAAGGAAAAGAAGAAAATGACCGGGTCATTATAAGATATGCTTCATTCTTGTGTTCTTAACTTTACAGGTCACTGGGAGGACTATTTGCCACTTGTGGAATTTTCATATAACAATAGTTTTCATAAAAGTATTGGTGTGGCACCGTTTGAGGCATTATATAGCCGACCATGTAGATCTCCTGTTTGTTGGATGGAGGTTGGAGAGAGTAGATTGTTGGGTCCTGAATTCTTTAAGGATACTTCAGAAAAGATTGCTCTTATTAGGGATCGCATGCACACTGCCCAGAGTAGGTAGAAGAGTTATGTAGATCGTCTTACTCGTACTTTGGAATTTCTGGTTAGAGATCAAGTTTTACTCAAAGTGTCTCCTAGGAAAAAAGTAATGCATTTTGGAAAGAAAGGGAAGTTGTCGCCACGATTTATAGGTCCTTTTATGATTACAGATCGAATTGGAGCGGTAGCTTATCGCTTAGCACTTCCAGACAACTTGAATCATGTCCATAATTTGTTTCATGTTTCCATGTATGGAAATTTTTGCGAGATGAAGATCGTTATCAACATATTAATGTTGGCGAGATTGAGTTATAGCCGGATGTAACATATGTGGAACCGCCGTGTCGTATTATAGACTGTAGGGATCAAATTCTTCGCAATAAGGTTATACCTTTGGTTCGTGTCCAGTGGAGCCATCATAATGAGGTTGAATCTACTTGGGAACGAGATGATGTCATTCGCTCACATTTTCAAAAATAATGGAAGAAGGTAAGGCGAATTCCGATGACGGAATTCCTTTTGTTAGGGGGGAAGAATGTAATACCTTTAATTTTAAAATTATAGTCTCGGTATTATTTTAAATGTTTTAATTACATTTTTATTTATTTATTTTATTATTTGGCTATTTGATTTCGTGTTTAATTGAATTGGTTAATTAAATATTGTAACGACCCGGAAATTTCCTTTCCTTTTCTTTTTCCTGAAATTTTACGGATAAATTTTTTCCGTTTAATTTTCCTTTCTGAACTTTGTTTCTTGTCACTTAGTGTCATCTCGAGTGCTTGGAAATGATTTTCGAGACTCTTTTCTATGGATTGACAACTTCCTTTGAGGACCGAGTCATTTCCACATTTTTCGTTTTTTCGACACTATGCACTATTTCGTCCTTTTCCCTATCATGCCTTTTCCCCGTTTGTCAATTTTTGGCACAACCTCACTTTTCATGTTCAGAGTTAGTTTTTGACTTCACATATCTTGATCTTGAGTGGTTTCCACGAAATACATATCTTTACTTTTTCAAGAAAGTACTCTGGTTGCTCCCAGTGTCCATAGGGGCATGGATGCACAATTCTTTGAAAATCTTTTCTTTTCTTGGGATGTTTTTCATAAATATCTTTTGAAGATATTTTATTTCAGGGGTATCTAAGAAAATATTTTTGGAAGATATTTTCATTCTAGGGCATTAGTGCAGTTAACCTTTTTGCAGGGGTTATTGTGCAATTAATGAAAGTTATTAGAAAATTATCTCGTCTGGAGCCTGGATCCTCATACGGGTTTCATTTTCACCCTTCGTCAACTTGTAAATTCATAGAATTTCATTCTAGTCGTTTTTCTCCATTTTCAGAGTTTCTGGACCCGGTTACCGCCGAACTTGTTCGAGGCATAACTTTCTGCTCGGGACTCGGTTTTTGATGCCGTTTCTTCCATTGTTCATAAATTTCTTATTTTGAATCTTTTTTGTTCAAAGAGTTTTTCTGTTTGAGTGCGTTTGCTCAAAATCCACTTTTCCGGACTCGGCGAGGCCCGTTCGGGGCATTTTTTTAGATTTTCTATAAATAGGAGGCCTCAAGAGAAAAAGTCAGATTTTTCTCTCTCTATCTCTCCTTTCTTCTGGCCAGAATCCATGGCAGCCGTGGCTGCCACCTTCTCTCCCTTCTTTTGGTCCACTTTTCCTTGGTAGAAATCCTTCGGTCTTAACGTTTCTTGTTCCCCTCGACATGTTCTAGCTTATGCCCTTATTAGAACTCATTTCTGACGATTTCTTGAGTTCAGGTTTGAGGTTAAGTTGAGATTTTCATGGGGCTTCTTGCGGATTCTTGTTTACGGTGTTGTCCCCGACAAAACCTCTCGGTATCATCGAATTCGGAGCACTTTTATTTCGGTGGGCCTTTGAGGTTTTCATCTAAAATCGAGGTAGGGGGTGTTATAATTTATTTTCTTGTTATATAGCATGCTTGTTATGCTTATATACTTCATATATATGTCCTTGTATCAAATCTAGAAACTTTGATTTATTATTTCTTAATGTAAGATCTAATTTTCCCGGTTGTCCATAGTTTGATTTAAACATGTGGCATGATAGAATATTACCCCTTGATATATTCATTGACATATATTAAATCTAGATTATTTGGATAAGTAACGAAGATTTTATTTAATATTTATCTTTGATAAAATATTAAATCATGTGGCCTTAACTAGTTGGGAATCAATGTGTGTTAGCATATCAAATTAGGTCCTAGCATGCTCTTCAACATAGATTAATTTGAGCTTAATCGGAGATGTTTTGAAATCCAGTAATATCTAATTAATCCGATTAATTAATTTATTCCGAGTGTACTATTCACTCCATTTGAATTCCGACTTGACATTTGTGATATGTATGTCATGTTCATTCACATATATTAAATCTAGAATATTTGATTAGGTTTTGAAACCTTTCATTTATTATTATTTTTTTTTAGTATTAGAGTTTAATACTCATGACCGTACCTTGTATGAAATGTACTTGTATCGTGTCTTCAAGCCAAGTCTTGACATGTTGTGTAACATATATTAATTTGAGACCATTTGGGTGAGTTTCAAAATCTAGAGATTTTAATTAAAAGAATTAATTAAAATCCATTCAATGGTTCCATGAGCTAGATTAAGTTTCTAACCATGTATTTATGATTTTCTTGACGAGTTCTTTCACGTGTATCTATTTGAGAATAATCGGATAAGTTTTGAAACTTACATTTAATTATCTTCCTTGTATGGAATTAAATTCACATGGTTGTGTCTTGTATGAAATGAACTTGTAACATGATATTGAACTTGTCCTTGACATGATCCTTGACATGCCTTATTCGTAGAATACTTGGACTTGTCTTGTAATCTTGATAATTTAATCCCTTAAGTAGATTAAATTTCTGTTTATGCTTCCATCGGTTTAATCATGACTCCTTATATCTTTTTATCAAGCATCGTGACCCCTCTGTATCTTGGCTTCATTAGTGTACTTCATAGACTTGCACATTTGTCTTGGGATGTTTCAATTACACATGTGTTATTCGATAAGTAATTGAACCATGTATCTTATACTTGTGGTATATCTATTTCAATGAATTTCATGTGCTATATATCTTGTTTCTAGTCTATATAGATGCACACTATGAATTCTTGACATTTTTACATGCCATGTTAGTTGATGAACTTAGGGCATAACTTGTGTGTTCCAAAATTTTGGTTGTGCATGAAACGTGGTTAATGCATTTCTTGTATTTGATACAATCTTGGTTGCACAACTTGTTGATTTTGGGACTTGGGATATCAATCAAGAATAGGGGAAGGTACCCTTGGGTTGAAAGTCCTAAAGTGATCCCAAGAACGGGGGAAGGTACCCTTAGGTTGATAGCCCTAAAGTGATCCCAAGAATAAGGGAAGGTACTCTTGAGTTGGTAACCCTAAAGTGATCCCAAGAGTACGGTTTTAATCCGGGCGATATCCAAGTTTCCATATTATTTGATTTTACTCTTTAAATTTTAAGTTGCTATTCCTTGAAGATTTAAACTTGTCGTGTATGTCAAATGTTCTAATCTTGTAAATTGCATAGATTTTATGCCTTGTCCTTACATAGATTTTATGCCTTGTCTTTGCATAGACATTATGCCGTGTTCCTGATTTCTTGTATAACTCTCATCTTGCTAATTGGAATGTTCCAATCTTATTTGCTTGCATAGATATTATGCCATGATCTTGATTTCACACATTACTCTTGTCTTGTTAAATTGGAATGTCCCAATCATGTAAATTGCCTTAACAATTTTATCTTTGCATTCTAGTATCTTCTTGTCGTGTTATATGGATTATCCCAAACTTGATTCGTTTCATACGTGTATGTATATCATAATTCTTGTTGAAATTGTTCTATGGTAGCTTAGGATGATCCCTGAGTCTCATCTTGACATAGATACTAGGTGGCATGACCCTTTTGAACTATTGTATGCCAGTCTAAAAATCTGAAAAAAATCGAGCCATGCATGCTCATTCCCTACGAATAAACTTGTTAGTCTTGTTTATTCACCCCGAAGTTACTAGGTGTTTTGTAGGTAAAGAAGCCTTGTTGTGGAATACACAACACTCTTAGACATGCTAAAAGTCTTGAAGTATTTTTGATGACATTGAATATACACATATTAGCATATCATGTTTGCTTTTGTTTATTTTAACAAAAACTTGTACCTATTGTCTAAGCCATGTAAAGTGTACCTAAGTACACTCTTTTCAATGTATTTGACATGTATAACATGAGGCCAAGGACCACAAACCATAAAGTTCAAGTGTATGTATTTCAACTTCAAGTTTTGTTTTAAAATGTAAACTTTTCCAACCTTGAGGTTTGACATGTGAAATTTTGTAAACAGAGTGTAATGAGGCCATAGGCCATTGTAACATGTTTAAATATCCATATTACACTTGCGTGTATGTTCACATCATCACACACTTGCATATTATGTGTATTGATTATGCCATGGGGGTTTCATTTAAGACTTAGAGTCTTTTCTTCAATTCAAGTGCATAACAGGTTCATTTGCACTCTATCAAGCCATTTCGGTCGATCGAACCTCTATGAATTTTAATCGAACATGAAAATCTCAATTCCAGTAGGCTTTTCCTCATTTTTGGCCTATTTCGGTCGACCGAAATGAAGGTTCTTTCCCTTCTTCTTCTTGGTCCATTTCGGCATACCGAAGCTCCATTCCGGTCAACCGAAATGGAGCTGTCTTGTGGGTCTTGTTTGGTTTGTTGCCTAGACAGGTTAATCTTGTTTCATACGTTCCCACTTGACCTTGTTGATCTTGTTCAAGCCATTTAATGGTGTATGTGGTCTAGTTTGAACTAGATTTTGTTCCCTTGGGCGTCATTGGTGCCATAAGGCACTGTTTGACCCTTTTATCCTAGCTTTTGCTTCCGGTTAATTCCTTGAGTTCCATGACTTCATGGAAAGTCACTTTGTTGTCATAGGGATGGTTTGCATCTCTAGAGACCTAGGTTTATCATTCGCTTCCACACCTTGTTTCTGTGAGTTTCGTGACCTCATGGAGTGTCATTTTAAGGTCTTAGAGGTGTTTTGTGCCTTGGAAGACCATCGTTTTGTTTTTTGCTTCCACATCTGGATTCGTTATCGGGTAAATTTTCTGTTCATCACTGTAGTACCGGGTTGAATCCAAAACCCAGGTCGTTATAAATCTTTTATTTGTTTAAATGTTTTATTTGACTTAACTGATTAATTGAAGTATGTGCTAGAATGTTATTTGAATTAGTTGATTTAATTGATGTGTTTTGTGTATTTGTAATTAATTATAGATTAAATAATTAAATGTTTATTTTATTTTATTTTATTTTATGGATATGGTTAGTAGTAATGGACCAACCAATTGGATCACATGGACTACTTAGATAGGAGGTTTAATGAGTAAGGATAATTACCCATGCATAGTTATATATATAAAAGAGAAGTAATTTATTAATTAACATTATTGTAACTTAGTATTAATAATCTGATATATATATTTTTATATTTGTATAATAAAGATATACATAGATTATTTACGTAACATATTTTTAGTTATCCATGGATAGTTTTATATTTATTGATATATATATATATAAGGAAAGTAATTTATTAATTAATATTATTGTAATTTAGTATTAATAATCTGATGTATATATTTTTATATTTGTATAATAAGGATATGCATAGATTATATACGTAACATATTTTTAGTTACCCATATATAGTTATATATATGTAGGTAGATATATATATATATATATATAATAATTAATTAATTAATTAATTAATATTATTGTAGCTTAGTATTAATAATATGATGTATATATTTTTATATTTGTATAATAAGGATATACAAAAATCATATACCTAACATATTTTTAGTTACCCATGGATAGTTATATATCTATATATATATATATATATATATATATATATATATAAGAAAATTAATTAATTAATTAATATTATTGTAACTTAATATTAATAATCTGATGTATATATTTTATATATTTGTGTAATAAGAATATACATAGATTATGTACATAATATATTTTTAGTTACCTTTTTAATATTTTAATTTTATTATTTTCTTGTATTAAGTTGACTTAGATTGAGAAAATGATTAGGTTATTTTATTTAGTCTATAAATATATAAATATAAGTTAGTAAAAGGAGGTTAGAAATTAAATCACATAGTATATTTTAGAGGAAAAAGGCTGAGAGTTTAGAAAGAAAAGAATGAACAAAAAGAAGGAAAATAGGAAGAAGAAAGCTAAGGTTTTTACCAAAATCCTTAAGGCAAGTTTTTTTCTTCTCTTCCCATTTGATTCATATTCTGTACAGACCTAGATTAATTTTAGGATATTTAATTTAATTTATTGAACTTATTTGCATGATAAACTCTGAAATTACAGTATAATTTATGTAATGGGTTTTGCATACTGTGTGTGTATATATATTGTTTAATCTGTTTTAATAATTTTTAAAATATTAAATTAGTTTATGGAGGATTTTAATAACATGATTTAAGTAAATTACAGTATAATTTATGTAATGGGTTTTGCATACTGTGTGTGTATATATATTGAATACCTTTTTAATATTTTAATTTTATTATTTTCTTGTATTAAGTTGACTTAGATTGAGAAAATGATTAGGTTATTTTATTTAGTCTATAAATATATAAATATAAGTTAGTAAAAGGAGGTTAGAAATTAAATCACATAATATATTTTAGAGGAAAAAGGCTGAGAGTTTAGAAAGAGAAAGAATAAAGAAAAAGAAGGAAAACAGGAAGAAGGAAGCTAAGGTTTTTACCAAAATCCTTAAGGCAAGTTTTTTGCTTCTCTTCCCATTTGATTCATATTCTGTACAGACCTAGATTAATTTTAGGATATTTAATTTAATTTATTGAACCTATTTGCATGATAAACTCTGAAATTACAGTATAATTTATGTAATGGGTTTTGCATACTGTGTGTGTATATATATTGTTTAATCTGTTTTAATAATTTTTAAAATATTAAATTAGTTTATGGAGGATTTTAATAACATGATTTAAGTACACATGTTAAGTATGAAATTTAATTAATTTAAAATGTTAAATTAATTAAATATGGTTGGATTAAATTATTCTAATCAATTATTTGGTTTTAAATAAATTTGATCATATTGTGGAAGAGTATAATTATTTGAGATGCGTGTTAATTTTTATGAGATAAATTCAATGCATGCTACTTAGAATTGATACATTTTCCTCAATTAAATTCGAAGGAATATTTGTATGATTTATATCATGCTATGTATGAATTTATTTGATGTGATATTATAACTGTAGCATCATTTATGGATTGTTTGCGTTATATACGCCAGTATGGGATGGTGGCATATCAGGAACGGATTAACTAAAAACGTTAAGCCTTACCTATTCATGTATAACGGAATGGATTAATTAAAAATTAAATCCTACATATTTTTATGTCAGGTCAACTGAATCAGTTGGATGATATACCGGATATTTATTTTATGTTTTGACAGGACGGATTATATATATATATAAAATATATGCCATGATATGAGCTTGAGTCTCAGGATCATGGTTAGGGTGCGTATATTAACAGGGATGTGTAGCTAAATATAGTATAGTTGTGTGCCTTGGTAGGTCTAGGTACTAATGCCCACTATATGTGTGTTTTGCATGTTGCCCACTATTCAGGTTGAGGCAACCCTATAGTCTAGTGAGGCTCCTTTAGTGTGTATATATGTATTTACGGATTATTAGTTATTGTTGAATTAATTAGGATATATATGAGTTCTGAGTCTCTGTTTGGGATGTAGTAGATTAAAACTTGTTTGTGGGCCTGACCTACCATTATTTTTCAAGTGTTCGTTAGTTCCAAGCTTAGAGATTGTTCGTGCTGAGTAGAAACGATTTATTCACTCCTCCGTCTTAACGTAAGATTTCCTTATTATTGTTTTAGTCAGATATTATTTTATTGGGTCCACATAATGGATTTCCAAGTTGTAATTTTAATTAATTACTGGTATCAGAGGATTTTGTTATTAGAGGTTTATTATTGGATTAATCAATGAGGATTTATTAATTAGTATTCTTTTAACTTTATTCTTTATTCTTGTTTCATTTTGTATTCCGTGTTCGTTTAAATACTTTAATTGTTTGATATTCTCTCGGGTTCGAGCTTGGGCCTGATCAACCCATGTCTCGGAGTCGAGGGGTATCACAATCCCACAGGGAGATGAGTCTTATTTGTTCTGTTTTTAACTAATCTACTTCTTTTTGGTCTACAAGTAACTGATTGGATTTGATTAATTGGTTGTCCCGAACATAAAATGAAATTAAACTGAAATTAAATTAAAGAGATCAGAGGGAGAGGGTCTTAGGGCCTTGACTTCACCACAAACTTTGTACTATGGTCAATCATTCAACTCTGGGTTTTAAAAATTTATATTTCAAATTAATTGAACTCAATAACATTCGTTTAATTCTGTTTTAAAGAAAGATGTTTTATAAATTTCAATTAGCTATAACCTATCTGGGATTAGCATGGACTATCTACATACCTGCTTTAACTAATTTGCAGTATAATCCATCTTTTCTAAGAATAAACTTTAAAAACTTTTATTTATAAAAAATATTGGAATACCAGTGTGATGAGCACTGAAAAATACGTATTTAAACCCCTTAAGCTTAGGTATTCTAGAACTTTTATCTATCTTACTTTCCCGCTTTACATTGATTTCGTGTTATTTCTATTTTCAAGTACTTATCCCTAAAATAAATCAACTCAGCCAAATAAGAGCAGAAATGAAGCAATTTTAGGATGAATCAAAGAAAGGAGCAAAGTAGAGCAAAAGGAAGCAAAGGGTGGAATTTCAGTAACTTCGATCGATCTCAAAAAAAGTTCGATCGATCCAACTTTCATTGATCTCAGCACTTTAAGATGGATCTGAGCCACGATTAATTAAAATCTAATTAAGGGTTCCATTGGCCTAATTAAGTGTTTAACTTGATATTTGTGATAACTATGACTTATGTTCTAACATATGTTAATTTGGAACCATTTGATATTGTTTTAGAAGTTAGGAATTTGATTATCATGATTTAATTAAATTTCACTTTATTGTTCTTATGGCTTAATCGAGTTTTGATGTGGTGTATGTAATGACCATGCTGTATTGTTTATCATGTATTAATTGGAGACCATTTGATTGAGATTTGAAACCTAGGGAATTTAATTAGTTTATTGATTAAATTCCATTTCAACTGTATTATTGATTAACTCATGTATTTGACATTGATAGTTTGTTTAAAGCATAACTTTTGACTTATAATAAATTTATGAGTTTATGTTTTCAAGATTGGGTTATATTGTTATAGCGTACAACAAATCGCACTTTGAAGATTCGACATTGTCATCCTATAGTAGTTGTAGATTTAGAGCATGTATTGTGTGGTTACAATCTACTTGTGCATGGATGGTTACTTCGTGCATTATATAAATCATGTATAAGTTGTGAACTTATTTGGCTTATTTTGGAATCACTTGGGACATCATTTTGTCAGATGGCTAGAGTTTGGCTCTAGTACGGGGATGTGAGTCCTTTAAGTCAAAAGTTCGCACATTGGGTAGGCTGCCTGGGGGTTAGTAGCTCCAAATTAGCCCTAAGAAATTCGCGCATTGGGTAGGCTGCCTGGGGGTTGTAGCTCCAAATTTGCCTTGTCTCGGCAGAAATCTGAGCTTTGATGTCCAAGTCTTCCACTATTTATTTTCGCATTCAATTCCAAGTTTGTAATTATGTTTATATTGTGACTTGTGGTTTTGGCAATTGGCGATTTGATGTTGTTAAGTGCATCTATACTAAATTGTTATATTTAGTTGATTTCACACTTTTAGATTTCTAGTTTATAACTTAGAGAATCTATGTCTTGATGTATGGTATTAGATATTCTAATTATACTAGATTGCTATATTTAGTTGATTTAGCATTTAGATTTCAAGTTGATAACTTTCAGAATCTATATCTAGTTGCTTTGTGTAAGCATGTTTCTATCTAGTTGCTTTGTGTAAGCATGTTATATCTTATTGCTATGTGTAGCATGCTCTTGTGTTGTTGAATTTGCATAAAGGATGTGTTTTATGCTAGAAATGATCTAGGGTAGCTTAGGATGCTTCCGGAGTCTCATCTCGACATAGACGTTAGGTGGCATGAGCCCCTTTAACATGTTTCACCTTAAGGTGATAAAATTGTAAAACGTTAGGTCGATGCATGCTCATTTCCTACGAGTAGCTTTATGTTGCTCACCCCAAAGTTACTGGGGCATATTTCAGGCACAGGATACAAGATTGGAGATTTGCACTTGCTTTGGTGATTTGCAGAATTGAAGTTTCTTTAGAAGCATTCTTGTTCACATGCAAGTGTTAGCATGTTTAAGTTTTGCCTATGAAATGTAATTTTTCCAACTTAGAGGTTTGATATGTTAAATGTTGTAAATGAATTGTAATAAGGCCATAGGCCATTTTAGCATTTTTAAAATGTTGTTTTACACTTGCGTGTATGTTCACATCTTCACACACTTGCATATAATTAAGTTTGATCATGCAATGGAGGATTCAAGTGAGGCTTAAAGTTTCTTTTTTTAGTTTTGGTGTACGTGGTCTAGTTTGAACTAGATTTTGTCTCTTTGATTGTCATTGGTGCCATAGGGTACCATTTGACCCTTTTCATGTTAGCTTTCGCTTCCGCATTTCAGATCCATTTTGGGTCATCACAGGACGCACCGGGTTGAAAAACTTGGGCCGTCACAGGTGGTATTAGAGCTCCTTGGTTTGAATACCTTGGACGACGGGTTTTTGGTGCATATCATGCTTATGTTTGATAATATGTTTTTGTGTTTATATGCTTCATGATAACATGTTTTAGTTTGATAATATGTTTTTGTGCTTACGTGCTACATGTGGTATGCCGTTTTTTAGCATGATTTAATTATTATGTAAAGAGCATGACATATGATGTATTCTATATTAGATTTGTATATGCATAACTGTGTTGCATATTTGGCATGACACGAGATTGGTTATTGAGGCTCAAGTTGAGGTTGATGGTGATTGTAGTCACAGTTTCATGGAAGTGTAGGTTGTTGTCGACTTAGCATTGGTTTTGAGGTAGGTGGTTAGTCACCTTTTGTTTAGGCTCTCATGAGGTGAGTCATTTAGCATTGCCGTAGTGCTAGATTTGTTGGTTTTAGGCCATGTTAGGGTTATGAACCTCTTAGGATCTTTGGTTAATCGGGATGGTTCCTCTAAGATTGCAATTTTCGTGGGCGGGTATGTTTATGGGTGGGTGCATGGCACTGTCATGCTACCGTATTGGCTAGCTACAAGCGCAGTTCAGATGGAATCAGTGATGGTTTTATTTTGATAGGCGTTGTCCTTTGATTGGTGATGATGATGGCTGTTTTGGAGATCATTCGTGGTGATTGATTTGGTTATTGTTGGTATGGCTATAGTTGTCATTTTCTTTGAGTTCTCCTTGCGCGATGACACTTTTGGGATCAAGTCGATCGATAGATGCTTCGGGTAGAGAGAGCATTGCATTGTTAGTGTCACTTGTAGTGTCACCCTTAGATTCAGAGATGGATTGTAAGAGTCTTACCATTGTGGTAAGGGCTCACGTTTGTTTTAAGACAGATTGTTGTTGCATTGGTTTTTGGAGTCAGTGTATGGCTATGACTGGTCCTTCCTTTTTACCTAGGCACTCTACGACACGATGTCCATAAGGTTCATTATTGCATCACTTTTGTTTTCTGCAGTTTCATTTACTACCATGTTAGTAGTATGATTTATGATATTGTGATGCATGAGTAGGTGGAGGTCTATCCACATTTGCCTTCTTATTGTGTGGCGATAGCATGCCTTTCTTATATACTTCGAGATGCCATGTTGTTACTGCGCTTTAATGACATGCTTTTGTGTTTATGTGGAGACGTGCAGCATGTGTTTTTGATTTTCATCTATGTGAGTAGCTTTCTTTCTAGTAGTTGCATTCCTTGTCATATGCATGACTTCTAGGTTTGGTTTTCCCATTCGTTTCCCTTGGTCGCACATAGTCTGTATGCGGGTTTCCACAATGGTTTTGCATTGGTTCATTTTAGGGACTTCACAAGGAGTGAGTCTCTTCCCTCCGTTGCGTTGTGCACTGTTTTGGGGTTGGTTGGTCCATAAGGATCATCGTTGTTGTCTTGAGTCCTTGGTGAGAATTTGATAGATTTTGGTCAACTTACTTCCATGTAGGGGGTGAAGTCTTTGACCTTGTTGTCTTTCATTTCAGAGATAGAGTCGTGGTGTTGTCCTTTTTAGGACTGGTGATCCCCTTTCTTTCATGTCTTCCCTTAGGGAGTTCCTGCCGTGATTATTGACAGTTGTGGTGCTCAAAGTGAGTTGATTGGTGTGAGATCATTTTACGGAGACTTATGTCCATATCTTTGAGGATTGTTTGATTCGTGAGGTGAGCTCGATACTCTTTTGAGAATGTCTTTTGGAAACTTATTCCAGTTTTGGAGGCCTGGATGTAGTTGACTCTTAGGAGAAGTTTTGGAGGATCATTATTGGATATGGCTTGCTTGTGGAGTTTTCTCGTCCTAGTTATAACTAGGCATGGCCTTGAGGAATCGTAGTTCCAGTGGTTGTTTATGAATGGATCGAAATTGAGGAATTTTGATTTAGCTTGGTGTTATCAAGTACGATTTTGAGAGACTCGTTCTATGACCTTGGTTGTCAAGATTTTGGTGTGTGTGCCACTTCGTGGACTTGTATTTCGAGGATCTAGTTATCCGTGATAGGGATTTTGATCCGATGTTTGATTACGGTGAGTAATCTTATAGTTGATCTATTTTAGGATGATATCTAGGATTTTGGAGATGTTGTTTTGCTTGTCAGACTTCGGATTCGTAATTGATGTTGTTGATAGTAGTGTTTTGAGATGTTAAAATTGTTAGTCTTTTTATATTGAGGATTTAAGGCCTTAAGCATAGCGGTACCTATGGCATTGTTGTCAGAGTTTTGGGATTGGCCAGGATTGTCCGGCCAAACATCTTTGGACCATATGTTAACTCTCACAAAATGTTGGTTTCCGTAGTGCTTTGGTAATGATCATTTTTGACATTGACGTTATTTGTATCGAGAGGTTTCATGGGTAGACCTAGTGGGGGCAGGTTATGAATTGGTGCCTTATACTGTCATGCTACCGTATAAGTTGTGTGCTGTGGGCGGGTGCTAGTTACCGTCGATGCTACCTTACTGACGAGTAAGTGTGGGCAAGCACTAGGAATTGTCGTTGTTACCACACATTTGAGTACATTGTGGGCAAGTTCTGGTCGCTATTCGTACTGCCATGTCGTCTTTGTTTAGTACTTTGATTTGATTCATGGATATCTTGGAGTTCTATTCGTGGTTGTTTTTAGTTCCTTATGATGGTTCGTCAGGAGGGGTGCTTTCGATTGTTGTCTTCCGTTCCCTTGTCTGGCCCTAAGTTCTGTGTGTGAGTTTCGACTTATGGTGTGGCCATGTGATCACTTTTCTTTTGAGTGGTTGTCCTGTCGTGAGCACGTGGGTGCGAATGACATGGGGTTGTACGTTGTCTTCAGTTTTGTGATTGCTTTCGTAGCATGTTGTGAGGGATACTTAGAGATGTACTCCGTAGTTATCCTAGTTTCGCCTTTTTGTTTTGGTGGGGCTGGATTTCAGGGATGAAATCCCTTTAAAGTGGGAAGGTTTTAATGACCCGGTCATTTTTCTTCCTTTTCTTTTTCTCAGATTTTAACGGATATTTTTTTTCCGTTGTCTTTTCCTTTTTGGGTTCGGTTTTTCATCACTTGATGTTGTCTCGAGTGCTTTGGAATGATTTTCGAGACTCTTTTCCTTGGATTGACAACTTCCTTTTGGGATTGGGTCATTTCCATATTTTATTTTTCCGAAAACTATTCACATTTTGTCTTTTTCTCGTTTATCCTTTTCCTTTCACAACCTCACTTTTTGTGCTCGGATTTCATTTCAGTTTTGCATGCATTCATGATATTTGATTTCCATGATAGTGGTATTTTTACTTTTCTAGAAAAGCATGTTGATTGCTTATTTCCTTCATAAAGGGGCATTAATGCATACTTTAGTGTAATTATTCTTAACTTGTGGGGTTTTAGTGTAATTAAATAAAGTAATTATTTTTCATCTTGGGGACCATTTTGAAATTAAATTTGGAAGATATTTTCAAAAAGGACATTTTTGTAATTTTTGAAAAGTGTGACAAGTGTCACACTCTCATTGGTCCACTTGTTGACATTTGTGTGGAAACACTTTGATGCATTGGATGATGACATTTGGAGGGTGAGGATTCACCCACTTGTTGGCCTAGGATTGGTGCACTTGTTGGCTTGGATGGTTGACAAGTGTAGGTATGGGATTAAGACTAGGAAGGAGACATGGATTGCTGACAAGTGTAAGTTCACAATTTAGTTTTGCAAATATATTTGGGCCACTTTAGGATTGTGGTTTTAAAGGAGGGTTTTTGTGCAATTGACCATAGATGTGTGTGTTGACCATGGTGTAGGATCACATAGTGAGTGGAGGATTTCTATTTCCTCCACTCACACATTTTCACATTTTCATCTCTTTATTCCTCACCACAAAACCCTAGCCTCTATGGATGAAGCTTGAAGCTTTAGGCATTGACCTTGATCTTTGAGGCCCTTCCACTTACTTTAGACCATAAAGCTTGGAATACTTTTTGTTCCCCTTATCCTCCTCTTTAAAACCCTTGAAGGATCTAGCGTAACTCCTAGTTTTGCTTTGGTATCTAGAGATTCAATTCTCTAGTGAGGTATTGATCTATTATTTTGAAGTATTTTTATGTCATTATTGAGTGTTTTACATTCATAGAAGAGAAGGACTTATATTCTGCCCTTAAACTGTTTTACCTTGAAATAAATCATGTCAAATTAAATATATAGCATGAAAATATAATCAATTAGCTTCCATTTAGTTTTGGTTTCATGTAATTTTGATTTAAAATGAATTAGTTATGAATTTTTGAAGTTGCAAGCTAGTTGCTGAAAATTTAAATCTTTTCGTATCTGGTCTGGAAACAAATTTTTATATAGAGCTGTGGTGCTTCAATTACCTTGAACTTTTTACTGGAACTTTCCCCATGGATTTTACACTACTCAGAATTTTTTCACGATTTTAGAGCATTTCTAAATTTTTTTAAAAATCCAAAACTATCTGTTGTCCATGTTTTTATTGCAACTGGAAAACATATTTTTAGATGATTTATTTCACTAACCTTTTGACATTGGATTATGGCTTAAATTTCCAGTTTAACACTCTCATATGTTTACTTCCAAAATAAATTAGGTTTACCTAATTTGGATGTCAAATGAATTTTTCATGAATTTTCAAAGTTGGAAGCTACAGGCTGAAAATGTGTTTTCTGGGCAGAATTTGTTTCAAAGTTGTGGGTCAAAACTGTTTCAATTAGGAAAATATTTTGTTAAACTAAATTGATATTATTAAATTACAGTGTTTAAGCTTTCATTGGGCGTTGGATTCATTTAATTTGGATTAGAATTGAATTTTTTATGAATTTCCCAAGTTGAAGGTAACAAGCTGAAATATATGTCTTGCAGACCAAAAATTTGGGCCGATTTCACTTCGGTGGCAATTGGAATTTTCATTCCAATTGACATAGGGGATGTTCTAGGCTTTTGTGTGTGTTTGTATTGAGTGTTTAGCATGATTATACAACTTAATTGCATGCCTTGTATCGATTCTAGAAAATTAGTATTAATTATTTCTTTGTATGAAATTTAATTCACAAGGATGTATATAACTTAGAACGGAATTGTGGCATGCTAGAAAATCATGTTTTAATATGTTTGTTAACATATATTAAATTGGTATTGATTGAATAAAAATTGCATATTTTATTTAATATTTATCTTTTGTGAAAGATTGAATCCCATGGCCGTACCTTGCATGAAATTGACTTGTGATATGCTTTTAAATTTTGTCTTGACATATCGTTTAACGTACTTTAATTTGAAAGCATTTGGACAAGTATGAAAATCTAGAGATTTTAATTAAAATGATTAATTAAAATCTAATTAAGGGTTCCATTGGCCTAATTAAGTGTTTAACTTGATATTTGTGATAACTATGACTTATGTTCTAGTATATGTTAATTTGGAACCATTTGATATTGTTTTAGAAGTTAGGGATTTGATTTTCATGATTTAATTAAATTCCACTTTATTGTTCTTATGGCTTAATCGAGTTTTGATGTGGTGTATGTAATGACCATGCTATATTGTTTATCATGTATTAATTGGAGGCCATTGGATTAAGATTTGAAACCTAGGGAATTTAATTAGTTTATTGATTAAATTCTGTTTCTATTGTATTATTGATTAACTCATGTATTTGACATTGATAGTATGTTTAAAGCATGACTTTTGACTTATAATGAATTTATGAGTTTATGTTTTCAATATTGGGTTATATTGTTATAGCGTGTAACGAATCGCACTTTGAAGATTCGACATTGTCATCCTATAGTAGTTGTGGATTTAGAGCATGTATTGTGTGGTTACAATCTACTTGTGCATGGAAGGTGACTTCGTGCATTATATAAATCATGTATAAGTTGTGAACTTATTTGGCTTATTTTGGAATCACTTGGGACATTGTTTTGTTAGATGGCTAGAGTTTGGCTCTAGTACGGGGACGTGAGCCCTCTAAGTCAAAAGTTCACGCGTTGGGTAGGCTGCCTGGGGGTTAGTAGCTCCAAATTAGCCCTAAGAAATTCGCGCGTTGGGTAGGCTGCCTGGGGGTTAGTAGCTCCAAATTTGCCTTATCTCGGCGAAAATCCGAGCTGTGATGTCTAAGTCTTCCACTATTTGTTTTCGCATTCAATTCCAAGTTTGCAATCATGTTTATATTGTGACTTTTGGTTTTGGCAATCGGCGATTTGATGTTATTAAGTACACCTAAATTGTTATATTTAGTTGATTTCACACTTTTAGATTTCTAGTTGATAACTTAGAGAATCTATGTCTTGATGTATGGTATTAGATATTCTAATTATACTAGATTGCTATATTTAGTTGATTTAGCATTTAGATTTCAAGTTGATAACTTTGAGAATCTATATTTAGTTGCTTTGTGTAAGCATGTTTCTATCTAGTTGCTTTATGTAAGCATGTTATATCTTGTTGCTATGTGTAGCATGCTCTTGTGTTGTTGAATTTGCATAAAGGATGTGTTTTGTGCTAGAAATGATCTAGGGTAACTTAGGATGCTTCCGTAGTCTCATCTCGACATAGACGTTAGGTGGCATGAGCCCCTTTAACATGTTTCACCTTAAGGTGATAAAATTGTAAAACGTTAGGTCGATGCATGCTCATTTCCTACGAGTAGCTTTATGTTGCTCACCCCAAAGTTACTAGGGCATATTTCAGGCACAGGATACAAGATTGGAGATTTGCACTTGCTTTGGTGATTTGCAGAATTGAAATTTCTTTAGAAGCATTCTTGTTCACATGCAAGTGTTAGCATGTTTAAGTTTTGCCTATGAAATGTAATTTTTCCAACTTAGAGGTTTGATATGTTAAATATTATAAATAAATTGTAATAAGGCCATAGGCCATTTCAGCATGTTTAAAATGTTGTTTTACACTTGCGTGTATGTTCACATCATCACACACTTGCATATAATTAAGTTTGATCATGCAATGGGGGATTCAAGTGAGGCTTAAAGTTTTTTTTTTAGTTTTGGTGTCCGTAGTCTAGTTTAAACTAGATTTTGTCCCTTTGATTGTCATTGGTGCCATAGGGTACCATTTGACCCTTTTCATGTTAGCTTTCGCTTCCGCATTTCAGATCTGTTTTGGGTCATCACAGGACGTACCGGGTTGGAAAACTTGGGCCGTCACAAAATATACAATTAAATCATTGGAAACAATATATAAATTCAATAATTGCATTTAATGAAAATCACTAGATTTCAAAACATATCTAAATGAAGTAAGGCTAATATTGTTAAAGATCAAGTCTAGGCCTTAAACAATATGAAGTTATAAGTTGATTTCATACAAGGTACAACTATATACAAGTCTTAAGAATTAAAGGAAGAAATGCGTACAACTTATATTCACTTCTAAAACACATACAACACTAAGATTATAAACATGAAAACACCCCCTACCTCAATAGAGAATATAATCTCTAGAATCCCAAGCAAAAGAACTCAAATCGAACAACCGGACAAAGATATTCTAGAGATGGATGAGGGGAAGATTTTGTATTTCAAAAGTTAAGCCAAAAAGTAAGGAGAAGAAGTTCAAAACCAAGGTGCAAGGTCTAGGGTTCAAGAACAACAATGGAAGCAAGGGTAAGAGGTTAGAGAAGATAAAACGAAATCTCTAATTTCTCCACTCACATAGGTCAAAGATAGTCAAAAACACACACTCAAACACTACCTCTCTCACACACAAAGGCAAGACTCCATCCTAGGCCTACATTTGTCACCATCCTAAGCCTCCTCCCAAGGCTTCATCTACACCTTACACTTGTCTACATCCTAAGCCAACAAGTGGACCAATCCTAGGCCACCAAGTTGATGAATCCTCACCCTCCACATGTCATCATCCAAGGCTCGTAAGTTTCACCAATAAGATGCCTACAAGTAAACCAATAAGAGTGTGACACTTGTTATATTTTTTAAAAATTACAAAAGGTCCCTCCCCAAAATATCTCACAAAATAAATTACAAAATAGTCCTTAAGATAAATATCCCAAGAAAATTTGATTACGTAAAACACCACGTAAAATGAAAATGTTTCTGAAAAAACTATGCATCCACGCCCTTACAGGGAAAAGTAAACAAGTAGCATACTTTTCTACAAAAGTAAAGCTACGCATTTCATGGAAATCAAATAAAGTGAAAGAATGTGAAGTCAAAAATCAAATCCAAGCACGAAACTAAACTCAAAACCCTACCTCGGGTCTCCAAAACCCTAAGGTTACACGAAAAAAAAAAAATTATGGGAAAAAAGAAAGAAGGAAAATGACAATGTCATTACAACCTTCCCACCTTAAAGGAATTTCATCCCCAAAATTCGACCTCGACAAAACAAAAAGCCAACCCAGGATAACTATGGGGTACGTCTTCGAGTATCCCACATAACACGCTACAACAGTGAACCCAAAACTAAAAGAAAACACGCAGACTAATGCCACTTGCACCTACGTGTTCGTGACACAACACACACAACTACTTCTACCAAAAATGGCTCTTTCCCAATGTAATTTGCACCCATGTGCTCATGATATAACACTCCCAAAAGAAAGATGACCATACGGCCACACTGCATGCCAAAACTCAAACGCCGAATGCAAAGTCACATCAAAGAAAAGATCATCGAGTACTAAAAGACAACTCTTAAGGCCTTGAGATCAACAAAAGAATAGGAGGTTACAAAACCGTGAAAACATCTCCTAACGAACTAACATACGGATCCAACGACAATCACCAAAAGAACCTCAAGATGACTACATATCGAATCAAGGTTACTGGCAAAAAGCAATATGGCAGTACAAATAGTGATTAGAACCCATCCACAACGTACTCAAATATGTGGTAGCATCAATGGTGCCTAGTGCCTGCCAACATTTACTCGTCAATAAAGTAGCATCGACGACAACTAGCACTCGCCCATGGCAAACAATTTTGTACAGTAGCGAAGTAGTACAAAGCAATAATTCATAACATGCCCCCATTAGATCTACTCGTAAAACCTATCAATATAAATGACATCATTGTCACAAAGCAACCATTGCCAAAAACATTATGGGAACCAGGCATTTGTGAGAGTTAGGATACGGTTCAAAGACGTCCTGCAGAACTATTTTGGCCAATCCCAAACCTTCGACAACAATGTCATAGGAACCACTATGCTTAAGGCATCAATCCTCAACACACGCAAAATTGACAACTCCTACGTCTCAAAACACCACTATTAATAACACCAGTCACGAATCCGAAGCCAGATAAGTTTGTGCCCTCAAGCTAATGGATCAGACTTCACAAAATCAGAAAACATTACTGATAAGTTGTAATACCCCTAATTTTAAAAAGGATAGTCTCGGTATTTTATTAATGAGTTAATTGTGTTTTTAATTCTTTATTTGATTTCTTGGTTATTTGTTTAATTGTTTATATGAATTAGTTAATTTATGTGTTAGTTAATGTGTATTTGGGTTCTTAAATGTTAGGTGTTTTCTTCTAATAAAATGGTTAGGAATTAAATATCTTAAATGGTTGTTTTATTTTATTTTATTTTAATTTTAATGGTTATGGATAGTAATCATGGGCCAACCAATTGGGTTCCATGGATTACTTGGATAAGGGATTTAATGGATACGGATAAATACCCAAGGATAGGGTATATGTATATATATATAATTAAATATACATATATTTATTTAAGGAAAGTCCTTTGGTAATAATATAATGTATTTATTTTACGTAGATAAAAATAATATACATAGATTATACGTAACACATATTTTAGTTACCTTTTTAGTTTTTTTATTTTATTTTATTTTTCTTTATTAATTGGATGCGGATTGGGAAAATGAATAGGGTTAATATGTGGTCTGTAAATATATAACTATAGGGTTGAAAAAAGGGGCTAGAAATATATCACGTATATTTTAGAGAGAGAGAGAGAAAGAAAGAGGAAGAAGGAAGAGGAAGAGGAAGAGGAAGAAGAAGAAGAAGGGGGCTAGGGTTTTATCAAATCCCTAAAGGCAAGTTCTTGTTCTACACTTCTCCTTTGATCTGTGGAATTTATATCTCTAGTTTAATCTTAGGATTATTTAAAGAACCATTAAAACTAGAATTTATAATTTAATTGATTTAGAATGTAGGTTTTATAAATTTATTTTTCATGGTTGTTCTTTTGTATAAATTAATAAATTCATGATTTGATTTGATTACTTTATGTTTTGTTGCATGTTTTACATGATGTATTTTCATAACTGTGTATTGATGGAACTTAGAAACATACCTTAGAATCCTTAAACAATAAATATTTGGGTTCACAGTAGAATTCTAGGTTGAATTGCGTAAACAGGGTTTGAGTTGTTGATACAATGCTCGAGCCTTGGGGACCAAGCTCGAGCCATGGATGAAAAGCTCGAGCCTATAAGGAAAAGCTCGAGCAATTGGGTGTCAAGCTCGAGCCTGAGAAGGAAAGCTCGAGCAATTAGGTGAAAGGCACGAGCCTAAAGTAGGATACTCGAGCCTGAAGTAGGGTGCTCGAGCAATTGGGACAAAAGCTAGAGTTTTACCTGGAGAAGTTTCGGAAACTACGTTGTATTATTTTTTTATTGAAGTTGAGGAGTCCTAAACATCAAATAAGGACTAGGAATGAGATTAAATAAATTTTGAACAAACTTAATTTATTAACATATGCTATTTGATTCTTTGAGGAATGAATGGACTTAGTTTTTAATTTGTTCTAACAATTAAGATTAAATGTATAGCATGAATGGTATATGGAGAATGCTTAAGTGATTGTATAGTAAAATATCAATCTATTTAAGATTCAGTATGTGTAGGATATGTGATGTAGGAAGCTTAAATAAATTTTAAGTTGTTCCTATTTTGTGATACCATGATATAATATTATTATATTTAACTCTGGATTATTTTATGTACTTTCGAAATTATTACATCAACTATTGGATTGTGTGGATGTAGTGCACCAGTATGGGATGGTGGCACTTTAGGGATGGATTAACTTATCAGTTAAATCCTACCTATTTTATAAAGGAACGGATTAACTAAAATGTTAAGTCCTACTTATATTTATGTCAGGTCAACTGGACAAGTTAGATGATACATAGTGAATTAATTTAGATTGGATATATATATATAATGATATATGTCTTGATATGAGCTTGAGTCTCAGGATCATGGTTAAGGTGCGTATATTGCCCGGGATGTGTAGCT
The DNA here is from genome assembly GCF_030987335.1 of Cornus florida. Lineage (NCBI taxonomy): Eukaryota > Viridiplantae > Streptophyta > Magnoliopsida > Cornales > Cornaceae > Cornus > Cornus florida. The sequence continues at coordinate 47,467,805 of NW_026775575.1, forward strand.
AGATATAGTGTAGTTGTTTCCCTGATAGGTCTAGGTACTCATGCCCACTATATGTGTGTTTTGCATGTTGCCTATTATTCAGGTTGAGACAACCTTATAGTCTAGTGAGGTTCCTTTAGTGTGTGTGTGTATATATATATATATATATATATATATACGGACTACTTAGCTATTGCATGGGTTAGCTATAGATATATAGTTTCTCCAGTCTTTGTTTGGGTTGTCGTAGAAAGAACTTGTTCATGGGCCTGACCCACTATTATTATTTCTCAGGTGCTCATCAGTTCTAAACATAGAGTTTGTTCATACTGAGTAGAGACAGTCCACATCATTCTTCCGGTTCTACGTAGGACTCTCTTTATGTTTTAGTTTCAGATTATGGTTATGTTGAGTTGTTTTAGTTGGAATATTATTAGGGCTCCAATAGATGGATTCCCGAGTTGTAATGATAATTTAAGGTTTTGGATAATTCATTTAGAGGATATATTATTTAGTTTTCTTTTCAGCTATTTTATTCATTCTTAGTTATTTCTTTTGTATTCTATGTTCATTTACATACTTAATTGTTTGGTATCCCTCAGATCTGTGCTCAGACTTAATCACCCGTAGCTCTAGAATCAAGGGGTATCACAGTTAGTATCAGAGCACTCCAGGTTCAACTGTCTCTAGGGATCTATCGTTTTAAGAATTCTGCATAGCCTATTCTCTTGTGTAGAGCTTAAGTTTAGGATTCGTTGTATTCTTTTACGGTTCATTTAAAATTGTGTTGATGTCTGTCTTTCTATGTTAACGGAATGGTTAATGCTAGAACCAAATGGAATAATAGGCAACGAAGGGAAGTGGCATGTAGGTAGCAAGATCTCCTACAATGTCAACTAATAGAGGAAGAGCAGCAATTGCCTGGATTTCAGGACGATGGTGGTCAGTTGCATAAAGAGTAGGAGGAAGTTCAGCAGACTCGGGATCAGGGAAGAGATCCATAGTATCCTCCTCATCTCAATGACCTCTTTGCTCGGGCTATAAAAACTGGAGTAACAACTGCACTTCGGAATCAGCCACAGGTTCAACAACTACCTATACCAACATCAGTGGTTTAGACTGATCCTTAGAAAAAGGTTAGGAGTTCTTCACAAAGGGGAGCCCACCTGAGTTTACAGGCTCTACTGATACGAAAGCAGCTCATCGATGGGAGAAGGATATCGAACGACATCTTCTCAGGGTTCAGTGCATATAGGTTCAAAAGCAAATGCTTGCTACCTTTAAGCTTGTCAGGGATACACTCCAGTGGTCTGACGACTGGCCGTTCGTAAAAGCCAAAATTGATGTGGTGAATGTGCGGTTCAAGAAAATCCTTTTTGGTCAAGTTTAAATTTATAAAAACCACTACCACCACTACTACTAACGTAGCAAGAGTGAGTAGGGATTGTCCCAAGGGATTATGAGGATCGAGCAATGTCGTGGAATCACAATTAGGGCTAGTAGGTCGAGTGATCAAACAATTGGTTGGTTGGTTGATTAAAGAGCAACTAAATTAAACTAAGTAATAGCAAAAGAGTGTAATTAAGAGTAAGTAAGAGAGAGAGAGAGATCTTGGGGTTTAGAGATCACCACCAAGAAATGCATTCCTATATTATTGACAAGTGATTAATGAGGGCAAATGGTATGTTGCAAAATTGGTGTGTGTGAATTTGGTTGATTCAACAAGCAAGGATGACTAGTTAAGCATGTATTATCTAAACATCATGTGAAAGGCACAATATATCTAAGCAATGAAACATATATTGTCTAAACAACATGTGAAAGGCACAATAAATCAAAACAAGTCATTAATCCTTTCATTAAGCTCACAATCCAAATACAACCCAAAGATAGAGACATATGCTAATTGCATTCAAAAGCTTGGATCATCAAACAACAAGCATGGATTGTCCTCCCATTTAACACTACACTACAACTATACTACATCTACACTACTAGCATGAAAATAAAATAAGGGAGAGGCACAATCCATCAAGAGATAAGCATGAACCATCAAGAGAATCACAAAAGCATTCTTTTAAGCACAATGTTTTGACAATCTCCAAATTTATAGCATCAATACATATAGACATACATCAATAACATAAGAAATAGAGATAAGCACATGAACATCTATTGTAGCATACATAGACATATGGATAGAATGAAATGACCTATTGGAAGCATTAAACCACATAAATCATTGAATAAACAAGATCTATATCTATATCAAAGTGTCAAAACAATAATTACAACACTAATCCCTCAATAATACACAAGATTAAGATATAGAAAGCATGCTTGGGGCTAACTCTAGCCCCAAGAGGATGTCTAGCCACTCATGGTGATGATACTCCAACCCTCAAGGGCTAATTCCATGGTTGAAATCTACTCCTTGTTGAAGAGTCTCCAATAGTGTCTCTAACCTCCTCCTCCTCTAAGCTTCCTCTCCAAGAGATGATATGAAAATAATGTTGGCTCCCTCTTGTAAAAGCAATCCTTATCCTTATATAGGTAGGCCAAAATGACACCCAAAATGAGCTGGGGTCATGCACACAATATTCCCTAATGATTGGATAAAGGACAACTTTCAATGACATGGAATTTTAACTTTTTCGCACTGGAGGAAGTTCGATCGATCAAACCTCGAACTTGGATCGATCGAAAGTAAGTGAGATCGATCGAACTTAGGTTGGATTGATCCAACTGGGTGAGCTTTTTAGAAAAAGACAAATCTGAGATATTTATGGGAGATATTTATGGGAAAAGAACAAAAGTGGTTAGTGAGTGGTACAGCTGTGGATAGGATCAATCATTTGAATAAGGACAAAAGTGTTCGATCGATCGAAGGATGGTGTTGGATCGATCAAACTTTTGGACTTTATGCTTTTGGGTCAAGGCTTGGATCTATCTTGAAGTGCTGAGATCGATCATTGTTCGATCAATCGAACCTTGAACTTGGATCGATTGAACTTTGCTGCTTGCCACCTTTGGTTTCATTTACTTCTTTCTTTCTCCACTTTGCTCCTTTCTTTTATTAATCTAAGAATTGCTTCAATTAAGCTCTTATTTGGCTGAGTTAGCTTATTTTTGGGATAAGTGCCTGAAAAATGAAATAATACGAAATCAATCTAAAATGGTAAAGTAAGATAGATAAAGGTACTAGAATGCCTAAGCTTAAGGGGTTTAAATATACACTTTTCAGTGTTCATCATGGCCGGAGTCAGTTACCACCGTAGAGGAGAGGACTTTATTTACCTAAGAGTAGTTCAGTATTAGCTTCAACGAGAAGTACTTTTCATATGCAGTCAGGACAACTATGAAGACAGAGTTCCTTAATCTAGAGCAGGGGAACATGACAGTGGCAGAGTATAAGCAGTAGTTCACGCACTTATCTTTTTTTACTCCAGATGAGGTGGATACAGAGGAGAAGAAACGTAATACTTTCGTTAAGGAACTTATGTGGTATATTAAGAGATTTATTATAGGTAGTCCGGCCTACACTACTTATGCTCAGGTGATAAATGCTGTTCTACAGCAGTATCAGTTAACTTTGGACTTCAGACAGGCTAGGGGTGAGAAACTGGGTGACAGAGACTCTGCTAATCAGCCAGCTGAGAAAGGGAACAACAATGGACATCGACACAATGATAAGGGTAAATTCCAGGGACAACAGTCTTGGAAGAAGCACAAAGATGGTTCAGATGCTCACAGAGATAGAGCACCTATTTAGAGGCAGCAGATTGGGGGACCACAGGCAGGACAAGGTCAGCCACAGGCAAACCAACAGAGGAGGAAATTTGGCACTTTCCGGGGGAGTTGCTATAATTATAGAGAGTTTGGTCATACTTCCAAGTAGTATCCTAAAGTAGGACAGGGATAGGGACAGCATGTGCAACAGGGACAGAGGGCACCATTACCTTTACCCGCTCGACAGATTCCATAGATTTAGGGACAGACATATCCAGCTTTACCAGCACTACTACAGCCTCAGGGACAGGCACTATAGCAGTTGCATTATGGCAGGGTGTATAACCCCATGCCACAGGATGTTCAGGCGCCTCAGGCTGTTGAGGGTATGATTCCTATTCATGGTAGATCTGGTCATGTTTTATTTGACATAGGTGCTACACATTCATTCGAGTCTAGTACTTTTATTGCATTATCTGGGATGACGACGCGACTGTGCGATAGACCTCATGGTATTTCAACACTTATGGGCGATACAGCTATTTTACATGAGAGTGATGGGCCTATGACATTAGATATTGGTAGACTTCAATTTCTAGCCAATCTATTGGTCCTGGACATACACACTTATGATGTGATACTCGGGATTGATTGGTTATCTCATTACCATGCCCAAGTTAATTATTATAATAGGTCTATTATTTTCACTATACCTAGTCAGGATATGTATGTCGTTGCTATGCCACATTCTAACGGGGTTTCTAGCATTTATTTGTTTCATATGGAGGAAGAGATCGAAGAGGAGATTACTGTGTCACTGGATAATATACCAGTTGTATAGGAATTTCCAGATGTTTTTCAAGAGATTCCAAGGTTGCCACCTAGTCGAGGGATAGACTTTGTTATTGATTTAGGTCTAGGCACTACGCCTATTGCTAGGGCACCATACAGGATGGCACCAGTGGAGATGCGTGAACTGAGAGATCAGATTCAGTAATTGCTCAAACAAGGTTTTATTCATCTGTATACTTCACTTTAGGGAGCGCCAGTTTTATTTGTGAAGACGAAGGATGGTTCACTTCGCCTATGTATAGATTACTGGGAGTTGAAGGATCAATGATCTTTTTGATCAGCTGAAGGGAGCTACATACTTCTCTAAGATTGATCTGCATTTTGGATATCATTAACTTCGGGTTAGGGAGCAAGATGCTCCTAGGACAGCTTTTCTCACTAGATATGGTTCTTATGAGTTTCGTGTCATGCCTTTCGGATTGACTAACGCACCAGCAGTCTTCATGGATTTAATGAACAGAATCTTCAGGGCTTACTTAGATAAGTTTGTTATCGTGTTCATTGATGATATTTTCGTCTATTCTAAGACAGAAGACAATCATACTAGACAATTTTGTACAGTGTTGCAGACGCTTTGTGAATAGCAGTTATATGCCAAATTCGAGAAGTGAAGTTTCTGGGTTATGTAGTGTCAGAGAAGGGGATAGTGGTGGATCCGGCCAAGGTTTTAGCAGTGGTAGAGTGGGGACAACCTACCTCACCTACAGAGATTCAGAGTTTTCTGGGACTGGCAAGATACTATCATAGATTCATTCAGGGGTTCTCGAAGATAGTGGGACCACTCACTCATTTGACTAAGAAGGGTGTACAGTTCATATGGGATGAACACTATCAGAAATCTTTTGATGAGCTAAAGAATAAGTTGACTTTTGCACCGACTCTGTCTACTCCACAAAGCGGGATAAAGTATCTTGTCTACACGAATGCTTCTTTGCAAGGTCTTGGGTGTGTTTTGATGTAGGAGGAACGACAAATTTTGTATGGACCTCGTAAGCTTAAGCCCTATGAGCTTAATTATCCAACACACGATTTGGAGTTAGCAGATGTGGTATTTGCCTTATGTATTTGGAGGCATTATCTGTTGGGAGAATTTTTTAGATTATTTAGTGATCACAAAAGTCTGCAGTATTTGTTCACTCAACGGGAGCTGAATATGAGACAGCGCAGATGGTTAGAGTTTGTGAAAGACTATCATTTCTTTATACAGTACCATCTAGGAAAAGCGAAAATGGTGGCAGATGTACTCAGTCCCAACCTTCTGGGAGTCTTTCTGCATTGTTTGCTAATAAATGGATTACTTTAAAGACTGTTAATGAGTTCTCTGATGCTTTTATGGCATGCATGGTAGTTACACCTTCGATCATTCATAAAGTATTGAAGGCACAACTCACGGATCAGCAGTATATTGATAAGGTTGCAGAGATAGCTTCTGAGACTATTCCATTCTATCACGTTGGGATTGATTGAGGGTTGAGGTACAAGGGGCATTTAGTAGTACCCTTTGCTGACGATTTAAGGAAGGACGTAATGACTGAGACTCACTGTTCTGAGTTTTCTATTCATCCAGGAAGAGATAAAATGTATCAGGATATGAAGAGGCAGTTTTGGTGGGCAGGTATGAAAAAGGACATTGTTATTTTTGTCTCTCAGTGTAGTACTTGTCAGATAGTCAAGATTGATCATCAGTGGCGCCCATGTTCTCTACAACCACTACATATACCAGAGTGGAAATAGGAGAGCATTTCTATGGATTTTGTTAAGGATTTGCCTAATTCATTTAAGGATCACAATTCCATTTGGGTCATCGTTGATAAGTTGACCAAATCAGCTCATTTCTTGCTTATTCGCACTGATTACACTTCAAAACAGTTGGCGAGACTTTACATAACAGAGATTGTGAAGTTGCATGGCATACCATTATTTGTTATATCGGATAGGGATTTGAGCTTTATATCGGGATTCTGGAAGAGTTTTCAATAGGCTTTGGGTACCGAATTGCATTTTAGTACTACTTGCCATCCTCAGATTGATGGACAGACTGAGAGGGTTAATCAGATCATGGAGGATATGCTTCATTCTTATGTCCTTGACTTTAAGGGTCATTGGGAGGACTATTTGCCACTCATGGAGTTTACATATAACAATAGCTTTCAGAAGACTATTGGTATGACACTATTTAAGTCTTTATGTGGCCGACCTTGTAGATCTCCTATTTGTTGGATGGAGGTTAGTGAGAGCAGATTTTTGGGTCTTGAGTTCATTGAGGATACCTCTAAAAAGATTGCTCTTATTAAGGATTGTATGCGCACTGCCTAAAGTAGGCAGAAGAGTTATGCAGATTGTTATACTCGTGCACTGGAGTTTTAGGTGGGAGATCAGGTTTTACTCAAAGTGTCTCCTATGAAATGAGTTATGCGCTTTGGGAAGAAAGGGAGGTTGTCACCACGCTTTGTCGGTTCTTTTATGATTACGGATCACATTGGAGCGGTGGCTTATCACTTAGCACTTCCAGACCATTTAGATCGTGTCCACAATGTGTTCCATGTTTCCATGTTACGAAAATTTCTTCGCGATGAAGATCGTTATCAGTATATTGATGTTGGTGAGATTGAGGTGCAACCGGATGCAACCTATGTAGAACCACCATATCATATTGACGACCGTAGGGATTAGATTCTTCGTAACAAGGTCATCCCTTTAGTCCGTGTCCAGTGGAGTCATCACAATGAGGCTGAATCTACTTGGGAACGGGAGGATGTCATTCGTTCAACTTTTTCAGACATAATGGATAAAGGTAAGGGCGAATTCCAAGGACGGAATTCCTTTTGTTAAGGGAGAAGAATGTAATACCCCTAATTTTAAAAAGGATAGTCTCGATATGTTATTAATGAGTTAATTATGTTTTTAATTCTTTATTTGATTTCTTGACTATTTGTTTAATTGTTTATATGAATTAGTTGATTTATGTGTTAGTTAATGTGTATTTGGGTTCTTAAATGTTAGGTGTTTTCTTCTAATGAAATGGTTAGGAATTGAATGTCTTAAATTATTGGTTTATTTTATTTTATTTTATTTTATTTCATTTTAATTTTAATTGTTATGGATAGTAGTCATGGGCCAACCAATTGGGTTCCATGGACTACTTGGATAAAGAGTTTAATGGATATGGATAAATACCCATGGATAGGGTATATGTATATATATATAATTAAATATACATATATTTATTTAAGGAAAGTTCTTTGGTGACAATCTAATGTATTTATTTTATGTAGATAAAAATAATATACATAGATTATACGTAACATATATTTTAGTTACCTTTTTAGTTTTTTTTTTTAAATTTTATTTTTCTTTATTAATTGGATGTGGATTGGGAAAAGGAATAGGGTTAATATGTAGCCTATAAATATATAACTATAGGGTTGGAAAAAGGGGATAGAAATATATCACGTATATTTTAGAGAGAGAGAGAGAAAGAATGAGGAAGAAGAAGAAGGAGGCTAGGGTTTTTATCAAATCCCTAAAGACAAGTCTTGTTATACACTTCTTCTTTGATCTGGGGAATTTATATCTCTATTTTAATCTTAGGATTATTTAAAGAACCATTAAAACTAGAATTTATAATTTAATTGATCTAGAACGTAGGTTTTACAAATTATATTTTTCATGGTTGTTCTTGTGTATAAATTAATAAATTCATGATTTGATTTGATTAATTTATGTTTTGTTACATGTTTTACATGATGTATTCTCATATATGTGTATTAATGGAACCTAAAAACATGCCTTAGAATCCTTAAACAATAAATATTAGGGTTTATAGTAGAATTCTAGGTTGAATTGCATAAACAGGGTTTGAGTCGTCGATACAGTGCTCGAGCCTTGGGGACCAAGCTTGAGCCATGGATGAAAAGCTCGAGCCTGTAAGGAAAAGCTCGAGCAATTGGATGTAAAGCTCGAGCCTGAGAAAGAAAGCTGAAGTAATTAGGTGAAAGGCTCAAGCCTGAAGTAGGATGCTCGAGCCTGAAGTAGGGTGCTCGAGCAATTGGGATAAAAGCTCGAGCCTTACCTAGAGAAGTTTCAAAAACAACATTGTATTATTTTTTATTAAAGTTGAAGAGTCCTAAACATCAAATAAGGACTAGGAATGAGATTAAATAAATTTTAAACAAACTTAAATTTATTAACACATACTATTTGATTCTTTGAGGGATGCATGAACTTAGTCTTTAATTTGTTCTAACAATTAAGATTAAATGTATAGCATGAATTATATATAGAGAATGCTTATAGTAAAATTTCAATCTATTTAAGATTCAGTATGTGTAGGATATGTGAGGTAGAAAGCTTAAATAAATTTTAAGTTGTTCCTATTTTATGATAGTATGATATAATATTATTATGTTTACCTCTGCATTATTTGATGTACTTCAGAAATTATTACATCAACTATTGGATTGCGTGGATGTAATGCACCAGTTTGGTATGGTGGCACTTTATGGATGGATTAACTTATCAGTTAAGTCTTACCTATTTTATAAGGGAACAAATTAACTAAAATGTTAAGTCCTACTTATATTTGTGTCAGTTCAGCTGGATAAGTTGGATGATACATAGTGGATTAATTTAGATTGGAGATATATATAGACATATGCCATGATATGAGCTTGAGTCTTAGGATCATGGTTAGGGTGCATATATTGCCAGCGATGTGTAGCTAGATATAGTGTAGTTGTTTCCCTGGTAGGTCTAGGTACTCATGCCCACTATATGTGCGTTTTACATATCGCCTACTATTTAGATTGAGACAACCTTATAGTCTAGTGAGGTTCCTTTAATGTGTATCTATATATATATGGATTACTTAGCTATTGCATGGGTTAGCGATAGATATATTGCTTCTCCGGTCTCTAGTTAGGTTGTCATAGAAAGAACTTGTTCGTGGGCCTGACCCACTATTATTATTTTTAAGGTGCTCGTCAGTTCCAAAAATAGAGTTTGTTCATGCTGATCAGAAGAAGTCCACATTATTCTTCCGGTTCTACGTAGGACTCTATTTATGTTGTAGTTTCAGATTATGGTTATGTTGAGTTGTTTCAGTTGGAATATTATTAGGGTCCACTAGATGGATTCCTGAGTTGTAATGATAATTTAAGGTTTTGAATAATTCATTTGGAGGATTTATTATTTAGTTTTCTTTTCTGCTATTTTATTCATTTTTAGTTATTTCTTTTGCATCTTGTGTTCATTTACATAGTTAATTGTTTGGTATCCCTCAGATCTGTGCTTAGACTTGATCACCCGTGGCTCTAGAATCGACGAGTATCACATAAGTGCTCAAATGTTGCATATTTTAGCACCTAAGTTAGGGTATTTTAGTCCTTTTATCTATCTTACTTTCCCGTTTTAGTTTTAATTTATGTTTTTGTCTATTTCGGGTCAATAAGGTTCAAACTGACTAATTTCAATTCATTAAGGCCTTTTTGATGTTAAACTGAGTCTTGGTGAGAAGTTGGAGCAAAATGAGGCTAAAGCTGAAAATTTTGTGTTTGATGGTTCCAGCTGATGTGTGATCGAACACACTATTGGTTGGATCGATTGATGGTTCCAACTGATGTGTGATCGATCACACTATTAGTTGGATTGATCGAACTTGTTGCTGAGCCTATAAAAAAATAGATCTAAAGCTCATTTGGAACCAACTCGGGTTGTGCTTGAAAGGAGAGATCCTCAGGCCAAGTTCTAACCTATTTGGGCTCAAAAAGCCTTGTATAAATGAGGGATTGAACCATTTTTGTAGAGAGATTCATATTTTTACATTGTAATTTTGATATTTTTGTAGTTTTCTCTTTCTAGAAAGCTTAGAGACTAGGGTTGGAAGAAAAGGGGGAAGTTGAAGCACAAGGGTTTGAAGAACATCTACACACACACATTCTCTAAAGAGCTTCAAAGAAGAAGAAAATGATGATAATACCATGCTTGGAGGAGGACCTTGTTGACACCTTGACCACCTCTACCACCATGGGCTAGATCTTCACTTAAGGCTTGGATGAACCCTAAGTCTTATGTAATCTAAACTCTTGTATTTCTATTTTTGGGGATTTATATATATTGTTGTGATTAGTGATTAGCCTTGTGAATGTTGATTTAATTCTTCCTAGTGATTCTCTATTTTAATTACATGTTGTCTTATGTGTGATTATTTGGAAATTGATCTTTATACCAGATTCTCTATGTTGGTTGCATGTTTATGTGTGATTAATTAAGGATTTAGTGATGGCTAAGCATTGTTTTCATTTAATGGGTTTGTAAATTAATTTGATGGATTATGCTTACACTTGATGGGTTGTTCTACAATTTAATTCATGTTTGTCGGTAGGTAGATAATCTATTCTTGATTTAATACTCCACACTTATTATTGCAAATTCCATGATTCTCTAGATTGATGTGAGCTCTCATTAGATACATTTGTTAACTGATTAATGGATTATTTGTCTTGGTGGGTTGTTCTACACTTAGTTTACTTGTTGGTTAGATAGACAATTCATATTTGCATTAGATAGTCCACACTTTTACATGCAAATTGTGTTTATGTTTATGGCCACATCTAGATTGCAACAATGTATTCCCCATTAATGGAAAGCAAGTGGTTAATGTATTCCCCATTAATGGAAAGCAAGTGGTTAATGTATTCCCCATTAATGGAAAGCAAGTGGTTAATTAGTGGTGATTCCAACACCCTAAGTCCTTTCTTCATATCTCTTAAATCCCTATCTCTCATTAGTTCACTTTAATTGCATTTTAATTAATTGTATCTTAGTGTAATTAACCAACCAACCCTCCTTTGCAATCATTTGATACATTAGAGTCGAAATTAAATTCTAACACATATAATCTCTTGGGACGATCCCTTCTCACTCATACTAAATAGTATAAGTGTTAAGCGGTTTATAAATTTAAAGTATGATGCCCACTTAACACTAATTTCCAAACTCAAAGTGTTGTACATTATTTTGTTCACACGCTCAAGTCACATCATAATTTTGGCACCGTTGTCGGGGATTAGCAACGCTGTATTTGGAATTGAAAAAGAATTAGTACTCTTTTAATCTTGTTTTTACTTTATTTTTATTTTGCTCTCATTTTTGTTCACTCTTGATTGGCTAGGTAGTTGGATCCAAGAGAAGTAAGCAAAGGAACTTCCAGGCAAAGCAAGCAAGCATAGAAAAGCAAAAGCAAAAATAAAAATAAAAATTGCAAAAGCAAAGCAAAAAGTTAAAAAAAAAAAAAAAATAAATAAAAAAAAATAAAAAAAAATAAAAAAAAAAAAAAATTCTCTTGAAGTTACTTAAGGACCCTTTGTGAGCTATTCTAACTCATCTTGCTTAGTTAAATCGTCGGCCTACACGAAGACATTTTATTTCATTGTTTATTGTCAGATCGCGTGGAAGCAACTTACTTTTGTACATTATTGAAAAGCATGGGAGTATGGGATCATTGTATGTGGAGGCTTGTTGTTGTTGATTGATTTGTGTTGTGGAGGAGAAGTGCTTGCTATTTGTGGTGTTGTTTGATTGTGTTGTTTTGCATTGTGCATACATGGTCGTAGGTCTTTAAATCCTCCTCTTGTTCCATTAAAACTTAATGTTGAGTTGATTGTTCATGACCCAAAGGGTAGGGGCAATTCAAGTGAGTCCATTGCATTGATGGATGACCATATTGAAGACCTTGGTTACATTGACCAACAAGGCATTCTTCACCCTAATGTACAACAATATGATAATATGCAAGTTCCATTAGGCATGCCTAGACCTTTTGTTCCACAATCACAATGCCAAGTTCTAATTGGAATGCCAAGGTCATTCTATGTGCCACCTCCACCTCCTAATGTCCAAGCTAACAATGGAGCTCATGTCGAGCCACCAATTGTGAATCCTCCCATTACTTTAAGAGATCACTGTGTGCCTAATGAATACAATGCACCAACATTCATTCGTCTTCCTCAATTTAGAGCACACCATTATGAAATCAAGGCACAAACCATTCAAATGCTTCCCAATTATTTTGGGCACCTACCAAAGAACTATATTAGCATTTACAGGAATATCTTGAGGTTTATTCCACGATAAAATATACGGACATGCCGAAAGAAGTTTTGAGGTTGAAACTTTTCCCATTCATACTAAAAGATAAGGCAAAATATTGGTTTAACAATTTAAGACCTCTTTCTATCACCTCTTGGGTAGAAATGCAACAAGAGTTCTTGAGAAAGTATTATCCTGTGTCAAAAACCAGTGCCATGAGAACTTTAATTTGTGAATTTTCACAAGGGAATGGGGAAATGTTGCATAAGGCATGGGAACGGTTGAATGATTTGCTTAGGTAGTGTCCTCATCATGACATTCCCAACTGGAAAATAGTTCAATATTTTTATGAAAGTTTGTCAGACACTTACAAAAGCATGGTTGGCGCCTCAATGGGTGGTTCATATTTGGACAAACATGAAGATGATGTGTGGCGTTTATATGAAAGCATGAGTGAAAACTCAATACACCAATCTTTGTCTTCTAAAAATGGTAAAAATGTAGGTGGAAGGAAGAATTCAAGCTTATACCAAGTGGACAATTCCAATAACATAGTCGCCAAGGTGAATTCCCTAACTCAAAGGTTTGATCAATTTTTGATCAACCAAAATTCAGCCCATCAAATGTCTTCCTCCCCTAATCATCTTAATCATCATCATCATTCCAATGAATCTTGCATGACTTATTCGAGTGTTTGGCATACTACTCCCAATTGTCCTCATGGACATGTGTATAGTAGGCACCATAAACAAGTCAATGCCACTTTTGTAAATCAAGGGAAAAATCCCTATGGCAATCATTATAACCCGGGGTGGAGAAATCATCCAAATTTTTCTTGGAAAAGCCAAGGGGAAGGCTCAAATCCTCCCCAAAGTGGTTTTCAAGGGAAATATGTTCCACCCCACATGCAAAGCCAAGGTTCCCAAGGCTATTGTTCATCCTACCAAGCACCTGATGGAAATCAATTTTTGAATTCTCATTTTCCTAATCAACAATCAAATGCTCAAGGTCAATCATGAAGTCCCACATTTGAAGAAAAAGTTTTATCGGCTTTGGGAACTTTAAAGGCTAACACTCAATTACTTCACTCTTATTCCCAATCAATTGCCAAGCTAGAAACCTAAGTAGGGCAAATAGCTAGCACGTTGAATGCGAGAGAGAAGGGAAAGATGTCTCTCAACCCCCCACCGAAGCAACAATTTATTGTGGAAACCATTTCCCCTTCGGAAGGTCCTACACTTAAACATGTAAATGCGGTGACCACTTTGAGAAGTGGAAAGGTTATTGACAACAAAGTTGAAGCAAATGAAGAGAGTGAACCAGTGCAACCTAGTGTTTGCACCTGTCCCGTTTTAAATCCCACTCCTCATTCATTAAGTGCAAAGGACAAAGTTGTTGAGATTGATTCAAAGTATGAGCTTGAAAAATCTTTTGAGCTAAAGGCATCCTTGAAAAATAGTAAGGAAAAATGGATGAAATCATTGATGTGTTTTGGCATGTGAAAATCAATCTTCATCTCTTGGATGCAATTAGACAAATTCCAACTTATGCCAAGTTCTTGAAAGATATATGCACTCTTAAGAGGAAAAACAAGAACCAAGCACCTAGGAAGGTTGTCCTTACCGAGCAAGTGAGCTCTATCTTGCAACACAATACTCTCCCAAAATTCAAGGACCCCGGTTCACCCATTACATCATGCACCATTGGTGATCATCTTATCAATCGGTCTCTCTTGGATTTAGGGGTAAGCGTTAATCTTCTTCCCTATTCAGTATATGTCCAATTAGGCTTAGGTGAATTGAAACCGACGTCGGTAGTTTTGCAACTAACTGACCGATCCATTAAAAAGTCTAGAGGTGTCATTGAAGATGTTTTGATTAAAGTTGACAAGTTCTTCTTCCCGGTCGATTTCGTTGTCATTGACATAGAACCGGTTCTAAATCCTAAGAGCCAAATACCCATTATCCTTGGCTATCCCTTCTTAGCTATCGCTAATGCCAACATCAATTATAGAACGTGGATAATAAGATTTCATTTGGCCACATATAGGTGAAGTTAAATATTTTTAATCCTACCCCTAATGCCATGGACAAACATAAAGAGATTCGTGTTGTGGAAAAATGTCTTAAAAGTGAAGTTCATAAAAATGAGTCATTGCTTTGGATTGAAAAATCAAATGGTTTGTCATTAAAAGAGTTTTCAAAAGATGTTGTCTTGAATTCCGATATTGAACGGGCATGGAAACCCAAAAATTTTGTTGATCAAAAGCCATCTAGTGTACTTGAATTAAATCCAACAATTTCCTTCGGGAATGTTTTGTTGGGGGGGGATTCAAAGTCCAATTCACCCCATCAAGAAAAGGATGTCTACCAAGATCTTTGATCTGGGCTAAAAAAACCCAGCGTCTTGCTAGAAATGTTAAACACTAGTGATTCGTAGGGTTTTTCAAACCCTATCCCTCCCTCATTTCTTTTTGTTTTCTATTCTTGTGTCGTCTAGATACGGTCTATTCTTGTTTTCTTTTTGAGGTTTTGATAGGTGACGAGTCTCGCCCCCTTCCTCTAATTGATTAAGAAAATGAACTTTTTAATGCAAGAGGTCGCTTCGCAAGGTTAAAATATGAATGTGGTTTAAGAGGCCTTTCTAGTCAAATTTACATTTATAAAACCACTACTACAACTAATGAAGTATAGCGAGTAGGGATCATCCACAGAGATTATACATGTTGGAATTTAACTTCGACTCTAGCGTATCAAAAGATTGTAAAGGAGGGTTGGTTGTTTGATTACAGTAAGATGCAATTAAATTAAAATACAATTAAAGTAAACTAGTGAGAGATAGGGATTTAAGAGATATAAAAAGAGGTCTTAGGATGTTGGAATCACCACTAAGCTCATGTAATTAACCACTTGCTTTCTATTAATGGGTAATACATTGTTGTAATCAAGATGTGGCCACAAACATTGACACAATTTGTTTGTAAAAGTGTGAACTATCTAATGCAAGAGTGAATTGTCTACCTAATCAACAAGTAAACTAAGTGTAGAACAACCCACCAAGACAAAGGCATAATCCATCAATTAGTTAACAAATGGGTCTAATGAGAGCACACATCAATCTAGAGAATCATGGAATTTGCAATAATAAGTGTGAAGTATCTAATCAAGAATAGATTGTCTACCTACCTACAAACATGAATTAAATTGTAAAACAACCCATCAAGCATAAGTATAATCCATCAAATTAATTGACAAACCCATTCAATGAAAACCATGCTTAGCCATCTCTAAATCCTTAATTAATCACACATAGACATGCAACCAATATAAAGAATCTAATGTAGAAATCAATTACCAACTAATCACACATAAGACAACATGTAATTAAAATAGAGAATCACTAGGAAAAATTGAATCAACAATCACAAGGCTAACCACTAATCACAACAATATATCTATAAATGCCCAAAAATAAAAATACAAGGGTTTAGATTACACAAGACTTAGGGTTCATCCAAGCCCTAAGTGTAGATCTAGCCAATCGTGGAGGAGATGGATGTGGTCATGAAACCCTTAAGGGAAAGCTCCAAACATGGCTCCATCTTCTTCTTCTTCTTCTTTGAAGCTCTAGAGATAGAGAGTATGTGGATCTAAAAATGTGTTCTTGAGATGTGCCTTCACTTACCTATTTTCTTCTAACCCTAATCTCTAACTTTCTAGAGAGAGAAACTACAACAATATAGAAATTACAATGTAAAAATATGAATCTCCCTACAAAAATGGTTCAATCCCTCTTATATACAAGGCTTTTAGAGCCCAAAATTTGAGAACTCGGCCCTAAGATCTCCCCTTTCAAGCACAACTCGAGTTGGCTTTAAATGAGCTTTAGATCTGTTTTTTTTTATAACTTCTGCGAACAGTTCGATCGATCCAACCAATAGTACGAACGATCAGAGGTATGGTGTGATCAATCAGACGTATGGTGTGATCGATCAGAGTTCGATCGATCCAACTTTTCTTCGATTGATCCAACTTGGCAGTGTTCAGCATCAGCCTCCTTTTTGCTCCAGATCAGCCTCCTTTTACTCCAGATTCTCACTAAGACTTAGTTTGACTCCAAAAAGGCCTTAAGAAACCATTTTTAGCCCATTTTAACATTGTTGACCTGAAATAGACAAAAACATGAAATTAGACTAAAACGGGAAAATAAGATAAAAGAATGGACTAAAATACCTTCGCTAAAGTGCTAAAATGCGTCACATTTGAGCACTCATCAATAGGGAATGTGTGCACTTTCATCTCTAAATTAGGCATTTAGTGCCTGTTCGATCGATAACAAGAGCACCCTCGATCGATTGAACATCTGTGTAGTCAATTCTCTGCAGATTTTCAGGTTTTTATCCATCATTCGAACTTTCTATTCGATCATTCTAAGTATTATTCGATCGATCAAGTGTTCTTGTGAACGATCACAGTTCTGCACTTAGAAAATTTTTAAAGTTCTGAAAATTTCATGCCTTTGTCCCATCGTTTGAAATTCTCTACAGATTTTCAGACCTTTGTCTATCGTTCGAACCTTTGGATCAATTGAGATTCGATCGATCAAACTCCGATCATTCAGAGTTCCTCTGTTGACCTTGACTTTTCAAAATTCAAATTTCTAAAAAAACAAAAAAAAAAAAGATTTTAAGTTTTCAAAAATTCAAAAATTTTTAAAAAATAGTTTGTCGTTTTGCATATTTGATCGATCTGAGCATCTTCATGATCGATCGAGGTTCAATCGATCCAATGGACCTTGTGATCGATCACACATGCATATCGGGAGCAGTTTTTAAAAATAGACCCAAGGGGTTATTTGGATCGTTCATTCAATTGATCCAAAGGCCCCCTCTTCTCCCGAAGCTCATCATCGTCTTCCCCGTCTTCGGTGAGTCTCTGGCAACCTCCAAAACCTCTATCTCTGACCACATCTCCTCTCTTCTTTCTCTTCACTTCTCTCCTCGGTTTAGGTGAGTTCTTTCATTTCATTTCCATTTTTGATTTTGTTTTATGTTGATTTTACTTGCCATGTTTAGATTAGGTTGTTTGAAAGTCATTTTTGTTTCCATTTTTGGATTATAAGCATGTGTATATATATATATATATATATATATGTGTGTGTGTGTGTGTGTGTGTGTGTGTGTGTGTGTGTGTGTATGCGTATATAGATTTTGTTTTCGAATTTGAAATCAGGGGTCACGTGCCGTTTCAAGTGACCATTTGTGTTTTGATATATCTGTTGATGTTGACGCCATTATCAGGTGCATTACAGTGATTTCAGTGAGAGAGTGTAGCCCATATTTTTCAGGACCACTCTTATCCCCCTTTCTCTGTCATTTACTATCTCACTTGCACTTGCATACCCACTGTGCACCATTATTTCTCCTATTGGTTATTTTTTGAGATTTTATCCTAGTGCCATCTTTTCAAGACCATAGTTAATCCCAAGTTTGGGGACTTATACCACCCACTTTGGATATTTGTGTCCCGCCCATTCCTCGCCATAGCTGCACTGGTATACTCTTTCCTCTTTCCTTTGTTCTCATTGCACATTAAGGACATTGTGCAGTTTAAGTTTGGGGGTAATGTGTGTTCTTTGCATTTAATTCAAGATTTTGAACATGACTTGTGTATTTGAGAGATTTACTATGTTGGTCCATGATTAGTAATGATTTCGATCTTTTGAGGCATATGTTCCTTAGGATATAAAAATTGCCCGACTTAAGAGTTTAATACTCCTTGTATGACTTTTGGATGCCATCTATGAGTAAATTATTCAAAAAATTGATTTCATGCTTATTTTTGTAGTCCACATCATCTTGATTTTGTGATTGTTTTGAGATTCACTCTAGAGTTCTACACTAGCACAGGTGCACACTAGTATTCATTTGTGGGGTACATGCTTTGTTGATCACTGATTTAGTTATATACCAATTGAGCTAATAAACTTTGAAAGCTTTCATTTTTTATAAGATGACCTTGCGTGTTAATAACAAACCCTTCACTGAGTAACTGGGATTCTAGCCTAATCAAGCATTGACTCTTGCAATGAAAAGTGAAGGGCCCTCAGCTAAAACAAAAAAAAAAATTGCAAAAGCAAATAAAGTGAGCGCTTCTCACCAAAGGTGGAAGTAGGAAAATGATTAAATGAGAGTTGTTTTGATTTGTAACCTAATGGATTTGAGCTTGTAAGTTCTTAGGGGTGTCTTTACGCCTAATGCCCTAAAGCCATCCGGTTTGGGAGTCATTGACCTAATGCTCGTTAAACGGATCTTCTAGAGAGCTTAAGAGTTCACTACATTGCACCATACTCTTGTCATTAATCCTATAAAATAAAAAAATAAAAAAATAAAAAAAATAAAATCATTTTAATAAATTGAATAAAGAGGTTCATTCTTTATCTTGATGATTGGTACTTGATTTGTGCGCTAGTTTGAGACTGGTTGTGCCCATTTCATTGATTTGCTAAGATAGCAATATATTTGATGCCGGTTGTAGACACCCAATTTTGCCCCTACCCATTTATAGGGGTATTCCGATAAAACTAGTTTGGCCAGACTAGGAAAACCAAAAAATTCGACCACCGGATCATAAAATGGATGTCACCATTGGATCCAGAATATCTCAAAACCATAAGATACACCTAAAGTTCACTTCGTAAAGCAACTTCTAGCATTCCATCAAGGTAGGGGGTAAAATCGTAATTTTGCACCCCCGGCCAATTGAAAAATAAATAAATTTAGTATTCAAGTAAATAAAATGGACTATGCCATTATGTCCTAAATGCGTCAAAACACTAAGTATGAAAATAGGTGAATAGAAAAAAATAAATATAATAAACAAAAATAAAATTGAAAATTTTACAATAATAATAATTAATTTTTATTTGTGTTGTAGTGGATTGCTCAGAACTAGAATGCTTTGGACAAACATCTTAGTTGATATAAGTGAATTGATCCGTAATTATCACTTCTCAAAAAAATGATATAATAATAAAATAGATAATATAAATTTGTTAGTAAATTCAAAATTTATATACGATCTCCACCAACCCTTGTGATGATCTTTTCTGAAAATAAGTGAGTCAGTAGAAAAACCCTATCATACCCTATAAATACAGCAACCCTGTACGAGGAATAGAGGGGATCGAGATACCAATGACCAACCCTAAAAGCCGTCTCCATGGTTACTAGGGTATCCAAGGAAAGCCAAGGCCGATGCCGACTGCACAGCCATATCTACAAACACACAGCCATCATCTACAAACCAAGAGCCCGCTGCATAACCCATTGCCTATTAGATCCCATACACTACATACACAATTTTTTAATCCACAAACACATATAGATGCACTAAGCATCAACTAGAGCATAGGCAATAGCTCCTAAGCATAAAATAGTGGTCTGGCGCAATTCTCCAACATCCAAAAGGAAGTAAACTCTCTTCAAGAAGGAAAGCGGAGAAAAGCAACTACTCCTGCTATTGCTGTGCATTCTAATCACGGACAAAGATCCAAGGAATCATATTTTCCGCACCACATCAGTGACTACTTTATGGCTCTATCCTCCTCTTGTATGGGTATGTTACTTTGTATTTGTATGTCATCGTATAGGCCTTTTAAATCATTTGTTTTGTCTCGCACATCATGTGTATTAATTAGCCTGTTAGTGTGCCTCCAAATTATTAAAAAAAAAGCTTTATCATGTGTTCTTCAATAAATTACCCAGATCGTGTTACTCTACAAATCATCTACATGGGACCAAATGTTCCTCTTACTAGTTATGCATGACAAGTGCACCTATGACAATGATATCTTGCAAGCTCCCTGTTACCTTTTTCCTCCTTGCATTTTCTTAAATGGGGTCTTTATTTCATATATCTCAACAAGTATAAAAATTTATTTATTTAAGTACACATAAACTGGTAAGTGTATATCAAGACATGTCAGCATGAATGATTGAACAACTTTTCTACCAAAATATTTTTCTTCTTCTTAATTTATGCATCAACCATGCACTCAAACAACTCTCTGTAACTTATCTACAGAAGAAAATAGCAAAACTTGCTACTACATATATTATATTGTTGTTATATGATTACTTTATATATATATATCATAAACAATTGTTATATGTTGTTAGTAGGAAGTACCCACAGCTAATACATTGATATATTATACTGTTGTTACATGCGCGACCACTGTCATATTTCATAAATAAATGTTTTATATTAAATAATCTTATTTCTTATAATCATATATTTCTACGAAAATGGGTTATGTTCCTTGAAATCATATATATATATTTTTTTTAAATAATCACTTTTATTAGAATGATTATTTTCTAAAAGTAATATTTTCTAGAATTATATTTTCGATAATCATTTTTGACTCGAATAATTTTTTCTTAAAAAAGTAATTTTCAATAGGATTATATTTTCTAAATCAAAACAGTATTTTTCAAGATCATATTTTATAAATAAAAATAGTTACCATTTTATCTTAGTATCCTATTACTTTCTAAAATTTATTATTTTCTTAAAATCATGCCTTAGAAACATATTTTAATTTCAAATTTTTATAGAAACAAATATATACTTCTTAAATTAAAAGAGTTTCCTTAGAAACAATTTTAAGGTTCAAATTATATATATATTTGAATTATAATATTTTATTAAAACACTTTAAAATACCAAAAGTTTATATATTCTTCTTCGCAGGTCACATCCTTTTAAAAGATATATGTTTTTTTCAAATAATACTTTGTCAAAATTAAAGTTTCATAAAAGTCATATATATATTTTATAAATATTTCCTAAATACTATCTTTCATAAATCAAATATATCCTTAGTTTTCTTAAAATTAAGGCATTCTTAAATGTTATTTTCTTAAGAAAAATCTTTCCTAACAATTTTTTTTATATAAAATAAGACTACGTCATTAAGATCATCCAATATTTTTATAAAATAATAGTATTTTCTACAAATTAATTTGACATTAGAAATAATATTTTCTAAATATCATATTTTTTAAAAAGTCAAACTTTCTGAAATGATATCCTCTATAAAGTCATATTTTTGTTTAGCAATTATATTCTAAAATAATATCTTTATAAAAATCATATATATTTTTTAAATAAATCATATACTTTCTTTAAATATTAATTTTCTAAAGCATAAAAGTTTCCTTACAAATATAAGTTATTTAAAATACGTGTTTCTTAAAACTTAATCTTTAAAATACAGGTTTCCATTGAAATAAAATTTTATTTTAATACATATTCCCTTAATAACAAATATATATACTCAAACTAAAAGTTTCCTTAGAAATATATTTTATAGAGATTTCTTTAGAAATAAATATTTACACTATTAAAATATAAGTTTCCTCAGAAATATATATATTCTTAAGTTTCCTTAGTGACACTGTAAAGATACAAATTCCTAAGAATATATATTTTTTATTATAAGTTTTCTTTATTAACATTTCTTAAATTATAAGTTTCCTTAGAAACATTTTTGTAATTTCTCTTAGAAAACATTTCTCCTAAAATGAATGCTTCGTCGAACTACATTTGACCTGATCCTCACCTTTTATGAAATGAGGTATGCAGGCAACCTAGATCACTCCTAGGTTCGGTCACATCAATATCTAATATATTTTTTCTCTTATAAAACTCATATGTTTAAATATATATTTCTCAGGCTATAAAAACATTAATCTTATCTTCCTATTATTAGAGCCAAGTTTACAAATCATAATTGAATAAATATCTCTAAGTATTAAAACTATACATGTACTTTTTGGAATGCAATATAAAAATAAGGTAACTGTGTTTCACGGGTGTCGTGGGGTGCCTAACACCTTCCCCATGCACAATCAACCCCCGGACTCTTTACTCTGGTTTCATAGACTAAAATGGATGTCAAATAAAATATTTAAAAATAAAGTCATTAGACATTTTAGGGTGACCTAACACACCAATAAATCCTATGTTAGGTGGCGACTCCAAATAAAATAAAATATAGGCCGTAGCCATTTCCGTCGCATTAAGCCCATCTTCTGACCCATAAGTGTTTAGTATGACCCTTATAGAGGTTGGTAAAAATCCGGCCACGGTAGCTGGCGACTCCGCTGGGGACAAGCATATGCTTAAGTGGGTTTAAGCCTAAAAATATTTTTATATTGCATTCCTTTTATGGCATCATATTGCATTTCTTTTATGGCATCATATTGCATTTTATGTAATGATAATCTGATAATATTCATTTTCACCCAAGCCATTTAATATAATGCCTTGTCTTATATTATTAATATGTTTCTTTCGTGTTTCAAAGGTGCAAAATTAAAAGTTATATCTTTTTCAATTCATATTATTGAATTATTTTTATGCTTTAAATAATTATTATATTATTATAAAAGCATGTTTGCCTATCTTTTAACTGCACACACCACACTCATTTTGCATGGCATAACCCTATTTATCCTTGTAAGTTAGATAGAGGGGGTATGTATGATGGCTGCCTATTGGACACTGGCGTATGCTGGAGGCAATGGTAGCACAGCGGAACCTCCCTCGCTCGAATCACCAACCTAAGATGGACCCACTTTCACTTCCTCGGGGAGAAGGAAAGTGGCCGAAGGTTTGAAGATTTGGGGAGCGAGCCTTATTAGGTTGCATTAGCCAACCATGAACCTCATGCTGCATATAGTATAAATGCTGCATTTAGGACTCTTTGTTATTTAACTAACCTCTTATTTTATCTTTATTTTACATGCATATTTAAATTTCCATAGTAGAGACTACCATATTTAGTCTCAGTTAAGAAAACCTACCCAATCAAGTTTAAGGGTTATTCACAACCCTAAAACATTAGTCCATGTATTCATATATTTCAGGTACCCTATAACTTAAAAGGATGGGTGTTCAACAAGTGAGAAGATTTCAAGAAAATAATATGTCTGAAAAATCGTAGTTTTATAGGACAGTGTATTCCAATTTCAAGGTTGTAATCTAAGCCCCTAACTGGGGCAGTTTTTTTATGAATTTTATTTCTTGTAATATCACCAAGATTCAAAAGCTTCAAGGAGAAGGCCCATCCCTCCAACTCCTACATTTCATAATTAGAGTTCCTTCATAAAGGAAAACTATCATTAAGACATGCATTGCATAAGGCAAATAATTTTCATTAATATTAATTCATTTTCTTTTTCCTTTTTCTTCTTGAAGTGGTTAATAAGCTAACAACATTGCTCCAAAGAAGCAGTTATATTTTATTTTATAGTTGCAAGTATTCAATCCAACAAGACAAACACTGACCATGGGATCCATCAAGAAGCATTCAACAAACTATCAAAGGATCTTGCTAAATTGGCTAATATTGTTAAGGCATTTGTCAATACACACAATGGCCAAATCATCCCTCATATGGTAGTTGAAAGACAAGCTTCTTTTGGTCCTACTGGTAAAAGGAAGGCTCTCATGGTTCAAGAAGACGTTTCTTGTAATGACCTGGTCATTTTCATTCCTTTCCTTTTCACGGATTTTCACGGATATTTTTTTTCCGTTGATCTTTTCCTTTCTGAGTTCGGTTTCTCATTACTTAGTGTCATCTTGAGTGCTCGGGGATGGTTTCTGAGACTCTTTTCCTTGGATTGACGACTTCCTTTGAGGACCGAGTCATTTTCATATTTTCACTTTTGTGACACTATTCACTTTCGTCTTTTTATCGGTTATCACTTTGTTAGCATAACCTCACTTTTTGTGTTTAGATTTCATTTCGGTTTTGCATGCATCCATGATATTTAAATTCCATGCTATATGTGTTTTCACTTTTGTAGAAAAGCATGCTAAGTGCATACTTTTCTTGTAAAGGGTATAGATGCATGACTTTTTTGTAATTTTTTAAACTTTAAGGGTTTTTGTGTAATTACTATAAAGTAATTATTTTTCGTCTTAGGGACCATTTTGCAATTTAATTTGGGAGATATTTTTAAAAACGTCCTTTTTGCAATTTCCGAAAAGTGTGACAAGTGTCACACTCTCATTAGTCCACTTGTTGACATTTGTGTGGAAGCACTTTGAGGCCTTGGATGAGGACATGTGGAGGGTGGAGATTTAACCACTTGTTGGGCTAGGATTGGTGCACTTGTTGGCTTGGATGGTTGACAAGTGTAGGCTTGAGATTTAGCCTAGGATGGAGCCTTGGATTTGTGACAAGTGTAGGCTCACAATTTGATCTTGCATTAGTGTGTGTGAGAGAGGTAGTGTAAGAGCACATAGTGAGTGGAGGATCTTTATCCCCTCCACTCACATTTCATCTTCATCATTTTTCATTTCCTTCATCTCTTGTAAAAAAAAACTCTAGCCTCCATGGATGGAGCCTAAAGCCTTAAGCTTTGACCTTTATTTTTGAGAGCCTTCCATTGATTTCCAAGCTTGAACTTGGAAATAAATTTTGTTCCCCTCATCTTCCTCTTCATAACCCTAGAAGGGTTTACTATTGTGTGTTGATTTTGCCTTGGATTCTAGAGAGACACTTCTCTAGTGAGGTAGGGATGTTTTAGGGTTGTATTTTTTGTTATCTTGCATGCTATTGATGCTTATATAAGTTGTATGCATGTCTTTTGTTAATTTGATAAATTAGTGATTTATCATATCTTGCATATAAATCATTTTAGACTTGGTAAATGGCATGGCCATGAGTTGATCTTTGACATATGTTAATTTGAGATGATTTAGATGAGTTTTCAAATCTAGAGATTAAATGGATTTAATTTGATTTAAATTCTAGTAAATTGTGTTTTGCTTGTATCCCATTTTAGATTTGAGATATGGTGTGACCATGA
The DNA here is from genome assembly GCF_030987335.1 of Cornus florida. Lineage (NCBI taxonomy): Eukaryota > Viridiplantae > Streptophyta > Magnoliopsida > Cornales > Cornaceae > Cornus > Cornus florida. The sequence continues at coordinate 47,493,339 of NW_026775575.1, forward strand.
GTTGGTGCTTGTTATATATTAATTTGGGATCATTTGAATAACTTTTGAAATATAGAGATTTAATTAAAATTGAATTAATTAAATTCTATATGAAGGTATCTTGCTCATTTTGTACTTTTGACTTGATATATGTAATGAGCATGCTATGTTGTTTAACATAGATTAAATTCAGGTTATTTGGAATAGATTTGAAATCTAGAGAATTTAATTATTTTGTTTAATTAAATTCTATCTAATGGCTCCATGGATCTATTGGTATTTTAGAAGTTTCTATATTCAAATCATGGACTTGAACTTGTTATATATTCACTTTGTTGTGTTTTGAGCATTGGACAACTTTGTTGTTATATTAATATTCATGAGAACATATTTTTATTATGAAATATATTGATGCCATGTGTAGTGAATTGTACACTCTGTAATTGACATTATGTATGTCATTTTAGAATTCAAACTCTAAGGCTAGATTGTGTGGTTTCAACCTACTTGTGCATGGAAGGTGTTTTCATGCATTATATAAGTTATGTATAAGTTGTAAACTTATTTGGTTTAATTTTGGAATCTTGGAACATTGTTGAGTTGAGTTGGCTAGGGTTTGGCTCTAGTACGGGGATGTGACTCCTCTAAGTCATTTAGATAGTACACACTTAGGTTGGTCTTCCCTGTGGTTTAGTGTCCGGAATAACCGTTGAGGTCTCGGCAGAATTCCGAGCTTAGATGTCCAAGACTTCCACTATTTGTTTTTGCATTCAATTCCAAGTTAACAATCATGTTTATATTGTAACTTGTGGTTTTGGTTATTGGCGATTTTGATGTTAAGTAAATCCATGTTTATGATTTTAGTGAATCATTTTGGTGTTGTTAAGTATATCTATGTTTTATGATTTTTGTGAATCATTTTGATGTTGTTAAGTACATCCATACTAAATTGCTATATTTAGTTGATTACACACTTTTAGATTTCTAGTTGATAACCTAGAGAACCTATGTCTTGATGTGTGGTATTAGATATCCTAATTATGCTAAATTGTTATATTTAGTTGATGTTGCATTTTAGACTTCAAGTTGATTACCTTGAGAATCTATAAGTTGTTGCTTTGTGTAACCATGCTCCTATGTTGTTGCCTTGTGTAAGCATGAACCTATGTTGCTAAAATTGCATGAATGAGGTGATTGATGCTAGAAATGATCTTAGGTAGCTAGGATGATCCTTCAGTCTCACCTTTGACATAGACGTTAGGTGGAATGAACCACAATAATTAAATCATGCAAACTTGTAAAACGTAGGTCGATGCATGCTTATTTCCTACGAGTAGCTTTATGTTACTCACCCCTACGATACTAGGGCATATTTTAGGTACAGGAATTAAAGTTGAGACTCCTATTATGCTTGGATGACTTGTGGACTTGAAGACTTCCATTTTTCTGAAGGTTGGCTCGGAATGCCAATTGTAGTCCTTTTTGTCAAATGTGTTTATTTGATTCCATTTATGTAATGTGTATATGTGTACACTCTTTTCAATGTATTTGACATGTATGAGATGAGGCCGGAGGCCAATGACTTGTATTTTGTATCCTTTATACTTTTTGACTCCATGAAATATTATGAATATATTGAGAAATGTTAAGTTATTGTCTCACTATGTTTGCATCGGGTGTTGGAATTCCATTTTGATTTTTCTGTAGTATCTCATTAGTCATGTATGAAGTGTGGCCAAGGGCCAAAATGTAATTTCCAACTATTTGTTAATTTTGGTTTTCAAAATTTCCATTTCATATTCATTTTCGCCTTTTTGGTCGTCGGGGGGTCGGATTTTGCATCGGTCGTTCCCAGGAGCCGCGGACCATTCCCGCGTACTCAAAATCACTTATTACGTTTGCGTGCATATTCATTTCAGCCTAGAAGTGCATTTGGGTTCAAATGTATGTTTGGTGCAAATTCACATTTTTGCCGTTTTGAGCCTAAACTGAACATAAGGGCATTTTGGGGTTTTCACTTGAAAAATAAAGTTTTCTTTTGATAAGGTTGGCTAGAAAACATGATTTTGAGGGTAGTTTTTTCTTTGTGTTTTTCTCAAAAAGGCCCAGGAAGTCCTTAAAATTGCATTTCAAGTTAGCATTTTCAGGTGCAGCTACCGTAGTTCGAGCGCTCTAAAGGGGGGGTTCGAGCGCTCTAACTTTGGGCAGAATTCTCAGGGCAATTTTTGAGCACTCGAAGTCCTTGTTCGAGCACTCGAAGTACTGTTCATGGGTGTGTGTGTGTGTCTTCATTCAGCATTGCACCTCTGACTTCAAATCATTATATCTTCTTCGTTTTAACTCCGAATTGGTCCGTTATTGAGTCTAAATTGATCGCATCAAAATAAGCTTTCCAATGGTACTAATTAGAGCTTTAGATTCTTCTTGTAGCTCAAGATATTCAAGTTTTAGTAAGGTAGTGTCTGTTTTTGGTTCAAACCGAGATAGGGTTTCCCTTCCTTCGACTTCATAACTTGATATCTTTGTCGTCCGGACTCCAATCAAGTGATTTTTGAGTCTATCTTTATTAATTTTTCATTGTTTTTCAAATGGTGTGCACGGTGGCACCCATTTCAGTGTAGAATGACCATTTTGCCCCTAAGTTCATTCTTATCCGTTTTTGAAACGTGCTTCCATTTTTTCTTCCTTTGGGTTTTTGTGACCTTGTTGAGGGTCACATTGGTGTCTTAGAGGAGTGTTATATCTCTAGAGACCATTGTTCTATCTTTTGCTTCCGCATTTTGGATCCGTTTTGGGTCATCACAGGACACACTGGGTTGAAAAATCCAGGGTCGTCACAGGTGGTATCAAAGCTCCTAGGTTCGAAAACCTTAGGATGATTGGTTTTGGGTGCATATCATGCTTATGTTGCGATGCTCTATGTGCTTATATGTTTCATGATAACATGTTTTGGTTTGATAATATGTTTATGTGCTTATGTGCTATATGTGGTATGCTAACTGTATAGCTTGCTTGGATTCCATTGTAAAGAGCATGACATATGTTGTGTGCTAGATTAGAATTGTATATGCATTGTTGTGTTGCATATTTGGCAGGACTTGGGATTAGTCATTGGATGTTTGAGTTGAGATTGAGTCGTTTAGTGAGTTTTCACTTAATACGATGGTTGGTGAAATTGGTTTCATTTTGTCATTCTTCCTTGGGGTTGTTGGTGATTGTCCACATGGTTTTATGGTAGTATAGGTTGTTATTGACCTAGCATTGGTTTAAGGTAGGTGGTGAGACACCTTTTGTTTAGGCTCTTGTGAGGTGAGTCCTTTGGCGTTGCCATAGTGTTGGATTTGTTGGTTTTGGGCCACGATGAGGTCATGGACCTCTTAGGATCCTTAGTTATTTTGGAAGGTTCCTCTTAGATTGTAATTTTCGTGGGCGGGTACATTGTGGGCGGGTGCATGGCACTGTCACACTACCATACTGGCTAGCTACAAGTGCAGTTCGGATGGAATCAATGTTGGTTTTGTTGTGATAGGCGTTGTCATTTTGGTTGGTGATGATGTGAGTTTTGTTTTGAGCGTCTGGTGTTGAGACGGTGATATGTAGTCATTTTGGGGATGACTTTGGAGATCGATTTGATTGTTCGATTGTATGGCTAAAGTAGCCATTTTATTTTAGTTCTCTTTGTGTGATGATGTTTTTGGGATCGAGTCGATTGATCGATGTTTTGGGTTGGTGAGAGCATTGCATTGTTAGTGTCACTTGTAGTGTCAACCTTAGATTCGGAATTGGATTGTTGGAGTCTTACCATTGTGGTAAAGGCTCACGTTTGTTTTGAGACATGTTGTTGTTGCATTGGTTTTTGGAGACAGTTATGGCTAAGACTGATCCTTCCTTTTTCTTAGACACTCTAGGACACGATGTCCATAGGGTTCATTGTTGCATTATTTTGTTTTCTGTAGTTTCGCTTACTACCGTGTTAGTAGTCTGATTTGTGATGTTGTGATGCATAAGTAGGTGGAAGTGTATCCACATTTGCCTTCTTGTTGTGTGGCATTAGCATGCCTTCTTTATATGCTTAGAGATACCATGTTGTTATTGCGCTTTAGTGACATGCTTTTGTGCTTACGTGGAGACGTGTTGCATGTACCTTTGATTTTTATCTATGTGAGTAGATTTATTTCTTGGTAGTTGCATTTCCTTGTCATATGCATAACTTCCAGGTTTGGTTTTCCCAATTCATTTCCCTCGGTCGCACGTAGGGTGTATGCGGGTTTCCACAAGGGTTTTGTGTTGGTTCGTGTTAGGGACTTCACAAGGAGTGAGTCTCTTCTCTTCGTTGCAGTGTGCACAGCTTTGGGGTTGGTTGGTCTGTGAGGATCACTATGGTTGTCTTGAGTCCTTGGTGAGGATTTGATGAATTTTGGTCGACTTACTTCCATGTAGGGGGTGAAGTCTTTGACCTTGCTGTCTTTCATTTCAGAGATGGAGTCGTGGTGTTGTCCTTCTTAGGACTGGTGGTTTCCTTTCTTTCATGTCTTCCCTTGGGGAGTTTTTGCTGTGGTTGTTGACAGGTTGTGGTGTTCAGAGTGAGTGGATTGGTGTGAGATCATTTTTTGGGGACTTGTGTCCATATCATTAAGGATTTATTTGATTCGTGAGGTGAGCTCAATGCTCTTTTGAGGATGCCTTTTGGAGACTTGTTTCAGTTTTGGAGACCTTGATGTGGTTGACTCTTGGGAGGAGTTTTGAAAGATCGTTGTTGGATCTGGCTTGTTTGTGGAGCTTTCTCGTCCTAGTTATGACTAGGCGTAGTTTTGAGGAATCGTAGTTCTAGTGATTGTTTATGGATCGATGGAAAATTGAGGAATTTTGATTTAGCTTGGTGTGGCCAAGTATGGTTTAGAGAGACTCATTTTGTGATTTTGATTGTTGTCAGAATTTTGATATGTGTGTCACTTGGTGGACTTGTGTTTCGAGGATTTAGTTATCCATAATAGGGATGCGGATCTGATGTTTGATTATAGTGTAGCCTTGTAGTTGATCTGTTTCAGGGAGATATGAAGGACTTTTGATGAAATGTCTTATCGTGAGGTTCGTTTTGATTGCTGTAGGCGTTGATTTGCTTGTCAGGTTTTGGATTCCTGATTAATGTTGTTAATAGGGGTATTTTGAGACATTAGAGATGTTGGTTTTGCTGTATTGAGGATTTGGGGCCTTAAGCATAGGGGTACCTATAGCATTATTGTCTGAGTTTTGGGATTGGCCAGGATGGTCTGGCCGGACATCTTAGGACTATATCTCAACTCTCACAAAATATTGGTCTCCGTAGTGCTTTTGGCAATGATCATTTTTTTTTGACATTGATGTCATTTGTATCGAGAGGTTTCTTGGGTTGACCTAGTGGGGGGCAGGTTATAAACTAGTGCCTTATACTGTCATGCTACCGTACAAAGTTATGTGTTGTGGGCGAGTACTAGTTGCCGTCGATGCTACCTTACTGACGAGTAAGTGTGGGCGGGCACTAGATACTGTCATTGCTACCACACATTTGAATGCGTCGTGGGCGGGTTTTGGTCACTATTCGTACTGCCACGTTGTGTTTGTTCTGTACCCTGATTTGATACGTGATTATTTTGGAGTCCTTTTTGGTGGATGTGTTTTGGATCCGTTTGATGGTTGTCAAGAGGGATGCTTTCGGTTGTTGTCTTCCGTTCCCTTGTTTAACCTTGGGTTTTGTGTCTGAGTTCTGACTTGTTGTGTGGCCATGTAGTCACTTTTCCTTTGAGAGGTTGTCTGGTCATAAGCACATGGGTGCAAATGACACTGGGTTGTGGGGTTCCTTTCAGCTTTGGGGTCGCTGGTGTAGCGTGTTGTGTGGGATACTCGGAGATGTACTATGTGGTTTTCCTGGTTTCGCCTTTTGTTGGTTGGGGCTAGATTTCGGGGACAAAATCCTTTTAAGGTGGGAAGGTTGTAATGACCTGGTCATTTTCATTCCTTTCCTTTTCTTGGATTTTCACGGATATTTTTTTTCCATTGATCTTTTCCTTTCTGAGTTCAGTTTCTCGTCACTTAGTGTCATCTTGAGTGCTCAAGGATGGCTTTCGAGACTCTTTTCCTTAGATTGACGACTTCCTTTGAAGACCGAGTCATTTTCATATTTTCACTTTTGTGACACTATTCACTTTCGTCTTTTTCTCGATTGTCATTTTGTTAGCATAACCTCACTTTTTGTGTTCGGATTTGATTCCGGCTTTACATGCATCCACGAAATTTAAATTCCATGCTATGTGTATTTTCAGTTTTGTAGAGAAGCATGCTAAGTGCTTACTTTTCTTGTAAAGGGTATAGATGCATGACTTTTTTGTAATTTTCTAAACTTTAAAGGTTTTTGTGTAATTACTATAAAGTAATTATTTTTCATCTTAGATACCCTTTTGCAATTTAATTTGAGAGATATTTTCAAAAATGACCTTTTTGCAATTTCCGGAAAGTGTGACAAGTGTCACACTCTCATTGGTCCACTTGTTGATACGTGTGTGGAAGCACTTTGAGGCCTTGAATGAGGACATGTGGAGGGTGGAGATTTAACCACTTGTTGGGCTAGGATTGGTGCACTTGTTGGCTTGGATGGTTGACAAGTGTAGGCTTGAGATTTAGCCTAGGATGGAGCCTTGGATTTGTGACAAATGTAGGCTCACAATTTGATCTTGCATTAGTGTGTATGTGTGAGGTAGTGTAAGAGCACATAATGAGTGGAGGATCTCTATCCCCTCCACTCACATTTCATCTTTATCATTTTTCATTTCCTTCCTCTCTTGTAAAAAAAACCCTAGCCTCCATGGATGGAGCCTAAAGCCTTAAGCTTTGACCTTTATTTTTGAGAGCCTTCCATTGATTTTCAAGTTTGAACTTGGGAATACATTTTATTCCCCTCATCTTCCTCTTCATAACCTTAGAAGGGTTTGCTATTTTGTGTTGATTTTGCCTTGGATTCTAGAGAGACACTTCTCTAGTGAGGTAGGGGATGTTTTAGGGTTGTATTTTTTGTTATCTTGCATGCTATTGATGCTTATATAAATTGTATGCATGTCTTTTGCTAATTTGATAAAATAGCGATTTATCATATCTTGCATATAAATCATTTTAGACTTGGTAAATGGCATGGCCATGAGTTGATCTTTGACATATGTTAATTTGAGATGATTTAGATGAGTTTTCAAATCTAGAGATTAAATGGATTTAATTTGATTTAAATTCTAGTAAATTGTGTTTTGCTTGTATCCCATTTTAGATTTAAGATGTGGTATGACCATGAGTTGGTCCTTGTTATATATTAATTTGAGATCATTTGAATAACTTTTGAAATCTAGAGATTTAATTAAAATTGAATTAATTAAATTCTATATAAAGGTATCTTGCTCATTTTGTACTTTTGACTTGATATATGTAATAAGCATGCTAAATTGTTTAACATAGATTAAATTGAGGTTATTTGGAATAGATATGAAATCTAGAGAATTTAATTATTTTGTTTAATTAAATTCTATCTAATGGCTCCATGGATCTATTGGTATTTTAGTTGTTTCTATATTCAAATCATGGACTTGAACTTGTTATATATTCACTTTGTTGTGCTTTGAGCATTGGACAACTTTGTTGTTATATTTATATTCATGAGAACATGTTTTTTTTATGAAATATATTGATGCCATGTGTAGTGAATTGCACACTTTGTAATTGACATTATGTATGTCATTTTAGAATTGAAACTCTAAGGCATGGATTGTGTGGTTTCAACCTACTTGTGCATGGAAGGTGTTTTCATGCATTATATAAGTTATGTATAAGTTGTGAACTTATTTGGTTTAATTTTGGAATCTTGGAACATTGTTGAGTTTAGATGGCTAGGGTTTAGCTCTAGTACGGGGACGTGAGTCCTCTAAGTCATTGAGATAGTGCGCACTTAGGGTGGTCTTCCCTGCGGGTTAGTGCCCGGAATAACCATTGAGGTCTCAGCAGAATTCCAAGCTTAGATGTCCAAGACTTCCACTATTTGTTTTCGCATTCAATTCCAAGTTGACAATCATGTTTATATTGTAACTTGTGGTTTTGGTTATTGACGATTTTGATGTTGTTAAGTACATCCATGTTTATGATTTTAATGAATCATTTTGAAGTTGTTAAGTACATCTATGTTTTATGATTTTTCTGAATCATTTTGATGTTGTTAAGTACATCCATACTAAATTGCTATATTTAGTTGATTACACACTTTTAGATTTCTAGTTAATAACCTACAGAACCTATGTCTTAATGTGTGGTATTAGATATCCTAATTATGCTAATTGTTATTTTTAGTTGATGTTGCATTTTAGACTTTAAGTTGATTACCTTGAGAATCTATATGTTGTTGCTTTGTGTAAGCATGCTCCTATGTTGTTGCCTTGTGTAAGTATGACCCTATGTTGCTAAAATTGCATAAATGAGGTGATTGATGCTAGAAATGATCTTAGGTAGCTAGGATGCTCCTTGAGTCTCACCTTTGACATAAATGTTAGGTGGAATGAATCACAATAATTAAATCATGCAAACTTGTAAAACGCAGGTCGATACATGCTTATTTCCTACGGGTACCTTTATGTTACTCACCCCTATGATACTGGGGCATATTTTAGGTACAAGAATTAAAGTTGAGACTCCCATTATGCTTGGATAACTTGTGGACTTGAAGACTTCCATTTTTGTGAAGGTTGGCTCGGAATACCAATTGTAGTCCTTTTTGTCAAATGTGTATATTTGATTCCATTTATGTAATGTGTACATGTGTACACTCTTTTCAATGTATTTGACATGTATGAGATGAGGCCGAAGGCCAATGACTTGTATTTTGTATCCTTTGTACTTTTTGACTCCATGAAATATTATGAATATATTGAGAAATGTTAAGTTATTGTATCACTATGTTTGCATCGGGTGCGGGAATTCCATTTTGATTCTTCCGTAGGATCTCATTAGTCATGTATGAAGTGTGGCCAAGTGCCAAATGGTAATTTCCAACCATTTGTTAATATTGGTTTTCAAAATTTCCATTTCATATTCATTTTCGCCTTTTTGGCCGTCGGGGGGTCGGATTTTGCATTGGTCATTTTCGGGAGCTGCGGACCATTACCGTGCGCTCAAAATCTCTTATTACATTTGCGTGCATATTCGTTTTAGCCTAAAAGTGCATTTGGGTTCAAATTTATGTTTGGTGCAAATTCACATTTTTGCCGTTTTGAGCCTAAACTGAGCATAAGGGCATTTTGGGGTTTTCACTTTGAAAAATAAAGTTTTCTTTTTGTAAGGTTGGCTAGAAAACATGATATTGAGGGTAGTTTCTTCTTTGTGTTTTTGTCAAAAAGGCCCAGAAAGTCCTCAAAATTGCATTTCAATTTGGCATTTTAAGGTACAGCTTCAGTAGTTCGAGCGCTCTAAAGGGGGGGTTCGAGTGCTCTAACTTTGGGCAGAATTCTCGGGGCAATGTTCGAGCGCTCGAAGTCCTTGTTCGAGCGCTCGAAGTACTGTTCACGGGTGTGTGTGTGTGTGTATCTTGGTTCAGCACTGCACCTCCGATTTCAAATCATCATATCTTCATCGTTTTAACTCCGAATTGATCCGTTCTTGAGTCTAAATTGATCGCGTCGAAATAAGCTTTCCAATGGTACTAATTAAAGCTTCAGATTATTCTTATAGCTCAAGATATTCAAGTTTTAATAAGGTAGTGTATGTTTTTAGTTCGAACCGGGATAGGGTTTTCCTTTATTCGACTTCAGTACTTGATACCTTTGTCGTCCGGACTCTGAATCAAGTGATTCTTGAGTCTATATTTATTAATTTTTCATTGTCTTTCCAATGGTGTGCACAGTGGCACCCATTTCAGTGTAGAATGACCATTTTGCCCCTAGGTTCATTCTTATCCGTTTTTGAAACGTTGCTTTCATTTTTTTCTTCCTTTGGGTTTTGTGACCTCGTTGAGGATCACATTGGTGTCTTAGAGGAGTGTTATATCTCTAGAGACCATTGTTCTATCCTTTGATTCCGCGTTTTGGATCCGTTTTGGGTCATCACAGGACACACTGGGTTGAAAAATCCAGGGTCGTCACATTTATGCTTCTAACCACAATGATATCAACCTCAAAACCATAGACTCGAGGGAGAGGTTAAGTCCATTGAGGACATTGATTACCTAAACCTTTGGCTCATCTCCAATGCAGACATCATCCAATGGCATCCACAGCATCAAGAAAGTAAGAAACACTAGCAGAATTACCTGCAGACTAGACTGAGGGACTCTTTAATATGAACCTCAGAGCTCTTTTTAAGGTAGATGATGTCAAAACTTGAGTTTTCACTCCTGCATAGACAAAACACAAGTCAAGCAAGTCGGAATTAGTATTATTGCCCGTAACAAAGCTTTGGTAAAAGGAGAAAGCCCCAACACTTTCTCCTAAGCATTTACTTTTAACAGAACATTATATGTGTGTGTGTATATATATATATATATATATTATTTCTTTATTTGTTTTCTAATAAATAAGTTGTGTAATTCTTCAATTTTGTAAAAGGGTTACATAAAACTCAATTTTTTATCTAGTAAAATAACTCAGCTATTATATCATTAATATCCCTCATTAAATAAATAAACAAAATAAAATCTAAACTCTATTTTCAGGGCTTTTAATCATTTATTTTTAGCATAGTGTTATGAATGTGTTTTATCGTTTATGCTATTATAAGTTTCATAAAACTCCAATTTTGATAAATAGCTTTGTTTAGCTCCATCTTTACTTGGTAAAATAAATTGGATATTATATTATTAATACTCTCATTTTTCTTAAAATATCTCCCTATTTTCAGGACACCTAAGCATTTAGTTTTACCATAATGCCTATGTTATACTATAATAAGTTTCGTAAAACCTCAATTTTGATAATGATATTTGTGAAGCTCTAATTTTGCCTATAAAAATAACACGTATTATTAATATCCATATTTTCATGTAGGGAATGCTGTGTGATCCTTGGGATATCATTGTCATTACTCTCGACGAACATGAATCTTGATATAAAGCTTGATTTCGAGCTCATGGGCCTTGATCAAGGAAGACTCAATAGACACACCTTAACAAATCATGGACATGAACAATCACCCAGCCTACCTCCCAAAACTTTGAAGGGGACAAACGGCATTAGTGGATAAATCACAAAATTAATCCTGACAGAGATCAACATTGGTCACATACCTACTGAGCAGTAACAGAAAGAAATGGTCAAATTCCCTACCATCTTATTTGAAGTCAAGACATACATGAAAATTTCAAGAAAAAGCTTATCACACTCAAGCTGCAGACTCTTAAGATCAAGCCAATCACAGAACTACCCATGACCTAATTCTTGACATAATCAAGACACGCAGGCAGCTTTGGTCGTTCCCTAAGCTCGGTCACCACAAAATATCTCCATTAAAGGTCAAGATATGTACTACTATGTCAAGCTAAAGATCACTACCTATGTTTGGAAGCAACAATCAAGCAAATTTTGCTCATACTAAGATAGTGAGATGCTAATAAGCAAGAGCTTTTATACCTAGGTGATTATACCCAAAAGGACTATAAGCCATCATTTCTGCTATCCTATATACTATTATCTATTGCAAGCCTCTCGTGCTATAATAAATTTTTATTTCATGACACCCACGGATGATCACACCCCATACTAGGGCAATTTCTAAAGTAATATCACAAATCCAGCTAATCTTATGTTAGTCTAGTTGGAAATTTTTATAATTAAGCAATCCGAATTAAAATGAAAAGAGGCCATTATTTCTATCATCCATAGTTCATCATAATTACCTTTGACAAGCCCATAGAGTAAAGTTACGTTCTTTCTTCATAACCTACCAAGGATCATTACAAGTATGTCATTACTTCACAAGAAAGTGAAAACAAGAAGACTACAAATCAAGCAAAGGTGAACAAAAGAAGGATCGTGCCTAAAAAAAAAAGGATCAGGTGCCCAAAATAAAACAAAGATGCCTAAAAAGGCAAATTAAGCACATGGGCCCAGAAGAAAAGTCAAGCTAAACTCCAAACAAATGGTCAAAGACCAAGATGAAGGACACAAAAGCACAAGTTGATGAAAAATGATCCTTGGTCAGTTACCCCCAATTCACATTAATCTTGGGCCTTCATACATTCTTTTCATCACCCTAAACCTATGGCCATGCTACAACCTACATAAAGTCCTCTCTGATTAAGGATGATTGCTAAGTTATAAAAAATTTCGTCTAGATTAACATGAGAAAACATAGCCCAAGCTGGGGCAATTCATTTTTATAGTGATCACAGTTTATGAACCTCAGATGGAAATAATATCTTTAAGCCTTAATATCTTTCCTTGGTTACCATATACCTAGTATATGTTATAGTCCTAATTAAAGTCCTCTTCGATTGGCAAAGATCACCAAAAATTGAAAACTCTTGCTTGTTAAAGTCTCATAGAAAGAGCAATATTTGTCATCATCCCCTAAACTGGGGCAGTTTTTGAAGGAAGTTCAATAAGACATGGTTTGTCACCGAAGAATAGTTTTGCAAATTACTCTAGAATCAGTATTATATCAAGTATTGGCAAGTTGTCGACCACCTCCAAAATTAAATAAATAAATAAAAAGCCGGACTCAGTGAAAACCCACTTATGGGCACTGAGGGTAAAAAAGTGCAAAAGGTGGACTTGGTGAAAACCCAAGAATGGGCACCAAGGGTAAAAATGCTACTAGTCTTGATGAAAATCTCTTTTGAGACGTTGAGGGCAAAAGTGGTAGACTAGACTTAGGGAAAACCTGAAAGGGCGCTAAGTGCAACAGTATGGTCCTGAAAAAATAAAAATAAAAATAAATAAATAAATCTCACTCGATTGAGGATCCTGGTCCTTTGATTAAACTATGTCGGACCTGATTCCCACCATGCTACTTATAGTTGGCAACCCATGTTACACTTGGGCTTGGTTATACCATTATTTAGGTCATCATTTATCCTACCATTTGCCCCACCCTCGAACTAACCCTTTGAGTTTCAAAATTTTTTGCGAAGGAACTATGAATAACCTGATACTTGACACTATCAAGATACATAGTCAATTTGGGATCCATCCTAAGTGAGGTTAATCCACTTTCCAAACTTCATCACTCTATGATTATTCTGGTATTGTTAAACGACGAATCAAAGGTCATGTCTCGTGAAGGAGGAATCAAGCTATATGTTAAAAGCCAGGTTCAAGAGAGTAATGGACAATCGACAGATAAGGAAAACAGTATCCTTTTTGTGATATTAAACAAATAAAGCTAATTATCGTATTAATTACAAAACATTCAGAGTAGTACATTCATTTATATGTTGTATGCTAAAGCACATGCTCATACATTCTTAAAGCAGATCATAGAACCAAAGTCTTTATATTTACATATTGCACCAGTAGCATGCCTATCGTCCCAGCTCAGAAGATATATCATCTTATTCATATTCAAAGTGTAAACTTATGCCCATAGTATATCTATTTAAATATGTTTCTTTTTCCACTCATTTTTGGTCTTTAAGATCTTTCTTTACCATGCTCATCGTCTTAGCTCAGAAGATATATCATCTTGTTCATATTCAAAGTGTAAACTTATGCCCATAGTGCATCTATTTAAATATGTTTCTTTTCCTGCTCATTTTTGGTCTTTAAGATCTTTCCTTACTAAAGGATTATGAGAAGAAATATTTCTAATCTTTTGCATATATTATAATTTATCTCTATGTAAACTGATAATGCACTCATGCAAATACATAAAATCCTATAAGCTTCATTAATAATCTTTCTGCAGTTCACAATGTCAAGATGTTGTGTGATGTTCAAAAGAGACAATGAAAGCTCCATCCACTAATTGTAGCCAGCCACTACGCAACTTAATAAAATGACACATGCCATCTATGGTATGGAAAAATGTCAAGTTCCACCCAAGTATGGGTAACCACATGGACAACAAGGAAAAGATGTACATAAGCCTACACCTAAAGAAGGGTTTCACTTAAATAGGGTGACATATAGTCGACAAGTGCAAAGCCAAAACAAGCAACACTTATGATTGCCTCAATTTTATTCTCCTCGCCATTGCAAAGAAGGAGAATTACCAAAGCAATACTTGTTTAAATGGACATGACGTATGCAAGAAGAAGGAAAGAAAAGTGAAAGTGACAAAAGTGGCATATCTATCCTGAAGCTTAGTCATTGTGTGACGACCCTAGATTTTTCAACCCAGTGTGTTGATAAGCGACGAATATTGCATATTCAAGCGTCTTTAGCTGCATTAGTTAAATCTATTATTTGATTATTCTTTATAACTTATCTTTATTTGCACGTTTTTATATATTTTCAGGTTCATTGGCCAAAAAGGAGCAAAAATGGTGTTTTATTCAATCTTTGAATAGCAATGTGCTCAAGGCTAAGTTCTGGCAGCAGTGGAATCTGACTTTGCTCACCATTTTTGACTGATCAAACTCGAGAACTGGACTTTCATTAAAACATGACATATTTAGAGCTTTGAATTAACTTTCCAAATCTTCAAACAGTTCATCATTTGGAGTTTGGAGCAGAAAGTTATGGCTGTTCTACCAAAGTAGTGCAAAACAGGTCAAGAGGAAGGAGTATACTGGTCTAACTTCGAGCGCTCGAAGTGCTTAGTTCGAGCGCTCGAACTATGGGCAGACTACTCTCCGGGAACCATCACTTCAGCCCACTTGTACCTTGTTTCCCTCATCTCTGATTTCCATCTTTATGGGTTGGTTGGAGATGTCTTTTGGTGGGGTTTTGAGCCTTGTTTAGTATAGAGGAATGTCTACGAAAGGAAGAGGACCACACATAACATCATATCTGATCTTTGTAAGATTTGTGGAGAGAGAAAGAGGAGGAAAAAGATAGATTTCTTGAAGCCAAGGAAAGGGAGCTCAAAAATAGAGGTTGCAACCAAGCTTCTTCCTTCTTCTAAGGCTCCCATAGGTAACTAAACCTCCTTCTAGGGAGGTGATGAAGCCCCTCCCACAATCTCTTGTGTCATTGGTGACAACAAAATTGAGAGGGCCCTCCTTGACTTAGGAGCTAGTGTGAATTTAATTCCATACTCAGTTTACTTACAGCTTGGCCTAGGAGATTTGAAGCCGACTTCCGTGGTTTTGCAACTTACCGATAGATCGGTCAAGCATCCACGAGGCATTCTTGAGGATGTTATCATCCAAGTGGACAAATTCTACTTCCCGGTGGACTTTGTGGTTCTTGACACGGAACCGGTTCACGATCCAAAAAAGCATATTCCAGTGATCCTTGGTAGGCCATTCTTAGCTACGGCTAATGCATCAATTAATTGCCGAACCGGGGTGATGGACATTGCTTTTGGAAACAGGCAAGTCAAACTCCATATCTTTCATGCAACTCAACATCCTTCCAATGAGGATGATTGTTTTCTTGTTGATATCATTGATGAAGTGGTTGAAGAATCTCTCCCCTTCATTCTGAGCAAGGACCCCCTTGAAACTTACATGTCTCATTTCGACTTCTTAAACTTTGATATTGACCAATCCATCCAAGAAGTTAATTCTCTGCTTGATGTCAACGCTATCATGGATATTCCCCCTTGGAAAATTCCAAGAGAGCCGCTTCCTTAGCTTTCCACTACTCCTTCGGTTCCGTCTCTGAAATCTCCACCACTACTTGAGCATAAGCCGCTCCCGGCCCATCTCAAGTATGTATTCCTTGGTTCAAATCAAACTCTCCCAGTCATCATTACATCGGATCTTCTAAAGGACCAAGAAACCAACCTTTTAGCTGTGCTACAAGAGCACAAAAAAGCTATTGGTTGGGCAGTGGTTGACTTGAAGGGAATTGACCCCTCCATTTGTATGCACCGCATTCATATGGAGGATGACGCAAAGCCTACTAGAGAGGTTCAACGCCAGTTAAATCCTAACATGAAGGAAGTGGTAATGAAGGAAGTAATAAAATTGCTAGATGCGGGAATCATCTACCCCATCTCTGATAGCAAGTGGGTAAGCCCCACACAAGTTGTTCCCAAGAAATCTGGTCTCACCATTGTTGAAAATTCAGCGGATGAGCTCGTGCCACAACGAACCACCACCGGGTGGCATGTGTGTATTGATTACCGGAAGCTCAATTCGTCAACTAGGAAAGATCATTTTCCATTACCATTTATTGATCAAATCCTAGAAAGGCTAGCCGGCCAAAGTTACTATTGTTTTCTTGATGGTTATTCCGGCTATAACCAAGTGGCAATCGCCCCTCAAGATCAAGAAAAAACAACATTCACATGTCCCTTTGGAACTTTTGCATATCGACACTTGCCTTTTGGGCTATGCAATGCTCCTGCAACGTTTCAAAGGTGTATGATGTCCATATTTTTCGATATGGTTGAAAAATTCTTGGAAGTTTTCATGGACGATTTTTCTATCTTTGGCTCCTCCTTTGATTCTTGTCTCAACAATTTATCTCTTGTACTCCAAAGATGTAAGGAAACAAATCTAATTCTAAGCTGGGAGAAAAGCCATTTCATGGTCCAAGAAGGCATTGTTCTAGGACATGTCATCTCTAAACGGGGAATCGAGGTAGACAAGGCCAAAGTTGAGTTAATTTCTAATCTTCCTCTTCCGCATTCCGTCCGTCAAATCCGTTCTTTTCTTGGCCATACCAAATTCGATCGTCACTTCATCAAAGACTTTAGTAAAGTCTCACGGCCCTTGTGTAATCTCTTAGCCAAGGATGTTCCATTCGATTTTGATGAAGCTTGTATGGAAGCTTTCATTAAACTTCGCACTCTCCTCTCATCTGCCCCAATAATGAAACCGCCTAATTGGTCTCTTCCTTTTGAGATCATGTGTGATGCATCCGACTATGCATTAGGCGCGGTTTTGGGCCAATGTGTGGACAAGCTCCCATACGTCATTTATTATGCTAGTCGAACTCTTTCTGATGCTCAATTAAATTACACAACTACTGAAAAAGAGTTGTTAGCTGTAGTTTATGCCTTGGACAAATTTCGCTCCTATCTTCTAGGTTCCAAGGTCATAGTTTTCTTGGATCATGCCGCCCTTCGGCATTTGCTATCAAAAAAAGAGACCAAACCCCACTTGATTCGATGGATACTCTTACTTTAAGAGTTCGACATTGAAATCCGGGATAAAAAAGGGGCAGACAATGTTGTCGCCGATCATCTCTCTTGCTTACTCATTGAAAAATCTTCCGATTTCGCTGCTGTCTGTGATTCTTTTCCGGATGAGCAACTCTTCCAGATTTCCCATGCAAATCTTCCATGGTTTGCGGATATTGTTAACTACCTTGGGGTAGGTAAAATTCCAACTCATTGGTCCAAACAAGAGAAGGACCGGTTCTTTTCCCAAGTCAAGCATTTCTTTTGGGAAGATCCGGAGCTATTCAAATACTGCCCGGACCAAATCATCCGACGATGTCTTCCCGAAACTGAGACCACAAGCATCCTTAATTTCTCTCATACTCTTGCTTGTGGAGGCCATTTCAGTGCCAAAAAGACCGCTCACAAAGTTCTTCACAGCGGATTCTATTGGCCCTCCTTATTTCGAGATGCATAGAATTTCTGTAAATCATGTGAAAGATGCCAAAGGCTCGAATCCATGTCCTAAAGAGACATGATGCCCCTCAATTCCATATTAATAATTAAAATTTTTGATGTGTGGGGAATCGACTTCATGGGACCATTTCCACCTTCTTATGGCTACGAGTACATCCTTGTAGCGGTGGACTACGTTTCCAAATGGGTGGAAGCCGCGGCCACCAGAACCAGTGATCATAAAGTTGTGATCGAGTTCATTCAATCTAACATCTTTAGTCGTTTTGGTACGCCCCGAGCAATCATCAGCGATGGCGGATCACATTTCAGAAATCGTTATCTTAAATCCGTCCTTTCTAAGTATTCCGTCATCCATAAGGTTGCTACACCTTACCATCCTCAAACGAGTGGTCAAGTAGAGGTTTCTAACCGGCAGATAAAGCACATTTTGGAAAAAATGGTTCGACCGGACTGCAAAGATTGGTCACTAAGATTAGATGATGCACTTTAGGCTTACCGGACGGCTTATAAGACACCCATTGGCATGTCGCCATATCGACTTATCTTTGGCAAAGCGTGTCATCTTCCAGTAGAATTAGAGCACCGTGCTTTTTGGGCCATAAAAAGGCTAAATTTTGATCTCAAACAGGCCGGCTTTAATCGTGCTTTGCAACTGAATGAACTTGAGGAAATCTGAAATGATGCATATGAAAATGCCAAAATCTATAAGGCAAAGACTAAAGCTTTTCATGACAAGCACATTGTTAGCAAGTCTTTCCCCCCGGGAAAAAAGGTTTGGCTTTTCAATTCCTGCTTGAAACTCTTTCCTGGTAAACTCCGGTCAAGATGGGATGGTCCATACATCGTCACTACTGTCTTCCCTCATGGAGCAATCGAACTCCAAGATCCGGCAAAAGGATCGCTCTTTAAAGTTAATGGCCAACGGCTTAAGCCTTGCATTGACGGCATAGTCCCAACCCGAAAAATTGAGAAAGTCCTCTTGACGGACCCAATTTACGAGGATTGATGCCTGCTCTAGCTTCGTCTAGCTATCGACTTTAAATTTAGCAAAGCAAGGGAAGCAATTCTTTCTATTTCCAGGCTTCTCTACATTTCCAATTGCCTGAGCCTTGAAATTTTCTGGGAAATGGTTAAGAAAAGCCAAAACTTTAACCTTATCTAGAACTATTTTAAATTGTGTTCTCGCAATTCAGGCTGGTTTTCTTAGACCTTCTCAACCCTTGTTTTCATTCCCGGATGTTTCCATCTCTTTCCAGCAATTTCATCGGATCTTTGGAATGCTGCACATGTGTGTAACCTCTCATTTTTAATACATTGTTGGATCATGGTTCCCCAAATTCCATCCATGTATTGGAGTGATGTTGCAAAGTTCAAAATTTTCCTCCAAATTCCATCCATGCATTGAACAGATGTTGACAAATTGGCAATTTCAATCATTTTACCCAGGCTTTTGCTCACTGGTCAAATTTCGAGCACTCGAAGTCCAAGCTTTGAGCACTCGAAACTTCCATTTTTCATTCAAGAGCCTACTGCCTCAAGTTCGAGCGCTCGAAACTCACTGCCTTAAGTTCGAGTGCTTGAAGGCCTAACTTCGAGCGCTCGAACTCTCCTTCCCCACTTTTTAAATCTGAACTCTCTCTCTCTCTTCCGCCTCTTTCCAGGTCCTCAACCCACTTCCTCCATCAACCCACGACCTCCTCCCTCCATTTCCAACTTCCTCTCTCCCATTACTTCCCTTCCATCACCCCCACTCCCTCCATCAACCCACAACCTCAACCTTTCCACCTTCCTCTCTTCCTCCATTAACTCCTAACCCATCCCACTTCTCTCCTTCATTTACCAACAACCCACGACCTTCAACTTTCCAACTTCCCCTCCTTCTTCTTCATCAATCCCTTTATATATAACCATCATCCCCACTATTCCTCCTCATTCCATCCGTGCTTCTCTCCACTCCTCTTTCAAGGTATGTCTCTTCCTTCTTTCTCTTCAATCTTTGTGTTCCATTTATGTTACATTTGAGGAGTATGGGCATCAAATCCTTGGAGTTTAGTTGTGGTTGTTGCTATGCTCTACCATAGAGAGCATTGTGTCTAAAATTTTTTGGGTTTCTTCATCAATTCCTCTCCTTCTCATATCCTCTCTTTCTTTATGCATACCAAGTGCTCGCTAAAATTCCCCAACCAAGTCCGCCTCTCTAAATGTCTCGTGCCATCCCTTCCCGTCATCCTAGAACCTCTGAGGATGTTCCCGTCGTTCCTTATGAACAGCCCCGAGCCCCTTGGCTCGACAAAAAGCTCAATTATGAGCTTCTCTTCCCGCTCACGGGTGTCTTTGACACTCTTCCTACCACTTCATGGGCTGCCGCGGAACTAGTTAACCGGCGCCTTCAACACATTTGCCAACCCGTTGCAAAGGTCACCTACCCCCGTGTGGTGCGGCTCTTCTTCCAGAATCTTAATTGCCCCGAAGAGCAGCTGGTCTCTCTCACCACATCCATTGATGGCATCCCTTTTTCCTTCACTCTTGCTGACATGGTGACAGTCTCTGGCTGTCCTCTGGAGTGCCCCGATGACATTGTCAATCGTGAGAATATCCTTTTATATGAGGAGCCGGATACTTTAACTGTGGAGCAGGTTATCGCTGCCATTTGCAATGTGGATGACCCTCATCGACCTCGGAGCTCTACCCTCAAATCCACCCTTCGGGAAAGAGTTTGGTTCCTTGACTCCGTTCTCAAGCATAATGTTTACCCCTTGGCGCACAGCACCGAGCGCCGAGGCCTGATGTTGCAAGCCTTGTATGCCATGGACCAAGGCAAAGGGTTCTTTGTCCCGGAACTCATTTGGGACACATTTATGCGATTTTGGGACGAGTGTATCAACGCACGGTAGCAGCGTCTTAAAAATTGGCCTCTGCCATTACCATTCTTCATTATCAAGCTCTTGAAGCACAAAGGCTTCATTGTTCCTCCTCATGAACCAAGGGGCAAAAAGATTCAAACTTTTACTCTCCGCCGGTGGACTAATGTTCTAAGCCATTCTCGGAACCCTCGGCTCGCTGCTCCTCCTTTGCCCCACTCTCCATCTCCTCCTTTTTCTGAGGATGACCCCATGGCGGAAGACGCTGAAAGGGACGAGCCTCCTATTGATCTTCCGCCAGACCAGGCCTTCATTCGGGCTAGTCTTGCCCGTATTCATAAGTGAATTGATCGTTTTGAGATTTCTTTGGCCGACTACACTCGAACTATGCGTGAGGACTACTTCCGTGCAGAAGAAGACCGTCATCTTGCTGCAGACGACTGCCGTGTTGTGGCGGAGGACCGTCGTGTGGCACAAGAGGACCGGCGTGAGACTCAATCTCTCTTCAATGCCATCTTCGCCCGTTTTCCCCCGGCCCCGTAGATAGTTGCCAATGTTGGACTTTATCATTTTGTTTCCTATTTGTGTATGTTTCCTTTCTATTTTTGTTTTACTTTTCAACTTTAGGATTGTGCTATGCACAAGTAGCTCTGGTTCAACATGATTGACTTTCAGTTCCTTCTGTAATCATGTTATTATGAATGAAAATCCTTTAGCACTTCTGTTATCTTCTTTTCAGCAATTTTCCTTCCATATTTTACTGTTTGTTACTATTTTTGTCGTTGTTCTGCCTTTTCTTCGTTTCCTATTACAGGTGGCACATTTCAAGTTTGGGGGAAGCATTTTGCGCTTTTATATAGCTGGAAACCTTTGCCTTCGTCGCTCCACTTGGTATTTTTGTTCCTTTTATCCCCTATGCCCTTTTATTTATCCATCTTTGTCTCCCACATTGAGGACAATGTGTACTTCCAGTTTGGGGGTGCAAGTTGCATTGTTGGTTCCATATTTTTGCTAAGCAATGACAGTATAATTTGAAACTTGTCGGAGATAAAGCATATGTTTAATACCGTGTATATAGAAGCAATTGTGAATTTTTGAAAATAAAGAAAAATGTGAATTTAAAGTGATCATGTGGATCCAAATTAGTCTGTATAAATGTCTCAATTAGATTTTCGCTGGATTTTACACTCTTTTATGTTTCACAATGCACAGATGCACATTGGAAAATTAACTGTGAGGCATGTAACTTGATTAACCGTGATCTTGACCTAGTTAATCTGAATTGATGAACCTAATAGATGGATACCTTTGGTGTGAAAAAAAAAAAAAAAAAAAAAAAAAAAAAAAAAAAAAAAAAAAAAAAGAGAAAGAAAATAATGACCAGTTTGAGTTTGTAGCCTTTCCAACTTTAAGTTATTAAGCCCTAGGAGTGTCTCTACACTCAGCACCCTAAAGCCATCTGGTTTGGGAGTTGTTAGCCTAATGCTTGCTATATGGGTTGGTCAGAAAGCTTAAAAGACTTAGACATTGCACGATCATTAAAAAATATTTTTATTGTAATAAACATGGTTCGTTAGAGTTCGTAGCCTTGCCAATTTGAGCTATTAAGCCCTAGGAGTGTCTCTACACTCAGCACCCTAAAGCCATCTGGTTTGGGAGTTGTTGGCCTAACGCTTGCTATATAGGTTGGTTAGAAAGCTTAAAGGATTTCAGCATTGCATAACCATTTTATGTATCATTTTTGAGTTAAAATAAATTCTCAACAAGCAACAAAGTTGTTTGTAAATTAATTCATGCCTTAGGGACTTCATTTAAAATGGAATTCAATGATTTGAAGACTTGTGTCTTGAAATTGGAAAAAGAGAGTAAAAGCCGCATGTTGTGAATCCAATCCACTTTCACTGAAGCTAGAGTTGATTTCCAGTCAAGAGATGACAATTGAGTTATTTATATAGACTAGGATGTTGATGCATGTATATTGAAATGTGTTTAACCAATTTTTGTATCAATGCTTCATATATGCATGGTAGTCTACTCAATGACCCCGTCTCCAGTCCTGTGTCTGTTTCGAGTTATATTTGAGCTATGTATATATTTCATTTTGCCATAGTTGATTTTATGGTAGCATTCCCATTGTTGTCATTTCATTGAGTTTTTCATTTTAGTTTTGCTAAGGGACTAGCAAAATGTAAGTTTGGGGGTGTGATAAGCGCCGAATATTGCATATTCAAGCGCCTTTAGCTGCATTAGTTAAATCCATTATTTGATTATTCTTTATAAATTATCTTTATTTGCACATTTTTATATATTTTCAGGTTCATTGGCCAAAAAGGAGCAAAAATGGTGTTTTATTCAATCTTTGAATAGCAATGTGCTCAAGGCTAAGTTCTGGCAGTAGTGGAATCTGACTTTGCTCACCATTTTTGACCAATCAAACTCAAGAACTGGACTTCCATTAAAACATGAAATATTTAGAGCTTCTAATTAAATTTCTAAATCTTTAAACGGTTTGTCATTTGGAGTTTGGAGCAGAAAGTTATGGCTGTTCTACCAAAGTAGTGCAAAGCAGGTCAAGAGGAAGGAGTTTACTGGTCTAACTTCGAGCGCTCGAAGTGCTTAGTTCGAGCGCTCGAACTATGGGCAGACTACTCTCCGGGAACCATCACTTCAGCCACCTTGCACCTTGTTTCCCTTATCTCTGATTTCCATCTTTATGGGTTGGTTGGAGATGTCTTTTGGTGGGGTTTTGAGCCTTGTTTGGTGAAGAGGAATGTCTACAAAAGGAAGAGGACCACACATAACATCATATCTGATCTTTGCAAGATTTGTGGAGAGAGAAAGAGGAGGAAAAAGATAGAGTTCTTAAAGCCAAGGAAAGGGAGCTCGAAAATGGAGGTTGCAACCAAGCTTCTTCCTTCTTCTAAGGCTCCCATGGGTAACTAAACCTCCTTCTAGGGAGGTGATGAAGCCCCTCCCTTGTAAGCATGTCCTAGTATAGTTCTATTTTGGGGATTGCAATGTGTAATCTTTGGTCTTTTCGTGGTCTAGAGCATTTTGCCTCTTGTAATGGATCTTCATGTATATAAATGATTAATGTTGAGTCAATTATCTATCTTTGATGGTTTATTCTTTTAATCATGTTGCTTGCACTCTCATGGTGACAATGGTAGTGAGATCATGAATTGGTTTAATGGCATGTTGATAAGGACTTTGATAGATCATTGCTTAGGTGAAACCTTTGATGATTTATGCTTATTTCTTACCTTCATGTGCTTCATCATTTTATCTAGGACTTGATAGTCTTTCATTCAAGTAAATGTGGTTAAGCTACACCTTAGTTAGGTAGTCTAAACATGTTAACCTTTGATGGATTATGCTTGCTTCAAATTTAATGAACTTCTTGAGGATATTATAGCAACCAAGTGTTGCCATGTATCATGACCATAATATATATTGTTTTCCCCCAATTTAGCTATAATCTAGCATGTGTATAGGGATGGAGGCGGATTCACTTCCCTAGTCTTCTTTACTTATATTTCATCTCCTTTAAATTCTTTCAAACTTTTAATTTATGCACCTTAATTTCATAGCTTAAGTGACAACCAACAAATCCTCTATGAACACCCCTATCATTCTAAAAAGACTCTAGACACTTAGGTTGCCATAGATTAGCGCAGTCCCAGTGGTTCGACTTACCTGACCAATAGCCCTATTTTACAATGATTCGTGCTATTGCGAAGGTTGATTTATAATTGTAATTGACTCAACCGATCATGTGTCCTGTGATGAACCAAAAGAATGACCCGATAACGGATCCGAAATGCAGAAACGAAGGAAACTAAGTGGCCACTAGAAATGTACATCATCCCTAAGGCATCAAAATAACTCCCCATGGCATGATCAAATTGCATTATATGCTATTGTGTGATGATGTGAACATACACGCAAGTGTAAAATGGAATTTTAAACATGCTACAATGGCCCATGGCCTTATTACAACTCATTTACAACATTTGACATGTCAGACCTCCAAGTTAGAAAAATTACATTTCATAGACAAATCATGAACATGCTAACACTTGCATGTGAACAAGAATGTTTCTAAAGAAGCTCAACTCAGCAAATCACCCAAGCAATTGCAATCTCCAATCTTGTATCCTGTACCTGAAATATGCCCCAGTATCGTAAGAGTGAGTAACATAAAGCTACTCGTAGGAAATGAGCATGCATCGACCTACGTTTTACAAGTGTACATGATTTAATCATTGTGGTTCATTCCACCTAACGCCTATGTCAAAGGTGAGACTCAGGGAGCATCCTAGCTACCTAAGATCATTTCTAGCATAAAACACATCATTTATGCAATTTCAACAACACAAGAGCATGCTACACATAGCAACAAAATATAACATTCTTACACAAACCAACTAGTTATAAACATGCTTACACAAAGCAACCAGATAGAAACATGCTTATACAAGCAACTAGATATAGATTCTCAAAGTTATCAACTTGAAATCTAAATGCTAAATCAACTAAATATAACAATTTAGTATGGATGTACTTAACAACATCAAATCACCAATAGCCAAAACCACAGTCACAATATAAACATGATTGATAATTTGGAATTGAATGCAAAAACAAATAGTGGAAAACTTGGACATCACGCCTCGGACTAAACCAAGAACAAATTGGTTATTCCGGGCACTAAATCGCTGGGAAGACCACCCTAGTGCGCACTATCTCAATTGGGGAGAACTCATACCTCCCGCACTAAAGCCGAACTTTAGCCATATCACAGTAACAATGTCCCAAGACTCCAAAATAATCAAATAAGTTCACAACTTATACATAATTTATATAGTGTACTAAGTCACCTTCCATACACAAGTAGATTGTATCCACACAACACATGCTCTAAATCCATAACTACTATAGGATGACAATGTCGAATCTTCAAAGTGCGATTCGTTACACGCTGTAACAATATAATCCAATATTGAAAACATAAACTCATAAATTCATTATAAGTCAAAAGTCATGCTTTAAACATACTATCAATGTCAAATACATGAGTTAATCAATAATACCATAGAAATGGAATTTAATCTATAAACTAATTAAATTCCCTAGGTTTCAAATCTCAATCAAATGGCCTCCAATTAATACATGATAAACAATATAGAATGGTCATTACATACACCACATCAAAACTCGATTAGGCCATAAGAACAATAAAGTGAAATTTAATTAAATCATGATAATCAAATCCCTAACTTCTAAAACAACATCAAATGGTTCCAAATTAACATATGCTAGAACATAAGTCATAGTTATCACAAATATCAAGTTAAACACTTAATTAGGCCAATGCAACCATTAATTAGATTTTAATTAATCATTTTAATTAAAATATCTAGATTTTCATACTTGTCCAAATGCTCTCAAATTAAAGTATGTTAAACAACATACCAAGACATAATTTAAAAGCATATCACAAGTCAATTTCATGCAAGGTACGGCCATGGGATTTAATCTTTCACAAAAGATAAATATTATATAAAATATGCAATTTTTATTCAATCAATACCAATTTAATATATGTTAACAAACATATTAAAACATGATTTTCTAGCATGCCACAATTCAAATCAAAGTTATATATCATCATGAATTTTAAATCTTATACAAAGAAATAAAAATTACCAACTTTCTAAATTTGATACAAGGCATCAATGTAAGTTGTATAATCATGAGAAACACTCAATACAACACATATAAATCCTAAAACATTTTCTACCTCAATTGGAATGAAAATCCCAATTACCACCGAAATGAAATCGCCCTAAATTTTTGGTCCGCAGGACAGATATTTCAGCTTGTTACCTTCAACTTGGGAAATTCATAAAAAATTCAATTCTAATCCAAATTGAATGAATCCAAAGCCCAATGAAAGCTTAGACAATGTAATTTGATAATATCAACTTAG
Organism: Cornus florida; assembly: GCF_030987335.1. Classification (NCBI taxonomy): domain Eukaryota; kingdom Viridiplantae; phylum Streptophyta; class Magnoliopsida; order Cornales; family Cornaceae; genus Cornus; species Cornus florida. Next base: position 47,519,856 of record NW_026775575.1, read on the forward strand.
TTTAACAAAATATTTTCCCAATTTAAACAGTTTTAACACACAACTTTGAAACAAATTCTGCCCAGAAAACACATTTTCAGCATGTAGCTTCCAACTTTGAAAATTCATGAAAAATTCATTTGACATCCAAATTGGGCAAATCTATTTTATTTTAGAAGTAAACATATGAGAGTGTAAAAATAAAAATTTAAGCCATGATCCAATGTCAAAAGGTTAGTGAAATAAATCATCTAAAAATATGTTTTCCAGCTGCAATAAAAACATGGCCAGCAGATAGTCTTGGATTTTTAAAAAAATTTAGAAATGCTCCAAAATCGTGAAAAAATTCTGAGTAGTGTAAAATCCATGGGGAGAGTTCAAAAAAAATTTCAAGTTAATTGACCTACTACAGCTCCATATAAAAGTTCATTTCTAGACCGGATAAGAAAAGATTTAAATTTCCAACAACTAGCTTGCAACTTCAACAATTCATAACTAATTCATTTTAAATCCAAATTACATGAAACCAAAACTAAATAGAAGCTAATTGATTATATTTTCATGCTATATATTTAATTTGACAAGATTTATTTCAAGTTAAAACAGTTTAAGGGCAGAATACAAGTCCTTCTCGTCTATGAATGTAAAACACTCAATAATGACATAAAAATACTTCAAAATAATAGATCAATACCTCACTACAGAATTGAATCCCTAGATACCAAAGCAAATCTAGGAGTTAGGCTAGATCATTCAAGGGTTTTGAAGAGGAGGATGAGGGGAACAAAAAGTATTCCAAGCTTTATGGTCTGAAGTAAGTGGAAGGGCCTCAAAGATCAAGGTCAATGCCTAAAGCTTCAAGCTTCATCCATGGAGGCTAGGGTTTTGGGGTGAGGAAGAAAGAGATGAAATGTGAAAATGTGTGAGTGGAGGAAATAGAAATCCTCCACTCAGTATGTGATCCTACACCATGGTCAACTGTGATACCCCCAGATTTCTGGATGCGGGTTGGCCAGGCCCACACCCGATTACCCGAGGATATCAAATCAATTACCAATAATCGAACACAGAACATAATTAAGATAAACATGAGTAAGTAAAATTCACTGGAAAGAAACTAAATGAAAACCCTTTATTGAAAACTTCAGAATAAATCTTATAAATAAGAACTAGTCTGTTACATTCAAATTCTCCATTTCTAATACAACTCGGGAATCCATCTGGTGGACCCCTAATAAAATCATCACTGAGAAATGAACCACAGAAAAAGAATCCAATGCTAAATCATATAGGAACCGCCTACGTCGTCGGAAGAATGAGAAGACGTCTCTGCTCAGCACGAACAAGCTCTAAGACATGGAACCGTCCGTTACCTGAAAAATAATAGTGGGTCAGGCTCACGAACAAGTTCTATCCTAACTACAATCCAAATAGAGACCGATACGCAGATACATCCTAGATGTCTCAACCATATCTATATAGTCCGTAAATAGATAAATATATATCCACACTACAGGACTCTCACTAACTATGCTGAGGGTCTCAACTTGAATAGAAGGAAACATGCAAAACGCACCTGAGTGAGCATGACTACCTAAGCCTAACAGGGTATACCTCAACCAACATAGCTAGCTACGCATCCTACTGCATATACGCACCCTAACCGTCGACTATGAGACTCAAGCTCAAATCGCGGTACGATAATTTATATATATAAATTCCCATCCAAACCAATGTAGTGCCGCTCAACTGACTCGTTGCCATGACACGACATAAAATTAGGATTTAAGTGTTTTAATTAAATCCCTACTCCAATTATATATATAAGTTCCTTCCAAATACAATGTTGAGCCGGTCACCTAGTCGTTGCCAAAACATAACATATAATTAGGATTTAAATATTTTAATTAAATCCCTGTCCTTCCTATTAACAGAAAATATAAACAACCATCCAATATGTTGTTCAACTATTTTAGTTGACAGGACATGAAACCATATAGGATTTAACTGTTTTAGTTAATCCATTCCGTATGTATGAATGGGTTGGAATTAGTGTTTTGATCTAATCCGTCCCTCCGTATGTCACCGTCCCATACCGGTACATACTATGCATATGATCCGTAAATGATGCAACATTTTATGCAGTACATCAAACACATCCATATATTCCAAATAGATAATAAACAAAATTTAAATAGTTCATCATCTATAATTCAGAATCCATCCACGTAACTAACAAGACACGGTTTAATAGTTCATCAAGTTAATTATCCAACATCCATCCAAGTAATTGACAGAAAATATATATAATTAATTCTTCAATTAATTCTAGGCCAACATCCAATTAGATTAACAGAACCTAAGTATTAGTTCAGCAATCTAAGTCCAAACTATAATCCAAATAATTGCAGAAAGATGTTTAAAGGTTCAGCAATTTAAATCCAAGAGTTAAACCATGTATTGTTTAACAGTTCAACGACTAACATCCAGAGCATGAATATATCAGTTTTAATAAATCAATAACTCTATCATGCATATAAATAAGTTTTAAAATCATAATATTGTCCAAGAAATTGCTAAAATTAATTCTAGCAATTCAGTTCCTTTTATCCATCAATTGCATGCTAGGTTGCATCTTTGCATACTATTTTATTGTTTTAGCACCGAACCATAAACTATGCTACAAGTCCAATTTGTTAATTAAAAGACTCCCTCATACATCTAAAATTTAATTTAGAATCATATTATAGCACCTTAAATTGTCAAATTAAAATTAAACAATTTAACTTCCTTCCAGCAGTTAACCGCGCACAAGTTGTTAAATAGCGCACTATTAATTCCATTAATACAAAGAGGGTATTTTATGCAATGCAAGACCTTAATTACATCCTAAATTAATTATTGAAACCCCAATTAAAGTTTTAAAACTGTTCAGAAACCCCAAGAGCCTAAACAGTTTCTGAAAACTTACAGTACGCATCAAAATTGAAAGAGCCTGCTCTAAAAAAAATAGAGCAGGCTCAAACCAACATTGAGCCAGCTCCCAATACTTTTGGAGCAGGCTTAAAGTGTTTGGAGCCGCCTCCAAAACATTTTGGAGCCGCCTCCAAAAAGGGGGAGCCCACTGTTCTGCTTCCTTCTTCGTTTCCGATGATCTGCTTCGACCCCGGCCACTTTTTACTCTTCAGTTGGTTTCTAAAACTAATCCTAAGGGTCTTATTAATACCAAATAGCATCCCAATGGTTTGGTTCGACAATTGAAATTTATTACAGTGATTTAAAACCTCTACCGATTCCTTATGCGTTAACATACAACTTGATCTTTGATTTGCAGACATAACTACAGGTAATACTAGAACATATACAGATAATCAAAACTGATCTTAACCATCCCATATATATTCCTTGACATCCTAATCCCTTGTTTATAATAATATGAATTAAATCATTCATTAAAACAGAACCAATCTGTAAGCTTAAAATAAACCAAACACACAAGTCATTCAAGAATTGTTTTAAACAACCATATATTTCACATGCCAGATTAGATTAAAATTCAATTAAAATCCTAGAGACATCTAGGTATGCGCAGAACACAGGACAAAGGGATAGAGAGAGAATAAAACTTGCCTGTGATTTCAATTATGAAATCTCGGCGTCGTGTCTACTGTTCTGGCAACACGAACCTCTATAAAGCCTCCTAGTGCTCTGGAATAGTCCACCAAAATCCCACCTTGGTCCCCTCTGTTCTTCTCTTTGCCACCCATACAGTGTTCTGTTCCTTCTACCCTCTGTTTTTACAGAAATATCTCCTCGTTTTTGTGCTATGAGGTATGAGCATAAACCCTAGACTACAGCATAATGGTTGTATTTATAGACTTAAATTCTAAACTCCTAATCCTTGTAATAATAGAGACAGAGCCCTAATGTTACCCTAAGTCAGCCCATAAAGCAACCAAGATGTATCCACGTCGGTTAAACACACTGTCTTCTTAGAGACCCTACTTAACTAACGTAATAACCAAAAACTCATTTAACTTATTTATTTCAAAATTAATAATTACTAAATTAATCCATTTAAACACACAAGCCAATTAATTTAATTAAAAAAAAAATACAAGTAAAGAAAACAATCTATTTAAATCAACCAATAAAATAAAACCAACAATTAATTAAAATAAAATCAAAAAAATAACCAATTTGACACATAAACACCTAGTAACAAAAACAAATTAAAATTTCACACAAAATAAAATTTAAATTCCAATTTTATTCTTTAGAAAACTAGGGGTATTACATTCTTCCCCCCTAACAAAAGGAATTCCATCCTCGGAATTCATGAAACTCTGAATTATTGTTGTTAAAATTCATTTCCCATTCCATTGTGGATGCTGCCTCCGTATAGGAGCTCCACTGCATTCCAAACCCTCTACAAAAACTTATGAGTCCCATAGCAAGGATACATAAAAATTATTCAACACGTAAGTTGTATTGTGCAACTTCCTATCCTTACCCAAATTGTTTAAACAGGGTACAGATCCACATTTCCTCCAAAGTACATAGCAGAAATCTCATCCTAACGTCTTAAAACACAAATCAATAGGCGACCGCCTAAATGGAGAAACACCTTCCATGAAAGTCAATGCAATATATAAAAACTGACCTTCCTCAGTAACGCAACTTGCTTCCGATATAGAAGACATCCCCAAATCAACTATTTCCCACTCCCATTTTGATTTAGGCAGTGGCAAAATTCTCCAATGATCTTCGGTTATCCATCGTCCATCGTTCGAACAAGTGTTACTCGTATAGACAGTTATATACATGTCTTGTCCCAAACTTGATCCCTAGAACTGACAGTTGATGTCTTGATGTTCTTGATAACCCTCCGAGTGCATTGAGAAAAAAATGTCGATTGTGAAATCACATTCATTCGGATAGCACCAACAAACTACAAATCGCCCGTCAGTACCTTAAGCTCTAACTGAGTAAGGTAACACCTCCACGAAGATCAACCCCAATATATGTAGTTGACTTCCTTATTTCCTGTGATAACAGCCCGTGTCACTGTTATACAAGCGAACCTGCCACTGTGAACTTAACAAGGAATCGCCGGATATGAATATCCGATCGGTTGTTAAGAGCATCCACCTCCCTATTCTTTTCCCCCGGACAGAACTTAATGCAAAAATGTGAATCACCACATTGAGGCATCTAAGTTGTCTTGTAATCCCCTCTATTCATACAAACTGATGACCCACCAGTTCGCTGTAAACCAGAATTTAGTTAATGTAATAAAGACACGAACCAACATCCCAACTAAATCCTGACCCTTTGTAAAAGTTAGCAACCCCTCATCCAAATCCGTGAAAAGGGTCTATTAATTGAACATAGAAAATGTCTACAAGGGTCTCGTAATCTCGAATGGTCCATCTCGATCATATTAGAAATGGTATCCAAATCACCTCGTCCCTCTGTTTGCCGATCCTCTAAACAATTGTTTCGTACCATGAAATAGTTTATGTTGCACCGGGATGAATAAAGAACTAAGAGATGTGAATCTCAGTCCTTATATCCTCCTTCCCGTTTGTCTACAGAAAGCACCAACTAGTCTGGTACCACCAGCTTCCGTCTGCACCCATTGCTTATATCGAAGCATTGTCAAAAGCTAACCCTGCAACTGTATCTATGCATCACCAGTTAGTGATAAACTTAACGATAATAAAATTAACCGATAATTCTATTCATCGAAAGTCAACTCATTATGACTTTTTACACACCGTGCACCGCTTCTTATATAGTTGTTCGGTCTCACCTTCCTGTCCTTAACACGCCCTACTTCTCTAATATAGGTAAGTGTCCAGTTAACTCCTTGTCTCATTTCAATTGAATATAAAACCTTTCCCATCCTCCATATAGTCATCAGCATCAGAGCAACTGCCCTAAAAATTTCCCACATTTTATACAGTGTAGAAACTTTAGTTCCTCCTCTAAGTGCAACACCAACAACTCCTCCAAATGACACCTCGTAAAATAATGTCTAGACCATGAATAGACTAATGGAGCTTTCATCAGTCCACTATCCTCCCTCGATGTTATGCTAATAAGTATCTACCAGCACGAAATCCTCCATCCGAACCATAATGGCATTACAGTGATCTTTACCTACCACATCCTTACGAATCCCCAAAGCATTAACAATCACCATTATTATAGCATTGTAAAAACGAATCCCTACCTAGCATATAACATATCAAACTAATCATTTTAGATTATTTGACTCGTGTTGATAGTTTAACTATCCTATCCTAAATAGCATACCATATTGATGCATATCTAGGTCTAATAAATTGGCTAGAAGTTTGTATTTCTACCCAATCCTATGACCATACATTCTCAAATCCTAGCGTACATAACGCTATTACCCATGTCATCAAAATAAGAGTTGGTTGATCACATTCTTGTGTCCCCAACCAATCCATATTCCCAATCCGGACTAATTAACAAAAATGAAACACGTAATAACAAAACCAAAACACATAACAATCAAAGATGAAACACGTAGATACACACAATACACAAATAACCAAAATATAATTCTACTTAAGACATCCTCCATTCCAGAGAAGAAACCCTCCTTTCAACTCAAATTCCCAAATTAGGTGACAAAAGTTCATTTCGTAGTTTTGTTGGTAATCACCCAACCTTAAAACCTATCCGTTAACCATAACTTAACTGCATAATCATTTGCCTAAACAAATAGCCAAAGTCTTAACCCTCATTCTCCTAATATGCGGAATGCAAACCATCTAACGTGGCTTTACAAAGCAACTTAGAATGTCACAACCTAATCCCCATACTCTCTGGAATGTGATATAAATTCATGTCTTCGTTCTAATAAGAACTTCAACACATTCCAACCCTCCAGAAGAATACCTCTCAAATAACTTCCGGAGAGATATTATGAAAAGTCATCTATATGTAGATTGGTTCACACCAACGCTACCAGTATCATTCACTATACTGCTAGTGAATGAGAGCACCCTCGTGCGATCCTTCATCTTCAAGCATCAATATCCCCTTTCTTGGAGACGCTGATATCTCCTCCCTTTAAGATCCTTTTTAGAATCATACTCTTCCCTTGTCTCCTTTTTTAGAACATCCGAAGTTGTGTTGGCCCCGACATGCAGTGACCCAACACCGACATCTTAATCCGGTCTTGGCGTATACTTTCTAAATAATGCCAACCGTAGAACTAAATCTTTTGATCCCAAGTTCTGGTTCTGGCAAAGAACTCGACAACCTACTCCTTTACTCCTTTGGGTCTATATCGCTTTCGCCTTGAACCCCATCCTCCTCCTAGTGTCAACCATTTATGGAATATAATTGACATCAACTTCTCTGAACGAACCGTAAAGAGAGTATAACGAATCCTAATAAGGCTCTAAGTTTTAAGAGCGAAACGCGGAAGTCCTATAATGAAAAACACTCCTAAGGACACTAGAACCAGGAGTGCTCTGATACCAACTGTGATACCCCCGGATTTCCAGATGCGGGTTGGCCAGGCCCACGCCCGATTACCCGAGGATATCAAATCAATTAGCATTAATCGAACACAGAACATAATTAAGATAAACATGAGTAAATAAAATTCGCTAGAAAGAAACTAAACGAAAACCCTTTATTGAAAACTTCAGAATAAATCTTATAAATAAGAACTAGTCTGTTACATCCAAATTCTCCATTTCTAATACAACTCGGGAATCCATCTGGTGGACCCCTAATAAAATCATCACTAAGAAATGAACCACCGAAAAAGAATCCAATGCTAAATCATACAGGAACCGCCTACGTCGTCGGAAGAATGAGAAGACGTCTTTGCTCAGCACGAACAAGCTCTAAGACCTGGAACCGTCCGTTACCTGAAAAATAATAGTGGGTCAGGCCTACGAACAAGTTCTATCCTAACTACAATCCAAACAGAGACCCGATACGCAGATACATCCTAGATGTCTCAACCATATCTATATAGTCTGTAAATAGATAAATATATATCCACACTACAGGACTCTTACTAACTATGCTGAGGGTCTCAACCTGAATAGAATGTAACATGCAATACGCACCTGACTGGGCATGACTACCTAAGCCTAACAGGGTATACCTCAACCAACATAGCTAGTTACGCATCCTACTGCATATACGCACCCTAAACGTCGACTATGAGACTCAAGCTCAAATCGCGGTACCATAATTTATATATATAAATTCCCATCCAAACCAATGTAGTGCCGCTCAACTGATTCGTTGCCATGACACGACATAAAATTAGGATTTAAGTGTTTTAATTAAATCCCTACTCCAATTATATATATAAGTTCCTTCCAAATACAATGTTGAGCCGGTCAACTATTCGTTGCCAAAACACAACATATAATTAGGATTTAAATATTTTAATTAAATCCCTGCCCTTCCTATTAACAGAAAATATAAACAACCATCCAATATGTCGTTCAACTATTTTAGTTGACAGGACATGAAACCATGTAGGATTTAACTGTTTTAGTTAATCCATTCCGTATGTATGAATGGGTTGGAATTAGTGTTTTGATCTAATCCGTCCCACCGTATGTCACCGTCCCATACCGGTACATACTATGCATATGATTCGTAAATGATGCAACATTTTATGCAGTACATCAAACACAACCATATATTCCAAATAGATAATAAACAAAATTTAAATAGTTCATCATCTATAATCCAGAATCCATCTAACAAGACAAGGTTTAATAGTTCATCAAGTTAATTATCCAGCATCCATCCAAGTAATTGACAGAAAATATATATAATTAATTCTTTAATTAATTCTAGGCCAACATCCAATTAGATTAACAGAACCTAAGTATTAGTTCAGCAATCTAAGTCCAAACTATAACCCAAATAATTGCAGAAAGATGTTTAAAGGTTCAGCAATTTAAATCCAAGAGTTAAACCATGTATTGTTTAACAGTTCAACGACTAACATCCAGAGCATGAATATATCAGTTTTAATAAATTAATAACTCTATCATGCATATAAATAAGTTTTAAAATCATAATATTGTCCAAGAAATTGCTAAAATTAATTCTACCAATTCAGTTCCTTTTATCCATCAATTGCATGCTAGGTTGCATCTTTGCATACTATTTTATTGTTTTAGCACCGAACCATAAACTATGCTACAAGTCCAATTTGTTAATTAAAAGACTCCCTCATACATCTAAAATTTAATTTAGAATCATATTATAGCACCCTAAATGGTCAAATTAAAATTAAACAATTTAACTTCCTTCCAGCAGTTAACCGCGCACAAGTTGTTAAATAGCGCACTGTTAATTCCATTAATACAAAGAGGGTATTTTATGCAATACAAGACCTTAATTACATCCTAAATTAATTATTGAAACCCCAATTAAAGTTTTAAAACTGTTCAGAAACCCCAAGAGCCTAAACAGTTTCTGAAAACTTACAGTACGCATCAAAATTGAAAGAGCCTGCTCTAAAAAAAATAGAGCAGGCTCAAACCAACATTGAGCCGGCTCCAAAGGGGGGAGCCCACTGTTCCGCTTCCTTCTTCGTTTCCGATGAACTACTTCGACCTCGGCCACTTTTTACTCTTTAGTTGGTTTCTAAAACTAATCCTAAGGGTCTTATTAATACCAAATAGCATCCCAATGGTTTGGTTCGACAATTGAAATTTATTACAGTGATTTAAAACCTCTACCGATTCCTTATGTGTTAACATACAACTTGATCTTCGATTTGCAGACATAACTACAGGTAATACTAAAACATATACATATAATCAAAACTGATCTTAACCATCCCATATATATTACTTGACATCCTAATCCCTTGTTTATAATAATACGAATTAAATCATTCATTAAAACAGAACCAATCTGTAAGCTTAAAATAAACCAAACACACAAGTCATTCAAGAATTGTTTTAAACAACCATATATATACTGATAATCAACTTGACATATATTTCACATGCCAGATTAGATTAAAATTCAATTAAAATCCTAGAGACATCTAGGTATGCACATAACATAGGACAAAGGGATAGAGAGAGAATAAAACTTGCCTGTGATTTCAATTATGAAATCTCGGCGTCGTGTCCACTGTTCTGGCAACACGAACCTCTATAAAGCCTCCTAGTGCTCTGGAATAGTCCACCAAAATCCCACCTTGGTCCCCTCTGTTCTTCTCTTTGCCACCCATACAGTGTTCTGTTCCTTCTACCCTTTGTTTTTACAGAATTATCTCCCCGTTTTTGTGCTATGAGGTATGAGCATAAACCCTAGACTACAGCATAATGGTTGTATTTATAGACTTAAATTCTAAAATCCTAATCCTTGTAATAATATAAACAGAGCCCTAATGTTACCCCAAGTCGGCCCATAAAGCAACCAAGATGTATCCATGTCGGTTAAACACACTGTCTTCCTAGAGACCCTAGTTAACTAACGTAATAACCAAAAACTCGTTTAACTTATTTATTTCAAAATTAATAATTACTAAATTAATCCATTTAAACACACAAGCCAATTAATTTAATTAAAAAAAAAATACAAGTAAAGAAAACAATCTATTTAAATCAACCAATAAAATAAAACCAACAATTAATTAAAATAAAATCAAACAAATAACCAATTTGACACATAAACACCTAGCAACAAAAACAAATTAAAATTTCACACAAAATAAAATTTAAATTCCAATTTTATTCTTTAGAAAACTAGGGGTATTACATCAACGCACACATTTATGGTCAATTGCACAAAAACCCTCCTTTAAAACCATAATCCCAAAGTGGCCCAAAGATATTTGCAAGACTAAATTGTGAACCTACACTTCTCACCAATCCATGGCTCCTTCCTAGGCTTAATCCCACACCTACACTTGTCAACCATCCAAACCAACAAGTGCACCAATCCTAGGCCAACAAGTGGGTGAATCCTCACCCTCCAAATGTCATCATCCAATGCATCAAAGTGTTTCCACACAAATGTCAACAAGTGGACCAATGAGAGTGTGACACTTGTCACACTTTTCAAAAATTGCAAAAATGTCCTTTTTGAAAATATCTTCCAAATTTAATTGTACAATGGTCCCCAAGATGAAAAATAATTACTTTATTTAATTACACTAAAACCCCACAAGTTAAGAAGAATTACACTAAAGTATGCATTAAAGCCCCTTTATGAAGGAAGTAAGCAATCAACATGCTTTTCTAGAAAAGTAAAAATACCACTATCATGGAAATCAAATATCATGAATGTATGCAAAACTGGAATCAAATCCGAGTACAAAAAGTGAGGTTGTGAAAGGAAAAAGGATAAACGAGAAAAATACAAAATTTGAATAGTGTTCGGAAAAATAAAATATGAAAATGACACAATCCCCAAAGGAAGTTGTCAATCCAAGGAAAAGAGTCTCGGAAATCATTCCGGAGCACTTGAGATGACATCAAGTGATAAAAAACCGAACCCAAAAAAGAAAAGACAACGGAAAAAAAATATCCGTTAAAATCTAATAAAAAGAAAAGGAAGAAAAATGACCGGGTCATTACAACCTTCCCACCTTAAAGGGATTTCGTCACCGAAATCCAGCCCCACCAAAACAAAAAGGTGAAACCAGGATAACTACGGAGTACATCTCTGAGTATCCCTCACAACATGCTACGAAAGCAATCACAAAACTGAAGACAACGTATAACCCCATGTCATTCGCACCCATATGCTCACGACAGGACAACACCTCAAAAGAAAAGTGATCACATGGCCACACCACAAGTCGAAACTCACACACAGAACTTAAGGCCAGACGAAGGAACGGAAGACAACAATCGAAAGCACCCCTCCTGACGAACCATCATAAGGAACCAAAAATAACCACCAACAGAACTCCAAGATATCCATGAATCAAATCAAAGTACTAAACAAAGACGACATGGCAGTACGAATAGCGACCAAAACCCGCCCACGACGTACTCAAATGTATGGTAGCAATGACAGTGCTTAGTGCTCGCCCACACTTACTCGTCAGTAAGGTAGCATCGACAACAACTAGTACTCGCCTACAACACACAACTTCGTACGGTGGTATAACAGTATAAGGCACTAATTCATAACTTGCCCCCCACTAGGTCTACCTATGAAACCTTTCGATACCAATGACATCAATGTCACAAAACGATCATAGCCAAAAGCAATATGGGAACCAGGCATCTGTGAGAGTTAGAATATGGTCTAAAGATGTTCCGGACCATCTCGGCCAATCCCAAACTCTAACAACAATGTCATAGGCACCATTATGCTTAAGGCCCCAAATCCTCAATACAACAAAACTGACAACTCTAATGTCTCAAAATGCTACTACCAACAACATCAATTGAGAATCTAAAGCCTAGGAAGCGAATCAAGACCTCTAAAAATTAAAACGAAACTCACCACAAGACATTCCAACGAAAGTCCTACATTTCTCCCTGAAACAGATCAACTACATGACCAATCACCATGATCAAACATCAGATCCACAACCTTATCACAGATAACTAAATCCTCAAAATACAAGTCCACTAAGTGGCACTCACATCAAAATGCCAACAACCAAGGTCACAAAATGAATCTCTCAAAACCGTGCTTGGCATCACCAAGCTAAGTCAAAATTTCTCAATTTCAATCCAAGAACCATCACTGGAACAACAATTCCTTAAACTATGCCTAGTCATAACTAGGACGAGAAAACTCCTCAACAAGCCATATCTAACAGTGAGTCAACCACATCAAGGCCTCCAAAATGAAAACAAGTCTCCGAAAGACATTCTCAAAAGTGCATCGAGCTCACCTCACGAATCAAACAATTCCTCAATGATATGGACATAAGTCCCCGAAAAAGAATCTCGCATCAATCAACTCACTTTGAGCACCACAACCGTCAATAACCACGGCAGGAACTCCCCAAGGGAAGACACGAAAGAAAGGGGACCACTAGTCCTAAAAAGGACAACACCACGACTCTATCTCTAAAATGAAAGACAACAAGGTCAAAGACTTCACCCCCTACATGGAAGTAAGTCGACCAAAATCTATCAAATCCTCACCAAGGACTCAAAACAACAACGATGATCCTCATAGACCAACCAACCCCAAAACAGTGCACAACGCAACAGAGGGAAGAAACTCACTCCTTGTGAAGTCCCTAACACGAACCAACACAAAACCATTGTGGAAACCCGTATACAGACTACGTGCAACCAAGGGAAACGAATGGGAAAACCAAACCTAGAAGTCATGCATATGACAAAGAATGCAACTACCAGAAAGAAAATCTACTCACATAGATGAAAATCAAAAGCACATGCTGCACGTCTGCACATAAACACAAAAGCATGTCATTAAAGCGTAGTAACAACATGGCATCTCAAAGCATATAAGAAAGGCATGCTATCACCACACAACAAGAAGGCAAATGTGGATAGACCTCCACCTACTCATGCATCACAATATCATAAATCATACTACTAACATGGTAGTAAATGAAACTGCAAAAAACAAAAGTGATGCAACAATGAACCCTATGGACATCGTGTCCTAGAATGCCTAGGTAAAAAGGAAGGACCAGTCCTAGCCATACACTGACTCCAAAAACCAATGCAACAACAACCTGTCTCAAAACAAACGTGAGCCCTTACCATAATGGTAAGACTCTTACAATCCATCTCTGAATCTAAGGGTGACACTACAAGTGACACTAACAATGCAATGCTCTCTCTACCCGAAACATCTATCAATCGACTTGATCTAAAAAGCGTCATCGCACAAGGAGAACTCAAAGAAAATGGCAACTATAGCCATACCAACAATAACCAAATCAATCACCACGAATGATCTCCAAAACAACCATCATTATCACCGATCAAAGAACAACGCCTATCAAAACAAAACCAACACTGATTCCATCCGAACTACGCTTGTAGCTAACCAGCACGGTAGCATGACAGTGCCATGCACCTGCCCACAAACGTACCCGCCCACGAAAAATGCAAGTTCTAGAGGAATATTCCTGGATAATCAAGGATCCTAAGAGGTCCATAACCCCATAATGGCCCAAAACTAACAAATCCACCACTACGGTAACGCCAAATGACTCATCTCACAAGAGCCTAAACAAAAGGTGATCATCCACCTACCTCAAAACCAATACTAGGTCGATAACAACCTATACTACCACGAAACACTGATAACAATCATCATTAACCTCAACTCGTGCCTCAATGACTAATCCCATGTCATGCCAAATATGCAACACAATTATGCATATACAATTCTAATCTAGCATACGTCACATGTCATGCTCTTTACATTACAATAAAACAATGCTAAACAAATGGCATACAACATGTAGCACGTAAGTACATAAACATGTTATCAACCAAAACATGTTATCACAAAGCATATAAACACATAGAGCGTGGCAACAAAAGTATGATATGCACCAAAAACCCGTTGTCCTAAGGTTTTTGAAACTAGGAGCTCTAATACCACCTGTAACGACCCTAGATTTTTCAACCAAGTGTGTCCTATGATGAACCAAAAGATTGACCCGGTAACGGATCCGAAATGCGGAAACGAAGGAAACTAAGTGGCCACTAGAGATGCACGTCATCCCTAAGGCATCAAAATGACTCCCCATAGCATGATCATATTGCATTATATGCTATTGTGTGATGATGTGAACATACACGCAAGTGTTAAATGGTATTTTAAACATGCTACAATAGCCCATGGCCTTATTACAACTCATTTACAACATTTGACATGTCAGACCTCCAAGTTAGAAAAATTACATTTCATAGACAAATCATGAATATGCTAACACTTGCATGTGAACAAGAATGTTTCTAAAGAAGCTCAACTCAGCAAATCACCCAAGCAATTGCAATATCCAATCTTATATCCTGTACCTAAAATATGCCCCGATATCGTAGGGGTGAGTAACATAAAGCTACTCGTAGGAAATGAGCATACATCGACCTACGTTTTACAAGTGTACATGATTTAATCATTGTGGTTCATTCCACCTAACGTCTATGTTAAAGGTGAGACTCAGGGAGCATCCTAGCTACCTAAGATCATTTCTAGCATAAAACACATCCTTTATGCAACTTCAACAGCACAAGAGCATGCTACACATAGCAACAAGATATAACATTCTTACACAAAGTAACTAGTTAGAAACATGCTTACACAAAGCAACCAGATAGAAACATGCTTACACAAGCAACTAGATATAGATTCTCAAAGTTATCAACTTGAAATCTAAATGCTAAATTAATTAAATATAGCAATTTAGTATGGATGTACTTAACAACATCAAATCGCCAATAGCCAAAACCACAGTCACAATATAAACATGATTGATAACTTAGAATTTAATGCAAAAACAAATAGTAGAAGACTTGGACATCACGTCTCAGACTAAACCAAGAACAAATTGGTTATTACGGGCATTAACCCGCTGGGAAGACCACCCTAGTGCGCACTATCTCAATTGGGGAGAACTCATACCTCCCGAACTAAAGCCGAACTTTAGCCATATCACAGTAACAATGTCCCAAGACTCCAAAATAATCAAATAAGTTCACAACTTATACGTAATTTATATAGTGCACTAAGTCACCTTCCATGCACAAGTAGATTGTATCCACACAACACATGCTCTAAATCCATAACTACTATAGGAAGACAATGTCGAATCTTCAAAGTGTGATTTGTTACACGCAGTAACAATATAATCCAATATTGAAAACATAAACACATAAATTCATTATAAGTCAAAGGTCATGCTTTAAACATACTATCAATGTCAAATACATGAGTTAATCAATAATACCATAGAAACGGAATTTAATCTATAAACTAATTAAATTCCCTAGGTTTCAAATCTCAATCAAATGGCCTCCAATCAATACATGATAAACAATATAGCATGGTCATTACATACACCACATCAAAACTCGATTAGGCCATAAGAACAATAAAGTGGAATTTAATTAAATCATGATAATCAAATCCCTAACTTCTAAAACAACATCAAATGGTTCCAAATTAACATATGCTAGCACATAAGTCATAGTTATCACAAATATCAAGTTAAACACTTAATTAGGCCAATGGAACCCTTAATTAGATTTTAATTAATCATTTTAATTAAAATCTCTAGATTTTCATACTTGTCCAAATGCTCTCAAATTAAAGTATGTTAAACAACATGCCAAGACATAATTTAAAAACATATCACAAGTCAATTTCATGCAAGGTACGGCCATGGGATTTAATCTTTCATAAAAAATAAATATTAAATAAAATATGCAATTTTTATTCAACCAATACTAATTTAATATATGTTAACAAACATATTAAAACATGATTTTTTAGCATGCCGCAATTCAAATCAAAGTTATATATCATTATGAATTTTAAATCTTATACCAAGAAATAAAAATTACCAACTTTCTAAATTTGATACAAGGCATACATATAAGTTGTATAATCATAAGAAATACTCAATACAACACATATAAAGCCTAAAACATTTCCTACCTCGATTGGAATGAAAATCCCAATTACCACCGAAATAAAATCGCCCTAAATTTTTGCTCCGCAAGACAGATATTTCAGCTTGTTACCTTCAACTTGGGAAATTCATAAAAAATTCAATTCTAATCCAAATTGAATGAATCCAAAGCCCAATGAAAGCTTAGACACTATAATTTGATAATATCAATTTAGTTTAATAAAATATTTTCCCAATTGAAACAGTTTTGACCCACAACTTTGAAACAAATTCTGCCCAGAAAACACATTTTCAGCATGTAGCTTCCAACTTTGAAAATTCATGAAAAATTCATTTGACATCCAAATTGGGCAAACCTAATTTATTTTGGAAGTAAACATATGAGAGTGTAAAACTGGGAATTTAAGCCATGATCCAATGTCAAAAGGTTAGTGAAATAAATCATTTAAAAATATGTTTTCCAGCTGCAATAAAAACATGGACAGCAGATAGTCTCGGATTTTTAAAAAAATTTAAAAATGCTCTAAAATCATGAAAAAATTCTGAGTAGTGTAAAATCCATGGGGAAAGTTCCAGTAAAAATTTCAAGGTAATTGAAGCAACATAGCTCCATATAAAAATTCATTTCCGGACTAGATAAGAAAAGATTTAAATTTCCAACAGCTAGCTTGCAACTTCAAAAATTCATAACTAATTCATTTAAATCCAAATTACATGAAACCAAAACTAAATGGAAGCTAATTGATTATATTTTCATGTTATATATTTAATTTGACAAGATTTATTTCAAGTTAAAACAGTTTAAGGGCATAATACAAATCCTTCTCTTCTATGCATGTAAAACACTCAATAATGACATAAAAATACTTCAAAATAATAGATCAATACCTCACTAGAGAATTGAATCCCTAGATACCAAAGCAAAACTAGGAGTTAGGCTAGATCCTTCAAGGGTTTTGAAGAGGAGGATGAGGGGAACAAAAAGTATTCCAAACTTTATGGTCTAAAGTAAGTGAAAGGGCCTCAAAGATTAAAGTCAATGCCTAAAGCTTTAAGCTTCATCCATGGAGGCTAGGGTTTTGTGGTGAGGAAGAAAGAGATGAAATGTGAAAATGTGTGAGTGGAGGAAATAGAAATCTTCCACTCACTATGTGATCCTACACCGTGGTCAACGCATACATCTATGGTCAATTGCACAAAAACCCTCCTTTAAAACCATAATCCCAAAGTAGCCCAAAGATATTTGCAAGACTAAATTGTGAACCTACACTTGTCACCAATCCATGGCTCCTTCCTAGGCTTAATCCCACACCTACACTTGTCAACCATCCAAGCCAACAAGTGCACCAATCCTAGGCCAACAAGTGGGTGAATCCTCACCCTCCAAATGTCATCATCTAATGTATCAAAGTGTTTCCACACAAATGTCAACAAGTGGACAAATGAGAGTATGACACTTGTCACACTTTTTAAAAATTGCAAAAATGTCCTTTTTAAAAATATCTTCCAAATTTAATTGCAAAATAGTCCCCAAGATGAAAAATAATTACTTTATTTAATTACACTAAAACCCTACAAGTTAAGAACAATTACACTAAAGTATGCATTAATGCCCCTTTATAAAGGAAGTAAGCAATCAACGTGCTTTTCTAGAAAAGTAAAACTACCATTATCATGGAAATCAAATATCATGAATACATGCAAAACCGGAATGAAATCTGAGCACAAAAAGTGAGGTTGTGAAAGGAAAAAGGATAAACGAGAAAAAGACAAAATGTGAATAGAGTTTGGAAAAATAAAATATGGAAATGACACAATCCCCAAAGGAAGTTATCAATCCAAGGAAAAAAGTCTCGGAAATCATTCCAGAGCACTCGAGATGACATCAAGTGATGAAAAACGGAACCCAAAAAGGAAAAGACAACGGGAAAAAAAATATCCGTTAAAATCTAAGAAAAAGAAAAGGAAGAAAAATGACCAGGCCATTACACACTGCCTGTACAATCAAACCTTTTTCAGCTCAAGCATCACCTCCATTGCCATCCTTGCCATCCTTATCTCAAACAGGAAGTCACTATTTCTGCAATCGCAATGTTACCTCATATGGTATACAACATCTCCATTGTTATTCACTGCTGATCAAATTTGTCATTTTTCAAGTAGGGGCATTCACATCATCAGAGCATGCTAAGATCGTATTTTTACAAGACAATGCAGAAAAGGTAATATATTTGCAACGCAATGCAGAAAAGGTAATATCGAATTGTTTACCTATATCCTCAAAAAAAAAAAAACAAAAACAAAAAAAAATAGATGAAGAAGTAATAACATAGGTTTTACTTACCCAATATATATCACAAAGACAAAAGTTGTCTTCTCATTTACTGAAAGACAATTTGACATGTTTTAAATTCATGCAAAGTCTAGTGTCTAAATTTCACCTTTAGTGTGCTAATCATGTGCCAATAACACACATGTTGTGTGCTAAGTATGATTCCAAATATCCAATAAAAGCCTTAGAGTGCCATTCATCGAAATAAGCACCTCTAGTGTTAAATATATCTTTTCAAAACACACCCTTATTGAAAATGCAGTGTTTAAATACACCAACAAGAACCAGGGAAGTCTCGGAACGGTCTGTTTGGTTTTCGACAAAAAGGTCGATGAATAGTAACCTTGTCCTAACTTCAAATGAGGGCTTACACCAGAAAATTTTGGAAAACGCGAGGGTTTCGACACTAAAACAAATTTTTTTGGAAAATATTTGTGACGAACCCCCCTCCAAAAAATATGGTTTTCTACACGACCATGTCAAAGCCAACTCTTACTTTTCAAGTGAAATACCTAAAATGCCCTTTTGCACATATTTTGTAAAAAATGAAAATACATGAGTCTAAAGAAAATCATTTCATCAAATGTGATGTTGTGTGCAAAAGTGAACATACACGCAAACGTAATATGTTTTTTAACACGTGCTACAAAGGCTCACGGCCTCAAAATATGCCAAACGCAAAATATCACATGTCAAACCTCCGATGCTCATAAAATTGCTTTGAAAAGTAAAACACGGAAACAAAAAGCATAGATAAAAACTAAAAGATGTTTGGCCTTGGCCACAAGTCATATTTATAAAATGAGTCACGAATAGTGTGCTTAGGCACACTTTACATACCCCAAAAAAATGACATGTTGAAACCAAGCTATATATTACAAGTTCAAAGGAAAACATAGCATGCTAACACTTGCATATATGTGAAATTACATAAAAGGACGTCAAAACAACAAGGCAACCTAAGGATGTTGTGCATCCCAAAATAAGGTCTTTTTACCTAAAAAATATCCCAAACAACTAGGGTGAGTAAACAAGTTACTCATATGAAATGAACATGCATATAACCTAAAGTTTTAATGGTTTTGCAAGTTAATATAAATCGATCCATGTGGTTCATGTCACCTAACGTCTATATCCAAAGTGAGACTATAGGATCATCCCTAAGTTACTTTAGAACATTTTAACATAAACCACATTGATGTAATTTAACAACATTAGAAAACCTAATATACAATAACAAGTTACAACTTTTATAATGTTATCAACTTGAAACAAAAAGCGAAATCAAACGAAGAACTAACAAGTCACAACAATTTATTGCTATCAACTTGAAATGAAAATGCGAAATCACACAAAGGTGGATATACTTGGACATCACGTCGGATCAAACCGAACGATAGTTGTTATTTTGGTTTACTAGCCCGCCAAAAACTACCCTAGTGCGCACAATTTGGGAGGAACTCTTACCCTCCGCACTAGAACCTTGTTCTAGCCATAGTCAAGGCAATGATATCCCAAGTTTCCAAAATCAACATATTATGCAACAACGTATATATACACATATACACAATGCACTTAGTCACTTACCATGCACAATCAAATTATTGGAAACACACAATATATGCCCCAAGTCCTCAAGCTCTGATAGCATACGAAATGTTGAATCTTCAATGTGCGATTCATTACACATAACCATAGCATAGAAAAAATCGAATCTTCATTGTGGGATTCGTTACATATAACAACAATGGTATCAATGCATAAAACCCATTCATGTGAATATACAACAAGTCCTAAATCCATAATTTAGATACCATATGATCTTAAATATACAATCAAAGCAATGGAAACAATAATATAGAATTTCTAGAACTTCATAAAACACACTAAGTCAAGCCACCACTATACAAACAACATAGAAATTTCATTTCATATGAATTTACAATAAGCTTCTAAATCATGATTTAAACAACGATACAACATCAAATATACAATTATATCATTGAAAACAATATAAAAATTCAATAATTGCATTTAATGAAAATCACTAGATTTCAAAACATATATAAATGAAGCAAGCCTAATATATGTTAAAGATCAAGTCTAGGCCTTAAACAATATCAAGTTATAAGTTGATTTCATACAAGGTACAACTATATACAACTCTTAAGAATTAAAGGAAGACATCCATACAACTTATATTAACTTTAAAAACACATAAAACACTAAGATTATAAACATGAAAACACCCCCTACCTCACTAGAGAATAGAATCTCTCGAATCCTAAGCAAAAGAACTCAAATTGGAAAATCGGACAAAGGTGTTCTAGAGATGGACGAGGGAAGATTTTGTATTCCAAAAGTTAAGCCAAAAGGTGAGGGGAAGAGGTTCAAAACCACGGTGCAAGGTCTATGGTTCAAGAACAACAATGGAGGCAAGGGTGAGAGTTTAGAGAAGATGAAATGAAATCTCTAATTTCTCCACTCACATAGGTCAAAGATAGTTAAAAACACACACTAAAACACTACCTCTCTCACACACAAAGGCAAGACTCCATCCTAGGCCTACACTTGTCACCATCCTAAGCCTCATCCCAAGGCTTCATCTAAGCCATACACTTGATCACATCCTAAGGCAACAAGTGGACCAATCCTAGGCCACCAAGTGGGTGAATCCTCACCCTCCACATGTCATCATCCAAGGCTCCTAAGTGTCACCAATGAGATGCCTACAAGTGGACCAATGAGAATGTGACACTTGTCACACTTTTCGGAAATTACAAAAAGGTTCCTCCCCAAAATATTTCACAAAATAAATTACAAAATAGTCCCTAAGACAAACATCCCAAGAAAATTTAATTACGCAAAAAATCACATAAAACGAAAATGTTTCCGAAAAAACTATGCATCCATGCCCTACGAGACAAGTCAACAAGCAGCATGCTTTTCTATAAAAGTAAAGTTACGCATTTCATGGAAATCAAATGAAGTGAAAGCACATGAAGTCAGAAATCAAATCCAAGCACGAAACTGAACTCAAAACCCTACCTCAGATCTCCAAAACCCTAAGGTTACACGGAAAAAAAAAAAAAAAAAAAAAAAAAAAAAAAAAAAAAAAAAAAGAAATGCCAGAAAAAGGAAAGAAGAAAAATGACCAGGTCATTACAAATCATCAAGGGGATAAGGATACAGTGAATCTTATCGATAAAAAGGAAAATGATGTGTTCATATTGTTAATGGATTCCCGCAATGAGTCTTGGACTGTGGACTTCGGTGCTTCTGTCCATGCTACCTTGCGCAAGGAAGGTCTACATAACTATGTACATGAAAATTTTGGAAAAATGTATTTGGGTGATGATAAATATTATTCAAAAGGGTGATGTACAAATTAACCATGTTAATAGAATGTTGTTAAATTTGAAAGATGTAAGACACGTTCCAACTGTGACCAGAAATTTAATTTCTATAGGGCAATTGTCTGACATTGGAATTGTGATGTCTTTCACAAGTGATTCATAGAAGATAACTAAAGGGGCCATGGTGTTGGCTCATGGCAAAAAAGAAGGCACCCTATATGTGATGTACACTTGTAATAGTAATTGTATAACAGTGGCAAAATTAGGGGTTGAAGCTATTACGCGGCATAGAAGGCTGGGGCATATGAGTGAGAAAGGAATAAGATTATGGCGTCAAAATAGAAGTTGCCAAGGTTACAGTCGCTTGATTTGGACTTCTGTGAGACTATGTTGTTTAGAGAGAGAAAAAAAGTTAGCTTCACAAAGGTTGGTAGAACTCCAAAATCAGAACAACTGGAATTGGTCTATACTGATGTATGGGGACTATATCAGGTACCTTCTCTAGGTGATTCACCTTATTACTAGTAAATTATTGGTGTGTTTCTTTAGAAATAAATCAGATTTGTTTGGTATTTTTAAGAAATGGAAGTCTCTGGTTGAGAATAAGATAAGTCAAAAACTAAAATGTCTCAAGTCAAATAATGGTTGTGAATACTGTGATGATAAATATGAAGCCTATAGTGCTAGTAATGGGATTAGAAGCCTACTTCCCATTAGTAGGTTGTAGGTGGGATGGATGTCCATAATCAAAATTTTCTCCCTTAGAGTTCTCTTTGCAGCAGTAATCGAGAGTGTAACGACGCCCACCAATTCCACTCGTCTTTCGTCGAATCCCACCAGGGGGTTTTTAGTGGGACAGATCTGATCTGCAGTAATTTCAGTTGCTCAAACATCCACTTAGTTATAATGTTGGCGTTGCTGCCAAGGTCAATTATGGCTCTTCGAATTAGACAATTTCTTCTAAAAAACTAATTACCAGAGGATCCTCATGCAGTTGTTATACCCTTTTGAGGTCTCCTTCATGGAAGGTGATTTAGGTGAAGCCTAACCTATTTTCGACTGAGTTAACTTCTCCGATCCTTCATAGCTTATGGGTCTGCTTAAGCTGTATTCTGTAGGAATTTTCTGGCTACCTGTCCTCTTCTGGGCAACCGTGGATTATGCTGATGACCCGAACGGGCTGACTATCTACTAGTGCCTTCGGGATAGGCTTGGTTCACTTTGATGGCTTCTAGTGGCTTAGTTCTAGCAGGTTCTTGGCTAACTCTCCTCTGGCAATTAATGAATTTACTTATCTCCTCAGGCTCCTACAATCACTGATTAGATGACCAAAATCACTATGGAAAGCATAATGGTTACTTTGATCTCTTTTGTCTATTGGATGCCTGAACGGTGGAAGGATTTGCAATATTTTTCTGCCCTTAGTTTCCTGGTACAATCTGGCTAGGGTGATTTTGAGCGGAGTGGTCTTCTCTACTATTTACGAATTTTTTTTTTCAGGAGCTCTGCTTTTGATACTTGGTGATTCCCGTTAAGCTCTAGGGATGCTCACCCATTCTCTTGTTTGGCTCTCCACTATAACTAATATTGCCCTTTGTTGCCTCATCATTTCATTTTCCTTAGGCCCTTGCATTTAGTTCTGACATGCCTGAAGGAGTTTTCTTCACTAGCGATTAGTGGAACCTTGTGCCTTATATCATGGCTATTTTTAATGCTTATATGGCTATTACTTGATTGCAATCAAGAATACTAGAGCATTCCATGTTGAACCTAGTGAGGAAAGTTTGGAGGCCTTCTCCCTTCATTTGTCGTATGGTAAATAGGTTGGATATGGTCTTTTTTCTTCTTTTTTTTCTTATTCCAGTATTGGGTGATGAGCACTAAAAAGTGCGCGTTTAAACCCTAGCTTGAGCATTCTAGGACCTTTATCTATCTTATTTCATATTTTATTCTAATTTTGTGTTATTGCCCTTTTTAGGTTCTTATCCTAAAAATAAGTCAATTCAGCGAAATAAGAGCGTTAAAGAAGTTAACTCAAGCTAAATGGAAGAAAGTAGCAAAGTGGAAGCTAAATGAAGCAAAGTGTGGAAATTTAGCATGTTCGATCGATCTCAGCATTTCTTCGATCGATCGAAAGTTCATCGATCTAAACAATTCAAGATGGATCCAAGCCCTTGTCCTTATCCAAAAGAATCCAACAAGTCTTCGATCGATCAAAAGTTCATCGATCTAAACAATTCAAGATAGATCTAAGCCCTTATCCTTATCCAAAAGAATCCAACAAGTTCAATCGATCCAACATTTTCCAGATCGATCGAAATGATTTGATCTTATCCACACCTACCACCCACCTACCACTTTTGTTTTCTTCCCAAAAATATGCCAAAATATCTCAGAGATTTGTTTTTATTCAAAAAAGCGCCGCCAAGGATGATCGATCTCTGCAGTATACAATAGATCTTAGCCAAGTTCGATCGATCTCACCACAGTTCGATCAATCGAACCTCCTCAAGTCCCAAAAAAAAAAATAGATTCCAGCTCATTAAAAGTTGGGTCATGGTGCAATCATTGGAGGGAGCTTGGTGTACGAGCCCAGACCATTAGGTGTGACACTTGACCTACCTATATAAGGATTTTGAGTCATTTTTACATCATAACTTGTATTCAACATAACTTGTATTTTTTCATATCTTGGAGAGGAGGCTAGAGATTAGAGAGCTTTACATATTTTGAGAATTCTTCCATTCTTCTAGGGTTTCCATCAAGAAGGAGATCATTCCTACCATGGAGATAGCCCTTGAGGGTTGGATGACTACTTCAATGAGTGGCTAGACATCTACTTGAGGCTAGAGTAGCCCCTAAGTTTGCTTCCTAGACTTAGTTCTTTGTATATTTTTGGGGATTTATTTGTGACAATGTTTTGACCTTGGATTTATATATATATCTTGTGGTTTCTACTTGATGTATATGGATTAATGCTTTCATTGATTATCTACTTCTAACCATATGTCTACGTATGCTAGAATGGATGATTCATGTGTTTTTCTCTAGATTTAATGAAATTTATGCATGTCTATGAGTATGGATGAAGTTAATCTAGAGATGGTCAAAACATAGAGCTTAATTTAACACTCTTGCAATTTATTTGATGGTTCACACTTGTTTTTTATAATGACCCGGTCATTTCCTTCCATTTCTTTTTCCTCAGAATTTCACGGATGAATTTTTTTCATTGAAATTTCTTGTCTAAGCTGGGTTCCTCGTCGTTTAGTGTCGTCTGGAGTACTCAGAAATGGTTTTTGAGACTCTTTCCTATGGATTAACAACCTCCTTTGAGGACCGAGTCGTTTCCACATTTTTCATTTTTTGACACTATTCACTTTTCGTCCTTTTCCCTATTTTGTCTTTTTCCCTTTTGGCACTTTGTTTGCGTAACCACACTTCTTGTGTTCGGAGTCGGTTTCTAACTTTGTGTATCTTCATTCTCAATGATTTTTATGAGATACGTATCTTTACTTTCGTGAAAAAGTACTCTGGTTGCTCCTAGTGCCCATAGGGGCATAAATGCAAAGTTCTTTGGAAACTTTTTCTTTTCTTGAGATGTTTTTCATAAATATATTTTGAAGATATTTCATTTCAGGGGTATCTAAAAAAATATCTTTTGGAAGATATTTTCATTCTAGGGCAGTTGCGCAGTTTTCACTTTTTGGAGGGGCCATTGTGCAATTAATGAAAGTTATTGCTTACTGCCTTGTTTTGAGCCTGGATCCTCGTACGAGATTCATTTTCACATTTTGTCTAGTCATGGACTCTTAGAATTTCCTCCTGGTCGATGTTTTCCAATTTCAGGGTTTCTGGCCCCGGTTTGCGCCAAATTAGTTTTGGGCATAACTTTCTGCTCGGGAATCGGTTTTTACGCCGTTTCTTTCGTTGTTCATATTTTCTCATTTGGAATCTTTTTGTTCATAGATTTTTGTCATTTTAGCGCGTCTGCTCGAATTTCACATTTTCGGACCCGGCGGGCCCCGTTCGGGGCACTTTTTAAGTTTTTCTATAAATAGGGGGTTAGTAGATGAAAAATCAGATTTTTTTCTCTCTCCCCTCTCTCATGGCTGGTCCAAGCTTCTCCCATGGCTGCCACCTTCTCTCTCCTCTTTTAGACTTCTTCCCTTCATTAAAAAGTGGTAAAGCCTTTATGTTTGTTGTTCCCCTTGGCGAGGCCTTCGATTCCAACCGATTGGAATCTCGTTTTGGCCATTTCTTGAGTTCGGGTTTGGGGTCAAGATGTGAGTTTCATGGGGCTTCCTTGGGATTCATGTTCGTGGTGTTGTCCCCGACAAAACCTAAAAGTTTCGTCAGATTCGGAGCTGATTTATTTTGGTGGGGATTTGGAGCCGATTTATTTTCATCTCAAATGGAGGTAGGGAATGTTTTAGAATTTTATATGTGTTGTATTGTGTGTTTTCCATATTTATACAACCTATATGCATGCCTTGTATCAAATCTAGGAAATTTGAAATATTTAATTCTTTATATAAGATTTAATTTTCATGATGATGAGAAATTTGGATTTTAATTGTGGCATGGTAGAAACTCTTGTTTTAATATGTTGGTTAACATATATTAAATTGGGATTAATTAAATAAGAATTGTGCTTTTTAATTAATATTTATCTTTTGTGAAAGATTAAAGTTCATGGCTGTACCTTACATGAAATTGAGTTGTAATATGCTTTAAAATTTAGTTATGGCATGTTCTTTAACAAACTTTAATTTGAGAGCATTTGGTTGAGTTTGGAAATCTAGAGACTTTAATTAAGAGAATTAATTAAAATCTATTATGTGATTTCATGGGTCTAATTAAGCTTTTGTGTGAATATATGTAATGAGCATACTATGTTGTTTAACATAGATTAATTTGAGGTTGTTTGGGATAGATTTGAAATCTAGAGACTTTCCATGATTAGGTTGAAAATCTCTTAAAATGTAGTACTCCAATTACCTTGTGAGCATGCTACTAATTTGATGTATACTTAATACTTGTGGCCTCTTAAAATGGTATTTAGACTTCGCATGATATAAAATATTATTGATTAATAAAGCTTGTTTAAATGTATCTTGTGTAGGTACATAGCTTATCTAGAATATTACAATTGTTTACCTTGGAAACTAGTTACTAAATTGAAGCTTATTTAGTACTTATGGCTTAGGATTGTAATGTGACTCAATTATTGTAAAATATTCTTACTTTGTGTATAAATTGCATATTGAGGACATGACATGTCATATGCTATTTAGACTTAAATTCTAGAACATGAATTGTGTGAATTCAACCTTACTTGTGCATGGAATGTGGTAACTTGCATTTGATTTTGTATAAGTTTTGAACTTATTGGTTTTGGAAAGCTTGTGAGGACATAATTTATGTGATGGCTAGGGTTTGGCTCTAGTACGGAGACAAAAGTCTTCTAAGTCATAAGTGTGCACTAGGTGGTACCTTGTGGGTCGTAATTACCTGAAAATACCTGTTTGGTCTAGCAACCACATGTCCTAGTTCTTCCACTTTGATTTTGCATTCAATATCAAGTTGTTAATTATGGATTACTTATAGCTTGAGAATTGGTGCTTGCTCATGTATTTGATCTCATTTAGTATACTTGAGACCGTATACTTGCTTCGTGTATTTTGAGCTCATTTAGTATACTTGAAACTGTATACTTGAACTTGTATCCTTGTTGGCGTATCTAAACTCTATCTAGTATACTTACGCTTAGTATGCTTGTTTTGTATATACGGATTTCATTTTAGTATACTTGTGCCATGTATACTTGTCTTGTGCGTACTTGATTAGCTTAGTATACTTGTGTTTGTATACTTGATTTATGAGTACTCTATGTATATCTTATACTTGTGTATGTGTGCTAGACATTGCTATCCCGTCTAATATGATTTAGTATACTCGTGAGCATGTGTACTTGTATGTCATGTATCATATTTTAATATGGTTTAGTGTACTTGAGCATGTATACTTGGATGCCATTGTTCGCTTTAACTTGCATGACTAGCTTAGGATGCTCCCCGAGTCTCACTTGATATAGACGTTAGGTGGCATGAGCCCTTTTAACGTGCTTCACCATAAGGTGATATAATTATAAAATGTTAGGTTAATGCATGCTCATTCCTACGAGTAGCTTTAAGTTGCTCACCCCAAAGTTACCGGGGCATATTTTCAGGTACAAGAATCAAAGTTGAGATTCTCATCATGCTTGGATGGTTTGTCGACTTGGAGACTTCCATTTTTGTGAAGGTTGGCTTGGAATGCCAATTGTAGCCTTATATGTCAAAATGTGTATATTTGATTCCATATATGTAATATGTACATGAGTACACCTTTTACAATGTATTTGATATGTATGAGATGAGGCCGGAGGCCAATGACCATTATTTTGTATTCTATGTAACTTTCAACTTCATGAAATATTATAAAAATATTGAAAAATGTTGAGTTATTATTTCACCATGGTTGCATCGGGTGTGGGAATTCCATTTTGATTTTTCCGTAGGATCTCATTAAATATGTATGAAGTGTGGTCAAGGGCCAAATAGTAATTTGAAACCATTTTATATTTTTGGATTTCATGTTTTTCATTTCAAGTCCATTTTTGCCTTTTTGGCCATTCAGGGGGGGGGGGGGGGGTCGGATTTTGCATCGGTGGTATTTTTAAGTTATGGACCATTGTAGCATGTCTAAATAGGTAAGTTATGTTTACGTGCATGGTTGTTTCCGGGCAAAACCTCATCGTTTGAGTTTTGAGCCTTCTACGGACTCATTTTGCACTTTTGTTGCATATTCTGATCCAAGGGCACTTTAAACTTTTCACAGTGGTTTTACTTTCTTCTTTTAATATGGTTGAATAGAAAACATGATTTTAGGGGGGATTTCTTCTTTGTGTTTTTCCAGAAAATGTCGTCTTGGTATCGGAAATCGCTTACGAAGTTCAGCTCTCAGTTTTTCAATTTAGCAGCTTTTTGGACCTCCATGACCAGATTTCACGGAGGGGCATTTTGGGCATTTTACATTGTGTTTCTTTTTAATTCTCTCTTAAATTACCTAGAAAACTTGATTTTGAGGGGGGTTTCTTCTTTGTGCTTTTCCAGAAAATGTCATCTAGGCCCTCAAAAATCCACTTTTTCCCGAAAAAACCCTACTGCCAAGGTTTCTTGCTGCCCATTCTGCCTCGTTTACATCTAAATGGTTAGATGGGGTTTCGTAACTGGTTAGATGAGTGTGGGCAGTGTTTTGGTCGAGTTTTTTTGGCCTTTTAACCGGTTAGATAGGTCATCTAACCGGTTAGATGTTCTTGGGTTGGTACTTTTTAACCGTTTTGCCCCTGTTTCTTCCGTTAGCCATATCTTCTTCATCTGGACTCCGAATTAAGTGATTTTTGAGTCTAAGTTCATTAATTTTTTGTCATCTTTCCAATGGTGTGCTCGGTGGCACCCACTTATAAGCTGGTAATGATGTTTTTTCCCCTAGGTACATCCTTGTCCGTTTTTTAAACGTTGTTTCCGCATTTGTTTCCTTTAGGTTCCGTGACCTCATTGAGTGTCACATTGGTGTCTTAGAGTCATATTGTATCTCTAGAGACCATTGTTTTGTCTTTTGCTTCCTTATTTTGGATCCGTTATCGGGTCATCTTTCGGTTCATCACTGACGCACCGAGTTAAAAAACTTGGGCCGTCACAAGTGGTATCAGAGCTCCTAGGTTCAAAAACCTTAGGACGACGGGTTTTGGGTGCAAATCATGCTTGTGTTGCCATGCTCTATGTGTTTAGTTGCTTCTTGACAACATGTTACGTGCTTATGTAGACGTATGTTTAGAAGTTTACTTTAACTGTCTCAGCATGATATATGTGCTTATTTGCTTTAGTACATTGTATAGGCCTGACTATCTTAACATGTTGATTTACACTTGTATACTCAGCATGATGGTAATGCTTGTTTGTCGTAGTGTATTACATGTGCTTATTTTTCTTAGCATGATTGTATGATGCATACATTGACATGTCTTATGTGACCTTACAACTTGTGTGAGTATGTAGTCCATTGCTATGTTACTTGTTAACTGCTTATTTTATGTCTTGTTTAGGCATTGTGGATTATCCTAACTGGGTTAGTTGAGATTGATGCTAGGACATCATCTTTTGGGGTTTCGTGGTGACCTTGATGTGGTGATGTCATTGGGGTCTTATTTCTAACATCAGGGGACAATGAGTCGAATTAACTCGAGTCCTTCCTTGGGGATTGGGAGGCTTATTTTCTTAAGCCCCAACGGCGAAGTTCTCGTATCTTTTCTTCTTAGGATGATACTTAGGGATTTGATAGGTGCATTGACCTGTGATTCTTCTTGTTTTACCTTAAACAGCTCATATGAGCTAAGGTTGGGATGTGAGTGTTTTCATGTAATTAATTGCATTAGTGCAATTAATTACTCTCCCTCGTTCTTGGAGACTTGAGATTTTGTGTTTAGGGTTCTGATAGGATCCTGTGGAGTTCTCATCGAACTCATTGGCATCTTGAGTTGAGTTGAGTTCTCCTGTTGGTCTCTCTTAATGGTTAGCGTTGGAACTATCCATTACATCGTCGTTTGTTTTGTGTGGCATTAGGATTCCACCTTGTGTTTGAGCTAGTCTTGGGAAAGATTTGTAGACTCTTAGTTTTAGGGACCTTAGTGTTCATTCTGGGAGGTGATTCATTTCCTCAGGGTGAGAGATTGGAACCATCCGGGTTTTTGGGCTTCACTTTCTATGAGTTCGTCTTTTTGAGAGGTATTTCATCCCTTCTTGCTTACAATTTTGTGGGATTGTTAATTGCATAACCATTCTTATATGTTTATATGCCTTGTTATTTTGCGCATGCCGTAGAAACATGTTTAGGGGATGTGACTATTTGGTAGTTATTTGCTGATATAGATGATGTGTTTTCCACTTGCTATATCTATTTGTCATGCTAGCATCATAGGTGATGTGTAGCTTGTCTCTGATGCTTAACCCCTATATGATAGGTAGCATATTTGATTGCCCTTGTACACTATGTGTTTAGTTGTTTGGTGCGTGGATTTTTGTTTACATTTAATATACTTGTACCTAGTGTGCTTACATATTGTATATTTCTGTTCATTTTGGTTTTAGATACTTGAGCATGTATACTTGTTTACCATGGATTTAGTACTGCTTTGTATACTTATGGATCTATACTTGTACATATATATATATTACGTTTCTGTTTCGATTTTGCTTAGTATCCTTGTGTATTATTGCATATGTATACATGTTTCATGACTAATTGCTTTATTAGTTCGTTCCTTCTTATCATTCTGTACTGTGATTGGGGTTATGTGACCTTGGTTGTTGGGATTATGTGTGAGCTTGATCTGATGTCTTGACTCCTAGGCATAGCCTTGTAGTAGGTCAGCTTTTGGATAATGTGGAGGATTTTGGGTGCATTGTCTTGGTGAGAGTCATTGTGACTGGGGTGATGGCGATGTTGTTTGATTTGTAAAGTCCATTCCATTGGCTTGAGGGCATAGACTTATCAGGCTTTGGATTCGTGACTAGTGTGGTTGACAACGGTGTTTTGAGACTTGGGGTTGTCAGTTTTCCAGTATTGAGGATTTAAGGCCTTAAGCGTAACGGTGCCCATGACATTGTTGTTAGAGTTTCGGGATTGGCAATAATGGTCCGGCCGGACATCTTTGGACCATATCTCAACTCTCACAAAATGCCTGGTTCTCGTGGTGCTTTTGGTAATGACCATTTTGATATTGATGTCATTTGTATCGATGGGTTTCACGGGTAAGCTTGTTGGGGCAAGGTGACGAGTTAGGGCATTATAATGTCATGCTACCGTACAAGTTGTGTGTGGGCGAGTGCTAGTTGCCGTCGATGCTATTTTGTATTACCTAGCTAGTAATGTGAGTGTGGGCGGGCACTTAACACTGTGGATGCTACCACACCTTGGGTACGTTGTGGGTGGGTTCTAGTCAGTATTCGTGCTGCCATGTTACTTCTGGTTGTGTTCCTAGTTTCGATGAGTATTTGCCTTGAACTCCTTGGGGTGGTTGACATTGGGTTAGTATGTCAATTAGTTGGAGATGTGTCTCACAGTTTGTGGTTTCGTGTCCTTTCGTTGATTTTGAGACATTTGGAGTTGTCATTGGGTACTTATGATCTATTCTTTGGTGTGACCTTGTGTACGGTCCTTCTTCGACACTTCTGGGAATGTTCCTGATTTTGAGGATGAAATCTCTTTAAAGAGGGTAGGTTGTAATGACCCGGTCATTTCTTTCCTTTTCTTTTTCCTCAGAATTTCACGGATGAATTTTTTTTGTTGAAATTTCTTATCTGAGTTCGGTTCCTCGTCGTTTAGTGTCATCTGGAGTGCTCAGAAATGGTTTCTGAGACTCTTTCCTATGGATTGACAACTTCCTTTGAGGACCAAGTCGTTTCCACATTTTTCGTTTTTCGACACTATTCACTTTTCGTCCTTTTCCCTATTTTGTCTTTTTCCCATTTGGCACTTTGTTTGCGTAACCACACTTCTTGTGTTCGGAGTCGGTTTCTAACTTCACGTATCTTCATTCTCAATGATTTCTATGAGATACGTATCTCTACTTTCGTAAGAAAATACTCTGGTTGCTCTCGGTGCCCATAGGGGCATAAATACAAAGTTCTTTAGAAACTTTTTCTTTTCTTGGGGTATTTTTCATCAATATCTTTTGAAGATATTTTATTTCAGGGGTATCTAAGAAAATATCTTTTGGAAGATATTTTCATTCAGGGGCAGTTTCGTAATTTTCACTTTTTGGAGGGGCCATTGTGCAATTAATGAAATTACTCAATGCCTTGTTTTGAGCCTGGATCCTCGTACGGGATTCATTTTCACATTTCATTGAGTCATGGACCCTTAGAATTTCAACCTGGTCGATGTTTTCCAATTTCAGGGTTTCTAGCCCCGGTTTGCGCCAAACTTGTTTTGGACATAACTTTCCGCTCGGGACTCAGTTTTTGACACTATTTCTTCCGTTATTCATATTTTCTCATTTGGAATCTTTCTCGTTCATGGAGTTTTGCCGTTTGAGCGCGTCTGCTCGAATTTCACTTTTCCGGACCCGGCGGGGCCCATTCGGGGCACTTTTTGAGTTTTTCTATAAATAGGGGGTTAGTAGATGAAAAATCAGATTTTTCTCTCTCTTCTCTCCTCTCTCATGGCCAATCCAAGCTTCTCCCATGGCTGCCACCTTCTCTCTCCTCTTTTGGACTTCTTCCCTTCATTAAAAAGTGGTAATGCCCTTATGTTTGTTGTTCCCCTTGGCGAGGCCTTCGATTCCAACCAATTGGAATCTCATTTTGGCCATTTCTTGAGTTCGGGTTTGGGGTCAAGATGTGATTTTGATGGGGCTTCCTTGGGATTCATGTTCGTGGTGTTGTCCCCGACAAAACCTAGAAGTTTCATCGGATTCGGAGCCGATTTATTTTGGTGGGGATTTGAGATTTCATCTCAAATGGAGGTAGGGAATGTTTTAGGATTCTATATGCGTTATATTGTGTGTTTTCCATGTCTATACAACCTATATGCATGCCTTGTATCAAATCTAGGAAATTTGAAATATTTAATTCTTTGTATATGATTTAATTTTCATGATGATGAGAAATTTGGATTTTAATTGTGGCATGGTAGAAACTCTTGTTTCAATATGTTGGTTAACATATATTAAATTGGGAATAATTAAATAAGAATTGCTCTTTTTAATTAATATTTATCTTTTGTGAAAAATTAAAGTTCATGGCCATACCTTTCATGAAATTGAGTTGTAATATGCTTTAAAATTAACTCATGGCATGTTCTTTAACATACTTTAATTTGAGAGCATTCGGTTGAGTTTGGAAATCTAGAGACTTTAATTAAAAGAATTAATTAAAATCTATTTTATGGTTTCATGGGTCTAATTAAGCTTTTGTGTGAATATATGTAATGAACATGCTATGTTGTCTAACATAGATTAATTTGAGGTTGTTTGGGATAGATTTGAAATCTAGAGACATTCCATGAATAGGTTGAAAATCTCTTAAAATGTAGTATTCTAATTGCCTTGTGAGCATGTTACTAAGTTGATGTATACTTAGTACTTGTGGCCTCTTAAAATGGTATTTTGACTTAGCATGATATAGAATATAATTGATTAGTAAAGCTTGTTTAAATGTATCTTATGTAGGTACATAGCTTATCTAGAATATTACAATTATTTACCTTGGAAACTAGTTACTAAATTGAAGCTTATTTAGTACTTGTGGCTTAGGATGGTAATGTGACTCAATTGTTGTAAAATATTCTTGCTTTGTGTATAAATTGCATATTGAGGACATGACATATCATATGCTATTTAGACTTAAATTCTAGAACATGAATTGTGTGAATTCAACCTTACTTGTGCATGGAATGTGGTAACTTGCATTTGATTTTGTATAAGTTTTGAACTTATTGGTTTTGGAAAGCTTTTGAGGACATAATTTATATGATGGCTAGGGTTTGACTCTAGTCCGGAGACAAGAGTCTTCTAAGTCATAAGTGGGCACTAGGTGGTACCTTGTAGGTCGTAATTACCCGAAAATACCTGTTTGGCCTAGCGACCACATGTCCTAGTTTTTCCACTTTGATTTCGCATTCAATTTCAAGTTGTTAATTATGGATTACTTGTAGCTTGAGAATTGGTGCTTGCTCATGTATTTGATCTCATTTAGTATACTTGAGACCATATAGTTGCTTCGTGTATTTTGAGCTCATTTAGTATACTTGAAACTGTATACTTGAACTTGTATCCTTGTTGGCATATCTAAACTCTATCTAGTATACTTACGCTTAGTATGCTTGTTTTGTATATACGGATTTCATTTTAGTATACTTGTGCCATGTATACTTGTCTTGTGCGTACTTGATTAGCTTAGTATACTTATGTTTGTATACTTGATTTATGAGTACTCTATGTATATCTTATACTTGTGTATGTGTGCTAGACATTGCTATCCCGTTTAATGTGATTTAGTATACTTGTGAACATGTGTACTTGTATGTCATGTATCATGTTTAAATATGGTTTAGTGTACTGGAGCATGTATACTTGGATGCCGTTGTTCTCTTTAACTTGCATGACTAGCTTAGGGTGCTCCCCGAGTCTCACTTGATATAGACGTTAGGTGGCATGAGCCCTTTTAACATGCTTCACCAGAAGGTGATATAATTATAAAATGCTAGGTTGATGCATGCTCATTTCCTATGAGTAGTTTTAAGTTGCTCACCCCAAAGTTACCGGGGCATATTTTCAGGTACAAGAATCAAAGTTGAGATTCTCATCATGCTTGGATGGTTTGTCGACTTGGAGACTTCCATTTTTGTGAAGGTTGGCTTGGAATGTCAATTGTAGCCTTATATGTCAAAATGTGTATATTTGATTCCATATATGTAATGTGTACATAAGTATACCTTTTACAATGTATTTGATATGTATGAGATGAGGCCGGAGGTCAATGACCATTATTTTGTATTCTATGTAACTTTCAACTTCATGAAATATTATGAAAATATTGAAAAATGTTGAGTTATTGTTTCACCATAGTTGCATCAGGTGTGGTAATTCCATTTTGATTCTTCCGTAGGATCTCATTAATCATGTATGAAGTGTGGCCAAGGGCCAAACAGTAATTTGAAACCATTTTATATTTTTGGATTTCATGTTTTCCATTTCAAGTCCATTTTTGCCTTTTTGGCCATTCAGGGGGGGGGGGAGGGGGGGTCGGATTTTGCATCGGTGGTATTTTTAAGTTATAGAGCATTGTAGCATGTCTAAATAGGTAAGTTACGTTTGCATGCATGGTTGTTTCCGGGCAAAACCTCATCGTTTGAGTTTTGAGCCTTCTACGGACTCATTTTGCACTTTTGTTGCATATTCTGATCTAGGGGCACTTTAGACTTTTCACAGTGGTTTTATTTTCTTCTTTCAATATGGTTGAATAGAAAACATGATTTTAGGCAGGGTTTCTTCTTTGTGTTTTTCTAGAAAATGTCGTTTTGGTATCGGAAATTGCTTACGAAGTTCAGCTCGCAGTTTTTCAATTTAGCAGCTTTTTGGACCTCCATGACTAGATTTCATGGAGTGGCATTTTGGGCATTTTACATTGCATTTTTTTTTAATTCTCTCAAGTCATGTAGAAAACTCGATTTTGAGGGGCGCTTCTTCTTTGTGTTTTTCCAGAAAATGTCATCTAGGCCATCAAAAATCCATTTTTTCCCGAAAAAACCCTGCTGCCAGGGTTTCTTGCTGCCCATTCTGCCTCATTTACATCTAAACAGTTAGATGGGGTTTCATAACCGGTTAGATGAGTGTGGGCATTGTTTTGGTTGAGTTTTTTTGACCTTCTAACCGGTTAGATAGGTCATCTAACCGATTAGATTTTCTTGGGTTGGTACTTTTTGACCGTTTTGCCCTTGTTTCTTCCTTTAGCCATATCTTCTTCATCTGGACTCCGAATCAAGTGATTTTTCAGTCTAAGTTCATTAATTTTTCATCGTCTTTCCAATGGTGTGCTCAGTTGTACCCACTTATAAGCTGGAAATGATGTTTTTGCCCCTAGGTACATCCTTGTCCGTTTTTGAAACGTTGTTTCCGCATTTATTTCCTTTGGGTTCCGTGACCTCATTGAGTGTCACATTGGTGTCTTAGAGTCATGTTGTATCTCTAGAGACTGTTGTTTTGTCTTTTGCTTCCGCATTTCGTATC
Organism: Cornus florida; assembly: GCF_030987335.1. Classification (NCBI taxonomy): domain Eukaryota; kingdom Viridiplantae; phylum Streptophyta; class Magnoliopsida; order Cornales; family Cornaceae; genus Cornus; species Cornus florida. The sequence goes on from NW_026775575.1 coordinate 47,556,986, forward strand.
CATTATCTGGTCATCTTTCGATTCATCACTGACGCACCAAGTTGAAAAACTTGGGCCGTCACATTTCTTGATGGATTGTACCACACCTTTAGCTCACTTAGTTTAATTTCATGTCTTTAGTGTAGATGTAGTGTAGTTGCTCTAAATTCATGGATAAGTGAACAATCTACTCTTGTGCTTTGGTGTTCCATACTTATGAATGCATTAGGTGTATGTTTCTAGATAGTTCTGTGTGCATAAATTGTGGTTTCATTGAATGGATTTTGGTCTCATTTAATAGGTTATGTTTTCCATTTGATTTGACTTGACAATCTATACTTATTTGCCATCCATGCCTAGTTTAAATTAATGTCACACACACACACACACAAGTTACAAGTCAATCTCCCCATTAATATACAATTGCTAGTGTCTAGTGAAGTCAAACTTAGTGGTGAGCTCTAGTACCCCAAGTCCTCCCCTCTATATCTTTCTCTACTTTATTAATCATTGAATTTTGTTTACTTTAATTTCATTTGCATAATAGCTTAATCAATCAATCCAACCAATATTTGATCACTCGACCTACTAACCTTATATATTACTTACATTGCAAAGGCACCCATAATCCCTTGGGACGATCCCTACTCACCGTAGCTATATTTTTAGTTAAAGGTAGTAGTGGCTTTTATAAATTTAAAACTTGGCCACATTGCACACTCACACTCTTAGTTCATCTCCTTGCAAACTTTTGGTGGACAGCGGCTTAAACCACTAAGTTTTTGGTGCCGTTGCCGGGGATTTAATTGGCAACGCCGTGTTTTGGAAACAAGTAGGAATTAGTACTCTTTTGATCGTGTCTTTTCTTTATTTTCTTCTTAGTTACTTATTGTGTTAGTTTTTGATTGAGTAGGTGCATTGAGTGAAGGAAGTTGAGTAAAGGAGAATTCAAAGCAATGAGCTAAGCAAGGCAAAAGGACTAAAATTTAAATAAAAAAAATTGCTAAGGAAAGCAAGGCTAGAAAGTTGAAAGTTAAATTGAAGTTGCTTAAGGACTCTTTGTGAGATCTTTCTAACTCAACCTCTAGATAAATCATCGGCCCGCGTGGAGGCTTATTTTTTCCATTCTTAGATAAATCGTGAGCCCGTGTGGAGGTAATTTACTTTTCTTTGCATGTTGTTCAAGCATGGGTGTGATACCCCCGGATTTCTGGTTGCGGGTTGGCCAGGCCCACACCCGATTACCCGGGGATATCAAACCAATTAGCAATAAACGAACACAGAATACAATTAAGAAAACAAGAATAAATAAAACTGCTGAAAAGAAATTAGAATGATAATCCAAATATGGAAACCTCAAAATAAAATTTTATAAATAAAGAAAATATTCTGATACATCCAACTCTCCATTTCTAATACAACTCCGGAATCCATCTCTAATGGACCCCTAATAATAATCCAAACTGAAATGAAAGCTACTTAAAGAACATCCAGAGTAAACCATGGAGAAAAGTCCTACGTCGTCGAAAGAGTGAGTAGTAGCCTCTGCTCAACACGATCAAATCTAAGTCTAGAACCCTCCGTTACCTGAAAAATAATAGTGGGTCAGGCCCACGAACAAGTTCTATCCTAACTACAATCCAAACAGAGACCCGATACGCAGATACATCCTACATGTCTCAACCATATCTATATAGTCCGTAATAGATAAATATATAACCACACTACAAGACTCTCACTAAACTATGCTGAGGGTCTCAATCTGAGTAGAAGGCAATATGCAAAATGCACCTGAGTGGACATGACTACCTAAGCCTAACAGGGTATATCTCAACCAACATAGCTAGCTACGCATCCTACTGCATATACGTTCCCTAACCGTCGACTATGAGACTCAAGCTCAGATTGCGGTACCATAATTTATATATATAAATTCCCATCCAAACCAATGTAGTGCCGCTCAACTGTTCGTTGCCATGACACGACATAAAATTAGGATTTAATTGTTCTAATTAAATCCCTATCCTTCCTATTAACAGAAAATATAAACAACCATCCAATATGTCGTTCAACTATTTTAGTTGACAGGATATGAAACCATGCAGGATTTAACTGTTTTAGTTAATCCATTATGTATGTATGAATGGGTTGGAATTAGCATTTTGATCTAATCCGTCCCTCCGTATGTCACCATCACATACCGGTACATACCATGCATAAGATCCGTAAATGATACAACATTTTAAATAGTACATCAAATAAGGTCCACATAATCCAAATAGTTGATAGATGCAGAATTTAAACAGGACATCAACTATAATCCCAAAATACCATCCTGTAATTGCTAAAACAGTTTAATAGTCCAGCAATACAAATCCAAATCTATAATCCAAGTAATTTCATAAACAATTTAATAATCCAGCAATTAAAATCCAAGCATTTAATCCAAGCTATTGCATAAACAGTTTGATAGTCTAGCAATTAAAAATCCAAACCCATAGTCCAAGTAATTGCAGAAGAGAATATAGTATTTCAATCATTAAAATCCAAGATATGCATAGATCAAACTTGTTAATTCAATGATCCTAGCATGTAACCAAAATAAGATTTATAAATATATACACACTCCGTGAAATTGCTAAAAGTAAATTAGGCAATTAAACTCTTTCCATCCGTTAACCGCCTGTACCGTTGTATACTTTCCTACGGTTAAATCCATGAGTACTAAGACATTAATTTATTAAAGTTGGCTCTAATATAGCATGGTAATATTGTTTGGAATACATGTTCCAACCCTTTTTAATTTCTAAACACAGTTAGCACCATTAAATCTTTCCAGTCCGTTAAGTCCGTAAACTGCCTTTGACTTGCTTTAGATTTTCCTACGGTTTAAGACATTAGCATATAAATAAATTAATGCATCCTAGGTCTTTAACACTCCATGAATTAATGTTTAAAACCATCACATTAACCCAAACACAGTGGAGAAAACACAGTTTGAACCAAACAATGAACAAACAGCTTCAGTACACACATAGGATCACAGAGCCTGCCCCCAAAACAATTGGAGTAGGCTCCAATATGCCTAGAGCCAGCTCCCATAACCTTGGAGCCAGCTCTAATATAGTGGGAGCCAGCTCTTTGCATCCCAAAGCCGGCTCTCCCTCTCTGAGAGCCTTCTCCTTCCAATTTTGCGCAGTTTCGACTTTTAGCTTCGTTTTCAGCCATTCCCAACCTTCTGTTCATCAGTAATACTAAACCTCAGAGTCCTATATTTACCTAATATCATCCCCCATGACTTTTTTAGAATATTTTAAATCAATTACAGTGATTAAAGTCGTTACCGATTTAACACGCTTTTAACGCAAACTAGAACCCAGAGATACAAGAACTATAACAGAACAATTCCATGCATACAGATATCTGATTTAGCATATAACAAGCATGTAAACTTTAATTAATGATCAATTAAAACCCTAGAGACAGTCTAAGGATGCACAGAACACAGGCAACGGGAGAAAGAAAGAAAAGAACTTGCCTCTATGGTTTTTAAATAAAAACCTTGTCGCAATCTTCCTAGATTTTCTAACGACGTCCAATTCACTATCAATCTCCTATTGCTCCACCTTCCCTTCTCCTAGGTTCATCCTTTAATCCACAGCCGAACCCTGACGGTAAATCCCTCTATTTTCCTTACAATCTCTCTCTCTGTTTTCTCTCTATAACTCTCTGTTTGTGAACGAGTGTTTGTGAATGAAGTTTTAGTGATTCTAACCCTAAGCCAACGTCTAATGATATATTTATAGGTTTAGAAAACTAAAACCCTAATTCTAATTCTAATCCAAGAAAGAAAAGAACAACCACAAAAGTTATATTCTCAGTCGGCTAAATACATGAAAATATACGTAACCCTAAAATTATAACATATATTAAATTATGATTAATAAAACAAGTTTAATTATTAATATACACTAATAATTAAAACTAACTCTAAATACATATATACCCATATATATACATGGATATACCTCCATGGGTAAAAGCTGCACCCATTTACACTATCCAAATAGTCCGTTAATCCTATCCAAGCCCAACCTCATTTTAAAGATAAATAAATAAAATAACACATTTAATTACACATTCAAATGCCAACTAAGCATATAATTCAATTAAAACAAACAATTCAACTAACCAATTAAACATTTAGACAATCAAGCAAACAGTCAAAATTGTAATTTAAAAACCTTTACACAATTAATTAAAAACACTTAAGCACACAAAAACAACTAAAATACAATAAAATAATTAATTGCCAATTATATCATTTTGAAACTAGGGGTATTACATTCTTCCCCCCTAACAAAAGGAATTCCGTCCTCAGAATTCACGAAACTCTGAATTATGTTCATTAAAATTCATTTCCATTCCATTGTGGACGCTGCCTCTGTGTAGGAGCTCCACTGAATTCCAAATCCTCCATGAAAATTTATGAGTCCGATATCAAGGAACCATGAAAGTTATACAACACGTAAGTTGGATTGAGCAATTTCCTGTCCTTACCTAAATTGTTTATACGGGGTAAAGATCCACATTCCTCCAAGTTCCGTAGCTATGCATCTCATCCTAATGTTTTAAACACACCAATCGATTGGCGACCCCTAAATGGAGAAACAACCCCTATGAAAGGCAATGTAATATAAAAACAAAAACTAACCTTCCTCCATAACACACCTTGCTTCCGATATAGAAGACATTCCCAAATCAACTGTTTCCCACTCCCATTTTGATTTAGGCAGTGGCAAAGATCTCCAACGACCTCCGATTATCCATCATCCACCTTTCTAACAAGTATTACTCATATTGATAGTTATATACATGTCTTTTCCCAAACCTGATCCCTAGAACTGACAGTTGATGTCTTGATGTTCCCAATAACCATCTGAGTGCATTAGGAAGAAGTGTCAATTGTGAAATCGCATTCATTCTGACAGCACTAACAAAACTATAAATCGCCCGTCAAAACCTTAAGCTCTAACTGAGTAAGGTAACACTTCTACGAAGATCAACCCCAATATGTGGAGTTGACTTCCTTATTTCCTGTGATAACAGCCCGTGTCATTGTTATACAAGTGAAACTGCCATTTTGAACTCAACAATGAATCGCAGGATATGAATATCCGATCGGTTGTTGAGAGCATCCACCTCCATATTCCTTTCCCCCGGACAAAACTTAATGCAAAATGTGAATCACCACATTAAGGCATATAAGTCATCTTGTAATCCCCTCTATTCATACGAACTGATGACCCACCAGTTCATAATAAACCAGAATTTAGTTGATTTAATAAAGAAACAAACCAACATCCCAACCAAATCCTGACCCTTTTTAAAAGTTAGCAACCCCTCATCCAAATCCGTATCAGTTGAACATAGAAAATGTCTACAAGGGTCGCGTAATCTCGAATGGTCCATCTCGATCATATTAGAAATGGTATCCAAATCACCACGTCCCTCTACTTACCGATCCTCCAAACAACTGCTTCATACCATGAAGCATTTTATGTTGCACCGGGATGAATAAAAACTAAGAGATGTGAATCTCAATCCTTATATCTTCCTTCCCGTTTGTCTACAGAAAGTACCAACTGGTCTGGTACCACCAGCTTTCGTCTGCACCCCATTGCTTACATCAAAACATTATCAAAAGCTAACCCTGCAACTATATCTATGCATCACCAGTTAGTGATAAACTTACTGATAATAGAATTAACCGGTAATTCCATTCATCGAAGGTCAACTCGTTATGACTTTTTCACACACACCGTGTACCGCTTCCTTATATAGGTGTTCGGTCTCACCTTCCTATCCTTAACACACCCTACTTCTCTATTATAGGTAAGTGTCAAGTTAACTCCTTGTCTCGTTTCAATTGATATGAAACTTTTCTCATCCTCCATATAGTCATCATCGTCGGAGCAACAGCTAATTGTTGCAAAAGATAACCCTAAAAAAATAATAATAATAATAATAATTCCACATTTTATACAGTGTAGAAACTTTGGTTCCTCCTCCAAGTGCACACCAGCCACTCCTCCAAATGACACCCTCGTAAATAATGTCTTAGTTACGAATAAACTGATGAAGATTTCATCAGTCCACTATCCTCCCTCAGTGTCATTCCAATAAGTACCTACCAGTATGAAATCCTCCATCCGAACCATAATGGCATTACAGTGATCTTTACCTATCACAACCTCACGAATCCCCAAAACATTAACAACCACCATTTTTTTATAGCGTTGTACTAACGAATCCCTACCTAGCATAGAGCATATGAATCTAATCATTGTAGATTATTTGACTCGTGTTGATAGTAAACTATCCCATTTTAAATAGCATACCATATTGATGCATATCCAGGTTCAATAGATTGGCTAGAAGTTTGTATTTCTACCCAATCTTATGACCATACATTCACAAATCCTAGCATACGTAGCGCTATTTCCTATGTCATCAAAATAATAGTTGGTTAATCACATACTTGTGTCCCTAACCAATCCATACTCCCAAGCCGGACTAATTAACAAAAATGAAACACGTAATAAAAAAACCGAAACACATAACAATCAAAGATGAAACACGTAGATACACACAATACACAAAACAACCAAAAAATAATTCTACTTAAGACATACTCCATTCTAGAGAAAAAAACCTCCTTTGAACTTAAGTTGCCAAATTAGGTCATAAAAGTTCATTTCGTAGTTTCGTTGGTAATCATCCAACCTTGAAACCTATCCATTAACCATAGTTTAACTGCACAATCGTTTGCCTAAGCAAATATCCAAAGTCTTAACCATCGTGCTCCTTATACGTGGAATACAAACCATCTAACATGGCTTTACAAAGCAACTTAGAATGTCACAACCTAATCCCCATATGCTCCGGAATGTGATATAAAATCACGTCTTCGTTCAGATAGGAACTCCATCAATTCTGACCCTCCAGAAGAGTACTTCTCAAATAACTCCCAGAGAGACGATACGAAACTTTAACTATATGTAGATTGGTTCACCCTAACCCTATTAGTATCATTCACTATACTACCGGCGAATGGGAACACACTCGTGCGATCTTTCATCCTCAAACTTCAATATCCCTTTTCTTGGATACGCTGAAATCTCCTCCTTTGGGATCCTCTTCAGACTCCTACTCTTCGCTTGTCTCCTTTTTTAGAACAACTGAAGTTGTGTTAGCCCTGATATGCGGTGACCTAACACCTACACCTTAATCCTTCCTTGGCGTAAACTTTCTAAGTAATGTCAACCTCAAAACTACCTTCAATCCCAAGTTTTGCTTCTGGCAACGAAATCGACAATGTACACTATTACTCCTTTGGGTCTGTATCGCTCTCGCCGTGAACCCCATCGTCCTCCTAGTGTCAACCATTCCATAACTATGGAATATAATTGACATCAGCTCCCCCTAACGAACCGTAAAGAGAGTACAACGAATCTTAATATGGCTCTAAGTTTTTAAGAGACGCAACGCAAAAGTCTTATAACGAAAACACTCCTAAGGACAATAGAACCTGGAGTGCTCTGATACCAACTGTGATACCCCCGGATTTTTGGATGCGGGTTGGCCAAGCCCACGACCGATTACCCGATGATATCAAACCAATTAGTAATAAACGAATACATAATACAATTAAGAAAACAGGAATAAATAAAACTGCTGAAAAGAAATTAGAATAATAATCCAAATATGGAAACCTCATAATAAAATTTTATAAAAAAAGAAAATATTCTGATACATCCAACTCTCCATTTCTAATACAACTTGGGAATCCATCTCTAATGGACCCCTAATAATAATCAAAACTGAAATGAAAGCTACTTAAAGAACATCCAGAGTAAACCATAGAAAAAAGTCATATGTCGTCAGAAGAGTGAGTAGTAGTCTCTGCTCAGCACGATTAAGTCTAAGTCTAGAACCCTCCGTTACCTGAAAAATAATAGTGGGTCAGGCCCACGAACAAGTTCTATCCTAACTACAATCCAAACAGAGACCCGATACGCAGATACATCCTAGATGTCTCACCATATCTATATAGTCCATCATAGATAAATATATAACCACATTATAGGACTCTCACTAGACTATGTTGAGGGTCTCAACCTGAATAGAAGGTAACATGCAAAACGCACCTGAGTGGGCATGACTACCTAAGCCTAACAGGGTATACCTCAACCAACATAGCTAGCTACGCATCCTACTGCATATACGCTCCCTAACCGTCTACTATGAGACTCAAGCTCAGATCGCGGTACCATAATTTATATATATAAATTCCCATCCAAACCAATGCAGTACCGCTCAACTGTTCGTTGCCATGACACGGCATAAAATTAGGATTTAATTGTTCTAATTAAATCCCTATCCTTCCTATTAACAGAAAATATAAACAACCATCCAATATGTCATTCAACTATTTTAGTTGACAGGACATGAAACCATGTAGGATTTAACTATTTTAGTTAATCTATTCCGTATGTATGAATGGGTTGGAATTAGCGTTTTGATCTAATCCGTCCCTCCATATGTCATCATCCCATACCGATACATACCATGCATATGATCCGTAAATGATACAACATTTTAAGCAGTACATCAAACAAGGTCCACATAATCCAAATAGTTAATAGATGCAGAATTTAAACAGTACATCAACTATAATCCCAAAATACCATCCTGTAATTGCTAAAACAGTTTAATAGTCCAGCAATACAAATCCAAATCTATAATTCAAGTAATTGCATAAACAATATAATAATCCAGCAATTAAAATCCAAGCATTTAATCCAAGCTATTGCATAAACAGTTTGATAATCTAGCAATTAAAAATCCAAACCCATAGTCCAAGTAATTGCAGAAGAGAATATAGTATTTCAACCATTAAAATCCAAGATATGCATAGATCAAACTTGTTAATTCAAATATCCTAGAATGCAACCAAAATAAGATTCATAAATATATACACACTCCGTGAAATTGCTAAAAGTAAATTAGGCAATTAAACTTGTTCCATCTGTTAACCACCTGTACCGTCGTATACTTTCCTACCGTTAAATCCATCAGTACTAAGACCTTAATTTATTAAAGGTGGCTCTAATATGGCATGGTAATATTGTTTGGAATACATGTTCCAACCTTTTTTAATTTCTAAACACAGTTTGCACCTACTGGTCCGTTAAGTTCGTAAACCGCCTCCGACTTGCTTTAGATTTTCCTACGGTTTAAGACATTAGCATATAAATAAATTAATTCATCCTAGGTCTTTAACGCTCCACGAATTAATGTTTAAAACTGTGACGACCCTAGATTTTTCAACCCAGTGTGTCTTGTGATGACCCAAAACGGATCCAAAACACGGAAGCAAAAGATAGAACAATGGTCTCTAGAGATACAACAGTCCTCCAAGACATCGATGTGACCCTCAATGAGGTCATGAAACCCAAAGGAAGAAAATGCGGAAGCAACGTTTAAAAAATGGACAAGAATGAACCTAGGGGCAAAATGGTCATTTCACACTGAAATGGGTGCCACCGTGCACACCATTGGAAAGACAATGAAAAATTAAAAAAGATAGACTCAAGAATCACTTGATTTGGAGTCCGAACGCAAAGATAACAAGTCCTGAAGTTGAAGGAATGGAAACCCCATCCCGATTCGAACCAAATTCTGACACTACATCACTAAAACTCGAATATCTTAAGCTATAAGAATAATCTGAATCTGAAATTGGAACCATTGGAAAGCTTACTTCAACGTTGTCAATTTAGACTCAAGAATCGCCAATAACCAAAACCACAAGTTACAATATAAACATGATTGTTAACTTGTAATTGAATGCGAAACCAAATAGTGGAAGACTTGGACATCTAGGCTCGGAATTCTGTCGAGACCTCAATGGTTATTCCGGGCACTAACCCACAGGGAAGACCACCCTAAGTGCGCACTATCTCAATTAGAGAGAACTCATACCTCCCGCACTAAAGCCAAACTATAGCCATGTTACTAGTAACCATGTCCCAAGAGAATCCAAAATAATCAAATAAGTTCACAACTTATACATAACTTATATAATGCATGAAAACACCTTCCATGCACAAGTAGGTTGAAACCACACAATCCATGCCTTAGAGTTTCAATTCTAAAATGACATACATAATATCAATTACAAATGTGCAATTCACTACACATGGCATCAATATATTCCATAAAGAAAACATGTTCTCATGAATATAAATATAACAACAAAGTTGTCTAATGCTCAAAACACAACAAAGTGAATACATAACAAGTTCAAGTCCATGATTTGAATATAGAAACAACTTCTAAAATACCAATAGATCCATGGAGCCATTAGATAGAATTTAATTAAATAAGATAATCAAATTCTCTAGATTTCAAATCAAATTCGAATAACCTCAAATTAATACATGTTAAACAACATAGCATGCTCATTACATATATCAAATGAGCAAGATAGCATCATATAGAATTTAATTAATTCAAATTAATCGAATCTCTAGATTGCAAAAGTTATTCAAATGATTCTAAATTAATATATATCAAGCACCAAGTCTTGGTCATACCATATCTCAAGTCCAAAATGGGATACAAGTAAAATACAATTTACTAGAATTTAAATCAAATTAAATCCATTTAATCTCTAACTTTGAAAACTCATCTAAATCATCCCAAATTAATATATATCAAAGATCAACTCATGGCCATGCTATTTACCAAGTCTAAAATGAGTTATATACAAGATATGATAAATCACTAATTTATCAAATTAACAAACGACATGTATACAACTTATATAAGCATCAATAGCATGCAAGATAACAAAAAACACAACCCTAAAACATCCCCTACCTCACTAGAGAAGTGTCTCTCTAGAATCCAAGGCAAAATCAACACAAAATAGCAAACCCTTCTAGGGTTATGAAGAGGAAGATGAGGGGAACAAAATGTATTCCCAAGTTCAAGCTTGGAAATCAATGGAAGACTCTCAAAAATCAAGGTTAAAGCTTAAGGCTTTAGGCTTCATCCATGGAGGCTAGGGTTTTCTTTACAAGAGAGGGAGGAAATGGAAAATAATCAAGATAAAATGTGAGTGGAGGGGATAGAGATCCTCCACTCACTATGTGCTCTTACACTACCTCTCACACACACACTAATGCAAGATCAAATTGTGAGCCTACACTTGTCACTCATCCAAGCATCCATTGTAGGCATAATCCTAAGCCTACACTTGTCAACCATCCAAGCTAACAAGTGCACCAATCCTAGGCCAACAAGTGGTTAAATCTCCACCCTCCACATGTCCTCATCCAAGGCCTCAAAGTGTTTCCACACACATGTCAACAAGTGGACCAATGAGAGTGTGACACTTGTCACACTTTTAAAAAATTGCAAAAAGGTCCTTTTTGAAAATATCTTCCAAATTAAAATACAAAATGGTCCCTAAGACGAAAAATAATTACTTTACAGTAATTACACAAAAACCACAAAAGTTAGGAAAATTACAAAAAGATCATGCATCTATACCCTTTACAAGAAAAGTAAGCACTTAGCATGCTTTTCTACAAAAGTGAAAATGCACATAGGATGGAATTTAAATGTCGTGGATGCATGCAAAACCGGAATCGAATCCGAACACAAAAAGTGAGGTTATACCAACAAGTGACAACCGAGAAAAAGAAGAAAGGTGAATAGTGTCACAAAAGTGAAAATGTGAAAATGACTCGGTCCTCAAACGAAGTTGTCAATCCATGGAAAAGAGTCTCGAAAACTATCCCCGAGCACTCAAGATGACACTAAGTGACGAGAAACCGAACTCAGAAAGGAAAAGATCAACAAAAAAAAAATATCCGTGAAAATCTAAGAAAATGAAAGGAAATAAAATGACTGGGTCATTACAAAAACCATCACATTAACCCAAACGCAGTGGAGAAAACACAGTCTGAACCAAATAATGCATAAACAGCTTCAGTACACACATAGGATCATAGAGCCTGCTCCCAAACCAATTGGAGCAGGCTCCAATCTGCCTAGAGCCGGCTCCCATAACCTTGGAGCCAGCTCTAATAGAGTGGGAGCCAACTCTTTGCGTCCCAGAGCCGGCTCTCCCTCTCTGAGAGCCTTCTCCTTCCAGTTTTGCGCAGTTTCGACTTTCAGCTTCGTTTCTGGCCATTCCTAACCTTCTATTCATCTGTAATACTAAACCTCAGAGTCCTATATATACCTAATATCATCCCCCATAACTTTTTCACAATAGTTTAAATCAATTAAAGTGATTAAAGTCGTTACCGATTTAACATGCTTTTAACGCAAACTAAAACCCAAAGATACAAGAACTATAACAGAACAATTCCATGCATATAAATATCTAATTTAGCATATAATAAGCATGTAAACTTTAATTAATGATCAATTAAAACCCTAGAGACAGTCTAAGGATTCACAGAACACAGGCAACGGGAGAGAGAAAGGAAAGAACTTGCCTCTATGGTTTTTGAATAAAAACCTTGTCGTTGTCTTCCTAGATTTTCTAACGACGTCTAATTCACTATCAATCTCCTATTGCTCCACCTTCCCTTCTCCTAGGTTCATCCTTTAATCCACAGCCGAACCCTGACACAAATCCCTCTATTTTCCTTACAATCTCTCTCTCTCTGTTTTCTCTCTATAACTCTCTGTTTGTGAACGAGTGTTTGTGAATGAAGTTTTAGTGATTCCTAACCCTAAGCCGACGTCTAATGATATATTTATAGGTTTAGAAAACTAAAAACCTAATTCTAATTCTAATCCGAGAAAGAAAAGAATAACCACAAAAGTTATATTCTCAGTCGGCTAAATACATGAAAATATACGTAACCCTAAAATTATAACATATATTAAATTATGATTAATAAAACAAGTTTAATTATTAATATACACCAATAATTAAAACTAACTCTAAATACATATATACCCATATATATACATGGATATACCTCCATGGGTAAAAGCTGCACCCATTTGCACTATCCAAATAGTCCGTTAATCCTATCCAAGCCCAACCTCGTTTTAAAGATAAATAAATAAAATAACACATTTAATTACACATTCAAATGCCAACTAAGCATATAATTCAATTAAAACAAATAATTTAATTAACCAATTAAACATTTAGACAATCAAGCAAACAGTCAAAATTGTAATTTAAAAACCTTTACACAATTAATTAAAAACACTTAAGAACACACGAACAACTAAAATACAATAAAATAAAATAATTAATTGCCAATTATATCCTTTTGAAACTAGGGGTATCACATTCTTCCCCCCTAACAAAAGGAATTCCGTCCTCAGAATTCACGAAACTCTAAATTATGCTCATTAAAATTCATTTCCATTCCATTGTGGATGCTACCTCTGTGTAGGAGCTCCACTGAATTCCAAATCCTCCATGAAAATTTAGCAAGATTGCTAGACCTTTGTGCAATCTTCTTGCCAAGGAAACACCATTCGTTTTTGATCAAGCATGCCTAGATGCTTTCCACAAATTGTGTGACTTGTTGTCATCTACTTCTATTATGCAACCTCCCAATTGGTCATTACCATTTAAAATTATGTGTGATGCTTCTGATTATGCCATGGGAGCTGTTTTGGGGCAAAGGGTAGGAAAACTTCCATGCGCCGTATATTATGCAAGCAAGACCCTCTCGGGACCTCAATTGAATTACTCCACCACCGAGAAGGAATTACTTGCCGTAATGTACGCCCTTAATAAATTTCGGTCCTACCTCTTAGGGTCAAAAGTCATTGTCTATTCTGATCATGCTGCTTTGAGGCATCTTTTGACCAAGAAAGAAACAAAACCTCGTTTGATAAGATAGATTTTGCTCCTTCAGGAATTTGACTTTGAAATCAAAGATAAGAAAGGCACCGAAAATGTGGTTGCCGATCATCTCTCAAGGTTTGTAGTTGGATCTTCCCCTATCCCACCAATTCGTGATTCATTTTCGGATGAACAACTCTTCCAAGTCTCTAATGGGCAAATGCCTTGGTTTGCCGATATAGTGAATTTTCTTGCAATTGGCAAGCTTCCAAGTAATTGGTCAAAGCAAGCGAAGAAGCGTTTCTTTACCAACATCCAGAATTACTATTGGGGAGGATCCTATCTTGTTTTGATATTGTCCAGATCAAATTATGAGAAGATGTATTCCAAAGAGTGAAATTCCAAGTGTTGTGTTTTGCCATACCCTTACATGCAGTGGGCATTTTAGTACAAAGAAAACCGCCTTGAAGATACTTCAAAGTGGGTTATTTTGGATCACCATCCATAGAGATGCTTACAATTTTTGCAAATCGTGTGAAATATGTTAAAAGATGGGCTCAATGTCAAGAAGAGACATGATGCCTTTGACAAATATTCTTGTTGTAGAGATCTTTGACATATGTGGCATTGATTTTATGGGTCTATTTCCTATGTCCTATGGTTTTCAATATATTCTACTTGCCATCGATTATGTTTCCAAGTGGGTGGAGGCTTGTGCTACTAAAACAAATGACCACTCCGTGGTTATTCAATTCATTAAATCCAATATCGTTGCTCATTTTGGTATACCAAGGGCTATGATAAGTGACAGAAGAAGGCATTTTTGCAATTAATTCTTAAGGAAACTCTTTCTTAAGTACTCTGTTACACATAAAGTCGCCACTCCTTATCATCCTCAAACAAGTGGACAAGTAGAAGTGTCAAACCGGGAAATTAAGCATATTCTTGAGAAAACGGTGAACACAACCCAGAAGGATTGGTCGCGCAAATTGAATGATGCTTTGTAGGCTTACCGAATGGCATATAAGACTCCAATTGGCATGTCTCCTTATAGACTTGTTTATGGAAAGCCTTGCCATCTTCCGATTGAGCTAGAACACAAAGCTATGTAAGCGGTTGAAAAGCTCAATTTTGACCTTGACAAAGCCGGAGAGAATCGCTTACTCCAATTGAATGAGTTGAAAGAGTTGAGACACAATGCCTATGACAATGCCAAACTCTATAAAGAGAGAACTAAAGCTTTTCATAACAAACACATTGTGAAGAAATCTTTTGAGCCTAGTCAAAAAGCTTGGCTTTTCAACTCTAGGTTAAAAATCTTTCCGGGAAAGTTGCGAACCAAATGGGAAGGTCCATACGAGATCATCTCTGTTGCACTGCATGGGGCGGTTAAGATTCAAAGTTTAAAGAATGGCAACACATTCAAGGTAAATGGGCAAAGGTTGAAACCCTACATTGAAGGGTAAGTTTTTCAAAGGCATATGGAAGTAGCCCTTTTGGTAGATCCAGTATATGAAGAGATCTAGTGTCGTGCTCAATGTTCTTAAAGTGAAGTTCAAAATTCTTGCTTATTTTTTGCTGTTCGATCGATCTCAAGAAAGGTTCGATCGATCAAACATCACTCTCTACATCCAATCATCTCTCAGTCCCATCGATTAAGAATTCCCTGCATATTTCAGCTCTCTGTGTATCAATCAAAAATTTCCTTAGATCGATCTAAGTCTTCCAAGATTGATCGAACTTTATATTCGATCAATCTCAGTTCCATACTTAGAAAATTTTTGGATCTCTGCATATTTCACCTCTCTGTGTATCGATCGAACTTGTTTGTAGGATTTCACCATTTCGATCGATTGAAAATTGGATCGATCTAAGTTCGATCAATCTGAAGCTTTCTACTTGAAATAAATAAATTTGATCGTTTAAAGCAGCATTCCATCTAGCTAGAGACATTAAACGTAGCAATCATTGTTCATATTTTCTTACATTTTATTTAATCTTGCTTTCATTTAATCTTAAAAAAAAAAAAAAAAAAAAAAAAAGAGAAAAATACAACAATTTGTTTAGGTGTAGTCATGCATACTTTATGCTTTAGTTAGGGTTTAATCTCATATATCTCTTTCACCTTCTGCTATATTATCTTATAATGCATAAGTTGATTACTCTTCTCCCATTTAGTGTTTGATGTGAGTTTGCTAGTGTGGTTATTCAAATAGGTTGTTGATTTCAAGTTTGGGGGAGACGTCTTTCGAATTGGATCACTATCGGGCTTCATGTCTTTGCCACCATGGTATACTCTTTCCATCTTTTCCATTGTTCTCATTGCACATTGAGGACAATGTGCGGTTTAAGTTTGGGGGTAAGGTGACTTTGTTGCATTATACTTAAAGTTGAACTTTAAATGCATGATTGAGATTAGAGATTGATGTTAGCTATGATTTTGATCTTTTGAGGACTATATTGCTTAGAATTTAAAATTTACTTGACTTGAGAGTCCAATACTCCTTGTATGCCTTGTGGATGCCATTTAGGAGTAACTTTTTTAAAGATTGATATCTTGCTTGCACTTGTGGTCCACATCATCCTGATTGTGTGATTGTTTTGAGATTCACTCTAGGATTCTACACTAGCACAGGCGCACACTAGTATTCATTTGTGGGGTATATGCTTTATTGATTATTGAATTGGTTATATCCTAATTGGGCTAGTTGTGCATTGAAAGTTTTCATCTTGATAAAAGTGGATAACAAACCATTTTCATTGAGTAGCCGGGATTCTAGCCTCATCAAGCATTGAATTTCTCGCGCCGAAAGGTGGAAGGCCCAAACTCTAGGTTAATAATTGAATTTGAAAAAAAAAAAAAAAATCAAGTGAAAAGAATAAGCGCACCTAGATGAATAAAGCTTTAATAAAAGGTCCACTCTTTGTCTTGATGATCGGTACTAGATTTGTGTGCTAGTTTGAGAATAAAGATGTGATCATTTCTTTAGTTGGCTTAGATAGCAACATATTTGATGCCGGTCCACTCAAAAAGGATTCTAAAGTTGTTTTGATTTGCATGATCATTTTCTTGATGTGTGGAGGACCATACTTGATTGCTTGATGTTGAAATTTTGGGAGATTGCTTGGAAAGGGTTGAAAAATTGCATACTTGAGGTAGTTTTCTCCCAATACTTGTTTGCAATATTGGTGCCTCTCTAGTGAGAATGAGCTTAATGTTTGTGGGTATCATTTCTGGAAACCCTCATGAGACTTCACTCGTCCACTAGGGGTAATCTAGGGGTTTAAAAGGCTTGTTGCATATGCTAAATGCAATCGTGTTCCCTACGAAAGTGGCGTTATCTATTTATTAATTTTTAGATCATAGTTATATAGTTGTTCATTTCATTCCTTTACTTTGTAGTTCATTACTAGGGACTAGCAATATTTAAGTTTGGGAGTGTGATGAGCACTGAAAAGTGTGCGTTTAAACCCCTTAAGCTTGAGTATTCCTTGACCTTTATCTATCTTATTTTCCCGTTTTATTCTAATTTCGTGTTATTGCCCTTTTCAGGTGTTTATCCTAAAAATAAGTCAGTTCAGCCAAATAAGAGCATTAAAGAAGTTAACTCAAGCTGAATGGAAGAAAGGAGCAAAGTGAAAGCTAAATGAAGCAAAGTGTGGAAATTCAGCATGTTCGATCGATCTCAACATTTCTTCGATCGATCGAAAGTTCATCGATCTAAACAATTCAAGATGGAGCCAAGCCCTTGTCCTTATCCAAAAGAATCTAACAAGTTCGATCGATCGATCCAACATTTCCCAGATCGATCGAAATGATTTGATCTTATCCACACCTACCACCCACCTATCACTTTTGTCTTCTTCCCAAAAATATCCCAAAATATCTCAGAGATTTGTCTTTATTCAAAAAGGTGCCGCCAAGGATGATCGATCTCTGCAGTATTCGATGGATCTCAGGCAAGTTCGATCGATTTCACCACAGTTCAATCGATCGAACCTCCTCAAGTCCCAAAAAAAAATAGATTCCAGCTCATTAAAAGTTGGCTCATGGTGCAATCATTGGAGGGACCTTGGTGTACGAGCCCAGACCATTGGGTGTGACACTTGACCTACCTATATAAGGATTTTGAGCCATTTTTACATCATAACTTGTAACATTCAACATAACTTGTATTTTTTCATATCTTGGAGAGGAGGCTAGAGATTAGAGAGCTTTACACATTTTGGGAGTTCTTCTATTCTTCTAGGGTTTCCATCAAGAATGAGGTCATTCCTACCATGGAGATAGCCCTTGAGGGTTGAATGACTACTTCAATTAGTGGCAAGACATCTACTTGGGGCTAGAGTAGCCCTTAAGTTTACTTCCTAGACTTAATTCTTTGTATATTTTTGGGGATTTATTTGTAACAATGTCTTGATCTTGGATTTATATATATATATATTATGGTTTCTACTTGATGTGTATGGATTAATATTTTCAATTGATTATCTACTTCTAACCATATGTCTATGTATGCTAAAATGGATGATTCATGTGCTTTTCTCTAGATTTAGTGGAATTTATGCATGTCTATATGTATAGATGAAGTTAATCTAAAGATGGTCAAAACATAGAGCTTAATTGAACACTTTTACACTGTATTTGATGGTTCACACTTGTTTCTTGATGGATTGTACCACACATTTGGCTCACTTAGTTTAATTTCATGTCTTTAGTGTAGATGTAGTGTAGTTGCTTTAAATTCATAAGTAAGTGGACAATCTACTCTTATGCCTTGGTGTTCCATACTTATGAATGCATTAGGTGTATGTTTCTAGATAATTGTGTGTACATAAATTGTGGTTTCATTTAATGGATTTTGGTCTCATTTGATAGGTTGTGTTTTCCATTTGATTTGGCTTGACAATCTATACTTATTTGTCATCCATTCCTAGTTTCAATTAATGTCACACACACACACATAAGTTACAAGTCAATCTCCCCATTAATATACAATTGCTAGTGTCTAGTGAAGTCAAGCTTAATGGTGAGCTCTAGTACCCCAAGTCCTCTCCTCTATATCTTTCTCTACTTTATTAATCATTGAATTTTGTTTACTTTAATTTCATTTGCATAATAACTTAATCAATCAATCCAACCAATCTTTGATCACTCGACCTACTAACCCTATATATTGTTTCCATTGCAAAGGCACCCACAATCCCTTGGGATGATCCCTACTCACCCTAACTATATTTTTAGTTAGACGTAGTAGTGGCTTTTATAAATTTAAAACTTGGCCACATTGCACACTCACACTCTTAGTTCATCTCCTTGCAAACTTTTGGTGGACCGCGGCTTAAACCACCATTGGGCAAAAAATGTTGTACATAGTGTTTCAAAGTTTGGTACAGACTTTTTTTTTCATAATTGGTGTTGGTGTTAGATTAAAGATAAAGAATCAAGTACAGGAGCACAGAGGGCATTCCATCATAATAAAGCAAGAGACTAAACCAAAAAGTAAAATGGAAAAGGCCCACTTCCAATACATAACAAGGTGATGAAAAACAAAACTAGAGAATAATATCATGAATTGTAGACTTCTGAATGTCCAAAGTCTCTAAAAGCATTTTTCTAGCCAAGGCTTCAGGATCTTATTAAGAGTGTCCATGTAGTTTTGAATTCCTGCCCTACCAAAGACCCTAAAGAGTAGCTACAAATAGACTCTTAATGAACTTTGACATAGTGAATGACCTGCTCTATCTCATCTGTGACTGGGGTTTTAATTATGGAGGCAGTGAAATCCCTTATCATATCCTTAGGTGTCTGGGGATTCAGCCCCTTAATCTGCTCGTCTTCTTCTTTTTAGAAATTTGCTAAGACGTTGTTGCCTGGAAAGTGTTGGTGATGTCCGCCTGGGACCCAGGTATTTTGCCTTCCTGACTCGGCATGGTCTTCTAAGACCTGGGTCCGAGTCAATCATGGTCCCCCCAATGTGGAACCTGCCGCTATATGGGATTAGCTAGCTACGTCATCATCATCCCGCCGTTCTGGAATAACTCGTAGTATGTTGAGATTTGGTGGTTGTCGAAGGGCCCCTCGCATTGACACTCTGGGCTGGTGGCGGGTTCAACCACCCATTCTGTAGTTCGGGTTAATAACCGAATGGGGCCGGCTACAAGCCCGCCAGTGGAGGTGGTGGTACATTATCTTATTGGACCACAACCCTAAGTTCCTCATTCTCTTGACACAAAACGTTAATATGTGTTATACTGGCTTTGTTGGCTTACCTTAAGGCATTGATTTGTTCAGCGCTAGCTTCATTAGCCTGGCATATGGTGTTAAATTGTGCCTGTATTTCCTCTTATATTTTTTGTATAATTTCCAATTATTGTAGTTGAACGGCATCTGATCCTGTCGCCATCCTGGAGCGATGTCGCATGTATCAAAGTTCAGAGTAGTAGTGAGAGGCTTTTTGTAGCTTCCCACAAACGGCGCCAAAGTGTATGCGAAGGGGGTTCAATACAAAATATCGAATAATCAAACACTCAAAAATAAAAGACTAAAAATCTTGATGAATTGTATATAAAATTTTGTAACAGAGGAAGAGTAAAAAATTGAATCAGATCAAAATTCGAATGCCCTTTCATTTGGGTTTTGCCCATATTTATATTTGTACAAAGAGATTTTCATGGGACTGTTAGTGATTTTCCCATTCAATATGCACAGTAATTCTTAATTTCTTGTTTTGGCGTTACTTTCAGTTAAGGTAATCAAGACTCTATTTCGAGCTTCTGTGGGCTTGTTGTTCTTGGGCTCAAATGATGCTCGGAAATTCCCTTTTGGCCTTTGGGTTGGCTTATTTGGTTTGGGCTTCTTTCATTCTAGCCTGGTTCTTTGGGATAGCCTTTTTACTTAATTGGATACACATGGAATTTAATGATTGGTGGGGAAATTTCCCTCCACAATGATCCTAGCAAAATTTGTTTTAGATTTGCATACCAACATTGCTACAAAGATCCATCTTTTCTGCTTCGATTTGGTGTGAGTCAGGGCAAGTATGTTACCAAATGTGTAGTGTGGCCAAGTTTAAATGTATAGAGTGCCACTACCACTACTAACTATTAATATAGCTAAAGTAATTAGGTATCGTCCCAAGGGAAAGGAAGTGTATTTTTTCTTGGAAATCAATGTTGGACTAGTAAGTCGAATGATCAAAAGATGGTTGGTTGTGAACTTAAACTATGATTCAAACTAAATAAATGCAATGTAGAATAACTAAAGCAAGTATGAGGTGTAGAGAATATGAGAGAAGGGTCTTAGGTCATAGAGTTCACCACTAAGCATTACCTTCCTAGACATTCAATATTTAATGGATTAGAGGGATTGTCTGTTGTAAATGGAAGTGTGTGCCATTAATTGAATATCAAGCATGGATGGCCAAGTAACTATACATTGTCTAGCCAATCTAGTGAATAGCTCAACATATCAAATTAAGCCATTAATCCCACCATAAGTTCACAATTAATGCACACCCGTTAAATTAGAGAAATATGCTACTTACATTCATAAGCATGAAACATCAAACAACAAGCATGGATTGTTATCTTATCTAAGAAAGTAAGACAATTACACTACAACTAAGCTAGTGACATAAAAATTAAACTAATTAAACTAAGGAGGAGGTACGATCCATCAAGAAATAAGTAAGTACCATCAAACAAACCACAAGAGTAATCTATTTAAGCACCATGCCTTGACCATCACTAGATTCATAATATCAACACACATAGACATGCATCAATATCACAAAATCTAGAAATAAACACATGAACATTCACTCTAGCATGCATAGACATATGGATAGAATTAAATGATTAATTGGAAGTATTAAGTAACATAAATCATTGTAGAAACAATATTCATATATATATAAGATGTCAAGACAAGAATTACATCACAAATCCCTTTTAATTACAAAACATCAAAGTCTAGGAGGAATGCTTAGGGCTATCTCTAGCCCCAAGAGAATGGTTTAGCCATTCATTGATTTTGTCATCTAACCCTCAAGGGCTATGTGACGACCCTGGTTTTTAGGCCAGCTTGTCCTGTGATGAACCGTAAGGATGATCCGATAACGGATCCAAATGCGGAAGCGAAAATAGAAAATAAGACTCTAAGAAGTCAAAGTGACCTTCCATGAGGTCGTGGAACTCAACAAGAACTGATGCGGAAGCAAAAGATCAAAAATATGACAAATAAGCCCCCAGGGGCAAAATAGTCATTTCTGAAAACTATAGATTCGGGTGCCACCGAGCACACCGCTGGAAGGAGAACGAAAAACTAATCAAGATGGACTCAAGAATCGCATGATTCGGAGTCCGGACGAAGGAGAAACGGCATGACGAAGAAAAACAAGCACTTAAGGCAAAAAGGGTAAACTGATAATTATCTAGGAAGAACCGGGTGCAACCGAGCACACTGTTGGAAAGACAGCGAAAAATTAGTCAAGTTCAAAAAAAAATTCACTTGAATCGGAGTCCGGACGAAGGAGAAAAGCCCAAAAGAAGAATTGACGTCGCGGCGGCCCAACGAGGGGCCATGGCGCACACGGCGCCCATGCGCGAGCCCACCGGCGTGCACGCCGGCGCCCAAAGACATGGCATGGTGGTAGCCCTTGGCTGCTGCTACATTTTTTTTGATCTGCCCAGAACTAAGGCTTGAAACGGAGGTCAAGACGAGTTTTTCTGGAAAAACACGAAGAAGAAACCCCCCCCCCCCCTAAAATCGAGTTTTCTACCCGATAACGCAAACGGAATCGAAAAAAACTCACTGTGAAATCCTGAAAATGCCCCTAGATCAGAACTGAACAAGAGGGTCATAAAGCTGCTAAATGAAAACTGGAAGCTGAAACTTCACGAGGGATTTCCGGTACCAAGACGACATTTTCTGGAAAAACACGAAGAAGAAACCCCCCTCCCCCCCCCTAAAATCATGTTTTCTATTCAACCATGTCAAAAGAAGAAAATAAAACTGATGTGAAAGGTCCATAATGCCCCTAGATCAAAATATGCAAAAAAAATGCGAAATGAATTCACAAGAGGCTCAAAACACAAACGATAAGGTTTTACCCAGAAACGACCATGCACGCAAACGTAACTTACCTATTTAGACGCGCTATAATGGTCCATGGCTTAAAAATATAGCCGATACAAAATCCGACCCCCCAACGGGCAAAAAGGCAAAAATGCACTTAGAATAGAAAATATGGAATCCAAAAATGTAAAATGGAGTCAAATGACCATTTAGCCCTTGGTCACACTTCATATAAGATTAATAAGACCCTATGAAAGAATGAAAATGGAATTCCCACACCCGATGCAACCATGGTGAAGCAATGACTTGCGATTTTTCAAGGTTTTCATAACATTTTATGAAGTTAAAAAGTTGCATAGAATACAATATACATGTCATTGGATTCCAGCCTCATCTCATACATATCAAATACATTGAAAGGAGTGTACTTAAGTACATATTACATACATGGAATCAAATATACATATTTTGACATATAAGTCTACAAAATGACATTTCATGCTAACATTTGCATGAAATGGAAACTTGAAAGCTACACAACATCCAAGGAATGCTAGGCGTCACGAACCAAGTCTTCGTACCTGAAATATGCCCCAATATCGTAGGGGTGAGTAACATAAAGCTACTCGTAGGAGATGAGCATGCATCGACCTAGCATTTTACAAATTTATCACCTTAAGGTGAAACATGTTAAAGGGGCTCATGCCACCTAACGTCTATGTCCAAATGAGACTCGGGGAGCATCCTAAGCTACCTTAGAGTCTAAACAACAAGAATCATGATATACATACGTGTACGAAACGAATCATAGTTGGGATAATCCAAAGAACACAACAAGAAGAATGCTTAAGCATAGATTAACATGAATTGCATTTTCAATACAATTGAACTAGGTCTAGAGTAATCCATACAACATGACAAAAGCATATTTGAATACAAGTTAAAAAGAATCACATTATCCATGCAATTCAACAACAAAAGAGCATGTTATATAATGCAACAAGGTTTAAGTTCTCAAAGCCATCAACTTAGAATCTAAAGCACAAAATAACAGTAGTGGTTCATGCCACCTAACGTCTATGTTATAAATGAATCAATAGGATCAATCCTAAGCTTTATTAGAACGTCAAAACACGATTTTCAATATCGATACAATTTAATCAACATTGGAACTTCCAATACAATGCATAAAGCACAATTTTGCAAAGTTAACATCCTGTAACTTAAAATGGAACGACAAATAAGAAACAACAAGTTACAACATCATCTAGTTATCAACTTGAAAATGAAATGCGAAATCAAATAAAGTGGATACTCAGACGTCACGCCGGATCAGACCGACAACATAGTTAATTTAGGGTTACTAGTCCATGGGTAACCTCCCTATGTGCGCACTAGACCATATAGAGGGACTATCCCCCGTACTAGAACCACGTCCTAGCCATAGTCAAACAACGACATCTCCAAGTTTCCAAAATCAACAAGTTGTGCAACAAGTTGTGCAACAACTCATATATCAATAGGAATATGCAAGATAATCAACTATCTACCAAGCACAACCAAATTTGGAAACCTATACAATACATGCTCTAAGTCCACAACTAATATGATGTGATGAATGTCGAATCTTCAGTGTGCGATTCGTTACACGCTATGTATGAATGATATTAAATACGAAGTGTGCAAATCATTACACAAAACAATAATATATTCAATAAGAAAAACATATTCCCATGAGTACAAACATAGCAACTATGTTATTCAATGCTCAAAACATAACCAAATGAATATACAACAAGTCCATGTCCAGAATTTTGATATAGAAACGACTTTCATACACAATTAAATCCATGGCTCAATTCGATAGAATTTAATTAAATAAAAATAATTAAATTCCCTAGATTCTAATTCAATTCCAAATAACCTCAAGTTAATACATATTAAAGAACATGGCATGGTCATCACCTATATCCATTCTAAAACTCAATTAGGTTATTGGAATAACAAAGTAGAACTCTAATTAAATCATGCTAATTTAATTACCAAGGTTCTAAAGCAACTTCAAATGGTCCACAATTAATATATACTAGTAAACAAGTCATGGCCAATACAAACATCAAGTTAAAACCTTAATTAAGCTAATGGGACCACAAAATAGATTTTAATTAATTCTTTTAATTAAAATCTCTAGATTTTCAAACTTAACCAAATGCTCTCAATTTAACATATCTTAGAGAACATGCTAAGAACTAATGTAATATCACATTACAAGCTTATTTCATGCAAATTACACCTATGTAAATTAAACTTTCACTAAAGTTAAATATAAAATAAAGGTTGCAATTCTCATGCAATTAATCCCAATTTAATATATGTGAACAATCACACCAAAGCTTAATTTTCTAGCATGCCACAATTCAATTCCAAGTTGTATATCACCATGAGAATTAAATCTTAAATAAGGAAATTAATTAAATGAAAGGTTTCAAAACCTCACCGAATATTCTAAATCAAATATATATGAAGCTATATGGCATATAGATCAAGAATATCAAGTCGGAATTCAAATAGAGTGAATAGTGCACTCGGGGCAAATTAATTAATAATTACTAATTTTCAAAACACTTCCAATTACTTTCGAATTCAACTATGTTGAAGAGCATGCTAAGGCCTAATATAATATGCTAACACATATTAATTTCAAGCTAGTTAAGGCCATGTGAATTAATCTTTCACCTAAGATAAATATTAAATAAAATCTTTAATACTTATTCAAATGTTCCAATTTTAATACACGACAATGAGCATATCAAGGGGCAATATAAAATCATGCTACATGTTTAAACCAAGTCATGAGCAACCGGGAAAATTAGATCCCGTACAAGAAAAATAAATAATAAAATCTCTAGATTTTATATTTAATCATGCAAACAAGTAGTATAAGCATCACAAGCATGCTATATAACAAGAATTTAAACCTAAAACATCTCCTACCTCAATTTGAGATGAAAATCCCAAAGGCCCACCAAAATAAAAGTGCTCCGAATTCGACGATACCGAGAGGTTTTGTCGGGGACAACGCCATGAACATAACCCCCATGAAAGCCCCATCAAAATCATAACTTGATCTCAAAACCAAACTCAAGAAATGGTCAAAACTGAATTCTAATAAGGGGGAAAGGTAGAGCACGGCGAGGGGAACAACAAACGTTAAGGCCGAAGACTTTCCATCAAGGAAAAGTGAACCAAAAGAGGAGAGAGAAGATGGCAGCACCCCTTGGGCTGCCATGGGAGCTCCAGGTCGTGCATGAAGAGGGGAGAAGATGAAAAATGAAATATCTCACCCCCCTTTTATAGAAATCTCAAAAAGTGCCCCGAACAGGCCCCGCCAAGTCCGAAAAAGTAAAATTTGAGCAGACGTACTCAAATGGCAAAACTTTGTGAACGAAAAAGATTTAAAATGATAAAATATGAATAACGGAAGAAACGGCGTCAAAAACCGAGTCCTGAGTAGAAAGTTATGCCCAAAACAAGTTTGGCGAAAACCAAGGCCAGAAACCCTGAAACTGGAAAACATCAACCAGGAGGAAATTCCAAGAGTACACAACTCGACGAAATGTGAAAATGAATCCCGTACGAGGATCCAGGTACAAAACAAAACATTTTGCAATAACTTTCATTAATTGCACAATGGCCCCTCCAAAAAGTGAAAACTGCACTTATGGCCCAGAATGAAAATATCTTCCAAAAATATTTTCTTAAAAACCCCTGAAATAAAATATCTTCAAAAGATATTTACGAAAAACACCCTAAGAAAAGAAAATAATTTCAAAAAGCTTTGCATCATGCCCCCTATGGACACCGGGAGCAACCAGAGTACTTTCTTGTAAAAGTAAAGATACGTATTTCGTGGAAACCACTCAAGATAAAGGCACATGAAGTCAAAAACCAACTCCGAGCATGAGAAGTGAGGTTGTGCCAACAATGTGACAAATGGGGAAAAGACATAATAGGGAAAAAGACGAAATAGTGCATAGTGTCGAAAAACGAAAAATGTGAAAATGACTCGGTCCTCAAAGGAAGTTGTCAATCCATGGAAAAGAGTCTCAGGAACCAATTTCGAGCACTCGAGATGACACTAAGCGACACGAAACAGAGCTTAGAAAAGAAAATTAAACGAAAAAAATTTATTCGTAAAATTTCAGGAAAAAGGAAAGGAAGGCAAATGACTGGGTCATTACAGGCTATCTCCATGGTAAAAAATGATCCTCCTCTTCTTAGTAGGAACCCTAGATGAGTGGAAAAACTTTTCCCAAATGGTGTATATCTCTCTCTTATCTTTAGCCTCTCTCTTCTATATTAATGTTGTTTTTTCATCCAAATAGCTAAAATCCTTATACAGGTAACTCAAATGTCACACCCAATGGTCAGACCTTCTGCACTAGGGCCTCCCAATGATTGCACCACGAGCACACTTTTTAATTGGCTGGAACTCTGTTTTTAACGCACTTGAGGAAGTTCGATCGATCACAAGGGTGCTTGGATCGATCGAACTATGGCGGCACCTTTTTGAATAATGACAAAGCTGAGATATTTTTGGGATATTTTTGGGAAAAGGACAAAAGTGGTAGGTGAGGATAAGATCAAAAATGTTCGATTAATCGAAGGAGAGGTTGGATCGATCGAAAAGGGAAATTTCCTGCATATAAGGACAAAAGACTCGATCCATCATAACATGGTTGGAACAATCACAGTGTGATCGATCGGAGATTGATTCGATCGATCGAAGAGGGCTTATTTTCACCACTTTGCTCCTTTCTTCCACTAAGCTTGAGATTGCTTCTTTTATACTCTAATTCAGCTGAATTGACTTATTTTGGGGATAAGTGCCTGAAAAGGAATATAACATGAAATTAGACTAAAATGAGAAAATAAGATATAATAAGGTACTATAACAGTCAAGCTTAAGGGGTTTAAATGTGCACTTTTCAGCACTTATCACCAATCTGGCAGCAACCAAAAGCTCTTAATTGAACCAAGTAGAAGATTCAAAAAAGAAAACAACTCAACCTTTTTTTCCTTCCCAGAAAACCCCACATGATTTTGCCTTGGCATTTTCTTCACAAATGATTTTGGCGATGGCGGACAATTAAAGAAGAGAAAGAAGGAATAGGAAAAAAATAAATAAAATTATCCTTTTTTATAATTTGTGTCTTTTTAGTGTGATTAATTTGGTACCTTTTAGCATTCCAAACTGAACAATAGTGAACAATTATAATTATTGTTTCTAAAAAATCCTTTAAGAATTCCAAACTAAACCAGAGTTAATAATTATGATTTAAAGATACTTTATTAGAATTTTTATTTAAAAAAAATGAAAAATGTTAAGAAATAGAGAAAACTTCAATTCTTACTTATAACATAGCAATTTTTTTTTGGTTTAAGAAAAACGTTTGTGTCCTTTGAAGTGTTTCCACAAAAGAAAACGTTGAAGAATAAATACTAATCAACTCCATTTATTAATAATAATTCATGTTTGTACTTTAATAAGGTATAATGTAGATAAGTGCTTTAATTAGTCTTTTTATATTTTAAAAATAAAAATTTTAGGAAATTAAGAGATGGGCTTACACACGTGCAAAAAACAAGCATAAAGTTTCAATTTGGTGCAAATAAATCCCTTTAATAAATTTAAACTCTAAATTGACTAAATTATCTTTACTAAACATTTTATAAAATATATAAAAATAAATAATTTTGTAAAATAACCAAAAATGACATTATTGGAGGACGCCCCTCACATGCAAAAAAGTTCCTAAAGTTTCAATTTGGTGCAAATAAGTCTCTCTGAAAAATTTAAACCCTAA
The DNA here is from genome assembly GCF_030987335.1 of Cornus florida. Taxonomy (NCBI): domain Eukaryota; kingdom Viridiplantae; phylum Streptophyta; class Magnoliopsida; order Cornales; family Cornaceae; genus Cornus; species Cornus florida. Next base: position 47,585,808 of record NW_026775575.1, read on the forward strand.
GTTGACTAAATTACCCTTATTAAACTATTTTATAAAATATATAAAATATATAATTTTGTAAAATGACTGAAAATAATACTATTGGAGGATGCCGACAATGGACAAGTAAAGATAAAAATATAAAATAAAAATATAAGTATAAAAGAAAAGTAAAGATAAAACTAGAAAATAAAAATGAAAATAAAAATGTGCTCCAAACTGCAAACTAAAGAAAACAAATATGGTCCAAACTCTGAGATTGAAAATTTTTTCCTTTTTATTTTATTTAATAGTGTTGCTACGAGAAAAAAAATAAAATAAAGAAAAAAAAATTTAGTAGAAAACTAGTAAGTTGAACTCTCAAAAAATCCAACCCCTATACTAAGAGATTAGTATTATATATAACCCTTTTTTTTATACTAAGAGAGTAAAAGGGTAAAACGGGTATTATATTACTAATTTATATCAGGTTTCTAATTGACGGGTATTTTTGGGTATTCTTTTCATCTCTACACTTTAGTCCAGTATACACAGTGAGTTTTTATGATTTTAAGGGTTAATTAAAGTAAAATTGTAGAATTTGTGTTTTTTTTTTTTATTTGTGGAAGAGAGATCATAATCTATTCACAATACATATATGTATAAATATATATATATATATATATATATATATATATATATGTAAACAAAGGAAAAAAAAAAAAAGGAAAGGAAATAATTGATGGATTCGTCACTTTTAAAGTGTGCATATATATAGAACTAGAAAAAAGATATTGTGTGACTTATATAGTAGAACTTGAAAAAAGATATTGTCCAACTTATTAAGATAGATGAATAATTGGAATGTTTTTACAACTAGTTAGAATTTGGAATAAAATAAAACAAAATTAATAAGAAAGATGAGACAATTTGTAACAAAGGGTCAGAGAAAAATAGATTGAAATTTTAATTTTTAAATAGCATGCATTTAGGGAGATATACAATAATTTAAATTGTAATCTATTAAATGTTTTATGGGTGAAGTATTGTGCAAATCACAGGTTACCTTAAGTTAATTAAGTGGATAAAAAAAATAGAGATTTTATTTTTAATTTTATTATTATTTTTTAGTCGATGTTTCATTGTTTTGTATGTCAATGGTGTAATTTTTAATTTCTTTTTCACACTCAAACCGGCAATATCAACTTTAGTATCAAGTTATGGATGTAATTTTCTAACACTTACAAAAAAAAAAAATTAAAGAAAAAAAAATTCCAATTAGTAGTGAGATGTGATTTGAAGAGATTTCTATTTTTATAAAAAAAAATTCCAATTAGTGGTTAGATGTGATTTGAAGACATTTCTATTTTTATTTTTTGAGTACTTACCTTTTATTATTATAATTAATTGTATTAATAAATATTAAATTTGGAAACTAGAAATAGTGGTAGTGATTTTGTATTAAAATGAAAGTATATAGGTAGGTTTAGAATGTAACCATTAGATTTAGATAGATTTAATCTAAATCTAATGGTCACTATAAAAAATGTTGAATAATTTTCTTTCTATATGGAGAGTAAGAGATCACTACTATATATATATATATATATATATAAATCATTAGAAGAAAATAGAAAAAAAGTGAAAAGGAAAGAATAAATGTTTCTTTAATTTTATCGGACATTAGAATTTTTTTATTTTTATTTTTTCATTTTCGAGGCGTTAGACTGAAGGTGTGATATATGTGTGCGTGTGTCTAGGCACATATGAAACAAGTGAAAAGAAAGAATTGCTATAAGGGACAATTTTGTCTTAAAATAGGTAAGTTTTTAACTTCCTTAAAAATAGAAACACTACCTTAATTACAGTTACAATGATTGATATTTCTACAGTTTTTATTTTGAAAAATTGTCTTTAGGTGTATTTTAACTCATTAAAAGTGTTTTTAGTAGTTACCCAATTTAGGTTAATTAGCTTTTTGAATGAAGGTTGAATTTGGAACTTGCAAAACTGCATTCTTTGACAGAGGTTCAATATTTTAGGTAACTTTTTTTTCTTTACATAAATTTGTCTTTTTTATCTTTTATAAAGATAATTACATTCATTCCTTAATAAAGTTGCTATTATCAAATATGGTAACACCCTATTAAAGAATATTATTGTAAAATTAAGTAATAAAAGTGTTTTTATAATGTTACTAAATAAATTATAAAATAATTTAATTTAAAAAAATACTTATTATAATGTATCAACAAACACTTGAAAAAAAATTCTAATTGCACTTTTCAAATTCTCCAATTAAAGAACTTTCGTAATATTCTTTTTGTTAACAAATCAAATGATGGATTCGTTTGTTTGAACGTAAAATATTTTTCAAAAAATATTTTTTTATTTTATGATGTTTGGTTCTAGTAAAATATTTATGAAGAAAAAAATTATTAAAATTTAACATAAATAACTTATTTATCAATTTTCGGCAGGTACATATCCTGCCGGATGGACTCTACCTCAACCTCGACGTAGACCTTTGCCAAACACTGACAAAGTAAAAATAAAATAATATTTTACTTGAAAAAAAATATTTTTCAAAAATAATATTTTAATTTGAAACAAAAGGAGCCAAAGAGGCGAAACTAGAAATTTAATTAAAAGGAAGACAAAATTATTATTATTATTATTTAACAAAAAAAAACTTACACATCCAATTATGGAAAGTAAAAAACTCAAACCTTGGAGTGTTTTGGAATGTGAAGAATTTGGTAAAATTAAAAAATTAACTTCCAAAATATATATATATATATATATATATAAGTAGAATTTCTAAGTTAACCAATTTATTAGTAGAATTTCTAAGTTAACCAATTTAAACAACAAAATGAATTATATATATATATATATATAAGTAGAATTTCTAAGTTAACCAATTTATAAGTAGAATTTCTAAGTTAACCAATTTAAACAACAAAATGAATTATAATAATAGTAACAAAGTTGAATCAAATTGGGTAGGTTGAAGCAAGCCCTGTGCATTCCTCTTTAAACACCTCTCCCTCTTCTTTTCTCTCTCTCAAAACACTTTTTATAACGGTGCCCTCTCTCTCTCTCTCTTCGCAGTGTCGACAACATTTGAAGATCAGATTCTTGAAACCCTCCTTCTCTCTCCAAATTTCTCTCTCTAGAAATGTTGGCATCTATACGGTGTAAGATCAACAGATAAACGAGAGATTCTGACACTTTGATCTGCAAAACCATCTTCAGATCTCTCTTTCTACTAGAATTTCGAACGTAAATGGGGGCGTACAGAGCTGACGACGATTACGATTACTTGTTCAAAGTGGTTCTCATCGGCGACTCAGGCGTCGGCAAATCCAACCTTCTCTCCAGATTCACCAGGAACGAGTTCAGCCTCGAGTCCAAATCCACAATCGGCGTCGAATTCGCCACTCGCAGCATTCATGTCGACGACAAAGTCATCAAGGCTCAGATTTGGGACACCGCTGGCCAAGAAAGGTTTAGATCTGATCTCACGTTCTATCTCCTTTTCCTATGCATCTTAGATAACAATATACTAATTGTTCGTGTGTATATTTGTCTAGATATTATCAATTCCACAATGCCAATAGGTATATATATATATATATATATATATACCCACACATATCTATATATGTATATACGTTTATGAAGTTCATAATTTCAGGCTATTTCTCCCATTCACGGATGATAACTTGTAAACTTTTGCAATGCATAACTGGATTTTGGTTCACAATGTCTGGAAATTTTCTGTCTTTTTGTACAAATTGTTTGAAATTTGTTGTTGTATAGACATTGATCCCGTGCACTGGACCTTACCCCTAATCAGATCTGAAGTTTGGCTTTTCACGCTTTTGATTGATTGCTGAGGGAATTGAGGAAATTATAAACTTTTAAATTTCATTCTCATATTTGAATTTGATACAAGTGGATAAATTTGGATTGGTAGTTCATGTTTTCGGTTGCTAAACGAAGCAAAGATTCACCTTAATTAACCCAAATTGTTGTATCACTCTAAGGCAATATACTTTGTTTCAGGTTTACTTGGATTTTCGACCCCGTCTTGGTTATACACCCTCAGCAACACTAATCATTTCCACATCTTGAACGGTTTCTTAGATTCACATTAGGGGCATTACTTGCTACAGTAGTAGCAGTGACGAAGAAAAGTGAGAATGTAGGTTCAAGTTTGAGAGTAGTCACTTATACAAAATAATGTCACAAGTTAGATCTGTCTACAATTTTCCCTCCTCATGGCACCTCCTGTGCAGGACCAGCCTTTTGGTAATGATTAATGCTGTTTATTCTGTATCGTGGTTAATTATGATAAAAAATTAAAAATCTTTCCTCTCTAGCATCTTCACAGAAACTGAGTACGCTTGGCATCCCTTTAGTTTTGATTAGCCCCATTGCATTTTCTATGCGGTATGCAATTTGAAGTGAAAAATCATCTTCGAATTTGGGGCATTGAGAAAAATAGGGGAGTTTATTATATATCATGGCATGTTATCATTTTCAGTTTCCTTGAAATGATAAAATTTATTATTGTGAACAACATTTTGTGATGGTTGCCATTTTCTAAGATGGCCTAATCCAAGATGATAGTTAGAAAATCTTGTAAAATATCCGTATGATTCAAATTCGACAAGACATCCAAACACACCCCAAATGTATTCGTTGCTTTGTTTTGTTGGAGGGATGGAAAAATGAATGGAAGGGAGAGGAGAAGGAATGGATGATGCATCCCTAGGGAAGGGAATCATCTCTTACTCGATCCAAAATAAAAGTATAAATTTTCACTTTTTTCTTTTTTTAGTTTGGTTGGAAGGGAAGGGAAGGGAAGGGAAAGGGGTGTTATTAGATATATATATTTTTACCAATGTATCCTCATTAGATAAGTTTATAAAAGGTAAATATTCATTTGGGTCTAACAAGTGATTTTGTTTGGTATTACATATTTGTAGGGTAGTTTTTCTTTTTTTCCTCTCCCGTTAATTTTGGACGGATAAGAAAACATGGGCTAGGAGGGATGCTTTATCCCTCTCTTCCCTTCCAACCAAACAAAGGAAGCTTCTTCTATTCGTCCTCTCTTCAATCCTTCCTCAATCTTTCCTTCCAGCCAAACATAGTATTAATGGTTGACTTATTTCTAAAGATGTGTTGTGAAAATCCCTGGATTCACTGGTTTCCTAATATTTTTTATTTTTATGGTGCTTTAGATGTGTTACTTTTCTATGGGAGCAAATTATTGACCATCTTAGTACTCCCACAGCATGCTGAGATGCTCTATATATTGGGCGTTATAAATATTGTTACTTCATTGCAGAGACGAGTCTAATTTACTAAATATTTGTTTGACATGTCTGCTATCTCTTATGTTTATGCTTTGGCTTGAAATTGGTTACAGTGGAGAGAGAAAAGGGACTTGAAATGTCTAAGCCTCTGTTACATGGACTCTTTAAAAGTATTGAAGTACCCTTGTCAGACACATATCCCTCGGACATGGGTATGGGATATGTGTCCGACACTTTTGGTTGGACATGTATTTAAAAAGCATATCCAATTATTCAATTATATTATATTATTACTTTAAAATGAGTTAAATGCCTATATTGAACATTATATTAGATAAAAACACTACTTTACTCTAGAAAATAAAATAAAATAAATAATAAAATGAATATTTAGTCGTGTCCGTGTGTCCTTCTATTCAGAGATTTGACACGTCTGACACAGGGATACATACTCGTGTCACACCCGTACCCGAGTCCATGTAACATAGGTCTAAGCTACCAACAACATCTAGTAATAGTATGATATAAAATGGAAAACTGCTTTTGCCTTTTTATCCTTATTAGCTATTGAATAGCCCATTATTTCTTCTCAGCAGAAAAATGTCTTTTGTGCCCATCAACTCTGTAATAAGAACAGATTCCAATGATTTAAAAATTTCATTTGAGCAGTACATTATTAATCGATCAATTACCGGGTGATGATTTGATAGAGACATAGTTTCGTTAAGTTTTGGGTGCTTGCTTTGATATAACTAACAAACACGAGTTTTAACAGGTTTCAGCTTTCATGTTTCAAACAGATGTTTTTTGCTGCGCTTCCCTTATTTCCCTTTTGTGTACATGTCAATTGACTGCTTGCTTCAATTTATTCTTTTGCTTCGTAGTATTTATCTTTTCACATATTTCCGTGTTTTTGTTGTATGATTCTTAAGAATAGATCTTCATCTCACCCGTATTGGTTATTTAAGCTCAAACAAATATTTGTATCTCAAGTACGTTCCTCTAAATTATATGATCTTCTCATTTCAATGTCTTTGTTAAAGATATCGTGCAATTACGAGTGCATACTATCGAGGAGCTGTTGGTGCATTGCTTGTTTATGACGTCACCCGGCAAATCACGTTTGAGAACGTAGAGAGATGGTTAAAGGAACTTCGCGATCACACAGACCAAAACATCGTGATCATGCTTGTGGGGAACAAGGCGGATTTGCGTCATTTGCGTGCTGTTTCCACTGAGGATGCGAAGGGATTTGCCGAAAGGGAGAGAACCTTCTTTATGGAGACCTCTGCTCTAGAGTCCATGAATGTGGAAAATGCTTTCACAGAAGTGCTCTCTCAGATATATCGCGTCGTCAGCAAAAAGGCACTTGAAATCGGGGATGATCCGACAGCTTTGCCCAAGGGGCAGACCATTAATATGGGCGGCAAAGACGATGTATCAGCCGTGAAAAAAGTTGGATGCTGCTCATCATAGTCTAAAGAAACGAAGATATTCCAGTGGCAAAAACCAATTATAAGGAATGCGAAGAGTTAAAGATTTCAGTGATTTTATTTGCATTCTTCTTCTTCCATCTCGTCTCTGTAATTTTTCCCTTTCCTCGGTGTATTATTAGAGGTTTTTTTGGTCACTCTTTAGGTTAGTCTATATATGATTGCTCAGGATTTGATCTGGAATGTTTTTTTTTTTTTTTTATTTCCTTATTTTTGCATCGAAATGGTTGATTAATTTTTGCATAATGGTAGTGGAATGTTAGGTTGATTACATTTTGACGACCTAAAGTTTATCAACAAGCTCAAGTTACACATTTGAATCTTGGTCCTTTCTTTTCTTCCGCATTCATTTATTAAATTTTTTTTTATTGTTATTATTTCTGATTGAAGTTAGAAATTATTTTTTGTCGCCTGTTTGAGAAGTTGCCCTAAGAAAGTTTTTTGACATTTTTTTTGAGACTTGAATCCATGACCTCTCTTTGGAAAATAAGAGGCTGATACCGCTAGGTCACTGGCTTGTTGATACTTTAAGAAAGTTTAAAAGAAACTAAACAACAAAATGATTCTAGTTCGATCCTTCTGATGATATTATTATTAGTATGATGGTTCTGTTTATTTTCTACTGTTGAGTACACTTGAATCTAATTCCTGTTTGCCTAGTACCTTAAAAGTGATGAAGAAGGTGAACAATTTTTAATTCAAACAGCCTGCAAAAATGCTTCCGCTGAATTATTATAGCTGTTGAGATTGGTTGCCTTGAAGGAAGAAAATGCAATTAGGGTCCGCTTGGTTTATAATTTTGAAAATAGTTCAAGAATTCAGAGAGTATAAAACAGTTTTTAGAAAATAATAAAAGACAGTTGTAAGAGCTTTAAATATTTAAACATTTTCCTTTTCAAAAAACTAAACCAAATTTTCTGAGATTCCATACTTATAAACCAAGTCATAGGTGAGAAGAAAGAGTTGATTCAACCCACAAATACAAAAATTGCTGTTTTGTAAAGAATTAATAGTTTTGAGTGCATTTTGAACAAATTTCATAAGAAAATACCAAATTTTTTCTAAAGCAACCGTTATAAAATATAGAATCTGTTGGGGATACACAACTGGTTTTGAGGTTTTGATGGTTTATACTTTCTCAATTCATCTAATTCAAAATTTTGTTGTAAGTTAAATCTTCTCCCAGTCCTATATACTCTTTGTGCGCCAAATTATTCTTTATATAAGAAAGGATCATACATACCACCAAGTTTTTTTTCTTTCCTTGCTTATTTTTTTATTATTTTTTTTTTTTTTGGGAAAAAATACATTTACACACCCATACTTGTCCCAATAAGTATGGGACGTGAATCCTCGACCTTCTACTTTGAGAAAAAGTACAACTAGACCACAGCCTTTGGTGGTTGCTATCCACGGTTGTAATGGACCTCTAAACCAACCTGATTCTCTCGCTAGAAACAGATCCACAATCTCTCCAAGCAAGAACCTCCCTTTGTCCTGCTCAGCAACACATTGATCCGCAGTACACTTCCAAAAATAAGTTGGGACTAATATGAAGAGAGCCAATTGTTGCTGCCGCTGCTGCTCTTCAAAAATCCCACTCGATGAGACCAGGTTGCGGCCCTCATTTAACAGGAAGTCTGCACAGGAATTGTCCTCTCGAAGGTCATGCATCCTTCTTAAACATGGACAATAAGCTCTTTCATTGAACTGATATGTGAGATTCATACCCTTTTTTGTTCAATGTGGGGCAGCTAAGATTAACAAGCAGTTCTTCAACCTACACTAGTGCTAAGAATAACAAGCAATTATTTTCAATCAATCATATACTTTTCAAGAGTTTTATCACTTCAAAACCAACTGAATATGAAAGAAATTTGCGTTTCACTGTTTTTTTTGGTGGTCAATGGCAGAATATGCAGCTGTTAAATCATAGGATGGCTTTACAAAATTTGCAACAAATACAACATTAAAAGTTAAAACCCATCAGCATGTATAAACCCCAAAGTTAGCTAGGGGGTATCCTTGCGCCATGAAGGGTGCTTTGTCAAACTTTGTGTGGATTTAACTCTGTTCGATGGTAAAACTGTAACAATAACCGGGATAACAATCTAAGAAAATCTAGTTTATCATCATCATCATCTACCAAGCCTTGAACTTGGCCAACAAGTTTGGAACATCATGTTACCAAGCCTTGAATGATCAGGGTTGATTTTTTTGTCCTTCTTCGGTGCCAGGAGCATGCTTGAAGTGAAAAAGACCACTAAGTCCTCGTCCTTTGCCAAGTTGCTCTAGCTCACCAACTTTCTGTTTAAGAAGTTCAATCTCTTTTGCTATCTCTTCCTCTCGTTGCCTCAATGCCTAAATGCAAAGAGAGTCGCAAATTTTCAAATTAACAGCAGAACGACCAGATATTTATGGCTTTAAACCTGTTTTATAATCATTAAATCAGAAACTATGCACATTCATATAAACTAAATGAACTATTTATCACCATAACTTGGAAAATTCCCATAAGATTATTTCTAATTGTAATTGAAAAGTTCTAAATAATTTATATGCAGAGTCAATAGAAAGAACAGAAGCAATTAGAAAAGCAGCCAGCATTTACAATAAAAATTTTCAGCTGCATCATCGCCAATATAAACTGCCAATAGTGTGATTAATTTTATTGAGGTTCATCTTATTATTAATAAATTTTCCCTCAGGCTATCCCTCAGTATTGGTCACTCTGTCCATGACAAATAAGCTATGAGTTAGCAAAATTTGATAACATGCCATAAAAGGAACATACTGCTTCAGTCACACCCTTGATCTCTCGATTTTCTGCTTTACACCTCTTTTTTTTTTTTTTTCTTTTGGTATCACAACTCCTCACCTCTTCCCTTGGAACATTTACCAAAAGGAACACCATTTGAAGGCCACTTGATTCAAGGGGAGAAAAAAATGCCTCACAAAATAAAAAAAAATTGTGTCCTGTAATGAAGGAGGTGATTAAAAATAAACCTCTAATTCCTGTTTGCGCAGTTCCTCCTTTCTAGCTTCTGATCTAGAACTTCTTTGCACCTCAACGATAACAGCAGCACCAGCAACCTAAGCAAATCAAATGGAGCATGTAAATCTAAGTATAAAAGAATCTTAATGCAAAAATAATGTATATCTCAAATAAAACATCTCCTATATTGAAAGATAACACAACCAGCCGTTGTTTCCAAATTTAATTGGAAACAAAATTTTGGTGACCAGAAAATGAAAATGATGTAAAATATCAATCGACTTTCCCAAGTTCACAAATAGTAATGTCGACCATGTATGAGCCACATGCATATGCTATAAGGATGTACAGCCTCTTATTGCTCCACAATGTATCGCAAGAGTTTCAATGCAAGTAAGACTACAAGGAACCATACCATGTGTACCAGAAAGTTGACAATTTATTATTATTATTCTTATTAAGACAGTGGTACAAAGTATCACTTCCATTACAGGCAACTCCAAGTCCATCGTACCCATGACCCATCACACTCGATCAGAAACCGGTCTTGGGCACATTGGTGTCTAGTTTAGTAAATTGAGTAGACAAAAAACATTTCTTCCAAAATGCGGTATAGGTGAAATTTTCAACTTGAAAATGAATGGTCAGGGAATAAACATTATCTGTAGGTTGTCAATCCATAGCTTTTTATGTTAAAAGAATCAAGCCTCTTAGTTATGGGATTCTAAGTCTGTTTTAAATTTTTTTTTTCCCCAGAAAAATATGCTCTTATATGTTTAAGACGAGAACAAGTCCTGTAACTGCAGCCCCAACAGCAATTCCCCATTCTGCATAAAGTGAGGTGTTGTAAGGTTGAACTGCCAGACATACCATCCCCTTGTTGAAAAGCTCATTCTTTTATGCATATTAATTTATCTTTGGTTAGTTTTACTTCATCACATACCAAATACACGCATGTAGACTCACGTGCATTAGTGCAAGCACAATGGCACCATTGAGTTATCTAATCATTGTGTTACTCCTGCTTCCTAAATTACTTGGACTACATGCCAGATAAATACAATGACAAAAACAATTGCGGTATACTCATGATGACTTGTATGTCTGCATGATTGCACTACAATAAAAACCTACTGATCACATCAAAGCATAAGCAACCCAACCACCCAAAACACACACAAAAAAAAATATAAATAAATAAATAAAATTGAAATCAACATCAAATTCTATAAATTGCTAGATGCACATGAGCATTGGTATTTATAAATTCAAGGTATGCATGCAGAAGAACATAATGCACCCAATGGAAACCAGAATGCAAGCACATGAATCCTCAGCCCAGAATACATACACCAGTCACCACTACAACCGACCAAACACATAGTCAAGCACTTGCCAATGTGACTTATCAAAAAAAAAAAAAAAACCACTCGCCAATGTGAACCCAGACTAATGCAACTCTACTAAGCTCCATAAAGCCTTGTGACAACTATATGGGAGCAACTAAATGAACACTGTCTCGCCGTTCCTTTTTGTGTACCATCATTTTAGTTAAACCTCATCCAACCATGAATACATATGTCATATATAGCAGCTCCAGCCTGTAACAAGGTCACATTAGATATCATCACGGTCATAAATATCTTCACCAGCGTTAATATCATCACTATCGATATAACAAGACCTTTAGACTTGTTAACCAGGAACTTGCTGAGAAATACCGTTACCAAAAGACAAACAAGAGTTTGTCGCTGGGCATGTGATGAAAAATAGGTCCCTATCTATTGGAGGGTCTCATAGGCATGCATCCAATAGGAATCAAACATAAGATTTTGCCAGCTATGAGTTGAGCACTTTAACCATTCAGACATGGATGCTTAGCAGGGATTTTTATTAACATGTAAAATTCTTGATGTAATCAAATTTGTAGACTTATTCAGGGTTCGTAGAAATGGAAAGAGGGACATTTGCTATGGGATGTAGGCAACAGTTTATTTAAGTTTTGAGGATCAAAGTGAAGACATGGGCAGGGTTGGGTTCATGGGTTCTATTTCAATTGTTCATTGGTTGTAATGAGTCCGAACAGTCACTACTGCGGTTGACGGTGAATTACATGGGATGAAGTACCAAGTAATTAAGGAAATTGAAGCAATGAAGTTACTTTAGACACAAATAATATGCTTGAGGAGCAAATTATTTAACTATTTAAATGTATATAGTAATAATGATTTGAATGAAAATTTTACTTTTGGAGAAATATAGTCTAAATATAGTCTCTTTTTTATGCTCTTTCTTTCTTCCTAGGCAATATTTTGAGCCCCATAGTTGAGTCTACAGTGCTGGAAATTGCAGATTTCTAAACAAAAATATATTTAAGCAAAATTCAGCTTTGATCTGGGTTTGTTTGAAACTACCTTCAATGTAGCCATTGGGTTCCCTACCAATTTACATCAATCTCAATCTATATTAGTTTTGATTTTCTAATTCCCTAGCACTATGCTCAAAGGTGAATAATTTTACCCTTGCTGATGCAATTATTGGTCGTTGTTGTATATGTTCAAACTATCTTAATTGGGTTTTCTTTTTTCTTTTCTTTTTCTTTTCTTTTTTTCACTTTATTTCCAGTGAATGCCACACACAAGCGCAAAACAACTAATATAACCACAATCCCACAGCTAAATAAGGTTGTGGTTAAATATGCAAACATGTTCATCGTCAATGAAAATTTAAGATGCCAAAGAAGAGTTTGAAATCAGGAATAATTATTACCGTAAACACAAACAGTTCGCCAAGAAGATCTGCCGCAGCTTGGACAGCCTTTTCCTCATTCAGAGGACGAATTTCAACATCAGTTGCATGACCATATATGCGTCTTTGCATTGTCGTTGTGAATCGATGATTTGCCTGATATAGTATTAACAAAAATCACACTTATCAACAACAACAACAACAAAGAAAGGAGGAGAAAAAGAAACAGTGTCAACAAAATTCACATTATGTAAGCCAGCAGATCTATCTTATGCATAAAGAAAAGAAGAAAAATTATATTAATCAACAAAAGGGGCATATCCATTTAACAAAAGATCATATGGATCAGTAAAAGCTTCATTCAATAAACAAACAGCAATTCCATCTAATAATTTTATGGAAAGATTAGAATTGGATAACTGATAAGAAGACAAAGGGACCGAAATTAACCACAAAGGAATTAGTAATCTAGAATTCACTCAAGTACTCAACTGAGGTAATCAAACTCATGTTACTAATCACAGAAGCACAAGCACTCATGCAACAAAGTGAAATGCTTGATTGATGAGTGGAATCACTCAGCTCTTTGTCTGAGGCTTACAAAGAACTAAACAAAAAATACTCAGCAAAAGCATTCTTTTACCTGTGTCTTCAAGGCTTATATATAAATCTAAAAGATTACATTCAAAATTATAATACAGCTACAGTAATTACTCACTGGAACTGCTTTGCATGTCTTGAATCTACATTTGTTAATGTCTTTTCCTCCTTGAAATTCCATCCTAATAAATGCATGACTCCCACAAAATAACTATAAGCTTTATAATTTTCCAACTTCTGTTAAATCAAAAAAATATAGACCATCAAATGGACCCACACAGCGCCACTAGATCCATGGGCTGAGTCAAATGTTCTTTTGGCCCACAATTTCTAAGAACATCTTATTTTGATGAGACAAATAACTCCAAATGCTTTATGTAAATTGTATGACTATGAACAAAACATGCAAATTAAATTCTCCCAGCTCTCACACATCCAATTGCATGACCACTCATTACACTTCAAAATTTGTTTAATATAATTTGGTAGCATATTTGCATTAGGGGAGGGACAGGGGCAGGAGTACGGGTCAGTGTTAGGTATTGTGTATAAAATTTCTAGTTTAATTAGGCTTCTATTTTAGAGTTGTATTTTAGGATATATCTTGTTGGGCAAATCTTGGGCTCCAATGAATTGTAATCCTTATCCAACAAGGAATCGGGTTTAGGGCTCTATAAATAGATACTGAACAATCTACCAGCACCATGCCCAAAAATTAAAGAACCCAAGAAAACTCAACCAGCGTCATCTCGTTAGGGTTCATCAGGTTCTGCATCAAGTTGCCCAAGCTTTCAAGAATTTAAGCGAGTCAAATGAGTTAGCTAGGTGAATATAACATGCTAATAGACAAAATTTCGTATAAAAAGAAAAATAACTTGTAATATAGCTGTTCATATATGTCATAAAAATTTGTAATAAAATTAACCAAGTTATGAATTGCGATAAACTATGACTATAGTAAAATATATGTCAACAACAGGTTCAAAAATCAGTAATATAATACACCAAAAAGTAAAGCATGGAACTTTAACCTCAATAATTGTTAATAGCATATAGTCTTGAAACTCTAAAAAAATATAATTTTTTTTTATACTTCGGGTTTCTTGAGTTAGACAAAACCTTGCACAATTCCCATTTAAAATGAATTCAGGCTCTAAAATTTGAACTCGAACCCCATCACAAGATCCCAAATACTCTTTCCAAGCACAAAAAATTTTCAGGTTGGATTTGGGTTGATTGGGTTAGGCCCACCCAGTCCCACCCCTAATTCGCGAACCCCAAATTGATACATATTAGGCATTGGAAACATATCTGATGTTCAAAATCCTCAGAAACTCCAACCCAAGCATGTGCCATTATTAGCATTTACCTAAGCAGCAGGGGTATCCATGATGCACAAACAGTATGGATAATGTAAATTATAAAATATAACTACAAAGGCATGAGTTCCTACTCAATAATTTGCCTTGTGATTCCCAACACTCCACACTGCCACCATAGGTTTTAAATGTGCAAAGCATCCCATACTATCAGTCACGATAAGCAAACTCTTCATTCTGGTACTGTCCAACTGCAATTACTGGATGAATTATCTATAATGTTCTTAAGATTCTGGATAAGGAAAAAACATGTTAATCGCTGCGAATTGTCACGATGGCGAGGTTCTGGTAGTCCACAAGCAAGTGTTTCACTCTACATGCCTTGGCTTCCCAACTTCTTCTTAGCCTTTTTTGTCTTAACTTCAATCATTTGACTAAAAGCATTCCAAATATTGTTTGTTCACCATAGTTAACATCTTCATTGTCTTCTTCTCCAGATTTACCTTCACTTAAAGTAATAAGAAAAGATTTAAAACCTACAATTCTTTTCAGTGAACACTCATCAGATTCAATCTCAATATTTTTCAAAGCAATACTTTTATACTTCTTTTGTTTAGGCAAATTAAAGATCTTTGCCTTCTTTTGTAACTATGACCTTAGATTGATATATATATATATATATATTTGTTTTTTTTTTTCTTTTCTTTTTATTTCCTTAGATTGAAATATAGTAGCCAAAGATCTTAATTAAGCTCATAAGTTTGCAATAAGCCAACAAGTTCCTCCATTTTGTTGAGTCAAGATAACCATGATCTTATACTAAAATCTAGTAACAAAGTGTTACAATAAAAAATAATGACATCTTTGGTTGAGGCAAATTAAGTGCATAATAAACCTCCAAGTTTCTCTGTTTTGTTAAGTCGAGATATTTGCCTTCTTTTGTAACCTATGACCTTAGATATTTATATATATGTATATGTATATATATATATATATATTATATATATTTTTCCTTCCTTATATTGAAATATATTAGCCAAAGATCTGAATATTTTTCTAACTACACCATATTCAGGAACACTTGGGTTAAAACTGATATTGACATATTACTCAGCTTCGCATAAAATGATCAAAGATTTTATGTTCTTTCATTCTAATTGTTTCAGACATAGTTACAAGTATCTGCAATTTTGAGATTTAACAGTTTCCTTTAACGAGTAACTCCTAAATTATTATAAGATTCCTTAGATGTCATACGCATTTCTATGCTACTATATAAATGTAAATAGGATTTTTATTTTTTATACACATTTTTTCATAAATAAAAAATCACATATTTACTTACAATTTCTATTAGTCAATTATTTATTTATTTGTATGTTCATGAAACTATCAACTTGTATTTATTTGTATTTTTCTAAAGTTATAGATTTGCATTATTTATTACCTATTGGTCTATTATTATTATTATTTTTTAAAACTACTTAATGAAAGACTACTCAGTGAACACCAAGAGGTCGCCTTCACACCCTTTTGGATTGCCCACTAATTAAATGTCTAATGGCTCTGAATTTTCCTCTCTCTTTTTTTCCTCTTTTCATCTAAATTAATATGGTAAAAAAATCACAACATAATTCCAAGAATTCACATTTCAAGAGTTTTAAAAATTTCTACTTATTATGCATGATATATTTTAATATAGTTCTTTAACAGGCCGAAGAGCTTTCAAATTTGATAAGACAAGATAAATATCAGGTAGAAAATTTTTATATTGAAATTTTAAGGAAAACAATGTTCATTTATTATGCAATGTTCTTGTATTTTTTTAGTATTGCTTCCTTAAAATTCACAAAAATTTTCAAATATGTGCATCGCACATATTTTTAACTAGTTCTAGAAAATTTGCTTATGCCAATGCTTTGACAACACAAATTATATTCGTAAAACTTGAATTAGGAGGAAATATAGTTAGCGCTTATGCATCCCAAGTTGGTCTAGATGAACACAGTACAGCACAATTTCGGAAACATATGGACGAGTTAATTCAAGGGATACCCGGAGGAGAAAAATTATACATCTGAAGAGACTCTAATAGTTTAATTATACGTCGGAAGAGACTTTAACAGTCATGTAGTAAAAGATTGTGGAAGGATCTGAGATGGTAGATGCTAGACACTGGTTTGGAGATAGAAATAATGTTAGGTAGGCTATCGTAAATTTGCAGTGACATCTGATCTTATAATTGAGAGTACTTATTTAAAAAGAGAGATAAACATTTAATAATGTTTAAGAGTGTAAACAAAATAAGCCAAATTGACTTTTTTCTAACTAGAAAGGTAGATTAATTAACAAGCAAAGATTGTAAGGTTATGCCATGACAGAGTTTAATATCACAACATAGGCTACTAGTTTTAGATGTATATATAAAAGGACTAGTGAAAAGGAGAAATAGAATTATAAACTCAAGAACTAGGTGGTGGAATTTAAGAGGGGGAGAAAGTAGAATTATTTAAGAATAGGATGCTAAAAGAAGTAATAGGAAATTTAGAAGATAATACAAGCATAACGTGCAATAGGATGGCTGGATGTATTATAAGAGCATCAAAACATATCCTTGGAGAATCAAGGGTAAACTGCACTTACCTCCTCTCAAGATAGGGAAAATTACTCGGACCTCCCCTAAGTTTTGGATAATTATAGTTACCTCCCTTATAACTGATAGTGTTCATGTTTTTTAGCGGAGCATGTGAAATTACTCTTATGCCCTTATTATTTTAAATGATTTTTTAACAGAATCCAATTTCTGTGTCTCTCTCTTCCCACTTACAAAGCCCCCTTCAATAAATGCTAGCCCAAATGAGAAGACCAGTTCCTTCTCCAGAAGCTGTGAACCGTTCATGGTGGACAAGTTGTCTGATTCAACTAACATCATGATGAAATTGTTACAAAAATGGGATTTTAAGGGTAGCCAATAGAGAAAACCGTGGATGTCAGCATGGTATCCACCTGCCGCCTAGCCATTGTGGTAGTAGTTAGTAAGTAATACAAAAACTCAAAATTTAAAAACTTTCTCTATATAACCAATAAGAGGGCATTTCCAAAAAAAACAACATTCATCACGGGCATATCATTAAACATTTCTGATGCATCATTGAGTTCAAGCGCAGAGTCTACAAAAGAATACACCAATTGCAATGTTGTTTCCATGTGGATACGCTTTTCTAGGGTTTAGACTGAAGATATCTATATCTGCAAGTCTATCTTGCTTGTTCACACCTAATAGATTATGATTAACCTCTAATAAGAAACCCAGATTCATAGACACTTAGACAGGCTAATTATCAAAAACCATGTTCCAAAATCAGCTCAAAGCTAAGAAAATTGATGGAAAACCAGACTGATGAGTCACCGATAACAAGCGGCAGAGTCTCATGGCCGTAGCCAGCGAACACAGTATGATACAATGGCCAAAATCAAATGAAAAGTTGACTTTAAAGCAGTGGAACTAAAGAAAGAGTGAGAGATCTCTGTCAAATTTGTGAGGTTTCGGACATTTCAGACCCCCGGTGAGATACAGATTAGTAACTGACATGCCCTTATTATTGTGTTTGCGCGTGCAGGAGAATGTACTGTAGAGTTGACTAAAGGAGTGAACCAGATGATCTCTCCACGAACAAAGTAAAAAGCAAATAGTTTATACAAACAACAAACATATATATGACACAATGTCAACTAGGAATTCCATCAATCCCATTTTCTTTAGTTGGGTATAATCGTGTTTTTGCACAACAAGCATTAGACAAAAGTGTCTTCACAGTAATTTGAAGGGCATTGGTCATATGGAGCTCAAAAATTTGCCACATCAGCATTGATCATCTTTGACCGTTGGTAAAACTTACCGTAGGGATCAGTTTGTTACAAAAATGTATACTAGAAGGGGTTAACTGTAATTATCCAAAACTTAGGAGAGATCGTGTAAAGTTTCCTATCATACTTTATCCTAGAATCAAAAGGAATATGGTCATTGTCTAAGAATACTTGGTAGTGTAATGAACCAGTCGAAAACATCATTAAAAAAAAATAAAAATAAAAAAATAAGAATGCTAAAAAACCTAGAAATAGAGAAACCTTTGAAAAATATAAAGATGTCAACAAGGAAGTCAAAAAAGTTGTGAGTGAAGCTAAATATAGAGAATACAATCATCTATATTCTAAAATAGGTGGGAAAGGGGGAAAGGAATATATATAAACTTGCTAAACTAAGGGAGAGAAAAACTAGAGATTTTAATAATATTAAATGCATCAAAGTGAAGATGTACTGATTTTAGTTAAAGATGACAAAATAAATGAAAGATAGAAAAGTTACTTTGAGATGGCATTAAATGAAATCATTAAGGAAGTTTAGCTTAGAAAAACATAATAAATTTAGGGATAACATATTTTTTCTTAGGATCGAGGAGTATGATGTTAAAAATGTAATAAGGAAGATGAAATCAGGAACGTTTAGGACCAAATGGCATTACTATTGAGATTTGAAGTGTTTAAGGGATGATGGCAAATTGTCTAATAAGATAATTAAGATAATAACAATTAAGAGAATGTTTGATGAGTGTTGTAAAAGTATTTTACTAACTAAAGAAAAATGAAAAATATATATATAAAGTTGTAATACTTATCATGATATTAATTTAATGAGTCATACTACGAAACTTTGGAGAATGACTGCACAACGACTAAGATGAGAAACAAAAGTGTCAGAAAAGCAATTTGGATTCTTGCTGGGGAGCTTGATGAAGGCTAGTTTACTTATCGAGAAGACTAATGGAAATATATAGATTGAAAAAGAAGATCTTTGTACGGTCACTATTGATTTAGAGGAGGCCTGTGATATGATGCTTACTACTTAGAGATCAAATATGAAACAGTTTAGAAAAGAAAGAAGTCATAAAGGGGTATAGTAGTACAACAAAAGAACATATATGATGAATGTGTGACTATAGTTAGAAGAAATGTAGGGAAAACAAGTGAAATTTATATGATATTTGTTGATGATATTGTTTTAATTAATGAATTGGAGGTTTGTTATGAAGCTCTGGAATTAAAAGGGTTTACGAAAAACTTATCAAAAAAGAGGAGGAGGGGGGGGGGGGGGGGGGGGGGGGGAGGATCAAAAGATACCAAAAAGTGAACATTATTGTTATTTGGACTCAATTATTCACAAAAAAGGTGAAATTGGAGATGATGTTAATACCATAATCAAAGCAAGATGTGTTAATTGAAGGACTGTGCCTGGTATATTGTGCAATTGGAGTATGATGTATCAATCCAACATTTCAAGGGAAGTTCTATAAAAGAAATCGTTAAGAGACAAAATATTTGGCAACAAAGAAATAACATATGCATAAAGTGTGTGTGCTAGAAATGCGAATGTTGAGATGGATGTGCAGCAAGACAAGAAATGATAGAATTATAAATAAAAACATTCATGAGATGGTAGAAGTAGCACCAATTGTAATAAAATGAGAGAAAATTGATTAAGATGATTTAGATATGTGCAAAAAGACCACTAAGTGCACCAGTTAAGGGGAGAGACATGCTCTACATTGAGGGTAATGCTAGGGGAAGGGAAGACAAAAATTAACATGGGTTGAGTAAATAAGGAAGGACATGATAACATGTGATTGATAATTGGATTCATGCAGTTGAAAAGGCTTTGTTGAGTTGGAGATATTGAAAATCCTGTCTACTCTGATCTACTAGTTGCAGAAGACACTCAAACTAAAATATAAACTTACTAAAATCGAATGATAAATAATTACATTCTATTGTCCCATGTTACCCATGAACCCTAAAAAATGGGAAAATAAAGTAGAACTTTTTATAATTTAAAAAAATTTGAGTGACAATGTTCCCCATGTGTAGTTCCAACTATTATCAGGCTGCAACTATATATGAATTTTTATTTTATTTTATTTTATTTTATTTGCCAGGAAATGTGCTAAAATATGATTCATACCACACTAAATGAGTAAATGTAATTAAAATTGCAGAGTGATCTAGAGCGTCCAACATGATGCAGAAAACAGTAGCAAATTGTAAAACAAAATCAACTTCGATACAAGCTGTAGAGCTATGCCAAGTTCAAGATCCAAATTACCCACAATGATTTGAAGCTATAAAATGAAGAGAAATCAAATATGGATGTGTGAAACCTGCGCAAAGTTGATGATGAATTCACGGAACTTTGGGTGCAAACCAGCCTCTTTCTTGAGTCGATTAGCGATGGGTTTGCAGGCTGTCTTCAGAGCAAGGGTCCCAAGCTTCAGAAATGGTAGAATCATCTCTCTATAAAATCACTCTCTCTCTAGAAACACACCCTCTCTCTCTCAAACCCACGCTATCGTATTTATCATAGGGGGTGTGTGATGTGAGCGAGATCACACAGTAGCACACACCACCTGTTTGATGTTAGGTCTGTGGGAGTGTGATGAAGACGAGAGACATCAACGAGCGTCGGGGAGCTGATCGGTGTGGAATTCAGACATTGGTGGCGTCTTCTCCTTTTCTGCGTCTGAAATCTGATTCGTATTAAGGGGTAAGACTGTCATTTAAGTTAACACAAGTCTATTATTAGTATTATTTTTGACCTTTTTTTAGTAACGAAGAACCAAACTAGCTACCTGTTAATCACTTTGGATTCCAGATAGCTTACAAATTCCACATGCGTAAAATGACACAATCACTTGATAAGTGTAATGCTTTTTTCTCTCTCTAAATAAGTGGGTGCTTTCTTTCTTTGTCTGTTTTAAAATAATTATTAATTTTTATTTTTTAAATAATATATCACATATTTTCATAAATGTCCTTTGAATTTTAAATTTCAAATTTCAATATTCAAAACTTAAAAAGATAATTTAGTAACTTTTCAGGAAAACAATGCAGATCTCACATGCCCCTTTAAAAAATACTACTTTCTAAAAGCGACACTTAAATTGGGACTGAGGGAGTGTCAATTATGTTCGAGTGAAGCATTATTATGTGACCTAAATGATGGAATGCTCAGCTCACAGAACAAGTATACCCGTATTCGAGTTTCTCTTCCCCTAATTTGAAGGGATAAAAAAAAATAAAAATTAGTATTTGAGGCGCTTCCAAATTGGAAGCCCTAAGTGATCGCTTGCGTCCAAGGCCAACCATGAGCCCGTCAAATTTAATACTCTGTTTGGTGTTCCAAACAGATCCTCAACAAATCATTTTATAGCTTTGATCATATCAGGCAAAAGTTTAGACCTAGATCGTCCCAACGCCATCAGAAACAACCGAAAGGAGCCATATTTAAAAGGATTAGTAGGAGATAACATAAAACCCTTAATGGGCTTCTTCTTCTTCTTTTTTTTTTCTTTTTTTTTTTGAGTCAAAACAACTACTGGCCCCATTTGTAGACAACACTTCAAGAGCCAACTAAGGGATTCATGAGTTTGCATCTTGTGCATAACTAATTTACTACTACATATGCTGCTAGCCTACTATATACATAGTACACACACATATATAAACATGCATGTCATTGCCTCTAAACCAATTCTCTAAAAATGCATTAATTTGTTGGAAAGAGTTGAGAAATGAAGAGATGGAGATCATGAAATATGGAGGTGTAGTGTGAAACCTGTGCAATGTTGATGATGAAGGGACGGAACTTTGGGTGTAAACTGGCCTTTTTCTTGAGTTAATTAGTGATGACGGGTTTGTAGGCTGTCTTCAGAGTAAGGGCTCCTAACTTTACTACTGGTAGATGTAGATGTAGCTATGAGACCATCTCTCTATATATATACACTTTGTAGGGGTTCTTTTTTCGATCATGTAATACAATAATACAATGGTAATATTAGAAATACAAATACGAGGAAAAACAGAGGAAATACTCAGTGTAAGAGGAGGAGATGAAGACCAACTATCAAGATAAAGATGGCGGTAGGGCGAGTTTACAATATCTTATGACAGCCTCCTCTTCTTGGGTTAGTTATTCCTTTATAGGACAGTACTATTTATAGATCCGGATTCCATTGGTTATTGTCCAATGGTCCCTTCCGTGCATGGTTCCTCGCATGCATTACTCCCAATCTGGATTACGTGAGTAATCCTGGAGATTTAGGAGTCTGAAGGGTCTAATCCTTTCCTCGAGCCTTGTCCTACATTGCCATGTCACTTTTCCTTTAATTAGGGGCATTAAATGTTGCTTAGCCGTCGGTTGGTCAAGCCTGACACAGCATTAAATGTGATTTTAAGGTTTGCTGTCATGACATGTATAATCCCATCATCTTGCTAATCGGGCATTGCTGAGAGCGAAGGCACCTCTTGACATAGATCCCCTATAGCTGCGAAGGCCCCACCTTCGTTTCGTGCTATACGCAATCTTCTAATGGCGAGTCCCTTGGGCTCCAGTCCTTCAACGTGATGTTGCCTGGCGCAACGCCAGTGCTTGGGGTATTCGAGAGTTAGTCCTTCGAGGCATGATGGGCCTAGAGCAACACTAGAGCTCAAGGCGCTCAAGGATTGGTTCCTCAAGGCTTGATGGGCCTGGAGCGACACCAGGACTTAGGGTACTCGAAGTTTGATCTTTCGAGGCTTGATGGGCCTAGATTGACGCCAAGGGCTTAGGGTGTTCGAAGTTTAATTCTTCTAGACTTGATAGGCCTGGAGCGATGCCAGAGCTTAAGGTGCTCGAAATTTAATTTTTCGAGGCTTGATGGGCCTGGAGCGATGCCAAGGCTTAGGGTACTTGAAGTTTGATCTTTCGTGGCTTGATGGGCCTGGATCAACGCTAGGGCTTAGGGTGCTCGACGTTTAATTCTTTGAGGCTTGATGAGCCTGGAGCGATGCCAGGGCTTAAGGTGCTCGAAGTTTGATTTTTCGCGCTTGATGGGCCTGAAGCGATGCTAGGGCTTAAGGTGCTCGAAGTTTGATTTTTGGCTTGATGGGTCTGGATCGACGCCAGGGCTTAGGGTGCTCGAAGTTTAATTCTTTGAGACTTGATGGGCCTAGAGCGATGCCAGGGCTTAAGGTGCTCAAAGTTTGATTTTTCGAGGCTTGATGGGCCTAGAGCGATGTTAGGGCTTAAGGTGCTTGAAGTTTGATTTTTCGAGGCTTAATGGGCCTGGAGCGATGCTAGGGCTTAAGGTGCTCGAAGGTTGGTCCCTCGAAACTTTTGACTTTTCAAATCGCCATAGGGGATTTGATTAGCGTCGTTCTGATTTGTCAACATGCCATGTCAGCCTTCAATAAATGACACCCACATTTTGTCCCCCTACACGTGTGGCGATTTGTAACGTATTGCTGCATGTGCAAGGCTAGACGGCTAGGTCATTTATGTCTTCGAGAAGATTGAAGGGACGCAAGCTTGAAAGGTCGCCTCTAGTTATTAATGCGCCGTCTATTGCTGCTTTGATTTTTAGGGGTTCCCGAGGTGAGAAGGCTATTAAAAGGGGATAGCAACGATGTGAAGGGCTATTTATGAAAAGAGAACTTAGAAATTACTATGGTTACCTTCGTTTCCATCATCGCCAGCAAAGAAGACCTGCTAAAATTTAAAGCTTTTTGTTCGTTTTTTCTTAGTTGGAGAGATTGCCATCATGGTTAGTAAAAAATAAAAGCTATGCAAGAAGGATTGTCCTCCCTCTAAAGTGTCAATAGATTCGGAATGGCGGCGGGCATCCTTCTTTGGGAAGAACGACTTGTTTTGGTCTCGGGCAAGTAAGGCTGTGGTTGCCGGTGAACCACTTGAAGTGGTTGAGTTGATGGAAGAGGAGGTTAAGATTAACCTAGCTCCTCGCATCCTTACTGATACCATTTTGCGATTTCGGGTCGAGCAAGGGCAATATCCACAGTCTTATGTGAATTTTAACAATTACATTAGTCCTGCCCATAGTTGGGACAAATGGACTGATACAATCCTCGCTAACCCTGCGTACAAGGCAGTTTTGGATGCGACGAGCTTGACACCTTGTATTAAGCTGTTTTGCCAAATACAAATTCCTCGCGACACTACCGGTTTATGGGAATTGACCTCGCGGTGGAGCTCAAGCTCGTACACTTTTGTTACTGCGTAGGGAGAGTTTACACCCACTATTGAGGATGTAAGCCAGCTATTGGGTCTACCTTTTCAGGGGGTGGAGAATCCTGGCTCTTGGGAATTCTTGCCAACTGAAGAGACTTTAGTGCAGGACCTCGAGGCAGCCTTAGAGGAAACCAAAGACTTCAGGTCAATGTGGGGAGCACAGGGTGTTCGCCATGCTACTCGAGGCAAGGGTATGCGCAAAGCCACTCTCGGGGCTTTGGTGCGGTACTACTTTAAGGATTTTCCAATGGCGAGGAAAAATCTCTCAGACGAGGGAATAAAAGAAATTCCAGGTCCTGGATTGACAACTCTTCCAGTCTCGCGGCCTACTTACTATGTTGGCTATCGAGGTACGTACTTGAAGGCACCCCTGAAAATGCTCCGCTACTGCGGCTTTTAGACCTCACAGTGAAGCTAGTGAGCGGTGTGAAAGTGGCCCTCGCGCTTCTATTTTTGGGGACATTGTACCATCGCCTCGATATAGTGGGAGAGGACATGGTACGGTTTGTGGGGCGCTATGTCCATTGCTCTTACACGTCTACCCTCTTCTTATAGATGTTTCTGTATGAGAGGTTCTAATCTTATGCTCCCATCTCAGCAGACTTAGCCTTGGATGAAGAGGTAGTACGAGGCATGAGGTGGCATGGACACTCTCCGCGAGGATGGCTAGGATATACCTTGGACCAAAGCTTCCAATTTGTTAGTCGCCCTTATGCTGCGATCCTACCTGGGGCATTGACCCTGCCCATGTACTTTGACGACGATGAGCATATTCCAGCAGGTGCTCATTGATTAAACGTGAGCGAGGTGCTGGTGTTTCTACTAATGACCACCCCTGGTTATTTGCTCGCCATATGGGAGGATGGCCAAATATCGAAGACATACAATCCTCGCAGAGTGCCTCTATAATTTGGCTATGATAGAGGGGTGCCTTCGCAATACATCTTTGTTGAGGGTGAGGACTCCTACGAGAGCAGCTTTGCGAGATTTGTAACGGATCGCATTGGACTGCTTCACGAAGGGATTGGCTTTTTCTTCCTGCTAGGGAGAGGCAGGATCCCTAGGTGTACAGAGGTAGCTCGCTCACTCTGGGCTATAGAGTTAGCGAGCTGGAAGGATTTTTGCCCAAGTCCTGCCTAATGTGCAAAGGCGTTAGTGATCTACGCGGGGGACCACTCGTTGAGACTCCCTATAGAATTTGACAGGGGGGCCCTTTGTAATTTTTCCCCTGATCCTGCGTCGGCTGTAATGCAACAAGGGGAGTCCTCGCAGCCTGCCACGAGGACAGTTATTCCGGAGGTCGAGGTAGCCCCAGCGCCTGCCCGTAGGCACAAAACAAGAGCCAGCTCCCGAGCAAACATTGCCCCCCTGGAAAGCGAGCAGCTATAAGTGCTGCAAAGCCAGCTATTGCAACTGCGAGGGGGGAGAGTGTGAGGCCTTCAGCGCCAAACACATCTCGACCCATGGCCTCCTCTAGCAGAATTCCACTCATGGATGAGCCATCCGAGAGTGAAGATGTTAACACTTCTGAAGATGATGGAGAGTAGCCTCTCGTTGGAGAGCATGGCTCGATGGCTACTACCTTTGGGCCTGGTCGAGGTGGAGCACACAGGCTTGGCCGTGTGCGAGATGGCGGAATTGACGCCATCATCCACGACATAAGCTCTGGCGAGGTATTAGCTTCTGACAGTGAATTTCTAAATTTACCTACTTTTGACTTTATACAAGCCTTAGGTGAGAGTGCCTTACATTGTTGTGGTCAGGAGGATACATTAGCGAGAGCAAGAGAAGAAGAAATGGAAGATCTAGCGCTGGATGTCTCACTTCTCATTACCATTCGAGACATGCCTGTACATACCCATGCTGTTGCGGTGGTAGAAATGATGCAAGAGTATGTTAGTGACACAGAGTCACCTCGAGCAAATGCTGACATTACTGAGGAGACAGCACTTCCCCGAGAGGGGGAAAATATGGCTCGCGATGATGCCCCAGCGAGGGATGAGAACTGGTTGAAATCCCCTACTCCTGAAGTGACAATTCATTCAAACAAACTTATAGTTGGGTCACTCAGGGGTGAAAATGTAGAAGTGCCCTTGCAAAAAAAGTACAGAGATAGCCCTGAGCTCACCCATAGAAGTGCGAGAGCCTTCACAACCTAGGGATGAAAATATGGCAGAGCGAGCTTCTTCTGAGAGGGATAGGGCATCAAACAGAGAAGATCAAATCTCACCCTTAGAAACACGAGAGGCAGAGCAGGTTTCCCTCATGAACGAGGAGGCTTCCCTAGAGGAAAGGACTCAATCTTCTCCTTTGACAGGGTTGCAAACTTCGCAAGACCTCCCGGAGTTGCAGATTGAGACCCCTATGGTGGATGCCATAGGTACTCAAACGAGACAGTTTACATCTCCTATTGTTGAGCGAACTGCAACAGGCTTGGGGGGTGAACAAGTTGTTGCTCAAACAGAACAGGCTTCGCGCCCACTTAGTGAGCCAATTTTGGTAAGTGAGCAAGTCGCTGATATTGGTGCAGGAACATATACTACTAGTGTGGAGGTGGAATGGATGGGCATGCCACTCCCTCGGGCTTATGTACAGCTTCTCAAGACGACTCTCATGCATCACCCTGAGGTGTCACAATTTCTATCGTTGCGCCATGCATATGTATGGCAATCCATGTACTTATGCCTTGGCAAGATTTTAGAATTTTTTGTGGAGATCGAACAGGGCTTGACCAATGAAAATCTCGTCAGGGAGGCCACATTCCTATTGGATGATGTTCAAAGGCTAGAGGTTCCTGTTTCATGGCTGCGAAAACGACTATATATGGCTTAGAAATGCCTCCAGCAGCGATTGCTCACACCACGCCTTCATGAAACACAAGCTCGCATTGAAAGGTTAAAGGGGGAGCTCTCATAGGAGCGAGAAAGTTTGGTGGTGATGGTGGCATACTCACAGGAGCTCAACGATGATTACTCACTGCTGTCCTCGTATTCGGACTAGAGTCATAGGTTGCTCTTTTGTTATTGATGTATGTAAGAGTCGAGGACTCAACCATTGTAATTTAAAACATTGAATGAGAAAAATTATGATTTTCTTTCTTTTTTGTTTGTTCTCTCCCTCCCTTGTCATGATTGAACCTTGCAAAAACGTGAGGCATGCACCAAAATAAATAAACAAGACAAATTTTCATTTGGGATAACCAAGCTTAACAAAAGTAGGACTTCACTAAACCACTATCACTAAATGTTCTGACAATGTAGGGGCCCTCCCAATTAGGTGAGAACTTGGGAGCTGAGAGACCTCGCATAATGTGTGGGGCGGCTTTAAGGACGAGCTCGCCTGGCTTGAATTGTCGAGGTTGGACATGCTTGTTGTATGCTCGCGCTATGCTGAGCTGATATTGCTGGAGATGCTGCAGGGCTGCCTCGCGTCTTTTGTTGAGGGCTTCCAATTCGTTATCTCGAGACATGTGAACCATGCTTTGCAAGGCGAGCTATGCTGCAGGGATTATAATGTCTACTGGTAAGACAACCTCGGTTCAATAGACAAGGGAGAACATAGTTTGACCAGTAGAACGTTTGCTGGAAGTGTGGTAAGCCCACAGTGCCAGGGGCAATTGGTCGACCTATGTGGTCGGGTTTTCTTCAAGAGTTCGGCTTAGGATGCGGATGATATTTTTGTTGGAGGCCTCTGCTTGGCCATTGCCCTATGAGTAATAAGGCGACGAGCGTATATGTTGGACGTTATATTACACGAGTAGCCTTTTGACTTTGCGATTTACAAAAGGGGTACCATTGTCGGTGAGGAGATATTGAGGAATTCCAAACTGACAGATGATATTTTCTTGTATGAATGCAGTGATAGCCCCACTGGTGGCATGCTTGAGAGGGATAACCTTGATCAATTTGGTGAAAAACTCCGTTGCATCTAGGATCCACATGTGACCTCGCACGGGGCGGGTGGATCGGGCTAATAAGATCTAACCCCCACATGTGAAATGGCCAAGGGGCCTCAATGGGATGGAAGGGAATAGCTGGAGTGTGGATCTAATGATGATGGTGCTGGCAAGACTTGCACTTCTGTACATGAGACTTGGTATTGCGCTCCATGGTGGGCCAATAAACTCCCTTGCGCAGCAAATGCGCGAAAAGCTTGTGCGCGCCTTGATGCTCGAATTGGTGAGCTTGTTTTAGGACCTTGGGACAAGCATTATAAATACACGCCATTGAGGGCACGTTAAAAAAGTTCTCCCTCCTTAAGCTCGAACCGTACAGATTTTCTTCTTATCTTCGCAGTAGCTTACTTATCTTCGGGGAGAGTGCCATGCAATAAGAATTTGATAAAATGGGTACCGCCAATCAGCAACCTCGAGGAGATAAGACTCCATCTCATCCATCATGGCTTGATATTGCGAGCAGGTGCGCTGAAGGGTATTGGCCTGTATGGCCATTTCTGGCTAATAGTAACCATAATGCTGGAGCCGTTGATACAGCGCAAGGGGGGTAGCACAGTGCTGCTCGTGAGTTGTCTTGAGGGTTGCCTCTGTCTCTTGGGGTCCAAACACCTAGGCAATGCTCCACATGGTAGACAGAAGTACAGCAACCCTTACAAGAGTTGAAATGACTTCAATTGTGAGACTGGCAAAGGCCCTATCATGCACTTGAGCTGATTAATGATTAGGGTCTGCTAGTTATTGTCTGGAACAGACATGGCTAGAAAAAGCTCGGTGATTGTGGTTGGGCTAATGTGCTTAGCAATGTGGTCTTGAATCATATCATCTGCGATTGTCAGTTTGGAGGCTAATGTTGCGAGCGCGTCCGAATATCTATTGCTGGAGCGAGGTACGTGTGTGAAACGGATGGAAAAGAACTTGGCGAGGAGCTTCTGGATGATGGTCCGGTAAGATGCGAGTGCAGGCTCACAAATAGCATACTCGCCGGTTACCTGTCTGATAACTAGTTTGGAATCTCCACATATGCATAGCCTCGAGATACCCTTATCTAGGGCTGCTAGGAGTCCCAGAATTAATGCCTCATATTCAGCTTTGTTGTTAAAACAGTGAAACACAAGCTTGAAAGACGTGGTGACCTGCTGAGCTGGAGATGTGAGGACGATGCCTGCTCCTCCTCCCTTAGTAGTGGACGAGCCATCAAAAGTAAGTTGCTACTCATCATTACTGTCCTGTATAGCCGTGACCTGGAGCTCATCAAGAGGTAACGCGTCATCAAAGGGTTCGTATTTTTGCTCTAGGAATTGAGCGAACAGGTCAACTAAAGCTTGGCTCTTGATACCTCACAGTGCATGGCATGTGATATCAAACTCTGAGATGGCTAAGAGCCATCGTGACGCCTTTCTAGAGATGATGGGCTTGGAGAGGAGATGTCTGTACGGATCGCATCGTGTGATTAAATGGATAGGGTGGGCCATGAAGTAGTATCTGAACTTTTATATGGCGAAGACGAGCGTAAGGTAATGACGCTCAATGGCCAAGTAGCGAGTTTCAGCCTCTTGGATAAGTCGGCTAAGATAATAGACGAGGCGTTCCTGCCCCTTGACCATTTGAGCGAGGAAGGCACCAATAGACTTGTCAGTCGAGGTGAGGTAGAGGAGCAGTGGCTGCTCCTTGATAGGTGGGTACATAGTGGTCGAGGAGCTGAGAATAGACTTGATCTTCTCGAAGGCTTTTTGATGAGCTTTTATCTAAATAAACTTAGCATTGCCTTTAATCAGTGAGCTGAAAGGGTGAGATACCTCTGCCAGTGCTGGTATAAATCTACGCAGATAGAAAACCTTGCCCAAAAAACTCTTGAGCTGCTTGAAAGAGCAAGGGCGAGGCATGTCCGTGATTATGCGAGCTTTGGTGGGGTCAAGATCAATCCCCTGTCGGTGCACTGAAAAACGCAAGAAGTTGCCTCGACTTACTCCAAACTCGCACTTAAGAGGGTTCATACGTAGATTGTACATGTGGTAGCGCTCGAACACTTGGCGCAGGTCTTAAAGATGACCTTCTTGTTGCTTGGATTTCACCACTAAGTCATCAACATAATCTTTTACTGTGTGATGTAGCATGTCATGGAAAATGGCAGTCATGGCTCTCTGATACGTGGCACCTGTATTTTTTAACTTGAAGGGCATGACGGTATAATGAAAATTGCCAAGCGGTGATCGAAATGCGGTTTTGTACGCATCCTCTTCGGCCATCCGTATCTGATTGTAGCCACTGTAACCATCCATGAAGGAAAAAAGTGAATGCCCGGCCGTTGCATCAACCAGCGTGTCAATGATTGGGAGGGGGAAATCATCTTTTAGGCATGCCTTGTTGAGATCATGAAAATCAACACAGATGCAGATTTGCCCGTTCTTTTTCTTCACAGGGACAATGTTTGCCAGCCAAATAGGATGTAAGATTGGTTTAATGAAACCTGCGAGAAGTAAATTTTCAACTTCTGTCTTGATCTGAAGTTCGAGCTCCGGTCGATAGACTCGAGGTGCTTGATTGACAGGGCGCGATCCAGGCATGGTGCTGAGATGATGTGTCACGAGCTGGGGGTCTAACCCTGACATCTCGCTGTAGGTCCAAGCAAAAATATCTGAAAATTCTTTCAACAAGCAAACGAGACTACTTTGAAATTATGGGTCCAGTTACGAGGAGAAGAAGGTAGTCCGTGGCTCTTGTTCGGCGGGGGCTAGATTTGCTTCTTCGAGCTTTGGAAGGTGCAGTGGTTCTTCTTCCACAGATGCAGTCTTAAGAACTAGGCTCGCTGAAGCTGATCCCGCACACTATCATAAATGGCAGACATATCGCCCATTCGGCAGCTGGACTCGTTTACATTCCTGGGGGATAGTGGTTCCTGTGTCACGGTGGGGAATGTATGGTTGTGGGGGGTAGAAGATACCTTGCTGTACCTCTTCCCACTTGGGCAGCAGAGTACAAATGATATGCGCCTCTCCTTCTTCATCCTCATCGTCCAACTCATCGAAGAAGAGGGCCTCAGTAAAGTGCACCTCGTGTTTGGCAAAGGGCTTATCGGAGCATGGGACCGCAATGACTTTGTTACCCAAAATGCCTTTGAAACATTGGTGATAGGTCGAGGCCAATATGCCGAAACTGTGCATCCATGCCTGTCCGAGGAGTAGGAAGTATTGGCTTTAATGACATGAAACTTGGTGGGAGCGCAGAATCTGCCGACTACTAGATTAAAATTTACATAACCAAGGGTTTGGTGGGATTCATCGCCGAAACCATAAACTTCGATGGCCTCCATGACAAGACGATCTTGGGGCAAACTGGCTTTTTGAAAAGTTACCCATGACACAATGTTAATGGAGGATCCATTATCTAGAAAAGCACACCAGAACTCCCTACCATTGACCTACACAGTGACATAGAGAGGACGATTCTAAGGAGTAGACACCCTCTTGTCAAATTCGAAGAAAGAAATAGTCAAAGGGGTCTGTTGAGAGATGCGCTGAATTGACGAAGTGACTGCGCAACACTCTTCTTCACTATGTTCTACTTGAGTCTTTGACTGCATGGGATTGGTTTCTTCTAGCTCATCATAATACGTGACCACAGCCATTCCGCGATGGCGAGGATAAGGATTGCGTCGCACATCCTTCGATGCGGTCAACTTGAGATCACCAACCTAGAGCTGCTGTTGAAAGATTCGCCTCAGAGTTCTACAGGCGCTCGTCAGATGTGTGGTAGCTTGATAGAAGATACAAAAATTTGGACTGGCGCGATCCTCCGCAGTTGGCTTTTTGTGAGGAACAGGTAGCACGACTACGCTATGCTTGACCTATTGTTCAAGGGTGGTGGTGACTTCTTCCATACACATTGGGAATGGGGGAGGATCATTAGCTCGCTCAACATGAGATCCTTTGGCTCTGGCATCTACTTCGCGGCGCTTCTTTGCTCTGTCATTACGAGGAGCAGCTGGCGTGTCTTTGTGAGTGACCTGTCCAGCGACCTCTGCTTTGGGAGGTGCAAGGTCTTTCAAATGTTTCGCACAGCTGTGGTGAGGTCACTGAAGCTGTTGAGTCCCAAGTTGACTAAGTATATCCTGTAAGTCTTGGTCATGCCTTATATGCAAATATCAACCAGATCCCTCTCGCTGCTACCCTCAAAGCATTCCCTCACACGGGCTGGGAAGCGAGAGATGAACTTAAGGGGCTCCTCATGAGGCTCTTGTGTTTCTTTGGTGAGGGAGAGGGTAGTGACCCTCTCGATGGCTTGGCCAAACTTGTTATAAAACTTTTGGGAGAGCTGTTGCCAAGTGGTAATTGAGTCTGGCTATAGGCTTCGTAACTATCTGTATGCGAGCCCTGTGAGAGACTTGGAGAATTCTCGAAGACGCAGGATCTCGTCGTGGCAATACTGGCCTAGAGATTCTCCGAATCTTTGTAAGTGTTCATCGGCATCCCCTTTGACACCGTCATACTTGGGAAATTTTAGGATGATGTACCCTTATGGGTATGGAGTCTGAGCGAAGCTTTTTGGGTGCGGAGGTTCCGTACGTAGAACTAACGCGCGTACAACGGACGGGGCATGCTTTATGAAGAAATTACGTAGCATGGATTCAGTGACATACTCCGGGGAAGGGTTTGCGGGAGGAACAACTTGAACCGGGGTGGGCTTTGGGGCTGCCTAGGCCTGCGTTGGTGGATACCACAGTGGTGGCACATGAGTGGATGAGTTGCCTGGCTGGTCGTGCTCAGGCAAGGCTACCCTTGCGGGAGAAGCGGTTCTGGCCCGTGTACTTTCCATAATCAGGGCCTTCAGTCTATTAAGGCAATCATTAAGGTCACGGTTGGACTGCAACTTCTCATGAACGGAAGGGGCTGCTGAGCTGTCCGGCATTATGATGTGTAGTGCACGAACATTGGAAACACATGACGGCACTTGAGACTGGAGGGGAGAGTCACCACCTCCTCCAACAGAGGGTTCTGAATGGTGAGTTGTCATATCTTGTGATTCCATCTGCTAGTACTGATATCCCCAGTAGAGTCGCCAAAATATAGGGGTTCTTTTTTTTATCAAGTAATACAATAATACAATAGTGATATTAGAAATACAAATACGAGGAAAAACAGAGGAAATACTCAGTGTAGGTGGAAGAGAAGAAGACCAATTATCAAGATAAAGATGGCAGTAGGGCGAGTATATAATATCTTATGACAACCTCCTTTTCTTAGGTTGGTTATTCCTTTATAGGACAGTACTATTTATAGATCTGGATTCCATTGGTTATTATCCAATGGTCCCTTCCGTGCATGGTTACTTGCATGCATTACTCCCAATCTGGATTACGTGAGTAATCCTGGAGATTTAGGAGTCTGAAGGGTCTAATCCTTTTCCTTGATCCTTGCCCTACATTGCTATGTCACTTCTCCCTTAATCAGGGGCATTAAATGTTGTTTGGCCGTCAGTTGGTCAAGCCTGACACAGCATTAAATGTGATTTTAAGGTTTGCTGTCATGACATGTATAATCCCATCATCTTGCTAATCGGGCCTTGCTGAGAGCGAAGGCACCTCTTGACTTTTCATCCACCAATCCAAGATCCTCCTAAGTTTCCCAAGCATAGATCCCCTATAGCTGCAAAGGCCCTACCTTCGTTTTATGCTATATGCAATCTTCTAATGGCGAGTCCCTTGGGGCTCTAGTCCTTCAACGTGATGTTGTTTGGCGCAACGCAAGGGCTTGGGGGTATTCGAGAGTTAGTCCCTCGAGGCATGATGGGCTTGGAGCGATGCTAGAGCTCAGGGCGCTCGAGGATTGGTTCCTCGAGGCTTGATAGGCCTAGAGTGACGCCAGGGCTTAGGGTGCTCGAAGTTTGATCTTTCGAGGCTTGATGGGCCTGGATCGACATTAGGGCTTAGGGTGCTCGAAGTTTAATTCTTCGAGACTTGATGGGCCTACAGCGATGCCAAGGCTTAAGGTGCTCGAAGTTTAATTTTTCGAGGCTTGATGGGCCGGAGCGATACCAGGGCTTACGGTGCTCGAAGTTTGATCTTTTGAGGCTTGATGGGCCTGGATCGATGCCAGGGCTTAGGGTGCTCGACATTTAATTATTCGAGGCTTGATGGGCCTAGAGCGATGCCAGGGCTTAAGGTGCTCGAAGTTTGATTTTTCGAGGCTTGATGGGCTTGGATCTACGCCAGGGCTTAGGGTGCTCAAAGTTTAATTCTTCAAGGCTTGATAGGCCTGGAGCGATGCCAGGGCTTAAGGTACTCGAAGTTTGATTTTTCGAGGCTTAATGGGCCTGGAGTGATGCCAAGGCTTAAGGTGCTCGAAAGTTGGTCCCTCGAGACTTTTGACTTTTTAAATCACCACGGAGGATTTGATTAGCATCGTTCTGACTTGTCAACATGCCATATCAGCCTTCAATAAATGACACCCACACACTTCTTTCTCTAAAATACGACAATATCACATACAATGAGTGTGTGAAAAACATGAGAGACATTAACCTGCAGTATTGCAGAATTGCCCCATGTGGCTTGTCTCTTCTTTAGCTTGTCTGAACTAATTGTAGTAGAGTTGCAAATGAACCGATTCATTTACGAACAGCTCGGGCTCGGCTTGTTAAAAGCTTAGCTCGAGCTCGTTCGTTAACTAAACGAGCCAAGCTTGAGCTCAATTTTCAGGCTCGTTTAGTAAACGAGCCGAGCTTGAGCAATAGTAAGCTCAGCTCACGAAGCTCGTGAACAAGCTCATTTACATAAAATTAATTATATTTAAATTACTATATATGTAAAAGCTTAGTCCATCCATGCAAAGGTAACCCATATATTACATATCTCTCATGGGCCCAATTCATATTATAATCTTTACAAACCTGTTCTTTTCTTCTTCTTCTTTTTCAGATTAGAAGTCAATTTTATTAACTAAATAGTCTAGCCCAACTCATGATTTAATCTTAGCCATTGAATAAATTTCTTACATCACAACTTAAACAAGATAGAAACCCTAAACTAGGCGTAAAACATTTCCTTGTGCAGCTGTGCCGGCAACCACTCGGCAACAAAATCATAGAACTCTGTGGCAACAATAAGGTTAGTTCTCTCTCGTCTTCGTCTCTTTCGTCCCATTCTCTCTCAACTCTGATAATATTGTGATACAACTAGAAATTGATGGTTATGGGATTCGGAGTTGACAAAGCTTTTCGATCTTTTTCTTTTCTTCGCTGTGCTATTTTTTTTTTTGGATAGAAATTAGAGATGGAAACCGATGGTTATGGTTGGAATCGGAGGATATGTGACGACCCTAGTTTTTAGGCCAGCGTGTCCTGCGATGAATCGAAAGGATGATCCGATAACGGATCTGAAATGCAGAAGCGAAAACAGAAAATAAGACTCTATGAAGTCAAAGTGACCTTCCATGAGGTCGTAGAACTCAATGAGAACTGATGCGAAGCAAAAGGTCAAAAATATAACAAATAAGCCCCCAGGGGCAAAATAGTCATTTTACATAAAAATGACGTCCCTAGAATGTAAATTATTCTCGAGAAACATCCATGACTTCCCGTGAAGTCACGGAACTCAAAAGAAAGTAGCGGAAGCGAATTACACGAAAACCGGACAAAAATAGCCTCAAGGGCAAAATGGTCATTTCTAAAAAAGTATAAAATTGGGTGCTACCAAGCACACCGCTGGGAAGACAGTGAAAAATGAATTAAGTTAGACTCAAGAATCACTTGATTCGGAGTCCGGATGGAAGAGAAAAGTCAAAACAAAGTTTTGACGTCGCCGCGGTCGTGAATAGTAACTTGGGGAAAATGCTGAAGTTTGTGTACTGTTTTGAGGTACTAAACGATGTTTTCTGGAAAAACACGAAGAAGAAACCCCCCTTAAAATAATTTTTCCAAGCTGATCATGTCAAAAGAAAAATTTATTTTTGACATGAAATCCCCAAAATGCCCCTACAACAGACTTGTTCAAATAGTGCAAATGCGCACAGGAAATTAGATTTTGGCGCTGGCTTTTCGGGTCCGAGATGACGTTTTCTAGAAAAATGTTGTGAAGAAACCCCCCCTAAAATCACGTTTTCTATGTGAACATGTCAAGAAAGAAATTTATTTTTCAAAGAAAATTCCCGAAATGCCCCTAGATCAGAATTGAACAAGAGGGTTAAAAGTTGCTACAGTGACTGTCTGCAACTGAGAGCAAAAACGGGCTAGAAGATGAATTTTTCTGGAAAAACACAAAAAAGAAACCCTCCTCAAAATTGAGTTTTCTATGTGAATCTCACAGAATTAAAAAAAAAAACGCAATGTAGAATGCCCGAAATGCCCCTCCATGAAATCTGGTCATGGAGGTCCAAAAAGCTGCTAAAAAAAACAGAAAGCTGAACTTTGCGATCAATTTCCGGCACCAAGACGACATTTTCTGGAAAAACACGAAAAAGTAACCCCTCCTAAAATCACGTTTTCTAAGTGACCATGTGAAGACCGGAATTTATGTCTTGAAGGAAAACCCCAGGATACCCTAAAATTAGATTATGCAACAAAGTTGTAAAATGAGTCCACAAGAGGCCCAAATCACCAAGGATGAGATTTTTCTTGAAAACGATCATGCACACAAACATAACTTACCTATTTGGATGCTCTACAATGATCCACGGCTTAAAAATACCATTGATGCAAAATCTGACCCCCCAACGGCTGAAAAGGCAAAAATGGATTTGAAATGGAAAACATGAAAACCAAAATTGATAAATGATTTCAAATGACCGTTTGGCCTTTGGCCACACTTTATACAAGATTTATGAGACCCTATGAAAGAATGAAAATAGAATTCCCACATCCGATGCAACCATGGTGAGACAATGATTTGGCATTTTTCAATATTTTCATAATATTTCATGAAGTTAAAACATACATAGAATTTAATATACATGTCAATGGCCTCCGGCCTCATCTCATACATATCAAATACATTGTAAAGAGTGTACTTAGGTACACATTACATACATGGAATCAAAAGATACAAGCTTTGTCAAAATAAACAAAAGCAAACATGATATGTTAACATTTGCATATTCAATGTCATCAAAAATACTTCAAGACTTCTAGCATGTCTAAAAGTGTTGTGTATCCCACAACAAAGCTTCTTTACCTGCAAAACACCCAGTAACTTCGGGTTGTATAAACAAGACTAACAAGTTTATTCGTAGGGGATGAGCATGCATCGACTCGATTTCTTTAGAGATTTTTAGGACTAACATGATATAGTTCAAAAGGGATCATGCCACCTAACGTCTATGTCAAAGATCAAACTCAGGGATCATCCTAAGCTACCATGGAGTATAAGCAACAAGAATCAAGATATATATACATATATAAGACAAGTTAAAGTTGGGATAATCCAAGAACATAACAAGAAGGTTACTTGAACATAGATTAACATGAATTGCATTATCAATACAATTAAACAAGGCTTGGAATAATTCCATACAACACGACAAAAGGATACTAGAACATAGACTAACATGAATTGCATTATCAATACAATTGACATGATTGGAGCATTCCAATTAACACGAAAGGGTTAATACACGAAATCAAGAACATGGCATAATATCTATGCTATTAGACAAAGTTGGAACCATTCACATAACACGAAAAGAGTTACACATGACATCAAGGATAATGCATAATATCTACGCAATTAAACAAAGATAGGATATTCCATAAAACACGAAAAGGAAGATACATGGAGTCAGGAGCAAGGCATAATATCTATGCATTTAAACATGGGTAGAATCTACCACATAACATGAAAAGAGTCTTAAATCTTCAAGGAATACAACACTTAAAATATAAGGAGTTAAATCACGAATGAAGCATAAAATCTATTCAATGAGACAAGACTGGTGCATTTCACATACACGACAAGTTGAAATCTTCAAGGAATAGCAACTTGAAATTTAAAGAGTGAAATCAACCAATATGGAAACTTGGATATCGCCCGGATTAAAACCGTACTCTTGAGATCACTTTAGGGCTACTAACCCATGGGTACCTTTCCCCTAGTGCGCACTATAGTGTAGGAGGACAATCCCCCGTACTAGAACCAAGTCCTAGCCATGACAATTCTTGATTGATATCCCAAGTCCCAAAATCAACAAGTTGTGCAAGTCAAGATTGTATCAAAATATAAGAAATACATTAACCAAATATCATGCACAACCAAGATTTTGGAACACACAAGTCATGCCTTAAGTTCTCAACTATGATGGCATGTGAAATATCAAGAAATCAATGTGTGCATTTATATAAACCACAACCAAGAGAAATAGCACATGGAATCCATCGAAGCAAATATACCATAAGTATAAGATACATGATTCAATTGTATACTAAACAACACATGTGTGAATAAACCATTCCGAAACAAATGAGTATGTTCATTACGCATATTAATGAAACGAAGATACAAGAAGTCTAGATACATGATATCAAGGCATGATTAACTCGAGGGAGACATAAAAGGAAATTTAATCTACCTAAGGGATTAAATTATCAAGGTTGCATGGCAAGTCCAAATATTCTACGAACAAGTTATTTCAAGGGTCATGTCAAGGCCAACTTCATTGTCAAGTTACAAGTCCATTACATACAAGATGCAACCATGTGAGGGAATTAATTAAATATAAATTTGAAGACTTATCCGATTATTCTTGATTTGATACACATGAGGGAACTTGCCAAGGAAATCATGAATACAAGGTTAGAAACTTAATCTAGCTCATGGAACCATTGAATGGATTTTAATTAATTCATTAAATTAAAATTTCTAGATTTTGAAACTCGTCCAAATGATCTCAAATTAATATATGCTATTAAACATGTCAAGACTTGATTTAAGAGCATAATACAAGTACATTCTATACAAGTTACGGCCATGTGTATTAAACTTTAATACAAGAAAAATAATAAATGAAAGGCTTCAAAACCAAATCAAATATTCTAGTTTTAATATATGTGAAACTATATTGATGCACATCAAGAATTTCAAGTCGGAAATCCAACGGGATGAATAGTACACTTGGAGCAAATTAATTAGTCTAATAAATTAAATATTACTAGATTTCAAAACTTCTCCGATTACTCTCAATTTAATCTATGTTGAAGAGTATGCTATGGGCTAATATAATATGCTATCACATGTTGATTTAAAGCTAGATAAGGCCACATGATTTAATATTTTACTCAAGATAAATATTAAATAAAATCTTCATTTCTTGTCCAAATAATCTAGGTTTAATATATGTCAATCTACATATCAAGGGGTAATATTCTATCATGCCACATGATTAAACAAAGTTATGGATAACCGGGAAAATTAAATCCTTCACAAGAAAAATAAATAATAAAATCTCTAGATTTTGAATCCAAGCATGTAATCAAGTTGTATAAGCATCACAAGCATGTAATATAGCAAGAATTTAAATTATAACACCCCTACCTCAATTTGAGATGAAAATCTCAAATCCCCACTGAAAAAAAAGTGTGCCGAATTCGCCGAAACTGAAGGGTTTTGTCAGGGACAACACGATCTACATGAATCTGAAGGAAGCCCCATGAAAATCACAACTTGACCTCAAACCCAAACTCAAGAAATGGTCAGAAATGAATTCTAATAAGGGGGATTTGTAGAACACGTCGAGGGGAACAATAAATGTAAAGGCCGAAGGATTTCTACTAAGGAAATCAAGTGGAGGAGAAGGAGAAAGGGTGGCAGCCAAGGAGCTCCCATGGCTGCCGGCCAAGAGGTGGAGAAGATGAGTGAAAAAGTAATTTTTCACTTTAAGACTTTCTATTTATAGTAAGTCTCAAAAAGTGCCTTGAAAGGACCCCGCCGGGTCCGAAAAAGTGGATTTTGAGAAAACATACTCAAACGGCAAAAATCTTTGAATGAAAAAGATTTAAAATAAGAAAATATGAACAACGGAAGAAACGGCATCGAAAACTGAGTCCCGAGCAGAAAGTTATGCCCCGAACAAGTTCGGCGGCAACCGAGTCCAGAAACTCTGAAACTGGAGAAAAACAACCAGAACGGAATTCTAAGAGTCCACAACTCGACAAAATGTGAAAATGAATCTCGTACGAGGATCCAGGCTCCAGACGAGACATTTTTGCAATAACTTTCGTTAATTGCACAATGGCCCTTACAAAAAGGGTTAACTGCGAAACTGTCCCA
Organism: Cornus florida; assembly: GCF_030987335.1. Taxonomy (NCBI): domain Eukaryota; kingdom Viridiplantae; phylum Streptophyta; class Magnoliopsida; order Cornales; family Cornaceae; genus Cornus; species Cornus florida. The sequence goes on from NW_026775575.1 coordinate 47,626,567, forward strand.
GAATGAAAATATCTTCCAAAAGATATTTTCTTAGATACTCTTAAAATAAAATATCTTCAAAAGATATTTACGAAAAACACCCTAAGAAATGAAAAAGATTCTGAAGAATTGTGCATCCATGCCCCTATGGACACCGAAAGCAACCAGAGTACTTTCTTGCAAAAGTAAAGATACGTATTTTGAGGAAACCACTCAAGATGAAGGCACGTAAATTCAAAAACCAACTCTGAGCATGAGAAGTGAGGTTGTGCCAATAATGTGACAAATGGGGAAAAGACAGAATTGGGAAAAAGACGAAACAGGGAAAAGGATGAAAGGCGCATAGTGTTCGAAAAGTGAAAATGCGAAAATGACTCGGTCCTCAAAGGAAGTTGCCAATTCACATGAAAGAGTCTCAGAAACCAATTTCGAGCACTCGAAATGACACTAAGCGACACGAAATAGAGCTCAGAAAAGAAAATTAAACGAAAAAAATTCATTCGTAAAATTTCAGGAAAAATGAAAGGAAGGCAAATGACCGGGTCGTTACAGGATAAATATAGGAGATTTGATGGGAAACTCAGAAGTTGATGATCCAAGAACGGCGCAAATTTGTGCATCAGAGGTCAGACCGCCTTGAAATATACACTTAAGAGCCGAACCGAGCTAAAATCGTCATTTAAGTTAAAAACAAGTGTTATTCGCCACCTACAACCCTTTTTGGGTCGTACTTAATTGTGTGGTCCAATTAAGGTTGAAAAGACTCCATTGTCAATTCATATTTATTTTGTCGTATTAATTTTTAATTATAAATCTAGTGCCAATAAAGTGCCAAATATATTCCACATGCAAATAATGTGACACACTGATACTATAAAGATGTTGCATAGGTGTGACACTGTAAGTATGTGGCATGGTAGGTTGATAAATTCACACGCCCTTAAGGATCAAGAGGGCAATTATAAATAAAGCAGGGATACTTAGAGCTATTAGGTACATGTCGGGCCGATCTTGAGTTTTCTAAATTTTTAGGAGGCCTTAGAAAAACTTTTAAATACGAGACCCTTTATGCATAAGTAGGGCTATAAATGAACCGAGTTGTTCCGAGTTGTTCATGAACAACTTGGGTTTGACTCGTTAAAAGCTCGGCTTGAGCTCGGTTCGTTAGTAAATGAGCCGAGTTCGAGCTTAGATTTCAAGTTTGTTTAGAAAATGAGCCGAGCTTGAACAACACTGATCTCGGCTCGCTGAGTTTGTGAACAAGCTCGTTAAGATATAAGCCCATTTGTAATATCATTTTACATTTAAAAGACTTAGCCCACATTACTACATGACTACAAGCTTAGCCCAATTTAAATCATTTTATTAGCAAGGCCCAAAAGCCCATCATCCAAATAAGTTCTCATCTCAGCCATTAATTTTTGACACGTCTTAATTGTTGGTTTGCTAAATTAAAGGATAATGTAAACCTTAAAACTAAAAGTCTTTTACAACTGTCATCTACAGCTCTACTGGATGATCCCGATAGTATCCCTTCCTCGACATGGCTCTCTCTTACACTCCCTTTCTCCCTTATGGATCTGAAGGACAAGCAGTGCAACATATATGTAGATCAAGTAAAAAAAAAGTTTGTAAGGTTTGAATTATTTGATTTCTATCTTAAAATTTTCTTATATATTGTGTCAATAAAATGTTGTAAGATTTGATCTTATCTTTAAATTTTCTATTTTGAGTTAATAAAACCTTATAAGGTTTGATTTTATTTTGAAATTGTGTTCTATAATTGATTTCATTTTGAATTTTTGTTCTATATTGAGTCAATTAAACCTTGAAATGTTGGATTTCATCTTGAAATTGCGTTCTGTATTTCTTCTCTTCTCTGTTGTCAAAGACTGGAGACCAGATTTCATGACAGAGATACTGTGATTTATTGATTTGGTGATATTTGGGTATGTAACCGATCCCAACCCGAGCCCGAGCTTATCGAAATTTACCGAGGCCAAGCTCGCTCGAGCAGCTTAGTGTAGATAATGTGCCGAGTCCAAACAACCCAAAGCTCGGCTTGGCTCGGTTCATTTGCAACCCTATACATAAGGTTTCACACGCACAAAAATTTTATAGAAGTGCGGAATTTTTATTAAAATGAGACGATAAGTAAATAAAAATTATTATTGTTGAAAACACACTAAACAAAATCTAGTTTTGGTGCATTATAAAAAGTACGATTCAGTTTACATCAAAATTTTAAAAGGAACCATTCAAGACAACTTAGTCACAAAAATCAAAATTCAACTTCATATCAAAGTAAATGTGATCATCTTACATTTTGAACTGCAAAATTATCTATTAAAGTGTTCTAATCAAATTTCTCCAACATATCCTTTTCAATAGATATCATAGCCAATCCATTCAATCTCTTGTGACATTGCCGTAGGTAATAGGGATGGCCACGGATTGGATTGGATTAGACATCAATCCTAATCCGATCCACTCTCAACAGATTGAAATATCTAAATCCGCCACCAATTTGTTATCCCACTGATCGGATTAGATCCGTTGAATGATGGATTGGATAGGATTGGATCCGTGGATTGGGGTTTGTCCTAAATAGTCTAACATTATTTATTTTTTAACCATAACCTACTAGATAGAATTTTAATTTATCACTACTAATTCATATATTTAACTGATCATTAACTAATACATTCTTAGAGTCCTATTAAATGATTATCAACTAATTAAATTAACTAATACATTCTTTGAATATATATATATATCATGGATCAGATCGGATTGGATCGGACTCACGGATCAGATCGGATTTTTAACTGCCCAATCTGTGAGCTACGGATTCAATTTTTTTGACCGATCTGTGTGCGTAACAATCCAATCCGATTCGCACGAATCGGATCGGATTCGCGGATTATTTGCACACCCATAGTAGGTAAGATTTGATCAACTTCTACTTTGAAAAACTTTTCTAGTAGATGCAATATTCTATGGTTATGTTTCGTAGGCATGGAATTCGGTAGAATTGGAGAAAAACAATTCAAAAAATTGAATCAAAATTTTCTCTAATTATACCAATCCCAATTCTAATGTTCCAATTCCATGTTAAACATAGCCTAAATACAATCCAAGCATTTGAAAAACAATAACCTAATAACCTAATTGAATCATCCTACTTTTTTGGGATGACAATGGACCATTGTTCAATATCCTTATTTTTTCCCATCTCCTTGTAATGTTTGTCTTACAAAACTAATAAAGTAAAAATAATAAAGGAAATGGAAAAAGGTATTAGATAAATTATGCAATTAAAAAAATTTCTAATTAAATTTCTAAAAATCACATTTACCAATCCTCTTAACTTTTTTAAAATTAAAAATAAAAAAATCATAAATTCCATTTAGTTAAATATATATAATTACACAATGTAATTAAAAATTTGCTAAAAAGTATAATACTAAACATTTTTACCAACACCACCACCTTAGAATTTATTAGTAGTTCATTGCTTATGCTAAATGATCTTTGAAAAATTCATTACAATTCATAAAAAAATTATTAAAATTCATCTTTGTCAAATTATGTTGTAAAAAGTTGCGTATTGGAATATTTTGGTTATGATGTGCGCATTTGAAAAAAACTAGATTCGCTGCATTGCAATATCACAATTGCGAACCATGGTTATGATTAGTTATGTTAATTAAATATAAGAAAGTTGCAATTTTTATTTTTATTTTTTTTTGGGTAAAGTACAATAATACATCATGAAATTTGCTACAAGACACCCATATACTAGTTGCCCTATTTTTGGACAATGACACCCCTCAGGTTTGATAAAGTTAACAAAAACACTTGATAATGACTAACAAAAACACTTGATAATGGTCAATTGACTTTATTACCCTTTTACACATTAAATTATCAATTTAAGCAATACAAGAAATTTTGATTGACTAAAATATCCTTGTATTAAATATGTTTAAATGGATTATTGGTTACAACCCATCTAAAAAACCTAATTTTTCTCTCTCTTCACTCTTTTCTTCTCTTTCCTCTCAAACCATAATGTAAACAAAGCGCTCTGTTATCCACATGGTATAAGAGTGAAATCAAACAAATCCAGCACTGCTCTCCACCTTTAGTTAATACAAGCGCACACATGTATATGTATATACACATCTATATAAACACATCACCATTAGCACAACCAAATCACCATCACCCCCAAATGTACACCAGCGGCACAAAGTCAGTTCAATGGACTCCCTACCATGTGGCGCCACCAAATTGGACATCGCTTGGAGGCTGGATCTACTTCGCCGCTGACCACGTCCAACATGGTCCGATGTGTAGGTGTTCAAAAGTGGTGATGGTGAACTGATCGGGCTCCATCGACATTGACATTTCTGACGGCGGGACTGAACCGAGCAGCGAGACACGACGATAACCATCATTTGTGTCGCCTTGGGGTAGATCAACGCCACCATGACCGATCTTGAATCACTAAAAATTTCTTCCACGGTCGCCGCCAAACACACCACTTATTCCCCAAATTCTTGCAAAGCTGGTGCTTCACCACCGATAATTTTAACCCAGTTTAGTGCCGACTTCTTTACATCCATAACCTGTTCGTATCAACTCCAAGTAGCAGATGAATCAACTCCGACTGGCGACTTTACGCCATCGTCACGAGGCTTGACACGCAGACAAAGTTGAGAACAATCTGCAAATCTATGTTGTACACCTCTTGGACAGCCTACGACGAGCTTAATCCACTTCGGCACCTAGTGACGATTTGGTCGGGAATCAATTCATACGCATTAAATCGGGTGGGGAATCAATTCGGATGCACCAAATCAGATCTCACGCTTTGGGGCGAGGGCTATGGTGGTGTCGGTGCCGCCTCTGCCGCGGCCACCATCGAAATCGTACTAGGACAATCTTTGATATATATATATATATATATACATATATTTATTTATGTGTGTGTGTATGTGTATATATGTTGAAGATTTGGGTGTTTGAAGGTGATGGTGTGTATGGTGGTGGTGGTTTTTTATCTGTTTCTTCTGTTGTGGTGGCGGTGGTGAACAGACATTGTGGTGGTGGCGGTGGTGTAACGAGGGTAATGAGGTAGAGAGAGGTGAGGTGTAACGAGGGCCAAAGTGTCATTTAGGAGTTTTGATATTTTAAAATTTAAATTAATAAAAAAATTGAAGGGCAAATTTAACATTTTACATTTTTAAGGGGTTATTTGGATTAAATTTTTGATAAGAGAGTGTCATTGTTCAAAAATTGGATAACTTATATATAAATGTTTTTATAACAAACTTCAAAGGTTGCCACCGTACTTTATCCTTATTTTTCCTTCAAAAGCAAAAAGAAAAAGTTAGGAATTTCACTTCCTTATATTTTGCTTACATGAGTTGTGCATTTAGGAATTCACACCAAGTGACAAAATCCCACGTTGTGGCCTAAACCTTCATCTCTCTCTAGAAGAGACGAAATGACTCAATAACCAGATTTGATAAGAAGTCATCTACAAGTCATTGTTTAAAAAGATTTTTCAGAAACACTCATGTTTTTTGGGGTGTTTTTTATAAATATCTTTTGAAGATATTTATTTAAGGGGTTTTTAAGATAATATCTTTTGGAAGATATTTTCATTCTGGGCAGTTTTGCGGTTATCCCTTTTTATAGGGGGCAATTAACGAAAGTTATTACAAAATACCTTATTTTGAGCCTGAATCCTCGTACGGGATTCATTTTCATATTTCATCGAGTCGTGTGTTCTTAGGATTGTTTGCTGGTCATTCCTTGTAGTTTTCAGATTGCTGGCCCCGGTTGCCGCAGAACTTGTTTGGGGCATATCTCTCTGCACGAGACTCAGTTTTCGACGTCGCTTCTTTCGTTATTCATTTTTTTTCATTTCGATTCTTTTTTGTTCACGGTGTTTTACCGTTTGAGAGTGTCTGCGCAAATTTTTCTTTTTCAGACCCCGCAGGACTCGTTCGGGGCACTTTTAGGGTTTAACTATAAATAGGGGTTTGAAAAAAATATTAAAACATTTCCTCTTCTTCTCCCACGTTTTAGACTAGCCATGGCAGTCCAAGAGGCTGCTACCCTTCTTCTCCCAAATTGACCTTCTTCCCCTTTGTAAAATGTCGTAGTGCCTTAGCGTTTATCGTACGCCTTGACGAGGTGGTCCTTTTCCCCTTATTAGAAGCCGATTCCGACCATTTTTGATTTCAGATTTTGAGTTCAGGTTTGAATTTCCATGGTGCCTCAAGGGTTAAAGTTGCTTCCCTCGTAGTCCCCAACATAACCTAGAAGTATCGTTGGATTCAGAGCGATTTCCTTCCGGTGGGGATTTAAGATTTCATCTCAAAGTGAGGTAAGAGATGTCTTAGGCTTATATAATTTTTGTATTGATTGTTTTATAAGCTTATACAACTTGTATGCATGCCTATGTAATTTATCTAGAATTTAATTTAATTATTTTCTTTGTATAAGATTTAATTCTCATAGTTGTATATAACTTGGAATTAAATTGTGACATGCTATTAAATTAGGCATTGATATGTTCATTAACATATATTAAATTGGGAGTATTTGATTAAGTATTGAAACTTTTATTTAATTATTTTCTTAAATAAAAATTTAATTCACAAGGTTGTAACTTGCATTGAATCAACTTGTAATGTGATATTAAAATAGGCCTTGGTATGTTCTTTAATCTATATTAAATTGAGAGCATTTGAAATTGTTTTAAAATCTAGAGAAAATTAATTACTTAGATTAATTAATTTTACTTTAAGTATTCTAATCACTTAATTAGATTTTTGACTTGATATTGTTGATGAGCTTGGCATGTTCTATCATATATATTAAAGTGAGAATATTTGGATAAGTTTTGAGAACTTTATTTATTTATTTTCTTAGCATTGAGTTTAATTCACCTAGTGATGCCTAGTGTAGAATTAACTTGTATCATGAAATTAAAATAGGCCTTGATATGACCTTTGACATATTTGATTTGTAAAAGTTTTGGGGTTACTTTGAAATCTTGAGAATTTAATTATTTAAGTTAATTAAATTCCCTTTTATGCTTCCATTGAGGTAATTAGGCACTGATGTTGTATTCTTGCTTAATTTGTAGTTTGTAAATTGTTATATGATTACATAATAGTTTTCCATGTGTTGAAATTATAATTTAACTTGTAAGTATTCACATTTTACTTATTTGACATTTAATATGCCATTGTAGCTTGAATGCCTAGGGCATGGCTTGTGTGTATTCCATGACTTGGTTGTACGTGGTAATTGATTTTGGTGCATTGTGTATATTTGATATACTTGTTACACAATTTGATGATTTTTGGAAAGCTTGTATGGACATTGAAAATTGTTATGGCTAGGGCATGGCTCTAGTACGGAGGATGAAAGTTCCCTCTATTTCATATAGTGCGCATTGGGTGGTACCCTGAGGGCTAGTAACCCGAAAACACCAATATAACAGTTTGTTTCCGGGTTTAGTGCGCATTAGGTAGTACCTTGCGGTTAGTAACCCGGAACCACTTGCTTGGTCATTGAGACCTTATGTCCTTTGTCTTTCCGTCATTGGTTGACTTCGCATTCAATTCATAGTTGTAGTCGTGGATTACTTTTAACTTGTGCTTGGATGCATGATACTTCATTTATTGATTAGTATACTTGGATTTGGATACTTGTATGCCTCATATATAAAAAATGCTTAGTATACTTGTGAGTGTGTACTTGTATATATGTTGCATTTTCATTTTAATATTACTTAGCGTACTTGGTGTGTACACTTGTATATTGATGATTTAGTAAGGTAGATAACCTAGTATACTTGTGGCTTGTATACTTGTCTTACGTGCATTTCAATATTAATTGTATACTTGTGTACGTATACTTGTATATTGATTATCTTGTTGCATTGTGCTGCATGATTCTATATTGTTTAAATTACATGAATGATGTGGTTTATGTTAGAAATGTTTTAAGGTAGCTTAGGATGCTCCTTGAGTCTCACCTTGGACATAGACGCTAGGTGGCAGGGACCTTAATTATTGATTTATATCAATTTAATGAACAGTAAAACGTTAGGTCTATGCATGCTTATCTTTTACGAGTAGCTTTATGTTACTTACTCACGTAGTGGGAACATTTTTCAGGTATAGGGACCATGATTTGGGATACACACTATGCCTTGGAAGTTCTGTAGACTTGAAGTTTTTATTTCATACAATTGTTAGCATGAAAGGCTATTTTTAGTTTATAATTTCAAAACTTGTATATTTGTTTCTAAATATGTAAAGTGTACATAAGTACACCTTTTGAGTTGTCTTTGATATGTATGAGATGAGGCTATAGGCCAACGACATTTGATTTGTATTCTAAGCACTTTTACTTTCAGGGCTATTTTGTTGAAAAATAGAAAAATGTAATGCTTTAACTCCATTACATTTGCATGGGTGGTGGGAAGTGGGTTTTAACACTTCCATAGTCTTCAATCATGCATGAAGTTTGGCCAAGGGCCAAATGGTCATTTGAAACATTTTTATAATTTTAAGTTTCAAATTTTCATTTTTAAGTTCATTTTCGGCATTTTTGAGCTTTGATAGGTCGTATTTTGCATCGGCTATTTTTGGGACTTGCAGACCATTCCTACACGCTTAAAATCACTAAATATGTTTGCGCGCATAATCATTTTAGCCTATAAATGCATTTGGGGTCAAATGAGCACTTGGTGCAAAGTTGCATTTTCCTCGTTTTTGGCCTAAACTGATCAGGGTCGTTCTGGGCATTTCACAGCACGTTTTAAAATTTTTTTTTGATATAGTTAGGTAGAAAACGTGATTTTAAGGGGGGTTTCTTCTTCGTGTTTTTTCAAAAAATGTCGTCTCGGACCCGAAAATCCTGCGTCAAATCTGTTTTTTTGGTGCGCGCATTTTTTTTTCAGGAAAAAAATCTAATTTAAGGGGCATTTTGGGTATTTCACTTGAAGAATAAAAACTTCTCTTGACATGGTCATGTAGGAAACATGAATATTTTTTTTTTGGGGGGAGGGGGGGTTACTTCACAACTTTTTTTCCAAAAAATGCCATCTAGGCCTTCAAAATTGCATTTCAAACTCCAAAATCTGTGCAAGCCTATAGCATGTCAGGGTGCTTGTTAAAATGCTCGTGGGGGTGCTCGATGGCGCGCGCGCGGGCCGTGAGCGCCCATGGCACCCCCGTCTCGACGTCAATTTTTGTTTTCGCTCGTTCTCCTTCTTCCAGACCCCAAATGAGATGAATTTTTTTTTTTGAAATTTTTTAATTTTTCACTGTCTTTCCAACGGTGTGCTCGGTTGCACCAAGATATTTTTAAAAAATTACCAGTTTGCCCTTTTATGCTTTATTTGTTCCTTTTTCGTCATTAGGCCATATCTTTTTCGTCCGGAATTCGAATCAAGCGATTTTTGAGTCTAACTTGGTTAATTTTTCATTGTTAATCCATTGGTGTACTTGGTTACACTTGGATATTTCTAAAAAATTACTAGTTTGCCCTTAGGGCTAAACTTGTCTGGTTTTCCTTTTTTTATTGCTTCCGCTTGCTTTCTTTGGATTCCGTGACTTTGTGAGAAGTCACGGATGTGTCTTGGCAGTGATATACATTTCTTGAGACGTTGCTTCAATGTAAAAAGGGCCATTTTGCCCTCGGGGACTTCTTTTGGTCTTTTTCTGTTCTTTTATTCCGCGTTGGTTCTTGTAGAGTTCCGTGGCCTCATGGAAGGTCGCTTTGGCATCCTAGGGATGTTGTATATCCCTAGATACCTTGTTTATGTTTTTGCTTCCGTATTTCGGATCTGTTATTAGGTCAAACTTTGATTTATCACAGGATGCACTGGCTTGAAAAACCAGGGCCGTCACAGGTGGTATCAGAGCTCCTAAGTTCGAATACCTTGGACGACGGGTTTTAGGTGCATATTATGCTTGTGTTTCCATGCTCTATGTGTTAAATTGCTTCTTGATAACATGTTTGATTTGATAGCATATCTGTTTGCTTATGTGGCAACTTGTTGAGAAGCTTACCTTAACCGCTTTAGTATTTGATTTATGCTTGTCTATCTTAGCATATGATATATGCTTGTTTATTATAACATGTTGTATGTGCTTGTCTGCCTTAGCATACTGTATATACTTGTCAGCTTTAGTACATTATCCATGCTTGTCTGATTTATCATATTATTTATGCTTGTTTGCCTTAACATGTTATATATGTTTATTTGTCTTAGCATGATTATATGTAGCATGTCATCATGCTTTACATCCTTCTCCTCTATACACTGACATGCCTTACGTGATTTTTACTACTTGTGTGAGTAGGTAGCTTGTTGCTATGCTGTATGCTAGCTGTTTATTTTTATGTCTTGTTTTGACATTACATGTTGTCCCAGCTTGGTTAGTAGAGATTGATGCCAGGGCATTGTCTCTTGGGGTCTGTCATATCCCTTGGCTATATTTTTGTTTTGCAGAGTTTCTTCCTTGGATAGGAGAAATTCATTCTGTAAGGAACCCACGACGGGAACCTTCTTGTCTTTCTTGCTGGTTTGGTTGTTTCGAGGCCTTGGTCTGATGGTTGATGCGAGTAAGGCTCATGTGAGCGTAAAATCACAGTCTTTGTCTGGTGGAATGAGATGTAGACCGTGGAGGCGCCGTTTCATCCCAACCTTCTTCCGTAGCTTCATGACATAGTCATGGGGTATTGAGATGTTGGTATTATCTCTTAGGGTTTTATGGTGACCTTGATGTGATGACATAATTGAGGTCTTTGTTTCTAGCGTCATGGGAATATGAGTCGGGATTGACTCGAGTCCTTCCTTGGGAATTTGGTAAGTTGCCTTGTGAGCCTCAGCGGCGAGGTTCTCGTGTTTTGCCTTCTTAGGACAATGGTTTTGGGATTTGGATAGATGTGTTTACCTAGGATCTTTTTGGTGTTGCCCCGAATAGGTCTTACGAGCTATTGTTGGGGTGTGAGTGGTTTCGTGACTTAATTGCATTAGTGCAATTAATTACTCTCCCTTGTCATTTAAGATTTGGGGTGGTGTTTTAGGGTTCCGTTAGAATCTTGTCCAGTTCTCATCGAACTCGTTGGCATCTTGAGTTGAGTTCTCTATTGGTGTCTCGTAATGACTAGTGTTGGAACTATCCATTGCGTCGTTGTTTTGTTTTGTGTGGCGTTAGGATTCCACCTTGGGTTTGAGTTTGTCTTGGGAAAGGCTTGTAGACTCTTTGTTTAAGGAACCTTAGTGTTTATTCTGGGAGATGATTCATTTCCTTACGGTGAGAGATTGGACCTATCCAGGTTTTTGGGATTCCATCCCTTCTTGCTTTTGACTTGTGGGATTATTATTTGCATAGTCCTTTCTTCATGTTTATATGCCTTGTTGTTTTGAGCATGCTGATGAGCGCTGAATATTGCATATTTGAGCCCCTAAATATACGTATGTTAAGGCCTAAAGTGATACTTCTATCCATTATTAGACTGATTTATGTTTATTGTGTGTTTATAGGTACTTTCCTAGAGAAACGGTTAAAACTGGGACCTTATGATGAAAAGAATGACATCAAAGCTTACAGAGTTGTTGTTGATCTTTCAAAGCAAGCTGAGAGCTTAAATGGTGAAGTTTGGAAGAATGCAAGTCCCAAAGCTCGAGCCTAAGTCTTGAGGCTCTAGCCCTGCAAGAAAAAGAAGAAAATTAACAAGGCATTAAAGCTCGAGCCTTGTACCTTTAGAGCTCAAGCCCTATTTCAATGGTGCTCGGGCCTTACCTAAGGGTACTCGAGCCTTGGTCCTCAAGCTCGAGCATGAGGCGTCGGAATTTGAAAATTTGATTTAAAAGAAGAACCAAGCTCCTAGGGCCTTGTGCTAGACCTCAAGGATCGAGCACCATCATTCAAAGCTCGAGCCTTGAGGACCAAAAGCTCGATCCCAAGACCACAAGCTTGAGCCCTATGAAGCTTAGATCGAGTAATGTTAAAAGAAGAGATCCTAAAATATTCTAAGTGTTGAAGGAAAAGACGCTTTGGAAAATAGTTGAAGAAATTTGACTAAGTATAGAATTGAAGATCGAACACCATCTTTTGAAGCTCAAGCACTAATTCTAGGAAGCTCGAGCTTTGATCCTAAAGCTCAAACTCTTCTAGGACAAATTAGATATAAAGTCGTTGGAATTATTCTTTTCCAAATCTTAATTCATTTCAGATGGGTCAGAAGACTTAAAAGCCCACCAAACCTTTATTTTCTGCTATAAAAGAAAGCATAGGCCTTGATAGAAGAGGTTCCAAGTTCCTTATTCTCGTATTATTCAGAAGGCTGATATTGTGGTGGCGACTTTTAGGGTTTCCATAACCTTAGAAGGTGAAGATCCTAAGAAGAGAAGTGTCGCCCATGACGATGAAGATAACAACAACACAGATGATATTCTGCATCATTATGAGTAGCTAATTCCTCTCTTAGGGCACTGATGTAACCCAATCTAATACTATGGTTTGATTATTTTAACTCTAGGTTATTTTTAATATATATTATGTTTATGATTACATGACTATGTGCAATTAAGACAATTCAATTGGATTTAATGTTTTAAATAGTTTTCGAATTGTTATTACCTTGTCTTAGATATAACTGTTCATTTTCTATACTCAACCCATTCTTATTGAATGGTATATGACGGATGATGAACACTGAATATTGCATATTCGAGCCCCTAAATATACGTATGTTAAGACCTAAAGTGATACTTCTTTCAATTGTTAGACTGATTTATGTTTAATATGTGTTTATAGGTACTTTCCCAGAGACACAGTTAAAACTGGGACTTTATGATGAAAAGACTAATATCGACACTTATAGAGTTGTTGCGGGTCATCCAGAGCAAGCTGAGAGCTTAAATAGTGAAGTTTAGAAGAATTCAGGATCCAAAGCTAGAGCCCAAGTCTTGAGGATCGAGCCCTGCAAGAAAAAGAAGAAAAATTAACAATGCATTGAAGCTCGAGCCTTATACCTCTAGAGCTCGAGCCCTACTCAGTGGTGCTCGAGCCTAACCTTAGGGTGCTCGAGCCTTGGCCCTCAAGTTCGAGCATAAGGCGTCGGAATTTGAAGAGTTGATTTAATGAAAAACCAAGCTCCCAGGGCCTCGTGCCAAACCTCAAGGATTGTGTACCATCATCCAAAGCTCGAGCCTTGAGTACCTAAAGCTCGAGCTTGGTACCTAGAGCTCGAGCCCATGAAACTTGGATCGAGCAATGTTAAAAGAGATGAATCCCAAAATATTCTAAGTGTCAAAGGAAAAGACGCTTCGGAAAATAGTTGAACAAATTTGGCTAAGTGTCAAAGTAAAGATCGAGCACCATTCTTTGAAGCTCGAGCAATAATTCAATGAAGCTCTAGCCTTGTTCCCAAAGCTAGAGGCTGAACCTCAAAACTTGAGCTCTATTTCCTAAAGCTTGAGCCTTCTATGACATATCAGATTTAAGTTACGGGATTATTCTCTTTACAAGTCGTATCTCATTCCAGATGGGCCAGAAGACTTAAAAGCCCACTAGACTTTTATTTTCTTCTATAAAAAAGAGGCACATGCCTTAATAGAAGAAGTTCATTTTTCTTGTATTATTCAGAAGGCTGATACTATGGTGGCGGCTTTTGGGGTTTCCATAACCTTAGAAGGTGAAGATCCGGAGAAGAGAAGTGTCGTCCGTGATGATGGAGACGATTACAACACAGATGATATTCGGTATCGTCATGAGTAGTGTAATACCCCTAATTTAACAAGGATAATTCTAGAATTTATTTAATTATTTAAATTGTGTTTTATTGATTTAGTTGTGAATTTGTTGATTTCATTATGAATTATTTAAATGACTTGTTTTTGGTTGATTATTTTATTTAATTGTTTATTTAATTGGGTTTTAATTATTGGATGTAATTGTTTTCTTTAAATAGAATTAATTATTTTTCTTGAAATTGATTTAATTGTTAAATGATTTAATTTAGTATAAATGGATTTTCTATAAATAGGGTTTTATGTTAGTAGGATTAATTAAGGGGGTTGGTTTTAGAAGTCACGTATGTAGCCGACATAATTAAGCATTAATTAGGTTTCATATGGGCTGACTAAGGATTTAGTTTAGGGTTTAAATTAAACTAGGGTTTTGTGTAAACTTATAAACCTATAAATATATCTGTATAAGGCTGTCAAGGGTTTAGAACCCTAACCACGTTGTGGAGACAGAAGAAACAGAGAGGAGGAAAACCAAAGGGGCGCCTGGAAAACTTAGAAGAAAGACGTTGAGATTTCTGAACCGAGTCTCACAGGCAAGTTTTATAACTAGCTCTACCTCTTTGACCTGTGTTCTTTGCATCCCTAACACAATCTCAGGATGAAATAAGGATTAAAACAAATCTGGTTCGCATGCTTGCATTGTTTAATAAACATATGTTTATGAACTGTTAAATTGTTTGTTTTACAGTGTTGCTTGTTTTACTGATTTGTTTTACTTAATTCATGATTTTAATGATGTCAATTGATGGATTAAGAATTTTAATAGTTCTAAAACATGGTGGGAAATCTTAAGATTATTCTGGGTCGCAGGGCTAGATACCTGAAACTGTATGTGTTCTTGTATGGGTTTTAATCCACTTAGAAACTGTTTTGCGTAATTCTTTTTCCATAGGGTTTTGATTCGTAAGTAATGGATTTAATCAACTTTAGAACACCCTATGACTTAGTTTTAATCAGTAATAAACTTTGGTTGGAGGAACAAAGTTGCCGGAGTTGGAGAAGAAGTTGAACAACATGTTTTCTTTTATGTGCATGTTAATCGTTTTTAAACTATTTTGTTTAATTCTTGTTCCCACTGAATGTGATTATTAATCAAGGAAGTTAATTAACTTTTGAACACCCAAGGACTTAATTTTAATCAGCAAGAAATTTGGTTTGGAAGATCAACACAGCCAGACACCGCCGAAATTGGAAAAACGACGCACAGGGGAAGGAGCCTGCTCTATTTCAAGTAGAGCAGGCTCAATTAAAAAGTGGAGCAGGCTCTACTTTGTAGTAGAGCCGGCTCCTTTGTGGGTTTTCATTTTTTTGGCTTTCTGCGAGACTGCTAGCTACTGTGCTTGGGTTAATGGGTTTCCAGGGGCAACTGAGAGTTTAATTAGAGGTTCTCAGTGATGTTTAAATTCTACTAAAACTTCAGAAGGCATGAAAATACATATTATACCATAGAAGGTTAGTAGAAGGGACGTTATGAAACTGTTAAGAAAGTTTACATGGTTGCTTTCTGTGGATGATTCAAGTTGTTTAAATTTTATTTAGCAATTGAATTAGGAGATTGATATGTAAATCATATAACAGGGGTATGGGATTAAGCCTATTAACTAATATAAATTCAGTTAATACTTAATAAGGAACTAGTTGATGGTTACCAAAATAATTGTTTATGTCAACTTGTAGGATGTTGTGGAGTAATTACAAGTAAGCATATAGATACTGTTAATGTTATTATTATGCTTATTGTGAGTTACAGGATGGTTATATTTATTCTCTGCATTTAAAATTTGTTAGAGAATCAGGTACTGGATGTACTGAACAAGCATGCTAGTTAAACATTCTTGTTATGCTTATGATTAGGTATGTTGATATTGATATGTTATGCTGTTATATATATATTATCAATTCTGGATGGATGTTTTGTATGCACCGGTATGGGACAGTGACATACTAGGGCGATTAGCTTAAAAATGCTAAGTCCTACCTACTCTGGAATAAGGGATGGATTAACTACAAAAGTTAAGTCCTACATGTCTTCTGTGTCAGATCAATAAATAATTGAGTGACACTTTGGTTTGGAATGGAATTTAAATATATTTTTATGATGCCACGATATGAGCCTGAGTCTCAGAGTCGTTGGTTAGGGAGCGTATATGCATTGGGATGCATAACTGGCTATGATGGTTGGATGTGTACCCTGTTAGGACTAGGTAGTCATACCCACCTTTGGGTGCGTTTTCGCATGGTGCCTACTAGTCAGGTTGAGACGGGCCTGTAGTCCAGTGAGAGTCCTGTAGTGTGATTATATATATATATTTATCTACGGACTATTAGCTATTGTTGGATTGGTTAGGATGTACATGCGTATCGGGTCTCTGCTTAGGTAGTAGTAGTATAGAACTTGCATGTGGGCCTGACCCACTCATCATTTTTCAGGTATGGGACATTTCCAGTCTAGAGCTTGTTCGTGCTGAGCAGAGACGATCTTCCATTCTACCGACGACGTAGGACTTCTTTCCAAATATTAGATTTGGATTTTGTTTTCAGTTTTTACTTTCATTCAGTTTGGGATTTTTTTTATTAGGGGTCCATTAGAGATGGATTCCCGAGTTGTTAAACTGATGGAGTTTTGGATTATCAGATTCTAAGTATTTAATTATAAAGGATTTTACTTTTAGTTTCTTCCAGCTTAAACTCTATTTATTAAATTCATTTTGTCATCTGTGTTCGCTTTAAAATACTTTAATTATTTGATATTCCCTCGGGTTTGGGCCTGGGCCTGATCAACCCGTGTCTCGAATTCGAGGGGTATCACAAGTAGCTAATTCCTCTCTTAGGGCACTGATGTAACCTAATCTAGTACTATGGTTTGATTGTTTTTAACTCTGGGATATTTTAATATATATTATGTTTTTGATTACATGACTATGAGTAATTGAGACAACTCAATTGGATTTAATGCTTTAAATAGTTTTCAAATTGTTATTACCTTATCTTAGATATAACTATTTGTTTTCTATTCTCAACCTATTCTTATTGGACAGTATCTGGCGGAGCCCTGCCGGACATAAGAATAGAGGTCATGTAATGGTGTTCCAATATTTTTTATAAAAGAATGTTTTCATAGTCTATACTTAGGAAAGATGGATTATTTACAAATTAGTTAAAATAGTTAGAGTAGGTAGGTAGATAGTCCATGCTAACTGTAGATAGGTTATAGTTAACTGCATTTTATAAAACATATTTCTTTAAAACCCAAATTGAACGAATGTTATCGAGTTCAATTCATTTGAAATTTAATTTGTTAAATCCCCATAGTTGAAACAGTTAACCATAATATGACGGTTGTGGTGAAGTCAAAACCCTAAGACCTTTTTCTCTCTGATCACTCTAGTTTAATTTTAGTTTATAATCGTGAAAACCAATCAAACAATTCAACCAGTTACCTGTAAACCAATAGAGATTAATTAAAAGCAGAACATAATACCTTATCTCCCTGTGGGTTCGACACCCTCTCTATAGTGCTATCCTACAAAGATTTGTACTATTGTGAGTGGTTATTTATAATTGATAAAACAACACAACAAGTTTTTGGCGCCGTTGCAGGGGAGATTAGTTATTTAGTTTAGTTTTTAATTAGTTTTATTTTTGGTTTACCAGTCTTCGGACTTTCTGATATCTCACCCTATTTCTTTTTCTTTTCAGGTGCAGGAAATTTGCAGTGAGAATAATGACGCTTAAGAGATAAAAAGCTTCAGTTTATTAACCCTTCTGTGAGTTTTTGCTGTTTTCTTTTACTTAGAAAATTTTGTTTTTGTCACTATTAGGATTAGTGGAACTAGTGCATGTTAACTCGCCATACTCCGTCAAAACCTTTAGTGCATGATCTTGAAATAGAGAGAACTCTTAGTCAATTAAGAAAACTTAAAAAATATTTGAATATAATAGGAAATTCCTCTAATAACATGGCTGATAATCATGATGTACTGGGTAATGACAATGGTAATGGTAATGGTAATGGAGAACGGGTGTCACCTGTTCCTCCATAACCACAATTGAGGGATCATTTTATTCGTACCACATATACTTCTCCTTCGTGCTTTGTAAATCCGGATGCTGATGCAACCCATTTTGAGATCAAGCCTGCTATGATCCAAATGCTTCCTACCTTCTGTGGGTTTGCAACAGAGGATCCTTATACGCACTTAGATGTTTTTTTGGAATTGCGTTCGATTACCAAGTTAACCACTCTTACCAATGATTCATTCATGATGCGACTTTTTCAATTCTCTTTCAAAGACAAAGCAAGAACTTGGTTGTAGTCCCTTCCACCAAATTTCATATCTATATGGGATATATTGCAATAAGAGTTCTTGAAAATGTAATACACAGTGGGTAAAACCTGTCAAATGAGAAGAGAAATCATGGCATTTTCCCAAATTCTGGGAGAATAGCTCCATGATTCATGGGAAAGATATAATGATCTTCTAAGAAAGTGTCCATACCATGATATTGCTAAATGACACTTAATACAGATTTTCTATGATAGTCTTTCTGATTCTTATAGAAACATGGTTGATGTATCTAGTAATGGAGCCTTTCTGCGTAAGAGTTCAGCTAACGCTTGGGAACTATTTGAGGCCCTAAGGGAAAATTCAGTACAATATGCGTCTTCCTCTAGGTCTAGGTCTTCACCTGGAATGCATAAGGTTGAAAAACTTTATGAGGTAGACAAATCTAGTGAGTTAGCCGCTCAAATAGAAGTATTGAACCGTAGGTTTGATAAAATCTTATCATTTGGCTTTGCTTTTGTTGCTAATCCACAAACTGCCTTACTAAAGGAAGTTTGTTCAATCTGTGCTAATCCTTCCCATTTTGCTAACACTTGCCCTATGACGAGACAATCATCTAAGATCCCACAGGAACAAGTGAATGCTACATTCTCTAGACCAGCTTATAATCCATATGCTTTTACATATAATTCTAGTTGGAGAGATCATCAAAATCTATCATAGCGTAATCAAAGTCAAGGAACCACTGTTCCTCAATCACAGGGACAGTACCAAAATTCGTCCAATCCTATGTCATAAAATAATTCTTTTAATCAATCTGGTATTTATTGTCTACCTCAGTTCAGGAATTAACCCACTCAAACTCTTAATCTTCTACCTCCAACTAGAAATTCTACTTTTGAGGATCAATTACTCATCAATGATCTTGTTGATCTTAAAGCCAATACCAAACTTCTTAATTTTCATTCACAAGCCATAGCAAAGCTAGAGGCACAAGTTGGGCAAATAGCGAGTACTCTATCTTGAAGAGAGAATGGAAAGCTGCCTAGTCAGCCAGTAGCCAACCCGAAAAGGCAGACTTACATGATTGATGAAACCAATTCCTTAGCTACTCATCATGAGCAAGTTCATGCTATTACTACATTGAGGAATGGTAAAGTGGTTGATAATCAAGTTAAAAAAGAACAGGAAGAAAAAGAGAGGCTTAGGGTTCCTATTGTTCCCATCATCCATAATCCACATCCCAAGGATGCTTCCTCATGTTTTATTCCATAATCCACCATAAGAGTTGAAGGTGAAGTCACTTCTTCATCTGCTCATAACCTTGAGACAGCTTATGAGCCAAGAGCACCTTATCTTGAACGTCTCAAGGAACCCTCCCACTTTGGTAAGTAAGGGGAGAGAATTTGAGATATGATGGAGGTCTTTAAACATGTCAAAATCAATCTTCTTCTGCTTGATGCTATAAAGTAAATTCCAGCATACTCCAAATTTTTAAAGGACTTGTGCACTCTTAAGAAAAAATTCAAAAGCCAAGTTCCTAAGAAAATTTGTCTCACCAAGTAAGTCAGTGCTATTCTTAAGTACAACACTCTGCTTAAGGTTAGAGATCCTGGTGCTCCTATAATTTCTTGTATCATTGGAAATAATGTGATAGAACAAACACTTCTTGATCTTGGAGCAAGTGTGAATCTTATTCTTTACTCAGTGTATGAGAAGCTAGGGCTGGGAGAGTTAAAACCTACGTCGGTTGTTCTACAGCTTGCTGACCGTTCTGTCAGATAACCACAAGGTATTATTAAAATTCTTTTTTTCGGTCAATTTCTTAGTTCTTGATACAAAATCGGTCCACGATTCCAAAAAAGTATATTCCAGTCATTCTTGGGCGTCCTTTTCTAGCCACATCAAATACTTGCATTAACTGTAGGACTGGAGCCATGGATTTATCTTTTGGAAATATGAAAGTCAAGTTGAACATCTTCAATGGTATTCATCATCCCCACGATGATAATGAATGCTTCTTCCTTGATGTTATTGATGAGTTGGTTGAGGAATCACTCCCAACTATTTTATCCAAGGAGACTTTAGAAGCTTGGATGAATCATTTCAATTATGAAGACTTCGATATCGAATCTTTAATAACTGAAGTGAATTCCTTGCTCAATTCCACTCCTATCATAGATTTTCCTCCATGGAAATCTAGACTTGAGCCTCTTCCTCCACTTTTTAGTACTTCGCCTATTCCCTTTTTAGAGTCTCCACCTAAGCTTGAGCTTAACCCATTACCGGAGAAGCTCAAGTATGCTTTCTTAGGTTTAAATGACACCCTCCCAGTGATTATTGCTTCCAATCTTACAAGTTCCCAAAAAAGTAGTCTCTTAAAAGTTCTTGAGCGAAATAAAGAGGCTATTGGGTGGAGTATGACTGATTTAAAAAGAATTAGTTCCACAATTTGCATGGATCAGATTCATTTGGAGGAAGATTCCTGAATATCTCAGGAACTCTAAAGAAGATTGAATCCGAATATGAAGGAGGTGGTTTTGAAGGAAGTTGTGAAGTTGCTAGATGTGGGAATAATCTACCCCATCCTAGATAGCAAGTGGGTGAGTTCTATTCAGGTAGTACCTAAAAAAATAGGTATTACAGTAGTTGAGAATTTTGAGGTTGAATTAATTACACAACGCACCACCATTGGATGGCGTGTGTGTATTGATTACTAGAAACTCAACTCCGCTACTAGAAAAGATCATTTTCCATTACCATTCATTGATCAGATTCTTGAGCGATTGGCTAGCCAGAGCTATTATTGCTTCTTATACGGATATTCCGGCTATAATCAGGTGGCCATTGATCCTAAGGATCAAGAGAAAACTACTTTTACTTGTCCATTCAGTACATTTGCATATAGACGGATGCCTTCGGATTATGTAATGCGCCAGCAACTTTCTAGAGGTGTATGATGTCTATCTTTTCGAACATAGTTGAAAAGTTTCTCGAGGTCTTTATGGATGACTTCTCTGTTTTCGGGTCCACATTTGAAAACTGTCTCCAAAATTTGTCCCTAGTACTTCAGCGTTGTAGGGAGACTAATCTTATTCTTAGTTGAAAGAAGAGCCATTTTATGGTTCAAGAGGTGATCGTTTTAGGACATACCATTTTAGAGAGAAGTATTGAAGTTGATAGAGATAAAGTAGATTTGATCTCTAAATTGCCTCCTCCTACCTCCGTAAGGGGAGTGCGATCATTTCTTGGGCACGCCGAGTTCTATCGACGTTTCATTAAAGATTTTAGCAAAATTTCTCTTCCTTTGTGTAATTTACTTTCAAAGAACGCTCCTTTTGTCTTTTATGAATCATGCCTAGAAGTTTTTCATAAGTTTCGCTCTCTTCTTTCTTCAGCTCCTATCATGAATCCTCCAAACTGGGCTCTTCCATTTGAGATCATGTGTGACATATCTGATTTTGTTATAGGTGTTGTCTTAGGACAACGAGTAGATAAGCTTCCTCATGTTATCTACTATATGAGCAAAACTCTTTCAGAAGCACAATTGAATTATACCACTACTAAAAAAAAGTTGCTTGTAGTTGTCTTTGTTTTGGACAAATTCAGATATTATCTGTTGGGTTCCAAAGTAGTGGTCTATTTTGATCATTCTGCTTTGAGACATCTTCTCTCCAAAAAGGAAACCAAACCCCGCTTAATTCGATGGATCCTCTTGCTTCAAGAGTTTGATTACGAAATCCGAGATAAGAAAGGGTCAGAGAATGTGGTAGCTGACCATCTTTCTAGAATTCTTATTGAGGATACCTTAACTTCACTTCCATTTTGTGATTCCTTTCTGGATGAACTACTGTTTGGGGTTTTTCATACGGATTTGCCTTGGTTTGCTGATATTTTGATTGTCTTGGTCAAAGCAAGAAAAAGATCGATTCTTCTCTCAGATTAAGATGTACTATTGGGAAGATCCTCAGCTCTTCAAATATTATGCTAATCAAATCATTCGTAGATGTGTTCCTAAGAGTGAGTTTTATAGTATTATGATCTTCTGTCACAATTTAGCTTGTGGAGGTCATTTCAGTGCAAAGAAAACTGTAGCTAAAATTCTTCAATGTGGTTTCTTTTGGCCTTCACTATTTCGGGATGCATACTTGTTCTGTAGGTCATGCCTTCGATGTCAGTAGTTAGGATCAATTTCCAGATGAAACATGATGCCCTTAACTCCGATCTTAGTTATAGAGGTTTTTGATATATAAGGTATTGATTTCATGGGTCTTTTTATTCAGCCAAATCATAATGAATATATTCTTGTGGCTGTTGATTATGTATCTAAATGGGTTGAAGTAGTGGCTACTAAAACCGCCGATCACGCAGTCATGCTTGAGTTCATTCAAACGAATATTTTTTGTCGGTTTGGTATGCCACGAGCTATTATTAGTGATGGGGGTGCTCATTTCTATAATAGGTATTTTCGTACTTTGGTACAAAGATACTCCATCATTCATAAAGTTGCTACTCCCTATCATCCCCAAACAAGTGGCCAAGTTGAAATATCCAATTGTAAGATTAAGAGAATTCTTGAAAAAAACGGTTAAGCCAGATCGTAAAGATTGGTCATTAAGACTAAATGATGCTTTGTGGGCTTATCGAACAGCTTTTAAGACTTCGATTGGTATGTCACCTTATCGTCTCGTCTATGGTAAAAGGGTGCCATCTTCCTGTAGAGTTAGAACATAGAGCTTTCTGGGCCATAAAAAAGGCTTAATTTTGATATGAACTCTGTTGGTTCTGACAGGAAGCTTCAACTAACTAAGCTTGAAGAATTACGTAATGATGCTTATGAGAGTGCTAAGGTTTATAAATCAAGGACTAAGGCATTTTATGACAAGCATATCATGCGTAAGACTTTTGAGCCCAGAAAGAAGGTTTGGTTATTTAATACACGACTGAAACTTTTTCCAAGAAAGCTGAAGTCATGTTGGGAAGGTCCATACATGGTTATTTCTGTTACACCCTATGGTGCAATAGAAAGACAAGATTGCAAGACTGGACAATTTTTCAAAGTCAATGGACAGAGACTTAAACCCTACATAGAGGATAATGTGCAGAGAGGCACAGTAGAGGCAGTAGAACTACATGAACCTTTTTACTTGGACTAGAGAGGTCAATTTTCGTCCAGCTATCGACGTTAAACTTAGCATGCTATCGAGTTATCGACGTTAAATTTAGCATTTATACGTTGTACCGTAGTTTATTTTTTATTTTATTTTATTTTTATTTTTAGCTTTGCTTTAATTTTTAGGGTTTAGTTTTTTTTATTTTTATTTTTTTTTATTAGTTATTTTATTTTTAGTTCATTTTAGGGTTAGGTTTATTAGGAAAAAGAAAATAAAAATTGAAAAATACAAAAAATTGTTTCTAAGCTCGAGCTTTCACTTTGAAGCTCGAGCATCAGCTACTAAAAGCTCGAGCTTGCACACGCTAAACTCGAGCCTTACATCATCACTAACTTTTGGGTTTTTGGCGGCAGGCTTGAGCTCTTATCCTGAAGCTTAAGCCATGGGTTCTAACATTTTTAAAAGGGCTGAGTTCTCCTTCTTCTATTATATCATACATCTCTCTTGTAGAGTTCTCTCTAAGTATTCTCTCCATACTAATTCTATATGATATTTAACATTCTCCTTCAAGATTTGCAGGCACTATTCTGGTAAAAATCTTCTTCTTCTTCTTCTTCATCTTCTTCCATTGTTACCTCCTTAGTTGATTAAATTTCTAAATCTGGAGCAAGAGAGTATGAGTTTCTTTTTGGATGAATGAGTCTTTGGATTTTTATACATCATCTGCATATAATGGTTGTCTAAAAAGCTTTTTAGTTGATTTACGGACTGATTTCTGAGATTTATTTTGGTGTAGTTCCAGGTAGAGCTCGAGCTCTGAAACTTTAAGCTCGGGCATTGATTGAAGCTCGAGCCTCAGTTTCCAGATTGCAGAAATTGGAGAATTTTTGGTAATTTTAGGAATTTTCTTGGAGGATACTATTAATTAAAAGTAGAGATGGTTCATCCTGCTCCTTCTAAGCATGCTTGGGTGACTAAAGATATTTTGCCAAGTGCTTGGAAGACAATTCCAATTTTTTATGAGACGACCTTTGATTATCAAACGTTCAACACTGATCCTCGCACTAGATGGGCTATGAAGTCCTTCAGTTACAGGCATTTTATAGTCCTTGTTACTAAGATTGCTTATCCTCATCTTATTCGTTGGTTTTATCTCAATCTTGTTTATAGTGAGGATGACCCATGGGAGCTTAGGACTATGATCGATGGACATGAGCTGATTATTAATCCTTATATTATTGTTACAGTTTTAGAATGTTATCATACTCTACCTGAGGTGGTAGATGAGAGACGTAGTTGTCCTACTTTCACAGCTTTCCCTAGGGTACCAATTGCAGAGAATTTGATTCAAAAGCTGTGTGATGGTATATTTGCTAGGCGAAAGTGTAGTAGTATTACCAACGCAAAGATTCCTAGGAGGTTATGGATTCTAGATTCTATCATCTCTGCTAATGTCCATCCTCTTGGGTATAAGAATATTAGGAACACTGATTTTCTCCAGGCACT
Organism: Cornus florida; assembly: GCF_030987335.1. NCBI lineage: Eukaryota > Viridiplantae > Streptophyta > Magnoliopsida > Cornales > Cornaceae > Cornus > Cornus florida. Next base: position 47,651,313 of record NW_026775575.1, read on the forward strand.
TTATGCTATTCAGTTTGAGCACTAGTATTCGTTTTCTAGGATGATTTTTGGTCAGCTACTGGAGTTTTGATCAGAGATTAGCCCATATAAGACTGTTCCTACCCATATGCTACCTTTTCCATATATGATTACCAGGCTGTTAGAGTTACAGGGTTTTGTGGTAGGTCAAAAAGAGGAGTCTTGTGATGAATCTCCAAAGTTTGGAAAGAAGTAATGGAATAAGGTATGGACACATATGCCGGCACATCGCTGTAGTGTAGTAGAGTTTGGCGATGAGGGGTATATAACAGTTACTGCTAGGCAGCCAAAGGATGATAATGAGGCCACGGAGGATGAAATGGATACCTTTGATGGCCAGGCCCCACTGAGGAGGAGGCCAGTTCTTACAGCCTAGCCTGAGAGTTCTTCTCAGGATGAGATTAGGGAGCTACAGGACAGGGTGACCCAGCAGCAGGATGGATAGGCAGTGTTGAGACAGATAATGACTGCACAGTAGAGCATTCTAGAGATGCTATTACACCACACTCCGTCTGTCCCTTCTTTTTCTACAAATACTCCTCCACCTCATATAGATTAGCTGTATAGGGCTTTTATGTATTTTCTTTTGCTAGATAGGCACTTTTGTTGACTAGGGTAGTATTTTTTATGTATTTCTTTCTTTATGCTATATATCTGCCCTAAGTCTGTTATTTCAAAAGCATTGTACTAATATTGATCATTTATATACATGCTTTCTGCCTATATTGTCCTTGTGCTGATATTTGAGCTATATGTGATATGTCTCTGTTATTACTCCATATACTTGAAACTTTGATGTGTGTTGGAGTTTATTGATTTTTCCAGGTACTACTGATTAAGTTTTGGGGTGATTTCTCCATTTTCCCCTTAGTGCTTCAATTTGGTCTATCTTTGCTGATCTATATGGTAATATCTTTCTAACTTTTTTGTTCTCACATATTGAGGACAATGTGCACACTAAGTTTGGGGGTAAGGTAACTTTTGGAAAAAAAATTAAATTTTAAATTTTGATAAACACAAGGACATGATATGATATTTGATGTTATAAGCATGAGTTTGAGTCTGTTGATTGTCATATATTTTGTTTGCAGTCTGATGTTGGTTAGAAATGGTTTGTATTCTAAAATATTGTGAAAAGTGATTCTTGAACTTTTTTGAAATCAATTGGTGATCTGTGATCCACTCTGTTAGGATGATTATTGTTTAATGATATTGATCTCTGAAATGCTACACTTTGCACATATTCACACGTGCATGAATTCTATGGGGTAAAAACTAGAAATCTTGTTTGTTTTGAGTTAAACTGAGATGAGCAGGTGGATTTGATAATTTTGATAACCAGGGCATAAAAAAAAAAGAATCAAAAGAAAAATTGGAAAAAAAATTGAAAGAAAAAAGTTGGTATGTATGCAATGCAATAGAAGAAAAAATTTCTTCACCAATGTGAAAAAAAAAACCGTAAAAAAAAAAGGTCAAGTTCAGGTCTGTACCTAGATTGCTTGAGCAATTAAGTCCTTAGGGGTGTGTTTTGACACGTAATGCCCTAAGACCATCTGGTCTGGGAGTTATTGGTAGAAAACTTGTTACATAAGGAGTTTAGGTTGCCTAGATTACTTGAACAATTAGGTCCGGAGGGGTGCTTTATCACTTGATGCCTTATAACTATCTGGTCTGGGAGTTATTGGCTGAAAGTTCATTACATGGGTGAGTTAGAAAGCTTAATAAACCTGAACATTACACAGTATCCTTTTTAAAATACATACCTGTAGAAAAAAAAAACAATAATGCCTTGGGAGTTGGAATTTGAAAAGTTTACCTGTGAATTGAGGAATAGCAAAAAATAAAATCAAGTATGGACAGTAAGCTACATGTTTAATTGTAAGATCACTTTCAAAAAGTGTTTTGGAGTTTAAGATTTTTGAATGAATGACTAAACTGACATATGGGGACTGTGGCTACAAAATTGAAATTGGAAGTTGAAAGTTTTTCTGATTACATGATTAGCTGTACTTACTATATTTGACTAATTAATGAACTGCAGAGATATTATGATTTGAAAACAGGCTTGAGTGAGCTTGTTGTGCAATTAAGGCACTGATTGAGATGTTTGTAGGTACCATAACTGGAAACCCTTACGAGACTACAAATAGTTCACTAGGGGTAACCTAAGGGTTTAAAAGCTTGTTGCATAGGCTAAATGTAACCGTGATTATCACGAAAGTGGTTTTTTAGTTTTGTATTTCTAAGGGACTAGCACTATGTAAGTTTGGGGGTGTGATGAATACCGAATATTGCATATTCGAGCCCCTAAATATACGTATGTTAAGACCTCAAGTGATACTTCTATCCATTGTTAGACTGATTTATATTTAATATGTGTTTATAGGTACTTTCCTAGAGAAACGGTTAAAACTGGGACTTTATGATGAAAAGACTGATGTCAAAGCTTACAGAGTCATTGCCGGTAATCCAGAGCAAGCTAAGAGCTTAAATAGTGAAGTTTGGAAGAATTTAGGATCCAAAGCTCGAGCCCAGTCTTGAGGCTCGAGCCCTGCAAGAAAAAGAAGAAAAATCAATAAGGTATTGAAGCTCGAGCCTTGTACCTCCAGAGCTCGAAGCCTACTCAATGGTGCTCGAGCCTAACCTCAGGGTGCTCAAGCCTTGGCCCTTAAGCTTGAGCACAAGGCGTCGGAATTTGAACAGTTGATTTAATGAAAAAACCAAGCTCCTAGGGCCTCATGCTAGACCTCAACGATCGAGCACCATCATCCAAAGCTTGAGCCTTGAGTACCTAAAACTCGAGCCCATGAAGCTTGGATTGAGCAATGTTAAAAGAGATGAATCCCAAAATATTCTAAGTGTTGAAGGAAAAGACGCTTCGAAAAATAGTTGAAGAAATTTGGCTAAGTGTCAAAATGAAGATCGAGCATTATTCTTTGAAGCTCGAGCAATAATTCCATGACAGATCAGATTTAAGTTACGGGATTATTCTCTTTGTAAGTCGTATCTCATTCCAAATGGGCTAGAAGACCTAAAAGCCCACCAGACCGTTATTTTCTTCTATAAAAAGGAGGCACAGGCCTTACTAGAAGAAGTTCATTTTTCTCGTATTATTCAGAAGGCTAATATTGTGGTGGCGGCTTTTAGGGTTTCCATAACATTAGAAGGTGAAGATCCTGAGAAGAGAAGTGCTGTCCATGACGATGGAGACGACTACAACACAGATGATATTCAGCATTGTCATGAGTAGCTAATTCCTCTCTTAGGGCACTGATGTAACACAATCTAGTACTATGGTTTGATTGTTTTTAACTCTGGGATATTTTAATATATATTATGTTTTTTATTACATGACTATGAGCAATTCAGACAACTCAATTGGATTTAATGCTTTAAATAGATTTGAAATTGTTATTACCTTGTCTTAGATATAACTGTTTGTTTTCTATTCTCAACCTATTCTTATTGGACGGTATCTGGCGGAGTCCCGCTGAACATAAGAATAGAGGTCATGTAATGGTGTTCCAATATTTTTTATAAAAGAATATTTTTATAGTCTATACTTAGGAAAGATGAATTGTTTATAAATTAGTTAAATTAGTTAGAGTATGTAGGAGGATAGTCTATGCTAACCGCAGATAGGTTATAATTAACTGCATTTTATAAAACATCTTTTTTTAAAACCCGAATTGAATGAATGTTATTTAGTTCAATTCGTTTAAAATATAATTTTTAAAATCCCCAGAGTTGAAACAGTAAACCATAGTATAAAGGTTGTGATGAAGTCAAGCCCTAAGACCTTTCTCTCTCTGATCACTCTAGTTTAATTTTAGTTTATAATCGTAACAACCAATCAAACAATTCAACTAGTTGCATGTAAACCAATAAAGATTAATTAAAAGTGGAACATAATACCTCATCTCCCTGTGGGTTCGACACCCTCTCTATAGTGCTATCCTACAAAAATTTGTACTATTGGGAGTGGTTATTTATAATTGATAAAACAACACAACAGCAGAGCCCTATCGAACATAAGAATGGAGGTCATGTAATGGTGTTCTAATGTTTTTTATAAACGAATGTTTTCATAGTCTATGCTTAGGAAAGATGGACTATTTACAAAATTAGTTAAAGTAGTTAAAGTAGGTAGGTGGATAATCCATGTTAATCGCAGATAGGTTATAGTTAGCTGCAATTTATAAAACATCTTTCTTTAAACCTCGAATTGAACGAATGTTGTTGAGTTCAATTCATTTGAAATATAATTTGTTAAATCCCCAGAGCTGAAATAGCTAACCATAGTATGAAAGTTGTAGTGAAGTTAAAACCCTAAGATTTTTCTCTCTGATCACTTTAGTTTTATTTTATTTTATGTTCGTGACAACCAAAATTTTATTTTATGTTCGTGACAACCAAAATCAATCAATTCAACCAGTTGCCTGTAAACCAAATATTAGTTAAAAACAAAGCAAAGAAAACTCCTCTCCCCGTGGGATCGACACCCTTTATATAGTACTATCCTACAAAGATTCATGCTATTGCGAGTGGTATTAAATTGAGGACACACCACATGCCTTAGAAACATGTTTAGGGAATGTAACTATCTGGTAGTTATGTGATGATATAGATAATGTGTTTTTCATTTACTATATATGTTTAGTATGCTAGCGTTGTAGGTGATGTGTTGCGTGTCTCTAATGCTTGACCATATGTGATAGGTAGCATATTTAATTGCTCTTGTACACTATGTGTTTAGTTGTATGGTGCGATCTGGTCCATATGATTTGATTTTATGAGTCGTGACATGGTCACCTTATATATGTATGTCTTATGACTGATTGTTTTATATAGTTCATTCTTATTTTCATTCCTGTACTGTGCCTGGGGTTGTGTGACCTTGGTTGTCGGGATTGTGTGTGTGAGCTTGATTCGGTGTCTGGATTCCTAGGCGTAGCCTTATAGTAGGTCCACTTTAGGGCGACGTGGAGGATTTTGGGTTATTTGCCTTGCTGGGAGTCGTTATGACTAGGGCGATGGTGATGTTATTTGATTTTATAAAGTCTGATCCATTAGCTTGGGGGCATAGACTTGCCAGGTTTTGGATTTGTGACTGGTGTGGTTGACAACAGTGTTTTGAGACTTGGGGGTTGTCAGTTTTCTGGTATTGAGGATTTTAGGCCTTTAGCGTAGCGGTACCTATGGCATTATTGTCAGAGTTTTGGGATTGGCCAGGATGGTCCGACCGGACATCTTTGGACCATATCTCAACTCTCACAAAATGCCTGGTTTCCGTGGTGCTTTTGGTAATGATTGTTTTTGACATTGAGGTCATTCGTATTGATAGGTTTCATGGGTAAGCTTATTTGGGACAGGTGTTGAATTAGGCCTTTATATTGTCATGCTACCGTACAAGTCGTATGTGATGGGCGAGTGCTAGTTGCCATCGATGCTACCTTACATTACCTAGCTAGTAATATAAGTGTGGGAGGGCACTAGACGCTGTCGATGCTACCGCACCTTGAGTACATTGTGGGCGAATTCTAGTCACTATTCTTGCTGCCATGTTGCTTCTGGTCGTGTTCCTGGTTTCGGCGTATTGTTGCCTTGGTCTCCTTTGGGAAGTTGACATTGGGTTATATGTCAATTCGTTATGAGGGGTTTCTCACGGTTCACGGTTGCGTGTCTCTTTGTGGATCTTGAGGCTTCTGGGGTTGTCCTTTTGTTCTTGGTGATCCTTTCCTCGGTGTGGCCTTATGTTTAGTCCTTGTTCGGTTCTTCCTGTGATGTTCCTAATTTCGGGAACGAAATTTCCTTAAGAATGGTAGATTGTAATGACCCGATCATTTTCCTTCCTTTCCTTTTTCTCAAATTTTACGGATAAATTTTTTCCGTTGAATTTTCTTTTTTGAGTTCGATTACTCATCACTTAGTATCATCTCGAGTGCTCGGAAATGGTTTCCGAAACTCTTTCCTTTTGGATTAACAACTTCTTTTAAAGACCGAGTCATTTCCACATTTTCATTTTTTAAACATTATTCACTTTTCGTCCTTTTCCCGTTTGTTACTCTGTTGGCATAACCTCACTTTCCATGTTCGGAGTTAAGTTTGACTTCACGAGTTTTCATTCTAGTTGATTTCCTCGAAATACGTAGCTTTACTTTTGGAGAAAAGCTCGCTGGTTGTTTCTTTCTCCCGTAGGGGTGTGGATAAAAGGATTCTTCAGAAACATTGATGTTTCTTGTGGTGTTTTCCGTAAATATCTTTTGAAGATATTTATTTTAGGGGTTTTTAAGAAACTATCTTTCATTCTGGGCAGTTTTACAGTTATCCTTTTTTGTGGGGGCCATTGTGCAATTAACGAAAGTTATTACAAAATGCCTTGTTTTGAGCCTAGATCCTCGTACGAGATTCATTTTCACATTTCGTCGAGTCATGTACTCTTAGGATTGTCTACTGGTCATTCCCTGCAGTTTTCAGATTTTTGGCCTTAGTTGCCGCCGAACTTGTTTGGGACATATCTCTCTGCACGGGGCTCAATTTTCGACACCGTTTCTTCTATTTTTTATTTTTTTCATTTCGATTCTTTTTCGTTCATAGTGTTTTACCGTTTGAGTGCGTCTGCACAAATTCCACTTTTTCAAACCCGGCGGGACCCGTTCGGGGCACTTTTAGGGTTTTACTATAAATAGGGGTTTGAAAAAAAATATTAAAACATTTCCGCTTCTTCTCCCACATTCCAGACCAGCCATAGAAGTCCAAGGGGCTGCCACCATTCTTTTCTCAAATTCACCTTCTTCCCCTTTGTAAAATGCTGTAATGCCTTAGCATTTATCGTAAGCCTTGACGCGGCAGTACTTTCCCCCCTTATTAGAAGCCCATTCTGACCATTTATGAGTTCGGGTTTGGATTTTCATGGTGCCTCAAGAGTTAAAGTTGCTTCCCTCATAGTCCTCAACATAACTTAGAAGTATCGTCAGATTTGGAGCGATTTCCTTCGGGTGAGGATTTGAGATTTTATCTCAAAGTGAGGTAGGAGATGTCTTGGGCTTATATAATTGTTGTATTGATTGTTTTATAAGTTTATACAACTTGTATGCATGCCTATGTAATTTATCTAGAATTTAATTTAATTATTTTCTTTGTATAAGATTTAATTCTCGTGGTTGTATAAAGCTTGGAATTAAATTGTGGCATGCTATTAAATTAGGCCTTGATATGTTCATTAACATATATTAAATTGGGAGTATTTGATTAAATATTGAAACTTTTATTTAATAATTTTCTTGAATAAAAATTTAATTCACATGGTTGTAACTTGCATTGAATCAACTTGTAATGTGATATTAAAAGAGGCCTTGGTATGTTCTTTAACCTATGTGAAATTGAGAGCATTTGAAGTTGTTTTAAAATCTAGAAAAAATTAATTAATTAGATTAATTAATTTTTCTTTAAGTGTTCTAATCACTTAATTGGATTTTTGACTAGATATTGTTGATAAACATGGCATGTTCTGTCATATATATTAAAGTGAGAATATTTGGATAAGTTTTGAGAACTTTATTTATTTATTTTCTTGGCATTGAGTTTAATTTATCTAGTGATACCTAGTGTAGAATTAACTTGTATCATGAAATTAAAATAGGCCTTGATATGACCTTTGACATATTTAATTTGTAGAATTTTTGGGGTTACTTTGAAGTCTTGATAATTTAATTATTTAAGTTAATTAAATTCCCTTTTATGCTTCCATTGAGGTAATTAGGCACTGATGTTGTATTCTTGCTTAATTTGTAGTTTGGAACTTGTTATATGATTACATGATAGTATTCCATGAGTTGAAGTTATGATTTAACTTGTAAGTATTCACATTTTACTTATATGACATTTAATATGCCATTGTAGCTTGAATGCCTAGGGCATGGCTTTTTTGTATTCTATGACTTGGTTGTGCATGGTAATTGATTTTCATGCATTGTGTACATGTGATACACTTATTACACAACTTGATGATTTTTGGAAAGCTTGTATGGATATTAAAAATTGTTATGGCTAGGGCATGGCTCTAGTACGGGGGATGAGAGTTCCTTCTATTTCATATAATGTGCACTGGGTGGTACCCTGAGGGCTAGTAACCCAAAAACACCAATATAATGATTTTATTCCGGGTTTAGTGCGCACTAGGTAGTACCTTGCGGGTTAGTAACCCGGAACCACTTGCTTGGTCATTGAGACCTTATGTCATTTGTCTTTCTGCCATTGGTTGATTTCGCATTCATTTTCTAGTTGTAATCGTGAATTACTTTTAACTTGTGCTTAAATGCATGATACTTTATTTCTTGCTTAGTATACTTAGATTTGTATACTTGTATGCTTCGTATATCAAAAATGCTTAGTATACTTGTGAGTGTGTACTTGTATATATGTTGCATTTCCATTTCAATATTGCTTAGCGTACTTGGTGTGTGCACTTGTATATTGATGATTTAGTAAGGTAGATAACCTAGTATACTAGTGGCTTGTATAATTGTCTTATGTGCATTTCAATATTGATTGTATACGTATGCATACTTGTATATTGATTATCTTGTTGCATTGTATCATATACTTCTATGTTGCTTAAATTGTATGAATGATGTGGTTTATGCTAGAAATGTTCTAAGGTAACTTAGGATGCTCCTTGAGTCTCACCTTGGACATAGACGCTAGGTGGCATGAACCTTAATTATTGATTTATATCAATTTAATAAATAGTAAAACGTTAGGTTTATGCATGCTCATATCCTACGAGTAGCTTTATGTTACGCACCCACGTAGTGAAGACATTTTTTAGGTACAAGGACCATGATTTGGGATGCACACTATGCCTTGGAAGTTCTGTAGACTTGAAGTTTTTATTTTATGCAAATGTTAGCATGAAAGGCTATTTTTAGTTTATAATGTCAAAACTTATATATTTGTTTCTAAATATGTAGTGTGTACATAAGTACACCTTTTGAGTTGTATTTGATGTGTATGAGATGAGGCCATGGGCCTTGTATTCTAAGCATTTTTACTTTCAAGGCAATTTTGTTAAAAAATAGAAAAATGCAATGCTTTAACTCCATTACATTTGAATGGGTGGTGGGAAGTGGGTTTTAACACTTCTACAGGGTCTCTTCAATCATGCATGAAGTTTGGCCAAGGGCCAAACAGTCATTTGAAACATTTTTATAATTTTAAGTTTCAAATTTTCATTTTAAAGTTCATTTTAGACATTTTTGAGCTTTGATAGGTCATATTTTGCATCGGCCATTTTTGGGAGTCGCGGACCATTCCCTCGCTCTTAAAATCACTAAATACGTTTGTGTGCATAATCGTTTTAGCCTAGAAATGCATTTAGGGTCAAATGAGCACTTGGTGCAAAGTTACATTTTCCTCCTTTTTGGCCTAAACTGATCAGGAGTGTTCTAGGCATTTCATAGCTCGTTTTAAAATTTTCTTTCGACATGGTTGGGTAAAAAACGTGATTTTAAGGGGGGTTTCTTCTTCGTGTTTTTCCAAAAAATGTCGTCTCGAACTCGAAAACCCCGCGTCAAATCTGTGTTTTCTGGTGCGCGCATTTTTTTCAAAATATAGTCTGGTTTAAGGGATATTTTGGGTATTTCACTTGAAGAATAAAAATTTCTTTTGACATGGTCATGTAGAAAACATGATTTTATTTATTTATTTATTTATTTTTTTGGGTTACTTCACAACTTTTTCCCAAAAAATGCCATCTAGGCTTTTAAAATTGCATTTCAAACTCCAAAATCTGTGCAGGCCTATAGCATGTCAGGATGCTCGTGAGGGTGCTCGTTGGCACGCGTGTGCTCGCGGCGTGCAACGTGGGTGCCCATGGTGCCCCTGTCTCGACGTCGTGACGTCAATTTTTGTTCGTTCGGACCCCAAATGAGATGAATTTTTTTTTTTTTTTTTTTTAAAATTTGTTAATTTTTCGCTGTCTTTATAATGGTGTGCTCGGTTGCACCTAGATCTTTCTAAAAAAATACCAGTTTGCCTTTTTATGCTTTATTTTTTCGTTTTTCATTGTTAGGCCATATCTTCTTTGTCCGAAATCCGAGTCAAGCAATTTTTGAGTCTAACTTGATTAATTTTTCATTTTCAATCCATTGGTGTACTTGGTTACACTTGGATATTTCTGAAAAATTACCAGTTTTCCCTTGGGGCTAAACTTGTCCGGTTTTCCTTTTTTGTTGCTTCCGCTTGCTTTCTTTGGATTCCGTGACTTCGTGGGAAGTCATGGATGTATCTTGGGAATGATATACATTTCTTGAGACATTGCTTCCATGTAAGAAGCACCATTTTGCCCTCGGGGACTTCTTTTGGTCTTTTTCTGATATTTTATTCCGCGTCGGTTCTCGTGGAGTTCATGGCCTCATGGAAGGTCACTTTGGCATCCTACGGATGTTGTAAATCCCTAGATACCTTGTTTATGTTTTCGCTTCTACATTTCGGATCCGTTATTGGGTCAAATTTCGGTTCATCACAAGACGTACCGGCTTGAAAAACTAGGGTCGTCACAAGACTGAACCGTTATAATATGTGTGTGTGTGTATATATATATAGCTATACCTATATACTACTCTTAACTTTGTAAGGGATTTCGACATAACGATCAAACGTGAGCCAACATTCATTACTAGTTGATATTTTTTTATTTGCTTTTGTTTCTCCCATTGTTTTGATTTTCGGGTGCTTGCCAACGTTCCTCCACTACCTCTGTTTTTTTTTTCTTTGCTCACGCCGCCTCATTCACTTCTTAGATCTCATCGCTGCAAGATCTAATTTGTTGATCAATCTCTCTCACGCAACCTTCGAAGTTTGGTAATTGCCATCGATCTTACATCCTTTCTCATACTCTCTCCCTTTTTCTCCCACTTTCAGTTCACAGATCTCTAAGTCTAATGACGCGTTTGCGCCTCAAGCACAACCAACAACGATAACGAATCAAGTTTCTTAGTTTTTAACCACGGATTTGTCATCTTTTTCAGTTTTAGCAAGATTCAACCTTATTCTAATTTCCAGGGTTTAGTTTTTGGGTCTATTTCATCAATTTTCCCCTTTCCTTTTCTCTCTCTATTTTAGTCTTGGATTCAGGAATGTGAATGCTTTTATTTTTATTCTCGTTGTATATACAATTCAAGAGAAAAAATAGGTAAATAAAATTTAACTAGAACTGTGGAACCGAACCGAACCAAGCCGGTTTTTCATGGTTTAGGCTAGTTCAGTTTCATGGCTCAAATGGTTTGATTCGGTTTTAGATTTTTTGGAACTTTCGGAAGTGGTTTGGTTCCAAAAATCCTCAAAACGGGACCAAGGGTGCACCCCTAGGTTTTAGCATATTTTTTATATAACAAGATTTTTTTTTTTTCCCCCGCAATTTATCCTATTTTGTTTGTTTGTTTGTTTTTTTTTTTTTTTTTTTTTTTTTTTTTTTTTTTTTAAATTTATATGATATTAATTAAAGTGATAATAAGTTGTGCTAAACAAACTCCTTTAACTATAATTATATTCCCTTTGTCTTGAAAAAAAAAAAAAACTATATTTGTATATAATTTTGAAAAAATATTTTCTTATTCTTTTATTTATTTATTTTTCATTGACAAGAAACACATTCATATACTCACTTTTGCCTCTATGCTTCTCAATCACTTCATGTTTCCCCCTTTACTCCTTTTCTAAATTTACTTGGACATTTTTCCTCCTCCTTTTTTTATTTTATTTTATTTTTATTTATTTATTTATTTATTTTGTCTATCCCACTTGTTTCAATTTTATATTAGGTCTCAAATATTTATATCCTAAAATAACTTATTTATTTAATTATTTATCTTTTCTCTCTATCCTTATTCATTCCGATTTTATATTAGGCTTCAAATATTTATATCATAAGATAACTTCTTCTTCTTTTTATTTATTTATTTATTTTTTATTTTAATATTGGGCCAAAAAATTGTATGATTAAATATATATATTTTTTCATTCTTTTTTTTGTCTCTCTTTCACGTGTTTTTACACTAACGTTAAAAATATTTATGGATAATCCATACATATATATATATATATATATATATATATATATGGGAAAAGTGTAAAAAAATCCCCTAAACTATTAGGGTATTACAAGAAACTCCCGAACTATAAAAAAAAAAACCCCTAAACTATTGTTTTGTTGCAGTTTACCCAGTAACAAAGATTCCGGCACCGAAAAAATCAAATGACCATGTTACCCTTGCAGAAAAATGACACAGTTTAAACTTTATAGACTTAAAGCTTGTTGACATGGAATGTGAAATCTCAATAACCAATTAAATAGGGACAACACACCATTCAGCTTCGTGACCTAGAATGTGTATATCATATTAACGCATTTTAGAGAGAGAAAGAGGAGCCATAGATGGTAACAGGGGGAGGAAGATGAAGAAGAATTGAAGGGTCTTTATAAGAGAGAAATAGCGACAGAGGTTGAAGGAGAAGAAGGAATTCAAAGTTAATTTTTTTCGCACTGGATGGATAAACCCCCATCATCTTCTTAGAAGCTTGAACCTAGGGCATGAAGTTGTAGAGTTTTTTCTTTTGTCAAATAAGTTGCAGAGATGGAAATCAAATTTTCAGTGTTTCTGGATTACCAAATTAAATTAGTTACTACCATAATTTACCTATATATATATGGTTTGGATTAACATATTTATTTATTTTTTTTCCTTGCAATAGAACTAGAGTTACCATTTTTTTTCTCCCTTTTTTCTAGCAACAAAAGGGCATTACGGGCTTGTTCATATATATATATATCTGTAGAGAGAGATCATTCTGCTAGAGAGAGAAATTGTATATATATATCTATCTATAGTGAGAGAAAGTTCTGCTAAAAAGAGGAATTGGGAGAAGCTCTGAGAACCCAAAATTGACGTGACGGCGGCGAAAAATCCGTTTAAATGATGGCTTCCAACACTCTGCCAACCTCCTATCATCATCTTATTCTTCAATTATGCTTCTTCGTTATATGGGTCTGAGCCAATCAATATGAGGAAGAGACAAAGAATCCTTCTTCTTCGTCATCCTGGTCTCACTCTCGGTCTTGATTGCTCTCGTAATTACGAGAGGAGTGGTGGTGGCGGCGGCGGCGGCGGCGGCGGCGGCGGAGGACAGAATGCATAGTGGTGGCTATGGATTTGTGTATTTTCGTTGGGTTTGGGTATGGTGGAGTTTCAATTTGGTTTGGGTGGGTGGTTGAGTTTACCTTTATTGCACGAGTTATATCTTTAGTTGATATATATATATATATATATATATATTTCCTTTTTCAAAAAATTTCTTTTTTCACTTATGTATAATTATGTATATATATATATATATTTTTAATTAATTTATTTTTATCTATTACATTTGTGATTGTATTTAATTAAAATATTATTAATTAATATTTTGATTCTTATATTTGTAACTATATTTCTTTTACAATATTTATTTAGCATATTATTTTACAACTATTTTTTTTTTCTTATTTGCCTTTTGATTTAAAAAAATTATAATTCAAAATTGTCATATTTATTATTATTTTTTTCAACAAGTGCATTGTGCTCCCTCTGAAATAAAATCCGGGAGGGAGAGAGAGGGATTTGGGTAGAAGTAGATGAAGAACAGTAAGAGGAAGAAGATGAACAGTAACTATAAGGCGTGTTTGGGTGTTAATATAATTTGTGTTTTTTTAAGAGGGCCAAATTAGACTTTTCAAATTTATAAGGACAATATTGTCCATATTTTTATATATCATGCCGCGTTAGAAACACGCACTCCGATGACGGTAAAATTTTGGCCGGCCGTTCGTCTGATTGGGTCAACTGCAATAAAATTGTATAGCTCAGGGAGTTATTTGCATTTTTGATAGTTCAGGGAGTTTATTGCAGATATGGCAATAGTCCCTTTTTTCATTTTTATTTTTTTATGTTTTATCTTTTTCGTAAGTCTACTTCTCATCTCATTACAAGTTTACAGTTGTTATGAACGTATTTTTATTTTATTAAAAAATTTGTAAAAGTATTGGACTTGAGTTTTCTAAATTAGGTTGAATGGTTATTTTTCTTTAATTATTTTTTAATTTTATTAATTTTTGTTATTATAAATTTGTATGTATATATATTTGTATATTTTATTTTTGAATTGTGATTAATTTTATTTATATTATTAAAAAAGTCACTTTTTATTTTTTCACATCGACCCCAAATAGATTGAGCCCTGATCATGTTTATTGTGTGTTTATCATTTGTTGTGGTCGGAATTGTACTGTGCAGCACAGTACAATTCCTGACAGTGACCACAACAAATTACCATTCACCTTTCAATTATTAGAATAGGAAGAAGCACAAGAGAAAACCTAATAATCTTTTCACCGTTAGATGGGTAGGTGGACTCACTGGCGGCTCAAGGGGGCTTACTTGGACATTTTATATATCCATGAAAGGACGAAGACAAGTAAAATGTGTGAACACGTGCGTTTAGTGCTGTTACTCCGCAACAACCAGAGCTGATCATGTGATAATCAAATTCAATATGTAGTACTTCACAAGTTCATATACTTTAATGTGATTTTTTGGACCCATTTTCTATTGAATTTAAAATTGCGGTTTGTGAGCACAGTACAATTCCTTAGAATAGGACAATTCCTTATAATAGGAAGAAGCATAAGAGAAGAAAAATGCCAGATTTAACAATAATGCGCCATCAATATTATTATTATTATTTTATTTCCAATAATGCTTGGTGGTACTTGTGACACTTCTCTATATATATAGATCAATGTTTTAAGAGTTTCGCACAAAACATTAGACAAGCTTAGTTTATATGATGGATATGACCAATGATGAGCTTAATAAAGTGCTGCTCCATTCTCAAGCTCACATATGGAACCACATATTCAACTTCATAAACTCTATGTCACTAAAATGTGCAATTCAACTTGGCATACCAGACATCATCCACAAGCATGGACAACCTATGACTCTCTCCGAGCTTGTTGCAGTGCTCAACATCAACCAGTTCAAAACATTCTGTGTCTATCGCCTCATGCGTATTCTAGTTCACTCCGGCTTCTTTGTCAAGCAAAAAGTATCCGAAAACAAAGAAGAAGATGGTTATTTGCTCACACCCGCGTCTCGCCTTCTCCTCAAGGACGAGCCATTGAGTGTGAGACCATTTTTGCTAGCCATGCTTGATCCTATTTTGACAAAGCCATGGCATCATTTGAGCCAGTGGTTCCAAAATGGCAATCCCACGCCGTTTGACACGGCTCATGGGAGGACATTTTGGGACTACGTGGGCCATGAACCAAAGCTGAACCATTTCTTCAATGATGCTATGGCTAGTGATGCAGAGTTGGTCACTAGTGTGGTCGTTAAAGATTGTAAGGGTGTTTTTGAGGGGTTGAATTCAATAGTTGATGTTGGGGGTGGCACGGGGACTGCCGCGAAAGCCATTGCCGATGGGTTCCCACACTTGCAGTGCACTGTGCTTGATCTACCTCATGTGGTTGCTGGCTTGCAAGGGACTAAGAACTTGAACTATTTTGGTGGTGACATGTTTGAGGCAATTCCTCCTGCTGATGCTGTTCTCTTAAAGGTATATATGGAGTGTTTTTTTTTTTTTTTTTTTTTTTTTTTTTTCATAATTGGAGTGTGCGGGGTCCTAAAACTCTAATTGTGGAAGGAGCACCAATTCTTTTCTAACTAGCTAGGCCAATCCCTTGAAATTTATATATGGAGTTTTCTTTGTGATTTACTCTAGTTTTGTGAAGGAAGAGAGAAGTAAAGAGCCACCCTTCAGGTATCTATATATATATATATATATATATATATATATATATGATCTATAATATGTCTAGTGGCACTTCACTTTTAACTCTGCTTTTTCGATCATAATTTAATTGTCATAATATAAAAATTGACATGTATTACTAATTACTGAAATATATATAGAATCATATTTGTTATTCTGAAAATCAAAACCTTTATCAAATATTAAAAATATAAAACATATTTTGTTTTTTTCTTTCTTTTTTTGTTTTTTTGTCTTCAGCAAAAAAAACTTACACATACTCAATCTCATATCTGTTGTGCTGCTTTATGGGACTTATCGCTCACCTATCACTTTGGTAAAATAGCTTTACAAAAGTCACGTAGTTGTGCCTAGGTAAAATAGCTTTACCAAAAGTCACATAGTCACAATTATTTAAGTCATGATTTTGAAAAGTTTATGCTACTGATAATACGAGTGCAAATGACAAGCAGTGGATATTGCATGATTGGAGCGACGAAGAAAGTGTGAAGATTCTGAAAAGATGCAAAGAAGCAATTCCGAGCAGGGACAAGGGAGGAAAGGTGATTATCATAGACATGATGGTGGAAAATGAGAAAGGAGATGATGAATCTATAGAAACTCAGCTCTTCTTCGACATGCTGATGATGGTTCTTTTCACCGGTAAAGAGAGAAACGAGAAAGAATGGGCAAAGCTATTCTTTGATGCTGGTTTCAGTGACTATAAGATAATCCCCATACTGGGATTAAGGTCTCTCATTGAGGTTTATCCTTGATGATGAAGAAATATTTTATCAGTACTGTTTGGTTTTGTATTTAACATATGCATGGTTAAGCATGTTATATGTTTATTTTATTGGACTTGTGTAAATGTCCATAGTTAAGAATAAGGTATGAAATATCATATATATGTTCAATAAAAGAGGAAGGTGTAGTTTAACTGCTTGATCGTATTTGGTTTAAGGCCCAGCTGCTGAGGTACCACTAACAGAAACATGTGTCTTGATGATTTTATTTTAGGATTAAGTGCAGACATCCACCCTATATTATAGGTTTTGTGCACACTGACCTCTTACTTTTAAAAAGTGAGCAATGTCAGTCTTTATTGTTGGTCCCAACTTGTTATTCAGGGTTTGCCTTTTCAATGTCAACAAAGGTGTACTCACAGGCCCATTTTTGCCATATACTTGAATTCTGGTCTGCATTACACGTTGCTTCAAGGGCAATATTGTAATTTTTTACATATGTGAGGTCCTTTGAAATTCATTTGAGAAGGTACATTGTATCTTAGACTTTCAAAATAGGCTGAAAATGTAAAATTTTCTGATATACAAGGGCATCTGTTCCCTCAAGGGCATTTCAGTAGTCTTCTTTGATATTCACAAGGGTAATATGGTCACTCAAGTATGATGAGATTATTTGAAGTTCTCTAAGAAAGATACATTGTGTCACATATTAGTTTCACAGGTTTACATTGCTAATTTTCTGGTACAACACATTATTTCTGATCTCGATTACTCTCAAGGGTATTTTAGTCCTTTTCACACATGTGTGAGATCATTTTATAGTTGTTGAGGATACTACATTGCACTGCTAAGCTCAAAAATTAAATTGGTTAGCATGTACATAGGATGCATCACATGTTTTTGTAATATTGAGACAAGTGTCCTCTGGAAGGATATTTTGGTCATTGTGTATGTAGTGTATTTGCTTGACACGTGCTTAGTGGTCCTAGAGTGAGAGAGTGAGGACATCTATTCATTTCTTTGGCTCCAAGCTTGGTGTATATATTAGATATATGTATTCTTGTGAGCTGTTAATATTGATGGCGCACTAAAGGACAAAAACCTCAAAGTTGGCAAGGGCATTGTGGTCCTTTCACTCAGGGAATGTTAGAATATTCCCTCACCAATGGTTGGTAGAAAGTGCCACGTTTCTTTCTTCATTAGGGTAGGATTACAACTCAGTGTACTAGTATATATACATTGTTATAACATTAGCAGCTTTAGAGCCTCTAGTGTGTGTATTTTGAAACCCTTGTAAGCTGCAATGTGAGTTCTAATATCGAGTGACCAAATGAACAATGTTTTCTGAGTTTTGATCCAAGAATTGAGCTGCAAATTCATCTCAAAATTCTGTTTGTAAGAGAGCATTTCACTAAAGTGATGATGGAGGCCTTATGAATCAATTTTATGGTGCAAAATCATGGATTAAGGGGTCCAAATTGATTTGAGCTATTTTTGGTGTTGTGTGAAGGTTGAAGAAAGTTTATTTTATCATTTTATATATGTAGAAACTGTGTTCATGTTCATATTATTGCTGTAGTAGAGTTTCATGTCTTATATCTTAGCTTTGTTGAGTTTTCTGGTGCAAGTACCTCTGATCTGAGCTTGTATTGTTGATATCATGTTGTGAATATCTTGTTTATCATCTGAGCATGTTTATATAGTTGATTTATGGCTACGCAAAGTCATTTTTTGGTTAGAGAAATGGTCAATACAGATTTTGACTCTGTGAACGTAACCATTTCCTTAGTTTAGTTGAAATTAGCCTTGAATTGAGTTGAGAGTGTTAAATCTTGCTGTATTCTTTTTGTTTACTATTTGAGTAAGAGTATTTTGATGATATAAGGCTGTACAAATCAAATTCAAGTCCTGATTGAAGCTAAAATTGATTTTGACACATCAAACCTCACTTTTAAGATACATTCATGTTGTTAAGTTCTGTGCTATGTTTTTGGTTACTGTTCTGTAGTTAAATTGTTCATCCTTGCTTATACCACTGAAGAATATGTTTTGAGCAAGTAAAATATGACCTATTGAGATTATGTGTCCCGAGAACTAAGCTGTGCTCAGACTGCTTCTGGGCTTGAATCCTTAAAGCTAATAATCAATGTTGGTTGAGAAAATGGCATGCTCTATGTACTGAAGCTGCTATACCTTGCTGTGTTCATTGCGTTTGTCATATGTGAAAGTGTATTTAGAAGAGTAAAGGTTGTGGAAGTCAAAGTTAGGTTTTTGGTGAAGCTACATTGTGAATTGACATCTCAAACCTCAGATTCTACAAAAGGTGAACTAGGGTTTCAACTGTGTTCATCTTTGAACAGTGATCTCACTCTTAGTAGTTTTAAGAGTCATTTTATAATGTTGTTATATATGTTTTCATGTATTTGAGGAGCTGTGTGAGCTCAAGAGGTCCAAGTAGGGGTGCTTAGGATAAGAGGAATGTTGTATACACTGTGGTGAGCTATAGTGTGTGTGCTAGAGTGTGAGACAACTGAGTGTATATCAACTTGATGTGAGATATATATTTTGTAATTGGCTAATTTTGATGTCAAAATAAGTCTGATCAAGTTGTATTTTCAAGTTTCAAATTCAAGATCAAAATCGGCTATGGAATTGAAGAGTTGTTCGTGTTTGATAAACTGAGATCTACGAAAAAGGTATGAACAATACTTTAGGAAGTTCAGTTAAAGGTTCGGACATTATACATACATGGTATGTTTCTCAAAGTTTCCAAAACAATGATTTTTCCAAGTGGTTAAACCGTCCCATTCGAATCTACCATTTGGGAACCGATACGTACTTCTTCCTACCAGTTCAAGAACCATAGTTCGAATCCATATTTATTTCTAGACACTCTGAACCAGTTCTAGAAGTGGCTACTAGTTCAGAATGCTTCTACAAATTAGGTGTCCGTTTCCTGTTCTGTCTAAACTTCTTATTTGGTATGGATTTCTTTCCAAAAGACATATGCACGATATTTAACTCATCCTATGCATATCTAGGTCTTTGAAAATCTATATTAACCTTGATTTACATCAAGGTTGATATGGCTTTTGCATTAAAGCTTCTGATTCTTTAAAAGCCTCTTTGAGAGATATTTTGTAGAAAATCAAATCTGATTTTTCTGTTTTTATTTCTTGAAAGCACACATAAACACAAGAGTGATTTTAGGGTGTTGTTCAATTCTTGACTGTGTTCAAAGTTTATTGAATATTACATCTACAATGATCAGAGAAGCAGATCTATTTCTTCTATAACAAATTCAGATCTTGAAGAAAAGGGTTAAAGTGATCACACTTTGAAAGGGTCAAAGCATTCGAGGAGTGTTGTTTAATCTACCAACAATCCTTTTACAGAGATCAAGACTAAGCCTGGAGTCAAGAGCTGTTGAATGGGATGTTGCAAAGCCAGATGGTTGTCAACAATTGATTTTTGGTAGAACGATATGGCGTAAGCCTGAGTCAAAGTCCATTGTACTTTGTTTCAAACATGGTTGATCGTTTTCCTCTAGAATGCACAGTCCACAAGGTTTTTCCCACAAAAATTGGTCAATTCTACCAATTAGGGTTTCCTCGCTAAATATCCTAGTGTCATCTCTCAAACTTTATTTACTTTACTTGCTTTTATTTTGCATGTGATTGATTAATTATCTACTAAATTAGTATAGGTAATTAAAATAGAAAGACACAGATTTGAATATTTTCTTTAAAAATTTAAACTCTCCACAATATCTTCTGCTACACAAACTCACACTCGCAACACAATTAGTGGATTTACATTGGGTGAGCCCAACAACCAAGATTTTTATTGATGAGCACTGAAAAGTGCTCATTTAAACCCCTTAAGCTTAGGTATTTTAGAACCTTAATCTATCTTACTTTCCCATTTTAGACTAATTTCATGTTATTGTCCTTTTTAGGTGCTTATCCGCAAAATAAGCTAATTCAGCCAAATAAGAGTTTAAACGAAGCTAACTCAAGCTGGATTGAAGAAAGGAGCAAAGTGGAAGCAGAATGAAGCAAAGTGTGGAAATCATCATGTTCGATCGATCTCAAGAATACTTCGATCGATCGAAAGTTCATTGATCTAGACTCTCTAAGATGGATCCAAGCCCTGTTGTCCTTATCAAAAGATCCCACAAAGTTCGATCGATCTAATAATTCTCAGATCGATCGAAAAGATTCCATCTTATCCTGTTGTACCACCCTACCTACCACTTTTTTCTCTTTCCCCAAAATATCTCAAATCTGTCCTTATCCAAAAAGGCGCTGCCATGGAAGGATCGATCCACCCAAAGTTTGATAGATCTTAGCCATATTCGCTCAATCTCAACACAGTTCGATTGATCGAACTTCCTCAAGTCCGAAAAAAAATATATTTCTAGCTCATTAAAAGTTGTCTCATTGTGCAATCATTGGAGGAGCCCTTGTGTACGAGCCTAGACCATTGGGTATGACATTTGAGCTACCTATATAAGGATTATGAGCCACTTTTACACATAGTTTTGATATATGCTTTTTAGAGTAGATAGATACAATTCTTAGAGAAGAATAAAAGAGAAGATGAAGCTAGAGACACATTCTAGAGAGGTTTTCCATCTTCCTCAAGAAGAAGAGCACTTCTACGATGGAGATAGCCCTTGAGGGTTGGAGGACACCATTCTTGAGTGGCTAGACATCCTCTTGGGGCTAGAGTTAGCCCTAAGCATGCTTTCTTTACCTTGATTTATGTATTTTTGAGGGGATTTGTGTTGTAATACATGTTTTGACATATTTATTTACATAGATCTTGTTTATTTAATGATTTGTGTGGTTTAATTCTTCCAATTAATCATTTCATTCTATCCATATGTCTATGTATGCTAGAATAGATATTCATGTGTTTATCTCTATCTCTTGTATTGTTGATGCATATCTATGTGTGTTGATGCTATAGATTTAGAGATTGTCAAGACGTAGTGCTTAATTGAATGCTTTTGTGGTTTATTTGATGGTTCATACTCATT
Source organism: Cornus florida (assembly GCF_030987335.1). Lineage (NCBI taxonomy): Eukaryota > Viridiplantae > Streptophyta > Magnoliopsida > Cornales > Cornaceae > Cornus > Cornus florida. The sequence continues at coordinate 47,672,970 of NW_026775575.1, forward strand.
TCTTGATGGATTGTGCCTCTTCCTTAGTTTAATTAGTTTAATTTCCATGTCATTAGTTTAGATGTAGTGTAGTTACCTTACTTGTTAAATGGGAGGATAATCCATGCTTGTTGTTTGATGTTCCATACTTATTAATGCAAGTAGTATATTTCTCTGATTATGCGATGTTTTTGGATTGTGAGCTTAAAGAAGGATTAATGACTTAGTTTGATGTATTGTACTATTCATTTTGTTGTTTAAACAATATATACTTAATTGGTCATCCATGCTTGTTAAAACAACCACACACACTCACTATTGTTGCAACATATGTTTTCCCCCTCATTAATTGTGAATTGAGTGTATAGAAAGGTGATGCTTAGTAGTGATCTCTAAGTCCCAAGACCTCTCTCTCTTGTTTTCTGTATCCTTTCATTACTTGTTTTACAATGAGTTTGCTTAATCTTAATTGTAGTTTAATAAACCAAACAATCTACCTTTGATCACTCGACCTACTAATCCTAAGCATTGTTTCCATTACTGGTAGCCCTCTAATCTCTTGGGACGATCCCTACTCACTTTTGCTACGTTAGTAGTAGTGGTAGTAGTGGTTTTTATAAATTTAAACTTGACCCAAAAGGCTTTTCTTGAACTTGCGTTCACTACATTAGTTTGGCGCATAGGAACGGCCACCGTCAAATTTTGGCACCGTTGCTGGGGATTTGAATTGGCAACGCCGTGTTTTGGAAACAATTAAGGGATTAGTACTCTTTTGATCATGTCTTTGCTTTATTTTTATTTTTGGTTACTTATTGTGTTTGTTCTTATTTGGCTAGGTGAATTGAGCAAGGAAGTTGAGCAAAGGAGAATTTAAAGCAAGGAGCTAAGCTAAGCACAAAAAGGACTAGAAATCTAAAAAAAAATGCAAAGCATAACAAGGCTTGGAAGTTGAAAATGAATTGAAGTTGCTTAAGGACCATTTGTGAGATCTTTCTAACTCAAGCTATAGTTAAATCGTTGGCCCGCGTGGAGGCTTGTTTTTCATTTCTTAGATAAATCGTGAGCTCGCGTGGAGGCTATTTACTTTTCTTTGCATATTGTTCAAGCATGGGAGCATGGGATCATCGTATGTGGACATTTATTGATTGATTTGTTGCGGGGGCGAAGTGCTTGATTAGATGATTTCATTGTTGTGTTTCTTGAATTGTGTGTGGTCTTAAACAACCCATCATCATAATCAATGGAAAATCTAGAGGGTCATCTTAGTTATTTAGACCCAAACTTCATGGAGCATCCTCCTTTCAACTAATTTCCTCCCGGAGTTCAAGCTCCAATTCCTCCAATGATCCTTCGTGATCATTATAATCTTCATAAATATCATGCACCAACTTGCATCATGCTTCCTAATTTTGAGGCCAATCAATATGAGATTAAGTCCGAGACCATTCAAATGTATCCATTCTTTTATGGCTTAGATGGTAAGGAGCCATATAAACATCTTGATGAATTTCTTGAAATATGCTCCACTGTGAGGTATATGAATGTCCTAGAGGAAGTTCTTAGGTTACTTCTCTTCCCTTTTATTCTTAAAAATAAGGCTAAGCATTGGTTCAACAACTTAGGGGCAAATTCAATAACTTCTTGGTTACAAATGCAAAATGAATTTTTAAAGAAATTTTACCCCGTGAGTTTGACCAATATTATGCGAACTTCTATTCATGAATTTTCTCAAAGGGAAGGAGAACTTTTATATGAGGCTTGAGAAAGATTGAATGACTTGTTAAGAAAGTATCCACATCATGGTATTCCAAAATGGCAAGTTGTCCAATATTTCTATGAAAGCCTATCCGACACTCACAAGGACATAGTTGATACCTCATGTGGAGGATCATATTTTGGGAAGCATAAAGATGATGTTTGGCACCTTTTTGAGAAAATGAGTGAAAATTTATTGTATAAATGCCACACTTCTCGGTTGAGTCATGATTCTAATAACAAAAAGAAAAATTTGAAAGTGTGTCAAATTGGAAGTTCAATAGAGATTGTTGCCGAGGTCAAAACTCCAACTCAAAAACTTGATCAATTTTTATTGAGTCAAAAATCGGCAAAACAATCATCTCCTCTTCTTAATCATCATCGTGTATCTAATGAATCATGCATGACTTGTTCAATTGTATTGCATGCTACTTCCAATTGTCCCCATGGACATGTGCTCGATGAACCTTATGAACAAGTCAATGCCATATTTGCTCACCCTCTTTCGAATGCCTATGTTTCGGTGTGGAGTGAGCATTCAAATCCTTTTCAAGCTAAAAATTTTCAAAACTGATATGTTCCTCCTTACCAAAGAAATGGAAGCTCCAAAGGATTCGGCTTTTCTTTTTCTTTTCGTCAAAGAATGAACCATTTTTCTCATCCTCAAGCTTATAATTCTCAAAGTAATTCTAATCACCCTCGTACACTTTCTAGCAACCCCACATTTGAAGATAAAGTCTTAGTAGCTTTGGGTAGTTTGGAAATGAACACCAATTTGTTGCATTCTCATTCTCAATCGATATCAAAGCTTGAGTCTCAAATCGGGATGATAGCTAATGCATTGAATGCGAGAGAAATTGGCAAATTGCCTAGCTAACCCGAAAGGAACCCAAAATCACAACATTTTGTGGAAGTAAACTCCACATCGGGGTGTCTTTCCCAAGAGCATCTGCAAGTAATTACTAGTTTGAGAAGTGGTAGACAAGTTGACAATAGGGTTGAACAACCAAGTGAATATAGTGAACCGGTTCTACCAAAAGTTAACACCCGTCCTGTTTCCAATCCTATTCCTACTTCCTTGGTTGAGCAAGGCCCTAGAGGGAATTCTCAACCTTCTTCATCATCCCCTCAAGTTGCAAAGTCTTATGAGCTAAAAGCTCAATTTCCTTATGCTTTGAAAGAAACTTCACCTTTTGGGAGGTAAGAGGGAAAAATCCATGATATAATGGAAGTCTTCAAACAAGTTAATATAAATCTTCCTCTCTTGGATGCAATTAGGCAAATTCCGCCTTATGCAAAATTTTTGAAAGATCTTTGCACACAAAAGAGGAAAAACAAGGGACAAGGCCCTAAAAAAGTGTTCCTAATGGAGCAAGTGAGGTCCATCATCCAACATAACACTCCACCTAAGTTTAAAGATCCCTATGCTCCGACCATCTCATGTGTAATTGGAACCCATGAAGTTCGTAGAGCTCTTCTTGACTTAGGGGCAAGTGTCAATTTGATTCCTTACTCCGTATATGTCCAACTAGGTTTGAATGAATTAAGCCAACCTCGGTGGTGCTTCAATTGGCCAATAGATCCGTTAAAACACCTAGGGGCATGATTGAGGACATACTCATAAAGGTTGATAAGTTTTACTTTTCGGTTGATTTCGTAGTTCTTGATACCGAACCAGTTGCAAATCCCACCAATCATATCCCCATCATCTTAGGAAGGCCATTTCTTGCTAACTCAAATGCTACCATTAATTGTAGATCCGGTGTCATGGACCTTTCTTTTGGTAATGTGTTGGTTAAGCTTAATGTTTTTAATGCAAGTCGACATCCCATAGATGAAGACGAGTGTTGTCTTATAGATGTCTTGGATAAGGTTGTTGAGGAATCTATTCCTACCATGGTCATAAAATAACCAACCGAGGATAATCTTTCATCTCTTCTTTTTGAGGACCCCCTTGCATCTTGTCTTCTTGAAATGTATGGCAATTGTGGGTTTGATAGTGAAGGGTCAATGAATGAAGTTAATAATCTAATAGAATCCGTTGCAAGTTTGGATTTTCCACCTTGGAAAGATCCAAAGGAACCTCTTCCTTCACTCTCTAGCACTCCACTAGTTCCATCTCTAGTCTCTCCACCCACTCTTGAGCTTAAAACTCTCCCTCCCGATCTTAAATATGCCTTCCTAGGCCCGAAAGAGACTCTTCCAGTCATCATCTCTTCAAATCTTGAAAAAGATCAAGATAATTCTCTTTTGAATATGCTTAAAGAAAATAAGGAAGCCATAGGATGGAGTGTGGCGGATCTAAAAGAATTTGATCCTTCCATTTGTATACATAGAATTCTTATGGAAGAAGATGCAAAACCTTTTAGAGATGCTAAAGAAGATTAAATCCAAACATGAAAGAAGTGGTTAAGAAAGAAGTAGTTAAGCTCTTAGAAGCCGGTATCATTTATCCAATCTCTGATAGCAAATGGGTGAGTCCAACTCAAGTAGTTCCCAAGAAATCGGGGATAATGTTGGTTGAAAATGCAAAAGGTGAAGCAATTTCTAAGCGTACTGCCAATTCATGGTGAATATGCATTGATTACCAAAAATTGAATGCCGCCACTAGGAAAGATCACTTCCCTTTGCCATTTATTGATCAAATCCTAGAGAGATTGGCCGGGCAACAATACTATTGCTTTCTTGATGGCTATTCGGGTTATAATCAAGTAGCCCTTGACCCCTTAGACCAAGAGAAAACCACCTTTACTTGTCCTTTCGGCACATTTGCTTATAGACGGATGCCATTTGGTTTGTGCAATGCCCCTGCCACATTTCAAAGGTGAATGATGTCAATTTACAAATTTTGGTCCTACCTCTTAGGGTCGAAAGTCATTGTCTATTCTGATCATGCTGCTTTGAAGCACCTCTTGACTAAGAAGGAAACAAAGCTTCGTTTAATAAGATGGATTTTACTCCTTCAGGAATTTGACTTTGAAATCAAAGATAAGAAAGGTACCGAAAATGTGGTTGCCAATCATCTCTCAAGGTTGGTAGTTGAATCTTCCCTTAGCCCAACAATTTGTGATTCATTTCTGGATGAACAACTTTTTCAAGTTTCTACGGGATAAATGCCTTGGTTTGCTGACATTGTAAACTATATGGCAATTGGCAAGCTTCCAACTACTTGGTCAAAGAACGAAAAGAACCATTTCTTTGCCAACATCTGACATTACTATTGGGACGACCCTGTCTTGTACCGATATTGTCCGAATCAAATTATGGGAAGATGCATTCCGGAGAGTGAAATTCCAAGCGTTCTTGTGTTTTGTCATACTCTTACATGTGGTGGGCATTTTAGTCCAAAGAAGACCGCCTTGAAAGTTCTTTAAAGTGGGCTCTTTTGGCCCACAATATATAGAGATGCTTACAATTTTTGCAAATCATATGAAAGATGTCAAAAGATGGGCTCAATGTCAAGAAGAGACATAATGCCTTTGACAAATATTTGTTGTTGTAGAGATTTTTGATATTTGGGGCATTGATTTCATGGGTCCTTTTCCTATGTCTTATGGATATCAATAAATTTTGCTTGCCGTTGATTATGTTTCTAAGTGGGTGGAGGCTTGTGCTACCAAAACCAATGACCACTCCATGGTTATTCAATTCATTAAATCTAATATTTTCACTTATTTCGGTATGCCAAGAGCAATGATTAGTGATGGGGGAAAGCATTTTTGCAATCAATTCTTAAAGAAACTCTTTCTTAAGTACTCTGTTACACATAAAGTCACCACTCCTTATCATCCTCAAACAAGTGGACAAGTAGAAGTGTCAAACCGGGAAATTAAGCATATCCTTGAGAAAACGGTTAACACAACCCTAAAGGATTGGTCACGCAAATTGAATGACGCTTTGTGGGCTTACCGAACGGCATACAAAACTTCCACTGGCATGTCTCCTTATAGACTTGTTTATGGAAGGCCTTGCAATCTTCCGGTTGAGCTAGAACACAAAGCTTTGTGGGCGGTTAAGAAGCTCAATTTTGACCTTGACAAAGCCGGAGAGAATCGCTTACTCCAATTGAATGAATTGGAAGAGTTGAAGCACAATTCTTAAGACAATGCCAAACTCTATAAAAAAAGGACTAAAGTTTTTCATGACAAACACATTAGGAAGAAATCTTTTAAGCTGGGTCAAAAAGCTTAGCTTTTCAACTTTAGGTTAAAACTCTTTCCGGGAAAGTTGCGAACCAAATGGAAAGGTCTATATGAGATCATCTCTGTTGCACCGCATGTGGCGGTTGAGATTCAAAGTTTAAAGAATGGCAACAGCTTCAACATGAATGGGCAAAGGTTGAAACCTTATATTGAAGGATAAGTTTTTCAAAGACATATGGAAGCTGTCCTTTTGGTAGATCCAGTTTATGAAGAGATATAGTGATGTATTCATTGGTCCTAAGAGAAAGCTCAATTTTTTGCATATTCTTGCATTTTCGATCGATCTCAAATGAGGTTCGATCGATCGAACACCCATCCCTGCATCCAATCATCTCTTAGTCCCATCGATCGAGAAATCTCTGCATTTTTCACCTCTTTGTGTATCGATCGAATTTCATACTAGATTGATTTGAGTCATTCAAGATCGATCGAACTTTCTCTTCGATCGATCTTAGTTCCATACTTAAAATTTTTTTGAATCCCTACATATTTCACCTCTCTGTACATTGTTCGAACTTGTCTGTAGGATTTCACCACTTTGATCGATCGAAAATTAGATCGATCTAAGTTCGATTGATCTGAAGTATTCAATATATATATATATATATATATATATATATATATATATATATATTCAATCTTTCAAAGCAGCATTCCGTCTAACTAGAGCCGTTAAACTTAGCAATTATTGTTCATATTTTCTTGCATTTTGTATATACTTATATCATAAAATGAAAAATATAAAAATTTGTTTCACCATTGTGCCCTTATGTGTAGTCATGCTGCTTTCATATTTTCTATTGGGCTTGATCTCATATCTCTTTTTCATCTTGTGTTATATTGTCTTAGAATGTTTGATTTAGTTAATCTTATCCCATTTGATATCTGATGTGAGTTTGTTAGTGAAATTATTCCAATAAGTTGTTGATTCCAAGTTTGGGGGAGACGTCATTCGAATTACATCACTATCGGGCTTCATGTCTTTGCCACCACGGTATACTCTTTCCATCTTTTCTTTGGTTCTCACTACACATTGAGGACAATGTGCGGTTTAAGTTTGGGGGTAAGGTGAATTTGTTACATTCTATATAAGTTTGAGACTTTAAATGCATGATTGAGATTTGAGATTGATGTTAGCTATGATTTTGATCTTTTGAGGACTATATTGCTTAGAATTTAAAAATTGCTTGACTTGAGAGTCCAATACTCATTGTATGCCTTGTGGATGCCATTTAGGAGTAAATTTTTAAAAAATTGATATCTTGCTTGCATTTGTGGTCCACATCATCCTGATTTTGTGATTGTTTTGAGATTCACTCTAGGATTCTACACTAGCACAGGCGCACACTAGCATTCATTTGTGGGGTACATGCTTTGTTGATTATTGAATTGGTTATATCCTAATTGGGCTAGTAGTGCAATGAAAACTTTCATTCTTGATAAAAGTGTATAACAAACCCTTTTCATTGAGTAGCCGGGATTCTAGCCTCATCAAACACTGAATTTCTCGCACCGAAAGGTGGAGGGCCCAAACTCTAGGTTAATAATTGTTTATTAAAAAAAAAAAAGAAAAGAAAAGAAAAGAAAAGTTGCAAAAGAAATAAAAAGTGAGGACTTCTCCTAAAAAGTGAGAAGTAGGAAATGATTAGATGGAGGTTGTTTTAATTTGTAACCTAATTGATTTGAGCTTGTAAGTTCGTAGGGATGTTTGAACACCTAGTGCCCTAAAGCCGTCCAGTTTGGGAGTTATTGACCTAACGCTCGACCTCATGGATTGCTATAAAGCTTAATAGATCAACACATTACACCATGCTTCCATCTTTGATCTCTAGGATTAGAAAAAAAAAAAAAAAAAAAATCGAGTGAAAATAATAAGCTCACCTAGAACAATAAAGCTTTAATAAAAGGTCCACTCTTTGTCTTGATGATCGGGACTAGATTTGTATGCTAGTTTGAGGGTAAGGATGTGATTATTTTTTTAGTTGGCTTAGATAACAACATATTTGATATCGGTCCACTCAAAAAGGATTCTAGAGTTGTTTTGATTTGCATGATTATTTTCTTGATGTGTGGAGGATCATACTTGTTTGCTTGATGTTGAGATTTTGGGAGATTGCTTAGAAATGGTTGAAAAATTGCATACTTGAAGTAGTTTTCTCCCAATGCTTGTTTGCAATATTGGTGCCTCTTTAGTGAGAATGAGCTTAATGTTTGTGGGTATCATTACTAAAAACCCTCACGAGACTTCACTCATCCACTAGGGGTAACCTAGGGGTTTAAAAAGCTTGTTGCACATGCTAAATGCAATCGTGTTCCCTACGAAAGTGGCGTTATCCATTTATTGCTTTCGAGTTCATAGTTGTATAGTTGATTTCATTCCTTTACTTTATAGTTCATTGCTAGGGACTAGCAATATTTAAGTTTGGAGGTGTGATGAAAGCTGAAAAGTGCGCATTTAAATCCCTTAAGCTTAGGTATTTTAGAACCTTTATTTATCTTACTTTCCCGTTTTAGACTAATTTTATGTTATTGTCCTTTTTAGGTGCTTATCCCCAAAATAAGCTAATTCAGCCAAATAAGAGCTTAAAAGAAGCTAACTCAAGCTGGATGAAAGAAATGAGCAAAGTGGAAAGAGAATGAAGCAAAGTGTGGAAATCAGCATGTTCGATCAATCTGAAGAATACTTTGATCGATTGAAAGTTCATCGATGTAGACTCTCCAAGATGGATCCAAACCCTGTTGTCCTTATCCAAAGATCCCACAAAGTTCGATCGATCCAATAATTCTCAGATCGATCGAAAAGATTCCATCTTATCCTGTTGTACCACCCTACTCACCACTTTTGTCTCTTTCCCCAAAATATCTCAAATCTGTCCTTATCCAAAAAGGCGTCGCCATAGGAGAATCGATCCAGCCAAAGTTTGATAGATTTCAGCAATGTCGATCGATCTCAACACAGTTCGATCGATCGAACTTCCTTAAGTCCCAAAAAAAATATATTTCCAGCTCATTAAAAGTTGTCTCATTGTGCAATCATTAGAGGAGCCCTTGTGTACGAGCCTAGACCATTGGGTATGACATTTGAGCTACCTATATAAGGATTATGAGCCACTTTTACATATAGTTTTGATATATGCTTTTTAGAGTAGATAGATACAATTCTTAGAGAGGAAGAAAAGAGAAGAGGAGGCTAGAAACACTATCTAGAGAGGTTTTCCATCTTCCTCAAGAAGAAGAGCACTTCTACCATGGAGATAGCCCTTGAGGGTTGGAGGACACCATTTATGAGTGGCTAGACATCCTCTTGGGGCTAGAGTTAGCCCTAAGCATGCTTTCTTTACCTTGATTTATGTATTTTTGAGGGGATTTGTGTTGTAATATATGTTTTGACATATTTATTTACATAGATTTTGTTTATTCAATGATTTGTGTGGTTTAATTCTTCCAATTGATTATTTCTTTCTATCCATATGTCTATGTATGCTATAATAGATGTTCATGTGTTTATCTCTATCTTTTGTGTTGTTGATGCATATCTATGTGTGTTAATGCTATAGATTTAGAGATTGTCAAGACATAGTGCTTAATAGAATGTTCTTTTGGTTTATTTGATGGTTCATACTCATTTCTTGATGGATTGTGCCTCTCCCTTAGTTTAATTAGTTTAATTTTCATGTCATTAGCTTAGATGTAGTGTAGTTACCTTAGTTGTTAAATGGGTGGATAATCTATGTTTGTTGTTTGATATTCCATACTTATGAATGTAAGTAGTATATTTCTCTAATTATGTGATGTGTTTGGATTTTGAGCTTAAAGAAGGATTAATGACTTAGTTTGATGCATTGTGCTATTCATTGTGTTGTTTAGACAATATATACTTAATTGGTCATCCATGCTTGTTAAAACAACCACACACACTCATTATTGTTGCAACATATGTTTTCCCCCTCATTAATTGTGAATTAAGTGTATAGAAAGGTGATGCTTAGTGGTGATCTCTAAGTCTCAAGACCTCTCTCTCTTATTTTCTTTATCCTTTCTTTACTTGTTTTACATTGAGTTTGCTTAATTTTAATTGTAGTTTAATCAACCAAATAATCTACCTTTGATCACTCGACCTACTAATCTTAAGCTTTGTTTCCATTACTAGTAGCCCTCTAATCCCCTGGGACGATCCCTACTCACTCTTGCTACTTTAGTAGTAGTGGTAGTAGTGGTTTTTATAAATTTAAACTTGACCCAAAAGACTTTTCTTGAACCTACATTCACTACATTAGTTTGGCATATAGGAACGGCCACTGTCATTTATCCCTATTGAGAGGGGTTTTCCTTTTAAAATGTTGTGTCTCTGTGATTGTCATTGTGGTTCCAAACACTAGTAACAAATTGTGATCACAACACTTCAAGTACACTAGAAAATTGACTAAGTGTTGAAACAAGTATTTAAGATAAGTGGAAGAACTAATTCACCCCCTCCACCTCTTGGTTCATCACTTATTGATTTATTTTTTTTAAATGTGCAAATACACCCCTATGACTATTTTTTTAACAAAAATTGACATAAAGTAAATTTGATATCCTAATTTTTCCCTTTTCCCTTTCCATATTACCCTTCTCACATTATATATATTAAAAACATTAACAAATAGTAGACAGCTAAAAAAAATCACTATGCAACAAATTACTATAGATTTTTTCTATGGGTGTATAAGTTTCATGAAATATTTTGGTTAAAAATTCATATTAGCCTGGTAGTGCTATTCTATTATATTGACATGGGAAATATAGTCAAATATTCGTGTAATACCCCATAAATAATTATTATATATATATATATATATATAGTTATAGACGCATATTATTATTATTTAGGCATTATCCTTAATCAATATTTAGATAAGTGATTGTATTTAAATATTTAGATAAGCGATAGCATAGTTATCATTTAGTTTATTTGGAAATTTAAAAGAGTTCTTATTGAACTCATCAACTATATATATATATATATATATATATGTATGTATATATATATATATATATGTATGTATATATCTAGACTTAGTCGTATTTAGTTTTTTTTTACCTACGTTGCTATCCCGAGGATTTTTACACGTTTTGTGAAGCGAAAAAAAGCTCAAGCTGTGATTGCAATTGTAGGCAAGTTAATTCTTGCTTGTAAATTTGTATTTGTTTATGTTTTAATTGTTAGATTATTATGTATGATTTAATTGTAAACTCATGATAATTATTTTTAATTAGAGATGTTGGTCTTGATTTGTGGGATTTGTAAATCCTTATTTTAGTGGATTATTGGCCAAAATTCTTTGGGTGGCTATGCACGTGGATGATGTTGTTTGCTTGTTAAGTGAATTGGAAAGAAAGAAATAAGGGGAAATGGTAATGATGACGTGGGTGTGAGTCGTATGCAGCGGAATATTTAGAAAAGTTTTGATTATTTTAAAAACAGATCTTGTGTTTTTCTAACTTTCTTTATTTTAGAAATTAATAAATTAATATCATGAAATATAAAATAAAGCAAAGTAAAGTTAGAGATGACACCAGGATTGTAGCGAGTAAACCCTAGTTGATAAAATATGTCAACTGTTTGTATGGGAAAAACCTCATAAACTGTGCAGTCCAAAGTAAACCGATCCACTATGCTTAAAAAAAAGTACATTGAACTTTGACTTTGACTCATATCATATCGTTCTACCAAACACCAATTGCTAACAATCTTTTGGCTTTGCGGCTCCCCGTCCAGCAGCAACTTAACCTCAGACTTATGCTTGATTATTGTAGAAGAGTAACAGGTAGATCAGATAACACTCCTTGAATGCTCCAACCCTTTTAAAGTGTGATCGCTTTTACTTCTGTTCTTCTGTAATGTTTATATTTTTCACCATTTTCCATTTTTTGGAATTTTCTATTTTTGCAAGGGCATTTTCGTCTTTTCTCGTTTTGCATACCGGACACCGTGGGGGGTGCCGGGTGTGTCTGAGAGTTGATTGAGGCATTTCTTTGAGTTCAAGACTGTTTGAAATGTAAGGGTAGCCATTTCGGCATTTTTCCCTTTTTCGGGCCGGACGTTCCTGGGTGGGACCCGCTACCGGGATTGTTGTGCATGGGAGTTGTGTCTCGGGTCATTTGCATATCATGCATAATTATTTTATGCATTAATTAATTGTTTAGAAGCAAAATTGTGTGGTTGTAGTGTAATTAAAACATATGTATAATTTATGGGGGAAAGAATTAAAAGAAAAGATATTTTTAAATAGTGGGACCCACCACTTCAATCCTTTAGTGGCCAAGAGGCTTTTGGCCTCATTTTCTTTCTCTCACCCGTAAGCTCTCTTTCTCCCTCTCATTTCTTGTTTTTCTTTTTCTTTTCACATTAAATTTCAATCTTTGATTCCTTTCTCATTTTTGAGAATTTTGGGGTGCCGTTTGCGGTAAATTGAAGAGCTTGTTAAGATCTACACATAGATACAAACAATTCACCATTTGTCCAACCCTAGGAATTTCAAAATTTGGGCATAAAATTGGGGGTTTTTGCATTCTTGAAGGTAGGGGTCCCTAATCCATGTATTCTTGTACCTTTATGAGTTAATTCTATGTGATTTGTTGTCAAGCATGCATAATTCGTGTTGATTGCCTTTAAAATGATTAAATTGTTGAGTATGAAGTCTATGAATATGTGTATTAGTTGATTTGTATGAAAAACATGCCTAAGTGTTAATTTTCTATGTCTATGGTGTTTATTAACTTGGAAGAATATACTATATGGAAGCATGTTGTTTTGTGAATCATAAAATTCCCTTTTATTAAAGCATTGAAAAACATGAAACATTCATGCATATCATTGGTTAAGAAATGGGAAAGATTGTTTTGAAATAAAAGAAATGGGTTTTTGGGAAAAAGTTTTGATAAAGGGTTTTTGCGAAAACCTGGTCTCCAAGGGGTTACTGAGGGACCATGGCGTTAATATGACCTAGAGGGAAATAGGGAAATCACTCTAGCGTGGTTGAGCTATCTGGGCGCAAATGACACCATAGGGGTACCATGGGTCAGGGACAGTAGCAAATCCTTCTCTCATGTTGCCAGGGGGTCACCGTGGGATGGGTTATGTTAACGGTTTGAAAAGTGATGAATGGAAGTGATTTTGAAAATGGGGAGCGACATAGCACGGCATTGCATTTTATAGCACCACATTGTTCATTTTTGGACTTGAAATTGATGTTGTATTCTTCCCCGGCATAGCATGATCCCTATCCTTTATTCCTATTTATTACTTGAATTCATGGGGTCACAAGAAGTGTGTCCTAGGCACCACCTACTGAGTAATTTTGCTCACCTCTTTATATTAACATTTTTCAGGTCTCAGAAAATAAGTGGCGGATGACAACCCACCACAAGCTTGAAAGGGGAAAGTTCATTTTGTTATCTTTTGTGTTTTGAACCTTTTTCTATTGTAAAAGTATCATTTTGAAATGTATTAAGTTGCATAGCATGGCCTTGTAATTAAATTGTAAGTTTTGATCCTATTTTGATGTAAATTTGGATAAAATGTAAAGACTATTATTAATTCTTAGTTGAATGGGAGGTAAATGAAGGTTTTTGTATCTAAATGATGGTGTTTATAATTGTGGCATGTAGCTTTGTCATTTGCAGAGTCTTAGAACTGGTTTAGAACAGGGTGCAAGCCTCCACATAGGCCATTTTTTTTTTTGTTTTTTTTTTTTCATTCTCAATATTTCCAGTAGCTGAACCACAGCTCGAAGAACCATTTCGGTCGACCGAAATCGGCACTTTGGCTGACCGGTTCTTCCAGTAGCCTCAGCTACAGTAGGGATCACAACCAATCGACCGGTTGGCTATTTCGGCAGACTGGTTTAGGGGGGTTTGCTTTGGCTGACCGAAGCTTCACTTTGGTCGACTGAACTGATGCTACTTGGTCTTTCTGTGTTCCTTGTTCCGGTATTATCCACCCAGAGCCTTGAGATGATGATTAGAATTCCTTGTGAAGCATAATTTTAACCAATGAATGAGGTTTTGACTCTAGACATTGTTGGTTGAGGTTTGCCCTTTAATGTCAAATGTAAGTCAACAGTGTTTATGGCTTCTATTCTCTCTATATTGGTATCACAGGGGTATTTCTGTCCAGGGGTATTTCTGTCATTACTCATGTGTGTGTGTATAGGTTATATTTATTTCGTTTGCTAAAATTCACCACACAGTTTATACTCAAGTATTTGTACACATATATAGGTGCTGCTAAAAGTTCAAATCCAATGTGAGGGTAATTCTGGAATTTCTATTGTGTAATGAGGATTCTCTATAGTGTGCCACGTGCACAGTGGTTCTAATGAGAAAGGATAATGAAAGAAATGCAAACTTACAGCTGTAGATATCAGCATTGCATATTATTCTTTGAGGGCTGTAGGAAAAAGGTTTTTATTGTGACAAGCTAGGATTGTACAAGGGGTATTTAGGTCCATTCACTGAATATACTGTCTGAATTCTTCCCATCCAATGATTGGTGGATGATGTCTCACTCTTATCCACACAAGGGCAGCACAATGGCAGTATAAATATGCTGTTATAGCAGCTGCAGAAAGTAAGCACAAAATAGAGCCCTTTAAGTTTCATTAGAGCAGCAGTGAGTGAGAGGCTCGAGATTTACAAAGATAAGTGACTTTCAGAGTGGTAAATTAAGGTTTTGAATTATATTTAATCACTAAAATCATCATGGAAAGTGCACTAGTTCAATGAAGGAAGAAGCTACCAGTGAAACAGATTTTCTAGTGTAAATGCAGGCTGTAGAAGGTGAAAATGTGTTGTGGATATATCTGAGGCTAGATTAAGGTTTGAGCAAGTGTATCAGGAGTTTTAATATCTACACAAGGCTTCTACATAACCTAACTTGGGCTGGTATCAATTCTCACCTCTCAAACCAGTTTTATTTTAACTTTATGATGTATGGTAACTGTTTTGAGCTTGATATTGTGATACCTTGTTTCTACATGAATTATAACCTGATGAGCATGCTTAAAATGTTGATTAAAGTCTGTAGAAGCTAATGATTAAGACACATAAGTGGCCTTTAATATATTGAACCTCTAAACCCTAGTGAACTAAGGTTTTAAATTAAATATGCTAACATTTTGAAGTAAGTTAAGGTTATCTTGCTTAATCTGCATTGATAATCATCAAAGCAATTTATATTTTGTAAATCAAGGTTAAGGGAATTATTTGCAGACCTGAGCTACCTCGAATTTCTAGATTTACCCTTTGACAGTAGATTTCTGCAGAAACTAACTCTGAGCAGTTTTTGAGGCAGTTTTTAAAAAACTTATTGATGAGCTTAATATCTGGAATTTTGTGTGAAGATGAATCAAGTATATGAGATTATTTTCGATGCCCGAGACAGTTCAAAATACCTGTTATACCCTCAAAACAGTGGCATCATAGAGGCACCAAAACAGATCTTGAAGTGAGCTGTTTTGGAACTGAATTTAAGCTACACTGCTTTATACCTGCTTGTGTATCTTGAGTACTCATTTAAGCATATTCTAATCGTTGTTTTAAAGTTGTGGAGGTTATTGTTTGAGGAGAGTGTGAAGCATTTTAAGGCTATTACTGGTATATCTTGTGATTAGGGGTTTATGCCCTTATATTGAAGTTGAGCTTACAACTTATCAATATCTTGCTATACTCATGAGTATTGTTTGTTGAACAAGACTCTGTGATTGTTAAAAGTATATGAAAGTGAAGGTTGGGGTCTCATTGAAGCTACATTGCAAAGTTACCTTTTGAAGCTACAAAGCTAGGGTTTATTGAGATGTGTGTCTAATCAGAGTTTATAATGCCATACATTGCTGTTTTAACTGTTCCTATCATCTAAGCAAGTGAGTTATACTTATTAAAGATTGAGTGTGCAGAGTTTGGGTTGTTGGTGAAGCTAAATTATAGTTCTATCCTTGGAAAGCTAATTCTAGGGTTTTGAAGGCTACAAGACCATTGTGCGCTTTTATCTCTTTAGCATGCTGGTTTTACTCTATTTATCACTTAAGTAACTGTATTTAAGCTACTGAGAGCTATGGAAGACATTTGTAAACCATTCTTAGGGCTACATTGTGAAGTTATATCTTTACCCTAGATTTTAGGGTTTTTGCCTTTGGAAGCTGTTATTGTTCTACCTTGATTTTCTAATTGAGAACTCTATTCAAGCAAGTGTTATTGACTGAAATATGGCTGTGGGAACCTAGCTTGAGCATCAAGTGAAGCTGCATTGTGTTTTGGCAGTTCTATCCTTTGATTGCAGACAAGTGAAGACTAGTGTTTCATATTGTTCTACTTGAGGTTGTGTATTGCATTTCTTTATTGTTGTTGCAGCTGAAAAAGTATGTTCTTGATGTATTGACATTTTACTCCATTGGTGATTTAGCTACTGAGAGTTTGTAAGTCTAAGTAGGGTTGCTTTGGACAGGGGGAGTACATGTGTGCTTATTGTTGAGCTTGTGTGTGTGCAAAGGGAGTGAAAGTCAGTGTCCTAGTGAGTACAAGGTGGTAAGAAAAATGGGGCAGCTGAGTGAGTAACTACTTATATACAGCAAGTATTGTTGATGAGGTAGTGTGTGTGTGTATTGGTTGTGAAAGTTAGTGTCTATTCTAGTACAAGGGTGTGTGCAGAGTGTGAGACAGATGGGTGTGTAACAAGATACATACACCTAGTGGAGCTTATATTGGCTGAGGCCAAGAACTAAGGTTTTCCCTATTTGGAAGGGTTTCCTTGTATATTTTGTGTTATATTGTAATACCCGATATTTTAAATGATTTATTAAATTGGGATTAATTCATTTTATTTTATTTTTAAATGATTTATTTTATTTAATTTGAAATAATTGCATTTATTTTAAGTTTTAATTGATTTGTTTTATTAGGCGTTTAGATTAATTGTTTTATTTTATTTATATTTTGTGGAGTATTGATATGATGATTGTTGTGTGTGTGCTTAATTATTGATTCAATTGTTGGCGTGTTGATTTTATTGGTATGATATGACTTAGTTGTAAATTCTTGTTTGTTTATGTGCTTTATGTAATTAGTTATTTTAATTTAAGTGTTTATTTACTTATTTTATTTATTTAAATTAATTGGATTGGGCTTAAGGAAAGTTGGACCAAAGGATATGTGATTATTTAAATGATCGTTATTGGATAATTATATGTATATATAAATATTTATTGATATATATAGTTATATATGATTTAATTAACTAATGATTAATTATGGAAGGTATATATATATAATATAATATATGTTTACATATATATATATATATATATATATATATTATTTAAAGATAATAATAATTATTTTTATTTGGTAATCCTAGTAGAAATAGGATTAGGGTAATTAATGTGTATAAATATACACATAAGATTTTATTATTGAAAGTTTTTCACGTTAGAAAATAAGAAAGGTAAAGAGAGAGAAGAAGAGAATGCTGACAAGGAGGAGGCTAGATTTGAAAAAGAAGACGTCGGATTTGGAAGAGACGATCAATGCTTGAAGCGTCGGTTTCGTTTCGAAACCTTCAGGCTAGTTTTTTTTTTTTTTTTCCTCTTAGAACTCATAAGTATTTCACCTTGAGTATCAAGGCTTTAGATTAAATTTAAAAATTTAAATCATGGTTAGAACGGATTAATCAAATATATTAAGTTAATTTTATTTGATTAAATCAGGATTTAATCGGAATAGTTAAAAGCATGAATTATTATTATTTAATATTTTTGGAGTTTTAAGGTTTAATTGTAATATATAGGTGTTGTGTATATTTTAAATCAATTTATAAGTTGATTTATTACCCAAGACGGTTATTTATGGTTTCCGAAATTTTTGGATTTTTTCTTAAATTTTCTGGAATTTTCTGATATTTTTCTGGTATTTTTGGGAATTTATTAGAATTTATTTTTATATATTTATTGAATATATATATATATATATATATATATATATATATATATATATATTATATACACACTGGAGGCGTCTGTAACAATAGGGTTGTAATTCAGTGTGGGATGGCGCATGGAATGATGGTGTGCACGCTGATCTAGGCTGTTGAAAGAGTTTGATATAAGTGGATTGATCTGGTGTATCGCGGCACATTGAAGTATGGTGTGTATGTGAATCTGGACCATGGATTAGGTTTGGTCAATAGAAGATTGATTTGGTGTCGGTGCATACATGTGAGCTCAAGTGAGCTAATCTGGTATGGGTGTATTTGTATGAGCTCAATGATATAATCCGGTGTGGCGCGCTCACAGTAGCATTTGAGGTCAGCCTATTATTTTGCCTGTTTGTGACATAAAATTGAAACAGTCATAACTTAATCATTTTAAATCGAAATTGGGTCATTTTTAAGCTCAAATTGAAGGATTTTTTGTCCTCTTTCTAATGATACCAATTTATTCTTAGATTCCCATCATACTAGGAGATATTTACATTTTAGTGAGACGGTGTCGTAAAATTTTTTAAATCGAGATGGAGTATTTATAGGAAACCCTTTCTGACATATTTAGTAGCATTTAATTTGCTATTAATATAATAAATTAATAATTGGTTATGGAAGGATGATATATATATATATATATATGTGTGTGTGTGTGTGTGTGTGTGTGTGTGTGTGTGTTTGTATATATTTGTATATATGTATATATTGTTTATTTAATTTATAAGTTGTATGGGTAGATGTACATATATATATATATATATATATGTATATATATATATATATAATTGTTTATATATATGTATATGTGATTTTAGATAATTAAGGATTATTAAGGAAGGATTATACATATATATATTATATAATATATGTGTATATATATGTGTGTTAATTAAGATTATTAGTGTTATTATTCTTACTTGATATATTTGGATGGATTGGTTATTAAATTAGTGATATGCTTATAATTTGTATGAGATGTCTATGTATGAATTAGTTATTATTGAGTCTAAAATTAGTACATGGATGAATTGTAGGCATGGGTGAGTTGCCAAAGGCTTAAAAAAATATTACCTTATTTGTATGAATAAATTATATACATAGGAAATATGGATGAATGATTAATTTAAATGTATAAATAAATATACTTATGGAGGCATGGTTGGTTTGCCAATGTATAAATAAATATACTTATGGAGGCATTGTTGAATTGCCAATGTATAAATAAAAATACTTAAGGAGGCATGGTTGAGTTCCAATATATAAATAAATATATTTATAATGGCATGGTTGATTTGCCAAAGCGTAATTAAATTGTTATGTGTTAGATGATTAAAATTTCATCTATGGTTATTGTATGTATAGGTTGGATTATGATTTATTATTCTTAAATTAGAATAGTCGAGTATTTACAAGTTAGTGTATTATTTTATATATTAATAAAATAATATTGGAGAAGGCATGGATGAATTGCCAAAGCATAAATCTTTGCTTTATGATTTAAATAAATAAAATCATTAATTAGTGGTTATAGGGTTTTGGATTAAAGGAATTATTCATTACATTATGGTTTATTATTTAAGTGATTAAATAATTATTTAAAATGGAATTAAGGTTAAAAGGTTTCTCTTTGAAAGAGAAGTAGATTGTGGATTGGTTTAGGTAGGATTATATTTTAATTATGGTTTATTGGTTTTGAAAATTAATGAACCTATTAATGGATGTGAATGTTATATTGTATATAATTATTTATACATATGTGTATCTTTATTAAACTTAAAACTTTATTAGGTTTGGTTTTGATCAGAGATGATCTGCTTATTGGTTTTCAGAGGCTTGGTAGAGAGAACTTGCTTGTAGGGTTTAACTCATGATTTATTTTTCAGGTTATTAGAAGTTCAAGTATCAAGGTTGAGGATCCATAGCTAGAGGACTTATCTGTTCTTTCTATTTTATTTCAAAGTAGGATATTATTACTTCAGTAATTATTAATGGATTTATGGATAGTGGATTTTGGTTAAGGGGTCCTTGAGTTAAGTGATTCCCGAGTTGTAACCATTGGTGAGTTATTAATGGAAATTTTATTTATTAGTTTTTCTTCAGCGTACTATTTATTCTTTTATTTCATTTTGTACTCTGTGCTTGTTTGAAATACTTTAATTGTTTTGATATCCCTTGATTTTGTGTGCAGACTTGATCAACCCGTATTCCAAAATTAGGGGGTCTCACAGTTGGTATCAGAGCATTCCAGGTTCAAGTGTCCCTAGGGTGTCTTTCGTTGTGTGAATTCTGCCTTGTGTACTCTTTTCTTAGAGCTTAAGTTTAGGATTCACTGTATTCTATATTCGGTCCGTTAGTGCATTTTAATGATAAATCGTTGAGTCTTATCAGAAAAGGGTAAGACACCGATTTGGAAGGTATTTAAGAAAGAAGGAGCATAGGCGCTAGAATCGTATGGTAAATCAGTAAGTAGGGAGACAATATTTATTGCGAAAACTGATTAAATGACATAGACTACAAAGATCGATAGTTTACGTTCACATAGTAAACACAGATGCGAGATATAGTAGATAACTAAATTGTGGAAAATTATTACTTCTACACTCAATATTGTTCAGGGAGGATGAATGTAATTGCAGAATTGGTTTTTAAGTTCAGTTTTGAGGATTGGGGTGTTCCAAGGTTATTTAAATCAAATTAGGTGATTTAAATGGTTGAAATAGACTGGTTAAAATCTCAAAATGCATAATATACATTATTATGCTAAGGACTTGAACAATATGGAATTTTAATTAACTTACATGTTATGAATGAATGATATAGTTGCTTAATATTATTTTAGCAATTTCAGTGTAGATTTATGTAATTTTAAACATGTATTGACATATAATATAATCATGTATTTATCAGATTTTTTTTTTATTATGCCTACTTCTGGATTATTTGGTGTATAATTATATATGTTGCATAAATTATGGATTTTATATATTTATGCACCATTAAAATAATATGGAGGTATTTTAGGAACGAATTAAATGAAAAGTTAAGTCGTACCTACTTGTGTATTTTAGGGACGAATTAACGGAATAGTTAAGTCCTACCTACTTGTGTATTTTAGGGACGGATTAACGGAATAGTTAAGTCCTACCTATTTATATTTATAAGGAAACAGATTAACCATAGAGTTAAGTCCTACTTATTCGTGTCAGGTCAACAGAATAGTTGGATGGCATGCCATTGAAATAATATGGTTGGATAGTTTATTTTTATATTTGGATAGAATGAATTTTATATATGTATAGATATGTGCCATGATATGAGCTTGAGTCTCAGGATCAGTGGTTAGGATAGAGGTGTATATTGCCAATTGAGATGGGTAGTTGGATTTAAGGATGTGTGGGCCCTGGTAGAAGGAGGACTCGTGACCACCTTCGTATGCGTTTTGCATAAGATACCCACTATCCAGTTGTGACTGCCTTAGTCCAGTGAGATCTCTAGTGTGTACTTATATTTATCAATTATATAAATATGGAATTAGCTAATTTGGGATATACAAATATTAAGGTATGTAGACTACAGGGTAAGGCATATCAGAATGTACAATGTTAAGATGGAAGGTAGGAATGTAGTGGCAGTAGCCACCATTACTTCCAAAGTATCTGGTATGTTCGTTATTAGGTTTGATCAATAGAGATCATTAGTATTGTGCAGTCACTTTCCATATTAAAGTGGTCGAGGGGAGATATTTCTGCAAATAATATTGTTGGAATACTCATGTTGTGAGGGAAGTTTATTTCCATTGGGGTCGTCACTAGTTAGATAACAAGGTGGTTTATTCATTATAGCAAGTACATGCAGCAAAAAGGAGTTCTAAATAATATGGACAATTGGGTCTTTACTCAAATTGTCTCCCATAGGGGAAGTAATGTTGATTAGAAAGAAAAGGAGGTTATCACATCACTATGTAACGATTTATGTTTTATTTATTAAGCAATAACCGATTGTTGGTAACAATATAAATATGTTTTTTTTGCACCATGTGTGTAAAGGAGGTTTTTTTTTTTTTTTTTTTTTTTTTTTTTTTTTTTTTAGTGCAAGAAATTACAACAATTGGACATTTTTCCAACACATATAAGTTGGCGAGGTTAGGTTGCAAATAAATACAACTAGCATAGATTAGCTCAATATATTCTTAATAAATTACGAGATATGCCTGCTAATTATGAGTATGTGTGAATGGGTTAATTTCCACACGTATAAAGGGAACTTGGAAATTTGAAATTAAATACTCAATGTTTTTCATTTCATGGATTCGTGAATTCCAAGGACGGAATTCCTTTTGTGAGGGGGGAAGAATGTAATGAATGACTAAGGCATTAAAATGTTTCTGGATCATACTGAGACAAAACTTAAACTAGTAGCTGCCTTAGTAATTTAGGACGGATGAACTGGACGTCGCCGGAGAGGACACAGTTGAAGGAAGCAAGCAGAACGGAGGAGAGGAGGAAGGAGGCAGCTCCATGAAAACATGGAGCCGGCTTAAAGTGACTTGGAGGCGGCTCCAAGTGGTTTGGAGCCGGCTCCATCTGTTTGGAGGCGGCTCCAACCTGGTTGGAGCTGGCTCCTTCAAGGTTTTTCAGTTTTTCTTGGTTTTCTGCAAGTTTTGGGCTACTGTGGTTGGATTTTTAAAGTTTCAGGTTGATAAAGGAGTTGTTCTAGGGGAGTACAGTGATGTCTAAACCCTTATTAAAGCTTCAGAAGGTATGGTAATACATAATATACCATAGGAGGCAAACGTAGAGAACAATACGAGACTCTGCAGAAAGTTTGTTAGTTTGGCTTGGATGCAAATGACTCAAGTTGCCTAATTGTAAATTGGTAATTGACTTAGGAAATTTATGGTTTAAATCATATCACAATGTTATAAAATTAAGCATGCCAATTGTAATAATTCGCTGTTATGCTTAATGAGAACTTGGTTTTTAACTATACAATTATACAGTATTGTATCTTATCAACTTGCCGGATATCGTGGAATAGTTTTAAGAGAGCATGTTAATTCTGATATTGTTAATTTTATGCTTTTAGTGGATTACAGGATGCATTATACCTATTCTCTGTGTTTTAAACTTATTAGAGAATCATGTATTGGTAATACAGAACAAGCATGTTATACACATATTCTGGTTATACATGTGATGGACTCTTGTTATTTTTGCTATGGATTAGTTGGTATTTACATATATATATTTATATTGTCAACTACTGGATGGATGGATGGTATGCACCGGTATGGGACGGTGACATACTAGGGATAGATTGGTTTCAAAATACTACAATCTTACCTACACGGAATAAGGGAATGGATTTTAAAACAAATCCTATTTATGCTTAAGTCAAAGATGCTGCACAAGCTGAATGACTCACTGGATTGCTTGTTATATTTGTTAAGTCAAAGAAGCTGTACAAGCTGAATGACTAACTCGATTGCTTGTTATCAATGTTAAGTCAAAGAAACTGTACAAGCTGAATGACTAACTTGGTTCTTTATGGATAGTTAGGATCGGACTTTAAATATATTTTTATGGTACCCCGATATGAGCTTGAGTCTCAGAGTCGTCGGTTAGGGAGCATATATGCAATAGGATACGTAGCTGGATATGAGAGGTTGAGGTGTATCATATTAGGTCTAGGTACTCATGCCCACCTATGGGTGCGTTTTCGCATGTTGCCTTCTATTCAGGTTGAGACCCTCTCTATAGTCCCGTGAGAGTCCTATAGTGTGAATATATATACGTACGGACTAATAGCTATTATTGAGTTGGTTAGAATGTATATGCGTATCGAGTCTTTGCTTAGATTGTAGTAGGTTAGAACTTGTTCGTGGGCCTCACCCACCTCTATTTTTCAGGTACTCATCAGTTCCAGACTTAGACTTGATCGTGCTGAGCAGAGACTACTACTCACTCTTCCGACGACATAGGACTTTTCTCCATGGTTTACTCTGGATGTTCTTTAAGTAGCTTTCATTTCAGTTTGGATTATTATTAAGGGTCTATTAGAGATGGATTCCCGAGTTGTATTAGAATTGGAGAAGTTAGATGTATCTGATTAATTCTTTATTTATAAAATTTTAGTCTGAGGTTTTTAGTTTTGGATTATCATTCTAGTTTCGTTTCAGTAATTTATTTATTCTTGTTTATCTTAACTATATTCTATGTTCATTTATTGCTAATTTGTTTGATATTCTCGGGTAATTGGGTGTGGGCCTGGCCAACTCGCATCTGGAAATTCGGGGGTATCATAGGCAATAACAAGAAATAAGCAAGTAACAAACACTTCGCCCCCACAACAAATAAACAAATCTTCACATACAATTATCCCATACTCCCATGCTTGAATAATATGCAAATAAAAGTGGATTGCTTCCACGTGGGCTCACGATTTATCTAAGAAATGAAAAACAAGCCTCCACGTGGGCCGACGATTTAACTAGAGATTAAGTTAGAAAGATCTCACAAAGGGTCCTTAAGTTACTTCAATATATTTTTAATTTTTCGCTTAGCTTTGCAATTTTTAGATTTTTAGTCCTTTTGCCTTGCTTAACTCCTTGCTTTGAATTCTCCTTTGCTCAACTTCCTTGCTCAATGCACCTAATCAAATAAGAACAAACACAATAAATAACTAAAAAGAAAATAAAGTAAAGACATGATCAAAAGAGTACTATTTTCTATTTGTTTCCAAAACACGGTGTTACTTATTAATTCCTCGGCAGCGGCGCCAAAAACTTGGTGGCTCGAGGTTGCGTAGCACCAAAAGTTTGCAAAGATATGAACTAAGAGTGTGAGTGTGCTATGTGGCCAAGTTCTAAATTTATAAAAGCCACTACTTCCTCTAACTAAAAATATAGCTAGGGTGAATAGGGATCGTCCTAAGGGATTGTGGGTGCCTTTGCAATGGAAACAATATATAGGGTCAATAAGTCGAGTGATCAAAGGTTAATTGGATTAATTGATTAAGCTATTATGTAAATGAAATTAAAGTAAACATAATTCAATGATTGATAAAGTAGAGAAAGATATAGAGGGGAGGACTTGGGGTACTAGAGCTCCCACTAAGCTCGACGTCACTAGACACTAGCAATTGTATATTAATGGGGAGATTGACTTGTAACTTGTGTGTGTTTGTGTGACATTAATTGAAACTAGGCATTGATGGCAAATAAGCATAGATTGTCAAGCCAAATCAAATGGAAAGCACAACCTATCAAATGAGACTAAAATTCATTCAATGAAACCACAATTTATGCACACACAACTATCTAGAAACATACACCTAATGCATTCATACGTATGGAACACCAAGGAACAAGAGTAGATTGTCCACCTATTTATGAATTTAAAGCAACTACACTACATCTGCACTAAAGACATGAAATTAAACTTAGCTAAAGGTGTGGTACAATCCATCAAGAAACAAGTGTGAACCATCAAATAAATTGCAAGAGTGTTCAATTAAGCTCTATGTTTTGACCATCTCTAGATTAACTTCATCCATACATATACACATGAATAAATTCCAATAAATCTAGAGAAAAGCACATGAATCATCCATTCTAGCATACATGGACATATGGTTAGAAGTAGATCATCGATTGAAAGCATTAATCCATACACATCAAGTAGAAACCACAAGATGTATATATAAATGATCAAAACATTGTTACAAATAAATCCCCAAAAATATACAAAGAACTAAGTCTAGGAAGCAAACTTAGGGGCTACTTTAGCCCCAAGTAGATGTCTAGCCACTAATTGAAGTAGTCATCCAACCCTCAAGGGCTATGTCCATGGTAGGAATAACCTCCTTCTTGATGGAAACCCTAGAAGAATGGAAGAACTCCCAAAATATGTAAAGCTCTTTAATCTCTCGCCTCGTCTCTAAGATATGAGAAAATGATATATTTAATAACCTTTAACCTTCATGAAATTATTTATACTCTAAGAGTGGCTCTCAATCCTTATATAGGTAGGTCAAATGTCACACCAATGGTCTGGATTCGTGCGTCAAGGTCCCTCCAATGATTGCACCATGCGCCAACTTTTAATGAGCTGGAATTTATCTTTTTTCAGACTTGAGGAAGTTCGATCGATCGAACTATGTTAAGATCGATCGAACTTGGCTGAGATCCATCGAATGCTGTAGGGATTGATCATCTTTGGCGGTGTCTTTTTGAATAAAGAAAAATCTCAAAGATATTTTTGGATATTTTTGCGAACAAGACAAAAGTGGTAGGTGGGTGGTAGGTGTGGATAAGATCGAATCATTTCGATCGATTTGGGAAATGATGGATCGATCAAACTTATTGGATTCTTTTGGATAAGGACAAAGGCTTAGATCCATCTTGAACTGTTTAGATTGAAGAAATGTTGAGATCGATCGAACATGCTGGATTTCCACACTTTGCTTCATTTTGCTCCCACTTTGCTCATTTCTTCCATTCAGCTTGAGTTAACTTCTTTAATGCTCTTATTTGGCTGAATTGACTTATTTTTGGGATAAGCACTTGAAAAGGGCAATAACATGAAATTAGTCTAAAACGAGAAAGTAAGATAGATATAGGTCCTAGAATACTCAAGCTTAAGGGGTTTAAATGTGCACTTTTCAGTGCTCATCAATGGGCAACTGTCTTAACCCACGCCATGGCCTGCAAGACAGAAAAGAAACACTTGCAAAATAAGTCAGTAACAGATAATAGAGAATTGAAGCACAGTATATAGAAACATGTATGTCAAGTAAGATAGACAACTCTGAATAATTGACATCAATCTATGCAAGTGATGATGCGACCAAATAAACCGTGGCTAAGTGAAACATGCTAAACAGTGTAAGTATAGAATGCATCTAATGTGGAAAACACAGGCATTGGGCATTAGGGAACTCGCATGAACACTGTGGATGGTGTG
This sequence comes from Cornus florida, assembly GCF_030987335.1. Classification (NCBI taxonomy): domain Eukaryota; kingdom Viridiplantae; phylum Streptophyta; class Magnoliopsida; order Cornales; family Cornaceae; genus Cornus; species Cornus florida. The sequence continues at coordinate 47,699,885 of NW_026775575.1, forward strand.
TGAAGTGTGCATATGCAAATCTTTGAAGGTCCATCGATCAGAAAAATATGAGATCGACCTTTCCCGGATCGATTAGGACTAAGTTCTATCGATTTTTCTCTGATCGATCAGAGAAAATTTCGATCGATTGAACTGCTGTGAGAAATTAAAAAAGTTATAGATTTGTGATGTGGATGACACGAGGGCACCCAAGCAAGCTTGTGGGTCCCTTTACACCTCAACAACAAAAAAATGGTCACTTGAATAGGCAAGTGACCCCCAAAATCAAATCACAAATGAAAATATATATACATATATATATACATATATAGACATATGCTTCAAAGATCAAAAATGGAAAGAATTCATCATGAAAACTTGGATCTAATCATGGAAACATAAAAAACATGTAGGTTGAAGCTCGAAAATGGAAATAAAACTTAGACCTCACCAAGACGAATGAGAGAAATGGAGACGAAGGAGATGAGATGAGATCAAGAGGTGGAGATAAGATTTCGAAGCTCGGGAAACTCGCCGGAGGTTGGGAAGATGGGTTGCAGTGGTGGGAGGCGATGAGGGTTGATGAGGGTTGAGATCGATACCCAAATCGATCAAATGACTCTAGGGTTTCTATTTTTAAAAACTGTTCCTGATATGTTTGATCGATCATGAAAAATCTCAGATCAATCAAACATAGATCGATCTTTAAGAACACAGATCGATCTAAGCTCAAAATGACACAGTATTTTTGAAATTTTTTTTTTGAGAATTTTTTTTTTAATTTTAAAAAAATTATTTTTTGAATTTTTGAAAATAAAAATAAAAATAAAAATAAAATGAAAATGTTTTTGGATTTTTTTGAAAATATTTTATTATATATATATATATATTTTAAAATAAAATAAAAATAAAGGAAAAATATTTTTCTAATATATATATATATATATATATATATATATATATATATATATATTTAAAATAAATTCAAAAAGGGCAGTCAAAGTCATAGTCAATAAATGGACACAGATCGATCATTCTAAGATTGATCTGGAAGATACTTCGATCGATTAAATAGGTGAAAATCTGCAAACAAGTTCAATCGATACACAGAGAGGCCTTTTTCATGGATTTCAAAAAATTTTCTAAGTACAGAATGAAGATCGATCTGAGGAAAGTTTTGATTGATCTTGAAGCACTCAGATCGATCTGAACTGAAGTTTGCTCGATACACAAAGAGCTGAAATATGCAGGAAATTCTCGATCGATAGGACTGAGAGATTATTGGATGCAGGAATGGATGTTCGATCGATCGAACATCTTTTGAGATCGATCGAACAAGTGCAAAATGCTTATTTTTAGAATGAAAGTGCATGCATTCTCAATCACAGTTCCTAGCCATGTGTATAAACCCAGAATATATCTAGACGACGTAAGAAATGAAAGGTAAAATAGTAATGAGGGAGGAATAGGGTTGTAAACCTTACGAAGCATTGCTAGTCTTTAACGTCTCTAGCAAGACATTGGGCTTTTTTAGCCTGGATCAAATATCTTGTTATGCATTCCCTCCTTGACGGGGTGAATGGATTTTTGAATCCCACCCAACAAATGGTTCTCTAGAGAACTTGTTGAATTTGATTCAAAAGACATTGATGGTCCGTGGTCTATGCAACTCTTGGGCTTCCATGCCCTTGGAACACTTGGTTTTGAAACAACAATTCTTGAATTCAAGTTTGAAGATGAACTCTTAGAACTTCCACTTCTAAGCAAAGACTCATGTTTTTCAAGTTCATTGTCAATGCACTTTTCTACAACACACACTTCTTCATGCTTGTCTATTGAATTCGGGGTTAGATTAAAGATGTTCAACTTCACCTTCATGTAGCCAAATGAGATTTTCATTATCCCCGTCCTATAATTGATGTTGGCGTTTATGGTTGCCAAGAAGGGACGGCCAAGGATAACGGGAATTTGGCTCTTGGGATTTGGAATCAATTCCGTGTCAATGACAATGAAATCAACGGGGAAGAAGAACTTATCAATCTGAATCAAAACATCCTCAATGATACCCCGGGGCTTTTTGATGGATCGGTTGGCAAGTTGTAAAACCACTGACGTCGGTTTCAAGTCCCCTAAGCCCAATTTGACATATACTGAATATGTAAGAAGGTTAACACTTGCTCCTAAATCTAAGAGAGCCGATTAATGACATGGTTACCAATGATACAAGAAGTAGTAGGTGAACCGGGGTCCTTAAACTTTGGGAGTGTGTTATGTTGCAAAATGGAGCTCACTTGCTCGGTCAAGACCACTTTCCTTGGTGCTTAGCTTTTGTTCTTCCTCTTTTGGGTGCAAAGATCTTTCAAAAGTTTGGCATAAGCCGAAATTTGTTTGATTGCATCTAAAAGTGGATCTTCACTTACCTAAACACATCAATGATTTCATTAGTCTTGGTCTTTTGTTTGTCAAGAGAAATAGATCCTTTCAAGGCATCCAGAAATGGAGCTTTAGGCTCACAAGCTTTTTCAGAATTTTTCTTTGAAGAATCTTTAACGCAAGAATTTTTCAAATTGTCACAAGAGTTCTTCAAATCATCTTTCAAAGCTTTGTTCAAATCATTTTCCTTTACTTTTTCAACAAAAGGGTCATGCACATGCAATGAAGGAGGAATAGGATGTGAAATGGGACGGGTGTCAGCTTTTGGTTGCATCGGTTCACTCTCTTCATTAGACATACTCACTTGGTTGTCCATAATTCTCCCACTTCTCAAGGTTGTCACCGCATTGACATGTTCGATTGTGTGACCTACCGATGAAGAATGAGTCTCCACAACACATTGTTGCTTTGGTGGTGCATTCAAAGGCATCTTCCCTTTCTCTCTAGCATTCAAAGTACTAGCTATTTGCCCGACTTGGGTTTCAAGCTTAGCAATAGATTAGGAATGGGACTGAAGCAATTGAGTATTTACCTCTAGAGTGCCTAGAGTGGTCAACACTTTCTCCTCAAAAGCGGGACTCCTAGAATTTCCTTGAGAATACGATGATTGGATAGGGAAATGAGAATTAGAAAATTGATTTCCATGTGATGATTGAAAAGAAGATCTATAACCTTGGGAACCTTGGCTTTGCATTGGTGGTGGAACATACTTGTTTTGAAAACCACCTTGGGGAGGGTTTGAGCCTTCCCCTTGGCTTTTCCAAGAAAAGTTTAGATGGTTCCTCAAACTTGAATTGTAATGAGTGCCATAGGGATTATTCCCTTGGTTGACAAATGTAGCATTGACTTGCTCATGGTTTTCACTTGACACATGTCCATGGGAACAATTGGAAGTAGAATGTAAAACACTTGAGCAATTGAATGTAAGTAGGTGCATTTTATTCATTAAGCACATAATGGTCTCTTAAAGCAATGGGAGGATTCATAATCAGCGGTGCTACTCAAACACCTTGATTGCGTTTCATAATGGGGGGTTGTGGAGCAAAAATTGACCGAGGCATTCTCAATGGAATTTGGCCTTGTTGTTGTGGTAGGATAAATGGTCTAGGCATGCCTAATGGTACTTAAATATTCTCATGATACACATTAGGGTGGAGGATGCCTTGTTGGTCTGTGACTAAGTTCTTCCACATAGTCGTCATTCAATTCCTCCATTGGTGAAATGGAGTGATATGAACTACTTCTTCCCCTAGGATTAAGAACAACCGATTCAAGATGCAAATTAGGAGGGACAAGAGTAGGATTTAATAACCTACGACTATGCATGCACTAACAAAGCAAATAACAAGCAAATAACAATCACTTCGCCCCCACAACAAATCAATCAACAAACATTCTCCACATACATTGGTCCCATACTCTCATGTTTGAACAATATGCAAAATAAAAGAAAATTACCTCCACGCGGACTCACGATTTATCTATGAAATGAAAAACTTGCCACCACGCGGGCCGACGATTTAACTAAAGATTGAGTTAGAAAGATCTCACAAAGGGTCTTTAAGCAAATTCGATTAAACTTTTAAGTTTCAAGCCTTGCTATGCTTTGCAAATTTTTAGATTTTAGCTCTTTATGCTTTTGCTTAGCTTCACTTGGCTTCTTTGCTTCCTTTGCTCGATTTCCTTGCTCAATGCACCTAATCAAATAAGAACAAACACTATAAGTAAAAAAAGTAAAATAAACTAAAGGCACGATCAAAAGAATACTAATTCCTATTTGTTTCCAAAACACGGCGTTGCCAATTCAAAATCCCCGGCAACGGTGCCAAAAACTCGGTGTGTGTCGCGGGCACCAACATTTAAAGATGCACTAAGAGTGTGAGTGTGCAATGTGGCCAAGTTTTAAATTTATAAAAGCCACTACTACCTTTAACTAAAAAAATAGCTAGGGCAAGTAGGGATCGTCCCAAGGGATTATAGGCGTGCTTGCAATGGAAACAATGTATAGGGTTAGTAGGTCAAGTGATCAAAAGATGGTTTTTTTGGTTGATTAGACTACAATGCAATTGAAATTAAAGCAAGTAAAAAGTAAGAATTTAGAATGAAGGTTAAAGTTATAGAGGAGAGGACTTGGTGATAAGCGCCGAATATTGCATATTCAAGCACCCTTAATTGCATTATTTAAGTCCATTGTTTGTTTAATTATGTAGATTACCTTCATATGCACGTTTTTGCATATTTTCAGGTTCATTGGCCAAAAAGAAGCAAGAAGGATACTTTGTGGAGTTTTGAACATCAAAGGTCACAATGCTGAATTTCTTGCAGCAGTGGAACCTGGACTTTGCTCGCCATTTTGACCTTGAAAACTAGAGAACTAGACTTCCCTCATAACATGACATATTTAGATCTCTAAATCAGTTTTCCAAATCTTCAAGTGGTTCATCATTCGGAGTTTGGAGCAGAGAGTTATGATCTTCTTATCAGAGGTGCTCAGAACTGCCTGGCAGCAATGAATTTCTGTCTTTCTCTTCAATTTCGACCAACCAAACTTGAGAATTGGATCTCCACCAAAACATAAAGTTTTTATAACTCTGAATTAGCTTTCCAAATCTTCAAACAGTTCATCATTCAGAGTTTGGAGCACAAAGTTATGGCTGTTTTACCAAAGTAGGTCCGGGCAAAGCAAGGCAAGTATGGAGCAATCTGCTCCATTTTCGAGTGCTCGAGGCCCTATTTCGAGCACTCGAAATTTGGGCAGAATGCCCTTCGGAAGTCAGCCACTTGCACCTTATTTTCCTCATTTTTTATCTCCCTCTTTATGGAGTGGTTGGGGATGTTTTTGGAGGAGAGAGAGAGCCTTGTTTGGAGGTAGATAAGGGGAGGAAAGCCACACAATCTCAGGGCTGACTTTTGGATCAGATTTTTGGAGGGAGAAAGAGGAGCAAGAAGAGGGTTCTTGGAGCAAAAGGAAGGGAGCTCGAAAATGGAGGAAAAGGGCAAGCTTCTTCCTTCTTCTAGCTCACTCATGGGTAACTAAACCTCATCTAGGGAGGTGATGAAGCCTCTCCTTTGGCTTATGTTCTAGATTAGGTTCTATTTTGGGGATTATGATGTATCATTTTTGGTCTTTTCATAATCTAGAGCATATTACTTCTTGTAATGAATTCTAATGTTTATAAATGATTGTTGTAAGTGATTTATCTTGTCTTAGATGGTTTCTTGTAGTAATCATAATGCTTGCTTCTTCATGGTGACAATGGAGATAGGATTATGAATAATTTTCAAGGCATCTTGATAGAGAAAATGGATAGTCCATTGCTTAGGAACTTTCTTTGATGGGTTATGCTAGTTTCCTACCTCATGTGCTTTATCATTTGATTACAAACTTGATAGTTCTTGCTTGAGTGAGTATGTTGAAGGCTACACTTTAGTTTAGGTAGCTCAAATGTATTAATTTTTGAGGGATTATTCTTGTTTAATGATTTAATGAACTTCTCTAAGGGTATATGGTAATCTAGTGTTGCTATATATTCCGTGACCATTTTATACATTGTACTTCCCCAATTTAGCCTTAATCTAGCATGTACTTAGGGTGTAGTGTGGATTCATCTCCCTAGTCTTTTCTACTTGTATCTCACTCCTTTAATTTCTTTGCAATTTATTGTTTTATGCACTCCTAATTTCCTAGTTTAGTGACTATCAAACAAACCCTTATTACCCCTTATCATTCTAAGAACAATTCTAGACTCTTAGGTTGCCATAGACTAGCGCAGTCCCAGTGGTTCGACTTACTCGACCAATAGCCCTATTTTACAATGATTCGTGCTATTGCGAAGGTTGATGTATAGTTGATCAACCGATCAATTTTTGGCGCCGTTGCCGGGGATTTCAAACGGTTTAGCAACCAAAGTTTAGGGTTAATTTTAGTTTGATTGTGAATATTGTGTCTTGTGAATATTCCTTGTGTGTTTTGACCATCTTTGTGTTTTAAGTGTTGGAAGATTCTAGGGACTCGAAGCTCGCCGTGGGAATGCTAGCAAATTGTAAGTCTAGAGGACCTCAGGTAAGTCTCGTGACTTCTAGTTTCGAGTTGTGAATATTGTGCATGTGTTAAATTTAGTTTTAGTTTAGTTGTGAAGCCCTTGTTGAGGCTCTTATCCTGTTTAAATTTCGTGTTCAAGCATCGGTCCTTGTCGTGGCCAATTTAATTTTTGTCTTGATAATTGAGGAGAAAGGGAATATCATATGTGGAGGTTATGGTGATGAAGTGTTGTGTTGATTGCTTTGTGTGTTGTTGAATTACTCCTAGATGGAGAATAATTATCTCCCAACTCAATTCTACACACCACATGCGTTTTGTGCTTTTTGCTCTAGTAATACACATCATACAAGAGATTGTCTTCCAACGAGACAATTCTCGGATTTTTATCATGAGAAACTAAATGCAAATTTCTCTGAACTGGGTAGTGATCCATACTTCAATGGTTATAACTCGGGTTCAGGAGATCATCAAAACTTCTTGTGGCTTGACATAGGAAATTCAGCCCCACAATCTCTTGGGCAACATTTTCACTCCAATTGTCAACCCAATGATCATTATTTCCAGCCCTCTTCTTATCCTTTTCTACCGTCTCCATTGGATGAGTTAATAGCTGCCAACGAACAAATGATAGAGTCTATGCATACGCAAATGATGGAGTCCAACAAGCAAATGTTGGATGACATTGTTAGCATGCAATCCACCGCCTATTCTCATTCCCAATCTAGAGTTGATTTAGATGACCAAATAGCCTAAATTCAACAAATGGTTGATGTTCTAAATTAGGAAAAGGAAGAAGAATTTCCAATTGAACTTGTGGTCAATCCAAAAGAGAATTCTATGAATAATGAGTTTACTTCTAGTAATTTTCATCACGAGAATGTTCAAGTGGTTACTGCATGTGAAAATGAAGAAATAGTGGGTGAAGATCAAATTGTAGCCACACAAAAAATTGAAGAATTTGTGGTTCAAAATGAGGAAATTAATGATGATGAGATTGTATCCTATAAAAATCCAGCACAGCCCCTACATAATCCCTTGCTTGATGCACCTCCTTTAATGGAGGATCCTCTAAAAGCTTGCTTAGCTCATTTCAATTATGAGGATTTTGATGTTGACAATTCTATTCTGGAGGTAAATTCTTTGTTTGAAATTCCTCCACCTATTCATTCTCTTCCTTGGGCAACATCAAATGCACCCCTCTCTTGGGAGCTTGTATCACATCCCATTCCCTCACTTGAGTTATCTCAGGCTGTTGAGCCGAACCGCCGGATAAATGTGAGGAGGATGTTGAAAGTCTGAAGGATAACTTGTCGAGCATTCCCGTGCTCAATATGACACTTCATCAGTCTTTGCTTGGTGTACCCTCACCTAATCCATCTTCCCATAATCCAAATAAGCCCCATAATCCAAAGTTCTTCATTGAGGATGAAGAGTGGGTTGAGGTCTTTCTATTACCTCTTTTCCACTTTTGTCTTCAAGCTCTTCCTCCTCCGCTTTTAAAAGAATTATCCTATTTGGGGAAACATGACTCTCTAGAGATGGTATAGGGTGATAAGGACTAACCTAATCTCGGTGCGTCTAGCTATCGACGTTAACTTTAGTACTCATGGGAAGCAATTCTTTCAATTTCCAAGCTTCCCTCCTTTCAATTGCCTGAGCCTTGAAATTTTCTGGGAAATGGTTTCGAAAAGCCAAAAATTTGATTTTCCTGGAATGCTCTTCAGTTGTGTTCCACAATTTTAGACCGGCTTCTTAGACCTTCTAACTCTTGTTTTCATTCCCGAAAGTTTTCGGCTCTATCAGGCAATTTTCTTGGACTTTCGACATGGCACTCACATGCATAACCTCTCATCTTCAATGCATTGATGAAATGTTCTTAATCTCATCCATGCATTGAAGAGATGTTCCAAAGTTTGAAAATTTTCGCAAAATCATCCATGCATTGTGTGAGGTTGCAAAAGTTGGGAAATCTTCTTGAAATCATCCATGCACTCATTGAAAAAAAAAATTTGCACAATTTGAAAAATTTTCTAAATTTTCCATACATTGCAATGAAGTGTAGAGTTTGACAATTTTCCCTCCTTGTATTAGAATGGATTGAAGTTCAAAAGTTTGAAAATTGTCCATGCATTAGAACGAAGTTGAAAAGTTTTCAAAATTTTTCATCCATGCTTTGGAATGGAATGAATTTGCAAGGTTTAAAAAACTTTCCTACATTCATCCATGCATTTGAAGAGACCAAATTCCACCCATGCATTGGAATGGACTGAATTTGAAAATTTTAAAAATTTTCCATGCTGTGAAAAAATTTGCACAGTTTGAAGCATTTTCCAAATTTTCCATGCATTGCATGAAGTTGCCAAGTTCTTGATTTCCATCCATGCATTGGTTTGGAATAATGCATGCAGGGTCTGAAAATCCATCTATGTATTGCTTGGCATCAGGTGTAGCAGTTGCAAAAATTTTTCCATCTAGTTTGCATAATGTTGCTCACATTGCAAATTCCATCTCCATGTTGCCTAATGAGCTTACTGCCTCATTTCCGAGCACTCTATCTCTCATTTCAAGTGCTCGCTGCTACCATCCAATTTCAGCCCAACAACATGAGCCTACTGCCTTCATTTAGAGCACTCTAGCTCCCATTTGGAGTGCTCTAAATGTAAACCATCAATCCCAAGCTCACTGCCCATTTTTGGAGCACTCTAAATCCCATTCAGATTGCTCCAAATTACCACACCAACATCCCGCAGCTGTTGCCTCCATTTCGAGTGCTCGAACCTCCATCCCACATCTTGGCCAATCTCTCTGCCCCAAGCTCGAGCATTCCAGCTTCCTCTTTGGCGTGCTCGAATTTTGCTCCATCCCATACTAACCTCTCTTAATCTCACTGCCAAGACTTCGAGCACGCGAAGTCCCATTTTGAGTGCTCGAAGTGTGATCCAAGCATCAACCCAATTCACTCTCTCTTATCATCTCAGCCATCCTCCATCCAACCTTTCTCTTTCTCTCTCACTAACAAACCAACAACCATCCAACCCCAATACAAGCCAACTTCCCAACACAAGCAACCCACCACCTCATTTCCCTCGGCATAAGCAACACAAGCAACCTCTCGGCATCTCTGCAGCCCATCTTCTCAACACTAAACCAACTTCCTTCCCTACATCAACCTCCATTCCCCAAACCAACCACTCTCGGCATATCTCTCTGCAACCCAAAACACCAACCCCACAACCTCATCTCCATAAACCATGCATGCATTTCAACACCACCCCATCAACCACAAACCAACCCATCCATGCAACCCCACTCATGCACACCATTTCCAACCCTGTATCCACCCAAGTCCCCACCAACTCACCCTCCTTCCACCTCCAAACCAACTTCACCCACAAACCCATAACCAAACCACCACCTCAATACCATCACCCCTCTCAACCAACTCATCCCACACAAACCATGCAACACCCTGCATGCCTCAACCCTCATTTCCTTCTCTCGGCATCAACCTACCAACCACACTTCTCACACACCACACCAACCCTCTCGGCATCTCACCAAACCAACCATGCTCTCCTCTCTCTCCCAACCATTCAACCAACATACAACACCAACCAACCTCCCCATGCAACCTTCTCTCGGCTCCCAACCCAAACCCACTTTCAACCTCCACCTTCTCTCCATAACCACAACCAACTTCTAAACCTTCTCTACAGCATGCATGCAAAACCTTGACCTCCACCTCTTTCTCACACCTCTCGGCCTCTCTCTCAACCACCCACAAACCCTCAAAAATGCAAGCCTCCCCAAGCCACATAACCGACTCTCATCCTTCTCAAAGCCAACCAACCTCCACAACCCCTCATGCATGCCATCCATTCAAAAAAAAAAAAAAAAAAAACATAATACTATCTATATATATAATAATAATAATAATAATAATAATATTACTATATATATATATATATACACACACATAATAATAATAATACTAAATAAATAAATAAATACATAAATTTTTGGGTTTTGTTTAGATTTTTATCTTGCCATATAATTCATGTGACTGTTTTTATTTCTGTTTTGATTTTTCTTAAAAGCCTATGCTTTTACTTGTGTATAGTAGTTATGTTTTGACAGGTCTTCCTGTCCAAGTTTGGGGGACGCGTTTGCGCATTCACATCGATGGATATTTTTGCATTCGTCACTCCACTTGGTAATATTGTTCTTTTACCTTCTTTGCTCTTATTTTGTTTCACTTGTCTTCACACATTGAGGACAATGTGACATTCAAGTTTAGGGGTGCATTTATGCATTTTTTGGTTTTGCATTTTTGCTAAGCAATGATAGTATAACTTGATACTTGTCGGAGAAGAAGCATATGTTTAATACTTTATGTATATAAGCAATTGACATTTTTGAAAATAAAGAAAAATTTGAGTTGAAATGATTATGTGGATTCAAATTAGTCTGTATAAATGTCTCAATTAGATTCTCGCTGGATTTGACACTCTTTTAAGCTTCACAATGCACAGATGCACAGTAGAAACTTAACTGTGAGGCATGCAACTTGATTGACCTTGACCTTGGCCTAGTTAATCTGATTTGATGAACCTGATAGATGGAACCTTTGGCATGTATTTTGAAAAAAAAAAAAAAAAAAAAAAAATTGAGAAAGAAAGAAAATAATGACCGGTTGATGTTCGTAACCTTTCCAACTTGAGCTATTAAGCCCTTTGGAGTGTCTCTACACTTAGCACCCTAAAGCCATCTGGTTTGGGAGTTGTTGGCCTAACGCTCACTACAAGGGTTGGTTAGAAAGCTTAAAGGACTTAAACATTGCACGGTCATTCAAAAAAAATTTGTAATAAACATGGTTCGTTGGAGTTCGTAGCCTTTCCAACTTGAGCTATTAAGCCCTTTGGAGTGTCTCTACACTTAACACCCTAAAGCCATCTGGTTTGGGAGTTGTTGGCCTAACACTTGCTACATAGGTTGGTTAGAAAGCTTAAGGGACTTCAGCATTGCACAACCATCTTATGTTTCACTTCTGAGTTACAATAAATTGTCAATAAGCAACAAAAGTTGTCTTGTAAATAAAATAATGCCTTAGGGACCTCATTTAAAGGGGAATTCAATGATTTGAAAACTTGTGCTTTGGAATTGGAAAAGAAAGTAAAAGCCGCATGTTGAGAATCCAATTCACTTTCACTGAAGTTAGAGTTGATTTCCATTCAAGAGATGATAATTGAGTTATTTATATAGTCTATGATGTTGATACATACATGTTGACATGTGTTTAGTATCAATGCTTCATATATACAAGGTAGTCTTCCCAATGACCCCATCTCCAGTTCTTTGTTGTTTCAAATTGTATTTGAGCTATGTTTGCACTTCATTTCACCATGGATGATATTTTTGTGGTAGCATGCCCATGGTTGTATTTTCATTGAAGTATTCATTTTGGTTTTGCTAAGGGACTAGCAAAATGTAAGTTTGGGGGTGTGATAAGCGCCGAATATTGCATATTCAAGCGCCCTTAATTGCATTATTTAAGTCCATTGTTTGTTTAATTATGTAGATTACCTTCATATGCACGTGTTTGCATATTTTCAGGTTCATTGGCCAAAAAGAAGCAAGAAGGATGCTTTGTGGAGTTTTGAACATCAAAGGTCACAATGCTGAATTTCTGGCAGCAGTGGAACCTGGAGTTTGCTCACCATTTTGACCTTGAAAACTCGAGAACTGGACTTCCCTCATAACATGACATATTTATATCTCTGAATCAGCTTTCCAAATCTTCAAGCGGTTTGTCATTCGGAGTTTGGAGTAGAGAGTTATGATCTTCTTATCAGAGGTGCTCAGAACTGCCTGGCAACAATGAATTTCTGTCTTTCTCTTCAATTTCGACCTACCAGAATTGAGAATTGGATCTCCACCAAAACATAAAGTTTTTAGAACTCGGAATTAGCTTTCTAAATCTTCAAACGTTTTATCATTCGGAGTTTGGAGCACAAAGTTATGGCTATTTTACCAAAGTAGGTCTGGGCAAAACAAGGCAAGCATGGAGCAATCTGCTCCATTTTCGAGTGCTCGAGGCCCTATTTTGAGCACTCAAAATTTGGGTAGAATGCCCTTCGGAATTCAGCCACTTGCACCTTATTTTCCTCATTTTTTATCTCCCTCTTTATGGAGTGGTTGGGGATGTTTTTGGAGGAGAGAGAGAGCCTTGTTTGGAGGTAGATAAGGGGAGGAAAGCCACACAATCTCAGGACTGACTTTTGGATCAGATTTTTGGAGGGAGAAAGAGGAGCAAGAAGAGGGTTCTTGGAGCAAAAGGAAGGGAGCTCGAAAATGGAGGAAAAGGGCAAGCTTCTTCCTTCTTCTAGCTCACTCATGGGTAACTAAACCTCATATAGGGAGGTGATGAAGCCTCTCCTTTGGCTTATGTTCTAGATTAGGTTCTATTTTGGGGATTATGATGTATCATTTTTGGTCTTTTCATAATCTAGAGCATATTACTTCTTGTAATGAATTCTAATGTTTATAAATGATTGTTGTAAGTGATTTATCTTGTCTTAGATGGTTTCTTGTAGTAATCATAATGCTTGCTTCTTCATAGTGACAATGGAGATAGGATTATGAATAATTTTCAAGGCATGTTGATAGAGAAAATGGATAGTCCATTGCTTAGGAACTTCCTTTGATGGGTTATGCTAGTTTCCTACCTCATGTGCTTTATCATTTGATTACAAACTTGATAGTTCTTGCTTGAGTGAGTATGTTGAAGGCTACACTTTAGTTTAGGTAGCTCAAATGTATTAATTTTTGAGGGATTATTCTTGTTTAATGATTTAATGAACTTCTCTAAGGGTATATGGTAATCTAGTGTTGCTATATATTCCGTGACCATTTTATACATTATACTTCCCCAATTTAGCCTTAATCTAGCATGTACTTAGGGTGTAGTGTGGATTCATCTCCCTAGTCTTTTCTACTTGTATCTCACTCTTTTAATTTCCTTGCAATTTATTGTTTTATGCACTCCTAATTTCCTATTTTAGTGACTATCAAACAAACCCTTATTACCCTTTATCATTCTAAGAACAATTCTAGACTCTTAGGTTGCCATAGACTAGCGCAGTCTCAGTGGTTCGACTTACCCTACCAATAGCCCTATTTTACAATGATTCGTGCTATTGCGAAGATTAATGTATAGTTGATCAACCGATCACTTGGGGTACTAGAGCTCACCACTAAGCTTGACTTCACTAGACACTATTAATTGTATATCAATAAGGGAAATTGAATTGTAACTTATGTATGTGTGTGTGACATTAATTGAAGCTAGGCATGGATGTCAAATAAGTATAGATTGTCTAGCTAATTCAAATGAAAAACACAACCTATCAAATGAGACCAAAATCCATTCAATGAAACCACAATTTATGCACACACAACTATCTAGAAGCATACACCATTTGCATTCATAAGTATGGAACACCAAGGAATAAGAAAAGATTGTCCACCTATCTATGAATCTAAAGCAACTACGCTAAATCTACACTAAAGACATAGAAATTAAACTAAGTAAGCTAAAGGTGTGGCACAATCCATCAATAAACAAGTGTGAACCATCAAATAAATTACAAGAGTGTTCAATTAAGCATTATGTTTTGACCATCTCTAGATTAACTTCATCCATACACATAGACATGCATAAATTCCACTAAATCTAGAGAAAAGCACATGAGTCATCCATTCTAGCATACATAGACATATATGGTTAGAGATAGAGAATCAATTGAAAGCATTAAAATCCATACACATCAAGTAGAAACCACAAGATATGTATATAAATCTAAGATCAAAACATTTATTACAAGTAAATCCCCAAAAATATATAAAACACTAGGTCTAGGAAGCAAACTTATGGGCTACTCTAGCCCCAAGTAGATGTCTAGCCACTCATTGAAGTAGTCATCCAACCCTCAAGGGCTATCTCCATGGTAGGCATAACCTCCTTCTTGATGGAAACCCTAGAAGAATGGAAGAACTCCCAAAGATGTGTAAAAGCTCTCTAGTCTCTAGCCTTTTCTCCAAGATATAAGATATGATATGTGTATTGAAGTTTTGTTCAATCTTCTAAGCTATTTGTAAAAATGGCTCAAAATCTTTATATAGGAGGCTCAAGTGTCACACCCAATGGTCTGGATTGGTGCATTAGGGTCCTTTCAATGATTGCACCATGAGCCAACTTTTAATGAGCTGGACTTTGTTTTAATTCGGATTGAGGAGGTTTGATCGATCGAACTGTGTTGAGATCAATCGAACATTGGTGAGATCTATTAAATGCTGCAGAGATCGATCATCCTTGGCGGCGCCTCTTTGAATAAAGACAAATCTCTGAGATATTTTGGGATATTTTAGGAAAGAGACAAGAGTAGTAGGTGGGGTGGTAGGTGTGGATAAGATCGAATATTTTCAATCGATCGAAGGTAAGTTAGATCAATCGAACATGGTGGAATCTTTTGGATAAAGACAAAGGCTTAGATCCATCTTGAAGTATCCAGATCGATGTTGCTCTAATCGATCGAAGGAATGTTGAGATTGATCGAACTTGCTGTTTTTCCACACTTTGCTTTATTTTGCTTCTACTTTGCTCCTTTCTTCCATTCAGCTTGGGATTGCTTCTTTTAAGCTCTTATTTGCCTGAATTAACTTATTTTTGGGATAAGTACCTAAAAAGGGCAATAACATGAAATTAGTCTAAGACGAAAAAATAAGATAGATAAAGGTCCTAGAATACCTAAGCTTAAGGTGTTTAATTGCGCACTTTTCAGCGCTCATCAAGTGTTGTTTGATCTACAAAGATCAAACATAAGCCTGACGTCAAGTTGTTGTTGGATGGGACGTCGCAAAGCTAGAGGATTGTCAGCTATTGGTATTTGGTAGAACGATAGGGTGTGAGCTAGAGTCAAAGTTCAGTGTACTTTGTTTCATACATAGTGGATCGGTTAATTTTGGACTGTACAGTCCACGAGGTTTTTCCTGCGCAAACAGTTGATCTATTTTATCAACTGGGGTTTCCTCGCTAAAAATTCTGGTATCATCTCTAACTCTTACTTTGCTTTATTTTATCTTACATGTGATTAATTATTTAATTGCTAAAATAAGTAAAGATTAGAAAGACATTAATATGCTTCTAAAAATACAAAACTTTCTAAATATTCTGCTGCGTACAACTCACAATTTCCTCCATACTTATTGTGATAGTCAATTTACATAAAATAAAAATAAAAAAAATTATTATTTGTTACATTTTCTTATAATGCCTATATATACAAAGATATGATATCTATATATATATATAAATGTGTATAGTCAAATTTTTTATCCCAAATTTTTAATCCATACAAAGTATTATACACATACGTATTCGTATTCGTATTTGCATTTTTATATTTTCATTTTTTTAGCTGAAAAATACAAAATAAAAAATAATATTAATAATAATCAAATTATATTCGTACGTCTTCCAATCCATTTTTGTTATGGTACAGTATGTTACTAACTATGAATCCTGATATTAATTCTAAATACATAATTCAACATAATTACAGGCAGAAAAATAAATAAATAAAAACCATGATTACAATATTAAACATAATGGTTCTTTCTCTTATATAAAAGTTAATTATTTCCAACAAATGCACTTTAATCAAATTGATGCATAAATACAGCATTAGGCAAGTCCCAGACTATCTATTCAACTAGTTTAATCACTTCAATTAAATACTAAATACATTTAAATAATTCTTAGTCATAATATCATGAGTTTAGCAAACACTTTAATTAAGAATTAATTAATTAATAAATAAATACCAACATACCAGTACCAACTCATAGTCCTAATTATAATAAGTTGCAAACTAATACTCTAAATTTCAACCTCAATATTATTCAAATTTTTTGCTATTAACTGTACTCACCTTCCTCAATACTAAGGATATCGATGAACTGTAGCTACCCATTACCCATCAACCTACTCTCCTCCTTCTCTGTACTTTTATATTTTTCTTTTTCTCAATGGTTGCTCAACACAAACCCGAGACACCCTTTATTTAAAGAAGCCTCAATCGGCATAATTCTTCTCCTTCCCGTACATCATTAGATAAAGCTAAATCTTTTAACAAATAATCTTCTAATGGACCCTACTGTGAGATATTATTTTGTATTTGGCAATTATCGTAAACAAAACAAGTACAAGTTGAGTTTTAATTCCAGTTACTTGTAATGCAATTTATCAAGATCGATGACGACTACATAATTGGAAAGGTTGTTCAAAGTTACCACAATTGAGATCATTTGAAGAAAAAGGTAATAACAACACATTAGGAAGGATTCTAACCCAGTTAGGACACATTCTACACTTACCATTTTTTTCAAAATTTCCTGTAGAGTGTTTTTCGGCTGATTGAACCAAGGTATCAAGTTTTGGCCAACTTGAACCGGTTTAGCCCCTCTGAACCGATTCAAGAACTCAAGACAACTTTAAAAATTCTTGCTGCCAAACTTAAACTAATTTAGCCCCTCTGAACCGGTTCAAGGTGTCCTGATAAGATTCTAACGTAGTTTCCTTATCCTGATTTGTTTCCAAGTTGTTCTAGAATTGTACCAAGTCCTATGCACAATTTTTTCTATATTTTTAGAAGGACTAGGACATTCTAAACTCTATAAAAACCTTGTCATACAGATAGGTTTATTCACGGCTTTTGCATTATCAGTTTATTATTCTTAAAAAGCCTTAGGAAGATTTTTATCTTAGAAATTCTTAGAGAATTTTCTATTTGTCTTTCTAAAACACATACACATAAACATATGGTGAGTTTAGAGTTGTGGTGTTTGAATCCTGATTGTGATCATACAGTTGCATCTACATCGATCAGAGAAAAGCAGATTTACTTCTACATCAAATCCAGAAGTTGAAGAACAGAAGTAAAAGTGATCACACTTTGAAAGGGTTGGAGCATTTGAGGAGTGTTGTCTGATCTACCTGCTACTCTTCTACAAAGGTCAAGCATAAGTCTGAGGTCAAGTTGCTGTTGAACGGGGAGTCGCAAAGCCAGAGGAATGTTAGCAATTGGTGTTTGGTAAAACGATAGGGTGTGAGTCAGAGTCAAAGTTCAGTATACTTTGTTTCAAGCATAGTAGATCGGTTTACTTTAGACTACACAGTCTACAAGGTTTTTCCTACGCAAACAGTTGACATTGTATCAACTGGGGTTTCCTCGCTAAAATCCTGGCATCATCTCTAACTTTACTTTGCTTTATTTTATATTGCATGATATTTATTTATTAATGGTAAAATAAAGAAAGTTAAAAAAATACAAGATCTGTTTTTAAAATAATCAAAACTTTCTAAATATTCAGCTGCGTACGACCCACAAATTAGTATCAGAGCCAATCTCTACATATTGAGTTGATCCTTGTTGAAAGTTTTGTTTTGATTTCAAAAATTGATTTTTAATCATGTCTTATATGTTGAAAGAAAGTGGTTCTAATCAACATGGTCCTTTATTTGAATGAAATAAGTACAATTTTTGGAAATCAAAGATGAGAGCCTATTTGTAAAATTTAAATGGTAAAACTTGGGCAATAGTTGAATCTGGCTATACACCACCTACAGTAGATAAAACTATGGATGGTAAAGAAGTTAAAGAGTTAAAAGATGTTTTTGCTTTTACTGTTATTGAAACTGAGCGTAGTGATGCTAATGGAAAAGCTTTATATGCAATTATTAAATTCTGTTATTCCATTTGAATATGCTAGAATTTTTTATTGTAAAACTGCTAAAGAAGTTTAGGATATTTTGCAGGTTACTCATGAAGGGACTTCGAAAGTGAAGTTATCAAAATTTAAATGCTTTTTCAGAACTTTGGGAACATCGTGATGAAAAAAGATGAATCTTTTTCTGATTTTTATTCAAGTCTTCTTGAAATAATTTCTGAACTGTGTCACTTAGGAAAAAGGGTTAGTGATAAGAAAATCCACGAGAAAATCTTAAGGTCGTTACCTAAAAGATTTTAGATTGGGGTTAAAACTATCACTGAACATTGGGATTTAACTTCCTGTAAAGTTGATGAGGTTGTAGGTTCATTGAAAACTTTTGAGACGCAGAACTTCGATTTAAATCAGAAGGAGAAAAATTTCGTTTTAAAATCTTCACATGTTGAGAATTCTATGGATGATAACTCTGATGATGATTTTGCTTTTCAGTGAAGGCAATTCACTTAGATCTTGTAAAGACAACAGAGGAGAAAGAATGGAAATGTGGCCAATCCTCAAAATTTTAACAAGACGTCAAAATTTGGGTTTAATGAAAAGAAAGTAGAAGAATCAAAAGAAACTAAATTCACTTGCTTGAATTGTGGTGGTAAAGGTCACTCATCCAATGTTTGTCTTAGTCCTAGGAATGAACAAAATGATAAGAATAAAGGAAAAGTAATGAACGTTTCTATATCTGAAAATTCTGCTTTAAGTGATAATGATTCTCCTCTTGATGATACTAATGATTTTTCTTATGTCGCTTTTCTTGGAAGAGGTCCTTATGTTGTTAAGTTATTTGAATATGATATTTCAATTAATGAAGACAATGAAGTTTATGATGAACAGGTGCAAGAGGCTGAAAAGGATGATGAAAGATTGAAGAAGATGGTGAAAGAAACCATAGAAGTCAAATAGGCAATCAATAAGCTAGCAAAGGAGTTTATTTAAGTAAAAGGAGAGAAAGAAGATCTAAGGAAATAGATTGATGAAGGCAAGAGGGAACTGTTTGTAATGACCCTGTCATTTTCCTTCCTTTCCTTTTTCTCAAATTTTTTACGGATACTTTTTTTTCGTTCACCTTTCTTTTCTGAGTTTGGTTTCTTGTTACTTAGTGTCGTCTCAAGTGCTCGAAAATGGTTTCTGAGACTCTTTCCTTTGGATTTACAATTTCCTTAAAGGACCGCGTCATTTCCATATTTTTCGTTTTTCGACACTATTCACTTTTCATCCTTTTCCCCGTTAGTCACTTTGTTGGCATAACCTCATTTTCCATGTTTAGAGTTGAGTTTTGACCTCATGAGTTTTCATTCCAGTTGATTTTCTCGAAACGCGTAGCTTTACTTTTGGAGAAAAGCTCGTCGGTTGTTTCTTTCTCCCATAGGGGTGTGGATGAAAGGATTCTTCAGAAACATTAATATTTCTTGGGGTGTTTCCAAATATCTTTTAAAGATATTTTATTTTAGGGGTTTTTAAAAAAATATCTTTTGGAAGATATTTTCATTCTGGCCAGTTTCACAGCTATCCTTTCTTGGAGGGGCCATTGTGTAATTAACGAAAGTTATTGCAAAGTGCCTCATTTTGAGCCTGAATCCTCATACGGGATTCATTTTCATATTGCATCGAGTTGTGAACTCTTAGAATTTCCTTCCGGTCATTTTCTCCAATTTTAGGGCTTTCGGCCCAAGTTGCCCCGAACTTGTTCGGGGCATATCTTTCTGCACGAGAGTCTGTTTTTGATATTGTTTCTTCTGTTGTTTATCTTCTTTTTTTTTTTCATTTTGGTTCTTTTTTGTTTATGGTGTTTTACCGTTTGAGCGCGTCTATGCAGATTCCACTTTTTCGGACCTGGCGGGGCCCGTTCGGGGCACTTTTAGGGTTTTTCTATAAATAGGGGTTTGAAAAAAATTAAAACATTTTCATTCTCTTCTTCCTTGGCCGGCTAGCAGCAGCAGCCCAAGGGACTGCCACTTTCTTTTCTTTTTTTCCACCTTCTTCCCCTTTGTAAAATACCGTAGTGCCTTAGTGTTTATCGTAGGCCTTGGCGAGGCGTACCTTTCCCCCTTATTAGAATCCGTTTTTGACCATTTTTGAGTTCGAGTTTCGAGTTTGGGTTTGGATTTTGGTGGTGCCTCAAAGGTGTTTATTGTTCCCTTTGTTGTCCCCGTCATAACCTAGAAGTATCGTTGGATTTGGAGCGGTTTCTTTTCAGTGGGGATTTAAGATTTCATATCAAAGTGAGGTAGGGGATGTTTTAGGTTCATATATGTGTTGTATTGATTGTATTCCATGTTTATACAACTTGTATATATGCCTTTGTATTAAATCTAGAAATTAATTTAATTTTTTCTTTGTTTAAGATTTAATTCACATAGATGTATATACCTTAGAATTAAATTGTGGATTGCTATTAAATTTGGCCTAGATATGTTCATTAACATATATTAAATTGGGAGTATTTGAATAACTATTGCAACTTTTATTTAATAATTTTCTTTTATGAAAATTTAATTCACATGGTTGTAATTAGCATGAAATCAACTTGTAATGTGGTATTAAAATAGGCATTGGTATGTTATTTAACCTATGTTAATTTGAGGACATTTGGAGTTGTTTAAAAATCTAGAGAAAATTACTTAATTAGATTAATTAATTTTATTTTAAGTACTCTAATCACTTAGTTGAATTTTTAACTTGATATTGTTAATGAGTATGCTATGTTCTTTCATATATATTAAATTGAGAATATTTGAATAGGTTTTGAGACTTTTATTTAATTATTTTCTTGTATGAAAGTTTAATTCTCATGGTTGTATCTTGCATGGAAGTAACTTATAATGTAATATTAAATTAAGCCTTGACATGTTCCATAACATAGCTTAATTTGAGAACATTTGGATGAGATTTGAAATCTAGAGAAATTAGTTAGTTTATGTAATTAATTTTCGATTCTATTGCGTTAGTGACTTAATCACGTATTTGACATTGATTGAATGTTTAAATCATGATTTTAGACTTGTATTATATTTATGAGATTATGCTTTCGATATTGGAATAATATTGCTATAGCGTGTAACGAATCGCACCTTAAAGATTCAACATTTTAAATGTCATTGTAGACCTGAAACTCTAGGACATGACTTGTGTGGTTTCATCTCTACTTGTGCGTGGATGGCGGTTTTTGTGCATTATTTAATTTTGTATAAGTTTTGAACTTATTTTGAAAACACTTAGGATATCACACAATTTGATATGGCTAGGGAAAGGTTTTAGTACCGGGGATGAGAGTTCCTTCTACAAATATAGTATGCACTTGGTTGTTCCCGAGGGTTAGTAGCCCAAAGTAATTGTTGACGTTTAGTGCGCACTTGGGTTGTTCCCCTGGGTTAGTAGCCCGATCAACTGCCACGCCTTGGTTCTATTCCGAGATTTGATGTCCAAGATATTCCGCTATTTGATTTCTCATTTAATTACAAGTTGGCAACCAATGCTTAATTGTGACTTATGATTTTGTTTATAAAGTTCTAAAATTACTATAGAGACTTGTGTATTTTTATATTTCATTTCAACTATTTGCGTAGTTGAGATGATCCCTTAGTTCACTTTGGAATGTAGACGCTAGGTGGCATGAACCACTTTAGTTGATTTCGTATTTTAGATTTCAAGTTGATGACTTTAAGAATCTATATCTTGTTGCTTTGTATAATATGTTTCTATGTTGTTAAATTGCATGAATGATGTGATTTATATTAGAAATGATTTAAGGTAGCTTAGGATGCTCCCTGAGTCTCACCTTTGACATAGACGCTAGGTGGCATGACAGTTTGAATTAAATTATAACAACTTAATAAGTTAATAGAACGTTAGGTCTTTGCATGCTCATTTCTTACGAGTAACTTTATGTTACTTACCCACGTAGTGGGAACATTTTCAAGTACAGGATTCAAGATTTGGGGATTTGCATTTGCTTGAGATGATTTGTAGATTTGAAGTTCATGATTCATGCAAATGTTAGCATGAAATGCTATTTGTAGCTTTATATGTCAAAACTTATATATTTAGTTCTAAACATGTAATGTGTACATAAGTACACCATTTATGATGTATTTGACATGTATGAGATGAGGCCATGGGCCAATGACTTTTATTTTGTATTCTAAGCACTTTTACTTTAAAGCTTTATTGTTGAAAAATAGAAAAATTGCAAGCTTTAGCATCACTACATTTGTATGGGTGGTGGGAGGGGACTTTTGCACTTCTATAGGGTCTCTTCAATTATGTATGAAGTGTGGCCAATGGTCAAACGGTCATTTGATCTCATTTTGTAATTTTAA
The DNA here is from genome assembly GCF_030987335.1 of Cornus florida. Taxonomy (NCBI): domain Eukaryota; kingdom Viridiplantae; phylum Streptophyta; class Magnoliopsida; order Cornales; family Cornaceae; genus Cornus; species Cornus florida. The sequence continues at coordinate 47,722,496 of NW_026775575.1, forward strand.
GTTACAAATTTCCCTTTTAAAGTCCATTTTTAGCATTTTTGAGGTTCGGATAGGTCGTATTTTGCATCGGACATTTTTGGGGCCCACGTGTTATTCCTGCGCACTTAAAATCACTAAATACGTTTGTGTGCATAATCGTTTCAGCCTAAAAATGCATTTAGGGTCAAATGAGCACTTGGTGCATAGTTGCAGTTTCATCGTTTTTGACCTAAACTGATCTATGGGCATTCTGGGGATTTCACATTGCATTTAAAATTTTTCTTTCAACATGGTCGGGTAGAAAACTTGATTTAGGTGGGGTTTCTTCTTTGTGTTTTTACAAAAAAAAAAAATCCTTTTTGATGCCAAAAATAACTTGCATATCTGGAAAATCTGGTGCGCGCCCTTTTTTCAGGTTTTTATGAAAAAAGTTCTGATCTAAGTGGGATTTCGAGTATTTCACTTGAAAAATAAAAACTTCTCTTGATATGGTCAGGTAGAAAACGTATTTTTTTTTTTTTTGGGGGGGGGGGGGGGGGGGGGGGGGGGTTCTTCACAACTTTTTTTTTTCAAAAAATGTCGTTTAAGCTCTCAAAACCCCATTTGAAATCCAAAAATCTGTGCAGGCCCTGCACAGATTTGAAACCCGAAAAGTCTAATTTTGTGAAAGTTTGAAGCTTCATATTTTCTTCGTCCGGACTCCGAATCAAGTGATTTTTGAGTCTAAGTTTTTTTATTTTCGCTTGTCTATCCAATGGTATGCACGGTTGCATCCAATTCTATCTAAAAGGACCCTTTTACCCCTTGTCAAGTACCTTTGCCGCATTGATTTGAAATCCAAAAGTCTAATTTTATGAAACTTTGGAGTTTCATATCTTCTTCATCCGGACTCAGAATCAAGTGATTCTTGAGTCTAGATTTATTAATTATTCCTTGTCTATCTAATGGTATGCTTAGTTGCATCCAATTTTGTTTAAAAAGACCATTTTACCCCTGGTCAAGTACCCTTCCCATTTTATAATCTTAGCTTCTACAGTTGATTCTTTTGAGTTTCGTGACTTCATGGAAGGTCACCGTGGTGCCTTAAGGATGTCGTATATCCCTAGAGACCTTGTTTTTGTTTTCGCTTCTACATTCTGGATCCATTTTGGGTCATCTTACGCGTCATCATAGGACACACTAGCTTAAAAAACCAAGGCCGTCACAGCTTTTGAAAACAATTCTGTCATCACTGAGCTTGAGAAGAAGATCATCATTCTTGAGGATAAGGTAAGTATTGCTAACTTATTAAAGGATGTCTTGCTTTGAAAAATGACTATCTTGAAACTGAATTGAAATCTGAACAAGATAAGCTGAAAGGATTCAATATGAGTCAAAACAGTTTGAATAAGATAATCAGCATGGGAAAGAATATAAATGATAAAACTGGGTTAGTATTTGTTAGAGGTTCATCTAGTGGTCAAGGTAAAACAATTTTGTTAAACCTGTTGATATGTCTAAACCATGTTTGTCTGAGTCATTGCATTCCAATATGTCTTATATGCCTAAACTGTTGCATTGTACTTTCTGTGATAAGATTGGACATAAGTATCAATCATGTTTTCAAAGGAAAAGGAAAAAGTCTGAAAATTCATTCTCAGAATATTCAAGCTAGGAAAAAGGTGTTTTCTAAAAAGAAAAAGAATTTTGTTCCACCTAAGTTTTCTAAAGCTGTAAATTTGCCTAGGAAAGAGGTAAAGAATAAGAGAGAATTTCAGGAAGTAAGAGTAAAGATTGTGTAGATCAAAAAGACTGATTTAATCAATTTTGTGCCTGTTGAGTCCGTGGAACTAGATTCCAAAATGACTTCACCTTCAAACTGAGTCCTACGAAATTTAGTGATCATGGCTTATGTTGAAAAGTAAATTTTGTTGCCATTGGATCACTGGTTAGGGTTTGGTTAGGGTTTTGAATTTTTGATCATAATCTTCTAGATATACATGTGAAAATTCTTTTAAGGAATTTATGATCTATCATTGAATGCAAATTGAGACACATGATAATTTGGATAAAAATAGATTCTTGGTCTGTAATCTATACATTGAAAGGTGATTTGCATTGATTAGGGGATTTTTAGATTTGAATCTCTTAAGTTCATAGACTTTTGTTCACTAGTCCATCTCTAACAAATTTGGTTGAAAATCTTTTGATCTATTGACTAGGGATTATTGTTCACAAAAGGTATAAAGGTTATTGTCTAAAAAAATAGGAGCTTAAAAAAAATTAAAAAATATTCAGCTTGAAAAGAAAAAAAAATTTGAATGTTGCTGAATACTTTGCTATGGAAAAGGCTACCTATTGAGATTTGATCAAAAGCTCCCATTAGACTATGACTGAAGCTAAAAGTGAAGATAAGTTGAGTTGTGGAATTGCTGACTACTCTTTACAGTGAAAGCCACCTTGCTTAGAAAAATTGCTCAAAACAATTTTATCTTGATGTTTTTCTATCAATAAGGTTAAGACAATGATCTGCTGAAATTCAATTGAAGATGGATTTCACACACACCCATGAACTTGCTAGATTAATTTCTAAATTTTTCTGTAAAATTTAAAGTTTGATTTCATGTTGTGATTACTTTCTGAGATTTGAAATTATTTAAAAGTCTGTGGAGTCAAATATTTGTTCTTTGAGATATTTTTTAAAAATTCTCTGTAAGGGTTTTGAATCATGTGTTGACCGGATGATTTTAATGATCGGTGATTTATTGTTTCAATTTTAAAAAAAAAAAATCAAAAATTTGGAAAATTCAAAAAGATTTTGATTTTTAAGTTTTTTGGATTTATGTTTTTGATTTTTTTTCACCGATGTGTTAAAATAATTTCTAGAAAACTTTGGAAAAGTTTTTTTTCAAAAATTCACTGTGGATTCAAGACTAAGGGTCTTGAACTGGTTCAATGGAAGTGAACCGATTCAAGTCTATCAAATTGGCCAAGCCAATGTTGACTGCCCATCTTGAACCAGTTCAATAGGGCTAAACCGGTTCAAGTTTTGTGCACCAAAGTGCACTGCCCTTCTTGAACCGGTTCAAGGGCTCATGATTGGGATTTTTAAAACTGCCTTGGGCTTCATTGTTTTCATATTAACTCACTATCTACATGCTTCATTGCCTCTTAACTCCATAGCGCACACACACATATATATATACGTGACCTATATTACATCTTTGTCATCATTCCATGCTATAACATTGATCATTACATGATAATTAAAGATTGAAGACAATGATTGAAGAAGTTATGTGAAGAATTGAAATTCAAAAATGGGTTTGACTTTGAAATTGGAGTATGGGATTGAAATCAAATAAGAGTGGTTAAGAAATTGATCCATGGGATATTGAATCTTTTTGTTTGCTTGTTGGGATTACACTATTGTTTTGGGTTATTGATTTTGTGGAAATTCGAGATTGAAACAACTTAATTCTATAACACTTTTGGGGTTGCACACCAAGTGTTTGATAGAATTCCCAAGAGAAGTTGAAGGCATCAAAGTGAATTTTTTTTTGAATAACATGGCTCCTAAATTGTCTAAGGAAGCTAAAGGCAAAGGTGTTGCACAACCTAGACCTCCCAAAAGGCGCTGAACCAGCATAACCATTCAAGAACCTCATGGTGGTTCACATGCTTCAAGAGATGTTCCAATGAATTATCCGTCTGTTTCTAGCACCGGTAAAATTGAGTTTGACGAGTCACACTTCTACAATGACAATGCTTGGAAAGTGTATCTCTCCGTCTACGTGGATGGTCCTATCAAGTCTGAAAGGAACATTAATCTTCATAAGCTTCAAGACACTGTGGGTCAAAACCTAGTGAATTACATCAAAAAAAAAAAATAAATGGCTTTTCTTTACTAAGCTTGGAAAGAGTACTTACTATCCAGATATGATTTGCTACTTTTATACGAATATTCGAGATACAAAAAATTCATACTTTATTGTATCTCTTTTTGGTGTTGATTATATGGTAGATTAGAATGATATTGAAACTATCCTAGACCTTCTAGACAATTGTCAGTTGACAGGACAGACTCTGCCTTTGACAATCACGGGTCCAGATTTTTCTCAGATTGTTCCAAAGATTTGTGTACCGAATTCTTCTCTGAATTAAGACAGTATTCTAGCCCGATTCCTCACAGACGAAGCAACATTCTTCAATTTGTTTGCAATGGCAAATCTTGGCTATTTTGGAAAGAAAGATGAGATTAATCTTGAGCGAGCACAAGTTCTCTATTTTCTTGCTGTTAATGAGACTATTCAGCTTGCACCATCTATTGTGTAGCTAATAATAACTCATTACAAAAAGAACTCACGAAAGTATTCTTCCCATTTTCCAGTAATTATCATGGAAATCTTCAAAAGATAGAATGTTCAGATTCCTCAAAGAGTATTTCATAGCCTATCATGACTAAATTAGATCCTCGTTCTCTAAAAAAGTCACAATCTGCTAGGGAGAATGCAAGAAAAGCTTGGAGAGGTGTTGATGAGGGGTCGTCACAAGCACCAGAAATTACTCAGCTATTTCCTCCAAATGGAAATTTCACTCTATTAGATGCAAACATCATGTATTCTCATCTTCTGCAGCATCAGACATCTATGTTTGACATAATGATGGTTGAGATTAGATATCTCAAGTTACAGATGAATCAGATGAGAGGACAACAGCAAGGGGTTCCGGATGAGGATGTTTACAAGTATGCACCACCAGATCTGTCTATGAGAGCTGAGTATGAGGATGACTATTCAGATGGGGATGAGGATGAGGAGGCTGAGGAGGCTGAGGAGGATAGTGGAGAAGACTGAAGATGATATTTTTCTAACATAGTGGTTGGGAAGATAATGATGCTATCTTTTGATTTTATTTATCATGCATCATGACATCATACACTTTCTCACATGGTCATTATTTTTGTATATTCTTGGTATATACTTTAATGACATGTTTGGATGTTATATCTGCTTCTCTTATTTGTCTTTATGCTTTGTCAATTTGTTACAAAAAGGGGGAGAACAAATGTGATGTTAAGGGGGAGATAATTTTTTTTTTGGATATTTACTTAAGGGGGAATTTATATAAATTTTTATTTATTAAACTTCACTGGTAATTGTTGCTTGATATTGTGTAGGATTTTAGGTCAAGCCGTATATCCAAGAAGAGAAGAGAACAAAGTTATTCCGTGTTTTACCTTTAAACAAATTTGTAATTTATTTTTCTGCTTCGGGTATATTATTCAAATTGCTTTTAGGGTTTTGTCACGAAATTGCTAAAGAGGGAGATTGTGAGATATTATTTTGTAATTGGCAATTATCATAAATAAAATAAGTCCAAGTCAAGTTGTAATTCTAGTTACTTGAAATGCAAGTTATGAAGATCAACGGCGACTACGAAATTGGAAAGGTTGTTCAAAGTTACCACAGTTGAGATCATTTAAAGAAAAAGGTCAGAACAACACATTAGGAAGGATTCTAAACCAATTAGGACATAATCTACACTTACCATATTTTTCAGAATTTCCTGTAGAGTGTTTTTAGGTTGATTGAACTAAGGTATCAAGTTCTGCCTAACTTGAACTTGAACCTGTTCAACCCCTCTGAACCGGTTCAAGAACTGAAGATAGCTTTGAAAATTCTTGCTGCCAAACATAAACTGTTTCAGCCCCTCTAAACCAATTCAAGGTGTCCTGATCAGATTCCAACTGATAATTTCCTTATCTTGGTTTGTTTCCAAGTTGTTTTAGAATTTTACCAAATCCTATACACGATTTTTTTTTCCATATTTTTAGAGGGACTAAGACATTCTAAACTCTATATAAACCTTGCCATATACATAGGTTTATTTACGGCTTTTGCATCATCAGTTTATTATTCTTAAAAAGCCTTTGGAAGATTTTTGTCTTAAAAATTCTTAGAGAATTTTCTGTTTGTCTTTCTAGAACACATACACATAAACACATAGTAAGTTTAAAGTTGTGGTGTTTGAATCCTGATTATGATCATACAGTTGCATCTACATCAATTAGACAAAAACAAATCTAATTCTACATCAATTCTAGAAGTTGAAGATGTAACGACTCGAACCCGTGGGTCCGAATAATTAACCAAGTCTTTACCCAAACCCGAGGTCACCTAAGTCAATCCCGTCATGTCTAAAGTCAAAACCTCATTCATTGGTCAAAATTATGTTTCACAAGGAATTTTAATCATCATCTCAAGGCGCTAGGTGGATAATACCGGAATAAGGAACAAAGAAAGACCAAGCAGCATCAGTTCAGTCGGCCGAAGTGAAGCTTCGGTCGGCCGAAGCAAACCTCCCCTGATTCGGTCGGCCGAAATGGCCAACCGGTCAACCGGTTGTGATCTCTACAGTAGTTGAGGCTACTGGAAGAACCGGTCGACTGAAGTGCCCATTTCAGTAAAACAAAATGGTTCCTCGAGCTGTAGTTCAACTACTAGAAATGCTGAGAATGAAGAAATGAAAAAGAAAAAAAAAAAAAAAAAAAAGGCCGATGTGGAGGCTTACACACTGTTTTAAACCAGTTCTAAGACTCTGCAAATGACAAAGCTGCCTGCCACAATTATAAACACCATCATTTAGATACAAAACACTTTCATTTACCCTATTCAACTAATAATTAATAATAGTCTTTACATTTTATCCAAATTTACATCAAAATAGGATCAAAACTTACAATTTAATTACAAGGCCATGCTATGCAACTGAATACATTTCAAAATGATACTTTTACAAAAGAAAAAGGCTCAAAACACAAAAGATAGCAAAATGAACTTCTATTCCCCCTTCAAGCTTGTGGTGGGTTGTCATCTGCTACTTCTTTTTTGAGACCTGAAAAAAGTTAATATAAAGGGGTGAGCAAACTTGCTCAGTAGGTGGTGCCTACGACACACCTCTTGTGACCTCGTGAATTCAAGCAATAAATAAGAATAAAGGATAGGGATCATGATATGCCGGGGAAGAATACAACATCAATTTCAAGTCCAAAAATGAACAATGTGGTGCTATGAAATGTAATGCTGTGCTATGTCACTCTCCATTTTCAAAATCATTTCCATTCATCACTTTTCAAACCGTTAACTTAACCCACCCCATGGTGACCCCCTGGCGACATGAGAAAAGAATTGGCTACCGTCCCTAACCCATGGTACCCCCGTGGCGTCATTTGGGGCCCAGATAGCTTAACCACGCTAGAGTGATTTCCCTAGTTCCCTCTAGGTCATATTAACACCACGGCCCCTAGGTAACCTCTCGGCGATCGAGTTTTCGTAAAAACCCTTTATCAAAACTTTTCCCCAAAAACCCCTTTCTTTTATTTCAAAACAATCTTTCCCATTTCTTAACCAATGATATGCATAAATGTCTCATACTTTTTAATGCTTTGATAAAAAAGAATTTTATGATTCACAAAACAACATGCTTCCATATAGCACATTCTAGTAAGTTAATAGACACCATAAGCATAAAAAATTAACACTTAGTCATGTTTTTCATACAAATCAACTAATACACATATTCATGGACTTCATACTCAACAATTAAATCATTTTAAAGGCAATCAACATGAATTAAGCATGTTTGATCACAAATCATATAAAATTAACACACAAAGGTAAAAGAATACATGGTTAGGGACCCCTACCTTCAAGAATACAAAAACCCCCAATTTGATGCCGAAATTTTAAAATTCCTCGGTTGGCCAAATGGTGAATTGCTTATATCTATGTGTAGATCTTGACAAGCTCTTCGATTTGCCACAAATGGCACCTAAAAATTCTTAAAATTGAGAAAGAAATCAAAGATTGAAATTTGATATGGAAAGAAAAAGAAAAACAAGAAATGAGAGGGAGAAAGAGAGCTTATAGGAGATAGAAAAAAAATGAGGCCAAAATGGCCTCTTGGCCACTAAAGGATTGAAGTAGTGGGTCCCACTACTTAAAAATATCTTTTTCTTTTAATTTTTTCCACCACAAATTATACATATGTTTTAATTACACTACAACCACACAATTTTGCATCTAAACAATTAATTAATATGAGTCGTACGTAGTGGAATGTACTAGGAAAGTTTTGATTATTTTAAAACAGATTTGTATCTTTTCCAACTTTACTTATTTTAACAATTAATCACATCTAGATCAAATAAAGTAAAGTATAAAGTTAGGATGACACCAGGATTTTAGTGAGGAAACCCCAGTTGATAAAATACGTCAACTGTTATGGGAAAAACCTCATGGACTGTGTATCCCACAGTAAACCAATACACTATGCTTGAAACAAAGTATACTGAACTTTGACTCTAGCTTACACCCTATCGTTCTACCAAACACCAACTGCTGACAATCCGCTTTCTTTGTGACTTCTCGTCCAACAGCAACTTGTCCTCAGGCTTATGCTTGATATTTGCAGAAGAGTAGCAGGTAGATTAGAAAACACTCCATGAATGCTCCAACCCTTTCAAAGTGTGATCGCTTTTAATTCTGTTCTTCAATCGTCTGAATTCGATGTAGAAGAATATCTGCTTTCGTCTGATCGATGTAGATACAGCTGTATGATGACGATCGGGATTTGAACACCACAACTCTAAACTCACTATGTGTTTATTTGTATATGCTCTAGAAAGATGACAGAAAAATTAACTCTGATTTTTTACAAAAATAATCTTCCTAAGGCTTTTAAGAATAATGAAGTTGTAGAACAAAAGCCGTGAATAAACCTATGTGTATGACACGGTTTATATAGAGGTTTGCAAAGTCCTATTCCTTCTGAAAATAAAGGAAATTTCGTGCATATGACTTAGAAGGTAAGTTAGATCAAAAAGAGAATTAAACAGAACAAAGAAACTCAAAACCTTTTATAATCAGGACTCCTGGAACCGGTTCCCAATCTTGGTACCGGTTCCTAAAAGATAGAAAAAAGTTCTTCGAATCTTAGCTCCTGGAACCGGTTCCCAAATGCAGGTACCGGTCCCCACTTGACAGAATCCAACTGAAACTTGGATTTTCTAGATTTGAAACTTCTGAAAACTATACCATATAGGTATTTGTGTCCTAAGTGGGAAACGATGTCCTAATGTGTTGTTCTTTCCTTTTCGATGATCAATAGTACTTTCCTCTTCTGAACAACCTCTGAATTCTGCAGTCAATGTCGAGTTTGATATGGTAACTAAAATTAGAACTCGACTAGGACTTGTTTTGTTACTGAAATATGCCAATTACAAAATATATCTCACAATCTCCCCCTTTGGTAATTTCGTGACAAAACCCTAAAAATAATTCATAATCTACCCAAAGCAAAAAAGTAAATTGCAACTGTTTAAGGAAACACAGAATTTTGTATATATCTCTGTTCTCTTTTAGCTCTTGGACAAAAGTTTCATCTAAATTCCTGCACATGGATCAAGCAAAACTACCACTGAAAGTTTTTAAAGATTTTTTTATCCCCCTTAATGTAACTTTGTTCTTCCCCTTTTTGGAACAAAATTGACAACACAATTGAAATAGGTTATTGAGAGTAGAAATAATACTAAACATAGAAAATAGTAATCAGTTTATTACATATAAGCAGGCAAAATACAATATCCAAAAATATCAAGTCATGACAATGTAAAAACTGAACAAAAAGTTATGCATGAATGATATGAACATAGAATCAAGCATCAGGATCATCTCCAGCAAATGAAACTGTAGAAGTCAGAATGTCTTCATCACCACCATCAGTATCAATCCCACGACCATCCTCGTCATCCTCTGCATCATCATTTATCTCATCATCATCATCTTTCTCCTCCTCAGCAACAAGTAACGGATCTGGAGGGGCTAGTCTGTAGACATCATTTGATGTACTACCCGTCCTCTACTCTTTAAGCAATCTAACATCTTCCTGAAGATCAAGAACAACATCCATCAAACCCTTCTGATTCTAAAGAATCAGTGAGTGGAGTAGATTAGCATCCAGTGTGTTGAAATTCCGTTTAGTCGGAAAAAGCTAAGTAATCTCAGGAAGTGATGACGAAGAAGCTGCACACCCTTGCTAGTTTTCCTAGATGAAGCTCTTACGGATTTAGACTTGTTAAAACCCCTAACATCCATCTCGGACATAATCTCAATATAATGAGCACGGGGTGGAAGTGGAATCTCAAACTGCTGATACAAACCCATGATGATCATAGGGAATGGAGATGACTTCTTCTTGGTATTGTTCTTGACGAAGAAGCTGCACACCCTTGCTAGTTTTCCTAGATGAAGCACTTATGGATTTAGACTTGTTAAAAGCCCTAACATCCATCTCGGACATAATCTTAATATGATATGCATGGGGTGGAAGTGGAATCTCAAACTGCTGATACAAACCCATGATGATTATAGGGAATGGAGATGACTTCTTCTTGGTATTGTTCTTGTAGTGTACTACCATCAGTCTATAGACAGAATAATCAAGATGTATCAGTGCATCAATAGACAGGAGATATAATACCTCGACACGATCTGAGGAGGTGACATCCTTCTTCCCGAAGTAGCCAAGGTTGGAGATGGCAAATAAATTTAGAAACGCCGCTTCAACTGTGAGATAACGAGATGGTATATGATCGGGATATCTCAACGAATCTAGAACACACAGCTCATTGCAAATATCTTCCCACTTCAGCCCGGAATTTTCAAGTGGAAGACAGTAGCCACTGCTTGTAAAACTCTTGGGAATGCAAAGAATTTTTCCAATCACATATATATCAACCATATAGTCCTTACCAAATAATAAGACCTCAAAATATCTAGAATCATGAACCTTGCGGATATTTGAGTAGAAATAGTGAACCAAATCTTAACTATAGGAACTCACCATCTTGGTAAACAATAGACCATTATGCTTCTCAATGTAGTCAACAAGCTTCTTCCCGGACTATCTTTAAGCTTCTTCAAGTTCACATTTCGTACCGACCTAATCGGACCATCTTTATACACCTTAGTGTACACCTTTCATGCATGCTTATTATAGAAGTGTTCTTGAGCAAACTCAACCTTCCCGATGTAAGATACTGTAGGATACCCAGATGGTGTTTCAGTAGAAGGTGAGGAAGAATGAATGGGAGAAATAGGATCATCCCTAGAAGCATTCGGACCCTCTTGTGGTTCTCGGATGGAAATTGTCATTCGGGCTTTCTTTGGAGGTGGAGAAGATCCAATACCCTTTCTTTTGGCCTTCCAAGACAATTTTGGAGGCATCTTGTGTTCGGAAAGTTTTGGTTTGAAGCTCCGAACTTCACTCGGTAATTTTATCGAACACATGGAGTGCGCTTCAATATTTGTTCTTGAACAAATTTGTTTAGATTCTTCAAAACCCCCAACAATCAACAAAGACACAAGCAAGAATCTTCAAATTATCAAACCCAAAGAATCTTCAATCACAATCTCAACCAAATCCACAAGAAATTTTGCAAACCCAAACCCCTCTTTCAAACTTCAAAATTATCTTCAATTCCCAATCTTCAATCTTCAATATTTATCCTTCAATAGGTTGATTCAATTTGTAATAGAGAGTATGCAATGATATGATGCAAGTTTGAAACTTATAGATGAAGATTTTTATATGTGAAATATAGAGAGAGAATTTGGTTTATGCAACAATGCCCAACAACATGCCAAATGGGTTCCTTTTATGCCTATGCCTGCTGCCAGGAACCGGCAGCCAAAGTGGGAACCGGTTCCCATTGGACAATGAACCTTTACAGAGTGAGGACCACTTTAGAACCAGTACCAAACTTGTGGTACCAGTAACCAAGCTCCAATAAGGATTGGCCTTGCTACTTGGCATTTTGAACCGGTAGGGGATCCGTGAACCGGTAGGAACATGGCAGAATGTTTTTTAGACTTGTAATTTTTCTAGAAAAATTTTCTAACAGACTTTTTGAATCACTCAATGATTAAATCAACTTAAAAAAAAAAATAAAACTACAAACTAAAAATAAAAATCTTTTTGAATTTTATAGTTTTTGAATTTTTTTATTTTTAAATTTAAAACAAAAATAAAAGCAAATCATTGAGCAGTTAATCAAAATTATTCAAGTCCACACATGATCCAAATTTTCAGAAAATTTTTGACATATCTATGAACGAAACTTTGGACTCCACAGAATATTCAATCAATTTCAATTCTCAGGAAATAATCACAACACGAATTTTAACTTTCAAAGCTTAATGAAACATTTATAAATCAATCTAGCAAGTCTAAGTGTGTGTGTGCGCAATCCATCTCATCAATTTTCAATCAATTATCAAAAAATCATTGTCTAAACCATATTGATCGAAAAAATCACGATAAATTGTCTTTGAGCAATTTTTCTAAGTTGGCTTTCACTCTAAAGAACAGACAGCAATTCCCCAATTCAACTTGTCTCCACATTTCTTTTTACTCAATTAGCTCCTCTTCAAAGTTTAATGGGAGCTTTCGAACACATCATAATAGGTAGCCTTTTCCTAAACAAAGGATTCAGCACTTTTCACATTTTTTTTTTTCTTTCTCCAGCTGAATTTATTCAAAAAAAATTTAAGCTCCTATTTTTTTTTTTTTCCAGACAATAACCTTTATAACTTTTGTGATCAATATACCCTAGTCAACAATTCAAAGATTTTTAATCAAATTTTTCAGATTTTGACTAGTGCACAAAAGGTTATAAACTTAAGACATTCAAATCTAAATATCCCTTAATCAATGTAAATCAACTTTCATTGTATAAATTACAAACCAAGAATCTATTTTTAATCAAAAATCATGTGTCCAAATTTGCATTCAAAGATAGATAGTAAATTCAATGGAAAATTTTCTTAAATATATCTTGAAGACTATGATCAAAAACTCAAACCAAACCCTAGCAAGTGATCCAATGGCAACAAAAATTTCTTCAAAAAACAAGCCATGATCACTGAATTTCATAGGACTCAGTTTGAAGTTGAAATCCTTTTAAAAACTTGTTCCATGGACTCAACAGGCACATAATTGATCAAATCAGACTTTTTGATCCACATAGTTCTCACTCTCACTTCCTGAAATTCTCTATCTTTCTTTACCTCTTTTTTAGGCAAATTTTCAGCTCTAGAAACCTTAGGTGACACATTCTTTTTCTTCTTAGAACGCCCTTTTTTCTTAGCATGTGAATTTTGAGAATGAATTTTAGAAAAGTCTTTCTTTTTCCTGTAAAGGCACGAGTTATACTTATGTCCATTCTTTTCATAAAAAATGCAATGCAACAATCTAGGCACATAAGACATATCAAAATGTGATGCATCAGGCAAACATGGTTTAAGCATAAAAGCAGGTTTAACAAAAGTTATTTTACCTTGATTACTAGAAGAACCTTTAACAAATCCTAACCTTATTTTATCATTCACATCCTTACCCATGTTGACTATCTTATTCAAACTATTGTTACTTAAATTGAATCCTTTCAGTTTATCTTGTTTAGATTTCAATTCAATCATTTTTCAAAGCAAGACATTCCTTTAATGAGTTAGCAATACTTACCTTATCCTCAAGAATGATATTCTGCTTCTCAATCTCAGTGATGACAAAATTGCTTTCAAAAGCCTTCCTTTTGCCTTCATCAATCTATTTCTTTAGATCTTCATTCTCTACTTTTGCTTGAATAAGCTCTTTTGCTAACTTATTGATTCTTTGTTTTACTTCCATAGTTTCTTTAACCATCTTTTTCAATCTTTCATTATCCTTTTCAACCTCTTCCACCTTTTCAATGTCTTAGAGTCAGATAAAGAAACGACATGAGGACCTCTTTCAAGAAAAACGACACAAGAAAAATCATTAGTATCATCTTGAGGAGAATCATTATCACTTAAATTAAAGTTCTCAGACATAGAAACTTTCATTGCTTTTCCTTTATTCCTATTCTTTTGTTATTTCCTAAGACTAGGACAAACATTGGATGCGTGACCTTTGCCACCACAATTCAAGCGAATGAATTCAGTTTCTTTTGATTCTTTTACTTTCTTTTCATTAAACCTAAACTTTTAATGTTTTGTCAAAATTTTGAGGATGAGCTATGTTGTTATTCCTATTGTCTCTACAAAATCTGACTAAATTGCCTTGACAAGAATGCAAGATCATCATTGGAGTTGTCATATATAGAAATCTCAACCTATGTAGATTTTAAAGCTAGATTTTTCTCCTTCTGATTTAAATCAAAGTTCTGTATCTCAAAAGTTTTTAATGAACTTACCATCTCATAAACTTTACAGGTAGTCAAATCCCAATGTTCAGTGATGGTTTCAACTCTAATATGGATTCTTTTAGTTAAACATCTTAAGATTTTCTCACAGATTTTCTTATCAGTAAATTTTTTACTTAAGTGACGTAGTTTAGAAATTATTTCAAGAAGACTAGAATAAAAATCAGAAAAGGGTTCATCTTCTTTCATCACGATATTCCCAAATTTATGAGAAAGCAACTAAAATTTGGACAACTTCACTTTTGAAGTTCCTTCATGAGTAACCTGCAAAATATCCCAAGGTTCTTTAGCAGTTTTGCAATCAGAAATTCTAGCATATTCAGATGGAACAATAGAATTAATAATTGAATATAAAGCTTTGCCATTAGCATCATTACGCTCAGTTTTAGTAGTATTAAAAGGAAAAGTATCTTTTAACTCTTTAACTATTTTACCATCCACAGTTATATCTATTGTAGGAAGTGTATAGCCAGATTCAACTATTACCCAAGTTTTACCACCAGAATTTTGCAAATAGGCTCTTATCTTTGATTTCCAAAAATTGTAATTATCTCCGTCAAATAAAGGACCACATTGATTAGAACCGCCTTCTTTCAATGCATAAGACATGATTTTGAAAACAATTTTTGAAAAACAAAACAAAACTTTCCAGCAAGGATCAACTCAATGTGTAGAGATTGGCTCTAATACCAATTTGTGAGTCGTACGCAGCGGAATGTACTAAGAAAGTTTTGATTATTTTAAAACAAATCTGTGTCTTTTCCAACTTTACTTATTTTAATAATTAATCATATGCAGATAAAATAAAGTAAAGTATAAAGTTAGAGATGACACCAGGATTTTAGCGAGGAAAACCCAATTGATAAAGTACATCAACTGTTATGGGAAAAACCTCATGGACTGTGCAGTGTTAAGTAAACCGATCCACTATGCTTGAAACAAAGTATACTAAAATTTAATTTTGGCTTACACCCTATCATTCTACCGAACACCAACTGCTGACAATCCTCTAGCTTTGTGACTCCCAGTCCAACAGCAATTTGACATCAGGCTTATGCTTGATATTTGTAGAAGAGTAGCAGGTAGATTAGACAACACTCCACAAATGCTCCAACCCTTCCAGAGTGTGATTGCTTTTACTTCTGTTCTTCAATCATCTAAATTCGATGTACAAGAAGATTTGCTTTCGTTTGATCGATGTAGATTCAACTGTATGATCACGATCAGGATTTGAATACCATAACTCTAAACTCACTATGTGTTTATGTGTATGTATTCTAGAATGATGACAAAAAAATCAACTCTAATTTTCTACAAAAATAATCTTCCTGAGGCTTTTAAGAATAATGAAGTTATAGAACAAAAGCCATGAATAAACCTATGTGTATGACATAGTTTATATAGAGGTTTGCAAATTCCTATTCCTTCTGAAAATAAAGGAAATTTCGTGCTTAGGACTTAGAAGGTAAGTTAGATCAAAAATGAATTAAACAGAACAAGAAAACTGAAAACCTTTTGCAATCAGGACACCTGGAACTAGCTCCCAATCTTAGTACTGGTTCCCAAAGGACAGAAAGAAGTTTTTCGAATCTTAGCTCCTAGAACTGGTTCCCAAATGCAGGTACCAGTTCCCACTTGACAGAATCCAACTGAAACTTGGATTTTCTGTATTCGAAACTTCTAAAAACTATACCATGTAGGTATTTATGTCCTAAGTGGGAAATGAAGTCCTAATGTGTTGTTCTTTCCTTTTCGATGATCAACAGTACTTTCTTTTTTTGAACAACCTCTGAATTCCGCAGTCAATGTCAAGTCTGATATGGTAACTGAAATTACAACTCGACTAGGACTTTTTTTGTTACTGAAATATGCCAATTATAAAAATATATCTCACAATTAATTCATAAAATAATTATGCATGGTATGCAAATGACCCGAGACATAACTCCCGTACACAACAATCCTAGTAACGGGTCCCACCCGGCACTGTCCGGCTTGAAATACAGAAAAATGCCGAAATGGTAACCCTTGTATTTTAAAGAGTCCTAAACTAAAAAAAAATGCCCCAATCAACTCTCGGACACACCCCGCACACCCCACGATGTCTGGTACGTAAAACGAGAAAAGACGAAAATACCCCTGCAAAAACAGAAAATTCCAGAAAATGAAAAATGGTGAAAAATGGAAACATTACAATCTCCCCAACTTAAAAGGATTTCGTCCCCGAAATCAATCCATACCTGAAAAAGAAAACAACTCTGGATACTTAGAGCGAACCTCTTATTCAAGCTCCCAAGTAGGCTCCTCAGCTCCGTGATGCCTCTAAAGAACTTTCACTAGCGGTATCGTCTTGTCCCTTAACACTTTCTACCGTGTGTTAAGGATTTGGATTGGTCCTTTTTCATAGGAGACATCCTCATCAATAGTCATATCAACCCAATCCAAAATTTGAGACGGATCTGGTTCATACTTCTGTAGCATCGACACATGAAAAACATTGTGAACTCTGTCCATCTGTGGTGGCAATGCAAGTCTGTAGGCAACCTCTCCTACGTGGTCCAAAATCTCAAAAAGTCTAATAAATCATGGCAATAACTTACCACTCTTCCCGAACCTCATCAAACTCTTCTGTGGAGAAACCCGAAGAAAAACGTGGTCTCCCACCTCAAAAGATAACGATTGCCTTTGCTTATCCGCATAGCTCTTCTGTCGGCTCTGAGCTGTGAGCAACCTCTGTCTAATCAACTTAATCTTCTTGGTAGTCTCAAGTACAATGTCGGGTCCTAAGGCGGCCGTCTTACCCACCTTACTCTAACAGACTGGAGATCTATAAGGTCTGCCATATAACGCCTCAAATGGAGCCATCTCAATACCCTCCTAATAACTATTGTAAGTAAACTCAATAAGCAGTAGATGATCTTCCCAATTACAACCCAAATCAAGTACACATGCCCGAAGCATATCCTCCAAGATCTGGATGGCATACTCTGACTAGCCGTCCGTCTGTGGATAGAATGCCGTGCTAAGGTGCAACGTTGAACCAAAGTCCATCCCAGAACTTTGAAGTGAACTTGGCATCCCTCTCTGAAATAATAGTCGCTGGAACTCCATGCAACCTAACAATCTCTTTCACATATAAAACACCAAGTACCTTTACATTATTTGTTGCCTTAATGGGCAAAAAGTGAGCCGTCTTGGCCAATCTGTCAATAATGACCCATACGACCTCACTTCTATGCTGTAACTTAGGCAGACCTATCACAAAATTTATAGCAATTTGTTCTCATTTCCACTGCGCTACAGGCAATGGTTGCAACAAACCAACGGGTCTCTGATGCTCGGCCTTTACCTGCTGACAAGTAAGGCATCTAGCCACAAACTATGTAACATCCTTCTTCATTTTATTCCACCAATACTGACGTCTCAAATTGTGATACATCTTGGTACCACCTAGATAAACTGCAAAGCGGAAGTGTGAAACTCTCGTAAGACGTCCTTACGACAACTTGTGGAAACAACCAATAAACCCTTGAACCGAAGACCTTCATCTACATGTAAGGTCCAATTTTTCACTGTCTCACCATTGGAGATCAAAGTGTGAATGGCATCCAAATCCGAATCCTGTCTCTGTGACTCAATCACTCGTCTGATAAGAGTAGGCTGAGCCGTAAGACTAAACAAGAATACTGACTCACTACAAATGTCATCATTAAATTAACACAATCCCATTTCTGCTAGGTCCTCAAGCATCTTCCACTTCCAAATGGCTGGATTAGTTTCAAGAGGTTTCTGGCTTAAGGTATCAGCTACCACATTTACTTTGCCCAGATGATACTACAAATCAAAATTGTAGTCCTCTAAGAACTCAACCCATCGCCTCTACCTGTTGTTCAAGTCCTTTTGGGATAAAAGGTACTTGAGACTCTTGTGATCCAAGAACATCTCGAATCTCTCACCGTACAAATAGTGTCTCCAATACTTTAGAGCAAACACAACTGTCGCTAACTCCAGATCATGAGTAGGGTAGTTATGCTCGCGAGTCTTCAACTGTCGAGACCCATAAGCCACTACTCTGCCATCCTGCATCAGCACACAACCCAAACTATCACATGAAATATCGCAATAAATCACATAACCTAAGCCATGCTTATGTATCACCAACACTGGAGCCGTAGTTAACCTTGTCTTCAGCTCCTGAAAGGATGACTCACAGGCTTCATTCCATATGAACTTGATTCCCTTCTGGGTCAATTAAGTCATAGGTGCTGCCAAACAGGAAAAATCCTTCACAAATCTCTGATAATAACCTGCTAGGCTAAGAAAACTTTGGATCTTAAACACATTCCTAGGACGCTCCCAATTCACAACCACTTTAATCTTCGATGGATTCATTGACACTCCGCCTTCCGAGACAATATGCCCTAAAAACTTCACCTCTTTCAGCCAAAATTCACACTTCTCATATTTGGCATACAAGCGGTGCTCCCGTAGAATCTGCAATACAATACTCAAATGGATCTCGTACTCCTCCTGAGATCGTGAATACACAAGTATGCCATCCATGAAAACTACCACAAACTAATCCAAGTAATCATGGAAGACGCAATTCATTAAGTTTATGAATGCCGCTGGTGCATTAGTTAAACCAAAGGGCATAACAAGGAACACATAATGTCCATACCGTGTACGGAATACCATTTTCGGGATATCCTCATCCCTAACCTGCAACTGATAATAGCCTGATCTCAAGTCAATCTTTGAAAAATAACAAGCTCTCCTCAACTGATCAAATAAATCATCTATCCTTGGCAAAGGATACTTAATCTTGATGATGACATGATTCAACTTTCAGTAATCAATGTACAACCTCAAAGAACCATCTTTCTTCTTAGCAAACAAGACCGGTGCACCCGGTGATGACATACTCAGTTGGATGAAACCTTTCATCCTCAAATCATCAAGCTGCTTCTTCAATTCCTCCAACTCCACTGGTGCCATACGATACGGTGCCATAGAAATCAGTGCAGTACCGAGCATCAAATCAAAAGTAAACTCCACCTCTCGGTGTAGAGGTAACTCTGTCAAGTCCTCCGAAAAAAAATCCAAAAAGTTACGAACAACTGTTGGATAAACCTCTTCCACAACATTATCTTCTTTGGCTAAAAGGCTAACCAAGCAATAATCACCACGATCCCGTCTATGAATTCCATAAAATGATGAAGAGTGGAAATCGCTCTGATCTCTGACGAAAAAGAAACAATTTCTGTCGAGAGTGCAAACTATGACTCTTCCTCTAAAACAGTCGATCGTAGCATGAAATGAAACCAACCAATCCATCCCAAGAATGACATCAAAACCAGTCATCTCCAGGAGGATGAGATCAAACACAAAAGTCCGTCCAGCTATCACTATGGAACAATCTCTCACAACTCTACACAAGGACACTAAAACCCCAACTAACGTATCAACACATAATGCCCGATCCATGCAATTGACCTCTAACCCCGATGCAAGTGCAAATGATGATGATATAAAGAATGAGATGCACTAGAGTCAAACAAAACACGAGCCCAAGAACCAAACACTGGAAAGATAACTCGAAGAACTAATGGACTAGAAGATGCATTAGGCTAAACAATTACAAAGACACATCCCTGTGGTGCCTGGGCCTGAGAACTACCAACCTGAACACCTGACTGCTGCATTGACATAGTAGGAGTATCCCTTCTAGCTAGCTGTGAACCCTGTGAAGATATGACAGGTTGTGGTGGTGCCGGTGGTTTGAAACATAACTGAGTTGTAGCCGACTGTGATGGCTTCTGCTGTGACCCTTTGCCACTACCGGTGCCTGCCTCCTATTTAGATAATCTCGAATCATATGGCCCTACTGGCCACACCCATAACAAGCTTTCGATACTGCAGAAGCTGCAGACGGGTTCATGGGACATTTGAGGGTACTGAAAACAAACGGCCTCACTCTTATCTGTCCCAACTAACATAGGAGTAGTAGGAGCGGATCATACCGACTTCTATCCCTGAAACTGAGATGAACCACCCCTGTTCCTCTTACATGACTGCCCTCTGAAGATGGTCCTGCATTTCTTTTTTGTTTCCACTGTTCCCTTCATGTGTTTCTATCCTTGGCTTCTGCCCTTAACATCAATGCTCTTTCCACTACCTCCACATAAACCTTAAAATGCTGAGCTATTATCAATGGCCTCATTTGGTAATGAAGACTAGAGATAAACGTCCTTGTCTTGTCGGCCTCATTTCTCACTATCTCTAGGGCAAAGCGAGAAAGAGAGGTAAACTTGTTTTCATACTTGGTCACCGACATATTAGCTTGGATGAGATCATCAAACTGTTTCTTTAAATCCCACCTCTTGGTAATCGGAAAATACTTCTCATAGAACAGCCCCTTAAATATATCCCAACTCATATCCTCCACCTTGTGTTGGTTAGTATCCAACTTCCACCAAAGCTTGGTGTCCTTGGTGTTGACCTTAAGGATTTCATCCAAGGACAATCTAGTTGTTTTGATGATAACAAACCATTAATGATGTTTAAGGACTAATGTTTACATTGAGTGTTATATAGATTATTCACATTCAAAGAATGACCTCAATGAAGATATAAAGATCATTCCAAGTATTCCATTATTCAAGATCACATCAATGAAAGAAATGGATACAAAGAAGACTTGAAGCTGCAAAGAACCAAATGTAAAGTCCATCCAAAGATAGCTTGGACTACAACAAGCAAGAAAGTAACTTAAAGAAAGGAAAAAAGCGAGTCCACCTGAAAGCCTACACGATCATGGACAAAGCGTGAAGAAAGGGGTAGATAGGCTGGTGAGTGTTTATGATTCAATGTCAAAGTATTTATGAATCCATTTGAAGATCATCTCTATAGGACTATGCATATCATATCATCATTCGTATGCTCATATATCCATTAGCAATTGACTATGCACTTCATTCATATATAATTGACATATGGAGTCTTTGCTAAAGAATGAGTTAGTTCAAGCTTGCATAAGCTTTGAAAGAACTCACCACTTTTGCTAGAAATACTAAGACCATGCACATCAATCATAAAATTCATATTGGTCAACAATTAAGGCATGAGAAGCCTTTATTACCATGAGTTGGCAACGGACATTAGGACCCCATGCATAATGAAAAACTGTGTTTTTGGCTAAGTGTGAAAAATGGATTTTTGAAATAATGATTATTTCAAAATAATTTTTCCCGGTAATAACTCTTTATACTTCAACTAGCCTAAACTATTTTTATCAAAATTTTTAACCAAGTCTACATTGGTCTACATAAGGATTCATTTTTACCAAAACTGTCAGAAATCCAAATTTGTACTAAAACTGAATTTCTACATTTTGATTTAGTTGGATTTCAATTTTTTAGTATTTTTTATTGAATCCAAATGGGGGGTACTTCCTTATTTACGTTGTAAACTTAAAGTAAATGGACATATAAATACTATAAAGACATTTACTTTAATGTTTTCAATGGAAATAAGCTGTGTCCAGAAGTCCTGTACTGAAAGTCCTATGCATAAGCTGTCATCTGTCAAAACTATTAATGCACCAGGTTTTATGTCGACCGGTTCTAGCTTTATGTCGACCGGTATCTAGGCAGTACTGAAATTTCAGGAACATATCATTTACGTCGACTGGTTTGATGCATACGTCGACTGGTATCTAGGTAGTAACAAATTTCAAGATGAAGCACATTTACGTCGACTGATTCAAAGCATACATTAACTGGTTCATAAGAAAACGTCGACCGGTTTGTAGCATACATCAACCGGTTTGTAGCATACATCAACCGGTTTACGCCACATGTCAACCGATTTGGTCGCAGCTTTGTAGATTTCAAACTACAACGGCTCTTTTCTTCTTGACCCTCGTGCATTAAACTCCTAACAGCTATATTGAGCTTGCAAACTCTATAAATAGAGTGGGGAAAGTCTGAATAATTAAGAGATATCATTTGAAAGACTTCATATTGCATTAAAGAGAGCTTTTGTTCTCAAATCTTCTCTTCATCTTTCTTATTCACTCATATACAAATCTTGAGAGATTTAACTAAGGATTCAAAAGGCTTTTGCTCTAATTCGAATCTTCATAGAGCTTTTGTTTTATTCTACACTTGAGAGATCTTATTGAGTTCATTAGACCTTTTGTTTTTCACTTATATCATCTTCTCTGATTTATATCATTTATAGAGTTTGAGTTTCACTTATATTCATAGATACTCTAGTTGAGAGGTAAAGTTTGCACATCAATCTTTGAGAGATATTTCTTATGAGCTTGCACTTGTATATCTATCTTGAGAGAGATTCAATCTTGTATTTCAATTACAAACTTTTTTACAAACTTGTAAGGGTTGGTGTGACCCAAAAGAAGCCTAGGAGAAGGGTGTTCTCCTAGCAAGGAAAAGAAGCAAGGTCTTGCTTCATGTAAAGGTTTGTTCTCCACTCGTAAGGAGAAGCACAATGGATTGGGAAGTCTCAAGAGGAGTCTTGAGCCGAGGAGTAGGAGTTTCTGAACTTCGCTAAAATCGCCGAGTCAATGTTTGCAATTTCTCTTCCCTTATCTCTCTTATAATTGTGTTATTTACTTCCTTATTTCATATCTTTATAATTGCACAATAGTGTTAAGTACTTTGCTTGAAATTGTTTTTCTATATTGTAAAAATTATCCATTGCTTATTATTGACTCTATTCACCCCCCCTCTAGAGTCAATTCTTGGGTAACAATTAGTATCAAAGCCTAACTCTAATTAAAGGACTTAATCGTCTTAGAGTACGATCATGGCCAACAATGGTAGTATCACATACTTAGAAGGACAATCCAATGATCAACCTCCTTGTTTTGATGGAAATGATTATATCTATTGGAAAATTAGAATGAGGGCCTTTTTAAAAAGTATTGATATTGATTTATGGAAAGTTGTAGAAAATGGTGGTTATATCCCAACCAAAGTTATTGAAGGAAATAAAATTCCTAAATCAAAAGAGGAATGGGATAAAAATGATCATAGATTAATTCAAAATAATGCTTTAGCCATATGTTATCTTTATTGTGATTAAGCAAAAATGAGTTCAATAAATTATCTTTTGTAAAACGGCTAAAGAAATTTGGGACTTGTTTGAATTAGCCTATGTTGGATCAAGTCATGGTAAGGATTCAAATATAAATGAACCCTCTAGCATAAATGAGATGCATTTTAGTTTTACTAACATTACTAATCATTTGAATATTATTGGTAGAACTAACTTATCCACCTATAGTGAAGAAAGTGACGAAATGCAAAAGAAGAGTATAGCTCTCCAAGCTTGTAACAAAGAAGCAAGTAACATCAAAGAGGTGGTCAATATTTGTCTCATGGCCAATAAAGATGAGGTAAATTCTAATCATGAATCCTTTAATTTAGAAATTTCCTATAATGAATTAGTTGATGAGCACAATGAATTACTTGATGCGTTTAAAGAGTTACAAGGTGTGCTAGAAAATATGCTTGTGAAATGTGCTTCCTTTAAAAAGGAAAACCATGATCTCATTCAAAGATATGAAAAAGTTCAAATACAAAATGACTCTTTGAAAAAGGAAAAATATTATCTTATGCAAAAATTAGAAAAAATTCAAATTGAAAATGAGTCATTGAAAAATGAAATGAAATGTGTATTCTTTAAAGAGTCTTCATCAATTGATCTTATTTCTGAAAATGAGTCTTTAAAGAAAATCATTGATGATCAAAATGACATTTTAGCAAAGTTTACCAAAGAAAAAGAGAATTTGAGTATTATACTTGGTAATCAAAGAAGTGTCTTCTTAAAAAATGAGATAAGATATGATCCTCATGTTAAAGATGCATGTTTATTAGAAAACAAAAAATCTTTGAAAGATTCTTTTGTGAAGAATTCTCTTACATGCTATTATTGTAAAAAGTTTGGACAAAAAATTTATAGTTGTCCATTTAGAAAGAAGACAATAACTAAAAGGATTTGGATTCCAAAAGGAACTTATGTTCCATTGCCTAACTTATATGGGCCCAAGAAACTTTGGGTACCAAAAGAAGAATATGCAACCCTTTCTTGTAGGGTTACTTGATGGCATCAATCAAGGATTATGAAGGAAGCATCACACTTGGGAACAACCCCAAGAGCAAGGTAATTGGTAAAACTCCACAAAATCTTTCCATGCCATGAATCGCTTGAATTTCATGGTTTGTTGTAATCATTCATATATTGTGGAAATTTTCCTTTATTGTAATTCAATTTTTCATCAATTATAAAAACTGTTTTTAATGCATGCTTTCATTGATTGAAAAATAATTTTCTACATACATTATATTCATATGAATTACTTGTAATTTTATTTGGAATGCTACACCTTGAATTAGAATAAAATTGTTTTAAAAGGTGTAAATCTTAGAAGGAACTTTGCCTTTTAATAATCTAACATTCTTTAAAAAATAAATTTGATTTAGAAAGAAATACATCTTCCTTCAAATTATTGAATCCTTTAAGGATTTCAAAAAGGGGACACTTTGTTTAATGTTGCCTACTTAGGAAGAATTATGTTTCTCTTTGTCAATTCTTAAACTTTATTACGGACAATGCTCATGGAATTACATTATGATCCATATATGAAAGGTTGTTACTTCACTCATTTTTTTTTTTATGTCTTATGGATTCATTGAATTGAATGTAATCATAAGCATGTCTATTTATTGCATTGACATTTGCATTAGCATGCTAAAGACATTTAAATTCACAATTTAGTTTAAAGCATGTTGATTAAAGGTAGTCTCACATTTGTGCTTAATATTGAATTGTGTTCTAAAAGAAACCTTGATAATGTGTTCTAACTCATAAGGACCCTAAAAGAATTGGGTACCAAGAATGCTACTTGAGTATGTTTTATAGGTGTAAAATCCTTTTCACTCAAGGACAAGTGGATTCTCAAGTTGGTGCCTAGAGCACAAAAGAAATGTCATGCCAAGAATTCCTCTCACTCACAAAATGGAAAGGATGCATCACATTGAGAAACAACTTCCAAGCTAATGAAGTTAGTACCATGGGTAAATAATTCCTTTCTCATTAATATGCTTTTATATGAAGAATTCAATCATGAAATTCTAAGCATGATGCTCTTGATATGCTATTTGTTCCTAATAGATGTAAAAATGTCTATGTTTTTTATATTTTGCATAAAAGTTGTTTGTTTTGACATATGAGTTATGAACATGCTAACATGAAATGATTCTCTATCTCTTAAATGATCTTTAGATTAACTATGCCCAATCTATATGAAGATCTATTGGTAGATATGCCACCATCAATGCTATTTCATGTGAACCTTATCAAATGTATTAAAGTAGCAATGTTTAAAAAGTCATCTATATGCTTTTGTGATCTTAAATGTTTTATCTATACTTAATTGTGTTACTTCCATGCATATAGAAAATGAGGTTGTTCATCTTGAAAAGGTTTAGATGGACTTAAGGTAATGAAAAATCAAATAAGTCCTCACTTGAAAACCTAAAGGGACAAATCTCATTAGAAGAGCCATCTCATGAAAATGAAGAATGAGAATTTATGATATCATCCTAACAATTGAAGAATTGTTCACTACCATCCAATTGATCATTCATTGGTGAACATTCTATTGTGCAAATTAAAGGAATTAATTCTTTCTTAAAAGTTGATATACTTTTAACCATATTCCTTTACCGTGTAATCTCATCATGATAAGTATCTTGAGGTATCATTTGTAACTAAGCTAGACTACTCCCAAAGGTTACACCAAAAAGAAGAAATTGAATACATGTCTTTGTGCAAAGAAGCTTACCTCTAACATGCAAAATAAATTGAAATTAGTATGATGAGTAAACATGATTTCTTCTAGAGTTTAAACTCCTCAAATGTCATAAACTTAAATTTCATATATCTATTTGACTCTTTAGTCTTGGGAATATGACATTCAAAGGATACTATGTTCTAGCTTAGATGACTAATGTGATATCACAAGTGCGATACTATTTTGATATATCCATTTTTAGCACTTTAGAACTTCATGTGATGTTTTTACATCACTTCTTAAAGAATGCATCTAGAAGAGATAGTTAACTCATCCACATGGAAATTCATGTCGCCAATCTCTCACCACATCTCTTAAATAAGTTATTTTGATATCAAGACCTCATTTTTGATGATTTTAGCCATACTTGCTCCTATGTGTTATAATTGCATCTCTTTATTGGCTTATATACTTTTGGGAAACCCATGATTTTCAAATAATACATCTTATCATTTCCATTAATGAATTAAGGGTTTTTGAGTATGACTTGCTTTATGATATATCTTAAGCATACTTTACCTATCATTGTTTTATTGTTTCATTAGTTGCATAATCATTGAATAATATATGATGTAAATGAAAACATATTGATAGGGGGAGATTATTAGTAATTTCTTGTGAAGGAATATTGCATGATTTGCTTAGCTTAATTGATTTATCTTGTATATTGTCAAAACATGCCTTAAAATGACTTTTTGATCATTATATTCCATTCATATGAGCTTTCATAGCTTTGAAAATTTTTCCCTCTTTATTGAATACATCAAATGGGAAAAATATATCTTAGGATTGAAGCACACTTAAAGTAATACCCCTAATTTTCAAAATGATAAGATTGGAATTTAAATTTGATTCTATGTATCAAATTGTTTATTTGAATAGTGTTTTATTTTAATTAATTGTTTTATTTAAATGAATTGTTTTGTTGTTATTGTGTTGATTTGAATTAATTAATTGTATTTTGATTTTCGGTAGTTACATTAATTAATTATTATTTTTTTTTATTGTGTTTATTTGAATTAATTAATTGTATTTTGATTTTCGGTAGTTACATTAATTAATTGTATTTTAATTACGTTAATTACTTACAGTCTTTTGAACGTCACGTATGTGACGGCCTTGGTTTTTAGGCCAGTGCGTCAGTGATGAACTGAAAGGAAGATCCGATAATAGATCCGAAATGCAAAAGCGAAAACGGAAAACAAGACTCAAAGAAGTCAAAGTAACCTTCCATGAGGTCGTGGAACTTACTGAAAACTGATGCGAAAGCAAATGGTCGAAAATATGACAAATAAGCCCCCATGGGCAAAATAGTCATTTTACATAGAAATGACGTCCCTAGAATGTAAATTATTCTCGAGACACATCCATGACTTCTCGTAAAGTCATGGAACTCAAAAGAAAGTAGCGGAAGCGAATTAGAAGAAAACCGGACAAAATAGCCCCAAGGACAAAATGGTCATTTCTAAAAAAATATAAAATCGGGTGCTACCAAGCACACCATTGGGAAGACAGCAAAAAATTAATCAAGTTAGACTCAAGAATCACTTGATTCGGAGTTCGGATGGAAGAGAAAACGTCGCCGCGGCCGTGAATAGTAACCTGGGCAAAATGCTGAAGTTCGTGTGCCGTTTTGAGGTACTAAACGATATTTTCTGGAAAAACACAAAGAAGAAACCCCCCTTAAAATAATTTTTCCAAGTTGACCATGTTAAAATAAAATTTTATTTTTGACGTGGAATCCTCGAACTGCCCTTACAACAGACTTTTTCAAATAGTGCAGATGCGCATAGGAAAACAGATTTGACGTGGGGTTTTCGGGTCCGAGACGACATTTTCTGGAAAAATGTTGTGAAAAAACCCCCTCTAAAATCACGTTTTCTATATGACCATGTTAAGACCGGAATTTATATTTCAAAATAAATTCCCGAAATGCCCCTAGATCAGTTTAGGCCAGAGGGTTAAAACAAAAAGCTGTTACATGATTTTTTTTTAAAAATCTGGCAGAACAGAGAGCGAAAACGGGTTAGTAGATGAATTTTTCTGGAGAAATACAAAGAAGAAACCCTCATCAAAATTGATTTTTCTATATGACACGTAGGGGAATTCAAAAAAAAAAAATCACTGTAAAATGCCCAAAATGCCTCTCCATGAAATCTGGTCATGAAGGCCAAAAAGCTGCTACAATTGAAAATAGAAAGCTGAACTTCCCGAGGGATTTCTGATACCAAGATGACATTTTCTGGAAAAATACGAAGAAGAAACCCCCCCTAAAATCACATTTTCTAAGTGATTATGTTAAAAGAAGAAAATAAAACTGATGTAAAAAGTCTAGAATGCCTCTAAATCAAATTATGCAACAAAGTTTCAAAATGAGTCCATATGAGGCTCATTACACCAAAGAGGAAGGTTTGCCCGGAAACGACCATGCACACAAACGTAACTTACCTATTAGGATGTGTTACAATGGTTCATGGCTTAAAAATACCATCGATGCAAAATTTGACCTCCCAACAGCCAAAAGGGCAAAAATGCACACGAAATGGAAAATTTAAAATTTAAAATTAAAAATGATTTCAAATTACCGTTTGGCCCTTGGCCACACTTCATGCATGATTAATGAGACATAGTCGAGGTGTCGGAACACAGTTTGCACCACCCAATTTAAAAATGAACCCTTAAAGGCTCGGATTTCACTATTTTAGCCCAAAACGCAAAATATGAAACTAAAATGCAAAAATTAGAACAAAATGCTGTTTGGCCCTTGGCCACACCTCATACATGATAATTGAATGCTAGAGAATGAATTTCATACACAATGCAAGCTCCGGTGCAAAAATGACATAATAAACGGATGATTTTCATAATATTATCATTAACGCAATTTCAACATTTATGAGTATACATGAATTTCAAATATGTTTTGGCCCTTGGCCTCATATCATATACATAAAATGAGAGTCAAAAAGTGTGTTTAGGCACATATTACAAGTTTAGAATCAAATATACACAGTTGACAAATAAGGCAACGAACGGCATTTTAAGCCAACCTTCACAAAATGGAACCTTCAAGTCCATTAATCGCCCAAGCATAATGAAAATCTCAACCTTGATTCCTGTACCTGAAATATATCCCAGTAACTTTGGGATGAGCAACATAAAGCTACTCGTAGGAAATGAGCATGCATCGACATAGCATTTTACAATTTTATCACCATAAGGTGAAACATGTTAAAGGGGCTCATGCCACCTAACGTCTATGCCAAGATGAGACTCAGGGAGCATCCTAAGCTACCTTAGAACATTTCTAGCATAAATCACATCATTTATGCAATTCAAACAACATAAGAGCATACTATATAAAGCGACAAAATATAGATTCTCAAAGTCATCAACTTGAAATTTAAAATGTGTAAACAACTAAATATAACAATTTAGCATAAATTAGAGTTTCTAGTACCACACGTCAAGACATAAATCCCCAAAGTAATCAACTTGAAATCTAAAATTGTGGAAACAACTAAAGTGGGTCATGCCACCTAACGTCTATGTTCCAAATGAATCTATAGGATCATTCCTAAATCACATTTAAGCAATATAACATAGATGTGTTAACAACATCAAAATTTATAATGATTCATTAAAAATCATGAAACATGGATGTACTTAACAATATTAAAACCTGTAATGATTCATTAAAAATCATAATGCCTGAATGTACTTAACAACATTAAATCGCCAATAACCAAAACCACAAGTCACAATTAAACATTGGTTGTCAACTTGGAATTGAATGTGAAAACAAATTGTGGAAGACTTGGACATCACGTCTCGGACTAAACCAAGAAAAAATTGGTTATTCCGGGCATTAACCCATTGGGAAGACCACCCTAGTGTGCACTATCTCAAAGGGGAGAACTCATACCTCTCGCACTAGAGTCAAACTTTAGCCATATCACAGTAACAATGTCCCAAGACTCCAAAATAAATAAGTTAACAACTTATATACAAAATATATATATATATCAGCACGAAACTACATTCCATGCACAAGTAGGTTGAAACCACACAATACATGCCCTAAATCCACACTACTATAAGATGACAATGTCGAATCTTCAGAGCGCGATTCGTTACGCGCTATAATAACATCACATATCGAATCTTCAGTGTGCGATTCGTTACACGCTATAACAATATAATTCAATATTGAAACATAATCGCATAAGTCCATTACAAGTCTAAAATCACGCTTCAAACATAATATCAATGTTAAAACACATGATTTAATCAATAATACAATAGAAACGGAAATTAATTATATAACCTATTCTCTAAGTTTCATATCTCAATCAAATGAACCCAAATTAACACATGTTAAACAATATAACTTATTCATTACATGAATCAAATCAAAAGCTTACTTAGGTCATTGGATCAATAGGATAGAATTTAATTAAAACATGATAATTAAATCCATAAATTCTAAAACAACATCAAATGGTCCCAAATTAACAGATGCTAGTATACAAACCCTAGTCATCACAAATATCAAGTTAAAAACTTAATTAGGCCAATAGAACCATTAAATGGATTTTAATTAAAATATCTAGATTTTTATACTTATCTAAATGCTCTAAAATTAAAGTATGTTAAGGAATATGCCAAGACTTAATTTAAAAGCATATTACAAGTTCATTTCATGCAAGGTATGACCATGGAAATTAATCTTTGACAAAAGAAAAATATTAAATAAAAAGTGCAATTCTTATTCAAATAATTTCAATTTAATATATGTTAACAAACATATCAAATCCAAACTTTCCAGAATACCACAATTTAATTCTAAGTTATACATTATCATGAGAATTAAATTCTAACCATAGAAATTAATTAAATTAAATTCTAGAACTTAAACAAAAACATGCATACAAGTTGTATAATCATGGAAAATACTCCAAACAACACATATAAAATCCTAAAACATCCCCTACCTCAATTTGAGATGAAAATCTCAAAAGCCACCAAAATGAAACGGCTCCGAATCTGACAATACTTTGGGATTTTGTCAAGGACAACGCCGTGAACATTAAACTCCAAAGAAGACCTACCAAAATCCTAACTTTACCCCAAACTCAAACTCAAAATTTGGCCAAAAACGGGTTCTAATAAGGGTGAAAGAAGTGCGTAGTCAAGACAAACACAAAACGCGAAGGCACTATGACTTTGTAACAAAGGGAAGGAGGTTTAAATGAGAAGAGAAGGGTGGCAGCCCCCCTTGGGCTGCCATGGAAGCTTCAGGTCATGCATGAAGAGAGGAAAAAGTGACTTTCAATTTTATAACCCTCTATTTATAGTAAAACCCTAAAAGGGCCCCTCTAGGTCCAGAAAAGTGGAATTTCAGCAGACGCGCTCAAACGGCAAAACTCCGTGAATGAAAAAGATTCAAAATGAGAAAACATGAACAACAAAAGAAGTGGCGTCGAAAACTAAGTCTTGAGCAGAGAGATATGCCCAAACAAGTTCGGCGGCAACTAGGGTCAAAAACTCTGAAACTAGAGAAAAACGACCAGAACGGAATTCTAAGAGTACACGATTCGACAAAATGTGAAAATGAATCCTGTACGAGGATTCAGGCTCCAGACGAGGTATTTTTACAATAACTTTCGCTAATTGCACAATGGCCCCTCTAAAAAGTGAAAACTGCACTAATGGCCCAGAATGAAAATATCTTCAAAAAATATTTTCTTAAAAACCCCTGAAATAAAATATTTTCAAAAGATATTTACGAAAAGCACCCCAAGAAAAGAAAAGGATTCTGAAAAACTATGCACCCATGCCCCTATGGACACCGGGAGCAATCAGAGTACTTTCTTACAAAAGTAAAGATACGTATTTCGTGGAAACCACTTAGGATGAAGGTACGTGAAGTTGAAAACCAACTCCGAGCATGAAAAGTGAGGTTGTGCCAAAAAGTAACAAATGGGGAAAAGACAAAATAGGGAAAAAGACGAAATAGGGAAA
The DNA here is from genome assembly GCF_030987335.1 of Cornus florida. Lineage (NCBI taxonomy): Eukaryota > Viridiplantae > Streptophyta > Magnoliopsida > Cornales > Cornaceae > Cornus > Cornus florida. The sequence continues at coordinate 47,754,664 of NW_026775575.1, forward strand.
ATGACGAAAAGTGAATAGCGTCGAAAAACGAAAAATGTAGAAATGACTCGGTCCTTAAAGGAAGTTGTCAATCAAAAGAAAAGAGCCTCGGAAATCATTCCAGAGCACTCGAGACAACACTAAGTGATGAAAAACTGAACTCAGAAGGGAAAAGAACAACGGAAAAAAAAAAAAAAAAAAAATATCCATGAAAATCTGAGAAAAGGTAAGGAAGGAAAATGACCAGGTCATTATAACCTACACTCCTTAAAAGGATTTTATCCCCGAAATCAGGAACAGACAAAAGAGAACTAAACAAGATCAATGTAAGATGAAACCAAAGGACATACCATAAGGTATAAAAAGACAACTTCAAAAGCCTGAAGGTCTTCCGAAGGAACACAAAACCTAAGAACTGAGTGACAATCCCCAGACGAATCGGCATATTAAGTCAACGTCAATCACCGAGAGAATCCCAAGACGACGACAAGTTAAATCAAAATAGATGGCTAAGAATGACATGGCAGTACGAACAATAACCAGAACCCGCCCACACTTACTCGTCAGTAAGGTAGCATGATAGTATAAGGCATTAGTTCATAACATGCCCTCATCAGATCAACCCAGAAAGAAACTTTTCGATACAAATGGCATCAATGTCGAAAGTGATCATTACCAAAAACATTACAAGAACCAGGCATCCGCGAGAGTTGGGGTAGCTAATCCCAAAACTCTAATAATAATGTCATTGGCACCGTTACGCTTAAGGCCTTAGATCCCCAACGCTGGAGTAACAGCGACCCCCACATCTGAAAATGTAACAATAACAGCACAAGTCCCGAATCCACAGCCTGACGAGTCTGTGCCCTAAAGCCAATGGATTGGACCCACAAAACTAAAACCCTAAGCACAGATTAGAAGTAGACCTACCGTAAGGCTACATACAAAAGACAAAACATTGGGTCAAAATCCCTATCAAGGGCAACTAAAACCTCAAAACACAAGTTTACTACGTAGCTCGCTCATGACAATCCCGACATCCAAGGTCATAAAACCCCAACATAAGTGCAGGAAAGATGAAACAGTATAAACCAAATACTCACATAGTATATGCTCGCAAGATTAAATGACATAATCAAATAATATCATAGTACTAAGCATAGTACATATAAGGTAAACCAAATAAACCACCTATCACATAGAGGTTAAACAAATAGCGACAAGTTATACACCACCAACGGCACTATCATGGTAACAGGTACAGTATAAACAAATATATCATCTATATCCTCATATAACGACCACATAGTCATACATCCTAAACATGTTTCTAAGGTATGCCCGAAAACAATGGAGCTCATAAACATATAAAAATGATCATACAAATGGCAAGTTCATAAAATCAACAGAAATGAATGGAATGCCTCTCAAAAGATAGCACGCAAAAATGAAACACAAAACCTGGATGAGTCCAATCTCTTATTACGAGGAAAGGAACCATCCCCTAAACTAAGATGCCAACGAGCTCTATAAGAACTCTACAAGACACTACCAGAACCCTAACACGATGACCCAAAAGAAAACAAGATCAATAATAACACGAGTTATTATGATCAAATGCAACTCACGCCATGAATACACGACACAAGAAGTAAGGCAATGTATGTAACATACAGTCATGCTAAAGTAGATAAGCATATACAACATGCTAAAACGAATTAAGTAAGCTTCAAAATAATTTGTCAATTAAGCATGTAGACAAGTTATTAAACCAAGCATGTTATTAAGAAGCACGTAAACATATTATAATACTGAAACATGTTAATAAATAGCATATGTACACGTATAATATAGCAACAAAAATGTGATATGCACCCAAAACCCATCGTCCAAGGTATTCAAACCTAGGAGCTCTAATACCACTTGTGACGGCCCTGGTTTTTAGGCCAGTGCGTCAGTGATGAACCGAAAGGATGATTCGATAACGGATCCGAAATGCAAAAGCAAAAATGGAAAACAAGACTCTAAGAAGTCAAAGTAACCTTCTATGAGGTCATGGAACTCAATGAGAACTGATGCGGAAGCAAAAGGTTAAAAATATGACAAATAAGCCCCTAGGGGCAAAATAGTCATTTTACATAGAAATGACGTCCCTAGAATGTAAATTATTCTTGAGACACATTCATGACTTCCTGTAAAGTCACGGAACTCAAAAGAAAGTAGCGGAAGCAAAGTACAAGAAAATCGAACAAAAATAGCCCCTAGGACAAAATGGTCATTTCTGAAAAAATATAAAATCGGGTGCTACTGAGCACACCACTGGGAAGACAGCGAAAAATTAATCAAGTTAGATTCAAGAATCACTTGATTTAGAGTTCGGATGGAAGAGAAAAGTCAAAACAAAGTTTTGACGTCGCCGCGGCTGTGAATAGTAACCTGGGCAAAATGCTGAAGTTCGTGTGCCGTTTTGAGATACTAAATGATGTTTTCTGGAAAAACACGAAGAAGAAACCCCCATTAAAATAATTTTTCCAAGTTAACCATGTCAAAAAAATATTTTATTTTTGACGTAAAATCCCCGAAATGCCCTTACAACATACTTTTTCAAATAGTGCAGATGCGTACAGGAAAACAGATTTGACGTGGGGTTTTTGCGTCCGAGACGACATTTTCTGGAAAAATGTTGTGAAGAAACCCCCCCTAAAATCACGGTTTCTATGTGACCATATCAAAACTGGAATTTATGTTTCAAAAGAAATTCCCAAAATGCCCCTAGATCAGTTTAGGACAAGAGGGTTAAAACAAAAAGCTGCTGGTTTTTCTTGAAATCTGCCAGAACAGAGAGCGAAAACGGGCTAGTAGATGAATTTTTCTGGAAAAACACAAAGAAGAAACCCCCATCAAAATTGATTTTTCTACCAGACTTGCAGGGAATTCAAAAAAAAAAAAAAAATTCACTGTAAAATACCCAAAATGCCACTCCATGAAATCTGGTCATGAAGGCCAAAAAGCTGCTACAATTAAAAACAGAAAACTGAACTTCCCGAGGGATTTTTGATACCAAGATAACATTTTTTGGAAAAACATAAAGCAAAAACCCTCACTAAAATCACATTTTCTAAGCTACCATGTTGAAAGAAGAAAATAAAACTGATGTGAAAAGTCTAGAATGCCCCTAGATCAGATTATGCAACAAAGTTTCAAAATGAGTCCATAGAAGGCTCATTTCACCAAAGAAGGTTTGCCCAGAAACGACCATGCACACAAACGTAACTTACCTATTAGGATGTGTTACAATGGTCCATGGCTTAAAAATACCACCGATACAAAATTTGACCTCCCAACGACCAAAAGGGCGAAAAAGCACATGAAATGGAAAATTTGAAATTTAAAATTTACAAATGATTTTAAATTACCGTTTAGCCCTTGGCCACACTTCATGCATGATTAATGAGACCTAGTGGAGGTGTCGGAACACAGTTTGCACCACCCGATTTAAAAATGAACCCTTAAAGGCTCGGATTTCACTATTTTAGCCCAAAATGCAAAATATGAAACTAAAATGCAAAAATTGGAACAAAATGGTGTTTGGCCCTTGGCCACACCTCATACATGATAATTGAATGCTAGAGAATGAATTTCATACACAATGCACGCTCCGGTGCAAAAATGACATAATAAACGCATGATTTTCATAATATTATCATTAACGCAATTTCAACATTTATGAGTATATATGAATTTCAAATATGGTTTGGCCCTTGGCCTCATATCATATACATAAAATGAGAATCAAAAAGTGTGCTTAGTGTCACGGGCTTAGAGTTTCAGTACCACTCTAGCTGCTCCCGTGCGGCACCAAGATGTTGCTTCCACTCTCGCAAGTACTTGGTCAGCCTAATTCCCGTGCACACCTTAGCCAACACACTCCCCTCGTGCGCTTACTAGTGTTGTAGTTGCACTCGCCCTCTCCTCACTTGGCTTGCACACTCGCACACACTAAGACACTTAAGTTGGCAAGGAAAGAACACTTCTATTACTTCAAAGAATGCTTTGTACAAGGCTAGCACTCAAGCTCTCTACAAGGCTCTCAAGACTCACTCTAGGACTTGTTCCCTACAAAATGAAGTCCTACCTCTATTTAAAGGCATCCCCATCCCTAATGGACAGCTAGGATGCATTCTAACCAACGGTGGAGATTGATTATCTAGAATCTTCTCCCACCTTCTTCACACTTCCATACTTATCTACTAGTATCTACAACATTCTAGAATTCTCCATACTACTCCACACAACTCTGGAGAACTCTAGAACCTTCCACACACTTCTACACATTTCTACACATATCTAGAATCTTCCACATAACTCTAGACTATTCCGGAAGACTCTTAAAACTCCACTTGCCATGCAGTTGCCATGCAGCGTCCTCCTCAGCGTCTGCGTGTCGCCTGCGTGGCACAACCTCCATAGGCGGGGCGTGACATTCTCCCCCACCCATTTCCGTGACGCCCTCGTCACGGTTTCTTCAGCTGACCCAGCCTCTCGCAGGTCATCAGCACTTGCGCATATGTCCTTGGCCCAAACGTACGAGCGCCCTTCGGGAGATGTGAAGTCCTCACGAGCTCCATCGTGTTGACTGCCACCTCTGGACTCTCCTTCCTGCCCACGAGCGGCACCATGCATGCGGCCTTGCCTTCCTCGCCTCCAAGTATCATCAACGCACCAAGGCATGGTAGTGGCGCGGCGTTGTTCCTGTCCATGAACTCCAGCCCCAGCACCATGTCATGGTCGTCCATCTCCGTAACTTGGAAGTCAGCCTTGCCCTTCCATCCTTGCATGCATAGCTCCACCTCCTTGCACACTCTACTCACGCGTGCCTCTTCGGAGTTGACGGCCTTGATCCAGCCCTCCGTCTTGCGCATCTCCAAGCCAAGTCGTTGCGCCTCCTCTGGGGTAATGAAGTTGTGTGTAGCACCCGTGTCTACCAACGCTTGCACGGCTTTGCCACCAACCTGCGCATCCACATAGCGCACCCCAGCTACCTTCTTTGCCTTGCCCTTCTTCTTGGTGTCATACGCCATGCTACTCAGCATCTGTATTGCCCCCATGCACCTGTCTTCGTCGCTGCCCGTATCGTCCACCTTACCCTTGCCCTTATCTTTCACAAGGGCGCTCATGGTCTTCTTGTTGGGGCAATGTCGCAATATGTGCGGCCCGTCGCACAAGTAGCACTTCGGCTCCCACTTGCCCTTATCGCGGCGGTCCCATTTTCCACTAGCCTTGGACCTCTCTCCACGGTCCTTGCCCTTATCATGGCGTGGGCGTCTCTCCTCATCGCTGTGCTCATCATCACTGGACTTGGGCGAGCCACGTTTCTTAAGGCGCTGGTCTCCCCCACCTTTGCCGTGGTCCCTCCTGGGAGACATGGCCCTCTTGTCATCGTGCCTAAAGTCTTCAAGGCGCTCCGCTATAGCCATTACGGATGCCAAGTCTCTAGGCTCCCTCCTTCTCAGCTCTGTGGCTACCCAAGACTGCAACCCATCAATGAACAAGCACACGCGTTGCCGCTCCGGCATCTCTGGGATCTCCAGCATCAAGTTGGAGTACTCCTTCACATACTCCCTTATGCTGCCCTTCTGCTTCAGGCGCCTTAGGTTGATCATGGCGAGGTCCTCAAGGCACTTGGGATAGAACTGCCTCTTGAGCTGCCTCTTAAACTCCTCCCATGTGTCAACTGCTTTTGCGCCTCTACCGGTGAAGCGCTGCCTCCACCATAGAGCGGCAGTGTCCGTGAGGTACATAGTGCCTGTCTGCACCTTCTCCTCATCATCCTCAATCTCCATGCACTCGAAGTACCGCTCCATGTGCCAGAAGAAGTTGTCAATCTGGCGCGCATTCCTTGCCCCATCGTACTCCTTGGGCTCCGGCGCCTTCTTCTTCCTTGGCTTCACCACGACCTCGCGCGCCTGAGAGAACTCCTTCTTGCACTCGGCAATCTCCATGCGCAAGTCGTCTACTCGATCATGCAAGTCCCTTTCTTTCCCTTGCGCCTTGTTGGCGATGCCATCAATCAGCTCGTAGAGCTCCGCCATCCTTCTCTCGAGCCTATTAAACTTAGTCTCCGTGTAGACCAAGTGTGTGGCAAGCTTCTCCTCCAAGCTCTGCTCTAAGATGTGGACTTGGTGGTCTCCTCCGCTAGCCATGTCTACTCCAACAAAGCTCCCTTGACGAACCTGGCTCTGATACCAACTGTCACGGGCTTAGAGTTTCAGCACCACTCTAGCTGCTCCCGTGCGGCACCAAGATGTTGCTTCCACTTTCGCAAGTACTTGGTCAGCCTAATTCCCGTGCACACCTTAGCCAACACACTCCCCTTGTGCGCTTACTAGTGTTGTAGTTGCACTCGCCCTCTCCTCACTTGGCTTGCACACTCGCACACACTAAGACACTTAAGTTGGCAAGGAAAGAACACTTCTATTACTTCAAAGAATGCTTTGTACAAGGCTAGCACTCAAGCTCTCTACAAGGCTCTCAAGACTCACTCTAGGACTTGTTCCCTACAAAATGAAGTCCTACCTCTATTTATAGGCATCCCCATCCCTAATGGACGGCTAGGATGCATTCTAACCAACGGTGGAGATTGATTATCTAGAATCTTCTCCCACCTTCTTCACACTTCCATACTTATCTACTAGTATCTACAACATTCTAGAATTCTCCATACTACTCCACACAACTCTGGAGAACTCTAGAACCTTCCACACACTTCTACACATTTCTACACATATCTAGAATCTTCCACATAACTCTAGACTATTCCGGAAGACTCTAGAAACTCCACTTGCCATGCAGTTGCCATGCAGCGTCCTCCTCAGCGTCTGCGTGTCGCCTGCATGGCACAACCTCCGTAGGCGGGGCGTGACATTAGGCACACATTACAAGTTTAGAATCAAATATACACATTTGACAAATAAGGCTACAAATGGCATTTCAAGCCAACCTTCACAAAATGGATCCTTCAAGTCCACTAATCGCCCAAGCATAATGAAAATCTCAACCTTGATTCCTGTACCTGAAATATACCCCAGTAACTTTGGGGTGAGCAACATAAAGCTACTCGTAGGAAATGAGCATGCATCGACCTAGCATTTTACAATTTTATCACCTTAAGGTGAAACATGTTAAAGGGGCTCATGCCACCCAACGTCTATGTCAAGATTAGACTCAGGGAGCATTCTAAGCTACCTTAGAACATTTCTAGCTTAAATCACATCATTCATGCAATTCAAACAACATAGGAGCATGCTATACAAAGCGACAAAATATAGATTCTCAAAGTCATTAACTTGAAATCTAAAATGTGTAAACAACTAAATATAACCATTTAGCATAAATTGGATTTTCTAGTACCACACGTCAAGACATAGATCCCCAAAGTAATCAATTTGAAATCTAAAAGTGTGTAAACGACTAAAGTGGGTCATGCCACCTAACGTCTATGTTCCAAATGAATCTATACGATCATTCCTAAATCACATTTGAACAATATAACATAGATGTGCTTAACAACATCAAAATTTATAATGATTCATTAAAAATCATGAAACATGAATGTGCTTAACAACATTAAAACCTGCAATGATTCATTAAAAATTATAATGCCTGAATGTACTTAACAACATTAAATCGCCAATAACCAAAACCACAAGTCACTATTAAACCTTGGTTGTCAACTTGGAATTGAATGCGAAAACAAATAGTGGAAGACTTGGATATCACGTCTTGGACTAAACCAAGAACAAATTGGTTATTCCGGGCATTAACCCGCTGGGAAGACCACCCTAGTGCGCACTATCTCAATGGGGAGAACTCATACGTCCTGCACTAGAGCCAAACTCTAGTCATATCACAGTAACAATGTCCCAAGACTCCAAAATAAATAAGTTAACAACTTATATACGAAATATATATATATCAGCACGAAACTACATTCCATGCACAAGTAGGTTGAAACTACACAATACATGCCCTAAATCCACAACTACTATAGGATGACAATGTCGAATTTTCGGAACGCGATTCGTTACGCGCTATAATAACATCACATATCAAATCTTCAGTGTGCGATTCGTTACACGCTATAACAATATAATTCAATATTGAAACATTACCGCATAAGTCCATTACAAGTCTAAAATCATGTTTAAAACATAATATCAATGTTAAACACATGATTTAATCAATAATACTCTAGAAATGGAAATTAATTATAAAACCTAATTAATTTCTCTAAGTTTCATATCTCAATCAAATGAACCCTAATTCACACATGTTAAACAACATAACTTATTCATTACATGTATCAAATCAAAAGCTTACTTTGGTCATTGGATCAATAGGATAGAATTTAATTAAAACATGATAATTAAATCCTTAAATTCTAAAACAACATCAAATGGTCCCAAATTAACATATGCTAGTATACAAGCCCTAATCATCACAAATATCAAGTTAAAAACTTAATTAGGCCAATGGAACCATTAAATGGATTTTTATTAAAATCTCTAGATTTTTATACTTATCCAGATGCTCCAAAATTAAAGTTTGTTAAGGAACATGCCAAGACTTAATTTAAAAGTATATTACAAGTTCATTTCATGCAAGGTATGACCATGGGAATTAATCTTTCACAAAAGAAAAATATTAAATAAAAAATGCAATTCTTATTCAAATAATTTTAATTTAATATATGCTAACAAACATATCAAATCCAAACTTTCTAGCATGCCACAATTTAATTCTAAGTTATACATTATCATCAGAATTAAATTATAACCATAGAAATTAATTAAATTAAATTCTAGGATTTAAACAAAAACATGCATACAAGTTGTATAATCTTGGAAAACACTCCAACAACACATATAAAATCCTAAAACATCCCCTACCTCAATTTGAGATGAAAATCTCAAAAGCCACCAAAATGAAACGGCTTTGAATCCAACAATACTTCGGGGTTTTGTCAGGGACAATGCCGTGAACATTAAACTCCAAAGAGGACCTACCAAAATCCTAACTTGAACTCAAACACAAACTCAAAATTTGGCCAAAAACGGGTTTCTAATAAGTGTGAAAGAATCGCGTAGTCAAAACAAACACAAAACGCGAAGGCACTATGACTTTATAATAAAGGGAAGGAGGTTTAAATGGGAGGAGAAGGGTGGCAGCCCAAGGGCTTTAGGTCGTGCATGAAGAGAGGAGAAAGTGACTTTTCAATTTTATAACCCCCTATTTATAGTAAAACCCTAAAAGTGCCCCGAAAGGGCCCTGCTGTGTCCAGAAAAGTGAAATTTGAGCAGACGCGCTCAAACGGCAAAACTCTGAGAACGAAAAAGATTCAAATTGAGAAAATATGAATAGCAAAAGAAACGGCGTCAAAAACTGAATCTCGAGCAGAGAGATATGCCCCGAACAAGTTCCGCGGCAACTGGGGTCAGAAACACTGAAACTAGAGAAAAATGACTAGAACGGAATTGTAAGAGTACACGATTCGACAAAATGTGAAAATGAATCCCGTACAAGGATCCAGGCTCCAGATGAGGTATTTTTACAAAAACTTTCTCTAATTGCACAGTGGCCCTTTCAAAAAGTGAAAATTGCACTAATGGCTCAGAATGAAAATATCTTCAAAAAATATTTTCTTAAATACCACTAAAATAAAATATCTTCAAAATATATTTACGAAAAACATCCCAAGAAAAGAAAAAGATTCTGAAAAACTATGCATCCATGCCCCTATGAACACCGGGAGCAATCAGAGTACTTTCTTGCAAAAGTAAAGATACGTATTTCGTGGAAACAACTTAGGATGAAGGTACATGAACTCAAAAACCAACTCTAAGCATGAAAAGTGAGGTTGTGCTAGAAAGTGACAAATGGGAAAAAAACAAAATAGGGAAAAAGGCGAAATAGGGAAAAGGACGAAAAGTGAAGAGTGTCGAAAAACGAAAAATGTGGAAATGACTCGGTCCTTAAAGGAAGTTGTCAATCCAAACAAAAGAGCCTCAGAAATCATTCCAGAGCACTCGAGATGACACTAAGTGGTGAAAAACTGAACTCAGAAAGGAAAAGAATAACAGAAAAAAAATATCTGTGAAAATCTGAGAAAAGGAAAGGAAGGAAAATGACTGGGTCATTAAAACGTATGTGGAGCTGTAGATTATAATTTAGGTGCCATGGATGATAACTTAGGTTTTGTTCTATGGGCCGACTAGGATTTAGATTAGGGCTCTATCTTTAATCTTACAGGGAGTAGGGTTTTAATTAAGTCTATATATATATAACAGTATAGCACCTTAAGGTTTTAGCAAACATAGACCCTATTTATGTTCAGAGTTGTTGAGAGAAAACAGAGAGCTGTTGTGAGAAACAAATAGGGCAACTTTGGTGAGGGTTTGGCTGTGGCTTGAAGGACGGACGTAGGAGAGGGGAAGATGGAGCAATAAGAGATTGAACAGTGAATTGGATCATCGGGAAAAACTTAGAAAGATGGCAACAGAGTTTGGAATCCAAAACTATAAAGGCAAGTTCTATTCTCTCTCTATCCCTTTGTCCTATGTTCTGTGCATACCTAGATGTATCTAGGATTTTAATTGAATATTAATTGAATCTGGCATGCGTATTATATGTCCAATTGATTATCTGTAGGTGTTTATGGTTGTCAGAAACAATTCTTGCTTGATTGGTGTTTGTCGTTTATTTTAAGCTTACAGATTTGTACAGTTTTGATGGGTGATTTAATTCATATTATTATAAACAAGGGTTTAGGATGTTATTGAATATATATAAGATGGTTAAGATCAGTTTTGATTATCTGTATATGTTTTAGAATTGTCTATAATTATGCCTGCAAATTTGAGTTCAAATTTTGTGTTAAAGTGTAATGAATCGGTAGGGGTTTTAAGTCACTGTAATAAATTCCAACTATCAAACCAAACCATTGGGATGCTACTGAATATTTATCAGATTGCTAAGATTAGTTTTAAGGAAGAACAGAGGGGTAGGAAGAGGCTGGAAGTGAAGCAGATGAAGCAGAATGAAGTAGGACGCAAAGGAGAAGGCTCAAAGGAGGAAAGAGAAGTCTCCAGAAGGTGGGAGCCTGCTCCCCCTTCATAGAGCTGGCTCTAAGGGGTTAAGGAGCCGGCTATAAGGTAAAAAGAGCCTACTCTGTGTTTTTAGAGCAGGCTCCTTTGGTTGGGTCTTCTTTGGGTGCGTTCCGGAGTTTGTCTGGGCACTTTTGGGCCATGTTTGGGATTTTAAAGGGTTTCAGGGACTGAAATGAAAATTATAAAAGTAATTTTAAGGGATGTGAAACCCTCTAAGTGTATAATTTGGTCCACAAGGCAAATGGAATAAACAATGAAAAATAAGCAACTTTGTACGTTGCTAACAGATAGGAAGGACTAAGTTGCTAAATCTTGTTTTAAAATTTTAACGGATTGTAGCATGGACTTTAAACACGATATTAGGCTATATTGGAGCCACATTAATTATCTTAATGTCTTTGTGCTCAGGGATTTAACCGTAAGGAAGTTTAACCATTTTTGCAGGCTGTTAACGAACAAGCAGTATTAAATTGGTCAGTTTTATTTTACGAATATAATGGATTGTAGAATGATTTTTAAATCATGTTCTGGATGCATAATAGAGTCATGTAATTATCAGACTTATTGTATGCTTACTTTGGATTATAATTGCTGAACTAATACTTACGTTCTGTCAATTACCTGGATGGATGCTGGATTTTAACATGATGAATTATTAAACTTTGTCTCGTTAGTTACATGGATAGATTTTGGATTTTTAGTTGATGAACTGTTTAAATTATGTGTTTATCAACTAGATGGATTATGTGGACTTTATTTAATGTATTGCTCATAATGTTGCATCATTTACGGATCATTTACATGTCATGCACCGGTATGGGACGGTGGCAGACGGAGGGACGGATTAGATCCAAACGCTAATCCCTACCCATTCATACATATGGAATGGATTAACTAAAATAGTTAAATCCTACATGGTTTCATGTCCTATCAACTAAAACTGTTGAACGACATATCGGATGGTTGTTTGTGTTTCGGTAATAGGAAGGTTAGGGATTTAATTAAAATATTTAAATCCTAATTATATGTTACGTCTTGACTGACGAACAGTTAACCGGCACAACATTGCTTTTGAATGGAATTTATATATATAACTATGGTACCGCGATCTAAGCTTGAGTCTCATAGTTGACGGTTAGGGAGCGTATATGCAATATGATGCGTAGCTAGCTATGTTGTTTAAGGTATACCCTGTTAGGCTTAAGTAGTCATGCCCATTCAGGTGCGTTTTTACATGTTGCTTTTTATTCAGGTTGAGACCCTCAACATAGTCTAGTGAGAGTCCTGTAGGGTGGTTATATATATATATATATATATATATATATATATATATATATATATATATCTATTTACGGACTGTATAGATATGGTTGAGACATCTAGGATGTATCTGCGTATCGGGTCTCTATTTGCATTGTAGTTAGGATAGAACTTGTTCATGGGCCTGACCCACTATTATTTTTCAGGTAACGGACGGTTCCAGGTTTTAGAGCTTGTTGGTGCTGAGCAGAGACGGCTTCTCATTCTTCCGACGATGTAGGAGTTTCTTCGGGATTTAGCATTGAAGTCCTTCAGTTGTTGATTTCAGTGTTGGAGTTTATTAGGGGTCCACCAGATGGATTCCCGAGTTGTATTAGAAATGGAGAATTAGGATGTATCAGAATAATTCTTTATTAATAAAATTTTATGCTGAGGTTTTCAGTATTTGGATTATCATTCTAGTTTCTTTCCACAGTTTTTATTTATTCTTGTTTATCTTATTTATATTCTGTGTTCGTTTATTACTAATTTGTTTGACATCCTCGGATAATCGGGCATGGGCCTAGCTAACCCGCATTCGGAAATCCGGGGGTATCACAGTTGGTATCAGAGCACTCTAGGTTCTAGTGTCCTTAGGAGTGTTTTCGTTATAAGACTTCCGCGTTGCATCTCTTAAAACTTAGAGCCATATTAAGATTCATTGTACTCTATTTACGGTTCATTAGGAGGAGTCAATGTCAATTAAATTCTGTAGATACAGAGTGGTTGACACTAGGAGGAGGATAGGGTTCAAGACGAAAGCGATACGGACCCAAAGGAGTAAAGGAGTAGGTTGTTGAGTTCTTTGGCAGAACCAGAACTTGGGCTCGACGGTTTAGTTTCGGAGTTGGCACTACTTAGAAAGTATTAGCCAAGGAAGGATTCAGGTATAGGTATTAGGTCATCGCATATCAGGGCCAACACAACTTCAGTTGTTCTAAAAAAAGAGACAAGCGAGGAGTAGAAGTCTGAAGAGGATCCTAAGGGAGGAGATTTCAGCGTATTCAAGAAAAGGGATATTGAAGTTTGAGGATGAAGGATTGCACGAGTGTGCTCTCATTCACCAGCAGTATACTGAATGATACTAGTAGAGTTGGTATGAACCAATCAACATATAGTTGAATTTTCGTATCATCTCTCATAGAGTGATTTGAGAAGTACTCTTCTAGAGGGTTGGAATTTGATGGAGTTATTATCAGAATGAAGACGTGAATTTATATCACATTCCGGAGCGTATGGGGATTAGGGTGTGACATTATAAGTTGCTTGTAAAGCTGCGGTAGATGGTTTGCATTCCGTGTATAAGGAAGATGAGGGTTAAGCCTTTGAGTATTTGCTTAGGAAAACGATTGTGCAATTAAGCTATGGTTAAGGATATGTTTCGAGGTTGGATGTTTACCAATGAAACTACGAAATGAACTTAAGTGAGAAAATTTGGCAACTTGAGTTCAAAGGAGGTTTTCTTCTCTGAAATGGAGGATGTCTTAATTAGAATCATATTTTGGTTGTTTTGTTGTATTGTGTGTATCTACGTGTTTCATTTTTGTGATTTTGTATTGTATTTTGTTATTACGTGTTTCATTTTTGTTAATTGGTTCAGGAGTTGGAATATGGTTTAGTTGGGGGCACAAGTATTGATAAGCGCCGAATATTGCATATTCAAGCGCCCTTAATTGCATTATTTAAGTCCATTGTTTGTATAATTATGTAGATTACCTTCATATGCACGTTTTTGCATATTTTCAGGTTCATTGGCCAAAAAGAAGCAAGAAGGATGCTTTGTGGAGTTTTGAACATCAAAGGTCACAATGCTGAATTTCTGGCAGCAGTGGAACCTGGACTTTGCTCGCCATTTTCACCTTGAAAAATCGAGAACTGGACTTCCCTTATAACATGACATATTTAGAGCTCTGAATCAGCTTTCCAAATCTTCAAGCGGTTCATCATTCGGAGTTCGGACCAGAGAGTTATGATCTTCTTATCATAGGTGCTCAAAACTGCCTGGCAGCAATGAATTTCTGCCTTGCTCTTCAATTTCGACCAACCATCCTTGAGAATTGGATCTCCACCAAAACATGAAGTTTTTAGAGCTCTGAATTAGCTATCTAAATCTTCAAACGGTTCATCATTTGGAGTTCAGAACCCAAAGTTATGGCCGTTTTACCAAAGTAGGTCCGGGCGGAGCAAACCAAGCATAAGGCATTCTGGCCAATTTTTGAGTGCTCGAGGCCTTATTTCGAGTGATCGAAATTAGGGCAGATTGCTTCACGAGATCAGCAGTGGAGTCAGGACTTTGCTCGCCATTTTGACCCAGAAAGCTCGAGAACTGGACTTCTATCATAACATGAAAGATTTAGAGCTCTGAATTAGCTTTCTAAATCTTCAAACGGTTCATCATTCGGAGCTCGGAGCAGAGAGTTATGGCCTTGTTACTAGAGGTACGCAGAACTGCCTGGCAGCACTAAAGTACTGCCTTTCTCCCCATTTTCGACCAACCAGACTTGAGATTTGGGTCTTCATTAAAACATAAAGTTTTTAAAGCTCTGAATCAGCTCTCCAAATCTTTAAACAGTTCATCATTCGGAGTTTGGAGCGCAAAGTTATGGCCATTTCATCAAAGTAGGTCTGGGCGGAGCAAATGAAGCATGGAGCTTTTTACACTAAATTCGAGTGCTCGAGGCCTTATTTCGAGCACTCAAAATTTGGACAGTTTGCTCCACGAGACAGCCCATTTGTGCTCTGAAATTTTCAACTTTGGATTTCCCTATTAATGAGGTGGTTGGGGATGTTTTTTGGAGGAGAGAGAGGGTTTTGTTGGAGGACAAAAGGCAACCAAAGGCCACATATTTCATATCCTTGAATTTTTGCAAGATAGAGGAGAGAGAAGAGAGCAAAGAGGAGGACTTCTTGAAGCTTCAAGGAGGAAGCTCGAAAATGGAGGGGAAAGCCTTGCTTCTTCCTTCATCTAGGGCCACCATGGGTAACTAAACCTTCTCTAGGGAGGTGATGAAGCTCCATTTTGTAAGCTTTGCTTTGTTTTGATTTATATTTGGGGGTTAATATATGTATGTAATCCTTCCATGAACTAGAGCTCTTCATTTGATGTAATGAATTTCAATACCTACACATAATCATCTTGAGTTAAATATCTTGTCTTAGATGGTTTTTCTCCTATGATTATATTGCTACATTTTCATAGTGACAATGGAATGGAGTTTATGGAAGTGTTGTTAATGGCATGATATTTAGGAGATTTGATAATCTATTGCTTAGGATCTTCCTTTGATAGATTATTCTTGGATTCTATGTCATGTGCTTCTACTATGTGATTAAGGGCTTGATAACTCTATGCTTAGTGAGTATGTCTAAGGTTACAACCTAGTTTAGGTAACCAAAACATGCAATGCTTTGATAGGTTATTCTTACCTATTGATTTCATAAATTTCTTGAAGGGAATGTAATAATTTGTGTTGTTGCATCCTATGGTTATACATATATGTTATTCCCCTAAGTAAATCATATCCTAGCATGCTTATTGATGGTTGTGGAGTCTCTTCCCTAGTCTCTTCTCTATTGTTCTATTTCATCCTAAATTCCTTGCAAATTAGTGTTTTATGCACTTTGAATTCCTAATTTAAGTGACAACAAACAAAACCTTTATGAACACCCCCTCATCATTCTAGAAAGATTCTAGACATTAAGGTTGCCGTAAGACTAGCGCAGTCCCAGTGGTTCGACTTACCCGACCAATAGCCCTATTTTACAATGATTCATGCTATTGCGAAGGTTGATGTATAGTTGATCAACCGATCAATTTTTGGCGCCGTTGCCGGGGATCGAACCCGGGTCATCCGCGTGACAGGCGGATATACTCACCACTATACTACAAATTTCAAGCACTCCCAAGCCCCATTCGAGTGCTCAAGTTTCCTTGCTCTATCTGCCGAGCTTGCTTGAAGCCCTCACCCGAGCCCTCTCACTTCCCTCTTAAGTGCTCGAGCTTATTTGAAGCTCACACCCGAACTCACTGCCAAGACTTCGAGCACTCGAAGTCCCATTTCGAGTGCTCGAAGTGTGAACCAACTTCTCTTCCTCCCTCACCCGAGCCCTCATCTCTTACAACTCACCTCACCAAACCATCACCCTTACCTCCTCTCGGCATCAACCATCTTCCCCATCTCTCTCACCTGCAAACCACCAACTCAACCTCAACCCCACACACCACCCTCCTCCCTCTCGGCAACTCCTCAACCAACCCACATCAACCCACAACCATGCATGCACAACTTTCATCTCAAACGCATCAACCTCACCTCATGGCTATAAACCCTCAGCCTCAACACCAACCACTCATCCCTCTTAACCGAGCCTCACCAAGATCCACACAAACCAACCAACCCACACACAACCTATCTTTCCCTCTCTGCAACTTAACCACTCCATCCCTCCATAACCAAACCACCACACAAGGAAATGCATTCATGCATGCACCACCACTTCCACCCCACATTTCCCACCATGCATGCATGCATGCACCTCTCCATACATGCTTATCCATTTCCTTCCACTCCCCATGCATGCTTACCCACCCATCCATCAATCTCTCATCCACATCTTCCATTAACCACAAATAATGGGCCTTGTGTTCTCCATTGTTGGGTAAGTGTCTAACCCTCTTTTTCTTTCAATTTTTGATCAATGGAGGATGGGATTGCTTGTGTGAAGGATTTGTGATTGTTTGGGAGTTGTGTATTGCATTTGTAGGGCCAAATTTTTGGATTTTCTCATCTCTAATCAACCTTTGGCCCTCTTCCTTTTTGTCTTGCACACAACGTGTTTGACGAATTGCCTAAGCCAACTTCATCTCTCTAAATGCACGGCTTTTGGCATTTTTTTTGTTTTCCATTTTAAACTTATGACTCATGTGTGCCAATTTGTATTTTGTACGGATTTTTACCTTGCAATAACATTTGTCTTAGTGTTTTCATTTCTGTTTTGATTTTTCTTAAGAGTCCTATGCTTTTACCTGTGTCTATTAGTGCTGTTTTGATAGGTCTTCCTGTCCAAGTTTGGGGGACGCGTTTGCGCATTCACATCGATGGATATTTTTGCATTCGTCACTCCACTTGGTAATATTGTTCTTTTACCTTCTTTGCTCTTATTTTGTTTAACTTGTCTTCACACATTGAGGACAATGTGACATTCAAGTTTGGGGGTGCAATAGGACATTTTTGGTTTTGCATTTAGACATTTTTGGTTTTGTATTTTTGCTAAGCAATGATAGTATAACTTGGAACTTGTCGGAGACAAAGCATATGTTTAATACCTTGTGTATAGAAGCAATGGACATTTTTGAAAATAAAGAAAAATTTGAGTTGAAATGATCATGTGGATTCAAATTAGTCTGTATAAATGTCTCAATTAGATTCTTGCTGGATTTGACACTCTTTTAAGCTTCACAATGCACAGATGCACATTGCAAAATTAACTGTGAGGCATGCAACTTAATCGACCTTGACCTTGGCCTAGTTAATCTGATTTGATGAACCTAATAGATGAATATCTTTGGCATGATTTAAGTTGTCTAAAAAAAAAAAAAAAAAAAAAAAAAACCTGAGAAAGAAAGAAAAAATGACCAGTTGACGTTCGTAGTCTTTCCAACTCGAGCTATTAAGCCCTTTGGAGTGTCTCTTCACTTAACACCCTGAAGCCATCTGGTTTGGGAGTTATTGGCCTAACGCTTGCTACAAGGGTTGGTTAGAAAGCTTAAAGGACTTTAACATTGCACGGTCAATCAAAAAAATTGTAATAAACATGGTTCGCTAGAGTTCGTAGTCTTTCCAACTTGAGCTATTAAGCCCTTTGGAGTGTCTCTACACTTAACACCCTAAAGCCATCTGGTTTGGGAGTTGTTGGCCTAACGCTTGCTACATAGGTTGGTTAGAAAGCTTAAGGGACTTCAGTATTGCACAACCATCTTATGTTTCACTTCTGAGTTACAATAAATTGTCAACAAGCAACAAAAGTTGTCTTGTAAATAAAATCATGCCTTAGGGACCTCATTTAAAGGGGAATTCAATGATTTGAAAACTTGTGCTTTGGAATTGGAAAAGAAAGTAAAAGCCGCATGTTGAGAATCCAATTCACTTTCACTGAAGTTAGAGTTGATTTCCATTCAAGAGATGATAATTGAGTTATTTATATAGTCTATGATGTTGATACATACATGTTGAAATGTGTTTAGTATCAATGCTTCATATATGCAAGGTAGTTTTCCCAATGACCCCATCTCTAGTTTTTGTCTGTTTCAAGTTGTATTTGAGCTATGTATCTATCTCATTTTACCATGGATGATATTTTTGTAGTAGCATGCCCATGGTTGTCTTTTCATTGAAGTATTCATTTTGGTTTTGCTAAGGAACTAGCAAAATGTAAGTTTGGGGGTGTGATAAGCGCCGAATATTGCATATTCAAGCGCCCTTAATTGCATTATTTAAGTCCATTGTTTGTTTAATTATGTAGATTACCTTCATATGCATGTTTTTGCATATTTTCAGGTTCATTGGCCAAAAAGAAGCAAGAAGGATGCTTTGTGGAGTTTTGAACATCAAAGGTCACAATGCTGAATTTCTGGCAGCAGTGGAACCTGGACTTTGCTGGCCATTTTCACCTTGAAAACTTGAGAACTGGACTTCTCTCATAACATGACATATTTAGAGCTCTGAATCAGCTTTCCAAATCTTCAAGCGGTTTGTCATTCGGAGTTCGGACCAGAGAGTTATGATCTTCTTATCATAGGTGCTCAGAACTGCCTGGCAGCAATGAATTTTTGCCTTACTCTTCAATTTCGACCAACCATCCTTGAGAATTGGATCTCCACCAAAACATGAAGTTTTTAGAGCTCTGAATTAACTTTCTAAATCTTCAAACGGTTCATCATTTGGAGTTTAGAGCACAAAGTTATGGCCATTTTACCAAAGTAGGTACGGGCGGAGCAAACCAAGCATAAGGCATTTTGGCCAATTTTCGAGTGCTCGAGGCCTTATTTCGAGTGCTCGAAATTAGGGCAGATTGGTTCACGAGATCAGCAGTGGAGTCAGGACTTTGCTTGCCATTTTGACCCAAAAAGATCGAGAACTGGATTAGCTTTCTAAATCTTCAAACGGTTCATCATTCGGAGCTCGGAGCAGAGAGTTATGGCCTTGTTACTAGAGGCAGAACTGCCTGGCAGCACTAAAGTACTGCCTTTCTCCCCATTTTCGACCAACCAGACTTGAGATTTGGGTCTTCATTAAAACATAAAGTTTTTAAATCTCTGAATCAGCTCTCTAAATCTTTAAACGGTTTGTCATTCGGAGTTTGGAACGCAAAGTTATGGCCATTTCATCAAAGTAGGTCTGGGCGGAGCAAATGAAGCATGGAGCTTTTTACACTAAATTCGAGTGCTCGAGGCCCTATTTCGAGCACTCAAAATTTGGGCAATTTGCTCCACGAGACAGCCCACTTGTGCTCTAAAATTTCCAACTTTGGATTTCCCTATTAATGAGGTGGTTGGGGATGTTTTTTGGAGGAGAGAGAGGGTTTTGTTGGAGGACAAAAGGCAACCAAAGGCCACACATTTCATATCCTTGAATTTTTGCAAGATAGAGGAGAGAGAAGAGAGCAAAGAGGAGGAGTTCTTGAAGCTTCAAGGAGGAAGCTCGAAAATGGAGGGGAAAGCCTTGCTTCTTCCTTCATCTAGGGCCACCATGGGTAACTAAACCTCCTCTAGGGAGGTGATGAAGCTCCATTTTGTAAGCTTTGCTTTGTTTTGATTTATATTTGGGGATTAATATATGTATGTAATCCTTCCATGAACTAGAGCTCTTCATTTGATGTAATGAATTTCAATACCTATACATAATCATCTTGAGTTAAATATCTTGTCTTAGATGGTTTTTCTCCTATGATTATATTGTTACATTTTCATAGTGACAATGGAATGGAGTTTATGGAAGTGTTGTTAATGGCATGATATTTAGGAGATTTGATAATCTATTGCTTAGGATCTTCCTTTGATAGATTATTCTTGGATTCTATGTCATGTGCTTCTACTATGTGATTAAGGGCTTGATAACTCTATGCTTAGTGAGTATGTCTAAGGTTACAACCTAGTTTAGGTAACCAAAACATGCAATGCTTTGATAGGTTATTCTTACCTATTGATTTCATAAATTTCTTGAAGGGAATGTAATAATTTGTGTTGTTGCATCCTATGGTTATACATATATGTTATTCCCCTAAGTAAATCATATCCTAGCATGCTTATTGATGGTTGTGGAGTCTCTTCCCTAGTCTCTTCTCTATTGTTCTATTTCATCCTAAATTCCTTGCAAATTAGTGTTTTATACACTTTGAATTCCTAATTTAAGTGACAACAAACAAAACCTTTATGAACACCCCCTCATCATTCTAGAAAGATTCTAGACACTAAGGTTGCCGTAAGACTAGCGCAGTCCCAGTGGTTCGACTTACCCGACCAATAGCCCTATTTTATAATGATTCGTGCTATTGCGAAGGTTGATGTATAGTTGATCAACCGATCAAGTATGTGATCAACCAACTACTATTTTAATGACATGGCATATGCGCTAGGATTTGTGGATATATGGTCATAGGATTTGGTAGAGATACGAACTTCTCACCAATTTATTAGACCTGGATATGTATCAATAGGGTATACTACTTGGGAAGGGATAGTTAACTACCAATACAAGTCAAATAATCTACAATGATTAGTTTGATATGCTTTATGCTAAGTAGGGATTCGTTTTTACAACGCTATAAAAATGGTGGCTGTTAGTGTTTTGGGGATTCGTGAGGTTGTGGTAGGTAAAGATCACTATAATGCCACTATGGTTCGGACGGAGGATTTTGTGCTTGTAAGTATTTGTTAGAATGACGCCGAGAGAGAATAATGGGCTAACTAAATCTTCATCAGTCAATTCGTAATCACGACATGATTTTTTGAGGGTGTCATTTGAAGGAGTTGCTGGGGTTGCACTTGGAGGAGGAACCAATGTTTTTATATTATATAAAATGTAGGAAATTTTTTTTTAGGGGTGTCTTTCACAACAATTAGCTGTTGCTCCGATACTGATGACTATATGGAGGACAGGAAAGGTTTTATATTCAATTGAAATGAGATAAGGAGTTAACTTGACACTTACCAATATTAGAGAAGTAGGGTGTGTTAAGGATAGGAAGGTGAGACCGAACAACTATATAAGGAACCGGTGCACGGTGTGTGTGGAAAGTCATAGTGAATTGACTTTCGCTGAATGGAATTACCAGTTGATTTTATTATCAGTATGCTTATCACTAATTGGTAATGCATAGCTATAGTTGCAGGGTTAGCTTTTGAGGATGCTCCGATGTAAGCAATGGGTGTAAACAAAAGCTAGTGGTACCAGACCAGTTGGTACTTCCTGTAGACAAATGGGAAGAAGGATGTAAGGACTGATATTCACAACTCTTAGTTCTTTATTTATCCTGGTGAAAACAAAACGCTTCATGGTATGAAGCCGAGGTTTGGGGAATCGGTAAGCAGAGGGACGTAGTAATTTTGACACCATCTCTAACATGATCGAGCTAGACCATTCAAGATTACTAGATTCTTGTAGACATTTTTATGTCCAGGAGGAGATGATAGAACCTTTTCATAGATTTAGATGAGGGGTTGCTGACTTTTATAAAGGGTCAGGATTTTGGTTGGGATGTTGGTTCAGTTCTATATTAAATCAGCTCAATTCTGGTTTATTTTGGACTGGTAGGATATCAGTTCATATGAATAGAGGGGATTATAAGATGACTTGGATGCATCAAGGTGGTGAGTCACACTTTGCATTAAGTTCTGTCCGGTGGAAGAGAATAGGGAAGTGGACGTTCTCAACAACCGCTAGGATACTGCATACGTTGCGATTCGTGGTTGAGTTCGCAGTTGAAGTTTTAGCCTATATAGTAATGACACTGGCTATTATCATGGAAATTAAGGAATTCAACTGCCAATATTGGGGTTGATCTTCGTGGAAGTGTTACTTTACTTAACTAGAGCTTAAGGTACTGACGAAGGAGTAGTCGTTTTGTTAGGGTTGTCAGAAAGAATGCGATTTCAAATCGGCACTTCTTCTCAATGCACTCGGACGATTATAAAGGTGCATCAGGACATCGACTGTCTGGTCACATGAATCAGATGATGTAAGACATCTTTAATTTGTCTATCTGGATTGGTTATTTTTTTTAAAAAAAAATTAATGTTATGCGTTTGATATGCATGCTCAGACTATGGGTGATTTAGTTCTTTGTTAAATTTCAAATCGGTATATGGTTAAATTAAGGCATGGTTGATTTGCCAAACTCTAACTAAATAGACTTAAGGTGGCATGGTTTATTTGCCAAAGGCATGGTTGAATTGTCGGCATGGTTGATTTGTCAAGTATAACTAAATATACTTAAGGCGGCATGGGTGATTTGCCACAGATAAGGTTGAATTGTCGTCATGGTTGATTTACAAAGGTTCAATACAGTATACAAAAAGGGGGCATGGTTTATTTGCCAAAGTATAAATAACTATACTTAGGGAGGCATGGTTTAGTTGCCAAGTTATGACTCAATATATTCGTACTGATAAAGCTGAGTCCACACGAGAACGGAAATGAATTTTAAAAGAAATAATTCAGAGTTTCGTGAATTCCGAGGACAGAATTCCTTTTGTTAGGGGGGAAGAATGTAATACCCCTAGTTTTCAAAAGGATAAGATTGGAATTTAAATTTGATTCGATGTGTCAAATTGTTTATTTGAATAGTGGTTTATTTTAATTAATTGTTTTATTTAAATGAATTGTTTTGTTGTTATTGTGTTGATTTGAATGACTTAATTGTATTTAGATTTTTGGTAGTTACATTAATTAATTATTATTTTTTTATCGTGTATATTTGAATTAATTAATTGTATTTCGATTTTCGGTAGTTACATTAATTAATTATATTTTAATTACGTTAATTACTTACAGTCTTTTGAACGTCACGTATGTGGAACAGTAGATTATAATTTAGGTGCCGTGGATGATAACTTAGGTTTTGTTCTATGAGCCGACTAAGATTTAGATTAGGGCTCTGTCTTTAATCCTATAGGGAGTAGGGTTTTAATTAAGTCTATATATATATAACAATATAGCACCTTAGGGTTTTAGCAAACACAGACCCTATTTATGTTCAGAGTTGTTGAGAGAAAACAGAGAGGAACAGAGAAAGGTTGTGAGAAACAAACAGGGCAACTTTGGAGAGGGTTTGGCCGTGGCTTGAAGGATGGATGTAGGAGAGGGGAAGATGGAGCAATAAGAGATTGAACAGTGAATTGAATCGTCGGGAAAAACTTAGAAAGATGGCAACAGAGTTTTGAATCCAAAACTATAAAGGTAAGTTTTATTCTCTCTCTATCCCTTTGTCATGTGTTCTGTGCATACCTAGATGATGAATATTAATCGAATTTGGCATGCGTATTATATGTCCAATTGATTATCTGTAGGTGTTTATGGTTTTCAGAAACAATTCTTGTTTGACTAGTGTTTGTCGTCTATTTTAAGCTTACAGATTTGTACTGTTTTGATGGGTGATTTAATTCATACTATTATAAACAAGGGTTTAAGATGTTATTGAATATATATAAGATGGTTAAGATTAGTTTTGATTATATGTATATGTTTTAGTATTGTCTATAATTATGCCTGCAAATTTGAGTTCAAATTTTGTGTTAACGTGTAATGAATCGGTAGGGGTTTTAAGTCACTGTAATAAATTCCAACTGTCAAACCAAACCATTGGGATGCTACTGAATATTTATCAGACTGCTAAGATCAGTTTTAAGGAAGAACAGAGGGGTAGGAAGAGGCTGGAAGTGAAGCAGATGAAGCAGAATGAAGTAGGATGCAAAGGAGAAGACTCAAATGATGAAAGAGAATGCTCCAGAAGGTGGGAGCCTGATCCCCCTTTATAGAGCCGGCTCCAAGGGGTTAGGGAGCTTGCTTTAAGGCAAAAAGAGCCTGCTCTGTATTTTTAGAGTTGGCTCCTTTGGTTGGGTCTTGTTTGGGTGCGTTACGGAGTTTGTCTAGGCACTTTTGGGCCATGTTTGGGATTTTAAAGGGTTTCAGGGACTGGAATGAAAATTATAAAAGTAATTTTAAGGGATGTTAAACCCTCTAAGTGTATAATTTGGTCCACAAGGCAAATGGAATAAACAGTGAAAAATAAGCAACTTTGTAGGCTGCTAACAGATAGGAAGGACTATGTTGCTAAATCTTGTTTTAAAAATTTAATGGATTGTAGCATAGACTTTAAACATGATATTAGGATATATTGGAGCCACATTAATTAACTTAATATCTTTGTGCTCAGGGATTTAACCGTAGGGAAGTTTAACCATTTTTGCTTGTTGTTAACGAATAAGCAGTATTAAATTGGTCAGTTTTATTTTACAAATATAATGGATTGTAAAATGATTTTTAAATCATGTTCTGGATGCATAATAGAGTCATGTAATTATCAGACTTGTTGTATGCTTAGTTTGGATTATAATTGCCGAACTAATACTTACGTTCTGTTATGTACCTGGATGGATGCTGGATTTTAACATGATGAATTATTAAACTTTATCTCGTTAGTTACATGGATAGATTCTGGATTTTTAGTTGATGAACTGCTTAAATTATGTGTTTATCAACTAGATGGATTATGTGGACTTTATTTGATGTACTGCTCATAATGTTGCATCATTTACGGATCATTTGCATGGTATGCACCGATATGGGACGGTGGCATATGAAGGGACGGATTAGATCCAAACGCTAATCCCTACTCATTCATACATATGGAATGGATTAACTAAAACAGTTAAATCCTACATGGTTTCATGTCCTGTCAACTAAAACAGTTGAACGACATATCGGATGGTTGTTTGTGTTTCGGTAATAGGAAGGTTAGGGATTTAATTAAAACATTTAAATCCTAATTATATGTTGTATCTTGAGCAACGAACAGTTGACCAACACAATATTGTATTTGGATGGAATTTATATATATAACTATGGTATCGCGATTTGAGCTTGAGTCTCATAGTCGACGACTAGAGAGCGTATATGCAATAGGATGCGTAGCTAGCTATGTTGGTTGAGGTATACCTTGTTAGGCTTAAGTAGTCATGCTCACTCAGGTGCGTTTTTGCATGTTGCTTTCTGTTCAGGTTGAGACCTCAACATAGTCTAGTGAGAGTCCTATAGGGTGGTTATATATATATATATATATTTATGGACTATATAAATATGGTTGAGATATCTTGGATGTATCTGAATATCGGGTCTCTGTTTGGATTGTAGTTAGGATTGAACTTGTTCGTTGGCCTGATCCACTATTATTTTTCAGGTAACGGACGGTTCGAGGTCTTAGAGCTTGTTCGTGCTGAGCAGAGACGGCTTCTCATTCTTCCGACGACGTAGGAGTTTCTTCAAGATTTAGCATTGAAGTTCTTCAGTTGTTGATTTCGGTGTTGGAGTTTATTAGGAGTCCACCAAATGGATTCCTGAGTTGTATTAGAAATGGAGAATTTGGATGTATCAGAATAATTCTTTATTAATAAAATTTTATTCTGAGGTTTTCAATATTTGGATTATCATTCTAGTTTCTTTCTACGGTTTTATTTATTCTTGTTTATCTTATATGTATTATGTATTCGTTTATTACTAATTTGTTTGATATCCTCGAGTAATTAGGTGTGGGCCTGGCTAACCTGCATCCGGAAATCTGGGGTTATCACACTTAACTTCTTAGCTTTGCCTCTACAAAGGTTTTTTCCTTTTGGCTTACTCTAATCCTTGCTTCGTTTTTATTTTTGTTATGAACTATTATGTACACTTTTGTATACTTTTGCTTAATTGAGTATATATTCCATCTTGGGTTTATGCTTTATGTATACTTTTGTATATGCCATGAACCTTAATGATGTATTGAAATCATGCTTTCATTGCTTCACTATACTAAATGCTAAATGCTTAATGAAGTTATTTAGACCTCCCACCTTTTTGAGACGCCAAAGGGGGAGAGATATGTGATGTGTTAAATGATCTTAAATGCATGTTTATGTCTAAAATGATTTATGATATATCAAGTATGCAATTTTATAACATTATGTTCATTAAATGCACTTTGATAGGGGGAGCATTTTTCAAATGCTACTTTATTTGCTTATGAACACATCAATGTTTTGTCATCATCAAAAAGGGGGAGATTGTTGACCTTAAGGATTTTATCCAAGGACAATCTAGTTATTTTGATAATAGTAAACCGTTAATGGTATTTAAGAACTAATGTTTACATTGAGGGTTATATAGATTATTCACATTCAAAGAATGAATTCAATGAAGCTATAAAGATTATTCCAAGTATTCAATTATTCAAGATCACATCAATGAAAGAAATGGATACAAAGAAGACTTAAAGTTGCAAGGAACCAAATGTAAAGTCCATCCAAAGATATCTTAGACTACAACGAGTAAGAAAGCAACTCAAAGAAAAGAAGAAAGCAAGTCCACAAGAAAGCCTACACAATCATGGACAAAGCATGAAGAAAGGGGTAGATAGGATGGTGAGTGTTTAGGATTCAATGTCAAAAAATTTATGAATCCATTCGAAGATCATCTCTATAGGACCATGCATATCATATCATCATTCATATGCTCCTATATCCATTAGCAATTGACTATGCACTTCATTTATATACAATTGATATGGAGTCTTTGCTAAAGAGTGAGTTAGTTCAAGCTTGCATAAGCTTTGAAAGAACTCATCACTTATGCTAGAAATGCTAAGACCATGCACGTCAATTATAAAATTCATATTGGTCAACAATTAAGGCATGAGAAGCCTTTATAACCATAGTAATATTAAGGCTTCTCAAAGTGTAATAAACTAGTTCAACTCTCTGTACATTAGTTTACATGACTTAGATTAAGAATTTCATAGGAAAATATGTAAAACAACAGTACACAACCCACGACCACATTCAGTTTAAAAACATCAAAGACATGAATACCAGTTTAAGTTTGATTCTTATTTATTCCTAGAGTTGAATTAGACATGCAAAGAACATAAATCAACGGGATAGAGTTAGGATTAGAACTTGCCTTACACCGACGTCTTCCTCAATTCCCCGACGAACACTCTGTTTGCCCTCTTTGGTCTCCCTCTGCCTCCACCAATGTGAACAGGGTTCTCAAACCCTAGATAGAACATTAATCGTATATTTATAGGCTAAATAATCCTAGGTTCAATTATACCCTAACTGACTTACCCGGCCCATAGACCAACCTATGATATATAAACGTCGGCTACATATGTGAGATGTATTATAAAGCTAAAACCCTAACCTAATTTAATAACCTAATCTTACAATAGTGAGACTTAAATAGAATAATAAAATTAACAATTTAAAAAGCACACAATAATTAAACTATTTAAAAAATTCAAATAATTCACATAAAGCACTTAAATCCATTTAATTCAAATATCAAATAATAAATGCAAATCAATTATTTAATTAATTTAAACAAACACATCAACACATAGCCACGTAAGCACCCAGAAATAATAAAATGAATAGTAAAATTCCAATTATATCCCTTTTTAAAACTAGGGGTATTACATTGTCTTTGCTAGTGCATGCATGGTTGTAGGTCATTGAATCCTACTCTTGCCCCTTTTAATTTTCATCTTGAATCGGTTGTTTGTAATCCTAGGGGAAGAGGTAGTTCTCATCACTCTATTTCATCAATGGAGGAGCAAAATAATGACCATGTGGGGGACCTTGGTTACATAGACCAACAAGGCATCCTCCACCCTAATGTGCATCATGAAAATATCCAAGTACCATTAGGCGTGCCTAGACCATTCATTCCACCACAACAACAAGGCCAAATTGCATTGGGAATGCCTCAACCAATCTTTACTCCACAACCTCCTATGGTTCAAGCTAACCACGGTGTTCGAGTAGCACTAATGGTTGTAAATCCTCATCTTGCTTTAAGAGACCATTATGTGCCTAATGAATATAATGCACCTAATTGCATTCAATTGCCTCCATTTAGAGCACATCACTACGAAATCAAACCACAAACCATTCAAATGCTTCCCAACTATCATGGACTTCTAAGTGAAAAACCCTATAAGCATTTAGATGAGTTTCTTGAAGTGTGTTCTACCATGAAATACACAAACATGCCAGAAGAAGTGTTAAGACTCAAACTTTTTCCTTTTACCCTCAAAGACAAGGCAAAATATTAGTTTAACAATCTTAGGCCTTTTTCGATAACTTCTTGGGTAGAAATGCAACAAGAGTTCTTTAAGAAGTACTACCTGGTTTCGAAGACTAATGCCATGAGAGCTTCCATTCGTGAATTTTCTCAAAAGGGATGGGGAAATGTTTCATAAGGCATGGGAAAGATTCAATGACTTGCTTAGGAAGTGCCCACATCATGACATACCTAAGTGGCAATTAGTTCAATATTTCTTTGAAAGTTTACCGGATAATCACAAGGGTATGGTTGATGCATCTATGGGTGGTTCTTATCTTGACAAGCATGAAAATGATGTGTGGCAATTGTATGAAAGTATGAGTGAAAATTCCATGCATAGATCTCTGTCTTCTAAAAATGGTAGAAATCTAGGTGGAAGGGAGAATGTTGGCTTGTATCAAGTTGACAACTCCAATGATATAGCCGACGAGAAGAAATCCTTATCTCAAAGGTTTAATCAATTTTTGATTAACCAAACTTTGGCGAATCAAATGTTTTCCTCCCCTAATCATGTTCAGCATCGTGCATCTAATGATCATGTATGACTTGTTCTAGTGTGTTACATTCTACTTCCAATTGTCCCCATGGACATGTGCAAAATGACAACCATGAGCAAGCAAATGCCATTTTTGCTAACCAAGGGAATAATCCCTATGGCAATCATTACAATCCAAGTTGGAGGAACCATCCGAACTTGTCTTGGAAAAGCCAAGGGGAAGGCTCAAACCCTCCCCAAGGTGGTTTTCAAGGAAAGTATATTCCACCTCCAATGCAAAGCCAAGGTTCCTAAAGTTTTAGATCATCGTCATTTCAATCACATGGCAATCAATTTTCAAATTATCATTTCCCTAATCAACCATCTTATTCTCAAGGAAATTCTAGAAGTCCCACTTTTGAAGAAAAAGTTTTGATCACTTTATGCACTCTAGAGACGAACGCTCAATTGCTTCATTCTCACTCTCAATCCATTGCTAAACTAGAAACCCAAGTAGGGCAAATAGCTAGTACTTTAAATGCTAGAGAGAAAGGGAAAATGCCTTTGAATGCCCCACCAAAGCAACAATGTGTTGTGGAAACTCATTCCTCATCGGAAGGTTCCACAATTCAGTATGTCAATGTAGTGACAACCTTGAGAAGTGGGAAGATTGTGGATAACCAAGTAGGTATGTCCAATGAAAAGAGTGAACCGGTGCAACCAAAAGTTGACACCAATCTCGTTTCACATTTTATTCCTCCTTCATTGCATGTGTATGATCATCATGTTGAGAAAGCATTGAAAAATGATTTGAAAGATGAATCAAAGCATGATTTGAAAAAGGACTTAAAAAATTCTTGTGTTGATGATGTTTCAAAGAAAAATTTTGAAAAAGCTTTTGAGCTAAGAGCTCTATTTCCGGATGCCTTGAAAGGATCCATTTATCTTGATAAACAAAAGACCAAGACCAATGAAATCATTGAAAGGTTTAGGCAAGTGAAGATTAATATCCCACTTTTGGATATAATTAAGCAAATTCCGGCTTATGCCAAGTTCTTAAAAGATCTTTGCACCCAAAAAAGGAAGAACAAAAGCCAAGCACCAAGAAAAGTGGTCTTGACCGAGCAAGTGAGCTCTATTTTGCAACATAACACTCTCCGAAAGTTCAAAGACCTCGGTTCACCTACTACTTCTTGCATCATTGGTGACCATGCCATCAATTGGGCTCTCTTAGACTTAGGAGCAAGTGTTAACCTTCTTCTATATTCAGTGTATGTCAAATTGGGCTTAGAAGACTTGAAACCGACATCGGTAGTTTTATAACTTGCTGACCGATCAATAAAAAAGCCCCGGGGTATCATTGAGGATGTTTTGATTAAAATTGATAAGTTCTTCTTCTCGGTTGATTTCATTGTCATTGACATGGAATCGGTTCCAAATCCCAATAGCCAAATTCCCATTATCCTTGGCGGTCTATGCTTGGCAACTTCAAATGCCAACATCAATTGTAGGACAAGGATAATGAAAATCTCATTTGGCCATATGAAAGTGAAGTTGAACATCTTTAACCTAACCCCGAATTCAATGGACTAACATGAAGAAGTGTGTGTTATCAAGGAGTGTGTAAACCATGAATATGATGAAGTTAAGTCTTTACTTGATGTTGAACATTTCCATGGTTTGTCTACCAACTTGAAAGCACAGAAAGCTGCATTGAAGTCAAATGTTCCAAGGGCATGGAAGCCCAAAATTTGTTTTGACCAAGGACCGTCAATGTCATTTGAATCAAATCTAATGAGTTCCTTAAGGAGCAATTTGTTGGGTGGGACTCAAAAATCCATTCACCTCGTTAAGGAGGGGGTGCATAAAAAGATATTTGATCTGGGCTAAAAAAGCACAATGTCTTGCTGGAGACGTTAAAGACTAGTAAATGCTTCGTAGGGTTTATAACCCTATTCTCCCCTCATTTCTATTTTGCATTTCATTTCTTGTGTCGTCTAGATATGTTTTAGGACTTATACACATTGATGGGAGCTATGATTGAGTATGCATGCACTTCCATTCTGAAATTAGGCATTTTGTTCATGTTCGATCGATCTCAAAAGAGGTTCGATCGATTAAACATCCCTTCCTGTATCCAATCATTTCTCTGTTCCATCGATCAAAAATTTCTTGGATCGATCTGAAAGTTCCTAGATCGATCCAACTTTTTCTTAGATCAATCTTCACTCCATACTTAGAAAAACTTTTGAGATCCATGAAAAAAGCCCCTCTGTGCATCGTTTGAACTTGTCTGCAAGTTTTCACCTATTCGATCGATCGAAGATTCTTCAAGATTGATCTTGGATTAATCAATCTGTACCCCCTTTATTGACTTTGATTTGACTATTCTTTTGAATTTTGAACTTTAATTTAGTAAAAATCTAAAATTATTTTGAATTTTTAGTTTATTTCATGTCATTCTCAAAAATTTCAACAATATTTTTAATTTTAGGAAATTTTTTAAAAATCTAAAAATATTTTCTTTTTAATTCCATTTTAAATTTTCTAAAAATCCATAAAATATTTTCAGTTTTCAAAAAATCCAAAAATTTTAAAAATATTTTGCCATTTTGAAGCATAGATTGATCTGTGTTCTTTCAAGATTGATTTATGTTCGATCGATCTGAGATTTTTCCAGATCGATCGAACTTTTCGGGACCAATTTTTACAATAAAACCCAAGAGTCATTTTGATCGATTTGTTCAATCGATCTCAGACCCTCATCCCTCTCGCCGCTGCAAACCCCATCTTCCTAACCTCCGGCGTGTCTCCGGCGAGCTTCCCGAGCCTCGAATCTTTCTCCCTTACCTCAAATCTCATCTCTCTCTCCCTCGAACCACTTCTCTCGCTAAATTTGGTATGTTTGTGTTTCATTTCCATTTTCGAGCTTCAATCTACATGATTTTGATGTTTCCATCTTAGATCTGAGATGTCATGCTTGATTTCTTTCCATATATGAAGCTTTAAACCATGTGTCTATATATGTATATATATGTGTATATAATTTTTGTATATATTTCATTTCTAAATTGATTTTGGGGGTCACGTGCCTAAATAAGTGACCATTTGTGTGTTGTTGAGGAATTGTGGGACGCACGAGCTTGCTTGGGTGCCCCCGTTCCATCCACGTCACAGATCTGTGACTGTTTGCATTTTTTTTTTTTACAGAGTTCGATCGATCTCTATTTTTCTTAGATTGATCTGATAAAGATCGATCTCACTTAAGTCCAGATCGATCTAACTTGGATCAATCTCATCTTTTCCTGATCAATCGAACCTCACAAATTTGCCTATACACTTCACACACCATCTTTTGTGTTCCATGCTATCTTATTTATGCCCAATTCCTGTGTTTTCCAAATTGGATGCATTCTATACTTATATTGTTTAGCATATTTCACTTGGTCATTATTTATTTGGCTGCGTCATCACTTGCATAGATTCATGATTATTATTCTGGGTTGTCTATCTTATTTGACATACATGTTTCTATATACTATGCTTCAATTCTTTATGCCTGTACTAACTTATATTGCAAGTGTTTTTCTTTTTGTTTTGTAGGCCATGGCTAGGTTAAAGACTGTTGCCTGTAGGTATTATACACGCCAAGTGAGGCAGAGAATGGAGGAGCAGGTAGGACCATCTCATGTTCAGGACCCCATTCCAGAGCCAGCTCCAGAGCAGGTTGATAAGGCTGAGTAGTTAAAATAGTTAAAGGCAGATCTAGCTCAGTCCCCTTCAGCCGACTCTAGACTACAGTCTTCAGCTTTTGCATCATCTTCTTTAGCCGAGACTAAGCATATACCTTCTCATTCACCACCACCGGCACAGCCAGGCCAGGACCGTGACAGACCTATCAGGAGATACTCATGCCTTCAGGTGGTGCATGAGTCAATATTTGATATTGTTTTCTTCTCCCGGTATCTTCTGACCTAGCCAGCATATGATGATATTGACCGGAGGGGCATTTCAACTATTTTAGCCCCAGTTACCTATCTAGTTTACCCGCGGCTTGTTCGGTTATTCTACTAGAACCTCCGGCCAGTCCCAAGTAACCTGTCAGAGCTGCACACTACTATTGATGGCCACCCCATCCAGATCACAGTTGATATTCTTTCCAGATCTTCTCGATGCCCGCATGTCTGCCCTCCTGATGTTCATTATCCTATCTTGGAGTGGAGGCCTTCTTACGCAGACATAGTCATGGCACTAATTGGCCACTATGTAGACAGCGAGACTTTTGCCACCCGGACTTTTTTGCCCGATGACCTTTACTTCTACGATTCGGTACTCTTCTGAAATATATTTATGGTGGGCCATGAGATCCAGAGGCATTCAGACTTTTTGGTTGCTCTATATGCATTCTATACAGGCTATTGGGTATCTACGTCGGCACTCTACTGGAGTGTGATGATGAGATTGTATTCGACTTACATTAGCAAGGCCAAGCCCAGGCGGGCCACTTTCCTTCTATTTGGCCATCTTATCACTCAGATCCTCCGAGATCAGCGCTATTCTTTCCATCTAAACGAGCATCCAGAGACAGGAGCTTGCCACTTTGGCAAAAAAGACTGGAATAAGAACTACAATGCTCTTATCAAGAGTCTAGTGGAGGATGTTGTTCTAGCAACTAAGGAGCTTGAAGAGGAGGAGATAGCAACAACAGCCGCAGCAGCAGCAAACGATCCAGTAGACGCACTGATGGCTGCAGTATATATGGAGATAGACTTAGAGCGAGAGCCTCCAGTAGAGGAGTTACCACATCACTCTCCGGCAGGGTCGCCAGTTCATTTTCCGGAGCAGGCTCAGGATGTACCACAATTTCATGATCCAATCATACCTAAGGCTCTAATTCAGACACTTAGCCTAGGAGAGCTTATCCAAACCTTAGAGGATGCCATTGTCTCTCTTCGGTCAGATGTGGCATCTCTCAGTACGAACGTAACTACTCTCCGCTCCGATGTCTTTGCTGTGCTGCAGGGCATATCCAGAGATATCAGGGGATCACGCCCCACTCGCCCTACCTCATCTGCCTGATCTCTATTCCTCTTTTTCATTATTTCATTATATTTGTGATACATTACTGCTCTTTTGATACTGTTGTGATATTTTTGTGGCAAGTCTGTCGGCCCTATTACTATGATGTACCATATACTATTTTTATTTTCCTATTTTATGCATGATCTTTTGGATGTCATATTCTTCTATTGATATATCTGTCGGTGACTGACTCCATTATCAGGTGCATCCCAGTGACTTCAGTGAGAGAGTGCTGCTCAAATTTTTTAGGACCACCCTTTTCTTCTTTCATTAGTTCATTTATTATCCCATTTACACTTGTATATCCACTGTGCACCATTATTATTCCCTTTGTTATCTGATCAGCTTTTCTCCCAGTGCCATCTTTTCAGGACGACAGTTAATCCCAAGTTGGGGGGGTTACACCACCCACTTTGGATACTTCTGTCCCAGCCATTCTTTGCCAAAGCCGTACTGGTATACTCTTTCCTTTGTTCTCTTTGCACATTGAGGACACTGTGCCATTTAAGTTTGGGGGTAATGGGTATTGTTTACAGTATTTGCGTTCAATTCAAAATTTTTAGCATGACTTGTGTATTTGAGGGATTTTCTATGATTGGTCCATAACTAGCTACAATTTTGATCTTTTGAGGACTATATTGCTTAGAATTTAAAAATTGCTTGACTTGAGAGTCCAATACTCCTTGTATGCCTTGTGGATGCCATTTAAGAGTAAATTTTTCTAATAATTGATATCTTGTTTACACTTGTGGTCCACATCATCTTGATTTTGTGATTGTTTTGAGATTCACTCTAGGATTCTACACTAGCATAGGCGCACATTAGCATTCATTTATGGGGTACATGCTTTGTTGATTATTGAATTGGTTATATCCCAATTAGGCTAGTAGTGCATTAAAAGCTTTCATTCTTGATAAAAGTGGATAACAACCCCTTTTCACTAAGTAGCCAGGATTCTAGCCTCATCAGGCACTGAATTTCTTACGCTGAAAGGTGGAGGGCCCAAACTCTAGGTTAATAATTCAACTTGATATATATATATATATATATATATATATATATATATATATAAATAATAATAATAAAAAAGAGTTGCAAAAGCAATAAAAAAGTGAGGACTTCTCCCAAAAAGTGAGAAATGGGAAATGATTATATGGAGGTTTTTTTGATTTGTAGCCTAGTTTATATGAGCTTGTAAGTCCTTAGGGGTGTTTGAACACCTAATACCCTAAAGCCGTCTGGTTTGGGAGTCATTGACCTAATGCTCGACCTCATGGATCGCTAGAAAGCTTAATAGATCACTACATTGCACCATACTTCTATCTTTGATCCTTAGGATTAGTAAAAAATAAAAAAAATAAAAAGAAAAATCGAGTGAAAAGAATAAGCGCAACTAGAATAATAAAGCTTTAATAAAAGGTCCACTCTTTGTCTTGATGATCGGTACTAGATTTGTGTGCTAAATTGAGGGTAAGGATGTGATCATTTCTTTACTTGGCTTAGATAGCAACATATTTGATACCGGTCCACTTAAAAAGGATTTTAGAGTTGTTTTGATTTGCATGACCATTTTTTTGATGTGTCGAGGACCATACTTGCTTGCTTGATGTTGAGATTTTGGGAGATTGCTTGGAAATGGTTAAAAAATTGCATACTTGAGGTAGTTTTCCCCCAATGCTTGTTTGCAATATTGGTACCTCTTTTGCGAGAATGAGCTTAATGTTCTTGGGTATCATTTCTAGAAACCCTCACGAGACTGCACTCGTCCACTAGGGGTAACCTAGGGGTTTAAAAGGCTTGTTACATATGCTAAATGCAATCGTGTTCCCTACGAAAGTGGCGTTATCTATTTATTGCTTTCTAGTTCTTAGTTATCTAGTTATTCATTTCATTCCTTTACTTCGTAGTTCACTGCTAGGGACTAGTAATATTTAAGTTTGGGGGTGTGATGAGCACTAAAAAGTGCGCAATTAAACCTCTTAAGCTTGAGTATTCTAGAACCTTTATCTATCTTACTTTCCCATTTTAGAGTAATTTCGTGTTATTGCCCTTTTCAGGTGCTTATCCCAAAAATAAGTCAATTCAGCCAAATAAGAGCATTAAAGAAGTTAACTCAAGCTGAATGGAAGAAAGGAGCAAAGTGGGAGCAAAATGAAGCAAAGTGTGGAAATCCAGCATGTTCGATCGATCTCAGCATTTCTTCAATCGATCGAAAGTTCATCAATCTAAACAGTTCAAAATGGATCCAAGCCTTTGTCCTTATCCAAAAGAATCCAACAAGTTCAATCGATCCAATATTTCCCAGATTGATCGAAATAATTTGATCTTATCCACACCTACCACCCACCTACCACTTTTATCTTCTTCCCAAAAATATTCCAAAATATCTTAAGTCCAAAAAAAGACAAATTCCAGCTCATTAAAAGTTAGGTCATAGTGCAGTCATTAGAGCGACCTTGATGCACGGATCTAAACCATTGGTGTGACATTTGACCTACTTATATAAGGACTAAGAGCCACTTTTAGAGCATAGATAATTTCGTGAAGGTTAGAGGTTATTGAATATATCATTTTCTCATATCTTGGAGAAGGGGCTAGAGATTAGAGAGCTTTACACATTTTAGGAGTTCTTCCATTCTTCTAAGGTTTTCATCAAGAAGGAGGTCATTCCTACCATGGAGATAGCCCTTGAGGGTTGGATGACTACTTCAATGAGTGGCTAGACATCTACTTGGGGCTAGAGTAGCCCCTAAGTTTGCTTCTTAGACTTAGTTCTTTGTATATTTTTGGTGATTTATTTGTAACAATGTTTTGATCGTTTAAATATATATCTTGTGGTTTCTACTTGATGTATATGGATTAATGTTTTTAATTGATTATCTACTTCTAACCATATGTCTATGTATGCTAGAATGGATTATTCATGTGCTTTTCTCTAGATTCAGTGGAATTTATGCATGTCTATGTATATGGATGATGTTAATCTAGAGATGGTAAAAAAAAAGAGCTTAATTGAACACTCTTGCAATTTATTTGATGGTTCACACTTGTTTCTTGATGGATTGCACCACACCTTTAGCTTACTTAGTTTAATTTCATGTCTTTAGTGTAGATGTAGTGCAGTTGCTTTAAATTCATAGATAGGTGGACAATCTACTCTTGTTCCTTAGTGTTCCATACTTATGAATGCATTAGGTGTATGTTTCTAGATAGTTGTGTATGTATAAATTGTGGTTTCATTGAATGGATTTTGGTCTCATTTGATAGGTTATGCTTTCCATTTGATTTGGCTTGACAATCTATCTTATTTTCCATCCATGCCTAGCTTCAATTAATGTCACACATACACACACAAGTTACAAGTCAATCTCCCCATTAATATATAATTGCTAGTGTCTAGTGAAGTCAAGCTTAGTGGAAGCTCTAGTACCCCAAGTCTTCCCCTCTATATCTTTCTCTACTTTATTAATCATTAAATTTTGTTTACTTTAATTTCATTTGCATAATAGCTTAATCAATCAATCCAATCAACCTTTTGATCACTCGACCTACTAACCCTATATATTGTTTCCATTGCAAAGGCACCCACAATCCCTTGGGACGATCCCTACTCACCCTAGTTATATTTTTAGTTAGAGGAAGTAGTGGCTTTTATAAGTTTAAAACTTGGCCACATAGCACACTCACACACTTAGTTCATATTTTTGCAAACTTTTGGTGCAATGCGACCTCGAGCCACCACCCATCGACAATATCCGAGGAAAGTACGACAGCATATAGAAGAGCCCGCAGAGCCTTCTTATGCCCAGGATCTAGAGCAGGTTGAGCAGGCTAAGCAGTATGAGCAGTTACAGGAGTATGAGGAGCCAGCTCTGGCTCAGTCTGACCGCTCTACCTCCACCGCTTCTGCATCTTCATCCCATTCTGATTAGGATGAGCATATATTTTCTCCTTCTCCACCACCAGCACAGTTTGGCCAGGTCCGAACTGACCTGTCTGTAAGTTCAGATGCCTTTCTGTGTCCCATTAGTCCGTATTTGACATAACTTTCTTTTTCTGGTTAGTCTTGACCCTGGCAGCTTTCGACGACATTGAGCGGCGCGGTATTCTAGCCATTCTAGCACCAGTTACTTATCCAGTTTTCCTGTGGCTTGTTCAGATGTTCTTCCAGAACTCTGGCTGGCCCCGGGTAATCTGTCAGAGCTGCGGACTACCATTGATGGCCACCCTATCATCATCACAGTCGATACTTTGGCCACATTTTCTCGATGCCCCTATGCCTACCCTCCAGGGCTTGATTATCCTATTTTGAGGGGGGCTTCTGATGCAGACATGGCTGTTGCCCTAACTGGCCATTACGCAGCTGGCGAGATTTTCACCACCCAGATTTATCTGCCCAATGACCTATGGTTTTTCGATTCGGTCTTGTACCAAAATGTGTTTATGGCAGGGCATAAGATCTAGAGGCATTCTGATTTTCTAGCAGCCCTTTATGCTTTCTACACCGGGCACTGGTTCTCCATTTCGGCATTCTACTGGAGTGTCATGATGAAGTTGTACACAGATTTTATCAGTAAGGCCAAGCCCAAGCAGGCTAAGTATCTCCCCTTCGCACATCTTATTACTTAGATCCTCTGGGACCAACACTACCCTTTCCATCCACAGGTGTGTTCTGAGTCAGGGGCTTGCCACTACGGTAAGAAGAACTGGAACAAGAGCTACAATGCTCTTATCAAGAGCTTGGAGGAGGACCCTATCTTAGCAGTAGAGGAGGCTGTAGAGGCTGAGGAGGTGGAGATGGAAGCAGCAGCAGCGGACGATCTGGCAGACGCACCGGCGGCTGCAGTATATATGGAGATAGACCTGGAGCAGCAGCCTCCAGCAGAGGAGCTACCACATCACTCTCCAGTTGGGTCACCACTTTATTCCTAGGAGCAGACTCAGGACGTACCACAGTTTCATGATCCAGACATACCTGAGGCTCCAGTCCCGACACCCAGCTTAGGAGAGCGTGTACAGTTATTGAAGGATACAATAGTCTCTCTCAGAGCAGACATTTCTACTCTCCGTACAAATATTTTAGCTGCACTGCGTGACCTATCCAGAGATATTCGGGGATCACACCTCGCTCGTCCTACCTCCTCTACTTGATTTCTCTATCTCTTTACTCTCTTTATTTGATATATCTGTGGTACATTATTATTACATTACTACTATTATGATATTTTTTAGGCCAGTCTATTGGCCCTGATACTGTGATGTGTTGTACATTATTTTTCTTATTTCTATGCATGATATTTTTGGATGTTTGGATTTTATGTTTATACATTTATCTCTGATTGACTCCGTTTATCAGGTGCATCCCAGTGACTTCAATGAGAGAGTGCTGCCCAAAATTTTTTAGGACCACCCTTTTTCCTCTCTCCTTAGTTCATTTCTTATCCCATTTACACTTGCATGTCCACTGTGCACTGTTATTATCCCTTTTGTTATCTGATGAGTTTTATCCAAGTGCCATCTTTTCAAGACCGCAGTCAATTCCAAGTTTGGGGGGGTTGTACCACCCACTTTGGATATTTGTGTCACAGCCATTCTTTGCCTTAGTTACACTGGTATACTCTTTCCTTTTGTTCTCTTTGCATATTGAGGACACTGTGCTATTTAAGTTTGGGGGTAATGGGTGTTAATTGTAGTGTTTGCTTTCAATTCAAAATTTTAAGCATGACTTGTGTATTTGAGGAATTTTCTATGATTGGTCTATAACTAGCTATAATTTTGATCTTTTGAGGACTATATTGCTTAAAATTTAAAAATTGCTTGACTTGAGAGTCCAATACTCCTTGTATGCCATGTGGATGCCATTTAGGAGTAAATTTTTCGAAATTTGATATCTTGCTTGCACTTGTGGTCCACATCATCCTGATTTTGTGATTATTTTGAGATTCACTCTATGATTCTACACTAGCACAGGTGCACACTAGCATTCATTTGTGGGGTATATGCTTTGTTGATTATTGAATTGGTTATATCCCAATTGGGCTAGTAGTGCATTGAAAGCTTTCATTCTTGAAAAAGGTGGATAACAAACCCTTTTCATTAAATAGCCGGGTTTCTAGCCTCATCAAGCACTAAATTTCTTGCGCTGAAACGTGAAGGGCCCAAACTCTAGGTTAATAATTGAATGCTCTAAAAAAAAAAAAAAAAATTACAAA
This sequence comes from Cornus florida, assembly GCF_030987335.1. NCBI lineage: Eukaryota > Viridiplantae > Streptophyta > Magnoliopsida > Cornales > Cornaceae > Cornus > Cornus florida. Next base: position 47,795,255 of record NW_026775575.1, read on the forward strand.
AGCAATAAAAAAGTGAGGACTTTTCCCAAAAGGTGAGAGGTGGGGTGGGAAATGATTAGTTAGAGGTTGTTTTGATTTGTAGCCTAGTTGATTTTAGCTTGTAAGTCCTTAGGGGTCTTTCAATACCTAGTACCCTAAAACCGTCTGGTTTGGGAGTCATTGACCTAACACTCGACCTCATAGATCGCTAGAAAGCTTAATAGATCAACACATTGCACTATGTTTCCATCTTTGATCCTTAGGATTAGGAAATAAATAAATAAATAAATGACTAAATTTGAAAAAAATAAGCGCACCTAGATGAATAAAGCTTTAATAAAAGGTCTATTCTTTGTCATGATGATTGGTACTAGATTTATGTGCTAGTTTGAGGGTAAGAATGTGATCATTTCTCTAGTTGGCTTAGATAGCAACATATTTGATGCTGGTCCACTTAAAAAGGATTCTAGAGTTGTTTTGATTTGCATGATCATTTTCTTGATATGTGGAGGACCATACTTGCTTGCTTGATGTTGATATTTTGGGAGATTGCTTGGAAATGGTTGAAAAATTATATTCTTGAGGTAGTTTTCTCCCAATGCTTGTTTGCAATATTGGTGCCTCTTTTGTGATAATGAGCTTAATGTTTGTGGGTATCATTTCTGGAAACCCTCACGAGACTTCACTCGTCCACTAGAGGTAACCTAAGGGTTTAAAAGGCTTGTTGCATATGCTAAATGTAATCATGTTCCCTACGAAAGTAACGTTATCTAATTATTGCTTTCTAGTTCACCATTGTATAGTCTTTCATTTCATTCCTTTACTTCGTAGTTTATTGCTAGGGACTAGCAATATTTAAGTTTAGAGGTGTGATGAGCGCTGTAAAATGCGCAATTAAACCCCTTAAGTTTAGGTATTCTAGGACCTTTATCTATCTTATTTTTCCGTCTTAGACTATTTTCATATTATTGCCCTTTTTAGGTACTTATCCCAAAAATAAGTTAATTCAGTCAAATAAGAGCTTAAAAGAAGAAATCCCAAGTTGAATGGAAAAAAGGAGCAAAGTGTGGAAAAACAGCAAGTTCGATCGATCTCAACATTCCTTTGATCGATCAGAGTAACATCGATCAGGACACTTCAAGATGGATCTAAGCCTTTGTCCTTATCCAAAAGATTCCACCATGTTTGATCGATCCAACTTATCTTCGATCGATTGGAAATATTCGATCTTATCCACACCTACCACTCCACCTACCACTCTTGTCTCTTTCCCAAAATATCCCAAAATATCTCAGAGATTTGTCTTTATTCAAAAAGGCGCCGCCAAGGATGATCGATCTCTACAGCATTCAATGGATCTCACAAATGTTTGATCGATCTCAACACAGTTTGATCGATCAAACCTCCTCAAGTATGAATTAAAACAAAGTCCAGCTCATAAAAAGTTGGCTCATGGTGCAAACATTGCAAGGACCCTAGTGCACAAATCCAGACCATTGGGTATGACACTTGAGCCTCCTATATAAGGATTTTGAGCCATTTTTACAAATAGCTTGGAAGATTGAACATATCTTCAATACACATATCATATCTCATATCTTGGAGAGGAGGCTAAAGACTAGAGAGCTTTTACACATCTTTGGGAGTTCTTCCATTCTTCTAGGGTTTCCATCAAGAAGGAGGTCATGCCTACCATGGAGATAGCCCTTGAGGGTTGGATGACTACTTCAATGAGTACCTACACATCTACTTGGGGCCAGAGTAGCCCCTAAGTTTGCTTCCTAGACTTAGTGTTTTATATATTTTTGGGGATTTTCTTGTAAAAAATGTTTTGATCTTGGATTTATATACATATCTTATGGTTTCTACTTGATATGTATGGATTTTAATGCTTTCAATTGATTCTCTATCTCTAACCATATGTCTATGTATGCTAGAATGGATGATTCATGCGCTTTTCTCTAGATTTAGTGGAGTTTATGCATGTCTATGTGATGGATGAAGTTCATCTAGAGATGGTCAAAACATAATGCTTAATTGAACACTCTTGTAATTTATTTGATGGTTCACACTTGTTTCTTGATGGATTATACCACACCTTTAGCTTACTTAGTTTAATTTCTATGTCTTTAGTGTAGATTTAGTGTAGTTGCTTTAGATTCATAGATAGGTGGACAATCTTTTCTTGTTTCTTGGTGTTCCATACTTATGAATGCAAATGTTGTACGCTTCTAGATAGTTGTGTGTGCATAAATTGTGGTTTTATTGAATGGATTTTGGTCTTATTTGATAGGTTGTGTTTTCCATTTGAATTGGCTAGGCAATCTATACTTATTTGCCATCCATGCCTAATTTCAATTAATGTCACACACACACACACAAGTTACAATTCAATTTCCCTCATTGATATACAATTACTAGTGTCAAGTGAAGTCAAGCTTAGTGGTGAGCTCTAGTACCCCAAGTCCTCTCCTCTATATCTTTAACCTTCATTCTAAATTTTTACCTTTTACTTGCTTTAATTTCAATTGCATTGTAATCTAATCAACCAAACAAACCATCTTTTGATCACTTGACCTACTAACCCTATACATTATTTCCATTGCAAGCACGCCTATAATCCCTTGGGACGATCCCTACTCGCCCTAGCTATGTTTTTAGTTAGAGGTAGTAGTGGCTTTTATAAATTTAAAACTTGGCCACATTGCACACTCACACTCTTAGTACATCTTTAAACGTTGGTGCCCGCAACACACACCAACACTTTTCGAATGCTTTGACCCTTTCAAAGTGTGATCGCTTTTCCTTCTGTTCTTCAATATCTGAATTCAATGTAGAAGTAGATCTGTTTTTCTTTGATCGTTGTAGATGCAAGACTTTAATCAAGATTAGGATTTGAATAACACTTTAAACTCACTCTTGTGTTTATGTGTATGTTCTAGAAAGACTGATAAAGAAATCAACTTGGATTTTCTGCAAAAATAATCTTACTGAGGCATTTATGAATAATGAAGTTGTAATGCAAAAGCCATTATAAACCTAGATGACTATCAGTGTTTAAATAGAATTTTCAAAGACCTAATCCTTCAGAAAATATAGGAAATTTCGTGCATAGGACTTGGTATAGTTCTAAACTAACAAAAAAGGAAAATCAGAATAGGAAACAGAAGTTATCAAAACCTATCTGAAGCCTTGAACCGTTTCAAGGAAGGCTGAACTGGTCCAGGAAGGTCGGTGGATTTTTGAAGCAAGCTTTGAATGCCTTGAACCGGTTCCAAAGATCTTGAACCAGTTCAAGATAACCAGTCTTAAATCCTGATGGCTGAAACTTGGAAAACACTGTTTTGCTAATTTCTGAAAATATACCAAGTGTCCTAACCTACTTAGATCTCTTCCTAAAATATTGTTCTTTCCTTTCTTGATGATCTCAGTTATGACATCTTTGAACAACCTTCCAATTCTGCAATCGGTATCGATCTTGATATGGTAACTTGTAATTACAACTCGACTAGGACTTGTTTTGTTACCGAAAATTGTCAATTACAAAATTTATATCTCACAATCTCCTCTTTTTGGCAATTTTGTGACAAAATCCTAAAAACATTTAAGTAATTTACCCAACCAGAAAAGAAAATTACAATTTTGTTCAAAGGAAAAATAAAAACAAAATTTCTGGAATTTCCTCTATGTTCTAGTCTCTTCTTCGATAAACGAATTGACCCGATTTCCTGCACAATATCAAGCAAACATACCAGTGAACTTTATTAAATAAAATTTATAAAACTCCCTCTTAAGTAAATATCTAATTATCTTAATTTTCTCCCCCTAAATATAACATTCTTCTCCCTTTTTTTTGAACAAATTTACGAACAGTATAAAGTTAAAGTAGAGAGAAATAAGAGAAACAAAATAACAGTTAAACATGTCATTCAATCAAATAAGATAATATCCAAAATATAATGACTATGTTAACAAAAGTATGATGTCATGATGCATGAGAGATAAACAAAAATATCAACATCATTATCTCCCCAAAAACAACAACAAAATAAGGATATAATCCCAACCACAAATTGAAGCTTCAAACAAACCAAGAATCTCATTACTTAACCAATCCTTGAAGTGTTTTAATCCCAAACTCCAAATTCACATTCAAACCCAATTTCAAACTTTCAATCTTCAAGTTTCCAACCTTTGTTTATCAGTCCAAAAATATGCAATGGAATGAACAATATATGTCATGGAAATATGAACAAGACATGAAACATATATATATATATATATATATATATATATATATATATATATATATATATATATATATGTTTTATGTCTGAGAGATAAACAAAAATATCAACATCATTATCTCCCCAAAAACAACAACAAAATAAGGATATAATCCCAACCACAAATTGAAGCTTCAAACAAACCAAGAATCTCATTACTTAACCAATCCTTGAAGTGTTTTAATCCCAAACTCCAAATTCACATTCAAACCCAATTTCAAACTTTCAATCTTCAAGTTTCCAACCTTTGTTTATCAGTCCAAAAATATGCAATGGAATGAACAATATATGTCATGGAAATATGAACAAGACATGAAACATATATATATATATATATATATATATATATATATATATATATGATGTATATGTATATGAGATTGTGTGAGGAGTTAAGAGTTGAGAGTTGTGAGGGAGAAGGGCCAAAAAAAAAAAAAAAAATCACACCAATAGAGAGGAGAGTGCAACAAAGAAGCAACAAGCAGTTTCAAAAAGCCCTTTCCCTCAACCTTAAACCAGGTCAACCAAATTGTAACCGGTTCATGACTAGCAGTCCACTTTGGTTGAACCAATGGACTTCTTGAACCGGTTCACAAGTGAACTAGTTCAAGACTCACAGTCTTGAAACCTTAGTGCCTTTTTTGAAAAAAAAAACTACTTTTCTTTTTCTATAAATTTTTTTTTAAACATTCAGTGATTAAAATAAATATCAAAAAATTCAAAAAACTAAAAATCAAAAATCTTTTTGAATTTTTTCAAAATTTTCAATTTTTTTTATTTATTTGATACTCAACAAATCACCAATCATTAAAATCATCCAGTCAACACATGTTTCAAAACTTTTTCAGAGAGTTTTAAAAAGTATATAAGAGTACAAATTTTTGACTTCACATATTTTTCAAATAATTTCAACTCTCAAAAAGTAATCACAACATGAAATCCAACTTACAAATTTTACCGAAAAATTTAGAAATTAATTAAGTAAGTTCATGTGTGTAATCCAATCTGATCCATTTTCAATCGAATTTCAACAGATCATTGTCTAAACCATATTGATCTAAAAGCATCAGGATAAAATTGCTTTTGAGTAATTTTTCTAAGCAAGGTGACTTTCACACTAAAGAGCAGATAATAATTCCTCAGTTCAACTTGTCTCCACCTTTTTTTTTTACTCAATTAGCTTCTTTTTAAAGTCTAATGGGAGTTTTCGATCAAATCTCAATCGATAGCCTTTTCCTTAACAAAGAATTCAGCAATTTTCAAAAAATTTCTTTACTTTTTATGCTAAATATTTTTCATTTCAATTTTTTTTCTCGTTTTTTTTTTTTTTTTTTTTTTTTTTTTTTTTTTTTGGTTTAAGCTCCTCTTTTTTTTTTTTCAGGCAATAAACTTTACAACTTTTGTGATCAATAAACCCTAGTCAACAACTCAAAGTTTTTCAATCAAAATTTTCAGAGATGGGCTATTACGCAGAAACTATGAACTTAAGAGATTTAAATCTAAAAAATCTCCTAATCAATGCAAATTATCTTTTATTGTATAGATTATAACCCAAGAATCTATTTTTATCAAATCACCATGTGTCTTAATTTGCATTCAAAGATAGATCATAAATTTAATGAAAGAATTTTCACATATATATCATGAAGACTATGATCAAAACTCAATACCTTAACCAAACCCTAACAAGTGATCCAATGGCAACAAATTCTTCAATTAAGCACAAACCACAATCATTGATTATCCTAAGACTCAATTTGAAGGTAAAGTCCTTTTGGAAACTAGTTCCATGGACTCAACATATACATAATTGATCAAATCTTTCTTTCTAATCCACGCAGTTTTTACTCTCACTTCCTGAAATTCTCTTTCATATTTTACCTCTTTCTTAGGAAAATTTTCAACTTTAGAAATCTTTGGTATCACAAAATTCTTTTTCTTCTTAGAATGCACCTTTTTCTTAGCATGAACATCATAGGAATGAATTTTAGAAAAATCATTCTTTTTCCTGTGAAAACATGAGTAATATTTATGTCCATTTTTACTACAAAAAATGCGATGCAACAGTTTAGGCACATATGTCATATCAGAATGCAATGTATCATTCAAATTTGGATTAGGCATAGATTTATCAGCAGGTTTAACAAAAACTATTTTACCTTGACTACTAGAAGAGCCTTTAACAAATCCTAACCCAGTTTTATAATTCATATCCTTACCCATATTGATCAATTTATTGAAGCAATCTTAACCCATTGTAAACCCTTTCAATCTATCTTGTGTAGATTGGAATTCAAGTTCAAGAGATTTAATTTTTAGACCAAGATATTCCTCTAAGAAGTTAGCACTACTTACCTTATCTTTAAGAATGATGATCTTCCTGCTAAGCTCGATGATAATAGAATTGCTTTCAAAAGCTTTTCTTTTTCCTTCATCAATCTATTTTCTTAGATCTTCATTCTCCCCTTTTGTTTGGATAAGCTCCTTTGTTAACTTATTGATAGCCTATTTGACTTCAATGGTTTCTCGGACCATCTTCTTCAATCTTTCGTCATCATTTTTTTCCTCTTGCACTTGTTCATTATGAACTTCATTGTCTCCATTATCTGAAATATCAGAGTCAAATAAAGTAATAACTTGAGGACCTTTTTTCAAGAAAAGCAACATATGAAAAATCATTGCAATCATCATGAGGAGAATTATTATCACTAAAAGTAGAATTTTCAAAAATTGAAACTTTCATTGCTTTTCCTTTATTCCTATCATTTTGATCTTTGATAGGACTAGGACAAATATTGGATGTGTGACCTTTACTACTACAATTCCAGCAAGTGAATTTAGTTTTTTTTTATTCTTTAGCTTTCTTTTCATTAAACCTAAATTTTGAAGCATTGTCAAAATTTTGAGGATTGGACATATTGTCATTCATTCTCCTCTATTGTCTTTACAATATCTGATTGAATTGCCTTAACAGGAAAGCAAAATCATCATCAGAGTTTTTACTTGATTAGATGATGTGTAATTCATTGGTAATTAACTATTAGGAATTAAATGATTTAAATGTTTGTTTCATTTTATTTTATTTTAATGGTTATGGAGAGTAGTCATGGACCAAACCCATGGGTCGCATGAACTATTTGGATAGGAGATTAAAAGGGTACAAATAGTTACCTATGGATTGGTGGTACATATATATATGGGTATATATGTATATATCAGGAGAATATAATAATTATTATCATTAAAGTTAATAGTTAATAATATTAAATATTATAGTCTGTATAACTATATATATATAAATATAGTTATAAAATATATAGTATATTTATATATATGAAATCACGTATTGACATAGTTGTATATATTTATATTTTTTCTTTTTTCTTTTCTTTTAGTATTTACCTTATTAGCAGAAGTAAAGTGCATATAGGATTAGGGTAAAAGTGAAGGCCTATATATATTCTTTAAGTCTGTAGAAGAGGCGGCATAAATATTATTTACGTGATATATATTATTAGAGAGAAAAAGAGGCAGAGAGATAACAGAGAGTTGAGAGAAAATGTGAAAGAGAAGAAGAAGGAGATTCAGCTAAGAGAGGAGGCTGAACCCAAGCAGAAGAAATGAGGGGCTGTGTGTGGGCTAGCACGAAGTAGCAGAGAGGTTTGAAGGTAGCGTAAGTCACCGGAAAATCAGAGAAGAAGAAGATTTAAGGTTTTCATTCCGAAACCTTGAAGGCAAGTTCTTCTCCTACTCTCTCCCTTTGATTTGTGTTTCTATACATGCCTAGGAGATTCCAGGATACTTAAATAATATAATTAAACAATTATGCATGTTTGAATCGGATTAGAACAGAGGATTTCATAGTTTTATTCACCTGTTCTTATTTTGTTTATTTTTAGATCTATGTTGCATGATTTGTTGTTTAAGTTTGATCTTTACATGGTAGGACATCTAAAATAAATTATTATAAGAGTATGGGACTAAAATCGAAGATTAGAATTCTATCAATGGAGGTTGGATGAAAAAACAAAGGAGTTATAGGAAGAAGTAGTCGACTATATTGAAGGGCATTGTAGACTACGCATAGTCGACTATATTGAAGGGCATAGTAGACTACGAATAGTCGACTATATTGAAGGGCACTTTAAAGTAGTAGTCGACTATGTACAATAGACTATCTTGAAGGCACAAAAGACTACATATAGTCGACTATGCTGAGGGCATAGTTGACTATGTTGAGGGTGGTTTTAGTTGTGATTTGGGTTTCTTAGTTATTTTGCCCATAAGGTATATTGTTCCATTTTAATTGTTTTAAATGATTTAAATAGAAATGAAAAAATCCCAGAATTCATAATCTACCGTAATACACTATGGACTTGAACATTATGAAATTTTAAAATAAATTTGCATACTGTTACTGAATATGGGTGTTTTAAATTGCTTAATTTTGTTCTAGCAATTTTATATGTATGGTTATAAATTTTAATCATGTATCAGTAGTATAATATGTTTAGTTAATTATCTGATTTTTATTTGCATATTATTTGGATTTAATTGATGTATTATTTTAATTATTTCATCAATTATTGGATTGTATGTATGTGATACACCAGTATGGGATGGTGGCATCTTAAGGACGCATTAACTGATAAAAGTTAAGTCCTACCTATTTGGATTTATAAGGGAACGGATTAACTAGAAAGTTAAGTCCTCCTTATTTTCATGTTAGGCCATTAAATTAATTGGATGACATAATGAATTTTATTTTATGCTTTAGACAGGATGGATTTTTATATACATATAGATATGAGCCATGATATGAGTTTGAGTCTCAGGATCTATGATTAGGGAGTGTATACTGCCTTGGGAAGTCTTATTGGGAATAGGAGTGTTGAGAACCCTGGTAGGTTGAGGTACTCATGCCCACTACATGTGCGTTTTGCATGTTGCCTTCTATTCAGGTTGAGTCCGTTCTATAGTCCAATGGTAACCCTTTAGTGTGTACCTATATACATATATTTATGGACTATTAGTTATTGTTGGGTTAACTAGGATGTATGCGTGTATCGAATATTTGCTTGGACTGTAGTAGAGTATAACTTGTTTGTGGGCCTGACCCACCATTAATTTTCAGGTGTCCGTCAGCTCCAGGATTATAGACTATTCGTACTAAGCAGAGATAATTATTCATTCTTCTGAATATGTAGGATTCTTTATCATGTTTTAGTTTTGGATTTTTTCTTTTAAGATTTTTTGTTTTGGGATATTATTTAGGGATCCACTAGATGGATTCCCGAGTTGTAATGATATTAGAGGTTTTGGATAATTATTGTGGAGGATTAATTATTATGGATTTAAGGATATATAATTTAGTTTCTTTCTGCTATTTTATTTATTCTTAGTTATTTCTTTTGTATTCAAATGCTTGTTTATTACTTAATTGTTTGATATCCCTCGAGTTTGGGCTTGAGCCTGATCAACCCATGTCTCGGAGTGGAGGGGTATCACAATTGGTATCAGAGCAATCCAAGTTCAAGTGTCTGTAGGATTCTTTAGTATAAGACTTCCGCGTAACATATTCTTTTATTTAGAGACTAAGTTTGGGATTCATTATATTCCTTTACGGTCCATTTAAATCATATTGACGTCTATCTTTCGATGTTAACACAATGGTTAACCTTGGAAGAAGATGGGAAAGGCAACAAAGGAAGGCAGAGCGTAAGCGTCAGAATCTTTTGCGACGTCGACAAGCTGTAGAGAGGCAGCAGACACCTTTGTTCTATGAGGAGGAGGATGATCAGTTCAATACTCGCTTCGATGAGAAGTATTTTTCATATGCAATTAAGACAGCTATAAAGACAAAGTTCCTTAATCTAAAGTAGGGGAACATGACATTGGCAGAGTATGAGCAGCAGTTCACGTGCTTATCTCTTTTTGCTCCAGAAGATAAGGATACCGAGGAGAAGAAACATAATAGCTTCATTAAGGGTCTTATGTGGTCTATTAAGCGATCTATTACAGGTAGTCCAGCCTACCACTACTTATCCTTAAGTAGTAGATGTCACTCTACAGTAGTATCAATTGACTGTGGACTTCAAATAGGTTAGGGGTGAGAAGTAGGGTAACAGAGACTCTGCTAATCAGTCAGTTGAAAAAGGGAACGGCAATGGACACTGACACAATGACAAGGGCAGATTCTAGGGATAGCAGTCTTAGAAGAAGAACAAAGGTGATTCAGATGTTCGCAGAGATGGGGCACCTATTCAGAAGCAGTAGAATAGGGGACCACAAGCAGGACAAGGTCAGCCACAGGCTAACCAACAGAGGAGAAAATTCATCACTTTCCAAGGTAGTTGCTATACTTGTGGAGAGTTTAGTCACACTTTTAAGCAGTGTCCTAAAAAAGACAGGGACAACATGTGCAGCAGGGATACAGGGCACCATTACCTTTACCTGCTCCACAGATTCCCCGTGTTCAGGGACAGACCTTCCCGGCTTTACCAGCACCGCCACAACTACAGGGACAGACACCACAGCAATTGCATTATGGCAAGGTGTATAACCCCATGCCACAGGATGTTCAATCACCCCAGGCTGTTGAGGGTATGTTTCTTATTCATAGTACACATGGTCGTGTTTTATTTGATATGGGTGCTACACATTCATTTGTGTCTAGTACTTTTGTTGCATTATCTGGGATGATGACATGAGTACATGATAGACCTCACGGTTTTTCTACACCTTTGGGTAATATAGCTATTTTACATGAGAATGATGGGCATGTGACATTAGATATTGGTAGACTTGGGTTTCTATCCAATCTATTGGTCCTAGACATGCACATTTATGATGTGATACTCGGGATGGATTGGTTATCTCACTATCATGCCCAAGTTAATTGTAATGATAGGTTTATTGTATTCACTATACCTAGTCAGGATATATACGTCATCGTTATGCCACGTTCTAATGAGGTTTCTACCTGATCGGTTAAGATTTGATCTCAATTATAAATCAACCCTTTGCAATAGCACAAATCATTGTAAAATAGGGCTATTGGTCGGGTAAGTCGAACCACTGGGATTGCTAGTTTATAGCAACCAAGGTTTTTAAATTCACTTTTAGCTTGATAAAAGGGGTATAGAGTTTTGATTGTGTTTGTCACTAGAATTAGGAATTAAAATTGCATAAGACAATAATTGCAAGGAATTGAAGAGATGAAAATAATAAAGAGAGGACTAGGGAAGTGAATCCACCACCTACCATATAAACACGCTAGAATATGATTCATTTAGGAAAAACAGCATAAATAAGTGGCCATGATATGTAGTTACACATGGTTGCTACATTATCTTCAAGAAATTCATGAAATCAATGGTAAGAATAACCTATCAAAGTTGCACATGCTTGAACCACCTAACTAGAGTGTAATCTTATACATGCTCACTAAGCTAGAGATTATCAAGCCTTCAATCACATGATAAGAGCACATGAAGCCAAAAATCAAGAATAAATCATCAAAGGAAGAACCTAAGCCATGGCCTATCAAATTTCTCAATAACATGCCATTAAAACCATTCCACAATCTCATTTTCACCATGAAAATGCAAGCCATATAACCATGAGAACATACATTCTAAGACAAGATAGTAGATTCAACATGATCATTTATATCAATTTCAGTTCATTACATCAAGTGCAAGCTCTAGATTATGGAATAACCACAAAATACATCATTTTCCCCAAAATAGAATCAAAACTAGAACATGCTTACAATGAAGGGCATCATCACCTCCCTAGATAGGGAGTTAGTTACCCATGGATGCAAGGAATGAAGGAGAAGAAGAGGCCTCACCTTCCATTTTCGCACTTAGGGGCTCCTTAGCACACAAACCCACTTGAACCCAATATTTCTTTCTCTAAACTTAGCCAAAATATGAGATACCCCTTTTTCAATGTAACACCCCTCTAATATATCCCCTTAGCCATCTATATACCCCAAATATGTGGTCCTCTAACCCCCAGACCATTCAGAGCAATCCCCTAAATTAAGGGATAACATTTGGTGAAGAGAAAAGGAGACCATGCTGGCTTATCTACAAAAGAGGCGGGCGCCCGCGGATGCCTGCATTTTGAGGATGGCTACTGGATGATTTGGCGGCCACCCGTAGGAGCACGGTGCCTCTGGAGACTTTGGCAGGCTCCCGTGGATTCCATACGGGTGCTCGTATCTACTATCTTCACTGTTTTCACCCTTTTTACTTGAACTGCTTTGGATCGGTCCGTTGACATAGTCTTCATCCTAGGCGCGATGCAGCAAAACTCACGAGCTCAATGAATCACTTAGCTTGGCCAAAATGATGGTTCCCAGCAACAGTGTGCTTTAATTCTTCAAGAATTCCTCAAAACCGCACTTTTAACTATTTTTTGGGAACCAACCTAAAAGTAGACAGAAACATACAAATAAAGCTAAAATATACATTATAATCAACTAATGGACTTAGCTAATGCAAATAAGGGCGCTTAAATATGCAATATTCGGTGCTTATCACTAGCACCTGTTTGTTCCATGTGGAAGAGGAGACCGAGGATGAGATTTCTGTGTCACTAGATAGCATACCAATTGTACAGGAATTTTTAGATGTTTTTTAAGAGATTCTAGGGTTACCACTTAGTCGAGAGATAGACTTTGTAATTGACTTAGCTCCAAGCACTACACCTATTGCTAGGGCACCATATAGGATGGCACCAATGGAGATGCGAGAGCTGAGGGATCAGATTCAGCAATTACTCAGTCAGGGTTTTATTCATAGGAGTACTTCACCCTGGGGAGCACCAGTTTTGTTTGTAAAGAAAAAGGATGGTTCACTTCACCTATGTATCAATTACCAGGAGTTGAATAAAGTTACTATTCGTAACAAGTACCATTTGCCTAGAATTGATGATCTTTTTTATCAATTGAAGGGAGTTACTTATTTCTCTAAGATTGATTTACGTTCTGGATATCATCAACTTTGGGTTAGAGAGAAGGATGCTCCTAGGATAGCGTTTCTCACTAGATACGGTTCTTATGAGTTCCGCGTCATGACTTTTGGATTGACTAACGCACCAGTAGTCTTCATGGATTTAATGAACAGAGTCTTCAGGGTGATAAGCACTGAAAAGTGCGCATTTAAACCCCTTAATCTTAAATGTTCTAGGATTTTATTCTATCTTATTTTCCTATTTTAGTACTAATTTATGTTTTTGTCTATTTTTTGGTCAATAAGGTTCAAACGGGCTAATTTCGGTCCATTAAGGTCTTTTTAGAGTCAAACTAAGTCTTGGTGAGAACCTGGAGCAAAAGGAGGCTGATACTGAAAACTACCTAGTTGGAACGATCGTGTGAACGATCACACCATAACTCTGAATGATCGAACCATACCTCTGAACAATCGAACCATACCTTTAAACAATCACACCATACCTTTAAACAATCACACCATACCTCTGAACAATCACACCATTGGTTGGATCGATCGAACTATTCGCAAAAGTTATAAAAAAGCAGATCTAAAGCTCATTTCAAACCAACTCGGGCTGTGCTTGAAATGGGAGATCCTAGGGCCAAGTTCTCACGTTTTTGGGCTCTAAAAGCCTTGTAATAAAGAGGGATTGAACCAATTTTGTAGGGAGATTCATATTTTTACATTGTAATTTCTATATTGTTGTAGTTTCTCTCTTTAGAAAGTTAGAGATTAAGGTTAAAAGAAAAGAGAGAAGTGAAGGCACATCTCAAGAACACATCTTTAGATTCACATACTCTTTATCTCTTAAGCTTCAAATAAGAAGAAGAAGAAGAGGAAGAAGAAGATGGAGCCATGTTTGGAGCTTACCCTTGAGGATTTCATGACCACATCCACCTCCTCCATGATTAGCTAGACCTTCACTTAGGGCTTAGATGAGCCCTAAGTCTTATGTAATTTAAACTCTTTTATTTTTATTTTTGGGGATTAATATATATATTGTTGTGATTAGTGGTTAGCCTAGTGATTGTTCATTTAATTCTTCCTAGTGATTCTCTATTTTAATTACATATTGTCTTATGCATAATTATTTGAGAATTAATCTCTACACTAGATTCTCTATGTTGGTTGCATGTCTATGTGTGATTAATTAAGGATTTAGTGATGACTAAGCATGGTTTTCATTGAATGGGTTTGTAAACTAATTTGATGGCTTATGCTTACACTTGATGGGTTGTTCTACAATTTAATTCATGTTTGCAGGTAAGTAGACAATATTTTCTTGGTTTGATACTCTACACTTATTATTGCAAATTCCATGATTCTCTAGATTGATGTGTGCTCTCATTAGACCCATTTGTTAACTAATTGATGGATTATGCCTTTGTCTTGGTGGGTTGTTCTACACTTAGTTTACTTGTTGATTAGGTAGACAATTCACACTTGCATTAGATAGTTCACACTTTAACATGCAAATTGTGTTTATGTTTGTGGCCACATCTAGATTGCAATAATGTATTCCCCATTAATGGAAAGTAAGTGGTTAATTACATGAGCTTAGTGGTGATTCCAATACCCTAAGACCTCTCTTCATATCTCTTAAGTCCCTATCTCTCGCTAGTTTACTTTAATTGCATTTTAATTTCATTGCATCTTAGTGTAATCAAATAACTAACCTTTCTTTGTAATATTTTGATATGCTAGAATCGAAGTTAAATTCCAACGTGTATAATCCCTGCAGACGATCTCTACTCATTATACTTCATTAGTTGTAGTAGTGGTTTTATAAATATAAATTTGACTAGAAAGGCTTCTTAAACCATAATCATATTTTGACCTTGCGAAGCGACCTCTCGCATTACAAAGTTCATTTTCTAAACATATAGAAAAGGGGCTCGTCACAGGGCTTATTTAGATTAATTTGTCATTGTCTTTATAGATGATATTTTGATCTCTTCTAAGACAGAGGATGATTATGTTAGACATCTTCACACAATGTTGGAGACGCTTCATGAACACCAGTTATATGCCAAGGTTTAGAAGTGTGAATTTTGGCAGCAATAAGTGAAGTTTCTGGGTCATGTGGTGTCAAAAAAAGGAATAGCGGTAGATCCAGCTAAGGTCTCAGCAGTGGTAGAGTCGGGACAGCCTACTACACCTATGGAGATTCAAAGTTTTTTGGGATTGGCAGGATACAATCGTAGATTCATTCAGGGGTTCTTGAAGATAGCAGGACCACTCACTCATCTGACTAAGAAGGGTGTATAGTTCGTATAAGATGAACACTGTCAGAAAGCTTTTGATAAGCTAAAAAGTAAGTTGACTTCTTTACCAGTTATGTGTACACCACAGGGCGGGATAGAGTATCTTGTCAACACAGATGCTTCTTTGCAAGGTCTTGGGTGTGTTTGAATACAGGAGGAACGACCAATTTCGTATGGATCTCGTAAGCTTAAGCCTCATGAGCTCAATTATCCAACGTACGATTTGGAGTTAGCAGCTGTGGTCTTTGCCTTACGTATTTGGAGGCATTATCTGTTGGGAGAGTCCTTCAGATTATTTAGTGATCACAAGAGTCTACAGTATTTGTTTACTCAGTGTGAGCTGAATATGAGACAGCGCAAGTGGTTAGAATTTGTGAAAGACAATCATTTCTCTATACCGTACCATCCAGTGAAAGCGAATGTGGTGGCAGATGCACTCAGTCACCGACCCTCTACGAGTCTTTTTACATTATTCACTATTAAGTGGAATACTTTAAAGACAGTTAGTAAGTTGTTCGATGTTTTTACGGTGTGCATGGTAGTTACACCTTTGATCATTCATAAGGTACTGAAGGCATAACTTACAGATCAGCAGTGCATTGACAAGGTTAGAGAGATAGCTTCTGGGGATGTTTCATTTTATCATGTTGGGACTGATGGAGGCTTAAGATACAAGGGGCAGTTAGTAGTACCTTTTGCTGATGAGTTGAGGAAGGATGTGATGACTGAAACTCACCGTTTTGAGTTTTCTGTTCATCCAGGAGGAAACAAAATGTATCAGGATATGAAGTGGTAATTTTGGTGGCCAGGTATGAAAAAGGAAATAGCTATCTTTGTCTCTTAGTGTAGGTCTTACCAGATGGTCAAGATTGATCATCACAAGCCGTCAGGATCTCTATAACCACTACCTATACCAGAGGGGAAGTGAGAGAGCATTTTTATGGATTTTGTGAAGGGATTGCCTAATTCATTTAAGGATCACAATTCTATTTGGGTCATTATTGATAGGTTAACAAAATTAGCTCATTTCTTACCTATTCGCACTGATTTCACTTCAGAACAATTGGCGAGACTTTACATTTTAGAGATTGTGAAGTTACATGGTATTCCGTTATCTATTATATCATACAAGGATTAATTCAAGCTTTTTGTCAGGATTTTGGAAGAGTTTTTAGCAGACTTTGGGTACATAGTTGCATCTTAGTACTGCTTATCATCCTCATACTGATGGATAGACCGAGAAAGTTAATCAGATCATGGAGGATATGCTTCATTCTTGTATCATTGACTTTAAAGGCCACTGGGAGGATTATTTGCCACTTGTGAAGTTTGCTTATAATAAAAGCTTTCAGAAGACAATTGGTATGGCACCGTTTGAGGCATTATACAGCCGACCATGCAGATCTCCTATTTGTTGGATGGAGGTTAGAGAGAGCAGATTCTTGGGTCCTAAATTCATTAAGGATACCTCTAAGGAAATCGCTCTTATTAAGGATCGTATACGCACTGCCCAGAGTAGGCTAAAGAGTTATGAAGATCATCATACTCTTGCATTGGAATTTTAGGTTGGGGATTAAGTTTAACTTAAAGTGCCTCCTATGAAGGGAGTAATGCGCTTTGGGAGGAAAGGAAAGTTGTCACCGCGATTTGTCGGTCCATTCATGATTACGGATCTAGTTAGAGCTGTAGCTTATCGGTTAGCACTTTCGGATCATTTACATCGTGTCCACAATATGTCCCATGTTTCTATGTTACGAAAATTTCTATGAGATGAGGATCATTACCAGCACATCGATGTTGGTGAGATTGAGTTGCAGCCAGATACAAAGGTTCTTCACTTGGAAGTCCATGATAGTTAGGAAGCATTTGAATGGTTTGTGGCTTAATTGCATAATGATGTGCTCTAAATGGAGGCAATTGGATGCATGTAGGTGAATTATACTCATTAGGCACATAATGGTCTCTTAAAGCAAGAGGTGGATTAGCTACTTGAGGTGCAACATGAACACCTTGGTTCGGAATTCCTTGATTGTTGATGGGAGGTTATGGAGCATACATTGGCCTTGGCATTCCATATGGAACTTGGCCTTGTTGTTATGGTGGTTGGTGAATAAATGGCCTAGGCATGCCTAATGGTACTTGTATGTTCTCATTGTGCACATTGGGATGAAGGATACCTTGTTGGTCTATGTGACCAATGTCCTCAACATGATCATCATTATGGTCATCCATTGAAAGATTGGCTCTATTTGAACTTTCTCTTCCCCTAGGATTTCTAACGATAGATTCAAGATGCAAATCAAGAGGGATAAGAGTTGGTCTCAATGAACGACACCCATGCATGCACAATGCAAAACACAAAGAAACACAAAGAATGACAAACACTATGCCTTCACAACAATGCAATTAGACTTCTTCCACAATGATAAGCGCCGAATATTGTATATTCAAGCGCCCTAAATTGCATTAGTAAAGTCCGTTGTATGTTAATTTATGTAGATTATCTTCATTTCTATGTTTTTATGCATTTTCAGGTTCATTGGCCAAAATGGAACAAGAATAAGGCCTTGTGGAATCTTGAGCAACAAAAGGTGCCAATGCTGAATTCTGGCAGCAGTAGAACCTGGAATTTGCTCGGCATTTTGACCTTCCAAACTCGAGAACTGGACTTCCCTCATAAAATAAAATATTTATATCTCTGAATTAGCTTTCTAAATCTTCAAACGGTTTGTCATTCGTAGCTTGGAGCAGAGAGTTATGGCCTTGTTACCAGAGGTGCGCAGAACTGCCTGGCAGCAATGAAATTCTGCCTTGATCTTCATTTTCGACCAACCATCCTTGAGAATTGGATCTCCACCAAAACATAAAATATTTAGAGCTCTGAATTAGCTTTCTAAATCTTCAAACAGTTCATCATTCAGAGTTCGGAACGCAAAGTTATACCTGTTTAACCAAAGTAGGTCTGGGCAGAGCAAGTAAAGCATGGAGCTTTTTACACTAAATTTGAGTGCTCAAGGCCTTGCTTAGAGTGCTCGAAATTTGGGCAGAATGCCCTTCGGAAATGGCTCATTTCAGCCCACTTGCACCTTGGTTTCTTCATTTTGTTTTCCTCTTTAATGAAGTGGTTGGAGATGTTGGTTGGTGGCCTTTTGGTGGTAGATAAGAGGGATAAGAGCCACACAATACAAAAAGCTTCATTTTTACAAGATAGAGGAGAGAGAAGAGAGCAAGAAAGGTGTGTTCTTGGAGCTAGAAGAGGGGAGCTAAAAAATGGAGGTCAAGGCTTTGCTTCCTCCTTCCTCTAGTGCATCAATGGGTAACTAAACCTCCATCTAGGGAGGTGATGAAGCCTCCTTTGTAAGCATGCTATAATCTTGTTTTAATTTGGGGAATGAAGTGTATTTGTGATCTTTTCATATTCTAGAGACTTACACATGTTGTAAATGTTCTTCAATTCAATAAATGATTGTGTTAAATGTATCATCTTGTCTTAGATTGTATGTTTTCATGATTATAGGGCTTATATCTTCATAGTGAGAATGGAGATGAGAATATGAAATGGTTTTCTTGGCATGTCTTGTGAAGGTTTTGATAGTCCATTCCTAGGAACGATGAACCATACTACACCCCTAGTTTAATGTAGTTAGGTAGATGGTTCATACCAACCGTGGATGGATTATACTTAGTCTTTGATTACATGTGTATTTACCATACAAAGTAAGGGATTTGATAGGCCATTCCTAAGGGATTATACTTAGATGGTTTATACTTAGCTCTGATTGTATGAACTTCTTGAAGATAGTGTAGTTATCATGCATCTCTATATATCATGGTCATTTACATAAGTAGTTCCCCAAGTTAATTACAAGCTAGCATGTTTATGAGGTGTGTGGTGGATTCATTTCCCTAGTCCTCTCCACCTAAGTTTCACTCCTTTTAATCTCCTTCAATTTATCGTCTTATGCATTCTGAATTCGTAGTTTCAGTGACAAACAAACAAACCCTTATTACCCCTTATCATTCTAAGAACGATTCTAGACACTTAGGTCGCCACAGACTAGCGCAGTCCCAGTGGTTCGACTTACCCGACCAATAGCCCTATTTTACAATGATTCGTGCTATTGCGAAGGTTGATGTATAATTGACCAACCGATCAATTTTTGGCGCCGTTGCCGGGGACTGCAAATGGTTTAGCAACCAAAGTTTAGGGTTAATTTTAGTTTGATTGTGAATATTGTGTCTTGTGAATATTCCTTGTGTGTTTTGACTATCTTTGTGTTTTAAGTGTTGTCAGATTCTAGGGACTCGAAGCTCGCCGTGGGAATGCTAGCAAATTGTAAGTTTAGAGGACCCCAGTTAAGTCTCGTGACTTCTAGTTTCGAGTTGTAAATATTGTGCATGTGTTAAATTTAGTTTTAGTTTAGTTGTGAAGCCCTTGTTGAGGCTCTTATCCTATTTAAATTTCATGTTCAAGCATCGGTCCTTGTCGTGGCCAATTTAATTTTTGTCTTGATAATTGAGGAGAAAGGGAATATCATATGTGGAGGTTATGGTGATGAAGTGTTGTATTGATTGCTTTGTGTGTTGTTGAATTACTCCTAGATGGAGGATAATTATCTCCTAACTCAATTCTACACACCACATGCATTTTGTGCTTTTTGCTCTCGTAATTCACATCATACAAGAGATTGTCTTCCAACGAGACAATTCTCGGATTTTTATCTAGAGCAACCAAATGAAAATTTCTTTGAACCGGGTAGTAATCCATACTTCAATGGTTACAACTCGGGTTGGGGAGACCAACAAAACTTCTTGTGGCATGACATAGGAAATTCAACCCCACAATCTCATATGCAACCTTTTCAACCCAATGATCATTCTTTCCCGCCCTTTTCTCCTTTTCCACCCTCTCCATTGGATGAGCTAATTGTTGCTAACAAACAAATGATGGAGTCTATGCACACGCAAATGATGGACTCCAACAATCAACTATTGGCTTCCCTTGCTAGCATGCAATCCACAGTAGAGTCTATCAATCAAGTGGTACCATATCACCAGTCCCAAGTTAGTGCAATGATAGATGACCAAATATCTCAAATTCAACAAAGGATTAATGCTAAAAATCATGAAGAGGAGGAAACATTTTCATTTGAATTTATGGCCAATCCAAAAGAAAATTCTATGAATGATGAGATTACTCCAAGTAACTTTCATCATTAGAATGATCAAGTGGTTATTACATGTGAAAATGATGAAATGGTGGTTGAAGATCAAATTGTTGCCCCACATCAAAATGAAGCAATTGTGGCTCAAAATGGGAAAAATAATGATTTAGAGATTGTCTACCCTACTCCAAAACAGCCCCTACATAATCCCTTGCTTGATGCACCTACTTTAATGGAGGATCCTCTAAAAACATGCTTAGCTCATTTTAATTATGAGGATTTTGATGTTGCCAATTCTGTTTGCGAGGTCAATTCTTTGCTTGATATTCCTCCTATTCATTCTCTTCCTTTGTCAACATCAAATGTATCTCTTTCTTGGGAGCTTGCATCTCATCCCATTCCCTCACTTGAGTTATCTCAAACTGTTGAGCCCAAACCACCGGATAAGTGTGGGGAGGATGTTGAAATTCTGAAGGATAACTTGTTGAGCATTCCCGTGCTCAATATGACCCTTCATAAGTCGTTGCTTGGTGCACCCTCACCTAATCCATCTTCCTATAATCCAAATCATCCCCATAGTCCAAAGTTCTTCATTGAGAAAGAAGAGTGGGTTGAGGTCTTTCCGTTACCTCTTTTCCACTTTTGTCTTCAAAGTCTTCCTCCTCCACTTTTAAAAGAATTATCCTATTTTGGGGACCTATGACTCTCTAGAGAGACATGGTATAGGGTAAGGAGGACTAACGTGATCTCGGTGCGTCTAGCTATCGACGTTAAATTTAGCACCCATGGGGAGTAATTCTTTCGACTTCAATGCCTCCCTAATGTTCAATTGCCTGAGCCATAAAATTTTATGGGAAATGGTTAAGAAATGCCAAAATTTAACTTTCTCTGGAACTATCTTAAGTTGTGTTTCACATTTTTAGATTGACTTCTTAGACCTTCTCAACTCTTGTTTTCATTCCCGGAAGTTTCTGGCTCTATCAGGCAATTTTCTCGGACTTTCGACATGGCACTCACATGCATAGCCTCTCATCTTCAATGCATTGTTGGATCATGGTTTCTCAAAATCATCCATGCGTTGGAAAGGTGCTACATTTTGAAAAAATTTCCAAATTGTCCATGCATTAGAAAGAAGTTGAAAAGTTTTCAAAATTTTCCATCCATGCATTACATTGGAATGAAAGTGCAAAGTTTAAATTTTTCTATGCATTGAATTAAAATGGAGTTGCAAAGTTTGAAATATATATATATATATATATATATATATATTTCCATGCATTTGAGATGATTGCAAAGTTTGAAAAAAAAAATTGCAAAGTTTAAAAACAAAATTTTCAAAATTTTCCATGGAATGGAATGAAGTTCATTGGAGGAAAATTGCACAATCTGAAAAAATTTCAAAATTTTCCTTGCATTGCAATGAAGTGTAGAGTTTGACAATTATCCATCCATGCATTGGATTGTTTTAATATGCAAAGTTTCATTATTTTCCATGCATGCAAGGTGAAAATAATCCATCCATGCATTGATTTGGAAGCATGTTGCAAGGTTTTATCAATTCTTCAGCTCTCAGTTGATCATGTATACATTCACAATGCATAAGAATGAGGCACCTAATGGAATGACATGCAAAGTTCATCTCTCAACCTCACTGTATAATGTTACAATGCATGCAAAAAAATTCATCTCTCAACCTCAATGCTACTGCCTTCATTTCGAGCACTCTATTTCCTCTTTGGAGTGCTCGAAAGCTCTATGAAGCTTGCACAAAACCATTCCGAGGCTACTGCTTGTATTTCGAGCGCTCTAAGTCCATTTTCGAGTGCTCGAAATGTGAACCAATCTCATCCCAAGCTCACTGCCCTCCCTTCAAGCTCTCTAGCTTTCATTTCGAGTGCTCGCCAATCCAACACAACCATGCAACCAATCTCCTCTCTGCCTGTATTTCGAGCACTCGAAGCAGGCATTCCGAGTGCTCGAAACCTGCTCGACTAACCAAACCAACCTCCTGCAACAAAACAAGCATTAACCAACCATCCCAACAACCACCTTACTCCCCTTGCATGACACCATCCCCACAACCCAACTCTCGGTATCTCCCTCTCCTTCCGCAGCCACTGCCAGTTTTTCGAGCACTCGAAGTCCAACTTCGAGTGCTCGAACCCCCTCTCAACCTCACCCAAGCTCTCTCACTCAACAGTCGAGCCCTCTGCCAAAATTTCGAGCACCCCAAGCTCTTATTTGGAGTGCTCGAGATTGCTCAACCTCACCACCAAACTCCTCTCTCTCCAACAGCATCACCACCATGCTCACAACAAACCCCTCTCGGCATCTCTACAGACCAACTTCCACAACCCACCAACCTGCATCCATCTTACAACCTATCTCGGCTGCCTTCAATTCGAGTGCTCGCAGGCTCAGTTCGAGCACTCGAATCAACCTCCTCACCAACCCAGCCTCAATCACTCTCGACTTATCTCCATGCAAACCGCAACCAACCTCTCATGCAACACTCCACGACCTGCATCAAAACCAACCTACCCTCTCCTTAGGCTCCAACCAAACAACTTCACCTGCATACCACCCCCATGCAGTACAAACCCACCAACTCACTCCTAAACTCCCTCTCTCTCGGCAACATACCACACCACCCCTCTCGGAAAATCATCAACCCAACCTCACTTCTATCCATGCACCAACCCACAAACAAACCCCTCGGCATCACTTTCCACCTCCAAACCACCATACCGAGTGCTCGCACCAACTTCCCTCTCCACTATGCAATCCTTAGGCAACCCAAGCAACCCACACCTCATTTCCCTCAACTTCCACCACCTCAACCCACAAACTAACCTCTCGGCAACCCCTCATCATCCTCAACCATGCATGTCTTCCACGGCCACCCTCCCAACACAATCCCAACCATTCACATCAACACCATGCACACACCAACCAAACCAACCACCACCCCAACCTTCACCCCTCTCTCATTCACCAACCAACCCTCACACAAGCCTTCTCTCTCTCGGCACCTTCACTCCCTAACCACCCACCACCCTTCACACTCAATCAACCCCATCCTCAATTCCTCCACAACACCCTCATGCATGCCATTCAAAAAAAAAAAAATAAAAAAAAAAATAATGGCACACTTTTGGTATTCTTTTGCTATCCATTTTACACTTGTGGCTAATGTCTGCATTTGTGTTTTGTTTGGATTTTTATCTTGCACTATAATTCAGGTTAGTGTTTTTAATTCTGTTTTAATTTTTCTTAAAAGCCTATGCTTTTACATGTGTATATTAGTTGTGTTTTGCTAGGTCTTCATGTCCAAGTTTGGGGGAAGCACTTGCATATTCACATAGATGGAAACCTTTGCCTTCCTCACTCCGCTTGGTATTATTGTTCTTTAACCCTCTCTGTTCTTATTTTCATTTACTTGTCTTCTCACATTGAGGACACTGTGACATTCAAGTTTGGGGGTGCATTTATGTATTTTTGGTTTTACATTTTTGCTGAGCAATGATAATGGAATTTGAAACCTGTTGGAGATGAAAGCATATGTTTAAAACTTTGTGCATAGAAGCAGCTGATATTTTTGAAAATAAAGAAAATTTGAGTTGAAATGATCATGTAGATTCAAATTAGTCTATATAAATGTCTCAATTAAATTCTCGCTGGATTTGACACTCTTTTAAGCTTCACAATGCACAGATGCACATTGGAAACTTAACTGTGAGGCATGCAACTTGATTGACCTTGACCTTGCCCTAGTTAATCTGATTTGATGAACCTAATGGATGAATACTTTTGGCATGAATCTAAAAAAGAAAAAAAAAAACTGAGAAAGAAAGAAAATAATGATCAGTTAACGTTCGTAGCCTTTCCAACTCGAGTTATTAAGCCCTATGAGTATCTCTACACTTAGCACCCTAAAACCATCTGGTTTGGGAGTTGTTGGCCTAACGCTTGCTACAGGGGTTGGTTAGAAAGCTTAAGGGACTTAAACATTGCACGGTCATTCAAAAAAATAAACTGGTAATAAACATGGTTCGTTGGAGTTCGTAGCCTTTCCAACTTGAGCTATTAAGCCCTATGGAGTGTCTCTACACTTAACACCCTAAAGCCATCTGGTTTGGGAGTTGTTGGCCTAACGCTTGCTACATAGGTTGGTTAGAAAGCTTATGGGACTTCAGCATTGCACAACCATTCTATGTTTTGCTTATGAGTTACAAAAAATTGTCAACAAGCAACAAAAGTTGTCTTGTAAATAAAATCATGCCTCAGGGACCTCATTTAAAGGGGAATTCAATGATTTGAAAACTTGTGCTTTGGAATTGGAAAAGAAAGTAAAAGCCGCATGTTGAGAATCCAATTCACTTTCACTGAAGCTAGAGTTGATTTCCATTCAAGAGATGATAATTGAGTTACTTATATAGACTTTGATGTTGATGCATGTATGTGGAAATGTATTTAGCCAATTTTTGTATCAATGCTTCATATATGCAAGGTAGTCTTCCCAATGACCCCATCTCCAGCTCTTTTTCTATTTCAAGTTATTTTTGAGCAATGTATATATCTTATTTTACCATGGATGATATTTTTGTAGTAGCAAGCCCATGGTTGTCTTTTCATTAAGTTTTTCATTGTAGTTTTGCTAAGGGACTAGCAAAATGTAAGTTTGGGGGTGTGATAAGCGCCGAATATTGTATATTCAAGCGCCCTAAATTGCATTAGTAAAGTCCGTTGTATGTTAATTTATGTAGATTATCTTCATTTCTATGTTTTTATGCATTTTCAGGTTCATTGGCCAAAATGGAACAAGAATAAGGCCTTGTGGAATCTTGAGCAACAAAAGGTGCCAATGATGAATTCTGGCAGCAGTAGAACCTGGAATTTGCTCGGCATTTTGACCTTCCAAACTCGAGAACTGGACTTCCCTCATAAAATAAAAGATTTAGAGCTCTGAATTAGCTTTCTAAATCTTCAAACGGTTTGTCATTCGGAGCTTGGAGCAGAGAGTTATGGCCTTGTTACCAGAGGTGCGCAGAACTGCCTGGCAGCAATGAAATTCTGCCTTGATCTTCATTTTCGACCAATCATCCTTGAGAATTGGATCTCCACCAAAACATGAAATATTTAGAGCTCTGAATTAGCTTTCTAAATATTCAAACGGTTCATCATTCAGAGTTTGGAGCGCAAAGTTATGCCTGTTTAACCAAAGTAGGTCTGGGCGGAGCAAGTGAAGCATGGAGCTTTTTACACTAAATTCGAGTGCTCGAGGCCTTGCTTAGAGTGCTCGAATTTTGGGCAGAATGCCCTTCGGAAATGGCTCATTTCAGCCCACTTGCACCTTGGTTTCTTCATTTTGTTTTCCTCTTTAATGAAGTGGTTGGAGATGTTGGTTGGTGGCCTTTTGGTGGTAGATAAGAGGGATAAGAGCCACACAATACAAAAAGCTTCATTTTTACAAGATAGAGGAGAGAGAAGAGAGCAAGAAAGGTGTGTTCTTGGAGCTAGAAGAGGGGAGCTCGAAAATGGAGGTCAAGGCTTTGCTTCTTCCTTCCTCTAGTGCATCAATGGGTAACTAAACCTCCATCTAGGGAGGTGATGAAGCCTCCTTTGTAAGCATGCTATAATCTTGTTTTAATTTGGGGAATGAAGTGTATTTGTGATCTTTTCATATTCTAGAGACTTACACATGTTGTAAATGTTCTTCAATTCAATAAATGATTGTGTTAAATGTATCATCTTGTCTTAGATTGTATGTTTTCATGATTATAGGGCTTATATCTTCATAGTGAGAATGGAGATGAGAATATGAAATGGTTTTCTTGGCATGTCTTGTGAAGGTTTTGATAGTCCATTCCTAGGAACGATGAACCATACTACACCCCTAGTTTAATGTAGTTAGGTAGATGGTTCATACCAACCGTGGATGGATTATACTTAGTCTTTGATTACATGTGTATTTACCATACAAAGTAAGGGATTTGATAGGCCATTCCTAAGGGATTATACTTAGATGGTTTATACTTAGCTCTGATTGTATGAACTTCTTGAAGATAGTGTAGTTATCATGCATCTCTATATATCATGGTCATTTACATAAGTAGTTCCCCAAGTTAATTGCAAGCTAGCATGTTTATGAGGTGTGTGGTGGATTCATTTCCCTAGTCCTCTCCACCTAAGTTTCACCCCTTTTAATCTCCTTCAATTTATCGTTTTATGCATTCTGAATTCGTAGTTGCAGTGACAAACAAACAAACCCTTATTACCCCTTATCATTCTAAGAACGATTCTAGACACTTAGGTCGCCATAGACTAGCGCAGTCCCAGTGGTTCGACTTACCCGACCAATAGCCCTATTTTACAATGATTCGTGGTATTGCGAAGGTTGATGTATAATTGACCAACCGATCACACAAACACTTAATTCATACTCCCATGCTTTAACAACAATGATGCAAGGCAATTAAAAAAATAAGCCTCCACGCAGGCCGACGATTTAACTAAGGGATTGAGTAGAGAAAGTCTCACAAAGGTCCTTTAGCACTTCAACTCCAAATTTAAAGCTTAGCTTAGCAAATTTTAGAATTTTTAGCTTTTTACTTTCTTTGCTTGCTTGAATTGAATGCTCAATGGCTCCTTTGCTTGCTTCCTCTCTAATAATGCACCTAGTTAAGTAAGAACAACACAATAAGTAACTAAAAAAGAAAAAGAAAATAGAAGTAAAGTAAAGCATGATCAAAAGAATACTAATCCTAATCAATTCCACAAATCTAACGTTGCCTAATCTAATCAATCAAATCCTCGACAACGGTGCCAAAAACTTGGTGTGGCGGGGGTCGTCGTCCTCACCGTCAAGCTTAAAGAGTATGCATTAAGGCGAGGGTTAAGAGTTTTATATTTATAGAAGCTACTACTACCTTTCACTAAAAATATAGCTAGGGCTAGTATGGATCGTCCCAAGGACTGTGAGGATCGAGCAATGTCGTGGAATTGTTACTAGGGCTAGTAGGTCGAGTGATCAAATAATTGGTTGGTTGGTTGATTAAAGAGCAACTAAATTAAACTAATTGATAACAAAATAATGCAATTAAGAGTAAGTAAGAGAAAGAGAGATCTTGGGGTTTAGAGATCACCACCAAGCGATGCATTTCTATATCATTGACAAGTGATTAATGAGGGCAAATGGCGTGTTGCAATATTGGTGTGTGTGTGTTTGGTTGATTCAACAAGCAATGATGACTAGTTAAGCATGTATTGTCTAAGCATCATGTGAAAGGTACAACATATCTAAGCAATGAAACATATATTGTCTAAACAACATGTGAAAGGCACAATAAATCAAAACAAGTCATTAATCCTTTCATTAAGCTCACAATCCAAATATAACACAAGGATAGAGACATATGCTAATTGCATTCAAAAGCTTAAATCATCAAACAACAAGCATAGATTGTCCTCCCATTTAACACTACACTACAACTACACTACATGTACACTACTAGCACGAAAATAAACTAGGGGAGAGGCACAATCCATCAAGAGATAAGCATAAACCATCAAGAGAATCACAAAAGCATTCCTTTAAGCACAATGTTTTGACAATCTCCAAATCTATAGCATCAATACACATAGACATGCATCAATAACACAAAATCTAGAGACAAGCACATGAACATCTATTCTAGCATACATAGACATATGGATAAAGTGAAATGATCAATTGGAAGCATTAAACCACATAAATCATTGAATAAACAAGATTTATATATCAAAGTATCAAAACATCAATTACAACACTAATCCCTCAATAATACACAAGATTAAGATATAGAAAGCATGTTTGGGGCTAACTCTAGCCCCAAGAGGATGTCTAGCCACTCATAGTGATGTTGCTCCAACCCTCAAGGGCTAATTCCATGGTTGAAATCTGCTCCTTGTTGATAAAGAACTCCAATGGTGTCTCTAGCCTCCTCCTCCTCTAAGCTTGCTCTCCAAAAGATGATATGAAATTAATGTTGGCTCCCTTGTAAAAAGCAATCCTTATCTTTATATATGTAGGTCAAAATGACACCAAAAATGAGCTGAGGTCATGCACACAATATTTCCTAATGATTGGATAAAGGACAACTTTCAATGAGATGGAAATGTAACTTTTTCGCACTGGAGGAAGTTCGATCGGTCGAACCTTAGACTTAGACCGATCGAACTGGCTGAAATCTATCGAACTTAGGCTGGATCGATGCAACTGGTTGAGCTTTTTGGAAAAAGATAAATCTGAGATATTTTTGGGAGATAATTATAGGAAAAGGACGAAAGTGGTTAGTGGGTGGTATAGCTGTGGATAGGATCAATCATTTGAATATGGGCAAAAGTATTCGATCGATCGAAGGATGGTGTTGGATCGATCGAACTTTTGGAACTTTATGCTTTTGGGTCAAGACTTGGATCTATCTTGAAGTGCTGAGATCGATCATTGTTCGATCGATCGAAACTTGAACTTGGATCGATCGAACTTTGTTGCTTGTCACATTTGGCTTCATTTGCTTCCCTCTTTCTCCACTTTGCTCCTTTCTTTGTTTAATCCCAGAATTGCTTCAATTAAGCTCTTATTTAGCTGAGTTAGCTTATTTTCGGGATAAGTGCCTGAAAATGAAAATAATACAAAATCAATCTAAAATGATAAAGTAAGATAGATAAAGGTACTAGAATGCCTAAGCTTAAAGGGTTTAAATATGCACTTTTCAGTGCTCATCACCTTGGATCCTAAGAGATATGACCAAAATTTATCAAGGGCATATACTATGGCAAATAATTTTTTCTCGGTAGTAGAATAGTTCAATTGGGCACCCGAGAAAATCTTACTCGCATAGTATATAGCACATGGTAGTTTACCTACCCTTTGCACCAAAACAGCACCCATTACGAAGTCGGAAGCATCACACATAATCTCAAATGGTAAGGACCAATTTGGAGGTTGCATGATGGAAGCGGATGATAGAAGAGTGCGAAGTTGATGAAAAACATTTAAGCATGCTTCATCAAAGACAAATGGAGTCTCCTTAGCAAGAAGGTTGCACAAGGGTCTAGCAATTTTGCTAAAGTCTTTGATGAATCGGCGATAAAAACCGGCATGTCTTAGAAAGGAACGAATTTCTGTCACCGTAGTAGGTGGAGACAATTCGAAAATCAGCTCAACTTTTGCTCTATCTACTTCTATTCCTCTTTTTGAAATGACATGTCCAAGCACGATTCCTTCTTGAACCATGAAATGGCTCTTTCCCAACTTAACACAAGATTAGTCTCATGACATCTTTGAAGCACTTTTTTGAGATTTTGGAGACATGAATCAAATGAGGACCCAAAAATCGAGAAATCATCCATGAAGACTTCTAAATACTTCTCCACTATGTTCGAAAAAATTGACATCATACACCTTTGGAAAGTGGCAGGAGAATTGCATAATCCAAAAGGCATCCGTTAATAAGCAAATGTACTGAAGGGACAAGTGAAGGTAGTCTTTTCTTGATCCAATGGATCTAGAGCCACTTGATTGTACCCCGAGTAACCATCTAGGAAGCAATAGTATTGTTGCCCGGCCAATCTTTCCAAGATCTGGTCAATGAAAGGCAATGGAAAATGGTCCTTTCTAGTGGCAGAATTCAGCTTTCGGTAATTTATGCAAACACGCCATGAAGTGGCAGTGCGTTTCGAAATAAGATCACCCTTAGCATTTTCAAAAATTGTAATTCCCGACTTTTTGGGAACCACTTGAGTTGGACTAACCCACTTAGAATCAGAGATAGGATAAATGATTCACGCATCTAAAAGTTTCACAACCTCCTTCATGACAGCTTCCTTCATATTTGGGTTCAATCTCCTTTGAGCATCCCTAAATGGCCTTTCATCCTCTTCCATTTGTATGCGATCCATACAAATAGAAGGGTCAATGCCTTTGAAGTCAGCCACACTCTATCCAATGGCTTCTTTGTTAACTTTAAGCACTTCTAAAAGATCATTCTTTTGGTCATTTTCAATATTTGAAGCAATGATGACCGAAAGAGTCTCTTTTGGGCCTAAGAAGGCGTATTTGAGATTTGATGGAAAAGGCTTAAACTCAAGAGTAAGAGGAGAGATGAGAGAAGGAACTGGTGGAGTACTAGAGACTGAAGGAAAAGGTTATTGCTTGCTTTTCCAAGGTGGGTAATCCAAAGTGGCCACAGAGTCCATCAAAGCATTCACCTCATTTATGTATCCTTCTGTGTTAAAACCACAGCTTTTAAATATTTCACAAAGGCACGCCTTAAGAGGGTCCTTAGTAAAATAGAGGGGAGAGTCTCCTCTATGATTTCATCCAAAACATCCACTAGGAAACACTCATCTTCATCTGTGGGATGTTGACTCGCATTGAATACATTAAGCTTAACCATCATATTGCCAAAAGAGATATCCATAATGCCTGATCTATAATTAATGATGGCATTGGTAATGGCAAGGAATGGCCTTCCTAGGATAACTGGAATGTGATTAGTAAGATTAGGGACTGGCTCAGTATCAAGTACCACAAAATCAATCGGGAAATAAAATTTATCAACCTTAATCAACATGTCCTCAACAATTCCCCTTGGTTTCTTAATTAATCTATCGGCTAGTTGGATCACTACCGATGTTGGCTTCAAGTCCCCTAATCCTAATTGCAAGTAAATAGAGTATGGAATGAGATTGATACTTGCACCTAAATCAAGTAGAGCTCTACGTATCTCTTGTCTTCCAATAACACAAGAAATGGTTGGAGCACCCGGATCCTTGAACTTAGGAGGAGTGTTAGACAGAAAGGAACTCACTTGTTCCGTTAAAAGCACTTTCTTAAGGTCCCTTCCCTTGCTCTTCCTCTTTAGTGTGCACAAGTCCTTCAAGAACTTTACATATGGTAGAATTTGCTTAATTGCATGTAGAAGAGAAAGATTGATTTTCACTTGTTTAAACACTTCATCATATCATTAATTTTTCCCTCTTGTCTCCCAAATGATAAAGTCTCTCTCAAAGCTTGAGGAAATGGAGCTTTTGGCTTATAAGACTTCTCTAATTGGGGAGATGATGATGAAGATGATAGAATGTCCTTTTTGGAACCACTAGCATCCAATGGAGTAAAAATATGATTTTGAATGGGATGGATGCAACCACTAGGTTGTGTCAATTCACTATCCTCCTTAGGTACCTCTACCTTATTATCCACTTTCCTACCATTTCTCAAGGTAGTAATTGCTTGAACTTGCTCATTTCTAGAAAATTTCAATGAAGGACTTGCTTGCGCCATAAATTACCCCTTAGGATTGGTCTTAGTTTGACTAGGCAACTTACCTTTCTCTCTCACATTTAAAGAATTAGTTAATTGCCCAATTTGAGCTTCAAGCTTTGCAATTGATTGAGAGTGAGAATGAAACAATTGATTATCCTTTTGACGATCACCTAATGCTTACAAGACCTTATCCTCAAAAGAGGAACTTTTAGGAGGCGCTTGATTTGGATTAGAGTAGGATTAAGAATTTGATACTTGAGGATGAGAGTAGGATTGAGAATTTGATGCTTGAGGATGAGAGTGTTGATTCACATTGTGAGGATAGAATGAAGGACGGTAACCTTGAGAATTCTGATTTTGATTTTGGAGAAGTGGGGGAATATACTTTGCTTGGAAACCTTGAGTTTGTGGAGGGACCGTCTCCTTGATTTCTTTATGCAAAGTTTGGATGATTTTTCCACCCCGGATTGTAAGTATTGGAATAAGGGTTGTTCCCTTGATGAATGAAAGCTACATTTGCTTGTTCTTGAGACTCACTTGGTATGATTTATCTAAGAGGGCAATTTGAAGTATGGTGAGTGTAACTAGAACAAGTCATGCACATTTCACCGGACTGATGAGGATAAGATTGAATTTTTGGTCCTTGATTCAAAAGGAATGTATCAAACCTTTGAGTAAGATTTTTGACCTCGGCGGCAATTTCCATGGAAGAGTCTATTTGATTTAGACCTTTCTTTCCTCCCACATTTGCTAGGTGACCACCCCTAGAAGATGAAGATCTATGCATTAAGTTTTCACTCATTTTTTCGAAAAGATGCCAAATTTCATCTTTATTTCTTTCTATGTAGCTTTTGCCACAAAAAGTATCAACAATGCCCTTATTAGCAATGGATAAACTTGAAAATAAACATTGAACTAATTGCCACTTAGGAATGTCATGATGTGGACACTTCCGTAGCAAGTCATTCAAATGTTCCCATGCTTTATGAAGGGGTTCTCCGTCTTTTTATTTAAATTCACGAATGAAAGTTCTCATTGAATTAGTTCGACTCGAGGGATAGTACTTTTTTAGGAACACTTGTTGCAATTGTGCCCAAGAGGTGATTGTATTTGACCGCAAGTTGTTGAACCAATATTTAGCTTTATCCCAAAGAGTGAAAGGGAAAGACTTCATTTTTAGGACTTCCTCCAAAACATCCGTGATTTTCACGGTGGAACAAACTTCCAAGAACTCATCTAAATGTTTATAAGGCTCTTCATTGCTCAACCCACAGAAAAGGGGGCACATGTTAATGGTGGAAGCCTTAATCTCATAATGATGAACACAAAAATTTGGCAATTGAATGCAAGTGGGTGCATTATATTGATTTGGAGTGTATCGATCCCTAAGGACCATTGGAGGATTGAGAGGATTGAGAGGAGGATATGGCATTTGACCTTATTGATGATATGCCATTTGACCTAGTTGAGGGTATGCCATTTGAACATATTGTTGTTGTTGCTCACCAATTGGGGGAACAACATTTGGCCTTGGCATCCATAAATTAGGTTGTTGCACAACATGATTGATTGGTCGTGGCATTCCCAAGGGTGGATACACACCTTGAGGATCCATAATATGAACTTGTGGTGGGTGGTGCACACCGTTATGATCCACATGACCAAGATCTACAATGGGATCTTCAATTAGATCGATTGGGTCTTCCATTAAAGGTGATGGAAGATCAAAATTTGGAAGATTAGGATGACTATCCCTAGTAATACCTCTTAAATGTTGAAGAGAAACTTCGAGATTTTTATTTACAGGAGCAAGAGGACGATTAAGTGATCTATGACCATGCATGCACTAGAATAAGTCAACACATCAACACTTCAATTTTTCAACCTCCACATACAATGTTCCCAAACTCCTCAATAATATCAATGCACTAAAAACAAATAAATGTCTCCACACGGGCCGCTGCCTTCTACAAAAAGGTATGCTTGGACTTAAAAATAAAACAAGTCAAATTAAGCCTCCAATTGGGCTGTCCAAAGCATGCAAGATGGTAAACAATTAAAGTACTAAAATTAAAGAGAACTTACAGATGGTCCTTAAGTAACTTCAAAAATATTTTAATTGCTTCAACGTCCAGCGTTTGCTCCACTTTACTTCAAGTACCTAATTGACAAATATCAAATGAGAAAATAAAAATTAAAATGACTTTAAAGTAAACAATCAATAAAGAACTAATGTCTAATTCAATTCTTTAAAACCGTTAGATCCCCAGCAACGACACCAAAACTATGATACGACCGAGCGTGTGCACAAAATAATGCACATCACTTTAGGTTAAGAAATAATGTCAAGTGGGCATCATATTTTATAATTTATAAAACCACTAAACAATTATACTATGGAGTATGAAGCGAGTATGGATCGTCCCAAAAGATCTAAACAATTATTGGTTTTCGGAATTGAATTCTACTTTAGTGCTTTGTTGGTTGCTTGAGTTGTATTAGTTTTGGACTTGAATTGATAGTTTACAAAAATTTGAATTGATGATCAAAACAAAAAATTCACATTGGCCGAATTGGTTGTTGGGTTGTGGTTGTTGTTGAACTTGGATTGTGGATGGGTGCTTAAGTTGGTTAATTGTTTAGAGTTGAATTAGTGATTGGGGAAGTTTGGTTGTTGAATTTTGCGGATTAATTGATTCGAATTTTGGTTTGTCATTGCAATAGAGTTGTTGCACTTGGTTGAATTTGCAGTTCATTATAAAATGGGTGTTGCCAGTCTAAAAACTTGTTACTACAAAGCCTGAACTAATTCCCATATATTTCATTCTCTAAAAAAATGACTCGTGTTTCTTCTTCCAAACGTTTTAAACCCTCTAAAGAGACTCCCAAAGCCACGTGGCGTACCAAACATCTGGATTTAGAGACTACCTTCGACATTGAAGGTACGTTTCGCCACAATGACCCGACTGAATGGGCAGTGTTAGAATTTGAAAGGAAGCATTTGTTTTGCCTTTTTAGACCAGCTGTAGAGGTTGCATATCCCGGTATCTTATTTTCATGTTTTAGTTCTAATTTATGTTTTTGTCAATTTCAGGTCAATAAGGTTCAAACGGACTAATTTCAATTCATTACAGCCTTTTTGGAGACAAGTAACGACATTCGAAAAAAGTTCAGAAAATGGCAAAAAGAGGTCACAGCCCATTATTCGTATAGTGTGCTTATTCTTCAAAAGCGATCAATTATACCTTTTTTTTGGGCCTTTGATGATGTTCCCAAAGATCAAGAAGCAAACCAATTAGCCTGGGACCAAAATAGAGCTAGAAGAGGCTAGAAGGAAATTTCCAACACTAGGGGATCGATCCCCCACTATTCACAGAACTAAAAATGCCCTTGGGGGATTGATCCCCAAAGCTAGGGGATTGATCCCCCATCACCTGGCAGCATTGCGGGATTGATGTTTACTTGGCTACGGGATTTTATTGTTTTGCGCTTATTTTGTAACTTATTGGTCTCCAATAATGTTTATTTAAGGAGACCAATACCCATTATTTTTGGGGAGTTATTATTATTATTGATTATTAAGTTTTTATTTTCATAATTGAGATATCGATATTCTCTCTGGAAAACACGAAGAAAAAGCAAGGGTTCTTGAGAAAAGTTCAGAGAAGAAGAAGAGGAGCCAGATGAATCAAAGGATGGGACTTGTTGACATCTTGCATCCATCAACCATGAGCGGCTAATTCTTCAACTTAGGGTTGGATAAACCCTAAGCATGTAATCTAACTTTTCTCTCTTTTACTATTTTGAGGATTTAATTTATGTAATTTTTGTTATAGCCTTAATATATATATAATAATTCTTTCAATTGATTATCTTTGACAATTTCATATATATCATCTTATATGTTTTTGAATGATAATTGATCTTTACACTTGATTTCTTTGTGAATTGAATCATGTGATGGCTATGCATTGTATTAATTTGATGTAATTGTGTTCTAATTTGATGGAAATTGCTTATATTAGATGGGTTGTACTACACAATTAGGTTAATGTCTAGTTTAAATAGGTTAATTTCAGGTTTGTTTTGTTTAATTTAAGGTAAATTAGTTAATTGTAATTAAATTATTAGGTAAGTAGACAATCCATACAATTGTTTTGTAACGACCTGAACCCGAGGGTCCGTATCACTAACCGAGTCCTTACCCGAACCCGAGGTCAACAAAAGACGTTACCATTCATTCATATGGCAATACATAATATACGTGTCATCCTAGGGTTTATAAATAATAATAATAATAATAATAATATGGATCATAGCTACAAAATAAGTCAAACAGTCCACTAACCCATCAAAACCTATGGAGTAATGTCGTCCGCCACTTCCTTTCCCAAACCTAAAAAATGTTAAAATAATGGGGTGAGCTTAAGCTCAGTAAGAGGTGTCTAAGACACACCTCTTATGACCCCGTGAATCCATGTATAGAATAGAAATCAAGAGAACAGGATTATACTATACCGGGGATGCAATCCATATCCACACCGTCAAATATAAACACAATGTCATCCAAGTCACAAATACACAATATATGCCAATGAAGTGCAATGCCATGCCCATGTCGCTCACCATTTCCGAAACAATTCTGTTTCAACTTCCAAACCGTTAATGTAATCCGACCCAAGGCACCTCCAAGGCATCACGAAAGGGGGACTGACTAACTATCCACGACCACAAGGCACCTCCAAGGCGTCGCATCCGGCCTAGTTAGCCTAATCCCTAGTCATCTCTAGACTATACTAACACCACGGACCACTAGACGCTTCCTAGGCATTCGGGTTTTCACAAACACTATTCCAAAAACTTTTTTCCCAAAAATAATTTCATTTGCTTTTAAAACGAACCTTTCCCTTTTACTTTTCCCAATGAATGCATGAATGCTTCATGCTTCTGAATGCCAAATTCAACAATAAAATTTTACATGCTCTTCTACATCATCATCATTTTATTTTTATTATTATATATATATATATATTTTTTTTAATAGAAAATTCCAAACAATTATTTCATAACCACAACATTAATTTCCATAGCAATTGGGAATTTACGAGTCACATAATATACCAAAATTAGACATGCTTATTCACAATAATGTAAATAGCCATGTATATAACTCAATTAGCATGTAAAACACATTCGTCATTTTGAGCACATACAACCACAATAGCAATGGACAAGATAATTAAAATTAAGCATGCTAAAGGTCAAATTAAAGAGAAAAATTCACAAAAATCCAAGAAGTCATGGATTAGAACACCCCTACCTTAATTTTGTAGAAAACCCTCAAATTTGTTGAATCCAAACCCTAGAATTCAAAATTCTTAGGGTACACCAAAACCACTTTTGCTCCGATCAAATCAAAGATCTCGACGCGCTCTTTAATTTGCCGCAAACGACATCTAAAAACTCCAAATGGTAAGGGAGATATCAAGGGTTGAATTTTTGAAGCAAAAGGAAAAAGAAAAATCTCAAAGGAGAATAAGAGAGAGACAGTTACGGGAGAGGAAAAGAAGTGAGACCTAAATGACTTCTTAGCCTTTAAAAGAGGTGGTGGGTTCTACCACCAAAAACATTTTCTTTTTCTTTATTCATTTTCCTTTTATTTTCACCACACAATTATACATATATAAATAAATTATAACCATTGTAATCTAACCTCCTTAAAAGATTTCATCCTCGAAATCTACCCTCCTTAAAGGAGGAGACCCACAACCACACACTTTCTCGAGAACACCTCATAAAACCCCAAAATTGTGAACTCACCAACATTATTGCCTTTGACACCGGACGTCACCTGGCAATCACACACCATTGTCACAAAAACACAATGCTCACCACCCTATGAGGGTACTCATTACTCACGACATCAGAATACGAGACCAGCTAGGCCCTACATCCGACTCTCAATGGACATCATTCTACTCCACACTGTTACGCAAGACTCTGAAGCCTGAAATAAGAATGGTCTCTAGATCACCAAACATGACAATATCCTATCTCAGCCCATCCTTTAAAGGACACACAAAATCCCAAACAAGGAACCCCATTCATGACACAATCAAGCTCAACTCTAATCTACACATCTCTATCAGATCGAACACTCACTACCTAACACTTAACTACACCATTACATACCCGTACAACGACTACCAACCACACTAAGCATCAATCACTAAACTTATCATCCTCAAGATAACTAAACAATAAATCTCCCAATGACTGCATAATCATGAGGCACAAGAGCAATAAAACATACTATCCTGTACCTAGAACCCAAATCCTCAAAACAAGATCTTCGATAATCAATAATCATACTGCAAACCCTTTACCAGACACTTGGTACTACCTAACACACTCCGTCATCTAAAATAAACCATCCGAATCCACATTGTCACACCGACACAACCTACGATACCGTACTCTCACTATTCCTGACAACCCAAAGCAATCATGGACCTTTGACCCGACATTATGTTAAAGAAGGATTGATTTAGGAGAAATGGTTAGCCAGGCCATTCTCATCCTCGATCCAGTCTCAACACAGATGTCGTCCCTGTTCTCAGGTCTAAACCTCAAACACATAGTCCACAAAATAACCAAGAGATCCACTCACTATCCACCCATCGTTCCACATAACCTCAACAACTATACAGTCACATATTAACATGCTAAAAGCAACACGACAATCATTGCTTGATCACACAATCATAACAAGCTAAAAGCAATATAACACTAAACGTCACAATCATCGACCAACATTAAAGATCCCTAATTTCCTCATAACATCCATATCAGGTAAACAACTCATAACATTACTCGATTCAATTCCTACCCCGTCAAAACACACAATGCGACTATCTCATGCCTGAAATGTTAAAAACCAAGGTCAATCATTCCTACAGTTCTTCAACGGAATCCCATAATCATGTTTTAGCTGCAAAACATTCAAACAATATCAACACTTGTCCTCAAGACATTGCTAGAATCAATCACCTCTAAAAATATCCAAATACATAAGTTACATCACATCACCTAATTATCCTCAAGCTGTGATTTGCGAACATTTCCTAGTCATCACCGCCAGAACTAAACATCGGAAGCACAACCCCTATTCAGCAACCCGTGCCTCACATCCTACCAGTCAAAACCACTCTCAAAACAAACACTACAAAAACTGAAGACTTCACCTCCCCCCGTGGGAGTGAGTCAACCCATTCAATCAGGACCTCAATCGATGAACTCTAACAGTGTAACAAACTGCTCATAAATCCGTCCGCCCACGGACGCGCACAACTCTTAGATGGAGTACAAGTCTCGTGATAAACGACGTCCTTGCCAGGTCCAGAACAAACAGAAAGGGTAACAAACCCCACTCTCACAAGAGACTGACGACTCGCACCTGAATGCACCCGACAACACCTTGTCACATGCTACATACCAACTGACCAACCATGGACACCCAATCTCACATGAGATGAACTAAACTCCTTACACACAAAGAGAATAACCAAATGGATACCCATACGGAACTACGAACTCAATTATAGGCGACCTCACCACTAACGGACCATTATACACTATCAACACAGAAATTTCGCATATGATACCCCGCAACACACATGCCAACCAAAACCAATCAAATCTC
Organism: Cornus florida; assembly: GCF_030987335.1. Classification (NCBI taxonomy): domain Eukaryota; kingdom Viridiplantae; phylum Streptophyta; class Magnoliopsida; order Cornales; family Cornaceae; genus Cornus; species Cornus florida. The sequence continues at coordinate 47,834,964 of NW_026775575.1, forward strand.
TACCACCCATTCATCGAGTACTAAGATACAACTCACAACACAACAATAAGACAAGAGCATCAATGCTCATAACACACCAACACTAGAAATGATCACAACCCATTAGACACCGCATCCCGTTACTCCCAAATAACAACCCCTATGCCATAAAATGACACTTTACCACCCGTTCCATCACTACCTTCCCAGACGATACTACCTCTATCACTGTGCACACTCAACTTGTGACCTCAGTCACAACAACCTACTGACCCATCAAAAGAAAAGGGTGCCTATCTGGCAACATCGTCCTCACTGGCTCTGAAGACTAAGCTGCTCACCATCACCTCGACTGATGCACAACCCCCATCACCTACCTAAAAGCATACAACAAACAACTCATAATCTCCAAAGCACCCTCTGATCATATCCCAAACCATTATGCTCATCAATACTAAACATCACACCATAACGCCTCTACTACCATCATCCTCGAATGACAACACAAACCTTTTATCTCACCACATCACCAAGTCACCACCAAGCAATTCAACCGATGATACCATCATAACAAAAGAATAAGCATTACTCTCGATACCTTCCATAATAGCCACTATTTACCACTAGGAAAGAACCTCTATAGGACAATGCCATGCCGATAAATCTTTAAAACAAATTGAGCACAAATCTCAGAATGCTCAACACTCAACTATTACCTCAAAACAATTAACGAGGCAATCAATCACAAACGCTTATCTGGTTACTCAAACCACTCATCCTAAGACAATCTACATGCCTAAATAATAAAACTTCATACCCTAGGTTCAACGTCACTACCTCCCCCTCTTCACCGTTCCTCAGAAGCCCCGATAAAAGTCGAATGGGGCTACCAACTAAACCTACGAGATCACCCTTGTTCCAATCATTTTAATCATCTATCTATCTCTTTGGATCCTTAAACAACATGTACTACTTCCCCATACCCCAGACACAACATAAAATTCAACTCTAGTCCAAAGCTTTCAATTTCAAAAACACAATCCATTAGATACACCGTACCTATCCTCTTTCACTAAGTCCTCAAATGACCTAGTACTCCAATGACCCTACACTACATACTTTATCGTGCAATCATACACTACACAGCTAAAATTATCCACTATGCACCACCTCGAGACTCTCTCGATAATTGTGACAACCTATAATCCCACTCATCCACCAAGCCATGCAATCAACTCACCGAGAGTTAATTACCCGCAACACACTCTTGTAACTTCTTGAAATGTGAATCACCCTTGACTAACAAGTCTCTAAGATATACTCTTACAAGACCACGAAATGATCCACATCCCGCAACCGGTCCTACGTCACCCTAGACCTACAGAGTCTAACAAGTCCCCTTAATAACCAAAACCAACATGCTTCTTTAGACCGTACCAAAATACTCAAAATACACGTCTACAACCCATAGACTACACTCGGGACTCAAGCAACCTCTATCACACCCACCACAAACTGGTTCGAAGAGAACCTCAATATTAAATCATGATCTAAGTCACAAACACTAAACCCCTAAGGTCATACCTTTCTCCTACGAAACCCTCACTTTTACACCTGACCTCCACAGTTACAAAAACCCACACACCGATGCATGAAAGTCACACACAACATAGACACCGTACCATAAAATGCGATCCTATTCTAAAGTCGTGCTCTAAGCACCATACAAAATGTAACAAGAAGATCAAAATGACTAAACACCCAATAACTCAATCCATGAGCTAGAAGTCAACACCTGTAGTTCAATAAGAACAAGTACCTAACAACCCTGGAATAACCGAGCTCTTTTCCTACTTAGGTCAAAACTCACATAACCATCATATGCTTAACCGTATAAACACATAAGAAAATAGGTATATACATATGACATACTTATATATATACACAATAACCGAAGCATAACCCTTAGCACAACCGTGTCTTATCACATAAGTTTAACCAATGAATTCATTAAATTATTATGTGAAATTAAATATTCCGTTATACACACTTGCACAACCCGTGCTCAACTATCCATTACATTACAATGCACCATTTACATGCCATAACCCATACTTACAGCTCGCCATCTTATCACGTATAACATGCTTTCAATCATTAATACTTAAACATTCTAGCTATGTAACACATATTTTAACATTTAAGCACATAAACATGTCAACACTTAGTAAGGCAGCATGTCTCTTAAAATCGTAAACACAAAGTAATAAAACAAATAATCAGTTATACATGCTTTTCAACAATTAAGCACCTTAACACATAAGCATATAGACATGCAATTCAACTTCTCGTGCAATCCTAGGTAGGACTTTACCTGTCGTCCTAATGGTATTCGAACCATTGCTCTGATACCAATTTTGTAACGACCTGAACCCGAGGGTCCGAATCACTGACCGGGTCCTTACCCAAACCCGAGGTTAACAAAAGACGTTACCATTCATTCCTATGGCAATACATAATATACGTGTCATCCCAGGGTTTATAAATAATAATAATAATAATAATAATAATAATAATAATAATAATAATATGGATCATAGCTACAAAATAAGTCAAATAGTCCACTAACCTATCAAAACCTGTGGAGTAATGTCGTTCACCACTTCCTTTCCTAAACTTGAAAAATGTTAAAATAATGGGGTGAGCTTAAGCTGAGTAGGAGGTGTCTAAGACACACCTCTTATGGCCCTTGAATCCACATATAGAATAGAAATCAAGAGAACGGGATCATACTATACCAGGGATGAAATCCATATCCACAACATCAAATATAAACACAATGTCATCCAAGTCACAAATACACCATATATGCCAATAAAGTGTAATGCCATGCCCATGTCGCTCACCATTTCCGAAACAATTCCATTTCAACTTCCAAACCGTTAGTGTAATCTGACCCAGGGCACCTCCAAGGCGTCATGAAAGGGAGATTGACTAACTATCCATGACCACAAGGCACCTCCAAGGCTTCGTGTAATGACCCAGTCATTTGCCTTCCTTTCCTTTTCCTGAAATTTTACGAATGAATTTTTTTCGTTTAATTTTCTTTTCTGAGCTCTGTTTCGTGTCGCTTAGTGTCATCTCGAGTGCTCAGAATTGGTTCCTGAGACTCTTTTCCGTGGATTGACAACTTCCTTTGAGGACCGAGTCATTTTCACATTTTTCGTTTTTCGACACTATGCACTATTTCGTCCTTTTCCCTATTCTGTCTTATCTCTGTTTGTCAGTTTTTGGTACAACCTCACTTCTCATGCTCGGAGTTGGTTTTTGACTTCACGTGCCTTCATCTTGAGTGGTTTCCTCGAAATATGTATATTACTTTTATAAGAAAGTACTCTGGTTGCTCCCGGTACCCACAGGGGCATGGATGCACAATTCTTTAGAATCTTTTTCATTTCTTGGGGTGTTTTTCGTAAATATCTTCTGAAGATATTTTATTTCAAGGGCATCTAAGAAAATACCTTTTGGAAGATATTTTCATCCTGGGCCAATTTCGTAGTTAACCCTTTTTGTAGGGGCCATTGTGCAATTAACGAAAGTTACTACAAAAATGTCTCGTCTGGATCCTGGATCCTCGTACGGGATTCATTTTCACTTTTCGTTGACTCAGAAATTCATAGAATTTTCTTCTGGTCATTTTTCTCCAGTTTCAGAGTTTTTGGACCCAATTGCAGCCGAACTTGTTCGGGGCATAACTTTCTGCTCGGAACTCAGTTTTTGATACTGTTTCTTCCATTATTCATATTTTATCATTTTGAATCTTTTTTGTTCACAAAGTTTTGCCATTTGAGCACGTCTGCTCAAATTTTACTTTTTCAGACCCGGCGGAGCCCGTTCGGGACACTTTTTGAGATTCTATAAAAGGGGGGTGAGATATTTCATTTTTCATCTTCTCCCCTCTTCATGCATGACCTTGAGGTCAAGTTATGATTTTGATGGGGCTTTGATGGGGGTTATGTTCACGGCGTTGTCCCCGACAAAACCTAGTAGTTCCGTCGAAATCGGAGCACTTTTATTTTGGTGGGCCTTTGGGATTTTCATCTCAAATTGAGGTAGGAGATGTTCTCGGTTTCAATTCTTGTTATATAGCATGCTTGTCATGCTTATACAACTTGATTGCATGATTAAATATAAAATCTACAGATTTTATTATTTATTTTTCTTGTATGGGATCTAAATTTTCCGGTTGCTCATGACTTGGTTTAAACATGTAGCATGATTTTATATTGCCCCTTGATATGCTCATTGTCGTGTATAAAAATTGGAACATTTGAATAAGTATTAAAGATTTTATTTAATATTTATCTTAGGTGAAAGATTAATTCACATGGCCTTAACTAGCTTGAAATTAATATGTGTTAGCATATTATATTAGGCATTAGCATGTTCTTCAACATATTAGAATTTGAAAGTAATTGGAGGTATTTTGAAAATTAGTAATTATTAATTAATTTGCCCCGAGTGCACTATTTACTCTATTTGAATTCCGACTTGATATTCTTAATTTACATGCCATATAGCTTCACATATATTTGATTTAGAATATCCGGTTAGGTTTTGAAACCTTTTATTTAATTAAATTCCATGTTTAAGATTTAATCCTCATGGTGATATAAAACTTGGAATTGAATTGTGGCATGCTAGAAAATTACGCTTTGGTGTGCTTGTTCACATATATTAAATTGGGATTAATTGTATGAGAATTGCAACCTTTATTTTATATTTAACTTTAGTGAAAGTTTAATTTACATAGGTGTAACTTGCATGAAATAAACTTGTAATGTGATATTACATTAGTCCTTGGCATGTTTTCCAACATAGGTTAATTTGAGAGCATTTGGTTAAGTTTGAAAATCTAGAGATTTTAATTAAAAGAATTAATTAAAATCTATTTTGTGGTCCCATTTGCTTAATTAAGATTTTAACTTGATATTTGTATTGGCCATGACTTGTTTACTAGTATATATTAATTGTGGACCGTTTGAAGTTACTTTAGAACCTTGGTAATTAAATTAGCATGATTTAATTAGAGTTCGACTTTGTTGTTCCAATAACCTAATTGAGTTTTAGAATGGATATAGGTGATGACCATGCCATATACTTTAATATGTATTAATTTGAGGTTATTTGGAATTGAATTAGAATCTAAGGAATTTAATTATTTTTATTTAATTAAATTCTATCGAATTGAGCCATGGATTTAATTGTGTTTGAAAGTCGTTTCTATATCAAAATCCTGGACATGGACTAGTTTTATATTCATTTGGTTATGTTTTGAGCATTGGATAACATAGTTGCTATGTTTATACTCATGAGAATATGTTTTCCTTATTGAATATATTGTTGCCTTGTGTAATGATTTGCACATTTCGTATTTAACATCATTCATGCATAGCGTGTAACGAATCGCACACTGAAGATTCGACATTCATCACATCATATTAATTGTGGACATAGAGCATGTATTGTATAGGTTTTCAAATTTGGTTGTGCTTGGTAGATAGTTGATTATCTTGCATATTCCTGTTGATATATACGTTGTTGCACAACTTGTTGATTTTGGAAACTTGGGTATGTCGTTGTTTGACTATGGCTAGGACGTGGTTCTAGTACGGGGGATAGTCCCTCTATATATAGTCTAGTGCGCACATAGGGAGGTTACCCATGGGCTAGTAACCCTAAAGTAACTATGTTGTCGGTCTGATCCGACGTGACGTCCGAGTATCCACTTTGTTTGATTTCGCATTTCATTTTCAAGTTGATAACTAGATGCTGTTGTAACTTGTTGTTTCTTATTTGTTGTTCCATTTTAAGTTACAGGATGTTAACTTTGCGAAATTGTGCTTTATGCGTTGTATTGGAAGTTCCAATGTTGGTTAAATTGCATCGATATTGAAAATCGTGTTTTGACGTTCTAAGAAAGCTTAGGATTGATCATATTGATTCATTTATAACATAGACGTTAGGAGGGATGAACCACTACTGTTATTTTGTGCTTTAGATTGTAAGTTGATGGCTTTGAGAACTTAAACCTTGTTGCATTGTATAACATGCACTTTTGTTGTTGAATTGGATGGATAATGTGATTCTTGTTAACTTGTATTCAAATATGCTTTTGTCATGTTGTATGGATTACTCTAGGCCTAGTTCAATTGTATTAAAAATGCAATACATGTTAATCTATGCTCAAGCATTCATCTTGTCGTGTTCTTTGGATTATCCCAACCATGATTCATTTCATACACGTATGTATATCATGATTCTTATTGCTTAGACTTTAAGGTAGCTTAGGATGCTCCCCGAGTCTCACTTGGACATAGACGTTAGGTGGCATGAGCCCCTTTAACATGTGTTCACCTTAAGGTGATAAATTTGTAAAATGCTAGGTCGATGCATGCTCATCTCCTACGAGTAGCTTTATGTTACTCACCTCTACGATACTGGGGCATATTTCAGGTACGAAGACTTGGTTCGTGACGCCTAGCATTCCTTGGATGTCGTGTAGCTTTCAAGTTTCCATTTCACACAAATGTTAGCATGAAATGTCATTTTGTAGACTTATATGTCAAAATTTGTATATTTGATTCCATGTATGCAATGTGTACTTAAGTACACTCCTTTCAATGTATTTGATATTTATGAGATGAGGTCGGAGGCCAATGACCATCATATTGTGTTCTATGTACTTTTTAACTTCATGAAATATTGTGAAAATCTTGAAAAATCGCAAGTCATTGCTTCAGCATAATTGCATCGGGTGTGGGAATTCCATTGTAATTCTTTCTTACGGCCTTATTAATCTTGTATGAAGTGTGACTATGGGCCAAATGGTCAATTGACTCCATTTTACATTTTTGGGTTCCATGTTTTCCTTTCCAAGTCCATTTTTGCCTTTTTGCCCGTTGGGGGGTCGGATTTTGCATCGGCTATAGTTTTAAGTCATGGACCATTATAGCACGTCCAAATAGGTAAGTTACATTTGCGTGCATGATCGTTTCCAGGCAAAACCTTATCGTTTGTGTTTTGAGCCTCTTGTGAATTCATTTCGCACTTTTTTTGCATATTCTGATCTAGGGGCATTATAGACTTTTCACGGTGGTTTTAATTTCATCTTTCAATATGATTGAATAGAAAACATGATTTTAGGGGCGGTTTCTTTTCCGTGTTTTTCCAGAAAATGTCGTCTTGATATCGGAAATCACTTATGAAGTTCAGCTCTCAGTTTTTCAAAATAGCAGCTTTTTGGACCTCCATGACCAGATTTCATGGAGGGGCATTTCGGGCATTTTACATTGCATTTTTTTTTAATTCTTTCGCGAATCATGTAGAAAACTCAATTTTGAAGGGGGTTTCTTCTTTGTGTTTTTGCAAAAAAAATCATCTAGGCCTCCAAATTCAGTCTCTGTTCTGGATTTTTCTGAAAAATGACCCCATAGCAGCTTTATGGGCTGCTGCTACCAGCCATAGTGCACCCAGCGCACGCGCGGCATGCATGGGCGTGTGCATGGGCGCACATGGGGGCTGTCATGGCCCCCTCGTCGGGCTGCCACGACGTCAATAATTCTTTTGGGCTTTTCTCCTTCGTCCGGACTCCGATTCAAGTGAATTTTTTTTTGAACTTGACAAATTTTTCGTTGTCTTTCCAACGGTGTACTTGGTTGCACCCGGTTCTTCCTGGATAATTACCAATTTACCCTTTTTGCCTTAAGTGCTCATTTTTCTTCGCCATGCCGTTTCTCCTTCATCCGGACTCCGAATCACGCGATTCTTGAGTCCATCTTAATTAGTTTTTCATTATCCTTCCAGCGTGTGCTCGGTGGCACCCGAATCTATAGCTTTCAGAAATGACTATTTTGCCCCTGGGGGCTTATTTGTCATATTTTCGATCTTTTGCTTCCACATCAGTTCTTGTTGAGTTCCACGACCTCATGGAAGGTCACTTTGACTTCTTAGAGTCTTGTTTTCTATTTTTGCTTCCGCATTCGGATCTGTTATCGGATCATCCATACGGTTCATCACAGGACACGCTGGCCTAAAAACCAGGGTCGTCACAGGTGGTATCAGAGCTCCTAGGTTCGAAAACCTTGGGACGACGGGTTTTGGGTGCATATCATGCTCACGTTGTTTTGCTTTAATGTGTCATTTATATCTTGATAACATGCCTTGTTTGATAACATGTCTTGTATGATAACATGTTCACAAGCTTAGGTGTTTTGAGACATCTATTATTTGTTAAGCATACTTTATGTGTATCTGTGCTTCTTGATAAAATGTTTTGATTTGATAACATGTCTGTTTGCTTATGTGGCACCTTGAGTAGATAGTCCATTGCTATGATGCATGCTAGCTGTCCCCTTTTATGTCTGGTTTTGGCATTCTCTCTTAAGATCTGTCGTATCCCTTGGATGCATTCTTGTTTCACGAGTTTCTTCCTTAGATAGGAGAAATTCATTCTGTAGGGACCTATGTCGGGAACCTTCTTGTCTGTTCTGTCGATTAACCTGAGTAAGGCTCATGTGAGCGTAAAGGACTGCGATTCACTTTTTTTTTTCTTGTCTGGTGGAGTGAGACGTGGGCTAGGGAGGCACTGTTTCATTTCCTTTTCCTTCGTGGCTTCTAGATCTAAGGCCTTAAGCGTAATGGTGCCAGTGTCATTGTTGTCAGAGTTTTGGGATTAGCTACCCCAACTCTCGCAAGTGCCTGGTTCCCGCAGTGCTTTTTGTAATGATCATTTATGACATTGATGTTATTTGTATCAAAAAGTTCCTTTTTGGAGCATGTTACAAACTAGTGCCTTTTACTGTCATGCTAACTTACTGATGAGTAAGTGTGGGCGAGCTCTGGTCACTGTTCGTACTTCCTTGTCACTCTCTTCTTCTATCATGTTTCAACATTTTGTTGTCTTGGGATTCTCTTGGTAGTTGACATTGAGTTAACGTGCCTGTTCGTATGAGGTGTTGTCTTAGTTCATGGTTTCGTGTTCCTTCAGTTAATCTTTAGACTTCAGGATTTGTCCTTCAGTGCGTTGTGAGCTGTCCTTTGATTTGACCTTTTGTTCGATCATTATTCTATTCTCTCTAGTATGTTCCTAATTTCGGGGACGAAATTCCTTTAAGGAGGGTAAGTTGTAACGACCCAGTCATTTGCCTTCCTTTCCTTTTTCCTGAAATTTTACGAATGAATTTTTTTCATTTAATTTTCTTTTCTGAGCTCTATTTCGTGTCGCTTAGTGTCATCTCGAGTGCTCAGAATTGGTTCTTGAAACTCTTTTCCGTGGATTAACAACTTCCTTTGAGGACCGAGTCATTTTCACATTTTTCGTTTTTCGACACTGCGCTATTTCGTCATTTTCCCTATTTTGTCTTATCTCCGTTTGTCAGTTTTTGGCACAACCTCACTTCTCATACTTGGAGTTGGTTTTTGACTTCACGTGCCTTCATCTTGAGTGGTTTTCTCGAAATACGTATCTTTACTTTTGCAAGAAAGTACTCTGGTTGCTCCCGGTGCCCACAGGGGCATGAATGCACAATTCTTTAGAATCTTTTTCATTTCTTGGGGTATTTTTTGTAAATATCTTTTGAATATATTTTATTTCAGGGGCATCTAAGAAAATACCTTTTGGAAGATATTTTCATCCTGGGGCAATTTCGCAGTTAACCCTTTTTGTAGGGGCCATTGTGCAATTAACGAAAGTTATTGCAATAATGTCTTGTCTGGAGCCTGGATCCTCGTACGGGATTCATTTTTACTTTTTGTTGACTCGTAAATTCATAGAATTTCCTTCTGGTCATTTTTCTCCAGTTTCAGAGTTTCTGGACCCGGTTGCCGCCGAACTTTTTCGGGGTATAACTTTCTTTTCGGGACTCAGTTTTTGACGCTGTTTCTTTTGTTGTTCATATTTTATCATTTTGAATCTTTTTTGTTCACAAAGTGTTGCCATTTGAGCACATCTGCTCAAATTTTACTTTTTCAAACCCGGTGGGGCCCGTTCGGGGCACTTTTTGAGATTTCTATAAAGGGGGGTGAGATATTTCATTTTTCATCTTCTCCCCTCTTCATGCACAACCTGGAGCTCCCATGGCAGCCCAAGGGGTGCTACCATCTTCTCTCTCCTCTTTTGGTTCACTTTTCCTTGATGGAAAGTCTTCGGCCTTAGCGTTTGTTGTTCCCCTCGCCGTGCGCTACCTTTCCCCCTTATTAGAATTCAGTTTTGACCATTTTTTGGGTTTGGTTTTGAGGTCAAGTTATGATTTTGATGGGGCTTTGATGGGGGTTATGTTCACGGCATTGTCCCCGACAAAACCTAGTAGTCTTGTCGAATTCGGAGCACTTTTATTTTGGTGGGCCTTTGGGATTTTCATCTCAAATTTAGGTAGGAGATATTCTAGGTTTAAATTCTTGTTCTATAGCATGCTTCTGATGCTTATACAACTTGATTGCATGATTAAATATAAAATCTAGAGATTTTATTATTTATTTTTCTTGTACGGGATCTAATTTTCCCGGTTGCTCATGACTTGGTCTAAACATGTAGCATGATTTTATATTGCCCCTTGATATGCTCATTGTCGTGTAATTAAATTGGAACATTTGAATAAGTGTTAAAGATTTTTTTTAATATTTATCTTAGGTGAAAGATTAATTCACATGGCCTTAACTACCTTGACATTAATATGTGTTAGCATATTATATTAGGCCTTAGCATGCTCTTCAACATAGTTGAATTTGAAAGTAATTGGAGGTGTTTTGAAAATAAGTAATTATTAATTAATTTGATTAATTAATTTGCCCCGAGTGCACTATTCACTCTATTTAAATTCTGACTTGATATTCTCGATTTACATGCCATATAGCTTCACATATATTTGATTTAGAATATTTAGTTAGGTTTTGAAACCTTTTATTTAATTAAATTCCATGTTTAAGATTTAATCCTCATGGCGATATACAACTTGGAATTGAATTGTGGCATGATAGAAAATTAAGCTTTGGTGTGGTTGTTCACATATATTAAGTTGGGATTAATTGCATGAGAATTGCAACCTTTATTTTATATTTAACTTTAGTGAAAGTTTAATTTACATAGGTGTAACTTGCATGAAATAAACTTGTAATGTGATATTACATTAGTCCTTGGCATGTTTTCCAATATAGGTTAATTTGAGAGCATTTGGTTGAGTTTGAAAATCTAGAGATTTTAATTAAAAGAATTAATTAAAATCTATTTTGTGGTCCCATTAGCTTAATTAAGATTTTAACTTGATATTTGTATTGGCCATGACTTGTTTACTAATATATATTAATTGTGGACCAATTGAAGTTGCTTTAGAACCTTGGTAATAAAATTAGCATGATTTAATTAGAGTTCTACTTTGTTGTTCCAATAACCTAAATGAGCTTTAGAATGGATATAGGTGATGACCATGCCATGTTCTTTAATATTTAATAATTTGAGGTTTTTTGGAATTGAATTAGAATCTAAGGAATTTTATTATTTTTTATTTAATTAAATTCTATCAAATTGAGCAATGGATTTAATTGTGTTTGAAAGTCGTTTCTATATCAAAATCCTAGAGATGGACTTGTTATATATTCATTTGGTTAAGTTTTGAGCATTGGATAACATAGTTGTTATTTTATAGTCATGAGAATATGTTTTCCTTATTGAATATATTGTTGCCTTGTGTAATGATTTGCACATTTCGAATTTAACATCATTCATTCATAGCGTGTAACGAATCGCACACTGAAGATTCGACATTCATAACATTATATTAATTATGGACTTAGAGTATGTATTGTCTAGGTTTTCAAATTTGGTTGTGCTTCGTAGATAGTTGATTATCTTGCATATTCCTGTTGATATATGCGTTGTTGCACAACTTGTTGATTTTGGAAACTTGGGGATGTCGTTGTTTGACTATGGCTAGGACGTGGTTCTAGTACGGGGGATAGTCCCTCTATATATAGTCTAGTGCGCACATAGGGAGGTTACCCATGGGCTAGAAGCCCTAAAGTAACTATGTTGTCGGTCTGATCCGGCGTGACGTCCGAGTATCCACTTTGTTTGATTTTGCATTTCATTTTCAAGTTGATAATTAGATGATGTTGTAACTTGTTGTTTCTTATTTGTCGTTCCATTTTAAGTTACAGGATGTTAACTTTGCGAAATTGTGCTTTATGCGTTGTATTGGAAGTTCCAATGTTGATTAAATTGCATCGATATTGAAAATCGTGTTTTGACGTTCTAAGAAAGCTTAGGATTGATCCTATTGATTCATTTATAACATAGACGTTAGGTGGGATAAACAACTACTATTATTTTGTGCTTTAAATTCTAAGTTGATGGCTTTGAGAACTTAAACCTTGTTGCATTGTATAACATGCTCTTTTGTTGTTGACTTGGATGGATAATGTGATTCTTGCTAACTTGTATTCAAATATGCTTTTGCCATGTTGTATGGATTACTCTAGACCTAGTTCAATTGTATTGAAAATGCAATTCATGTTAATCTATGCTCAAGCATTCTTCTTGTCATGTTTTTTGGATTATCCCAACCATGATTCGTTTCATACACGTATGTATATCATGATTCTTGTTGCTTAGACTCTAAGGTAGCTTAGGATGTTCCCCGTGTCTCACTTGGACATAGACGTTAGGTGGCATGAGCCCTTTTAACATGTGTTCACCTTAAGGTGATAAATTTGTAAAATGCTAGGTCGATGCATGCTCATCTCCTACGAGTAGCTTTATGTTACTCACCTCTATGATACTGGGGCATATTTCAGGTACGAAGACTTGGTTCGTGACGCCTAGCATTCCTTGGATGTCGTGTAGCTTTCAAGTTTCCATTTCACGCAAATGTTAGCATGAAATGTCATTTTGTAGACTTATATGTCAAAATATGTATATTTGATTCCATGTATGTAATGTGTACTTAAGTACACTCCTTTCAATGTATTTGATATTTATGAGATGAGGTCGGAGGCCAATGACTATAATATTGTATTCTATGTACTTTTTAACTTCATGAAATATTGTGAAAATCTTGAAAAATCGCAAGTCATTGCTTCAGCATAGTTGCATCGGGTGTGGGAATTCCATTTTCATTCTTTCATAGGGTCTTATTAATCTTGTATGAAGTGTGGCTAAGGGCCAAATGGTCATTTGACTCTATTTTACATTTTTAGATTCCATGTTTTCCATTCCAAGTCCATTTTTGCCTTTTTGCTTGTTGGGGGGTCGGATTTTGCATCGGCTGTATTTTTAAGTCATGGACCATTGTAGCACGTCCAAAAAAGGTAAGTTACGTTTGCGTGCATGGTCAATTCCGGGCAAAACCTTATCGTTTGTGTTTTTTGCCTCTTGTGAATTCATTTCGCACTATTTTTGCATATTCTGATCTAGGGGCATTATAGACTTTTCATAGTGGTTTTATTTTCTTCTTTCAATACGGTTAAATAGAAAACATGATTTTAGGGGGGGTTTCTTTTTTGTGTTTTTCCAGTAAATGTCGACTTTATATCAGAAATCACTTACGAAGTTCAGCTCTCAGTTTTTCAAAATAGCAGCTTTTTGGACCTCCATGACCAGATTTCATGGAGGGGCATTTTGGACATTTTACATTGCATTTTTTTTTAATTCTTTCGCATGTCATGTAGAAAACTCAATTTTGAAGGGGGTTTTTTCTTAGTGTTTTTGCAAAAAAATTCATCTAGGCCTCCAAATTCAGCCTCTATTCTGGATTTTTCTGAAAAATGACCCCATAGCAGCTTTATGGCTGCTACTGCCAACCATGGTGCACCCAGCGCGCGCGCGGCATGCATAGGCGTGCAAATGGGCGCGCATGGGGGCTGTCATGAACCCCTTGTCAGGCCGCCGTGACGTCAATTCTTCTTTTGGGCTTTTCTCCTTCGTCCGGACTCCAATTCAAGTGTATTTTTTTTTTAACTTGACAAATTTTTCGCTGTCTTTCCAATGGTATACTCGGTTGCACCTGGTTCTTCCTGGATTACCCTATTTGCCTTAAGTCCTCGTTTTTCTTCGTCATGCCGTTTCTCCATCATTCGGACTCCGAATCACGCGATTCTTGAGTCCATCTTGATTAGTTTTTCATTGTCCTTCCAGCGGTGTGCTCGGTGGCACCCGAATCTACAGCTTTCAGAAATGACTATTTTGCCCCCGGGGGCTTATTTGTCATATTTTCAATCTTTTGCTTCCGCATCAGTTCTTGTTGAGTTCCACGACCTCATAGAAGGTCACTTTGACTTCTTAGAGTCTTGTTTTCTGTTTTCACTTCCGTATTCGGATCCGTTATCGGATCATCCTTACGGTTCATCACAGGACACGCTGGCCTGAAAACCAGGGTCGTCACAGGTGGTGTCAGAGCTCCTAGGTTCGAAAACCTTGGGACGATGAGTTTTGGGTGCATATCATGCTCACGTTGTTTTGCTTTGATGTGTCATTTATATCTTGATAACATACCTTGTTTAATAACATGTCTTGTATGATAACATGTTCACAGGCTTAGGTGTTTTGAGACATCTATTATTTGTTAAGCATACTTTATGTGTATATGTGCTTCTTGATAAAATGTTTTGATTTGATAACATGTCTGTTTACTTATGTGGCACCTTGAGTAGATAGTCCATTGCTACGATGCATGCTAGCTGTCCCCTTTTATGTCTGGTTTTGGCATTGTCTCTTAGGATCTGTCGTATCCCTTGGATGCATTCTTGTTTCACGAGTTTCTTCCTTAGATAGGAGAAATTCGTTCTGTAAGGACCTATTTCGGGAACCTTCTAGTCTATTCCATCGATTGATGCGACTAAGGCTCATGTGAGTGTAGAGGACTGCGATTCACTTTTTTTTTTCTTGTCTGGTGGAGTGAGACGTGGGCCAGGGAGGCACCGTTTCATTTCCTTTTCCATTGTGGCTTCTAGATCTAAGGCCTTAAGCGTAATGGTGCCAGTGTCATTGTTGTCAGAGTTTTGGGATTAGCTACCCCAACTCTCGTAAGTGCCTGGTTCCCGCAGTGTTTTTGGTAATGATCATTTATGACATTGATGTTATTTGTATCAAAAGGTTCCTTTTTGGAGCATGTTACGAACTAGTGCCTTTTACTGTCATGCTACCTTACTGACGAGCAATTGTGGGCGAGCTCTGGTCACTGTTCGTACTGCCTTGTCACTCTCTTCTTCTATCATGTTTCAACATTTTGTTGTCTTGGGATTCTCTCGATAGTTGACGTTGAGTTAACGTGTCTGTTCGTATGAGGTGTTGTCTCAGTTCATGGTTTCGTGTTCCTTCAGTTGATCTTTAGACTTCAGGATTTGTCCTTCAGTGCGTTGTGAGCTGTCCTTTGAATTGACCTTTTGGTCGGTCATTATTCTATTCTCTCTGGTATGTTCCCAATTTCGGGAACAAAATTCCTTTAAGGAGGGTAGGTTGTAACGACCCAGTTATTTGCCTTCCTTTCCTTTTTCCTGAAATTTTTCGAATGAATTTTTTTCGTTTAATTTTCTTTTCTGAGCTCTGTTTCGTGTCACTTAGTGTCATCTCGAGTGCTCGGAATTGGTTCCTGAGACTCTTTTCCGTGGATTAACAACTTCCTTTTAGGACTGAGTCATTTTCACATTTTTCGTTTTTCGACACAGCGCTATTTCGTCCTTTTCCCTATTCTGTCTTATCTCCGTTTGTCAGTTTTTGGCAGAACCTCACTTCTCTTACTCGGAGTTGGTTTTGACTTCATGTGCCTTCATCTTGAGTGGTTTTCTCAAAATACGTATCTTTACTTTTGCAAGAAAGTACTCTGGTTGCTCCCGGTGCCCACAGGGGCATGGATGCACAATTCTTTAGAATCTTTTTCATTTCTTGGGGTGTTTTTCGTAAATATCTTTTAAAGATATTTTATTTCAGGGGCATCTAAGAGAATACCTTTTGGAAGATATTTTCATCCTGGGGCAATTTCGCAGTTAACCCTTTTTGTAGGGGCCATTGTGCAATTAACGAAAGTTATTGCAATAATGTCTTGTCTGGAGCCTGGATCCTCGTACGGGATTCATTTTTACTTTTTGTTGACTCGTAAATTCATAGAATTTCCTTCTGGTCATTTTTCTCCAGTTTCAGAGTTTCTGGACCCGGTTGCCGCCGAACTTTTTCGGGGTATAACTTTCTTTTCGGGACTCAGTTTTTGACGCTGTTTCTTTTGTTGTTCATATTTTATCATTTTGAATCTTTTTTGTTCACAAAGTGTTGCCATTTGAGCACATCTGCTCAAATTTTACTTTTTCAAACCCGGCGGGGCCCGTTCGGGGCACTTTTTGAGATTTCTATAAAGGGGGGTGAGATATTTCATTTTTCATCTTCTCCCCTCTTCATGCACAACCTGGAGCTCCCATGGCAGCCCAAGGGGTGCTACCATCTTCTCTCTCCTCTTTTGGTTCACTTTTCCTTGATGGAAAGTCTTCGGCCTTAGCGTTTGTTGTTCCCCTCGCCGTGCGCTACCTTTCCCCCTTATTAGAATTCAGTTTTGACCATTTTTTGGGTTTGGTTTTGAGGTCAAGTTATGATTTTGATGGGGCTTTGATGGGGGTTATGTTCACGGCATTGTCCCCGACAAAACCTAGTAGTCTTGTCGAATTCGGAGCACTTTTATTTTGGTGGGCCTTTGGGATTTTCATCTCAAATTTAGGTAGGAGATATTCTAGGTTTAAATTCTTGTTCTATAGCATGCTTCTGATGCTTATACAACTTGATTGCATGATTAAATATAAAATCTAGAGATTTTATTATTTATTTTTCTTGTACGGGATCTAAATTTCCCGGTTGCTCATGACTTGGTCTAAACATGTAGCATGATTTTATATTGCCCCTTGATATGCTCATTGTCGTGTAATTAAATTGGAACATTTGAATAAGTGTTAAAGATTTTTTTTAATATTTATCTTAGGTGAAAGATTAATTCACATGGCCTTAACTACCTTGACATTAATATGTGTTAGCATATTATATTAGGCCTTAGCATGCTCTTCAACATAGTTGAATTTGAAAGTAATTGGAGGTGTTTTGAAAATAAGTAATTATTAATTAATTTGATTAATTAATTTGCCCCGAGTGCACTATTCACTCTATTTAAATTCCGACTTGATATTCTCGATTTACATGCCATATAGCTTCACATATATTTGATTTAGAATATTCGGTTAGGTTTTGAAACCTTTTATTTAATAAATTCCATGTTTAAGATTTAATCCTCATGGTGATATACAACTTGTAATTGAATTGTGGCATGATAGAAAATTAAGCTTTGGTGTGGTTCTTCACATATATTAAATTGGGATTAATTGCAGGAGAATTGCAACCTTTATTTTATATTTAACTTTAGTGAAAGTTTAATTTACATAGGTGTAACTTGCATGAAATAAACTTGTAATGTGATATTACATTAGTCCTTGGCATGTTTTCCAACATAGGTTAATTTGAGAGCATTTGGTTAAGTTTGAAAATCTAGAGATTTTAATTAAAAGAATTAATTAAAATCTATTTTGTGGTCCCATTAGCTTAATTAAGATTTTAACTTGATATTTGTATTGGCCATGACTTGTTTACTAGTATATATTAATTGTAGACCATTTGAAGTTGCTTTAGAACCTTGGTAATTAAATTAGCATGATTTAATTAGAGTTCTACTTTGTTGTTCCAATAACCTAATTGAGTTTTAGAATGGATATAGGTGATGACCATGCCATGTTCTTTAATATTTATTAATTTGAGGTTATTTGGAATTGAATTAGAATCTAAGGAATTTTTTTTATTATTATTTAATTAAATTCTATCGAATTGTGCCATGGATTTAATTGTGTTTGAAAGTCGTTTCTATATCAAAATCCTGGACATGGACTTGTTGTATATTCATTTAGTTATGTTTTGAGCATTGAATAACATATTTGCTATGTTTATGCTCATGAGAATATGTTTTCCTTATTGAATATATTGTTGCCTTGTGTAATGATTTGTGCATTTCGTATTTAACATCATTCATGCATAGCGTGTAACGAATCGCACACTGAAGATTCGACATTCATCACATCATATTAATTGTGGACTTAGAGCATGTATTGTATAGGTTTTCAAATTTGGTTGTGCTTGGTAGATAGTTGATTATCTTGCATATTCCTGTTGATATATGCGTTGTTGTACAACTTGTTAATTTTGGAAACTTGGGGATGTCGTTGTTTGACTATGGCTAGGATGTGGTTCTAGTACGGGGGATAGTCCCTCTATATATAGTCTAGTGCGCACATAGGGAGGTTACCCATGGGCTAGTAACCCTAAAGTAACTATGTTGTCGGTCTGATCCAGCGTGACGTCCGAGTATCCACTTTGTTTGATTTCGCATTTCATTTTCAAGTTGATAACTAGATGATGTTGTAACTTGTTGTTTCTTATTTGTCATTCCATTTTAAGTTACAGGATGTTAACTTTGCGAAATTGTGCTTTATGTGTTGTACTGGAAGTTCCAATGTTGGTTAAATTGCATCGATATTGAAAATCATGTTTTGACGTTCTAAGAAAGCTTAGGATTGATCCTATTGATTCATTTATAACATAGACGTTAGGTGGGATGAACCACTACTGTTATTTTGTGCTTTAGATTCTAAGTTGATGGCTTTGAGAACTTAAACCTTGTTGCATTGTATAACATGCTCTTTTGTTGTTGACTTGGATGGATAATGTGATTCTTGTTAACTTGTATTCAAATATGCTTTCGTCATGTTGTATGGATTACTCTAGACCTAGTTCAATTGTATTGAAAATGCAATTCATGTTAATCTATGCTCAAGCATTCTTCTTGTCGTGTTCTTTGGATTATCCCAACCATGATTCGTTTCATACACGTATGTATATCATGATTCTTGTTGCTTAGACTCTAAGGTAGCTTAGGATGTTCCCCGGGTCTCACTTGGACATAGACCTTAGGTGGCATGTGCCCCTTTAACATGTGTTCACCTTAAGGTGATAAATTTGTAAAATGCTAGGTCGATGCAAACTCATCTCCTACGAGTAGCTTTATGTTACTCACCTCTACAATACTGGGGCATATTTCAGGTACGATGACTTGGTTCGTGACGCCTAGCATTCCTTGGATGTCGTGTAGCTTTCAAGTTTCCATTTCACGCAAATGTTAGCATGAAATGTCATTTTGTAGACTTATATGTCAAAATATGTATATTTGATTCCATGTATGTAACGTGTACTTAAATACACTCCTTTCAATGTATTTGATATTTATGAGATGAGGTCGGAGGCCAATGACTATCATATTGTGTTCTATGGACTTTTTAACTTCATGAAATATTGTGAAAATCTTGAAAAATCGTAAGTCAGTGCTTCAGCATAGTTGCATCTGATCGGTTGATCAACTATACATCAACCTTCGCAATAGCACGAATCATTGTAAAATAGGGCTATTGGTCGGGTAAGTCGAACCACTGGGACTGCGCTAGTGTATGGCAACCTAAGAGTCTAGATTACTTTTAGAATGATGAGGGGGTATATAGAGTTTTGTTGGTTTGTCACTTAGTCATTAGAATTGAAATGTGCTTAAAGAAATAAATGCAAGGAATTTAAGAGGAAGAAGTCTAGAAAAGGAGGTCTAGGGAAGTGAATTAACCACCAATCCTATAAACATTCTAAATTTCTATTAACTTGGGAAACAATTTCACTACATGGCAATGATATGTAGCAATACTAGATTGCTACATTATCCTCAAGAAAATTATAGGATCAAGATTTAAGTATAATCCCTCAAAGAGCCACATGCTAGAACTACCTAGATTAGGGTGTAGCCATAACATGCTCACTAAGCTAGGGACCATCAAACCCCTGAATCACTATGGTAATAGCACATGAAGTCAAGATACAATATTAATCCATCAAAAGGAAGTCTTAAGCTATGGATTAACAAATTTCTCATACAACATGCCTTTAAACCCATTTCACAATTTCATTTCCATTCTCACTATGAAGATGCAAGTTATATAATCATGAGAGGATAAAATCTAAGACAAGATAATGAACTCAACATGATCATTTATAGGCATTGAAATCCATTACAACAAGTGTAAGTACTCTAAATCATGAAACTACCATGTACATGAATCATTCCCCAAATTAAATGAAATTAAAGTATGCTTACAAGAGAGAGCTTCATCACCTCCCTAGATGGAGGTTTAGTTATCCATGGATACAAAAATGGAAGAAGGAGAAGAAGAATACCACTTCATTTTTGAGCTCTACTGTAGCACTCAAGAACACTCTCCTCCTTGCTCTCTTCTCTCTCTCTATCTTGCCAAAATTCCAAAGATAAGATCCATGCGGCCCTTAGTTGCCTTATATCTATCAACTAAGCTCTCTCTCTCCTCCAAAGACATTCCCAACCACTCCATAAAGAAGGAGGGTGGAAATGTGGAAACCAATGCACAAGTGGGCTGAAGAGAGGTGCATATCCGAGCTGCAATCTGGCTGATTTTCGAGCACTCGAAGAGTGGTCTCGAGCACTCTAAATTAGTGCAATGTGCAACATGCTTTTCTTGCTCAGAACTGACCTACTTTGGTAAAACTGCTATAACTTTGTGCCCCGAACTCCGAATGATGATCTGCTTGAAGATTTCGAGAGCTGATTCAGTGATTCAAAAACTTCATGTTTTGATGAAGACCCAATTCTCAAGTCTGTTTGGTCGAAAATGGGGAGAAAGGCAGTACTTCAGTGCTGCCAGGCAGTTCTGCGCACCTCTGTTAAGAAGATCATAACTCTCTGTTTTGAACTCCGAATGATGAACTGCTTGAAGATTTGGAAAGCTGATTCAGATCTCTAAATCTTTCATGTTATGATGGAAGTCCAGTTCTTGAGTTTACTAGGTCGAAAATGGCGACAAAAGTCAGGATCTACTGCTGCCAGAAATTCAGAATTGGCACCCTTTTTGTTCATAATTCCACAAGGCATCATTTTTGCTTCCTTTTTGCACTTTAACCTGAAAATGCACAAAAACATGCAAAAGGAATTAATCTACATAAAATAATGAATTAATGGACTTTGTTAATGTAATTTAGGGCGCTTGAATATACAGTATTCAGCGCTTATCAGCATCGGGTGTGGGAATTCCATTTTCATTCTTTCATAGGGTCTTATTAATCCTGTATGAAGTGTGGCCAAGGGCCAAATGGTCATTTGACTCCATTGTACATTTTTGGATTCCATGTTTTCCATTCCAAGTCCATTTTTACCTTTTTGCTCGTTGGGGGGTCGGATTTTGCATCGGCTATATTTTTAAGTCGTAGACTATTGTAGCACGTCTAAATAGGTAAGTTACATTTGTGTGCATGGTTGTTTCCGGGCAAAACCTTATCGTTTGTGTTTTGTGCCTCTTGTGAATTCATTTCGCACTTTTTTTGCATATTCTGATCTAGGGGCATTATAGACTTTTCACAGTGGTTTTATTTTCTTCTTTCAACATGGTTAAATAGAAAACATGATTTTAGGGGGGGGGGGGGGGTTTCTTTTCCGTGTTTTTCCAGCAAATGTCGACTTTATGTCGAAAATCACTTACGAAGTTATGCTCTCAGTTTTTCAAAATAGCAGCTTTTTGGTCCTCCATGACCAGATTTCATGGAGGGCATTTTGGACATTTTACATTACGTTTTTTTTTTAATTCTTTCGTGGGTCATGTAGAAAACTCAATTTTCAAGGCGGTTTTTTCTTTGTGTTTTTCTAAAAAAATTCATCTAGGCCTCCAAATTCAGCCTCTGTTCTGGATTTTTCTGAAAAATGACCCCATAACAACTTTATGGGCTGCTACTGCCAACCATGGTGCAGCCAGCGCACGCGTGGCATGCATAGGCGTGTACATGGGCGCGCATGGGGGCTGTCATGGCCCCCTCGTCGGGCAGCCGTGACGTCAATTCTTCTTTTGGACTTTTCTCCTTCGTCCGGACTCCAATTCAAGTGAATTTTTGTTTGAAGTTGACAAATTTTTCGCTGTCTTTCCAACTGTGTGCTCGGTTGCACCCAGTTCTTCCTGGATTACCCTATTTGCCTTAAGTGCTCATTTTTCTTCGTCATGCCGTTTTTCCTTCATCCGGACTCCGAATCACGCGATTCTTGAGTCCATCTTGATTAGTTTTTCATTGTCCTTCCAGCGGTGTGCTCGTTGGCACCTGAATCTACAGCTTTCAGAAATGACTATTTTGCCCCCGGGGGCTTATTTGTCATATTTGCAATCTTTTGCTTCCGCATCAGTTCTTGTTGAGTTCCACGACCTCATAGAAGGTCACTTTAACTTGTTAGAGTCTTGTTTTCTGTTTTCGCTTCCGCATTCGGATCCGTTATCGGATCATCCTTACGGTTCATCACAGGACACGCTGGCCTAAAAACCAGGGTCGTCACAGGTGGTATCAGAGCTCCTAGGTTCGAAAACCTTGGGACGACGGGTTTTGGGTGCATATCATGCTCGCGTTGTTTTGCTTTGATGTGTCATTTATATCTTGATAACATACCTTGTTTGATAACATGTCTTGTATGATAACATGTTCACAGGCTTAGGTGTTTTGAGACATCTATTATTTGTTAAGCATACTTTATGTGTATATGTGCTTCTTGATAAAATGTTTTGATTTCATAACATGTCTGTTTGCTTATGTGGCACCTTGAGTAGATAGTCCATTGCTACGATGCACACTAGCTGTCCCCTTTTATGTCTGGTTTTGGCATTATCTCTTAGGATCTGTCATATCCCTTGGATGCATTCTTGTTTCACGAGTTTCTTCCTTAGATAGGAGAAATTCGTTCTGTAAGGACCTATGTCTGGAACCTTCTTGTCTATTCTGTCGATTGATGCGAGTAAGGCTCATGTGAGCGTAGAGGACTGCGATTCACTTTTTTTTTTTCTTGTCTGGTGGAGTGAGAGGTGGGCCAGGGAGGCACCGTTTCATTTCCTTTTCCATCGTGGCTTCTAGATCTAAGGCCTTAAGCGTAATGGTTCCAGTGTCATTGTTGTCAGAGTTTTGGGATTAGCTACCCCAACTCTCGCAAGTGCCTGGTTCCCGCAGTGCTTTTGGTAATGATCATTTCTGACATTGATGTTATTTGTATCAAAAAGTTCCTTTTTTGAGCATGTTACGAACTAGTGCCTTTTACTATCATGCTACCTTACTGACGAGCAAGTGTGGGCGAGCTCTGGTCACTTTTCGTACTGCCTTGTCACTCTCTTCATCTATCATGTTTCAACATTTTGTTGTCTTGGGATTCTCTCGGTAGTTGACGTTGAGTTAACGTGTCTGTTCGTATGAGGTGTTGTCTCAGTTCATGGTTTCGCGTTCCTTCAGTTGATCTTTAGACTTCAGGATTTGTCCTTCAGTGCGTTGTGAGCTGTCCTTTGATTTAACCTTTTGTTCGTTCATTATTCTATTCTCTCTGGTATGTTCCTAATTTCGGGGATGAAATTCCTTTAAGGAGGGTAGGTTGTAACGACCCAGTCATTTGCCTTCCTTTCCTTTTTCCTGAAATTTTACGAATGAATTTTTTTCGTTTAATTTTCTTTTCTGAGCTCTGTTTCGTGTCGCTTAGTGTCATCTCGAGTGCTCGGAATTGGTTCCTGAGACTCTTTTCCGTGGATTAACAACTTCCTTTGAGGACCGAGTCATTTTCACATTTTTCGTTTTTCGACACTGCGCTATTTCGTCCTTTTCCCTATTCTGTCTTATCTCCGTTTGTCAGTTTTTGGCACAACCTCACTTCTCATGCTCGGAGTTGGTTTTTGACTTCACGTGCCTTCATCTTGAGTGGTTTTCTCGAAATACGTATCTTTACTTTTGCAAGAAAGTACTGTGGTTGCTCCCGGTGCCCACAGGGGCATAGATGCACAATTCTTTAGAATCTTTTTCATTTCTTGGGGTGTTTTTCGTAAATATCTTTTGAAGATATTTTATTTCAGGGGCATCTAAGAAAATACCTTTTGGAAGATATTTTCATCCTGGGGCAATTTCGCAGTTAACCCTTTTTGTAGGGGCCATTGTGCAATTAACGAAAGTTATTGCAATAATGTCTTGTCTGGAGCCTGGATCCTCGTACGGGATTCATTTTCACTTTTCGTTGACTCGTCAATTCATAGAATTTCCTTCTGGTCATTTTTCTCCAGTTTCAGAGTTTCTGGACCCGGTTGCCGCCGAACTTGTTCGGAGTATAACTTTCTTCTCGGGAGTCAATTTTCGATGCCGTTTCTTCCGTTGTTCATATTTTATCATTTTGAATCTTTTTTGTGCACAAAGTTTTGCCATTTGAGTGCGTTTGCTCAAATTTTACTTTTTCAAACCCGGCGGGGCCCGTTCGGGGCACTTTTTGAGATTTCTATAAAAGGGGGGTGAGATATTTCATTTTTGATCTTCTCCCCTCTTCATGCACGACCTGGAGCTCCCATGGCAGCCCAAGGGGTGCTACCATCTTCTCTATCCTCTTTTGGTTCACTTTTCCTTGATGGAAAGTCTTCGGCCTTAGCGTTTGTTGTTCCCCTCGCCATGCGCTACCTTTCCCCCTTATTAGAATTCAGGTTTTGACCATTTCTTGGGTTTGGTTTTGAGGTCAAGTTATGATTTTGATGGGGCTTTGATGGGGGTTATGTTCACGGCGTTGTCCCCGACAAAACCTAGCAGTTCCGTCGAATTCGGAGCACTTTTATTTTGGTGGGCCTTTGGGATTTTCATCTCAAATTGAGGTAGGAGATGTTCTAGATTTAAATTCTTGTTATATAGCATGCTTGTAATGCTTATACAACTTGATTGCATGATTAAATATAAAATCTAGAGATTTTATTATTTATTTTTCTTGTACGGGATCAAATTTTTCCGGTTGCTCATGGCTTGGTCTAAACATGTAGCATGATTTTATATTGGCCCTTGATATGCTCATTGTCGTGCATTAAAATTGAAACATTTGAATAAGTGTTAAAGATTTTATTTAATATTTATCTTAGGTGAAAGATTCATTCATATGGCCTTAACTAGCTTGAAATTAATATGTGTTAGCATATTATATTAGGCCTTTACTTGCTTTTCAACATAGTTGAATTTGAAAGTAGTTGGAGGTGTTTTAAAAATTAGTAATTATTAATTAATTTAATTAGTTAATTTGCCCCAAGTGCACTATTCACTCTATTTAAATTCCGACTTGATATTCTTGATTTACATGCCATATAGCTTTACATATATTTGATTTAGAATATTCGGTTAGGTTTTGAAACCTTTTATTTAATTAAATTTCATATTTAAGATTTAATCCTCATGGTGATATACAACTTGGAATTGAATTGTGGCATGATAGAAAATTAAGCTTTGGTGTGGTTCTTCACATATATTAAATTGGGATTAATTGCATTAGAATTGCAACCTTTATTTTACATTTAACTTTAGTGAAAGTTTAATTTACATAGGTGTAACTTGCATGAAACAAACTTGTAATGTGATATTACATTAGTCCTTGGCATGTTTTCCAACATAGGCTAATTTGAGAGCATTTGGTTAAGTTTCAAAATCTAGAAATTTTAATTAAAAGAATTAATTAAAATCTATTTTGTGGTCCCATTAGCTTAATTAAGATTTTAACTTGATATTTGTACTGGCCATGACTTGTTTACTAGTATATATTAATTGTGGACCATTTGAAGTTCCTTTAGAACCTTGGTAATTAAATTAGCATGATTTAATTAGAGTTTTACTTTGTTGTTCCAATAACCTAATTGAGTTTTAGAATGGATATAGGTGATGACCATGCCAAGTTCTTTAATATTTATTAATTTGAGGTTATTTGGAATTGAATTAGATTCTAAGGAATTTTTTTTTTTTATTTAATTAAATTCTATCGAATTGAGCCATGGATTTAATTGTGTTTGAAAGTCGTTTCTATATCAAAATCCTGGACATGGACTTGTTGTATATTCATTTGGTTATGTTTTGAGCATTGGATAACATAGTTGCTATGTTAATGCTCATGAGAATATGTTTTCCTTATTGAATATATTGTTGCCTTGTGTAATGATTTGCACATTTCGTATTTAACATCATTCATGCATAGCGTGTAACGAATCGCACACTGAAGATTCGACATTCATCACATCATATTAATTGTGGACTTAGGGCATGTATTGTATAGGTTTTCAAATTTGGTTGTGCTTGGTAGATAGTTGATTATCTTGCATATTCCTGTTGATATATGCATTGTTGCACAACTTGTTAATTTTGTAAACTTGGGGATGTCGTTGTTTGACTATGGCTAGGACGTGGATCTAGTACGGGGGATAGTCCCTTTATATATAGTCTAGTGCGCATATAGGGAGGTTACCCATGGGCTAGTAACCCTAAAGTAACTATGTTGTCGGTCTGATCCGGCGTGACGTCCGAGTATCCACTTTGTTTGATTTCGCATTTCATTTTCAAGTTGATAACTAGATGATGTTGTAACTTGTTGTTTCTTATTTGTCGTTCCATTTTAAGTTACAAGATGTTAACTTTGTGAAATTGTGCTTTATGCGTTCTATTGGAAGTTCCAATGTTGGTTAAATTACATCGATATTGAAAATCGTGTTCTGACGTTCTAAGAAAGCTTAGGATTGATCATATTGATTCATTTATAACATAGACGTTAGGTGGCATGAACCACTACTGTTATTTTGTGCTTTAGATTCTAAGTTGATGGCTTTGAGAACTTAAACCTTGTTGCATTGTATAACATGCTCTTTTGTTGTTGAATTGGATGGATAATGTGATTCTTGTTAACTTGTATTCAAATATGCTTTTGTCATGTTGTATGGATTACTCTAGTCCTAGTTCAATTGTATTAAAAATAAAATTCATGTTGATCTATGCTCAAGCATTCTTCTTGTTGTGTTCTTTGGATTATCCCAACCTTGATTCGTTTCATACACGTATGTATATCATGATTCTTGTTTGTTAGACTCTAAGGTAGCTTAGGATGCTCCCCGAGTCTCACTTGGACATAGACGTTAGGTGGCATGAGCCCCTTTAACATGTGTTCACCTTAGGGTGATAAATTTGTAAAATGCTAGGTCGATGCATGCTCATCTCCTACGAGTAGCTTTATGTTACTCACCTCGACAATACTGGGGCATATTTATGGTACGAAGACTTGGTTCGTGACGCCTAGCTTTCCTTGGATGTCGTGTAGCTTTCAAGTTTCCATTTCATGCAAATGTTAGCAAGAAATGTCATTTTGTAGACTTATATGTAAAAATATGTATATTTGATTCCATGTATGTAATGTGTACTTAAGTACACTCCTTTCAATGTATTTGATATTTATGAGATGAGGTCGGAGGCCAATGACTATCATATTATGTTCTATGTACTTTTTAACTTCATGAAATATTGTGAAAATCTTGAAAAATCGCAAGTCATTGCTTCAGCATAGTTGCATTGAGTGTGGGCATTCCATTTTCATTCTTTCATAGGGTCTTATTAATCTTGTATGAAGTGTGGCCAAGGGCCAAATGGTCATTTGACTCCAATTTACATTTTTGGATTCTATGTTTTCCATTCCAAGTCCATTTTTGCCTTTTTGCCCGTTGGGGGGTCAGATTTTGCATCGGCTATATTTTTAAGTCATGGACCATTGTAGCACATCCAAATAGGTAAGTTACGTTTGCGTGCATGGTCGTTTTCGGGCAAAACCTTATCGTTTGTGTTTTGAGCCTCTTGTAAATTCATTTCGCACTTTTTTTGCATATTCTGATCTAGGGGCATTATAGACTTTTCATAGCGGTTTTATTTTCTTCTTTCAACATGGTTGAATAGAAAACATGATTTTAGGAGGGGTTTCTTTTCTGTGTTTTTTAGAAAATGTCGTCTTTATATCGGAAATCACTTACAAAGTTCAGCTCTCAGTTTTTCAAAATAGCAGCTTTTTGGACCTCCATGACCAGATTTCATGGAGGGGTATTTCGGGCATTTTACATTGCGTTTTTTTTTAATTCTTTCATGAGTTATGTAGAAAACTCAATTTTGAAGGGGGTTTCTTCTTTGTGTTTTTGCAAAAAAAATTATCTTGGCCTCCAAATTCAGCCTCTGTTCTGGATTTTTCTGAAAAATGACCCCATGGCAACTTTATGGGCTGCTGCTGCCAACCATGGTGCACCCAGCGCGCGCGCAGCATGCATGGTCGTGCATATGGCCACGCATGGGGGCTGTCATGGCCCCCTCGTCGGGCCGCTGCGATGTCAATTCTTCTTTTGGGCTTTTCTCCTTCGTCTGGACTCCGATTCAAGTGAATCTTTTTTTGAACTTGACAAATTTTTCGCTGTCTTTCCAATGGTGTGCTCGGTTGCACCCAGTTCTTCCTGGATAATTACCAATTTACCCTTTTTACCTTAAGTGCTCGTTTTTCTTCGCCATGCCGTTTCTCCTTCATCCGGACTCCGAATCACGCGATTCTTGAGTCCATCTTGATTAGTTTTTCATTGTCCTTCCAGCGGTGTGCTCGGTGGCACCCGAATCTACAGCTTTCAGAAATAACTATTTTGCCCCTGGGGCTTATTTGTCATATTTTTGATCTTTTGCTTCCGCATCAGTTCTTGTTGAGTTCCACGACCTCATGGAAGGTCACTTTGACTTCTTAGAGTCTTGTTTTCTGTTTTCGCTTTCGCATTCGGATCCGTTATCGGATCATCCTTACAGTTCATCACAGGACACGCTGACCTAAAAACCAGGGTCGTCATAGGTGGTATTAGAGCTCCTAGGTTCGAAAACCTTAGGACGACGGGTTTTGGGTGCATATCATGCTCATGTTGTTTTGCTTTGATGTGTCATTTATATCTTGATAACATGCCTTGTTTGATAACATGTCTTGTATGATAACATGTTCACAGGCTTAGGTGTTTTGAGACATCTATTATTTGTTAAGCATACTTTATGTGTATATGTGCTTCTTGATAAAATGTTTTGATTTGATAACATGTCTGTTTGCTTATGTGGCACCTTGAGTAGATAGTCCACTGCTATGATGCATGCTAGCTGTCCCCTTTTATGTCTGGTTTTGGCATTGTCTCTTAGGATCTGTCGTATCCCTTGGATGCATTCTTATTTCATGAGTTTCTTCCTTAGATAGGAGAAATTCATTCTGTAAGGACCTATGTCGGGAACCTTCTTGTCTATTCCGTCAATTGATGCGAGTAAGGCTCATGTGAGCATAGAGGACTGCGATTCACTTTTTTTTTTCTTGTCTGGTGGAGTGAGACGTGGGCCAGGGAGGCACCGTTTCATTTCCTTTTCCTTCGTGGCTTCTAGATCTAAGGCCTTAAGCGTAATGGTGCCAGTGTCATTGTTATCAGAGTTTTGGGATTAGCTACCCCAACTTTCGCAAGTGCCTGGTTCCCGCATTGCTTTTGGTAATGATCATTTTTGACATTGATGTTATTTATATCAAAAAGTTCCTTTTTGGAGCATGTTACGAACTAGTGCCTTTTACTGTCATGCTACCTTACTGACGAGTAAGTGTGGGCGAGGTCTGGTCACTGTTCGTACTGCCTTGTCACTCTCTTCTTCTATCATGTTTCAACATTTTGTTGTCTTGGGATTCTCTCGGTAGTTGACGTTGAGTTAACGTGCCTGTTCGTATGAGGTGTTGTCGCAGTTCATGGTTTCGCGTTCCTTCAGTTGATCTTTAGACTTCAGGATTTGTCCTTCAGTGCGTTGTGAGCTGTCCTTTGATTTGACCTTTTGTTCGGTTATTATTCTATTCTCTCTGGTATGTTCTTAATTTCGGGGACAAAATTCCTTTAAGGAGGGTAGGTTGTAACGACCCAGTCATTTGCCATCCTTTCCTTTTTCCTGAAATTTTACAAATGAATTTTTTTTCGTTTAATTTTCTTTTCTGAGCTCTGTTTCGTGTCGCTTAGTGTCATCTCGAGTGCTCAGAATTGGTTCCTGAGACACTTTTCCGTAGATTGACAACTTCATTTGAGGACCGAGTCATTTTCACATTTTTCATTTTTTGACACTATGCGCTATTTCGTCCTTTTCCCTATTCTGTCTTATCTCCGTTTGTCAGTTTTTGGCACAACCTCACTTCTCGTGCTCGGAGTTGGTTTTTGACTTCACGTGCCTTCATCTTGAGTGGTTTCCTCGAAATACGTCTCTTTACTTTTGCAATAAAGTACTCTGGTTGCTCCCGGTGCCCATAGGGGCATGGATGCACAATTCTTTAGAATCTTTTTCATTTCTTGGGGTGTTTTTCGTAAATATCTTTTGAAGATATTTTATTTCAGGGGCATCTAGGAAAATACCTTTTGGAAGATATTTTCATCCTGGGCCAATTTCGCAGTTAACCCTTTTTGTAGGAGACATTGTGCAATTAACGAAAGTTATTGCAAAAATGTCTCGTCTGGAGCCTGGATCCTCGTACGAGATTCATTTTCACTTTTCGTTAACTCGTAAATTCATAGAATTTTCTTCTGGCCATTTTTCTCCAGTTTCAAAGTTTCTGGACCCGGTTGCCGCCGAACTTGTTCGGGGGATAACTTTCTGCTCGGGACTCAGTTTTCAATGTCGTTTCTTCCGTTGTTCATATTTCATCATTCTAAATCTTTTTTGTTCAAAAAGTTTTGCCATTTAAGCGCGTCTGCTCAAATTTTACTTTTTCAGACCCGATGGGGCCCCGTTCGGGGCACTTTTTGAGATTTCTATAAAAGGGGGGTGAGATATTTCATCTTTCATCTTCTCCCCTCTTCATGCACAACCTGGAGCTAGCATGGCAGCCCAAGGGGTGCTACCATCTTCTCTCTCCTCTTTTGGTTCACTTTTCCTTGATGGAAAGTCTTCGGCCTTAACATTTGTTGTTCCCCTCACCGTGCTCTACCTTTCCCCCTTATTAGAATTTAGTTTTGACCATTTCTTAAGTTTGGTTTTGAGGTCAAGTTATGATTTTGATGGGGGTTATGTTCACGGCGTTGTCCCCAACAAAACCTAGTAGTTCCGTCGAATTCGGAGCACTTTTATTTTTGTAGGCCTTTGGAATTTTCATCTCAAATTGAGGTAGGAGATGTTCTAGGTTTAAATTCTTATTATATAGCATGTTTGTGATGCTTATACAACTTGATTGCATGATTAAATATAAAATCTAGAGATTTTATTATTTATTTTTCTTGTACGGGATCTAATTTTTCCGGTTGCTCATGACTTGGTTTAAACATGTAGTATGATTTTATATTGCCCCTTGATATGCTCATTGTCGTGTGTTAAAAGTGGAACATTTGAATAAGTATTAAAGATTTTATTTAATATTTATCTTAGGTGAAAGATTAATTCACATAGTCTTAACTAGCTTGAAATTAATATGTGTTAGCATATTATATTAGGCCTTAGCATGCTCTTCAACATAGTTGAATTTGAAAGTAATTGGAGGTGTTTTGAAAATTAGTAATTATTAATTAATTTGGCCCGAGTGCACTATTCACTCTATTTCAATTCCGACTTGATATTCTTGATTTACATGCCATATAGCTTCACATATATTTGATTTAGAATATTCGGTTAGGTTTTGAAACCTTTTATTTAATTAAATTCCATATTTAAGATTTAATCCTCATGGTGATATACAACTTGGAATTGAATTGTGGCATGCTAGAAAATTAAGCTTTGGTGTGGTTATTCACATATATTAAATTGGGATTAATTGCATGAGAATTGCAACCTTTATTTTATATTTAACTTTAGTGAAAGTTTAATTTACATAGGTGTAACTTGCATAAAATAAACTTGTAATGTGATATTACGTTAGTCCTTGGCATGTTTTCAAACATAGGTTAATTTGGGAGCATTTGGTTAAGTTTGAAAATCTAGAGATTTTAATTAAAAGAATTAATTAAAATCTATTTTGTGGTCCCATTAGCTTAATTAAGATTTTAACTTGATATTTGTATTAACTATGACTTGTTTACTAGTATATATTAATTGTGGACCATTTGAAGTTCCTTTAGAAACTTGGTAATTAAATTAGCATGATTTAATTAGAGTTCTACTTTGTTGTTCTAATAAACTAATTGAGTTTTAAAATGGATATAGGTGATGACCATGCCATGTTCTTTAATATGTATTAATATGAGATTATTTAGAATTGAATTAGAATCTAAGGAATTTAATTATTTTTACTTAATGAAATTCTATCGAATTGAGCCATGGATTTAATTGTGTTTGAAAGTCGTTTCTATATTAATATCCTGGATATGGACTTGTTGTATATTCATTTGGTTATGTTTTGAGCATTGGATAACATAGTTGCCATGTTTATACTCATGAGAATATGTTTTCCTTATTGAATATATTGTTGCCTTGTGTAATGATTTGCACATTTCGTATTTAACATCATTCATGCATAGCGTGTAATCGCACACTGAAGATTCGACATTCATCACATCATATTAATTGTGGACTTAGAGCATGTATTGTATAGGTTTCCAAATTTGGTTGTGCTGGGTAGATAGTTGATTATTTTGAATATTCCTGTTGATATATGCATTGTTGCACAACTTGTTGAGTTTGAAAACTTGGGGATGTCGTTGTTTGACAATGGCTAGGACGTGGTTCTAGTACAGGGGATAGTCCCTCTATATATAGTCTAGTGCGCACATAGGGAGGTTACCCATGGGCTAGTAACCCTAAAGTAACTATGTTGTCGGTCTGATCCGACGTGACGTCCGAGTATCCACTTTGTTTGATTTCGCATTTCATTTTCAAGTTGATAACTAGATGATGTTGTAACTTGTTGTTCCTTATTTGTCGTTCCATTTTAAGTTACAGGATGTTAACTTTGCGAAATTGTGCTTTATGTGTTGTATTGGAAGTTCCAATGTTGGTTAAATTGCATCGATATTGAAAATCGTGTTTTGACGTTCTAATAAAGCTTAAGATTGATCCTATTGATTCATTTATAACATAGACGCTAGGTGGCATGAACCAATACTGTTATTTTGTGCTTTAGATTCTAAGTTGATGGCTTTGAAAACTTAAACCTTGTTGCATTGTATAACATGCTCTTTTGTTGTTGAATTGGATGGATAATGTGATTCTTGTTAACTTGTATTCAAATATGCTTTTGTCATGTTGTATGGATTACTCTAGACCTAGTTCAATTGTATTGAAAATGCAATTCATGTTAATCTATGCTCAAGCATTCTTCTTGTCATGTTCTTTGGATTATCCCAACCATGATTCGTTTCATACACGTATGTATATCATGATTCTTGTTGCTTAGACTCTAAGGTAGCTTAGGATGCTCCCCGAGTCTCACTTGGACATAGACGTTAGGTGGCATGAGTCCCTTTAACATGTGTTCACCTTAAGGTGATAAATTTGTAAAATGTTAGGTCGATGCATGTTCATCTCCTACGAGTAGCTTTATATTACTCACCCCTACGATACTGGGGCATATTTCAGGTACGAAGACTTGGTTCGTGATGCCTAGCATTCCTTGGATGTCGTGTAACTTTCAAGTTTCCATTTCACGCAAATGTTAGCATGAAATGTCATTTGTAGACTTATATGTCAAAATATGTATATCTGATTCCATGTATGTAATGTGTACTTAAGTACACTCCTTTCAATGTATTTGATATTTATGAGATGAGGTCGGAGGCCAATGACCATCATATTGTGTTCTATATACTTTTTAACTTCATGAAATATTGTGAAAATCTTGAAAAATCGCAAGCCATTGCTTCACCATAGTTGCATCGGGTGTGGGAATTCCATTTTCATTCTTTCATAGGGTCTTATTAATCTTGTATGAAGTGTGGCCAAGGGCCAAATGGTCATTTGACTCCATTTTACATTTTTGGATTCCATATTTTCCATTCCAAGTCCATTTTTGCCTTTTTGCCCGTTGGGGGGTCGGATTTTGCATCGGCTATATTTTTAAGTCGTGGATCATTGTACCACGTCCAAATAGGTAAGTTACGTTTGTGTGCATGGTCGTTTCTGGGTAAAACCTTATCGTTTGTGTTTTGAGCCTCTTGTGAATTCATGTCGCACTTTTTTTGTATATTCTGATCTAGGGGCATTATAGACTTTTTACGGTGGTTTTATTTTCTTCTTTCAACATAGTTGAATAGAAAACATGATTTTAGGGGTGATTTCTTTTTCGTATTTTTCCAGAAAATGTCGTCTTGATATCGGAAATCGCTTACGAAGTCCAGCTCTCAATTTTTCAAAATAGCAGCTTTTTGGACCTCCATGACCAGATTTCACGGAGGGGCATTTCAAGCATTTTACATTGCGTTTTTTTTTTTAATTCTTTCATGGTTCATGTAGAAAACTTAATTTTGAAGGGGGTTTCTTCTTTGTATTTTTGCAAAAAAAAATTCATCTAGGCCTCCAAATTCTACCTCTGTTCTGGATTTTTCTGAAAAATGACCCCATAGCAGCTTTATGGGTTGCTGCTGCCAGCCATGGTGCACCCAGCGTGCGCGCGGCATGCATGGGCATGCGCATAGGCGCGCATGGGGGCTATCATGGCCCCCTCATCGGGCCGCCGCGACGTCAATTCTTCTTTTGGGCTTTTCTCCTTCGTCTGGACTCCGATTCAAGTTAATTTTTTTTCTAACTTAACAAATTTTTCGCTGTCTTTTCAACGGTGTGCTCGGTTGCACCCGGATAATTACCAATTTACCCTTTTGCCTTAAGTGCTCGTTTTTCTTCGTTATGCCGTTTCTCCTTCATCCGGACTCCGAATCACGCGATTCTTGAGTCCATCTTGATTAGTTTTTCATTTTCCTTCCAGCGGTGTGGTCGGTGGCACCCGAATCTACAGTTTTTAAAAATGACTATTTTACCCCTAGGGACTTATTTGTCATATTTTTAATCTTTTGCTTCCGCATCAGTTCTTGTTAAGTTCCACGACCTCATGGAAGGTCACTTTGACTTCTTAGAGTCTTGTTTTCTATTTTCGCTTCCGCATTCGGATCCGTTATCGGATCATCCTTACGGTTCATCACAGGACACGCTGCCTAAAAACCAGGGTCGTCACACGTCGCATCCGGCCTAGTTAGCCTAATCCCTAGTCATCTCTAGACTACACTAACACCACGGACCACTAGGCGCTTCCTAGGCATTCGGGTTTTCACAAATACTATTCCAAAAACTTTTTTCCCAAAAGCAATTTCATTTGTTTTTAAAAAAAACCTTTCCCTTTTACTTTTCCCAATGAATGCATGAATGCTTCATGCTTCCGAATGCCAAATTCAACAATAAAATTTTACATGCTCTTCTACATCATCATCATTTTATTATTATTATTATTATTATTATTATTATTATTATTATTATATATATGTATATTTTTTTGATAGAAAATTCCATACGATTATTTCACAACCACAACATCAATTTCCATAGCGATTGGGAATTCACGAGTCATACAATATACCAAAATTAGACATGCTTCTTCACAATAATGTAAATAGCCATGTATATAATCCAATTAGCATGTAAAACACATTTGTCATTTTGAACACACATAACCACAATAGCAATGGACAAGATAATTAAAATTAAGCATGCTTAAGGTCAAATTAAAGAGAAAAATTCACAAATATCCAAGAAGTCATGGATTAGAACACCCTTACCTCAATTTTGTAAAAAAACCCTCAAATTTGTCGAATCCAAACCCTAGAATTCGAAATTCTTAGGGTGCACCAAAGCCACTTTTGCTCCGATCAAATCGAAGATCTCGACGCGCTCTTTAATTTACCGCAAACGACATCTAAAAACTCCAAATGGTGAGGGAGATATCAAGGTTTGAATTTTTAAAGCAAAAGGAAAAAGAAAAATCTAAAAAGAGAATGAGAGAGAGACAGTTACAGGAGAGGAAAAGAAGTGAGACCTAAATGACTTCTTAGCCTTTAAAAGAGGTGGTGGCTCCCACCACCAAAAACATTTTTTTTTCTTTATTCATTTTCCTTTTATTTTCACTACACAATTAATGTGTGTTGAATTTGTAATTTGAATTGATAAATCATGCTTTGAATTTGTGAATTGCACTACACTTAGTTTAATTGTCATTAGGTAGTTGATTCATGCTCGATATTGATGGTTTACACTTTTCATTATAATTGTTAGCCACATATAAATTATATAGTATTATTTCCCCAATTAGTTGAAAGTTAGTGAGTTAGGGAATATATTTAGTGGTGAATTTTACACCCTAAATCTCTTTCCAATCTCTTAAACTCTATTTCTTTATTGCAATCATTTAGTTTAAAATTAGTTTTAATCACAAACAAAACCCTTTTTAGCAATCACATAAGCACTAAAGTAGAATTCAATTCCGAAAACCAATAATTGTTTAGATCTCTTGGGACGATCCCTACTCGCTTTATATTCCATAGTATAAGTGTTTAGTGGTTTTATACATTATAAAATATGATGCCCACTTGACATTATTTCTAAACCTAAAGTGATGTGTATTATTTTGTGCACACGCTCGGTCGCATCACCTGTAGTGACTAATGCAGACCAGAATTCAAGTATAAAGCAGAAATGGACCTGTGAGTACACCTTTGACATTGAAAGGGCAAACCCTAAATAACGAGTTGGGACCAACAATGCGGACTGACATTGCTCACTTTTTAAAAGTAAGAGGCCATGCGCACAAAACCTATAATATAAGGTGAATGCATGTCTGCACTTAACCCTAAAATAAAATCATCAAGACACGTGTTTCTGTTAGTAGTACCTCAGTAGCTAGGCCTTGAACCAAATACAATCAAGCAGTTAAACAACAACTTCCCCTTTTATTGAACATCTATATGATATTTCATACCTTATTCTTAATTATGGACATTTACACCAGTCTAATATATAATAAACATATAATATGACCAACGGGCAAGTGCATGGCTTAGCGATATCAGTCTCTTACTTCTTAAATGGAGATCAGGGGTTCAAGTCTCAGAAGAGACAAATGTGTGTGAGTACCAACTAAGAGAGAGAGAGAGAGAAAAAAAAAAAAAAAAAAAAAAACATGCTTAACCAAACAGTACTGATAAAATATTTCTTCACCATCAAGGATAAACCTCAATGAGAGACCTTAATCCTAGTATGGGGGTTATCTTATAGTCACTGAAACCAGCATCAAAGAATAGCTTTGCCCATTCTTTCTCGTTCCTCTCTCTACCGGTGACAAGAACCATCATCAGCATGTCGAAGAAGAGCTGAGTTTCTATAGATTCATCATCTCCTTCCTCATTTTCCACCTTCATGTCTATGATAATCACCTTTCCTCCCTTGTCCCTGCTCGGAATTGCTTCTTTGCATCTTTTCAGAATCTTCACACTCTCTTCGTCGCTCCAATCATGCAATATCCACTGCTTATCATTTGCACTCATATTATCAGTAGCATAAACTTTTCAAAATCATGATTGAAAATGTGAAAAACTACTTAAATAATTAACCAAGCTTTAAATGAACAAGTAACCAAATTAATTAATTAAAGCCGCCTTCATTTGGATTAATTATTGTATAGAACAAGTAACTATCATAGGCTCATAGCTTCTGTTTTTTTTTTCAACATGTGATATACTATAAATTTCCTATGAATGAAACAGCTAGTAATATTTTATTATGTCACTAGCTTATGCTTGAATAATTTCACAATATTTGTGGCCAGATGTATTTTATCAGAAATTATAAAGAAAAAAGAGTGCATATGTTTATGTGACTATTTGACATTTCTGGCTGTTAATTTGACTTAAACTCTAACAACCCTCCTCCCTGAAAAATGATAAATAAAAAAAAAAAAAAAATTTTGAAGTTGGTACTATATTTAGAATAGTTTAAAATGATATTGATATAATTCAATTTCCGGTTAGGGGTCAAGGGTTCAAACTTCAATCTACCTTCTCAAGACTTTATCAGAGCATCAATTAACCTAAAGAAAAAATTAAACCCAACAATAAAACTGAGAAATTTAAGATTGTCCTGGACTTGATCAAAATTCTCCAACTAAAAACGTAGACTAATAAGCGTTTAATAATATTACACACACAAAAAAGCCTGAATTTTAAGAACTTCCGATAATTTCTCCATCTATGAAGGTTATATGCACAATTGTGTGCAAGTAAATATGTATGTATATACACACACACACATACATATTTACTTGCACACAATTGTGCGCAACTATGTGACTTTTGCTAAAGCTATTTTACCAAAGTGATAGGTGAGCCTTAAGTCCCATAAAGCCGCACAACAAATATGTGAGTGTGCAAGGAAAAAATATATATATGTGTGTGTGTGTTTTATATTTTTAATATTTGATAAAGGTTATGATTTTCAGGATAACAAATATGATTCTATATATTTTAGTAATTAGTAATACATGTCAATTTTTACATTATGACAATTAAATTATGAAAAAGCAAAGTTAAAAGTGAAGTGCCACTAGACATATATTACAGATCATATATATATATATAGAAACTACTTCCCTCTTCCTTCACAAAACTAGAGTAAATCACAAAGAAAACTCGATATATAAAACCCATGGATTGGCCTACTTAGAAAAGAATTGTAGCCGCCTTGCACGATTAGAGTTTCAGGATCAATTCTTTTTAAGTGCAAATTAATAATTTTTTAAGGTTCACGTTTACAGACATAGTCCGATCTTTATCTGATCCGTGTGAGGGCACCTTGCATGGTCCCTGAATTAGTCATGACAAAATCTGGACACCTGGATTATGATAAAATAAAAAATAAAAAAAAACCCTCCATATATACCTTTAAGAGAACAGCATCAGCAGGAGGAATTGCCTCAAACATGTCACCACCAAAATAGTTCAAGTTCTTAGTCCCTTGCAAGCCAGCAACCACATGAGGTAGATCAAGCACAGTGCACTGCAAGTGTGGGAACCCAACCGCGATGGCTTTCGCCACAGTCCCTGTGCCACCCCCAACATCAACCATTGATTTCAACCCCTCAAAAACACCCTTACAATCTTTAACAACCACACTAGTGACCAACTTTGCATCACTAGCCATAGCATCATTGAAGAAATGGTTCAGCTTTGGTTCATGGCCCGCGTAGTCCCAAAAGGTCCTGCCATGAGCCGTGTCAAACGGCGTGGGATCACCATTTTGGAACCACTGGCTCACATGATGCCATGGCTTTGTCAAAATAGGATCAAGCATGGCTAACAAAAATGGTCTCACACTCAATGGCTCGTCCTTGAGGAGGAGACGAGAAGCCGGTGTGAGCAAATAACCATCTTCTTCTTTGTTTTCGGATACTTTTTGCTTGACAAAGAAGCCGGAATGAACTAGAATACGCATGAGGCGATAGACAGAGAATGTTTTGGCCTGGTTGATGTTGAGCACTGAAACAAGCTCGGAGAGAGTCATGGGTTGTCCATGGTTGTGGATGATGTCTGGTATGCCTAGTTGAATTGCACATTTTAGTGACATAGAGTTTATGAAGTTGAATATGTGGTTCCATATGTGAGCTTGAGAATGGAGAAGCTCTTTATCAAGCTCATCATTGGTCATATCCATCTTATAAACTAAGTTGTCTAATGTTTTGTGTGAAACTCTTAAAACATTGATATATATATATAGAGAGAAGTGTGTCACAAGTACTAGCAAGCATTAACAGAAATAAAATAATAATAATAATAATAATATAGCATACACTTTCAATTATATATAAGATAGAGGAAAAGGATAACAATAAGCAAGCAAATGGTCAAAAATTGAGATATCATACTCTTTAAATTATATATAAAATTAAGTGAGGACAAGATAACAATAATTGAGCAAATTGTCCATTCAATTTGTATATTTTAACGTCCACATTATTCACATCCAGCTAATAATTAATTGTATTATTTTCTATATATTCTAATACAACAAAAGTTATTTATTTTTTTATATGAACATTATTTTGGGATTGCATGTTGTGGGTCACGAGCATGGACTCTACGCACTACGTGTATCAGATTCGGATCCGTTCTCATGGATCACATACCTCATTTGACTATGAAACAATTATATATTTTCACGTATATATATCCTCACAAATAGTTTAGATGACTATAATATAACTTTAAAGTGAAGATCATTTTAGTTCAGAAGAGATTTTGCGAGTGATCACAGTTAAAAAGATGAAGTGAATCACTATATAAAGGATGAATTAAAAGCACATTAAAAATGATCGAGACTCTTCAGAATGTTGACATGTTAATTAAAAATGTTTACACTAATTGTTAGATACTAGCACTTAACACTAATATCAAAATTTGACTTGGTCAGTTGAATCAGTCAGTGCATGCTCATGCAAATATCACTAATTGTCTTAAATTCCTACCGTACCTAGTAACAAAATTTCCCCAATGATATGTGAATTATATTTTTTAGGAAATATTTCGTTTGTCGTTTAAGTTTTAAAGGCACGATAAAATACGTCAATTTTTTTAAACGTTTTGATACATAGTTTGATTTGTTTTAAAGATCGATGGTCAACTATTTTTATTTTCTTGTGCAAATCTAATTCTATATTTTTCTCAAATATAATTTTTTTTTTTTTTTGGCTGCTTAATTCTTTAATTAAGTAATTATATATATATAACATATATACACACACTTTGTGAAACATATATATACACACTTTGTGGAACATATATATACACACGCTTTAAATAGAGACATATATATAGGTTAAGGTTATCAAGAAAATATGGAAAAAAAGAGGGCAAATTTTTATATATTTTTAGATTAATATAGTTGATTATTTGAATTAGAATTTTTGTATTAATTTTAATTGTGATGAATGTTTGGCGTCATACTCATTGATTAATTATATTTAATTAGTTTATTTATGTGAGATATAAATTTTGTAATTGGCAGTTTTTGGTAACAAAAAAGTCCTAGTTAAGTTGTAATTACAAGTTACCATATCAAGATTGACATCGATTGCGGAATTGGAAGGTTGTTCAAATATGCCATAACTGAGATCATCAAGAATGGAAAGAATAACACTTTAGGAAGAGATCTAAGATGGTTAGGATACTTGGCATATTTTCAGAACCAAAATAGTGTTTTCCAAGTTTCAGCCTTCAGGATACAAGATTGGTCATCTTGAACTGGTTTGAGAAGTTTAGATCCGGTTCAAGGCATTCAAAGCTTGCTTCGAAAATCCATTGACCATCTTGAAACGATACTTCAGCCTTCCTTGAACCAGTTTAAGGCTTCAGACATATTTTGGTAACTTCTGTTTCCTATTCTGATTTTCTTTCCTAATTGGTTTAGAATTGTACAAAGTCCTGTGCACGAAATTTCCTATATTTTCTAAAGGATTAGGTCTTTGAAAATTCTATATAAACCCTAATAGTCATCTAGGTTTATAATGGCTTTTACAGCACAACTTCATTATTCATAAAAGCCTTAGGAAAATTATTTTTATAGAAAATCCAAGTTGATTTCTCTGTCATTGTTTCTAAAACATACACATAAACACAAGTAGTGACGGACCCAGAAAATTTTATGAGGGGGAGCGGTCTTTTAATTTTTAAGGGCAAATTTATATAGTAGGTCTATTTTTATAATTTCAATGGAGTTTTCTTCATAATTTTTTTAAAATTTAAAGTAAAATACAAAAATAAAATAAAAAATCAGTGGGGACGAATTGTTATATTAATGGGGGCATCTTCAAAAATTCTCAAAAATTTGAACTATAAAATGCAAAAAAAAAAATAAATAAATAAAAAAAAAAAAAATCTAGTAGGATGAATTATAATTTTAGTGGAGGCATCTTTATAAATTCTAAAAAATTCGAAGTATAAAATGAAAATATAAAAAATCTAGTGGGGGCATCCGCCCCTACTGGTCCTATGCTAGGACTATGCGTGAACACAAGAGCGAGTTTAGAGTGTTGTTCAAATCCTGATCGTGATCAAAGTCTTGCATCTATAACGATTAGAGAAATGCAAATCGATCTACTTCTACATCGAATTTAGATATTGAAAAATAGAAGTAAAAGCGATCACACTTTGAAAGGGTCAAAGCATTCAAGGAGTGTTGTTTGATCTACCTGTTATCCTTCTACAAAGATCAAGCATAAACCTTAGGTCAACTTACTTTTAAACGGGACGTCGCAAAGCCAAAGGATTGTCAGCTATTGGTATTTGGTAGAATGATACGGTGTAAGCCAGAATCAAAGTTCAGCGTACTTTGTTTCATACATAGTGGATCAGTTTACTTTGGACTACACAGTCCATGAGGTTTTTTCCGCGCAAACAGTTGATCTATTTTATCAACTGGGGTTTCCTCGCTAAAAATCCCGGTGTCATCTCTAACTCTTATTTTGCCTTATTTTATCTTGCATGTTACTAATTATTTAATTGCTAAAATGAGTAAAGATAAGAAACACACAGATCTGTTTCTAAAAATACAAAACTTTCTAAATATTCCGTTGCGTACAACTCACAAATTACTATCATAACCAATCTCTACACATTGAGTTAATTATTGTGGAAAGTTTTGATTGATTTTAAAATTTTGTTTTTAAGGTACATACGAGATTACTTTAAAACAAGATTCCAAAAGAATGGGATGTATGTTTAATTGTATAAAAAATATAATTTCACGAGTTTAAAAAATTTCATCGTCTCTTATGCATTGAAAGAATGTGATTCTAATCAACGTGATCCTTTATTTGAAGGAAACAGTTATAATTTTTGAAAATCAAAGATGAGAGTTTATTTACAAAATTCAGGAGGTAAAACTTATGCTATTGTTGAATCTGGCTATACACCACCTATGGAAGATAAAACGATGGATGGAAAAATAGAAAAAGTTTTAAAAGATTCCTTTGCTTTTACTACTATTAAAACTGAGAGTAATGATGCTAATGGAAAAACTTTATTTGCAATTATAAATTATGTTGTTCCATCTGAATATGCTAAAAAATTTTTATTGTAAGACTGCTAAAGATGATTGGGATATTTTGCAAGTTACTCATGAAGAAACTTCAAAAGTAAAGTTATCCAAAATTCAGATGCTTTCTCATAACTTTGGGAACATCGTAATGAAAGAAGATGAATCATTTTCTGATTTTTATTCTAGTCTTCTTGAAATTATTTCTAAACGGTGTGATACACCTCGACTCCGAGACATGGATTGATCAGGCCCAAGCCCAAGCCCAAACCCGAGGGATATCAAACAATTAAGTAATAAACAAGCAATTGAATACAAAAAAAATAACTAAGAATAAATAAAATAGCAGAAAGAAACAAAATTATAAATCCTTGAATCCATAATAATTAATTCTCTACAATAATTATCCAAAACCTCAGATATCATTACAACTCGGGAATCCATCTAGTGGACCCCTAAATAATATCCTAAAACAAAACATCTTATATAAAAAAAATTCAAAACTAAAACATGACGAAGAATCCTACATAGTTGGAAGAATGAATAACTATCTCTGCTCAGTACGAACAGTCTCTATCCCTGGAGTTGTCTGACACTTGAAAAATAATAATGGATCAGGCCCACTAATCGGTTGGTCAATCATACATCAACCTTCGCAATAGCACGAATCATTATAAAATAGGGCTATTGGTCGGGTAAGTCGAACCACTGGGACTGCGCTAGTCTAAGGCAACCTAAATGTCTAGAATCGTTCTTAGAATGATGAAGGGGAAATAAGGAGTTGTTTGTTTGTCACTAAATTGAATATGTGAAGTGCATGAAATAGAAACTTGCAATAATTGAAGCGAGATAAGATACAAGTAAGAAAAACTAAGGAAGTGAATCCGTCTCTATCCCTATACACATGCTAGGCTAAATTTAAATTCGGGAAATCAACATAAACGATGGTCATGATACATAACAACCCTTGGTTGCTATAATATCCTCAAGAGGTTCATTGAATCAAAAACAAGAATAATCCATCAAAGAAATACATGCTTAAACTACCTAAACTAGGGTGTAGTCTTCAACATGCTCCCTAAGCCAAAGATTATCAAGCCCTTAATTGAATGATAAAAGCACATAAAGTTAGGAATCAAGAATAGACCATCAAAGGGGGAACCTAAGCAATGGACTATCAAATTTCACCAACTTCATGCCATTAAAACTATTCCATGATCTCACTACCATTGTCACCATGAGAGTGCAAGCACTATGATTAAAAGAATAAACCATCTAAGATAGATAATTAATTCAACAATAATCATTAAAATACATGAAGATCCATTACAAGAAGCAAAATGCTCTAGACCATGAAAGACCATAGGTTATACATTGCAATCCCAAAATAAAATCTACACTAGAACATGCTTACAAGGGAGGGACTTCATCACCTCCCTAGAGAAAGAGTTAGTTAAGAAGGAAGAAGCTCCATCTTCATGGCCATTTTCGTGCAACCTTCTTGGAGCTTGAAGAACACACCTCTTTTGCTCTCTTCTCTCTCCTCTAATCTTGTAGCAAAAATAGGATAATGTTTTGTGTGGTCCTTCCTCTCTCTTATCAAGCTCAAGTCAAGGCTCTCTCTCCTCCAAGGAACACCTCCAACCACTTCATAAAGAAGGAAGATGGCATTGAGGAAACCAATGTGCAAGTGGCTGAAATTGAGCCATTTCCGAGTGCAATCTGCCTGATTTTCGAGCACTCGAAGAGTGGTCTCGAGCACTCTAAATTAGTGTAATGTGTAACATGCTCTTCTTGCTCAGCACTAACCTACTTTGGTAAAACTGCTATAACTTTGTGCCCTGAACTCCGAATGATGATCTGTTTGAAGATTTGGAGAGCTGATTCAGTGCTTTAAAAACTTCATGTTT
The DNA here is from genome assembly GCF_030987335.1 of Cornus florida. Taxonomy (NCBI): domain Eukaryota; kingdom Viridiplantae; phylum Streptophyta; class Magnoliopsida; order Cornales; family Cornaceae; genus Cornus; species Cornus florida. The sequence goes on from NW_026775575.1 coordinate 47,879,895, forward strand.
TGATAAAGACCCAATTCTCAAGTCTGGTTGGTCGAAAATGGGGAGAAAGGCAGTACTTCAGTGCTGCCAGGCAGTTCTGCGCACCTCTGTTAAGAAGATCATAACTCTCTGCTCCGAACTCCGAATGACAAACCGCTTGAAGATTTAGAAAGCTGATTCAGTGGTCTAAATCTTTCATGTTATGATGGAAGTCCAGTTCTTGAGTTTACTAGGTCAAAAATGGTGACAAAAGTCAGGATCTACTGCTGCCAGAAATTCAGAATTGGCACCCTTTTTATTCAAAATTCCACAAGGCATCATTTTTGCTTCCTTTTTGCACTTTAACCTGAAAATGCACAAAAACATGCAAATGGAGTTAATCTACATAAAATAATCAATTAATGGACTTTATTAATGTAATTTAGGGCGCTTGAATATACAGTATTCAGCGCTTATCACACCCCCAAACTTACATTTTGCTAGTCCCTTAGCAAAACCAAAATGTAAAACTCAATGGAAAGACAAACATGGGACTGCTACTATAAAAATATCTACCATGGTATAATAAAATAGATACATAGCTCAAATACAACTTGAAACAGACAAAAACTGGAGATGGTGTCATTGGGAAAACTACCTTGCATATATGAAGCATTGATACAAAAATTTACAAAAACCATTTCAACATGCTTGCATCAACATCATCGTCCATATAAATAACTCAATTGTCATCTCTTAAATGGAAATCAACTCTACTTCAGTGAAAGTGAATTGAATTCTCAACATGTGGCTTTTACTTTCTTTTCCAATTCCAAGGCACAAGTTTTCAAATCAATGAATTCCCTTTACATGAAGTCCCTAAGGCATGATTTTATTTTCAAGACAACTTTTGTTGCCTGTTGACAATTTATTGTAACTCATTAGCGAAACATAGAATGGTTGTGCAATGCTAAAGTCCCTTAAGCTTTCTAACCACCCTATGTAGCAAGCGTTAGGCCAACAACTCCCAAACCAGATGGCTTTAGGGTGTTAAGTGTAGAGACACTCCAAAGGGCTTAATAGCTCAAGTTGGAATGGCTACGAACTCTAGCGAACCATGTTTATTACAAATTTTTATTTTTATTTTTATTTTTTTTGAATAACCGTGCAATGTTTAAGTCCCTTAAGCTTTCTAACCAACCCTTGTAGCAAGCGTTAGGCCAACAACTTCCAAACCAGATGGCTTTAGGGTGTTAAGTGTAGGGACACTCCTAGGGCTTAATAGCTCGAGTTGGAAAGGCTACGAACGTCAACTGATCATCTTTTCAATTTTTTTTTTTTTTTTTTTTTTTTTTTTTTTTTTTTTTTTTTTTTTTTATAGATTCATGCCAAAGGTATCCATCTATCATGTTCATCAAATCAGATTAACTAGGCCAAGGTCAAGGTCAATCAAGTTGCATGCCTCACAGTTAAGTTTCCAATGTGCATCTGTGCATTGTGAAGCTTATAAGAGTGTAAATCCAGCAAGAATCTAATTGAGGCATTTATACAGACTACATTGTATTTGCATGATCACTTCAATTTCAAATTTCTTTATTTTCAAAAATTTCTCAATTGCTTCTATACACAAGGTATTAAACATATGCTTTGTCTCCGACAAGTTCCAAGTTACACTATTATTGCTTTTCAAAAATATGATACCAAAACTATACCAAGAATGCTTTGGTGCACCCCCAAACTTAAACTACACAGTGTCCTCAATGTGGGACATGGATGTAAGTTAGAGACAAAAATGATAAAGAGTATAAAAAGGAACAAAAATACCCAGGGGGAGGAAACGGCATGGGATACAAAACCCCCAAACTTGAATTGGACTGCGCAACCTGGAGAGTATCACGAAGAACAAAAAGAAACAACCACAAAAAGCATTAATAGCACAAGCATAAATATAGAAAAATAATGACATAAAGTTAACAGAAAATAGAGAATTTGCATTTCAAAAAGAGTTTTTACATGATTACAAAAGAGCTGTACATAGATCATGTCTACTAGAGCAACCTATACATAGCAAATTCCGGAAGTTCAAAAGGAAAACAAAAGATACAAGAGAAATATGTACATATGAAACAAAAAGATAAGGTCCAACACTCGCAACAAGCTACGGTCCAGAGGGTAAACGGGCGAGGATGGAATGGAGGAGAGATTGAGTCTTACGCCGTTCAGCGGAAGCCAAACGACGTTCCTCAGCTGCGACACGACGGTCTTCAGCAGCAAGACGACGATCTTCTTCGGCACGTGAAGAAGTCTCACACAGAGTCCGAGTGTACGCGGACAAAGAATTCTCAAAATGATCCAGTCGCTCATGAATACCGGCAATGCTAGCCCGGATGAAAGCCTGGTCCTGGTGAGAGTCGACCGGAGGCTCTACCCTTGCAGCGGCTGCTGCTGTGGAAGCATCCTCAGAAGGAGGAGGAGGTGGAGCTTGGATGAACAGGGGGGCAGTAGGCTGAGGGGTACTAGAATGGCTAAGAACATTGATCCAACGACGCTTGGTAAAAATTTTAATCTTTTCGCCTTTTGGTTCATGGGGAGGAACAATGAAACCCTTGTGCTGAAGGAGCCGAGTGATGAAAAACGGCAAAGGCATTTTTCGATTTTCAACTCGCGGAACCCGTGCATTATGAGCGTCATGCCAAAACTTCATAAATGTGGTCCAAATGAGCTCTGGGATGGAAAACCATTGGCCTTGGTCCATGGCATATAAGGCTTGCAAAAGGAGGCCCCTACGCTCGGTGCTATGCACAAAAGGGCAGACATTGTGCTTGAAGACAGTGTCAATGAACCAGAGGCGCTCCGGAAGATTGGTTTTGCGGATAAAAGACCGGGGCCTAGTAGGATTGTCAACATTGCAAATGGCAGCGGCAATCTGCTCCACAGTTAATGTATCCGGCTCCTCATATAAAGGGAGATTCTCACGATTGACAATGTCATCGGGGCACTCAATGGGGCAACCAGAAACCTGAATGATGTCAGTCATAGTAAAAGCATAGGTGGTGCCATCAATGGATGTAGTGAGAGAAATGGGTGGTTCTTCAGGGCATTGGAGATTCTGGTAGAAAAGGCGCACTACATGGGGGTAGGCAACCCTGGCAAGGGGTGCGCAAATGTACTGCAGACGCCGGTTAGTCAATTCGGCTACAGCCCACGAAGTTATGGGTAGAATATCAAAGGCATCCGTGAGCGGAAAAGAAAGCTCATAGTTGAGTTGTTTACGATCCCAAGGATCACGTGGTCGCTCACGATTGACAGCACGGGCACCCGCAGAGGGACTAGGAGGGCGAGAAGGACCGGCACGAGACATTTAGAGAGGTGGACTTGGTTGAGGACTTTCAGCGAGCACCTGGCGTGCACCACAAAAAGGAGAAGGTGAAAGTGAGTGGGATGGAGGAGCAAACCCAAAAATTTGGTGCACAAACAAGGCTCTAGCATAGAGCAACATCAACAACAAGCAACACAGAACCAAACTCCAACATTACAAGCCCATGCTCCTTGTAAAACACCATGAATGAACAAAGGAAAAGAAAAACAAATGAAGAGGACACATACCTGAATTGCAGGGTATCCGAGAGCAAGAAGGAAGGCAGGAAGAGGGAGGTGAGATGATGGGGTGGTGGGGTATTGAGGTGAGTGAGAAGTGGTGTGGGTGTTGGGTTAAGGATGGTTGCTTGTGAGAGAGAGAAAAGGAAGGTGATGAGGTTGGTTCTAGCCGAGAGAGGAAAGGTGGTTGGGGTGAGTTGGTCTTTAAAATAGGGGGGGGGGGGGGGGCTTGGTTCGAGCACTCGAAGTTGGACTTCGAGTGCTCTAGAATGGGGCAGTGGGCTCGGTTGGCTTGGTGGAGAGAGCTCGGGCAATGGCGAGCACTCGAAGCTTGGCTTCGAGTGCTCTAGAAACCGGCAGAGATGGTTTGTTTTGGGTTGGTGTGGATGAGTTGCATGCAAGGTGGTGTTGGATGGTGGAGATGAGGGAAGATGGTTGGATAGGGTTGTAAGAGGTAGGGTTGGCTGCGGTGTGTTTGGGTGCATGCATGGTTGAGGAGGGGTTGGGGATGGTGTTGTGTGGGCTGTTAGGTTGGAAGGAGTGAGAGTGGTTGTGGGGAATGTTAGCCGAGGGTGGGTGTGGTGTGAGTGGTGGTATGCAGGGTGGCTTGGTGGTGGAGTTGGGGTTGGTTGGTTGAGTTCGAGGGCTCAGGAGGTTGGCATAATGGTTTGTCATGTGGTTGAATGGGGATGGTGTGCATAGGGTCGTGAGGATGAGATGAGTTGGTTGAGAGGAGGAAGAAAGGTGGTAAGGTTAGTGGTTCAGTGAATGGTGAAGATGGTTGGGTGGGGGATGATTGAGGAGGGATGAGGGATGGGTGGGTTGAGGTGGTGGAGGAGTGTGGGTTGGTTTGTTTGGGGTTAGGATGGTGAGAAGGTTGGAGGGTTGGTTTGGTGTTTGGTTGAGGGTTGCAGAGAGATGGTGTTGGATGGTGGGAGAGGAGTGAAGATGGAGGTGCATGCATGCATGGGGCTGGTATGCATGCATGCAGGTCTGCATGGTGGCTGAGAGGTGAGGTGGTTTGCATGGGTTGGGTGGGCTTGTGGGTGAGGTTGATGTGTAGGGTGATGGTTTGATGGAGAGAGAGGCTGGTTTGGTTGGAGTTGGTGGGGAGAAGGGGGAAACCGAGAGCTTGAGAGTGGGAAGGTTGGCTGGTTGGTGTTGCTGGAGAGTGCTCGAGCACTCGGCAGGTGGTTACATGGGAAGGGTTGTGGAGGCATGCATGGGCATGCATGGTTTATGGTTGTGCTGTGGAGATAGAGGCTGAGAGGGATGGTTGGCTGGTTGGTGTGAGCTTGCATGGTGGATAGGTGAGGGGTTGCCGAGAGATGGCATGCATGATATGTGGGGTTGGCTATTGAGAGAGAAAGAAGGTGGAGTTCGAGCACTCTAAATAGGCTTGGCGAGTGCTCGAACTGAGAGCAGTGAGTTGGGTGTTTGGTGTAAGCAATGTCGAGCACTCTAAATGGTACTGCGAGTGCTCGAATTGAGAGTAGTAGGTTCAGTGGTTTAATACATGGACCGCGAGCACTCCAAATTGGAGCTTAGATTGCTCGAAATGAAGCCAGAGAGGTCGAGGAAAAATGCAAGGGAGCTCGAGCACTCCAAATTGGAGTTTGAGTGCTCGAAAGTGGGTCAGTAGGCTCAGAATGTTGTGGTTTAAAAGAGGTTGTGCTTGAGCTTGATCTTAAAACCATGGAACCATCGATGAGCTTGCAGGGATGGAAGATGAGTGCATGGAACCATCCATCCATGGATTGAAGCTTGCAAGGATGGATGGTAAGTGCATGGATTGGCATGGCTAGTGCAATGCCTGTGAGCTGCAGCCAAATTGAATGCAAGGAGCTTGCATGAGGATTTAAGCAACATGGACACCTATGCATGCAATGCAGCAAGTTGTGAAGGCATGCAAGGATGCTGATGGATTGTGCCACGGTTTCAAAATGTTTCTATGCATGCAAATGTAGTGCCAGGCAATATTGAAGTTGGATCACGTGATGAAAGTTGAATGCGTGAACTCATGAAAGAATGCATGAATGCAATACAGGCATGCATGCATGCAACATTGTAACCTATAGATTGATCATTCTTATGCATGCAGGATAAAATAAATAAAAATAAAAATAAATAAATAAATAAATAAACATAAACATAAACATAAACATAAAAATAAAAACAATAACAAAATAAAGTAAGATGAAATAAAATAAAACTAAATACTTCAATGGATGAAATCCCCCCCCCCCCCCTTTTTTTATTTTTTTTTAAACTTTGCAATTTCTAATGCATGGAAAAATTGCCAACTTTCAGAACATCACACAAAGCATGATTGTAATTTCTGGAGAAAATTTTAAACTTGCAAATTCAGTCCATTCCAATGCATGGGAAATTTTGAAAGTTTTGTTTTGAAACCTTGCAATTTTTCAACTTTTTAATCATCTCAAATGCATGAAGAATTTTGAGAAAATTTTCAGACTTTTCATTAAAAATGATAAAAGATGCACATGAGTCACATTTGAAAAATCTAATGAAATTGCTAGAAAGCGATGGAGACTTCCGGGAATGAAAATTAGAGTTGAGAAGGTCTAAGAAAAATCAAATTTTTGGTTTTTTTCTAAACCGTTTCCCAGAAAATTTTTGCGAGGCACGAGCAATTTCAAAGAGAAAGAAGCTTGGAGATTGAAAGAATTGATTCCCTTGCTTTGCTAAATTTTATGTCGATAGCTAGACAAAGCTGGAGCAGGCACTAATCCTCATAAATTGGATCCGTCAAGGGGACTTCCTCAACTCTTCGGGTTAAGATTGTGCCGTCAATGCAAGGCTTAAGCCGTTGGCCATTTACCTTGAAGAGTGATCCACTTGCAGGATCACGAAGTTCGATTGCTCCATGAGGAAAGACGGTAGTGACAATGTATGGACCATCCCATCTTGACCGGAGTTTACCGGGAAAGAGTTTCAAGCGGGAATTGAAAAGCTAAACCTTTTGTCCGGGGGCAAAAGACTTCTTGACGATGTGTTTGTCATGAAAAGCTTTAGTCTTTGCCTTGTAGATTTTTGCGCTTTCATACGCGTCATTACGCAATTCCTCAAGTTCATTTAATTGCAATGCACGATTAGAGCCGGCTGGTTAAAAATCAAAATTGAACCTTTTTATGGCCCAATAAGCACGGTGCTCTAATTCTACCGGGAGATGACATGCTTTGCCAAAGATAAGTCGATATGGTGACATGCCAATGGGTGTCTTATAAGCTGTCCGGTAAGCCCAAAGCGCATCGTTTAGCCTTAATGACCAATCTTTGCAGTCCGGTCTAACCGTTTTTTCTAAAATGTGCTTAATCTCCCGGTTAGAAATCTCTACTTGACCACTCGTTTGAGGGTGGTAAGGTGTAGCAACCTTATGAATGACGGAGTACTTGGTAAGGATGGATTTGAGATAACGATTTCGGAAATGAGATCCACCATCACTAATGATTGCTCGGGGCGTACCAAAATGACTAAAGATATGGGACTGAATGAATTGGATCACGACTTTATGATCATCGGTTTTGGTAGCCTCGGCTTCAACCCATTTAGACACATAATCTACCGCTACAAGGATGTACTCATAGCCATAAGAAGATGGAAATGGTCCCATGAAGTCAATCCCCCATACATCAAAAATTTCAACAATCAAAATGTTAGTGAGGGGCATCATGTCTCTTCGGGACATGGATCCAAGTTTTTGACATCGTTCACACGATTTGCAAAAATTGTATGCATCCCGAAACAAGGTAGGCCAAAAGAATCCGCTTTGAAGAACTTTGTTAGCGGTCTTTTTGGCATTGAAATGGCCTCCACAAGCAAGAGTATGGCAAAAATTTAGAATGCTTGTGGCCTCAGTTTCAGGAATGCATCGCCGGATGATTTGGTCCGGGCAATACTTGAACAGTTCTGGATCTTCCCAAAAGAAATGCTTGACTTGGGAGAAAAACCGGTCCCTCTCTTGTTTGGACCAATGAGCTGGAATTTTGCCAACCGCAAGATAATTGACAATATCCGCAAACCATGGAAGAGTAGAATGTGAAACTTGAAGAAGTTGCTCATCCGGAAAGGAATCACGGATGGCTGCGAATTCTGAAGATTTCTCAATAAGCAAACGAGAGAGATGATCGGCGACAACATTGTCGGTCCCTTTTTTGTCCCGGATGTCAATGTCAAACTCTTGAAGTAAGAGGATCCATCGAATTAAACGAGGTTTTATCTCTTTTTTCGCTAACAAATGCCTAAGAGCGGCATGATCCGAAAAGACGATGACCTTGGAGCCAAGAAGATAAGAGCGAAATTTATCCAAGGCGTACACCACAGCTAGCAATTCTTTTTCAGTGGTGGTGTAGTTCAATTGGGCATCGCAGAGAGTTTTGCTAGCATAATAAATGACATGCGGAAGTTTATCCACACGTTGGCCCAAAACCGCCCCTAATGCATAGTCGGATGCGTCACACATGATCTCAAAGGGAAAAGACCAATTAGGGGGTTTCATGATTGGGGCGGATGAGAGGAGAGTGTGAAGTTTGATGAAAGCTTCCATGCAAGCGTCATCAAAATTGAACGGAACATCCTTGGCCAAGACATTACACAAGGGCCGTGAGATTTTGCTAAAATTTTTGATGAAGCGACGATAGAATCCGGCATGGCCAAGAAAAGAACGGATTTGACGGACGGAATTCGGAGGAGGAAGATTAGAGATTAACTCAACTTTTACCTTGTCTACCTCGATTCCCCGCTTAGAAATGACATGTCCTAAAACAATGCCTTCTTGGACCATGAAGTGGCTTTTCTCCCAACTTAGAATGAGATTCGTCTCTTTGCATCTTTGGAGCACAAGAGATAAATTTTTAAGACACAAGTCAAAGGAAGAGCCAAATACGGAAAAATCGTCCATGAAAACTTCCAAGAACTTTTCAACCATATCGGAGAATATGGACATCATGCACCTTTGGAACGTTGCCGGTGCATTGCATAGACCAAAAGGCATGCGTCGATAGGCAAAAGTATCAAAGGGACATGTGAATGTTGTTTTCTCTTGATCTTAGGGGGCGATTGCCACTTGGTTATAGCCGGAATAACCATCAAGAAAACAATAAAAGCTTTGGCCGGCTAACCTTTCTAGGATTTGATCAATAAATGGGAGCGGGAAATGATCCTTCCTAGTTGATGAATTAAGTTTCTAGTAGTCAATGCACACACGCCACCCGGTGGTGGTTCGTTGTGGCACGAGCTCACCCGTTGAATTTTCAACTACGGTGAGACCGAATTTCTTAGGGACAACTTGTGTGGGGCTCACCCACTTGCTATCAGAGATAGGGTAGATGATTCCCGCATCTAGCAATTTAATCAGTTCTTTCATGACCACTTCCTTCATATTTGGATTTAACCGGCGCTGGACCTCTCTAGTAGGCTTTGCGTCATCCTCCATATGAATGCGGTGCATACAAATGGAGGGGTCAATTCCTTTCAAATCTGCCACTGTCCAACCAATAGCTTCTTTATGCTCTTGGAGCATCGCTAAAAGGTTGGTCTCTTGGTCTTTTTGAAGGTCCGAGGCAATAATGACCGGAAGGGTTTGCTTTGGACCAAGGAACACATACTTGAGATGGGCCGGGAGCGGCTTAAGCTCAAGTTGTGGCGGAGATAACAATGATGGGACCGAAGGAGTGGTGGAAAGTTGGGGAAGTGGTTCTTTTGGAATTTTCCAAGGAGGTACATCCATGATAGCATTAATATCAAGCAAGGAATTGACTTCTTGAATGGCTTAATCAACATCAAAGTTTGAGAAGTCAAAATGGGACATGCAAGTTTCAAGAGGATTTTTGCTTAGAATGAAGGGGAGAGATTCTTCGACCACTTCATCAATGACATCCACAAGAAAACAATCATCCTCATTGGAGGGATGTTGAGTTACATGAAAGATGTGGAGTTTGACTTGCATGTTTCCAAAAGCAATGTCCATCACCCCGGTTTGGCAATTAATTGATGCATTAGCCGTGGCTAAAAATGGCCTACCAAGGATCACGAGAATGTGCTTTTTTGGGTCATGGACCGGTTCCGTATCAAGAACCACAAAATCTACCGGGAAGTAGAATTTGTCCACTTTGATGATAACGTCTTCGAGAATACCTTGTGGATGCTTGACCGATCTATCGGCAAGTTGCAAAATCACGGAAGTCGGCTTAAGATCTCCCAAACCAAGTTATAGATAGACTGAATATGGAATTAAATTCACACTAGCTCCTAAGTCAAGGAGGGCCCTCTCGATTTTGCTGTCACCAATGATGCAAGAGATTGTAGGGGCACCCGGATCCTTATACTTCGGAGGAGTGCTGTGCTGAATGATAGCACTAACATTTTCAGTCAACCTCACTTTTTTTGGCAAATGATTTTTAGAAGTGCGCTTTTGATTGCACAAATCTTTGAGAAATTTTGCATAGGGAGGGATTTGGTTGATAGCATCCAAGAGGGGCAAGTTAATCTTCACTTGCTTGAAAACTTCCCACATGTCTTGAATTTTACAATTCTTGTTCCCAAAATGTGTCGACTCTTGAAGACGTTGAGGAAACGGAGCTTTTGGCTCACAAGTAGTTTCCACATTTGGGGTGACATGTGTGGGATTTCCGTGAATGGTATTTGGACAAGAATTTGGATTAGAAGAGCTTGAATTTGAATTTTTCAAATGAAGGTTTTTCTCACTTGTGTCTCAATCAACCTTGTTGTCAACCACTCTACCACTCCGAAGGGTGGTGATAGCTTGAACTTATTAATGAGTCGACCCACTCGGAGGAGGGGTTTCGTTAATCACATGCATTCCTCTAGGATTTTCAAAAGGTTGAGAGGGAAGCTTGCCCTTGTCCTTTTGAAGCAATTGATTCACCGAGTTAGCTATTTGGCCCACTTGATTTTCGAGATTAGCTATGGATTGAGTATGAGAGTGAACCATTTGGAGAGTTGGCTGCAAGGATGTCAAGAGTTGCTTGTTGGCATCCATTATTTGCTTATTTAATGATTCCATCATTTGCTTGTTTGCAGCTACTATCTCATCAGTTGGACACACAGGAGGTTGATTGGAGACATTTGGATTGTAAGGAGGACGGTAGCTTGAAGAGGCTTAGAAAGGTCTACCTTGATATTGAGAAGAGGGCTGATTTTGCCGCCCTTGGTTTTGGAATTGGGAATTTTGTGGGGCTTGTTGCCGCCACGAGAAATTCGGATGATCTCGCCAACCCGGATTGTAGGTGTTGGAATATGGAGTGTTCCCGGGCCGCGAGAACATGGCATTAGCTTGCTCTTGGTTGGGATTGGGAAATTGCTCCGGTGTGGGGCAATCTTCCGAGAGATGGAATGGACTAGTACATGAAGCACAAACTGAACTTGCCGAATTTTGAGACAATGAAGGAGGAAGATGTGGTGCCATCAATTGGTAGAATTTATGAGCGATGGCATCCACTTGAGATGATTCCTCCCTTATTGATTTTGGTTGACAAGGGTTGGTGTTCTTTGCAATGGTTGCGGTCGGAGCCCTACGAGAATTATGTTGAAGTGAATTTTCACTCAAATTCTCAAGTAAGGTCCAAGCCTCATCCGCATTCTTGGACATGAACATCCCACCACAAGAAGAATCAACCATGAATCTATGGGTTTCGGTCAAGCCGGCATAGAAAGCTTGCACTAATTGCCATTTTGGGATCAAATGATGAGGACACTTCCGAAGAAGATCTTGTAACCTTTCCTAAGTCTCGTGGAGTTGTTCTCCATCAACTTGAGAAAAGCTTAGAATGGAACGCCTCATTTGGTTGGTTTTACTCACCAGATAATACTTCTTAAGAAATTCTTGTTGCAATTGAGCCCAAGAAGTAATAGAGTTGGGAGCGAGGTAGTTCAACCAATATTTTGCCCTATCCTTTAGGGAGAATGGGAAAAGATGGAGATGAAGTGCATTGTCCGGAAAACCTCTCAACCGGATGGTCGAGCAGATTTCAAGGAACTCATCAAGATGCTTATATGGATCTTCATTATCAAAGCCATGAAATGATGGAAGCATTTGGATGGTGCTTGATTTGATCTCATATTGAGCTGCATCTATGTTTGGCATTACTATGCAAGAAGGAGAAGCATAGGTGGTAAGAATGAAATGATCTCTAAGAGTCATTGGTTCTACATTAGGAATTTCAGCCCTTTCATTCCCCGGATTTCCTACGTTATCCCCCATTCCCTTGTAAGAGTGGGTTCCCTAAGGTTCCGTCTAAGAGTTCTTTCAAGTGAATTTATATCAATAGGCGAGTCAAGTGTGGGTAGAGAGAGTGACCTACGGCCAAACATCAACAACAAAGCATATATTCAACAACACAATTCATCATCAATACTCCATATACGATGTTCCCTTTCTCCTCAATTATCAAGACAGAAAATAAATGGCCACGACAAGGACCGATGCTTGTACACGAAATTAAACAGGATAAGAGCCTCAACAAGGGCTTGCAAATAAATTAACTACTTCTAAACTTAACACATGTACTGTATCTACAAGTTGAAACTAGAAGTCAAGAGACTTACCTGGGGTCCTCTAGACTTACAATTTGCTAGCGTTCCCACGGCGCTTCAAGTCCCTAAAATCTTACAACACTTAAAACACAAAGATGGTCAAAACACACAAGGAATATTCACAAGACACAATATTCACAATCAAACTAAAATTAACCCTAGAACCTTGGTCGCTAAACCGTATGCAAATCCCCGGCAACGGCGCCAAATATTGATCGGTTGGTCAATCATACATCAACCTTCGCAATAGCACGAATCATTGTAAAATAGGGCTATTGGTCGGGTAAGTCGAACCACTGGGACTGCGCTAGTCTAAGGCAACCTAAATGTCTAGAATCGTTCTTAGAATGATGAAGGGGAAATAAGGAGTTGTTTGTTTGTCACTAAATTGAATATGTGAAGTGCATGAAATAGAAACTTGCAATAATTGAAGCGAGATAAGATACGAGTAAGAAAAACTAAGGAAGTGAATCCGTCTCCATCCCTATACACATGCTAGGCTAAATTTAAATTCGGGAAATCAACATAAACGATGGTCATGATACATAACAACCCTTGGTTGCTATAATATCCTCAAGAGGTTCATTGAATCAAAAACAAGAATAATCCATCAAAGAAATACATGCTTAAACTACCTAAACTAGGGTGTAGTCTTCAACATGCTCCCTAAGCCAAAGATTATCAAGCCCTTAATTGAATGATAAAAGCACATAAAGTTAGGAATCAAGAATAGACCATCAAAGGGGGAACCTAAGCAATGGACTATCAAATTTCATCAACTTCATGCCATTAAAACTATTCCATGATCTCACTACCATTGTCACCATGAGAGTGCAAGCACTATGATTAAAAGAATAAACCATCTAAGATAGATAATTAATTCAACAATAATCATTAAAATACATGAAGATCCATTACAATAAGCAAAATGCTCTAGACCATGAAAAGACCATAGGTTATACATTGAAATCCCAAAATAAAATCTACACTAGAACATGCTTACAAGGAAGCGACTTCATCACCTCCCTAGAGAAAGAGTTAGTTACCCATTACTAAGCTAGAAGAAGGAAGAAGCTCCATCTTCATGGCCATTTTCGTGCAACCTTCTTGGAGCTTGAAGAACACACCTCTTTTGCTCTCTTCTCTCTCCTCTAATCTTGTAGCAAAAATAGGATAATGTTTTGTGTGGTCCTTCCTCTCTCTTATCAAGCTCAAGTCAAGGCTCTCTCTCCTCCAAGGAACACCTCCAACCACTTCATAAAGAAGGAAGATGGCATTGAGGAAACCAATGTGCAAGTGGCTGAAATTGAGCCATTTCCGAGTGCAATCTTCCTGATTTTCGAGCACTCGAAGAGTGGTCTCGAGCACTCTAAATTAGTGTAATGTGTAACATGCTCTTCTTGCTCAGCACTGACCTACTTTGGTAAAACTGCTATAACTTTGTGCCCTAAACTCTGAATAATGATCTGTTTGAAGATTTGGAGAGCTGATTGAGTGCTTTAAAAACTTCATGTTTTGATGAAGACCTAATTCTCAAGTTTGGTTGGTCGAAAATGGGGAGAAAGGCAGTACTTCAGTGCTGCCAGGCAGTTCTGCGCACCTCTGTTAAGAAGATCATAACTCTCTGCTCTGAACTCCGAATGACGAACCACTTGAAGATTTAGAAAGCTGATTCAGTGTTCTAAATCTTTCATGTTATGATGGAAGTCCAGTTCTTGAGTTTACTAGGTCGAAAATGGTGACAAAAGTTAGGATCTACTGCTGCCAGAAATTCAGAATTGGCACCCTTTTTGTTCAAAATTCCACAAGGCATCATTTTTGCTTCCTTTTTGCACTTTAACCTGAAAATGCACAAAAACATGCAAATGGAGTTAATCTACATAAAATAATCAATTAATGGACTTTGTTGATGTAATTTGGGGCGCTTGAATATACAGTATTCAGCGCTTATCACCCACAAACAAGTTTTACTCTACTACAGTCCAAGCAGAGATTCGATACACGTATACATCCTAGTTAACTCAACAATAATTAATAGTCCATAAATATATGTATATAGGTACACACTTTAGGGTTTTCATTAGATTTTAGGATGGACTCAACCTGAATAGAAGACAACATGCAAAACGCACATATAGTGGGCATGAGTATCTCAACCTACCAGGGTTCTCAACACTCCTATAACCAATGAGACTTCTTAAGGCAGTATACACTTCCTAACCATAGATCCTGAGACTCAAGCTCATATCATGACTCATATATATATATATAAATCCATCATGTCTAAAGCATAAAATACAATCCATTAGGTCATCCAATTAATTTAATGGCCTGACCTGAAAATAAGGAGGACTTAATTTTCTAGTTAATCCGTTTCGTTATAAATCCGAATAGTTAAGACTTAACTTTTATCAGTTAATCCGTCCCTAAGATGTCACCATCCCATACTGGTGCATCACATACATACAATCCAATAATTGATGAAATAATTAAAATAATACATCAATTAAATCCGAATAATATGCATAATAAAAATCAGATAATTAACTGAGTATATTATACTGCTGATACATGATTAAAATTTATAACCATACATATAAAATTGCTAGAACAAAAGTAAACAATTTAAAACACCCATATTCAGTAACAGTATGCAAATTTATTTTAAAATTTCATAATGTTCAAGTCCATAGCGTATTACGGTAGATTATGCATTCTGGGATTTTTCCATGTCCATTTAAATCATTTATAGCAATTAAAATGGAACAATATACATTATGGGCAAAATAACAAAGAAACCTAAATCACAGCTAAAACCACCCTCCACATAGTCGACTATGCCCTCAGCATAGTAGACTATACGTAGTCTTCTGTGCCTTCAAGATAGTCTACTGTACGTAGTCGACTACTACTTCAAAGTGCCTTTCAATACAGTCGATTATTCGTAGTTTACTATGCCCTTCAATATAGTCGACTATGCGTAGTCTACTATGCCCTTCAATATAGTTGACTACTTCTTCTTGTAACTCCTCTGTTTTTCTATCCAACCTCCATTGATAGAATCCTAACCTTCGATCTCATTCCCATACTCTCATAATAATTTATTTTAGATGTCCTACCATGTAAAGATCAAACTTAAACAACAAATCATGTAACATAAATTAAAAAATAAACAAAACAAGAATAGGTGAATAAAACTATGAAATCCTCTATTTTAATCCGATTCAAACATGCATAATTGTTTAATTATATTATTTAAATATCTTGGAATCTCCTAGGCATGTATAGAAACACAAATCAAAGGGAGAGAGTAGGAGAAAAACTTGCCTTTAAGGTTTCGGAATGAAAACCTTAAATCTTCTTCTTCTTTGATTTTCTAGCGACTTGCGCTGCCGTAAAACATCTCTACTACTCCATGCTAGCCCACACACAACCCTTCCTTTCTTCTCATTGGGTTCGGCCTCCTCTCTTGGCCGAATCTCCTTCTTTATCTCTTTCACGTTTTCTCTTAACTCTTTGTTATCTCTCTGCCTCTTTTTCTCTCTAATAATATATATCACATAAATAATATTTAAGCCCCCTCTTCTACAGACTTAAAGAATATATATAGGCCTTTACTTTAACCCTAATCCTATATGCACTTTACTTCTGCTAATAAGGTAAATACTAAAAGAAAAGGAAAAATATAAAATATAAATATATACAACTATGTTAATACGTGATTTCATATATATAAATATACTATATATTTTATAACTATATATATATATATATATGTATATATCAGAAGAATATAATAATTATCATCATTAAAGTTAAAAGTTAATAATATTAATTATTATAGTTTGTATAACTATATATATATTTATATAAATATATATATAGTTATACAAACTATAATAATTATAAATATATATTTATATAAATATATATATAGTTATACAAACTATAATAATTAATATTATTAACTTTTAACTTTAATGATGATAATTATTATATTCTTCTGATATATACATATATACCCATATATATAGTACCACCAATCCATAGGTAACTATTTGTACCCTTTTAATCTCCTATCCAAATAGTTCATGCAACCCATGGGTTTGGTCCTTGACTACTCTCCATAACCATTAAAATGAAATAAAATAAAATGAAACAAATATTTAAATCATTTAATTCCTAACAATTAATTACCAATTAATTACACATCATCTAATCAAGTAAAAATCATAAAAATAATTATTTAATTAACACATCATTTAAAATAAACAAATAATTCAAATAACCACATAATCAAATAGCCAATTAATCAATTAAACAAATAGTCAAAAAATCAAATAAATAATTAAAAATATAGTTAAAACAATTAATAAAATACCAAGACTATCCTTTTAAAATTAAGAGTATTACATTCTTCCCCCCCTAACAAAAGGAATTCCGTCCTCGAATTTGCCCTTACTGTAGTCCATAATTTCTGGAAACTATGAGTGAATGACATCCTCCCGTTCCTAAGTGGACTCAGCGTTATTATAATGGCTCCACTGGACACACACTAATAGTATGACCTTATTGCGAAGAATTTGATCCTGACAGTCTATAATACGACATGGTGGTTCCAGATATGTACAAGCATTTGGATGAGTTTCTTGAAGTATGTTCCACCATAAAATATACAGACATGCCGGAAGAGGTTTTAAGACTCAAACTTTTTCCATTCACCTTAAAAGACAAGGCAAAGTATTGGTTTAACAATCTTAGGCCTTTGTCAATCACTTCTTGGGCAAAAATGCAACAAGAGTTCTTGAAGAAGTACTATCCGGTTTCTAAGACCAATGCCATGAGGACCTCAATTCGAGAATTTTCACATGGGGATAGAGAAACGTTTCATGAGGCATGGGAACACTTCAATGAATTGCTTAGGAAGTGTCCACATCATGACATGCCCAAATGGCAATTAGTTTAATACTTCTTTGAGAGCTTATCGGACAACTATAAGGGTATGGTTGATGCTTCCATGGGTGGCTCATACATTGATAGGCATGAAGATGACGTGTGGCGTCTCTATGAGAGCATGAGTGAAAATTCTTTGCATAGAACACTTTCATCTAAGAATGGTAGAAATTCACAAGGTAGGAACAGTGTTGGCTTACATCAAGTCGACCATTCAAATGAAATAGCCGCCGAAATGAAGTCTTTATCTCAAAGGTTTGATCAATTTTTTATTAACCAAAACTCTGCGAACCAAGTATCTTCCTTCCCTAACTATTCTCATCGTGCATCAAATGAAACATGTATGACTTGTTCTAGTGTTCTTCATTCTACTTCTCATTGTCCTCACGGACAAGTGCAAAGTCAACCTAATGAACAAGTC
Organism: Cornus florida; assembly: GCF_030987335.1. Classification (NCBI taxonomy): domain Eukaryota; kingdom Viridiplantae; phylum Streptophyta; class Magnoliopsida; order Cornales; family Cornaceae; genus Cornus; species Cornus florida. Next base: position 47,897,398 of record NW_026775575.1, read on the forward strand.
AATGCAGCTTTTGTGAACCAAGGGAACAATCCTTATGGTACTCATTATAATCCAAGTTGGAGGAGTTATCCGAATTTCTCTTGGAAAAACCAAGGAGAGGGCTCAAACCCTCCCCAAGGCGGTTTTCAAGGGAAGTACATTCCACCTCCACTTCAAAACCAAGGATCCCAAGGTTATAAACCCTATTAATCACAATGGAATCAATTTGCTAATTCTCATTTTCCCAACCAATCTTATTCCCAAGGTAATACTAGAAGTCCCGCCTTTGAAGAGAAAGTTTTGAATGCTTTGGGCACTTTAGAGGCTAACACTCAATTACTTTATTCTCACTCTCAATTTATTGTGAAGTTAGAAACCCAAGTATGGCAAATAGCAAGCACTCTCAATGCAAGAGAGAAGGGAAAGATGCCTATAAATGCCCCACCTAAGCAACAATGTGTCATTGGAAGGCCACACCATTGAACATGTTAATGCAGTGACTACCTTGCGGAGTGGTAGGATTGTGGATAATCAAGTTGGAATGTCCAATGAAGAAAGTGAACCGGTACAACCTCAAGTTGTCACCCGTCTCGTTTCACATCCCATTCTTCCTTCATTGCATATACATGAACTTGTAAATGAGAAAGTCTTGAAAGATGTGTTTAAAAAAAAAGTTTTGAAAAATGATGTTGAGAAGGTTTTGTTGAAAAATGATTTGAAAACTTTTTGTGTTAAAGAAAGTTCAAAAGAAAATTTTAAAAAAGTGTTTGAACCAAAGGTTCCATTTCCGGATACCTTAAAAGGATCCATTTCAAAAAACAAGCAAAAGGCAAAAACAAATGAAATCATGGAAATGTTTAGGCAAATGAAAGTTAATCTTCCACTATTGGATGCAATCAAGTAAATTCTGGCTTATACTAAATTCTTGAAAGACTTGTGCACCCAAAAGCGGAAGAACAAGAGCCAAGCACCAAGAAAAGTGGTTTTGACCGAGCAAGTAAGCTCAATTTTGCAACATAACACTCTTCCAAAGTTGAAGGACCCCGGTTCACCCACTACATCATGCATTATTGGTGATCATATCATTAATCGGGCGCTTATTGACTTAGGAGCAAGTGTTAACGTTCTTCCATACTCAGTTTATGTCAAATTAGGCCTAGGTGAATTGAAACTGACGTTGGTAGTTTGCAACTTGCCAACCGATCCATTAAGAAGCCTAGGGGTATAATTGAGGATGTTTTGATAAAGATTGACAAATTCTTTTTCCCGGTTGATTTCGTTGTCATAGACACGGAACCGGTTCCCAATCCTAAGAACCAAATTCCCGTTATCATTGGCCGTCCTTTCTTGGCAACCGCTAATGCCAACATCAATTGTAGGACGAGGATAATGAAGATCTCATTTAGCCACATGAAGGTGAAGTTGAATATCTTTAATCCCACACCCAATTCATTTGATAAATATGAAGGAAAAGTTAATGTTGTAGATGAATGTCATGATCTTCAATGTCAAGGAAATGAGCTTTTGTGTAAAACCAAAACTTCCAAAGGATCATCTTCAACCTTGCATTCTAAAAGTCTTGTTTCAAACTCTTGCTTTGAAAGGGCATGGAAGCCCAAAGGTTGTAGTTGCATAGACAAGGGACCAAAGATTTCTTTTGAGCTTAATCCAACAAGTTCTTCAAAGAACCATTTGTTGGGAGGAGTTCAAAGCATCTATCACCCCAACAAGGAGGGGATACATTATAAGATCTTTGATCCGGGCTAAAAGAGCCCAATGTCTTGCTAGAGACGTTAAAGACTAGCAAAAGCATTCGTAGGGTGTCAAAACCCTATTCCTCCCCCATTTCTATCTTTCATTTCATTTCTTGCGAAGTCTCGATACTTGTTTTTGGTTCATATGCACTTCAAGGAACTTTGGTGAGGATTGCATAAGCTTTTATGTCATTATTGAGCATTCTGCATAGTTCGATCGATCTCAAACCTAAGTTCGATCGATCAAACTCCATTCTGCATCCAACACTTAGAAAATTTTTCGACCTACAGAAATCTGCATCCAAATTACCTCTCTGTCCCTTCGTTCGAACCAACTCTTAGATCGATCAAGAGACCTTCAATCGATCCAACTTCCAAGTTCGATCAATCTCACGATTCAACACTTAACAAAATTTTGAGCCTTCATCAACCTGCATATTTCAGCTCTCTGTCTGATCAATCGAAGCATTCCAAGATCGATCAGGAAGTTTTTTGATCGATCCAACTTCCAAGTTCGATCGATCTCATATTCCAACACTTAGCCAATTTTTTGAGCCACAAATCTGCATACTTTTGCTCTCTGTCTGATCGATCGAACTCTTGTTTCGATTGATCTCAGTCTTCATGTCATTATTTTGACCTTATTTTGACTTTTTAAATTTTCAAAAATCCAAAAATATCTGCATTTGTATTTCATTTTATTTTTCAAAAAGTTTTCAAAAATTCAAAAATATTCTATTTTAATTAATTTTTAATTATTAGTGTTTATTCAATTTAATTTACCTAAAAAAAAAAACCCAAAAATATTTTATTTTATTTTTCAATTTTTAATTTTAATCCCAATTTTTAATTTTCATTTTGCAATTTTCCAAAATTTTAAAAATCCAAAAACACTTTGAAGAGAGTTCATCAAAGTTCGATCGATCACAGTTGAGTTCGATCGATCGAACCCTGTCGGGAATGTTTTTAAAAATAGAACCGAGGGTTTGCAAGATCGATTACAAAGATTGATCTAACTCACCCTCATCCTCAAAACCTTAACCCCTCTTCGTCGCCGTCACTGTCCAATCACTTCACCATCTCCGGCGAAGCTTTCCAGCGAGTTTCCAAGCTTCGCATCTCTCTTTCATCTCAGATTCCATCTTTCCCTCTTCGCATCCACTTTTCTCACTCATTCAAGGTAAGAACCGAGATCCACTTTAAGATTTAATCCTCGATTTGATGATTCAATGATTTATATACTCGATTTAGGTTGCTTAGATGGTTGAATCTCCATTTTTAAAGCTTCGAAGCCCTGAGTTTTTATATGTATATATATATGTGTATGCTTCTATGTATATATATGTGTTTTTGATCTATCTTTAGAAGTTTGGGCCTCGATTTGTGATAGATACTTGTTGATTTGATGTGTTATTGGGCCCATGAACACGTTCGTGTAGGCCCCATGCCTCCAAGGTCACAGATCTGTGACCTTTGAGTTTTCAACGTAGCATAGTTCGATCGATCGAACTAGCTCCGATTGATCTTGAGAGATCGATCGAACTCATGTCTCCGATCGATTGAAGTAGTAAGATCGATCTCACTTACTTTTGATCGATCCAACTTTTGTGATCGATCTCACTTCTTTTTATGATTGATCAAACTTCACAGATCTCAGACACACACTTCATTCATCATATCTTATGTTCATGCTATCATATCTATGCCCAATGCCTGTGATATTCCACATTGGATGCATTTCATACTTACATTGTTTAGCATGTTTCATATTCTACCACTTGCATAGATTCATGTCATATTTGTTTTGTCTAATTTTACTTAACATACATAATTCTATTTCGTGCTTTTAAATTTCTTATTCTAGCACTAACTCCCATTGCAAGTTTTTCTTTTTCTGTTTGCAGGCCATGGTAAAGAGGAAGACCGTTGCCAACAGGTAACACGGGCCCACCCGACATACTAGGCCACGGACAGAGGAGCCAGCAGAGCCCACTTATGCACAGTGGGAGCCAATACAGGCTACCCCACCTCAGTCACCATCTCATGAGCCTGAGGATGACCACATACCATCCACTTCTGCGGCTCATCCTGCTTTCACTCCATCACCATCGCCACCGCAGACTGGAGCTGAGCATTCACATATACCAGCTCAGCCAACTTAGCCAGCTCATTTGGGGCGTGATAGGCCCATGCCTCGATATGCGCACATGACACTCGACCATGAGTCAGAGTTTGACATGGCATTCTTCTCTCGATCGGTGCTGACCCGATCCGCCTACCAGGATATTATTCAGAGGGGCCTAGCCGCTATTCTTGCTCCCATTACAGAGCCGGTCTACCCACGACTGGTTCAGTTGTTCCACCAGAACCTCCGACCATCGCCGCGTACCACAGCTGAGATGGTCACTTCTATCGATGGCCATCCGATCACCATTACAATGGACACTTTAGCCCGCTCTTTCCGCTGTCCACACAGATGTCCTACAGAGCTTCAGGACACATATCCGAGGCTATTCAGGCCTTCCTATGCCGACATGGTAGTTTTTCTCACAGGTCACCATGCTAGTGGCGAGACCTTAGCCACCCGGACATTCCTTCCTGACGACCTATGGTTCACTGATTCCGTTCTCTATCAGAATATATACATGGTAGGGCACAAGATTCAGAGGAGGGGCGATTATCTGACAGCCCTTTACTCTTTCTACACTGGGCACTGGGTGTCCATTCCTACGCTCATCTGGAGCGTGATGAGGAAGTTGTATGACGAGTACATCATCAAGGAGACGCCCGAACGGGCTAAGTCTCTTCCTTTCAGCCACTTCATCACCCAGATCCTCTTCGACTAGCGCTACCCCATCCATCCTAGGGAGCACCCCGAGAGAGGTTCATGTCAGTTCCTCAGGAAAGACTGGAACAAGACCTACCACTTCATTATTACCAGGCTGCAGGACCACGCGGTACTAGCTGCAGCGGAGTTGGAGCTAGAGGAGGTACAGGTGTAGGCCCAGGCCCAAGTAGAGGCAGAGGCAGCAGCAGCACATCTCGCAACGAAAGACGCACCAGTCGATTCGGCTACCGAGCATTTAGACATAGACTTAGAGCGCCCTACAGACGATGTAGAGCAGGACTCTCCAGCCAGGTCGCCCATTGATGAACAGGAGCAGACTCAGGAGCTTTCTACTGATTCATCTATGCCTGAGACTCCAGATATGACCCCTGGCTTTGGAGTACGTCTACAAATGCTTGAGGATGCTGTTACTGCCATCCGAGCTGACCTCACAGCCCACAGAGCTGATTTTGTTGCCTTACGCACGGATGTTGTGACCATGTTCAGAGATTTATCCAGAGACATCCACGGAGCCAAACCTACCCATCCTACCTCATCCTCCTGAGCTCCCAGTCTTTTCTATCTTATGATCCCTCTCTCTTTTTGATATTTTACTATTGTCACTGTACATTATTATTTTTACAGCCGATCTGTCGGCTTTGATATTTTTGTTGTACCTGCACTTTATCCGTTTTATATATCTATTTTTGCTATGGATGTCATATGATTGTATTCTCATATCTGTATATTTGACTCCATCAGGTGCATCACAGTGACTTCAGTGAGAGAGTGCTACCCAATTTCCAGGACCACCCTTATACCTCTCTTATTTCTTTATCTGTTTATCCCATTTACACTTACATGTCCACTGTGCACTGATTATCCCATTTTGTTATCTAATAAGTTTATCCAATTACCAATTTTCAGGACCACAGTTCATCCCAAGTTTGGGGGGGGGGGGGCATGCCATCCACTTTGGATATTTCAGTCCCGATCATTCTTGCATAGTTGCACTGGTATACTCCTTCCTTTGTTCACTTTACACATTGAGGACATTGTGCAATTTAAGTTTGGGGGGACTGGTGTTTTACAATGTTAATTTTAAATTCAAAATTTGAGCATGACTTGTGTATTTGAGTGATATTTCGATGATTGGTTCATATCTAGCTAAGATTTTGATCTTTTGAGGACTATATTGCTTAAAAATTAAAAATTGCTTGACTTGAGAGTCTAATACTCCTTGTGTGCCTTAGGGATGCCATTTAGGAGTAAATTTTTTGAAAAATTGATATCATGCTTGCACTTGTGGTCCACATCATCCTGATTTTGTGATTGTTTTGAGATTCTCTAGTCCTCTACACTAGCACCGGCGCACTCTAACATTCATTTGTGGGGTACATGCTTTGTTGATTATTGAATTGGTTATATCCCAATTGGGCTAGTAGTGCATTGAAAGCTTTCATTCTTGATAAAGGTGGATAACAACCCATTTTCACTAAGTAGTTGGGATTCTAGCTCATCAAGCACTGAACTTCTCGCGTCGAAAGGTGGAGGGCCCAAACTCTAAGTTAATAATTGAACTTGCTTTAAAAAAAAAAAAAAAAAAAAAAGTGAGGACTTCTCCCAAAAGGTGAGAATTAGGAAATGATTAGATGGTTGTTGTCTTGATTTGTAGCCTAGTTGATTTGAGCTTGTAAGTCCGTAGGGGTATTTGAATGCCTAATGCCCTAAAGCCGTCTGGTTTGGGAGTCATTGACCTAACGCTCGAACTCATGAATCGCTAGAAAGCTGAATAGATCAACACATTGCACCATACTTCTATCTTTGATCCTTTTAAAAAAAATCGAGTGAAAAGAATAAGCGCATCTAGAACAATAAAGCTTTAATAAAAGGTCCACTTTTTGTCTTAATGATCGGTACTAGATTTATATGCTAGTTTGAGGGTAAGAATGTGATTAATTCTTTAGTTAGCTAAGATAGCAACATATTTGATGCCGGTCCACTCAAAAGGATTCTAGAGTTGTTTTGATTTGCATGATCATTTTCTTGATGTGTGGAGGACCATATTTGCTTGCTTGATGTTGAGATTTTGGGAGATTGCTTGGAAAGGGTTGAAAATTTGCATACTTGAGGTAGTTTTCTCCCAATGCTTGTTTGCAACATTGGTGCCTCTTTTGAAAAAATGAGCTTAATGTTTGTGGGTACCATTTCTGGAAACCCTCACGAGACTTCACTCATCCACTAGGGGAAACCTAAGGGTTTAAAAGGCTTGTTGCATATGCTAAGTGCAATCATATTCCCTACGATAGTGGCGTTATCCATTTATTGTTTTCTAGATTCATACTTGTATAGTTGTTTATTTCATTCCTTTACTTTCTAGTTCATTGCTAGGGACTAGCAATATTTAAATTTGTGGGTGTGATGAGCGCTGAAAAGTGCGTATTTAAACCTCTTAAGCTTAGGCATTCTAGTACCTTTATCTATCTTACTTTACTATTTTAGATTGATTTCGTATTATTTCTATTTTCAGGCACTTATCCCGAAAATAAACTAACTCAGCCAAATAAGAGCTTAATTGAAGCAATTCTGAGATTAAACAAAGAAAGGAGCAAAGTGGAGAAAGAGGGAAGCAAATGAAGCCAAAGGTGACAAGCAGCAAAGTTTGATCGATCCAAGTTCAAGGTTCGATTGATCGAACAATGATCGATCTCAGTACTTCATGATAGATCCAAGCCTTGACCTAAAAGTATAAAGTTCCAAAAGTTCGATCGATCCAACACCATCCTTTAATCGATCGAACACTTTTGTCCTTATTCAAATGATTGATCTTATCCACAGCTGTACTACCCACTAACCACTTTCGTCCTTTTCCCATAAATATCTCCCAAAAATATCTCGAATTTGTCTTTTTCCAAAAAGCTCAACCAGTTGGATCGATCCAGCCTAAGTTCGATAGATCTAAGCTAGTTCGATCGATCCAAGTCTAAGGTTCGATCGATCGAACTTCCTCCAGTGCGAAAAAAGTTAAATTTCCATCTCATTGAAAGTTGTCCTTTATCCAATCATTAGGGAATATTGTGTGCACGACCCTACCTCATTTTGGGTGTCATTTTGACCTACCTATATAAGGATAAGGATTGTTTTTTACAAGGGAGCCAACATTAATTTCATATCATCTTTTGGAGAGCAAGCTTAGATGAGGAGGAGGCTAGAGACACCATTGGAGTTCTTCATCAACAAGGAGCAGATTTCAACCATGGAATTAGCCCTTGAGGGTTACAGCAACATCACCATGAGTGGCTAGACATCTCTTGGGGCTAGAGTTAGCCCTAAGCATGCTTTCTATATCTTAATCTTGTGTATTATTGAGGGATTAGTGTTGTAATTGATGTTTTAACACTTTGATATATATAGATCTTGTTTATTCAATGATTTATGTGATTTAATGCTTCCAATTGATCATTTCATTCTATCCATATATCTATATATGCTAGAATAGATGTTCATGTGCTTGTCTCTAGATTTTGTATTATTGATGCATGTCTATGTGTATTGATGCTATAGATTTGGAGATTGTCAAAATATTGTGCTTAAAGGAATGCTTTTGTGATTCTCTTGATGGTTTATGCTTATCTCTTGATGGATTGTGCCTCTCCCCTAGTTTATTTTCATGTTAGTAGTGTAGATGTAGTGTAGTGTTAAATGGGAAGACAATCTATGCTTGTTGTTTAATGATCTAAGCTTTTGAATGCAATTAACAAATGCCTCTATCCTTGTGTTGTATTTGGATTGTGAGCTTAATGAAAGGATTAATGACTTATTTTGATTTATTGTATTTTGATTTATTGTGCCTTTCACATGTTGTTTAGACAATATATGCTTCATTGCTTAGATATGTTGTACCTTTCACATGATGCTTAGACAATGCATGCTTAACTAGTCATCCTTACTTGTTGAATCAACCAAACACACACACACCAATATTGCAACACACTATTTGCCCTCATTAATCACTTGTCAATGATATAGAAATGCATTGCTTGGTGGTGATCTCTAAACCCCAAGATCTTTCTTTCTCTTACTTACTCTTAATTGCATTCTTTTGCTATCAATTAGTTTAATTTAGTTGCTCTTTAATCAACTAACCAACCAATTGTTTGATCACTCGACCTACTAGCCCTAATAACAATTCCACGACATTGGTCGATCCTCACAGCCCCTTGGGACGATCCCTACTCGCCCTAGCTATATTTTTAGTGAAAGGTAGTAGTGGTTTCTATAAATGTAAAACTCTTGGCCTTCGCCTTAATGCATACTCTTTAAGCTTAACGGTGAGGACGACGACCCCCGCCACACCACAAGGTAATTGTGTTTTCCGGTCATGCCGCTCTTAGGCATCTTTTAATGAAAAAGGAAACCAAACCTTGCTTGATAAGATGGATCCTACTTCTTCAAGAGTGTAACTTTGAAATCAAGGACAAAAAGGGCTCCAACAATGTCATTGCCGATCATCTGTGTAGATTAATGGTTGAATCTTCTCCGAATCTTGAAATTCATGAATAATTTCCGGATGACCAACTCTTTCAAATCTCAAATGGGATGTTGCCTTAGTTCGTCGACATTGTTATCTATCTTACAACCGGCAAACTTCCCATTAATTGGTCAAAACAATATAAGGACCGATTCTTTGCTAACATCCAAAAATTCTATTGGGAAGATCCCATTCTATTTCATTATTGCCCAGATCAAATCATAAGGAGATGTATGCTGGAAAGTGAAGTTCCGAGCGTCCTTGTGTTTTGTCACACACTTGCTTGTGGTGGGCATTTTAGTGGAAAAAAGACCGCTTTGAAGGTTCTTCAAAGTGGGCTCTTCTGGCCCACTATCCACCGAGATGCCTATAACTTTTGTAAGGTGTGTGTTCGGTGCCAAAAGTTGGGACCAATGTCAAAGAGAGACATTATGCCTTTAACTTCAGTCTTCGTAGTTGAAATCTTCGATGTATGGGGCATAGATTTTATAGGACCATTCCCAATGTCTTATGGCTTTCAATACATTCTCCTTGCCGTTGATTATGTATCAAAGTGGGTTGAGGCTTGTGCTACCAAAACGAATGACCATTCCGTGGTAATTACATTCATCAAATCAAATATTTTTGCTCGTTTTGGTATGCCAAAGGCCATGATAAGTGATAGAGGAAAACATTTCTGCAATCAATTCTTGAAGCAACTTTTCTTGAAATACTTCGTCATACATAAGGTGGCCACTCCCTACCATCCCCAAACAAGTGGGCAAGTCGAGGTTTCCAATAGGGAAATCAAGCATATTCTTGAGAAAATTGTCAATCCGACCCGAAAAGATTGGTCAAGGAAATTGAATGATGCTTTGTGGGCTTACCGGACAGTTTACAAGAATCCAATAGGCATGTCTCCATATAGACTTGTTTATGGGAAACCTTATCATCTTCCAGTTAAGCTAGAACACAAACTAATTTAGGCAATAAAAAAACTCAACTTTGATTTTGATAAGGCTGGAAATGACCATTTGCTCCAAATCAATAAGCTAGAGGAATTGAACTTCAAAATTTAAAGGATGAAGGGACCTTCAAAGTTAATGGTCAAAGGCTTAAACCATATATTGATGGACAAGCTCTTCAAAGAAATGTGGAATCCGCTCTCTTAGTGGATCCCATTTACTTTGAAAATTGAGAGCATCTCACGTCTTTATAGCAACAATAAACACTAGTTGTATCGAGTTTCTCCTTCGTTGCATGTTAATTTACATTTTATTTTTATTTTTATTATTTTATTTTATTTTATTTTTTATTATTTTTTATTTTCTTTTTCCTTTTGTACATTTATGCATTTTTAAATTCCAAAATAAATAAATAAATAAATAACAAAATAAATTTTTTTTGTAATGGGTAGTTTAGGTTGGTGTTTGATTTTATTTCAATTTTTTTTTTTTTTTTATGTATATTTCATTTTGGTGTATATATATTTCTTTTTAGTTTTGCTTTATTATATATATATATATATATATATATATATATATATATATATATATATATATATATATATAATAAATAACAAAATAAAAAAAATTTAATGGGTAGTGTAGGTTATTATTTGATTTTATTATTTATTTACTATTATTTTTATATATTTTATTTTAATATATATATATAGATTTCTTTCTAGTTTTGTGTTTAAAAAAAAAAAAAAAAACAATCGATCCCCGCAATAAGAGATCAATCCCATGCTTTGGTAGAGACCAACAAAAAAAAGGCCCTAGTGGATTGATCCCCCAACCATGTGGATCAATCCCCTTCCACTTTCTCATTGTATAGTAAAGGAGAAATTTTTTGTTTATTATAATCGATCCCTCACTTCAGGTGATCGAGCCCCTTAGCCTTGCCCTCAATTTTTTGCCTCTCTTCTCCCTTCGAATTCCTCAAGCAAATTTCCCCTCACAATCTCTTCATCCGTTCTTCATCACTCTTCTCCTCCCCATGAATCTCTTCATGGTGTTCACTCCCAATTTCTTCCTGGCGTTCATGGTGTAACACAAACCCACAATCTCCCGTTGTTCTCTTCTTCTCTTCAACGGCGTTGCGGTTGGTTCTTCTCCGGCGTCGCGGCTGGGTCGTTCTTCTCTGATCACGGCTAGGTCGCTGTTCTCCAATGATTTCGGTTGGGTCGTTATTCTTCTCCAATTCCGACTGGGTTTTTCCCCGGCAAAAGTGTCAAAACTATGATGCGACCGAGCGTGTGCACAAAATAATGCACATCACTTTAGGTTTAGAAATAATGTCAAGTGGGCATCATATTTTATAATTTATAAAACCACTAAACACTTATACTATGGAGTATGAAGCGAGTAGAGATTATCCTAAGAGATCTAAATAATTATTGGTTTTCGGAATTGAATTCTACTTTAGTGCTTATGTGATTGCTAAAAAGGGTTTTGTTTGTGATTAAAACTAATTTTAAACTAAATGATTGCAATAAAGAAATAGAGTTTAAGAGATTGAAAAGAGACTTAGGATGTAGGATTCACCACCAAAACACATTCCTTAACTCACTAACTTTTAACTAATTGGGGAAATAATACTATGTAATCTATATATGGATAACAATTGCAATGAAAAGTGTAAACCATCAATATCAAGCATGAATTAACTACCTAATGACAATTAAACTAAGTGTAGTGCAATTCACCAATTCAAAGCATAATTCATCAATTCAAATTACAAATTCAATACACATTAATCTAGAGGATATGTAATTGTAATAATAAGTATGGATTTCAAACAATTGTATGGATTGTCTATTTACCTAATAATTAAATTGCAATTAACTAATTTACCTTAAATTAAACTAATCAAACCTGAAATTAACCTATTTAAACTAGACATTAACCTAATTGTGTAGTACAACCCATCTAATATAAGTAATGTTCATCAAATTAGAACACAATTACATCAAATTAATACAATGCATAGCCATCACATAATTCAATTCACAAAGAAATCAAGTGTAAAGATCAATTATCATTCAAAAACATATAAGATATTATATATGAAATTGACAAAGATAATCAATTGAAAGAATTATTATATATATATATCAAGGCTATAACAAAAATTACATAAATTAAATCCCCAAAATAGTAAAAGAGAGAAAAGTTAGGTTATATGCTTAGGGTTTATCCAACCCTAAGTTGAAGAATTAGCCGCTCATGGTTGATGGATGCAAGATGTCAACAAGCCCCATCCTTTGATTCATTTGGCTCCTCTTCTTCTTCTCTGAACTTTTCTCAAGAATCCTAACTTTTTCTTCATGTTTTCTAAAGAGAATATCGATATCTCGATTATGAAAATAAAAACTTAATAATCAATAATAATAATAACTCCCTAAAAATAATGGATATTGGTCTCCTTAAATAAGCCTTATTGAAGACCAATAAGTTACAAAATAAGCCCAAAACAATAAAATCCTGTAGCCAAGTAAACATCAATCCTGCAATGCTACCGGGTGCTGGGAGATCGATCCACCAAGGGCATTTTTAGTTCTGTGAATAGTGGGGGATCAGTCCCCCAGTGTTAAAAATTTCCTTCTAGCCTCTTCTAGCTCCATTTTGGCCCCGGGCTAATTGGCTTGCTTCTTGATCTTTGGGAACATCATAAAAGGCCCAAAAAAAGGTATAATTGACCACTTTTGAAGAATAAGCACATTATACGAACAATGGGCTGCGACCTCTTTTTGCCATTTTCTGAACTTTTTCCGAATGTCTTTACTTGTCTCCAAAAAGGCTTTAATGAACCAAAATTAGTCCGTTTGAACCTTATTGATCTGAAATTGACAAAAACATAAATTAGAACTAAAACATGATAACAAGATAGATGCAATGACTAAAATACCCTAATTTAGGTGTTAAAATATGGAGCATTTAAGCACTTATCAATAGGTTAGTTCAAGGGTAGTATTGTAATTTTTTATATATGTGAAATTTGCTATATATGTGAGGTCTTTTGAAATTCATTTGAGAAGGTACATTGTATCTTAGACTTTCAAAACAGGCTAAAAATGTAAAATTTTCTAATATACAAGGGCATCTGCCCTCTCAAGGGCATTTCAGTATTCTTCTCTGATATTCACAATGGTATTATGGTCACTTAAGTATGCTAAGATTATTTGAAATTCTCTAAGAAAGGTATATTGTGTCACATATCAGTTTTACAGGTTTATATTGCCAATTTTCTAGTATAACACATTATTTTTTATCTCGGTTACTCTTAAGAATATTTTAGTCCTTTAACACGTGTGAAATCATTTTACAGTTGTTGAGGATACTACATTGCACTACAGAGCTCAAAAATTAAATTGGTTAGCATGTACATAGGCTGCAACACATGTTTTTGTAATATTGAGACAAGTGTCCTCTGGAAAGGTATTTTGGTCATTGTGTATGTAGTGTATTTGCTTGACACGTGCTCAGTGGTCCTAGAGTGAGAGAGTGAGGACAACTATTTATTTCTTTGGCTCCAAGCTTGGTGTATATATCAGATATATGTATTCTTATGAGCTGTTATTATTACTAGTGCACTAAATGACAAAAACCTCAAAGCTGGCAGGGGCATTATGGTTCTTTCACTCAAGGAATGTCAGAATTTTCCTTCACCAATGATTGATGGAATGTGACACGTTTCTTTCTTCATTAGGGTAGGATTACAACTCAATGTACTAGTATATATACAATTAATGTTATAACATCAGCAGCTTTAGAGCCTCTAGTGTGGTTATTTTGACACCCTTGTGAGCTACAATGTGAGTGCTAATCTCAAGTGACCAAATGAAAAATATTTTCTGTGTTTTGATCCAAGAATTGAGCTGCATATTCATCTTAGAATTCTATTTGTAAGATAGCATTTCATTAAAGTGATGATGGAGGCCTTATGAATCAATTTTATGGTGCAATGTCTGGTGTTGTGTGAAGGTTGAGGCAAGTTTATTTCATCATTTTATATCTGCAGAAACTGTGTTTATGTTTATATTATTGCTGTAGTAGAGTTTTTTGTTTATATCTTAGCTGTTCTTCAATAAGGATCTGTTCTTCCGCCTCGATGCTCTGTTCGATTAACTTAGGCAGAGGATTCGGTAATTGCTATTTGGGTTCTTGGGGTTGGGCAACGTCATTGCCCTTATGATTAAAGTGTTATCGCGTAACATTTTTTTGTAGCGACTTGATCTCCCCAGATATCAATCACACCATTCCTTTCTGGGTTCAAGCATCTCATGACTTGGTGTAAGGTAAATGGGACCCCTTGCATGCGATGGATCCACCCCCTTCCCATCACCAAGTTGTAGGATGGGTGGACGTCCACAATAACAAAGTTTTCCTTGAGATTCCTTCGTGCTGCATAGACTGGCAGATCAATTACTCCGATTGGTTCCTCCCTCTTGCCACCGAAACCTAGTAGTTAGTTCCCAGCCATCCTAATTTGTTTTGGGTCAGTCATCAGTTGTTCAAAAGATGACTTGGTGATTATATTGGCACTGCTTCCTGGGTCGATCAGGACTCGCTTGATGAGGCAACTGGCCACCATGAGGCTGATCACAAGAGGACTTTCATGTAGGGTTTGCACCCTTTGAAGTTCAGCATCCATAAACTTTATATGCGACGTGTTCTCTCCCTTCTCATGGTACTGACATTGCATACTCTCCTCAACTTCTGGGCTTGCCTTAGATACGAACGGTATACCTTTTCAGTTTCCTCGTCTCTTTCTGGTTGCCCATGTATAACATTAATGATCCAAAGAAGATGGGCCTATTGAGGATTTGGTTTTTCATTCCCCTTTCCCTGATTGTTGGGTCTCGGTAAATAGTTAGAATTTGTTTGATCTTTTGGCTGTAGATAGTTTAACAATTCTCCTCTAGCAATCACTATCCCAACCTGTCTCCTCAAATTCCTACACTCAATGGTTTGGTGACCAAAATCACTATGGAAGGCACAGTGCTTTGACTGGTCTCTTTGATCAGTTGCCTAATCGGCTATGGTGCTGTGAACTTTGCTTTGTTCTTTTGATAGGGCCTGGTTAGAGAGGTTCTTAGAGGTGTCAAAGTTTCCTCATCTTTTTGTCTTTTAGGAGGCCTCTAAGGATCTGGTGGTGCTTGAATTGATGGCCTTTGGTTTTTCATCTTATCACGTGATCAGTTCTCTACGACAACCATGGTGGTTCTTTATTGCCTCATTGCTTCCTCTTCTTCTAATTATATTTACCCATGAGCCTTAGAACTCAGCGTTCCCATGTTCAGTGGGGTTTTTCTTACCAACGGAGAATAAAATTTTGTCCCTGGGATGATCAATAGCTTGAAAGCCTCAATTCATGTCGTTTTATCGCAGTTATCCATACTCATTTCCATGTTAAACCAAGTGAGGAATGCTTGTAACAGTTCACCTTTGTGTTGCCTCATGGTGAACAGACTTGACACTATCTTCTGGATTCGTTGGTTGCCAAAATACTGAGCCATAAATAGCTTGCACAGCTGACGGAAACTACCGACCAACCCCTTTGGCAAATGCTTGAACCAGTTGATCACTGGTCTGGCAAGACTTGTTAGAAACATTCTACACATCAAAGCGTCATCGTTGGTGTGTAAAGCCATTTCATCTACACATTTTAGACATGTTCCATTGGATCTTTAGTCCTTTCAAATGAGATGAATGTTAGGATGATGAACTTCTTCATCTTAAGGTTCTTGAGGATTCCTTCTGTGAAAGGGTATTCCACTATGTGGGCGGCTACCTTGACGGCCATATCGGCTGATGTAGGTGTCTTCATCTATTTCCTTATCTCCTTCTGGACCTGTGTTTTAATTTATGTCTTGGACATTTCGTTGAACATCTGGCCTACAGTGGATTTTCATGTAGCAGGTTAACTGGTTCCTTCTTGCTCGTTTATCAGCTCCTTGCGCTCTGGGTTAATCTCGCACGGGCAAGGATTAAGATGAACAGACCTGACTCTGTTATTCTATAGTTGATCAACTTCGTTCGCCACCGCATTGTCCATTAGTGGGGTAGGGACGCGATATTGCCTCGCACTGCAGGCGCAATCTGAGTTCTGCATTCTCACGACACAGGGTTTCACCAACTATTCGTTCTCCTAGCGCAGGGTCTAAACTAGTTGCTAGAGTTCCTCCTGCCAATCGTTTCGATTTCCTCCTTACTAATGCATCCTTCCTTCTCCGATCATGGTTCCTGATTGCAGTTGTGTAATGAATTAGATCGAAAGACTACATGATCTCACTCGTCGTTTCCCACAGACGGCACCAATTAGGTGTAGGTATACAAAATGCTCCTTCACTATAAACAGAAAGTTTTTTTATGCCATACATCCCCTTTTTCTATCTATCTTTCTTTATTTATACTGATAGTGTGTTGCCCTAATTTTCTTCCCTTTGTGCCCTTGCATTTGGGTTGATGGGCCTTCTATATCTGCTAGTTGGCTCGGCCCACATGGAGTGGCCTCTTTAATTAGCTAGGCTAGATTTACGTTCCTTAGGCCTATCCTTAATAGCTTAACCCATCCTTTGGCCTTCTTTCAGCAATCATATTTATGGGAATTTTTTCCCTTTCAGTAAGGTTCAATACCCTTCTATGATACAATACGTTTTAAAGCCATAATGGCCATGAACCCATCAGAATTTCAAAGTTAAATGTGCTTACTTTCAAGTAGTACAAGGATAAATGACATCCTAGGAAGTCTCTGATACGGGGGAGTCAAAAGCGGATAATATTGTGTTTAGGTAGTGTGAGGATTGTTATTATGAAACTTACCCAATGTCGGAAAAATTCTCAGAGACTATCACGGGGTCCCGAGTGAAAAGATCCACTATAAATGAAGCAAAGTACAATGATTTTTTTTCAGTCTCACACTCTTTCACTCTACCAAGAACCAACCGCTGAACGTATTCGGCTTTGCGACTCCCCCGTACAACAACACTTGACTTCAAGATTATTCCCTTGATTCCTATAGAAGGATTCCTACAGAAGGATTGCTGGTAGATCAATGACCACTACATGAACACCTTGATCCCTTTAAAGTGTAATCTCTTCAAATCTGAATTTTGAAGTTAAAAGTCGACAACTGCTTTGATGACCGATGGCAATAAGTTCTTCAATCATGCAAACTCCGATCAATTGTTGAATAACAACCTAAATCCTCAAGTGCATAGTTGTGTGCTCTAAAAAAGAAGAAAAATAATAACTGTTTGAAAACTAACACAAAGGCTCACTAATGTTCTAAAATCTTTAATCAAAAAGACGTAATGATTTGTGTGTAAAAAAAAGTTTATATAAAAGTTTAGAGAGATCTCCTAGGGTTAGAAAACCTTTACAATTTCATGCTAAAACATCCCTTTAAGCCATACTTGAAAAAGGTAATTGAAGTTGATAAAAACAATGTTTCCTTTTTTTGACCTGGACAAGTTCAATCGGTATAATTTGAAAGTTCAACCGATTGGCCAAATGTTGATCGATATCAAATCGAAGTAGGCATGACTAGCTTCATTTGAATTTTCCACATCCATCACTAAGACTCAAAAAGAAATAAAAATTACAATTCCATCCGAAATTGTTTTTACACCGAAATATGCCAATTACAATTTTATACTTCACATATATGTTTCAAAATGATTTATGGCATTGGCTTCCGAAAAGAGATAATACCACTACAAGTGGTTCTTTGACCGCCAAAAATTAAAAAAGCGCATGTGCGCATCCAATGGTTCCCTTAATTTCCAAATACAGAAGTTGTTTCCAAAGCAATAATTGAAGTGGCTCTGCATAATGGTGGCGGCAGAGTTGGTGGTAGCGTCGATGGTACTATGATTGGCAGTTATTTAAGAGAGAAAAAGGAGCATTGAGACACGGGTTAAGAAATCGATCAAGAGAAAGAGGGCTTGAGAATCAACGAGGGAGACTAAATAGGTTAGCGATTGAAGAGGTGGCGGAGATGAAATTAAAAATCGTTCTATATTTCAAAGGGAAGATGTGGTTATTTGAGAGAAAAAATAATGATTTACCTATAATGTCATATTAGAAATAATTCCTTTAAGATTAGGGTGCAATTGTGGAGAAAGGGAGCTTAAATATGGCCTCCTTTGGTATAGTTTGAGCACAAAAATTAGTGGACAAAAAAAGCCACGAGTAAACTGACGTCTTTCACTAGTTATAAAATCATGAATTTTGTTGTTTGGAAAAAGAAAAAAAATGTTCTGCCCTAGGGTTCTATAGTAGTTGACGACAACTCATGGAACCCAAATTGAGCCATTTAATTTGTTGAAAAAAAAAAAGAAAAGAAGAAGAAGAAGAAGCTAAAACAAACCCCAATCGAGTTGTTGTTTGAGATCAAAGAGGAATTATCTCTAATCGAACTGTATCGATGTGAATCGATCCTATTTTGTTTGGTCAGTTCAATCTTTCTATTTGTTGTTTAATTTTGTTTTTTTTCATGGTATCGAATCGAGTTTCAAATGTATGTGCATCATGCATTTATGCTTTTGAAAAGGGTTTTAGTGTCTTCAATTTGTCAATACACTTAAAATAAAATGTTTTTTCAATTGAACCCGTAGTATGCGCATAGATTTATGCCTGCGAAAAGGGTTTTAGGATTTTCAATATGTCAATATGAAACATTTTTTTAAAAATTTTTTGTAAAACATTTTTTTTTTTTAAAAAAATTCAAATAGTAGTATGTGCATACATATATACTTGTGAAATGTGTTTTAGGTTTTCAATTTGTCAATACAATTTTTTTTTTTTTTTTTTTTTTTTTTTTTTTTTTTTTTTTTAATTCAAACCACAAGCCAACGCTACATATTATATAAATAGTTCAGTATCAAAAGTTGATGTTTCCATGCATGAGAGATTTGTAAGGATAACTCTATTAAAGTAACAAGTTCATGATGCAAGTAGCTAATTTAATTAAAAGAGTTTGACGTCCATATCAATTAAAGAACGATTATCTTTATTTAATGCAAAGATTACCTACTAATTTTTCACTCTCTCTATACACACTTTTCTTCTCTCTGCAAACTCTTCCCTACCTCACCCTATCTATAAATTCTTCAATTACCAATTCTTTGTTAGGCAAGAATTTTACAAATTGCTAACCAAAGTGTTACTAAATTTTTTTGCATGAGATGAGCTTGATTACTAGTGTACATAAGCACTTATGTTTTGTCTTGATAGAGTTTAGCTCATAGGAGTTATTTTTTCTTTTCGGTGTAATGATGAAATTTTTAATTTGACAGCCATGACTTCAGTAACACAATCATTCTTAATGAATGCATCGTGCACGTACTTGCATTCTAAGTCATATAAAATAGGAATGAAAGTAAAAACCAAAATATAAAAGTGACAAAATTAATTTACACATAATGGAAACGGTCCGGATCTCGAATTCACGCCCGCTCCCTTTACGTGACTTAATATGAATAAAAGATCAGGCATTTTATGTAAAATAATGCTAGAACACATGTTCTCTCTCTCTAATAATATATAATATCCCCGCCAGTGGCAATAAGAAATTAAGAAGTCATACATAATTGTGTGCATGTGGGATTGGGCCTTAAGATTAGCTATAGGCTTTTCTTTACCTTTTTTGGTTCTTGCTGTCACCCTAGGCGTGGCCACTAGCCTTTTGGACTTTGAGCGTGCAGCCCACCTTGTACTATTATACCCTTCTTTTTTTTGTAAGGGTAGTGGAAGAGAAAAATTAAATTGCTGCTAGTGATGACATGTATTACCCCGACTCACTAAATTAAAGCAAAACTTTTTATTTTATTATTATTTTTTTATAATTGGTACTCACACACACATATTTCTACTGAGGTTCAAATTCCTATCCTCTTTTTGGGAAGTAGTGACCTAATATCGTTAGGCCATTAACTGGTTAATAATTACTAAAACACACACATGTCTCCACTATTAATAATTTGGTAATCTACTCACTGCCAATACAATAAAAAATTACTAAAACTCATTTTCTTCCCAAGTTAAATTCTAGGGTAAAGTATAATGACACTTCATGAGATTTTGCATGAGAACAACTATATATAAGTTATGCCATTTTCTAATAATGACACTATTTTATGTTTGGTAAAATTAACAAAGACACCTCTAATGGTCCTCACACACAGTGAATTGACATTGTTACCATTTGACACTTTAAATTACCAATTTACCCAATACTAACTCTTTTTGATTGACCAAAATACCCTTAAAAGTTGAGACCCACCCCACTCATACTACTAAACCAACCACCACCACCACCACCACCACTTCACAGACCCACCATATCCACCACCACCTACATTACTAAGTTTTCTATTTAGCCATTTTGTATTCTATTTCTCTATAAAGCCCTCTGTTTTTTAGTAACTTGTTAGGCAATGGTGGGTTAAATAGAAGGGGTGGATTTTTCTTGGTTGTGGAAGCAAAGGAAGGTGGTAGACGTTGCGGTGGTGAGTGGAGAGAGGGTGGAGTTTGTGATCGTGGAGGTGGCGATGGTGGGTGGTAGTGGTGGTGGTTCCGGTTACTTAATGTGTACCTTACAATCTCGTCGGAGATCAATTAATCAATCTTCGCCATTCGAATCACCATTCGTCGTTCAAGCACAGTGTGTCACCTCGCTGATCAAACTCTGTGAGTCAGTACGGACGATGTTAACCAAGTTCAAATCGTCAATCCAGAAAGACACATCCAAATCTGCCTTCGGCGGCGGCAGAACTCATCCTCTGACACTCAACGTGATGAATCACCTGTCTCCTTACGTATTTGCCGACAATCGACATCCTCGCCATCACCAACGAATTCTCTGTGATCACGTATTCGTATCGTCGAAATATATATGTGTGTAATAGTTCTATATATGGATTTTTACATATATAGATGATTTTCAGTCACATCGTCTCTATAGTATATATATATAGTTCTATATATGTGAAGTAGTGGATTCAAAAAAAAAAAAGTGGCAGTAATAGTGTGTATAAATAGGCCAACTAAGCGCAAAAATGACTTTCCATAAATCTAAATAGGTTAACTTGTATATGTTTATCCTTATACCAAATCTTGAGGGTGTCATTATTCTTATCTTATATTATGTGTCTTATTTGTGGCATCAATCAATTGTATTATGTCGGATAAGTTATGCAACACATTCATTGACCCATAACTACTGTACTCTTAAAAGGCGAGACTTCAAGAATTTACCTGCCAACGCTACTATACTCTTAGAGCAAAATATATATATATATATATATATATATATATATATATATATATATATTAATTTAGTGGGTTCTATCAGTATTTAAGAAATAAAACAATGTGTAAATATTTACAAATAAAAGTGATGTCACTGCAATCCTCATCAATATACATAAGCCGTGACATCAAATCTTTGGTAATTATAATAGGAAGTTGACGTTTACCAAACTTCCTATTAAAAATGTTCTAGAGTTAATTGTAAGGGGCCCATTAGCCGCACCGACCCGCGGGGTGACCATCCCTCAAATTTTCATTTGTTCGGTATTATAATAGTGTCAGAATAAAAATTGTCAATGGGGTTGCAATTTTAACAACCAAATTTTTGTAGTTGTCCTAAAATAATTGAGTTGGTCCCGGAAATTTTAACAACCAAACTTTGGCTATTTTCATTTTGAATTTCATACCAGATAAAGAAATAATTCAAATGGGCATTTCATTCCTGCATATCACATGCAAGCATGACCAAAGAGTTAATATAACTTCATATTTAATTTTGGTAGGTGTTATTTGCACTTCACATTTGTATGATTGCCTCCACCTTTCTTTCTTTTAAAAAAATAATAATAATTTATTTATAAAGTTAGGGTTAATTTATTTATAAAGATAATATGTTAATGGTAGAGAAAGAGGGGGTTATGAAAAGATCTTTCCATAACTAAAAGGATAGTTATAGTATTTTTAAAAAATAATAATAATTTATTTATAAAGTTAGGGTTAAAGGTGTTATTTTATTTAACATTAGAGTGCAATGGTAAAAATTGAAGTGCCAATATAACCACCTCCCCTTAACTTTTTATATATTAGTTAATAAATATCATTACAACTTGCCTAACTTGTCATGAGACTCATGATTCTATATGCTTTTCAGTCATTGTAATTGTTGGTTATTTAGGCCTGTTTGGTATGCGTAATGGTCTAGTATGTTTTGTTCCAGACCCGCTACAGTACCACTATTTCAGCCCAAAACATGTTAGGCCCGCCTTGTTTTGTTTATAACAGTTCCACAACATCCCAAGAATTCGGGCCCAAAGTTGGAATACCATTTACGTGTTCCGAATTGTTCCAACAAATATTTGGGCTATACATGCACTGTAGAGGAGAGAACAATTTGGCCCAACCCAGCACATGTATATACAAAGTTGGAACAAATTTTAGGGTTATGTTCTGCGCTCTCGTCTGGCGATTCCGGAGGCGATTCCAAACTGTTCGTGCTTTTTTGCTGAAAACGACGACCGATCTGAAGAAAAGCTCCCTCTTTCTCACCTCTGCATTTTCCGGCGGACCCAAAGCTTCGTCGCTGCCTTCTGTCACTCTGACGAGCTCTTGGCCAAGGGGCCGAGCTCTCTCTTCATCGTGTCTTTCTCCACTCTCGGATTCTCTTCTCTCTTTCTCCGGCCGATTTAGGCCAAGGAGAAACGCCGGCAGCCCTCTGCAACTGAGTTCCAGTCTTCTTCTTCGGCCACGGTTTGGCCGAAAATTTTCCAGAATCTCCCCAAGCTCTCTCTCTCTATTTCCTCATCTCTCTCATTTCAGGTATGTTGAGTTTTCTTTTAATTTTCTTTTTCATTTTTTTTTTAATTTTATTTTGTTTTATATTTCATCTTTGTATATATATGCACCTTCTCTGTAAATTGAAAACTGAAAAATCAAAACAAATTGAAAAACAGAAAATTGAAAAAATGCTATGGACTGAAATTGAACAAATTTGCACTGTGGGACTTGAATGAAATACATTGTGATGTTGTTGAGATAAACTGAGACAAAAATGAAATTTGGGACTGTGATTTAGTTTTGTTGGGTTGCTGTTTTGTGAATGGAGGATTGGATAGTATTGTTGTTGTTTTTGTTGAGGAGTTTGGGCATATGTGAAATAGGCCTTTGTTTGTTTAATTGGAATTTTTACCTTTGTGAATTGAATTGAGAAATGAAAAATGGAAAGTGGACTCGAAAAGTTGAAATTGAAATTGGAATTGTGAAAAAGATGTGAACCTTGGGTTTTTTAATTTAGCACTAGCACTAAGATACATTAGCATTATTTTTTATTGGAATAGGAGCAGTTCCTTGGGTGATAATGTATGAGGTATTTGAATAACCTTTACATTCCTCATTTCTAAGTACTTCTTTGTGACATTTGACTATGGATCTAACATTTTTCATGGCTTAATTAATAAGTGCATTCCATTATAGTTATCTTGCAAAGTAGTACCCGAAGCTAAGGGAAAAATATTAGAAGAAATTCAGGCATCCATCAATACATTCTCAGCATCAACTGCTTTTTTGGAGTGGAATGCACTTGTGCTTCTATATTGAAGTCTTCCAACATTAACAATGATGCTGTTGACAAATATTGGAAATGAGTGGACATTTGTTTCCTTCAGTAATGCTGGACTTGAAAGAGATCAGACAACTTTGAAATTTTTTCAGTTTGCCTCTTGTAATAAATAGTTAATTCAAGATCTATATATAGAGAGATGGGACAACTTTGTGTACAATTTAAATATTGGTTGGATTGTTAATTATAGACAATCTGTATATTTAAGTATCACTACAAGAAATTTGGTTTTTAGGGACAATCAAATATGTCCCTAAAAACCCCAAGACTGTCCCTAATGATTAAAATCGTCCGTCCCTAATTATTGCGTGCCAAAAGATCTTTAGGGACGGTAAAAAATGACCGCCCCCAAAAAACTCGGCTTTTAGGGATGGTAACTACTGTCCCAAATAATACTGTCCCTAAAAGGTATTAGGGACGGTAGAAACCGTCACTAATCATTTATATAGGAGGGACAGTTTTGGTGACTGTCCCCAATACATGTAGTATTAGGGACAGTAATTACCGTCCCTGATACATAATTCTTTTATTTATTTTAAAATTTGTGACAGCTAAAAACTGTCCCTAATACTCATTTGATTTTTTATTATGTTTTTATTTTGGGCTCGGTTTGATTTGTGTGATTAAAACATTCTATGTTGCAAGTCCAAGGTATGAAGGAAAAAAAAGGGAGATTGTGTATGCAACTTTTCTGAATCGGGACAAATTCTGAATAAAAAGAACACAGTTAATATGTTATATACCAGTATCAAGTTCAGAAAAAGAATTATCACAATAGCGCTATAAAATCTATAAAAACTTCAAGCTCTTAATTTCATAATGAAACTATAAAATCTCTATTTTTTAAACAAAAACTACAAAATATTCGCTGGCAGCCTTAACATCAAATGGTTTCAACATCCTCATAATCAGGCATCATTGCTCTAGCCGTTCCAAATAGTATCAGCTTTAAACATCTTCATAGTCAGGCATCATTGCTCCAGCTGTTCCAAGTAGCATTTCCATACATCTCCTATATGTTTGAATCCAAGATAAGTGAGAGAAATTAGGAAAGTGAGAAAAAAAATAGTGAAAAATAAGAAAGGCTAAATGTGATATCTTTATGTTATACACATGATTAAATAAAAGAGATATGACTCCAAATGAAGACATTACAATGATAAAATGATAAAAAGAGAATGGGGCCAAGGAAGTGATGAAAGCCATGATAATCTCTAAATTTAACAAAGAACCCTTAACCATGCACGAAATTCCAATTTCCCACATTGTGAGGCCAACTCAGGACCTTGTATATGTCCTAGATTAAGTTGAGTTCTATTTTATGTTTACTTTTGACCAGTGTAATATTAGTTATTCTTATTTGTGATCTATTACATTAATGTGAATAGGGTACTTAATAAGATAAATATTTTGTACGTAAGGCCTCTTCTCGTGGGTTAGGGCTTAGTGGGGTCATTATGTTTGCCATTAGGTGGTTTAATTTAGTTCTACTGTATAATTTATAGTTTATAATTTTAGATTCTTAGTCCAAGTATAATAAGCAATGTCCACTAGCTTATATGTGAAATATAAACCATCTGCTCTTCTAATTTAGTAGATGTTACTTTAGAATTTATAGTTGATTTGAAACTCTCAAGATTTTGCGATTTAACCATAACCCCGTTGTGATGACTATGGCATTCTAGGTGTGTTCCCAAAATGATGTTTCCCCAATTTTCTCTTCTTAAAGAAACATGTTCCCATCATTTCAAAACTCGCGAACAAGCATGGTAGAGTATTAAATATATGAATATATTCAAAATTTTATAAGGAAACAAATAGAATGTTAATATCACAGTAGAAAATACTGAAATGCAATTAGAAAGTAATACTTCCTAAACGCAAATTATAGGTTGCATACAAGAAGCAAGATATAAATCTAGAAGCACTCACTTGTTCGACATGTGGAGCCAAGCTACCAAAAGAATTCTGAATGCCATAATAAACTGCAAATAGGAAATCAGAAAATAATTATTCAAATTTAGGCTCTTATAAAAATTCAACCACCAACTAGGAGATGTTATATGCAAAAAATAAAAAAATAAACTATCTGTTAGAATATATATAACTTTTAGTTCTTTCAACTGACCAGCAAGAACCAACCCAATGGCTACTGTTCCATATACACAGAGTAAGAAATGCCTGCATAAGCACTAAAGAAGCACTCAACACAAGTAGAATCAAGAATCATTATGGAGGCAGCACATGCACTGTAATACTGATTGGGTTGGGTGAGCCAAATAGTTCATTTATATGGTGCAAATGTCACACAGCACAATCACTGATTGGGTTTAGGCCTTTACCACAGTCATCAATAATAATGCAACCTCTACGGTTGTCACATTTTAGTGAAATACTCGCATAAAATATCCTACATGGACCAGTATTAATTCAATTTTATTTCCTTATGCCTCAGCAAAATATTTCCATTTTTCCAAAAGCACAACCCATCGAGGTATAAGCAACTTGAAGTCAATTTTAAAAGCTCGACTATGACCCATTTATAACCAATAAATATTACAACTGTTAAGTAGTTTCAGTTTTAACCTTTAATTAAAAAATAAGTAGATGAATGTCTTCTAACAAAAATAATGCCAGTCCTAAACATGGATCATTTGTGAAACATAGGAGTAGAAGAAAATCGTAGGGAAACTCACTAGCTACAGCAGAAATACAATTTGCTCGATTATAAAATACAATGCCGCTAAATCTAGTAAATCTCACCAGAGAAGACAAGCCATGAAGTATCTGGTGTTTATCTCCCTTATGCAACTATTCTGCAGAAATGATAGATGAAATAAAAAATTTTGAGAAGGAAAGAAAAACAATATATTATAATATGTATCACATAAAAATATAATTTTAAGAATGGTATGAAAGCAAACCATCCATCCACAATGATGGTCAAACTGAGCGACACACCGGTCACATATGCTGCAATGCTTGGACCTAGCAGGTCTTAAACAATGGTAAAATCCCCTCAGGTTATATTACACCGTAAATCCTAAAGAGTCCACTACCAATGAAGCATGTGGAATCTCATTTTTCAAACGGTTAGCTTTATTTCTTTCACTTATTTTCTGCATAGTAATTCAAAGAATAATAAAAGTTAGCAAACCTAAATAACTAGTGAATCAATGTATTATAATCAATGATTTCAAATACATAGTTAAAACAAGTAGTTAACAAACCTGAAATTCTGGTGACATCTACCAATCGCACAAGTTTTTCTAGAGATCAATATGAATACCTACATAAGAATAATAGAACCCTGCGAAATTTAACGGCGGAACAAAATCATTTGTAATATCAGTTGAAATCACAAATTTCTAGAAAAGTTAAAATGCTCTCAAATTCTGAAAAAGAAACATATACATATACATACGCTCAGCCAGCTCTCGAATCAGCTCTAGATGTTGCTTCTGATCCTTGCCAACTGGGACAAAGTCAGACTACAAAGGAATGCTGCAATTAATAAGATACATGCATATTCAGGGTAATCATCAACATGTGAAGTCGAGAAAGCATACATAAAAGTGCTACCTGTTTGCCATTCAATCTGTTATGTGTACTGTCATAACAATCATAATGAACCAATATTTCAATAATTCAAAATGGAGGACTAATTTATCTTTTCAAAGTCTAAAAATAAAATGCAAGAACACAATCCAGATGAAACAGCATATCCATAAAGATATGAATTTCGAGCATGACCCAATATTCTGTGCCGCGGAGACAGAAACCCACCTGATATAAAAGAATATCAGAAGCCATCAAAACAGGATAAGTCAGAAGGGCAACCCCAACATTTTCATTCCCCTACAAACAAAAAAAAAAAAGAATCGAAGTCAAATTATAAGTTAAGAGTAATAAAAGATGTATTGTGTACAGGAAGAACTAGGATGAATAGCAAAATGCAAGAGAGAACTAAATTAAATAAAATGCATAACAGAGAGTCTGTCATGAGCAAGGTTTTGAACTCAGCAATTTTTAGTCAACTTGGAAGTTCAACACATCAATATCGTCTGAATGCTCCAATTAGTTGACCAAAATTGGCAAACAATCTATTTTATATTTTGAAATATCCGGCGGGGTTTTACCAAATTCTGTAAAATCAGCCCAATTTCAACTCAAAATAGTAAAGGGCGGATAAATGACCCTTTTGGGGCTCATTATTTGATGCAGTAGTACAAGCTAGCACTAATAAGTACAAGAACGCTAGTTAAAAGGTTGAGATCAACCACTGTATGTGAAATAATCCTAATACTCTGCTTACGTTTGTCAACAATTGCAATGGTAGCAGTAATAACATAAGCAATAGCCTTTTCATTGAAATGGCAGTTTTAAACTAACTTCCAAGTCCAAAAATTTTCAGTTTTGGCATTATATTCAGCCATATTGTTTTCACCTAAATTTTTTAAAATCAAAATAGGTAGTACAATCCAAATTAAAGTTGCACAAACTTTAGTAAACTTTAGAACCATAATAGTGAGACTAACACTCTTAGACGATACTTATGATGGCTTTCTTTTATTTTTCTTCACAGAAAAGTCACATGAAGATTATATGAGCAAAGCAGAATGAAGATGATTAATACTGGATAAAGCGTTGAGAAAGCTTTGGTAAATAGTTAGAAAGTTCTCAAAAAATATATGGAATGACAAAGCTAGAAGGGGTTGAACATGTCTCTTCCATCCAGTGGTATTCAAAATTCCAATAACAATTTTGTTCACAACTATATGAAGCTGATTAATTAGTCATCAATCAATCAAGCAAGCAACAAAGAGAGACACTATTTTTACATGAAAAGCCCAAACAGAAACAACCAAGGGACCTCGATGCTACCATATCAACTATAAGGTTGTACCCAGTGCACAAGGGTCCTGCATTAAGCAAGGTCTGTCAAAGGTACATGGTAGGCAACCTAACCCATACTTCTAGAAATGCTGATTCCAGGATTTGAACCCGTGCCACTGCAAGAGGTAGATGGTATGTGAGAGGTGAATGAATTTGTGGCTGTAAATTTGGAGTTTGCATGCATTAAGTGAAAAAGAAAATGTATTATTGGCGAATTGTATCTACATATATGATTAGAGGATGGTCAGTTACAGTCAAAAACTTTATATAAGTTGCATATCTATTAAAGGAGCAAACAATCAAAACAAAGGGGAACCAAAAGCTCAAAGCACAAAAGAAAAAGCCAAACTAGCTACAAACTGGAACCAGAGCAAAACAAAGGAAATAATCTGCAATTTCACTTGCAATTTTGAAACCCTATAATATGTATTTGCATAAAAAAAAAAACTACAGAAAGATCCTAAAAAAAAAAAATCAAATAAAACACTCTTAATCAAAAAATCAAAACTAATAGATATATATATAGAAAGAGATAGACGAACCATGATTTTTTGCTCCAAATTGATGTGTAATGCACATCCACGGAAAACCACAGCTAAGACAGACCCTTCTCCAACTTACTGGTTCACTAGAGTCAAGAATGAATAGAATCCTCAGTTGGGTTAGGAACATTCAGATCGTTAGCTCCAATGGACAGAACCCTCAATGGAAAGCTCCTCAACTCGCTTGGCTATCTTGTTCCTAAGTTCTTCCAAAGCTACAATTTCACTTGCAATTTTGAAACCCTATAATAAGTATTTGCATTAAAAAAAACTACAGAAAGATCCAAAAAAAAAAATTAATAAATAAATGAAACACCCTTAATCAAAAAATCAAAACTAATAGATACATATATAGACAGGGATAGACGAACCTTGATTTTTTGCTTCAAATTTATGTGTATAACCGTCTGAAATTCGAAGAAATTGTGGCTCCAAATGGTTGTTTGTCGTGTCCAAACCAGAGAGAGAACTCGAATAGAGAGGCGAACCAGAGAGATAACTCGAAGAGGGAGACTAGAGAGGCGAACCAGAGAGATAACTCGAGTAGGGAGACTATATCGAATCTACAACATCATCTTGTCTGCATCTTTTTCGTCTAAAGAGAGAGAGCAGAAAGAGAAATACACGGCTTCTACGAGAGAGAGAGAGAGAGAAATACACGGCTTCTACGAGAGAGGGAGAGAGAGAAAGCTAGGGCTTATGTGTAGATGTGTAGAGGAAGTTGGACGCATGATATATATACCTACTGACAAAAACTACGTCGTTTTATAATGTCACATTAGAACATTTACCGTCCCTAAAGACTAATTTTTAATTTTGTTTTCTATTAAAAAAAATCATTTATGTGGCGCCAAGTTTCCGCCAGCAGCACGAAAGAGGGAAAAAAAATTATTTGGGCCTTTAGAGACAGTAATTAAAGCCCGTCCCTAAAAATGGAGTCTTTAGGGACAGTAATAAATGACCGTCCCTAAAAATAGGGTCTTTAAGGACAATAATAAAAGCCCGTCCCTAAAAATAGGGTCTTTAGGGACAGTTTTTGTACTGTCCCTAAAGGTCTGTCACTAAGGCTTTCAATTGTATGAAATGGATTAGTGATTATATGCAAGTTTTATAGAGCTCAAATAAAATGATTTTAATGGAATGGTATAGAATAATTTTTAATGGAATCATATTCATCATTATTCAAAAGTTTTATATAAGAATGATACCAATTTAAATGGAATTACATGTTTCCATATTATCAATGATTGTTATACACAATTTATATTGTCACTAATTTTTTGCTACAGTTTGACTCTGTCAAACATGTTTTGTTCTCATATTTCTTGAAGTGAAATACCTTGCCAAACATGTTCTACCATGTTTTTGTTCCAAAATCCTCACTGCAAATTTTCGTCGCCAAAGATGTTTTGTTCTCATCTCAGAACAATACATGACAAAACACTTGTTTTGTTCTAAGCTAAAACAAAATGTCCGGGAACACAACACATACCAAATGAGCCCTTAGGCCTTGTTTTATACGTGTTGTGCTTTTTACGTTTTGTTTTAGTCTAAAACAAAACAAGTGTTTTGTGTAATGAAGTGTTCTGCGTTAAAAACGGCAACATGTTTGGCGATGAAAATTTGCAGTGGGAAATTCGAAAGCAGAAACATGTATAAGATGTTTGGCAGCGTGTTTTGTTTTAAGAAATTTAAAAACAAAACATGTTTGGCAGAGTCCGACTGTTGTCAAAAATACTTAAAAAAAAAAAAAAAAACTTATTTTGCAGGAGTGTTTTTGTTTTGTTTTTAAAATATTAAAATATATTAATACGTTATTATTTATATATATTAGTACATTATTTGATATGGTTTGAAAATTTATTTACACAATATTATTATTTTTAGTATAACACTTATAATAAAAAATGACAAAGTGTATTAATAGATTCTTCAAATCAATTTATGTGAGATTGGCAATCTCTAAATGCCTCCATATTCCATTAACCTACATTATCACATTTTCCAAACTTTAAAACCTATTGAAAGCATTAGTTGCATTTCCAAGCTCTAAAAAAAAATCACTCTCATTATTTCTGTACATTGTTGGGTTACTTTCATTGCTTGGAAATTAGAATATGACAAGAAAAACATGATAAGAATTGGAAGTTACACATGCATTGAATAAAATATTGAATTTATAACGCCAATTGACATGAACAATAACAACTGTTTTGCATAATCTCAGTCAATATACAACTGTGTAGTGTATTGATACTATAAGTCCAAAAAAATTATACAAACTGATATACAAGGCCATCAATCAAGGGTATCCCCTTGCTATATAAGAAGAACTGCAAACCAGGAAGCAAAAGCTAACCTATATAACCAAACCAACTACTCATAACATCCTGCAAGGAAAACCTTAAGAATCCAAGCACCTCCCATTGCACAACAGCAAGAAAATTCCGTCCCATCAAGGCATCACAAGGTCTTAACTTTAATTTTCCTCACAAGGTCAATGGGAAGAGTATATAGAAACGACAACAGCAAGCAAATCCCAACAACCTCATGCAAGCAAATCCATCCCATCAAGGCATCAACAGCAAGAAAATCCCAGTAATGTTCCTTACAAGGTCCATGGGAAGAGTATATAGAAATCTTGTTCTTCATAAACTTGGCTCTACAAAAGGAAGTAAAAGCTCTAACAAAGTACATGAAAAGTTTGGAATTTTATTGGTAAAAAAATAAATAAATAAAGCTTACTTTTATCCCGTTTTCCTGCTGAAATGATGCCATGGTGTAGTGCATCATTTCTCTGCAACCAGATTCTCCAAATAGTGTGATTGAATATAGAACTCCAAACCTTAGCTTTGAAGGTTTGACCCCGAGTATGAAGCAAGAACGGATTAGTATTTTGAGAAGATGACCTCAAAATAAATTCCGTCATAGTAGTCCCATTACACAGCAGCAACCATATGCAAAAGATGAGCACATAACATCACCCAATTGTACGCAGAAACATATGATAGCAAGAAATAAATTATACCAAGTATGAAATATGTACTTTTTTTGAAGCTCATTTAAAAAAATTTAGAAGATGAGCTCGAAATGTATCCCAACATAGCAATCCCATTATATAGCAGCAACCATATACAAAAGATGAGTACAACATCACCCAATATACCAACTATGCACACAACATAAAACATTACCCAACTTAAGTTTAAGTATTACATAGCAATCTACTAAAAAGATCCAAAAAATTAAGTGTAGGGATATATAGTAAAAAAATAACCTTTTTTCAGCATATTTCTATCTTTTATATCCTACTCAAGATGCATCATCTCATATAACAATGGCAATTCATAGCAACCCCCACATGCACACAACATAACAAAAACATTACCCAAAGTGTGAAGTACACAACAAGAATAACATTTTAGAATAGCACACTTGCATTAGTGAAATGCCCAAAGTGTGAAAAATGCAGTAAAAGGAATCAACTAAAAAGGTAATAACTTACTTTTTTTTCAAGCTTAATGATCAATGACAGAGAAGGCTTAGTGATATCCCAAAATATAGTAAGTGAGAGATATACAACAGCAATAACATCATAGAATAGCATATTATCATACACACAAGTACAATACACAAAAAAATTATTTCAGTAAACAAAATCATTCATAGTATACTGATTAGCCGTTGGTTGATTCCCATTTTCCATGTATATATATCAGTATAAAACTGTAGATTGTATATATAAAAAAAAAGTCAGAAAACTGTGTTTCAACTAATATTAGTATAAGTCACAGGCAGCTAAAACTGTTTATATATCAGTATAATCTTGCTTCCACTTCTGACTAATTCTTGACAACCCCATATATCACTTCGAACTACCCCATATATATATATATATATATATATATCAGTATAATCTTGCTTCCACTTCAACTAAAACTGTGTTTTAATTAATATTAGTATGAGTCACAGGCAGTTGGATCACAGAAATTGCAAGTTTAATTAAGCTTCCAAAACCCCACACCATATTTGTGTGAAATTGATGACTAGATGCTACAGTCATAAATCAAAATGGGAAATTTGTATTTGTTCAAAGATTTCTTGTCTTAGTATGGGTTTTACTACTTTAATTAATAAAAAATTATTGTCATAAGATGAAAAAATAAATGGATTGGGGTATTTGAGCTTTTCGTCATAAAAATAAAAAATAACATAAATCGAGTTGATTTTTTTTAGAATTTAATGGATTTCATTATGATCAATACTAAAATTTTGTAAAATACGATTGTGAAGAAAAATGGTTGTATTTATTAAACAAAACGGCTTTCAGTTTAAAGAATCAGTCATAGTATACTAAAGGTAAAATTATACAAAAAATAAAATAAAAAATTAAATTAGGTTTTCAATTTAAATAATGCCCAAATCAATAACAAAATCTGCTTCAAGTAACCGCCAAAAAAAAAAAAAAAAAAAAAAAATGAATAAATAAATAAAAATAAAATAAAATTTTTTTTTTAAAACCTCCAAATGTCGATTTCGAAACAGCAATTTGGGGTTTCAAAAATTTCGAACTTGCAATCAAACTCCAAATTCGAACTCCATGTGTGGAAACCACAAAAAAATAAAAAATAAAAAATAAAAAAAAAACAAACAAAAAATATGAAGACCGTGAATTTGCAGATATTCAAAGAAAGTCGTCAAACCTGTCGAGATCGTCAAAGATAACAGCAAAGGAATGCAGATCGTTGAAGGTTTCAGCCGAAAACAATAGTGGAACCTCGGATTCGATGTTCCACCATAGCAGTCGCCAAGAATCGCCAGAAATGAGAGAGCAAACGCGAACCCTAGAAAATGCTAACATTTTCCTTTTATATGTCCTTCCGTTGTTGCCTTCGCTACAGTAAAATGATGGGTCTTGTTTGCTCCGCTACAATAACTGTTGTGGGCCAAACAGTGCAAAAACACCTAAATGGTGTTTCAGATTTTAGGCCACTTTTGCAAAATATTTTACAACTGTTTAAAATATAACAGGCCAGCCAAACATGTTTTGGGTTGGAATTGGGCTACTGTAGTAGGCCTAAAACATAAACACCAAAAAACAGGGCCTTAATGTTAAGGAAATGCTTGGCATTGTCGCTCAACTACTCAGGTTGCTGCTTAACATAGCTCTTTGTTCGTTTTAATTACTTATACTTTTACGGGGTCACCCCTGATCCAGAAAAATACTTACCTCAAGCCAAAAAGGTTAAACATAGAATGGTACCAACTCTATATCCACAT
Organism: Cornus florida; assembly: GCF_030987335.1. Classification (NCBI taxonomy): domain Eukaryota; kingdom Viridiplantae; phylum Streptophyta; class Magnoliopsida; order Cornales; family Cornaceae; genus Cornus; species Cornus florida. The sequence continues at coordinate 47,931,841 of NW_026775575.1, forward strand.
ATCTACCGTTTAGGTGGAGAAAATTTAAGTGAATAATTGAACCATAAGTTTGCAGTTTCACCGTGGCTACCATTGCCTCTTCCTTACCCTCACCACATTCTTTTTTGCTAGCCTCTTTCATAAGAATGCCAATTTGACACTGATTTGCTTTTAAGTGAATGAGTATATATGGATTGGCTGTTAGTTCTAGCTAATTGCTTAAGTATTTGAGTCAGATCGTGAAGAACCCACCCGTTGCAGTTAGTATCAGAGTCAGACCTAATCTTTGATCTGGTATCACACCAAGTGTCGGGCCCGAAGGCATTGGAGTTTGTACCCCAAGTAAGGAGGGTGGCCCGATCTGCAATGAGGGCATTATGAATTTGGATGGGGGAGAATGTAACAAGGGGGAGCTTGTCCCACATCGGATCCAGATGAAAAAATGAATGGGTATATATGGGTTAGGTGTTAGTCCCACCTAATAGCTTAAGCATTTTGATTGGATCGCGAAACACCCACCTGTTACAGCTACCATTGCCACTTCCTTACCCGTACCACATTTTTTTTTATTAATCACGCAGGTTCTTGTATCAAAAAGAGATTATACAAGCAGAGATAATTGCAAGAGTGACACCACCTTGTGAAGCTTTACAGAGGAAGCACGATACTCATCCTACAATCACAATAGTACAATGATACACTATATAAAGATTCAAGTTATATTAATAATTCACCTATAAATATATATTTGTTTAAGCAGGAGTTTTTTTTTTAAAAAAAAAATTACTGTAGTGTTTTATTTTTAATTAGAGAAGAAAATATATAGATATAGATAAATCTAATTAGAGAAAGAAACATATAATATTAAAAAATTAAACTACTAGAATTCAATCAAAGAAAATCTAAATCAATAAGAAATTTTAAAATATTAAAAAAATTATTTATTTAATTCAATAAAGGAAAATATAATTAGAGAATAAAATACGAATAATAATATAGTAGTAGGAAATACTAAAATTCAATAAATAAAAATCTAATTAAAAAGAAAATATAAGTATTATATGATTTATTTAATAATATAGTAGTAGAAAATACTACTACTAATAATAGTAGTAGTAGGAAATCTAATTATATAAGAAAATATATAATATTTTAAAACTGGATTACTAAAATTTAATAAAAAGAATATTAATTAGAGAAGGAAATATATAATATTAAAAAATTATTTATTTAATTCAATAAAAGGAAATCTAATTAGGGGAGAAATACTAATAATAATAATATAGTAGTATGAAATATTAAAATTCAGTAAAACACTAATTAGGGAAAGAAATATATAATTTATTTCAATAAATATATAACAACAATTCTATATCAAAATATACCAATAAAATTATAAACTAAGAATTCTATTTACAAAATTATTTTTATATTTAATTTTTTATTTATAGTTCATTTTAAATTTTTATAATTTTTTTATTTAAAAAAATAATATGTTTTTATAATATTATTTATATATAATAAATAATAATGAAAAATCATTCTTCTACAATATATATTTTTTTATCATTCTACTAAGTACAAAGAGTTTCAGTACATTGATGTGTTTCCATACATTATTTTTTAATAGTAAATTTATATGTTCCGTATGTATGTTTTCTTTTAGAATAACACAAATTATCTATCAATTAAAAAAAATGAGAGAGTTATCATAATGATAGATGTAGAGTGTCTTTGGAGTTATCTAAGTGTGTTATTTGGGAGGTTCTTGATATTTTGGGGGTATCCCTTCAGGATGTCTTGTAATTTCTATTTTTTCATTTAGCATTATTTTTTCAATTGCAATTTCAACACACATTAATCTAAAGGATAATGCAATTGTGACAATAAGCATGGATTTCAAAAACAAGCATGGATTGTCTACTTACCTATGAATGAAAGTGCAATTAAACTAATTAAGCCTGAAATTAACTAAATTCAACAATAATTTAACCTAATTAAATTAACTGTGTAGTACAATCCATCTAGTAGAAGCAAATTCCATCAAATCAAAACACAATTACATCTAATTAACACAATGCATAGCCATCACAAGATTCAATTCACAACAAAATTAAGTGTAAAGATTAATTATCAATCAAAAACATATAAGACAATATGAAGTTGACATAGATAATCAAATGAAAGAATTAATTTATATTTCAAGGCTATACAAAAATTACACAAATAAATCCCCAAAAAGTGAAAAGAGAGAAAATTTAGGTTACATGCTTAGGGTTTATCCAACCCTAAGTAGAAAAATCAGCCACTTATGATTGACAGAGTTGAAGACAGGATAATCCCCATCATCTGCTTCATCTTCTCTGAGCTTTTCTTCCAAACCCTAGCTCGTTCTTCGTTTCTCCTATTTCGCGTGTTTTTAGAGAGAATATCGATATCACGATACAGAAAAATAAAACTTAAAAAATATAAAAATAACTCTTCCAAAACTAATGAAAAACTAACCTTAAAAATAATGGGCTTATTTCCCTTAAGCAACAAACTCTATTAAAGCCCATAAGTTATAAAAAATAAGTCCAAAAAATAAAATCCTGTAGCCATCAAAACATAAATCCCGTAATGCTGCCAGGGGCTGGGGGATCGATCCCCCAAGGGCATTTTTAGTTCTGTGAATAGTAGGGGATCGATCCCCCTCCCATAGAGTTGGAAATTTCCTTTAAGTCTTATTTAGCTCCATTTTGGCCCCGGGCTCATTGATTTGCTTCTTGATCTTTGGGAACATCATCAAAGACCTAAAAAAGGTAGAATTGACTACTTTTGAAGGATGAGCACACTATACGAACAATGGGTTGCGACCATTTTTTGCCATTTTCTGAACTTTTTTCGAATGTTTTTGCTTGTCTCCAAAAGGCTTTAGTGAATCAAAATTAGTCCGTTTGAACCTTATTGACCTGAAATTGACAAAAACATAAATTAAAACTAAAACATGAAAATAAGATAGATGCAAGGACTAAAATACCCTAGTTTAGGTGCTGAAATGTGCAACATTTAAGCACTTATCACGCCCCCAAACTTAGATATTGCTAATCCCTAGCAATGAACTACAATATGAAAATGAAACAAACATATATACAATTATGAACTAATAAAGCAAATAAAGATAACACCATTTTCATAGGGATCACGGTTGCATTTAGCATATGCAATAAGCCTTTTAAACCCCTAGGTTACCCCTAGTGGACGAGTGAAGTCTCGTGAGGGTTTCTAGAAATGGTACCCATAAACATTAAAAGCTCTTTCTTACTTGAGAAGCAACGACACATATCAAACAAGTGTTGAAAGTAGACTACTTCAAGTATGCAAATTTCTGCCATTTCTAAGCTATTCTCAACATTTCAACATCATTTAAGCAAAAATGGTCCTCCACTCATTAAGCAAGTTAATCATGCAAATTGAATCAATTCTATTATCCTTTTTGAGTGAATCGACATCAAAATGTGTTACTATCCTGGCAAATCAAAGTAATGGCATAACCTTACCCTCAAACTAACATACAGATATAGTACCAGACATTAAAACATTGAATGAACCTTGTTATTCAATCAAACATTTTTTTTTTAATTGATTTCATTATTTTTTTTTAAATATGTATGACCATGTGCAATATCCAAGTTCCTTAAGCTCTCTAATCACCCCATGTAACAAGCGTTAAGCCAACGACTCCCAAACCAGATGGTCTTAGGGCGTTAAGTGTAAAGACACTCCTAAGGGCGTAACGACTCGGAATGGCTAGGCTATGAACTCAAACTAATCATACATCTTACATTATTTCCTTATCTTCCTTTTTAATCAGTTGACATATTGAAAGAATATAGTTTTTTTTTTTTTTATTCCTCACCTTTAGTGAGTGCTTTTATTTTTTTTCTTTGCAAGGTCATTTTATGAAGAATGAAAGCTTTCAAAGCATACTAGTTCAATTGGGATAAACCAAGACAATAATCAACTAAGCATGTACCCCACAAATTGAATGCTAGTGTGCGCAAGTGCAAGTGTAGAATTCTATAATCAACTCTCAAAGCATTTTCAACTAATAAGATGATGTATACCACAAGAGCAAATATGATATCAAAAATTAAAAATTTACCCCTAAATGGCATCCTAGAGCATACAGGAAATATTAGACTCTAACAACTTGCTTTTCAAAGGCACTATGCTTCAAAAGTTTGAAATCATTGCCAAATACATGTTAAATCTCATCATGCATTTAAAGGTCAACTTAAATTAGAATGAATCAAGATGACCTTACCCCCAAACTTAAACTGTACATTGTCCTCAATGTGTAAGGTGAATAATGAAAAATGATGGAAAGAGTATACCATGATGGTAAAGACTATGAAGTCCGGCAATGATCAAGTAGTAAAGATGTCTCCCCCAAACTTGGATGCAAAAACCTAGCTGTATAACCGTACTAGCAAACTCAAATCAAATATCACATGTGATAAGCAATGCATATAGTTCAAAATAATATATAACACGATGCAAAGAGATATGAGATGAAACCCTTTATAAAAGATTAAAACATGTATATCCAAGCATAAGGGCATACTGGTAACACATATTTTTTTAATTTTTTTTTTTGGTATGTTTTTTGTTTTGTTTATATATATATATATATATATATATGTATGTATGTATTGTGTGTTTTTTTATTTTTATTTTAAAGAAACAAAGAAAAAACATGTATATACAACCTACAACATAAAAAATGGGCTAAATTTAACGTTTCTAGCAAGACGGAATGTTACTTTGATTTATTTTATTTTATTTTGTTATTTTTATTTTTGTTATTTATTTTTTGTTTATATTTCATATGGCAAAAAAGAAATGAGAGAGTTCATAATGATAGATGTAGAGTGTCTTTGGAGTTAGCTAAGTGTGTTATTTGGGAGGATCTTGATGTTTTGGGGGTATCCCTTCAGGATGTCTTGTAATTTCTATTTTTTCATTTAGCATTATTTTTGTTTGGTCTTCTATGGTAAGGCTGTGGTTTGTATAGTAAGGGTATGCCCTTATTTTTTCTCCATGTATTATATTGTTCATATTTATAAAATTCCTTCATTTAGGAAAAAAAAAAAAAAAAAAATTATCTATCAATTATCCGTTTTTATTTTAAAATTAGTACAAGGTGTTTAGAAGATGAGTTTTCTATACAACTCAAATTACCTATTTATTATGAATTTTTTTTTTTAATAAAAGAAAATCTAATTAGATAAGGAAATATATATAGATTGAAAATAAATAATTTAGTATTTTTAATTATACAAGGAAATATTTTTAAAAAAATATAAATAATTTAGTCTATTTATAAAACTTAAATTACCTATTTATTATAAGGTTTTTTTTTTTTTTTATAATAAAAGTAAATCTAATTAGTTAAGGAAATATATAAAGAAAGAAAATACCAACAGGTCTGTGATCTAGTTGTACCAGACCCCTACTTTTCAAAGGGAGTTCAGGGGTTTGAACCTCAGTGGAGGCATGTGTGTGTGAGTATCAACTAGGATATATATATATATATATATATATATATATAATGAAAATAAATAATTTATTAGTCTTTCTAATTAGACAAGGAAATATATAAAAAATATATATAATTTAGTCTATTTAGTCTCCACATCTTTTCTAATTGGGTAATTTACATAAACTTCCCCTATGGTTTGCCATAATTACATGGACCTCCCCTCGGGTTTGGGAAATTACTCGAACCTCGGCTAAGAATGAAATTATCCTACACGGACCTCCCTTATGTGTGACGGACCGTTAAATATACTAATGGATCTGTCAAAATTACTGAAATGCCCTTAATTTTCTATGGTAAATGACTGAATTACCCTATATATATATAGATATAGAGAGAGAAAGAGGCGATTTGAGAGTTGAGATCGTTCGAATCAAGCACCGGCGATGGGCACTCACAGTTATGGATGGCGTTTTCTAATGTGACCGAGAATATTGACTGCCTGCCGCTATAAGATATGGGAGATATGGGAGTCTGAGGATAGCCTTTCCATTGGGATATTGATATTAGGTATTAAATGGAAGAACTGTGCCTCTGGACTGACTGATAGAATGACCTATGCTTATCCAATAATCTAAACTCTAAATAATTCATGCACAAAAACTCATAAGATGACACTATTGATTTAGTCAAGTTTTCACAAAAACAAACATAAATCTCTCTCTATATAAGCCAATGCCGCACCAAACCACAATAAAAATCAGCCTAATTTCAACTCAAAATAGTAAAGGGCGGATAAATGACCCTTTTGGGGCTCATTATTTGATGCAGTAGTACAAGCTAGCACTAATAAGTACAAGAACGCTAGTTAAAAGGTTGAGATCAACCACTGTATGTGAAATAATCCTAATACTCTGCTTACGTTTGTCAACAATTGCAATGGTAGCAGTAATAACATAAGCAATAGCCTTTTCATTGAAATGGCAGTTTTAAACTAACTTCCAAGTCCAAAAATTTTCAGTTTTGGCATTATATTCAGCCATATTGTTTTCACCTAAATTTTTTAAAATCAAAATAGGTAGTACAATCCAAATTAAAGTTGCACAAACTTTAGCAAACTTTAGAACCATAATAGTGAGACTAACACTCTTAGACGATACTTATGATGGCTTTCTTTTATTTTTCTTCACAGAAAAGTCACATGAAGATTATATGAGCAAAGCAGAATGAAGATGATTAATACTGGATAAAGCGTTGAGAAAGCTTTGGTAAATAGTTAGAAAGTTCTCAAAAAATATATGGAATGACAAAGCTAGAAGGGGCTGAACATGTCTCTTCCATCCAGTGGTATTCAAAATTCCAATAACAATTTTGTTCACAACTATATGAAGCTGATTAATTAGTCATCAATCAATCAAGCAAGCAACAAAGAGAGACACTATTTTTACATGAAAGCCCAAACAGAAACAACCAAGGGACCTCGATGCTACCATGTCAACTATAAGGTTGTACCCAGTGCACAAGGGTCCTGCATTAAGCAAGGTCTGTCAAAGGTACATGGTAGGCAACCTAACCCATACTTCTAGAAATGCTGATTCTAGGATTTGAACCCGTGCCACTGCAAGAGGTAGATGGTATGTGAGAGGTGAATGAATTTGTGGCTGTAAATTTGGAGTTTGCATGCATTAAGTGAAAAAGAAAATGTATTATTGGCGAATTGTATCTACATATATGATTAGAGGATGGTCAGTTATAGCCAAAAACTTTATATAAGTTGCATATCTATTAAAGGAGCAAACAATCAAAACAAAGGGGAACCAAAAGCTCAAAGCACAAAAGAAAAAGCCAAACTAGCTACAAACTGGAACCAGAGCAAAACAAAGGAAATAATCTGCAATTTCACTTGCAATTTTGAAACCCTATAATATGTATTTGCATAAAAAAAAACTACAGAAAGATCCTAAAAAAAAAAATCAAATAAAACACTCTTAATCAAAAAATCAAAACTAATAGATATATATATAGAAAGAGATAGACGAACCATGATTTTTTGCTCCAAATTGATGTGTAATGCACATCCACGGAAAACCATAGCTAAGACAGACCCTTCTCCAACTTACTGGTTCACTAGAGTCAAGAATGAATAGAATCCTCAGTTGGGTTAGGAACATTCAGATCGTTAGCTCCAATGGACAGAACCCTCAATGGAAAGCTCCTCAACTCGCTTGGCTATCTTGTTCCTAAGTTCTTCCAAAGCTGCAATTTCACTTGCAATTTTGAAACCCTATAATAAGTATTTGCATTAAAAAAAACTACAGAAAGATCCAAAAAAAAAAATTAATAAATAAATGAAACACCCTTAATAAAAAAATCAAAACTAATAGATACATATATAGACAGGGATAGACGAACCTTGATTTTTTGCTTCAAATTTATGTGTATAACCGTCTGAAATTCGAAGAAATTGTGGCTCCAAATGGTTGTTTGTCGTGTCCAAACCAGAGAGAGAACTCGAATAGAGAGGCGAACCAGAGAGATAACTCGAAGAGGGAGACTAGAGAGGCGAACTAGAGAGATAACTCGAGTAGGGAGACTATATCGAATCTACAACATCATCTTGTCTGCATCTTTTTCGTCTAAAGAGAGAGAGCAGAAAGAGAAATACACGGCTTCTACGAGAGAGAGAGAGAGAGAAAGCTAGGGCTTATGTGTAGATGTGCAGAGGAAGTTGGACGCATGATATATATACCTACTGACAAAAACTACGTCGTTTTATAATGTCACATTAGAACATTTACCGTCCCTAAAGACTAATTTTTAATTTTGTTTTCTATTAAAAAAAATCATTTATGTGGCGCCAAGTTTCCGCCAGCAGCACGAAAGAGGGAAAAAAAATTATTTGGGCCTTTAGAGACAGTAATTAAAGCCCGTCCCTAAAAATAGAGTCTTTAGGGACAGTAATAAAAGACCGTCCCTAAAAATATGGTCTTTAAGGACAATAATAAAAGCCCGTCCCTAAAGATAGGGTCTTTAGGGACAGTTTTTGTACTGTCCCTAAAGGTCTGTCACTAAGGCTTTCAATTGTATGAAATGGATTAGTGATTATATGCAAGTTTTATAGAGCTCAAATAAAATGATTTTAATGGAATGGTATAGAATAATTTTTAATGGAATCATATTCATCATTATTCAAAAGTTTTATATAAGAATGATACCAATTTAAATGGAATTACATGTTTCCATATTATCAATGATTGTTATACACAATTTATATTGTCACTAATTTTTTGCTACAGTTTGACTCTGCCAAACATGTTTTGTTCTCATATTTCTTGAAGTGAAATACCTTGCCAAACATGTTCTACCATGTTTTTGTTCCAAAATTCTCATTGCAAATTTTCGTCGCCAAAGATGTTTTGTTCTCATCTCAGAACAATACATGACAAAACACTTGTTTTGTTCTAAGCTAAAACAAAATGTCCGGGAACACAACAGATACCAAATGAGCCCTTAGGCCTTGTTTTATACGTGTTGTGCTTTTTGCGTTTTGTTTTAGCCTAAAACAAAACAAGTGTTTTGTGTAATGAAGTGTTCTGAGTTAAAAACGGCAACATGTTTGGCGATGAAAATTTGCAGTGGGAAATTCGAAAACAGAAACATGTATAAGATGTTTGGCAGCGTGTTTTGTTTTAAGAAATTTAAAAACAAAACATGTTTGGCAGAGTCCGACTGTTGTCAAAAATACTTAAAAAAAAAAAAAAAAAAAACTTATTTTGCAGGAGTGTTTTTGTTTTGTTTTTAAAATATTAAAATATATTAATACGTTATTATTTATATATATTAGTACATTATTTGATATGGTTTGAAAATTTATTTACACAATATTATTATTTTTAGTATAACACTTATAATAAAAAATGACAAAGTGTATTAATAGATTCTTCAAATCAATTTATGTGAGATTGGCAATCTCTAAATGCCTCCATATTCCATTAACCTACATTATCACATTTTCCAAACTTTAAAACCTATTGAAAGCATTAGTTGCATTTCCAAGCTCTAAAAAAAAATCACTCTCATTATTTCTGTACATTGTTGGGTTACTTTCATTGCTTGGAAATTAGAATATGACAAGAAAAACATGATAAGAATTGGAAGTTACACATGCATTGAATAAAATATTGAATTTATAACGCCAATTGACATGAACAATAACAACTGTTTTGCATAATCTCAGTCAATATACAACTGTGTAGTGTATTGATACTATAAGTCCAAAAAAATTATACAAACTGATATACAAGGCCATCAATCAAGGGTATCCCCTTGCTATATAAGAAGAACTGCAAACTAGGAAGCAAAAGCTAACCTATATAAAACAATAGATAAAAAAAAAAATTAAAGCAATACAACCAAACCAACTACTCAAAACATCCTGCAAGGAAAACCTCAAGAATCCAAGCACCTCCCATTGCACAACAGCAAGAAAATTCCGTCCCATCAAGGCATCACAAGGTCTTAACTTTAATTTTCCTCACAAGGTCAATGGGAAGAGTATATAGAAACGACAACAGCAAGCAAATCCCAACAACCTCATGCAAGCAAATCCATCCCATCAAGGCATCAACAGCAAGAAAATCCCAGTAATGTTCCTCACAAGGTCCATGGGAAGAGTATATAGAAATCTTGTTCTTCATAAACTTGGCTCTACAAAAGGAAGTAAAAGCTCTAACAAAGTACATGAAAAGTTTGGAATTTTATTGGTAAAAAAAATAAATAAATAAAGCTTACTTTTATCAAGCTTTCCTGTAGAAATGATGCCATGGTGTAGTGCATCATTTCTCTGCAACCAGATTCTCCAAATAGTGTGATTGAATATAGAACTCCAAACCTTAGCTTTGAAGGTTTGACCCCGAGTATGAAGCAAGAACGGATTAGTATTTTGAGAAGATGACCTCAAAATAAATTCCGTCATAGTAGTCCCATTACACAGCAGCAACCATATGCAAAAGATGAGCACATAACATCACCCAATTGTACGCAGAAACATATGATAGCAAGAAATAAATTATACCAAGTATGAAATATGTACTTTTTTTGAAGCTCATTTAAAAAAATTTAGAAGATGAGCTCGAAATGTATCCCAACATAGCAATCCCATTATATAGCAGCAACCATATACAAAAGATGAGTACAACATCACCCAATATACCAACTATGCACACAACATAAAACATTACCCAACTTAAGTTTAAGTATTACATAGCAATCTACTAAAAAGCTCCAAAAAATTAAGTGTAGGGATATATAGTAAAAAAATAACCTTTTTTCATTATATTTCTATCTTTTATATCCTACTCAAGATGCATCATCTCATATAACAATGGCAATTCATAGCAACCCCCACATGCACACAACATAACAAAAACATTACCCAAAGTGTGAAGTACACAACAAGAATAACATTTTAGAATAGCACACTTGCATTAGTGAAATGCCCAAAGTGTGAAAAATGCAGTAAAAGGAATCAACTAAAAAGGTAATAACTTACTTTTTTTTTCAAGCTTAATGATCAATGACAGAGAAGGCTTAGTGATATCCCAAAATATAGTAAGTGAGAGATATACAACAGCAATAACATCATAGAATAGCATATTATCATACACACAAGTACAATACACAAAAAAATTATTTCAGTAAACAAAATCATTCATAGTATACTGATTAGCCGTTGGTTGATTCCCATTTTCCATGTATATATATCAGTATAAAACTGTAGATTGTATATATAAAAAAAAAGTCAGAAAACTGTGTTTCAACTAATATTAGTATAAGTCACAGGCAGCTAAAACTGTTTATATATCAGTATAATCTTGCTTCCACTTCTGACTAATTCTTGACAACCCCATATATCACTTCGAACTACCCCATATATATATATATATATATATATATATATATATATATATATATATCAGTATAATCTTGCTTCCACTTCAACTAAAACTGTGTTTTAATTAATATTAGTATGAGTCACAGGCAGTTGGATCACAGAAATTGCAAGTTTAATTAAGCTTCCAAAACCCCACACCATATTTGTGTGAAATTGATGACTAGATGCTACAGTCATAAATCAAAATGGGAAATTTGTATTTGTTCAAAGATTTCTTGTCTTAGTATGGGTTTTACTACTTTAATTAATAAAAAATTATTGTCATAAGATGAAAAATAAATGGATTGGGGTATTTGAGCTTTTCGTCATAAAAATAAAAAATAACATAAATCGAGTTGATTTTTTTTAGAATTTAATGGATTTCATTATGATCAATACTAAAATTTTGTAAAATACGATTGTGAAGAAAAATGGTTGTATTTATTAAACAAAACGGCTTTCAGTTTAAAGAATCAGTCATAGTATACTAAAGGTAAAATTATACAAAAAATAAAATAAAAAATTAAATTAGGTTTTCAATTTAAATAATGCCCAAATCAATAACAAAATCTGCTTCAAGTAACCGCCAAAAAAAAAAAAAAAAAAAAATGAATAAATAAATAAAAATAAAATAAATTTTTTTTTTAAAACCTCCAAATGTCGATTTCGAAACAGCAATTTGGGGTTTCAAAAATTTCGAACTTGCAATCAAACTCCAAATTCGAACTCCATGTGTGGAAACCACAAAAAAAAAAAAAAAAAAAAAAAAAAAAACAAACAAACAAAAAATATGAAGACCGTGAATTTGCAGATATTCAAAGAAAGTCGTCAAACCTGTCGAGATCGTCAAAGATAACAGCAAAGGAATGCAGATCGTTGAAGGTTTCAGCCGAAAACAATAGTGGAACCTCGGATTCGATGTTCCACCATAGCAGTCGCCAAGAATCGCCAGAAAGGAGAGAGCAAACGCGAACCCTAGAAAATGCTAACATTTTCCTTTTATATGTCCTTCAGTTGTTGCCTTCGCTACAGTAAAATGATGGGTCTTGTTTGCTCCGCTACAATAACTGTTGTGGGCCAAACAGTGCAAAAACACCTAAATGGTGTTTCAGATTTTAGGCCACTTTTGCAAAATATTTTACAACTGTTTAAAATACAACAGGCCAGCCAAACATGTTTTGGGTTGGAATTGGGCTACTGTAGTAGGCCTAAAACATAAACACCAAAAAACAGGGCCTTAATGTTAAGGAAATGCTTGGCATTGTCGCTCAACTACTCAGGTTGCTGCTTAACATAGCTCTTTGTTCGTTTTAATTACTTATACTTTTACGGGGCCACCCCTGATCCAGAAAAATACTTACCTCAAGCCAAAAAGGTTAAACATAGAATGGTACCAACTCTATATCCACATATCTACCGTTTAGGTGGAGAAAATTTAAGTGAATAATTGAACCATAAGTTTGCAGTTTCACCGTGGCTACCATTGCCTCTTCCTTACCCTCACCACATTCTTTTTTGCTAGCCTCTTTCATAAGAATGCCAATTTGACACTGATTTGCTTTTAAGTGAATGAGTATATATGGATTGGCTGTTAGTTCTAGCTAATTGCTTAAGTATTTGAGTCAGATCGTGAAGAACCCACCCGTTGCAGTTAGTATCAGAGTCAGACCTAATCTTTGATCTGGTATCACACCAAGTGTCGGGCCCGAAGGCATTGGAGTTTGTACCCCAAGTAAGGAGGGTGGCCCGATCTGCAATGAGGGCATTATGAATTTGGATGGGGGAGAATGTAACAAGGGGGAGCTTGTCCCACATCGGATCCAGATGAAAAAATGAATGGGTATATATGGGTTAGGTGTTAGTCCCACCTAATAGCTTAAGCATTTTGATTGGATCGCGAAACACCCACCTGTTACAGCTACCATTGCCACTTCCTTACCCGTACCACATTTTTTTTTATTAATCACGCAGGTTCTTGTATCAAAAAGAGATTATACAAGCAGAGATAATTGCAAGAGTGACACCACCTTGTGAAGCTTTACAGAGGAAGCACGATACTCATCCTACAATCACAATAGTACAATGATACACTATATAAAGATTCAAGTTATATTAATAATTCACCTATAAATATATATTTGTTTAAGCAGGAGTTTTTTTTTTTAAAAAAAATTACTGTAGTGTTTTATTTTTAATTAGAGAAGAAAATATATAGATATAGATAAATCTAATTAGAGAAAGAAACATATAATATTAAAAAATTAAACTACTAGAATTCAATCAAAGAAAATCTAAATCAATAAGAAATTTTAAAATATTAAAAAAATTATTTATTTAATTCAATAAAGGAAAATATAATTAGAGAATAAAATACGAATAATAATATAGTAGTAGGAAATACTAAAATTCAATAAATAAAAATCTAATTAAAAAGAAAATATAAGTATTATATGATTTATTTAATAATATAGTAGTAGAAAATACTACTACTAATAATAGTAGTAGTAGGAAATCTAATTATATAAGAAAATATATAATATTTTAAAACTGGATTACTAAAATTTAATAAAAAGAATATTAATTAGAGAAGGAAATATATAATATTAAAAAATTATTTATTTAATTCAATAAAAGGAAATCTAATTAGGGGAGAAATACTAATAATAATAATATAGTAGTATGAAATATTAAAATTC